>NC_060138.1:1220499956-1222999956 GCF_021461385.2 Schistocerca piceifrons | reverse complement strand
GTTTAAATACAGTTTCTTAATTCCTCATTCTGTTTCTATATGGCCACAAACAGTGTTAAATATTCCGTAGAAACCGAGAGCTGAAAGTATAAAGCTATGAGTAGAGCCGGTATAGTACTGTCAGAGGGATATATTTGTATAGCGTGTACTAAAGGCACTTAAAGTTCTGTACTGTTAGCGATAGGATTTCACTGTGGATTACTTACTGCACTCTTAAGTAGTGACGTCCATCTGCAGTTATATAAACTTAATGGCTCCAATTTATTCTTTAGCAGTTCCCCTCGCTCATTGTTTCAGTGCCACAGATTATTAAGAGTTTCAGAAACTTTACGCTCTATTCAGACCAATAGATTTATTCTCTGGCATAATTTATTGGCTGTGCTTGAGTCTGCTCTTTTCATCATCCTCAATTTTATCGTACTTTGTAGTCTCAATTGCGAGGATGCAGATGTCTCTCACTATCTCTTCTGGCAAACTAGTTGATATTGTTCTTTCTACCAATTCTCTCCATTTAGACGTTTATTATAGGTTTCTGAACTCAATATCTGACGTATGCACTCTCTTCTCTTAACATGAGTGTGCTCAGTGTACAGTCATGCACAACATATGCGATATGCATTACGATCAACAAGTTCTTGAGTGGCACATGTAATATAGCTTACAAGCGACCCAGATAAAAATGCTTTCACGCGGTTTTTCTAACCACTTGGGCAAAATGATGTGACTATGCTATATTAGTACCACAGGAGACCGCCTGGGAACCGTGTTCCATATGACAAACGACACAGATATAATATTAAGATATTGAAAACAACAGAAAGGCGTTGTTAGAGGTGACACATTTCATAAAGCTTTAAAATAAATTCTCTTACAGTATTGACGTTTCGAACATTTTACGTCTATGACTAGAGTAAGCTCACCGAATTTTGTTTCATGATCTCCTTCTTGGTAAACGTGTTCCACTACGGCCGATTTATCCGTACGCCCCACGTGGAAAAAACACTTGTGATCAACCAGACGACTTTTAACACTTTTTATGAAACAATCCAAAACTATAAGAAATTTTATATACACCCGGTGTAGCTAAGGGATGTCATACATCTTTTGCTGATCTTAAACATTCTTTTATCCTCCTGTTGGATCTGAAGATAGTTTCCACAAACTGCTTGCTCAATGCTTTCCCAAAGCGATCTGTAATCTTAGTAATGAACGAAAGGAAACATTTCCCCTTGGTCGCCTGTTGTTCTTCATTGATCCTGATTCTCTCCATAGGGCGACGTGGTCGATCTTTGTCCTTGTTGTAGTAACCATTCTTCTTGAATGTCGACCTCATCTTTTAAATAAATCGGTTCAAAAATTTTGTATGCCCTGTCCACTAAGTTTTTAATGTTTTTGTCTGGGATGGTGGTTAGAATATATATGAAGGTAATTGCCCAACGTCCCGTATCGTTGCTGAATAACTGACACATACAAAAAATTCATTTGGGCGTTATCCTCCGTTTCCATAGTAAATTGGACTTTCGGACTGAAACTACTGACTTGTATCAGGAATGCATCCAACTCCTCTGCACCGGGTGTTCGTACTTGAAAAGTGTTATAGAGATATCGGTATCACTTGGCCGATCTTTTACTGCCAGACTGCAACGTCCATTTATCAGTGTCCATATCAAATTAGCCACAGCCAGACTAAGAGGACTGCCTACAGTCACCCCATCAGTTTTTTCATAAAAATCACAATTATAATGAAACTAGGATGTGGTGAGGCCGTGTTCGAATAGGTCCACACAATCTGTTGGAGAAATATCCGCTTTGCATGATACAACTTTGTTCACCTGAGTCATGGTAAATGAGGACACAACGTCACACCCAACGAGGATGTCACCTTGCACGTACATTTGCTTCAGTTTGTCAATCAAACGATATGAATTTTTAATATGACTGTCAGTTCCACCTACACAATGTTGCAGCAGTGAGGCAAGGTGTCTAGGTAACTAGAGAGTGGATGACCGGTGGTTTGTACACCTTGGGTAAGCCATAGAGCCTATATTTACTCATGTACGCTCGCATCGCGTGTATTTAATTGAAACTCACCTTCCTGCATTAAGCTGAATAAAGAGGCAAGCATTTCCTGCTGCAGTGTAATAGCAGCCTTCCTTTATTGCGTTGCGATGTGCTTCTTGATATTGCTGGAAACATCCTCATCATCATCAGTCATTTCAAATGAAGACCCCTCTGCTGGTAAAGGATCATCTACAGCAAAAAGAGCGTTGTATTAGATTACATATTTTACTCGTAGTCCATGAATTAAGGATTCTTCTATTAGAATTGCTGATTATGAATAAGAAAATGAACTCCAATATTGTAAAAATGGTTTTTCTAACAGTATACAAACAATTTATGCAAAATCTACTAGCAGTATTAGTCAGGAGGAAGCAAGTTGTGCGGTATTGGGTTCGTCTGTAATAATTGAAAAAAAAAAAAAAAAGAATCCGTAGGACGCTAATATACAGGCGTACTCTTTCATGAATTCAATATTTTTACAGTACTTATCACCTTTTGCCACCCATTCTCACCCAGCCTTAAAATTTCTGCACCGAGCGAGCCAGTTAAATGTTTGGATGGTTGATTTGAAGGAGCACTGCATATTTCCCTCCCCAACCTTGAGACAATCCGAGCTTGTGTTCCATCTTATAAGGACCTCGATGTGGGCGGCCCATTAAAGCCAAATCCTCCTTCCCTCATTTCTTCTTCTACTGCATCATTTCATTAAATTTGGCAAATACTGCAACATGGTATCTGGTTCGTCCCCAGTTAGTACTATAATGAGCAAAGCTATATTTGGACAACCATCAGCTGTACATATTTGCAATTGTGGATACATTTGTCGTATTTCGTAACAGGTGTAGTTGCCGCAGTGCCTATTCCTTTGGACATGCATGCTGTCCGAAGGAACACTGCATAGTAATTCGGGATAAGACAGGCACTGCAGTATCTTAAATTTTTAAAGTTTAATTCCAGCCGCTGCCAGGTGGTAGAGGCCAGTTCGGGCGATGTGTTAGTCAAGTGAGCCACTGGGCAGTATTGTAGACATAACGTCAAAACATTCTTTCTAGATACGGTCTGCTACACTGGTTACGGGTGAAGCCCATAGAACAGCGAACGTCGCAGCAGACTGTGACCAAGAGTGAAGTAACATTTTGTAAGTGCCAACACTTGTTGCTATCGGGAAATTCACACATTGCAAAATTTATTCCAGCCTGGCAACCTTTTCTCAGGTCGGAGCGCACTTTGGAAACCTGACAGAACAAGTAGGTCGCCAACCTACTCGTCCTCCTTCAGTAGGGCTAGGTCAGAAGCGCAGCTATAGGGGTTAAAATAATAGAGTTTACGGCTCAAAGCATTCAGTCTTGCTGACATTGTGTATGTGTCTTGAACAAGAGAGAATGATGTGCTTTCGAATTTCAGAGAAGCTACGGTAGCAGTGGGTGATGAAGATCAGCTGATAACCCATCCACGGATTAATTATTAATTATTCATCGAGTTCTGGTAAAAGATGCTTCATACCCGTACCGTGGCTGCTGCGAGTCAACGGTAATGTCAATGATGCGAGGAGCTGCAAGGTGTCTACAACCCGGCTGGTGGGGGGCGCTCCCTCGCAACTTCCAGACACCTAAACGTCATTGACCACCTTTCTAGTCTACCGGTGGCGGCTGACAATACGCAGAATGATAGAAACATGAGCTCCTATCACTGCGGACTCTGCTGCTGCTCTAACAGAGCTAGTTTGTGTGTTAAGAAATGAAAATTTCCTCCAGGAGCCGGAACACGAGGACCTCCTCCACAGATTTGAAGCTTGAAAGCCGTTCAGGTTCAAAAATGGTTCAAATGGCTCTGAGCACTATGGGACTTAACTGCTGAGGTCATCAGCCCCCTAGAACTTAAAACTACTCACACTTAACTAACCTAAGGACATCACACACATCCATGCCCGAGGCAGGATTCGAACCTGCGACTGTAGCGGTCGCGCGGTTCCAGACTGTAGCGCCTAGAACAGCTCGGCCACTCCGACCGGCCGTTCAGGTTCAATCACAGTCTGTGTCAGGGGAAAATAAGGTAGGGGGTGGCTCCTTTTTCATTTTATCCGTCTGTAGCTACACTTATCAGTCCCTTTAGGATAAAAGATGTGGAGATATCCATTAATGATGTAACAGGTACTGCTGCATAAGCGCTTGGTCAGACGAAGTAACCGCCGCGCGGTCTAGGCGCTACAGTCATGGACTGTGCGGCTGGTCCCGGCGGAGGTTCAAGTCCTCCCTCGCGGACTGGTGTGTGTGTTTGTCCTTAGGATAATTTAGGTTAAGTAGTGCGTAAGCTTAGGAACTGATGACCTTAGCAGCTAAGTCCCATAAGATTTCACATACATTTGAACGTTTTTGGAGACGAAGCAACCCTGCGTGTGGCTAACTTGGTTGTCAACAGTTGTGCCGAAGCATTCGTACCCATAGATTAGAAAAGGGAAAACTATTGACTGAGTGACAGAGACATTATGTAAACCACATATATTTAAAAATTTTCACATCTCAGCGAATTACAATAGTGTGTTCCAGAGAGAAACGGCCTTTGATCACCAAACATCTCATAAGACCAAATTATTGTGCTTAAACGTGAGAATTATAGCGCGAGGTTATTAAACAGCTCTTAAAACAGTTACTGATCCAGCAGCAAAGAAGTTGACCGAATTGGAAATCAATTGAACGCAATAAGGTTATTCACAACAGAATCAAGTAAGTTGTCTGACTTGAAATTAAACTTCGAACACCAATCTTTGGGTAGTGTATTTGTACATTGACAATTCTACCAAGGTTGCAATTTTACAAGAGAACTCCTCTATAAACGTGAGTAATGGTACCACCAAATAGATTTTAACATGTCAGTGTATTACACTGGTTGTACTCATAACCAGTAATGAGCACCGCCGTATGTTGAGCAAATTCTGCCACTTCATCTGACAACCAGATCAACATTAAAAATTATTATTGGCGACCAAAATTATCATAAACGGTGCCTTCTCATCTGGGACGATCCTTGAATTTTCTGGTGCTGTTCATCACATGCAAATACTGGTTTGTTCGATCCACCAATCCTTCGTAGAGTATACAAAATAAATCACAGTGCGCGTGAAAACCGAGTCTCCAACACCGTTAAGATAGACAATTTGTACAAGTCTTACTCTTTAACAAAATGTGCCGGCCGCGGTGGCCGAGCGGTTCTAGGCACTTCAATCCTTAACCGCGCGACTGCTACGGTCGTAGATTCGAATCCTGTCTCGGTCATGGATGTTTGTGATGTCCTTAGGTTAGTTAAGTTTAAGTAGTTCTAAGTTCTAGGGGACTGATGACCACAGCAGTTGAGTCCCATAGTGCTCAGAGCCATTTGAACCATTCTGAACAAACTGCAGTGCTCCTGAACAGTATACACAATGGTGATATCCATTAAGACGGAGCACGACGCCTTCCGTCTAGAGCCAAGTAAACAAGTTGCTGCGCAGACCGTGCAAACATCGAGACGCGCACTTGTTGCCTACTCGCCGTTTCTGCTGCTCTTCTTTCGCTACGCTGTCACAGATAAAGCCTCACTTCAGCCCGAGAGGTCACTTCAGCAAGGACAGAGCCTGTAGCCAATATAACGATAGGGCCGAGCGCGGTACAGAGGAGAAGCCGACACACATGAATTGTATCACGAGCCTTTTAATGAATCACAATCGTTTCGGCATTTGGTCGCTGGATGCGACGAATTCACTGAAAATTGAAAGAGCACGCGGTTTCTTTCGCGAGAAGCTTAGTACTTTTAATGATTCAGACAGGTTTCGCGAAGTAAATGCGCAGACGTATGAACCTAACGAGAATGAAAAGGCTAATAAGGTGTTACTGCAGCAAGGAAGAAACAAAGCGTTGGTGTTTTCTTGCTCGAAATGTCACGAAGAATTCGCATTGAGAATCCGAATGATTTCACAGCAGCTCTTAGAATTGCAGCGCAATAGGAGAAGATAGATCTTGTCCTGAAGTAACGGGCAGATGACCGTGTATTCGCTTCGGACGTCAATTATGGTGTCGACGTAATGGTTATACCAGGTGATCAAAAAGTCAGTATAAATTTGAAAACTGAATCACGGAAGAATGTAGATAGAGAGGTACAAATTGATACACATGCTTGGAATGACATGGGGTTTTATTAGAACCAAAAAATACAAAATTTCAAAAAATGTCCGACAGATGGCGCTTCATCTAATCAGAACAGCAATAATTAGCATAAGAAAGTAAAAAAAAATGGTTCAAATGGCTCTAAGCACTGTGAGACTCAACTGCTGTGGTCATCAGTCCCCTAGAACTTAGAACTACTTAAACCTAACTAACCTAAGGACATCACACACATCCATGCCCGAGGCAGGATTCGAACCTGCGACCGTAGCAGTCGCACGGTTCCGGACTGTGCGCCTAGAACCGCGAGACCACCGCGGCCGGCTAAGAATGTAAGACAAAGCAAAGATGATGTTCTTTACAGAAAATGCTCAATATGTCCACCATCATTCCTCAACAATAGCTGTAGTCGAGGAATAATTTTGTGAACAGCACTGTAAAGCATGTCCGGAGTTATGGTGAGGCATTGGCGTCGGATGTTGTCTTTCAACATCCCTAGAGATGTCGGTCGATCACTATACACTTGCGACTACAGGTAACCGCAAAGCCAATAATCGCACGGACTGAGGTCTGGGGAGCTGGGAGGCCAAGCATGACGAAAGTGGCGGCTGAGCACACGATCATCACCAAACGACGCGGGCAAGAGATCTTTCACGCGTCTAGCAATATGGGATGGAGCGCCATCCTGCATAAACATCGTACGTTCCAGCAGGTGTTTGTCAGCCAGGCTGGGAATGATGGAATTCTGTATCATATCGGCGTACCTCTCACCCGTCACGGTAGCAGTTTTGCTGACCAGCGCCATCTGTGGGACATTTTGTGACTTTTTTTTGTTCTGATAAAACCCCATGTCTTTCCAAGCATGTGTGTCAATGTTTACCTCTCTATATACATTATTCCGTGGTTTATTACGTTTTCAAATTTATACTGACTTTGTGATCACCAGGTATATAGAACAAATTTAGGCAACCTGAGTGATACACTTGTGTGGTAGTGGGCCCCCAAACATCGAACTGTCTAGACAGGAGGAACTGGAAGCATCATCGAGGTAAGCAGCCGTTAAATTCACACGTTAGTGCACAGACAGAATGCTGCGTACACGGCTTGGTGATGTGGAAGAGAGGTTCCTTCTAGACACGATCTGGACCTGGAAGTAGGAGGAGCGATATAAGCTGGCTATGTGGTGTTGGCGACAATAGTCTGGAATCGTTGGATACGACTATATTCTACTACTGGGAAAACTAACTTTACATAGTTTGTGGAAGTTATATCATGTGTGGGTGAAGGACATTAACTGATTCTCGAGCTAGATTTTCTCGACAAACATCGTACTAGGATTGATATACCAACATAGTACTGGGATTGATGTTTGGCAAAGTGCACAGTGGAGCTCAGTACAACTTTGTTTCAGTTGAGTAATACAATTGCAAACGAAGCAATGTCGCAAGGCCAGCCTGTCATCTATAAGTTTGTATAGTTCAACAGATATCTCTGGGTCATAGGTTCTTTGTCATGAAAACTATGTCGTCAAGACACAAAGTCATTGATGGCATTAGATGCCAGTGGTCATTGATTCAAATGAATCGGGAACGTGATTCCTCCCAACTACGCAGATACAATAACCACTATGCCATCTGGACTGAGTGCTCAGCGCAGCTGCACAGACCATCCTAGGACGCTGTGGGGTGACACGTGGAAAATGTTTTTGTTGTTGTTGCCGTTCTCAACACATGCTCTCTACCAACAACGTTGGCAAAAACGTGGTGCCTGTAATTAAAGTTCACTGTGCCCACTCTGATGGAGAAATAAACTTGTTGACCTTTGAAGTTCATTACGCTGAGGATTTAGCATTATGTCTGGGATTCACAGAAAATGCAGTTTACTATAACAATTTTCACTATATTCTGAAAACGATAAATCGTAAACTTCCCGACAAATGTTTACCCAAGCAATGCTACTATCAGCTATTCATCTACATCTACATCTACATTTATACTCCGCAAGCCACCCAAGAGTGTGTGCAAGTCGGTGTGAATAGGTTTACGGTACACACGGTGACGGAAGGTTGCATCGGAAGGGGTGGCAATAGGCAGCCTCTCTGACCAGTAGTGGCCAGTTTTCTATGGAAAGAAATGAAGAGGAGGCACTTACATAGGCCCCAGATCAACCGAAATGCTTTTATAGGTACATGGATGACACCTTTGTCATATGCTCCACGGCAGGGAAAAGCTCGATGTTTTCTTGGACCACCTAAACTGGAGCCATGCTAACGTTAAATTCAGCGTGGAACTGCATAACGATGGACTGCTTGCTTTCCAAGATGTACTTGTTAAGTGGAAGGAAGATAATACCTTCAATCAGTTACCACCACTCAGCACAGAAAATTAGTGTGCTCAGAACTCTGGTCCACCGGACACGAAGTCTGTCAGATCCTGATGATTTGGTGACGGAGACAGAATATATCCAATCTTTCCTACAAAAATGTATACCCTTCTCGAGATCTTCAAAAGGGACTGCGACCCCTGCCAGTGGTCCCTCAAGAGGTGCAAGATGAAATGCAGAAGGTTGCATATTTGTCACATATCGGGCCGATATTTCTCAAAATCAGCATAATTCTCCTTAAATTTAACATCAAAAGCGTGTTCCATCCACTTGTCAAGATTAGGCTCTACTAAGAACTGTGAAGGATGATCTGCGTCTACAGAAACCGGGCGTTAACCCATGTGAATGTGGTATGGCATACATCAGCCAGATGACCAGGACGTTGAGATCAGGTGCAAACAGCACCAAAGGGATACTAGACTGAGGTAACCAATTCAGCGATTGTCGAGCATTGTTTAGAACTCAATCACTCTATAACAGTTTTAACACAACATCGTGACACGGGCACAACGTCATCAAAGAATATCAATATTAACGCCGCATAGAATCTTATTAACTGTGACACCAAGTTCTAGCTGAGCTTGTCTTGGAACCCAGCACTCGATCTTCTGATGATGCAACGGAGGGAACATCAACACCTCAAGGGACAAATGTATGAAGAAAGAAGAGTTGAAGATAACAGGCCAGTACATGTAACAAATGGCGCACGTGAAATGGTGCCTCATACCACAGGCAAAATACTTGAGGATGTTCTTCCGAGTATGGAGCGGCTATTTTAACACCATTGGCCTGAAAATAACACTGCAGCCACTCGTGGCGGGCAAGGACTTCGGACGGAACGCCTAACAGTGCGACAGAAAGTCTTAAATGAAAGGAGGGCTTAAATGACGACAATCGAAAGATAAAACGTCTAGCACGGCCTGAACGTCATGCATAACTTAATGCAGCAAGATTCACAACTTATAATAACCACTAAGTACGCGCGCAACGAGCGGAAGAGCTGCGCCTAGAAGGAAACACTACAGTCGCTGCTATTGGTCGACGCATGCCACTGACAGAGCGCCTAACGCGGCGCGGACCGCAGAGGGAGCGCTTAGCACAACATAGGCATAAATGCCGGAATCGTTACACTATGTAATCAGTTTTAGACAGCACCTGAAGGAGACTGCGAATCACGCAGTTGAAATATCGTACAGGAAAAACGAGAATAACCGGCACATACCCGATTATTCAACATGATAAGCCAAAGCTTTTTTAAAACAAGTTTTCTTTCTGATTGCAGGAGAAAAATCTATATTATTGTTAAATTCTTGGTGGGTAAGCGTGAAAAAACGGTTTTGAGCGTCGTAACCGAGGAAAAGGAAGTTGCTCATCTGATGATCCCAAAAGCTAAATGGGATGCATAGTTCCAGTGGCCATATATGACATTCGATGTTGCAGAAACTTTATTAGGAGATCTTCAGATTGTAGCGCTGCTGATTAATTGTGATGTCAATCTCCAATTGAAAAACAACGTAATCAACATGTAGTCATTAGTAAATCATCATTTCTCTTCGTTTTTCAATGTGCCTAGTGCAGATCAGGATGTTTCGAGGATCGCCTACCACAAACTGAGCAGCCTGTTGTTTTGTTTTGAATGAGTTGTCCATTGTGTGTGTTATGTGCATAGTGTAAAAAAAGCCTTATCTTTAAGCATTAATTTACAGACTATCATTACTGTAATGATTTTGTATCACAGCAGTGTTTAGTTATTATTTTCAATTAACAAAATAAACTTACGTCAAATAGCAAACTACAAAAACAAACGCAACTGTAAAACTTAAAATACATTTGAAACAAAACAAAAATAGTAATTTGAAAATAATACGACAGCACACTGGGTACAGGTATTTTCCAAACAATGGCTGGGTTCAAATGGTTCTGAGCACTATGGGACTTAACATCTGAAGTCATCAGTCCCCTAGAACGTAGAACTACTTAAACCCAACTAACCTAAAGACATCACACACGTCCATGCCCGAGGCAGGATTCGAACCTGCGACCGTAGCGGCCACGCTGTCCCAGATTGAAGCGCCTAGAACAGCTCAGCCACACCGGCCGGCAACATGGTATGTCAGAATCCATGTTTAGTACACAGAGCGTGAAATCTTATTTAATTTATCCTGTAACAATAGTTTCCTTTTTGTAAAATTAATTACTTGTGGTGGTGTATTTTGAAAATTTTTCATTTTATTAAGAAATTGATTTTACAGTTTTCAAAAAATTAATTACGCTTCAACTTTCATGTCAAGCTTATTTTTTATGTATCATGGTTTCGAAGATATTCTCTAATATGCCATGTTACCTTTCAGAGTCTGTTTTACCTGTTACAAAATGAAACTGGGGAAAAAAAACTAAATAATAAGTATTGCATTATTTTGACTCGTCTATACACCCGCCAAGATTAATCAAGGTCATGTAATTACACCTGCGAATATTTTCTTTGTTAGTTCCACCAACCACCGTTGCGGAAGACCACAACTGGGCAATATCTTCTTCACCTATAGAACTTGATGGTCTCTTTGCTCTATAATCAACGAATGTTTTTGTGGTGTTGCCGAAAAATACTGTTTCCTATTTACTCTCCTCAAATAGGATGCAAACTCACCCTTTTCTATGTGTTTCTGCATGCTGTGTTATAATATTTACTTACAAAATTCTCCACATTCCCCTAGTAACTTCTCACTACTGCTCCCTTTATTTAGTAAATATGTTATTTACTGAAATTAGCCTATGGTGGAGACAATAACCCTAGTAACATTCGCAATGTAGTTATGTTTATCTTTGTACATGATACTTTACATTTTGCAAGTCAATGTACAGTGATCTTCATGGTAGTGGGAAGTGTATACTGAATGTGACGCAATTTGCAGCACTGGTGGACAACATGTAAAAATTTTTAATTATTGGTACCAGATGATGAAAGTATAGATCTGTCGAAATCAGTCATCCAATAAAATCCTTTTTATGCCGCCTTGTCTTGTGAAGCTTTCTTCATTTATCAAACATTGCAGATCGTACCACACTGAGCATGTCAGGAATATATAACTGTATAATTTAAAAGATTCGATAGCTGCAAACAATATTAGGCAAGAGAACCGGACCGTAAACAGAAGCATCAAGTAATAATGTCTACGGTTTGCCGCCGGGGTACCATCCCAGTACCATCCTTCGGTCCTTGTGGACTGTTGTACAGTGTTAATTCAAGTTAATTTATCTTTGTAAATGTTAAGCCTGCCCCATGTAGCTGTTTATCATGTGTTCCACTTTATATATTTTTGACTATGCTGTAGTTTTAACAAGTGTTTACGTCGTCTGAAACATAATAATTTTTTTTTATTCGTATTCCTCCCACTTCGTGTTGTAGATACACGTTTTGTTATGTCATTTCGCATTAAGGCTCGATATGAAACACCTCTGGTACTTGACAAAACTGCATTGATAGTTGTTTTATTGTACGACTGTGCAAATTCGTTTTGCTCAGACCTGTTGCTACCCACTTAATTGGCACGTTGTTGGTTAACTGAATCTCCCTCAAACTATATATATATGAGACCAATATCACGTAATTTCGATTAATCAGGTACATAACTCTGGATGCAATTAAATTGGTAAATACTATGTTTTATTTTTCCTTTAGGTGAACCTCCCCCAATCTATGGTTGTTAGTGATTCTATCCTCCTATGTAAATCGGCTTCCTAATTAGAAAGGCGCGTTATTGGTCAATAAATGTAATATGTGTCATCCTGGTATCATTCAGATCCTCTGGTAAATGTTGCAGACTCTTGTGTATTGGATGTTTTTGACACTTAAGAACATCTTTCTGTTTAAATAGGACTGGTCTTCTAGTTGCTGCTCAGAGCGTCCTCGGTTCCTTTGTCCCATTCTATATGTCACAGAAGAACCGTCAGCTGCGCGTTTGATTTCTGGTAATCAATCATCGTGTAGCAAGGGGGGTGAACGTGATAGGTGGCATTCAGTTCTGATTGGTCCTTTGTATGAACCGCGCACCATTCACATGAAACCTTTTGTCACTCGCTTTAATGACAGCCAAAATGTGGATGGGAGGTGCAACTGACGGAGCTGCGTTGTCCCACACCGAGAAATCGTCGCTCACTCTCGCATTGTCTACAGCCTCGATTGTACATTACCACTGTCAGAAAGATGCACAGTTTTTTCTAAAAAAATTAACTGCTGTTGTATTTCACCACTGAGCTGCCAGTTGACTATAAATAGCAAATTATCACATATAAGGAATCACCCATCAAACTCAGAACGGGCTACAGTCGAAATACCAACAAATAATTTTCGCCAGCACGATCTCAAAATGGTTCAAATGGCTCTGAGCACTATGGGACTTAACATCGGAGGTCATCAGTCCCCTAGAACTTAGAACTACTTAAACCTAACTAACCTAAGGACATCACACACATCCATGCCCGAGGCAGGATTCGAACCTGCGACCGTAGCTGTCGCGCGCTTCCAGACTGAAGCGCCTAGAACCGCTCGCCCACACCGGCCGGCGCGTGATCTCAAGATAAGCTCTAGTTTGTACTCATGCTTCCTTATATATGTATATGATGTTCCTCTGATGATTAAGCGAAATTTCAGGTATGATGGAACCAGCATATTTATCGATTTGAGGTAGGGAACTCTGGTAGAAAAGTGACTGAGTCCATAGTTACAAGGGAACATTTTTAATTTAATGCTTGTTATAGTCTTAGGTGGAGATTTCAATTTACCAGATATAGACTGGGACACTCAGATGTTTAGGACGGGTGGTAGGCACAGAGCATCGAGTGACATTATACTGAGTGCACTATCCGAAAATTACCTCGAGCAATTGAACAGAGAACCGACTCGTGGAGATAACATCTTGGACCTACTGATAACAAACAGACCCGAACTTTTCGACTCTGTATGTACAGAACAGGGCATCAGTGATCATAAGGCCGTTGCAGCATCCCTGAATATGGAAGTTAATAGGAATATAAAAAACGGGAGGAAGGTTTATCTGTTTAGCAAGAGTAATAGAAGGCAGATTTCAGACTACCTAACAAATCATAACGAAAATTTCTGTTCCGACACTGACAATATTGAGTGTTTATGGAAAAAGTTCAAGGCAATCGTAAAATGCGTTTTAGACAGGTACGTGCCGAATAAAACTGTGAGGGATGGGAAAAACCCACCGTGGTACAACAACATAGTTAGGAAACTACTGCGAAAGCAAAGAGAGCTCCACTCCAAGTTTAAACGCAGCCAAAACATCTCAGACAAACAGAAGCTAAACGATGTCAAAGTTAGCGTAAGGAGGGCTATGCGTGAAGCGTTCAGTGAATTCGAAAGTAAAATTCTATGTACCGACTTGACAGAAAATCCTAGGAAGTTCTGGTCTTACGTTAAATGAGTAAGTGGCTCGAAACAGCATATCCAGACACTACGGGATGATGATGGCATTGAAACAGAGGATGACACGCGTAAAGCTGAAATAATAAACACCTTTTTCCAAAACTGTTTCACAGAGGAAGACCGCACTGCAGTTCCTTCTCTAAATCCTCGCACAAACGAAAAAATGGCTGACATCGAAATAAGTGTCCAAGGAATAGAAAAGCAACTGGAATCACTCAATAGAGGAAAGTCCACTGGACCTGACGGGATACCAATTCGATTCTACACAGAGTACGCGAAAGAACTTGCCCCTCTTCTAACAGCCGTGTACCGCAAGTCTCTAGAGGAACGGTGGGTTCCAAATGATTGGAAAAGAGCACATATAGTCCCAGTCTTCAAGAAGGGTCGTCGAGCAGAGGCGCAAAACTATAGACCTATATCTTTGACGTCGATCTGTTGTAGAATTTTAGAACATGTTTTTTGCTCGAGTATCATGTCGTTTTTGGAAACCCAGAATCTACTATGTAGGTGTCAACATGGATTCCGGAAACAGCGATCGTGTGAGACCCAACTCGCTTTATTTGTTCATGAGACCCAGAAAATATTAGATACAGGTTCCCAGGTAGATGCTATTTTTCTTGACTTCCGGAAGGCGTTCGATACAGTTCCGCACTGTCGCCTGATAAACAAAGTAAGAGCCGACGCAATATCAGACCAGCTGTGTGGCTGGATTGAAGAGTTTTTAGCAAACAGAACACAGCATGTTGTTATCAATGGAGAGACGTCTACAGACGTTAAAGTAACCTCTGGCGTGCCACAGGGGAGTGTTATGGGACCATTGCTTTTCACAATATATATAAACGACCTGGTAGATAGTGTCGGAAGTTCCATGCGGCTTTTCGCGGATAATGCTGTAGTATACAGAGTAGTTGCAGCATTAGAAAATTGTAGCGAAATGCAGGAAGATCTGCAGCGGATAGGCACTTGGTGCAGGGAGTGGCAACTGACCTTTAACATAGACAAATGTAATGTATTGCGAATACATAGAAAGAAGGATCCTTTATTGTATGATTATATGATAGCGGAACAAACACTGGTAGCAGTTACTTCTGTAAAGAATCTGGGAGTATGCGTGCGGAACGATTTGAAGTGGAATGATCATATAAAATTAATTGTTGGTAAGGCGGGTACCAGGTTGAGATTCATTGGGAGAGTGCTTAGAAAATGTAGTCCATCAACAAAGGAGGTGGCTTACAAAACACTGGTTCGACCTATACTTGAGTATTGCTCATCAGTGTGGGATCCGTACCAGATCGGTTTGACGGAGGAGATAGAGAAGATCCAAAGAAGAGCGGCGCGTTTCGTCACAGGGTTATTTGGTAACCGTGATAGCGTTACGGAGATGTTTAATAAACTCAAGTGGCATAGTCTGCAAGAGAGGCGCTCTGCATCGCGGTGTATCTTGCTCGCCAGGTTTCGAGAGGGTGCGTTTCTGGATGAGGTATCGAATATATTGCTTCCCCCTACTTATACCTCCCGAGGAGATCACGAATGTAAAATTAGAGAGATTAGAGCGCGCACGGAGGCTTTCAGACAGTCGTTCTTCCCGCGAACCATACGCGACTGGAACAGGAAAGGGAGGTAATGACAGTGGCACGTAAAGTGCCCTCCGCCACACACCGTTGGGTGGCTTGCAGAGTATAAATGTGGATGTAGATGTAGAGATCCGAGGGGACGTCAGCTGGAACTGCTTACGAGCAAAATAGGTAATCTCAAGTTGAAACTCCCTCATGTTGAAACCCGCTGTATTCTCTAAATATATTTGGCATCAAACATCCCAAGGCTGAAGGAAAAAAAACCGTTACCACCGAAAATAGCTGCTGTTGTGACATACCTTACTTCCACGCTACAAATATATAGCCACATAACAAGACCAAATACGGATAGATAACAGCTAAACAAAAAGTATGTGGCAACAAAGCTTAGGAACAAATTACAATAATTTGTTGAAAGAAATATTATACTACTTTAGCGTGAAACTGGTGCTTGGTGTTAGTTTACAGTTCAATAAATGGTCTTCGGCTCTGGCCTGGTCCTGAATCAAGTGAATAGATAACTACGGTCATTTGCAAAATGTACATTGTGTCTTTTTGAAAGCGACTGCAGACGCGGTGGTGAAACAGTCTTGAAGTATTATAGGTGCTCCGCATATATACTGAGTGGAGCCACAAGGCTGCTTATATCCCGTGAGCCGGGTGGATGTCCACCTGGGAACTATTTGTGTGACGTCAGACGCAAGCGTGACATAATCTTTAGTCTGTGAGCGCTCTGTGGCGTCTGACCGTGACTATTTTGTACCTCTGTTGAAGCTGCCTTGTCACGTGGCGCCATCTCCGTTTATGGCTGCGTCTCGTAGAGTCTGAAGGAAATAGGAAAACCTTTTATGTGAACGAAGATAAATGAAATGTCTTACATCAATAGGATGTCTCTGACACAACTAGTGTGCACCACACGATGCTTTAGTACCTCTGTTGTTCCGAGAAGTGCTGGGAGAGCCTCATGGGATTGCGACCGTTCGCGATAAGCAAGAAATCCGGGTTCGAGACCCGATCCAGCACACATTTTCGTAGTCCTCATTGCATTATACTCATGATGGTTATAATCATTCGCAACTACGAACACATTTTATGTATTAGAAAAGGAATGTAGTCGCGAAAGTGTCTATTCATTCGGACATACAAGCGATGATCGCTCTCGATAATCGGGATATCTGAGTTTGAATCTCTGTCCGAAACAAATTTTCATTTTCGTCTTTCAGTTATACACTACTGGTCATTAAAATTGCTACACCACCAAGATGACGAGCTACAGACGCGAAATTTAACCGACAGGAAGAAGACGCTGTGATACGCAAATGATTAGCTTTTCAGAGCATTCACACAAGCCTGGCGCCGGCGGCGACACCTACAACACGCTGACATGAGGAAAGTTTCCAACCGATTTCTCACACACAAACATCAGTTGACCGGCGTTGTCTGGTGAAACGTTGTTGTGATGCCTCGTGTAAGGAGGAGAAATGCGTACCATCACGTTTCCGACTCTGAGAAAGGTCGTATTGTAGCCTATCGCGATTGCTGTTTATCGTATCGCGACATTGCTGCTCGCGTTGGTCGAGATCCAAAGACTGTTGGCAGAATATGGAATCGGTGGGTTCAGGAGGGTAATACGGAACGCCGTGCTGGGTCCCAAGGGCCTCGTATCACTATCAGTCGAGACGACAGGCATCTTATCCGCATGGCTGTAACGGATCGTGCAGTCCCGTCTCGATCCCTGAGTCAAAAGACGGGGACGTTTGCAAGACTACAACCATCTGCACGAACAGTTCGACGACGTCTGCAGCAGCATGGACTATCAGCTCGGAGACCATGGCTGCGGTTACCATTGACGCTGCATCACAGACAGGAGCGCCTGCGATGGTGTACTCAACATCATCTTTTCGGATGAATCCAGGTTCTGTTTACAGCATCATGATGGTCGCATCCCTGTTTGGCGACATCGCGGCGAACACACATTGGAAGCGTGTATTCGTCATCGACATACTGGCGTAACACCCAGCGTGATGGTACGGGGTGCCATTGGTTACTCATCTTGGTCATCTCTTGTTCGCATTGACGGAACTTTGAACAGTGGACATTTCAGATGTGTTACGACCTGTAGCTCTATCCTTCATTCGATCCCTGTGAAACCCTACATTTCAGCAGCATAATGCACGACCGCATGTTGCAGAATCTCTACGGCACTTTCTGGATACAGAAAATGTTCGACTGCTGCCCTGGCCAGCACATTCCCCATATCTCTCACCAATTGCAAACGTCTGGTCAATGGTTGCCGAGCATCTGGCTCGTCACAATACGCCAGTCACTACTCTCGATGAACTGTGGTATCGTGTTGAAGCTGCATGGGCAGCTGTACCTGTACACGCCATCCAAGCTCTGTTTGACCCAATGCCCAGGGGTATCAAGGCCGTTATTACGGCCATAGGTGGTTGTTCTCGGTACTGATTTCTCAGGATCTATGCACCCAAATTGCGTGAAAATGTAATCACATGTCAGTTCTAGTATAATACACACTCCTGGAAATGGAAAAAAGAACACATTGACACCGGTGTGTCAGACCCACCATACTTGCTCCGGACACTGCGAGAGGGCTGTACAAGCAATGATCACACGCACGGCACAGCGGACACACCAAGAACCGCGGTGTTGGCCGTCGAATGGTGCTAGCTGCGCAGCATTTGTGCACCGCCGCCGTCAGTGTCAGCCAGTTTGCCGTGGCATACGGAGCTCCACGTGGGGCGTGAGGTCTCCACAGTACATCGATGTTGTCGCCAGTGGTCGGCGGAAGGTGCACGTGCCCGTCGACCTGGGACCGGACCGCAGCAACGCACGGATGCACGCCAAGACCGTAGGATCCTACACAGTGCCGTAGGGGACAGCACCGCCACTTCCCAGCAAATTAGGGACACTGTTGCTCCTGGGGTATCGGCGAGGACCATTCGCAACCGTCTCCATGAAGCTGGGCTACGGTCCCGCACACCGTTAGGCCGCCTTCCGCTCACGCCCCAACATCGTGCAGCCCGCCTCCAGTGGTGTGGCGACAGGCGTGAATGGAGGGACGAATGGAGACGTGTCGTCTTCAGCGATGAGAGTCGCTTCTGCCTTGGTGCCAAGGATGGTCGTATGCGTGTTTGGCGCCGTGCAGGTGAGCGCCACAATCAGGACTGCATACGACCGAGGCACACAGGGCCAACACCCGGCATCATGGTGTGGGAAGCGATCTCCTACACTGGCCGTACACCACTGGTGATCGTCGAGGGGACACTGAATAGTGCACGGTACATCCAAACCGTCATCGAACCCATCGTTCTACCATTCCTAGACCGGCAAGGGAACTTGCTGTTCCAACAGAACAATGCACGTCCGCATGTATCCCGTGCCACCCAACGTGCTCTAGAAGGTGTAAGTCAACTACCCTGGCCAGCAAGATCTCCGGATCTGTCCCCCATTGAGCATGTTTGGGACTGGATGAAGCGTCATCTCACGCGGTCTGCACGTCCAGCACGAACGCTGGTCCAACTGAGGCGCCAGGTGGAAATGGCATGGCAAGCCGTTCCACAGGACTACACCCAGCATCTCTACGATCGTCTCCATGGGAGAATAGCAGCCTGCATTGCTGCGAAAGGTGGATATACACTGTACTAGTGCCGACATTGTGCATGCTCTGTTGCCTGTGTCTATGTGCCTGTGGTTCTGTCAGTGTGATCATGTGATGTATCTGACCCCAGGAATGTGTCAATAAAGTTTCCCCTTCCTGGGACAATGAATTCACGGTTTTCTTATTTCAATTTCCAGGAGTGTATTTGTCCAATGAATACCCGTTTAACATCTGCATTTCGTCTTGGTGTAGCAATTGTAATGGCCAGTAGAGTACGTACTGCTGATGGTTGTCCATATTGGCAATAGCGAATACATGTGATGTAGAGTACACAAGTTTAACTAAGAGGGTAGGATGCAAATCAGTCTTTCCCGCCTACATTTCCACTGCAAATTTGCGGTGATGTTGCTTTAAAACTGTAGCTTGGGTTGTTGTTGTTATTGTTGTGGTCTTCAGTCCTGAGACTGGTTTGATGCAGCTCTCCATGCTACTCTACCCTGTGCAAGCTTCATCATCTCCCAGTACCTACTGCAACCTACATCCTTCTGAATCTGTTTAGTGTATTCATCTCTTGGTCTCCCTCTACGATTTTTACCCTCCAATGCTAAATTTGTGATACCTTGATGCCTCAAAACATGTCCTACCAACCGATCCCTTCTTCTAGTCAAGTTGTGCCACAAACTTCTCTTCTCCCCAATCGTATTCAATACCTCCTCATTAGTTAATTGATCTACCCACCTTATCTTCAGCATTCTTCTGTAGCACCACATTTCGAAAGCTTCTATTCTCTTCTTGTCCAAATCCAAATTGGTTATCGTCCGTGTTTCACTTCCATACATGTCAACACTCCATACAAATACTTTCAGAAACGACTTCCTGACACCTAAATCTATACTCGATGTTAGAAAATTTCTCTTCTTCAGAAACGATTTCCTTGCCATTGCCAGTCTACATTTTATATCCTCTCTACTTCGACCATAATCAGTTATTTTACTCCCCAAATAGCAAAACTCCTTTACTAATCTAATCCCCTCAGCATCACCCGATTTAATTTGACTACTTTCCATCATCCTCGGTTTGCTTTTGTTGATGTTCATCTTATATCCTCCTTTCAAGACACTGTCCATTCCCTTCAACTGCTCTTCCAAGTCCTTTGCTGTCTCTGACAGAATTACAGTGTCATCGGCGACCTCAAAGTTTTTACTTCTTCTCCATGAATTTTAATACCTACTCCGAATTTTTCTTTTGTTTCCTTTACTGCTTGCTCAATATACAGATTGAATAACATCGGGGAGAGGCTACAACCCTGTCTCACTCTTTTCCCAACCACTGCTTCCCTTTCATGTCCCTCGACTCTTACAACTGCCATCTGGTTTCTGTACAAATTGTAAATAGCCTTTCGCTCCCTGTATTTTACCCCTGCCACCTTCAGAATTTGAAAGAAAGTATTCCAGTTAACGTTGTCATAAGCTTTCTCTAACAAGGGGAGGTCGCCAATTGTGAAATTCAGATCCGATTCATACTGCGCATAATAAAAGCTCACGGCCAGAGGTGTAGTGTGGCAAAGCACCAAGATGCACTTCTCAGCCGTTGTCGAGAAAATCGACAGTTAAAAGAAACCGTTGCAGTGAAATATTCTCTACGATTAATAATTCTCTACAGCGTCGTGGCGCAGCGGTAAGTGCTCTGGTTCGTAATCCGAAGGTAGCCGGATCGAATCTCGAGCTATGCATCCTTATGTTTTCCGCAAACAAAGTTGTATTTCACAAATGTTATTAATTGTCTTCATGATGTTAACCACGCATAGTTAACGGAAGACGTAGAAACGATATTCCGAAACGAATACGTATAGTGTAAGTCAAACGTTCGAATTAGAATAGAGACCCCACGAACACAAATTTGCTGTGGCAGGTATGAAATATAAACTCCGTTACTCGCTCGTTACACTTGAACGACGGATGTTGAATGGGCCGAAACGAACCGCCGCATAACAGCGTAGTTGCCTGCTAACTTCGAAAGAAGGTAGATGTGGTCCCTAGCGCAACTTATAACATTGTCGAAAATCGGTGCGGACGGGAGACTTTGGTACACCCTGTTAAAAATAACGGAAAAATGGAGGCGGTACAATTGGAGAGCGATCCGCCTTCACCAACATGCATAAGCACTATATATATATATTTGAATTACAAAAGACTAATAAT
Source organism: Schistocerca piceifrons (assembly GCF_021461385.2). Lineage (NCBI taxonomy): Eukaryota > Metazoa > Arthropoda > Insecta > Orthoptera > Acrididae > Schistocerca > Schistocerca piceifrons. The sequence goes on along the minus strand of NC_060138.1, from coordinate 1,222,978,534 downwards.
AAAAAAAAAATTGCATGTCGCGAGATTCGATCCGGCGACCTTCGGATTACGAACCCAAGCGCTTACCGCTGCGCCACGACGCTGTAGAAAATTACTAATCGTCGAGAGTATTTCACCGCAACGGTTTCTTTTAACTGTTGATTTTCTCGACAACGGCTGAGAAGTGCATCATGGTGCTTTGCCACATTACACCTCTGGCCATGAGCTTTTATTATGCGCAGTATGAATCGATTCTGAATTTCACAATTGGCGTCCTCCCCTCGTAAGTCTACAAATGCTAGAAACGTAGGTTTGCCTTTTCTTAATCTTTCTTCTAAGATAAGTCGTAAGGTTAGTATTGCCTCACGTGTTCCAACATTTCTACGGAATCCAAACTGATCTTCCCCGAGGTCCGCTTCTACCAGTTTTTCCATTCGTCTGTAAAGAATTCGCGTTAGTATTTTGCAGCTGTGACTTATTAAACTGATAGTTCGGTAATTTTCACATCTGTCAACACCTGCTTTCTTTGGGATTGGAATTATTATATTCTTCTTGAAGTCTGTGGGTATTTCGCCTGTCTCATACATCTTGCTCACCAGATGGTAGAGTTTTGTCACGACTGGCTCTCCCAAGGCCATCAGTAGTTCTAATGGAATGTTGTCTACTCCCGGGTCCTTGTTTCGACTCAGGTCTTTCATTGCTCTGTCAAACACTTCACGCAGTATCGTATCTCCCATTTCATCTTCATCTACATCCTCTTCCATTTCCATAATATTGTCCTCAAGTACATCTCCCTTGTATAAACCTTCTATATAATCCTACCACCTTTATGCCTTCCCTTCTTTGCTTAGAACTGGGTTGCCATCTGAGCTCTTGATATTCATACGAGTGGTTCTCTTCTCACCAAAGTTCTCTTTAATTTTCCTCTAGGCAGTATCTATCTTACCCCTAGTGAGACAAGCCTCTACATCCTTACATTTGTCCTCTAGCCATCCCTGCTTAGCCATTTTGCACTTTCTGTCGATCTCATTTTCGAGACGTTTGTATTCCTTTTTGCCTGCTTCATTTACTGCATTTTATATTTTCTCCTTTCATCAATTAAATTCAATATTTCTTCTGTTACCCAAGGATTTCTATTAGCCTTCGTCTTTTTACCTACTTGATCCTCTGCTGCCTTCACTACTTCATCCCTCAGAGCTACCCATTCTTCCTTCTACTGTATTTCTTTCCCCCATACCTGTCAATTGTTCCCTTATGCTCTCCCTGAAACTCTCTACAACCTCTGGTTCTTTCAGTTTATCCAGGTCCCATCTCCTTAAATTCCCAACTTTTTGCAGTTTCTTCAGTTTCAATCTGCAGTTCATAACCAAGAGATTGTGGTCAGAATCCACATCTGCCCCTGGAAATGTCTTACAATTTAAAACCTAGTTCCTAAATCTCTGTCTTACCATTACATAATCTATCTGATACCTTTTAGTATCTCCAGGATTCTTCCAGGTATACAACCTTCTTTTATGATTCTCGAACCAAGTGTTAGCTATGATTAAGTTATGCTCTGTGCAAAATTCTACAAGGCGGCTTCCTCTTTCATTTCTTCCCCCCAATCCATATTCACCTACTATGTTTCCTTCTCTCCCTTTTCCTACTGACGAATTCCAGTCACCCATGACTATTAAATTTTTGTCTCCCTTCACTACCTGAATAATTTCTTTTATCTCGTCATACATTTCATCAATTTCTTCATCATCTGCAGAGCTAGTTGGCATATAAACTTGTACTACTGTAGTAGGCATGGGCTTCGTGTCTAACTTGGCCACAATAATACGTTCAGTATGCTGTTTGTAGTAGCTTACCCGCACTCCTATTTTTTTATTCATTATTAAACCTACTCCTGCATTACCCCTATTTGATTTTGTATTTATAACCCTGTAATCACTTGACCAAAAGTCTTGTTCCGCCTGCCACCGAACTTCACTAATTCCCACTATATCTAACTTTAACCTATCCATTTCCCTTTTTAAATTTTCTAACCTACCTGCCCGATTAAGGGATCTGACATTCCACGCTCCGATCCGTAGAATGCCAGTTTTCTTTCTCCTGATAACGACGTCCTCCTGAGTAGTCCCCGCCCGGAGATCCGAATGGGGGACTATTTTACCTCCGGAATATTTTACCCAAGAGGACGCCATCATCATTTAATCATACAGTAAAGCTGCATGTCCTCGGGAAAAATTACGGCTGTAGTTTCCCCTTGCTTTCAGCCGTTCGCAGTACCAGCACAGCAAGGCCGTTTTGGTTAATGTTACAAGGCCAGATCAGTCAATCATTCAGACTGTTGCCCCTGCATCTACTGAAAAGGCTGCTGCCCCTCTTCAGGAACCACATGTTTGTCTGGCCTCTCAACAGATACCCCTCCGTTGTGGTTGCACCTACGGTACGGCCATCTGTATCGCTGAGGCACACAAGCCTCCCCACCAATGGCAAGGTCCATGGTTCATGGGGGAAGTAGCTTGGGTTATGACGGCCACAATTTTTTTCAGTCCCCTGACAGGTTGTTGCAGCCCGCCACGATCACCTGAGAAGTGATGTCAACACCGGCCGTGAAAGCCTACATTGTATGAATTCCAGTCGGTTTCTTCACCTTCAGTACTCTATAGTACCACTGAAGTTGTTCTCTGAAGTCTTAACAAATATCCATTCGCCCTGCTCCTTCTCCTATTTAATGTTTTCTACGTATAATTTTCTTCTCCGTTTCTCCCGATCTTCCCCATTTTTTATCATTCCGTGTAATCTCCAAAATGCTTCTGCAGCACCGCTACTCAGATGCTTCTATTTCCTACTTCTCCTTCTGCGTTTCTGCTAGTTTTTATTTTTTATTTTCTTGTAATCGGCCTTGATTCGCCTGTCACGTTATTTTGCTCCCAACACAGCAGAATTCCTTCATTTTGTTTACTTCGTGGTCTTCAATTTTGACATCGTTTATTGCTAAGACTATTTCTAACACTCTACATTACTTTCGCATTTCTTCGGTTTGCTCTCAGTTCATATTCTTTGCTTCTTAGACTGTCCATTCCATTCAACAGGTCTTGCAGTTCTTCCTCCCTTTCAGTGAGGATAGCGACGTCAGCAGCTAATCTTATAATTAATATCCTTTCACGCCGTATTTTGATCCCACTTTTAAACCTTACTTTTAATTCCTCCTGTTTTTTTAAATTATAGATTCAACAACAGTGATGAGAGACTACACGCTTGTCTTATGCTCATGTTCATCTTATCACTCTTATTTTTCCCCTTTTGGTTCTAGTACATATTGTATTTTAAATCTATATCTATATCTACATGACTACTCTGCAAATTAACAATTTAGGCCTGTCACAGTGTTCATCGAACCACCTTCGTACTGTATCTCTACCGTTCCAATCTCAAACAGTGTGCGGGAAGACCGAACACTTAAATATTTCCAACGATATTCGATTTTTCTTATGTCATTACACAGATCATTTCTCCCAATGTATATTTCCGCATTCAGAAGCGAAAGTTGATGATTGAACTTTCATGAGAAGATTCTGCGGCAACGAAAAACAGCTTGATATTAGGGATTGACACTCTCTCCTCTGTTTCATAATAATACAAAAAGAGCTGCCCTTCATTTAACCTTTTTGATATCCTCCATCCTATCTGATGTGAATTCCATACCTCGCAACAATACTCCATAAGAAGACGGACAAGCGTAGTGTACACAGTTTCTTTAGTAAACGTGTTGCATCTTCCAAGTGTTCTGCCAATAAAACGAAGTCTTTGGTTTGCCTACCCCACAAAATTATCTACGAGGTCGTTCCAATTTATGGTATTGTAATTTTAATCCCTTTGCATTTAGTTGAATTCACAGCCTTAGATTTGTGTGACTCATCATGTAACCGAAATTTAGCGGATTTGTTTCAGTACTCATGTGGATAACTTCACACTTTTCGTTATTTACAGTCGAATTCAACTTTTTGCACCATTCAGATATCTTGCCTAAATCATTTTGTAATTGGTTTTCATAATCTTTAGACTTTACGAGGCCGTAAATAGCAAACAGTGTAAGAGGGCTGCTGAGATTGTCTCCTAAGTCCTTTACGTAGATCAGGAACAGCAGAGGGCCTTTCCCTTGGTAACGCCAGATATCACTTCCCTTTTATTCGATGACGTTTCCTCAGTTGCTTCGAACTGTGTCCATCCTGAAAGTAAATTACGAATCCGTCAACAGACGAGATACCGTAGGTATGAAATTTGATGAGAAGTCATTTGCGAAAAATGGTGTCAAGAGTTTCCTGTAAATCTAAAAATATGCAGTCGATTTGAGATGCCGTGTCGACAACACAGAACTTCGTGTGAATAAACAGCTAGTGGTGTTTTCCAGTAACGATACTTTCTGCAGCCATGTTGGCTATTTGTCAATAAGGCGTTTTCTTCGAGGTAATTCATCATGTTCGAACAGAGTATTCGTTCCAAGGTCCTTCGGCTGATCGAAATCAGTAATTGGTTTGTAACTCAAACATAACATGTCCAAGGATATTGAAGTTTTTATGTACACTACAGACACGAAAACACGACTGCCATATCGAAAATGGAGGAAATGTGCATTTTAATAGAGTCGACGCAGAAATTTTAGGTCCGCACAACTTTGTAAACAGAGTGATTTGCATGCTAGGCACAGCTGCGATCGCCTATATCACGTTAAGGCACACGAACCGTGCGCACAAGTCTCACGGTTTCTGTGCGTTCAGCAGCACGTTGAACTCAGTACGCATAACGCTAGCGTCCGACAGCACTCTTCGTGTGCCAACGGCTCAGCGTGCAAAACTTGCCCAGAAGTTCTATCATTATTGCTGTTCACCCTAAAGTGGAGAACATTAATCAGCCGTAGCAGTGCTACTCAATTCGACGACCAGAAACTCTTCACTTACCAAACGCTTTTTACCACGGAAGGAGTCACGGTAAACAGCCAATACCCTTTCTAACTTTTAAGGACAGATTTATCGATGATCTACGACACACAGATCATCGAGTTATTTGGGGCACGGAACACCCTATTATGAACAGCTGGTGTCCACAACATCCTCTGGTTACGTTTCAGATTACGTGTTATTCACAATCTGAACTTTCTATCTAAATTGCCTGCCATTCATAAAAAAACACCGACAAATATGTTAATTATCCCAAAACAGTCACTTCACCTTTCTGATATTATGCAAAATGATATTTCTTTCCCTCCACCACAATTTAATGATAGAAATACTACCATAAAAACAGATATTACAACTGCAGAATTGTCGTACAATGAACCTGATGTTATGCAGCTGTGCTGTGTGCGGACAGCATGCGGAGCAATTGCTCTCGTAATCAAAAAATGTAAATGAGTATACGGCATTGTGTGCCGGCAGTACCCCATTCTGGTAAGTTTGGCCCCCAGGGGCAAGTACTTATTGCATTCGACGCCACATGGGACGGACTAGTAATCAAAATCATTCGGCGAAACGGACCGAGTATATTTCTAAAACCATATTCGTCGGTTTTATCCTACGTGAGGTTTTGGCCCGATACAGACTTTCAGCTTCCAATGTTTGAATTTGCTTGTATGTGCATGACAAACAAATCTGATAATTGCGTATTAGGGTACGTCATCTATCACTTCTATCAGTTGCGCTAATCGACTACGTACTTACAAATGCAGATTACAACCTCCCTCATTCCGTTACATCAGGAGCGTGAATGTGACTCCATAAACCAATAGCAGAGTTTCTAGTCCTCAGCCCTCCTTCCCCCCCCCCCTCCCCCCCATCGCCACCACACGATGCACACCTACTAGTTGATATGATTCCTTTACCATAAAATTTCAGCAAAAAAGAGGAACAAGGAAAAGAGAAAACATGCACAACGAAGAAATTATTCGGATGGGACGGAAATCAGTGGATGTGATGCACATTTTCAGGAAAACAAATGATTACAAATTTAGAAAAAGTTTGATGATTTACTCAAGAGAGCTTTACAATAAAAACAATAACACGTTGCCCCCCCCCCCCCCCCTATTGGCCATATACAAGCAGTTGTACAGCTTGGCACTGATTGATACAGTTGTCAGTGGTCTTCCTGAGGGACATCGTGAAACTTTTTTCCAATTGAAGCGTTGGATCGTCAAAATCCGAGTTGGTTGTAGAGCGCTGCTCACAGTTCACCAAACGTTCTCAACTGGAGAGAGATCCGGCGAACTTGCTGTCGAAGTTAGGGTTTGGCATGCATGAAGACAAGCAGTAGAGCCCCTGGCCGTGTTTGGGAGGGCATTATCTTGAGAAATGTGAGGCCAGGATGGCTTCGCATGAGGGGAAACACAGAATATCGTCGACGTATAAGGGTGCCGCCGATGACAACCAATGGGACCCTGCTGTGAAGGGAAGTAGCACCCTAAACCGTCAATCTTGGTTGTAGGGCCGTATGGTGGGCGAGGGTCATGTTGGAGTGCGACCGCTGTCCAGGGTGTTTCCAGACACTTTCGGCCTGGAATCTCATTAACTGGAGTAGAACTGTCTACAGAGCCCCGATGATAAGTGCAGACGTGTCTGGAGATTCCCTGGGCAGCGGAAGGATACCAATCTAACTATGCAGCCTGACAACTATGAATGACGGTCTGGTTATCCCTTTGCTTGCCATCGGCGGCATCCTCGCGGCACAGCAGTACATAGGCTATATTCTACGCCCTGCTTTACTGCCCCTCATAGCAAGTCTCCTGAATTTGCATTTCAGCAACGTAATGCCTGCCCAAAATCAGCGACAGTGTCTGTTGCTTGTCTTCGTGTTTATCGAACACTACTTGACCAGAATGGCTCCCGGATCAATTCTCAGTTGGGAACGTTTGGAGCATTATTGGCAGGGCCTTCCAACGAGTTCTAGATTTTGATGGTCTAACCCCGACTGACCAAGGACAGTCAACAACTCTATCAAGCCGAATAACTGCCTGCATCAGAGCCGGAGGTGGACCAATTAGTAACTGACTTGTTAACATTGTGCAACTCCTTGTGTTGAATAAATCATCCAATTTTTCCAAAATTTTGGTTGGTTGGTTGGTTGGTTTGGGGAAGGAGACCAGACAGCGTGGTCATCGGTCTCATCGGATTAGGGAAGGATGGGGAAGGAAGTCGGCCGTGCCCTTTCAGAGGAACCATCCCGGCATTTGCCTGGAGTGATTTAGGGAAATCACGGAAAACCTAAATCAGGATGGCCGGACGCGGGATTGAACCGTCGTCCTCCCGAATGCGAGTCCAGTGTCTAACCACTGCGTCCAAAATTTTTATCACTTTTATGTCTGCTTGTATAAATCATGTCTACCGATTCCCGTCCCATCTGGATAGTTCCTTCATGGTGCATCTTTTCTTTCTTTTTCTTATTTCTTAATGCATTGTGGACTACAAACAATGATCCGTAGTTTGCCGCATTCCATTGGCTTCGCATCTTTCGAATAGGTCGTTTCCAGAATATACTTCTCTACTAAAAATGTTAAATTTTCCATCGTCACTGAAATACCGCAAAAAGCCAGTCCTGGCGGTCGAGCGGTAAGGCGCATGAAACCATGAGGCTGCTGGATCGACTACCGGTCAAACCACGGGAAATTTGAATCAACCTTTAACCTAGACCTCATCTCTCAACGAAGTGAGGATTCACTACGTTACTTGGTTCGGATTTCACGGTAAACTGCCGGTCCCGTTTGCCCAGTTGAATAACTGGGGTGGGTTGGAGACACTGAAGTCGCCGAAGTGGCGTCCAGTCGGAACTCGTGCAACCGTCCCTTGAGCCACACAAAGTTTTCGCCTTAATTACAGAAGTATATGATACATGGGTAAAATCTTCTCAGGTATTGTTGAAAGGAAAGTGCGAGTATCAGTTGAGGACAATTTGGATGAAAGTCAGTGCGGGTTAAGGCCTCTTAGAGGGTGTCAGGACCGGATCTTTAGCTTACGTCAAATAATGGAGAAGTGTCACGACTGCAACAGGGAACTGTATCTATGCTTTATAGATCTAGAAAAGGCATATGACCGGGTCCCTAAGAGGACGTTATTGTCTGGTCTACGAGACTGTGGAATACTGGGCAAACTTTAGCAAGCAATTAAAGATCTTTACATAGATTGTCAGGCAGCAGTTAGAGTTGACGGTAAATTGAGACCATGGTTCAGAGTAGTTTCAGGGGTAAGACAAGGCTGCAACCAGTCTCCACTGTTGTTCATATTATTTGTGGATCACATGTTGAAAACAATAGACTGTCTGGGTGAGATTAAGATATGTGAACACAAAATAAGCAGTCTCGCATATGCGGATGACTTAGTTGTGACGGCAGATTCGATTGAAACTTTGCAAAGTAACATTTCGGAGCTAGATCAGATATGTAAGGACTATGGTATGAAGATTAGCATCTCCAAAACGAAACTAATGTCAGTGGGAAAGAGATATAAACGGATTGAGTGCCAAATAGGAAGAAAAAAGTTAGAACAGGTGGTCGGTTTCAAATTCTTAGGATGCATATTCTCACAGGATGGCAACATAGTGAAAGAACTGGAAGCGAGGTGTAGCAAAGCTAATGCAGTGAGCGCTCAGCTACGATCTACTCTCTTCTGCAAGAAGGAAGTTAGTACCAAGACTAAGTCATCTGTGCACCGTTCAATCTTTCGACCAACTTTGTTGTATTGGAGCGAAAGCTGGGTGGATTCAGGTTACCTTATCAATAAGGTTGAGGCTACGGATATGAAAGTAGCTAGGATGATTGCAGGTACTCGAAGATGGGAACAATGGCAGGAGGGTGTCCACAATGAGGAAATCAAAGAAAAACTGCGAATGAACTCTGTAGATGTAGCGGTCAAGGCGAACAAGGTTAGATGGTGGGGTCATGTTACACGCATGGGAGAAGCAATGTTACCCAAGAGAATCATGGGTTCTGCAGTAGAGGGTAGGAGGAGTCGGGGTAGACCAAGGAGAAGGTACCTGGATTCGGTTAAGAATGATTTTGAAGTAATAAGCTTAACATCAGAAGATGCACCAATGTTAGCACTGAATAGGGGATCATGGAGGAATTTTGTAATGGTGACTATGCTCCAGACTGAACGTTGAAAGGCATAATCAGTCTTAAATGATGATGATGATGATGATGATGATATCATACATGGTTAAATAAGGTATACGAAGTATATTGACTTCGCAGACACTGGCCCAAAATTATTTACAATAATAATAATTTTAGAAATAATTTTCCGCTGGGACGTCGTATGTAGTAGCTAAATTTCCCCAGTTTTCATCGGAGCAACTAACCAACAGCTTCAGGTGTGACGAACATACTTCTCAGCTATGACTGTAGCTTTATTTTACTTATGTCTGTCCAGTTGGGAAAAGCATAGACCTGAAGGCGCAAAATTCGGTAGCCAATAGCCTAGCATTGCTGATCGGCTGACGAGAACAGCAACGTTACCTGTATGACGACAAACCAAGGACATGGGCAGCAGTACAAAAGGTATTGCTTATGCGGAGCACTGCCGCCATGCCGCCCTGCGAATACTATTTGACGCCGCATGCGTAAATAGTCCACGGTGGTACGCGGCCATCGTCGTCACTGATATCCGAATATTCAATTCGGCCACAGAAGCGCAATCCCTTGGGTGACGAGTAGCTTACGTTTGTGATCGCTGTGGCTTTGCCCACGTTGGAGTCCGTATTGTACTTTGTTGGATACCTGTCTCTCTATCGCCGACGTTTATGAGCTGCGAGTTTCTGCCGCTTCTTTAACTACATCGCCAAATAATAAGACACCTATGAGACAATTTTTGTGCCTTTGTAATCCATGTTTCACCCTGTATTGAGGCAACAGTTTAGCACTGCAGATTTTTCTAGCTGCCTGAGGGGGAGAGGTGCACGTAGCCTTCTGCAGTGCGACAAATCTGTCCGATGTATAACTTCCCCACTTACAGCGATCCTGGCATTTTCCTGCAGCGATTGTGGAGACTCAGGATAAACCGAAATCTAAGGGGTGTTACAAAAAGGTACGGCCAAACTTTCAGGAAACATTCCTCACACACAAAGAAAGAAAATATGTTATGTGGACATGTGTCCGGAAACGCTTACTTTCCATGTTAGAGCTCATTTTATTACTTCTCTTCAAATCACATTAATCATGGAATGGAAACACACAGCAACAGAACGAACCAGGGTGACTCCATTTTGTTACAGGAAATGTTCAAAATGTCCTCCGTTAGCGAGGATACATGCATCCACCCTCCGTCGCATGGAATCCCTGATGCGCTGATCTAGCCCTGGAGAATGGCGTATTGTATCACAGCCGTCCACAATACGAGCACGAAGAGTCTCTACATTTGGTACTGGGGTTGCATAGACATGAGCTTTCAAATGCCCCCATAAATGAAAGTCAAGAGGGTTGAGGTCAGGAGAGCGTGGAGGCAATGGACTTGGTCCGCCTCTACCAATCCATCGGTCACCGAATCTGTTGTTGAGAAGCGTACTAACACTTCGAACTGAAATGTGCAGGAGCTCCATCGTGCATGAACCACATGTTGTGTCGTACTTGTAAAGGCACATGTTCTAGATGCACAGGTAGAGTATCCCGTATGAAATCATGATAACGTGCTACACTGAGCGTAGGTGGAATAACACGGGCCCAATCAAGACATCACCAACAATGGCTGCCCAAACGTTCAGAGAAAATCTCTGTTGATGACGTGATTGCACAATTGCGTGCGGATTCTCGTCAGCCCACACATGCTGCTTGTGAAAATTTACAATGTGATCACGTTGGAATGAAGCCTCATCCGTAATGAGAACATTTGCACTGAAATGAGGATTGACACATTGTTGGATGAACCATTCGCAGAAGTGTACCCGTGGAGGCCAATCAGCTGCTGATAGTGCCTGCACACTCTGTACATGGTACAGAAACAACTGGTTCTCCCGTAGCACTCTCCATACAGTGACGTGATCAACGTTATCTTGTACAGCAGCAACTTCTCTGACGCTGACATTAGGGTTATCGTCAACTGCACGAAGAATTGCCTCGTCCATTGCAGGTGTCCTCGTCGTTCTAGGTCTTCCCCAGTAGCGAGTCATAGGCTGGAATGTTCCGTGCTCCCTAAGACGCCGATCAATTGCTTCGAACGTCTTCATGTCGGGACACCTTCGTTCTGGAAGTCTGCCTCGATACAAACGTACCGCGCCACGGCTATTGCCCCGTGCTAATCCATACATCAAATGGGCATCTGCCAACTCCGCGTTTGTAAACATTGCACTGACTGCAAAACCACGTTCGTGATGAACACTAACCTGTTGATGCTACGTACTGATGTGCTTGATGCTAGCACCGTAGAGCAATGCGTCACATGTCAACACAAGCACCGAAGTCGACATTACCTTCCTTCAATTGGGCCAACTGGCGGTGAATCGAGAAAGTACAGCACATAATGACGAAACTAAAATGAGCTCTAACATGCAAATTAAGCGTTTCCGGACACATGTCCACATAACATCTTTTCTTTGTTTATGTGAGAGGAATGTTTCCTGAAAATTTGGCCGTACCTTTCTGTAACACCCTGTAGATGGCCAGACACGAATTTGAACCGTCGTCCTCTCGAATGAGAGTCCAGTGGTTAACCCCTGTTCCACCTAATTCGGTACAGTGCCGTAGAGTCAGACCTCAAAGGCCAAAAACGCTGAGGGTTTCAAGTCTGTCGAATAGAGTGTTCTCTCCTGGAAATCTTACATTACTAGCCAATGGATGACATGGGATTATCCATTGGGACACCGTCTGTCTGTTCAAAGTTGGGCAGTTGAGTAAAAAGTAAATCGAAGTCAGCACGTTCTTGAAGTAATCGAATAATTTCCTTCCAGTATTAGCAACACACTAATAGTAATGGTTATTTATTCTATGATGATGTTGATAAGTAGCTAAAAGAGGTATGCAATACATCGAATCACATAATTCAGAAAGAAAAAATATCTAAACTGAGTACAAAACAACGAAAATCTTATGCTCTAACTCTTAATGTAATACTTCGTGACCTGACGCTATGAACTGTAGCCACACCTGTTGCGACACTTTCACCAAAACCACGTAAACGGGCAGGTGCTGTTTACAACTATTCTGCAGCACTTTGAAAGGTGCGTTCAATTTTGAGATTGACTGACAACTAAGCGCTACGTTTCCAGGGACCTGGGACAGTTGAGTGGAGAAGAGTTGTGGGAAGGGGGGCTTAGAAGATTTTTCCTTTACAAACAAACTGTTCTTAAGCTGCAACTTAGAAATGCAGATAACGAACACCTGAAGCAAACCTAACTGTTTACGAAAAAAATCTCTTGTGTGAGTTACCAGGTGATGCTCACTGGGAGGCAAGTTTTCACACACAGCACCGGTAACTGATGATAGAAGGCTTCCGCCTCCCCCCCCCCCCCCCAGACAAGAATCGAGGGATTATCGGAGGAGGACCGGGAAGGCTGGCACCTTGTAATCATGTCTCGCAGGGTGCAGCCACTCAGCGTCGATTGTTCATTGGGGGACATTGGGAAAGGAGTCCTCCAAGACGATACGACAGGAAATTCAGCACCACGAGGGAAAATAATAGGGAGAAAAGAAAGATATTCCCGACCATGGTGTTTGAGGGTATGAATTCGATTTAATCTGGGTAATTTTGATTGTTGTTTTGCTTAGAGTAATCTAAAGTTACTTTCTGTAAAAATGTCAGTCTGTTTTCCACTTAGTTTTCAGACTTTGGTTTATATATTCATCCCAATGTGTGTTATCATTTTGTAACATCCTCAATTTCCGTTCCGTGATGGATTGCTTTTCATTTCGGTCTAACATTCATACTGATGAACATTCGAGTAAGTTCCTACTCCTGACCTACATCTTGAAACATCACTTGGACGCCAACTCTTTGGTCTAATTACTGAAGACAACAGGCGTCACGTGAGCAACAGGAGGCGGCAGACAGCCACTGTGGTCAAGACAACAGTGTTTCGCCAACCGCCGGCTGGCAGTTTTACCTGGTGACTGGTTAATGGGGGAAGCTGCGGACAAGACACAGGTTAAGCAGCTCCTAGCCTTCCCCGTATGTCCAAACCCATACAGTGATGTGGAGACACAAACCGCTGCCTGTCAAACAATGTCCGCACAATACACTCCTGCACAGCTGGAATTCGTCACCGCCAAAGACAGCCGCCTATGTCTTGTACTGCCGATTCTATCATACGGTGAGATAGATGGATAATCCCCTCCCTCTCCCCCCTTACTGGCTCGATGACCTGAAACAATCAAAACAGAGAAGTAGTGGCAGTAAAAAGACATAGAAAAACTTACCATAGGTATTACTGAACAAAGCGGTAGACTTCCATCATGCGAGTAATTTACGTATTCCTGTGTTATGGCGAAAATTTTGTATTAGCAATTTTGTTCAACTCTTGCACAAATATACCTAACATTAATACATTTCTTATTTATGCAACCATTCCATTGAAGATTATTTTAAGTTTTATGTAACTTAATTTACTTCTACAGGGATTTATTAAGTGCGTTACTGTGACAATCAGTAGTCGAGAAAAAAATCGCAACACCAAAAAATAATTAATGAAAGGTATGAGATTTCAGGAATACATTTGTCTACGTGTCATATTTAAGTGATTAATATTACCGGATCACGGGCTAATGTAAGTGGGAGATGAACCATAGCAAACTTCAAATGCTGGTAAATTAATAAACGTTGTAACCGACAGGCTGTTTAATGCAAGCATGCAAGCGTTCATGCATTTTATTGTACAGGTGTCAGTTTGTGGGACGGAGTTAATACCTGTCGCAGTTGCTCACTCAACACAGGGACGGTTGTCGCTATTTGCAGGTGGCGCTGTAATTGTCGTTCGATGACGTCCAATATGTGTTCGACTGGAGGAAAATCTTCTGATCGAGCAGGCCAAGGCAACACGTTGACACTCTGCAGATTGTGTTGCGTTACAACAGCGGTATGTGGGTGGGCGTTACCCTGTTGGTAAAACACCCCCAGGAATGCTGTACATAAAAGGCAGTACAACAGAGCGAGTCACCAGACTAATGTACAAACTGGGAGTCATGATGCATGGGATAACCACAAGAGTGCTCCTACTGTCATACGAAATCGCACCCCAAACAATTACTCCAGGTGTAGATACAGTGTGTACATCAAGGAGGAAAGTACAGGGTTATTACAAATGATTGAAGCGATTTCACAGCTCTACAATAACTTTATTATTTGAGATATTTTCGCAATGCTTTGCACACACATACAAAAACTCAAAAAGTTTTTTTAGGCATTCACAAATGTTCGATATGTGCCCCTTTGGTGATTCGGCAGACATCAAGCCGATAATCAAGTTCCTACCACACTCGGCGCTGCATGTCCCCATCAATGAGTTCGAAAGCATCGTTGATGTGAGCTCGCAGTTCTGGCACGTTTCTTGGTAGAGGAGGTTTAAACACTGAATCTTTCACATAACCCCACAGAAAGAAATCGCATGGGGTTAAGTCGGGAGAGTGTGGAAGCCATGACATGAATTGCTGACCATGATCTCCACCACGACTGATTCATCGGTTTTCCAATCTCCTGTTTAAGAAATGCCAAACATCATGATGGAAGTGCGGTGGAGCACCATCCTGTTGAAAGATGAAGTCAGCGCTGTCGGTGTCCAGTTGTGGCATGAGCCAATTTTCCAGCATGTCCAGATACACGTGTCCTGTAACGTTTTTTTCGCAGAAGAAAAAGGGGCCGTAAACTTTAAACCGTGAGATTGCACAAAACACGTTAACTTTTGGTGAATTGCGAATTTGCTGCACGAATGCGTGAGGATTCTCTACCGCCCAGATTCGCACATTGTGTCTGTTCACTTAACCATTAAGAAAAAAATGTTGCTTCATTACTGAAAACAAGTTTCGCACTGAACGCATCCTCTTCCATGAGCTGTTGCAACCGCGCCGAAAATTCAAAGCGTTTGACTTTGTCATCGGGTGTCAGGGCTTGTAGCAATTGTAAACGGTAAGGCTTCTGCTTTAGCCTTTTCCGTAAGATTTTCCAAACCGTCGGCTGTGGTACGTTTAGCTTGCTTTATTCGTCGACTTCCGCGGGCTACGCGTGAAACTTGCCCGCACGCGTTCAACCGTTTCTTCGCTCACTGCAGGCCGACCCGTTGATTTCCCCTTACAGAGACATCCAGAAGCTTTAAACTGCGCATACCATCGCCGAATGGAGTTAGCAGTTGGTGGATCTTTGTTGAACTTCGTCCTGAAGTGTCGTTGCACTGTTATGACTGACTGATGTGAGTGCATTTCAAGCACGACATACGCTGTCTCGGCTCCTGTCGCCATTTTGTCTCACTGCGCTCCCGAGCGCTCTGGCGGCAGAAACCTGAAGTGTGGCTTCAGCCGAACAAACCTTTATGAGTTTTTCTACGTATCTGTAGTGTGTCGTGACCATATGTCAATGAATGGAGCTACAGTGGAATTTATGAAATCGCTTCAATCATTTGTAATAGCCCTGTAGGTTGCAGGCCCTACATTGTCCTTCTACTAGCAAACACATGGCCGTCACAGGCACCGAGGCAGAACCAACTTTCATCAGAATACACAGCAGACTGTCACCCTGCTCTCCACTAAGCTCTCGTTTTACACCACTGAAGTCCCAAACGGCGGTGATTTAGGGTAAGTGAAATGCACGCTACTGGGGGGTCCGGCGCGGAACAGTTCTTGAAGTAACAAGTTTGTAACAGTTCGTTGTGTCACTGTTGCGCAGACTGTTGGTCAGATTGCTGCTAGATGCAGTACCATGCGCCAGAGCCATACGCCGAACTCTATGACGTTCAGTCTTGGTAGTTCAAATGGCTCTGAGCACTATGGGACTTAACATCTATGGACATCAGTCCCCTAGAACTTAGAACCACTTAAACCTAACTAACCTAAGGACATCACACAACACCCAGTCATCACGAGGAGAGAAAATCCCTGACCCCGCCGGGAATCGAACCCGGGAACCCGGGCGCGGGAAGCGAGAACGCTACCGCACGACCACGAGCTGCGGACAGTCTTGGTAGTGACACGTGGTCGTCCAGAGCGCTGACTTCTTGCGACCGTACATTATCGTGACCACCGCTGCCAGCAATCATTTATAGCGGCTACATTCCTGCCAAGTCTTTCTGCAATATCACAGAAAGAGATCCAGCTTCTCGTAGCCCTGTTACACGACCACGTTAAAACTCAGTGAGGTGTTGATAATGGCGTCTCTGTCGCCTTAAAGGCTTTCCTGACCAACATCAACTCGCCACGTCCAGTCTCAAAAAAATGGCTCTGAGCACTATGGGACTTAACATCTTAGATCATCAGTCCCCTAGAACTTAGAACTACTTAAACCGAACTAACCTAAGGACATCACACACATCCATGCCCGAGGCAGGATTCGAACCTGCGACCGTAGCAGTCCCGCGGTTCCGGACTACAGCGCCTAGAACCGCAAGACCACCGCGGCCGGCTCCAGTCTAAAAGGCAACGAACGTTCACAAGTGTTAGAGCGTGCATTTAAAAAATACCTGATTTTCATCCTTTTTGATGTTGCGAATTTTTATCTGTCAGTGTGTATACAGTTGCACAAGATTTAAAAAAATTTATTTCCTAAGAAATGGTTGGTTCAAATGGCTCTGAGCACTATGGGACTTAACATCTGTGGTCATCAGTCCCCTAGAACTTAGAACTACTTAAACCTAACTAACCGAAGGACATCACACACATCCATGCCCGAGGCAGGATTCGAACCTGCGACCCTAGCGGTCACGCGGTTCCAGACTGAAGCGCCTTTAATCGCACGGCTACACCGGCCGGCTTCCTAAGAAATGTTCCATACGAGACTACCTACTGGTTGCACTTCTTAATGTTTAATTTTCAACGTAATATACGTGTTTTGCAACATCACACCGGGGCGAAACACACAACGCACATTTTCGCACCAAACTTTCAAAACTATATCACTGTTACAGTATTTCATAACCATCCTTAAGACATAACAGTATTTGGTGAATATTTTCTTCAGTAGTCTGGCATCTTTTTATCATCTTCTATTACCATGAAAGTAAACTCCTAGCAACTCTCTGTAAGACGTAAGAACGCTGGCTTTCGGATTACTGTCATGTCGTCTTCTAATGTACTAATATGGTACAAGACTCAAAACATTCAATGTTTCGGCCTGTTTGCAACGGTTCTCGCTGTGTGTAGACTGAGGAAAGCCGCTTCAACGCTGCCGAAATGCCAGATATATTTGATACTTCATAACCATCCTTAAGACTTTCACGTCCAACTCTCTCGCGGATTGTAAAATTGTTGCTCTTTGGTTTATTTATTCTCTTTGTAACAACACATTTACGAAAAGAGTTACGTGAAATACTTTTAGCAATGCTGTGCTTTGCTTTTCTTTATCATCATTGCCCTTTAGCGGAATAAAATGTATATATGGAAGTCTTATTGTTCTGTATCTAGCCTACAATTTAAGGAACGATTTTTCGTAACTGCAACTCATGCTAAGAATCAATATATCTTCCCTACTTCATAGTGATTAAAAGTTGAAATTACTTTGTTATGAGCACTGATGTTACAGTCCGTGTGATCGTTCAAAAACACAAGTTCGCAGTGGATTTTATTTCTCGTTAAAATGCTATTTCATACCACGACTAGCCCAAGAACATGAGACTCTCATTAAAAAATACGTTGTCACTATAAAGTTTGCCAGATCAGAACGGAGCACAGCAAGATTCCTATCAGATTCTGAAGGTACATTAAATTATTTGCACTGTAAATTATATCCTATCAGCAGCCCGCGTCAATCTGCAACACATCATAAAATCTGCTGATCTTCACTGCCAGTCTGGGAGCTAAAAGAAATAATATTATTTTACTATTATTTTACCGCTTCCTTGCGGTATGCTCGACTATATTGTAAGTCGTTTAAATACGCCGCGGCAGCGGCTCTTCGTTCTCCACGCAGCTCAGCACCACAGATAATATTTATATAACTGAAAAATGTCTCAACAGGATGGGATAATATGCAAGCAAGCTTAACAATAAGTAATACAAGTTTTCATTTAAACAACTCTATTAAAACCTTTAAATATCTCAGTGATTACAGACCTTTGTGAATTCACACGTAATGGCGTACATTGCTTAGTCTCGACAAAAGAATGCTACACTAGCGTTCGCTACTACGACACAGGATATCTTACTCGTTCGACTCCCAGATGAAGAAGACAAAGAAATTGCTATTCGTCACGTATTATATACTAGTTACATATTTTAATCTTTGTTCGACATTTATCGTCTGTGGCGGTTTCATTACTCGCCGACGCAGATATTCTCAAAAATAAATAATAAAAAAAAATACATAATTTTATACAATAACACAATATGATACATATAATTTTCTCGTTACTACATAATATGTTGTTTTTGTTTCTTACTAGACGTTACAAGACATAACAGTATTTGGTGAATATTTTCTTCAGTAGTCTGGCACCTTTATATCATCTTCTATTACCATGAAAGTAAACTCCTAGCAACTTTCTGTAAGACATAAGAACGCTGGCTTTCGGATTACTGTCATGTCGTCTTCTGATGTACTAATATGGTGCAATACTCAAAACATTCAATGTTTCGGCCTGTTTGCAACGGTTCTCGCTGTGTGTAGACTGAGGAAAGCCGCTTCAACGCTGCCGAAATGCCAGATATATTTGATACCTTGAAAGGTCTCTGTTGGATTCCTTTCATGTTTAATTTCTTAAATCTGTTGCCATTTATGGAATAAATTCCTCTTCTAAATGTACTGTGGCGTTTCTGACTATCTGGGAGGAGACTGAGCAGTGGAACGTGTTACTTTTACACATAAACAAGAACGATCTGTCACACTACTACACTTTAAAGCACAGTTTATATGTAATTCTTATATGTAATTCATGTCACACAGTTTCATACGGAACCTACATCCGCTTTCTTTTATATACTGTATATGATAAGATACTGTCATCCCCCTTCCCTTTTGTGTGAGAGGATGAATGAGCATATGTATTTCTAGTTGCATGCTTGAGGGTAGCAGACAAGGCTGTCTGCTAGAGAACAGTAGGACCAACGTCGGAACAGGTAGCTACGCTTCCTAAAAGCAAAGAGGTTTCTATCCTTAGTATGGTCCTGTCCGTCCGTTGTCATGTTGGTATAGGAAGCTGCCCCTCTGGCCACTTCCGTTGGTCTTTGTGAGCCACCCTCAGGAAGCACGCTCGGCAGTCGGCAGTTGCAGTGTGGCCGTGGCGAGCGTCTGAAGTGGTAAGATCTCCGGCTAAGCGCGTGTCTGTTAAGCCCGTAGGACAATGGATTTCTTAAATTCAGCCTAACTGAAAATTTAATCACCCTCATTTCGGGTTTAGGTCTAAAATATCCGATGTTATCTTAAATTGCAGCGCAGTATTATTCTCGTGTGAAGTTCAGATTAGTTTCCGGTAGTTGCTTTGTTACTACTTTGTGAGTAAAGTGGAACTACGTGTTGATCAGTAACTCTAATTAAGATCAATCTTAAATGCGAATGCTTGTGTGATTATAACGTCTCGTCTTGACTATATTTTCAATATAGCAACTTTTCTTTATGTTCAGCCCACGTGGGGTGTACTTTGCGAGACCACTACCACGTGCTTATATAACTGTTTGACCCATCAGGTTAATAGTAAGACGTTAGTAACCAGTTCAAGGTTTTGCTTTTGTCAATTGCTTTTCGATCTAATGTATTTTAATTATCAAAATTATTGTGGAGTTGTACACTTTGTGTAAACCAAGTTGACCACGTGGAGCATGTGGTGTAATCATCAAAGTAGCCCTCAGCTATTCTTTTTGCGATGACTTCACGAAGAGTTAATATGAATTTAGTATACCAGTGTGTGGTAATTACATGACGGACAGGATTGTGATATGGACGTAATTTCTTTGGGTAAAAAATTGAATCTGTTGGTTGTGGTTAATTTCTTCTTGCTTATGTTTCAATGTTCTTCGTGAGTTATTTTATGAATGCAGTGTCGTATGCAGTCTCCCAATCTTGGCTCCATATTTTATGTGTTCCGTAAGATTACAATCTCACATTTTTCAATCGTAAATAAGGCACCAGCTCAGTTATAACTCACGTATAATATGCTGAAATTTCAATGAACAATCTTAAAATAAATTTCCAAATATAAACTGATTTCTTTCTTTTTATTTAAATTCTCTTTTTATATATATATATACACTCCTGGAAATGGAAAAAAGAACACATTGACACCGGTGTGTCAGACCCACCATACTTGCTCCGGACACTGCGAGAGGGCTGTACAAGCAATGATCACACGCACGGCACAGCGGACACACCAGGAACGGCGGTGTTGGCCGTCGAATGGCGCTAGCTGCGCAGCATTTGTGCACCGCCGCCGTCAGTGTCAGCCAGTTTGCCGTGGCATACGGAGCTCCATCGCAGTCTTTAGCACTGGTAGCATGCCGCGACAGCGTGGACGTGAACCGTATGTACAGTTGACGGACTTTGAGCGAGGGCGTATAGTGGGCATGCGGGAGGCCGGGTGGACGTACCGCCGAATTGCTCAACACGTGGGGCGTGTGGTCTCCACAGTACATCGATGTTGTCGCCAGTGGTCGGCGGAAGGTGCACGTGCCCGTCGACCTGGGACCGGACCGCAGCGACGCACGGATGCACGCCAAGACCGTAGGATCCTACGCAGTGCCGTAGGGGACCGCACCGCCACTTCCCAGCAAATTAGGGACACTGTTGCTTCTGGGGTATCGGCGAGGACCATTCGCAACCGTCTCCATGAAGCTGCGCTACGGTCCCGCACACCGTTAGGCCGTCTTCCGCTCACGCCCCAACATCGTGCAGCCCGCCTCCAGTGGTGTCGCGACAGGCGTGAATGGAGGGACGAATGGAGACGTGTCGTCTTCAGCGATGAGAGTCGCTTCTGCCTTGGTCCCAATGATGGTCGTATGCGTGTTTGGCGCCGTGCAGGTGAGCGCCACAATCAGGACTGCATACGACCGAGGCACACAGGGCCAACACCCGGCATCATGGTGTGGGAAGCGATCTCCTACACTGGCCGTACACCACTGGTGATCGTCGAGGGGACACTGAATAGTGCACGGTACATCCAAACCGTCATCGAACCCATCGTTCTACCATTCCTAGACCGGCAAGGGAACTTGCTGTTCCAACAGGACAATGCACGTCCGCATGTATCCCGTGCCACCCAACGTGCTCTAGAAGGTGTAAGTCAACTACCCTGGCCAGCACGATCTCCGGATCTGTCCCCCATTGAGCATGTTTGGGACTGGATGAAGCGTCGTCTCACGCGGTCTGCACGTCCAGCACGAACGCTGGTCCAACTGAGGCGCCAGGTGGAAATGGCATGGCAAGCCGTTCCACAGGACTACATCCAGCATCTCTACGACCGTCTCCATGGGAGAATAGCAGCCTGCATTGCTGCGAAAGGTGGATATACACTGCACTAATGCCGACATTGTGCATGCTCTGTTGCCTGTGTCTATGTGCCTGTGGTTCTGTCAGTGTGATCATGTGATGTATCTGACCCCAGGAATGTGTCAATAAAGTTTCCCCTTCCTGGGACAATGAATTCACGGTGTTCTTATTTCAATTTCCAGGAGTGTATTACCGGTTTTGTATGACTATTAAAAGATTATCATTAATGTTAGTCTGCTTGGTAAACCTAGACTAAATATCTGATGAAACAGTTGCCCAGTAATCCACGGTTAACGTCCCCAGACAGATCACGGCTTTTAACCCACTTTCATTGTCAATTAGCACCGATATCAGCATACCAAATTAAAGTTACAACATTACACAGCAGCTAAGAAAATTAAAGTTACAACATTACACATGTCGACCTTGTTCTGTGATTCCGCTAGACTCTGGAATCTCTGAAACGTTAGATTGCGAGCGTGTTATAATCTTAATTTTTTTCCTACAGCGCTCAAACAACTTCTGTGTTGTTTCCGAGCAGACTTTCAAAAGATTCACGGCGTTGTTGATCGGCGTTGCGTTGTTTGTCTTGTTTTGTTTTTTATATTTGTGTATTTTATATGTCTGTGTGTTTTTTATTCTCGCTTGTAAATTCCACTGTTTCGATCAAAGATAAAAATTTGTTTTGCGTGTGAAAAAGTGTGTACTAGGTTGGGTATCTTTCGTGTGACTGTCGTAATTTTTGGGGGACACATTTACTGTGATTAGTGTGTTGCGTACTGAGTATAAATTGCACTAATGCAAACACGTAACCAAGCTAAAAGTAAGCGGTCCAACAACTTAAGCAACATGGACCAAGGGGATAATTTGATTTCCAATATTAACGCGTCGGGCGGTTCCGAAAATGCAATGGGGAATACTTCAGACGAAATGCAAAACAGCACGAACAGGCTCACAGCAGAGCCAGAAATTAATTTGCCTCCAACTAACCAAATTGATTTAGCAGAACTCATGAAAGCCTTATTGCAACAAAATAAAGAAAACACAGAGAAATCGATCCGCGAGCTAGGGGAACAAATGACGCAGAAATCAGAAAAATCGTTCGAACAAATGACGCAGAAATCAGAAAAATCGTTCCGAGAACAAAAAGAATCATCCGAAAAATCGATCCGCGAGCTAGGCGAACAAATGATGCAGAAATCTGAAAAATCGATCCGAGAGCTAGGCGAACAAATAGACGAAAAACTAATCCAGCAGACAAATAAAGTCGACAAGTCGATGCAGAGAGTGTCCGATGATATCTCACAAAGAATAAACAATCTGGCAAGTGAGATAAAAAGTGATATTATGAAAGAATTAGGCCGTACATTTGAACAAATCGATGATCGTCTGCAAGCCTTAGAACAGAGCAAGCGGAGGGGCGATGCCGAATCTAAAGAAAGCGAAGAACGGCTACTTAGGAATTTCCAAGAGCTGAGGGAAGAATGCCAAAGGGAGCACCAGCAGGTACTCTCGAGGGTCCAAGAGGCAGAAACGCATTGTCCCACGTCCGTTAGCAACACAATAGCGGACAACAATTTAGCGATCCACGCGTTGGAACAGCAAGTAGAACAATTGAAGCAGACTGGGGCGGAGGACAAGAGACAAATTGATGATAAGATTGCGGCATTAGCGGACATTGTAGGCACGATGAAGCTGACGGAAATCGAGAACAATACTACACCGGTAGCGGCCGCAGAGACCGAAGAAGTGCGTTCGCTTCTGAGATTTCAGAAGGGACAGTTCGAAGTGAACAGGCAAAACAGAGCTGTAACAGGCGAATTACAAGAACGCGTGGCGCATCTGGAAAACCGCATGGCGTGTGATTCCGAACTCGTCAATATCATTAAAAATAGCCGTACGAACAGTGCAGAGAGGGACTCCGGCCACGAGGGAGATTTTAACGACAGGGAAGAATGTAATTTGAGGGGCAGACATGAGAATAATAGAAACATTCAAGGGCCTCGCCAGGAGGAAATGCGGGGATTTGATTTCAAACATTTCCTTACGGTGAGAAAGTTTGAGATATTCCGAAATTCGCAAAAAGGAATACATCCACGAGCATGGCTCGAGCAATTTGAGTTCTGTCTTCCTCCCGACTGGGCAAGTTCACATAAGATAGAATATATGTGTGGCTATTTGGAAGGCGAACCGGCGATTCGCATTAGGTCGGCAGCGCGTCACTGCAACTCCACTCGGGAGTTTCGACAAGCCTTTCTGTCCGCCTATTGGTCGGAAGCGGCACAAGATAGGGTCAAACATGGCATAATTATGCTGCCAAATTTGAACCAGTCTGGTTTCGGCAGCCCTGCACGCCTATTCGACCACATGCTGCAGGCAAATCAATTCCTATACGACCCATACGGGCCTGCGGAACTAATTAGGATATGCATCACCAAATTGCCGATGCACTTGCGGCACGTCGTTCTTGCGGGACGATGCAAAGAGGACGTGGAAACGTTTAAGGCGCTTCTCCAAGAGTTGGAATACAATACAGGAGAATGCCCGCCTAATCAGGCACAAAGTTATTACGGGGTACAGCAGCGCGACCGCAGTCGTGGCCGTATTACTAAACAACGGCGTGACTGGTCGTCGCGACGCGAACGGAACAATAATCGGGACAGGCCGTATAGAAACTGGGGTAACAGTCGCGAACACAGGTGGAACAACGGAAATGATAGAGGACGTGGACAAGATCGTGAACGCTACAGGTACGGCAACCAGAATCGATACAATGATGAATACGGTGGGAATAGGACTGTAGGCGGAGCACCTCATGATGTTGAAATTCGGCCGGCCAATCCTAGACATAATCCAGCAAATGGAAATGAACAAAACCGGCAATGACAAATGATCAGCGCAGAAGGAGCCCAATCAGAACAAATGAGCGACATGGCAAATAAGTAGAAAGGACAGTGAGAAGTAGAGAGGACGGTGAGGAGAAAGAATTGATTAGTTTAAATTTGTGACGTATGCATTTTGAATAATATGTTGATAAAAATAATGATAAAGATGTTTCTATGTGATTGATTGAAGTGATGTATTTAATTTTTTTCTTTCCTTGTGCAATTAGGATTTAGGTTGGTTCAAATGTGAAGATAAAAGGTTTCTTTGTGAACGAGTGAAATGCTGTTTATGTTTTTTTGTGTAAATTGAAAAGAGTCGCTCCTGAGAGAACCAAGATCTGTGTTGAATTAATGCAAAACTCAGGGGAATATCCGATCTGTGGGTATTATGGGTCTGGCAAACGCAGGTCCCCAGCTGTTAGTAGCCTTGTTTCCGATTTTCTGCTTTCAGTGCTACTATCTATCTATTACTATTCTATATCTGTCAGTATAAATGAGGATCTCTTACTATAGTATGCGTGCTGTATGAATATTTTAAGATAGGAGAACTCTGCGAAAGGAATGAGTAAGTTTAGAATCTTGAAAACAGGATGCGATAATACGATTGTTTGACCATTGGCTTCCCAATATGCGATGATATGTTAATATCGATGATAATTTTTTTTTTTTTTTTTGTTCTTTATAGCTGAGCACGTAAAGTGCTGTCTGTGGATTTCGTAAGTATATTGATTCCCTTCAAGGTGAAAGAAGAATTGTGGTTTGTGTAATTTACGTGGCTCTGAAATATTATTGTGGTAGTCAAATACGAGCAGTTTTTCAGCAAATGGAGAATGGAACGGAAATATGGATCCTTTCGGTAGTCTTGATTGATGTTGAGCCAGAGCCTGAAAACTTATTCTGCGTTAATACTTGTCCCAGAAAAGCGACGTTTATGTGTTTTGCTGATGCTGTGAGCATTACAGCTTACTGTTTTCGCTGGTGCGGGATGCACTGCAGCGTATATGATTTGTACTGAGGAAATTTCCCTCTTGAAGGTAGAGGATGATTAAATAATTTTGATTATGGGAACGAAGGAAAGCTTGGTTTAAGGTAATAAGGATGAAGCAAAACATTTGTCATTTAAACTGCAGGAGGATTCGGATCTTTTGTGTCTGTTGTAAGTTCAATATGTTAAGATGATACTCTTTTACAGAATAGAGGTGACCACAATTTTGCCATTCATGAGAAATGAATCCAGAATAACCACCACAGGCGAAATGACTGATTTGGAAGCGAGAGGTAACTTAAAGAAGGAACGAAATCGCAGCAAAATGGGTAAGAAGAGGTAGTATAACCTGTATAGTGCAGACATTTTTACCGTTCTCAGAGCCATCTGTGTGATTAATTCTTGTGATAACGTAATTTTAGATGAAATTTTCTTACTGTTTTATGTGTGAATATATGAGTATGATAAATGTATAATTGCGAGTCTCTTTTCAGGTGTGCGAACTGGTATAAATGTTTTGGCGTGTAAATAACCATTGTTCTTTTTAATGTGTATGTTTAAGGAAAGTTCTCCATATTTATCATGTGACAAGACGTATGCCGCGAGCGTCAAGAAGAGGACGAATTAGAACAATGTTGTAGTGGTATATACACGGTGTTGAAATAGCATTGAAGTAGCTTATTGGCTTAATTAGTAGTGGATAGAAGTAGAATATTGAGTAATGCATGTTTATGGGTAGTTAGTTTGTAGAATAGACAACAGGTGTGCATGTATGTGTGTGTAAATAACATGTGAACCCTATGCTGTCCTGACCTATACTTGCACAAGGCATAATCCTATTCATTT
This sequence comes from Schistocerca piceifrons, assembly GCF_021461385.2. NCBI lineage: Eukaryota > Metazoa > Arthropoda > Insecta > Orthoptera > Acrididae > Schistocerca > Schistocerca piceifrons. The sequence continues at coordinate 1,222,952,264 of NC_060138.1, read as the reverse complement.
TAGTGAATTAATATGTAGCATTGGATTTATTAAAACGTAAGTGAACCACATTAGTGATGTGGATTTAAATATTATATTGTCAGTTCATTTTATTTTTTATTTTTTTTTACATTGTAAAGTCATTTCACTTTTATTTTTTTACATTGTCAAGTCATTTAAATTTTATTTTATATTGTCGATTCATCTAATTATTTTTATAAAAAAAAAATTAAGTCTCACTTTGTTCTTAAAAATTGTGAAAGACAATACTAAGTGGTATTATGTATGACATTGTGTAATCACATAAGGATGATGAAAAATTTCTGTGAATGCAGTTGAGAACGTGAAAGCGAACCGGCAAAACTCTTAAGAGACAGCGGGAGCAGCCGGACTAGTTGTAAACTGGCGGGTTTCCCAGCAGGACACGCTGTCAGCCAGGCCACTTTGGGAGCGCGGCCGACAACAAAAGAAGGTACGCGGCAAACACTTTCCCTTGTACCTGGAGCTAATGGGCGGCCGCCCCGGGCGACCCTTCCTCGAGGCGATGACCTGAGATGGGCGAGAGGTCCACCGCGCGGAAATTCATCTGCTGGCAACGCACCACACGCACGCGACCGTGACGAGACGGCCGCGGTGAAACAACACAAGGGGCGTGGAGCCTTTTGACAGGTACTGCCCAGAGAAACTTGCAGACGTCAACGACGCCTATCGACATTTCCTGACGGGTGCCCACTGTCAAGCGACAGTAAATCATGGTTCGATGTTCTCTGGTCGCTAAGGGTGGCACAAAAGAAGAGCCATTAAGTGTCATCCTTGCCCAGGAATATCAACCTGGCGTGTCAAACGAGGATACCGCACGAATTTGACAACACAAACATGGAACCAAATCGAGATGACAGAGACGGCGGGATCGCACCAACAGATGGACAAAAAAAAAAAATCCCTACTGACAGCTGCGGCGACGAACCCCCCCTCTTTCCCCTATATTGTGCCTCGGAACAGTGGAAGTACTGAGTGTGTCAGTGAACAGTGATTATACTGTTCTTAGTCCAGTGCATATACGTGTGTTTCTGTCGGAGAAACTCTGACTCGTGTGTTTTGCAGGAGTTCGATTTATTGGTGTTTATTAGACTGACTCTTGTATTTTGCAGGTGTTCTATTTATCTTTTTTAGACTTTGACTCTTGTATTTTGCAGGTGTTTTATTTATAGGTGTTTTTTTGTTTTAGATGTTGACTATTGTACTGTTTTATTTATCAATGTTTGTTTTTGTGTGATGTATTAGATTTGTGATATTTTGTTTCGTAAATTCATTTCTGTGGCATTGCTTCGTTTATCAGTCAGATAGCTTTTTATTCTCATTGAACTGTGATCGATTAGCCTTTGCATGGGGCATATTTACTGTGAGGAACCCCTTAAGGGCAATAATCACATAATTATTGTAGTTTCAGTATAATGACACAGTGCTCATTGTTTGCTAGCTAATTGAAATATAGTAGAGTGATTAAATGAGTGCCACATAGTTATTTTAATTCTACAAATTATTAGTTTTATACGATATAGAATTTTTTTTGCGATAACCACTTTGTAAAACATGTTTTTTCTCTTATCATTTTGTTGCTTTTGCAGATTGTGCATTGTTATGTTCTGCTTTTTAATACCGATGTTATTTGATGTTCTTTTTTTTAATTGCTGTGGCACCTTTGCTATTTTCATAAATTTTGCTTGTTAATAAACAGTCATAAATTTTCCTGTGATCAGTTGGCTCTTGCAATGAGCAAATACTGGTGAACTCCATAAGGGTAACACCCAGAAATTGTTTTCATATTAATGACACAGGAACCATTGTTTTTACTTGCTGACCGAATTAGATCTACACTACCTTTTAAATAGGTGTCACAGATTGTGTTCTTTTTTTTCTGTTTGAAATTGGTAAATTCTAAAGATGTGTTGAAATTATTGTGTTTTAGCAAGTAGCTGGGGTCCTTTTGCCTTTTCTTTTACACTTTTGGTTTAAGTAGGGTGTGAGAAGCCTGCTTGGGAATGTCCTAGCATGGCCAGAAAATTCCCTGCACAGTCTTTTCCCGGAGCGTTGGGGTTATGAAAGGTCTCTGTTGGATTCCTTTCATGTTTAATTTCTTAAATCTGTGCCATTTATGGAATAAATTCCTCTTCTAAATGTACTGTGGCGTTTCTGACTATCTGGGAGGAGACAGAGCAGTGGAACGTGTTACTTTTACACATAAACAAGAACGATCTGTCACACTACTACACTTTAAAGCACAGTTTATATGTAATTCTTATATGTAATTTATGTCACACAGTTTCATACGGAACCTACATCCACTTTCTTTTATATACTGTATATGATAAGATACTGTCATCCCCCTTCCCTTTTGTGTGAGAGGATGAATGAGCATATGTATTTCTAGTTGCATGCCTGAGGGTAGCAGACAAGGCTGTCTGCTAGAGAACAGTAGGACCAACGTCAGAACAGGTAGCTACGCTTCCCAAAAGCAAAGAGGTTTCTATCCTTAGTATGGTCCTGTCCGTCCGTTGTCATGTTGGTATAGGAAGCTGCCCCTCTGGCCACTTCCGTTGGTCTTTGTGAGCCACCCTCAGGAAGCACGCTCGGCAGTCGGCAGTTGCAGTGTGGCCGTGGCGAGCGTCTGAAGTGGTAAGATCTCCGGCTAAGCGCGTGTCTGTTAAGCCCGTAGGACAATGGATTTCTTAAGTTCAGCCTAACTGAAAATTTAATCACCCTCATTTCGGGTTTAGGTCTAAAATATCCGATGTTATCTTAAATTGCAGCGCAGTATTATTCTCGTGTGAAGTTCAGATTAGTTTCCGGTAGTTGCTTTGTTACTACTTTGTGAGTAAAGTGGAACTACGTGTTGATCAGTAACTCTAACTAAGATCAATCTTAAATGCGAATGCTTGTGTGATTATAATGTCTCGTCTTGACTATATTTTCAATATAGCAACTTTTCTTTATGTTCAGCCCACGTGGGGTGTACTTTGCGAGACCACTACCACGTGCTTATATAACTGTTTGACCCATCAGGTTAATAGTAAGACGTTAGTAACCAGTTCAAGGTTTTGCTTTTGTCAATTGCTTTTCGATCTAATGTATTTTAATTATCAAAATTATTGTGGAGTTGTACGCTTTGTGTAAACCAAGTTGACCACGTGGAGCATGTGGTGTAATCATCAAAGTAGCCCTCAGCTATTCTTTTTGCGAAGACTTCACAAAGAGTTAATATGAATTTAGTATACCAGTGTGTGGTAATTACATGACGGACAGGATTGTGATATGAACGTAATTCCTTTGGGTAAAAAATTGAATCTGTTGGTTGTGGTTAATTTCTTCTTGCTTATGTTTCAATGTTCTTCGTGAGTTATTTTATGAATGCAGTGTCGTATGCAGTCTCCCAATCTTGGCTCCATATTTTATGTGTTCCGTAAGATTACAATCTCACATTTTTCAATTGTATATAAGGCACCAGCTCAGTTATAACTCACGTATAATATGCTAAAATTTCAATGAACAATCTTAAAATAAATTTCCAAATATAAACTGATTTCTTTCTTTTTATTTAAATTCTCTTTATATATATATATATATATTACCGGTTTTGTATGACTATTAAAAGATTATCATTAATGTTAGTCTGCTTGGTAAACCTAGACTAAATATCTGATGAAACAGTTGCCCAGTAATCGACAGTTAACGTCCCCAGACAGATCACGGCTTTTAACCCACTTTCATTGTCAATTAGCACCGATATCAGCATACCAAATTAAAGTTACAACATTACACAGCAGCTAAGAAAATTAAAGTTACAACATTACAACTTCCGAATTTAGTACTTCCTAAGATTCCCTAAGCCTTGGATTATGTTGCTTCAGGCTTTTACTCTTATATCTATAAGGCTCAACCATGCTGATTTTTTTTCTCATTTACCTTTATGCAGCTGCCTATGAACTACCTTTATGCTTCTTCTGTTGTCTTAGAGACCTTGTGTTGTAAATCAGCTGCCATTTGCGTACAAATATTGGCTCTTATACTGGCGCCCGGCCGCTGTGGCCGAGCGGTTCTAGGCGCTTCAGTCCAGAACCGTGCTGCTGCTGCGGTCGCAGGTTCGAATCCTGCCTTGCGCATGGATGCGTGTGATGTCCTTAGGTTAGTTAGGTTTAAGTAGTTCTAAGTCTAGGGGAATGATGACCTCAGTGTTAAATCCCATAGTGCTTAGAGCCATTTGAACCATCTTCTGCTGGCAAGTGATATGTGAAATCATTAACAAGGGTAACAGACTGTCATGAGGTTATCCATAACTATCCTTACTGCATCTCGATAAGAAAATTTTATCTTAGTGACATGTTTGTACTTTCTGTTGCCTGCTTACGACTTAAATCAGTTGTAGGGATGTCCTCAGGTACCATACTTGTCTAATTTACTATGAAGCGATCATCATTGATGTCATAGTTTATAGATAGGTCTATAAACAGCCCACAACGTAATCCATCTTGGTATATAGGACTCAGGGCTTCTTAAATACAGCTGTTTTACCTGACGCCATTTTGAGCATTAACTACTACATTTGCTCCAAAACGTAGATTTCTTATCACGCATGATTAATTGAATTTCGTGGTATACTGAATGGGACACATCCCAGGTTGGCATGCTGATTCGTCGCATGCCAATATATGTTATGTTACCATCATAGGCTTTGAACAAAATCAGTTAGAGATGAGCTACTTTCGTAGGCTGATTTAATGAGCTTATTCAGGCATATATTTTTAGCTATTTCCAAAACTAAAAGAAAAAGATTTTAATTTTCTTCTGAACTTTTGTACCTCTTTGCACCGTTTGCACCTCACAGCAAGGGTTCCCGGACGCCTTTCCAGCGCCTCTACCACCGAAATCCCGCGACGGTTACGAACAGCTTAAAATCTTATACGGCGATGGAAGTTGGCGGAACGAGTGACAGCTAATGCAAAGTCGATAACGCCCTGCGCGAGCGAAAAATTGCCTGCGGCAGTGTCTTCAGTGCAGACGTACGGCTGCAGGAAACCCTGCTGGCAGCGGTCTGGAGAGGGGGTAGCGAGGAGGGGATGAATAGTGGCCGCTACCAGCAATCAGTCACGCACAACTTCTCCCTGCCGTAGCTCGACAAATCTCTCCCCCTTTGCTTCTCCCATTCATACTTTTCTCATTACGTCATTCGACTGCCTCCATGCTGTCTCCCATCACTCCTTATCGAGAACCTATCGCTTCATCTCAGTATACGTATCTAAATGGGTTAAAAAAGAACCTTCGATTGACTTTGGTCAATGACGTCATAACGTGACTTCAAAAAGGCAACTGTTCCAGTGGCGCCCAAATGTAAATGTAGCCTACAACAGTTTTTCTCATTAATAAATGTTGATGTTAACAGGACAACTGCCAGAAATTGGGGATTTTCAATGGGAGACGAACTGAAACAGTGACTCCAAAATCACGATAACTGCAAAATATCAAAACGGAAGAAGCACATAAAAGCGATGCGTTGGCTAGTTCCAAAGACGAAAACGATCATTAGCGCGGACCAACTTTTACAGGTTAGGAAAACATGATTTGACTTATATATCTCTACTTGAAACGGAGATGTCAAAACAAGAAAGATAAACCCGGCAGCCCTACAGAAGGCCAAAAAGCGATTTCAATAATACTCGTGTCCCTTGACATCAGAGACATTTCACATTGTCCCCCACTACCTATAACGGCAAAAATTACCAGCTTGTCGAGTATCGGACCAGATTTCGATTCAGGACTTCCTTGCATGTAGAACTCAACATGTCGCTCTTAATGGAACAAAATCTATAGATGTGAAGGTTATTTTCGTAACACCCCAAGGAAGTGTGGTAGGATAGTTTCTGTTTACTACATATATAAATGATCTAGTACAAAGCGTAGAGTGCTCTTTAAGACTGTTCGCAGATGATGCAGTTACCTATAACAAAGTAGCAAAGCCAGAAGACAGTACCGATTTGCTAAGCGATCTGCAGAGGATTCATGAATAGTGCAGGCTCTTGCAGTTGAACCTGAAGGTAAATAAATTAACACATTGCGCATATACAGGAAAGGAATGCATTACTGTACAACTACACTATCGATGACAAACTGCTGCAAACAGTATCTACAGTAAAATATCTGGGAGTAACTATCCAGAGAGACCACAAGCAAAATAACGACATAAAAGTCGCAATATACCCTGTTATGCCAAACAATCTGCAGGAATTGAGTGACCTGAATATTCCAGTAAGATACGGATGAGGTGGTCAATCTTTTATAGTACTTAATCAACATGTGCGCCGACTTGAAATCGGCCGTCTTGAATCTAAGTCAATTTTTTAAATAGAAAGATGGTCGTGTGAAACATAATATAAAATCACCATTTTCTGACGTTCATTCCTGTAAACACATTCTAAGTTATGGTCCAAAAGTTACAACATACTTTCGTTGGAAGTTACAACATACATTCGATGGCTCGACTGTTCCCCATAAACGAGAGACATTTAATGTGCTCTGCATGGAGTCCCTATCGGTCAGCGGACATTTGAAGGTGCTCAGTCCAATCGCCATGTACGCGTAGAAGAATTTCCGCAGAAATGCTTGCATACGCTTCTTCAGTGCGCTGCTCGAGAGGGTGTGTATTTCTTATTTTCTCTGCATATACGAGTTGCTTTAAATGATTCTACAGATAAAAATCAAGTGATATAAGATCAGGTGATCTGGGTGACCATTCCTCAGAACCACGCCGGCCAATCCAGTGACCAGGAAACTGACCATTTAATCACTGACGAACAACTGCACCGTTCTGTGGTAGAGCCCGGTCATGTTGAAAGTAGCAGGGAAAGCTGCCATATTCATTTAGAACTAAGGGAGACACTGGATGGAACTTTCCAAGATAGTTGGTGACGTAAAGGTTATGGTGTGGATTAGAAGATTCCATCCAGTGTGGTCATCCCAGTATCTGTGGTTGCGACAGTTGACTTCACCAATGCCAATGAAGTCTCCAGAATGAGATTTTCACTCTGCAGCGGAGTGAGTGCTGATATGAAACTTCCTGGCAAATTAAAACTGTGTGCCAGACCAAGACTCGAACTCGGTACCTTTGCCTTTCGCGGGCAAGTACTCTACCAAATAAGTCACCCAAGCACTACCCACACACAGGAAGTTTCATATCAGCACACACTCCACTGCAGAGTGAAAATCTCTTTCTGGAAACATCCCCCAGGCTGTGGCTAAGCCATGTCTCCGCAATATCCTTTCTTTCAGGAGTGCTAGTTCTGTAAGGTCCGCAGGAGAGCTTCTGTAGAGTTTGGAAGGTAGGAGACGAGGTACTGGCAGAAGTCATGCTGTGAGGACGGGGCGTGAGTCGTGCTTGGGTAGCTCAGCTGGTAGAGCACTTTCCCGCGAAAGGCAAAGGTCCCGAGTTCGAATCTCGCTCTGGCACACAGTATTAATCTCCCAGGAAGTTTCACAATGAAGTCTGCTTCACCACTGAACAAGATACCTTGTCAAAAGAGCGATCTTGTTGAATTTGCTCTAGAGCCCACTTATAAAGCTGCATATCTGTCTGTGTCTTGGTCATCCTCTGCTAGGTATTGGAGTATCTGGATCTTGAATGGATTTCATTGATAAGCATGAAGGGTTCGCACGATCGTGATCGACTGATTCCACATTCTCCTGAAAAACTTTGTGTGCTGCGGTGTTGGCTCTTCACGAAAGACGCCAAAGCCATTGCTGAGATTGTCTCGACAGTAGTTTTTTCGAATGGCCACTCCGCACCTTGTCAGCCACAGTCCCAGATACCCTAAATTTGGAAAATAAGCACCTGACAGTGTAGGTTGAAACTGGAGGTCTTCCTATGTGCAGGTTGTTAACATCTGTCACTGTGACAAGGAAACTCCGTTCACAATACATCAATATGACCTCAATTCTCTCCTCCTTGGTCAAAACCGTGCCAGGTACCTGTAACAAAAAAGTGTTGTAACTGCTGCTTCGAATCTGCTTACAGGAATGATCTTGTGAGAAAATGCTAATGTTATTTAGTACATCACACGACATTATAGCCTCTTCAACGACCCATACCAATGTTGGGCTGGTGCCTGCTTTCGTGCGGCATGATGAACCCCAGTTGAACCGCTGTCAGGAGGGTAAATATGGAGTTGGATCAGTTGTGTAGGGCAGCAACTCTGTCAAACATTGGATTGGTTCCTGTCGAGGCTATTGATGGGGGATTTCATAAGGCGTGGCCTACACCTCAGTAGGAAAGGGAAGGGTAAACTGGCAGGATTGTTAGCGAAATCCATAAGAGGGGACACTAGGACTCATGGATGTACCTATTTCTTAGACTAATATCAGTGTCCTATGTGAAGTTCAGGCAGGCAGGTGCTAAAGAAGTCCAAAACTCACAAGATTCTCACAACAGTAAAATAAATAATAATGTTACCATATTTAACGAAAATATCGGTGGATTAATGAAAAAAGTAGATTCTCACAAAAGTAAAGTAAAAAAATAATGTTACCATTCTTCACCAAAATATTCCACGTTGAATATAAAATTAGATGAGCTCCTGATTTGTTTAATGACTTTGAATCTGATAATGTAATAGATATATTATGCCTGTCTGAGCATCACGCTGTGTCTGATATGGAAAAGGTAAATATCAGTTGTTGTAAACTAGCTGCACATACGAATAGAGAGAATAAGGTGAGAGAAGTAGTTGCCATATATGTCAAAAGTTATCACTGTGTAAAAAGCTTAGATATAAAAAAAAGGTTTGACTAGAGCAACATATAGAAGCATGTGCCTGTCAACTTAAACTGAAGGAGAGCTATTTTATAATTATAGCAGTATACAGGGCGTTTCAAAAAGAAAGAGCAGATTTCAAACATTTATTTCTCAAAAACTACAAATGATAGAAACACAATTCAAACGTTTCTTGTCAGAGAAAGGTTCAAAGTTTTTCAATGGTCCGCGCAGAAGTACGACGGTACCTAAATAACACCATTCCAGGACGGTGGATTGGAAGAGCAGGAGCACAAGATCAATGTCATCGTCTGTGGCCTCCCAGGTCACCAGACCTTACTCCCTGCGATTTTTATTTGTGGGGGTACATAAAGGACTGTGTTTATGTCCCACCTATGCCCGCTACTCTTCAAGAGGTACGACATCGAATTGTTGCGGCCGTGAATTCGGTAACTAAAGACCAGTTGCGTCGTGTGTGGCAAGAAATGAGATACCGGTTTGATATTTGTCGTGTAACAAATGGTGCTCATATTGAGGTACAGTTTTGATATTTGTTGTGTAACATTTGGTACTCATATTGAGTGAAGGACCGTTGGAATTGTGTTTCTATCATTTGTAGTTTTTGAGAAATAAATGTTTGAAATCTGCTCTTTCTTTTTGAAACGCCCTGTATAGAACACCTTCAGGAAACTTTCATTTATTCCTGGGAAATTTGGATGCCTTGTTGTGCTGTCTGTCAGATAGCGGAAAGAAAATTGTTATTTGTGAGCACTTCAACGTTGATTCACTGAAATAGTGTAATAGGGAGAATGACCTGGAAGTCTTCCTCGGTTCTTTCAATTTGACATCTGTCATTGACTTTCCTACGCGAGTAGTAAAGGACAGCAGGACATTGAAAGATAACACTTTTGTAGACCAAGATAAGTTTAAAAACATAAATTCTTGTCCTGTTGAGAATGGCCTTTCTCATCATGGTGCTCAGCTAGTTACAGTATATGACATAGCTCCATTCAGTAATTCAAAACTACCCTTCAAAATTGTGCATTCAATTAATGACACAATAATTAGAAATTTCAGGGAAAATCTTCAGCAGTTAGACTGGAATGAGGTGTACAAGGAACCCAATGCTAATTTAAAATATAACTTCTTCCAAGATACAATTGTAACAGAATTTGAAAACTGTTTCCCCAAAAAAGTAGCTAACTCTAATTATAAGAAACTATGCAGAAAACCTTGGCTTACTAAAGGAATAAAAATATATTGTAACTGAAAAATGGAACTGTATCCAACAACAAGAAAGTATAATAACCCAGAAACAGCCAAATATTATAGACACTCTTGTGCTACATTAAGAAAGGTTATTAAAAAGTCCAGAAGCATGTGCATCATGTCTCAGATTAATACTTCTGCTAACAAAATCAAAACAACTTGGAATATTATTACAAGGGACACAGGGCAGCCAAGAGTACAGGATGACGGCATTACCATCAAAGCGAATGGAAACTTGACAAACAACAAGCCGGAATTCGAAAACATTTTGAATAATAATTTTTTAAATGTTGTAGAGAAAATAGGATCTAAATGTTCATTAGAAAAGGCAAGGTAGTTAATGGAAGAGGCCTAACCCACACAATTTGATACAATTGAAATTCCACCCACCTCTCCTTCTGAAATTAGGAAGATAATAAACGCTCCCAAGAATAAAAGCTCATATGGTATTGATGGCATTTCCAGCAGAATAATAGAAGCTTGTTCCCAAGAGATACGTGGGATTCTTACCCACATATGTAATAGCTCTCTGAAGCGGGGTATTTTCCCAGATAGATTGAAGTATGCCATTGTTAAACCACTGCATAAAAAAGGGGATACATCTGAAGTCAACAACTACCACCCAATCTCTCTTCTGACTGCCGTATCCAAAATTTTTGAATAAGTAATGTATTGTACAGTAGCTTCACACCTTTGTAAAAATAAAGTTTTAACAAAATGTCAGTTTGGTTTCCAGAAAGGTTTTTCAACGGACAATGCTATATGTACTTTCACTAATGAAACATTAAATGCTCTGAGTAACCAGAAGGCACCTGTTGGGATTTTCTGTGATCTCTCAAAGGCTTTTGATTGTGTAAATCATGGAATACTTCTAGTTGAGCTCAAGTACTATGGTATGAATGGGACAGCGCTCAAATGGTTTAAATCATACCTAATTAGAAGGGTGCAGAAAGTCGAAATAAGCAGTTCACATAATATGCAAAAAACTGCTGATTTCTCAAACTGGGGAACAATCAAGTATGTGATGCCGCAAGGTTCGGTCTTGGTTCCTCTGCTGTTGTTTATGTATATTAATGACTTGCCATTCTATATTCACGAAGATGCGAAGCTGGTACTTTTTGCCAATGATACAAGTATAGCTATCACACCCAACAGATAATAATTAACTAATGAAATTGTAAACGATGTTTTTCAGAAAATCATTTAAGTGGTTCTCTGCAAAAGGGCTCTCATTAAACTTTGACAAAACAAAGTATATACAGTTCCACATAGTAAAAGGAATGACACTATTAATAAATATAGACTTCCATCAGAAATCGGTAGCTAAGGTACAATATTCAAAATTTCCAGCTGTATCCATTGACGAGGGGTTCAACTGAAAAAAAAAAACACACTGAAGATCTGCTGAAACGTTTGAGTTCAGCTAATTATGCTATTAGGGTCATTGCAAACTTTGGCGATTCATCTCAGTACATTAGCTTACCACGCCTATTTTCATTCTCTGCTTTCTTATGGCATCATATTCTGGGGTAGCTCGTAAAGAGTGTTCATTGCACAAAAACGTGTAATCAGAATAATTGCTGGAGCTCATCCAAGATCATCCTGCAGACACTTATTTAAAGAGCTAGAGATCTTCATTGTAGTCTCACAATATATATATATATATATATATATATATATATATATATATATATATTCACTAATGAAATTTGTTATTAATAATCCGAACGAATTCAAAAGTAACAGCAGTGTACATGGAAACAACACTAGGAGTAAGGATGATCTTCACTAGTCAAGGTTAAGTCTAAATTTGGCTCAGAAGGGGGTAAAGTATGCTGCCACAAAAGTCTTTGGTCACTTACCTAATAGCATCAAAAGTCTGACAGATAGCCATATAGCATTTAAAAGGAAATTAAAAGAATTTCTGCATGACAACTCCTTCTACTCATTAGATGAATTTTTGGATATAGTAAGTGGGTTATTTCCCCATCCCCCACAAAAAAATTAAAAATATTAAGTGTAATGTAATATCTTGTATAGACACCTTTTATTAACCTGACACGGTTCACATCGTTACGTAGTGTCGTATTCATGATCTATGGAACAAGTACTAATCTAATCTAATCTAACCTAATCATTAAAAAACATGGCTGATTTCAATAAGGCGACCATTTTCGATTATGCCGTATAAGATAGACATTCTCACGCATATCTTACTGGAATATTCAGGTTTCCCTATTCCTGTAGGGTTTTTGACGTAACATGGTATATTGCGACTGATGATTCACCCTGTAGAAGGAAAAGCTGCTGCCAGACTGACATTCATAGAAAAAAAAATGTAACTAGTCCATAAAGGAGTGGCTGGTAAGGCGATTGTTCGACCGAGTTTTAAGTATTGTTCATCAATTTGGGACCCTTACAGCGTGGGACTGATAGAAGACTTAGAGAAGATCCGACGGAGAGTGGCACATTTCGTCATGGGATCGTTTAGTCAGCGCGAGGTGTTAGTAACATGCTCAACGAGCTCCTCTCACAGACGTTACAAGAGAGGCGCTGTGCGTCACGGAGACATTAACCATTGAAATTTCAAGAGAGTACTTCCTGGGAAGAGTCGGACAACATACTACTTCCCCTCACATGCATCTTGCGAAATGACCACAATCATACCTGGACTTTTAACGTCAAAAACTAACTAAAAACTCAGTGTTGCCTTGCGGGCAATCGACAGCTGCGTGCTACGAATTAATAGGACAGATGGGAAAACAAAGGCATTCATCGCGGTGCAGATTTTAGACGGTAAAGCAGTAATGAAAACGAAATAAAAGTATACGGGTCCTGCAAATGCCTAGTAGGTGGCCGAAGAACGTGCTGCGCTTTGTTTCAAGAGATAAGATAAAATCAAGACGACAAGGTAATGAAAGATGGGTAGATGACAGAAAACACGCAGAACGTTAAGATTAAATAAAAATCAATAACTTTAGACATTAATTTTAGTTACTGATATGGTTAGTTTTGCGTTAGTTCTTATTTACATTGCATTATTGGTTACAAACACCACACCACAATCATCTGACGAAACTAGGTATGTACTACAAACAATCAACAGCAATAGAAAAGTGGCTATCTGGGGTTTACAACTTCTATTGTCAATGGCATAGGAGCCCAAAGACATTACTTGTTCTGTCTTTTCAGTTATCTATCATTTTAGAATCAGGGCCTAGACATTCTAGCCAGCTACACCTGACGCTACATGACTTTATAGTGATCGGCCAAAGTACAAGGGCAGTATAGACGCATACCAAGAGGAAACGTTGTCCAGCATTCCTTGAATAACCTTTCAGGAAGCGTGGGATAGAGTCCATATGATCGCCCCCACCCGCTCCCCGAAATCTGCAGAAGCTTGTGAATTACGCTCTCTCGTATTTAGTATCCCATACAGAGCAGACGGCTTACTGCCGCCTGTCTCTGTCTCTCACGCAACGTGGCTCTCCACTGATACCCAGCTTTCACCCTCGAAGTGTTACTCTTTCTTTTCTAATTTCTTTCAGCTTTTTGCCACCAACCACTGTCATGCTTGCGATTGGAATTTGGTATAAGTACATCCATCATGGATAATGTAAATGTCGACAATAAACAACAATGAACTCAGATATTTTACTCGTATTTCTAACGTCCAACGCCCCTGACAACCACATTCATATAAAGTCCACATCTCACGCGCCGTCGTGTCGAATACGAAGGTTGTCCAGAAAATAAGTTCCGATCGGTCCCGAAATGGAAACCACAGTGAAAACTAGAAACGTTTTATTTGCAACAGTTAGGTTTACCTTCCCCCTACTTCTCTACATAATCTCTGCTCCAACTTCAAGTTTTGTCGTAGTGTTGTATCAACTTTCCAATATCGTCGTCATAGAAAGCAGCCGCCTTTGTTTTTGGCCAGTTTTCTTTGCTGGTCTGCAGTTCGTTGATTCTGGAAAATTTTGTTTTCGTAGCCAGCGGTTCCTGTGAGCAGAGATAAGACTCGTGCGGAGGGGGGGGGGGAAATTACGGACTGTATTGTGGATAATCTAACGCTTCTCATCCGAAACGCTGAGGGTCTTCATTGGCCCTGCAGTGTGCGGCGAGAATTGGCATAAAGAAGGAACTGCTCGACAGTTGTGTTATGTGGACTGCATGACACAGGCGAAATCTCTAACCAGGCCCTCATACTTGCCGGGAGACGTTATTCCCTACGCATCTTTACGTGCTCACTGTTCACTCAAACCTGAAAGAGTGACACAGCCCAGCACATCCGTGCAAAGCTTTACCGGATTTTCCCAGTGGTTTCCATTTCGCGACAGATCGGATCTTACTTTCTGGACATCCCTCGTAGATGCCTAAAATATGCAGCAGCCACGTAGCTCTCTCTAAACCTATAATGGAGAAAACTAAAAAACCCTTTTGCTATGGTATGTTGATCAAGAATTAAAATCAGAGATAATTACGCAGCATCAGGAATGCGGATGCTTGTATACTGGCATGGCTTAAATAAGGGTGTAAGACTTTTGGATAGCTTTACAAATAATAGTTCACAAATCCACAAAAAAGTGCTAGGAAGCATTACAAGAAACATCCTTTTAGCATCCCTTTATTTTTTTAAATTCAGGCTTCTCTCACCTTTTTTCTAATATTCATTTCAGAGCAGCACTTGCAACCTACGTCCTCACTTATTTGCTGGATGTATTCCAGTCTCTTTCTTCCTCTACAGATTTTACCCTCTACAGCTCCCTGTAATACCACGGAGGTAATCCATTGATTTCGTCATGAATTATTTTATCAGCCATTAAATATTAAATTTTCGTCTGTAGCACCACATCTCAAATGCTCCGATTCCTTTCTGTTCCGGTTTCCCATAATCTATGTTTCGATACCTTACAATGCTGTGCTTGTAACGTACATTTTCTGAAATGTATTTCTCAAGTTTAGGCCTTTGTTTGACACTAGTAGACTTATCGTGGTCGAGAATGCACTATTCGCCAGTGCTAGCCTGTTTTTTATCTCCTCGTTGCCCCGTCAATCATGGGTTATTTTGTTGCCTAGGTAGCAGAATTCCTTAACTTCGTCTAATTCGTAATCCCAATTCTGATATTTAGTCCCTTGTTCCCAGTTCTGTTACTTCTCGTTACTTTCGTCTTCCATCGATTTGCTCTGTCTAAATTCTGTATTCATTAGGCTCTCCATTCCATTCCGTTCAACACATCATGAAACTTTTTTTTTTATTTTCACTAAAGATAGCAGTGCCATCAGCGAATCTTGTCACTAATATCCTTTCACCCTTTTAATCTGACGAATGTTATTTTGGTCACTGCTCCTTCGATGTGCATATCGAACGGAAGGACGGAAGACTCATTTCCTGTCCTACAAAAGTTTTAATCCTAGCACTTTGTTCTTAGTCTTTCAATATTTTTGTCCTTTCTTATATACCGTAGATTACCCGCATTTCCCTATAGCTTGGTGCTATTTTTTCTC
Source organism: Schistocerca piceifrons (assembly GCF_021461385.2). Taxonomy (NCBI): domain Eukaryota; kingdom Metazoa; phylum Arthropoda; class Insecta; order Orthoptera; family Acrididae; genus Schistocerca; species Schistocerca piceifrons. The sequence continues at coordinate 1,222,936,711 of NC_060138.1, read as the reverse complement.
TGAATTTCGAGTATCTTGCACCATTTTACATTTCCGAACGCTTCTTGTAGATCTACAAATCCTTACTTCAGACTTGCTTCAGATATCAACCTCAACGTCAATATTACCAATCTGGTGCCTTTGTCTTTCCTAATGCCAAACTGGTCGGCATCTAACAGACCTTCAATTTTGTTTTCCAGTATTTTCTTGTATGTCATTCTTGTCAGCAAATTGGACGCATGGCTGTTCAGCTGATTGTGCGATAATTCTCGCACTTGTTGTCTTTCTCCATCTTTAGACATGTGTGGTTGATGTCTCTCCAAAAGTCTAATGTTATGTCGTCAGTCTCATACATTCTAAGCACCCACGTGAACAGTCGTTTCCTTTCAATCCCCACAATGATTTTAGGAATTCCGATTGAATGTTATCTGTCCTTTCTCCCCTATTTGATCTTAAGTCTTCCAAAGCCCTCTTAAACTCTGATTATTATACAAGAACGCTACCTCTTCCCTGTCGACTCCTTTGTCTTCCATTGCGTCATCAGACAACTCTTCCCTCCCATAGAGGCATGCACTATAATCTTTACACCTATCCGCTCTCTCCTTTGTATGTAATAGTGGAATTTCCAATTGCTGTCTTAATGTTACCACCCTTGCTTTTAATTTCACCAAAGGCTGTTTCGACTTTTCTGTATGCCTTGTCAGTCTTTCTGACAGTCATTTCTTTTCCGATTTCTTCACATTTTTCATACAGTCATTTAGTCTTTGTTTCCATGCATGACTTGTATTTCTGTATTCCTGAATTTTCCTGAACTTCTTTGCACTTCCAACTGATCGCATGTTCACGTACCACTGTCGTGGGCATCTAAGGAAAGAGATATAAGGGCAGTGAAACAACCACTAGGCGCTAAATTGTTGGACTGCCTTGTCTGCTCTGTAAAGTGGTATCTGTGCCGAAAGAGTACACCGTTCATCGTACATTGGTGAACACGTAGCTCCGCAGCAGACCACCCCTACGTGTTCACACGCTGACCCAACGACATCGTCAGTTACGATTTCAGAAGCCACCGGATCATCGGGATTCAACCGTCGATCAATGGAAACTTGTCGGCCCATTGGGTGAATCACAATTTTGCTACACTAGGTCAATGGTCTTCTCCACAAACGCTGTTATCGAGATGAACGGCGACTCCAAAAGTGCAGCTCGCCACGGATACGTGCTGCTGGGAGCATTTTATGCTGTGGGAGACACTGACCTGCGCTTGCATGGCACCTGTGGTACGAATCGAAAACACGATGACAGCTGCATACCAGCTGCATCCCTTTATGCTCCCCCTTCTTCCCCGACGGTGAGGTCATCTTTCAGCAGTAAAATTTACCTCGTCTCTGAGCCATAATCATGCTACAATGGTTTGATTAGTATTACACCGAACACATGTTAATGTCTTGGCGACCAAATTCGCCTGATGTAGATCCTATGGAACCTATCTGGATCGCTATTGGGCTCTATCAACGCGTATGCAAATCAGCGGCCTGTTATTTTCGTGAATTGTATGACATGTGCCTAGACATCTAATGCCACATATCTCCATAAACCTACCAACAAGCTGACACATCCATGTTACACAGAATTAGCTATGAATTTCGTTCCAAAGATGGACAGACAAGCTATTAAGCAAGCGATCATGACGTCTTGGCTCATCAGTGTGTCATACTGGAGTAAAGGTAGCCCCTGAGGGCCGGCAACCCATGTACAGAGGACGAGGTTGTCTATGCCCAAAGGCGTACTCAAAAGCACCATGGTAAACACTGGCTATTTACACAACATCTGTTTCCATTATCTTGTGTGTGTGTGTGTGTGTGTGTGTGTGTGTGTGTGTGTGTGTGTGTGTGTGAAGAGTAGGTGTTTCATATGGTGCTTTTGGGTACACCTTTGGGCATAGACTACCTCGTCCTCTGTGGTGTTATATGGGTTGCCGGCCCTCAGTGGCTACCTTGGCTCCGGTATAGCACAGTGTATACCTGAACTATTTCTGTCGATCCTGATATGTATATGATAGTGCGTTTCCTACATTGTTCAGAAGCACAATGCAATGGTCCTTCGGACAGGCACAGCGGCGGCTACAGTCGTTCTGAAATAAATGGGAGATACTCTCAGATGCGAATATGGACGATCATCGGTTGAATAATGGAATGACGACAATGAAAAATCTGTGCGGGAATGGCACTGTAACCCGAATTTCCCTCTTACCGCGAGCGGTCGCCTTACCATTTTTTTTAATCCTCTGAGTGACTTGATATTATCACGAAACTTCAGTAGACCATAGTCAAATCATCATGAAATATAAGCTGAAAATGGGAGAAAAAAATTAATTATAATAACAAAATAATAATAGAAAGAAAACTGAAGAAAACGAGAACATACCCGAAAAACCACCACAAAGCTCTCATGATATACATAAACAATTTTTTTAATTTTTTTAAATTTTTTAGTTTTCTTGTTGAATTTTTACTTATTATACGTACTAGTTTTTACACTGAATCTAAAAGCAGAAAGACAAAAATCAGATTATATTATAAATAGCAGTCTAAAAACAACTCCAATATGATTGTGAGGAGTGCATACGCTCATGTGTATATATACTTCATCTATTAACATTTTAGAATGGAACTGGAGCGACACTGAGTGAAAACACTAAACAAATCGAGCAGGTAATCTAGAACAATCCGAAGCAAACGAGACGGGAAACATACATAAAAAGGAAACACCTATCATCAGAAAAATGAAATTAACCAACACCTTGCCGACTGAAAACAAGATTCAGCATGGAAGAGGTCTTGATATCGAGGCATTCGCAAGCATGTCCAATGGGCCGTGATCGTGTACTGCATGAAGCTCATGTGATCTACCCCTCGCCTTCTACACCAAAGTGAACGAAGTGTCCCTGTTGGCTATTAGAGTACATTTTACGGCTTGATCCAAACTACCGTATATCGTTAACCATGTGTCTATACACGTATGCACGCATGTCCGAAGGAAAAATACGTCGTTCTTCTGAACAACATAGGCACTGCGGTATCATGTTTATGCGCCGACATCGGGAGAGCAACTTCCAGTTGAAATGATTGCCCTGTACGGGAATACACACAATGGATGTACGAGTGCAGGCTGTAGGCACATGGTCGACGTCATATAGCATGCACTGCTGTTTTAAATAAGTGATCACTGTCAGAGTCAGTTTACGTTTAGTTGTGATTGCAAAAGTTCTGAAACATCAGTTTCCATTAAAATGACATGGTGTCATTTTTGGTTTGTTATCAATTATACAGTCACAAATGGTTTTAAGAAATTTATATAAAATTTTTGATTTGAATATTCATCTGTGGCGCTGATAAACCTAGAATAACAACAAATAGCGTGGTGTGGACTTTTGTGTGAATATTATTTTGAACATTCGTATTTGCATATAAACGCCCCGGACCCAAGAGCTCAAGACGACATTATCAACGACAACTACAAGAGTATTCACCAGACACCAAGAAAAGCTTCTCAAAGATAAATAAGTTCTCTTTCATTGCTTTGTGCTTCTCTCTTCCTCTCTATCTCTCTCTCTCTCTCTCTCTTTCTAAAAATTACCAAAAGCGCAATTTTGCCATCTTTTAATGTGTGACTTTTGTAGGGGAGACAGTAAGGCGGCTACAAGCTAACTATTTTGTGGGATCATTTTTCCGGGTCAATTTTATGGGAGATGTGTGGAGCTGATAGGAGGTACCCATAGACTGACATTCGAAAGACTGATTACCAACAGGTAAAACACTCTTTTCCTCTATGACTCGTTTAGTTGAATGATAATAGAAAATGGAATCAAACTTTTTCGTGTTACATACTGTTCCAATTTTTACGAAGTTGTTTAACGATACTGTTACACGTACTGTTCACAATGAAACTATGTAATGAAACTAAAACTGCTGGCGACACGGATTTCTTATTAAAAATCAAGTTCACTAAATTTTTAGTGTGTAAAGGTCTGTTAATGCACTTCAGAACGATATTGGTTATTAAGCTTACTAATCGAACGCCAACAAGCACTTCTGATGATTTAATTATTCTGTTGGAATCTATATTACCACAAGAACTATCTTGGGCTGTCATGTTTATAGGATACGCATGCAACTGCATTAATTTGCTGATTTTGTGCAAAGTGTAACTCAATCATTTATGCCGGAACAAAGCAAAACCAACAGAACGTTTTGCTTTGATGGATAGTTATAACTAGTAGACCGATCCAGTGTAACACACATAGTTCTCTGTACTATTTCCTTTACTGAAATCTTATGTTTTAAATGAATTAACTACTCCTGTTCGGTAAAATGCTATCTGTAAAGAGCTATTGCGCCAACTGTTCGCATTGGCGGATTCATTGAGCGCACAACTGATAACCATAAAAGTATCTCTTTGATCTCATGCCACTGTAAGTAAAATTATGCATATCAGTTGTAATTTGAACACACCACTGAATGAGTAACCTAACGTAGAGGACTTCTCAAGAAACATAATATCAGAAAGTGATTTACACAGGAGCCAGAAATTAAACATACACTCGTAATATTTCATTACAGTCAGTTTCTTTTACCATGCAATCATCTTTAATGTGATCAAATATCTCTTCGAACTACGAACCACTACTTAAACCTGCACTCTTTCATTGACAGACTTTTTCTTTACCCTTAACTGTGGTGAACATTCGGTACTTTCGGTTCTAAAAACAAATTTGCTTAATATTACCTTAAGGATGTGTATCAATTCACAGTCATATATAAATTAAAATAATCCATCAGACTGAACCATAATCCTGCTCACAGACTGACACTTTCAACCAAAATCCTCTCTACAATATTTCCTATACGTCTCTCACCTGAAGATTTCTCGACTTCATCAGTATCCATTAATCAAATTTGATTTGTAAAGGAACTAAAACATTATGACAAGTAATGTCTTGACACATGAAAGTAGCCTATTTAAAGTTATATTTTTACAGAATACGTTCCACATAATGTAAGAAAACACTACGTCCATCGGATGCTTCGATACAGTTTTGTACCCTCAAAGGCCGACAGATGTGACCCGTAGATGAAGCACACATTAGATTACTATCCTTGATTTTTATGCTCATACAATTCCGCGACGTTCACTTTTTTGCACCAGTGTATTGATAAACGAAGGAAAGGTATCTGACGCGTAGCAATTACAACCCTCCATGTTTGCTACCACCTAAGTATATAAACATAACATCTTGAGAAGCGATTAGATTTGGCTAACACTTGATTTGCTTAGACAATGAGCACGTCTTGTAAGAAAAGTCGGAAAGTTAACCAGTTAAGAAGGAATACTAACTGTTACATAATCAGGTGGAACAGTTTATCATAGTTACAAAAAAGTATCACCCTTCGATACATCACACGTCAGTGAAATGTTTAAAGGGCTGAGTAAACATAATGCACTTTATATTACGTCAAAGCCGGGATAAAATTCAAGCATTAATTAATACAAATACCTGTACTAAATCCAAGTTTGGATTTTTGTAACACTAAGACATTATCTAAAAGTTAAAAACTCATATTCCGTAAAAGGAAACCATTATAACGTTGTCTTTAAGGGTGTCGACAGCAACTACCCTGATCAGATTCCTTAGTATGCTGAAAGCAGGGGTGCTAAACTGTATTTTACAGTGTGTGTCCACCATTTGGGTCAAATTGAATATGGTGATAGTTTGTCCACAACCGATTATATTGAGATCGGGAACCAATGGTCGGAAATGCGTATTTATTGTGTTATGAGTGTAGAAAGTGTACACAACATAGCAACAGCGTAGCTGACCGTAATTGTTCAGAGAGATTATAACACTCCACTCTGCTACTGCTATACCTTAACCTCAAAACTGGAGGCAGTTTGCAAAACAGGAGTATTTTGTTATAGCAATTATGGTATAAAGCAACAGAGCAGTGTTATCCTCTGAGAGGAATTTTGCTATGTTGACCGTGTTGTTCCTAACGGAGGTGGCTTATCGAAAATGAAAGTCAGAATTACATAAATATTTGAATAGTAACAAACAAAATTTTGCCTCGCTCTACTGTTTATAGAATAATGGAAACGGTCGCCAGCCTAATTAGGCAAGAAAAAGGTTAACGTTCTCGTTTATGAATGTAGGTATAAGTAACTATAGTGGACAAACACAACCTAGACGTAGCCACACGCGAGTGCAATGAACTCTGACACACATATGTTTTAAGATTGAAGCGAACAACTGGAGCAGCACAAACTATTTGCAAAAATTATAAGAGATACCGCAACACACTATTACTTTCAGGCTTACATAAAGTGAATGGTCTTTATAACATTACTATTAACATGCACTTATAATACACAAGATACACAAACACTTAGCAAACTTGAATATATAATGTTCAACAACTGCAGCTTTCTCACTTTTACTACAGCGAAACACAATACTGACCGAATTGCAAGAACTGACTCAACTTCAAGAATTTACCGCAGACAATAATGTGATCATTTGCCTTATAAGCCTCAGTCTTAAGAACTTTTAATATTGAAGTTAGCAACAACACTTTAAACAGGCAGTTTTACTAGGAAAATTATTTCAGCAAGCATCAATAACTTTAACTCACCCTCTTGCCATATTAACTTGAACTTTCTCTTCACTATGTTCAAGAGGCATTAATTAGCAAACTCTAGGCTTTAACTTCTTTCAGTAAGGACACTCGGATATCACTTTAGCTCAAACGGAGAGGAACCTGAGAGGTGTTATGATGAGGAGACAATCAAGGTAGGTACATAAATTTAGATATAAATTACCTTATATTTGAGCACAATAGCACATCCATTAAGCTGATCCTTCACTGTACATCATTATAGTATTGCTTTGCAGTGATTGCACAACGTGGTGGCAACTGCATGTTGGTAGGTGGATTCGCAGATTGAATTGCTGGACTCTGTTAATTCTTGGTGGCGACGACAGATACAAATTCCAGAATAATTCCAGCTAATTATCCATCCATCCGAGGCCTTAGAAAGAAGCAGGAAAAGCCTCTCTCGGAATCAGCACAATATGCACACTTTGCATAGCAGTGCACAGTTTGGTAGCTCATCCCCGACCGGTGGCTCGTCCCCGACTGGTTATCATTTCCACCTTTTCCACCTAGGCCAACCACAATTTGCGCGCGCTACACAGTTCCGTTACCGAGGGGAATCACTACGCCTTTTACATACAGAATAACTAAGAGCCCTAAGTGAGGATCAGCAATTTACATAACAGCAACCAAATACATTAAATAAAACAAAACATTTACACATATTAACATATCTACAAAAAATTATTCACACAAAATTACAATCATATACAGTAAGTATTGTTCCCTCCAAATGGGTCAAAGCATTTAAACGAGAGATATGTTACACAGCATACAATCAAATCATGACATCAAAGTTTGACAAAGAAAAGAGTACACAATTTTATGTTATCGATTCAAACACATTTACAAAAGATCAACAATGTGACATTAAATAAAGCAAAAGCAAAAAAATAAATAAATCCATACAGCATAAGAGCTGTGGTGTTACACATGCCCCATGTTTCGTTGAAGTTTCCTGTAAGGGATACCTCAAGGAAACATCTATAACACCTAAGTGATGCTAGCTACAAAAAAATTTTACCATCCAACTTCAGTTGGGACAAAAAAATACATATTACAGATATACAGTATAAACACTAAGAAATTTTATACTTTTTTCCAAAAACATTTTCAAAAATGAGGCATTTACACTAATTTTCATTTTCACACTGGTTTAACGAAACTAATTTTGCATCATTACACAAGATACCTTTAAACATGTTCATTCATACACATACAGTTAAAAAAAAACAGACAAACAGTACACAAATAATCTGCAAATTAGTAGAAAAGGTATAGCCTTCAAACAAAATAAAAAAAGTAAACACATATACAATAGCACAGAACATTTTAACATAAGAAAGCAGAAATTTGTCTTTCAATATTTTTTAAAGGAAAGTAAATTTTCAGACACACAAGCATATTATGGTGAAGTACATTTTGCAAGGTTCAGCAATTAATGAAATATTGAAAAATTCAGTTTGCATCCACATATTCACAAATATTTACACAAACAGCTATGAGAACTTTTTCCAAATGATTCTTTAAATACAAAAGTAACTTTTCAAGGTTTTCTCAAAACAATTAACTTTAAAGCTGCTCTTCATTAATAGCAGTCCAAATTATTTGTTGCACATAAACACATTAACCTATTCAGACCCTATCTTTAATCATTATTGCTGTGTTTTTTTTTAAATCAAGGCAGTCCAAAACAAACATCTACATCCATTTGAATAAGAATGCATATATATTTTATAATAACTTTTCACTGACTTCAATAAGAATAGTCAGTTCATAACACACTGATCAAAAAACCTAACTTACTTCACTGCTTGCCTCAGTGCTAGCAGTCCATGTTACACATTCTGCCCATTGTTGGTTTGGCAGTCTTTATCCTTAAATATTTAGGCACAAAAACACAGTTTAGATTAAAAACACTAAAGAAAACACATTTTTAAATTGACACACTGCCCCATCCTCTAGGTTTGGCAGTTCATGACCACTTATCAAATTCTTGCCCCACAATGGCAAATCCTTTGGCTACTTCTCAACACAGCATATTTGGTAGCCCTCAACTTCAGGACCACAGCATTTTTGTTATTTTGTCCTGTTTTTCTGCCCAACAACATATTTTTGAGCAGTTTATTGTCATCATTTCCAAGTTTTCCATCATTATGTCACATCTTTGTTGCCAATTGCATTAATGGTATAAAACATAAAACCTGTAACTTTGAAATAGTAATTAGACACTGGTAATATTAAATTTTTCTTTTCAAATGACAACATCAGGTAACATATACATTAATCAAGAAAAATTAAATGTCATACTTGGGATCAAGTCAGGATTAAGAATTTCTTACTACTCCTTTACCATTGTTTTTCCACACACAGTTAGGTCATTACATACATCAAGATCAGGACAATAATTTCATATCCTACTGCAAGTGATTTCTGCCTACTTTTGGTGTCACTAGACACATACCTCTCACATCTATTTTGCATACATTAGTCAGGTTTATCTCCTCAGTTTTAAACACACATACAGTTTTTCAACACCATATTTGCCCCTTTTAAATTTCAAAACATTTACATTTAGTCATATTATAGTGTTCATTTACTTTGTTTTTAGTATTATTACCTTTTTTTATCTATACTTCTCTTTCCAATTACTTTTCCATTACATTTTTTTTCTTTTACAATACTCACTATACTTTCATTATTCTTAGTCGTCTTCTAGTGTACCCATTTTAATTATTCATTTATTTGTCCACAAACAATACACAGTATCTTACATTATTTCCACACTTTTCAGTCTACTCTGATAGAGAAGAAGTAAAGAAGATAGTAAAAGTTCTGAATGATGAAGAAGAAGGTTGGCAGCACGAAAAGAAATGGAAGTAGTGCTGACAACGACTAGGGTTCCTGGTGCTCGTCAGGCACCTGACAATGCAAAGAGTGCATTGCCCCCTGAGGGTTCTACATTTCATTTATCATTGGTTTCTGGGGACATACAACTTCAGGTCAACTATATTTATAACTCCTAAAGGTTTCCTTGACCGAGGGTACACAAGAAAGTAAGCATTTGCATGTGGAGTTCCTTGCACTTCAAAAGGCCCATTGTAAATGTATTTGAATTTAGAAATTTCATTATTAATTTCGCTAGATTTTTCATGGGTTTTCACTAAAACATAATCTCCAAGCTTAAATTTGGTTGTTTTTAGCTTATTATCATGCCTTTTAGATCTAGCGGCCGCTTCCTCTTTCATTCTTTTCTTAACTAACTCTTTTTTCTCATGCAGATTAATTCCTACAATAGATGGAAATTGCAATGTCTCTTCAATAATACTTTTACTTTCACGGTCCAACAGAATTTCTTCAGGGGTAAAACTGGTGGTTTCATGGTTTAAGGTGTTCATGGTCTTTTCAAAGTCATTTACAAATCTGCCCCAAGCCTTATGGTTATGGTGACAGTAGGTTCTACCTAACCTTCCTAATTCACGCATATATCTTTCGACAGGGTTACTAGCTGGGTGGTAAGCTGAAATATATTTAACTTGAACATCATGTTGCTTCATGCCTTCCTTCCAAATTTTTGAGATAAACTGTGGCCCATTATCAGACAAAACTGCTTTAGGTTTACCAATGGTGTTAAAATACTCAGTCATCTTGCTAAAGACTGCTTTAGCAGTGGCTTTCCTAATTGGATATAATTTAATAAATTTGGAGAATACTTCCAACACTACAACAATGTAAGACCAATTACCTGAGGTTTTTGGTAAAGGACCATACAAATCCACTGACAGTAATTCTAATGTGTCCTCTGGTATTGTATTCTGCATGAAACCTTGATTTATTCTATTTGTTACTTTTGCCCTCTGACATACATCACAAGATCTTATTCTCTCAGTAATTTTCTTAGTAACACCTACATTAATCACAACCACATCAGTTAACTTTTCAATACACTTCTTGGGACCACAATGCCCTAAGGCAAGATGAAAATAATCAATCACTTCAGTCTCAAATTGCCTAGGCCAACACACCTTCCATTCTTCAGTGCTGGTAGTCTTTCTCCTATACAAAATTCCATTAAATATCTTGTAAAATCTACAGATTTGTGGGTAATTTGGGTTACTAAAATTGACTTTCACTGACTTCCATATTTCATCCTCATTCTGATGGAACCTCATGCTTTTACAAATTTGCTCTATTCTTTTCCCACCTGGAACCTCCTTAATATAACTAATATGAAATTTGCCATCTTCATTACATTCCCTTGGTAAGTTGTTCATACCCTCAGGTAATCGTGATAAAGCGTCAGCTACATAATTGTCACTACCTTTAATGTATAATATCTCATAATCAAACTGTTGTAAGTACAGGGCCCATCGACTCAACCTGCCGGTAAACAGTCGACAGTTTTTCAAAAAGGTTAATGCCTTGTGGTCTGTATGAATTATGGTTTTATGCCCCCATAAATAAATCCTAAATTTCTTTAATCCCCAAATGATTGCTAAGGCCTCTTTCTCTGAAATAGTATAGTTTTTCTCATATTTAGTTAAAGTCCTACTAGCAAAAGCAATGGTATTATGTTCTGTTTCCCCAGATTCTGTGTTTTCCTGAAATATTTCAACACCAATACCATAAGCACTACTGTCTGTAATCATGTGGAATGGCTTACTTAAAACTGGGTGATGTAAAATGTTTTCCCTTAGTAACTCAGTTTTCAAATTTTCAAAATCTTTCTGACATTCAGATGTCCAAATATATACACTATTTTTCTTTAACAAGCTATTCAAATGTGGGCTGTTGAAAGCTTGCCCCTTCACAAATTTGCGGTAAAATCCATAAAGACCTAAAAACGCTTTCAACTGTTTCCTGTTCTTTGGAGGAGGGCACTTTTCAATAGCATTAAGCTTTTCTGGGTCCTTGCCAATCCCAGATGTGGTTATTATGTGTCCTAAAAACTTAATTTCTTGTCTCACAAATTCACACTTTTTTAACTTTAAAGTCATGCCCCCTGCTTGAAGAGCAATAAGGGTTTTGTTTAATAGGTCACAATGCTCCTCCCAGTTATCAGTAGCAATCAATAGGTCATCTACATATACAGTCAATCTGGCACAAAGTTCTTTTCCTAATACAGAATCCAAAGTCCTAATGAAAACAGAAACAGAAGTATTCAAACCAAACAGTACAATTTTGTATTGGTAACATTTTCCTGCAAACAAGAAAGCTGTATATTTTCTAGAATCTTTGTGTAATGGGATCTGCCAATATCCAGCAGTAAGGTCTAAACTGGTTAGATATTTTACATTATGGAACTTTTGTAATAAATCATCTAAATTTTCAGGCCTGTCTACTTCTCTCCTGACAATTTTATTTAATGTCCGTGCATGAATGACTACTCTTACACCTCCATTCTCTTTATTGACTATAATAAGTGGACTATTGTATTCACTATTGCTTCTTTCTATTACCCCCCCATTCCAAGATTTTATCAATCTCAGCTTGTACTGCTTCTTTCTTAGCTATAGGTATTGGATATGGTCTGACAAAGAATGGTTCATGTTCCAGGATATCCATACGGTATTCAAAGTTATTTACGACACCTGGTTTATCAGAGAACACTTTCTTATTATTATTCAAGATATTAAATAAATCCTCTTTCTGTTCACATGATATTTTTTGGATAACATCAACAATTTCCCTAAAACTGTCAGTTTTTGATCATCCTGCAATAAACCTCTCACATGGTATAATTCATATAGTTGGGACAAACCATCATTTTCAGATTCTATTTTTAGCAAAATGGGTTCTACATTCACAGCTTGGACCTGGTTGTCACCTTCAAATTTAATTTCTATTCTTTTGGTTTCCCTATTAATCTTAACAGTTCCACTACCACAATCTAAAATTACTTTTTCCTTGTCTAGCCAATCAATACCTAGAATCATTTCAGCACTTAGTTCAGGGACCACTAAAAAATCATGTTCAAATTTTTGGCTTCCTATTTCAAAGTCCATCAATACTTGTTTTTGAATGGGCTTGCTGGACTTACCAGTAGCTCCTATAATTTTTACCCCACTCACAGACATTATTACTAATCCTGGTTTACATGAAATATGACCAAAGAAAGATTCTGATATGGCACTGATTTGGGATCCTGTGTCTAAAAGTACTTGCAGTTCAGTGTTACAAACATTTACAGGTATTATACTTTGTTTAATAATTCTCTGTTCCTTTTCCTCCTGTTCTTCCCATAACAAATCCTGCTCACCATGATGTCTTTCCAGGAAATATTACCTACTGATTTCAGTTGTTTATCAGGTGGCTTTTTGGGTTTGTGGACCTCTACATCTTTACAGATCTTTAACAGTTCACGTTCTATTGTATTTATTTCTGGACATTCTTTAGGTTTTTGTAAATCTATTTCTGTCATTACATTAAGTAAAGCCTGCCCTAATATAGTGTCATCCGGCGGCACTTTCGGTTTTGTTTCAGTTACGCATTCCGGATTTTGTTTCGAAAAGATGTCGTTAATTTTTTCGTAACCTCTTTCTGTAAAGGTATAAGTATCTTTGTCTACCTCTGAAAACTCATCTGTATCTGAATCTGTCGTCTCTCCTTCGTCTGATCTATCGCTAGGTTCTATTTCGTTATCAGATTCGAGTAGGAATGCAACTTTTAAACAGTAAGGCAAATTATCACTAGATATTTCAGCCACTTCGTTTTTCGACTCATTTTCTACCCACTGCACATCGTTTGGAGACTCAGGCACTTCTGTTGCATCACTTTGAACGATTTCAGCCTTAACTTCATACTCAGTATAATCGTCATGTACTTCGATAACCTTCATTTCATTTTCCCCTTTGTTATCATTCTCAGGTAATCGTGCGAAATTCCTACTAGACCCTTCTGCATTAGAATCATAAAACACTTTTCCATCAACAACAATTTTATCTGCACTGTTTATAATGCAATGTTCACTAACGTCCTCCTTTACATCATTTTCACCTATTTTTAATTGTGCACACGTATTTTGCGTGGCATACTCTATCTCACTTTCCTCTTTATTCATCATAACTTCCCCCACATCTACGTTTTTTACCTCATACACATAATTAACAGTGCCAATATTTCCTTTTTCACTCGCGTTTTCTATTTCCCTTTCATTCTTTAATGAATTCTTTTCGCACAATTTCAACATTGAGTTATCCTTATCACATGACATATTAACTTTATTTTCATTTCTACATTCATCTACTACTGAAACCGGCCATCGGAAGTGTCCGATCCCGCCCCTTCTGTTTCTCTCTACGGCAGCCATCTTATTCTGACGTCTGCCATTTGTGTGTGCTGCCATGTGCAATGTACGCTGCTCCAGCAACCGCTGGCCCGAGCACGAACGGTCACGTGACTTCGCACTGGGAACGCCACTATGTATCATTCCGCGTCCGTCTGCTATAGGCGCGTCCGTAACCTTCCTGCCCCATAGTTTGCATCTTTCTTTCTCGAATCTAATATTTGACATCTTTTCTTTGGGCCCATAACCAGTTTCCGCGTGAATCCGGCCCGTAACACATGCGGTTTTCAGTTTTCCCTTTCGTCGCTAGTTTGGAAATTCCGCGCCATGTATCCTCTGCCACGCGTCGTATAATTTCCTCTACCTCTCGCGCGACCTCTTTGAATCCTGTTTACACAAAATCTATCATTTTCCTGTAGTTCAGCTTGGTCATTACTTTCTCGCGAATAATTGTTGTTATTATGGTGGCGAGATTCGCGATTTCTTCGCCAGTGATCTTCATCCCCGACCCTTTCCAAGAACGCAGAAAAACTACTGTGGGTACTCCCAACATACCGTTTAGAATCCTCAGGCAGTTTCTGCCAAAGAACCCAAACGATCTCAGCTTCAGTCCTTCTAGCCTTCAAATGTATCAGTTTTCTGTAGCATGATTCGCAGAATTCTTTCATGGTTTGCCTACCTCTGACATCATACAGTCTGGCCATTAGAAATTCACGCCACAACTGGTCTTGTTTTCGATCTGACCAGTACTCGTCAATAAATTTTTGTTTAAAGGTTTCAAAAGACATCTGGTTAGTATCAAGATTCAACCCCCACCTTTTTGCTTCTCCCGTTAGTGCACTAATTACAACATTTATTTTTTCCTGGTCAGACAAATATTCAGGAAAATTTCTTTCGCAATTCTTTACAAAATCAAGGGGGTGCCAACCGTTATGTCTCTTTGCAGGGTCGAATTCTTCCTCGCCCTCTAATATTTTACTGAAAGGAATTTTTTCAGTAAAATGTGTAGGTCCTGATTGTATTTTTCTTTCCAAGTCATACACTTTGCCTTGGATTTGTGAAGTGTTATGTTCACACTTCTTTTCGCAACTAACAATCTGTTTGGTTAATTCTCTACTTGTTTCTGTTACAGATTGTTTGATCTGTGCAAATTCCACGTTACATTCTGTTTGTATTTCGGATTTAATACCGAATACCTTTTCGTCTACTTTAGTCATGACTAAGGGTTCTAGTTGATCTTGAATTTTAATTACTTCAGTATCAAATCTTTCGTTAATGTCATCAATTTGTCCCTGTATGTTGGCAATAGTGCCATTGACGACAGCAATTTCGCTTTTAATACTTTTGATTTCATTACTCACTATTCCTACCCTTGAGTTAACTTCTTCAATTTGTTTACTAAGATTTTTGCCTTGCTCTTGCATTTGTTTGCTAATATCACTCCCCTGTATTGTAATTAGCTGCCTTTGTTCTACATTTTGTTGCCCCAGTGCTGCAATTAGCTGTCTTTGTTCTACATTTTGTTGCCCCAGTGCTGCAATTTGTGCAGACAACATTTTTAACAAATCAGTCACATCTGGTGTCTTTTCACTTTTGGTTTCAACTGCATTTCCGTGTTCAGATTCTACACCCCTCTCAGTTTCTGGTGATTCGAACATATCCCGCGATTCATTGACATAACCACTGTCTTCGACAACATCGCCCATATTGTCTTGCTTAGTACGCGCGACACACATAGCTTCAATTTGTTTATTGACGTCTGCGTGATAACGTACGTAATTTAACTCGCGCGTCATGCCATCTGTTGGTGTGCTATTTGAACTGCTCTCGGTTGCATTCTGCTCTCGCGTGTCTAGATTTATTTCTAGTTTCCTGTCCATTTTAGCTATTATTAAGTACTGACACCTTTTATTTTTAATTTAAACTGAACTTTCACTACCAGTTCTGTCAGGTAATGTACAGGTTCGTGCCGCTGGACGTTTTATGTTCACCCTATGTTTGTAAAATGCTAACTACTTATAATTTTTTCCGTTTGTAGGTGCAAATTGAACAACGTCCTGTCACGCGGCGCCACGTTTAACACTCCACTCTGCTACTGCTATACCTTAACCTCAAAACTGGAGGCAGTTTGCAAAACAGGAGTATTTTGTTATAGCAATTATGGTATAAAGCAACAGAGCAGTGTTATCCTCTGAGAGGAATTTTGCTATGTTGACCGTGTTGTTCCTAACGGAGGTGGCTTATCGGAAATGAAAGTCAGAATTACGTAAATATTTGAATAGTAACAAACAAAATTTTGCCTAGCTCTACTGTTTATAGAATAATGGAAACGGTCGCCAGCCTAATTAGGCAAGAAAAAGGTTAACGTTCTCGTTTATGAATGTAGGTATAAGTAACTGTAGTGGACAAACACAACCTCTACGTAGCCACACGCGAGTGCAATGAACTCTGACACACATATGTTTTAAGATTGAAGCGAACAACTGGAGCAGCACAAACTATTTGCAAAAATTATAAGAGATACCGCAACACACTATTACTTTCAGGCTTACATAAAGTGAATGGTCTTTATAACATTACTATTAACATGCACTTATAATACACAAGATACACAAACACTTAGCAAACTTGAATATATAATGTTCAACAACTGCAGCTTTCTCACTTTTACTACAGCGAAACACAATACTGACCGAATTGCAAGAACTGACTCAACTTCAAGAATTTACTGCAGACAATAATGTGATCATTTGCCTTATAAGCCTCAGTCTTAAGAACTTTTAATATTGAAGTTAGCAACAACACTTTAAACAGGCAGTTTTACTAGGAAAATTATTTCAGCAAGCATCAATAACTTTAACTCACCCTCTTGCCATATTAACTTGAACTTTCTCTTCACTATGTTCAAGAGGCATTAATTAGCAAACTCTAGGCTTTAACTTCTTTCAGTAAGGACACTCGGATATCACTTTAGCTCAAACGGAGAGGAACCTGAGAGGTGTTATGATGAGGAGACAATCAAGGTAGGTACATAAATTTAGATATAAATTACCTTATATTTGAGCACAATAGCACATCCATTAAGTTGATCCTTCACTGTACATCATTATAGTATTGCTTTACAGTGATTGCGCAACGTGGTGGCAACTGCATGTTGGTAGGTGGATTCGCAGATTGAATTGCTGGACTCTGTTAATTCTTGGTGGCGACGACAGATACAAATTCCAGAATAATTCCAGCTAATTATCCATCCATCCGAGGCCTTAGAAAGGAGCAGGAAAAGCCTCTCTCGGAATCAGCACAATATGCACACTTTGCATAGCAGTGCACAGTTTGGTAGCTCATCCCCGAACGGTGGCTCGTCCCCGACTGGTTATCAGTTCCACCTTTTCCACCAAGGCCAACCACAATTTGCGCGCGCTACACAGTTCCGTTCCCGAGGGGAATCACTACACCTTTTACATACAGAATAACTAAGAGCCCTAAGTGAGGATCAGCAATTTACATAACAGCAACCAAACACATTAAATAAAACAAAACATTTACACATATTTACATATCTACAAAAAATTATTCACACAAAATTACAATCATATACAGTAAGTATTGTTCCCTCCAAATGGGTCAAAGCATTTAAACGAGAGATATGTTACACAGCATACAATCAAATCATGACATCAAAGTTTGACAAAGAAAAGAGTACACAATTTTATGTTATCGATTCAAACACATTTACAAAAGATCAACAATGTGACATTAAATAAAGCAAAAGCAAAAAAATAAATAAATCCATACAGCATAAGAGCTGTGGTGTTACAAGATGACTGCCATTTTCCATGCATGGGTGGCAACGGTGCATGAGGTTCTGCTGCACTCTCTCAGAAATTGCTGTTATCAGTTGCACCAGGAGATACGCGGCTTGGACCCTAGAAAGCAGGTGTTCATCTCTTTCTACAGGAGTTCCATACACCAGCATCCTATTATAAACCCAGAGACTGATGTGCAGTTATGGAAGATCTGGCGATCACGCTGGCCATCGGAGATGAGCTTCCCATGTAGTCCAACGACGAGGGTTTGTGTTGTTCAGGTGGTCGCGGACACTGAAACAGAAATGGGTTGGTTCACCGTCGTGTTGACACCACATCCTTTAGCGGACTGAAAATCTGAGAGAGGAATTGCATGTAAAGAGTGTAATGGGAAAATCGTGTTTCTTATATTTTTACTTATTTTTTTAATCTGGTGTTTTTCAAAGAATAGCGCGATGTAAGCGCCCATGTTAGAATTATAAGACAAGTGAAACATAGGTTGACCGAAATGTGAGAATGAACAACGAAGATCAGTGAAGCTGATATTTTTTCTTAATTTTCTCTCATTCATTCCATAAGATGCGTGATGGAAAATTTCTGAAAAGCTGCTACAAAGAACCTAGGTATACAAGTTACCCAGTTTCGACTTCAGCAAAATTGTCATGGGAGATACGTACACTGTACCATTGAATTTTCTTGCGCATAAGGGAATCTGTAGTGTTTAATACACGTCAAAACTGACAGTGCATGCAAATTATGTCGTGATTTTAAGAGGAAAACAAAGTATTTTGTCAAATAATTGCCTTCTTAAAATCTCGGTGGATTGCTGTTCTATCCACACCATAATTCCACTGGTTACACTTGTGAATGTATATGAGAGGACAGCACCATTGTAACCTTCGAATTATTTGTTCTCTATCGCAGTCCAGGTACTTCCACACATTATCCTCAGCCTCCCTGCCGATCTATTTTAGTTTCCTGAAAAGCTATAAGGTAGTCTTGATCGCGTTTCGTCCAGGTATCATAGACAATTTATTGCGTTATTGAGATAATTGAAAGGTAAGCAGGCATTAAAACCACACTCATTATACGTACCAGTAATTATTTATAAATTCCACTATGAAATATACTGATAAATACTATTTAATACTGCAAAGAAAGTTTCAGCCCGAAATCCCAGTTAAAGTGAACAAATGTATAAAAACATAAAAGAAAAGTATTATGTTGAAAATATGAATTTCTGTGACATATACGTTTAGATATGTTAATCTATTAAAATTCGGAGTTGGTATTAAAATCCATGGAGAAGAAATAAAAACTTTGAGGTTCGCCGATGACATTGTAATTCTGTCAGAGACAGCAAAGGACTTGGAAGAGTAGTTGAACGGAATGGACAGTGTCTTGAAAGGTGGGTATAAGATGAACATCAACAAAAGCAAAACGACGATAATGGAATGTAGTCGAATTAAGTCGGGTGATGCTGAGGGTATTAGATTAGGAAATGACACACTTAAAGTAGTAAAGGGGTTTTGCTATTTGGGGAGCAAAATAACTGATGATGGACGAAGTAGAGACGATATAAAATGTAGACTGGCAATGGCAAGGAAAGCGTTTCCTAAAAAGAGAAATTTGTTAACATCGAGTATCGATTTAAGTGTCAGAAAGTCGTTTCTCAAAGTATTTGTATGGAGTGTAGCCATGTATGGAAGTGAAACGTCGACGATAAATAGCTTAGACAAGAAGAGAATAGAAGCTTTCGAAATGTGGTGCTGCAGGAGAATGCTGAAGATTATATGGGTTGAGGAGGTATTGAATAGAATTGGGGAGAAGAGGAGCTTGTGGCACAAGTTGACTAGAAGAAGGGATCGGTTGGTAGGACATGTCCTGAGGCATCAAGGGATCACAAAATTAGCATTGCAGAGCAGTGTGGAGGGTAAAAATCGTAGAGGGAGACCAAGAGATGAATACACTAAACAGATTCAGAAGGATGTAGGTTGCAGAAGGTACTGGGAGATGAAGAAGCTTGCAAAGGATAGAGTAGCATGGAGAGCTGCATCAAACCAGTCTCAGGGCTGAAGACCACAACAACAACAATAATATATTTAGACTTGAATTTTAATAAAATGAAGTTTAAAGGAAAATCAATCTGGAATAGTAATAGGGAACACAACTGGATAAAACACACAAGCATCGTTAAATACCATGAATCGTTTTCTTCTGTTCCTGTTATCTTTTTATTTCTTAACTTATGACTGTAGTGATCTATTCGTATTTTGAAGTATGGGTAAAATATCATTAAATATATCTGATAAAATCTGTCATTATCTATGAACCAGTAACCACTCTTTTAAGTCCAGTGAATACTTAGGCACCGGGGGATCCCTCAGAACTGTTACTTAAAGCAAAGTCGCTGAGAAAAGAAAAGACGGAGAAGAGATTGTCCATCATTATTGTGGGTTGCCTTCTTATTGTTATTCTTGAGCATGCAAAATCACATACATTGTTAGCCACTAATTAATTTCGCTCCTTTGAGAAACCTTTCCAGTGAGTATCTCATTGAGAGACAGGTACTAACGTCACCATTCCTTTCACAAATATGTCCTGAGTGAGATTTCAAGGGATGGGAACGTGCACCATGGTTCAATAACTGTGTTATAAGCTAGCTAAGCAATCAAAGAGAGCATTATCAAGGATTCAAGAGAAATCAAAACCTAACAAACAAAAATAAGAGTAAGAATCGCAGTGGGAGCAGCGTCCACTGACTTACCAACCGATGCGACTACGAACCCTAAGAATATTTTTGGGCTTATGTGAAATCAAAAGGGGCCGAATTCATTTATTCAGTCACACAATGACCATACTGGTATCGAAACCAAGAACGAATGAGAGAAGGGCGAAATTTTAAATTCGCTATTCCGAAACTGTTTTGCTCGGGAAGATCATTATATGGTCCCTCCTTTCAATCATCGCGCGAACATCGAAATGACAGATATTGTGATAAATGATCATGGTACAGAGAAACATCTACAGTCGCGTAACATTGGAATGGCATCTGCACCACATGAAATACTTATAAGATTATACAAAGGTTATGGGAAAAAACTTCCTTACGTTCTAGCAACAGTTTATCGTAGATCTCTGGGGCAAGGAAAGCAACCTAGCAACTGAAATAAAAAAAGCACAGATCAATCTGGGTTTCTGGAACGGTCGTAATATAGATACTCATAATTACAGCCTATATCGTTGGCGCCAATCTGCTGTAAAATTAAGAAGCATATTTTAAGCACACTTAGTACGACTTTTTGGAGAACAACTATTTCCTCTATAAATGACACCGTGGATTCCGCAGAGAGAGGTGTGGCGAAATTCAACTGCTCTGTTCTTCCATGAGCTGCTGTAGACATCGAAACTTATTTCGATGCCCTGTGCCTTGACTTCAGGAAGCCATTGGTACTGTCTCCCACCGTCGTTTAGTGAAAAAATACGAGTGTACGGACTATCAGACTAGATTTCTGTCTGTATTCAAGATTTCTTTGCAGACACAGATCAACACATTGCACATACCAGAACGAAATCGACAAATTTCAGGAGTAACGCAAGGAAGTGAAACAGAACTGTCAGAATATTTAAATAATCCATTGGATAACGTCGGTTGCCCCATGAGAGTGTTTGCAGATGGAGTTGTCTCTATATAAGAGCAGGAACGCCAGAAGGCTGTAGCGAACTGCAGAAAGACATGGAGAGGACTGAAGACTGGTGCACGGACTGGCGGTTGATCCTGAACGTGAATAAATGACACATATTGCTCACACACAGGAACAAACATCCACTACTGTACAATCACATTATTCGTAACACATTATTCCTATAAGCAATATACACCGTAAAATACACTGCCGGAAAAAAATATTGTACAACCTTTTACTGGTTTCCGGTTCACTCAAGATTTATTGCTGCAACCGAGCTTATTCAGTTCATGAAATGATTATATTTACAGATCAACAGCACAAGCGTTTCTGAGGTACCAGTTTTCGACCCACGCTGGCCCATATTAGTCCGTGGTTTGGAGGGCTGACTCTGCATTCAGTCGACCGTAAATGTGGCGAATACTGTTCTGGTATACGTTATGTCACCCCTACAAAACCTGTTCGAAAAGTTCTGTAAAAGTTGTTGGCTGACAAGTCACACGAGTCACTTCTCGTTCCTTCACATCCCACACGTGATCGGGCTAGACCGAAAATCGTGCTGGCCAGGGAAGTTGCTGCACGTTTTGTAGAACACGTTGAAGTCAGAGCAATGTGGGGCAAATATTATTCTTTTTGAGCAAGACATCACCTTCCTGTTGCAAGAACATCAAAGTAACGAGACTAACAATATTCTGCACGAACTGAGCGCCGATTAGCGTCCCCTCCAGAAACACCATAGGTTAACGACAGCCGTAGTTTACCACACACCAGACAATAAGCCCTGGGATGTGGGCAGTGTGTCTTCGACGAGTCCACTGAACGAGACAGTGCTGACCAGGACCAGGTCTACGTACTACGCGCAAGCGACCTTCACCTGTAGGCAGGCAGAAACGGCTTTGATCGCTGACGACTACGGCCCGTGATTCCGAGTGATCCTCTGACAGCACCAGTAAAGCTGATGCTATTGCGTGAGTGGAAGACAGGATAGAGGTGTGCGTGCCCGTAGTCCTGACGCTAGTAACCAGTTCGCAACCGTGTCGACTAGCCTGGGCTGACGAGTCCTCTTTTCTGTGCTGTGGTAGCTGTACAGTCTGCCACTGCTGTCCTTATAATACGTGTGTGCTGGCGTCCATGCTCCGTTGTTTTGTTGTTGTTGTGGTCTTCAGTCCTGAGACTGGTTTGATGCAGCTCTCCATGCTGCTCTGTCCTGTGCAAGCTTTTTCATCTCCCAGTACCTACTGCAACCTACATCCTTCTGAATCTGCTTAGTGTATTCATCTCTTGGTCTCCCTCTACAATTTTTACCCTCCACGCTGCCCTCCAATACTAAATTGGTGATCCCTTGATGCCACAGAACATGTCCTACCAACCGATCCCTTCTTCCGGTCAAGTTGTGCCACAAACTTCTCTTCTCCCCAATCCTATTCAATACTTCCTCATTAGTTACGTGATCTACCCATCTAATCTTCAGCATTCTTCTGTAGCACCACATTTCGAAAGCTTCTATTCTCTTCTTGTCCAAACTATTTATCGTCCATGTTTCACTTCCATACATGGCTACACTCCATACGAATACTTTCAGAAATGACTTCCTGCCACTTAAATCAATACTGGATGTTAACAAATTTCTCTTCTTCAGAAACGCTTTCCTTGCCATTGCCTGCCTACATTTTATATCCTCTCTACTTCGGCCATCATCAGTTATTTTGCTCCCCAAATAGCAAAACTCCTTTACTACTTTAAGTGTCTCATTTCCTAATCTAATTCCCTCAGCATCACCCGACTTAATTAGACTACATTCCATTATCCTTGTTTTGCTTTTGTTGATGTTCATCTTATATCCTCCTTTCAAGACACTGTCCATTCCATTCAACTGCTCTTCCAAGTCCTTTGCTGTCTCTCACAGAATTACAATGTCATCGGCGAACCTCAAAGTTTTTATTTCTTCTCCATGAACTTTAATACCTACTCCGGATTTTTCTTTTGTTTCCTTTACTGCTTGCTCAATATACAGATTGAACAACATCGGGGAGAGGCTACAAACCTGTCTTACTCCCTTCCCAACCACTGCTTCCCTTTCATGTCCCTCGACTCTTATAACTGCCATCTGGTTTCTGTACAAGTTGTAAATAGCCTTTCGCTCCCTGTATTTTACCCCTGCCACTTTTAGAATTTGAAAGAAAGTATTCCAGTCAACATTGTCAAAAGCTTTCTCTAAGTCTACAAATGCTAGAAACGTAGGTTTGCCTTTCCTTAATCTTTCTTCTAAGATAAGTCGTAAGGTCAGTATTGCCTCACGTGTTCCAGTGTTTCTACGGAATCCAAACTGATCTTCCCCGAGGTTGGCTTCTACTAGTTTTTCCATTCGTCTCTAAAGAATTCGCGTTAGTATTTTGCAGCTGTGACTTATTAAACTGATAGTTCGGTAATTTTCACATCTGTCAACACCTGTTTTCTTTAGGATTGGAATTATTATATTCTCCTTGAAGTCTGAGGGTATTTCGCCTGTTTCATACATCTTGCTCACCAGATGGTAGAGTTTTGTCAGGACTGGCTCTCCCAAGGCCGTCAGTAGTTCCAATGGAATGTTGTCTACTCCGGGGGCCTTGTTTCGACTCAGGTCTTTCAGTGCTCTGTCAAACTCTTCACGCAGTATCATATCTCCCATTTCATCTTCATCTACATCATCTTCCATTTCCATAAAATTGTCCTCAAGTACATCGCCCTTGTATAGACCCTCTATATACTCCTTCCACCTTTCTGCTTTCCTTTCTTTGCTTAGAACTGGGTTTCCATCTGAGCTCTTCATATTCATAGAAGTCGTTCTCTTACCTCCAAAGGTCTCTTTAATTTTCCTGTAGGCAGTATCTATCTTACCCCTAGTGAGACAAGCCTCTACATCCTTACATTTGTCCTCTAGCCATCCCTTCTTAGCCATTATGCACTTCCTGTCGATCTCATTTTTGAGACGTTTGTATTCCTTTTTGCCTGCTTCATTTACTGCATTTTTATATTTTCTCCTTTCATCAATTAAATTCAATATTTCTTCTGTTACCCAAGGATTTCTACTAGCCCTCGTCTTTTTACCTACTTGATCCTCTGCTGCCTTCGCTACTTCATCCCTCATAGCTACCCATTCTTCTTCTACTGTAGTTCTTTTCCCAATTCCTGTCAATTGTTCCCTTATGCTCTCCCTGAAACTCTGTATGACCTCTGGTTCTTTGAGTTTATCCAGGTCCCATCTCCTTAAATTCCCACCTTTTTGCAGTTTCTTCAGTTTTAATCTACAGGTCATAACCAATAGAGTCAGAGTCCACATCTGCCCCTGGAAATGTCTCACAATTTAAAACCTGGTTCCTAAATCTCTGTCCTACCATTATATAATCTATCTGATACCTTTTAGTATCTCTAGGGTTCTTCCACGTATACAACCTTCTTTCATGATTCTTAAACCAAGTTTTAGCTATGATTATGTTGTGCTCTGTGCAAAATTCTACCAGGCGGCTTCCTCTTTCATTTCTTAGCCCCAATCCATATTCACCTACTATGTTTCCTTCTCTCCCTTTTCCTACACTCGAATTCCAGTCACCCATGACTATTAAATTTGCGTCTCCCTTCACAATCTGAATAATTTCTTTTATTTCATCATACATTTCTTCAATTTCTTCGTCATCTGCAGAGGTAGTTGGCATATAAATTTGGAATACTGTAGTAGGTGTGGGCTTCGTATCTATCTTGGCCTCAATAATGCGTTCACTATGCTGTTTGTAGTAGCTTACCCGCATTCCTATTTTCCTATTCATTATTAAACCTACTCCTGCATTACCCCTATTTGATTTTGTGTTTATAACCCCGTAGTCACCTGAAAAGAAGTCTTGTTCCTCCTGGCACCGAACTTCACTAATTCCCACTATATCTAACTTCAACCTATCCATTTCCCTTTTTAAATTTTCTAACCTACTTGCCCGATTAAGGGATCTGACATTCCACGCTCCGATCCGTAGAACGCCAGTTTTCTTTCTCCTGATAACGACATCCTCTTGAGTAGGCCCCGCTCGGAGATCCGAATGGGGGACTATTTTACCTCCGGAATATTTTACCCAAGAGGACGCCATCATCATGTAATCATACAGTAAAGCTGCATCCCCTGGGAAAAATTACGGCTGTAGTTTCCCCTTGCTTTCAGCTGTTCGCAGTACCAGCACAGCAAGGCCGTTATGGTTATTGTTACAAGGTCACATCAGTCAATCATCCAGACTGTTGCCCTTGCAACTACTGATAAGGCTGCTGCCCCTATTCAGGAACCACACGTTTGTCTGGCCTCTCAACAGATACCCCTCCGTTGTGGTTGCACCTAAGGTACGGCTATCTGCATCGCTGAGGCACGCAAGCCTCCCCAACGGCAAGGTCCATGGTTCATGGGGGGGGGGGGGGGGGGGGGGGCATGCTCCGTAGACGCCCATAACCTCGACTGTGGGTGTGAGAATGTTCTCGTGACCACTCATACCAGCATTGTTGCACAACTGACGTAGCACGTCCAACTTGTGTAGCAACTCTCCGGAACGACCATTATGCCCCTCCGAAGGCTTCAATTTGACCCCTCTCAGTCTCGCTGAGCTGACAGCAGGAGGCACGAGAGCGTCTCCGTGGCATGTTTGCCTGCTAGCGTCACACGTTTGTACCACACGATCCTTATGGCTGTGACCACTCCCTGTTAAACGGTAGACACAGAAGGCGCTCTGGTAGGTATGCCATTACGCTACCTGTTGGCAGTGGACGTTCATACCCTTATCAGTACGTTTACTTTTCCTCTGTGGCATACGCCGTCATCATATTAACCTCACAATTGTCTTTCCAGGTGAACTAATTTTGTTTGAGGCAGTGTATTTTTCTGAAGCTTCCGTGTGGTGAAGGTGCATGTCGCAAAATATGGGAACTCAGATAGCCAGGTCAATGGCTTGTTTTCTGTAAGTAAACAGAATAATCGTCTCGAGATTCACTACGAGTAACGAAACAATAATTCTTGGGTGCATGGGTTGGTGCCAGCGTAGTGCCTGCCATCGTGTTCGGTAGCCTGAGTAGGCTACAGTTCTCGTCTTGTGAGGTTGACAGTTTGAAGGCCATGTCGGTGGTGATGCCCCCCGACGTGGAGCAGAGGAAGCACTCGGTAGGGCCAGCCGTTTGGACGCGGAAGCCGATGTGCTCCTCGAACTGCGGATGCGGATGAACGTCAGTCATTCGATGCTGGTGCACCCAGCGATGGGAGCTCTGGTCCGAGTAACACCGACGGGTAGCCGTGCGGGCTTGGGCGTCTTGCCACGGACCGCGCTGCTGCCCCCGTCCGAGGTTCGAGTCCTTCCTCGGGCATGGGTGTGTGTGTGTGTTGACCTTAAAAGGGGAGGCCGCCAATTGTGGAATTCAGATTCGATTCATACTGCGCATAATAAAAGCCCATGGCCAGAGGTGTAACGTGGCAAAGCACCAAGATGCAATTCTCAGCTGTTGTCGAGAAAGTCGAGTTAAAAGAAACCGTTGCGGTAAAATACTCTCTACGATCAACAATTTCTACAGCGTCGTGGCGCAGCGGTAAGCGCTCGGGTTCGTAAGCTGAACGTCGCCAGATCGAATCTCCCGCCATGCAACCTTTTTTTTCTTAGTATTTGTTTTTTGTAATTCAAATAAAGAAGGTAGATGCGGTTCCTAGCGCAATTTATAACATCGTCGAAAATCAGTGCGGACGGGAGAGCTTTGGTACACCCTGTCAAAAAAAACGGAAAAATGGAGGCGGTACAATTGGAGAGCGATCCGCCTTCACCAACATGCATAAGCAATTCATTAATATATATATATATATACACTCCTGGAAATGGAAAAAAGAACACATTGACACCGGTGTGTCAGACCCACCATACTTGCTCCGGACACTGCGAGAGGGCTGTACAAGCAATGATCACACGCACGGCACAGCGGACACACCAGGAACCGCGATGTTGGCCGTCGAATGGCGCTAGCTGCGCAGCATTTGTGCACCGCCGCCGTCAGTGTCAGCCAGTTTGCCGTGGCGTACGGAGCTCCATCGCAGTCTTTAACACTGGTAGCATGCCGCGACAGCGTGGACGTGAACCGTATGTGCAGTTGACGGACTTTGAGCGAGGGCGTATAGTGGGCATGCGGGAGGCCGGGTGGACGTACCGCCGAATTGCTCAACACGTGGGGCGTGAGGTCTCCACAGTACATCGATGTTGTCGCCAGTGGTCGGCGGAATGTGCACGTGCCCGTCGACCTGGGCCGGACCGCAGCGACGCACGGATGCACGCCAAGACCGTAGGATCCTACGCAGTGCCGTAGGGGACCGCACCGCCACTTCCCAGCAAATTAGGGACACTGTTGCTCCTGGGGTATCGGCGAGGACCATTCGCAACCGTCTCCATGAAGCTGGGCTACGGTCCCGCACACCGTTAGGCCGTCTTCCGCTCACGCCCCAACATCGTGCAGCCCGCTTCCAGTGGTGTCGCGACAGGCGTGAATGGACGAATGGAGACGTGTCGTCTTCAGCGATGAGAGTCGCTTCTGCCTTGGTGCCAATGATGGTCGTATGCGTGTTTGGCGCCGTGCAGGTGAGCGGCACAATCAGGACTGCATACGACCGAGGCACACACGGCCAACACCCGGCATCATGGTGTGGGGAGCGATCTCCTACACTGACCGTACACCACTGGTGATCGTCGAGGGGACACTGAATAGTGCACGATACATCCAAACCGTCATCGAACCCATCTTTCTACCATTCCTAGACCGGCAAGGGAACGTGCTGTTCCAACAGGACAATGCACGTCCGCATGTATCCCGTGCCACCCAACGTGCTCTAGAAGGTGTAAGTCAACTACCCTGGCCAGCAAGATCTCCGGATCTGTCCCCCATTGAGCATGTTTTGGACTGGATGAAGCGTCGTCTCACGCGGTCTGCACGTCCAGCACGAACGCTGGTCCAACTGAGGCGCCAGGTGGAAATGGCATGGCAAGCCGTTCCACAGGACTACATCCAGCATCTCTACGATCGTCTCCATGGGAGAATAGCAGCCTGCATTGCTGCGCGAAAGGTGGATATACACTGTACTAGTGCCGACATTGTGCATGCTCTGTTGCCTGTGTCTATGTGCCTGTGGTTCTGTCAGTGTGATCATGTGATGTATCTGACCCCAGGAATGTGTCAATAAAGTTTCCCCTTCCTGGGACAATGAATTCACGGTGTTCTTATTTCAATTTCCAGGAGTGTATATATATATATTTGAATTACGAAAAACTAATAATAAAAAAACGCCACGACGCTGTAGAAAATTATTAATCATATAGAGTATTTCACAGCAACGGTTTCTTTTAACTGTCGATTTTCTCGACAACGGCTGAGAAGTGCATCTTGGTGCTTTGCCACATTACACCTCTGGCCATGAGCTTTTATTATGCGCAGTATGAATCGAATCTGAATATCACAAATGGCGGCCTCCCCTTGTTAGCTCAAGTTAGTTTAAGTAGTGCGTAAGCCTAGGGACCGATGACCTCAGCATTTTAGTCCCATAGTCCTTAGCACAATTTTCCAAATTTTTCCCGCGAAGTGGCCACGGCATCATTCTCGAGCGGTTGCGGCAGCTGCACTGGAGAACCGCGAATGTTTGGCATCTAGTAACGGAACGGAGCTACCACGATGTACAACTGCCGCAGATCTCTCTCTCCCTCCCTCCCTCCCCCCCCCCTCTCTCTCTCTCTCTCACTCACTCGCTCTCTCTTCGTGAGGGATTACGGCACTGGTATAGGGCTTTAGATTCCTATATTACACTGGCATCATCGTATTTCACATTGAAGGTGTGGCGGTGGAGCTTAAATTCTCGTAACAACCTCCGATGTGGAAAGCTGTCGGTAAGAAGTGACACAAATGCATCGGTAGTTACAGTGGTGCCCGTTACAAGAACTGCACCGAATGAGTGAGCGGTGGTATGAAAACTGTCATATTGTGACTGGCGTTACCTGCCATAGATCGATCTAGCCGCAAGTTTTAGAGGCAGGTTGCGGGAGGATACAGGGTCTAGCATTTGGAAGCACGTGTCTCGTGGCTGAAAGATGTGCGCCATCAGGCCGCGTGGCGACCGTTGAAGACTTGGAGGAAAACATTCCTGCCTGTTATTGTGCACATTCGATTGTTTCCTTGAGTTCGCCCGAGTCTGTGTAGCAAGCAGGCGAAAAAGCGGCCACTGGCATTATGTGGCTGCATGGCAGGTAGTAGAAACGTAGGTGCTAACTTGTGACACTTGACTTTCCTCACCTCACACGTCTCACAAAATAACCACAAAGAGAAAATTCGATAAATTAGACCTACTACATATGTTTACAGACAACCATTCTTCCCACGCGCCGCCCAATAAAGGAACAGGATAAGGGACATAAAAAGGGACATCAGATACCGGTACCAGGAGAACCCTCCACCACAGACCATCAGGTGACTTGCAGAGTATAAATGTAGATAGAGATCAAGCTAAACTTCCGTCATACAGGTTAATGAAAATGGAACACAAGTAAACAACCTTATGATGTATTATAACTATTATCCACTACTTAAGAGGAGACGGAAGGCAACTTTTATCCCTATTCTGCCAATAGTGTATTACTCTTTGAATACGTACACTTTTAAAAAGAACTTTAAGTTATAAAACAATGAAACTTTTACTGCATATACATATATGCCTCAATTTACCAGTAAAATGAACATAATACCTCTTATGGTTTTGAAGAAAAAAAATTTATTTTTTTACTTGCAAAATTGAACTTTTTTTGTACATTAATTATTATAAAACAGTTTCTGATTGTTTAGTGATTCTCAATTTATTTGTAATAACGTATTACCATCTGTAGTACAAACTGACCAAATTTCATGTTTCTAACGCCATTGGTTTATCAAATAATGGTACCTCAAAGTAAAAACAAAATGTAGTTTTGAGAAAAATCCATTTACAGTTTACTATTGCAATTCTAGTATAGTTATTAGTGAAAATTACTTACCACGAAAGATTTCCTGCACCATAGTGAGCATCATCTGAATCTTTTCTTCTCTTGGTCCCTCTTCTTTTCTGTCTGTCTTCATTTGTGCATTTTAAATTAGCAATATCTACTTTGCGGATTCTCTATTTATCTATTTGCACCAAGGATTTTGCAGTATTTCCACTAGATTTTATGCCCAATAATTCCCAAACATGTCGTTTTCTAATTACACCATCACTGAAGCACAAAATAGCATCATAAACCTCAAATTTGAGGGTTGTAAGCTGAACAAATACGGTTTTCAGTAACTGGTTCCGAATGACAGAATTCACACATTCACTTAAATTTTAGGTTTTCCGGCGAAGACATTCCTCCAACAAGGTATCTTTACAAAGGTATCTAAATATGGGTTTAATTTCATTCATTACTGATGTAGGCAAAGAATGTTTGTGGTCAGATCTGGCACTTACCCTGTACTTGCACCAAGTGCCAGGATCATTTGGGCAAAGACCGTGCACTGAATTTTCATCCGCGGAAAGCTTATGGGAAAAGATAGCCCATACATCTTTTTTATGTTTTCTAAATTCCCTACATTTCTTCTTATGGCCAAGCCATAATAATTCTGTAACCTATCTATTTCAACACTTGTCAGGGGACGTTTACCACCTATCTTCTTACCATATTCCAATACTATTTTTCACTTTTCTTTCAATAACCTTCTCAGCCTGGACCCCATTCTCTTCTGGAGATGCCCAATGCACTCTAATTTAGAAATTGTGACATTAGGACCATAAGGTTGTTGTGCACGTACCCAGTCATAAGTCTTGCTGTCACTGTCCCCTAAATAGTGTTCGTATCTGACACGTCTGTTTGCCACTGAACGATTAATAATCCTGAGAACACCTGCTACTTCCATCCCACCACTTGGAACAGTATAAATCATCTGGTAGTTATGTTCATGCTCTTTCTCATTTCCATTGCTACTAGTTTTACAGTACTTGCTTAGAATCTCTACATCAATTACCTTGCCAGTATAAAATGATGTAGCTGTCACGACAACATTTAGTGAAGTGTGTCCACGTTTCTGCCAGCTGCCTTCAAAACATGCACAAATATGACCACTTTCACTGTCATCACTTTCCTTGATTGTTTCTTCCTTCATTGAGATGTGACAAAATTCAGCAGCAGCAGTACCAATAACATTATTTTAAGTCATAAATTTAGCAGGACGATTTGGAATGTCAAGTAATGCACATAGAGTTTGTCTGCTTCCATCCTTTTACCAATAGATCCGACACCATAAAACAGCCTTATGTTGTTCTTATATAAATTATTATTTGCCATTTTTGATGTCATTGTGGTAGCAACTGCATCACATTTTGTACAACTCATTGTCAGGTTTGACACAATCTCTTTACAAAGACGCTGATTCTCACCCAAAGATATGTCACCACCAAAGTATTTTTGGAAATGAAATCACAGAGCATGCTAAAATTCACCATAATGTTTCCAAACGAACATTCATCTCCACAAGCTGACTGGGAGGAAATGCCTTGAAGATACTGCAGTTTCTTTCTTGATGTGCTGATTTTCTTTATGTCTAACATTCTTGGGTCCTTTGACCCACTGACCTCATTTCCTTTACGTATTTATTTCCTCCGAATTTTAATTTAGGCGAGAATTTCTTTGTTCGCAGCATTTTTATGAAGACACACGGAACCAGAGAAAATACAAATCAACACCTACTTCACTAAGTACAACCATTAACGCTCGAAAACAATAACAAATTCCATCGAAAAAAAAAGAATAACGATAGTAGATGTAGGGTAGGAAACATTAAAGCGATAAAACAAGAGAATCACAATATAATATACAAGGAGTAAAAGAATGCTGTGCATTATCTCTGCACTGCGCAAAAAGGAAGGCGTGGTGTTTAAATGCCAGATTGAACAGAGCGTCAGGAAAATCATCATATCTCAAGAAAAAATAGTAGTATTTATGTAAAACAAAAACTGTTTCACGCAGGAAAGACTAGGTATTTCACATGTGCTAAAATCTAAAAATAGAATTTTTGAAGCCAACTTGCCTTCCGTCTCCCCTTAAGATAGTCACCGCACATCTTTTAGAATTTTTATCTCTGTAATAATGGGAAATCTGAGCACGCGTTTTTTATTGCCTTGTAGCAGTATATCAACGAAATATTTTCGGACCTCTGTTACACATATAAATCAGGTGAAACTGTTACACTGACTAGTAATGTCTTCCATATAACTAGAGCAATTAGTCTCAGTCTTTCGTTGTGCTTGTTTAGTTATTGCACACTATCAGTTGGGGCGCCTACTATTCACTACGAGTGACTCTGCTTATTGCCCACCTCTGGAAAACATAAAAGCCATAGTTGATCTTCATTCGACACACAAATGTGAGGTGAAAAGTGTATTCTTGTCCAGAATTTCGGTATCTGTCCTTCATTAGAAAGCCAATCAAAATTATCTTGCTTCTCCAGACAATCGCCATCCGCTGTAACAAAAGCGAGCACCTTAACATCTTATAGATGATGAATGACCACCTTCAGAGACCCTGCTGTCTTTCACGTAGGAATAAAGGGGGTCTGAGCTTAGGATCGTAGACGGATTGTGTGATCGACAACAAAGAGTCGTATGATGAAGGAGGTCCCGGGCTGTTCCGGGAGGGGGGGGGGAGGGCATTCTAGCTAGCGGAGGGATGGGGGTGAGCAGGCACGATGGGGTTTCACAGGACGGCCGCTCTGGGATTACTGCAGCGGGCAGATGCTGCCGGCCACCGACGTTTTTATCTCCGTATTACGGATGAAAAATTGGAAATTGCGGGTTTTCAATGGAAGCCTGTATGAAATCCACCGTATGCGTTATTAGCGCTCTCTAGGGAAAACATTCCGAACCAGTAAAAAAAAAGGTACACACAGAGCCTTAAAAAATTCGTGCTTTCATTTTCTTTTCATAAAAACCAACGCAACTCTCAAAAAATATTTCACATTTACATTAGTATAGGGGATGAGGCAACAGAGCCTCTAATAAATTACATGTTAAAACAGTGTTATGTTCACTGTAAACTGAACCGATATACTGTAACACAAAATTTTTAACTCAAATGCATTCGTATTATACGAGTCGTTGTCTGCGATTGCCATACGAATTCGATAACACCTTTGCTGCTGCGGTGAACTTATCAATGCGTACCACGCTAACAATTCCAACAAATGTGCGATAGTCACCGACATTAATGACACTGACCACCCTTTCCTTGATATTAAAAAAGATCGTTACATTTAATACTACATAGAAGGCCAAAGCCTGTGTGATGGACTTACAAGATGAATTTCAACTTTACTAATGTTAATTTTTTCCAAAACTTCTCCATTGTTGATTAGGTAACAACACAAGTACCTGCATGGTTCTAGAGCTCTTCCTTAACAAAAATAATGTTCACAGTAACATATGTATATTATCCTGTGTTAGTATTATCCTGTTCTCTGTAAGAAAAAAATTCATTCTGTGCTATTAATTATCATAATGTAATTCAACTATAGTAATGCACTCAACTATAGCAATACACTCATGTAGCTACATCCGCCAACGCGACCTTGGTTTTTCTGCCAGGCCATTTGGAGCGCTGCAGGTTTATCACTCTATCATCTCGGTTTATTATTGGCTGATTTAATGTCAGCGATAGATGTTTTAGTTTCATATTAAGCAGAAGCTAGCTGCACCGCATTATGTTCCTCATTACGACTTCATGTGTGTGTTGCATTCGCATTTAATGAATAAGTCTATATCGGCAGCTTTTGACATAATTAAAATTCAAAGTTATTAGATCCCGTCACGTAATTAACAACTAGTTCTGATTATAATTGTGTTGCTTCTTGCCATTAACAACGCTGAGTACACTTAGTGACAGGATATACAGGGTGAGTCACCTAACGTTACCGCTGGATATATTTCGTAAACCACATCAAATACTGACGAATCGATTCCACAGACCGAACGTGAGGAGAGGAGCTAGTCTAATTGGTTAATACAAACTATAAAAAAATGCACGGAAGTATGTTTTTTTAACACAAACCTACGTTTTTTTAAATGTAACCCCGTTAGTTTTGTTAGCACATCTGAACATATAAACAAATACGTAATCAATGCCGTTTGTTGCATTGTAAAATGTTAATTAGATACGGAGATATTGTAACCTAAAGTTGACGCTTGAGTACCACTCCTCCGCTGTTCGATCGTGTGTATCGGAGAGCACCGAATTACGTAGGGATCCAAAGGGAACGGTGATGGACCTTAGGTACAGAAGAGACTGGAACAGCACATTGCGTCCACATGCTAACACATTTATTGGTCGTTTTCACTGATGCACATGTACATTACCATGATGGGTGAGGTACACGTACACACATGGTTTCCGTTTTCAATTACGGAGTGGAAAGAGTGTGTCCCGACATGTCAGGCCAATAGATATTCAATGTGGTGGCCATCATTTGCTGCACACAATTGCAATCTCTGGCGTAATGAATGTCGTACACGCCGCAGTACATCTGGTGTAAGGTCGCCGCAGGCTGCCACAATACGTTGTTTCATATCCTCTGGGGTTGTAGGCACATCACGGTACACATTCTCCTTTAACGTACCGCACAGAAAGAAGTCCAGAGGTGTAAGATCAGGAGAACGGGCTGGCCATTTTATGCGTCCTCCAGGTCCCACGAAACGCCCGTCGAACATCCTGTCAAGGGTCAGCCTAGTGTTAATTGCGGAATGTGCAGATGTAGATGCACCATCATGCTGATACCACACACGTCGACGCGTTTCCAGTGGGACATTTTCGAACAACGTTGGCAGATCATTCTGTAGAAAAGCGATGTATGTTGCAGCTGTTTGGGCCCCTGCAATGAAGTGTTTGTTACAACACGCAACTGAACGTCGGAGGTTTCAAGCGTCAACTTTAGGTTACAGTATCTCCGGATGTAATTAACATTTTACAATGCAACAAACGGCACTGATTACGTATTTGTTTAAATGTTCAGATGTGCTAACAAAACTAACGTGGTTCCGTTTAAAAAAACGTAGGTTTGTGTTAAAAAACATACTTCCGTGCATTTTTGTATGGTTTGTATTAAACACTTACACTAGCCCCTCTCCTCACGTTCGGTCTGTGGAATCGGTTCGTCAGTATTTGATGTGGTTTACGAAATATATCCAGCGGTAACGTTAGGTGACTCACCCTGTATAGTTACTGTGCTAGGTACTATGATGTAGCAAAAATATTTTACGTCGAAATGCATATTTTTTAGAATCAACTCTCCTAGGAAAGTATAAACTCACATGTTTTTCCTCTTCTTTTGCTGTAACTTAAAATGACCACAGCGAAATTAAGTAACGGAAAGCTAACAAACCCTGGAATGCACACTGCAGTGCTGTGTAAATAAATCAAGTAGCTTTTCATAATCTTCAGAGGAGTGATGGAGTTTTCCAAATGTAATTGTTACTTTATTATTATTTATTGTTCGTAGGCGTTTTTCTGTAGCTTATTTCAATAATTTTTGAATGATGGAGCAGGGAGAAGGAAACATTAGGTGGTCACCACACGTACTATTCGTATTAATCTTAACTATTCATCCTCGAAATATCAGCCTGCCTCCGTAGCCGAGTGGTAACGTGCTTGCCTGCCCTGCAGTTGACCCGGGTTCGATTCCGGCAGGGTTGCAGATTTTCTCCGCTCGTGGGCTGGGTGTTGTGTTGTCCTCTCATCACTTCATCTTCATCGCCTGCGCTTAAGTCGCCCAATGTGGCGTCGACTGAGTTAAGACTTGCACTCGGCGGCCGAACTTCCCCAGGTGGAGCCTCCAGGCAAAGAATGCCGCACGCTCATTTCGTGTCATTTCGGAACATCAGCAGGTTATCCATTCAGAAAAGTTGATAGTTATAGATCTACGCCGACTGTCATAATTTATGGCATATCCGCATTGTGTTTATACGGGATGAGGGAGGGGAGGGGGGGTGGGTTCATTTTGGTGAGATTAACTGGTATATGGTAAATAAAGGCTCTGTGCTGTGTGTGGATGCAGGAGTATTGATACTGTTCAGCCATTATAGGCAGAAATGAAGTCTGGGCTATAATGTGACGTAGTTGTTATGACTCAGCAGCGCCTCCGAAAATAATATAATCATTCGTCCATTCATGTCGTTTCACTACACCTCAATAATTCTCATCTGATGGATTAAATTAACAACATTCTGTACCAGTTGTGAAACAATGCATAAAACATTTACACCACGATCATCTTGATGAATCTATTGTTATTTCAGGCTCTCTCTGTCTTAGGCATTATGTTACTTGAAAAGCTCTTCAACATAGATACTCTTCGTTTTTATTGTCAAAGCATCAGCAGCGGCTATGTTGTAAGCATTACAAGCAGATGATACCTGTCCTTTCAGTATTTATAAACTGACAGTTATGCTTAAGGATGATTTATTCCAGACACGTCTGTCAGTAGTTGGTGGTCCTTGTTCTATGTTCTGATGGCAACTGCTTCTTCTTTCATGTCCGCAGAAGCTGGAAACGAACTTACATTGCACATATTCACTGTATTCAACTTCTCCACAACTTTTTGAGGCAACCTTTTAGCCATTTTTGATTTGGACCATTGCATTATTCTTAACTTGTGAACTCTTTCAGTGGGTTATTAGGTTTTGCTGCCGTCGTTTCATTTGTGTTCCACGGTGTTTTGAGGATAGTGCAAATGACGGGGTTCTTAAGAAAATCATTTTATAAGTCTATAATGATCAAAAAATGTGTTGCCTAATCGTAATGTTTACAGAATAACCACTGGAGAAACTCCAAACCTGTTAATCGCGTCTGGTGAACTAGCTTTTCAGTTCTCAGTAAACTTAAGAAAAAAAAGATTTTGACAGTTTTTGATTTATGATATTTAGTTTGCCGTTGATGCGTGTGATTATTATTAATAGCTACGCTCTAGACCCTAAACACAGCTACAGCAATGGAGTAAACCTCATTGACATATACATTTGATAGTCTGCTCCATGGTGGCTACGTCTTTCAGGCATCTGCACTAGACATTTATGCGCCCTCTGAAAGAACATATCGGCTGGTGAAACAAATTCTTCGTGCTGGGAGTACAATTGAAAGTTAGAAACATTGTAGAATCTAGTCGACAGGTCTGTGACCAATGAGTTATTTGCTGGATGAAACAGAAATATCCTGCTAAATTAAATCCATATTTTGTTCTCATTTCTACTGAATAACCTGAGTGATTTCCTGTTATGGTTTGACATCGGGCTTGCAATTAGTAGTTTTGAGACCAAGGAACTCGTTCCTTGCGGAAATTGCAACTATTCTCATCTTTTACATTACGATTTACGTGTTCTAACCACCACTGGGGCAGTATGAGACAGACGAACGTCTCATATTTTTGCTACTTCTTAGGTAATCGAGGACACGTTATTAAGGAAGCATTTGGCCTTTATTCCAGTCCAGATGGTGGCCAATTTTGTACCTATTCTGCTACAGAACTTCCATCACCCAGATCGAAAATCATCAAGGATAACTTAGGAAAACTTCTCCATCACAAGTTCTCTTGCTTTCTGCAGTACCATACACTGTAATTTCGAAAAATTTGCGATATTGCAGACTTGGTAATTACATTTTCTGCTTTCTTGTTTCATATATATTTTCGCTCCAAGCCTCCTAATATGGTGTACTTAGTTTTTGCTTGCACTTCTACACACATATATTTAGGCCTACATTCTTTGAGAGGCACCGTTTGATGTATCTTATGCTTTCTAGAAGTTTTACGATTCTGTTTTAAGACTTAAATAATGCTTGATGATCCCTGTCGTTGGTCTTAGTAGTTATTCCACATTCTTGTTTCAGGTGTGCTGGCAGCATTCATTAGGTCAGCGAATGACATATATGGTGATGATATTTCAACCATGTGGCCCTCAGTTACGTAATTACTGAAAATGCTTACATTCGTTGAGTGAAACATGCAAAATAAATAAAAAGCTACATGCGAATTGTGGCGGCTTAACAAAATTAATTCTGACATCTGAAATATTCCCCGTTTTCTGCTACACACTAAATTTATTAGTCTGTTGTTTACATGCACGATGGGTCGTGTGGGACGGCGGATAAATAACAGAAATGGTCGTTGTTTCCTTATGTCGTTATAAAAAGATATTTATACTGTCGATGCGTGCTTTGCACCTATCTCCATCGTTTGCAAGAGCCCGAAAACTATTTTTTGCAGTCAGCCAGAAAGCGATGGAGAACATACTGACCTTAATTTCCAGTCTGCATGTCCACATTGTTGTTTGTGCTTAGTGAAAAAAAATATTCGCACTGGCTAATTACGCAGTAGGATCAGCACTATTAACAGTTTAGAGGTAACCTCTACGATAAGTTCCAACTAAAACAGCGTATCGACTTCACTTATAATCACCAAATGTTAACAGCTCGCCTTAAAGTGGAAAATGATCTCGCCACTTGCCACACGGTTTTGTCAGAAGTACGGGCGGCACAAAAACAGCACTTCCGTGAAATATAAGCGATGCAGGACTGTGTTCAGTCGCCACGAGTTCGCTTCCTACCTTTATCGAAAACGCCTTCAAGTCTTTTCAACACTGGCGTCATCCGAGACAGGCGTTCGGCTGACGTGAACGGTTTGATATCTCGATGCTAAACGTCTCGCTTCATTGCCTCTCTAGCCGTATTTATAAGCGGCATTCAAATGAAATCCGGTCACAAGTATAAAGTAACTGTAACGATTTTATTAACTCAAAAATGTAGTTATACACAGTACAAATACTCAAAAATAGTCGCCGAAACTGTTGGAACATTTATCCCATTGCGACATTAGCCGGTCGATTCCATCCTTGAAGAAGCTGGTGGGCTGCTGTCGGATCCAAGCCTGGACCCAGTCACACACTTCGTCTTCCGTTGCAAATCGATGTCCGCGAATAGCTTGTTTTAGAGGTCTAAACACATGAAAGCCGCACGGTGAAAGCTCGAGGCTGTACGGTGGCTGTCCCAGCGTTTTTCATTGACACTGCTGCAATCCCGTCTTCACCACATTGGCCGTGTGTGGGCGGGCAATTTCATGCAGGAGGATAACGCCACTGGACAACATGCCTAATCGTTTCGACATCACGGCTCGTCTACGGTTCTGTAAAGTGGCTTCATAACGCTGGGCACTGATGGTGGTTCCCCGTTCCACGAACTCGACAAGCAGTGGGCCCTTGTGGTAAAAAAAGAAGGACATCATGACCTTAGCAGAAGAGCTGGTGTGCACGGCCTTTGATTTCTTTCAAGGTGGTGAAGTCACATGTTTCCAATGCCTGTTCTGGTGCTTGCTTTCCGGTTCGAAATGGTGGCACCATGTTTCGCCACCTGTGACAATACGTGACAGAAAGCCGTATTCCTCCTCATGACAATGTTGCAAATGACTCAAAGATTGCGCCATTCGAGTATTTCGCTGTTCGGCGGTCAGTTGGTGGGGAACCCACTGCGCACAGATTTTTCTAAAGTTCAAGTGCTGATGCATTATGGTGTGGGCGGTGCCCACGCTAATACCCAGTAACCGATGGATCTCGTCCACGGTGATTCTGCGGTTGTCCAAGACTAAAGCATTCACTTCCGCAACCATTTCCGGTGTGATGGCACGATGAGCCTCTCCAGGATGAGCAACGTCTTCCAGTGACCCGCGCCCCTCTAGGAATCGTTTGCTCCATTCCGCAACACTTGAACTACTCGTTCTGTACTCACCGTACAAAGCCGTCATCCGCCGATACATTTCACGGCCTCCATCTCCCGCCGCCGCCACAATTCGAATCACTCCTCGTTGTTCCTGCTTACTTGCCTGAATGTACTGTAATGGACGATAACTTGTGCGCCTGCTTTCACTTCGGCGTGAAACCACAGTGGCGCAACGCAACATCGAACGATGCGCAGGCGTCAGTCTGTCTACCAATAGGTAGCGCCACCATACCCGCAATAGCGGAGGTGCCACCTTACGTGTAAGGCAAAGGTAGACGTACTTGCCAGGTTTCATTTGAATGAACCTCATAGGTAAGGTCACAGCGAACCGCCAAACGGAACATCTTCTATCAGCCACCTTACACACATGTAGCAGCATCAAAATGTTGTTTAACAATTTATGATCTTCTTAATGGTAATATAAATATTGTCAAGTTTACTTTAGTTCCTGAAATGGTTTTAGCTCGACTGCAATTTAACTCTGTCGGCTTGAACAGAGCCGAGAGTACAACATGATCTCTGAACTGCCTCTGTAAGATGCCTTGTAATTATCATTTTTTACAATACAGTCTTGAAACTTGGTGCATATGTATTATAGCATGACTGTAATGAAGTGCTGTAATTATAAGTTTCTATTACAAGTAAAAATGATACTTAATCTATTACAAGTAAGGAAGTTTTCATTCCAAATTTGCTTTTTAGTAAATAACTTGAAAACTAACAGATGCAGCTTATTACTGTCATATAGTTAACGTTTTTAGATTAAACTGAGGCAATATGCGAATTTTCATTTTTTTTTTTGAGATTTATATTTAGCGCCTATTGCTCTCATCAACTTGAGAGGTGCAGCTTTTAATTGTGACGTACTTTTGCATATTCTGACCAAATTTTTGCTTTCTAGTTTTATTATTTAACGAAACTGTCTTCTTTTAAGATTGTATATTTTGCATAATATGTACATTTGACCTTTCTGTGACCTCACAATGTTAACATTAATCCACTGAAGCATACACTGACGAAGTTCCTGTAAGTTACTTTAATTTTTAATTTCTCTCTTAGATTACAGTGCAGTCTTTTCTACATTAAACACAGTGAAATGGGATAAACCGTGGCACACCCGCTCGCCTCTTACAATGATTCAGCGCTTGTTTTGCTTCAGGCTCGTTCAGCCGGTTTGCCATTT
This sequence comes from Schistocerca piceifrons, assembly GCF_021461385.2. Lineage (NCBI taxonomy): Eukaryota > Metazoa > Arthropoda > Insecta > Orthoptera > Acrididae > Schistocerca > Schistocerca piceifrons. Next base: position 1,222,895,229 of record NC_060138.1, on the reverse strand, counting down.
TCCTGTAATACTACAATATACCATTTTTTCGTCTGAAAAAAAAAGTCAGTCGGCTTACATCTATTTTTGTACATATTTACAACATGTGTCACAATACAGTGTTTCACAGTGTCTCTTGAGACTTTCTCAGTTTCCGTGCTGTTGACGCTTGTTACAACATAATGTGTTAACACCTCAATCCACTCCATTGATACACACACACACACACACACATATATATATATATATATATATATATATATATATATATATATATATATATATATATATATATATACACAAAGAATTTACAATTCACTTTCGCAGCATTAGAGCGATAATAGCTACATATAAATGTCGTATTATTCTATGCTTTTATTTACAGTGATAATACGTAATTTAAGTTAAGACTTATTTATTTGGTGGCAGCGTGAGGTGCTGGAAATTGTCCTTCTTCTTTTAGGAATTCATTGGTTGCATGAATATTTCTTGTGCTTCAGTTCTATTTGCTCACTCAGAATTATGTCTGCAAATGCGTCTGTGTGGATATAAATTTCGAGTTCTTTCAAAACATTCATTGTCTCATTTACGTTCATGTTTAGAATTTTCATTACCTTTCAATTTGTTCTGCTGCGTGTTTATGGCCGCATAAGTGTATGTAAAACATGTCAGTCACCCCTCTGCACATAACAATAAACAATTATAAGAAACCTACCAAAGCAGACAATATTGTTAACAGTTACTCCTGTGACCCAAAACCACATAAACCTGCATTGTTTAAATCACTGATCAACCGACCACGAACTTACCGTTTCACACTGACGCAGCAGAGAAAAAAAAATTGAAGCATCATGATACATAGCACAAGGGAATGCTTTTAACACATCAGTGGTAGCTGCAATGACACAACAAAAATCTACAAACATAAATACAGAAGTAAGGCTAAGATGAGAAGAAAATGTCGCAAGAAACATATGTAACGACCAAACATGTTGGCCTGATTTCGGGAAAATTCAAAAAATTATTTCAAAAGATGAAAGTAAAATTGGCGGTACGTACCTGTATCACTTTACAAACAAAACTACAAGCAGGAAAAGCAAAATTCCAAATTCTTTTATGCACAAGCGATGATTAGAAAACTGTACTGACGTCCCGAAACAGAAAGAATAATTTTCAGCACCTCACGACACCGCGAAATAAATAATAACAGTGGGACTCTCAACACAAATTACAACTTTGCACAGGACGTGAAAGCTTAGAATAACATGATCTTTGTATGTAGTTAGTATCACTGAAATTCGGCAAATGTGAACTGTAATTTTATATTTTCCAATGGAGTGGACCGTGCTCTCACAGTAACATAAGTGCAAGTAGAAAACTATACGCAATACACAAAACTCAAACAATTATTATATAAGACAGAGTGTAAAGGAATTGTATGAGAAATTTTTTATGAATATATAGACACTACTTCAACTACCAGAGATTAACGCGTAAAGCAGCTGCTGAACAAAAGAATCTTTACGCTCTTCGTTTATTAGTTTTAGAATAAGTTACCTTTCGTTGTTATCTTGTCCTAATTTTAAGACGTGTTGTGCCATTTCTTACTGATAAAATTGGGTTAAATATTGGAAGTGATTTTAAAGCAGAGCGATTTCATCTTTTGTGATACCATGGGTCCCAGCTCCTGAAATTCTGGAAAATTATTACTATTATTTTAATTTTATGCAACGAACTTAGATGGAGGCGACGATCTTCACGGCGACGCTGCTCAGCAGTAGAGGTACGTGAATGTGTTCGTCTTCTTCCTTTCGTGGCCGCTACCGTCAATTTCAATATATTTGCCGCGCCATTCAGAACCTGTAGTCTTTCTATTCATTTATTTTCAAAGTCCACGTTCTAAGATGAATAAATGCAGTTAACTGTAATTCTTTTTATCCAGGCCACGGAGGATGATTTCACTCAAAATGTACGTGCCTCTATCCCGTTCGTATGTTCGCATACGTTTGAGTGTGTACAAGCGTAACTATATTTAAGGTTTATTTCCTGCACAGTATTACCGCTTTTTTTTACCACTCATTCGCGAATGTGCTTGCCCTCATATTTGATGTAATCAATCGGTCGTATTCCTTAATAACATTATTTTTAATATTCAGTGGCTTAGTTTCCACAATTGATCTTTGCCTGTTTCGCAACAGCGCTTCACGCGAAATATTAATCACGCGACATCCATAATAACTTTTATTTTAAAATTTCGATGACCGACTGAATAAAGATTTTTCTAACAATAACAATAGCAAATCATAATAATATGAGAGGACGCGTTTCAAGGGTTACTTGAAAATAGGAAATTGGCGAAACGAGATTCATCGTGTATGTAAATAACGGGCTACCACATCATTGTGCAGCAGAAAACAGAAAAAAATTTAATACTTCATGCACTGACCTAATATGTGCTGTGGGCCCATCTGGAAAGTAGATTTTCGAATTAGTAGTACTGCCAAGATGAACTAGAGAACCATTTTGCAATTCCTACATCATAAAATAAAAATGGTGAAAATTAAAGAAGCATAAGGCATAATAAACAGTGTCTCACAAGAAAAGTAGTGCCTACGTTCCTGTGAATAAAAGTGCAAGCGAAGACTTTTTTAGTACAGCACATTAGGGGAAAAATATTAAATAACCAAGGAAAGGATAACGCCCTGCGAGACTGAACGAGAATTGTCAGACGTTTTAACGGAATAGGGAACCCAGAAAATTAGAAAAGAAAAATACTACGGCTCAAACTAGATACAATGGGGTCAGTGAAGTGAAATGGAAAGAAAACAACGATATCTGGTCAGACGAGTACAGGGAAAATCAACAGCAGAGGAAAATATTATAACAGGAGTGGGATTCGTTCTGAATACGAAGGAACGACGAAGAGTAAGTTACTGTGAACAGTTCAGTGACAGACGTGTTCCCATTAGAATCAACAGCAAAACAACATCAACAACAATATTTCAGGTACACGTGAAAATGTCGCAATCATAAGATGAAGACATAGGGTAAGTATATGAAGATACTGAACTGGTATTCAGTGCGTAAAGGGAGACGGAAATTAAATAATTATGGGGAATTGGAATGCGGTTGTAGAGTAAGGAGTAGAAGAAACTGTTACGGGAGAATGTAAGTTGATAATAGTAATGATAGAGGAGAAAAACTGAGTTCATCAATAAATTTCGGCTAGTAATTGCGAATATTCTGTTCAAGAATCATAAGAGAGGGAGGTGTACTGGATATGGCTCGGAGATACAGGAAGATTCCGGTTAAATCACATTGTTGTTGTTGTTGTGGTCTTCAGTCCTGAGACTGGTTTGATGCAGCTCTCCATGCTCCTCTATCCTGTGCAAGCTTCTTCATTTCCGAGTACCTACTGCAACCGACAATCTTCTGAATCTGCTTAGTGTATTCATCTCTTGGTCTCCCTCTACGATTTCTACCCTCCACGCTGCCCTCCAATACTAAATTGGTGATCCCTTGATGCCTCAGAACATGTCCTACCAACCGATCCCTTCTTCTGGTCAAGTTGTGCCACAAACTTCTCTTCTCCCCAATCCTATTCAGTACCTCCTCATTAGTTACGTGATCTACCCACCTTATCTTCAGCATTCTCCTGCAGCACCACATTTCGAAAGCTTCTATTCTCTTCTTATCCAAACTATTTACCGTCCATGTTTCACTTCCATACATGGCTACACTCCATACAAATACTTTCAGAAACGGATTCCTGACACTTAAATCTATACTCGATGTTAACAAATTTCTCTTCTTGAGAAACGCTTTCCTTGCCATTGCCAGTCTACATTTTATATCCTCTCCACTTCGACCATCATCATTTATTTTGCTCCCCAAATAGCAAAACTCGTTTACTACTTTAAGTGTCTCATTTCCTAATCTAATTCCCTCAACATCACCCGACTTAATTCGACTACATTCCATTATCCTCGTTTTGCTTTTGTTGATGTTCATCTTATATCCTCCCTTCAAGGCACCATCCATTCCGTTCAACTGCTCTTCCAAGTCCTTTGCTGTCTCTGACAGAATTACAATGTCATTGGCGAACCTCAACGTTTTTATTTCTTCTCCATGGATTTAAATACCTACTCCGAATTTTTCTTTTGTTTCCTTTACTGCTTTAAATCACATTATGGTCAGAAATTGGATTGCAAGGAGCACCCAGGAGCAGATACAGACTCAGATCACAATTTAGAAATGTCGAAGATTTGGCTGATATTTAAAAGACAATTCGGGAAGAATCATTGCGCAATCAACTGGGACACGGAAATAGTAAAGAATGAATATGTACGCTAAGGCCACAGATACTGCAATAATGATTAGCACAGTAGACAGTTCAGTTGAAGAGGGATGGATACTCCGCAAGGTGCAGTCAAAGAATTCGGAAAGAAAATCATCGGTACAAGGAAGATAACTGCAAAGAAACCATCGGGAACAGAAGAAATACTTCAGGTGTTTGACGAAAGAACAAAGTACAAAAATGTTCAAGGAAATTCAGGAATAAAGGAATACAAGTCACTGAGGAATGAAATAAACATGATGTGCATGGAAGCTAAGGCAAAATGGCTACATGAAGAATGGAGGAAATCGAAAAACAAATGATTGTAGGAAGGACTCAGTCAGCATGTAGAAAAATCAAAACAACCATTTGTGACGTTAAAAGCATGGGTGATAGCATTAAGAGTGCAACGGGAATTCCACTGTTAAATGTGAAGAGGGAGCGGAGGGAAGAGGGAGTGGATAGATGAAAATGGTATATAGTAGACCTCTATGAGCGGCAGCACTTGCTGATTTGACGTAACAGTACAAGAAATTATAGTCGGTAGGGAAGAGGTAGGGAATCCAGTATTAGAATCAGGTTTTAATAAAAGGTTTGGAGAACAGAAGACCAAATGAATCGGGAATGATTCAGCAATTTCTTTAATCATTGGGGCAAGTGGCAACAAAGCGACTGTTCGTGTTGTGTGCAGAATGTGTGAGTGACGATGTCCCATCAGTCTTTAGGAGAAATAGCATTCACACACTTCTGAGACAGTAAGAGCCGACAAGTGCACCATCAGTTTAACAGCCCATGCATCCAAGTTCTTCCCGAGAATAATATATGTAGGAGAATGGAAAACAAAACTGATGATTTTTTTAGATGACGATCAGTCTGGCTTTAGGATAGGAAAGAGTATCAGAGAGGCCAATCTGACGTGGCCTTCGATTTCATTATGAAGGTAAGACAAAAGAAAAGAAACAGGACACGTTGATAGGATTTGCCAATCTGGGAAAAGCGTTCGGTGCAAGAATAATTCAGAGAAAAATAGGAGAAAGCTGTATGGTTATACAGTTAATATACAATATGTGCAAGAACCAGGAGGGAACAATATGTGTGGGAAACGAAAATCGAAATGCTGAAGTTAGAGAAGGCGTAAGACAGGATGAAGTCTTTCACCCGTTCTGTTCAATCTATACAACGAAGAAGGAATGACGGAAAAACAAGAAAGTTTCGAGAGAGGGATTAAAATTCTGGGTAAAGGATATCAGTGATAAGTTTTCTGAAGACGTTTCTGTCGTCAGTGAAAATGAAGAAGAATCACCGGCTCTTTTGAATGGAATGGACAGTCCCGTGAGTACAGAATATGGGCTGAGAGTAAATAGAAGAAAGACTAAAGTAATGAGAAGTAGCATAAATGAAAGCAGTGAAAACTTCACATCAGAACTGGTGATCAAGAAGTAGCTGAAGTTAAGGAACACTGCTACATAGGCGGCAAAATAACTAATCGTGGATGGGTCATGGATGACAAAAAAGCAGACTAGCAGTGGAAAAAGGGCATTCCTGGTAATTAGTGGAAGATGTTTCTGAGAATTTAAGTGATGAGCGTAGCGTTTCGTAATAGTAAGACTTAGATTGCGATGAAAAACGGAACATAAGAGAATCTAAGCTTCTGAGACGCGACACTACAGAAGAATGTTGTATTTTAGGTGGAGTGATAAGATAAGGAAGAGGGAGGTTCTCTGCAGAGAATGTATGGAAAACCACTGACAAGAATAACGGATAGCATTACAGGAGATCTGTTAAGATACTAGAGAATGACTTCTGTGGTACTAGAGGGAGCTGTAGAGGGTAAAAACTGCAGAGGAAGACAGAGATAGTGATTGAGGACGCTGGGTACGTAGGATGCAGGTGCTGCTCTGAGATGAAGGAGTTGTCACAGGAGAGGAATTCTCGGTGAGGCCCACCAAACCAGGCAGATGACTACAAATGTGGCTTGGGCCGAAAATCTGCATGAAACAAGAAATCAGTAATAAGTAAATGCAGAATGTTTTAACCAAGACCAACAGGCGTTTCGTGCTTTGCTGCAATAATTTTAGTTTTTGTTGAGACATAGTTTTATTTATGTCTCTGAATAATTACTTAACTGGACTTTTTTATGCATCTATTTCAACTGCAAATGTTCCGCACTACTTCAGTATGACACAGGACAGCACATACACACCTCCCGTTTCAATGTCCAAAGAGCTTAACATCGTACTAACTCATGATGATGTAGGTACGCTCGTGTTGCAGGTACTTCATGGGTGAGTAAAATAGACTTTCGTCATAAAGTTATCATGGCAAACTGTAAGTAGTCTGTATTAGTACAGTGCATATTTTAATAGCATTTTCCATTTGTTTGCTGAACATGACAGTAAACGTAAGAGGTAAATTAATCATCAACAAGTCATGTATTATGTACGTTTGCATACTTTCATGGTCTTTGTCACTGAAGTTAAAATCTTCTGGGTTGTTAGGCCGCATCATAGTTCTTCAAACAGTTCACGTTTCGACCCCTCTCCTGGTATCTTCTTCATGAGCTTGTGATGTCCACTGTAGGTTGAATTTGATTTAATACAACTGAACTATGTTCTCCGCCGGAGTGGCGAAGGCACTGGAGACAGCGCGCGGCCTTGGAGCACGCTGAGTCGGCCGCCATAGCGCATTCTCGAGGCCGTTCTCTCTGTAGCGGCCACTGACGCTACATCCCAGCGCCGCCCTGGTTAGCTGGAGGCGGCGTAGCTGTTGGCGTCAATCATCAGATCGTGGTCGTTTTGTTTCTGGGATACTCTCGTGGATATCGAAGGGTTGTTCACGAGTAAACTTGAGAAGCTCTGCACGGAATGTAGATGGCAGTGCACAGTTACGGGATGGCCTGTTAGCAGAGGTTGGCCATTTACGCCGGACTCTGCTCACAGACGAAAGTCAAGGGCAGTAGCCTTCAGCACAGTAGCCGGATAGAGCAACAGGTTGACAGTACAACAGAACACCACTAGTTCAGCTCTTAGCAGGCCGGAAGTATTAGGCTTCACACCAGCGGATGAGCAGTTGTTGACTCACAGAGACAAGGTTCGACACACCAGGCAGGTAGCAATTTCAAAGCGATCTGGCCAATGGTAGGCAGCATGTCGCTGGGACTGCGTCGCAGCTAGCTTAATGTAGCTGAATCAGGTACGGGCTAGGAAGCCTCAGTATTAATTTCGGTCCGTCTGAGGCAATTGTGTTACGGGTTGCCAACGGTGAACGCATATGTCCTCGTTTCCGGAACTCATCTGCGTTCTTCGCGGTACCTCGGTGTCAAACCAGTGGCTTTCAGTGCTTCACATTGGTGCGCTCCCGCCAGCCAGCGGACTGATAAGCGAGCTCTTCGTTCGTGCAGTATCATACTGTGCTGTTGGAATGACGTCATCATCCCTTCTCTGTGAGGTCATGTTGCATAATTAATGATTCAGACGTCTCGCAAGAACGAGTCGAACTTTGTTTAGCGCCGGTTGGAGAAAACTTTTAAAAAATCTTACATTTGTCCGTGATATCATTCCGTGGTGAAATTTTCGTTAGTTAACCTCTGAAACGATCTCGTCACAAATATATCACATACATAGTTACACTTTATAAAATGATGAAACGCCAAAAAGTTGCTGAATCAACAGTCTTTTATTGTATACATGATAGGTTTCGGGACATTTAATCTTCCATCATTTCGCTTAAAATAATAAATTACAAACTGTACGATTTCTTGTTGGTCAATTGTTTGAAAAAGCTTGCTCATAAAATATTTACTTTGTTTCTGAATCCTATTTTGTCCCTGTTGAACCCTTACATTCTAATACAAGTTTCAATTGTATTTTATGTTACCCTTTTTTTCCTTATTGATACTATTCAGCTATTCAGCAGGTGTTTGACATATTGATGATTCAGTCAGCGGGATGAGTGGTTTTACGTCTCAAACTAAAGCAGGGTGCACAGAAAGTTAACAGAACCATGGCAGCACCGGACGTGGTAACGCTTAAAGTCGTGATGTTATACCATAGTCTATTTTTGTAGTGCTGAATGTTCTGGAACATTTTTCCTGCGGAAATTAGTCTTTTTGTAACGTTATTATTTTTCCAATGAGTATAAAAAGTCAGGGTTTAAGATGATGTTGAGGAACGTTAGATTTTTACGTTCAGTATTACGTAGGTTTAATGAGTTGGTCGTCATCATGCCAGTGATGGTAAGTGGAACGCTAAATTCTCCATCTGGTCTATCACAAGTTGTACTACTTGTCAATATACATTGACGAAAAAATAATGAGCCATTAAGAAGGAGGTGTGGGACTCAAACCAAGTTTGAATGCGTGTTACTACAACTGAAAGATGATGTCTACTCAGCTTTCGTGCGCGTCAAATAGGAGTGCTTCAGTATCGCCATTATGAGGATGCAAATCAGGTTTTCTTTAAATGGCTCAAATGGTTCTAATGGCTCTGAGCACTATACAACTTAACTTCTGAGGTCATCAGTCCCCTAGAACTTAGAACTACTTAAACCTAACTAACCTAAGAACATCACACACATCCATGCCCGAGGCAGGATTCGAACCTACGACCGTAGCGGTCGCGCGGTTCCAGACTGTAGCGCCTAGAACCGCCCGGCCACTTCGGCCGGCAGGTTTTCTTTAACTAAACGCTCTAACCTGGTAACTTCATATGGGACTAAACTGCTGTGATCATCAGCCCAAGGCCTACACACTGTTCCAACTTAAACTAACTTTTGCTAAGGATGACACACACACTCATGCCCGAGGGAGGACTCGAACCTCCGACGGGGGGAGCCGCACGGACCGTGACAAGGCTACCCCGCTCGGCTAAACGCTCTAATGGTCGTAAGCGTTGGCTACCTTTGAGGTCGTATGTGGTGAATTGATGCTAGTCAATAATACTTTTAAGGCGACAAAGACGCATTGCCAACACCGCACTCAGTTTGAACGAAGTCTCGTAACAGGGCTACGAAAAGATGTATGCCGCTTCTGATATTTCAGAAAGAATTGGAAGAAATCTAACCACTGTTCAAGACTACTAGCATGCGGTGGTTACGGAAATGTTCAGTCGCAAGAAGACCGGGCTCCAGATGGCCACATGGCACTACCGAGACGGAAGAGGCGCTTAGCTCTGGTGCACTATACTGCAGTATAACTGCACTTTAAGCAGCAGTTGGCACCAGAGTGACACAACAAACTGTTACAAATCGGTTACTTCAAGGACAGTTCCAAGACAGACGCCCTGTAACATGCATTCCACCCACCCCAAACCACCGGCATTTGCAAATTCAGCTGTGTCAAGAGAGAGCTCACTGAAGGGCACGGTGTAGGCCTGTTGCGTTTTCTGACGAAAGCTGTTTCTGCCTCGGCACCAGTGATGGTCGTACGTTGGTTAAAAGAAGACCAGCTGAGGGCCTGCAACCAACCTCCCCACTTCGTCTGGAATGCGATTTCGTATGACAGCAGGAGCACTTTCGTGGTTAACCCACGCTGTCTAATGATTCGATCTATTATGCTCCCATTCATTAAAAACACTGCAAGGAGTTATATTGGAACAAATAAGCCCTCGGTCACAAATATTAAGTCAAAATTGACCTGATTTCGACGCTACTGTGAGCGTCACCTACATAATTCGACTAATTCTGAAGACGACGCTCATAGCAGCGTCGAAACCTGGTCAATTTTGACTTAATATTTGTGACCGAGGGCTTATTTGTTCCAATATAATTCTGACACGGTCACTGAACCTTAGCAGCTATGTTCGAAGTTTTACTGCAAGGAGTGTTTTCATCAGGGTAACACTCACCTATGTAACACTGTTGTACACCAACAAGATCTACATAGTGTCGATATGTTGACTTGTCCTGCTCGATCACCAGATCTGTCTCCATTCAACACGTATGGGACATCATCGGACACCAACTCCAGCGTCATCCACAACATAATGCATCCAAGTTTGCTTACTTCTATTCAACATACTGGCGATTACATCAGTTAATACATCAGCATTTCACATTTGCAATGACATCTCGTGCTTACATTAACCTGCGATTCTGCAATGTTAATAGCTTAAATATGTTACCTAGACAAATGCATTCCCAAAATTTACACTACTGGCCATTAAAATTGCTATACCACGAAGATGACGTGCTACATACGCGAAATTTAACCGACAGGAAGAAGATGCTGCAATATGCAAATGATTAGCTTTTCAGAGCATTCACACAAGATTGGTGCCGCTGGCGACACCTACAACGTGCTGACATGGGGAAAGTGTCCAACCGATTTCTCATATACAAACAGCAGTTGACCGGCGTTGGCTGGTGAAACGTTGTTGTGATGCCTCGTGTAAGGAGGGGAAAAGCGTACCATCACGTTTCCGACTTTGATAAAGGTAGCCTATCGCGACTGCGAATTATCGCTCGCGACATTGCTGCTCGCGTTGGTCGAGATCCAGTGATTGATATCGTAATATGGAATCGGTGGATTCAGGAGGATAATACGGAACGCCGTGCTGCATCCCAACGGCCTCGTATCAATAGCAGTTGAGATGACAGGCGTCTTATCCGCATGGCTGTAACGGATCGTGCAACCATGTCTCGATCCCTGAGCTAACAGATGGGGACGTTTGCAAGACAACAACTATCTGCACGAACAGTTCGACGACGTTTACAGCAGCATGGACTATCAGCTCGGAGACCATGGCTGCGGTTACCATTGACGCTGCATCACAGACAGGAACGCCTGCGATGGTGTACTCAACGATGAACCTGGGTGCACAAATGGCAAAACGTCATTTTTTCGGATGAATCCAGGTTCTGTTTACAGTATCATGATGGTCACATCCGTGTTTGACGATATTGCGGTGAACGCACATTGGAAGCGTGTATTCGTCGTCGTCATACTGGCGTATCACCCGGCGTGATGGTATGGGATGCCATTGGTTACACGTCTCGGTCACCTCTTGTCCGCATGGACGGCACTTTGAACAGAGGACGTTACATTCCAGATTTGTTACGACCCGTGGCTCTACACTTCATTCGATCCCTGCGAAACCCTACATTTCAGCAGGATAATATTCGACCGCATGTTGCAGGTCCTGTACGGGCCTTTCTGGGTACAAGAAATGTTCGACTGCTGCCCTGGCCAGCACATTCTCCAGATCTCTCACCAATTGAAATCGTCTGGTCAATGGCGGCCGAGCAGCTGGCTCGTCACAATACGCCAGTTATAACTCTTGATGAACTGTGGTATCGTGTTGAAGGTGCATGTGTACACGCCATCCAAGCTGTGTTTGACTCAGTGCCCAGGCGTATCAAGGCCGTTATTCCGGCCAGAGGTGGTTGTTCTAGGTATTGATTTCTCAGTATCTATGCACCCAAATTGCGTGAAAATGTAATCACATGCCAGTTCTAGTACAATATATTTGTCCAATGAATACCCATTTACCATCTGCATTTCTTCTTGCTGTAGAAATTTTAATGGCCAGTAGTGTCATTACTCTGTATTAATTATCTTTTGTTGTTGCGCCACAGCACAGACGGAGTTCCTAATTCTTTTCCTTGCCTTTCTTACATCATATTTTTGGATAAGACTAGAAAAATATATGCTATTTAATGGCATTGCCTTCAGTATCCGCAAATAAATACCACCTAGTAATTAAATTTTTTTTAACTATATAAAGAAATCACAGGAAACGAAAATAGAGATAGAATATGACGTAAACGTGACAGAAGGTTTTGGTGTAGCACATGAACCAGTCTAAAGGAATTCTTTATCCACCAGTGATTGTCAAATGACTGTTTCTAAATGGTTAATTATTATTGTATGTAACTGAGGCTCAGATGAATTGTAAAAGTCGAATATTCGAACTCTGAGTCGAATAATCTAATGATAGAACACTGTAACCGTTGCTTGACTTCTCACGAGGATCAGGCACACACTTTCGTTTTCATATATCATCCGTGTGCGGAAATACACCACAGGTAAATGGGCAAATAATTATTTGGGAGGAACGCCCTGGTTTCGTAAAGTAAATTATCCTGCCCTTGCATTTCGGCAAGGAGTACAGTAGCGTGTTGTCTTGAGGAGGCGGCCGTGCGTGGAGAGCCCTTTATTAATTACGGCCGCCTCCGGGACGCAGCCCTACCAGCCCTTAAACACGCCACGTGCTCTGCAGTGTTGCCACCACGCGGTCTGTGCCATACGGAGACGTCTATGAGAGCGCACGGGGAACGGGACACACAACACGGGAGTGAGTGAGGGAAACGGAACGCTAATATTTACCTTTACCGGAGCATTCTTATACAAGAGAAACTCCTCGTCCCATCCCCCTCAGATTTAGTGGTATGACGCCCCAACAGATAACCCGTCAAAAATTGAAAACAGATCAAGCATGGAAACAGGAAGAAGATGTACTGAACTCTGAAAACAGAAGCAAAATAGAAATAGTGGATGGTTCAAGCTCAAGATGTGCAACATCGAACGAACTGGAAAAGCAACAGCGTTATGGTAATGTGGTGACCGCGTTAGACTCTGTGATAAACCTTTTGCATTTTCTTTATGCTTTCGTCTTCTTTAAAGGTAAAGAGAGAAGATGAAGCGGAAGCCCATCAAAGAGCCTATGCCTACCGTCATGTATTTTTTGACTTTCAGTTGTTAAAAAACAGAGGATTTTTTCTGGTACCAGTAGGAGGAAGGAAGGATTCCCGCTCAGCTAGTGAACGAGTGAGAAGCACGCCATTTTTAGCGAGTAATTGTAGACCGCCATTTTGGGGTCGCTATGAATAAGTGAGGAGTATGTATTTCATATGTGCACCGTTTAGAAAAATACTGTATTGTTTTATTAACAGAAAGGTCGTGTGAGTTGTTATTTCAAATAGTACAATAATTACAAGAACTGAAGCTCACATGTGTACTTTGGAAAATTACGAAGATCCGATAAGCTTAATGGGAACACGGTCAACACTTCAAAGGTGAACACGGCGACCAAACGTAGCATTATAAAGAATGGTAAGCACAAATCTACAGCGGAGAAAGAAACTACTTCGCCCTGCAAAATAATATGAACTAATACGAACTTATTTCCAGGCATAGCTCAGCTTATTGTGCTTGTCATTCATGCCGAAAAATTAATCTCATTAATTCAATACATTTTGAAAAGCGACGCATTTCAACATTTTACTATCATCTATTTCATTATTTTATTATATTATAACTCCAGAGCAGAGTATCCGTGTTTAAATCTTCCTCGTGCCAATTATTTTTCTTCTTTTTCATAAAATTATGAATGTCCGTCCGATAAGTGACGTGTCCAATTTCTGTAGTCCTGGAGTTGTCATATTGTACATTGGTTATAGAATATGAGTCATGTGGTAAGGACATATCACCGACAGAAGTAAATGTGATGAATAGTGAGAGTAGGCCAGATACCGCATAGATCTCTCACAGAAATGAAAACAACAAGTAAATGGGTGTGAACTATGTTACAACAAAGGAATTCAAGACTCAGACTTCAAAAACATTGAAGAGATTTGGTTTGATAAAGCACAAGAAAAACTGTGTAATTGTGAAACCATTGCGTTCATTTGCAGCTTATGTGACAAACTAATATATGTTTATGAATTCTTTCGGAGCGATCACATTCACATCCATAGGAACACGCAAATCGGGCTACGAGGCATATCTCACTGATTCACTAGGCATACAAGTTACGGTTGTCATTAAGATATTCCTATCACATGACACGTACAGTCACTAATGCCGTGTATGACACACGAGACGTGTTTTCCGGTGGAAGATTCGGTTGACTTGTCGCCTTGTCGTCAGACGCTTGCGATTCCTGTTGGAGAGCCACTTCCTTTCTGCTGCTAATAGAGTAGTTGTGCACAATCAACTGTCATCATAGATCCTCTTCCTTATATCTCGCTGCTGCAAACAGACGTTACTCCACGAAACAGGCACAAATCTCAATACAGCGAATAGGCAGGCGAATGACAGGACGGACAGTTCATAATTTTGTGAAAGAAAAGGTGGCACGAGGGAGATTTGTACAATGACCTCCAGCTTTTAAGTCTAGCATAGTGACTACATCAGGGACATTTCCAGAGCATTTAAAACAGGCAAGAGTTGTGCCTTTGCTTAAGAAAGATAATGCAGAAGACATAGAAAATTACTGGCCCATTACACTGCTGTCAGCATTCTCAAAAATAATAGAAGCAATTATGAAAGACAAAATAAATGAATTACCTTAATAAATACAATATTTTAAGCGAATCACAGTTTGGTTTCCGAAGTGGCAAAAATACGGAGTCAGCCATAGAAGAATTCACAAAAGTTGTACTTGATGCTCTTGATAAAGGTGAGTGTGTCACAGGTATATTTTTGGAACTTTCTAAGGCGTTTGATACAGTCGACCACAGGATTCTATTAAATAAATTATAAGCATTAGGAACAAGAAGGGTAGCTAATGACTAGTTTCGATCATACCTAACAGTACAAAGAGTAGAGGCAAAACATACTTCAAATAGATTTAACATTTAGTAAAACACTTATCAGAACCAAAATACATTAATATAGGGGTTCCGCAAGGCAGCATATTAGGACCAATACTGTTCCTGATATACATCAATGACTTCCTCAGTACTGTTACTCATGGTGAAAAAATTCTCTTCGCTGATGACAGCAATATTATAATCACGTAGAAAACAACAGAACTCCTTGCGGAAAAAGCAAATAAAATTCTCAAGAAAGTTTATGATTGGTCAATTAGCAATAATGAAAACTAACTCCACGAATTTCAGTTCGAAGAGGAAAAAAGGCAATGTTAAATTAAATGTAAATGGCACCTCTATAGGCTGAGTAACAAATCCAAAATTTCTAGGAATGAATATTAATTGTCAGTTGAACTGGTGTGAACACACAATAATACTTGCAAACAGAATGTCATCAGCAAGTTATGCCCTAAGAATCCTGTCATCAGTGTGTAACATGCAGTGTCTTCTATTTACATATAATTCGTATGTACCCTCAATTCTCCACTACAGCATTCTTTTTTGGGGAACAAACGCACAAAATATGAACACAATTTTCATACTCCAGGAAAGAGCCATAAGAATAATAATCAAAAATACTAGTCAAGAGCATTGTAAAGATCTGTTCAAAACAGCATTTTCTACCAAGAAATAAAACTGTACAATAAATTATTAAAAGAGATTAAAGAAACTGCAAAAGTACACTTATTTAAAAGGTCAGCTAAAAAGTATCCATTATGGAATGCATTTTATGCATTGAAGGATTGCTTAGCTGAAACAGAGTAGGGGTTTGATAAAAAAATGTATTAAAAGAGATTAAAGAAACTGCAAAAGTACACTTATTTAAAAGGTCAGCTAAAAAGTATCCATTATGGAATACATTTTATGCATTGAAGGATTGCTTAGCTGAAACAGAGTAGGGGTTTGATAAAAAATGTTATACAAATAAAAAATAGTAATAATGATAATGATCATATTCTACATAACACCTTCGCTTTACGTTTTTTTCCGCCTTTTCTCCTTTCTAGAAATACTTACCCCCAAACTATGCATAGCACAATACTAACCCCTCTTCCTCTCTCTAGGCTGAACATGTCACTCATTAAGGAGGATGCTGACTGAGTTTTTCAGGATAGCAAATAGGAAGTTGCAGTACAGAAAATGACCCAGAGATCACCTGTGTGTGTGTGTGTGTGTGTGTGGTGAATGTATGAAGCAACGTGTGTCTGGTGTGTGCTGTGACTGATAATGAGATATGAGTGAACAGTGTGGCATTTCATTATTTAATAAATTATTTGTAAAAAAAGTACTGTATACCATGAGTAAATCTAATGATTGTCTCTAACTAGAACTCTGTAAATATATGTGTATGCGAATTAGCTCATTTTAAATTGATCTAAACTTGTAAATACTTTGACATGACCTATAGCCTTGTAAAAAGAGTTCTACAGATGAATAAAGCTACTACTACTACTACTAACCACGACGCCATGTTTCTTCATATGTGCTTGATGTAGCATATCTTGAACTTAGACCGTTCACTGTTTCTACTTTGCTTCTTTTTTTACAGTTCAGTACATCTCCTACCTGTTTTCATGTGTGCTCTCAGTTTTTGCCGTGCTTTCCACTAGGCCATCTTACAATTTCAGGGGAATCCAATGAGGAGTGTCCCCTGTTAGCTATTTAAAATGCTAAGCTACACTTCGAACCTTTGTCTCTGCAACTGCAGTTAAAATTTTTGTCCTTTTAACAAAACGCCTATCAACCATGGTCTACTTTTACATATTGTCTAGAAGAGTCCTCTATTAGATAAATGCATGTAAATAAATAAAACCGATCAGCAAGTCCACACGATGCATATACCGGTTGGAGAGGTAGGATACATGGTATGACCTTGATTGTTATTTAAATAATCGCTGAAATTCTCAACAAGTTGTAACACATGCCTTAGTTGAAACACAGATTGTAAATGTAAGATACTGCAATTGAAAAGGCACTTCTTTCTTAAGTTTGTAAATAATATATACATACTACTAACCTAGATTTCGAGTTTAGAATCTGATTTCTATTAATTACGAATGCGATATCACAAAAGAAAGTTTTTGAAACATATGCAAAAACCTTTTTTGTGTGTTGGTTTTTGCTGTGCTTCACAAATAGCACACAGTAAGTTCAGTTAAAAAGATGACGATATACTTTCGATTGTCGAAAGTAGAGAATGACAGACACCTTCTGTTTCGATCACACCGTCTTGTCCTCGGTCTGCTAGAGAATGAAAACGAGTGGAAATCCATTTTCTAACATGCTGGATTTGTGTCTTAGTAACAGCTACAATGGTTATGTTTGCACTAAATAACGTACTGTTTTGAGGCAAGCAACAAGCTTTTCCAGTAATGTCCTGGAAATGTTACGGACTATTGTTCACTTTTTATATAGACGTAGTATTTAAATGGAGACTAACCGTGACTGATCGATTTTGAATTGTGTTCATTCTCCGAGAGAGTCACTACGGTTCTTCACTCTGTCACTGGTTTACAATAAATTTTTGCAACAGCGTACTTTAATTTATGAAGATGATCATTGCGATATTGCAACAAATAAGTCAGCAAATAACTAGTGTCGACGAAAATATCGTATTAATATTCACAATTTTGCACGCAAAGAACGAACTATCGAGACAATAAAATTTTTGCTACCGTGTTAGATAATCACTGACAATTACTGACAAAGAGTTACTTTAATTATAAGAAGAAACTAAAATTTTTCCAAGCGATCACATCTTCCCATGACTTTATGAATGTTTTCAACGGAGAACATGACAAGGAGTTCCTTGTACACAAATGTAAAACTGTAATTAGTTTTGTACATACACATGCAAAGCTCTCATCTAAATAACCAGCGTGTGGCCATACAAACAGAAGGGAATTGTTTATACAAACGAGCCGTGATGTTCCACCTCGTGGCAAACTATTAGGACATGTTTACAGAATATGTATGCACTTAAACAGTTAACTGGATAATAATTTTGCAAATGTTTTCCACACGAATCGACCTACAACAGGGGTTGCGTAAACCCACTTCTTTATCGTTTTATCATGTTCTTAATGCTTCTGCGCTGCTAGTGACTAGTCGTCAGAAATGAAACGGGCAGGAAAAGTTACCTATATAAATATCCACAATTCACTGACTTTATGAGAAAGAAATCATGCAACTGATGATTCAGTCGCTCAAGAAGCAGTATGACGAAGGAAATAAGTTAGTTTCAATAAAACAGATTGATACAAAAACTATTGTGAACAAAGCTCGTGCCACCAAACATACTGCGTCACTGTGAAACTTTCCCATACCGACGTCATGCAAGTATGTCGCAGCAGTTGAATGCATTTGAAATGAGCATCGAATTCGGCAAATTCGCAAAGCTTTATTGACTGATTGAGAACAAATTATGTGCAAATACAAATCGCTCATTGCTTCGGAATTCAATCAAAAGCCGGTAATTGGATCTTAAACTAATTGCCGTGATTACAGCACTGTCCGCTAATTTGCTTTGCATGGAGTCTGCGCCGTTGGAATTTGATACACTCCAGCAAAAGGGCTTTATTTGCGTCTCCCTCAGGAGGGCCACAACCAAACAGAAGAGAAGAAATGTGGTGGGCCAGGCAGCATTCGGCCGTCACATTTTGAATTACTGCTGACGTCACGCACCAAAGCAATTACCGGAACGGTATCCCTTTTGTCGAATTATCTCGAAACTAAACAATACGACGTCACTCATGTGGGGTATACTCTACATCTACATACACTGCTGGAAAAGAATTTCAAACTTCCATTGTCAATTTTCCCATTCATTGAAAATTTATTGTAAAAACAATACAATGAGGCACATGGAAAGATAGCATTTATTATTACAATAGTTTATGTTGTTATAAGCTGTAGCTAGCAGTACTCACCTGTGTAGTATAGTATTTAGCGTATAACGACAACAGCAAATTTTAAGAAATGCATATAGTTCACATTCATAAATTTAAGGGTTTAGGCACAAAACTAATATATTTAAATATTGTAAATTAGTAATTCCAAGAGAACATTTAAACTATAAAATTAGGACTATAATTAAAACAGATACCATTCAACAGAATTCAGCATCTAGTGAATGAAGGAACTGATTGCCGAGGGAGCAGTATTAATAAAGTTTCTGAATGGTCTTGGGTACTTTCTCGGAGGGCAGTATCTGGCAACATGCTAAACGGTTTGTTCGTGCCCCCCACGATCACAAGCTTAAGAGTTTCGGAGTGCCCACTTGCCTATCATATCATTGCACCTGGCGTTACCGGTTCTTATCCTCTTAAGTCTTGCCTACTCACTTCTCTTCAGATAAAATCCTGGTACACTGCAAGATGGATCTTGAATACCTTTTTTATTGTTGCATCATTCTATCTCTTGCACCGCCATTCTTTAGTGTCAAACTTCTTGCTGTTTCTTCCATTATGTAACAAGGGTGTAGTGCTTGGTATCAAGCAGCCTGGAGGAGGATCATTTAAGACATAAATTGGAAGATCTTGGGTGTAGTCGGGTCGTTGCAGCTTTCTCCACTCTTGATTGGTTGCTTCTTGACGTTACAATTCGCTGTGGCACACTAATCAGCTACTTGGTACGTTAGTATGAAAGCTACAGTTCTTATAGTGGACGCGCCAGCACCCCAGTGGATTAAAATGGTTCAAATGGCTCTGAGCACTATGGGACTTAACATCTATGGTCATCAGTCCCCTAGAACTTAGAACTACTTAAACCTAACCTAACCTAAGGACATCACACAACACCCAGCCATCACGAGGCAGAGAAAATCCCTGACCCCGCCGGGAATCGAACCCGGGAACCCGGGCGTAGGAAGCGAGAACGCTACCGCACGACCACGAGATGCGGGCCCCAGTGGATTAACAGCAAAAGCAGTTGTGCCGGCCAGACTACACGTGGCCCTTTGGCCGCTTCCCACATTCCACTAGCTCAGTACTGGGATGGCACCAATGCTCTGTCACAGTTACAAAATTCACAAATACTAAGAAATCTATTGTTACACTAAAATGAAATTTTCACTTGGCACCGAAGCGTGTGCCGATATGAAACTTTCTGTCAGATTAAAACTGCGTGTCGAAGCGAGACATCAACTGGCGACATTTGCCTTTTTTGGGATAGGGCTCCACGCAGTCTGTGGCTAAGCCATGTCCCCGCAATATCCGTTCTTCCAGGAATTCTGATTTTGCAAGTTTCGCAAGAGAGCTCCCGTGAAGTTTCGAAGGTAGGAAACGATATAGTGGCAGAAGTAAAGCTGTGAGGACGGTTCGTGAGCCGTGCTTAGCTAGCGCGGTCGGTAGAATACCTGCAGCCAAGATTCATACATTTTCATGTGGTATAACACTACTCGCAGGAAGGTTGGGGTATACATGTCTTTCCCGTGAGTGGGAGAGGAGTGGGGAGTAGAGGGGAAAGGATGGGGGTTGAGGGGGGGGGGGGTGTGTGGAAGAGCAGGACATTCGGCCACTGTGTACCATTAGTTTAATTGTGAACTGCAAAATTCTGATTACCATGCCGACCCCATGAAGACACGGGAAAAGGGCAGGAAAAAGAAGGAGGTGCTGGCCATAGGCGGCAGTGCAGGTACTGAATCTGACGTAATCGATCATAAACGTCACCAGTACTATCTTGGGATAGCCTTTTCCAGTGTACGAGTTGTGGATGGACGTGTCTCAAGAGTCACTTGTCGTCTCATCATGTTCCACAGCTGTTCGATTGGAGACAGGTAGTGTCGGCTAGGCAGACCTGCGGATCACCTTCAGTTTCACAGGCAGAGTTAAGGCACCTGGTCAGTGATACCTCAACATACACGACAGGTGAATGAGACTTGTACCTTATCGCATCTCAGGCCATTTGGTTTGGCATGAGACCAGAGAGTCTCACACGAATGCACTGTCCAAAACATTGCTCTTTAAGTTTACGTCGTACGTCCGAACGAGCATCACTTGCATTCAGGTACATTCGGCATTTATGTCTGAAGAGCACGGCGCGGTACCGTCCCTCCTGGCGACCCTCTGTTGGCACCTGTCGTCGAGCCGTGCGCGTCGATGCTGCGGCTTGAAAGGAAAAGACGGGCCAGACGTGAGCGTGCTGGCAGCTCCACTGCTAGCAACCGGTTAGTAACCGTTGCTGTTGACACTTGTGATGTCGCATTTGCTCACATCTGTGCTGAGGCAGTAGAGCGATCTGCTCCTGCTGCCCTTACAGTGCGATGGTCTTGGAGGGCATCGTCGCTGTACTGACGTCCAGAATTTCGTCTGAGAGAGCGAGAATGCTCACATATGCACTGTTGCCAGCAACACAGCGCAACTGATTTGGCACGTTCAGAGGGCGTGGCTAAAACCGCCCCCTTAGCTGAGTGGTCGTCGCATGCAGCAGCCATGGGCTGGAGCGGATTCCTCCCTGTGAGTCGGTGTTGCGTTGTCTTCAACACTATATTCACCATCGTCGACACGCTAGTGGCGCAGTGTGGCGCCCACTGAAATGACTAGAAACTCTGTGGCAGAACTATTTCTTTTCTTTTTTTTTGGGGGGGGGGGTTATAAGTCTTCTGACTGGTCTGATGCGGCCCGCCATGAATTCTTCTCCTGTGCCAATCTCTTCATCTCAGAGTAGCACTTGCAGCCTTGTAGGGAAGCAGCCTACTCACGCCATAGTAAATTAACATCAGTCTTTCCATTGTGTGCCAGCCAGTCCGCTGTAACTAGCTCTGACGTCATAAATGTTGCGCAATACTTCAAAAATCAAGTAAATAACCTAAAATGTTTCTAGCATGTCAGGAGTAATACTCAATTAATATGTGTTGAATATCAGTTCGATAACCTTAACCATTTTCGAAATTTGGATGTTTTCCTGTAAAAATTATTGGCGCATCAGAAAAGAGCTAGAGACTTAAAGAATTATATTTAGATTCCTTTTTCATAAATATTTAATAGAAACAGTCTTCTGGATCTCACAAATTAAGATTTTAGTTGAAATTCATGATTTTTTGGTTTTTGTCTTAAAAATTAAGGAAGCAAGGTAGATTAAGTAGGCTAATAAATAAGGCTAGGATGTTTATATTTAAGTAGAATGGAGATCCGCTATAACCATAAGGATGTGAGAAGTTTCATTTGAATACCTATAAAACTATAGCGATAGCGTATCTCCAAAGGGCCAGTTCAGAACTCGTCTTCTGCGTGCAGTATAATTAAATTAATTCTCTCGCCCAAAATATTTAACTTAGCCACGTCAAACTTTTATTATGATTACTCACCTGTGTGTTGAATGCACATTTAAATTGAGAGCTTCATCGGCCATCAGCAAAAGAAGCTATGATTTATTCAATAACTTAATGTGGTGCCCAGCGACTAGTCGGGTGAGCCAATTTGATCAGGCGTTCCCTTAGTCGTCCGCAACGCGGCTTTATACACTCCTGGAAATGGAAAAAAGAACACATTGACACCGGTGTGACAGACCCACCATACTTGCTCCGGACACTGCGAGAGGGCTGTACAAGCAATGATCACACGCACGGCTCAGCGGACATACCAGGAACCGCGGTGTTGGCCGTCGAATGGCGCTAGCTGCGCAGCATTTGTGCACCGCCGCCGTCAGTGTCAGCCAGTTTGCCGTGGCATACGGAGCTCCATCGCAGTCTTTAACACTGGTAGCATGCCGCGACAGCGTGGACGTGAACCGTATGTGCAGTTGACGGACTTTGAGCGAGGGCGTATAGTGGGCATGCGGGAGGACGGGTGGACGTACCGCCGAATTGCTCAACACGTGGGGCGTGAGGTCTCCACAGTACATCGATGTTGTCGCCAGTGGTCGGCGGAAGGTGCACGTGCCCGTCGACCTGGGACCGGACCGCAGCGACGCACGGATGCACGCCAAGACCGTAGGATCCTACGCAATGCCGTAGGGGACCGCACCGCCACTTCCCAGCAAATTAGGGACACTGTTGCTCCTGGGGTATCGGCGAGGACCATTTGCAACCGTCTCCATGAAGCTGGGCTACGGTCCCGCACATCGTTAGGCCGTCTTCCGCTCACGCCCCAACATCGTGCAGCCCGCCTCCAGTGGTGTCGCGACAGGCGTGAATGGAGGGACGAATGGAGACGTGTCGTCTTCAGCGATGAGAGTCGCTTCTGCCTTGGTGCCAATGATGGTCGTATGCGTGTTTGGCGCCGCGCAGGTGAGCGCCACAATCAGGACTGCATACGACCGAGGCACACAGGGCCAACACCCGGCATCATGGTGTGGGGAGCGATCTCCTACACTGGCCGTACACCACTGGTGATCGTCGAGGGGACACTGAATAGTGCACGGTACATCTAAACCGTCATCGAACCCATCGTTCTACCATTCCTAGACCGGCAAGGGAACTTGCTGTTCCAACAGGACAATGCACGTCCGCATGTATCCCGTGCCACCCAACGTGCTCTAGAAGGTGTAAGTCAACTACCCTGGCCAGCAAGATCTCCGGATCTGTCCCCCATTGAGCATGTTTCGGACTGGATGAAGCGTCGTCTCACGCGGTCTGCACGTCCAGCACGAACGCTGGTCCAACTGAGGCGCCAGGTGGAAATGGCATGGCAAGCCGTTCCACAGGACTACATCCAGCATCTCTACGATCGTCTCCATGGGAGAATAGCAGCCTGCATTGCTGCGAAAGGTGGATATACACTGTACTAGTGCCGACATTGTGCATGCTCTGTTGCCTGTGTCTATGTGCCTGTGGTTCTGTCAGTGTGATCATGTGATGTATCTGACCCCAGGAATGTGTCAATAAAGTTTCCCCTTCCTGGGACAATGAATTCACGGTGTTCTTATTTCAGTTTCCAGAAGTGTATATATGAACGCTGCGCGAGGAAGCAAGGCCCCAGTTCTCTCCAGACGCTGAATAGCACGCCATGTGTGTCGGGAGTCGCGTCGCGTCGGTATCATTGCTATAAACATCCTCGGATGCCGTATTAAGTTACTCGGGATACGCGTAACCATGAAATCATTTTCGAGTGAAGTGTTTATTCGGGGTTGACTTTTAATTATCTATCTTCAGTTTGCGTATGTCGTATTTTCACGTGCCGCCGCGGGACAAACATTCTATCATTATTTAGCGTGGCGTTTGATGAACCTTATCATCAACTTATGGCGAGCATTCATTTAAATATTTAATTTGGACAGTTATAGTGGCATCAGCGCATTACACTCTGAACTGCTCTGTTAGTTAGATTGTGTGGATTCTTTTGTTTTCATCTGTGACTTTCAGAATACAGAATGTTTTTTCACGACCGTTTTTGATTATAAATCCCAGACAATCTCCTAATTCCTCAGAGCTATAAGCTGTAACTATAAGTGTATTCTCAGATCAAGTGGGCACTAGGAATTCTAATTACAGGCTTCACGTTTTGCTAATCACTTTCTGGTTGCCAATATTGTAGTTAGAGAGCCAGTGTTGAGAACGGCGAAAGACAGCATAAATAACTTTCTAAATAATAGGAACTAAAAGAAATGGCTCTGAGCACTATGGGACTTAACATCTATGGTCATCAGTCCCCTAGAACTTAGAACTACTTAAACCTAACTAACCTAAGGACAGCACACAACACCCAGCCATCACGAGGCAGAGAAAATACCTGGCCCCGCCGGGAATCGAACCCGTGAACCCGGGCATGGGAAGCGAGAACGCTACCGCACGACCACGAGAAATAATAGGAACTGGTTTTACATTCTACAAACCTAACATTTATATAAACAACGTAAAAACTGATAAAAATATCCACCCGCCGCCCCACAGCCTACGTCAATTATTTGCTGGCTGTATTCCAATCTCTATCCTCTTCTATAGTTTTTGCTCTCTACAGCTCCCTCTAATAACATGGAAATAGTTACCTCCTGTCCCTTCTCCTTGTCATTGTTTGCCACATATTCCATTCCACTCCGATTCTCCTCATTCCTTACCTTATCAGTCCAACTTATCAATGCCATACAATCATTTAATTATTATTCTTTCTGGCAATTCTCCTAAACCACCATCCCGCCTCTCGGTAGGCCACAAATGAACCATCTCATAAAAGCTAAGTCGGTTGCATGAATCACCAGTGGTCTCTGTGACACAATACCTGCTGGCTCTACACTGAGCCTCTTGGTCATTAGCAGTCCCTTTTAAAGGGTAGAAACAGATGGCGTTGAGACGATTATTAGTACATCTCCATTACCCCAAATTCTTTGAATGTGTTCTACTTTTAATTTCTTTTCGTCAATGTGTACAGGATGGTCAGAAACAGTTTTAAACGCTTGTAAAGGTGTAGCAGGATGGGTTGTGCTGAGAAATAATTATTAAGAAAAAAATTCTAAAAAGTCAATACGTTGCGCCGTTTCCGAGTTAATAAGCATAGCAATTAGCCAATGAGACCGACGCACGTCATATTCAAGCCGTCCGTCGGACACGTTCCTTGTTTGGTTTCCTAAATTCGAACAAGAGAGCGATATAAAAATTGGACTTGCGGTGGCAGCAGTAGCGTTTGCTACCGTCTATGCTATGAGAGCATGACACTAATTGTATCTGGCGGACCGCCTGAATTGGCGTGTACAATAATTGGAATAGAGATCAACCCGAAAATCATTTCCGACCATTTTATTGCTCACGAAAACCACACATTGCATGTTGTGCCACCATTCAGTGAGACCTTAAGAGGTCCAGATTGCTGTACACACCAATGCCTCTAAGACACAGTAGCACGTGCTCTTGCACTGATGCATGCCTGTATACTGTTCACAAGTACATAAAGGCACTGTTGCTCCTGATTGTCCCACCCCTCAAAGGCGATTTGGCGTAGATCCCTCAGTATGGTTCGTGCGCCACGATGACCATAAACAGCCGTTTCAATGTATCCCAGGCATGTTCGATAGGGTTCATGTCTGTAGAACATGCTTGCCACCCTAATCGAGCGATGTTGCTATCCTGAAGGAAGTCATTCACAAGATGTGCACGATGAGAGTGCGAATTGTCGTCCATGAGGATGAATGCCTCGTCAATATATTGCCGATACGGTTGCACTATAGGTCGAATGATGGTGTTCACTTATCGTGCAGCCGCTACAGCGCCTTTCATGACCACTTTCAGCGTACGTCGGCCCCACATGATGCCACCGCAAAACAACAGGGAACCTCCACCTTGCTGTACTCGCTGGACAGTGTGTCTAAGGCGTTGCCTGCAAACACATTTCCGATGATTATCGGGCTGACGGCATATACGACACTCATCGGGGAAGAGAACATGATGTCAATCCTGAGCGGTCCATTCGGCATGTCGTTGGGTCCATCTGTACCGCACTGCATGGTGTCATAGTTACAAAGATGAACCTCGTCATGGACGTCGGGAGGAAGTTGCGCATATGCAGCCTATTGTGCACAGTTTGAGTCATAACACAACGCCCTGTGGCTGCACGAAAAGCATTATTCGTCATGGTGGCGTTGTTGGCAGGGTTCCTCTGCGCCATAATCCGTACATAGTAGCCATCTACTGCAGTAGTATTACTTGGGTGGCCTGAGCGAGGCATGTCATCGACAGTCCCTGACTCTCTGTATCTCCACCATATTCGAAAAACATCGTTTTGGTTCACTCCAAAACCCCTGGACACTTCCCTTGTTGCCGGCCGGAGTGGCCGAGCGGTTCTAGGTGCTACAGTCTGGGGCCGCGCGACCGCTACGGTCGCAGGTTCGAATCCTGCCTCGGGCATGGATGTGTGTGATGTCCTTAGGTTAGTTAGGTTTAAGTTCTAGGGGACTAATGACCTCAGAAGTTAAGTCCCATAGTGCTCCGAGCCATTTGAACCATTTTGAACTTCCCTTGTTGACAGCCCATCCTGGCACAACATAGCAATGCGGACGGGACCGAATCGCGATATTGACTGTCTAGGCATGGTTGAACTACAGACAACACGAGCCGTGTACTTCCTTCCTGCTAGCATTTGGGAGGTCGATGGTTCAATCTCGCGTCCAGCCATCCTGTTCTAGGTTTTCCGTGATTCCTCTAAATCACTCCAGGCAAATGCCGGGATGGCTCCTTTGAAATGGCATGGGCGGCTTCCTTCCAATTCCTTGCCTAATACGATGAGACCGGAGACCTCGCTGTTTGGACTCTTCCCCCAAATATGCCCTCCCCACATCCCGAACCGCCTTCTTTCGGGTGGAATGATTGGAACTGAAACGGCTGTCGGACGCCTCCATCTAATAGGCGCTGATCATGCATGGTTGTTTACATCTTTGGGTTGGTTTAGTGACATCTCTGAACAGTCAGAGGGACTGTGTCGGTGATACAATATCCACAATCAACGTCTATCTTCAGGAGTTCTGGGAACTGGGGTGATGCAGATCTTTTTTTGATGTGTGTAATTTGGAAACGGCGCTACGTATTGAACGTTTTTTCTTAACTGTTTTTTCTCAGTGTAACTTAGCCTGCAACACACAAGCTTTGCAAATTGTTTCTGAGCACTCTGTGTACCCCTCAATCATTCACAGTGAGTGTCGATCGTAATTCGTATTAATATTAACGATATTCTATCCTATTCCCTTAACGCATTATGAGAGATAATACGTCTTACGTGATCAATACAGGGAATGCACGATGGCGGTAGCAGATGTGCGTTTACTTGCAGTAATCTATGCTACTGAAAGCGAGGGAGCCCAATCGTTAACAGTATTGTGACACTGTACTCCTTCCTCGTGGGCATCTTTCCAGCAGTGGACCTGGCCCTGACTTCATTTTTAGATGAAACTGGGCGACAGCATCAAATTACTCAGTCGGAGGGGCTATTGGAACGAGAGGATACACTGAAAATAAACTGGCCTACCTGTTCCCCAGCCTTAATTCCCATCGGCGTTTGTGGAGGGCGTTCGGGAGATGTACTGCAGAGCGTCCACATTCACCAACGACCATCCATCAGTTGTCAATCGACTATGGAGGAATGGAAGGCCCCATCACAGAATTGCTTACCAATCTCGTAGACAATCTCGTCCGTGATGACAACACATCCATTGAAGAAGTGTGTTCAAATGTCTCTGAGCACTATGGGACTTAACATCTGAGGTCATCAGTCTCCTAGATTTAGAACTACTTTTTTCTTTGTCATCAGTCTACTGACTGGTTTGATGCGGCCCGCCACGAATTCCTTTCCTGTGCTAACCTCTTCATCTCAGAGTAGCACTTGCAACCTGCGTCCTCAATTATTTGCTTGACGTATTCCAACCTCTGTCTTCCTCTACAGTTTTTGCCCTCTACAGCTCTCTCTAGTACCATGGAAGTCATTCCCTCATGTCTTAGCAGATGTCCTATCATCCTGTCCCTTCTCCTTATCAGTGTTTTTCACATATTCCTTTCCTCTCCGATTCTGCGTAGAACCTCCTCATTCCTTACCTTATCAGTCCACCTAATTTTCAACATTCGTCTATAGCACCACATCTGAAATGCTTCGATTCTCTTCTGTTCCGGTTTTCCCACAGTCCATGTTTCACTACCTTACAATGCTGTACTCCAGACGTACATCCTCAGAAATTTCTTCCTCAAATTAAGGCCGGCATTTGATATTAGTAGACTTCTCTTGTCCAGAAATGACTTTTTTGTCATAGCGAGTCTGCTTTTGATGTCCTCCTTGCTTCGTCCGTCATTGGTTATTTTACTGCCTAGGTAGCAGAATTCCTTAACTTCATTGACTTCGTGACCATCAATCCTGATGTTAAGTTTCTCACTGTTCTCATTTCTACTACTTCTCATTACCTTCGTCTTTCTTCGATTTACTCGCAAACCATACTGTGTACTCATTAGACTGTTCAATCCGTCCAGCAGATCATTTAATTGTTCTTCACTTTCACTCAGGATAGCAATGTCATCAGCGAATCGTATCATTGATATCTTTTCACCCTGTATTTTAATTCCACTCCTGAACCTTTCTTTTATTTCCATTATTGCTTCCTAGATGTACAGATTGAAGAGTAGGGGCGAAAGGCTGCAGCCTTGTCTTACACCCTTCTTAATACGAGCACTTCGTTCTTTATCGTCCACTCTTATTATTCCCTCTAGGTTGTTGTACGTATTGTATATGATCCGTCTCTCCCTATAGCTTACCCCTACTTTTTTCAGAATCTCGAACAGCTTGCACCATTTTATATTGTTGAACGCTTTTTCCAGTCGACAAATCCTATGAAAGTGTCTTGATTTTTCTTTAGCCTTGCTTCCATTATTAGCCGTAACGCAGAATTGCCTCTTTCGTCCCTTTACTTTTCCTAAAGCCAAACTGCTTACACCTTCATAACCTAAGGACATCACAAACACATCCATGCCCGAGGTAGGATTTGAACCTGCGACCGTAGCAGCCGCGCAGTTCCTGACTGATGCGCCTAGAACCGCTCGGTCACAAAGGCCGGCGAACCGTGTTCCACCCTTGGTAATGTCCAGGGACCATTACGACACACGGTGACTTCAGTGTGATTAATTTCTGTGAATAAAAGTGAATACAACCTCGAAATCACCTTTCGTCACCCGAGAGGTGAGACCACTGGTGAGGCAGCGCCTTGTTTGACAGTCTTAGTGTACTAATGGAACCTGTCGGGTCCGCCACACCAGCGCCCTCCGTTGCCTTCTCTTGTTGAGATAGCACACCCATTCATTCTGCCACAGTCACCATGTTATAAGTGACATATGCACTGATTCTGGTCGTTCTCTGTGTAGAAATGAACTCTGGCGTCGGTGAATTCGCGGTGATATTCAATCACTGATCCACATTATTTACTGCAGCATTATCTCTCTCAAGTGGGTTTTTCTTAGTCTTAATATTTTCTAATTTCCCTCCTAGATGTCCTGTTTGTTACCTCGTTCGCTATTTATGATTAGTCTTTGTCTCTAACAATGTCACTTAGTGCACCAATGCCGGCCGCAGTGGCATAGCGGTTCTAGGGGCTTCAGTCTGGAACCGCGCGGCTGCTACGATCGCAGTTTCGAATCCTGCCTCGGGCATAGATGTGTTTGATGTCCTTAGATTAGTTAGGTTCAAGTAGTTGTAAGTTCTAGGGGACTGATGACCTCAGATCCCATAGTGCTCAGAGCCATTTGAACCATTTGAACTGCACCAATGTCAGTTGTTCCCGTCCGTAAATCTTCGTAGGCTGCGAAGTCTGAACAATATGGTCTGGTATACCGGTGTCGCTCCATGCACACATATTTGTCAGACATTTTTTTACCCTGGATAAATATTTAGCCTACGTCTCGTGGACAGTCAGTCACGCAATATGCAATATTAGACTCTCGTTAGAGGCAAATGGCTGCTGTGTGCAAAGCGAAGCTCCTTGTCATTCCGGCTGTTTGACAAGTAACTCTGACACTTCACAAAAGAAACAATAACACAGAAAGTGCGCAAAAATAACAGTTTTATTTCCAGAAATAGCAGAAAGACCCGACCGTTTGCTTCCGGGCTTATGTTCCGGAATTTACGCTGTACTGTGTCCCGATTAGCCGGGAAAACAGCCGGGCGCCACTGAACCAACAACACGGGCCGCAGCAATCACCTCTGCTGTACGGCCGGCGTTTTTCGCAGTGCTGCTGTTCCAGCATTATCCGGCTAATGGCCACCGCAAAGCTCTCTCCTCTCCGCTGCCAAATGCACAGACACTCCACACTGCCCGACTCCACGCGCCTATAAACTCCAGCAGTGCTGCTCTTTGCGCAGCTTCCCAATTGCAGTGATGCTGGGTGGCCAGCATCGGAGGTGGTTTTAACGCTGAGAGCTCCACTGTTGGATGTGTGGGAACAGAAACAGATATTCGGCCAGACTGGGTAAGTACTACTCGCAGTATACCTCTGAGAAACAAGAGGAATCACACAAGCATATAGCAAGAGTACCTCTCATTACAGGAGAGATACCGCACCCACCTTTAAAAAAATATATAATTTTCCTGCATAGATGCACATATCTTGCCATATCTTGGTTGTATGCCTTATTGTCTTTACCCGTCAGGTTAGCTGAGGGCGCTAATGCGCTGCTTCCTGGAGTCGGATCGACTCCGCCTGGCGGATTAACGACGAGGGCCGTTCTGCCGGCCAGCCATCCTGGATGTGGTTTTTAGGCGGTTTTCCACATCCCACTATGTGAATATTGGGCTGGTCCCCAAGTCCCGCCTCATTACAGGACTCACAGACATTTGAAAAAAAAAAATGTTCAAATATATGTGAAATCTGCTAAGGTCATCAGTCCCTAAGCTTACACACTATTTAACCTAAATTATCCTAAGGACAAACACACACACCCATGCCCAAGGGAGGACTCGAACCTCCGCTGGGACCAGCGGCACAGTCCATGACTGCAGCGCCAATGACCGCTCGGCTAATCCCGCAGACATTTGAAAACGTTCGCACTATTTCGTGGCTTACGCTAGATGCAGAGACCTGTGGTACACTAATTCCATGCAGGGGAGCACAAGGTGAGGACAGGAAGGGCATCTGACCACCGACTGCCACTAACATCGCCAAATCTAAAGTAACAATGGCGACCTCGTGTTGAAGTGGGACAAAGCCCCAAAGAAAATGATGATGATGTTTATTTCTCTTTGGTGACAGCGTTTTTCGAAACTGTGTTTAAGCGACATGGCACTGTTTTCAGCGCTCTGGACTACAATTCGAAAAGCCGGCGTTTCATATTGTCACCCAACGATCCAGATTCGTACGTTCCGTGATTTTCCCAAAACGCTCGAGGCAAATGCGGGTGTGAACAATTCAAACAGGTCACAGCCGAACTGCTTCTCTACCCTTCTCAATATATGCTTGAATAACCAGATGGTTGGAGGGGCGTAACATATTTCTAATTTTCAAATGTAAAACGAGGATAATGGCATGTAGTCGAATTAAGTTGGGTGATGCTGAGGGAATTAGATTAGGAAATGAGACACTTAAAGTAGTAAAGGAGTTTTGCTATTTGGGGAGCAAAATAACTGATGATGGTCGAAGTAGAGAGGATATAAAATGTAGACTGGCAATGGCAAGGAAAGCGTTTCTGAAGAAGAGAAATTTGTTAACATCGAGTATAGATTTAAGTGATGAAGAAGGGATCGGTTGGTAGGACATGTCGTGAGGCATCAAGGGATCACAAATTTAGCATTGGAGGGCAGCGCGGAGGGTAAAAATCGTAGAGGGAGACCAAGAGATGAATACACTAAACAGATTCAGAAGGATGTAGGTTGCAGTAGGTACTGGGAGATGAAGGAGCTTGCACAGGATATATTAGCATGGAGAGCTGCATCAACCTAGTCTCAGGTCTGAAGACCACAACAACAACAACAAGGTTTGTATCTACACAGGGCGTAACACCGCCACGAAACGGTTACTTCCGGCAGTACTGTATGTAAATTATAGGCGGAGGGGCGGAGAAAGGAAAGTGGACGGATTTCTGATGTGAGTTGCATCAGGACATTCCGCGGAACCAGCGACGACGAGTGAAAATGTGTATCGCACCAGGATTCGAGCTGGAGCTCTTCTGCTTATTACGCAGGTGTGTTAACCACTGCACTATCCGGGATATCGAATTTGTGCAGAATATCTCGACCCGCCTCACGGTCGGGTCACACTCCCACCGAGACCCACTTACCTGCTCGCCGTGTCCATTTCGCCATGTTCGCTGTTCTGAGATTCCCGCAGGAAGTCAGACTTCCTTGCGCATCTGCACTGAAGAAGACGGATCCATTGCCAAGCCGGACAACTGAACCCCTGAAGAGCAAACGAAACTCGACGTGAGGGTCCGTCTATGGGATTGTAGAGACGAGCAGGAAGATTAATACAGAACGCGGCGCGCGCGAATGACTTTTTTCGTTTTGTTTGTTTGTTAGTCGTATTTTCTGTGCGGACATTTATTTATTTATTTCATTAACAGTACAGAGTAACCCACCGCCTTGAAATGTTAGGTGGGTCGGATGCTTCTGAATCTAAGAGCAAAGACTTCTCATTGTTACAATTTTATTGGTATACGGTTGTTAATGCCTTTTTTAAAAATAATATTAAGAACATAATATAAATAGATTTCTCTGAGGTTACGGCGAATTGAATGCTTAACAACTGTTAAAATGGTTCCATATAATTTGTTACTACCTAGTTGATGAGAATATAATTTACATAATGCAAATGTCAAAGAAAAAGAAAAAGAAGAAAATGTAACAGAATGAGCTTGGTTAAGCTCTCGACATACGGGGCGAGGCAGGCAACGTTAAGGAGTATGCAGGTGGGATATTCAGCGTTACGAGAGATAGCGCCATCGACACGCGAGCGATCAGTCAACGAGATGCTGAAACCTCAACGCTCTCCTACGGCAGTTGTTGGATTTATTTGGCTGTCAAACAATACAGTTTCTTCACGAAAATGGACGCTTATAACATTCCTACGTTAGCTCTATTGAAACACACATTTCCTAACTTGTTCCGTAGGCTAGTCCTTTTGTTCTGTCTAGTATTCATAAATAGAAACTTCAATATCTGTGACCATGTAATAGGACGAAACGAAAAATACGTGTCCAGTCCGTAAAGACATCAGCTTAGAAAAGTTCACAAAATCGAACAAACTCACTGCTGCCACAGAACGCACTTTTATTTTCAAGTATTACAGATACTACTTCTATTAATTTCGTAAGAAATTCCTGCAGCCATTTAAAAAACGCGAAAGTGAGAAAAAAAAAATAGTTACAACAGGGTCGAACCCTCCATCAACCTAAACTCCATTTTGTAACGTGGCACCCGTCTCACTACGCTAAGCTGTAGCTTCATAGGGAGCGATTATGCATTTTATGTTACGACGTTCTGTAGGCTTTAACCGCCGAAACGTTACATTTAGTTATAATTATCCTAACAAGAAAGACGCTTTTGATAAATCTCCAAAGCGCCGTTGCCTTATAATGAGTTATTCACATAACAAGAGTGCTATAACGCGCTAATAACTAAATATAAACCAATATAATGTTTCCATTGTTTTATTACAACAAATCGTACCAGTAAGATTCGATCTCGGGAAGTTTAATGTTATGGTGCTTAGAAACATCATATATTCGTGGGATGTAAGGTGTAACACAAAACGCACGGAATATGCGACTCTTCTGAACATGTCAAATACAATTTGGTGTCTTAATTTCTGTGGGTGTAAGGCTTTCTGCTTGTGACGTAGGAAGTGATCTTGCTTCCTTCTGGTTCTACTGTAAGTGATTCGTCAACATAAAACCCTCCGAATATGGGCCTCTCCTGGACACGAAAATGCAATATGGCGTCTTGCTTTCTGTGGACATGACACTTTCTGCTTGTGATGTAAGCAGCAATATGCTTCCTATTGGTTCTACAGTGTGTTTCACGAGACAAGATGGCTCCTCGACGTAAAACAGCAGGAAGTGACGTCACAAAACTCGTTCAGCGCCACGTCAACTTCAGCTAACCCGTAACGTGTATCGACAGCTTAACACACAGAAAGAGAGCATGGCGCAATTTGAAGTAGTTAAAAATCACCATAAGAACTGACAGGCCTGGTTTGTCGCAGCCGCTGGGGAAACCCTTGGTCAGTAGTTCAGCCCATACGATACTTTGGGTGACTGGGAACGTTCCAATTCCACGGACTCTGCAGTTGGACTCGCAGGAGCGACCACCACCAGCGCTCTCTGCGAGCGAAAATAATATGTCGGAAGGCCCGGTGTGAATGGCAGCGGGTATGACAACTTGGAGTCTCCTACTGGGAGAACGCCCAACTGGCACGGGGTCGGTGACTACGCATGTCCAGCAGATCGCAGACGTAACTGAAAGGATTGGTCCCGCTACTCCAGACCGACATCCATGACAAACGCCGACCTTGGTACCCCATCTTCTCTTGGCAGCCACCCACCCCGCCGTCTGAAAGACAGGGGTCACAAGGCCACAATGCAGCCCCGTGAGGGCCGCTACAGTCCAGGGTGAGTGACTGAGGGTGCAACATATCCGAAGAGCCCGGTGGCTGGCATCCATAGGAATGCTCCGTCTGGCTGCACCCAATAAACAGCATCACCCGGCACGTGGCACGAAAAACCACACAGTGCAGCATCGTGGGACGAGGCAGACGAAGACTCAAAATGTTTTGAAACATTGTTTTAGTAAATGTCAAAGGTCATGAAGGACTATCAAAATCGTAATAAAACCAATCGTGACCACATAAAATACTTCATTTAAAAAACACTGTGACCATTTTAGATCCCTGGTAAATAATCCTCTGACCTTTACACACCCCTTGCTGACTGTTCTTCACATCAGCCTAGAGCAGTTAGGACTCCATGCCACCAGCTCCACCAGACAGTAAGCAGTATGTAACGGTCTCAGGATGATCGGATATTGGACGAAACCGATCACCGTTTTCTGAAAGTGAAATATTTTATGCGGCATACACTGTTTATTACATTTTGAATAACCAAAGACTTCTTTATTTGTGTCTTCAACTCTCGTACGAAGCCTTCCATTCCATAGTTGCAAACTGGGTGAAACGGAGCGGAAATCAGATGCGGGATAGCCTTTCGAATGCAAAAATCTTCAAACTTCCGCAACACAACTTTCCGACCGTTTACCTTCACGAGGTTCCGGGGGTAACCCTCGATAGGAAAGGTCTGTATTTGCATCTACATATATGCTCCGCAAGCTACCGTACGGTGCTTGGTGGAAAGTACCCTATCCAATACCACTCGTTCTGATATCTGTTCCACTTACAGATAAAATCAAACGGCACTAAGCACTATGGCACTTACCATCTGAGGTCATCTGTCCCCTACACTTAGAACTACTAAACCTAACTAACCTAAGGGCATCACACGCATCCATGCCCGAGGCAGGATTCGAACCTGCGACCGTAGCAGCAGCGCAGTTCCGGACTGAAGCGCCTAGAACCGCTCGGCCACAGGGGCCAGCTTTCTCTCATACACTAGCCTCTTCGTCTCAGAGTAGCACTTGCAACCTACGTCTTCTATTCTCTGCTGGATGTATTCCAATGTATGTCTTCCTCTATTGATTTTACCCTGTACAGGTGCTTCCTGTACCACGGTAGTCAGTCCCTGATTTCTTAACAGATGTTATATCATCTTATCCTTTCTCCTTGTCAGCGTTTTCCCCATATTGCTTTCCTCCCTGATTCTGCGCAGAATATCCTCATTCCTTGCCGTATCAGTCTTCCTAGCTTTTCACATTCGCCTCTAACACCGCATGTCAGAAGCTTCGATTCTCTTCTGTTCCGGTTTTCCCACAGTCCATGTTTCACTACCATACAATGCCGTGCTCCAAACGTACATTCTCAGAAATTTCTGCCTCAAATCAAGACCTATGTTTCATACTAATAGATTTCTCTTGGCAAGGACCAATTTGCCATTCCTAGTCTGCATTTGATGCCCTTATTGCTCGTACGTCACTGGTTATTTTGTTTTCTAGGTAGGAGAATCCCTTAGTTTCATCCACTTCGTGACCATCAATCATGATGTTAAGTTTCTCGCTCTCTTCATTTCTGCTACTTCTCATGACTTCCGCCTTACTTCGATTTACTCTCAGTCCATCTTCCGTACTCATTAGACTGTCTACTTCATTCAGCAAATAATGCAGTTCTTGTTAACTTTCACTCAGGATAGTAATGTCATTAGCAAATCGTATCATCCATGTCCTTTGACCTGGAATTTTAATTCCACACCTGAACCTTCGTTTTATTTTCATCTAGCTTCTTCGATGTGCAGATTGAACAGTAGGGAGAGAAAGACTACATTCCTTCGTTACACCCTTTCTAATCCTAGTGTTTTGTTCTTGGTCGTCCACTATTACTATTCCCTCTTGGTTCTTGTACATGTTGTATATTACCCGCCTCTCCCTATAGCTTACCCCTACTTTTGTTAGAACGTCGAACATCTGGCACCATCTTACACCGTCGAATGAGTTTTCTAGGTCGACAAATCACGTGAAAGTACCTCGATTTTTCTTTAGTCTTCCTTCCATTTTCAGCAGCAAACTCAAAATTAATTTAATGAGCCTTAATACATTTCAGGCAGCATTGCTTTGTCAGGCCACAAGTGGCCCATTGGGACCATCCGACCGCCGTGCCATCCTCAGCTGAGGATGTGGATAGGACGGGCGTGTGTTCAGCACACTGCTCTCCCGGTCGTTATGATGGTCTTCTTTGACCGGAGCCGCTACTATTTGGTCGAGTAGCTCTTCAATTGCCATCACGAGGCTGAGTGCATCCCGAAAAATGGCAACAGCGCACGGCGGCCCGGATGGTCACCCATCCGGCCACGCCCGACAGCCCTTAACTTCGGTGATCTGATGGAACCAGTCTGTCCACTGTGGTGAGGCCGTTGCTAAATTTCAGGTAGGTTAGCTGCCCCCTCTCTGGGGGCCGAACAACACAGTAACCTTGGGTTCGGTGTGGGGCGGACTGCGGTAGTCGTCGTGGGGTTGTGGACCACTGCAGCTGTGGTGGCGACAGACCCTCTCTGTCGTTTGTATGTCCCCGGTTAACATACAACATACAACACACAAGCCTATGAGTGTCAACCTGAAACAGGGATTTGTGGCCGTCCCCTGCCAGATGTGAGCGGCCAGTTCCCGTTGTCAATAAATAAATCACAGAATTAAAAACATAGCGAACAATTTAAGGCTCTGTTTTACAGTGTGGACAGTTGGTGCCTTGTGATGGTGCTCTTTGAATCTTGCCTCAGCGAAATAAATTTTTTATCTGCTATATCGTCCTCGTGGTCATTAAATTGTGTGCAATTATTGTGTGTTGGACAGCGAGGCGTTGTACCAGGGTAGGTAACAGAGCGTGCAAATTCTAAACTCTACTACACCCTAGTGAATTTGTGACTTTAAAGTACTGTTCTACTTGCTTGACGGGTACAGCAGTACAGACCGTAACCGCCGTCTTATTGTGGGCTGTTTTTAAGGGCCTGGAAAATTTGAAATATTCGCTTCTCAATTGTATAAGCAGGTTTAAAAAGCATATTGATTAAGCTTTCTGGCCGTTCGTTACATCGTGGATCCACGGTCGTCAGTAAACTACGATATGAGCGTGAGCATGGTGTAGGGAAGCAGCCTACTCACGCCGTAATAAATTCACATCAGTCTTTCCATTGTGTGCCAGCCAGTCCGTTGTAACTAGCTCCGACGTCATAAATGTTGCGCAATACTTTAAAAATCAAGTAAATAACCTGAAACGGTTCTAGCATGTCAGGAGTAACACTAAATCAATATGTGTTGAATGTCAGTTCAATAACTTTAACCATTTTCAAAATTTGGACGTTTTTCTGTAAAAATCAACAGAAAAGAGCTAGAGACTTAAAAATTTATATTTAGATTCCTTTTTCATAATAATTTAATAGAAACAGTACTTTGGCTTTCACAAATTAAAATTTTAGTGGAAACTCGTGATTTTCTGGTTTTTGTCTTAAAAATTAAGGAAGCAAGATAGATTAAGTAGGCTAACAAATAAGGCCCTGATGTTTAAATTTAAGTAGAATGGAGATCTGCTATAATCATAAAGATGTGAGAAGTTTCAATTGAATAACTATAAAACTATAGCGATAGCGTGTCTCCAAAGGGCAAGTTCAGAGCTTGTCTACTGCGTGTAGTGTAATTAAATTAATTCTCTCGCCCAAAATAATTGACT
This sequence comes from Schistocerca piceifrons, assembly GCF_021461385.2. NCBI lineage: Eukaryota > Metazoa > Arthropoda > Insecta > Orthoptera > Acrididae > Schistocerca > Schistocerca piceifrons. The sequence goes on along the minus strand of NC_060138.1, from coordinate 1,222,856,617 downwards.
TAGCCACGTCAGATTTTTATTACGATTACTTACCTGTGTGCTGAATGCACATTTAAATTGAGAGCTTCATCGGCCATCAGCAAAAGAAGCTATGATTTATTCGGTAACTTAAAGTGGTGCATTACTAGTCCAGCGGCTAGTCGGGAGAGCCGATTTGATCAGGCGTTCCCTCAGCCGTCCGCAGCGCGGCTTTATATATAAGAACGCTGCGCGAGAGAGCAAGGCCCCAGTTCTCTCCAGACGCTGAATAGCACACCATCTGTGCCGGGAATCGCGTCGCGTCGGTATCATTGCTATAACCAGCCTCGGAGGCCGTATTAAGTTACTCGGGATACTCGTAACCATGAAATCATTTTCGAGTGAAATATAAATTCTGGGATGACTTTAATTATCTATCTTCAGTTTGCGTATGTCGTATTTTCACGTGCCGTCGCGGGACAAACATTCTACCATTATTTAGCGTGGCGTTTGATGAACATTATCATCAAATTATGGCGAGCATTCACTTAAACATTTAATTTGGACAGTTATAGTTGCATCAGCGCATTAGACTCTGAACAGCTCTGTTAGTCAGATTGTGTGGATTCTTTTTTTTTTATTTCATCTGTGACTTTCAGAATACAGAGAACGTTTTTTACACGATCGTTTTTGATTATCAATCCCAGACAATCTCCTAATTCCTCACAGCTATAAGCTGTAGCTATAAGTGTATTTCTCAGATGAAGTGGGCACTAGGAATTCTAATTACAGGCTTCTCGTTTTGCTAATCACTTTCTGGTTGCCAAAATTGTAGTGAGAGAGCCAGTGTTGAGAACAGCAAAACAACAACATAAATAATAGGAACATTTTAAACAACAAATATTCCACCCACCGCTCCACATATGGTGCATAACGGCAGGGAAATGCATATGCATAATTTCTACATTACAAAACATTTTAAATAACAACATTAATTTCCACCAGCTGCCCCACAATGGTGGGGTCTGCTGTTTAAGCTTGCCCAGCGGCCATTAGCTGCAGACCGAATTATTCTTATTACTTATCGGTAGTAACTGCTCTCTGAAAAACTACCCGTCCTGTAATTACAAATTTGCTGCTAGTTGACGAAATATTTAGGCCTCTTATTTAAGCCCATCACCGTCTGGCACATGAGGTAATCACGTTTCGACCTTTTTTATTAATTCTTGAGTGATCACCCATAAATCTTAAAAGGTTTCTTGTCTGTAAGAACAGACACCACGCACTGAAGTAACTGATCCACCTTCTTCAGTGCGGATGCACAGTTACGTCTGATCTACTGCAGGGATTGCAGATTGGTGGTCCTAGGTGGGAGTGTGGGTCGGCCTAGGTGTGTGCCGAGACAGTCCGCGCAGTTGCGACACACACTGTGTCCGGGTGGCGCAGTGGTTAACGCAAATGCCTAGAAAGCAGGAGATCCCAGGTTCGACTCCCGTTCCGCCAGGCATTTTCACTTGTCGATGATGATTGCGCGTCAAGTTCCGATGCAACTGGCATCGACAGTCGCTTTCCTTCCCTACCTTTCCCTCTCCACTCTCAACTTACGTATAACTTCACAGTTGAAACAGGCCAATTTAGTATCAGACCCCTCTCTGGGCCTTCTTCTGACGGTGCATTGCTTTGTGTGTTAATCGGAATCTAATTGTGTAGTATAACTTTAGTTTTCTTATAGATTTAGGTAGTGCTCTGTCTGCTCCGGCTGGTTGTTAGCTTGCCTTGCCGCTCGGACGCGGCCGTTGCTTCCCCTGCAGTGCTGTTAGTGTCCTACCTGTTTGCACCGTCGCTGCGTCTTCATACGGAGCCTTGGCCAACCAAGCAGTTTCCTTGGACATTCTGTTAGTGCTCTATCTCCTTTAATGTTAATTTTAATCATGATAGTGTTTACTTAGCCATTTCATTCAGTTGTTCTTTATGAGTCAAATTTATGATTTGTTGATGCAGCTAGCTCCCTTTGTAGAAAGGACTCAAAGAAAAGGTGAAATTTGTTGTAGACATCTACTTTCAGAACTCAGATTTGGTGAATAAAGCCGATTTCTGGCCATCAGGAGTCACTGTCAGACACTTTGCTATCCCCGTTTTTCTCTTTTTTTTCCAAGAAAATTGATGGGTGTCTCTTCCATAAGACACAAGAACACAGCCAAAGAAAATACAAGGAAGCAGAAGCAGTTGCATCCTTAAAGATCCTCCTATGGAATACAGAAGGTCTAGAAAGTGCAGTGAATATCGCTCAAAGAGATTTTCAACAGCAATATGACTTATAAATACTAACATAATTTTTTTTACCGAAAACTGGCAACAGCCAGCATTTTACTGAACATATCTGCCAAGCGAAACAAGACGACAGAGGAAGACTCATGGAAGGAATAGCAGTCCTCATAAAACCGGAATCAACATCAATAATTACAAATGTCAACCACGAATATACACTCTTGACAGAAACGGAACACATTAAATTACTGTCAGCATACTTCCAATCGAACGAAATAGTCATTGATGGGACAGGCCAGCTGATTACTCAGAGTAAACATAATAAGCCACTAAATATTTCTGGAGACATGAAATGCAGAATGGGTATACAAAACTACAAAGCAAAAATAATAACGAAGAAATAGCAGGAAGAGGGCTTTATCCCATTAAACAATCCCAGCATATCTACATACACTTCCCACAATGGCTAAAGTACAATAGAGCTTGTATTCATAAACGGATAATGGCAAAAAGCACAAGAAAAAATAAAGAAAGAAACAAGGACTTTCGAGAACAATAGAAATCGACAAAGTTGAGGCAAAATCAGACGATATAAAAAAACTGAAATGCTAAAAGACAATTCACGACTAGAGAAAGCAACGGAAGCGGTAGGAGAACTCCTAAGCAAGCCACAAATCCCAGGTGCAAAAGGAGAGCTAAAAAATGGTTCGACATGGCGTGTTTCAGGCTAAGAGACGATGTGCTAGAAAGGCTGCATAACTAAAACGGTGAGCAGAGAGCCCTACATTCGTCAGAGCTTACGCCGAAAAATGGTATATCTAGAACCTAACACCAAAAGAAAAGAAAAGAACATCCAGGGAAAAAGAAGGAAACAAACTAGTAGAGGAAGGCACAACGCACCCACATATTGCACTGCGCCCGAGAAAGTCAACCCAAACACATTACATCGATATGAAAGAATGGGAGACGCACTTTGACAACATAGTGAACAAGGAAGTGCTAAAAGCCCACTAGAGGGCAAATAGAAGGCATTACCACAAACAATTACTGAAAGGGTCCCTTTGACCATAAAAGAGGTCAAAGGTGCCATTGACAGCACCAAGAACCAAAAAGCTGCAGGCCTGACAGATTCGTATAGCGAATATTTATAGGACACTACACAAACGCTAACGTCAACGCGGAAAAAAAAACTTTACGGTTACTGAATAGAAACTGCTTCCATTCCAGAACAGCGGAGACGATCAGTAATACAACTGCTGTGTTAAGGGGAAGGAGAGCCCAAGAACCCTAGCAAATACAAAAGCTAAGAACTGAAAGCTTGCCTTCCAAAGAATTCGGAAAAAGCAATAACGGAAAGAATAAAACAAACAAATAACATAAACCTCACCTAAAACCAAATGATATTCACGAAACTAAAATCAACTCCGACCGCAACAGAACTCCTGCTACAGAAATTTTGGGATGGCCTTGAAGACACGTAAAAGTTTCATGTAGTATTTATAGAGTCCACAAAAGTCTTTGACTTTATGAACAGAACGCAACTGTCAAAACACTAGATGAAACACTAATTGAAAACATCATATGGACACGAATCAGAAACGCAATAGTGCAAGGGAACGAAATAAAGATGCCAGACAAAGTCTCCCTATTAGGACCGATATTCCACTCAAACGGAGTACTGCAGGGAGACGAAACGAGTCCTCTGTCACTTGCAACGAAATAAATAATAAGAATACCCCAGAGAGAGAGAGAGAGAGAGAGAGAGAGAGAGAGAGCGAGAGAGAGAGAGAGAGTGTGTGTAACGTCACACGCACATGCAGACGATATTGCAGTAGGCTCCAAGGACATTGCCGAGCTACAAGGAGCAATAAACGATATGGGAGATTGCTGGGGCGAAGACGGCTGTGAGATAAATGTGGCAGAAACAGAAATAATGATCCAAATAAAGAGAGAAACAGCACCTTCATCAACTGAGACCTTCATGCTGGAGAGAAAACTGAGAATTGTACCAGGCTTCAAGTACCTAGGGGTCACGATACAAACAAGTGCAAGATGTTTAACGACACAGAAAAAGCAATGCAAGCAACAATGGCTATCCATGAAATAGAACACACTAGGTCTCTCATTCCACAGACAGCAATGGCACTATTTAGAGCGAAAATCCCCTCCGTAGTGGGGTACGTAGTTATCGGACCACATCTCAGAGTGAAAAACCTAACGATACTACAGAAATTAGAGTTACCTATATAAATAAAGCAAGTGGAGTGTCCAGAACGACACGATCCAGAGTTGTACACCTGCTGGCGAGGGAATCCTTAGTCACTTGAGACAAACCTGGTGCTACCCAACACCAGTGCTTCGTAAGGCACGAACATGGACAAAGGAAAACTTAGAGAGAAGACACATTATCACCAGAACGGAAATCGATGGTTTCCACAATCTTATTTGCAAAAATGTAATGAACCAGACGGAATGTGTGAGTTTAACCTGTGTCATCGAATATGCGAACGCTACCATCTAGTACTCTGTAGCAAAAGGGCACGGTCAATAAATGACTATGCAAACCACAAAAAGTAAAATTTCTAGTTTCGTATTTTATCATAAAAGTACTTTGAAGTTGCATGGCTATTTGGCTGCAATAATCTAATTATTATTTATGATTCTGAATTTTGTTTGCTGTTATATTTGTTAAATTTACCATCTTAACACCTGTAAGTGGTTTTGCATTTCAAGTAGAAACATCTACAGTTTATGAGAATTAATCCAAACAATAGCAGTAAGATTTTCTGGCAATAATTCGTCACTGCCGCCTCACTGACTCACTAAGCTGCAGTCGTGTCATGTCTTGCAATATTTTGCTGCCTATTTTGTTAAATAAACTGTTGTATGTGTTGAATCGTGAATGATGCTGTTGTTACCATGTTTTGTCCACCATTCCACCGCATAGCTGAGTGAGCTGAATCCTAATGTAGGTTGTTAAAGGAATGCAATGCGTCCTCACTTGAAAGATGTAAACTACAATCGCATTGCACAATAGTAGTGACAACGTTACACAAAAAATCATTTAAATCGAGTCCTATACATTCGTCAAGCTTGTGACAACACATGTTATTATGCGTCATTAAGACATACGTCGTGAGAATCTAATTGAAGTTGCTGTTTACAGAGGAGTTAGCGCAATGTCCTCATTACCACTAACATCAACGCAAATGATTTTTAAGTATAAAATTGATACCAAAATTTAAAAAATTAAACTAAATTAACAATTTTGACATGAAGCAAATTAAATGTGGAAAAATTTGTGGAGAAACACTTTGAAACACTGTAAAACATTTTTATAAAAAAATATAATTCTATGAAGGCCTAGACGAAAGAGTCACACCAAATAATTTTTTTGCCACTTGTTAAACTAACATCCGCATCTCAGCTTAAGTAAAAACGGCCTTTGGGCTGCGGTGCATTAGATGCAGAGAAGAAATGTGTACAAAGTGCCTGATACTTTACGTACTAGGAGATCAGCTGACATGTATTGAGCACATTTGACGCTGAAAACGTTAACAAAGACGATAATAGCCAAAAATTAGAACAAAACCCAAAACTTTAAGTCAGTTAGATCTCAGATGTAGTCAACAGTTATCGTTTAGTCCCTGATCAGATTTGTCGAAGAAATGTGTAAATGGCCACAATTTCGTTATTTTACGCAATTTTTTTTCCTGTTGGATTCTATTGCAACTTCAAGCCTACATCCATGCTATCCTGTGGATGTCGTATCACAGGTCGAGAACATCATGTTCAACGTTTTGATACGTAGTTCCTAATTGAACAAAAATCCAATTGAAAATGTAATATGTTTTACGATTCTTTCACTTCATGCTGTGTCCACAGTAAAATATGTCTGTTACTACACGATTTTAAGTTATGAAAAGAACTGAAGTTGAACTTGGATCTTGTGCTGGTTTGACATTCCATGAAAGTGGTGTTCACATGGGCGGATGTTGGAAATGAATTTCCTTGGGATAATAACGAATCATTAGAAATTGAACATCGAGCCGAAATTTCGATGGTGTGCGATGGGACGTAAAAAAGAACAGTCAAATGATAGAAGAGTTTAATCTGTTTAGAAAAAATTGACGTTTATTGAAAAATTCGATAAATTTGATTTTTTTCTTAGGAGGACATCACAAGGAATTGCATATTGTGCGGAGAAGATTACTCTTAATTTACTCGTTTTGATGATGATGAAACGTAAGCATTGTGACTCGTTTCCCTAGGGCTTCATGCTCCACGGGGTTCTTTCAGGTGTGATGTTGCCGGACCAGCAGGCCACTGCCGCTATTGACGTCACACTCTGGAGCTGTAGAGGCGCTCCCCGCCCAGTTTCGCTTTTAATGCTGGCGCTCTTAGCCCTTCCCACTACCCACTATCGGCTCGGATCCTAATTGAATGGGATATCGCATCGGGACGGAACGAAAGCGAACAAAGGAACAGCTAGATGGCTTCAGAATTGGGCGGACAACGTTCTTTCCGCCTCTGATTCCGATGGAAAGCGTGGGATCAGGACGGAGTTCTTTCAACTTGCTACGCACTACATCTTTCAGTGCACTGCTGAGCGTAATTGAGAAAAGTCGTCCACATCGAAAAATTTTGGCGTGGCGATTCGTCACCGTACTCTGGAAATAAGTGTAACTGACTTGCACTGATACTGTGTTAAGTATCTTGCTCATTACATTATGGTGAGTAACGACATCCAAGACAAAAGTTTCGGAGCAGCGCAAAAGCAATCTAACCTAGAGGAGGAATTACTTGACTCGGATAAGAACGAGAACTAATGGAGTACGGCTATCAGTTGAGATGGAGGAAAAGTAGTTTACATAGATGAACGGTTGTAATATCCACGAGATAAATTTTAGCTACAGTGTGACGGGAGGAAATTGTGCCTCTAACAGTTATTAACATTATCTATTCGACTTATGAAAAAACAGTGAAAACGATGATAAATATTAATTATTTATATAATATTTTATGATGTAATTGGACATATCGATGTGTATCATACAAAGACATTGTAAATTCCTTTTATGATCTGCGTTTGTCTTCCTTTTTTTTACCTTTTGTTGGTTGGCTTTTGTAGGTTCAGCACGCAAGACGCGTATCAAACTGAGGTCTGTTAAGATATTGTAATTATTTGTTAATTATTACTTAAGAATAGAGTTCATTATTATTATAAATATGAGTGAATAATTATTTGATACTTTCATTCCTCTCTCAGTAAGCATTATCCGTGTTAATTATTTCTTCCCGCTGCAAGGAGCTCAGCCATTGATGATAGCGATTTGTATCGCGTTTCTGTCTGTGTTTTCCTTAGAAAAAATTCAAATGTTTGCTTGATGAAGTCTAAATAGTGCACAATACGAAAGTAAAGTTTAATAAAATTTTCAAATACTTATCCTATTTCCTCTAACAATAGAAAGTCTCTAACAAATGTCTGCCTCCATCTTAACAATTATCTCAGCGGCAAATTCAAATTACGCAACTATGCAGACATAAATGCCGAAGGCAATAAAAATGTGTAAAAATAAATGTGCACCTGTGGGTCTCAACTCTTTTTAATGAAAATAATTCGAATCAGATTGGTGCATTAAAAACAGTGCTCATAGCACGATCCATATAACAAAGTTTTCTTGCTTATGTATGGACCCGAAATTAATTACTCACGAATTGCGAAGAATATTGTTTCAGGTAAGATACGTCAGCGTTGTGCGCGGCTAACATTCGGCGGTTTTAATGATCATTTTGCTGAAGATAACTGTTTCCATCATAATCAATAGTTTAATAAAATCTGCTGTATGAACTGTGATTTAGTGACACTTACACAACTTACAGACAACACTTTAACACAACGTTAACTTGGAGTTCTTTAGCAACTTGATCAAATCTTTAGGCGGGAGAAAAATTATTTAGTAATTACTCATGTAATAAAATAAGATTATCATTTTCAATCACAAATTAGTTAAATACCAAACCACTGAATAACAAAGAGAACGCCACACAGCGCGAAAGCAATCTAACTTAGAGGAGGAATTGCTTGGCTCGGAGAAAAACGAGAACTAATGGAGTACGGCTATCAGGTGAGTTGGAGAAAACATATTTCACATAGATGAACGGAACGCGCATGGCAATTTTTAAATGAAGAGTCTCAACATTCTCCTTCATCGACTTCGTGAAACTCTGAAAAACGAAAATCATATAATGATAAGTTTCTGACCTCATTCCGACCCTTAATCTCATGGTGCGGAATATTTGAAGAGGATAACTATGATGTATTTCAGTTTGCCATTATTAAAGTTATCACTGAAATTTGTTGAAAGAAAGTTATTGGAAATAATTCCAGAGTGTTCGAACGAGTCTTTTGCAACTTTTCCCACATGGTGATGTCCCTTAAGATTCAACTACCTCTTCCATTGGGTTCTTATTTATGCATGTCTCTTGTAGAAGTGATTTACACATTGATATTGTTTTGGCCTGACGTCCCTTTAAAATCTCGCGATAGTGAAAACTAGGCGGTAGGAAATATGTACGCACGATTCAGCACTTTACATTTTCAATATCCTATTTGACGATGGCAATGATTCATATGCAAAGATAAGCTGGCTGCGACGAGACAAGCTGTGTGACTACCGTTCGTTCATCACAGGGTATGCGCCACACATACTTCACATCCGGGGTCAAATACTTGTCGTTAAAATCGTGACACCAGGTCTAATTTACCAAATATAGTAGCTGTATCCACCGTTCGGAGAGAAAAGGAGTATGTGGAAAACTCCGATAAGGAGAAGGGACTGGGTGATACGACATCTGTTAAGACATGAGGGAATGACTTCCGAGGTACTAGAGGGAACTGTAGAGGAAGACAGAGAATAGAATACATCGAGCAAATAACTGAGGACGTAGGTCGCAATTGCTACTCTGAGATGAAGAGGTTAGAACAGGAGAGGAATTCGAGGCAGGCCGCATGAAACCAGTCAGAAGACTGATGAGAAAAAAAAAAAATCCACCCATTAACCAACCGTTTTTGTAACACCTCTGTTTCTACTGAACTCCTCTGGAGGAAGCTGTCCTACACTCTGCACACAATTCAGCGCCCAATTAAGAAACTTTCGAAGTGATTGCCTGTGTCATCCTCGTAACGTACCGATAAAAAATTAATGTTTATTGCCAGTTTCTCTCTGTCTAACGTAAAGTAAAAATGTCCACCCTTCCTATATGACATTTCTTCGGCTCTTGTTCTACGTTTTCTATCGTGTTTCTCTAACTCTCCCTCTTCCTCTTCTCCCACGACCATTGCGGCCAGCGCCTTCAATCTACAGATTTGCAAGATGTCTTTGTTTTCCTACTTTTAGTGATGTCATGTCATGCCATGTCATGTCTCTACTTACGCTGCAATCATTTTTAAATTTTGTACACAACAAATAACAAAAGAACGAAGCAGTGAAAGGTCTCTGTTGGATTCCTTTCATGTTAATTTCTTAAATCTGTTGTCATTCACGGCATAAATTCATCTTCTAAATTTACTGTGGTGTTTCTGACTATCTGGGAGGAGACTGAGCAGTGAAACGTGTTACTTTTACACATAAACAAGAACGATCTGTCACACTACTACACTTTAAATTTATGTCACACAGTCTCATACGGAACCTACATCCGCTTTCTTTTATATACTGTATATGATAAGATACTGTCATCCCCCTTACCTTCTGTGTGAGAGGATGAATGAGCAAATGTATTTCTAGTTGCATGCTGGATGGTAGCAGACAAGCCTGTCTGCTAGAGAACAGTAGGACCAACGTCGGAACAGGTAGCTACGCTTTCAAAAAGCAGAGAGGTTTCCATTCTTAGTATGGTCCTGTCCGTCCCTTGTCATGTTGGTATAGGAAGCTGCCTCTCTGGCCACTTCCGTTTGTATTTGTGAGCCACCCTCAGGAAGGGACCACGGCAGTCTGTCCACGGCGAGCGTCTGAAGTGGTAAGATCTCCGGCTAAGCGCGTGTCTGCTAAGTCCGTACGACAATGGATTTCTTAAGTTCAGCCTAACTGAAAATTTAATCACCTTTATTTCAGGTTTAGCTCTAAAATATCTAATGTTATCTTAAATTACAACGCAGTGTAATTCGAGTGTGAAGTTCAGAATATCTTCCGGTAGTTGCTTTGTCACCACTTTGTGAGTAAAGTGGAACCACGTGTTGATCAGTAACTCTAACTAAGATCATCAATCTTAAATGCGAATGTGCGTGAGATTATAACATCTCGTCTTGACAATGTTTTTCAACATAGCAACTTTTCTTTATGTTCAACCCACGTGGGGTGTACTTTGTGAGACCAGTACCCCGTGCTTATACAATTGTTTGACCCATCAGGTTAATAATAAGACGATAGTAACCAGTTCGAGGTTTTTCTTTAGTAAATTGCGTTTCGATGTAATTTATTTTAGTTATCAAAATTATTGTGGAGTTACACTCTTTGTGTAAACCAAGTTGACCACGTGAAGCATGTGGTGTAAGCATCAAAGTAGCCCTCAGATATTCTTTTCGGGAAGATTTCACAGAGATTTAGTGTGAATTTAGTATACCAGAGTGTGGTAATTACATAACGGACAGGATTTTGCTATGAACGTAACTTCTTTGGGTGAAAATTGAATCGGTTGGTTGTGGTTAACTTCCTCTTGTATATGTTTCAACGTTCTTTGTGTGTTATTTTATGAATGCAGTGTTGTATGCAGTCTCCCAATCCTGGCTCCATATTTGATGTGTTACGTAAGATTACAAACTCACATTTTCACAATCCTAAATAAGGCACCAGTTTAGTTATGAATCAAGTTTAATATGCAGAAATTTCAATGAACAATGTCAAAATAAATTTCCAAATATAAACTGATTTGTTTCTTTTTATTGAAATTCTCTTTTTTATGTATATATCACCGGTTGTCGTATGACTGTTAAAAGATTATAATTAATGTTAGTCTGGTTGGGAATTTGGTAAGCTAGTCTGGATACCTGGTGAAACAGTTGCGCAGTAATGCAAGGTTAACTTCCCCAGACAGCTCACAGCTTTTAACCCGCTTTTATTGTCTATCTGCACCGCTTTCAGAACAAATTAAAGAAAAAACATTACAGCAGGAACAATGAACATCATAATGCAAAGGGGGAGATATTATTATTCATCTTACAGAAAACATATCTACTTACCTTGTAGCATATTTCTTTCTTCTGAATTCTACTCAACACAAATGTCTGTTAGAAAATGATTGATGTTCTTTGACTGAAGAAAGCTATACCGGAAACTAACACACCACGCACCTCTAGAAGTTACATAACATGTTTTCGGGTATCAGGTTAACCCAGCGATTAATGGATGGACACTTGCTGGGTGAAAACTTGGATATATCTTTTCTAGCTAGATACAGAAACGTTACCAAGTTACGTGGGACACATTCCCCAAGGGTGTGAACCCGTCACCGCCTTGAGATCGTGCGGCGGCCCGCATTCATCTTGGACTTCATTTGCTTCCCAAGGAAACAAGGCCGGATTCAATCTATCGCTGTAAGTTTCTCGACCATCGCTCACAGCTTAGCGGTTGCACTTTAATGTATACTGATGGCTCTAAGACTGGCCGTGTGTCGGGTGAACATTCATCATTGGCACCAACCATTTTCGGTATCCGTTTCCAGACCACCCAGTACATACGGCGACACATTCTTCTTGGTTATGTCATATGCTCTGATTCTCTCAGTGCCCTGCAGAGCCTCTGTTGCTATACCACGCCCATCCATTACTGCAACGGGTCCAAGAAAAGCTCCCACTTACTCCTGTTGAGAGAGCCACTATGATGTTCGTGTGGGCTCCTGGTCACATCGGTCTGGCGGGAAATGAGATTGCTGATGCTACTGCAAAGACTGCAGTCCTCCTACCAGGGTATGCTACCTCTTCCATTCCTTCGAATCATCTCAGTTTTGCCGTCTGTTGGCAGATGATGGCACTTTGGCATCACGACTGGTCTTCTCTTCACGGAAACAAGCTACGGGAAATTAAACTGTCAAGCAACGCTTTCGCCGGCCTCCTCTCGGCCCTCTCGCCGTTAGGAGATCGTTTTCGCTAGGGTGCGTATTGGCCACCAAGTGGAAGAAGGTGCCATGGAATAACTAGTGAAATTACACACAATTTTCAGTAACACTTTTTTGTTCAAATTTGGTGCAAGACTTTACGATATTAAAAAAACAACAGTCATTTAACAAATAAGTCACAATTTACGAAAGGAAAGGACCGTTACATTATTAATTATTATAAAAAAATTTCCACGCCAGTAAAAAGGAAGAAGAGGCAAGCAATTTGACGTATACAACACAACACTTTATAATGTTTCAAGCTCAGCTAAATTACAGGTGAATTTCACTCCATTCATTAAACGGTGCAGAATCTAACTTGTCTGCAACATATAAAGACAATCCTGTTTACAAAAGTTATCAAAATGGAAAAACCAAAATGCATGAGTCGTGCACACGGGGGGACACTCACAGTTAATAACATTAACATTTCCAAAACATATTAAAAAAAACAAATTTTACAAATTTCTGCCAGTTAACTTACGGCAAACATACAAGCTCGCCAGGTAGGACTTGCGAACTTCTACAACATTCTCCTTTAAAGGCAACAACTTCTACCCGTAATTAAATGGCGAACTTTTGCATGGCAAGTAAACACACTAATAAGCAACTACCTTTATAAAACCAAGTAAGCATGTTGAGTAAAAGCCTTAAAAGGTATTGAACTGGAAAAACACACAACAGTTTTTCCTGACTAGAAACAATATAAAAAAATCCACAACGGCGTACATTAACAACCTTGCTTACCTGTAGCCAAATATACAATAAACACATATTTACGTAAGTTACAGCTTCTAGATGAGCAGGAATTCGTTATGCAATTGACTAGTTCTTACCACGAGCCAAAAGGAATTTTTCTTCTTTCTTAGAGTACCTTTTACACGTGAGTCTAGTAATACTAGTTATGGCAGGCGAGAGAATGGATCAGGTCTTAGTGCCTTGCATTTTAAACAGTACAGTCATTAGTGCCTTAGACTTTCACATACATGGCAAAGGGTAACAGTCGAATAAACCCATAGGTAAGCTGGGAGGGGAAAGAAGGAATCCGAACCACAGATTTACTCTGACTCTCCCTCCCCTTTCGTCCTCAAAAGGGGATAAACGGACCACCCTTTCTAATAGTACCACCTTCCCGCTGGTGGGCAGACGAGAATAAATGACGGGGAAGCCCCCCACCCCACCCCCAAAAAATACGGCTGGTATAATTAACAACAATAAGTAAATTGAATTCAATTAATCTCCATAAAATCTGTTAACGATCAATACTCAACTTCTGGTGCGTTACAACTCTCAGGACTGAACCAATGCAACACCTCGAAATGCTATGCCGAGCCGCCCGCTGCCAGCCTTTTCAACGGACGCAGGAAGGCGCGCCTATTTTCAGAACCGCCAGTCGACAGCATACGTCCGAACTGCAGATTAAACCCCTTCCGGACCCACGCTCAAGAATATTCCCTTCGCGACGAGCAGTTAACGCCCCGTACCATGGAGTCGCTGCTCGCGTCGCTTACGCTGATGCCGCGGTCTGTGTGCCGTCCCTCTAGCACCGCCAGAGTAGTCGCTTCTTGATGCCCCGACTGCCAACTCTCCACGAGAGCCCGTACAGGCACCTCTTAAACCCACGCGAAAAGCCACTTTTGCCCTTTCCCGCTAGAGGGAGACACCGAAGCCTTCTACTGCGCCATCGCCAGAAAACGAAGGGTGAGTGCTTCACGCTACGCTCTGCTGCGCGCTATTCAAAGCTAACTTTACTACAGCTCAATCCGTCGTATCATTACGGTGAAGGACATTTAATTTCTGGTTCGCGACCTCCACTGTCTGTACGGCGTATTTTGTGGACATTTCTCCAAGAGAAAGTCCTTGTTTTTAGCTCTCTTTCCTTCCTTCGATTGGGCTTCAGGTATAATTGTTTTATACTTTTGTTTCTAATTAGTGTTCCAAGTTTATGACATGGATGCTTATGACCTCAATTGTGTATGTGCCCAAAACAACAGGAAAAAATAAAGGAAGAAAAAACAAAATAAAGACCATCTGAAAAACGTCTGCATTAGAACAGCGTAATCTACATACATCTCTGGAAGCCAACAGACTCATCCATGGGGGTAAGAATAGAGGGAGATGCCGTGACGTCACAGCTGTGAAGCTATGTGAAGCCGAGGGTAGCCATCTCAATCCGACCAAAACATTGCTGCTGTAAGCTTGTGTGCATAGGCTTGTCGCTCGCTCTTGGAAGGATTTTGCGCTATAATGGTGACTTGTGTGGTGTTCAGATGTACGAATCGTTCTGATTATGATGCGAAATCGAAGGGAATAACATTTCATGTGTAAGTTGTCTCGTTAAGTGTGATTTTATAACTTCATTGTGAATGAACGTGTGCTAAATCGGTACTTGTACTATAGCGTGTTTTTCTCCTGTATGATTTTAGATTTCCTAAAAATGAAAGTCGGAAAGCTCTGTGGGAGAATGCCGTGAGGAGGAAGAATTGGCGTGCGTGTAAATGGAGCACTATATGTTCTCAGCATTTCCGAGAAGAGGACATAGACCGAACTTCCCTTTCAACAGTAAGGCTCCGAGAAAATGCTGTACCATCAGTTTTCCCTACACACCCAAAACATTTGCAAAAGGTATGTTAATTCAAAGAATTAAAATCTTAGTTTTCAAGTTCACGTTTCAGTATAATACGTACGTATCGTCGATAATCGAAGTGTTGAGTAACTCACTTTGTCTTCATCATGTACCAAATTAAAAGCTAACACTGCATTAACTGGCGTAAAGTATAGACCTAAACAGGACACTGTGTAGATTTGCCATTTTATGTACCGTATTTCAGTAAATATTGGTGATAATGAACAGTGTTTCCAAGTAGTGTAACGTAACTTAAATGTCCCAGTACGTATTACAAACAAGACGTATTTATGGGGCTTTGGAGGGAGGGTATAGCTAACTTAGTTTTCAGTTTCTATTATTTAGTTTGTGATACACGTTTATTACTGAATTAACAAAATTGTATTGTTTATATTGAAGGCTAGCTATCGTAATATTACATTAAAAACTATTTTTAATGAGAAGAAACGCGGAATTTCGCCTTTACGAGATTTTGTTTTAAACAAAAACTTTGAAACAACGAATCTGATGACGTTAGATGCGTATGTGGTGCTACGGTCGCAGGTTCGAATCCTGCCTCGGGCATGGATGTGTGTGATGTCCTTAGGTTAGTTAGGTTTAAGTAGTTCTAAGTTCTAGGGGACTGATGACCTCAGATGTTAAGTCCCATAGTGCTCAGAGCCATTTGAACCATTTTTTTCGTATATGGTGCAATTAGCGACTGTAATACACGCAGCGCTATAACACACTGGCAATGTTTTGGTCAGAGTGTCATGGCAGCGAGCCACGCCCCCATGGCTTCAAAACGTAGTACGGCTGGGATACGTAGCGCCATCTCCCCTTATTCTTACCTCCATGGACTCAACACAACGTCGCGTAGCAATGGTCTTTGACAACATCTTTACGGGAACAGCGTAGTCTACATGCTTCTTTGGACGCTAAGAGGCATAATACGTCGCCTATGCAGCACCGCACTACAGCGCGGTTTCTGACAAGCAACAGCTAACACATCGCCATTTCCATGGAAGCGGCGTCATCTTGACGTACCAACAGGCACCACCAGCTGGCGTTCAAAGTTCGCACAACATTTTGTATTGTTGCACTTGTATTTAAAGTTCATTTGGAGTTAATTAATTTTATTAACGACATGCACTATTCATTTAAAGAGCAGCATTTGTGTAATGATACACATATTGCTGTACTGATAGTTTTATACTTCATTTGTACGTCATAAAACTTTTTCGTACAGTTAGGTCCCACTGGCTGCAGCTGACGTAATGCAGCAAATAGGTGCGCTATCAGGCACTGTTTAAGGCATGGCAGTAGAACCACTAAGAGCAGTTATCGTGTTGACAGAACGTAGTTACTCAGCACGTCACAGCTCTAGTAAATGGGTGAAACATCCTGACCTGTTACTTTATTTTTTGTACATTACATCCAGGACTGACTTCCCTAATCGCGTGCTGTTTGATAATCGTTACAGTGCAATCAATCTCAAAACGGCCTACTGTACGTGCCGAAATCGGTCATTTTAAATAAGTGATATTGTGCGATGGTACTGTTTCTTCGTAATTAATTAACACAAGTAAGATCACTAACACTCCCAACCATGATGGTTAAAGTCAAGTAGTTATTTAGTTAGAAACAGTTATTGACGTGGACCTCAGGGAGCGAAATTAAAAAAAAAAAAATGTGGCTGCTGTGACTCCAACCCCAATAGATAATGGTTTCGGTGAGAGTAGTGTCGAAGCAGAATGTGTACCCTGACAGAATTAGCAAATGTCTGATATAGAAATTAATCACTACCATGTCGTTGTGGTGAGACTGAGTAACATGAAACTTAAATTCAGAGTAAATCAAAGCAAAATATACGTATTTAAAATGCAGACAAAAATTCGCTTAACAGTTTTCGAAGAGTCTCCATTTATCCGAAAGGAACTGTATAACCATTGGCAAGTTGTGGTTTACATTCGAAGAAGTGGTATTTCATACCAAGTAATGTAATAAGAGACTTAGCAGAACCCCCATGGCACACAAAACAGAAAACAATTCAGGGTGCTGTTACTGTAACGAAGAAAGCATACCAGATTTAAATGAACGCGGAATCTACAAGACTGGCGAAAGCTTAAGGAAACTCGAAAGCCTTGACTTACAGGTGAGGTGCTTTTAATAGTTTCCAGGACAAAACTCTGTCTGAAAAACTGGAAGAAACGCCAAAGAGACTGTCGTCGTATGTAAAGTATACCAGCGATGAGACTCAATCAATAGCTTGACTTTGCGATGGCAATAGTAATATTACGATTACTGCGCCACTGAAGCAGAGTTACTAAGCACCGTTGTCCTAAGTTCCTTCACCAAATTAATGGCAGTAAACATTCCGGAACATGAATCAGAAAGAGGTCTTACTATGTGTAATTTAGAAGTAGGTGCTCTCGATGTAGCGAAGAAAACGCAAGTCTTCCGAATCAGACTGTAGACCAGTTAGGTCATTTCCCAGTATGCTGATAAAATATCTCCATATTTTGTTTAATTGCTCGGTTGGCAAAAGATCTGCACCTATAGATGGAAAAGTATCAGCACAGGTCACAACAGAACCATTATGGAAACAGGGGTAATCCAACGAATTATAGACCCGTGTCGTTGAGAACAGTTTGCAGTAGAATTTTGGAATGTTATCTGTGCTCGAACATTATGACATACCGCGAAGAAAACAGTCTGTTGACACGTAAGGAGTACGGATTCCGAAACCATCATTCTTGTGAAACACGACTGGCTCATTCTCACGAAGTAATGTGTGCTGTTGACGTGGGTTATCGAACAAATTTGAACTTTCTTGATTTCAGAAGGCTTTTGATACCATTCCTCACAAGAAACTTCTAATGAAATGATGTGCCTATCGTCTTAGCTGTGCGACTAGATTCTTCATTTCCTGTCAGAAAGATCACAGTTCTTGGTTCAAATGGCGGTAAGCACTATGGGACTTCACATCTGAGGTCATCAGTCCCTTAGACTTAGAACTACGTAAACCTAACTAACCTAAGGACATCACACACATCCATGGCCGAGGCAGGATTCGAACCTGCGACCGTAGGAACCGCGTGGTTTAGGACTGAAGCGCCTACAACCGCTCTGCCACAGCCGCAGTTATTGGTAGCTGACGAAATTACATCTTGACAAACCGAAGTGGTATATTTGGGATTCCGCAAGAAAGTGTTTAAGGCCCCCTCCTGTTCTTCACATAAATAATTTAGGAGACAATCTGATCAGCCCTCTCAGAGTGTTTGCAGTTAATACTTTCATTTACTATCCAGTAAAACTCTGAAGCGATCAGGTCGAAGACAAAAAAAGTTATTTAGACAAGATATCGACATGATGCGATACATTAGATGGGAGTCAAGAAAATGTTTTCGGAGCAAGTTACCAATTGAAATTTCACGAAAAGGCGCAGAATCAACGATAAACGCCTTTTTTTAATGACTACCACTTATTAATCTGCTTAGTTATCGATTAACACTGGGAGGTTTCTCTTTCCATTTTTTTTTTTTTTTTTTTTTTTTTTTTTTTTTTTTTTTTTTTTTTTTTTTTGTGAGGAAGACCTCACCAGTACAAAAAAAATCGTAATGTTTCTTTTACTCGATAATTAACCCAATTTTGGTGTTTGTCGATTCAGCTAAATACCTAACTAGGAAATAAAACTGTACGTTTTGGTGCAAATGGCTCTGAGCACTATGGGACTTAACTTCTGAGGACATCAGTCCCCTCGAACTTAGAACTACATAAACGTAACTAACCTACGGACATCACACACATCCATGCCCGAGGCAGGATTCGGACCTGCGACCGCAGCGGTCGCGCGGTTCCAGACTGTAGCGCCTAGAACAGCTCGGCAACTCCGGCCGGTCACTGAACGTTTTCTTGGCAGAAATAAAATGGAAGGAATCTACTGAAGAGAATACCTAGACCATGTTTGTTCGTCCCCTCCTCGAGTGTTGCTGCGTGTTATAAAATTCTTCCTAGCCAGGACTGACGGAGAAGATCGAGAAAGTTACAAGAAGGGCAGCTAGTGCCGCATTATCGTGAAATAGGTAGAGAGTGTCATGGAAATGATGCGCGAGTAGGGGTGACAGCAATTAAAACAATGGCGTTTTTCGTTGACGCTGGACCTTTTCACGAAATTTCAATTGCCAACTTCCTCTGAAACTACATTGTTGTTTCCCCCATACAAGCTGGGCGGAGTCGCCAAGCGGTTCTATTTGCTACAGTCTGGAACCGCGCAACCGTTACGGTCACAGGTTCGAATCCTGCCTCGGGCATGGATGTGTGTGATGTCCTTAGGTTAGTTAGGTTTAAGTAGTTCTAAGTTCTAGGGGACTGATGACCTCAGAAGTTAAGTCCCATAGTGCTCAGAGCCATTTTAACCATTTTGAACCCCCATACAAATCAAAAAATGTCCAAAGTGATAAAACAATCTTAACGGTCTACAGAAAGATTTACGTGTTCATTTTTCCCACTTGATATTCCGGAGGGGAACGGTGGAGAAATCTTGTTGACCCATCACGGATCGAACGGTCGAGAAATGGTCTGCAAGTAGATTGATGACCCCTCTGAGAAACACTTCAGTGTGAATAGGAGACTTGTAATGTAGACGCAGATGCAGAACCAGGATTGTGACTTCCACTGTCTCACTTGGAGGTGGTGTAATACTGTGCTGGTGTAGTGAGTCAGCTCGTGGCGTGAAGGGTACACCTCCCCTGAGGGACAGAGTGGCTGCTGGCGAAGGGCCGGGCCCTTGAGCGGCCCACAATACACAATACAGTACCTCCGCTGTTGAGGCCGCACAAAGCGGCCGTGTGTCCCGCGGTGCTACGGCGGCCGCGGCAAGTAGGCAGGGGGACAAGCACCAAATACAAAGCCAGCCCTCCGTCGGCTCCGCTGTTTGCACACGCCGCCGCGCCGCCCTGCGTTGACATTTGTGGAGCCTCTGCTGAAACCGCAAGGCACTTGCCGCGTGACACTTACAGCACAGCGGCACAAATAGGCCAGGCCATTGTTTATGTTGTCTGGCTCGCAGGCCACTGAAATTGCGTCTCCTAAGGTAGAACGGTCACTCCACAAGCCTCCGGCACGGAAACATCTCCTTGCTCAATGCTACGATGACTGTGTCTTCGCACGGTCATGAGAATCGTCATTAAATGGGGGCTTTAAACAATATCGTGTCGATGTAGTATCGCCTACATCGAGGAAACGTGATACACGGTTTCTCGTCGACACTTCTTACTTTTGAATAAAATAAACAAATTCTAAATGCTCCAACTGCTAATAACTTCACAGGTGTGCGACATAAAATTTGTTTCAAATTTATTAACAATCATATACAACAGTTCGCTCGGCGAAAGATCCGTACCCAATGACTGGAAAGTTGCACAGGTCACACCAATATTCAAGAAAGGTAACAAGAGTAATCCAGTAAACCACAGGCCCATATCGTTAACATCGATATGCAGCAGGAATTTGGAACATATATGCTGTTCGAACATTATGAATTACCTCGAAGAAAACTGTCTATTGACACACTGCCAACATGGGTTTAGAAAATATCGTTCTTGTCAAACACAACTAGCCCTTTATTCACATGAAATGCTAAGTGCTATTGACAAGGGATTTCAGATCGATTCTGTATTTCTGGATTTCCGGAAGGCTTTTGGCACTGTACCATACAAGCGGCTCGTAGTGAAATTGCGTGCTTATGCGACTGCATATGTGATTTCCTGTCAGGCAGGTCACAGTCCGTAGTAATTGACGGAAAGTCATCGAGTAAAACAGAAGTGATTTCAGGCGTACCCCAAGGTAATGTTATAGGCCCTTTGCTGTTCCTTATTTATATAAACGATTTGGGAGACAATCTGAGCAGATGACGCTGTCGTTTATCGACTAATAAAGTCATCAGAAGATCCAAACAAACTGCAAAACAATTTAGAAGAAATAGTGAAATGGTGCGTAAAGTGGCAGTTGACCTTAATTAACGAAAAGTGTGAGGTCATCCACATGAGTGCTAGAAACAACACGTTAAACTTCGGTTACACGATAAATCAGTTTAATCTAAAAACCGTAAATTCAACTAAATACCTAGGAATTACAATTACGAACAATTTAAATTGGAAGGAATACATAACGAATGTTGTGGGGAAAGCTAACCAAAGACTGCGTTTCATTGGCAGGACACTTAGAAAATGTAACAGACCTACTAAGGAGACCGCCTACACTACGTTTGTCCGTCCTCTTTTATATTACTGTTGCACTGTGTGGGATCCTTAGCAGATTGGACTGACTGAGTACATCGAAAAAGTTCAAGGAATGGCAGCACGTTTTGTACTATCGCGAAATATGTGAGATAGTATCACACAAATTATGCAGGATTTGGGATGGGCATCATTAAAAGAAAGGCGTTTTTCGTTGGGACGGAATCTTCTCACGAAATTCCAAACACAAACTTCCTCCTCCGAATGCGAAAATATTTTGTTGACACCGACTTACTCAGGGAGGAATGATCACAAAGATAAAATAAGGGAAATCAGACATCGCACGGAAGGATATGGGTGTTCATTCTTCCCACGCGTTATACGAGTTTCGAATAATAGAGAATCATGAAGTTGGTTCGATGAACCCTCTGCGAGGCACTTAAATGTGATTTGCAGAGTATCCATGTAGATGTACAGTGTGAAACGTCCCCTTTTTACAACAATTATACCTGACTGCGCTTAAACTGACATACAATATTTTTAGCGCAACGCAATCTGACTTTCAAAAATCCCTACAAAAGAATGGCCCTGACTGACATTAACCTATACGTTTCACAAATCACTTACCTCACAAAAATCTTGGTTACTCGAACTACTGCAATACAGCGAGCACCACTACTGCCAGCTAAATAAAAGATTCAAACTACGGAAGGCCTAACTACTGATAGGGATAGTTAGCAAATGAAAGATATTAATAGAGAACAAACAATGTATTTACCTTAATATCATATATATATATATATATATATATATATATATATATATATATATGTATATATACATACAGCAGTTCATGACAAATTTCAAAACTCCGCCATCTCTCTCCCCACATCCACCACTGCTGGCGGCTCACCTCCAACTGCGCAACGCTACGCGCTGTTCACATGCAGCTGCCGCTGCCCAACACTACAATGGCAGACAACAATGCAAACTAGCCACAGACTTCACACAGCACAGCCAGTGATTTTTATACAGAGGTGGCGTTACCAATAAAAAAACCTAAACAGCCTACTTACATAGCCCCCATGCTCCCCACAAAAATTTTTACAAATTGTTTTGGGCAGTGGCCAATACAGATTTGAAAAAGTTTTTCATAATTACAATAACAAAGATATCAAATGCGCACACTTATTGATACAATGTTAGTCAAAAGCTAAACTTTCTCACAGTCCATAGAGACAGTCCTGATTGTTTATCACGGTAAAATAGCAGTGTTTTTCTCAAAGTCTGAGCAGTAAAAGAAAATGCACATGGAAGTAGTCGATTTCCATGCAGTCTTGAAGAAGTAGTGTTGTCCTTCCAACGGAAAGACAGTGCTGACTCTCGACATGCAGACAGGTAATGGGCCACAACAGAGCAAACCCACAGCAGAGTCATTCGAAGTTTTGAAGAATATTGGTAGGTAGGTCATCACAGAGCAGACCCACTGTAGTCCTAGTAGAGAGTATGGTATTGGTGGGCCACCAGAGGTGCAGACCCACTGTAGTCCTTGTAGAAATAACGGTGTTGGTGGGTCATCAAAGATGCAGACCCACTGTAGTCCTTGTAGAGATGGCCAGCAGCCATCTGTTGTGACTGTGCAGGTGCACAATCACCATCGAAGAGTCTTGTGGACAATATAGCAAGTCCATGAACCACCACTTGTGCACGCGCAGAAAATTTTTTTTGAAATGTCCTTAGAACCAGCAATGCTGTTATCCAGTCCCTTGCTGAATTATTAACACACGTGCAAACACTAACAGTCCGTACTTCTCACATACTGTGCATATATTATGGCCAACAGAAACGTGTGCAGTGAAATGATACTTAATTTGAAGAACTGGTAACAATTACAATTCGATAACATAAAAATACAATAACAAAGGTACAAAATACATCATTAAAGAACATAACAATACAGATAACATTTGTAGTAAAACAGGCTTTACAAAAGAATAGAAATAGACATATACATCAGTGTTACAGGAATTATGACATAAGTACATACATAAAGATCAGAATAACTTTTGAAACATCACCTTCACATATGAGCAACAAAACAGAATAAATAATGTCTCAACATCTTTACAAAGTAAATAACATAGTATTAGAAAAATTCTACAACATAGCTCTCATCAGCTAAACACATAAAGACAGGAAAAACACAAATACACAAGGGTACACAGACATATAGAGGGATGACACAAAAGGAAAGGACAGGGTTTGTTTTACTGCAGTATTTTGCATGGAGATCTCCCTTTGTTCATCATTATTCCCAAAAGTACTATCTAAGCCTGCTTTCTGTATTCTGTTCACATCCTCTTTCAAAATAGTTTTTCTCCACGGTACACAACTTTTTTTTTTTTTGGCCAAACCATTTTCTTCTATCTTCTCAATGCATTTCTTCCAATTTATCATAGTTAGTTTCTTATATAGTCTACCCCCTCTTAAGCTAACTTAAAACTACTGAGCTCAGATGCTAAACTAAGGGACAAGGCAATGCAGCAGCACAAAACAATTAACACTAACAGCAGTGATAAAAAATACAAAAGGCAAAGCAGGCAGCATAAATTACAACTAATATAAGACACTGTGCAGCAAACAAGAAAAATAAATCAGTAGTAAAACTGGCTTAACAGAGTAATACAAAGTCAAATTCAGTCACACTATGCCTGGCAAACAGCAGCAGTAAATGCTATAACGTATACCTAAGCATGACAAAGCTCAAGCAGAAAAAATAGTACACTAAAGACAACAATGCAGATAAAGGAAATGTATAATCGCATCTTAATGTCTATGTAATTAAAGTGGTGCACCACAAAAACTAATTCTACAAAAAATTACTAAGTACTAGAAAAGAAAATTATATATGCAGTTACTGTTATTAGTCCCTTCTTATTGTTCTTTCCATTCCAAGAGCCCCTTTTTCGAAGAATGTATATCATAAAATAATTATTTAATAGATCTGTTGACAGAAAGTATTCACATTAGCAAATGCATTTAATTTTATCTTATGAAACCAGTGCTGCAAGACAGGTAGGAACCAGATATCAGATGAAATAAGCAACTATGTACAAAGTAAAGCATAAGAACATCATTCAGTAGTCATGTGGCATTTCATAAGTTAGTAGAAAAATCTCTCAACTAGAAAGACAGTAGTCATAATCAGGTGTATAGACATAAAAATATTTATCGTCATTTCATTAGGCATTTCAGTAAATATCATAAATTAAGAGCTCCACAGTGTTATCATATGTTTCCAAATTTGAGCGTGTCGTATTTGCGATGCTTTCTACAAAGGAATGTCAATAGCGAGGATAATGGCCTCCCCTTTTTTTTTCACCTGTGCCTCTGAAAGGCTTTTTTCCAGACATCTGTCGCGCAGCTGCCTATGTGCTGCGTCGTGCTCACGACGCATTACATGAGGGTCAATTTCTTGCCGAAATATTTACGACACCGGTTTCCGCTACAGTGACAGTCTCATATAAAAATATTTCACAGGTCGAGAATTTGCGTTGCAAATGTGTAGAAACAAAATCCTATGAATATAACAGTGTGCAAAAAGTTTTCGTCGGCATTGTGATACATTCACGCATTTACACAGATTTCATAACTCTTAAAGTACGATTCTCGGTTTCCAACAACCTTTTTCACAAACCAGAGTCCCTAACCACTCTTCATAATTCCTTACCTTATTCGTCGACACTTCTTCAATATTTCATGACAACAGATACATAGCATACTCAAATAACTCATATAGCATCAGATTATTGATCATAAACATACCTCAACAGCATAATACACATCGTCGTCGTAAAAATAACATCATGACACCTCAGTCAAATCTCAAAAACGTCGTAGCTTTCTGCAATAATGTCAAAACCTAAAAAAAATTCTCTGCTCATTTCAATAGTGTCATCTACCTCAAATGTACTTTAAAAATCATGATCTCATACCAAATACATCATTCAAAGCTCTCATAGTATCACGATGGTTCTGAAAAAGTATGCACAGTTCACAAAGTACAGACAAAATACAATTCATAAGTGTGAAATTATCCGACTGTGTAATTACGTAAACATGTGTCACTGATGTAGTAAAATAAATGTTTGTCTGTCCCAGTTAAATGATCAGATAGCTGTGTAATTTATGTGTTAGAGAAATATGGTACTGATGTGTAAAGTTGTATAAGCAAATACCATACTTGCCAAACACATGGTACACAAAGTAAGTGTGTGCCCCCCTGAGGATTAATGAATAATACCCTCAGGTGTTACAGATTACAGCAATGGAATGAAATGTGTCACGGAAAACCTTTGTATCATTGTACTTCAAATATCTTTAAAAGTAAATGTTTTAAGTACAAAATTAATCACTCAAATACGTGTACTGTAACACTAAATGTGTGTCTTGCTGTAAGATTATCTCTGTGGAAGTGTCGTAGTTATTGTCCTCTGAAAGCTAAGTTCTGCAGAAGCCAATGTACTTACCTCATGATAAACAAAAGTGAAATGCTTTGCGTATAGATATCTTAGTTATTACACTTATTGCCGTGATGAAGATAGTGCTGTGCTGTAACGTATTGTTGTGCTACGGAAAAGGCAGTCTCATTGTAGCTATACCACAAAAGTTACTACTAAAACATGTTTTACTTTCCAGAATAATGCAGAAAAACTGTGCAGATATAAAACAGAAACACTGCAAAAGCAACATTGTAAATTGTCACTCATTAGTAGCGTCGTGATAAAATCGTATAGCTGTCACATAAACTAACCACTGTGTCATCTGGTATCTCACTGAAAGTACTTTAAATCCAGAATGTATTTTCAAGTAAACCAAAATGTTGCATTAAAATCTCAGTAGCAGTACTGGTAAATGTTCTAAGTATGTGAGCCTTATAGTCGTTACGTAATCGTGCAACTACCAAGCAAGAATGTACACACACAATAACACTGTGTCATCTGTTCACTATCACAATGCAGTGGTAATTTCTGTTTAAATAAGTTCTCTTGGTTCTTGAGTGGATATTTAACTTCAAACATTGTTGCATGGTAATAGTTTCTAAGTCTGACAATGCATACTAGAAATGCGAAGTGAAAAGTTTTATAGCAAAGACTAAGTTAAAAAACAGATTATCTTTCAATAAACGTTTTTACATGTGAAATGTGGTGTAAACCTTTACTCTTCCTAGTGCACAGAGTTTCAACTTCAAAGCAATTATCATGTTGTATACATCGGTAAAGAATGCTAAAATTTTTCTCAATGCTAGCGTCTTATGTTATTTTTCTCGGAGCCAACGGGCGCACGCGGCTGCCTGCTGTGCGAGTCATTGTCTGTCTCTTAGTTGGCGCGCGTCGTTATTGGGATTTGGAGACCTAACTTCTACAAATTCACCTTGACGAGGCGGCCCTGCCGTGTTTGAATCCCGCCAGTTCTGATGCAATTCAGGTCTGTCGTTATGATTATATCGTCTGTCGGCATGTCGGTAGATTCCATAGATTCTTTCTTGTCGGTCACGTGGTGGAGAATTTCTCCCTGAATCGTAACTGCGCGCTGGACCGTTGCATCTGAAGTTATTCTGTCTCCCTTGATAATAATAATTTTGGTTCCCATATTGTCTGTTTCTCTGATTGTCTCTGTGATAGTCATTACCACGGAGAGGTGGTCTTTCCCTGTATTTATTACTACACTGCCAACAGTTGTCATACGGGTGGTGTCTGTTTTGGTCACGATATGTGTTGTGAGAATAGCCTTGTCGTGTCCAGTTATTATTTCTTTCATCGCGGAATTGTGACAGATGTGACCTGTAATTGTTGTGCTCCTGTTTCCGCGTTCCCCGATTGTCAGTGTCAATTTCCAGTTCTTGTAACAGTCCCTGGAAAGCCTCAATGTCTTCTTTGCAACGTCCTGCTAAAATAATATGTCGTAAATGTTCAGGCAGTTTGATTAAGCAAATGTGGATGAGTTCTGAGGGGCTGTATGGGTTTGACATGTACTGATTCTTGTGCAACATGTCTTCAAAATATTTGACAAGACTGGAAAATTCAGATTGTTCGAAATGTTTCATCATTATGATGCTATGTTTTACTCGGTCTTGTGTAGCTTGAGACCAATATGCTGAGAGGAAGGCATGGTAAAATTCTCCTTCACTGTGACAATTGTGAGTGACCAATCGCATTCTTTCAGCTGGTTCATTCTCTAAGTAGCCTTACATAAATTCTAATCTGTGCTCTGACGACCAGTTGAGAGGAAAACAATGAGAGACTTGATGGATGAATGTCGTTGGCAGAATTCTTAAACGTTTTGAATTTACGTGTAGTAATGAACAGCTTATAGTCAAAATCATCGTGTCAGCGAGTCAGATATCGGTCATTGTTACATCGTGTCGGCGGTTCCATCTCAAAATTCGGTGCACCTTGCCAATTTCTTTCATAATTTCCGAAATGCCCTGTGTTATTATTTTGTGGCTTTTCCGTATTTCTAAGTTCCTCTTCCCGTGTTGGAGCACGAGTGTCCTCTGAAATATGAAATTTTTGTATTACTTGTTCCAACTGATCTTGTACTTCCCGGATTTCTCTTTTGTATTTCGTATTAATTTGATTCTGATTTTGTTTGAATTTCTTAATTTGTTCATACTCTTCTGTGTTAGTGATGGCTACAGGTCTTGTGTGTTTCAGATCATCATCTACCTTTGCAGATAAGTTAGTGAACTGATCCTAAAGTTCGGCTACTTTCTCCGATAGTGTACTTATTTCCTCAGTGTGTTTTTCTGAACCAAGTTTCAGAGTGTCCATTTGTGTTGAAATCGTATCTACTGTGTCCTTTAAGTGCTCTTGAGTTTTTGCAAGTTGCGTAACCGAATCGGTAGATGCAACTGAGTCAATTTTAGCTTGCAAGATGTCGTGATTTTCATGAACAATAGTTTGCAGTTCTTTTATGGCTGCTTCGTGATTCTGTAATGCATTTTCATGACGCGAAAAAATAGGTTGGAAATGCTCACAAATTTGTGTTTTTACGTCATTACAGACTTTTTGAAATTTCGATTCAATGTTATGTAACTCAGTAGTTAAATCTTCACGTGTTTGTTCAAATGTATGTTCCACTGAGTCTAACTTTTGAAGCTTTTCTTTCATTGCGTCTAACTGTTGCTGTGTTTGTCTCTGGTGTTGTTCCATTGTGTCTAACTTTTGAAGCTTTTGTCCCATTTGTTGCATTAATTGTAATAACAATGCACTGGTGTCTGAAACATGTTCCTCGGTGCTTTTCGGCAGTGAATTCTCACCGGCAACATTCACATTTTGACAAGCAGAAAATGTGTCATGACTCATTTGAGAAAACGGTGAGAACCCGAAAGCTGAGTCTACAGTATTTGCAATATTGTATTCTGTCATTCCCGATTCCTGAGGAGAGCTGTTGCCGACCGATCGATCGATAATGCTTCCCTGTTCACTACCTGTTTCACTGTCTACACCATTATTTGACGCCCGCTCCATTTCCTTATGCACAGTTACCAAATTACTACTTTGAATGTCTGTTAATTCATTACATGGCGGTGCTGGTAAGCTACACTCGTCGTCACTATTATTTCTCAGTTTACTTTGGAGCCTAGTGTTACGTTTTTCACACGCCATTATTGTCACAATATTTCACACGATAACACAGAAAATCACAATTTGAAGAGCAAAAATAAGAGAACACATTAACATAGCACTGAAAATAATATGTAGTTAATTGCAAGCACAGCAGCGAAATACTTGGTGCAAATCTACATGCATGCCACAACTGTTTTACTGTACAACAATGAAAGGCTGCAACTATAAAGGAGATTCTCTCTACAATTATGTGCTAGCAATAAACAATAGCTACACTAATCACACAAACTACACGAAAAAAATCAGAAGATTCCAGTGAAGTATCCTCGGCTAAGGGTCGACACATGAAACGTCCCCTTTTTGGAACAATTATACCTGACTGTGCTTAAACTGACATACAATATTTTTAGCGCAACGCAATCTGACTTTCAAAAATCCCTACAAAAGAATGGCCCTGACTGACGTTAACCTATACGTTTCACAAATCACTTACCTCACAAAAATCTTGGTTACTCGAATTACTGCAATACAGCGAGTACCACTACTGCCAGCTAAATAAAAGATTCAAACTACGGATGGCGCTAACTACTGATAGGGATAGTTAGAAAATGAAAGATATTAATAGAGAACAAACAACGTATTTACCTTAATATCATATATATATATATATATATATATATATATATATATATATATATATATAGCAGTTCATGACAAATTTCAAAACTCCGCCATCTCTCTCCCCACATCCACCACTGCTGGCGGCTCACCCAACTGCGCAACGCTACGCGCTGTTCACATCCAGCTGCATATAGCAGTTCATGACAAATTTCAAAACTCCGCCATCTCTCTCCCCACATCCACCACTGCTGGCGGCTCACCTCCAACTGCGCAACGCTACGCGCTGTTCACATCCAGCTGCTGCTGCCCAACACTACAATGGCAGACAACAATGCAAACTAGCCACAGACTTCACACAGCACAGCCAGTGATTTTTATACAGAGGTGGCGTTACCAATAAAAAACCTAAACAGCCTACTTACAAGTGTTTTCAACGCTGATTTCGGGGAAAATTGTGAAGAAATTCCATAACCTACAGTTATTTCTCAAATTGCTTGTCTTAGCTTTTTTCCATTTTTCAGCACTCTAGTGAGTTTGAATTTGGTTTTTAGGATCTCCATACACTGTTATTTAGCTGTTTTTATACTAGATATACGTATTATAAAGAATAACTAGGAGAAACCAGAAGTATTTTCATGTCAGTGCCTGTCCGTCGCGCCGCCCCTTCCCTCGCCATCACCAAGCAATGAGCTTCTGCTGTTCAGTTCACAGTAGCAGTAGCTCTTCACTCCGTGCTGTTCACGTGTTGTTATTACTCGTGCTTCAAAGTAGTCACTGTTTTCTTGTGTTGTGAAGTTGTTATATGGACAATGGACATTGGCTACCAGAGGATGAATAAACTCGCCAGATTGCTTCTGCTACATTTGTGATAACTGTACCGTTTAAAAAAAAAAAAAAAAAAAAAAAAAAAAAAAAAAAAAAAAAAAAAAAAAAAAGATGTATACTTCGCCTATTTTGGTAAAACGTTAGGCGATCAAGATAAGCCTTGGACCCCAAACAAAGTTTGTTCCGTGTGTGCTGAAGGCAATCAATGGTTTCAGCGTAAAAAGCAGTCCTTACGTTTTCGAATACCAATGATTTGGGGGGATCCCAAAAATCATAGTGAAGACTGCTATTTTGGTTCTTGCAACTTACGAGGTTTCAATTTGAAAAACAAAAAGGTTATTTCTTACTCTAACATTCAATCAGCCATTCGTCCTGTTCCTCATTAACCTGAAGTACCAATACCCTCTGCTCCAGATTCTTTGGATGATATAGATGATCACGAGCCATCAGCTCAGCGAGGTGATAGTGAAGAAGACAGAGATTGCTACGATCCTGGCACAACCTATCCCATTACATTCTCACAATCCAAATTCAACTATTTAGTTACAGACATATGCCTTTCTAAGGAATCGGAGGAGGTTTTAGGATCTAGAATGAAAGATAAACATATGTTGGCTCAGGGTACATCCTTTTCTTGGTATCGGTCGAGGTAAAAGGATTTTGTATCTTTCTTCTCTCAAGAAGGTGACCTGGTGTTTTACAGTGATGTTGCTGTGACTTATGGTACGTTTCAAAATAGAATATACTCCTGATGAGTGGAGATTTTTAATTGATTCTTCAAAAAGGTGCCTTGCAGCAGTACTTCTAAAGAATGGCAATAAGTTTGCTTCTATAACAGTTCCACACTCGGTTCACTTAAAAGAATCTTACGAAAACGTTGAACCGGTTTTAAGCAAATTCTGCTATTCAGATCAAAAATGGACACTATGTGGTGACTTAAAAGCGATTTAAATGCTGCTTGGTCAACAAAATTGGCTATACAATGTTCCTTTACTTTCTCTGGGAATGGCGCAGTAGAGGCAGAAAGCAAAACTACATAAAAAAGCTTGGCCCTTGAGAAAAACCTTACAGGGAGGGGTTAAAAATGTTGAGAGGAAAAGCCTTGTGGATCCCAAAAAGGTGTTACTTCCACCACTTCACATTAAGTGGGCATTGCCAAAAGAAGGGGAGTGTTTCAGATATCTTTGTGGACAGTCTCCTAGTTTATCCGAGGAATAGCTACGGGATGGAATCTTTGTCGGACCAGACATTAGAACACTAATGACAGATCCCAATTTTGTGGACAAAATGGAAACAAAAGAAAAGGCAGCATGGCCATCTTTTAAATTAGTGGTTACTGGTTTCCTAGGAAACAAAAGAGATCCAAACTACAAGACAATCGTTGCAGATATGCTCGACAACTTTAAGAAACCGGGCTGTAACATGAGCATTAAAGTTCATTTTCTCCACTCACATCTTGACTACTCCCCAGCAAACCTTGGTGATGTAAGTGAAGAACAGGGTGAAAGATTCCACAAAGACATCAAAGAAATGGAATGAAGATATCAAGGAAGACGGAACGTCAACGTGATAGCGGACTACTGCTGGATGATAAAAAGAGATGATCCACAACGAGTTCACAGCCGGAAAAGCAATAAAAGAACCAGACACCGAAAGCGTTGTTATAAGGACTTATGAGCTTAAAGAAAAATGGAGGTAAACTGGAAGTGTAGTTTAGAACATCATTTATAAATAAAATAAAACATTATAACGTTGGAATAAGTGTGATAAATTGCTTGAGTTTTGTTATCATACCCAAAAATACACCCTTTCTTGTGCGAAAACTTGACGTGGTACAAAAAAATGGATTGCTTATTTGAAATCAGCGATGAAAAGAACATATGTAACACCGTAACTCCACTGCTCTATTGATTTATTTTGCTTTTGTTTCATTTAATGTTACATCGTTGAGATTCTGTAAATATCTATTCTCCTTTCTTTGTAAAAACTGTTGATGTCATGGTTTGATTCTATGCAATGTAGTATATCTGTCATTTAAATTCTTTGCCCCATTTGGAGGGAAGAAAACTTACTGTACATAATTGTAATTTCTGTGTGAATAATTTTTTTGTAGAAATGTCAATATGTGCAAATGTTCTGTTTTATTTAATGCGTTTGGTTGCTGTTATGTAAACTGTTGATCCTCACTTAGGATTCTTAGTTATTCTGTATGGAAAAGTTGGTGTGGTTCCCCATGGGAACAGAACTTAGTAGCGCGCGCAAATTGTGGTTGGCCTAGGTAGGAAAGGTGGAACCAAGAGTCAGTCGGGGACGAGCTACCAAACTGTTCACTGCCCATGTAAAAGATGCATAAAAGTTGTATATTGTGCTGGTTCCGGCAGAGGTGTTTCTTGCCGCTTACCAATGCCTCAGATGGATGGATAAAGAGCTGGAACTATTCTGGAATTGGTATCTATCATCGCCACCAAGAAATGACTGAGTCCAGCAATTATACATGCAATTCCACCTACCAACATGCAGTTGCCACCACATTGCGCAATCACTGTAAAGTAATACTATAATAATGTACAGTGAAGGATCAGCTTATTGGATGTGTTAGTGTGCTCAAATATAAGGTAACTTATAATTGAATTCATGTAACTACCTTGATTTTTTTCCTTATCACAACACCTCTCTGGTTCTTCTCCATTTGAACTATGATTACCGAGTGGCCTAGTTTGTGGAAAAAATGACAGACTCCCAGTGATGGAAACAGTCCAATTAAATTTTTTTTTTTTTTTGGAATTTCAAAGTCACCTATTTAATCATTTACTTGAAAGTAGAAGACTGTGGTAATAAAGACAATTTGCTGTTTCTTTTAAAAATTAAAAGTTCTTAAAACTGAGGCTTACAGAGTTTTGCTTAGTTAATGATCACAGTGCTGCCTGTAGCAAATTTCAAAAGGTGAGTCAGTTTCTTGCAAATTTGTCAACACTGTGTTTCACTGTAGCAAAAGTGGAAAACTGCAATAGTGGAAAGTTAAATATTCATGTTTGCTAAGTGTTTGTCTCTCTTGGGTATTAGAAGTGCATATTAATGTTGTAACAGGATCCATAGTATGCCTATTGTGCTCATACTGCACAACGAGTAATAGAAAGACAACTATCTTTGAAAACTGTAACTTCTTTATTCAAAAGACAATGAAAAGTAATCTGTGAGTGAATTCCATTTAACTTTCATTCTAAATAGAATAGTATTTAGTTGAGACATATTTAACCTGTGACCAGTTTATAATTTTGCAGTGAACTTGTAACGCCGGAAATGCATATCCTCCTATTTCCATCTATTGTACTATTATTTTTTTTCCTTGTTTTGTTACCTCAAGATATGACATTTCTGTCTCTTTATATATTGTAATTGTTTTACTGTTTGTATATATATATTTATGCACTCATGTCGATGTATAATTGGTTTGGTTCGTAAATATTATTTGTATTTTTACGCTGGGTCTTGCCTAGGGAAAACTGCTATCGAACGATTACATCGATAGGTCGTGTGAAGAATCAAAGTGTGTAGGATCTTTGGTAGTGTTAACTCTGCCGCGTGGAGCGCGGGCAGAACAGGGGGAGTCTGGCGGGAGTAGCGAGTGGAGCAGGTGTTGTGTGACGCTCCCGCGAGTTGCCGCGCTTTCGGGGTTTGGCAGCATGTAATTGCGCTCGACTCGCGATGATAGTTTCTGACATGGTGTCGCGGACGGGAAGCATTAGCTGGCGCACATCAAGAGCCCGTTTCGCCTGGTGACCGTGTCGAGAAGAAGGCGCTCCAACATCCAGCTTCTGCAACAGCGACGGCCGACAATGAGTGACTGTCGCCACCTCCTCGATCGACGGCTTCAAACCTTCAATCAACCAACAAGGAAGACTAAAAGCACGTAAAGTTTCAGAACTGTACGGCAGACCTCAGCTTTTCAAACTGTACCATTTTCGTCACTATAATTACAGCAACTTAGCATGAACTTTTGTTGCTCATTGTCCCAATTGCATTACCAAGCAGAGTCCCTTCCTTTTCCGAAATGAACCCGAGTGTCGTTGAAATTCAAACGCCAGCATTAAAGTAATATACCTAACTCGTTTTCACTGCTTTAATTTCAAAGTTCAATTATGGCATTAATAGCTGGCTACAATATTCAGATTACACAAGCACGAATTAAGAGTGCGAGCTTTGTTACCGTATTTTAGCTTACCTGTGACTGCAGCTCAGCTTGGTACGTACTAAATTTTACTATTGTTAATTGTTCAGAATCATTTAATTCAAGTTCAAAGTTAAATCTCTTCTTTCTAAATTGCGTAGATTCAAGTAGTTTTTGAAATGATTGTTGAGGTAGTCCAAGACTAACTGTATGTTACTGAATTTCGATGTGCTTCAGAAAGAAAGCTCACTATTAACTTCAGTCACTAAATTAACTTTCGATTTTCCGGTTATTAATTCTTTTGCTAAATTAAGTCAGAGTGTAGCGAAATTTATTACTTCTGACAAACTTTCAGTTTTCACACTACACGTGTCAACCTTCAGTTGCCACGCTTCTAGTGTTAATTATATGTGTAATAACCTTTCTTTTTCAGTTACTATAGTAATTGTCCTTAGGACTGGCGACCGTGATTTCCCCCAAATCTCAAGTATCTAATTACCGCTAGTTAATTGTTAACGTAACGGCCGCACATTTACTTTCTTTATTAACTTTACCCCTTTTCAAAATTAATTTCCACCAGTTTCATTTGCATTTTTCCTTTCATTAAGATGTAACCCTTTCCTCCCTCTTTACCGATAGATTAACTTCGGTGACGATTGCTTTTCCCAAATTTCCATTAGGTACACGTGGTTTCATTTTTCACTGTCATTAAGGTCGATAAGTGAGGGGGAGGTTACACGTGGCGACTTGGTGACAGGACAATCTTCAGATTTGAGGTTGTTCTGGACACGAATTTTCTTTGGTGCAAATGTCGTAACAAAGTACTGGTTACGTACAGGCCGTTACGTCAGCGAGAATAAGTAGTGGGAGTAATCCTAATTACATTTGAGATTTGTCATTTATATTGAAAATTATTAAAATGAGTGAAGGCAACAATTACCAAAATTTGGTAGACTTGGATACGGAACAATCGGTCGAACAGTGGGAAACGCGCACGGCGGTTCCCATTGTTCAGGGGCAGGCGGCTAGCATGAAAGACGCGACCGCCGAAACGCAACAAAGAGCAGAAATGGAATTCCAAACTTTAGAAAATGTTTCGGAATCGGAAGCGAAAATCAAATCTGTACCCCTTGATGATGAATACGGGGGAACATGTATAGAGGAACCAGCTACGGAAGTAAAACCGGTAGTCTCCGGGAATTTAACTGATTTATTGAATGTTTTGATTAATGAAATCAAGAGTCAATCGGCAGAAATTATAGCTCTGTCTGCCAAGCAAGAAGCTCAGTCTGAAAAGATTGAACGAAAGCTAGACAATCAGAACAAAGCTATTAATGTTGTTAACAACAATGTTGGAGTTGTTAATACAAAAGTTGATAAAATCAAAGAAGATATTGTTGTAATTAATACCGAAATCGGTAATCTTAAACAGGAAATGATAGGCGTTCAGGCGGAAATTGCGAGCATAAATACTCGTTTTGATTCCGAAATTAGCAGAATCGAGAAAAGTGTAGGAGAAGCAGTTGCTCCGATCATCGAGAATAAGGTGACGGAACAAATTCAATTAGTGAAAAAAGAGGATCAACAGAAGGTGGAAACTTTAAAGGCTTTAGTGTCCGAAGTAGACACTAAAGTGAGGGAGCAGGCTAATACCTGCGAAGAGAAAAAGAGGGAAGTGGAAACGCTTGCGACAACCACTTGCCAAGTAATTACGAGAGTGTCGGAATTAGAAAAGAAACTTGACGAAAAACAGAGCTATGTGCCAATCTGTGCACATAGTTCGGAATTGTTGACGAAAGAGGAGCGGTTCGACCCCTTGAAAAAAGGCGGTATACACGCGACGGATTTCATTAAAAATTGTGAAAGAGTTTTACCCAGATCATGGACTAATGAGAGAAAAATTAATGCGGTTATTGATGTGCTGGCTGGTGATGCCAAGCGTTGGGGTTTAAACCTCAACATTACGAACCTGACTTTTGACGAGTTTAAAAATTTGTTTCTGGCTGAATACTGGTCAGAGCAAAAGCAGCAAAGTGTCTGGCGCGAATTTGTCGTATCGAGGCCTTTCGATGCGAATTCGCGCGGCTCGATGAAGGAGTTTTGTGAGGGCTGGATCCGCAAGTTGGAATATTTGCGTGATCGCCGCACGGAATCCGAAATAGTCTGGGAACTCTACAAGAAGCTTCCAGATGATACAAAACGCTACGTAGGAAGCAATTACAGGACAATCAATGATTTCCTGGAAAGAGTTGAGGACGAGGACAATTGGCGCAATAATCGCGACAGTGGTAGAGGCCGTGGTAACAACAACGGGTACCACCCCAACCATAACAACGATAACCATGGGAATAATGCATACCGCAGCAATAACAATAATGGTTCGGACCGTAATAACAATCGGTACAATGCAAATAATAACAGGAATGACAGAAACCAGTATCATACTAACGTGATACGGGCTTCACAGAATAGTAATAACGCCAGAGGGTGTGATCAGCCGCCTCAGCAGCATCCGGGGAGCGTATCTGCTGGGACGAGACAGGGAAACCATTAGCCGCGCCGGTGAGGGGCCGAGCGGGCGTGGAGAAATTTTGGCGGCCCAATAACAAGAGAAAACCCAGGTGTCGCCGTTATGAAAATTCCGTATGGAATAATCAACGGCGGGAGAGTGTGCCAGTGTTAAGAGAAAGGAGTGCGCCCACAAGTAGTAGATCAGCAGTATACACGGCAGTAGGTAGTACATTCACTGTCAGTGAGAACAATTTAAGTAGTGTTCCGGAAATCGATTATAAAGTGGCAGCTGTAATACCCGTAGCGGAACTGGAGATTGAGTTTAAGAATGATTCGCAAGTGTTGAAAGAAGATCAGATGTCGGATAAAACGTCCGTCATCGAGCGAGGGGATGCAGAGAGGGATGAGGTCTGGTTAAGGCAGTTCGGTCGCTTATACGACGAACTAAGAGATTATAGGGGCCTGTACGGGAGAAGTGTTTATGGGGAGCGCGGGCAGGATTTACCGCGTTTCGTCCCGCAGGAAGATAGTATTTGTGAAGTAATGGAAAGTTCTGGCCCTAACCGGCAGACTTTACCAGAAATAGTTGATGTTAAGGGGGAGCACGAGCAAGATGCGTCGTGTTTCGTCCCGCAGGAGTTGAATGTTGAAGTAGTAACGGAAAGTTCTGGCCCTAACCGGCAGACTTTACCGAAAGTTGTAGTGGTAGAAGTAGCCGACCCATCCGACGCGAACATCCAGTTTAAACATTGCGAGAGTATTAAGGAGAAAGATTATGAAAATTTTAGTGGTAGCCGGACACGATTGGTAGAGAAGCACGTAGATTACAGCGTGTATGAGGTTAGAGCTGACGTTATACGGTCAGACGGTAGCAGTGTGGGTTGCGCAGATCCAGAGGAAGTAATTTCAGATGCTACTGGGCACATTCTTCCAGGTAGATTGGCAGATGAGATCAATCTGACCAAAGAGGAATCAACGAAGGTGACAATTAGTGAAGTGATAGCAAAGCAGCACTCACTAGTTGACGAGTTACAGGAAAAGGTTTCGGTATTGGAGGCGAAGCTAGAGACTAAGCCTCAGGACAAACGTGTTGAAATTAAAACTGTATGTGAACAGAGACTGAAAAAGCCGCCAGATAATCCGGATTTAGGATCAAAGCCGGATGGTTTTTTCTGGAATGACCTGGATATAGACGAGGATTTACTGTGGGAAAATAAAGAAACAGTCGAGGACAAGTGTAGACAGATAGTAGTGTCTGTTAATATGCACGACCTACAACTAAACGTGTTGATTGACACCGGTGCAGAATTGAGTGCTGTATCTGGGAAAATATTTGAGTTACTGAAAGACAGACCTGGCATCGTAGTTATGCCAGTAACAGGAGTGAAAATTATCGGTGCTACTGGGAAGGCCAGTAAACCGGTCACAAAACAGATTTTCGTCAACTTCGAGATATGTGGGGCACGATTTGAACAAGAGTTTGTCGTCGTGCCAGACTTAACTACGGAAGTAATTATCGGGTTAGATTGGCTATTAAAGTACCGTGCAGTGATTAACTGCGAAAGCAAAACGTTGACATGTACGTCCCAAGATAAAACAATAGTAGTTAGTTTTGACGAGGCAGGAGACGGTGTGCATAGGCAATACCAGCCTATACACATTGTTAACTGGCCGGATGGTATTGACATAGGTATGAATCTGAACTACTGTAATGTGAAGAATCTCGGCATTGACAATAATGTAGAAAGTGAATTGGAAAGTATTGTAGACGGTGTGTCAAACGTAACACACGAACAAAGACGAGGCCGACTTTCCCGTACCTATTGCCATCACAACCATAGGGCATGGGGCAAATATGTAGCAGTATTTGAGAGAATTATGAATACCTTGAGACATGAATCTACGGAATTTTCTCCAGAGGAAATCCTGTTGGGTGACAGAAGTACAAGTTTAGTGGTAGAGATAATCAAATTCCCTCCACGGATTGACATTAGTATTGGTGTGAAAAAGGATCGTTTGCGAGAAGTAATGAAGCTAAAAGCCGATGCTCGCATACGTCGTCATGACACTAAAGCGCGTTTTGATTAATCAATTTAATTTTAATCAATTTAATCATGATCTAATCAACTGAAAAATCCAAGCTGCTAGTTTGAGTTTTCAGCTGAGTCACAGTAGATTAAGCAATGTAAATATGATTTTGTAACTAGCTGTAAGAATTCATGAATATGTGTTTTACTAGTCATTGCCGATGTACTTAGACGCTGTTTTAAGTTTCAGGCTTGTACATGTGTGATGATGGACAGTGTTGAGTTATCCACTGTGATAGTGTTTATGGACTCCTTGAGATTACTCGGGAGTGAGTTTTTCCGAAAGAATTCAGTGAAACGGACGTTCTGGAAACGCCGTCACAAGGGCGAGTGAGATCAAGCGTGCCGCACACGCGGGCGCAACAATACTGGCGAGGCGAGCTGCTGTCGGCTCTTGTGCCGCTGTTGGCTCTTGGGCCGCTGTCGGCATTCTTTGTACTTGCGAGTACGGAAGGCGGAATTGTTTTTCTTCCTGGACAGCTGAAAGAATTCTACTGTCAATATTTATGGTTTTTTCGATCTGATGTGTGTTATTTTCTTGTTTAGCGTTTAATGGACTCCCATGACGAGAATATTAATTATGAAAAGGTTACATAAATATGTGTATTCTATGTAATTAATTATTAGTTTGCGTATTTTGATATACCTTTTTTTTTATGACCATGTACTCTGATCAATTTTGTAAATAGTATTCCATTTCTTGATACTGCTAGGAATTTAGATTTTTAGAATAGCTAAACCATTTTCTATGTTTTCTATGAATTTTAATATGTTGTCAACCTGTTTTATTTTGATCAAGATGACAGAGTGGAATAAGATTAGGAGTGTCTCCACTCAATTATTATCGTCTAAAAATTGGTTTATGGTTAATTAGGCGAATGCTAAATTTTGTTGATGTTTTGAGCATATGCATTTCCGCTGTTTCTTTTTTGGGACATTTTCTGAGTCTGTTTACGTTACACGAACATCCTCAGACAATGTGGGGCACGTGTAACGCCGGAAATGCATATCCTCCTATTTCCATCTATTGTACTATTATTTTTTTTCCTTGTTTTGTTACCTCAAGATATGACATTTCTGTCTCTTTATATATTGTAATTGTTTTACTGTTTGTATATATATATTTATGCACTCATGTCGATGTATAATTGGTTTGGTTCGTAAATATTATTTGTATTTTTACGCTGGGTCTTGCCTAGGGAAAACTGCTATCGAACGATTACATCGATAGGTCGTGTGAAGAATCAAAGTGTGTAGGATCTTTGGTAGTGTTAACTCTGCCGCGTGGAGCGCGGGCAGAACAGGGGGAGTCTGGCGGGAGTAGCGAGTGGAGCAGGTGTTGTGTGACGCTCCCGCGAGTTGCCGCGCTTTCGGGGTTTGGCAGCATGTAATTGCGCTCGACTCGCGATGATAGTTTCTGACATGGTGTCGCGGACGGGAAGCATTAGCTGGCGCACATCAAGAGCCCGTTTCGCCTGGTGACCGTGTCGAGAAGAAGGCGCTCCAACATCCAGCTTCTGCAACAGCGACGGCCGACAATGAGTGACTGTCGCCACCTCCTCGATCGACGGCTTCAAACCTTCAATCAACCAACAAGGAAGACTAAAAGCACGTAAAGTTTCAGAACTGTACGGCAGACCTCAGCTTTTCAAACTGTACCATTTTCGTCACTATAATTACAGCAACTTAGCATGAACTTTTGTTGCTCATTGTCCCAATTGCATTACCAAGCAGAGTCCCTTCCTTTTCCGAAATGAACCCGAGTGTCGTTGAAATTCAAACGCCAGCATTAAAGTAATATACCTAACTCGTTTTCACTGCTTTAATTTCAAAGTTCAATTATGGCATTAATAGCTGGCTACAATATTCAGATTACACAAGCACGAATTAAGAGTGCGAGCTTTGTTACCGTATTTTAGCTTACCTGTGACTGCAGCTCAGCTTGGTACGTACTAAATTTTACTATTGTTAATTGTTCAGAATCATTTAATTCAAGTTCAAAGTTAAATCTCTTCTTTCTAAATTGCGTAGATTCAAGTAGTTTTTGAAATGATTGTTGAGGTAGTCCAAGACTAACTGTATGTTACTGAATTTCGATGTGCTTCAGAAAGAAAGCTCACTATTAACTTCAGTCACTAAATTAACTTTCGATTTTCCGGTTATTAATTCTTTTGCTAAATTAAGTCAGAGTGTAGCGAAATTTATTACTTCTGACAAACTTTCAGTTTTCACACTACACGTGTCAACCTTCAGTTGCCACGCTTCTAGTGTTAATTATATGTGTAATAACCTTTCTTTTTCAGTTACTATAGTAATTGTCCTTAGGACTGGCGACCGTGATTTCCCCCAAATCTCAAATATCTAATTACCGCTAGTTAATTGTTAACGTAACGGCCGCACATTTACTTTCTTTATTAACTTTACCCCTTTTCAAAATTAATTTCCACCAGTTTCATTTGCATTTTTCCTTTCATTAAGATGTAACCCTTTCCTCCCTCTTTACCGATAGATTAACTTCGGTGACGATTGCTTTTCCCAAATTTCCATTAGGTACACGCGGTTTCATTTTTCACTGTCATTAAGGTCGATAAGTGAGGGGGAGGTTACAAACTACATGTATAATTTTATGTCAGGTAGGAAAAATGTTTGAGCAATAATAATGAATCTATGTCCAATTTATGACTCTGCAGTGAATATTAATAGTAATGTTACAAAACTTATTCAGTTTGAATAAGCCCTGAAAGTAATAGTGTGTTTCGTCATCTCATCTGTTATATTTAAGCAAATAGTGTGTCCTGCTCTGTCAGCTTCCAATCTTAACCGTGAACATATGCAGGTATCAGTTCATTGCACTCGCGTGTGGCAAAATATAGGTTGTGTTTGTCCGTTAGAGTTACTCATACCTACTTTCTTAAACAAGAACGTTAATCTTTCTCTTTCCTAATTAGGCTGGCGACCGTTTTCCTTGTTCTTTGAACAGTGTAGATAGATAAAAGATTGTTTGTACTGTTCAAATAATTACGTAATTGTGACTTTCAATTCCGATAAGCCACCCCCGTTAGGTACAACACGGTCAACATAACAAAATTCCTCTCAGAGGGTAACACTGCTCTGTTGCTTTATACCTTAATTACTTTAACAAGATAGTTTTTGTTTCACGACCTGCCTCCCACTTTAAGGTTATGGTATAGCAGTAGCAGACGGTAGTGTTATACATAGAAGTCAGTTACCGAATTTTAAACAACTTTCAGAAGTATTTTTTTGCAGACCGGTGTTTTTGTGATTCTCTGTCAAGTACGGGGTAAACATTAATGAAACCGACAAACTGCGGGGACCGATTCCTGTCTGGAAATGGACGAAACAAGATCGTGTGACCACGTCTGCGGAAATGGACGGTGCCCGCCGAGCGACTACAAATCGTTCCGGAACACAGTGCAGAGCTGCATCGCATCCACGTCGCAACAGATGTTCAAAGCAACCTCCGTGGGACTGCTGGAGATAGGGATGGTAGTCGTGGTCAGCCAGGATACACTTAATCGTACTCTGGATTACACCATGTTGGCGGGTCATTTCCCTGGAGCTTGTACTAGCGTTCGTCTCAATATCCTGTAGAACCTGGTTCTCAAAATCTGGTGTGCGCACAGTCCACCATATTCATGCACGTTCGTCTGTCTGAAAGAACCCACCAACACACAAACGCCCAAAAATTGCTTTAAATGTTATGTGATATAGTTGATGTCTGTGACGGTACTTGTTTTGGCATAGCCGTGCTGCCGCCCGACCGTTTCCATACGCTGGCAATGCACATACACCATCTCGGCTTGTTCCCGATATGAATAACGGACAGTTCTGAAGCTTAAAGTACGCCGCTTGTACTACACAGCCTGCAACTCACGAGCAACACACGGCACGTGGTCAGAGGAACGGTCATTCGTCAGCACCATCTACCGTGACCACAATACATTGCCGGACGCATGTCTGTAAGACCTTCTTTTCCTCCACATCCAGGAAG
Source organism: Schistocerca piceifrons (assembly GCF_021461385.2). Classification (NCBI taxonomy): domain Eukaryota; kingdom Metazoa; phylum Arthropoda; class Insecta; order Orthoptera; family Acrididae; genus Schistocerca; species Schistocerca piceifrons. The sequence continues at coordinate 1,222,813,537 of NC_060138.1, read as the reverse complement.
GAATTCATCCCTGCAGTTTGTCGGTTTTATTAATGTTCACTTTGTATATTTTATTCTTGTCGGAGGCAGTCAGACTCGACCCAAAAACTCACTTCACAAACCTATTTTCCATTTATTCTGATATCCCCTGATAGGCTGTAACAAGGAAAAAACTATTAGCACCGTCTCTGACCATTTAGCGTATAGCGCTAAGGCTGCAATATTTATCAATCAATTGAATGTCTTAAGGCTTCCCTTGCAGTAACTGAGAATACAGTGAAATATGTTTTACGAAGATTTTTATACAGTGCTAACATTTGTATGCATTGTCCCTTCCGTTGTAATTATGCTGCTGGGTTTCCTGGAAATACATAAGATCGATGTTTTACCTCTTCATGGCGTGATCTTCCAGTCTGCGTAATTTAATCTTGGTCCACCAAAACGAATCTTGTGTAGTTCCCATGTAGCCTGTATTCGGCCTATCGGAGTAATTTTTCGCCTCGCCGCGCTGCGTCGTCTATACAGTAGTGTGCCACTACAGTAGAATGCCACTACATGCAACCGGCTGCATGTAGTGGCACATGTCGGCACATGACGCCTGCCGCTTGGGTTCGGAGGCCATCCTCGGCTCCTTTCGGCGGCTGGCTGACTTGGTGAAGGCAACTAGCATCGAGCGCGGGGTAGAGGCTAAGCAGTTTATTATGTAGCATCGTACCCAGGCTTGATCGCGGTCCTCTGGTTTGCAGCATTGTGGAACGTCTAAACCAGAGGTTCGGACGACTCTGCGACGGTATCGGATGCGAATTTCTCGACCTCCGCTTTCGGGTGCAGAACTGTAAGGTTCCCCTGCAATACACGCAGGAAGCGGCAGCTAAAAAGTACATATTATGCAATATATTTTATACACTGAAGGATTACTTAGTTAAAACAGAGTAGGGGTTTGATAAAAAATGTTATACAAATAAATAATAATAATGATTACGAAACTTCCTGGCAGATTAAAATTGTGTGCCGGACCTAGACTCGAACTCGCGACCTTCGCCTTTCGCGGGCAACTGCTCCATCAACTGAGCTACCCACGCACGACTCACGACCCGTCCTCACAGCTTCACTTCTGCAAGTACCTCGTCTCCTACCTTCCAAACTTTGCAAAAGCTCTCCTGCGGACCCTGCAGAACTAGCAGTCCTGAAAGAAAGGATATTGCGGGGACATGGCTTAGCCACAGCCTGGGGGTTGTTTCCAGAATGAGATTTTCACTCTGCAGTTCGTGTCTCGGTCCGGCACACAGTTTTGATCTGCCAGGAAGTTTCATATCAGCGCACACTCCGCTGCAGAGTGAAAATCGCATTCTGTAAAAATGATTATAAAATATCCAACATTCCACATAACACCTTCACTTTATGTTTTTTTCCTTCTTTTTTTTCCTTTCTAGAAATACTTACTCCCAAGCTGTGCATAGGCAATACTAACACCTCTTCCTCTTTCTGAGCTCAACATCTCACTCATTATGGAGGGATGCTGACTCAGTGTTCCAGGACAACAAGAGGGAAGTTGCAGTACAGAAAATGGCCCAGAGATCACCAGTGTGTGTGTGTGTGTGTGTGTGTGTGTGTGTGTAGTGAGTGAAGTGTTATGAAACAATGTGTGTATAGCGTGTGCAGTGACTGATAATGAGAAATGAGTGAACGGTGTGGCATTTCATTTTTTAATAAGTTATTTGTAAAACAGTATTGTATACCAGGAGTAAATCTAATGATTGTGTCTTACTAGAAGTCTGTAAATATATGTGTATACGAATTAGCTTATTTTAAATTGATCTAAATTTGTAAATACTTTGACATGTCCTATATTCTTGTAAAAAGAGATCTGCGGATGAATAAAAAAAAATCTGTGCAGACCCATAAACTGTGATATGGACGATAATCCAAGTGTTTGACGTGATTGTGGAATGCATCATGCAGACCCACACAGGAGCCATGCCAAACAACATCGAGCAGCAAGGTGATTCCTTGTGACGCCATAGCAGGCTGCGCAAGGAACGTGGACGGTGGAGATAAACTACATTGGAAGTTTATAGCAGCGACTCCAGGTGGCCACGTTGGTAACAACGAGGCCAGCGATCTAGATAACTCGTGGCGAATCTCCAAACTGTCTACTGCAGCTCCCCCTGGCTGCCTACTAGCAGGCTACAACGATGACCGCTTCACTCATCAGCAGACTGTGGAACAGCGAGGGCGACACAGCGTATGCACACGGCCCCACAGCACGCCGTGGGCAGCAGCAATCGCTCCATTCCGGCTGACAGAGTGATCGACTGATTGTAAACACAGGCGCACCCAAGCCAAACGACAAACATTGCGACTTGTACTGGCGCCGAGTAGTTAGCGGAAATAGTCTGTAGGCGCCATAGTAGACAATGTCTTGAGAGCATGTAAGTAACCTCATATCGGCTTTTGCGTTAATGGAAATAATGATAATAATGATTTTGACATTTTTTCGAAATTTTTTCTCTGAAGTATAGTGTGCATGTGTACGGAGCTTTACATCAGAGGGACTGTTACGGACAGCTTCAATGTAGATGCTATCACTCGAGTTGTTAATTACAGGTTTATGTGTGTAGTAAAACGTGTTTTGTAAAACCTGCTGAAAGTTGACACTGATGTTGCTTTTTGTAGGCTTGGGGGGGCTTACTGTGTTCAGTGTGATAGATAGAGTGTTCATTTGGATTAACAGAGGTACTATTGTCAGTGTTTAATTTGTTGATAGTTATAAGTTTGTTTCTTACCAAAGATTATGTTATACTGCTTGCCTGTGTGTAATATGTAACCAAAACTGTCCACTGAGGAGGTCGAACTTGGGATGAAGGAGGTAGTGCATAAGCACAGGGGAAACAAACGAGATCTAGAGGAGGAGAGGTGGAAAAAGACGCAGACAGTGATGGCAGCAATTCTGCTAAGCAGTAAAGAATCTTATCACAAGAATGAAGAAGGATTCCAGAAAGTGGACAAGGAAAAGGAAGAAATGTTACAAAAAGATGACCAGAAGAATGAGGAAAAATTTCAGATGGTATTACAAGGAGAAGGCTGTTACTTGAAGACAGGATTGGAGAAGTTTGAGACGAAGAGAGCGTTCGATGAAGGAGCAAACTGCAGCAAACCCTGAAACACCTCTGAGAAGATATGGGCAAAATGGTAGATGACAAGTAATATTGAGAATGTTGTTAAGGAATTGGGGAAGAATTGGAGGGAAGCTCCAAGAAGTCGAGGCACATTTTAACCAACGGATCGAAGAGGTGACACAGAAGTAACGACAATGATGCTGCTATTCAGGGACTTGGGGCTAAGCCAACTGAACTGGCTAAAAGTTTAAAGAATGTAGTAGCAGTGCAAAGAAGAGAAGATAATCACAAGTGGGGGAGTGGCTCTGTACGTAAAAAAACAGTATTCCATATGAGTCCATAGACGTATCACGACACTGCACTGAGCAGATTTTTGGATGTTGTGAAGCGGTAGTTGAATTAAGTGAACCTAAGCGTCTAATTGCTAATTGTTGTCTACTGACTGGTTTGATGCGGCCCGCCACGAGTTCCTTTCCAGTGCTAACCTCTTGATCTCAGAGTAGCAATTACAGCCTACGTCCTCAATTATTTGCTTGACGTATTCCAATCTCTGTCTTCCACTACAGTTTTTGCCCTCTACAGCTCCCTCTAGTACCATGGAAGTCATTCCCTCATGTCTTATCAGATGTCCCATCATCCTGTCCCTTCTCCTTATCAGTGTTTTCCACATATTCCTTTCCTCTCCGATTCTGCATAGAACCTTCTCATTCCTTACCTTATCAGTCCACCTAATTTTCAACATTCGTCCATAGCACCACATCTCAAATGCTTCAATTCTCTTCTGTTCCGGTTTTCCCACAGTCCATGTTTCACTACCATACAATGCTGTACTCCAGACGTACATCCTCAGAAATTTCTTCCTCAAATTAAGGCCGGTAATTGATATTAGTAGACTTCTCTTGGCCAGAAATGCCTTCTTTGCCATAGCGACGCTGCTTTTGATGTCCTCCTTGCTCTGTCAGTCATTGGTTATTTTACTGCCTAGGTAGCAGAATTCCTTAACCTCACTGACTTCGTGACCATCAATCCTGATGTTAAGTTTCTCGCTGTTCTCATTTCTGCTACTTCTCATTACCTTCGTCTTTCCCCGATTTACTCTCAAACCATATTTTGTACTTATTAGAATGTTCATTCCGTTCAGCAGATCATTTAATTCTTCTTCATTTTCACTCAGGATAGCAATGTCATCAGCGAATCGTATAATTGATATCCTTTCACCTTGTATTTTAACTCCACTCCTGAACCTTTCTTTTATTTCCATCATTGCTTCCTCGATGTACAGATTGAAGAGTAGGGGCGAAAGGCTACAGCCTTGTGTTACACCCTTCTTAATATGAGCACTTCGTTCTTGATCGTCCACTCTTATTATTCCCTCTTGTTTGTTGTACATATTGTATATGACCCGTCTCTTCCTATAGCTTACCCCTACTTTTTTCAGAATCTCGAACAGCTTGCACCATTTTATATTGTCGAACGCTTTTTCCAGGTCGACAAATCTTATGAAAGAGTCTTGATTTTTCTTTAGCCTTGCTTCCATTATTAGCCGTAACGTCAGAATTGCCTCTCTTGCCCCTTTACTTTTCCTAAAGCCAAACTGATCTTCACCTTGCGCATTCTCAATTTTCTTTTCCATTCTTCTGTATATTATTCTTGTAAGCAGCTTCGATGCATGGGCTGTTAAGCTGATTGTGCGATAATTCTCGCACTTGTCAGCTCTTGCCGTCTTCGGAATTGTGTGGATGATGCTTTTCCGAAAGTCAGATGGTATGTCGCCAGACTCGTATATTTTACACACCAACGTGAATAGTCGTTTTGTTGCCACTTCCCCCAATGATTTTAGAAATACTGATGGAATGTTATCTATCCCTTCTGCCTTATTTGACCGTAAGTCCTCCAAAGCTCTTTTTAATTCCGATTCTAATACTGCATCCTCTATCTCTTCTAAATCGACTCCTGTTTCTTCTTCTATCACATCTGACAAATCTTCACCCTCATAAAGGCTTTCAATGTATTCTTTCCTCTCTCCTCTGCATTTAACAGTGGAATTCCCGTTGCACTCTTAATGTTACCACCGTAGTTTTTAATGTCACCAAAGGTTGGTTTGACTTTCCTGTATGCTGAGTCTGTCCTTCCGGCAATCATATCTTTCTCGATGTCTTCACATTTTTCCTGCAGCCATTTCGACTTAGCTTCCCTGCACTTCTTATTTATTTCATTCCTCAGCGACTTTTATTTCTGTAATCCTGATTTTCCCGGAACATGTTTGTGCTTCCTCCTTTCATCAATCAATTGAAGTATTTCTTCTGTTACCCATCGTTTCTTCTCAGCTACCTTCTTTGTACCTATGTTTTCCTTCCCAACTTCTGTGATGGCCCTTTCTAGAGATGTACATTCCTCTTCAACTGTACTGCCTACTGCGGTATTCCTTATTGCTGTATCTATAGCGTTAGAGAACTTCAAACGTATCTCGTCATTCCTTAGTACTTCCGTATCCCACTTCTTTGCGTATTGATTCTTCCTGACTAATGTCTTGAATTTCAGTCTACTCTTCACCACTACTATATTGTAATCTGAGTCTATATCTGCTCCTGGGTACGCCTTACAGTCCAGTATCTGATTTCGGAATCACTGTCTGACCATGATGTAATCTAATTGAAATCTTCCCGTATCTCCCGGCCTTTTCCAAGTGTACCTCCTCCACTTGTGAGTCATGAACACGGTATTCGCTATTACTAGCTGAAACTTGTTACAGAACTAAATTAGTCTTTCTCCTCTTTCATTCCTTGTCCTAAGCCTATATTCTCCTGTAACCTTTTCTTCTACTCCTTCCCCTACGACTGCATTCCAGTCGCCCATGATTATTAGATTTTCGTCCCCCTTTACATACTGTATTACCCTTTCAATATCCTCATACACTTTCTCTATCTGTTCATCTTCAGCTCGCGACGTCGGCATGTTCACCTGAACTTTCGTTGTCGGTGTTGGTCTGCTGTCGATTCTGATTAGAACAACCCGGTCACTGAACTGTTCACAGTAACACATCCTCTGCCCTACCTTCCTATTCGTAACGAATGCTACACCTGTTATACCATTTTCTGCTGCTGTTGATGTTACCCGATACTCATCTGACCAGAAATCCTTGTCTTCCTTCCACTTCACTTCACTGACCCCTACTATATCTAGATTGAGCCTTTGCATTTCCCTTTTCAGATTTTCTAGTTTCCCTACCAAGTTCAAGCTTCTGACTTTCCACGCCCCGACTCGTAGAACGTTATCCTTTCGTTGATTATTCAGTCTTTTTCTCATGGTAACCTCCCCTTTGGCAGTCCCCTCCCGGAGATCCGAATGGGGGACTATTCTAGAATCTTTTACCAATGGAGAGATCATCATGACACTTCTTCAGTTACAGGCCACATGTCCTGTGGATACACGTTACGTGTCTTTAATGCCGTGGTCTCCATTGCATCCTCATGTCGTTGATCATTGCTGATTCTTCCGCCTTTAGGGGCAATTTCCCACCCCTAGGACAAGAGAGTGCTCTGAACCTGTATCCGCTCCTCCGCCCTCTTTGACAAGGCCGTTGGCAGAATGAGGCTTACTTCTTATGCCGGAAGTCTCCGGCCGCCACAGTTGATTTTTTATCAAAATTTAGGTAGCGGCAGGGATCGAACCCGTGACCGAAGACGTTTTGATTGTGAATCATAGACGCTACCCCTAGACTACGAGTTCACTGTGTTGTTTATAGGTCCCCTAACTCCGACTTCAGAGCATTTCTGCTCAAGCTAGAGAGGGTTCTTGCTTCACTTTATAGGAAGTACCAGAAACTAGTTATATGTGGTGACTTCAATATAAACTTTGTATATGATGGTGCAAGAAAAAGGATGTTGGTAGATCTCCTAAATTCATATGATCTGATGCCAAATTGTGTTTTTTTCCCAACTAGGGTGCAGGGGAACAGTAGCACAGCCATAAACAATATTTTAATTCATTCTTCATTACTAGTTGGGCATTCTGTTAGTAAAAGCGTGAATGGCCTTTCAGACCATGACGCACAAATTTTAACACTAAAAGGCTTTTGTACTCAAACCAATGTCGTATTTAATTACAAATTATGTAGGAAAGTTAATCCAACAGCAATAGGGTGTTTTTTAAACCTTGTCAAGGAACAAGAGTGGCAGGATGTTTAAAGTGCCAATAACATATATGATAAATACATTGCTTTCCATAACACATTTCTCATGCTCTTTGAGAGTTTCTTTCCATTAGAACATTCTAAACGGGGTACTAGCATTAATGGGCACCCCGGGTGGCTGCCTAGTGGGATAAGGATATCATGTAGAACAAAGTGGGAATTATATCAAAATGTTAGAAGTAATCACAATCAAGCTACAGTAACCCATTACAAACAGTGTTGTAAGGTGCTTAAAATGTTATCAGGAAGGCAAAGAGTATCTGGTATGCAAATAGAATAGCTAATTCACAGGATAAAATTAAAACCATATGGACAGTTGTGATGGAAGTGTCTGGTCAGCAGCACAAGGTCGACGATATAAAGTTAGTTCGCAGTAAAAATATTTCTGTTACTGATAAATCAGATATATGTACAGTGTTTAAAAATCATTTTCCGAACATTGCTGGTGAATTAAATAAAAATTTAGTTGCTACAGGGAATTATAACTCTCTTGGCAAATGCCTTTCCGAGATTGATATCTGAAATAGTCCTCTGTGATACAAGAGGGAGATTTAGTCAATTATTAAATCACTGAAGACTAAGGGCTTTCATGGTTATGATGGAGTGTCTAGCAGAATATTAAAGTACTGTGCTGCACATGTTAGCCCTGTATTTAGACATATTTGTAATTTTTCCTTTAGGAATGGTCAATTTACTGAACGATTAAAGTACTCAGTAGTATATCCGCTTTATAAAAAGGGAGAAAGGGATAATGTAGAGAATTTTAGACCTATTTCTATGCCATTAGTGTTAGCAAAAGTTACTAAAAAGGCTATCTATGTAAGGATATTGACCATTTTGTATCACACGATTTGCTATCACATGTACAGTTCGCCTTTGCCATAGATATAGTTCAACAACTGAAAATGCTATATTCTCTTTTCTCTGTGAGATAATGGCTGGCTTAAACAAAAGGTTTCGTACGCTTGGCATATGTTTTTGATTTAACAAAGGCATTTGATTGTGTTGATCACGAAATATTGCTCCAGAAATTGGACCGTTACGGAATACGGAGAGTAGCTCACAACTGGTTCATCTCTTACTTTAGCAACAGGCAGCAAAAGGTCATTATTCACAATGTTGATAATGGCTGTGATGTGTGTTTTTTTGTAAGTGATATTCCCTCTAGTATTACGGGTAACTCCAATATATTTCTGTTTGCCGATGACACTAGCTTGGTTGTAAAGGAAGTTGTGTGCAACATTGGCTCCGTTTCAAATAGTGCAGTACATGACCTCACTAAATAGAAAATAAAGTAATGCTAAATCACAGTAAGGCTCAGTTTTCAGAAACACACAATTCAACAGAACCTGACGTTTCTATTTCACAGAATGGGCATATGATTAGTGAAACTGAAGAGTTCAAATTTCTAGGTGTTCAGATAGATAGTAAGCTGTCGTAGAAAGCCCACGTTTAGGATCTTGTTCAAAGACTCAATATTGCAATTTTTACTATTCGAACGATATCAGAAGTGAGTGATCGTTCGACACGAAAATTAGTCTACTTTGCTTATTTTCATTCACTACTGTCGTATGGTATTATATTTTGGTGTAACTCTTCTCATTCTAAAAGGATATTTTTGGCTCAGAAACGGGCTGTGCGGGCAATAAGTGGTGGTAGTTCACGAAAATCTTGTCGACCTCTGTTCACGAGTCTGGGTATTTTGACATTGGCCTCTCAATACGTATATTACTTATTGTCGTTTCTTGTTATCAATATTAGTTTATTCCCAAGCATAAGAAGCTTTCACTTGGTGAATTCTCGGCAGAAATCAAACCTGCATTTGGATCGGACTTCCTTAACTCTTGTGAAAAGAGGTGTGCAGGATACTGCTGCATCCATTTTCAATAAGCTGCCATTCGAATTCAAAAATCTTAGCAGTAATCCACGCGCTTTCAAATCGAAACTGAAGAGTTTCCTCATGTGTCACTCCTATTCTGTCAAGGAGTTCCTTGAAAAATTAAGCTGAGTTTTATTGCATTGCTAGCAGCATTTACTTAAACTTATGGACTGACTTTTTTAAGGTTCATGAACATTTATTTTTATCTTTTATTACTTTTATGTTGTAATTTCATGTACTGACGCGTTTCATGACCTTGGTGATTTGTTCCTCAATATGGTCCTACGGAACCTGACGAGTAAATAAATAACAAATAAGATTACATGTGAACCCAACGTTTTCCGCAGAACTCCAATAACTGGAAACGATTACTAATGATGTTGCTCCCTAAGATTGGTAGTGCAGTGTTAGCAGTGGGGGAGGGTAATTTTACTATGGTGATAAAAAAAATACGTATACCCAGCCTGATAAATGGTGATAACAGGTACACCCAGGCTCATGTATGACAAAGATATAAATCTAAAGGAATCTTGAACCCAATGATAGTTACACAATGGTTAAAGGGCATTTTACCCGCACATTTCAAGGACAAGGACAAGATTCGGTTTGAGATTGCTAGAAACTGGAGGTGAAGCTTTCACGCTGAGGGTAGGGCGGAGTGAGCAAGAAAGAAGAAATTAACAGTTATGATTAATTTGAAGGGAAATTTCTAAAAAACGTGCTGGTCGAGGAGTCATCAGTGTGCAGTGTTGGAAGACTTACTACATTACAGAATGCTTAGAAATTGAAGAGGCCCCTTAGGGAATTTGCTGAATATTTGTGGGAATTGAATGAAACTTTGGAGCAACTGTTAAGTGAAGATATAACGCTGACTGCTATTAAGAGAGGATTGAGTAGAAAAATGCAAGAGCTTACCGTAAGCGTGATCGAGGATAGACGTGCACTGGTGGACGTACTTGAGCAGTTAATCAATATGTGCTTCAGAAGATAGTCAGATGATCGAGCAGAAAGGAGGAGGAGATGATTGCCAACGAAATCACCTGTGGTAACCAACCATCCCACTGAGGAAGAGGAGGTGGTCATGGGTATGGGAACACAGGATATGGTCGTCAGTCCTACAAAAGGAATGACCAAGAAAGGTAATGCATAGATACCAGGCAACTCTTTCGTCTGTGTACCAAGAGGCGATTGGTACGCTTCCAATTGGGTGAAACTTTTGTTACTTTTTCAAGTCTCACTCCTCTACTACCTTTCCTGTCTTTAGGCGTTAATTCGCCGGATGATTAGCAAATCCGGCTATAACTAAGAAGCATTTAACCAAATAGTACTTTTAAATGATTAGGTTAATAAATAAATTATAATAGCGGTTATTCACACAACATCTAAGATGAGGTAGGAGTTAGTGCTTAAATTATGGTGCTGCCATAGTCGTTGCAGTTATCCAGGCATTCCAACCGACACCAGTTTTTAATACTTATGGTATGTTGCATTACAATAATAGGAAATAAATGTGTAGTATCAAAGAAGTCATGTCTTACGTAATTGCTTGGAAGTTAAATTACTAAAATTGTAGTACCATGCCTGAAGATAAACATCAAACATCGGTTTAAATATGGAAAAGAGATAATAGTATCAGCAAGGAGTTTTATATAATCCTGTAGTTTTTGTCTTAAGAGTAATGAAAGAGTACAAAACCTGTAATGAATTGTAGTTAAATAACAGCTGGTCAACAGGAGAATTCCTATAGTGGCATATAATTGACAAGTAATGGTCTATGTGAATAATATTGATATACAGAAAGGTGTTATGATGTTATGAAGTTAATGTGGTTTATAATATGTAGGGAGTTAATGAAGCAGTGTAGAGATTTGTGTGCATTTATGGAGAGTAATGAAGTTGATTAGTGGATGATGAGGGAATGCGTATTTAAAGTAAAAGTGATATTGAATTGAGGTAGATATGTATATGTTCATGGTGATTCATATAACTTATAAAATGTATGGAGTATGAAGCATGTAATAAAAGTTGTCTGAATCTCATTTATGCTCACACAAGTTGCTACACTACTGACCATTAAAATTGCTACACCACGAAGACGACGTGCTACAGACGCGAAATTTAACCGACAGGAAGAAGATGCTGTGATATACAATGAGTAGCTTTTCACAGCATTCACACAAGGTTGGCGCCGGTGGCGACACCTACTACACGCTGACACGAGAAAAGTTTGCAACCGATTTCTCATACACAAACAGCTATTGACCGGCGTTGCCTGGTGGAACATTGTTGTGATGCCTCGTGTAAGTAGGATAAATGCGTACCATAACGTTTCCGACTTTGATAAAGGTCGCATTTTAGCCTATCACGATTGCGCTTTATCGTATCGCGACATCGCTGCTCGCGTTGGTCGAGATCCAATGACTGTTAGCAGAATATGGAATCGGTGGGTTCAGGAGGGTAATACGGAACGACGCGATGGATCCCAACGGCATCGTATCACTAGCAGTCGAGATGACAGGCATCTTATCCGCATGGCTTAACGGATCGTACAGCCACGTCTCGATCCCTGAGTCAACAGATGGAGACGTTTGCAAAACAACAACCATCTGCACGAACAGTTCGATGACGTTTGCAGCAGCACGGACTATCAGCTCGGAGATCGTGGCTGCGGTTACCCTTGACACTGCATCACATACAGGAGGGCCTGCGATGGTGTACTCAACGACGAACCTGTGTGCACGAATGGCAAAACGTCATTTTTTCGGATGAATCCAGTTTCTGTTTACAGCGTCATGATGGAGACATCGCGGTGAACGCACATTGGAAGCGTGTATTCGCCATCACCATACTGGCGTATCATTCGGCGTGATGGTATGGGGTGCCATTGGTTACACGTCTCTCTCACCTCTTGTTCGCATTGACGGCACTTTGAACAGTGGACGTTACATTTGAGATGTGTTACTACCCGTGACTCTACCCTTCATTCGATCCCTGCGAAACCCTACATTTCAGCAAGATAATGCACGACCGCATGTTGCAGATCCTGTATGGGCCTTTCTGGATACAGAAAATGTTCCACTGCTGCCCTGGTCAGCACATTCTTCCAGATCTCTCACCAACTGAAAACGTCTGGTCAATGGTGGCCGAGCAACTGGCTCGTCACAACACGCCAGTCACTACTCTTGATGAACTGTGGTATCGTGTTGCAGCTGCATGGGCAGCTGTACCTGTACACGCCATCCAAGCTCTGTTTAACTCAGTGCCCAGGTGTATCAAGGCCGTTATTACGGCCAGAGGTGGTTGTTCTGGGTACTGGTTTCTCAGGACCTATGCACCCAAATTGCGTGAAAATGTAATCACATGTCAGTTCTAGTATAATATATTTGTCCACTGAATACCCGTTTATCATCTGCATTTCTTGTTGGAGTAGCAATTTTAATGGCCAGTAGTGTAATTATCTCCTGAAGTTGATGATGATTGCAAAGGTATGTGGTAAACGATGATAACTGACATTTCAGATATTGAATTATGTATCAAAAAATATTCACCATCCTATGTGCAGTGTTAATGAAGCTGCCTGGGATTGAGTAATACAGCCATCTCTTTGGAAACTGGTTCTGAGAGAACCACATTAGTGATGGACTTACATTTGCATAATGTCATAAGGAGTAAATCAGTGTTAATTATTTTTATTATTATATATAGTGTAATATCTCTAGGTTACAAGTGCATTAGAGATACAGAACAGTCAGTAATTTGAGATATTTCCTCTCCTTCTGCTGAACTGAGATGATAGTGACAGTGTTTTAGGACGGCAAACCAAACGGGTAGCTAAGATAAAGTTAATAAGCGCTTTTATGCTGTGCTGCAAAATATATATCTAGCGTTTCATAGCACACACAAACCGTGGACGAGGGAAATTTTTTGCAAATAATTTAGAGAATTTGTGTAATCTATTTGTTGTTCTTCGAATGAGACATGTTGATTCTTTTGTGTAACATTTTGTATAAATGTGACCGGAGTCAGAGGAATTTTACTTCTTATTTTATAACTTCAGTGAGTGCTTGCATTTAATTACTTCGTGTTTCGGAAGCTGTTTAAACTTTTAGTATATTCTTCTTGCTCCAGCTGCAAAGAAGCTCCTTTGGGCTGGGGATGTAAGGTGTCCACAGCCCCTTGCGTAAAACAGGTCGAGGTGGTAGGCTAGATATCGACATACGATCGCCATGAGTGCCAGAGAGTTACAGCAACTATTAGTAAGCGAATTGCTGGCAGTGTGCAGAGAAGTCGCTATTAGAAATCTAAGCGATCAGGACACGATGTAATGGTGGCGGAATGCCACCTGTAGTACGTATTGTTAACTGTGCCCCAACAACAGGGGCTTGACCCTCACCAGTTTACCATTCTTGACAAAAGAGTTTATTTTTAAGTGTTTTTTGAAGTATCTACATCGTACCTAGGTTATACTTTCACTTCAACAGCGCCAGCCACCTACGATTGGGTAGCAATGAGGACTGTGGTGAGTTTGTACTTTGGATGCATGAGCTGTCAAGCTGATTGTGTGATGATTCTCGCATTATCGGGTCTCGCTGTCTTCGAAATTGCGTGAGTGATGTTTTTCGGAAGGTCTGATGGTATATCGCCTCTCATACATTATGCACACCAACGTGAATACTCGGTTGCCACTCCTCTCAATTATTTTAGAAATTCCGATGAAATTTTAACAATCCCTTCTGCCTTATTTGATCTTGTCTGAAACTCTTTCAAACTACGATTCTGGTACAGGATCCTCTATGTCTTCAGCGTCGACTCTTGTTTTTTATTCCATGACTTCTTTGCGGAAATGTTCCCACTGATGCAGAGGACTTCAATGGACTCTCTTCACCTATCCGCTCTCTCCTTTCCATTTGTGGAATTCCCGTTGCATTCTTAATGTTACCATCCGTGCTTTTAATTTCACCATAATATTCTAGGCTGAGGCAGCCCTTCATCCAATCATTCCTTTTTCGATTTCTTCAAATTTTTCGTGCAGCCGGTTTCCCTTAGCTTCCCTGTACATCTTATTTGTTTCATTCCTAAGTGGCCTGTATTTCTGTATTCCTGAATCTCTCGGAACGTTTCTTTACATGCATCTTTCATCACAAAACTGAAGTATTTCTTCTGTTACCTTTTGTATCCCGCCTGGGAGGCGGTGCGTGGGTAAGGAACAGGAACAGGAAAAGGTACTAATCTCTCGGTACTGCAATTACGGTTTAAGATGGTTCAAATGGTTCAAATGGCTCTGAGCACTATGGGACTTAACATCTATGGTCATCAGTCCCCTAGAACTTAGAACTACTTAAACCTAACTAACCTAAGGACATCACACAACACCCAGTCATCACGAGGCAGAGAAAATCCCTGACCCCGCCGGGAATCGAACCCGGGAACCCGGGCGTGGGAAGCGAGAAAGCTACCGCACGACCACGAGCTGCGGACTACGGTTTAAGAACCTTTACTAGTGGATAAACATATGCAAACATATTACATAACTTGCAAGGTGGTGCGAAGTTGAAGCGAAGTGTCCTGGCTGGCTGCACCTGATGAAAAGGGGCAGAATCTGTAGCGGAGCTTGTAGAGCTGCACATTACCAGCTAGAGGGCGCTGCCGTCGGTGTCTCGCGGTAGTGCCAATCTTTGAAACTATGTGGCATCGTTACTATCGATACCACACTACCCATTGTTTCTCTGCAATTGGCTCCCTTACAACTATGTTTTTCTTCCCAACTTCTGTGATCGCGCTTTAAGATTGTCCATTCCTCTACAACTGAAGTGCTTATTGAACTATTAATTATTGCAATAACTACAGCCTCACAGAACTTCTAACGTCTCTCTTCATTCCTTAGTTCTTCTATATTCCACCTCTACGCACACTGATTCTTCCTGACTAGTCTCTTAAATTTCAGTTTACTCTTCATCATTTCTAAATTATGATCTGAGTCTGTATCTGACCCTGGATACGTCTTACCTTTCAATATCTGATTTCGGCCGTGACAATGATGTAATCTACGTGGAATCTGGTCCTATCTCCCGGCCTTTCACAAGTACACTTCCTCCTCTTGTGAGTCTTGAACAGAGTATTCGCTGTTACTAACAAGAATTTTATTTACAGAACTGAGTTTTCTCCCGCCTCTTTGCTGCTACCAAGGCCTTACTCTCCTCGTCTCACCCAAGTATTCTTCCACCCCTTGTGAGTCTTAGAGTATTCGCTGATACTACCTGAAATTCATTCACAGAACTCAATTAGTTTTTCTCCTGCCTCTTCGCTGCTACCAAGCCCTAATTCTCCCTAAACCCTTTCTTCTACTCCTTCCCCTGCAACCGCATTCCAGTCTCCCTTGACTATTAGATTTTCATATCCCTTTATGTTGCAGAAGAAACATGAAGTAGGTGCAGCATTCATAGATCTAACAGCAGCCTATGATACAGTTTGGAAACAGGGACTCATGTAAAAATTAATCTGTACCGCCCCCTGCAAGAAGATAACCAACCTCATTGACGATATGTTGTCAAACGGAACCTTCCAAGTAATTATGGGGAATGACAGAAGTAAACAGATGAAACTCAATAATGGACTCCCACAAGGCTCTGTCCTTGCGCCCCTTCTTTTCAGCCTTTACATCGCTGACATGCCTGCAACCAGATCGCTCAAATTTGGGTATGCTGACGAGTGGGCTCTGGCAACAGCCCGCAGAAATATAGAAACTGCCGAAGATATCCTTACGAGTGACCTAGGGATTCTCAGCGAGTACTTTAGAAAATGGAGGCTACAACCGAGTGCTACAAAGACGGAAGTATCTGCCTTCCATTTGAACAACAAAACGGCCAACAGAGAACTACATGTATATCTAGAGGGGAAAATATTAAATCACATCAAACACCCAAAGTACTTTAGGGTTACACTAGACAGGGCACTAACATTCAGAGAACACCTGACGAAAACTGCAGCGAAACTTAAAACACGCAACAACATATTGCAGAAGCTCTGTGGCACCACTTGGGGCTCCACAGCATCTACCTTAAGAACATCCGCACTTGGCTTGGTGTATCCAGTGGCAGAAGTCTGTGCCCCAGTGTGGCTCAACAGCAAACACACACACACGATGCATAGCCAACTTAATGCAACAATGCGTATTATATCAGGCACTATCAGGCCAACTCCTACAGTGTGGTTCCCCGTTCTGAGTAACATAGCCCCTCCTAACCTGCGCCGAGAACACGCTCTGGTTAGAGAATTTCAAAAAATCGTGACCAAACCTCAATTACAAATCCATGAAGATACTCACGACATCCAAGGAAACCGACTCCGGTCTAGGCATCCTCCACTAAAGACCGCACAGGCGCTGCATCAAACCAATTTTAAAATAAATGACCGATGAAAAGAGGAATGGGAGAGCAGAACAGCAGTAAACTGCCACAGTATGCCATGCATCTTTAGTAAACCGAAAGGATTTGATTGCCTACGCAAAGTTTGCTCAACTCTTAATCGCATCAGAACCAACTGTGGGAGATGCGCCGAATCCTTACAAAGATGGGGTAAACTTCCTTGGGCCGCTTGCGACTGTGGCGCTGAGAGACAGACGGTAAAACACATCGTGCAGGAATGCCCACTAAGGGCGTATGAGGATGACCCACAGGATTTCCTACTGGCGACCCAAGAGGCAATCGACTATATATTACCTAAGCTGGACGTTTGTTCTGATTGCTCTTCTGTGAGTGTAAATTTACAATTGGTGGTGGCCGTATATACAAACTGTTATTTATTGTTCTGTTTATAGATATGTGATTTTTTTAAAAATCGTGTTGTTTCTGTCATTTTTACTGTCATGTTATGAGCCATATGCTAAATAAATAAATAAATATCCCTTTATGTACTGAACGACCCATTCAGTATCTGCATATATTTTCTCAATCTCTCCATCTTCCGCTTGCGACGTCTGCATGTATACCTGAACAAGTGCGGTCAGTTTTGCTTTGCTGTTTATTCTGATGATTACTGTCCTAATATTCGGATTATGCGGATAACCTCATTTCTTATCCTACCACTACAGTTAGCAGTCATCTTTTATAGCGACGAATAAGCAAAAGTAAGATGTAAAATATACGTTTATAAATACTTTAAATCTACAGTGCTTTCGTAATGTTTTAGTAATGCAAGTCTCTGAATGACCTGTACATCAGTAGTGCAGGAAGTGGCTTTATGGATCGCGGCCTTGTAGTCACGCAGTGTGAGCCCCTACAGACGTGCCACTAACTCGCTGGCTCTTAGAGATATTTTTTTCCTCTTTAGCTTCCCCTGACGTTCGCAACGCTGCTCTCAGGCGATGCAGATGAGGCTGACAAATTATGTTTCCGCGCCGCTGGCGGACTGGTGGCTGCTGGCTGCTGGGTGCGCCCCTCGCAGTCCGGACTCTCCCTCTACCCCTCTGCTCCCGCGGGTGACAACCCCTAACCTCGTTTCGTCCCTCTACCCTCGACCCTCCCTCTCCCGCGCCATGAAAGCCCACCCCCTCACTCCTAACCTCCACGACCGCGTGAACGCCTGTCGCTCGATCATGCTACAAGCCCCCCTCCTCCACCTCCTGCCTTCGCAGTTCGTTGGCTGTCATCAGCGAGCGTTAAGACGAATCAAAGGGAAAGTCTCCCCTTTTCCGCTCTTTTTGGTGCCTGATTCGCTGGAAAATCTGGAGTGCTGGCAACCGTTCTTAAACTCTCACGTCACAGCTGAAGAAACATTCGGCCACTTTCCACGAGGAATACTGTTTAAAAACGTTGATCTTTACTAGTCTGTCAGCGGTCTTGATAATGTCATAACAATGTAAAAAAAATCAGAACGATGCTTATGCAATGCAGAACACACAATACTTCTTTGTCCATTATTACAAATATACACAGTAGTTACAAATATACACAGTAGCCTCATGAGGGTAATCTACAAGAGTAACGGATACTGTACACTTCACACCGTGATCCATGCACCCAGAATAATGTTTCTCGAATTCATTCATGTTTCGGAAGCCTATACATATGTAAAATTATGTACTAATAATCTTTCAACGCACAATTAAACAGCCAACTGGTTGCACATAAACGGTAGGTACAATGACCTAGGTTTTGACACCTACTAGGGGTGTCTTCCCTATATGCTACAAAATTATACGAGAGTTGACTGAAAAGTAATGCCACCTTCGTAACTCATGAACAATTGGCAGCAGTGTTATGCGGCAGGTACTGCCTTGTTCCGCAGCCTTTTCTCTACAGCTCCATTTGTCAGGAAACCTTAACATTGAACAGTTGTGTTGTTACAGTGTAAAGTATGCAACCCTGTGCTGACGGCCCGTGAGTGCGATTTAAGCAACGTGCAGTCATTGAATGCTTGACAGCAGAAGGTGTCACCCCAAAGGAGATTCACCAGAGAATGAAAGCATTTATGGTGACTGTGTTGATGTGAGTACTGTGCGTCGTTGACCGAGTAAGAAATTCAAGACGGAGCCCTCAGCTGGAGAAATCATGGCCACAGTGTTCTGGGACCCAAGTGGTGTTACCAATGTTGATTTCCTTGATCATGGAACAACTATAAATTCAGAGCGCTATATCACAACGCTGCAAACTCTGAAACGACAGCTAACAAGGGTCCGAAAGGAAAAGGGGAATGTTTTCCTGCAGCATGACAATGCCAAACCACATACTTCACGTGCCACCGCAGCACAACTTTAGAGACTGAATCTCACCACTGCATGGCATGCTCTATACAGTGCAGATTTAGCGCCGTCTGACTTCCTCCTGTTCCCGATAATGACAGACGATCTGCTGGGACATAATTATGCTTCTAATAAAGACTTTGAGAGAAACAGAGTGTCGGTCTCTTCCGTGATGGGTTCAGAAAACTTGTTCATCGTTGGCAGAAATGTATCCAACTGGCTGGTGATTATGTAGATCATATATATAACATTAGAGTGTCCATCTAAAAATAACTAAACAATTTGTACACCTTGAAACATCAGATGACTGATAGTAAGTAATGGAGTCTTAAACCAAATAACAGTAAATTAACGACTGCTTCTAATGGGTCAATTAAAATCCAAATCCCTCAAATATCTCCTCTCATATGATTCTCTCTATTCATTATATTTTCAGCCACTTTAATTCTATTTAATCAAATAAACTTCTTCTCATTTAAACCTAATTTTATTAAAAGAGCAGAAAAAAGAACAATTGAGATAAAAAATCTAAATTAAAAATGATAATAAACTTATTCTCAACATTTGATCGATAAACTAATATCTACAACTTGTCATTAAATTAAAATAGAACATTCCTTAGGATTATATATTCTTTCACCATCACGAATTAATATTATCTGGAATAAATTTAACTTAACCTTACACAACGAATTTAAAACATTATTATATTGGTAATTAAAGATCACTTTCTAAGCATTATTTCTGCGTTTGATTTATTAAAGTATTCCGATCCAAACCCAATTAAGGAAGGTCGAGGCATTACTTTTCATCTAACCCTCGTGCATAGGAAATTAGATATGGCCAAAAGCACGTCAATCAAGATGACAGTTTTCATGACTCAAAATGGTTATTTATGTAAAATTAAATTGCTAAAAATCAATAGACAGAATCTGGATCAGCTATGCTCCTGTTAATAACAAAATATAACATTCTAGCTTTTTCCACGTGTGCACATATGGGAAACATCTGACTGATCGACCCAGTGGGTTACACTGCAGCCACGAAAGGAACACGAGTTGCGCGGCCTAGAAGGCGCGGACAGTAACGTGTGCCCATTTGAAATAAGATAAGTACTTGAAGGAAAAGATACTTAATTGTAAAAACAAAGTATAAAGAGAGCTTAACGTCTCTTGAAAAAAAAAGGAAGTCAAGCCAATCAGGGAAAATATAATAAAAGGCAATGGCTAGAACGTTATATTTTACTTTTAATAGCAGCATAGTTGCTCCAAATTCTGAATATTGCTTATTAGCAATGCAATTTTACTACCTACATTTAGTCTGATAAGACAACCGTATTAGGTGTCGAAACCTAGGTCAACGTACCTACCATTTATGTGTAACGGGTTGGCTGCTTAATCCTATGTTGAAACAAGTAATTTATTTGAATAGAAAATACGTAACGATGAGTCAATGTAGCTATTACTTCTTGAACTACTACAGCCAATTCATCAGTTATGACGAGTGAAGCAAAGATCTCCAAAAACTGCATATAGTGTCACTAGCTATACCGCCGTACTACAACGTCATCTCACTTCAGTATGACACCTGTTTCCACCCGTGTCGATGATTAACCCCAATTCTAAACCTGATATGAAATGAACCTCAAAACATTAAACACTAGTATGCAAAACGTACGGACGAAAGTAGGTCTCGCTTCATGTTCCACTACAAAGTACCATAGATCGAGGAAACTTGGACCATACACAGAAAGAACTGCTACTGTGTAGCACAGAAGATAAATGAAATAGATAACAGTAAAGATACACTTATTCAAATACAATAATTTCACTGAAGTCGTCAGGATTCATGATCCTCGCCAGGACTATACAAAAGGCGGGACATGGTTTTTAGTTGGGTATGAGACACTTAAAGTAGTAAAGCAGTTCTGCTATTTGGGGAGAAATATAACTGATGATGGTCCAAGTAGAGAGGATATAAAATGTAGACTGACAATGGCAAGGAAAGCCTTTCTGAAGAAGAGAAATTTGATAACATCGACTACAGATTTAAGTGTCAGTAAGTCGTTTATGAAAGTATTTGTATGGAGTGTAGCCATGTATGGAAGAGAATCATGGACGATAAATAGTTTGGACAAGAAGAGAACAAAAGCTTTCGAAATGTGGTGCTACAGAAGAACGCTGAAGATTAGATGGGTAGATCACATCACTAATGAGGAGGTACTGAATAGGATTGGGGAGAAGGGAAGTTTGTGGCACAACTTGACTAGAAGAAGGGATCGATTGGTAGGACGTGTTCTGAGGCATCAAGGGATCACCAATTTAGTATTGGAGGGCAGCGTGGAGGGTAAAAATCGTAGAGGGAGACGAAGAGGTAGATACACTAAGCAGATTGAGAAGGATGTAGGTTGCAGTAAGAACTGGGAGATGAAGAAGCTTGCACAGGATAGAGTAGCATAGTGAGCTGCATCAAACCAGTCTCAGGACTGCAGACCACAACAACAATGAGACCACCAAGGCAGGCATTGCATGCTCTGCAATTTGCTCCCATGCTATTCGCAAGGTTTTAAGGAGTTGTTTTGATGGGGCGTTCCATTCCTTGACTAGCGGAGTCACAACATTGGATAGTCATTGGTCCATGTGGAAGTGCTGCCGTACACCTCCCCAAGGTATGCCACACGTACTACATGTAATTCGAGTCGACACAACGACCAGGCCAGCCCATTGGCCTAATTTCCTCTAGTTCCAAGAGCTCCTTCACCTGCTCCGTTGTTTTTGTCGCGCAGTGCCATCGATAAAAGGAATTCAAAGTTGAATGCACCATTGAAAGGATGTACACCTGGACAGAGTAGAGTGTTGAATGTACTGTGTTCAAAGACTCTGAGTTCAGAACGTTATGCGACTTTCTGCCTATCAGTGCCATACCGCCTTGACAGTCAGAACGATCACGTTGCATTACATACTCGCATCTCTCCGCATATGAGGGCCCACCCAACATTGTCTAACATCTCCATTTGAGTTGTCCACGTTATGGTGTGGCACACTGACTTCCAAAACTTTGAACACTGTACACTTACAGATGGACGTTATTTTGAAGGACGGACACGTCGAACAGCGCAGGTGCAGATGCACTTGCAACGAAAGGATGTTCAGTGGTTGGTCTGCTCTGCCCGGAGCTCTGAGTTACGTACCATCGAGCACATGTGAGATACATTGGACACATTACTGCAGCATGCCCACTTGCACCGAGTCCAGAAGATTTCAACCGAGTTTGTGGAGGAGTGGACCGCACTACTTTTAGAACCCCTTACCAATCTAGTGGGCAGCGTGGGAGTTCGTGGCAGGACATGCTTTGTCCATTACCTTGATCACACACCCCCTGAAGGACAATCGTCTGCTGTCTGTAATGCTCAGGAAATCTCACAAATCATGGCGACATCAGCGTAAATACTGTCTTTTCTGTTCGTCTCATGGCGTATTTGTTTCAGTTATCTTCTGTACTACACTATAGTAGTTCTTCCTGTGTATGGTCCAAGCTTCATCGAGTGGTGTTACTTACCAGTGACGCAGGGGAGTTACTTTCGTCGTTAAGTTCTGCACAACAGTGTACATAACAGCTCTCTTTGACCATCTGTAGAGCGAATGCTGGAAACCTTGAACAGACAGGCGCCTGAAGATGGACTCCAAATGTAAGGTGGAAACCACTTCAAAGTTTCGAGAACCAGTGTGGAGTACTCTAGGAATGTAGTATAG
Source organism: Schistocerca piceifrons (assembly GCF_021461385.2). Lineage (NCBI taxonomy): Eukaryota > Metazoa > Arthropoda > Insecta > Orthoptera > Acrididae > Schistocerca > Schistocerca piceifrons. Next base: position 1,222,790,877 of record NC_060138.1, on the reverse strand, counting down.
CATTTATATATGCTACCGTTGCGACCACGAACACAAAACTAGACCAGTTATTAGACAAAGTGCTGTGCGTACTGAAGCGAGGAAAGGGTCACTGTTCCTGCACACTTTACTAAAATGTTTCGGGAAGAAACCCGGTTACCCTGTACAATGGTACGTCCTTGTAGCAATGTCGTGCACATCGCAGTTGTTTTCAGCGTATGGATATAAGATGTGGATTAATCAGAGGAGAACCAATCAAGCCTGAATAGTAGCATTTGGCGTCACTTTTTTATGTTGACTGCTTCGATCTTCTCGTTATGGCTGTCATTTGTTACGAAAATTTAAGAGAGATGAACGTCGGTATCTCGGTGCCTCTTTCGGACACCCTGAATGCAGAATCGAATTACTCTTCGCTCGGTAACATCCGCCTCCAGTATCATAACGCTGTATCCGCGGATAGCTGGATATCAGTGCGCCCGTCAGAGCTGCGTAAGAAGTGGAGTAACGGAGGAAGCCTCCAGGAGCCAGAGCCACCTACTAACGGCACGCGAAGGAAACGCAACAGACAGAATGCGGACACGACAACAGACCAAGATCAGGACAAACAATAAGGCGCTAAGCGAAGCCTTCAGCATACCAATGACAACAAGGGCAAGAGCAGGGGAGCAACAAATCCAAGACTCGACTGAAGAAAGTAACCGAGTGACATGCAGGGTTATGTTGTTATGTATCCAAGAGCGCCAACGACACCGCGCCTGTATGGGTTGCCCAAGATTCACAAAGATGGGGTGCCTCTACGGCCGATTCTGGACACTATCAACTCGCACAGTTATGGACTGGCCAAATACCTGGCGACACTATTGAAACCACTGGTGGGACACTGCAGTCATCACGTGAAAAACTCCGCGGATTTCGTTAGAATACTGAAGGACATCCGAATACAGAGTGATGACCTACTCGTGAGGTTCGACGTCACCTCCTTGTTCACGAAAGTACCGCTACAAGACGCCTTGGCGCTCCTTAATCAGCACTTCGAGCCTGAAACAGTGAAGCTCTTTGAATATGCACTTACGACCACCTACTTCAAGTGCAATGGAGAGCATTATGAACAAGTGGATGGAGTGGCCATGGGATCTCCCCTTGCTCCAGGGATCGCGAATCTTTATATGGAACACTTTGAGGAGGTGGCACTACAAACTGCTCACCGCAAACCCAGGCACTTCTTCCGCTATGTGGACGACACTTTCGTGATTTGGCAGCATGGCAGGCAGGCACTGGAGGAGTTTATGGACCACCTAAACGGCATACATAAGAATATCACCTTCACGATGGAAGTAGAAGAGAATGGCTGTATTCCATTCCTGGACATACTGATCAGGAAGAAAGCGGATGGCACGCTGGGCCATTCAGTACATAGAAAAAAGACGCACACAGACCTGTACCTCCATGCAACCAGCTGCCACCATCCGGCGCAACGCCAGTCAGTACTGACCACCTTGGTACATAGGGCACACGTCATTTGTGACAAAGAAAGCCTCTCAGACGAATTACACCACCTAAGAGAGGTATTTCGGAAAAACGGGTACAGTGAAACACAGATTGGCAGGGCTTTCAAGAGGAGACAGGCTGACAAATTTCAGGAAGAGGAAGAGGAAGTTAACAAGGGACTCGCCTTTCTTCCATATTTGGGGCCCACATCAGCCAAAATCGGGAGGCTATTAAGAAAAGCAAGCATAGATACCGTCTTCCGACCACCGCCGAAGACGAAAGAGCTGCTGGGCTCAGCTAAAGACCCACTCAAACTAAACACACCTGGTATATACAACATTGCCTGCGAATGTGGTGTGCAGTACATCGGTCAAACGCAGCGCTGCATCTCTAAAAGGTGCGACGAACACATCAGGCATGTTCGACTTGGACAGATAGAGAAATCTGCTATAGCTGAACATAGCATCAAAGAAAACCACACCTTTGATTTCGAAAACACCAGGGTGCTGTGCCGAGCCGGGAGCTATTGGGATATCGTCATTAAAGAATCAATAGAAATACGGGTCCACGAGAATCTTGTGAACAGGGACGAAGGCTATCAACTGAGCGCGGCCTGAAATCCAGCTTTAGCCGCAATACGCCAGGAACGCAACAAGAACCGTCCACCTCACGAGACGCGACCGGAATGCTCTGACGGAGACACGAACGGCGCACCCGCTTCCCCCTCCGCCCCGCCCGCCGGCTCCTCTGGACCCAGCCTCCCGCGGCCAGGTGGTGGGGGGCACGTTGCAGGTATAAAGGGACCGGCATCCGCAAAGTCTCGGCACTTCGCCAGAAGATGATAAGTATGTCACTCGTCGAAACGTCGCAGTTTGAAGACAGCGCCATCCGGCTGGAAGCCCGAGAACTCTTCGCCAGCTGTATACGCCGGGAAAGCATACATTCACAAATTGTTATGTTATGTTAACCGGGGGCCTAGAAACGACGGAGAGGCTCCGTCACGGCCGCAGCCGCAGTGGTCCGCAACCCCACGACGACTACCGCAGTCCACTTCACCCCTCCGCCGCCCCACACCTAACGCAGGGTTATTGTGCGGTTCGGCCCCCGGTGGACTCCCCCAGGGAACGTCTCACACCAGACGATTGTAACCCCTATGTTAGAGTAATGGTGGTGTACGCATACGTGGAGAGCTTGTTTGCGCAGCAATCGCCGGCATGGTGGAGCTGAGGCGGAATAGGGGGAGCCAGCCCGCATTTGCCGAGGCAGATGGAAAACCGCCTAAAAACCATCCACAGATTCGCCGGCTCACGGGACGTCGACACAAATCCGCCGGCCGGATTCGTGCCGGGGACCAGGCGCTCCTTCCCTCCTGGAAAGCGACATGTAGGGTAGTTGCCAAGTAGGCCCAGTACAGCGAAGATATATCTGCCAACATCACGCGCGAGCATGGAGCTAACCAGTTGTGCCGTGGGCAACGGCTTGTATACAAGCCGCGTTGAATGATATTGGCCGCTGTGTTCATCCGGCAAGACGGTTGCTCTCTCGCCGTGTGAGCACAGCGCTGTGCGGCCTTTGTGCTTCCATCTCCTCTAGCGGGTATACAACATCCACGGCGACCGATACCAGACTTTATATGTAAAATCAATACAAATAGAAAAAGATTTGTGCTGTAAAAACATTCTTGGTCCTCTTACTACGACAGATTAGATTGAAAATCCACACTCTTGTCAAAGGCCCACATTTTCTTCGCCAGGTTCAAATAACTGCAGTGGTCGTCATGAATCACTTTTTGGGTCATTAATCCTTGAACATCAACAAAAGCAAACCGAGGATAATGGAATGTAGTCGAATTAAGTCGGGTGATGCTGAGAGAATTAGATTAGGAAATGAGACACTTAAAGTTGTAGAGCAGTTTTGCTATTTTGGGAGCAAAATAACTGATGATGGTCGAAGTGTTGTTGTTGTTGTGGTCTACAGTCCTGAGACTGGTTTGATGCAGCTCTCCATGCTACTCTATCCTGTGCAAGCTTCTTCATCTCCCAGTACCTACTGCAACCTACATCCTTCTGAATCTGCTTAGTGTATTCATCTCTTGGTCTCCCTCTACGATTTTTACCCTCCACGCTGCCCTCCAATGCTAAATTTGTGATCCCTTGATGCCTCAAAACATGTCCTACCAACCGATCCCTTCTTCTAGTCAAGTTGTGCCACAAACTTCTCTTCTCCGCAATCCTATTCAATACCTCCTCATTAGTTACATGATCTACCCACCTTATCTTCAGCATTCTTCTGTAGCACCACATTTCGAAAGCTTCTATTCTCTTCTTGTCCAAACTGGTTATCGTCCATGTTTCACTTCCATACATGGCTACACTCCATACAAATATTTTCAGAAACGACTTCCTGACACTTAAATCTATACTCTTTGTTAACAAATTTCTCTTCTTCAGAAACGATTTCCTTGCCATTGCCAGTCTACATTTTATATCCTCTCTACTTCGACCATCATCAGTTATTTTGCTCCCCAAATAGCAAAACTCCTTTACTACTTTAAGTGTCTCATTTCCTAATCTAATCCCCTCAGCATCACCCGATTTGATTTGACTACATTCCATTATCCTCGTTTTGCTTTTGTTGATGCTCATCTTACATCCTCCTTTCAAGACACTGTCCATTCCGTTCAACTGCTCTTCCAAGTCCTTTGCTGTCTCTGACAGAATTACAATGTCATCGGCGAACCTCAAAGTTTTTACTTCTTCTCCATGAATTTTAATACCTACTCCGAATTTTTCTTTTGTTTCCTTTACTGCTTGCTCAATATACAGATTGAATAACATCGGGGAGAGGCTACAACCCTGTCTCACTCCTTTCCCAACCACTGCTTCCCTTTCATGCCCCTCGACTCTTATAACTGCCATCTGGTTTCTGTACAAATTGTAAATAGCCTTTCGCTCCCTGTATTTCACCCCAGCCACCTTCAGAATTTGAAAGAGAGTATTCCAGTTAACGTTGTCAAAAGTTTTCTCTAAGTCTACAAATGCTAGAAACGTAGGTTTGCCTTTTCTTAATCTTTCTTCTAAGATAAGTCGTAAGGTTAGTATTGCCTCACGTGTTCCAACATTTCTACGGAATCCAAACTAATCTTTCCCGAGGTCCGCTTCTACCAGTTTTTCCATTCGTCTGTAAGGAATTCGCGTTAGTATTTTACAGCTGTGACTTATTAAACTGATAGTTCGGTAATTTTTCACATCTGTCAACACCTGCTTTCTTTGGGATTGGAATTATTATATTCTTCTTGAAGTCTGTGGGTATTTCGCCTGTCTCATACATCTTGCCCACCAAATGGAAGAGTTTTGTCATGACTGGCTCTCCCAAGGCCATCAGTAGTTCTAATGGAATGTTGTCTACTCCTGGGGCCTTGTTTCGACTCAGGTCTTTCAGTGCTCTGTCAAACTCTTCACGCAGTATCTTATCTCCCATTTCATCTTCATCCACATCCTCTTCCATTTCCATAATATTGTCCTCAAGTACATCGCCCTTGTATGAACCCTCTATATACTCCTTCCACCTTTCTGCCTTCCCTTCTTTGCTTAGAACTGGGTTGCCATCTGAGCTCTTGATATTCGTACAAGTGGTTCTCTTCTCTCCAAAGGTCTCTTTAATTTTACTGTAGGCAGTATCTATCTTACCCCTAGTGAGACAAGCCTCTACATCCTTACATTTGTCCTCTAGCCATCCCAGCTTAGCCATTTTGCACTTCCTGTCAATCTCATTTTTGAGACGTTTGGATTCCTTTTTGCCTGCTTCATTTACTGCATTTTTATATTTTCAATTAAGTTCAATATTTCTTCTGTTACCCAAGGATTTCTACTAGCCCTCGTCTTTTTACCTACTTGATCCTCTGCTGCCTTCACTACTTCATCCCTCAGAGCTACCCATTCTTCTTCTACTGTATTTCTTTCCCCCATTCCTGTCAATTGTTCCCTTATGCTCTCCCTGAAACTCTGTACAATCTCTGGTTCTTTCAGTTTATCCAGGTCCCATCTCCTTAAATTCCCACCTTTTTGCAGTTTCTTCAGTTTCAGTCTGCAGTTCATAACCAATAGATTGTGGTCAAAATCCACATCTGCCCCTGGAAATGTCTTACAATTTGAAACCTGGTTCCTAAATCTCTGTCTTACCATTATATAATCTATGTGATACCTTTTAGTATCTCCAGGATTCTTCCAGGTATACAACCTTCTTTCATGATTCTTGAACCAAGTGTTAGCTATGATTAAGTTCTTCCCCCCAATCCATATTCAGCTACTATGTTTCCTTCTCTCCCTTTTCCTACTGACGAATTCCAGTCACCCATGACTATTAAATTTTCGGCTCCCTTCACTACCTGAATAATTTCTTTTATCTCGACATACATTTCATCAATTTCTTCATCATCTGCAGAGCTAGTTGGCATATAAACTTGTACTACTGTAGTAGGCATTGGCTTTCTGTCTATCTTGGCCACAACAATGCGTTCACTGTGCTGTTTGTAGTAGCTAACCCGCACTCCTATTTTTTATTCATTATTAAACCTACTCCTGCATTACTCCTATTTTATTTTGTATTTATAACCCTGTAATCACCTGACCAAAAGTCTTGTTCCTCCTGCCACCGAACTTCACTAATTCCCACTATATCTAACTTTAACCTATCCATTTCCCTTTTTAAATTTTCTAACCTACCTTCCCGATTAAGGGACCGGACATTCCACGCTCTGATCCGTAGAATGCCAGTTTTCTTTCTCCTGATAACGACGTCCTCTTGATTAGTCCCCGCCCGGAGATCCGAATGGGGAACTATTTTACCTCCGGAATATTTTACTCAAGAGGATGCCATCATCATTTAATCATACAGTAAAGCTGCGTGGTCGAAGTAGAGAGGATTAAAACGTAGACTGGCAATGGCTAGGAAAGCGTTTCTGAAGAAGAGAAATTTGTTAACATCGGGTATAGATTTGTCAGGAAGTCGTTTCTGAAAGTGTTTGTATGGAGTGTAGCCATGTATGGAAGTGAAACATGGACGATAAATAGTTTGGGCAAGAAGAGAATAGAAGCTTTCGAAATGTGGTGCTACAGAAGAATGCTGAAGATTAGATGGGTAGATCACATCACTAATGAAGAGTTATTGAACAGAATTGTGGAGAAGAGGAGTTTGTGGCACAACTTGACAAGAAGAAGGGACCGGTTGGTAGGACATGTTCTGAGGCATCAGGGGATCACAAATTTAGCATTGGAGGGTAGCGAGGAGGGTATAAATCGCAGAGGAAGACCAAGAGATGGATACACTAAGCAGATTGAGAAGGATGTAGGTTGCAGTAAGTACTGGACGATGAAGAAGCTTGCACAGGATAGAGTATCATGGATAGCCGCATCAAACCAGTCCCAGAACTGAAGACCAGAACAACAACAATCCTTGAATGGTGTAATGCTGCCCACTATGGTTTCCTCTCTTCCCGTCACCTCAATTTAGCAGTTCCACCGAAGGACCTCAATTATTTGCTGTGTATTTTCCAGTCGCTGTCTACTCTCCAATTTCTCTCCCTTTATAGCTCCATCTAATACTAAGGAAGCAACTCTGTGATGTCTCAGTCTATGCGTAATCGTCCTCCCCCTCCTCACAGTTAACGCTTTCCATGTATTTTGTTCCTCGTCTAGTCTACGGAGAACCCTGTTTATTAACATCTGTTGTGCCCATGTCTGTGATACAAAGAGCGCCCGTTAAAGCATAAAAATTCCGAAAATTTCTGTGTAGTCTCTCAACGTCGACAGCCACGTTGGATACTGCGCTGAGTGTCTTGGAAGTATTGTTGCACACTCTGACCTGCACTGTCTATTTGATGATGCAGTCCCAGAAGCACGATGTGCGTGACAAGATTTTTCACGAAACAAGTATACACTGAGGCGAAAAAAGTTACGGGATACATGCTAATATCGTGTTCGACCTCCATGTGCATGGCGTGTTTCAGGAACGCGACGTGGCATGAACTCAAGTCGTTGAAAGCTCTCTGCAGAAGTATTGATCCCTGCTGCCTCTGTTGTCGTCGATAATTGCGAAAGTGTTACCGGTGCTGGCTTTTGTGCATCAAACTCACCTCTCGATTATTTCCAAAAAAATTCTCATTGGGCAACATGCTGGGCGATCAGGATGAGCGAATCATTAGCTCGAACTGTCCGTAATTTTCCTCAAATAAGTCGCGAACAATTGTGGCCCGCTGACATGGCACATTGTCATCCATAAAATTTCCATCGTTGTTTGTGAACTGGAAGTCAATGAATGGCAGAATATGGTCTCCAAGTACCCGAACATAACAATTTCAGTGATCGGTTAAAGTGGACCAGAGGACCCAGTCCATTCAAAGTAAACACAGACAACAACATTACGAGGTGCATTCAAGTTCTAAGGCCACCGATTTTTTTTCTAATTAACTACTCATCCGAAATCGATGAAACTAGCGTTACTTCTCGACGTAATCGCCCTGCAGATGTACACATTTTTCACAACGCTGACGCCCTGATTCCATGGCAGCGGCGAAGGCTTCTTTAGGAGTCTGTTTTGACCACTGGAAAATCGCTGAGGCAATAGCAGCACGGCTGGTGAATGTGCGGCCACGGAGAGTGTCTTTCATTGTTGGAAAAAGCCAAAAGTCACTAGGAGCCAGGTCAGGTGAGTAGGGAGCATGAGGAATCACTTCAAAGTTGTTATCACGAAGAAACTGTTCCGTAACGTTAGCTCGATGTGCGGGTGCGTTGGCTTGGTGAAACAGCACACGCGCAGCCCCTCCTGGACGTTTTTGTTGCAGTTCAGGAAGGAATTTGTTCTTCAAAACATTTTCGTAGGATGCACCTGTTACCGTAGTGCCCTTTGGAACGCAATGGGTAAGGATTACGCCCTCGCTGTCCCAGAACATGGACACTATCATTTTTTCAGCACTGGCGGTTACCCGAAATTTTTTTGGTGGCGGTGAATCTGTGTGCTTCCATTGAGCTGACTGGCGCTTTGTTTCTGGATTGAAAAATGGCATCCACGTCTCATACATTGTCACAACCGACGAAAAGAAAGTCCCATTTATGCTGTCATTGCGTGTAACATTGCTTGGCAACATGCCACACGGGCAGCCATGTGGTCGTCCGTCAGCATTCGTGGGACCAACCTGGATGACACTTTTCGCATTTTCAGGTCGTCATGCAGGATTGTGTGCACAGAACCCACAGAAATGCCAACTCTGAAGGCAATCTGTTCAACAGTCATTCGGCGATCCCCCAAAACAATTCTCTCCACTTTCTCGATCATGTCGTCAGACCGGCTTGGGCGAGCCCGAGGTTGTTTCGGTTTGTTGTCACACGATGTTCTGCCTTCATTAAACTGATGCACCCACAAACGCACTCCCGACATATCCATAACTCCATCACCACATGTCTCCTTCAACTGTTGATGAATTTCAATTGGTTTCACACCATGCAAATTCAGAAAACGAATGATTGCACGCCGTTCAAGTAAGGAAAACGTCGCCATTTTAAGTATTTGAAACAGTTCTCATTCTCGCCACTGGCGGTAAAATTCCATCTGCCGTACGGTGCTGCCTTCTCTGGGACGTATTGACAATGAACACAGCCTCATTTTAAAACAATGCGCATGTTTCTATCTCATTCCAGTCCAGAGAAAAAAAAATCCGAGGCCTTAGAACTTGAATGCACCTCGTAAGAGCTACCACCAATTAGTACAATCCATTGTTGACGACTTGGATCCATGAATTCGAGGAGTCTGTCCCACACGCTAACCCTACCATTAGATCTTATCAACTGAAATCTGTACTCATCTGACCATGTCATGGTTTTCCACTCGCCTAGGGTCCATCCGATATGGTCTCCAGCCCAGAAGAGGCACTACAGGCGATGCCGAGCTGTCAGCAGAGGCACCCGCGTCAGTCGTCTGCTGCCATAGCCCATTAACGCCAGATTTCGTCGCACTGTCCTTACGGATATGTTTGTCGTACATCGCGCATTGATTTCTGTTGTCATTTCACACAGTGTTGATTGTTTGCAGGTAGCGACAACTCGACGCAAATGCCGCTGTTGTCGATCGTTAAGGGCAGGCCATTGACCACTGCGTTTTCTGAGTTGAGAGGTAATGCCTGAAATTTGGTATTTTCGGCGCACTCTTGGCGGTGTGGATCTCGGAATGCTGAATTCCTTAACGATTTCCGTAAATGAATGTACCAAGCAGTAGGGAAGCAGCCTACTCACGCCGTAATAAATTCACATCAGTCTTTCCATTGTGTGCCAGCCAGTCCGCTGTAACTAGCACTGACGTCATAAATGTTGCGCAATACTTTTAAAATCAAGCAAATAACCTAAAATCGGTTCTAGCATGTCAGGAGTAATTCTAAATTAATATGTGTTGAATATCAGTTCGATAACTTTAACCATTTTCGAAATTTGGACGTTTTTCTGTAAAAATCATTGGCGCAACAGAAAAGAGCTAGAGAATTAAAAATTTATATTTAGATTCCTTTTTCATAATAATTTAATAGAAACAATACTTTGGATTTCACAAATTAAAATTTTAGTGGAAATTCATGATTTTCTGGTTTTTGTCTTAAAAATTAAAGAAGCAAGATAGATTAAGTAGGCTAATAAATAAGGCTAGGATGTTTATATCTAAGTAGATTGGAGATCCGCCATAACCATAAAGATGTGAGAAGTTTCATTTGAATAACTATAAAACTATAGCGATAGCGTATCTCCAAAGGGCAAGTTCAGAGCTCGTCTACTGCGTGTAGTGTAATTAAATTAATTCTCTCACCCAAAATAATTGACTTAGCCACGTCAGATTTTTATTATGATTACTTACCTGTGTGCTGAATGCACATTTAAATAGAGAGCTTCATCGGCCATCAGCAAAAGAAGCTGTGATTTATTCGGTAACTTAAAGTGGTGCGTTACTAGCCCAGCGGCTAGTCGGGAGAGCTTTATGTATAAGAACGCTGCGCGAGGAAGGAAGGCCCCAGTTCTCTCCAGACGCTGAATAGCACACCATCTGTGTCGGGAGTCGCGTCGCGTCGGTATCATTGCTATAAGCAGCCTCGGATGCCGTATTAAGTTACTCAGGATACGCGTAACCATGAAATCATTTTCGAGTGAAGTGTTAATTCTGGGATGACTTTAATTATCTATCTTCAGTTTGCGTATGTCGTATTTTCACGTGCCGCCGCGGGACAGACATTCTACCATTATTTAGCGTGGCGTTTTATGAACCTAATCATCAAATTATGGCGAGCATTCATTTAAATATTTAATTTGGACAATTATAGTGGCATCAGCGCATTAGACTCTGAACTGCTCTGTTAGTCAGAGTGTGTGGACCCTTTTTTTTTTATCTGTGACTTTCAGAATATAGAGAAAGTTTTTTTTCACGATCGTTTTGATTATAAATCCCAGACAATCTCCTAATTCCTCAGAGCTATAAGCTGCAGCTATAAGTGTGTTTCTCAGATGAAGTGGGCACTAGGAATTCTAATTACAGGCTTCACGTTTTGCTAATCACTTTCTGGTTGCCAATATTGTAGTTAGAGAGCCAGTGTTGAGAACGGCAAACAACAGCATAAATAATAGGAACTGGTTTTACATTCTACAAACCAAACATATATATAAACAACATAAAATTGATTAAATTCCACCCGCCGCCCCACAAAGCGTCTGGGTCCATAAATCTCATTTTAAAGCAGAGGGTATTACCATACCAATGATTCGAGACAAAAGATCGCGTTTATCTCAATGGTTTCATGTACCCACTTCACATTTGTCGACAGAAGTAGTCTGCTAATTAATTCAATACAGAAGTACGAGACGACTTAATACAAGGATGAGTATGGGAAGAAATTTTGTGCTGTCTTAAGCAACGCAACAGAATGCGGGGTATGGTGTAAAAGTGCCCACTTGGAGGAGCGAGAAACACGTAGATTATTCTTATCAGCAACTTGGGCGCGTCAGCTGAAACGCTGATTGTGCAATAATTCTCGCACTACTCGGCACGTGCTGCCTCTATAATTGCGCGGATTAAGTTTTTCCGAAAGTCTGATGGTATGTCGCCAGTCTCATACGTTGTATACTGTAAATGGAATAGCCGCTTTGTTGCCAATCCGACCCAATATCCTTAGAAGTGCCGAAGGAATACCGTCCGTTCCTTGAGCGTTTTCTTTATCTTAAGTCTTCCAAAGCTCACCTAAATTCTGCTGTTACCTGTAATGCGAGACCCCTATCTCCTGCCTATCGACACCTGTTTCTTCTTCTGTCACGTCATCAGACAAGTGCCCGCCCTCGCAGAGGCCTTCAGTGTACTCTTTCCACTTACCCACTCTCTTCTAGCATTTAATAGTTTAATTCCTGTTGCGCTCTTAAAGTTACCGACCTTCCTTTTATTTTTACTGAAACTTAAGTTGTTTTGACTTGTATATACTGATTCAGTTCTTTCGACGATCATTTCGTTTCCGATTTTTCCACGTTTTTCATGTACACTTTTCTCTAGAATTGATCGGTATTCGAAACAACTCTTAGGCAACTGTAGAACTTGAGAGGTGCTGGAACTGACGGATAACTGTGCAGTAACAATAGCATTTGGGCAATAACTGACGTGGAACTGGCGGTGAGCCGACATGCGGTCGCTTAGACCATACGCTTGGCCTATATAGGTCATGTCATTTATTTCCCGAATGCATCAAGTAGTTCCATGTTTCAGCGCGACAGACGTAACTTTTGGTGGATGAACGGCCTATTTGAGTGTCTTTCGCAGAATTACAAAGTAGTTCCTAGCGTCAGCCGAGGAGACGACTTCAATGCACAAAATATTTATTACATTCCTAAGTGACTAGTATTTCTGTATTCCTGGATTTCCCTCAACATTTTTGCACTTCTTTCGACGGTCAACTAAGTATTTCTTTTGTTACCCACAGTTTTCTCGCAACTACCTTCCGTCCTTTCCTCTTCAACTAAAATGTTCACCGAGCTGTTCATTATCGCAGTATCTAGAACCTCAGAGAACTTCAAGCGTATCTCTTCATTGCTTACCACTTCCGTATCCCACTTCGTAACGCATTGATTCTTCCTGACTAGACTGTTAAACTTCAGCATACACCTCATCACTATGAAATTTTGATATGAGCCAATATCTGCTCCTGGATACGACTTACAATACAGTATCTGATATCAGAATCTCTGCGTTAATATGATGTAATCTTACAGAATATTTTTTCTAGGTATACCAACTCATGTTATGATTGTTTTACAGAGTACCCGCTATTACTAGCTGAAATTTATTGCAGGACTTAATTAGTCTTTCTCCTCTCTCAGTCTTACTAGTAAGCCAACAATCTCCCGTAACCCACATTCTACTCGTTCCCTACAAAAGCATTCCAATCATCTATGACCAATAGTATTTTATCTCCCTATTCCTACTGAATTACTCGTTCGATATCCTTATTTACTTTCTCTGTACCTTCAATTCTGTTTGCGCCAATGCTTATATACCTGAACTATCGTTGTCGGTGTTGGTCTGCTGTCGATTCTGATTAGAACAACCCGGTCACTGAACTGTTCACAGTAACACACCCTCTGCCCTACCTTCCTATTCAGAATGAATCTTAATCGCGTTATACCGTTTATTACTGCTTCTGACAGTATATCGTCGTCTTCTTTCCAACTGACTTCACTCATTCCCACTGAACCTAGATTTAGCATTAGATTGAGAGTTAGCATTCCGCTTCTCATATTTTCTACCTCTCAGTCATGCACAGTCTACTGACATTTCGTGGGCAGACTTGGAGAAAATTATCGTTTCGTTGGTAACTAAATCTTTTCCTCATGGTCACCACTCCCTTGGTGGTCCTCTCCTATAGATCCGAATGGAGGACTAGTTCGTAAGCTTTTGCCAATGGATAGTTCATCAGGGGAGTACCTGTGGTCTAGGGGTAGCGTCTTTGATTCATAATCAAAACGTCTTCGGTCCCGGTTTCCATCCCCACCACTGCCTAAATTTTGATAAATAATCAGCATTGGTGGCCAAAGACTTCCGGTATAAGAAGTCAGCCTCATTCTGCCAACGACCTTGTCAAAGAGGGCGGAGGAGCGGATAAAGGTTCAGGGCACTGTCTTGTCCTAGGGGTGGGAAATTACCCCTAAAGGCGGAAGAATCAGCAATGATCAACGACATGAGGATGCAGAAGGCAATGGAAACCACTGCATTAAAGACACGTTACGTGTATCCACAGGACATGTGGCCTGTAATTGAAGAAGTGTCATGATGATCTCTCCATTGGCAAAAGATTCCGGAATAGTCCCCCATTTGGATTTCCGGGAGGGGACTGCCAAGGGGGAGGTTACCATGAGAAAAACATTGAATAATCAACGAAAGGATAACGTTTTACGAGTCGGGGCGTGGAATGTCAGAAGCTTGAACGTGGTAGGGAAACTAGAAAATCTGAAAAGGGAAATGCAAAGGCTCAATCTAGATATAGTAGGGGTCAGTGAAGTGAAGTGGAAGGAAGACAAGGATTTCTCGTCAGATGAGTATCGGCTAACATCAACAGCAGCAGAAAATGGTGTAACAGGTGTAGCATTCGTTATGAATAGGAAGGTAGGGCAGAGGGTGTGTTACTGTGAACAGTACAGTGACCGGGTTGTTCTAATCAGAATCGACAGCAGACCAACACCGACAACGATAGTTCAGGTATACATGCCGACGTCGCAAGCTGAAGCTGAACAGATAGAGAAAGTGTATGAGGATATTGAAAGGGTAATGCAGTGTGTAGAGGGCGACGAAAATCTAATAGTCATGGGCGACTGGAATGCAGTTGTAGGGGAAGGAGTAGAAGAATATGGGCTTGGGACAAGGAATGAAAGCGGAGAAAGACTAATTGAGTTCTGTAACAAGTTTCAGCTAGTAATAGCGAATACCCTGTTCAAGATTCACAAGAGGTGAAGGTATACTTGGGAAAGGCCGGGATATACGTGAAGATTTCAATTAGATTACATCAGGGTCAGACAGAGATTCCGAAATCAGATACTGGACTGTAAGGCGTACCCAGGAGCAGATATAGACTCAGATCACAATGTAGTAGAGATGAATAGTAGGCTGAAGTTCAAGACATTAGTCAGGAAGAATCAATACGCGAAGAAGTAGGATACGGAAGTACTATGGAATGACGAGATACGTTTCAAGTTCTCTAACGCTATAGATACAGCAATAAGGAATAGCGCTGTAGGCAGTACAGTTTAAGAGGAATGGACATCTCTGAAAAGGGCCATCACAGAAGTTGGGAAGGAAAACATAGGTACAAAGAAGGTAGCTGCGAGAAAACATGGGTAACAGAAGAAATACTTCAGTTGATTGATGAAAGGAGGGTGTACAAACATTTTCCGGGAAAATCAGGAATACGGAAATACAAGTCGCTGAGGAATGAAATAGGGTGTTGTGTGCTGTAGTTAGGTTTAAGTAGTTCTAAGTTCTAGGGGACTGATGACCATAGATGTTAAGTCCCATAGTGCTTAAAGCCATTTGAACCATTTGAGGAATGAAATAAATAGGAAGTGCAGGGAAGCTAAGACGAAATGGCTGCAGGAGAAATGTGAAGACATCGAGAAAGATATGTTTGTCGGAAGGACAGACTCAGCATAAATGAAAGTCAAAACAACCTTTGGCGACATTAAAAGCAACGGTGGTTACATTAAAAGTGCAACGGGAATTCCACTGTTAAATGCAGAGGAGAGAGCAGATAGGTGGAAAGAATACATTGAAAGCCTCTATGAGGGTGAAGATTTGTCTGATGTGATAGAAGAAGAAACAGGAGTCGATTTAGAAGAGATAGGGAATCCAGTATTACAATCGGAATTTAAAAGAGCTTTGGAGGACTTACGGTCAAATAAGGCAGAAGGGATAGATAACATTCCATCAGAATTTCTAAAATCATTGGGGGAAGTGGCAACAAAACGACTATTCACGTTGGTGTGTAGAATATATGAGTCTGGTGACATACCATCTGACTTTCGGAAAAGCATCATGCACACAATTCCGAAGACGGAAAGAGCTGACAAGTGCGAGAATTATCGCACAATCAGCTTAACAGCCCATGCATCGAAGCTGCTTACAAGAATAATATACAGAAGAATGGAAAAGAAAATTGAGAATGCGCTAGGTGAAGATCAGTTTGGCTTTAGGAAAAGTAAAGGGGCAAGAGAGGCAATTCTGACGTTACGGCTAATAATGGAAGCAAGGCTAAAGAAAAATCAAGACTCTTTCATTTGATTTGTCAACCTGGAAAAAGCCTTCGACAATATAAAATGGTGCAAGCTGTTCGAGATTCTGAAAAAAGTTGGGGTAAGCTATAGGGAGAGACGGGTCATATACAATATGTACAACAACCAAGAGGGAATAATAAGAGTGGACGATCAAGAACGAAGTGCTCGTAGTAAGATGGGTGTAAGACAAGGCTGCAGCATTTCGCCCCTACTCTTCAATCTGTACATCGAGGAAGCAATGATGGAAATAAAAGAAAGGTTCAGGAGTGGAATTAAAATACAAGGTGAAAGGATATCAATGATACGATTCGCTGATGACATTGCTATCCTGAGTGAAAGTGTAGAAGAATTAAATGATCTGGTGAACGGAATGAACAGTCTAATGAGTACACACTGTGGTTTGAGAGTAAATCGGAGAAAGACAAAGGTCATGAGAAGTAGTAGTAATGAGAACAGCGAGAAACTTAACATCAGGATTGATGGTCATGAAGTCAATGAAGTTAAGGAATTCTGCTACCTAGGCAGTAAAATAACCAATAACGGACGGAGCAAGGAGGACATCAAAAGCAGAGTCGCTATGGCAAAAACGGCATTTCTGGCCAAGAGAAGTCTACTAATATCAAGGAAGAAATTTCTGAGGATGTACGTCTGGAGTACAGCATTGTATGGTAGTGAAACATGGACTGTGAAAAAACCGGAACAGAAGAGTATCGAAGCATTTAAGATGTGGTGCTATAGACGAATGTTGAAAATTAGGTGGACTGATAAGGTAAGGAATGAGGAGGTTCTACGCAGAATCGGAGAGGAAAGGAATACGTGGAAAACACTGATAAGGAGAAGGGACAGGATGATAGGACATCTGCTAAGACATGAGGGAATGACTTGCATGGTACTAGAAGGAGCAGTAGAGGGCAAAAACTGTAGAGGAAGACAGAGATTGGAATACGTCAAGCAAATAATTCAGGACGTGCTACTCTGAGATGAAGAAGTTAGCACAGGAAAGGAATTCGTGGCGGGCCGCATCAAACCAGTCAGTAGACTGATGACAAAAAAAAGGGCTACGTGTTCTGTGCATACACATCATGTGTCCTTAATGCAGCGGTTTCCTCTCCCTTCTGCGTCCTCATGCTGCTGATCGTTGCTGTTGTGGATAGTTTCTCACCCTAAGGGCCGGCCGGAGTGGCTGTGCGGTTCTAGGCGCTACAGTCTGGAACCGAGTGACCGCTACGGTCGCAGGTTCGAATCCTGCCTCGAGCATGGATGTGTGTGATGTCCTTAGGTTAGTTAGGTTTAATTAGTTCTAAGTTCTAGGCGACTGATGACCTCAGAAATTAAGTCGCATAGTGCTCAGAGCCATTTGAACCATCACCCTAAGGGTAAGAGAGTGCACTGAAATTCTGTCCTCCCCTCTCTCCTCTTTGACAAGGCCGTTAGCAGAGTGAGAAATACTTCTTATTCCGGAAGACTTTGTCCGCTACTGCTGATGATTTTGATTCAAAATTTAAGCAGTGGAGGGAGTCGGAGTAAGAACTGACGTTTTGGTTACAAGACAAAGACACTTCACCTTGCAGAACGTTGATTACTCTGTACTTAACGAAAATAATTTTCAGTATATTTTGTATTATCAACATTTTCATAAAAAGCATTATAAAGAAAACAACTAAGACTATGGAATCGTAAATATATTTCAAAGAAAGGATTGTACTTACGGCTTGCACGAGGTGTCTGCAGTTAACTTTCCAAGAAGTGATTGTAATTCGTCATTTATAACGTGTACAAGTTTCCGAAGATACTACTACTTCTCTGCTTTACTTGTAAATCAATTGTAAAGTCTCAACTTTTGTAGTCCTGTCTTTCTCAGTTGAGTGTAATACTACGATATATAGATAATTTTTACTTTTCGGGCGGTCTGACTACAACTGAATGAAACACTATCTTCATGCCATGCGTGATTCGCCTTTATTCTCTGTAAGCCATCTTCAGTGGCAGGTTGTGTGGACGATTTTCCACGTATTACACTTCTGTTCCATTTGTGGTGCCGTTCCTCTTCTTATAAATGCCACTTGCCGTTTTTTCCACACATTCCACAGCACTAGGTACTAAACACAAGTGTTCAGTTCCTAGTGCAGAGAAGTGGCATTTATAAGAAGAGGAACGGCACAAAGAATGGAACAGAGCGTAATATGTAGAAAATCATCGACGTAACCTGCCACTGAAGATGCCTTGCAGAGAATAAAGACGAAACGCGTACGGCACTAAAACTGTGTTTTATTCAGTTGTAGTCAGACGGTCAAAGTAGTAAAAATTATCAATATACCGCAATTGTAAAGTAATGGCAGTATCTACATTGCCTTACCTCCTCGTGCTTATTATGAAAATATTAATAAATATACTATACTGAGCACTATTTAAGTTTATCTACAGTGTAGGTAAGGCAAATATTGACAACAAGAAAAGTTTGGCCATTGGGGTTCGAACTCACGCCACTCTGACTACCATCGTGTACTTTTCCCACAGTCCCAACCGCTACCTAAAAACTGCGATTACAGTAATATCTCATGCTGCGCCTGATCCGTATCGAAGGTTGTACATTTTCAAGAAGCTTGACCATCTCGAAGTCCCACTTCTGTCACCTTCCTATCTGGACGAGGCCCCATATACCATGAATCTGGACGAAATCGGTGATGATGAGTCTAACATTCTGCGTAATGTCTGTTTGTTCTAAGTCGTGTCTCCCTACCACTTTCGCGCAACGACGCTCTGAGCGTGTTTTTTAGGGAATTGACTAGTTTGAACCTGGGACCTGTTGCTGGTAACGAGACGCCAGACCACACATGACATGTACAGTTCAGAAGAGTTCAGTGAGACTGGGATGATATAATCAAATACTTAATGATTTCAGCGTCAGCTCCACTGCACTCCCTGTAACAGAATCTTAATACTAACTAAATTTAGTGGAAGTCGTTCAAGGCTTTGCTATTTTTAGTTTGCTGGTAAAATAACGTGAAAAAGCAGTCCAGTTTACCATTGGAAATTTTATTCTACTCACAAAACATTGTTTATAAATTGCGCTATTGATAACAGGAAATATTTTAATACAGCATGATAAAAACCAACTGCGTTCAACAAAAATGTGAACGAATATTCCCTGAATGGGTTTCCAAGTTCTACAATGGATCGAAGGATGACCTATGCCATGTCACATCTATAATCTAGATTTAAGTTAAGTTTCATAAAAGATAAAACTATCAAATGGTGTAGAGTGACCCTCAATTATCTTTGATTACTTATCTAACTTGTCGTAAATTACAGTGGTTGATGTGGCTTCTCGATAATTATATAACAGAAAAATCATCACATTTCAGATTTTAACTTACGTAGCAAATGTAAATAACATGAGCTTTACTGACGATTGACACTAGTACTAGGCAAAAAGTGGGTGTAACAGATGAGACTTCTGCAGTTCTAAGTGAAGCTTTATGCGCTGTTATGCGGCATCGCGTGCGTTCATCACCTTGTCGTTGGTTAGGCAGTATCAGGGGGCGGCGGGTGGCGCGGATCCACACCTCGCCGTCTCGGAAGCAACTGTCTCCTAACTTCTCTTTACTACAATTTACCGAAGTTGGTTTAAAAAAAGCTATCTGGCTGTGTTTTCAACTGACCAACCAGGGTCTCAATCTTAACCTTAAGCTCCGCCTAAAAAATTCTGTCTATCCAAGGAGAAACGTTATACTTTTCGTGGTGGGGCAATGTTTTAACGTTTGAAACGTAACAGAGACGCGAAAAAGTCTCGCGCTAAAACTTGCAGCTGGTGTGGCCCTTTTAGTGTTATTGTAAGATATATACTGTTCTTCTGGAGGGCTCTATCTTTTAACATGGGCTGGAGGGTGGTTTTGGCGGTCGGCTGACGACGTGTGTGTCCGTCCTTCCCTTATCGCAGGGCCTTCCAGCTTAACGCGGTTCTGCTCTCGGCTTCTGTTCTCGTTTCTCCCCTCGGAACTGCGTCTGTTTCACGGTGGGAAGGTATGACATGCATTTAGGCGTTCTTGTGTTAGTCTGTGGTATTCCATTTACTCACTCGTTGATAGTATTACTTTGGTTAATTTAATGTCAGGATTTATTTGGAGCTATGTGACATACTGCCGGATTTGCTTATCATGTAAGGGTTTTCATGGAAGGTGTTGGATTTGCCAGACTCCTTACATGGGTAGGTGCGGTCCCCTTCTCAGTGTGCCGATACATGTGGTATGCTGAGCCGCCTCCTAGGACTCACGCCTAGGACTACTTTCGGCTTCCGCGTAGGACACTCAAATACTCCGTTCATCCGCCAATACATCTGTCGCCAAAGAGAGCGCTGACACACTGTACTATTTGACGCATTCGCCAAATAGATGACATAGCATTCATAGGTCTATCGCATGGTTTAAGTGACTGCATGCCGACACTCGGTCAGTTTCACGTCAGTTATTGCCCATTTCCTGCAGTTATTTCGCAGTTATCGGTCAGTTCCAACAACTCTTCTATTACACAGCATCCTAAGACTTGTCCCCAATACCGATCATTTGTAGAGAAACTGAATTGTGGTAGCGGCCATTAAACACCCAGAATCAATCACTTGGAAGACCGAATCACGCACGTTACTGCATGCAGGTTTGCCTTCTTCCAGAACTCTGCATAAAGTATCCAGAATTGTTCCCTTCAGCTCTTCGCTCTAAAAGTCCCAGTCTTGACCCTTCTAGTGATCCGCTATTGCCTGGTTTTCCACTGACTAAAGGCCATCCAAACCATAAAAATATCGTTCTTAGGTGATACAGATATATTTTTAGTCATTTCTAGAGTAAAATAATACACTACAACAATATATAAATAAAGATATATTGCAAATATTCTGTTGCACTCAGATCGTTTACAAGAAATACAAATAAAGAGTTGATCATACAGGTGAAAGTTATTGACCTGTATAAAATAAAATCGTCCTAACTTATTAACGGTTGGCGTCGGGACGTTCAAACAGCACGATTGGCAGTGGGCATGATGGGAATTAGTATGCACATTGCCGTTTGTTTTGGTGACAAAGCCCACTTTCATTTAGATGGGTTCGTCAATAAGCAAAATTTGCGCATTCGGAGAACTGAGAATCCGCATTTGTCGATCGAAAAGTCTCTTCACCCTCAAAGGGTGATTTTGTGGTGTGCAACGTGCAGTCACAGAATAATCCGTGCAATATTCCTTGATGGGACGCTGACTACTGAATGGTACTTCAATGTTTTGGAAAGTGATTTATTTATTTGTATTTTATTTTACACGTCTAGTTCCCTAGGACCAAATTGACGAGCAAATCTCCAAGGCAATGGAACGTTGTAGTACATGAAATTACAAAATAAAAATAATAACGGATAAAATGTTTATGAACTAAAAAAACAGACAAACCAGAAGTTTATTTAAACACAATCAACAATATAACGTAGGAATAAGTTTAATTCTTCAAGGAACTCATCTACAGAATAGAAGGAGTGACCCATGAAGAAACTCTTCAGTTTCGATTTGAAAGCTCTTGGATTACTGCTAATATTTTTGAAATCTTGTAGTAGCTTATTGGAAATGGATGCCGCAGTACACTGCACACTTTCCTGCGCAAGAGTCAAGTAAGTATGATCCAAATGCAGCCATTTGTAGAAATAGAGGAAATATGTTACAACGCTGACTGGAGTACTCTCTTTGAAATTCTGAAGGTAGCTAGATTAAAATGCAAGGAGCGAAGACTATTTACAGCATATAGGAACAGGACGGCAGTTATAGGAGTGGAGGGGCAGGAAAGGGTAGAAGTGGTTGAGCAGAGAGTTGTTATTCAATCTGTTTATTGAGAAAGCAGTAAATTAAACAAAAGAAGACTTTCCAATAGTAATTAAAGTCCAGCGTGAAGAAATACGCACTTTGAGGTTTGCCAAAGAAGTTGTAATTGTCTCAAAGGCAGCAAAGGTCTTGGAAGAGCAGTTGAAAAGAATGGAGAATGTCTTCAAAGATTGGTATGAGATGAACATCAACGAAAGCAAAACTACAATAATGGTATGTAGTCGAATTAAAGCAGATGAGGTTGAGGGAGTTAAGATTAGGAAATGAGACACTTAAAGGGTAGGTAAGTTTTCCTATTTGGGCAGCAAAATAACTGATGACGGTCGAAGCAGAGGATAAAAAATATAGACTGGTAATAGCTGGAAATGCATTTCTGAAGAAGAGAAATTTGTTAACATCGAATATTATTTAAGTGTCAGGAAGTGTTTTCTTAAAGTACTTGTATGGAGTGGTTCTAGGCGCTTCAGTCTGGAACCGCGCGACCGCTACGGTCGCAGGTTCGAATCTTGCCTCGGGCATCGATCTGTGTGATGTCCTTAGATTAGTTAGGTTTAAGTAGTTCTAAGTTCTAGGGGACTGATGACCTCATCTGTTAAGTCCCATGGTGCTCAGAGCCATTTGATCCTTTCTGTATGGAGTGCAGCCTTGAATGGAAGTGGAACATTGATGGTAAAAAATTTTGACAAGAAAAGAATGGAAACTTTTGAAGTGTAGTGTTACAGAAGAATGCTACAGGTCATATGTATAGATCACGTAGTTAATGAGGAGGTAGTGAATAAAACAGAGGAAAAATTTGTGGTGCAACCCGACCAGAAAAAGGGATCGGCTGGAAGGACACATTCTGAGACATCGATGGTTTACCAGTTTAGTACTGCAGTAAGTGTCTGTGTATAGAGGGAGGCGGTGAGGGGCTAAAAATCGTAGAAGGAGACCAAGAGATGAGTGCAGTAGAAACATTAAGAAGGATGTAGGTGGCAGCAGTTATTTGGAGACGAAGAGGCTTTCACGGGACCGAGTACCATGCAGATATGTATCAAAGCAAACTTCGGACTGAAGACCACAACAACAGGCCTTCTTAAAATCCACAAAGTGTTGTTCATCTGTTTGACCTTCAGGAGTGTTCGCTGCTTCCAAAACTGTTCAATACATTACTTTCCTTTTCTGAAGCCTGCTTGTTACCCTCCCATCTTGGTATCAGCTTATGGTTCTAATCTGTTGAGTAATGCTATGAAGAGCATTTTGTAAGTGACCAGTAATCATTAGAGATACCTCTGTAGTCGTCAGGTCTGTCTTCTCGACGTATCTGTGCAGTGGGTGGATCAACGTACATTTCCATACCTATGGGATTTTGTATGTAATTCACATTTCTATTATAACTTTAGGAATTTTTCTCGTGGTGCATTGGCCTTTTAGTTCCCAGGTTTCGGCGATAATGCCATCTTGTCCTGCAACTCTATTATTTTTAGTTTCTTTATAATCTCCCCTACCTCGCTGATAGAGGGTAGTTTCGATTCTGCGTATGGGAGCGTTTTGGTGAAGTTTAATTTTTCTTTAGGTTACTCGCAGTTGAGGAGTTTATCAAAGTATTTTGTTGAGAATTTTGAAGTTTGCTGTAGTATTTGTTTCCAGAGGTCAGTATGTACTGTTGAAGCAGGTTCTTCAAACAGAGCAGTTATGTGGAGGCTAGCTTGCACAGTGCCTTGTTGATAGCTTGGGTCCTTGGCTTCGTGGGTTCTGCGCCGCACTCGAAGCCAACCTCAGTTCTTACTAACTGAAATCGGTTCTCATAAGACCAGGCCGTCGTTTTCCAGTCGTCTAAGGTCCAATGAATACGGTCACGGGCCCAGGATAGGCACTGCAGACGATGTCGTGCTGTTTGCAAAGGCACTCGCGTCGGTCGTCTGCTGCTATAGCCGGCCGCGGTGGCCGAGCGGTTCTGGCGCTGCAGTCCGGAACCGCGGGACTGCTACGGTCGCAGGTTCGAATCCTGCCTCGGGCATGGGTGTGTGTGATGTTCTTAGGTTAGTTAGGTTTAAGTAGTTCTAAGTTCTAGGGGACTTATGACCTAAGATGTTGAGTCCCATAGTGCTCAGAGCCATTTGAACACATTTTTTTTTTTCTGCTGCTATAGTCCATTAACGCCAAACTTCACCGCATTGTCCTGACGGAAATTTGTATCGTACGTTCGGCATTGATTTTGCGGTTATTTCATGCAGTGTTGCTTGAGTGTCATCTCTGACAATTCTACAAAAACAGCATTGCTCTCGGTCGTTAAGCGAAGACCGTCGGGGGAGAGAGATAATACCTGAAATGCTCTTGACACTGTCGATATCGGAATGTTGAATGCTTAACGAGTTTCAAATGGAATGTCCCATCAATCTAGCTCCAGCTACCATTCTCCGTTCAAACTCTGTTAATTCTCGTAGTGCAGCCGTAATCACGTGAGTGACTTTTTCACATGAATCACCCGAGTAGAAATGACAGCTCCACTAATGCGCTGTCCTTTTATACCTTGTGCAAGCTACATTACCGTGGACTGAATATGTGCATATTGCACTCCCAACAACGATACACCATTGATGGGTACAATGTATTGTTTTATATAGTGGCTGCACCTTCGCAGTACAATATTTGAAGGAACGGACTCTGTCATTGATAATTACAGTTGTGGTTAACATTTTGAAACAGATTCGCACACTGAGACTATTCACAGACGTCAGCAATTTGCGACACATGGAATTTTGCGCCGGACCGTGACTCGAATTTGGATTTCTCTCTTATCACGTGCAGACACGTACTAGCGGAAGTGGTGCACTGAGGAAGGGTGGTGAGTATTGACTAAATAGCTCGGTCGATGTACAAAGTTGGACAAAAAGTATTAAAACATTGTGAGAAATGCACGCTTGAGCTTAAATGCAGACGCTAGTCAAGCGTGCAACTAGGATTGCCCAGAAATTAATGCACCGCATTTTTTTTCTCAGCCGAAAACAATGCTACGAATTCGAAACGTTACGTATGTATTATCTGAAGTCTCCTGAGAGAGCGCGCCAAGTTTCCGTTACTTGCGACAGTTAGCGTAGATGCAGGACAGTTTCAAAATGGCAATCTGCCGCCATTGAATTTCTCACTGCGAAGAAAGGAACTGTGGGTCGCAAAGTGTATGGAGCATGTACTGTCGACAGAAGTACAGTTACTCGTTGGGCATGGAGGGTGAGTTCAGCAGAAGGCGGTTCGGGGAAATCCACGATTTGCAGCGGTCGGGGAGACTATCCACGGCTGTCACACACGATATGTTCCAGTGACCTGGTGTCTTCATTCGAGACGACAGACGCATCACAACTCGGAAGTTGGCGCTGTATCTGTCGATCAGCAAAGGGAGTGTGGCTGCAATTATCCGCACCCTTGCCGGCCGGAGTGGCCGAGCGGTTCTAGGCGCCACAGTCTGGTACCGCGCAACCGCTACGGTCGCAGGTTCGAATCCTGCCTCGAGCATGGCTGTGTGTGATGTCCTTAGGTTAGTTAGGTTTAAGTAGTTCTAAGTTCTACGGGACTGATGACCTCAGCAGTTAAGTCCCATAGTCCGCACCCTTGGATATTCAAAAGTATGTGCAAGATTGGTCGTGCGGTGCCTAACGGTGGATCACAGATCGCACAGAAAAAATACATTTGTCTTGATTTGTTGCAAAGTTTTGAAGCTGAGGGGGAGGCCTTTTTGTCCCGGATTGTGACAGGTGACGAAACCTGAATTCACCATTTTGAGCCGAAACAAAATCAAACTCGATGGAATGGCGACATTCCCACTCCATATAGAAGAATGGAAGAGGATGTAGATGAAGATGAAATTGGAGATATGATACTGCGTGAAGAGTTTGACAGAGCACTGAAAGACCTGAGTCGAAACAAGGCCCCCGGAGTAGACAATATTCCATTGGAACTACTGACGGCCGTGGGAGAGCCAGTCCTGACAAAACTCTACCATCTGGTGAGCAAGATGTATGAAACAGGCGAAATACCCTCAGACTTCAAGAAGAATATAATAATTCCAATCCCAAAGAAAGCAGGTGTTGACAGATGTGAAAATTACCGAACTATCAGCTTAATAAGTCACAGCTGCAAAATACTAACACGAATTCTTTACAGACGAATGGAAAAACTAGTAGAAGCCAACCTCGGGGAAGATCAGTTTGGATTCCGTAGAAACACTGGAACACGTGAGACAATACTGACCTTACGACTTATCTTAGAAGAAAGATTAAGGAAAGGCAAACCTACGTTTCTAGCATTTGTAGACTTAGAGAAACCTTTTGACAATGTTGACTGGAATACTCTCTTTCACATTCTAAAGGTGGCAGGGGTAAAATACAGGGAGCGAAAGGCTATTTACAATTTGTACAGAAACCAGATGGCAGTTATAAGAGTCGACGGACATGAAAGGGAAGCAGTGGTTGGGAAGGGAGTAAGACAGGGTTGTAGCCTCTCCCCGATGTTTTTCAATCTGTATATTGAGCAAGCAGTAAAGCAAACAAAAGAAAAATTCGGAGTAGGTATTAAAATTCATGGAGAAGAAATACAAACTTTGAGGTTCGCCGATGACATTGTAATTCTGTCAGAGACAGCAAAGGACTTGGAAGAACAGTTGAATGGAATGGACAGTGTCTTGAAAGGAGGATATAAGATGGACATCAACAAAAGCAAAACAAGGATAATGGAATGTAGTCGAGTGGAGTCGGGTGATGCTGATGGAATTAGATTCGGAAATGAGGCACTTAAAGTAGTAAAGGAGTTTTGCTATTTGGGGAGCAAAATAACTGATGATGGTCGAAGTAGAGAGGATATAAAATGTAGACTGGCAATGGCAAGGAAAGCGTTTCTGAAGAAGAGAAATTTGTTAACATCCAGTATTGATTTAAGTGTCAGGAAGTCATTTCTGAAAGTATTCGTATGGAGTGTAGCCATGTATGGAAGTGAAACATGGACCAGTTTGGACAAGAAGAGAATAGAAGCTTTCGAAATGTGGTGCTACAGAAGAATGCTGAAGATTAGATGGGTAGATCACATAACTAATGAGGAAGTATTGAATAGGATTGGGGAGAAGAGAAGTTTGTGGCACAACTTGACCAGAAGAAGGGATCGGTTGGTAGGAGATGTTCTGAGGCATCAACAGCTCACCAATTTAGTATTGGAGGGCAGCGTGGAGGGTAAAAATCGTAGAGGGAGACCAAGAGATGAATACACTAAGCAGATTCAGAAGGATGTAGGTTGCAGTAGGTACTGGGAGATGAAAAAGCTTGCACAGGATAGAGTAGCATGGAGAGCTGCATCAAACCAGTCTCAGGACTGAAGATCACAACAACAACAACATAGAAGAACAAAATCATAGCAACTGCTTCCACCGGTAAGGTTATGATCAACGTGTTTTGGGACTGTGAAGGTGTGATTCTCACTGATGTGTTGCTAAGAGGCGGTACCATTAATTCAGAAGCATATGTCAACACATTAACAAAACTCAAGACACGCTTCTGGCGACTTCGGCGCCACAGTAACCCAGGAGGTGTTTTTCTGCAGCACGATAATGCTCGGCGTCACGCAAGTCTGAGGACTGCTGACCGCATAGCAAAACTGGGTTGGACAGTGTTACCCTATCCATCCTACAGACTAGACCTGGTCCCTAGGACTTCCACTTGTTTGGGCACTTGCAGGAAATCTCTTACAGAAGACACTTTCAGTAGGTGATTCACACAGTGAAGAACTGGCTCCGCCAGCAGGACAAGGATTGGTGGACAGGGCATACACGTCGTTGTTTTGCGCTGGAGAAAGACCATAGAACGGGTTGAGATTACATGGAAAAATAGGGTGTGTAGATAAAACAACATTCCCTCGCAGCCGCGCGGGATTATCCGTGCGGTCTAAGGCGCTGCAGTCATGGACTGTGCGGCTGGTCCAGGCGGAGGTTCGAGTCCTCCCTCGGGCATGGTGTGTGTGCTTGTCTTTAGGATAATTTAGGTTAAGTAGTGTGTAAGATTGGGGACTGATTACCTTAGCAACTAAGTCCCATAAGATTTACACATAGTTGAACATTCCCTCGCATGTGTAATTGTCATTACGTTCAATAAAAAATGTTGAAGAACTCGTACTTGATCACAAACGGCACCTTAGCAGCGTTCTCTTAACTTTCCAAGAGTCTGTGTTGCTGCGAGTGCATTATGTCGGAGCTCATAAATTCGGATGTTGGTAAGCTGTTGGTGCTCGTGTGGTGGGTACTCACGTAACCAAGAGAGCCAAAGTGTTTGATCGCAGAAGAGGCACCGCGTCCAAGATTTACGCGGCATATGGTGAGAGCGGAAAAACATCATCCACAAAGTCATAATGCTGACGCAAGTGTGTACTGAGTGACTGTAATAGACGTTCATTGAGGAGGATTGTGACAAAGAATAAGAGGACGACAGCTGCTAAATCACTGCAGAACAAAATGTCGCACTGGCGAACACTATCAACATCAAAACAACACGAATGGAGATCCATAAGGCGGGAATTGAAGGGTGAGCTCGAACTCCTAAACAACACATGAGTGATGCAAATGTCTGTAACAGGAAAACGTGGTGTCGACTCCATTAAAAACTGGACTGTGGAGAAATGGGAGAAAGTCATTTGGTGAGATGAGTCTCGTGTGGCTCAGTGTAAACATGGTGGGAGTTCGATGATGATTCGAGCTGGCAGATCGTGACAGTCCATGGGCCCCATGGTTATTCTGCAGTGTCGCATTACTGCCAAGGATTATGTGTCCATTTTGGCTGATCTGGTCCATCCCAAGGAAAATTTTTATTCCTCAATGATGATGCCGTTTCTAAGACGACAGGGCACCTGTTCGTACAGCTTCCGCCACCAGGAACTGGTTTTGTGAGCGCGAGAGTAAATTGTCGCTTCGCCGATGGCCACTACGGTCAAAACATTTCAACTTTAATGAGCCCTTGTGGTCTGTTTTGGAGTGAAGGGTGCGTGATCGCTATCCTACCCCCCCCCCCCCCCCCCTCACCCTCGGCGCTATCTGGAATTGCCATTATTTTGCAGAAACGAAAATATGACTCTCTTTAAAACCTTACAGGAAATGTATTTATCCATTCCGAGACAACTCGAAGCAGTTTTGAATGACAATCTGTTTTGTGCACCGTGTTAGGCACAATAACGTGTTTTATTTTAGGTTTTCTCATGTTTTTTCCACCCTCTTTATGTTCCGGTGTAAAGTAGTCATCTACGATGGAGATAAATGTTTAACTGAATTCAAACTGTAGTTAAACCACGAAAGGGACAAAATTGTGAACAACAGCTGTAAAAAGGAAAAAGCTGCCTCATTTATGGATTTTTATTTATAATTACAAGGGCATTTTAAAAATGAAAAAAAATTTTCCTTTCAGAGCTAGAAGATTCCGGTTTATGTAGTATAGTTTAGTTAACAAATTTCAAATAAAGTTAAAACATACGATACTTTTAAATCTTCTAAGGTGCGACGAATGAAGTAATGACATACCTATAAGGAGTAACAGGTTCACGTTTTAAGAGGAAGAGGAATTCAGTTAAGGAAAATATATTTGAAGGAAGCTAGGCGAAGAAAACAAGATCTGACGAGCACAAGGACGGCCATGGGAGTGGGTGAACGTCTGGGAGAAAAAAAAAAAAAAAATCAATTCGTTAGACGTTTTGCCAGCGAAAGAGTAAGGTATAATGAACGAACTCTTTTGCACTGTCTTAATTTCATTTCTTATCTTTCCAATTATAGCCGGCCGGTGTGGCCGCCGGTTCTAGGCGCTTCGGTCTGGAACCCCGCGACCGCTACGGTCGGAGGTTCAATTCCTGCCTCGGGCATGGATGTGTGAAATGTCTTTAGGTAAGTAAGGTTTAAGTAGTTCTAAGTCTAGGGGACTAATGACCTCGGATGTTAAGTCCCATAGTGCTCAGAGCCATTTGAACCATTTTTCCAATTATCCTATTGTGATATTTAAGATTCATCAAAGAATATAGTGGTGTTTTAAGTACGATACTTAGTACTACTGTTCTCGTACTCCAGGTGAAGTTTGACGTGAGTGTTTAAAATGGCATACTGCTCCTACTAATTATTTAGGCATTCATTTTTCAGTTTATATTTCACAGAGCAGCCTGGATTTTTGCTGATGACAATTGCTATTGCTAGGAATACTGTCCTGAAGTTTTTATTATGTTAATGAATTACTACTGTTGATTCTTATGAACCAGCTGAAAAGCCTCACATTTTTATTGAAGTTCGGTTGTACCGAAAAGGGAGCATCAGCATCAGCAGACGAGATGGGACAGCGTGTAAAAATAACAAAACAAAATTGTATGTATATGCGTACCTTTACAGAAATGCTATATAGGTCTAAATAGTCTGTGTATAACTGAACAATAAAGACTGATGGTTCTCAATTATGGATGGCATCCTTTCGAAACACGATCTTCAGTACTGAATAAAAAAAGGAGTATTTGCTCTCCAGGCGAAAGACTTAAGCCATGCATATAATTAGCGTCACGACCTCCCACCATCGCCGTGCTGTGTAGATGATACTTCCGGAAGTTTGCAAATCTGTCTTCTGCCCCTCGAAGCGCCGTAAACTTGCCAGTTTCCTTCGCCAACAAACTTTACCGACGGTCCGTTATCCCAACCCCGGTCCGGGGCCGTAACAGGGCGACATTATCTTGCGTCTCAACTTCATCCGGAGCGCAGCACGCGATGCTTGACTGCTCGCTTTAGATTCTCTGAAACTGAACAGAGAGTTCACTGGACAGAACGCGACCATTCTTACACACATGTGTTGTCCTCTCAGTTCATTAACAGTATGAGGTATCTAAGGACACCGTATGTTATTTAGACAAGTGATAGTTTCTCCAGACATGAGTGCTGTTTTATGCTGTTTCCATTGTGACGCACATGTTATAATATATCTTTCATACAACGTAGAAACCAAAACTCAATAATACTCTTGGTAACAACACTGCAAGCAGAAACAGAGGAAACAGAAAAAAACACTCTTCTTTTATGTACTCAGCGTCTTTTGTGGCACGATACGTAAATGGTAGTCTTACTCTTGATGGCACATAACCCGTGGTGTTAGAAAATCTTATAGCATACCAGAGAGGAGTATGTAAGGAGCTGTATGTTGAATATGAAAAAAACAGCATACTGAGATGCTTGCGAACAACTCATAGAGACATCAAGCAAGAAAAACGTCCAGATGGATGGAAACGATTATTAGAATTTTGCCCACACCAGCTGAATAGCTTGAAGCTTACTAAGGAAATTAGACTGGGGATGTACAGCCTGAACAAAGCAGTGCGGCATCCCAAACGCAAAGTACAAAGCCAAACGAGAAAAACGGCTCTCAAAGCCGGGCGTCGATAAGATGCAGAAAAGGCAGATCACTGACCAACCCAACTAAATATGACGAAGCCTTCAAAAAGCTTCACCAGTTAGGCGCTCTGTCGAAGCCAAAGAAGTGGACGATGCTCTGCAACAAGTGAAGTGTCGGGAAGTAGCTGGTGTGCACTACTTATTCTCAGAGTTCATAAGTACTGGCCCCAAAATTCGTCAGTGGTTTCTTAATTTCTACAACTTCGTAATTGCGAGACATAAACTTCCATCTTTCTTTAGACAAACTAGCAACAATTGCCAAACCAGGAAAAGATGCTTCACTCCATGGAAGCTACATAGCAGTGTTCCCCTGAGAAGAATTTACAAGAGACTCCTTTCTATCGTTTAAAAGTGCACACTCATCGAACAAAGAGGCATCATGCCATGGAGAAATTCCTGCTAACAAATACTGGCCCTGACAACTCACTTCCATGATGGTTTTCAGAAGAAACTCAAGGCGGTAGTCGCTTTCATTGACCTAACCTGTGCCTATAGTCTGAAAGAAGGGCCTGTTGGTAAAAGTACACCTTAGTCCCCTGGAAAGCTTGTCTCCTGCGTATGACTCAAAAACTCAGCGACAGAACCTTTCAAGTAATGTAAAACGGAAGGAAAAGCAAATTCCGAAGCCTGCAAACGGGATTCTTCTGGGTTCCCTTTTCCCTTCCTTTCGGTCAACATCTTCACGTCGGATGTCCCAACTACGTTTCGAAAATTAAAGTGTGTAGATGATATAGCTACAGCCACACAAACAGGAAAGTTAGCCCAAACAGAGGACACAGTCACTCAAGGCCTCCAAATAATAAATGAATATTTTAGAAAATTGAAACTTACGCCAAATCTGAATAAAACAGAAGCTTCAACCTTCCATCTAAATAAAAGACAGGTCCACGTTCAACTGAGAATATACATAGAAGGAAACACCTTAAGACACACTCCGTACTCTAAATGGGAGTAACGCTCTATCAAATGCTGTCCTACATACAACATGTGGAAAATGTCTCGGCTACAGAAAAAATCAGAATAAATATAACACAAAAAGTGGCAAATACGTTTTGGTGAGCTGACGCGAATACCTTAAGGTTGAGGATAGATCTACTCCAGTCAATGAGATTCCACGCCGACGAGCACATTCGACAACTCTACCAGTCAACACCAAGTCAAATAATTGTTTGCATATGGGCCAGAGGTGGCGTTATTGACATCTTGGTTTATCCTGCTGCTGAGTACTGTGCTCGTATTTGGATCAATAGCTACCACACAGATCGTGTTGATGCCCAACACAATCAAGCAATTAGTTTAGCTCCGTGAACCATCAGGAAAACTCCCACTCAGTGGGTAACCCTTCTGAGAACATTGCATCGGCCCAGTGCAGAAGTCTTGCTGCTCTTAGACCTCAGCTTCAAAAACGCTCTAATAATCCAGTACTGCAAATTCTATCAGGTTCTGTCAAGCTTACAAATCAACATATGTGATTAAGTTTGAAATCAAGAGATCCTCCAATGAGAACAGCAACGAATCATTGGAACTTTACTATAGGCGAGCTTTGGAAATCACAGTGGAGACAAGAAATGAGAAACTGGAACTTAAAAAAAAAAAAAAATCCAGCAGCCAAAGTCACCGGTTTCAACCACAGTATAAGTACAGAGCACAACCTCAACAAAATCCGCACTGAATCGGGAATATGCATTAAATCACTGTTTCAGTGGGGAATGACCGAAAATCATTCACGTCAGAAAGTGTGAAACCAAAGAACTAACAATCTTTCAAATGAAACGCGTATGTATTTAGCACAGCGATGGCGAGGCATGACAGAATCTCTGACCAGAGAGTTATTTATCGTTGCTAGTCTGCGCTTGACCGCGCGAGAGTTCAGTTGCATGTAGGGAGTCGTTAGTTGCAGTTGCGAGAGAGTAGTTGTACGTAGCGAGTCGCGAGAGCATGTAGTGGCGCACGAGGGACAGTGGCAGTTGTGTGTGAGGAGTCGGCGGGCGTCGACATGGGCCTCTGGTCAAGATTCAGGACGAGGTATATTTTTTAAATAAGGTAATGCAGCAGCATTGCGCTCACCTGATAATGTAATGCATCTTAAGTGTAATTAATTTGTTCAAGAATCGCCCCAATAATAATTTTGTTTTCAAACCAAGCATTCTAACAGAACAAACATTTTATTGAAAGAAAATTTCCCATGCATTTCCTTAAAGAAAAAATTTACTTAAGTTCAAATAATTTTTGCGATGCATTTCCTCCAAGTCATGGCGAAAAATAAGAGCAGATGCAATTTTACTGAGGTAAGAACAGGGCCTAAGATCGACATTTCGGTCTATTTGCGTTTTCATTGTCACTGAGATTTCATTTTTATTGAATCGACTTTCATTTTTGTGGGGAGCTTACACATGGCTCAGATTGCTAGTTCTCCCATTTATTGTCATTGACTAACATTTTTTTGTGGGGAGGTTACACTTGGCGACATCCGGCCAGGATCGTATTTGTTTGGGAATCTTCTAAGAAACAGTCAGATATCTGCTCCTATTTGCTTAAATATAATTAGGATTTGGCGCAACGCTTTTACTAATTTTGTGTCTTCCTTTCCTCAGATCATCGGCAATTCGTTGCTCTGTTGTATTTGTGTTTGTTGCTTTTTGCATTGTGCTTATTTGTTTTGTGAATAATTGTGACTATTGTAAAAATGCCGCGAAAGACTGTGAATAGTGTATCGCGAGGTATTATGAACGAAATAACCGACTTAAACAACTTCACCGATAGTAATTGTGACACGCAGTGTAATGATGACAATCCTGCGTTCACTGACAGTCAGTGCGTTCCAACCATTAATAATGATGTAGACCTTAATGATGAACAAACGAACTCGATTGCGTCTTCTGTTAATTTGACGACAATTGATGACGCGGGGCGTCCTATTGTAATGAGCGCTGCCCTACTTAACACACCCGGTTTGGAAAATTCAAATAACGTACAGACAAATTTTTCTAATGAAAATGGACAGTGTACTGAAAGTACGACGGATCCATTTAATTCCGAAATAGTGACCGACAGTGTACATTCGACTGGCCAAGGTTTTTGTAAATCTCAGAATAACCAAATGGTTACAGAAAGCGAAACAATTCCAGATCCACCATTAAACAGCACAGAGAATAGAAATGCTGACTTTGGGTCGAATCCAATTATGGCATTGTTGCTACAAATGACTAAGCAGTTAAATGAAAAATTTGATACTTATTCAAAGAAAAGTAGCGAAGAAATTAGATCTGTTGCGCAAGAATTAAAGGAAATGCATCGCAAAAATTCTTTGAACTTAAGCAAATTTTTTCTTTAAGGAAATGCATGGGAAATTTTCTTTCAATAAAATGTTTGTTTTGTTAGAATGCTTGGTATGAAAACAAAATTATTATTGGGGCGATTCTTGAACAAATTAATTACACTTAAGATGCATTACATTATCAGGTGAGCGCAATGCTGCTTCATTACCTTATTTAAAAAATATACCTCGTCCTGAATCTTGACCAGAGGCCCATGTCGACGCCCGCCGACTCCTCACACACAACTGCCACTGTCTCTCGTGCGCCACTATATGCTCTCGCGACTCGCTACGTACAACTACTCTCTCGTAACTGCAACTAACGACTCCCTACATGCAACTGAACTCTCGCGCGGTCAAGCGCAGACTAGCAACGATAAATAACTCTCTGGTCAGAGATTCTGTCATGCCTCGCCATCGCTGTACTAAATACATACGCGTTTCACAAATAGGCATCGAATGCCCATACAATCGCTTTTAGGGGTCGCTGCGATATATCCACGAAGTCCACCAAGTGGCTGGCTGTAAAATTGTAACGTGTGTTTGTGATATATCTGTATTCATTTCTTTTTAAATTTTAAATTTCTCATTTTATCCCCACTTTACATTGTTTCTACGCTTCCAGTTCGTCTGTATGTCACTGGCTGAAAAGGCGACCTATGTTTGTGACATAAACTCTGTAATACTTATATCGATTAGAAGTAGGTTTATATTATGTAACTGTGCATCTGTACTTATGATGTGTTATTTCTTTGTTAGTTAAGTTCATTGATTTGGAACAGGAAATTTAGAGTTCTGTAATGTATACATGGAGAACGCTAAATGATATTTAAAATAATGAATTTTTATAATATATGTATACGTTTAAGAAAACAATGCGTATTGAGAGCTGGTTCATGCTTAGGGCACTTTTACTATAAAATATGAAAGACGTAGTGAAGTCCCTCCGCTACGGAAGTGGCACGGCAGGATGTAAAAGGTAGTTTTGGCGGTCGAACTGGGCGGCTCCTTGGTGTGAACGATACGCAGTCAGTAGCTAGCCGTTACACGGTACACATCGGCGGTGCCACGGGAGGCCATTGGAAGCAGCTTTGCAAGGAATTTTGCCTCGGATGTGGATTTGACTGTGGCTTGGTATTCTCGGCAATAAGGAATGGTTCTAATACGTCAACAATCCGTCGCCAAGAAGAAATTTTATAGAAAATTCAAGTATCGAGAGCCGTGAGTACAGTAAGCCGCCATGTCGCTTGCTACCACCACTTCGCCATTGCTCCACTAACTTGATGCATACAGATATGTATCAGAGCATAGACCAGTTAATTTTTGTGAGTGATTTTAATAATAACCCAAATGCTATAAATCTGTGCTTGGAACCATATATTCTATCGTGATCATGAACCTATGCAGGGTCCCTTCCTAAGTGTTTATAAAACCGAGTATCCTGTTCAAATGAACTAAAGTGATTTATAGTTATTATTTTGGTTTGGCAAATGTGCAAGGATTACCAAAAGTTGAAGCTAAACCACAAAAGTGAAGTTAGATAGAATTTTGCTAAAGTAATCTCAGTTTAGTGCAAAGTGTCATTTTGTAAAAATACAGTGCCGGATAGTGTAAATGTTACTGCCTAAAACACCTGCTTCACTGCTGATGAAAAAGGCAAATAAGTTAAACTCATTTGAACATAGTTTAGCCTTGATTAATATCACAAATGATTTTTTCTGAAGTTAACTGAACTCAGTGTTGAATAAGTTGTCTTGAGAAGTAAAATATAAACCACCCCAAGTGAAGTTAAGAAGTGACTTTGTTTAGATTAATCTTTGCTACTGAAATAAAGGTAGAGTTTGACGCGTGATACTATACTAGTTTATGGGTCCCCATCATATTTTTCATGTATTAGAAAGATCATTGGAATATTATTGCTACTAGGGAAATCTGATATATTTCTATAAATGGGAGTGTAGACAGTGTAACTGTAGTATTATTTATTTTTATTTGTATGTCAGTTAAGACAGAAGCCCCTCATGTTCCACTTTAGTTCTGCACTTCTTGCAGTTACATTTCAGTACTGGTTCAAAAACAATCTTGAGTGTAGCTGTTATTAGAACGAGTTAGGTACATCTGTGCTTTCTATGATTGATGGTTTGTGCATTATTGATAACTACTGCTACCCATGGCTCAGAGTGCCCTGCGTCCGTTTGTATCGTGTCTGCTACTCAAAGGGGATATTAATGAAAGTAACTTCAATAACTAATATTCAATCTTCTTAAACGAATATTTCCAAATTAATGTGCCCAATTGGGCTAGCGACCGTTCATTTTGCCATTCGCATAAGAATTTCACTACTTACATTAACCCCTAAGTAAAAGTCCGTCTAGATTTCTGTTAATCGCACTATATTCAAAATTACAGTCCGGTACCTTCATCCATTAGACACACGTGCAGTCAAAATTCAAAATCCTCTCAGAGGGTAACACTAGTCTGTGTCACGACAGGTTAGTGTTATAACTCTAAGACAAAAAAGCGACGCACCACGAAGTAACTATACGTATGGGGCGTAAATTAGTAGCTGTGATATACAGGAAAACAAACGCTTAAAATGTCATTAAAATTGCATGATATTTTGAAGAGAAAGAGCTTCACAAATTGAGCGAGTCAATAACACGTTGGTCTACCTTTGGCCACTATGCAAGCAGTTTCTCATTGATTCACATAGTTGTTGGTTGTTCTACTGAGGGATATAGTGCAAAATTGTGTGAAACTGGTGCGTTAGATATTAAAATCCATAGATGGTTGGAGGACCATGCCTATAATGCTCGAAACATTCTGACTAGGGGAGAGATCTGGCGTCGTTTCTGACGAAGACAGGTTTAGACGAGCACGAAAACAAACACCAGAATCTCTGGTCGTCTAGAGGCGGGCATTACCTTTGTGGAACCAAAGCCCACGACGGTTGCTCATGAATGACAACGAAACGGGGAGTGAAATATATAATCGTGATCGTGAAGTAGCGCCTTTGATAAGTAATCGAAAAGTGCAACGCCACACCCCTTAAATTTTGAATAACGATCGTCATTGGCGGCCAAAGACTCCTGGCACAAAAAGTCACCCTCATCATGCCAACCGCCTTGTCAAATGATTCAAATGGCTCTGGAAACTATGGGACTTACTATCTGGGGTCATCAGTCCCCTAGACTTAGAACTACCTAAACCTAACAAACCTAAGGACACCACACACATCCATGTGAGAGGCAGAATTCGAAACTGCGGCCGTAGCAGCAGCGCGGTGCCGGACTGAAGCGCCTAGAACTTCACGGTCACAGTGGCGGGCAACGGCCTTGTCAAAAAGGAGCAGAGTAGCGAAGAGAGGTTCAGGCCACTGTCTTTCCCTTGTCGGGGAAACTATCCCTAAAAAGGTGGAAGAATCAGCAATGATAAATAGCATGAGGATGCAGACGGCAATGGAAACCATTGTATCAAAGACACATAATGTTATCCACAGGACATGCGGCCTGTAATTGAAAAAGCTTCATGATTGTCTCTCCATTGGATAAAGATTCCGGACTAGCCGACCCTTCGGATCTCTGGGAGAGTTACCAAGGGGCTGGTGAGCACGAGAAGAAGATTGAATAACCAACGAGGCGGTGCGTTAATGTGGGAAGCTTGAACACGGTAGGGAAGCTAGAAATTCTGGAAAGGGGAATGCAAAGACTCACTCTACATGTACTGGGGTTCAGTGGAATGAAATGGAAAGACGACAAGGACTTCTGGTCAGATGAGTATAATGTAATATCAACAGCAGAACATAGTGGTGTAACTGGAGTAGGATTCATTATGAACTGGAAGGTAGGGCAGAGAGCGTGTTATTGTGAACAGTTATGTGATAGGGTTGTTCTCATCAGAATCGACAGGAAACCAGCACTGACAACGGCACTTCATGTAAACATGCTGACGTCACAAGCTGAGACGAAGAGATAGGCAAATTAGACGAGGATATTGAGTGGGTACAGCAGTATGTAAAGGGTAAAAGAAATCTAATAGTCACGGGAGACAGGAATTCGGTTTTAGAGGAAGGAGTAGAAGAAGTGGTTCAAAGGCTTCACTTGATACTAGGAATAAGAGAGGAGAAAGAGTAATTGAGTTCTGTAATACATTTCAGCTAGCAATAACGAACGCTCTCTTCAAGAACCACAAGAGAAGGAGGTATACTTGGAAGAGGCCGGGTGATATGGAAAGATTTCAGTTAGTTTATATCATGGTCAGACAGAGATTGCGAAAGCTAATACTGGATTTTAAGGCGTACCCAGGAGGAGATGTAGACTCAGATCACAATATAGTAGTGATGAAGAGTAGGCTGAAGTTTATGAGATTAGTCAGGAAGAAACAATCGCAAAGAAGTAGGAGACGGAAGTACTGAGGGGAATTGCCTCTCTGGTGACTTTCGCTCTACTAAAGCCAAATTGTTCGTCATGTAACACATCCTCAACTTTCTTTTCCATTCTTCTGCGTACTAATCTTGTCAAGAACGTGGATAGATGAGCTGTTACGTCGATTGTGCGACAATTCTCGCAATTTTCAGCTCTTGCAGTCTTCGGAATTGTGTGGATAAAGTTTTCCGAAAGTCACATTGCATATCGCCACACTCATACATCTGAATATCATTGTGAATAATCGTTTTGTTGCCACTTCACCCTATGATTTTAGAAATTCTGATGGAATGTTATCTATCCCTTCTGCCGTATTTGCTCTTAAGTCTTTCAAAGCTGTATTAAATTCTGATTTTAATACTGGATCGCCTATCTCTTCTACATCGACTTCTGTTTCTTCTTCTATAGTATTAGACCAACGTTCTCGGGTTTCCTTTCGTAGCGTCCTCTTTGTAGCCCAGGGAATTTCCCTGCATTATGTTTCTTACATAAGAAATAACCAAGGGATGGCTGCTTGTCCTGTTCCAGAGGTTGCCCCTCAGTCTGCAAGATCCGGGCAGTCGCAGAGGGTGGGCTTACTGGTAGTTGGGAGCTCCAACGTCAGGCGCGTAATGGGGCCCCTTAGGGAAATGGCAGCAAGAGAGGGGAAGAAAACCAACGTGCACTCCGTGTGCATACCGGGGGGAGTCATTCCAGCTGTGGAAAGGGTCCTTCCGGATGCCATGAAGGGTACAGGATGCACCCATCTGCAGGTGGTCGCTCATGTCGGCACCAATGATGTGTGTCGCTATGGATCGGAGGAAATCCTCTCTGGCTTCCGGCGGCTATCTGATTTGGTGAAGACTGCCAGTCTCGCTAGCGGGATGAAAGCAGAGCTCACCATCTGCAGCATCGTCGACAGGACTGACTGCGGACCTTTGGTACAGAGCCGAGTGGAGGGTCTGAATCAGAGGCTGAGACGGTTCTGCGACCGTGTGGGCTGCAGATTCCTTGACTTGCGCCATAGGGTGGTGGGGTTTCGGGTTCCGCTGGATAGGTCAGGAGTCCACTACACGCAACAAGCGGCTACACGGGTAGCAGGGGTTGTGTGGCGTGGGCTGGGCGGTTTTTTAGGTTAGATGGCCTTGGGCAAGTACAGAAAGGGCAACAGCCTCAACGGGTGCGGGGCAAAGTCAGGACATGCGGGGACCAAGCAGCAATCGGTATTGTAATTGTCAACTGTCGAAGCTGCGTTGGTAAAGTACCGGAACTTCAAGCGCTGATAGAAAGCACCGAAGCTGAAATCGTTATAGGTACAGGAAGCTGGCTTAAGCCAGAGATAAATTCTGCCGAAATTTTTACAAAGGTACACACGGTGTTTAGAAAGGATAGATTGCATGCAACCGGTGGTGGAGTGTTCATCGCTGTTAGTAGTAGTTTATCCTGTAGTGAAGTAGAAGTGGATAGTTCCTGTGAATTATTATGGGTGGAGGTTACACTAAACAACCGAACTAGGTTAATAATTGGCTCCTTTTACCGACCTCCCGACTCAGCAGCATTAGTGGCAGAACAACTGAGAGAAAATTTGGAATACATTTCACATAAATTTTCTCAGCATGTTATAGTCTTAGGTGGAGATTTCAATTTACCAGATATAGACTGGCACACTCAGATGTTTAGGACGGGTGGTAGGGACAGAGCATCGAGTGACATTATACTGAGTGCACTATCCGAAAATTACCTCGAGCAATTAAACAGAGAACCGACTCGTGGAGATAACATCTTGGACCTACTGATAACAAACAGACCCGAACTTTTCGAAATGGTTCAAATGGCTCTGAGCACTATGGGACTTAACTACTGTGGTCATCAGTCCCCTAGAACTTAGACCTACTTAAACCTAACTAACCTAAGGACATCACACACATCCATGCCCGAGGCAGGATTCGAACCTGCGACCGTAGCAGCCACGCGGTTCCGGACTGCGCGCCTAGAACCGCTTGACCACCGCGGCCGGCGAACTTTTCGAATCTGTATGTACAGAACAGGGAATCAGTGATCATAAGGCCGTTGCAGCATCCCTGAATATGGAAGTTAATAGGAATATAAAAAAAGGGAGGAAGGTTTATCTGTTTAGCAAGAGTAATAGAAGGCAGATTTCAGACTACCTAACAGATCAAAACGAAAATTTCTGTTCCGACACTGACAATGTTGAGTGTTTATGGAAAAAGTTCAAGGCAATCTTAAAATGCGTTTTAGACAGGTACGTGCCGAGTAAAACTGTGAGGGACGGGAAAAACCCACCGTGGTACAACAACAAAGTTAGGAAACTACTGCGAAAGCAAAGAGAGCTCCACTCCAAGTTTAAACGCAGCCAAAACCTCTCAGACAAACTGAAGCTAAACGATGTCAAAGTTAGCGTAAGGAGGGCTATGCGTGAAGCGTTCATTGAATTCGAAAGTAAAATTCTATGTACCGACTTGACAGAAAATCCTAGGAAGTTCTGGTCTTACGTTAAATGAGTAAGTGGCTCGAAACAGCATATCCAGACACTACGGGATGATGATGGCATTGAAACAGAGGATGACACGCGTAAAGCTGAAATACTAAACACCTTTTTCCAAAGCTGTTTCACAGAGGAAGACCGCACTGCAGTTCCTTCTCTAAATCCTCGCACAAACGAAAAAATGGCTGACATCGAAATAAGTGTCCAAGGAATAGAAAAGCAACTGGAATCACTCAATAGAGGAAAGTCCACTGGACCTGACGGGATACCAATTCGATTCTACAGAGTACGCGAAAGAACTTGCCCCCCTTCTAACAGCCGTGTACCGCAAGTCTCTAGAGGAACGGAGGGTTCCAAATGATTGGAAAAGAGCACAGATAGTCCCAGTCTTCAAGAAGGGTCGTCGAGCAGATGCGCAAAACTATAGACCTATATCTCTTACGTCGATCTCTTGTAGAATTTTAGAACATGTTTTTTGCTCACGTATCATGTCATTTCTGGAAACCCAGAATCTACTATGTAGGAATCAACATGGATTCCGGAAACAGCGATCGTGTGAGACCCAACTCGCCTTATTTGTTCATGAGACCCAGAAAATATTAGATACAGGCTCCCAGGTAGATGCTATTTTTCTTGACTTCCGGAAGGCGTTCGATACAGTTCCGCACTGTCGCCTGATAAACAAAGTAAGAGCCTACGGAATATCAGACCAGCTGTGTGGCTGGATTGAAGAGTTTTTAGCAAACAGAACACAGCATGTTGTTATCAATGGAGAGACGTCTACAGACGTTAAAGTAACCTCTGGCGTGCCACAGGGGAGTGTTATGGGACCATTGCTTTTCACAATATATATAAATGACTTAGTAGATAGTGTCGGAAGTTCCATGCGGCTTTTCGCGGATGATGCTGTAGTATACAGAGAAGTTGCTGCATTAGAAAATTGTAGCGAAATACAGGAAGATCTGCAGCGGATAGGCACTTGGTGCAGGGAGTGGCAACTGACCCTTAACATAGACAAATGTAATGTATTGCGAATACATAGAAAGAAGGATCCTTTATTGTATGATTATATGATAGCGGAACAAACACTGGTAGCAGTTACTTCTGTAAAATATCTGGGAGTATGCGTACAGAACGATTTGAAGTGGAATGATCATATAAAACTAATTGTTGGTAAGGCGGGTACCAGGTTGAGATTCATTGGGAGAGTGCTTAGAAAATGTAGTCCATCAACAAAGGAGGTGGCTTACAAAACACTCGTTCGACCTATACTTGAGTATTGCTCATCAGTGTGGGATCCGTACCAGGTCGGGTTGACAGAGGGGATAGAGAAGATCCAAAGAAGAGCGGCGCGTTTCGTCACTGGGTTATTTGGTAACCGTGATAGCGTTACGGAGATGTTTAATAAACTCAAGTGGCAGACTCTGCAAGAGAGGCGCTCTGCATCGCGGTGTAGCTTGCTCGCCAGGTTTCGAGAGGGTGCGTTTCTGGATGAG
This sequence comes from Schistocerca piceifrons, assembly GCF_021461385.2. Taxonomy (NCBI): domain Eukaryota; kingdom Metazoa; phylum Arthropoda; class Insecta; order Orthoptera; family Acrididae; genus Schistocerca; species Schistocerca piceifrons. The sequence goes on along the minus strand of NC_060138.1, from coordinate 1,222,748,088 downwards.
GTATCGAATATATTGCTTCCCCCTACTTATACTTCCCGAGGAGATCACGAATGTAAAATTAGAGAGATTAGAGCGCGCACGGAGGCTTTCAGACAGTCGTTCTTCCCGCGAACCATACGCGACTGGAACAGGAAAGGGAGGTAATGACAGTGGCACGTAAAGTGCCCTCCGCCACACACCATTGGGTGGCTTGCGGAGTATCAATGTAGATGTAGATGTAGATGTTCTGAACTATTACATTAAATCTTATTTAGTCAAATATTATGACTGGACGCCTTCATAAGTCGCAGAAACTCCAAGCGGTGATTCTTTACCACCTCAATATTTCATTATGTCTTCGGTAAATTATTAAATGTTCAGTAAAGCTGTGTGTATTAAGGAATGATTACTTATTGTAGACAGTCGAATATGGTACGACCGAGAAGCCGATTATTTGAAAACTAGAAGCAACCTTAATACTAAGCTCTGATACTACCTTGACTCAAGATTTTCTGGTCAGTGTCATCAAAGAGACACAGAGAGTGGAATTTTTCGTTGTCAATATGAGGTCCGATTACAGGGTGGAGAGGGAGTAAAGTGGAAAAGTGGGGAAGGAATTCCATATTGATCGTACGAACACGTTCTTCATCAACACAAATGATGAAACTTATTTGATTATTTGCTGATTTAGTACATGCAGTTGAACTTATGGTCCATGGTTTTTCATTAAGTGGTGGAAAAGTAAGAACAAGACACTTAAACGAGCAGTTAAAAAAATAGAGTGAATTCAGTGCCCTAAAAGTATTACTCACCGTATGAGTTTCCGAAAGAGATTGGCCGTGTGTTCCGTCTCTCCCCTACTTTCCTGTTCATAACGACCCCTATTCTCGTTATACCATTCACTGCTCCTGTTGACATTACACGCAGATTTTCGTCAGAGCAGATATCATTGTCTTCGTTCCAAACCACTTCACTGCACCAAAACTATCTACATTGGGCCAAACAACTTCTGACATTCCATGCTACAATTATTAGAATGTTATTCTTCGATGGAGATTCATCTTTCCCTTTGTACATCGTTACCTGCTCACAGCAGTCCACCCCTGGAGATGCGATTGGGGGATATATCCAAAATATTTTGACAAAGGAAAGAGTGTAATGACACTTTTCACTTACGGGCCACATGTCTAATGAATACACGGTTTGTGTCTTTAATGTAGCAGTTCCGTTTGATTTCTACTCCCTAATGCCTTTGATCATTACTGATTCTTCTCCGTTTTCGGAGTAGTTTCCTACCTAAGTGCAATAAATTCCCTTTAAATTCTAATGCTCCCTCTCTATAAGGCCGTTGTCGGAACAAGGATGACTTCTTACACCTGATGTCACCATTGGTAATGTTACTGGAATACAGAGGAATGACTGGATGCTTTTCAAGTTCTCTTAGACTGTAGAAACTGCAATAGCATTTCCACAACAGGGAGTTTAACTGAATAGAAATCGAGATGTCTAACTGGGACGATCAACCATCACAAAAGTCGAACAGATTAAAATAGGCCCTAACACGTAATTGCTATTTTGCTTTTTGAATCATTTATTTATGTTAAGACTACCCATTTTAGATCCATATTTACTCCATAGACGCATAAAACCATTGTAAACGTTTTGTAGAGCTGTGTTTCGGAACTATATCACCATCGTCATTTGTAAGCATTTTACTAAATCGATTACATAATTCGATTTGTTGTAGTATTTTGGAGTGGTCAGTAACCTTCGATTTCGGCTTTTTGTGAGAAATAATGGTCTTCAATTCATTGTAATCGAAGCTGTAAGGATCAGATCAAATGGTAAGGTATTATGGGCAAAAAATATACTTGAACAACAGTTTATTAAGAGAAAACTTGTTTACAGCGAGAAAATACACAGCTAAATACAATTTTTGAATTACGAATACATGAGAGGAAATGATAAAAATATCAAAATGATCCCATATTGGCGGGAAAAACTGAAATTATCAATATAATTCAAAGTACTAAGTATTTGCAAGTAAGTTAGTAATTTCCATGTGGCGTTGCTCGTTAACAGACTATTACAGGTCAACAACATCAATAGGTGAAGTAACTGCACAAATAGCTTATGACTCAATGACATATGTCTGTCACAGAGAAGCTAAAATAATTTAATGTATTAAGTAGTTGCAGCAAAGTATTAACAGACAATTACCGATCAAGAACGTCAATTGATTGGAGAAATAGACTCAGCAACTTCACAAACGACTTAAGGTCAACGAAAAATGTAGGTGACGGTAAAGCCATTTCCAGTAATATAACTTTACACACAAATTTCTCTAAGGAACACAATGCCTCGGCCATGAAGACCAGTTTAAGACAACCCTGACACAAATTAACTGAGCAGAATTTCGCTAGAAGGAAATTTAATAGCATTTAAGACAAATACAGGATAAATGAACTGATTGTTTGCGGTATGCAAACAACTATTACAATTGGTGAAGGTGATTTAGGATTTATACGGAATTTGATTAAAATACACGAAATCCATTAGAAACTATTTTGAGGGATCTTAAGCTTACGTCTGAATCTCCTCCACAGGGAGGGAAATTATTAGGCTTATAAACACAGTGAGTTTACAACGCAATGGCCCATCAGAACAGGAGGCCGAACGTATGCTAAAGGTCGACCATAGGCAGTGTTGTTTGGATTTACGTATGTGGGATTTAAAAGAAGCAGCTGCATTAAATCATATTAATTCATAAACAATTGAAATATAAAACACCAAAGTGAGAAGAACGCTTAATCTCAGGGGCAATAGGTAAGCAAACAACGCCAGTAGCTGACCAGATGCACAAATGGAATGAGCTAAGCCTCGTGAGAGGACTCGGCGAATGACCGAGTCGCAAGGTAGTTACTACACAAGCGACTAATTCAGAAAACAGCTAATGACAAGTAACGTGGATTTACTTGAATCAACTGGTCAGCTGCCTTATCAAAATAGATATCTCTTCACAGGTTTATGGGGAATTTACAAAATGATTCGGTGAATGCCACAAGAACAACCAAGGCACATGATGATGCCCCTTTCTGTGTTTCTCTCTGGATTCGATAAATAAGATATTAAATAATGGCTCTCCTGTGTGAGCACAATTAAATACTACTCTAATAAAATACATGCACCAATAAGAAAAACATGTTTGGGAAGCACTGAAAATTTTAAAGTCTATTTCAATAAAATCCAAAACGTCAATGAATAAAACAAGACTGGTAAGGACTGAATGTAAGTAGCTTACAGCTAACCTTAACAGTAAGTGCATTAAACACTGTTCTAATAAAATGCAATACACTGATGAATGAAAAGAGGGCTGGCGAACACTGAATAAATAATACGCTAGACAGGTAGCTTGCAATTAGACTTGACTGGGAACACAGTCTTTCGTACACAAAGAACAGAGCCACGTAACCAAGTGACGTTGAGAGCAGGCTACAAAAATCAAATTATAAACCACGATTGCCACAAATCGCGAATGTGTGTCCAGAAAAACCAGCTAAACACAAAGCGGCAGAAATATACAAACGAGAGCCTTCGCTGACAACGAGAGATCGGAGGGACGGCCACAAATGTCAGATAGTCACGAAAGGGGCCAGGCTGCACACATCAGCAAGGCAAGAAGCTACTGCACGCTAAAAGAAGGCCTCACCGTAGAGTCCACAAGATAGGCACGCCACAGATTCCCGAACAGCTTCACTTACTTCAACGGTAGAGTTGCGGACAGTTAAACTCCGCCCCCCCGCGTGATGGCGTCAATAACACTCCATAGGTCAGTCGCCTCCTTCCAGCTATGTTCGGTCCAACAGAGCGCTCACACGTCCTCGGTAATCCCAGACCTCCGACTGCCCGTGCGTTGTCCGATCTCCCAGCAACGAGCAAAGACGTAGGCAAGGCACGTACAGTCGATTAGTCAGCGCCAAAGAAGTCTCGTGCAGATGACACAGTAATGCACAAGCGAGACTATATCCTACTCGTTATGCCGCGACCACCTGCTGTTGCTCACTGCCATCGTAGCATATTCAGAAAAGTTCATTAGGTTTCACAATGTATTCTTTATCGTAATGGATTCAGAAATTCGTGATAACATAGGCAAAAGACTACAGGGTTTTCATTTGCAAATGATCGACACGATCTTATGTGCGGTATTTTCACATGCGTGCACTTACAGACTTCATGAGCTTACTGCAATTATATACACATTACAGCCGGCCGCAGTGGCCGAGCTGTTCTAGGCGCTTCAGTTTGGAACCGCGCGCCTTCTACGGTCACACGTTCGAATCCTGCCTCGGGTATGGATGTGTGTGATGTCGTTAAGTTAGGTTAGGTTTAAGTAGTTCTGAGTTCTAGGGGACTGATGACCTCAGATGTTAAGTCCCACAGTGCTCAGAGCCATTTGAACCTTACACATTACATGTCATTGTGCACCACCACCTAGAAGGGATTGAAGCAAAAGAATGCTCTATGATTTGAAACGCCAACGGTGCTGAAAGTCATTGTGGGGCGGCGGGTTGAAATTAAAAATTGGTTTGGCCGTCTTTTTACTCGAGCGTGGGAACTATTTTTGTGGTCAGCCAGGAAGCGATGGAGAACATGCTGGCCATAGTTCCCAGTCCGCAAGTCCACATTCCTGTCCATCCCACTGAAAGAAATGTTACTATTGTATATTTGCTTAGCGGGATCAGCAGTATGATTATAAATGAAGATTTGGATTTCCAATTGATACATATATTTAGCAAAGTTTCCCAGACACGACATGAAGTATTCATTATGTTCGTACTGAAAGTAAATCTCTCTATCCTAAACAGCACAAAAAGCAGTTCAGAGGCGACCTCTACGTTAAGTTTCTACCAAATTGTCTTTCATGCTGACTGCTAACACTCAAACTAAATGCTCGCCACAAAAGTGGAAAATAAGTGTCACCACTTGCTACGGGGATTTGTGAATATCACAGACGGCACACTAACACTTCTTTAGCGAAAATCTAAGCGATCCAGGACGGTGAACAATCCTGGCGAGTTCACTATCAATTATTACACAAAATACATGCTTTGTCACAGTCTTTCTCTGACGTCATGCCAGGCAGCGCGCACTACACCGTTTGACAAACGCAGATGTTACAGTGGCTGAGTGCGAAGGAAAGCCTCGTCTTGCCCCTCGGGCTGTATTTATACACTCCTGGAAATGTAAAAAAGAACACATTGACACCGGTGTGTCAGACCCACCATACTTGCTCCGGACACTGCGAGAGGGCTGTACAAGCAATGATCACACACACGGCACAGCGGACACACCAGGAACCGCGGTGTTGGCCGTCGAATGGCGCTAGCTGCGCAGCATTTGTGCACCGCCGCCGTCAGTGTCAGCCAGTTTTCCGTGGCATACGGAGCTCCATCGCAGTCTTTAACACTGGTAGCATGCCGCGACAGCGTGGACGTGAACCGTGTGTGCAGTTGACGGACTTTGAGCGAGGGCGTATAGTGGGCATGCGGGAGGCCGGGTGGACGTACCGCCGAATTGCTCAACACGTGGGGCGTGAGGTCTCCACAGTACATCGATGTTGTCGCCAGTGGTCGGCGGAAGGTGCACGTGTCCGTCGACCTGGGACCGGACCGCAGCGACGCACGGATGCACGCCAGGACCGTAGGAACCTACGCAGTGCCGTAGGGGACCGCACCGCAACTTCACAGCAAATTAGGGACACTGTTGCTCCTGGGGTATCGGCGAGGACCATTCGCAACCGTCTCCATGAAGCTGGGCTACGGTCCCGCACACCGTTAGGCCGTCTTCCGCTCACGCCCCAACATCGTGCAGCCCGCCTCCAGTGGTGTCGCGACAGGCGTGAATGGAGGGACGAATGGAGACGTGTCGTCTTCAGCGATGAGAGTCGCTTCTGCCTTGGGGCCAATGATGGTCGTATGCGTGTTTGGCGCCGTGCAGGTGAGCGCCACAATCAGGACTGCATACGACCGAGGCACACAGGGCCAACACCCGGCATCATGGTGTGGGGAGCGATCTCCTACACTGGCCGTACACCACTGGTGATCGTCGAGGGGACACTGAATAGTGCACGGTACATCCAAACCGTCATCGAACCCATCGTTCTACCATTCCTAGACCGGCAAGGGAACTTACTGTTCCAACAGGACAATGCACGTCCGCATGTATCCTGTGCCGCCCAACGTGCTCTAGAAGGTGTAAGTCATCTACCCTGGTCAGCAAGATCTCCGGATCTGTCCCCCATTGAGCATGTTTGGGACTGGATGAAGCGTCGTCTCACGCGGTCTGCACGTCCAGCACGAACGCTGGTCCAACTGAGGCGCCAGGTGGAAATGGCATGGCAAGCCGTTCCACAGGACTACATCCAGCATCTCTACGATCGTCTCCATGGGAGAATAGCAGCCTGCATTGCTGCGAAAGGTGGATATACACTGTACTAGTGCCGACATTGTGCATGCTCTGTTGCCTGTGTCTATGTGCCTGTGGTTCTGTCAGTGTGATCATGTAATGTATCTGACCCCAGGAATGTGTCAATAAAGTTTCCCCTTCCTGGGACAATGAATTCACGGTGTTCTTATTTCAATTTCCAGGAGTGTACATGCGGCGCAACGGGCGGCCCAGCGACGACTTGCTGTCATCCGCATTAAGCGCGCGGCAGCAGTCCCTAAACGGGTGCTTCCACACACACACACACACACACACAATATTTAATAACAAAGTTACAAATTAATTAACAATCTTCTTACTTTTCACATGCATGTAGGTAAGTTGGTTGAAATCACGGAAAATGTTTTAGAGGGGAACTGGCAGTAGATCGTTACCTCTGAAGTATAACTTTAAGAGACCTTGTAATGGTTGTTATTAACAGTGTGGTCCTAAAACTTGTTATAGCTCTATTATCTAATTGGTTTTATCATGTGCTGTAATCAAAATTTTCTAGCATTAAAGTTGTAGACACTTAATCTACTACAAATGGGGATGTTTTAGTTACAAATTTAGTTTTCATTAAATTACTCGAAACCTATTAGAGGTAGCTTAATGTGGTTACTTATTATTTTTAGATTGAACTGAAGCATCATACAAATTTTTACATTTCTAAGCCTAATATTTAGCGCCTTCAATATATCTTACAAACGTGGATTCTGACCACAATTTTTATTTTATCATGCTTAGAATTGCACCTATTAATTTTGACATACATTCGCACATTATGACCAATTTTCGACTTTCTACCTTCATTATTTAGTGCCACTTTATTTTTCTTAAAACCGTGTATTTATGCAAATTATTGATCCAATCACTCTAACAGTTTACGCAAAAAATATTATGACATTAAAGTATATACTGACAAAGTTTGAAAAAGAAATATTAACTTCTAATTTTGTTCTTAATTATGGTGATTTGGCGCTATCAGCAGTTAACTGGGGGTATGTCCGTCATACTCGCTCGCCTCTGTATCTCACAAACAATACAGCGCTTGTTTCACTACAACACGCGTGGCAGACACATGAGAAATGGCTGACTCTATGCTGGCAAAGCTTGTAGACTGCCTCGGTCGACATGCAGACGTTTGTTAAATGCGCTCTACCTCTTGAGTGAGCACACGTGGATGGCCTGTGGCCGGCCGCAGTAGCCAAGCGGTTCTAGGCGCTCCAGTCCGGAACCGCGCTGCTGCTGCGGTCGCAGGTTCGAATCCTTAGGTTTAAGTAGATCTAAGTCTACGGGACTGGTGACCTCAGATCTTGAGTCCCATAGTGCTCACAGCCATTTGAATCATTTTTTGATGGCCTGTGATTTGCTCTTATACTCGTATAAAACATTGGGTCTGCAAGTTGCCAGTGCCACTGGCATGTGGTTTACGCTGTAGAAACTGCAATGCCGCATTCTCGACGATGATCATGAATTGTTCCCACTGAAATGGAGAAGGAAAAACGTTTTATATTTACTTGTTTTCAGCACATTTACGCGCCACACGTTGGACATTCAATGAGCGACCGAGCTCTTGGAAACTCCTGTATTGTACGCTACGACCAAATAACTTATGATTGGATCCAAGGTAAATTTTCGGTTTCGAGGTATAAGTCGAAATTCACCTCGGGATCTTACCTTCATTCATATAGGAGATATTATCAAAGTGGAATCCGATAAATGTTTTGGAAGCATCCCGTATTACCGCCCCTAGCGTCCTGTGTATAGCGTTGGTTTGAATGTCAGGTGTGCTGCACACGATACCGAGGAACATAGAACCGGTAGAGAGAACGTGTCAGCGAAACGACTGAAGGGAACAGACAATGAGGATCTGTATATGGGGCTCAGAGCACAGAGCAGACACCAGCCGGTAGGGCGAGAAGCGGTGTTGCGCGGGATGCGGAGCAATCCGCTTACAGGGGCCGGAGAGGTCGTGCACACTGCGGCTCACCCAGAGCAAGCTGAACATTCACTCTGGCTCTGGCTAGAACTCCACGCTGTAGGAACCGTCACCTGAGTCTCAACCGCTTTTTCAGTTATTGTTAACTTCTATCACAACGCCCACACAATTTGCCCGTCTGCGTACCTATTTGTTATGAACGCTGCTGCTTATTTGATGAAGTTCGAACTTTATGGACAAGCATATTGAGTATTTTGTGCGAAATTTCCTTGCGATTGCTAATGATGGAACGAGAGGTGGTGATACAGTTCAATGCTCGTTGGTTTTCTATGTGCTCTGTGACCGAGGGATCCATTCGTTATTCCCGTAACAGGTACCTTTAAGGTAGATAGCAGACAGACTTTGATGTTCCATCATAAATTTCACGTTAAGAAATGTGTATGTTCCAGGAGCTCTCCAAGCATCTTTAGTATGTATGAGGCCAAACAATGAAAGTGTCGCTCACGAATCGACAGAAATACGTCGCTTAGAACTTGATGGACTGTACTGGGTTACCTTTAAAGTCTTCCACTTGTCGGTCTACCACGACAGGCAATAACGGGCTACGCATGACCACGCCATCGGATTGTCCATCTGAGACAGAAAAAAAGTTAGCCAACGGCTTATTAGCTACTCGCTTTGCCAGTGCCGGAGAGATCGGTAGACACTTACGTAAGTATGACATCCAATGTATTTCTACAATATCAACGAAGACGAAAAATCACTTTTGTAATTTCAAAGACGACATAGGTCACTGGAAGCCGAATGTGTGTCTCATTCTGTGTGAATCTGGCATGTCTTAAGAGCAGTGCGTTGTTGTAACGGTCGGGGAGAAGTGCGATATATGTTAGCGACACTTCTGGTAAATCATCTGTTGGCAATCTGTGTTCAAATATAATCGTGAAATGTAATATGAAAGGACGACAGTGATAATACTCACTGATGTTACTGCTATGATCACTCAAAGTGAGGATGAAGAAACAGGAACTGGTGAACTGAAAGAACAGTACAATGACAACAGAACACCGACAGAGAGTAAACAAAAAAAAAAAAAGAAATTATAGAGGAGCAGCAGAAATGAGATTCGCGATGAATTTAAAATCAAAATTGTTGGCAACGATGTAGCCGACGTTAAGGAATTGTTTTACTTTGGAAGTTCAGTAACAGGTAACGGACGTACCAAGGACTTAAAATATATTTATTCTCCCATTCTTATAACTAGTCCATATTTGCCGGTTAGTCATCTTCCGTTCCTTACCTTAATACCTACGTCTACGTCTACATCTGCATGACTGCTCCATAAATTCATCTTTAAATGTCAGGCAGCGGGTTAAGCGAACCACCTTCAGATTATTTTCCTACGGAATAATACACTCCTGGAAATTGAAATAAGAACACCGTGAATTCATTGTCCCAGGAAGGGGACACTTTATTGACACATTCCTGGGGTCAGATACATCACATGATCACACTGACAGAACCACAGGCACATAGACACAGGCAACAGAGCATGCACAATGTCGCCACTAGTACAGTGTATATCCACCTTTCGCAGCAATGCAGGCTGCTATTCTCCCATGGAGACGATCGTAGAGATGCTGGATGTAGTCCTGTGGAACGGCTTGCCATGCCATTTCCACCTGGCGCCTCAGTTGGACCAGCGTTCGTGCTGGACGTGCAGACCGCGTGAGACGACGCTTCATCCAGTCCCAAACATGCTCAATGGGGGACAGATCCGGAGATCTTGCTGGCCAGGGTAGTTGACTTACACCTTCTAGAGCACGTTGGGTGGCACGGGATACATGCGGACGTGCATTGTCCTGTTGGAACAGCAAGTTCCCTTGCCGGTCTAGGAATGGTAGAACGATGGGTTCGATGACGGTTTGGATGTACCGTGCACTATTCAGTGTCCCCTCGACGATCACCAGTGGTGTACGGCCAGTGTAGGAGATCGCTCCCCACACCATGATGCCGGGTGTTGGCCCTGTGTGCCTCGGTCGTATGCAGTCCTGATTGTGGCGCTCACCTGCACGGCGCCAAACACGCATACGACCATCATTGGCCCCAAGGCAGAAGCGACTCTCATCGCTGAAGACGACACGTCTCCATTCGTCCCTCCATTCACGCCTGTCGCGACACCACTGGAGGCGGGCTGCACGATGTTGGGGCGTGAGCGGAAGACGGCCTAACGGTGTGCGGGACCGTAGCCCAGCTTCATGGAGACGGTTGCGAATGGTCCTCGCCGATACCCCAGGAGCAACAGTGTCCCTAATTTGCTGGGAAGTGGCGGTGCGGTCCCCTACGGCACTGCGTAGGATCCTACGGTCTTGGCGTGCATCCGTGCGTCGCTGCGGTCCGGTCCCAGGTCGACGGGCACGTGCACCTTCCGCCGACCACTGGCGACAACATCGATGTCCTGTGGAGACCTCACGCCCCACGTGTTGAGCAATTCGGCGGTACGTCCACCCGGCCTCCCGCATGCCCACTGTACGCCCTCGCTCAAAGTCCGTCAACTGCACATACGGTTCACGTCCACGCTGTCGCGGCATGCTACCAGTGTTAAAGACTGCGATGGAGCTCCGTATGCCACGGCAAACTGGCTGACACCGACGGCGGCGGTGCACAAATGCTGCGCAGCTAGCGCCATTCGACGGCCAACACCGCGGTTCCTGGTGTGTCCGCTGTGCCGTGCGTGTGATCATTGCTTGTACAGCCCTCTCGCAGTGGCCGGAGCAAGTATGGTGGGTCTGACACACCAGTGTCAATGTGTTCTTTTTTCCATTTCCAGGAGTGTATAAAGCGAGCTGCTCTTCTTTGAATATTTCGATGTCTTCCGTCACTCTTACTACGTAGGTGCAAAAGTTCGTAGCGTTTTTGTTTTGCGTGTAAGTATTCCGGTTGCTATGGATTTGTTTATCGAGTATCATTTTTATTTGGAATAAGGTCAGATTACATCATGGTCAGACACAGATTCCGAGACCAGATACTGGTTGTAAGGCGTACCCAGGAGCAGGTCACAATTAGTTGTGATGAAGAGTAGGCTGAAGTTTAAGAGATTAGTCAGGCAGAATCAGTATACAAATAAGTGGGATATGAAAGTACTAAGAAATTACGAGATACGCTTACTGTTCTGCAAGGCAGTAGATAGAGTAATAACGAATAGCTGAGTAGGCAATACAGTTGAAGAGGAATGGACGTCTCTAAAAAGGGCCATCACAGCAGTTGGAAAGAGAAACATAGGTACAAAGTCGATATCTGCAAAGAAACCATTGGTCAGAAGAAATACTTCAGTTGATCAATGAAAGAAGGAAGTCAAACATGTTTAGGGAATTTCAGGGATACATAAATACAAGTCGCCGAGGAATGAAATAATATAGGAAGAGCAAGGACGAAAAGATTGCATGAGAAACGTGAAGATATTGAGAAAGAAATTATTGTCGGAAGGGACTGACTCAGCAGATAGAGTCCAAACAATCTTCGGAAAAATTAAAAGCTAGGTTGGTAACATTATGAGTGCAACGGCGATTCCACTGGTAAATGCAGAGGAAATAGCGGATAGGTGGAAAAAGTACATTCAAGGCATCTGTGAGGGAGAAATTTGTCTAATGTGATAGAAGAAGAAACAGTAGTCGCTTCAGGAGGGATAGTGCATTGGATATTAGAATTAGAAATTAAGAGAGCTGTGGAGGACGTAAAACCAAATACGGCAGAGGAGATAGCTAACACTCCTTCAGAATTTCGGGAATCATTGGGGCAACAAAACGACTATTCATGTTGATGTGCAGAACTTATAAGCCTGGCAACATACCATCTGACTTTCAGAAAAATATCATACACACAGTTCCGAAGAACCAACATGTGCAAGAATTATCTTACAATCAGATTAACAGCTCATGCATCAAAGCTGCTGACAATAATGACATACAGAAGTATGGCAAAGGTAATCGACGGTGTGGTAGATGACGATCAGTTTGGCTTCAGGAAAGGTAAAGGCACCAGAGAGGCAGTTCTGACGTTGCAATAGATAATTGAAGCAAGACTAAAGAAAAATCAAGACACATTCATAAGATTTGTCGACTTGGAAAAAGTGTTCCACAGCGTGAAATACTGCAAAATGTTTGAAATTCTTAGAAAAAAAGGAGTAAGATACAGGGAGAGACGAGTAATATAGAATATGTAGAAGAGCCAAGAGAGAATAATAAGAGTGGACAACCAAGAACAAAGCGCTCGAATTCAAAAGACTGTAAGACAGAGGTGTAGACTTTCACCACTACTTTTCAATCTGTGCATACCAGAAGCAAAGATGGAAATAAAAGGAAGGTTCTTAAGGAATGACGACGTACTGCGCAGACTCGGAGAGGATAAGGAATATCTGGAAACACTTAAAAGGAGAAGGGACAGGATGATAGGACAACTGTTATGACATCAGTGAATAACTTACATGGTACTACAGGGAGCTGTAGAGGGAAAAAGCTGTAGAGGAAGGCAGACATTGGAACACATCCAGAAAATTATTGTGGACGTAATTTGCAAGTGGTTGGCACAGGAGAGCAATTAGTGGTGGGCCGCAGAAAATCAGACAGAAGACTGATGACTCAAAAGAAAAAGTGTTAGCGATTGCTATTTGAGTTTACATATTATCATTTGTCATCTTGAGACAGTGAGTGGAACTGTGGACGCTATCAAATGGAATGCCAATTGGAGAAATCGGGACATTACCGAAATACTCTTCAGTTTGAGCTCAGTGGAGGGGTTGTTGAAGCGGAGGAAGACAGAAACAATTGCGCCACTTATGTGGATAATTCCACTGGACAGGGTACCCATAAATATTTGCGCCGTGTATGTGGTTAATGCCATTGGACAGAGCACGGCTAGAAAATGTTTTTTTTTCCTTTTAAGAGGGTCGTGTTAACTTTAGTCATTCTCCACATTCAGGAAGACATTCGGGGTTTGATGCAGATTGTTTAACGGCATTAATCCATAATGATCCACGTTTGTGTACTTCAGTGCTGGCAAATATGATTAACTGTTATCATTTTCATGCGACTGGGAGGTTCAAAAACCGGGTGTATAGCTACTGCATGCTCTAAGCCAAAATCACAAAAATTAGCGAGTGGACATATGTGCTTCTTCAGTTGGCTCTTCAACAACAACGACCATTGCTATCCTGTATCATTACTGATGACGAGAAGCTATGTCTTTATTCTAACATGAGAAAGAAATGGCTGAGGACAAACAAAGCAGTGACTCCCAGTACAAAGACCTTCACACATCCAGAAAACTTAATGCTGTGAATCTGGCGGAACAGCGATGGTACTTCGTATTAAGAATCGATTCCCTGAGGTGTAATCATCATTCGTGATATTTGAACACCACTTTCGTACGGGTTAAATCCATTTCAAAGATTTTTCAAGAGAGCAGTTTTAAAGTTTAAAACATTACACTTTCGTTAGTTACTGAAATATACTTTTGTAATTTATATAGTACCTTTTCCTTAGGAATTAAACTGGAAAAAAGTATTAGTAAAAATTGGACCCTGTATGTCTTTTTATCTGAAAGTCTATTTTTAGTTTGCACTAATCAAATTATAAAACTCAGAATGTAATGTGATCTTCGGATGATACTTCACTATAAAATGTCCCTGCAACTCCTTTGACAAAGATCTATTCATCTTTGAGTCTAGACACTATTATACAGGAACAATAGCGTTTATCAATACCATGTTTTTATTTTTAATGAGTTCATGTAAATTGAAATTATTAATAAGCCCATGTCTCAACTCTTGTATCCTTAAATCACCTGGTGCACAACTACCAACAATTATTTAATAAATGGTTATGACAGATACATTAAAAATATAGTTACTAGGACAATTTCCGTTATCAGCATAAACCGCAGATTTTATAACCCAGTCTTCATTTCTCACATTTTACTTACTACAAACAAATAAAACGTGTTTGTAAATTCACTGCCGGAAAGGAATATGTGAATATTACTCTTGGGCCCGTGTGCCACAGAACACCTTCATTTCTTGCAGATCACGTTACTTTTCCTTGTGATAGGCAGCACTCCTGAAACATTGGGTATGCGACCTCTTATTAACATGGTATTTCAATAGGTTTGTTGTAATAAATCAGGATCTTCTATTTCAGACACTGATGTGATCTAGTTCCATTAAATTACCGTGACTAAAGTGTTTACCAGCCTACCTTCCTAACAGGGGGAAGGGAACAAAAACTCTCCTTCTGCAAGTTATGGTTACTCTTTCATTCGTGAAGCAGGAACAAGTAACAACTGAAGTGATCCAAAATCCATCGTAAGTGTCACGATGTGTAATAAGCCTTGGATGGTGACGTTCTGTCTTCATCTCTTAATAATTCGCGATGGGAATGGACATTTTGGTCGGTATCGTGGTTGCAAGAAATCAGTCCAGTCAGGGATCATTGAGCCATCAACTTCAACAGTCCGAAAAGGAGGGAGTTTCGCACGGGCATCTTTACGTCTGCCCAGTCTTTCGAGAGCTCAGCTTTTGTTTTTACGTCTGACGAGGCCCATGTCTTTCTCACTTTCCAGGTATGAATGTCCTCTTACTGGGAATGTCACACGAATTGATTCAAATCGCTGTGCGTGATGGACAAGATAATATATGGACCTGAAAAGGTTGTGGATTTTGTTTTGACCATCACATGATTCAGAGAAGATTTCCAAATTTTTAACCCCAGAATCAAGAAACGAGGCAACATAATGATGCAAGAAAGAATCTACTTCATTTAAACCTTTCTTCCCTATAGTTTCAGGATAAACATAAGACACTGCATTATTGTCGGAGAATCGATGTATGTTAAATAGATATACTGAAAGCTGTCGCTTATAATAGACAATGTTGGTGCTGATGTTTGGACATGGAAGATTTCGCTGGAAATCCATACATATCAATTCTGTGTTTGTAAACGTTCTGCTTCTCTGTCGAGATGGTCTTTCACGCTGATAGAATGCATCAGATTTACGGCGGTACAATTTATATTCAATCTTCTCTCTCTTAATATTACTTTGAACGCCAGATCGTTCCTTTCCATTTGTCGCGTGTGTGATTTGTGCCTCTAGAGCTTTGAAAGTTGCAGAAAACTTATCACAAGTATTGCGTGTATCACTTCGAGGGAAACCGATTGAGATATTAATTTATGTATTAAATATTTTACCATAAATTTCATATCATAAGGAACAAGTAGAAGGTACCTCTTAAAACATCTTGAACATCATCTTGATTGTGAGTTATTCTGGCAAATACAGTGTATTATTTTTGATGTAGTGACTAGACCGTCCCTTATATGACATGTTGTGAGCGCAGACGTTTTGCTCTGTTTCTGTTGAGAGTTTATGAACTTGGTTTCTGTGTTTCTTCTTTTTATCAACTGGCGCAGTGCCTTCATTTTTAAGGAATTCCTGATAGTTTCTAATCTTTTCTTGTAAATACCATGCAGTGATATAAAGGCCTTTTGACAAACCGACTATTCTGTCACAGTATTGTCTCTCATTGTTCTGACCTTATAATGAAATGTAGAATCACGCAAAGTAGCTACGGCCTCATCTCTGTAAGGCCTTCAGAGTTGTACATTGTCAACAGAAATTAGTCCTGTCAGGTGGCAACCTTGCTCATTTCAATCCAGCAGCAAACTGAAATTAGATATTAATGTAGACTTCCCTACGTCACTTAGCAAATCAGTACAACTCTTCTTGCAGTTACAATGCTCTCCAATTTCATGTGACATTGTTTATAGTTTTTCAGATACTTGAGATTGTCTACCGTAGTTCTTTTTTTTTCTAGACTTATCACTGCAGCTCGATTCTGGATATTTCATCACCAGTTGAAACACCGACTTCAGATTTTTCACGAAATTCAATTCTATCATCCACACTACAAAGCGCTGACGCGATTGTCAAGGATGCTTTGTGTTAGCATAAATTACGGCACGAAATTCAGTTCCACGACAGCACAAAATAAAGAGGCTACTGACTAATCTGCTCCGTATTAGCTTCGACAATACATGAGAAAGATCAACAATGACATTGCATTTAACAGTGTCAACCATGAGACTTCCATAAAAGCAGACAAAAAAATCAATACAACTCAGAGAACCACACCTACTGGACTTCACCCCCGTGTATTGGATGGTCGTGACTCGTTTTCTCTGTGTATACCATATTGTAATCTGGATACAACTCCGTGACTATACAAATCACATTCATTGAAGTTCACAGAACTGAAAGCACATTTGATGAACTTCAAAATGATACCACCAACTTATTTTCGTGAGATCTGGACTTAACCTCTTCTTTTTGTGTAGTCTTCATTTATTGCCAACAATTTAGACGTATTGCAGACGCAATCCAAGTTCAACGACCAGCAATACTTCCTGAAGTGATGTTACTACACAATACGCCCGTCTCACTATGCTGTATTGACAAAACGTACTATGAGTACTATGCAGGATTGCGATTGGGAAGTCATTCCGCATCAACCCTATTCACCTGATTTAGCACCCTCATAGTTTCACATTTTCCGCTCTCTAACAACCTTCAAGTAATTCCCTTAGGGATGAAAGTACGCTCCGAACATGGCTCCACGAGTGCTTTGCGAATAAACCACGTAATTTCTACAGTAGCAGAATCGAAAAAGTACCTCAGACTTGGAAAATTGTCATAAATAGTGACGGAGAATATATTATTGACGACTATAGTCTCTCTCGCGTGCGTTTATTAAACTTTTGGACAATCGCTTTGAAGTTCCACAAACCGATATCTGTTGAGTGAACGGGGTGCAGGTATCCTAAAGCAGCTTAATACGCTATTGCGCGGCAGGGCTGGACCAGAAGCCAAGAAAACAGCGTTCACAGTTGAAAACATGCATTATCTATTCAAATGATTGTCAACTACATTATGACGTTAGTAAAATAGCTTTTAAAAACAATTAAGAAACCAAACAACATGTCGAATATTAATGAGGAAATGAGATTATCAATTGACCTCATCAAAAGATGTTTTAAACAATTACAGATACAATTCAGCCCCGCAATAGGCGGGATAACCCAACGGCCAGGGAGTGAGGTGTGAAGTCGCCACCCACGTGTGCGCTGGTGGATGGGGCAGGTCCCGTATAACGTGAATTACAACAAGGTAGGAGCTAATCTTATACAACTTGTAATAATACACTGCTTTACAAAGAGCAGTATAAAATTCATGACATTATCTTTTAAGATCCAAACATAAATAAATAAAAAGCATCTGCCCAATTAGCGGATGCGCTGATGGGCAACAAAGCACTTAACAACTGGGTAGCACTCAGTACAGGAATGGGAAAACCAATAAAGTTTACGTGTCCCAAAAGTAATTGTCAAACAGTTACTCGCACTCATTGTGAAGCAAGAACAGTCGTGGAAGAAATTCACTGACTTCTGACATGTTTTGCAGTAATATACTAGCCGAAGGTAAAGAATCGGACAGGTCTTACCAAAGTAAACTACACTATTTCAAATAGCTAAGCAACCGAATCTCAGATGTCAAACTTGTTATATCAGGCTGTCTGTAAAAACTACAGTGGAAAAGTACAGTCCCATTTTAGCAGATTCACCATAGAAATCTCAGGGTGGCTTAACTAACAAACGCCGGCCGGGGTGGCCGAGCGGTTCTAGGCGCTACAGTCTGGAACGTCTGCAACGGTTGCAGGTTCGAATCCTGCCTCGGGCATGGATGTTTGTGATGTCCTTAGGTTAGTCAGGTTTAAGTAGTTCTAAGTCTAGGGGGACTGATAACCTCAGATGTTAAGTCCCATAGTGCTCAGAGCCATTTGAACCATTTGTGTCGTGTATTGATGACGTGGAGGACAACATTAATAATAAGCTCAGAGTTTCTGCGGATGATGTAGTAATATATAATGAAATACTGCCTGAAAAATGTTGCACAGTTCGAATCAAACTAGGCTTCGCGACTTGTAGGCATACGAAGTGGAATAAACACATGGGCCAAATTGTAGGTAGTGTTAGATTTCTGTTCATTAATGGAATAGTGGAACAATTCAGTGACACAACACAGGCGATTGCATACGTTACAATGGTGATGAATTCTTCAATGTAGCTCAAGTTTGTGGGTCTCATTCTAAATAATAATAACTACAGATATTAAGCATATGCAAGGATAGTTAACACAAATGGTAATAAATTTGTTTGACCGACGAGCGAGAATTATGAGATACTACAACACCTGAACTGTCAGATGCTTGAAGATAGTGACCAACTGTCCCACGACATCTGATATAAGATTCCAGCAAAAATTATAATGTGAGGAAAGTAGGATTATGTCACAACCCTTTATGTAACGCTCCTGTAGTGACCGTAATGACAATACGGGCCTTTGAGAAGAGACATCAAGTCGTAATTACACTTCAACAAAAATACATGTAACTAATTTTTATTTGTTTGTGGTTCATATCTGCAGTCTTACGAAAATTGAAATTCTCGCACTGGTAAGATACCAAGCTGTTAGAATAGCCAAAAAAATTTGAGGAGCTCATGTGTTAAGCACAGTAACCCATGGTAATTCGCTTTCGGAATTTGAAGGTAAGTAACGTTGCACCCATCATGCTTCGCTGGATGAATTGCTCGGAAACAATTCACCATCATATGAAAGATTAATTAGTTGGCGTGGACGGTTGTCAAACAAGTCTGAGTGCCGACAAACGAAGTGGCAGACCAACACTCTACAAACGAACGGTAATCGCAAGAGCAGTGCAGGCTGTGTTTCATTGAAACAGGCGTTCACATTCGAGACGATAATGAATAGGAGGGGAAATCAGTTAAGGATCATTTTTCAACATATAACACCTCATTTTCAACAAGACATAGAATGTCGCCCGCTGGTTTCCGCAAACGACCATGCCCCTGCACACAGTGCCTCAAAGACCCGCAGAAAAGGAAATATTACCTCTGTGTCAGTCCGACTCAGATTACTTCTTTACCAGTCTAATCACCATTAACATACGTTGCGTGCTACTATGACCCCGAGGCAAAGGAATAAAGCAGGCAGTGGCACCGTGTTGATTCATTCGTCGAAAAGACGACATGTCAAACATCATCGGGAATACTAAATGTGTTTTGGGACTGCCACGGTATTTTGCTAAATTATTATGCTTTCAAGAATAAATCTGTCTCAGGAGCATACTACTGAAGTTTCCTGACGAGGCTACAGGACGCTTTAAGAATGAGTGTCACGGATGCTGCTCAAGAGACAGTTTTTGCTTTACAACTTCTCTCCATCACGTGTTACATAGGACACACACACACACACACACAGCGCTTCTTCGTGCTGTCCTCCGAAGTGGCAACCAGTCACTTCCTCCTTTCTCAGATGACGAAGAGACCTTTCAGATGAAATGTTCCCGGAACGACCAATATCCGGACTTAAACTGCTAACGTCTGCGACAAGTCATCCACATTTTCGACTAATAAGTCGCTTGAAGGGTAAATAGGCAGAGAAAGGCAAGCACTATCATGAAGTTTCATGATCGCATCTTATTTTCTCCCTCCCTACCACCCCCCTCTCTCTCTCCCCTCTTTCTCTCCTTTTCCTCAACGTGATAATTTAAGGTTTATGACTGTCCATTGTAACTAAAACTCGTATAGAAGCATAATTCCGACAATGCCAGAAGAGTGCAAAATTTTAATGACTGGGAAAAAACACAAACGCATTGTTCAATTTTGGGTCCATTCCTATTCCTTGTAGGTCTATATGTGAATTACCTTCCACTTAAAATTCAGGAAGCAAAATTGGTAGTTTTTGGAGCTATTAGTTTTATAATACATCCCATTATAGAGAAAACAACCCGAAAGACTGTGAATGTTATTATGCAAAGAATTATGAAGTGGTTCTCAGAAAGTGAACCCTCCTTAAATTTTGATAGAACACCCTATGTTCAGTTCTGTACAATTGATTTAGTACATGAGCAAGAATCAGAAAATAGGTAGAATCCTTCTGATTTGCGAGTGTACGTACTGATGAGAACTTGAACTAGAAGCAACATGTTACTTAGTTTCCAAAATAATTAGGTTCAGGTTCTTTTGCTCTTCATATATTTTCTAAGCTTGGAAACAAACTCCTAACAGTTTTTTCACAATTCCACTCAGTAATGTCTTACGGAATAATTTACTCGGGTAACTGATCTTAGAAAGTATTGATTCCACAAAAGCGAACAGTAAGAATGAGATGTGGTGATCACCTACGGATGTCATGCACGTACCTCTTCAAGGAGGCAGGCGTTTTAACAGATCCGCTACAATACATAATTTCGTCATAAATCATCCGTCACAATTTGAGAAGAGTCCATGTCAACAACACTGGATAAATGAGCTTTACTAACCATCATTAAAGCTGTCAGCCGTTCAGAAAGCAGTTCAATATGCAGCAATAAGAATTACAATTTTTTGTCATATGCCCAATTACATAAACTATATGACAGGTAGCAAAACATGTTTTATATCTAAATTATAATCATTTCTTCCGGACAACTCCTTACATTTCATTGATGAGTTTCTACACAAAAACTTCTTTTTTAAGTGAATTTGCATTAGTAGGACCAAAAGAATATTATGTTCACCAGTGTTATCACTAACCGTAGATATGTATCCTGTAAACTGACTTGTTCCACGTCATTTCGATAAATAAAATCTTTCAAATGGTCTACGAAACATGTAACTAACCAACTTTAAGCAATCCCTCCTCTCCTATTCTATTGGTGAATGGAATAGAAAGAGTAATAAATACACGGTACAGGGGGAAACACCCTCTGCCACGTAATTCACAGTGATTCGCACGTTATGGATGACAATGAAGAAGTGGATGTAGAAAGGAAAGAACGGCGTTCGTTCTTGCGTGCTCTCCTTTGCCTCACACAGCCGAACGCCTGGCTACGGGCGTTGCGCGTTTCTTCCAACTGGCCCCAAGGGTGTCGTTTCCACTGAACACCTCATCAATATTACGCGAACGTTTCCAGGCCGGATTATGGAGTCCCCTCCACTCTCTAAACAAGGAAATGAAGCTCGCCGCAACTTAGCCACAAATGAGGGCTTAATAGCACAAGCGTTCCGGCATCACGAGAAGGGAGGGGGCGAGGCAGTGTGCGGGGGTGTTCGCCGTTCCGTTCGCGCCACAGTTCCCTCTAATTGTTTTAACTTGCGTAAACAAGTCGTTAAAACTGCCGAGTACAGACGCGGCGCTCGTCCAAATGAGAGCGAAGTTGGTGTCGACCGCAGGGAGAAGCGCCGGGGACGACCATCACTGCCAGTCTTTTGTTTAATAAAGCCGTATAGTCAGCACCGGCATACCCTCGTTGTAATAATCGTTTTCTTCTGTTTACTGGTGCTCCTGGTCTCCCTTCTTCAGGTCGTTATAAACGGTGTGGCGTAGAGTAACGGGAAGGTACGTACTATTCTATGATGTGTCGTGAATTACACCTGAGTGTTGTTGGTATGTGCAGCGTATCAGCAGTCTGTTACATACAAGCGTGTGGTGAATGTAGGAAGTTCTACGACTATGGACTGTAAGAATGAACTTACGCAACAAGGACGATAAAAACCTTACAACTTATGTGCAATACATACGCAACAGCTGACACCCACGAAGAGACAGGTGGCTGAAAATATGACAGGTACATCAATATTCTCATCCCGAGGATAGAAAAGGCAGGTAAGGGCAAGAATTATACCACTGTGAACTTAACAGATCATTCATCCAAGTCAGTGATGAGAGTTGTGACAGAATAACCGGAAAGGTAAGTGAGGATCTGCCAGATGTCGGTGAGTTAGTGAAATGGCGGATAGCATGCATCTGCGAGAGGTAAGGTGCTAGAATCACCGGCATTTAAAAAACGCTGGTAATACTAAAAATCCAAAACGGACTTTATAAGCGCCACCATAAAGTTATTCATTAAACATTCAATCAAAATGACACTTCAAGATGGTCCTTCAAATATTAAAAGAAAATTTTGAAATTGTGCCAATACGAGGTTCAAATCCCGATAAAAAGTCAGGCAGTAGATATTAACAGAAGTTAGTAGTAGTAGTAGTAGTAGCTTTATTCATCCGTAGAACTCTTTTTACAAGGATATAGGACATGCCAAAGTATTTAGAAATTTAGATCAATTTAAAATAAGCTAATTGGTGTACACATATATTTAAAGACTTCTAGTTAGGGACTTAAAGAGAATCATTAGATTTACTCTTGGTATACAATACTTTTTTTTACAAATAACTTATTAAATAATGTAATGCCACATTGTTCACTCATATCTCACTATCAGTCACTGCAGACACTATACACACATTGTTCTACAACACTTCACTCACTACAGACACACACACACTGGTGATCTTTGGGCCATTTTTTGTACCGCAACTTCCCATTTGGTATCCTGAAAAACTGAGTCAGCATCCCTCCATAATGAGTGAGATGTTGAGCTCAGAAAGACGAAGAGGTGTTAGTTCTGAGCTATGCATAGCTTGGTGGTAAGTATTTCTAGAAAGGAAAAAAGAAGGAAAAAAACATGAAGTGAAGGCGTTATGTGGAATATTGTTAAAAATGAAGTTAAAAAATGAAAACGTTAACAGTAACAAATCATAATTCAAGGAGATGAAAACAAATACTTTCGATTAATAAACAGTTATTGACATAGGGTGACCACTTTCAACTTAGTCCAGACATCGCTCTGACCCTTCATTCAGCTCAGACTAGGGATTTTAAAACACGTGACACGTCCCCTTAGAACAATTTATACAAGGCTGTGCTTAACCTGACACACAATATTTTGTTAGCGCAACGCAATCTGACTTTCAAAAATCCCTACAAAAGAATGGCCCTGACTAACATTAAACTATACCTTTCACAAATCACTTACCTCACAAAAATCTTCGCTGCTCAAGCTACTGCAATACAGGATCGCCACTCATGCCAGCTAAATGAAAGATTCAAACTACTGAAGGCACTAACTACTGATAGGGACAGTTAGCAAATGAAAGATATTAATAGAGAACAAACAATGTATTTACTTTGATATCATCATGTATAAATATAGCAGTTCATGACAAATTACAAATCTCCGCCATCTCTCTCCCCACATCCACCACCGCTGGCGGCTCACCTCGAACTGCGCAACGCTACGCGCTGTTCACAGCTACCCGCCTAACACTACAATGGCGAGTATTACAACAATGCAAAGCAGCCACAGACTGCACACAGCACAGCCAGTGATTTTCATATTGAGCGCTACGTAACGTTGCCAATAAGAAAACATAAACAGCCAACTTACATAGAGAAAACATAAACAGCCTACTTACATAGCCCCCATGCTCCCCACAAAAAATTTTACAAATTATTTTGGGCAGTGGCCAATAATGATTTGATTAAATTTTTTCATAATTACAATAACAAAGAAATCAAATGCCCACACTTATTGATACAATGTTGGTCAAAAGCTAAACTTTTGTCACAGTCCATAAAGACAGTCCAGATTGTTCATCACAGTAAAAATGCAGAGTTTTTCTCAAAGTCTGAGCAGTAAAAGAAAATGCACACAGAAGTAGTGGATTTCCATGCAGTCTTGAAGAAGTAGTGTTGTCCTTCCAACGGAAAGACAGTGCTGACTCGACATGCAGACAGGTAATGGGCCACAATAGAGTAAACCCACAGCAGAGTCAGTCGACGTTTTGAAGAATATTGGTAGTTAGGTCATCACAGAGCAGACCCACTGTAGTCCTTGTAGAGATAATGGTAATGGTGGGCCATCAAAGATGCAGACCCACTGTAGTCCTTGTAGAGATGGCCAGCAGCCATCTGTTGCGATTGTGCAGGTGCACATTCACCATCGAAGAGTCTTGCAGAGAATATAGCAAGTCCATAAACCACCACTTGTGCACTCACAAAGTTTTTGGAATTGTCCTTAGAACCAGCAATGCTGTTATCCAGTCCCTTGCTGAATTATTAACACACGTGCAAACACTAACAGTCCCTACTTCTCACATATTGCCCGTATACTATGACCAACAGAAACGTGTGCAGTGAAATGTAACTTACAAGTTAATAATAAGATGAACTGGTGTCAATTACAATTTTATAAACTTACAACATGAAAATACAATTACAAAGGTACAAAATACATCATTAAAGAACATAATAATACAGATAACATTTGTAGTACAGGCTTTACAAAAGAATAGAAATAGACATATACATCAGTGTTACAGGAATTATGACATAAGTAAATACATAAAGATCACAAGAACTTTTGAAACATCACCTTCACATGTGAGTAACAAACCAGAATAAATAATGTCTAAGCATATTTACAAGGTAAATAACATATTATTAATGCAAATTATATTTGAGGATAACAGTATTCCTCATCATAGTGAATGTAGCTTAATATTAAAAGAAGAAAAATTTCTATGAAACTACACAGAGACAGGAAGAAAACAAATCACAAGGGTACACAAACATATAGTGGGATAACACAAAAGGGAAAGGACAGGGTTTGGTTTACTGCAGTATTTTGCATGGAGATCTCCCTTTGTTCATCATTATTCCCAAAAAGTCCTATCTAAGCCTGCCTTCTGTATTTTGTTCACATCCTCTGTCAATAATAGTTTTTCTCCACTGTACAGTATCCTATTTCTTATAAATTTATAATAGTTAGTTTCTTATATAGTCTACCCCCTCTTAAGCTAACTTAAATCTACTGAGCTCAGATGCTAAACTAAGGGACGAGGCAATGCAGCAGCACATAAAACAATTAATATAAACAGCAATAAAAAAATGGAAAATTGCCAAGCAAGCTACAGTAAATCTAAATTACCAAGCAATTCAACATTACAACTAATATGAGGCAATGCGCAGCAAACAAAAAAAATAAATCTGGCTTAGCAGAGTAACACAAATTAAAGTTCAGTAGCACTATGCCTGGCAAACAGCAGCTTATATCTAAACATGACATAGCTCAAGCAGAAAAAATAGTACACTAAAGATAACAATGCAAATAAGGGAAATGTATAATCACATCTTAATGTCTAAGTAATTAAAGTGGTGCACCACAACAACTTATTGTAAAAGAAATATTACCATGTACTTGAAAAGAATATTATGTATGCAGTTACTGCTACTAGTCCCTTCTTATTGTTCTTTCCTTTCCAAGTGCTCCTTTTTTGAAGAATGTGGATCACAAAATTATTATTTAACAGATCTGTTGACAGAAAGTGTTCACATTAGCAAATGCATTTAATTTTATTTTATGAAACCAATGCTGCAACACAGCTGGAAAACAGATGTCAAATGAAATAAGCAATTACGCAAACCAAAGCATAAAAATATCATTCAATAGTCATGTGGCATTTCGTAAGTCAGTAGCTCTCAACTCTCGTAGAAAGACACTTGTCATAATCAGGTGTGCAGATGTACGAATATTTCCCATCAATTCATAAGCATTTCAGTAATTAGCACAAAGTACGAGTAACCATATGTTTTCAGGTAATGAGCGTGTAATATTTGCGATGCTTTCTACAAAGGAACGTCAATATCCAGAATAATGGCCTCCCTTTTTTTTTCTACCTGTGCCGCTGAAAGGCTAATGGCTTTTTTTTTTTCGGGCGGCTGTCGCCCAGGTGGGTGCCCGCGACGCATTACGTGCAGGTGGTCACTTAACTTTCTTACGGAAATATTTACGACAGCAGTTTCTGCTACAGTGACAGTCTCACATAAAAATATTTCACAGGTCAAGAATTAGCGTTGCAAATCTGTAGAAAGAAAATCCTATAAATATAAGTGTCCAAATAAAATATTCGTCAGCATTGTGATACAGTCACGCATTTACGCGCATTTCATAACTCTTAAAGTACGAATCTTGGTTTCCAACAACCTTTTTCACAAACCAGAGTCCCTAAACACTGCTCATTATTCCTTACTATATTCGTCGACACTTCTTCAATATTTCATCATAACAGCTACGTGGCTTAATCAAATAACTCATATAGCATCAGCCTATTAATCATAAACATACCTCAGCAGCAGAATACACATCGTCGTCGTATTAATAACATCATAACACCTCAGTCAAATCTCAAAATCGTCGTAGCTTCCTCCAACAATTAAAAAAATTCTCTGCTCATGTCAAAAGTGTCATCTGCCTCAATCGTACTTTAAAAATCATGAATCCATACCAAATACATCATTCAAAGCTCTCATAGTATCACAATGGTTCCGAAAAAATATGAAGAGTTCACACAGTACAGACAAAATACGATTTCGTAAGTGTGAAGTTATCCAATGGTGTAATTACGTAAACATGTGTCACTGACGTAGTAAAAAACATGTTTATCTCTCAGTAAAATGATCAGATAGCTGTGTAATTTGTGTGTTAGAGAAATATGGTACCGATGTGTAAAGTTGTATAAGCAAATACCATAGTAGCTAGGGTTCCTTGTGGTTGCCACACACATGGTACACAAAGTAAACGTGTACCCCCCTGAGGATTAATGTAATTATACCCTCAGGTGTTACAGATTACAGCAATGGAATGAAATGTATCACGGAAAACTTTCTTTGTAATTCAAAAATCTTTAAAAATAAATGTTTTAAGTACAAAATTAATCACCGAAATGCATGTCCTGTAGCGCTAAATGTGCATCTTGTTGTAAGATAATCTCTGTGGAAGTGTCGTAGTTATTTTCCTCCGAAAGCTAAGTTCTGCAGAAGCCAATGTACTTACCTCATGATAAACAAAAGTGAAATGCTTTGTGTAGAGATATCTTAGTTATTACGCTTATTGTTGTGATGATGAAAGTACTGTGCTGTAACGTATTGTTGTGCCATGGAAAAGGCTGTCTCCTTGTAGCTATACCACAAAAGTTACTAATAAAACATGTTTTGATTTCCAGAAGAATTCAGAAAAACTGTGCAGATATAAAACAGATACACCGCAAAAGCAACATTGTAAATTGTCACTCATTAGTAGCGTCGTGATAACACCATGTAGTTGTCACTTAAACTAACCACTGTGTCGTCTGTTCACTATAACAATGCATTCGTAATTTCTGTTTAAAAATGTTCCCTAGCTTCTAGACTGGATATTTAACTTCCAACATTGTTGCATGTTAACAGTTTCTTAAGTCTGACAAAGCATACTAGAAATGCGAAGTGAGAAGTTTTATGGCAAAGACAAAGTTAAAAAGCAGATTATCTTTCAATAAATGGTTTTACATGTGAAATGTGGTGTAAACCTTTACTCTTCCTAGTACGCAGAGTTTCAACTTCAACGCAATTATCATGTGGTATACGTCGGATTCTGTATGGTCCATTGTAAACTAGAAAGAATTTGTGACTCAAGTGTTTCTTCTTATGTGACAATGAATGAGCTTTAATGAGAACTTTCTGACCAATATACAATTTCTTTGCATTTGCTTTACCGTGTAGTTTTCTCCTTTTGTCTGCTGCAGATTTTATATTTTAAAGAGCCAAATCAATTATGTCTTTGTGTCGAAGTTTACGTGTATTCGGGAAAGGTACAAGCTCTCTGATTCTGTTCGGTGGTTCTTCATTCTTCAGTACAAGAGTAGGTGGTAAAGCAGTGGAATCATGAGGCATTTCATTCAGCACGTTTTGAAATAAGTGTAAATATCTGTCCCAATGCTGATGCTTTCTGTGACAATAAAGCCTGCAAAGCTTATTGATTTCTTTCATAATCCGTTCGGAGGGGTTACAATGTGGTGAGTACAATGAAATAAAAACAGGTTTGATTTTATGGTTGCGAAGCATGCGTGACCAAACAGCAGATCTAAATTGCGATCCGTTATCTGAAATGACTTTAGCGACGTGGCCAACTTCACGTAAGAAATTTTTAACAAAGGCGTTGGATACAGACCGTCCAGTGGCTTTACGTAACGGTGTGAAAGAAACAAATTTTGAAGTAAGTTCAACAGCGACTAGAACGTACGAAAATCCATTAGATGTTCTGACAAGCGGTCCCAAGAGATCAACAGCAGCAAATTCTTTTAATTTAGAAGGAATGATAGGAAACAACGGAGCACGATGTGAGACAGTAGATGGTTTCGCCTTTTGACAAAGTTTACAAATAGACAAGACTCTTCGAATTCTCTTTTCCATATTGTTAAAATAACAAGTCGTTCGAAGAATATGATAACAATTTCGTGGACCAAAATGTGCGTAGCTGAAATGAATGTACCAAATGAGCTTATTAACAAAATCGTCAGGAATGCAAAGTACCCATAGCTTGTCATCAACAGTGCAGCGTTTGAACAGTATGTTGTTTCTAACCAGATAATAATGCCGAATATGTGTGTGAGTCTTTTCATGCCATTTGCTCTTGATGTCTTTCCAAATCGGATCTTTATCTTGTTCATGAGCAATGTCCTTTAAAGATGTGGTGATGAAGTTTTCAAAGGCGACTTTCTGAATGTAAAGAATACTGAAATTTTTCTCGAGGTTGCCTTCTGTGGTACTTTTCTCAAGCCCAGCCGGTGCGCTTGACAGTGCGTCTGCAACAATGTTCTCCTTGCCGGGAATGTAGACTATTGTGAAGCGGAATTCTTGCAGAAACAATGCCCAACGTTTTAACCTGTCATGATTTAATATTGAAGACATAATAAATTGTAATGCACGATGATCACTGTATACTTTTACGTGCTTATCAGAAAGAAAGAAACGGAATTTGTTAAATGCCCAAACGATAGCTAAAGCTTCTAATTCAGTAACGGAATAATTTTTTTCAGATTTTGTTAGCACTCGGCTAGCAAAAGCAATGGTTTTCTGAATGGTAGTGCCATTTTCTATGGCTTCTTGAAATAAATGGGCACCAAGACCGACTTTAGAAGAATCCGTACTAAGGCAGAAATCTTGTGACAGATCTGGATGAGCTAAGATTGGCGCGTGAAGTAACGCTTCTTTCAAAGAATTGAATTCCAACTGTGCTTGTTCGTCCCAGTTCCAAATAGTATTTTTTCCAGTGAGAGAACAAAGTTTTGGTGTAACAAGAATTTGCATATTCAGAAAACGACGGTAAAAATTTACGAGACCTAGAAAACTGCAGACTTGTCTTTTTGTGGATGGCACTGGAATGGCTCTGATTGCTTCTAACTTTTCAATATCCGGCTGAATCCCTTCAGAAGAAATAATATGTCCCAAAAACTTCACCTTTGTCCTACCGAATTCAGTCTTTTCCAGGTTAACTGTAATTCCAGATTCTGCAAAAATACGTAACAAACTGTTGAGGATGCGATTATGTTGTTCCCATGAAGCTTCTGCTATCAGAATATCGTCCACATATAAGGTGATGTGACGTTTTAAGAACTCAGGTAATATGGAATTTAACCCACGAATGAATGCTGCCGAAGAAGTGTTCAAACCAAAAGGAAGTTTCCGAAACTGATAACAAACGCCGAAACAAAGGAAAGCTGTGTATTTTCTACATTCTGGATGAAGTTCGATCTGATAAAAGCTGGATCTGAGATCAATGGAAGACAACACTTTTACACCATTAAAATTTTGAAGAAGTTCTTCTAACGTTTGCGGCCTGTCTGTTTCAGGAATAATGATCGTATTGATTTGTCTCGAATCTAAGACAAGCCTGATCGATCCATTTTTTTTCTCAACAACATGTAATGGATTGTTGTATGAGCTTACTGCAGGCTCAATAATGCCCTCATTAAGCATAGATTGTATTTCTGTTCTAACACGGTCCCTATAATGCGCCGGAATTACGTATGGTCTAACACAAAATTTAGTATGCTCACGAACACGAAATTGGTATTGAAATCCCTTGATTGTTCCTGTTTTATGAGTAAAAACTGTGGAATGTGCTTGTAAAATCTCAAAAAGGTCCTGCCTATCAGTCTCATCACAATTCTCAATTGTTTGGATTTTATTCTGAATTAACTTATTAGTGTCAAATGCGCCGTCGATATCATCCCTGTCAGTACTTGCAGAGTGATTGTTAGTGTCTAGTTCCGTAGAAAAGTCCGAACTGTTGTCTAACAGAAGGTACAGCCGATTAATTTCCTCGTCATGGCTTGAGAGCCAATCTTCAAATTTCAAAGCTATTGACTTACCTTCTTTCTCTAAACTTATTTCAGCATCGTGAAAGTTTAAGATTGCTTTGTATTCATTCAAAAAGTCTACTCCCAATATAATTTCTGTCGACAATAATGGAACAATGAGAAAGTTCATAGAGAAGCTGTGGCTTTGACAAAAGAATTCTAAATTGGTTTGTTGGCGTACATTTACACTTTTTCCAAAGATTGCACCTTGTAATTTAATCTTACGTAACGGAAGTGTGGGGCAATCGTTCGATTTGTTGCATTTGCTAAAGGCTGTTTCACTGATTACTGAAATGGGACTGCCAGAGTCGAGTACTGCCGTAAATTTTACGTCATTTACAGTAATGTGAATCACAGGATATGCAATGTTGTTATGTTTTACGTCGTGTTCCTGGAGTAAGATGTCCCTAATGTCTTCCATTTTTACGTAATTACTAACTACGGCAGCTGCGTCATCAGTTTCATAAGTACGTTTTGTTGCTGCCAGCGGTGTGAGTCATTGCCTATTGTCTCTTTGTTGGCGCGCGTCGTTATTGGGATTTGGAGACCTAACTTCTACAAATTCACCGTGACGAGAGGGCCCTGCTCTGTTTGAATCCCGCCAGTTCTGATGCAATTCAGGTCTGTCGTTACGATCATATCGTCTGTCGTCATGTCGGTAGATTCCATAGTTTCTTTCTTGTCGGTCACATGGTGGAGAATTTCTCCCTGAATCGTAACTGCGCGCTGGTCCGTTGCGTCTAAAGTAATTCTGTCTCCCTTGATAGTATTTATTTTGGTTCCCATATTGTCTGTTTATCTTATTGTCTCTGTGATAGTCATTACCACGGAGAGGTGATCTTTCCCTGTAGTTATTACTACTCTGCCAACGGTTGTCATACGGGTGGTGTCTGTTTTGGTCACGATTTGTGTTGTGAGAATAGCCTTGTCGTGTCAAGTTATTACTTCTTTCATCGCGGAATTGCGACGGATGTGACCTGTAATTGTTGTGTTCCTGGTTTCGCATTCCGCGATTGTCAGTGTCAATTTCTAATTCTTGTAAGAGTCCCTGAAATGCTTCAATGTCGTCTTTGCAACGTCCTGCCAAAATAATATGCCGTAAATGTTCAGGTAATTTGATTAAGCAAATGCGGATGAGTTCTGAGGGGCTGTATGGGTTTGACAGGTACTGATTCTTGTGCAACATGTCTTCAAAATATTTCACAAAACTGGAGAATTCAGATTGTTCGAAATGTTTCATCATTATGATACCATGTTTTACTCGGTCTTGTGTGGCTTGAGACCAATATGCTGAGAGGAAGGCATGGTAAAATTCTCCTTCACTGTGGCAATCGTGAATGACCGATCGCATTCTTACAGCTGGTTCATTCTCTAAGTAGCCACACATAAATTCTAATCTGTGTTCCAACGACCAGTTGGGAGGAAAACAATGCGAGAATTGATGGAGCCATGCTTGTGGATGAATGTCGTTGCCAGAATTCTTAAATGTTTTGAATTTACGTGTAGTAATGAACAGCTTATAGTCAAAATCGTCATGTCGGCGAGTCGCATATCGGTCATTGTTAGGTCGTGTCGGCCGTTCCATCTCAAAATTCGGTGCACATTGCCAATTTCTTTCATAACTTCCGAAATGCCCTGTGTTATTATTTTGCGGCTTTTCCGTGTTTCTAAGTCCCTCTTCCCGTGTTGGAGCGCGAGTGTCCTCTGAAATACGTAATTCTTGTATTACCTGTGTCAGCTGATCTTGTACTTCCCGGATTTCTCTTTGGTGTTGTGTATTAGTTTGATTCTGATTTTGTTTGAATTTTATTATTTGTTCATACTCTTCTGTGTCAGTGAAGGCTACGGGTCTTGTGTCATTCAGATCATCATCTACCTTTGTAGATAAGTTAGTGACCTGATCCGAAAGTTCGGCTACTTTCTCCGATAGTGTACTTATTTCTTCAGTGTGTTTTTCTGAACCAAGATTCAGAGTATCTACTGTGTCCTTAAAGTTTTCCTGAGTTTTTGCAAGTTGCGTAACCGAATCGGTAGATGCAACTGAGTCAAATTTAGCTTGCAAGGTCTCATGATTTTCATGAACAATAATTTGCAGTTCTTTTATGGCTGCTTCGTGATTCTGTAATGCATTTTCATGCCGCAAAAAAATGGGTTGAAAATGCTCACAAATTTGTGTTTTTACATCATTACAGACTTTTTGACATTTCGATTCAATGTTATGTAACTCAGTAGTTAAATCTTCACGTGTTTGTTCAAGTGTTTGTTCCAATGAGTCTAACTTTTTAAGATTTTGTTCCACTGTGTCTAACTTTTGAAGCTTTTGCTGTGTTTGTCTCTGATTTTGTTCCATTGTGTCTAACTGTTGCTGTGTTTGTCTCTGATTTTGTTCCATTTGTTGCATTAATTGCAATAATAATGTATTAGTGTCTGGAATCTGTTTCTCTACGCTTTTCGGCAGTGCATTTGCACCGGCAACATTCACATTTTGACAAGCAGAAAATGTATCTTATTTGAGAAAACGGTGATGACCCAAAACCTGAATCTACAGTATTTGCGAAATTGTGTCCTGTCATTTCGGATTCCTGAGGCGAGCTGTTGCCGACCGATTGATCGATAATGCTTCCCTGTTCACTACCTGTTTCACTGTCTACACCACTGTTTGCAGCCCGCTCCATTTCCCTATGCACAATTACCAAATTACTACTTTGAACATCAGTTAATTCATTACTCGGTGGCGCTAACACACTGCTTTCATTTTCACTGTCATTTCTCAGTTTACTTTGGAGCCTAGTATTACGTTTTTCACACGCCATTATTGTCACAGTATTTCACACGACAACACAGAAAAACACAATTTGAAGATAAAAAATAAGAGAACACATTAACATAGCACTGAAAATAATATCTAGTTAATTGCAGCTGCGAAATACTTGGTGCAAATCTACATGCATGCCACAACTGTTTTACTGTACAACAATGAAAGACTGCAACTACAAAGGAGATTCTCTCTACAATTACGCGCTAGCAATAAACAAAATCTACACTAATTACACAAACTACAACAAAAAATCAGAAGATTCCAGTGAGGTATCCTCGGCTAAGGGTCGACATATGAAACGTCCCCTTAGAACAATTTATACAAGACTGTGCTTAACCTGACACACAATATTTTGTTAGCGCAACGCAATCTGACTTTCAAAAATCCCTACAAAAGAATGGCCCTGACTAACATTAAACTATACCTTTCACAAATCACTTACCTCACAAAAATCTTCGCTGCTCAAGCTACTGCAATACAGGAGCGCCACTCATGCCAGCTAAATGAAAGATTCAAACTACTGAAGGCACTAACTACTGATAGGGATAGTTAGCAAATGAAAGATATTAATAGAGAACAAACAATGTATTTACCTTGATATCATCATGTATAAATATAGCAGTTCATGATAAATTACAAATCTCCGCCATCTCTCTCCCCACATCCACCACTGCTGGCGGCTCACCTCGAACTGCGCAACGCTACGCGCTGTTCACAGCTACCCGCCTAACACTACAATGGCGAGTATTACAACAATGCAAAGCAGCCACAGACTGCACACAGCACAGCCAGTGATTTTCATATTGAGCGCTACGTAACGTTGCCAATAAGAAAACATAAACAGCCAACTTACATAGAGAAAACATAAACAGCCTACTTACACACATACAAGGTAAAATTTAAAACCACATAGCTACAAGCTGACAACATAAATGTATTTCAGCTCACATGGCGAAAGATCACATAAGGCTTTTTCTGGATTTAGCTATGAATAAAATTTTTGGTATTTTCATTCAGTAATCTGGAAAAT
The DNA here is from genome assembly GCF_021461385.2 of Schistocerca piceifrons. NCBI lineage: Eukaryota > Metazoa > Arthropoda > Insecta > Orthoptera > Acrididae > Schistocerca > Schistocerca piceifrons. The sequence goes on along the minus strand of NC_060138.1, from coordinate 1,222,713,655 downwards.
ATTCATTCCATTTTAATAAATGAGTACTTAAAGCGAACAAAGACCTTAAAAGATCAACGTTTCATTACTGTTGTAACACATGGGCTTGAAAAGGAAACATACAATCCAAAAAATATCAAGGTTTTAACGCCCAGCCATGCTTGTACCGATTAAAAAAGAACTTCACCTTGGCAACGTTTTGGCTTATACCAGTAAGCCAAAAAAAAACTCGGACATGTGCTGGTTACTCGGAATGCTGAACCAGAATGAGGACTAAGACTAATATGGCGGTCATTATTCAGAGCATTACACGTGAGGACTCTAATTAAATTTTTATAATAAAACCTTAATCAAAAAACAAGAATCTTTGTGAGTTGCTTCCAGTACTTAGTCACGCGTTGCGAAAGGTGCTCACAATTTTTTTTCTACCCCAGGTCTTGGCTGTATAGTAAATGCTGTCAGCTTGTCATCCACAAACCAAAGCAGTGGAAATACGAAGAGTGCTGACTCTGAAGATGTGAACCTGCGACCACGAAGGCAGAGGGAAGAAGGAATTCTTTAAATTCTTCAGTGTCACAGTCAAGCATCAACATCCGTAGCACGAAAACCGAGAATCAGTCATCGATGAGCAACTACGATAACCATGCTGGAATGCAAGGAAACATTCCTTACGTTAGAGAGCGTATGTGTTGTTAAGCAGTATCCATGTGCAGCTATGCTGCCCCTTGCGGGGCGCCAGCGACCCCCTGGCTATGATACGATATACAGAGGTATCGATTTGCATGCATACACAGTTCATTTAGGCCTTAGGATATGGTCCAGAGGCACCGGAGAGACTGCATTGCGCTTGATAATGGAAACAAGACTCAAGGAAAAGCAGAACATATGTACAGGATTTGTCGGTCTAGAAAAAAGTTCAAGGACGTAAAATGATGCAAGATTTTTAAATTCTCAGAAAGATTCGAGTAAGTAGTAGGGAAAAACGGATAGTACACCATGTGTACAAGACCCAAGTAGGAACAATAAGAAAGGGAGATCAGTAACGAAATGCTCGGTTAGAATAGGTACGAGACAGAAATGCCGCCTTTCATCAGTACTGTTCAATTTGCATACCGAAGCAGTAGTGTGAGAAACAAAATATTGGTTCGCTGAAGACATTGCTGTCCTCAGCCAAAGCGAGGAAGAACTGCAGAACACACTGGGTGAAACTGACTACGAAGCACATGGCCCAAAATCAGCCTAAAAATAGACGAATTTAATGAAAGGTAGCAGAAGTGAGATTAGAGGCAAACAGTGGACCATGGAGTTAAGGTATTCTGATACCTTCGAAGCAAAATAATGCCTGGCGGACAAAACGACGAAGACATAAAATGCCCGTTAGGCCAAGAAAGGGAACATTACTGCAAAGAGAAGTAAACTAACATTAACCGGCGGCCTGAGAAGTACATTTGGAGTTCAGCATGGACTGTACGAACAGAGGAACGGAAGAGAATCTATGCACTCGAGTCCTGACATCATTTTTATGGATGACAATGCACATTCGCACCAGTCAGAGCAGGTGGTGTAGCTCTTGGAACGAGAGGATATTGAGCAAAGTGACTGGCTTCCTCGTTTCCCTGAGTATGTGTGGGTTGCATTAGGGAGATATACTCGGACACCTGTTACAGTTGTCAATCGCGCCAGTGGAGCAATGGAACGCCCTGTCACATAAGCTCCCGTGGGCAGCATGGGAGGTCGTTGGTAGCATGCCTTGCCATCATCGGTGACACACCCTATTAAACACTGAGAGAGAACGTGTCACTCTTACACTATTCTCCATATTCAAGGGTACAATTTAATGATGATTTTTCACCCAAGACATGGTGTTTGTGACTTGACATGACGTTATCAGCCTGAGTAAGCATTGATAGAAGTGTGTACATTGCTAATACATGCGGGATCTTTATGGTGACTCTCCTTCGAAAGGTATTTATCTGTAGTTCAGAACAAGCTGTCAGTTTGATTACTTAAATGTAAATCTTGCAGCAGATATTTGGGGCTTCAATGCCACTTGCAACTATTAGGGAAAAGAACTGGGAATAGAATGCTGAGCCCTAAGATTTCTCTCACACTGTGCAGACAATGCGTCAGGTCAAAGACGCGGAAAAACCGCTTACTTGGACCTACCTGTTGGGCGCCTCTTGCCACAACAGGTGCCAGGAGCACGAGAGAAATCTAGGGCGCCCAGCCAACGCGTTACGATAGTGTCGTAAAGTCCTTTGTGAACAAGGATGGTGGCCATAAAAACGCGTGAGTTTCCATGTTCGGCACGGACTGGTACTATCGAGGGACCCTTTAGGTGGTGTCATCCCTCGTCCTTCAGAGTATTTTTTGGGAAGCCTCAGGCGATCAAAACCATTTTAGAAGGAATGCAGCATTTATAGCGGCTCTTAAATTATCTGTGTTGGGACACAAAAGCACTTCTCTTAGTTTAATAAGGTCCCCTGGTTAGACGCGTGGTAACGTTTCGGCCAGTCATATAATGATCTCCATGATAAATGTGATGTTCACTTTAGAGTTGTATGGAAACTCAAAATAGCACGCCGCCTAAAGCGACCGTGGAAAAAAACAATTTCGGCGCGCAGCTGCTCTTCTCTGTTTGGGAATTTAGAAGACAGGGATTGGCTGCTTCTCTTGAAGGCAGAAGAGAAGCATTAACTTTCATTAGGTTTCGCCAATGAGTAGAGCAGATGATTCAATGGGGAATCATGGAAATTGTGGAATCTTGTGACTGGCACAAAACCCTGGTACGGATAGTTGTGGGAGTACTTTTGTGGAGTTTATCGAGGTTTGATGTGAAGTGAGGGGGGGGGGGGGGGAAACTCTGTCTTCCAGTTCACACTCTAAGCTGGGGTGGGTCTTCCGACGCACACTCTAGGCTGGAGTGGGTCATCTGATTCAGTCTCTGACTTGTGTTATTAATTGGTTGAATTAGGACCACATGTCCTGGGCACGACTTAAGCGCTAGCACTGGTCTTGACAGGGGAAACTGAGGTGAGGAGTTACTGTCCCGACAGTTTTAACCTCAGTCATCTCTGACGACTCGTTGTCCCGAGGGCAATCTTACTCATGGCAGGTATGCTGTCCTGATGTTTAACCTTGTGTGCGGTGGTCCATGGTATGACCGGCAAACGGGAGTGTCACACGCTGGAACCTGCCGACATTTCAGTGCTCCGTTAGAGTGGAATTGCGATCCGTCCGACAGATCCCCAACTGCGACTTTGCATATTTCGAGTTCGCTATAGGTAATAACAGGCAACGTACATCGCTGCCCTGCAGACGCTTGAACCACGGGCTTCACCTGAGACTGCCTCACACATCGACAAAATAAGGTACTGTAATGCTGCTCCAGCTTGTTAGGGCGAACAAGCTCACAATCTCGCCACTTATTCTCAGCTGCACCAACGTAGTACAACTTCTGTGTAGGCATCAATGTCTATTCAGTGTTAGATAAATTCAAATTGCGTTATCCATATTTTGGGCATGAGGATATAGTTCAGTCAGACAGATCTTAGTTTTTGCTAACTAGCCACCACATAATGTTTTAACTGTGTGTTGCATATTTTTGCTGCCGTCTGATCATGTTTCATTATTGTCATCACTCTCAACATGTATTTTTGTCCAGTTTTAATCAATAAACTTGAGCCATAACTTTTATAAAAGATAAATCCCTTATTGATACATTAATCAATCAACAATAATTGACAAAAATAATGATAAGGCCACCATTTCATTAATACTATTTCAGCTTTAGAGTTCATTTAGATTCCGATAACTGTGATATTCTCTAATGCAGGCTATCAACAACAAACACAGTTAAACAGCAAAACCAATTAGTAGGCGCATGAGGCAGGTAATCAAATGGAAAGTATTCTAGTTAAAGTGATTCCTGTCAGGGCAGTAACTCAGAGTCGTGTGCTGTCTTCCAAAACATACCACAAAGTACAGTGTGGTCTTGCAACATGCCCTGCCGTTTGTATTACCCAGGAGCAATCGTGAATCGCGATGACCTCAGTGCAGTTATTTGCTTTGAACTGAGGAGTTATTTCTATTCATATAATTGAGTATTCCTTTCTGTTACCTGCTACAGTATACTGTAGCAGCTCTTTCTATATATGGTCCAGGTTTCATCGAACTACGTTACGCCATGTGAAAGTTACTTTGGACCAAACGTTTTGTACATCATAGTACTGGGTGATCAAAAAGTTAGTATAAATTTGAAAACTGAATAAATCACGGAATGATGTAGATAGAGAGGTACAAATTGACACACATGCTTGGAATGACATGGGGTTTGATTAGAACCAAAAAAATACAAAACTTCAAAAAATGTCCGAGAGATGGCGCTTCATATGATCAGAATAGCAATAATTAGCATAACAAAGTAAGACAAAGAAAAGGTTATGTTCTTTACAGGAAATGCTCAATAAGTCCACCATCATTCCTCAACAATAGCTGTAGTCGAGGAATAATGTTGTGAACAGCACTGTAAAGCCTGTCCGGAGTTATGGTGAGGCATTGGCGTCGGATATTGTCTTTCACCATCCCAGAGATGTCGGTCGATCACGATACACTTGCGACTTCAGGTAACCCCAAAGCCAATAATCGCACGAACTGAGGTCTGGGGACCTGGGAGGCCATGCATGACGAAAGTGGCGGCTGAGCACAGGATCACTACCAAACAACGCGCGCAAGAGATCTTTCACGCACCACCTGTCGGACATTATGTGAACATTGATTTTTTGGTTCTAATAAATCCCCATGTCATTCCAAGCATGTGTGTCAATTTTTACCTCTCTATCTACATTATTCCGTGGTTTATTAAGTTTTCAAATTTATACTGACTTTTTGATCACCCTGTATGTAAAAAGAAGTAAGTACACAATTCACAATAAAGTACAGACTGATCGATTCATATTCCTGCTTACAACATGACAGATGGTGCAGGTAACAAGATCGTATAGGCTAAGTTTTGCGCTTCAAGATCAGAATTCTTAATCTGGTCAGTAGAGAAATCACTGGTTGTAAACACCATTATCAATGGATGGCATTTAACTGTAGTATTACTGCGAAACTTCAGCTTCTACCGACATGCTGTTTGTTCAAATAATTTAGGGGAAACCAGCCGGAAAACGTGCTTGACAACCGCCACACATGAGGAGCCCTCATTTTGTGCGGAAAATGACCCTCGTCGGCACAGCAGGGTGTTCATAGATTTACTTCTCGACGAGGCTACAACACATACAGAATATTGGATCACTTTATTATAACTAGAAAGAGATGAAATACTCAACACTAAAATTACCCACAGCCACAGGTATATCACCTGTATTTGTTAATACTAAAGTATCGCCTGATGCAGTGCAAGATAACACTCTTCTCTCAATGAACATTTGATTATAGCTTTCACGACATAGCAGATGTTGAAAATATGGCCTCAGTTGTAAATTACTTTATTTTCACACGACTGGTTTCGGACTGTTATCAGCCCATCCTCAGGTGTCATAGCTGTGCTGTGGTCTCCGAGCGCTGTGTGCACCAGGCGTGGAGCGCTTGCTGCCTATGAGCGCAGAACAGAGAGTAGTTTTAGATTAGATTAGATTAATTATTCATTCCATTGACCCATAAAAGAGGGAATCTTCCCGGGTGTGGAACATGTCAGAAAAACACATTACAAAAATGTAATTAGAAAAACTTGAGTTTCATTAACTTTAATGATCCTCAGCCAATAAACAGTAAAATTATGTACATGAATTAAATTTAAACTTCTAATATTTACAGGTTTAATACTTACAACTGCTTTCATTAAATGCATCATTCAGACATTTGCTAGTTTCTTGGCTATTACATCCAAGTATTGTCAAAAATTAAAATAAATTTTTCACTTCAGTGATCCTCAGTTAAGAACAGTCAGATTATGTACAAGATTTAAGATTAAACTTCCACTGTTTACAGACTTAAGACTTACATCTGCTTTCTATACATCCATCATTCACACAGTAGGTAGTTACTTGCCTATTACAACCAAGTATTGTCAAAAATTAAAGTATAATCAATTTTCATTAAAATGGTCTACTGCACTTGTTGAGAAACTCATGGATGGAATAGAAGGAGTTGGCCACCAAAAATTCTTTTAAATTATGTTTAAATTGTGCCTTGTCTGAAACTAAACTCTTAATGGTTGCTGGTAACTTATTGAAAGTATGCGTTGCTGAATACTTTCTGGGCAAGAGTAAGTGATTTTAAATCTTTATGTATATTGTTCTTATTCCTAGTATTGATGCTATGTACTAAGCAGTTAGTTGGAAAAAAGAGATCTATAATTTACAACAAACTTCATTAAGGAATAAATATACTGAGAAGCTGTGGTTGATAGGCCCAATTTTTCAATAGGTTTCGACATGATGGTCTTGGATTTACACTACTCATTACTCTTGTTATACAGTTCCGTACTCTAAAACTTCTTCTCTGTTTGTGGAGTTACCCAAGATATGATGTTTCCTTTGAACTGAAGTGTTATTTCTATTCGTATAATTGAATATTTCTTTCTGTTACCTCCTATACTATACTGTAACAGTTCTTTCTGCATATGGTCCAGGTTTCATCGAACTACGTTACTCCCTGTTACTCGGTGTTCTTGTGGTGTTGTACACTGCGGACGTCCCGTACTGTAGCGCCTGGACACGTTTCCTGTCTGCTGGAATCGTTGCTATAATCACACTTTGAGGCACACGGAGGGCCCGTGCTACGACCTGCTGTGTTTGACCAGCCTCCTGTCGCCCTAGCATTCTACCGCTCATAATGTAATCAATATATGTTCTTTGACCCATTTTCAACACCCAGTCATCATTAGCACGTCTGCAAACGTCTGCACACTTACTCGCTGCACCGTACTCTGACATGCACCATCACATCTGTGCGTATGTGGACTGCTGCCAGCGCCACCGTGGGACGACCGCAGGTCAAATGCACCACATGGTCATACCCCGACGTGATTTAAACCTGCAAACCGCTCACCAGAGCGTTGTTTCACCATGCATCAGCACTAGCCTTAATTTTTGAACATGAGTGTATATATAGCGGGCCCTGCAACGAACTTGTGAAGTCACTCTAGTCAGGTTATCCGCCAGACTTCGAGGACGCTCGGTTCCGTGCGGGACCCACTCAAAATCAATATTTAATTGGATAGGTACCTCCTAAGGGTCTTAATTTTTGTCGTGTGTTATCGAGCACTTTCGTGCATTTAAACACGCAGTGTCAAAAATTATTAAACTAGTCTGAGGTAGTTGCTCGCTCACGACGGGAGACGGCTGCTGGCACTCTTTTAACACCCGAAGTACCGCGGCCTGTCTTTCTCACGGGCCTCCCACGGTACGATACGACGTGTCAGGCGTGCCTGGCCGTGGTGTTGTGGCCGCCGGTGCTGACGCGGCCGCACTCCAGTAATTACGCGCTGCATTTGCCAAACTGCTGAGCGCGCTACGTATCAGATTTATATGCAAATTACCCGCTCGCCCCGACCAGTGACGGTTCCAGGTATCGAGGACTGCCAGGCGGCGCCTCGGTAGGCCTGTCACACAGTGCGTGGGTCGCCCCGAGAGCAGATCCAGTTCACGTGCAGATTCAAGCGTGACGCAACAACACAGACGTAAACTGTGGGCAGTGTCGTATTATTGACTGCGTAATATGCACCGCACTGTTCAGGGACCGCTTGTTATTGTGTAACAGATGGATACCAGCCTACGCATAAGGTAATTATAGTGTGAACTTTCAAGTAGCACCGTCTCGCCTATCCCTACTTAGGTGTCAGAAACCACAAATAACACAGCAACTCCCCATCGCTATAGTACCGGTATAAAAGGGCAGTGTATTGGTGCAGCTGTCATTTCTACTCAGGTGATTCATGTGAAAAGGCTCCCGACGCGATTATGGACGCACAACGGAAATTAACAAACTTTGAACACGGAGTGGTAGTTGGAGCTAGACGCATTGGACATTCCATTTCGGAAATCGTAAGGAAATTCAATATACGGAGACCCACAGTGTCAAGAGCGTGCCGAGAAGACAAATTTCCCTTAACGCCCACGAGCAGCGGTGTTTGCTTAGAGTTGTCGATGCTAGCAGACAAGCAACACTGAGTGAAATAATTGCAGAAATCAATGTGGGACGTACCTACGAACGTATCCTTTAGGACAGTGTAGCGAAATTTAGCGTTATGGGCTACGGCAGCCGACAACAGATAGGTTAGGTTAGTGTTTTTTAACGTCCCGTCGACAACGAGGTCATTGGAGGCGGAGCGCAAGCTCGGATTAGGGAAGGATGGGGAAGGAAATCGGCCGTGCCCTTTCAAAGGAACCGTCCCGGCATTTGCCTGAAACGATTTAGGGAAATCATGGAAAACCTAAATGAGGATGGCTGGAGACGGGATTGAACCGTCGTCCGACAACAGATGCGGGTGCCTGTGTTAACAACACGACATTGGCTGCAGCGCCTGCCCTGTGCTTGTGACCATATAATTTGGATAATAGACGACTGGAAAACCATGGCCTAGTTAAACAAGTCCCGATTCCAGTTGATAAGAAATAATGGTATGATTCGAGTGTGAAACAGGCCGCACAAAGCCATAGACCAAAGCTATCAACAAACACTGTGCAAGCTGGTTAAAACCAGGTAGTCAAGGAAAGCAGGATTCGAAAGGGGTCGTAATTACTTGCTGTTAGTTCCCTTTCGCAATTACACGCATTTATTTTAAAACGGTAATTCCAAACTCAGTAGCAAATAAGATATCACACGTTATTAATGAAGGAATAAACAACTGTGTAATTAATAGTGCCTTCAGTGCGTTAGAATTTACCAGATGAGCATAATATACAGACATAGCTAATAATGTTTTAAATACAAGCCATTATGATCCCAATTAGAATTTTAAGGCAAGTAACAACAGTCACGGTTGAAGGCCTTCAACGCCAAGAACGGCAATTATAAAAAAAAAAATTAACAAAGATACTGCAAATCGGCAGTGCAATAGCAAGGTTAATATAAAAACACAGGGAACTGATCACCAAACGGGTGAGGCAAAATGATGGTAAACTTCGTAACATAACCATTTAAACCTGGTGTAATGACAAGAATGGCAACTATATAAAAAATTTAAAAAAAACATACAGCAAATACAACAGCAAAGGTTAAATTGAAAGGACAAGCAACTGATCAGGAAACAAGTGAGACAAAAGATGTTAGCACAATCATTTAAACCTGCTGTAACGCCAACAATGGCAATTACATTAAAAATTTTACAAACATACAATAAAACAGTAAAGACAATAGTAAAACACAAGGGACAGTCACAGACGGTGCACCAGGAATTGACCTCTCTGTAGGTCTGTCAAAAAAAACAAAAACAAAAAAAAAACTTTCGCTGTCGGTTAGATAGGCAGCCAAGAGTTGCATTCACATCACAAGATGGTAACTGAGACTAGTGGCAGTCTAACGAATGACTAATGATAATCTTGCTGAGGCTACCTGACGTCCAACAAACCAAATGCAAGATGTAAAAATACGCCAAAGCCGGAACGGGCGGTCTGGACTCCGCCCGCAGATTACTGTGCTTCGAGGGCCCGGAACGAGAAAGGAGTCACTACCACCAGAGTAGAGGAATCACCAACCAACCTACAATCAAGAAAGCTGTCAAAACTACACGCCTCACCGGACAGCAGCGGCAAGGCGAGAAAGCGTACACTGCCGTTACACACACTAACCCCCAGGGCAGGTAACTGGGGCGTTAGCGGCCACGAGGCAGGAAAAATACCGCTGGTTGAACTTAACAAATGGTAACAAACTGAACGCAATAAATAGTAATTAGAAGTCCAGGAAAGCTAATCAGATGCGCCTAACCCAAGCACTCTACTCGCTGCTCTTCGCCTCAGTAGTACAGGGTTATTACAAATGACTGAAGCGAATTCACAGCTCTACAATAACTTTATAATTTGAGATATTTTCACAATGCTTTGCACACACATACAAAAAATCAAAAAGTTTTTTTAGGCATTCACAAATGTTCGATATGTGCCCCTTTAGTGATTCGGCAGACATCAAGCCGATAATCAAGTTCCTCCCACACTCGACGCAGCATGTCCCCATCAATGCGTTCGAAAGCATCGTTGATGCGAGGTCGCAGTTCTGGCACGTTTCTTGGTAGAGGAGGTTTAAACACTGAATCTTTCACATAACCCCACAGAAAGAAATCGCATGGGGTTAAGTCGGGAGAGCGTGGAGGCCATGACATGAATTGCCGATCATGATCTCCACCACGACCGATCCATCGGTTTTCCAATCTCCTGTTTAAGAAATGCCGAACATCATGATGGAAGTGTGGTGGGGCACCATCCTGTTGAAAGATGAAGTCGGCGCTGTCGGTCTCCAGTTGTGGTATGAGCCAATTTTCCAGCATGTTCAGATACACGTGTCCTGTAACGTTTTTTCGCAGAAGAAGAAGGAGCCGTAAACTGCACAAAACACGTTAACTTTTGGTGAATTGCGAATTTGCTGCACGAATGCGTGAGGATTCTCCACCTCCCAGATTCGCACATTGTGTCTGTTCACTTCACCATTAAGAAAAAATGTTGCTTCATCACTGAAAACAAGTTTCGCACTGAACGCATCCTCTTCCATGAGCTGTTGCAACCGCACCGAAAATTCAAAGCGTTTGACTTTGTCATCGGGTGTCAGGGCTTGTAACAATTGTAAACGGTAAGGCTTCTGCTTTAGCCTTTTCCGTAAGATTTTCCAAACCGTCGGCTGTGGTACGTTTAGCTCCCTGCTTGCTTTATTCGTCGACTTCCGCGGGCTACGCGTGAAACTTGCCCGCACGCGTTCAACCGTTTCTTCGCTCACTGCAGGCCGACCCGTTGATTTCCCCTTACAGAGGCATCCAGAAGCTTTAAACTGCGCATACCATCGCCGAATGGAGTTAGCAGTTGGTGGATCTTTGTTGAACTTCGTCCTGAAGTGTCGTTGCACTGTTATGACTGACTGATGTGAGTGCATTTCAAGCACAACATACGCTTTCTCGGCTCCTGTCGCCATTTTGTCCCACTGCGCTCTCGAGCGCTCTGGCGGCAGAAACCTGAAGTGCGGCTTCAGCCGAACAAAACTTTATGAGTTTTTCTACGTATCTGTAGTGTGTCGTGACCATATGTCAATGAATGGAGCTACAGTGAATTTATGAAATCGCTTCAATCATTTGTAATAGCCCTGTACTATGAGCAACAACACAAAAGCCAGTTACTGGAGAATCGCAAGATCTCACAATGGTGCAGGTTCATCTACTTCAATCCAAATACACTCAAGCTTGCAGAATCCGGTTTACGAGGAGGTCGTGCACCCTCGTGACCTCAGCCCTCCCATCCGGCAGTCCACGCCCGCCGCCAGCGGCCCCGGCCTATTCACGCACTGCATGGACCTGGCTACTCCTGAGTTCTCAACCGAACTCCCCACTAACACGAACCGGAAGAACCACAATGTCGCCCCAAAGATAGCGCCGCAGTTGTTAAATATCTATAACCACCGCTGCTGCCACTAGCGGATAGGTAACGCTTGCAAAACCTAGTGGCGCCAGTCAACACGAGAAGAAGACAAACAACCGCAACCATGTCAACTAAACGATACGGTCTGGCCTCCAACCGAGGACAGAAACCTACAAACAGCATCAACTCAAGCCGCAGCGTGGCTCACTGGTAGTGGCTCCATAATGGCGTATATTGTGATAACTTGGAATGGACTGCGTCCTCTGGTCGATCTGAACCGATCCATGACTCAGAATGGTTACGTTCAGCTACTTGTAGACCATTTGCAGTCATTCATGGACTTCGAGCTATAGATGACAACCTGCTGTGTCACCGGGTCCCAATAGTTCGCGATTAGTTTGAAGGACCTTCTGGGCAATTCGAGCAAATGATTTGGCCACCCAGATCTTCTGACATGAATCCCATCGAACATTAATGAGACGTTATATTTCTGCAGGGGACGTCCAACGACCTGTTGAATCCATGCTACGTCAAGTTGCTGTACTACATTGCGTAAAAGAGGTCCGACATGGCGTAAGGAGGTGTCCCATGACTTGCGTCACCTCGTGTGTTAGATGGACCTTTGGAGCAATAGCTGTGCTAGAATTACGCTCTCCTACCCTGCCTGCTGGTGCCAGACGTTAAGCTCAAACCCGACTCATACAACACAGCAACTCACCTTACAGCCTCGATTAATAGCGGACGGGGAAGGTCTACAAGCTATTATGGTGCAATGAAATTTTGATATCAAAGAGCTCTGGCCCCTATTACTACCGCTTGACACACGTTACGCTGTAATCTCTGCGTACGCCGACACGCCTCGATTAATAGCTGACGGGGTAGGTCTACAAGCTATTATGGTGCAATGAAATTTTGATATCTAAGAGCTCTGGCCCCTATTACTACCGCTTGACACACGTTACGCTATATCGCACCAGATCGCATATAGGCATGTTGGCAAACCATGTAGTCAGAACTTACCTTCCCTACGGATTCCACACAACTTCAAGCAAACCACTGAATAAATAATTTTAACAGCAGCGAGCATCAAGACTCGACTGTAAAGACCTTTTCTACCATGCGGTTCATTAAGTGAGACTGCAATGGATTTAGAATACTCCACCTACCATACTAAACATCACGCCTACAATATTCTCTCTCTCTCTCTCTCTCTCTCTCTCTCTCTCTCTCTCTCTCTAGTGTTCCACTCTGAGTTTCTCTTCCTCTTCACTTCCACGTACTAATGCATCCTACATCATTCATTACCTGTGGATGAATGACATCCTTGATCGTCCCCGGCGATGCTGTTGTGTCTTAAAATATATCCTACGACTTTATCTTGTTAGGATATACCCATACATATGTCTGGTTTCCTGTACGTTGCACAGTACTTTGTCTCTCTAGCTGATCTCCATCATCTTTCTGTAGTATAAAACCTTCAGATCTTCTAGAAGTCTTCTCTCTTGTATTCCTATTATCCAATTTTCACACCCATGTAGATCGATACTCCAAACGAATGTATTCATGGTCCTTTTCCCTGCTTCCAAACTGATGACTTTGCTGGTGGGTAACTTCTTCCACAAATTAAATGCAGTTTTGACATGCTGTATTCTGCTCACAATTTCTTTCTGTCTTCTACCATCATTTGTGATCCTGCTTCCCAAACAGGTATTCTTTCACTTCTAGCTTCTTTCGTCCAATTCCTATTTTTACAGGTGCATACCATCACTTCAGGCTTTTACTTGTTTATTCTCATACAACACTGATTGCAGAAAATGCTCTCCATTGTCCTGAAAACCTTCTCTTGATCTTCTTTCAACCACAGCAGTATCACACGCAAGATGTAGCATGTCTGTCTTCTGCCCAGTTATTCTGAGTCCCTCATTCGCGAAGTTGGTCTATTGCTTAAGTTGGTCTATTGCTTCTTCAGTGTAAGTGTCGAATATGAGAGGATAGAGAGCACATCTTGTTTGGCCCGTTTGCTAATTATCACTACCAATTCTTTCTTATAGAAATGAGTATCACGCACATGTCTTTGAATTTTAGACCTACGTTTTCCACGACACCGAACATCTCCTGCCAGATGAATATATCAGATGCCTGTCCCAGGTCAACGGAGAGAGAGTAAGTTGATTTATTTTTCTGTATGTGCTTTTCGATAAGAAACACGACGAGATAGAGTGCTTAGCATAGGCGTACTTACATGGTCTGAGTGGAACTACCATGTCTCATGAGCAAATCGCTCTCTAGCTCCATTGTTCATTGTTGAAAGTTCACTTAAAACCTAACTAAATTTTACAAAGCTATCAACCGCTGCTCGTACTGGAAATCTACTGAGACTGCTAAGCGTCTTAGCGGACATTGCTGGTTCCCTTCTCAGCACCCCGCTTTTCTCTCTCCACTGCCCACCAATCGATTCCCCACGCCGTCAACTAGCAGAGTCCCAGTCATCCACATACGTGGATGTCTTTCAAATTTTTTATCTCGGACCAATCCATGCAAAGTAGGAGTATCACTGTAAATGTAAGCTTCTTATGAGCCTCCCGTTTCTCCCCCCATCCCAGCTGTTGGGCCACAGATCTTTCTAAATTCTGGCGCCAATATGACGCTAACAGCGAGCAGGAAATATCATTTATTTATCGTTAGTGGGATTATAAAATATGTGACATAGTTAAAGATCCCGCCAATTGTGCGGTTCGTAGTGTAATACAGTTTCTGATTGACAAACAACATGAGCACACCACAGACTTATAGAATATAACCGTACCCCAGCATTAAACTGCTTATTCCTTACTGTTCTATTAGGGCTATACTTCACCACACTTCAAACATATGAATATTGAGATGCAAACTTTAATATCTCCGACGTGGCCTATGGATCAAATTCTTTGTTACAACAGGATTCCATGGACTTCATGCTATTACTGGAGGAACGACATGTTTACTTCAGTATTCCATAAATCAATTCTCACGAAATAATCACTTTGGTTTTGAAGTAGAAGCATGACCCTGACACTTTGTAGGTGTATAATTATTCAAAGTCCACCCTATTGAAATTTACAGACAAATAACCAGAATTTAAGAAACTGTGATGAGAGAAACTTTTTCGAAAATGGTGTATCACGTTTAATGGCGGACGAAGATGGTCAGGCCGGCGTTCAGTTGCGACTGACGAAATTATGAAATCAAAGTCTGAGTAAAATTTCAGCAAGATATATGTTTCACTCTTCTTGGATTGAGACTGAGATTTCCTGAAATATCTTTTTCATATTGTGAGTAGTGGTTTTGGGTACAAACTGAAGACCCAGAGAAACTGGTACACCTGTCTAATATCGTGTCAGGCCCCCGCGAGCACGCAGAAGTGCCGTAACACGACGTGGCATGGTCTCGACTATTGTTTGAAGTAGTGTTGGAGGAAATTGACACAATGAATCCTGCAGGGCTGTCTATAAATCCGTTAAGAGTACGAAGGAGTCGAGATCTCTTCTAAACAGCACGTAACAAGGCATCCCAGATACGCTTAATAATGATCATGACTGGGGAAGTCAGGGGAAGTGTTTAAACCTAGAAGAGTGTCACTGGAGCCACTCTGTTGCAAATCTGGACGTGTGGGGTGTCGCATTGTCCTGCTGGAATTGCCAAGTCCGTCAGAGTGCACAATGGACAGGAATGGACGCAGTTAATCAGACAGGATACTTACGTACGTGTCACCTGTCAGAGTCGCATCTAAATGTATCAGCGGTCCCATATCATTCCGACTGTACACTCCCCACACCATTACAGAGCCTCCACCAGCTTGAACAGTCTCCTACTGACATGCAGGTTCAATAATGTTGTCTCCATACCCGCACACATCAATCCGATCTATACAATTTGAAACGAGACTTGTCCCACCAGGAAATACGTTTCCGGTCATCAGCAATCCAATGTCGGTGTTAACAAGCCCAGCAGAGGCGTAAAGCTTTGTGTTGTTCAGTCGTAGAGGATACACGAGTTGCCCTTCGGCTCCGAAGGCCCGTATCGATGATGTTTCGTTGAATGGCTTGCACGCTGACACTTTTTGATGGCTCAGCAATGAAATCTGCAGCAGTTTTCGGAAGGGTAACACTTCTGTCAAGTTGAACGATTCTCTTCATTTATCGTCGGTCCCGTTCTTGCAGTATCATCTTCCGGCCACAGCGATGTGGGAGATTTGACGTCTTACCGGATTCCTGATATTCACGGTACACCTTTTAAATGGTCGTACGGGAAAATACCCGCTTCATCGCAGCCTCGGAGCTGCTGTGTCCCAACCCTCGTGCGACGACTATAACACCTCGTTCAAACTCATTTAAATCTTGATAAGCTGCCATTGTAGCAGCAGTAACTGATTTAACAATTGCGCCAGAAACTTGTCTTAAATAGGCGTTGCCTACCACAGCATCGTATTCTCCCTGTTTACAAAACTCTGTGTTTGAATACGCATGCCTATACCAGTTTCTTTGGTGCATCAGTGCAGAAAAGTGTGTGCCACTTGGGTTCCTCCATTTTTGACTGATGAACTCGAGTAACTACGATTGGAAACTGCTCTGACACTTCTTTGTCTTTTCGACAAGGATGGCGACGAGTTTTTAAACTACATTGTTACTTGTGACGAGACCTAGGTTTCGCATAAAAGACTTAAAAAAATCTCAATCCTATGGAATAATTTCAATTGCGATTTAACATAGTTCTGAACATCAGGAACTTTAAGACCATTTTGTTTTAGTGATCCTAAGGCTTTCGCCATATGGGATTTATGCCTGGACGAAGAGCCATAAATGCATCAGGCTACTTTCACACTGTGACCGAGTTCTCCGTACCGATTAATACATCAACTTCGATTTTTTTAGTAGGTAGAGTGAAATAGCTATGCGTCAAACTGATGAAATAACAGGCGCATACGACTTGGTATCCCAGAGGCCTACCTGCATACTGCGTTCTGTCAGAGCAGATCAGCACTGCTGCATGCCTTAAATCCCACCTGCTCTACCTAGTCTCCACTTCTTCTGAAGCTCTGCTTCAACTGATGTTAAACGTACAGTCTTTGCATTACAAGGAAGACCAAGGAAGAGTGTAATTGATCTGCAAATACACACATCAAAAAATGTTTTGCATCACCTCGGTTCCGAGAGTTCCAGAACCTCTACAGAATAGAGATGAACATAAACATCATTTCCTCCCTTTTTATTGCTCACGAAAACTACATACTGCATGTTGTACCACCATACAGCGAGACCTTTAGAGGTAGTGGTCGAGACTGCTGTACACACCGGTACCTATAATACCCAGTAGCACGTCCATTTACACTGATGTATGATTGTATTCGTTGAGGCATACTATCCACAATTTCATGAAGTCACTGTTGGTCCATATTGTCCCACTCCTCAACGGCGATTCGGCGTAGATCCCTCAGAGTGGATGGTGGGACACGTCGCCCATAAACAGTTGTTTTCAGTCTATCCCAGGCATGTTCGATAGGGTTCATGTCTGGAGATCATTCTGGCCACCCCAGTCGAATGATGTCGATATCCTGAAGGAAGTCATTCACAAGATGTGCACGATAGGGGCGCGAATTGTCGTCAATGAAGACGAATGCCTCGCCAATAGGCTGCCGATATGGTTGCACAGTCGGTAGGAGGATGGCATTCACGTATCGTACAGCCGTTACGGCGCCTTCCATGACCACCAGCGGCGTACGTCGGCCTCACATAATGCGACCCCAAAACGGCAGGGAACCTCCACCTTGCTGCACTCGCTGGACAGTGTGTCTAAGGCGTTCAGCCTGAACTGGTTGCCTCCAAACACGTCTCCGATGATTTTCTGGTTCAAGGCATATGTGACACTCATCGGTGAAGGGATAGTGATGCCAATCCTGAGCGGTCCATTCGGAATGTTGATAGGCTCATCTGTACTGCGCTGCATGGTGTCGTGGTTGCAAAGATTGAAGTTGCTCATCACGCAGCCTGTTGTGCACAGTTTGAGTCTTGACACGACGTCCTCTGGCTGCACGAAAAGCGTCATTCAACATGTTGGCGTTGCTGTCAGGGTTCCTCCGAGCCATAATGCAGAGGTAGCGGTCATCCACAGCAGTAGCAGCCCTTGGGCGGCCTGAGCGAGGCATGTTCCTGTTTGTCTGTATGTCCTCCACGTCCGAACAACATCGCTTTGGTTCACTTCGAGACGCGTGGCCACTTCCCTTGTTGAGGGCCTGTCCTGGGAGAGAGTAACCATTGCGAAAGAACCGCAGTATTGGCCGTCTAGGCACGGTTGAACTGCAAGCCGTGTACCTGCTTACTGGTGGAATGACTAGAACTGATCGGCTGCGGGACCCCCTCCGTCTAATAGGCGCTGCTCACGCGTGGTTGTTTACATCTTTGGGTTTAGTGACATCTCTGAGCAGCCAAAGGGACTGTGCCTGTGATACAATATCCACAGTCAACGTCTATCTTCAGGAGTTCTTGGAAACGGGGTGATACAAACCATTTTTGATGTGTGTAAGTACCTAACAAACTATATTGTCAAGGCGTAGTGAACTCCAATGAACTCAAACGCATCTAAAGACGAGCTGTAGTCCTTCGAAATGAATATATTATTTAAATCGTGTGACGATCTCACTCGCATATTTGCGCTTCAGTTTATTGTTGGATTGAGTTCAGTTTATAGCTCTTAAACGCTTTGTAAAGCGAAGCATGGGCCACATGACACGGGGTAGCTGAAAGAAAGAAAGGCTAAAGAATGCACAGTGCGTATTATGTTCGCTGGTGAACATCAGTGGTAAACCTCAGCGAGTAGCACACATAAGTGACCTTAAAAAAAAAAAAAAAAAAAAAAAAAAAAAAAAAAAAAAAAAAAAAAAAAAACCATGGGCTCGTTTCCCGATGCACGTGCTCTCATTTGAGAAGAAAAAGTGTGAGAAGAAGATGTGTTGTGGGCTACTCAAGAGGGAAAAGAAGTGAAATTGCATGACAGAGTAAAAAAGTTTGATGTTGTTTGTGTATGTGTGTGTGTGTGTGTGTGTGTGTGTGTGTGCATGTGTGTGTGTGTGTGTGTGTGTGTGTGTGTGTGTGTGTGTGTATTCCGTGTGTATTCCACACCACATCCTAGGCCACTGGTCCGATTTCAAACAAAATTGTACACATATACCATACTGTCAGACGACAGTCTCTATGGGGGTAAAAACCACTTACCTTTCAAAGGAGTGGGGGTGAACGTGAAGCATAGTCCGTGACTAGTGAATTCCTAGGCTTTACCTTCCAGTATTTGTGAATGAGACTACAAACACACCTTTTCAAACCGTTACGAAATTTCTTCTCGCTAGAAACCCCTACAAACTGATAAAAGGAAAAATGTTTATCGTTTACTACTTTTCCGTCGTTCATGCAGTACAAGCACAGCCTGAATCACGACGTTATGGTTTACTGCAATCTGTATCAGCGACACATTTTGCAGACAACATGTACATTTACCACTGAATGCACCTGCAAAATTATGTCATTCCACGACATGTAGTTCACGAGATATGGCGTCGTAAACAATGAGACGCATAAAAAACTGCAGCATCATGCATGACTTTTAAATATATTACTTCTTTGCTACTAACTCTGTTACCCATAAATTTCGTAGACAGTATCGACACAGGCCACCGAATGTATCTACAATATTATACCGTGGTATGACATAGTTCTGGAAATACGATTTCATCAACATTAAGCGCAGCCCAAACGCTGCGGTGTATTGCCGTTAACTTTCTGTGAGCGAGTTATGTGTATAAATGCTAAATATGGAGCTATTGTATCTGCATACACTGAAAGGAACCTGACTGGCATACCATCTGGACCGGAAGCCTTGTCTGTATTACGTGATTTAAGTTGCTTTGCTAGACTGAGGATATCTACTTCTATGTTTCTCATCTTCGCAGTTGTTTTTGATTGGAATTCGGGAATATTTACTTCGTGTTTTTGGTGAAGCAGTTTCGGAAAACCGTGTTTCATAACTCTGCTTCGGTGGCACTGTCATCAGTGACTTCACCGATGTTATTTGCACCTTTTACATTATTTTGCTACTTTGTTATCCATCTCACTTTCTTACTACAATTTTGTGTTTAACATTTTCGATTGTTGGCTGATTGTTTCATTGCTGTGTTAACACAAGTTAACAATACAGGAAGGATTTTTTAATTCCATTCTTGACTGGCATTCTAGTTCAAACTTTCGGTTTTGCGAGAAATGTTGGGGGGTTGAACGTGTTACGTTTGTGAATTATTTCTAAAATTATAAACAAAATGTGTGATTTGAGTGACAGTGACACAGAGATTTCAGCTAGAAATGGTGTGAAGCCAAGAGGCTTACTAAGTGTAAACCAAACTGGGAAAGTATTCCTGGTTAGGACAAGTGAAAGAATTCGTACAAGGCATACTGGGTTCTGTGCGATAAACATTTCTTGTGAACTTATGGAGGAGTTGCTGACGTAAAACAACGTTCATCTACTAAATCTCACATGACTGTTGTTAGAAATAAAGCATCAAGTACCTTACCCAAATATTTTTCGAATCCTGATCCATCTCCTTCGGAGACGGACCAAATTACTGATGGAGAACTCGCATGTACCTATCACATGATAAAGAATTGTCTTGGTTACAACAGTACGGATTGTTCACACAAATTATTAGCATATAACAGCAGTGATTCGAAAGTTGCTCAAAGTATTAGCAGCGGATGAACAAAAGCGGAAACTAATGTATATGAAGTATTGGCCAAGGAATCTGTTGAAATTCTTTAAAGATCATCCTAGAAATAAATCTATACTTTTCTATAGCGACACAAGCATGTTATAAAAGAAAGAAAAACGTTTCGAATTCGCTTTCAATACTTTGATCATGATACTGGGGTTATAAACCATCCACTGGACTTTGTAGAATGTAACGGCGAATGTGCATATCATGTTTCGAAGTTAGTAAGAGAATCATAGCTAATGAGGAGGTACTGATTAAAATTGTGGAGAAGAGAAATTTGTCGCACAACTTGACTATAAAAAGGAATCGGTTGGTGGGACATGTTCTGAGGCGTCAAGGGATTACACGTTTGGTATTGTAGGGCAGCGTGGAGGGTAAAAATCGTAGAGGCACACCAAGAGATGAATACACTAAGCAGATTCAGAAGGATGTAGGTTGCAGTAGGCACTGGGAGATGAAGAAACTTGCACAGGATATAGTAGCATAGAGAGCTGCATCAAACCAGTCTCAGGACTGAAGACCACAACAACAACAACAACAACAGCAACAGAATCATTGGAGAAAAACGAATTGTCTTTAAATAAAGTTTCGGCATTCGTTCCTCACAACAATAATTTTCCGCAGAAACCATTCCATTTATACACTTCTTTTAGCTGAAAATGATAAAACTGTCCATATTCTCCACAGTACTGTAAAACGCAGTACTTATAAACTGAAAGCGGATGCTGAAAGTTTGATACCGAAAATATGCTTCAGTAGATCTTCGAAACTATCAGCGGATTTGCAACTCCAGTTTCAAGCGAATGAGATGCAATTAGAGGCTTTCATCTCTTGGTCCTGTTGTCAAAAGAGCGTTAAAACGTTAAAAACTAGACTGGAAATGAAACTTCATTTTCTGGAATTCCGTAATGAATGTCCTCGTCTATTAGAAAAGGTAATCACATTTGAAGAAGTAGATAATAAAACCTTAGGCGTATTTGTCGTTTCTGAACGATGTGATGTAGTCAGTAAAAACAACAATGAGGAAGATCGAATCAGATTCTCTGCCAGACGCAGCGGAAGTGTACGGTATTTGCGAAAAGATTGAGCAAAGAATAAAGATAACATTTTCCGGCGTAATACAAGAGAAGTAATGGGTGAATTAAGTACTAAGGCAAAAGAATCTAAGCAGAACGGTTTTCTACAGTTCTGCACCCATTTTAATGGTATTTGTTACCACAATATGATTTCTAAGAAAAAAACATCCTTTCTAAAATGCTATTTTGAAGCTTAAAATCACCAATAAATTACGACACTTTCCAAAAAGTTGTGGAACTTTTAAGGATCGCTATATTATACATGGACTCATTACACGAATAATTTCAAATTGTTGAAATAAGCCTGGACATGGCACAGTCTTCTGATGAGGAAAATAAGGGCACGATTGAGAAATGGACGGAAATCATGGAATGGTTTTCAAACAATGAAATCCCTAACATTTTTCACGTCTTATCGTTCATCGTTAGTATCCTTAATTCCAACTTCTTTGTAGAAGGGTACTTGTCAAAGATGGCGTTAAAAAGTATTGATGCACGAAATAAATGTACCCTGAAGTAATAACCATTTTTAACTACTTCGAAACATATTTTTACTACAGGACTCCCACCTTCAGCGTCAACGAAGAGCCTATTCGAATGTTGCCATGGAGTGTCTTCCACTGAAACTGCTTCGCTTTTGCCTCTGTACAACCCCATACTATTTCCCCAAGTGTGTGACTTGCGTGTTCTTAGAGCGAACTGCGCTTAACAGCGTGTAAAATAACGAATATGGCTGCCGTGTAGCGTGCCAAATTCTCGTACGTTATCGAATTAAAATTCACGGAACTGGCGCTCCAATTATACGATTTATATGTGGTCTGGACCAATCAATTTTCAAATTAAACGAAACATATATTTGGGATTTCCATCAGAAAATCATCTATTACTAGATAACGTAATACTCTCATTCGAAAATGTGTGTGGTCGGCGTAATAGCGTATCACAACCACGTCTCATGACCCTTCACCGAGTACGCCTTGCAGTTCAAAACAAACAGAGTGAATTGTTGTCCAGTGGTGCTGTGTTTCTT
Organism: Schistocerca piceifrons; assembly: GCF_021461385.2. Taxonomy (NCBI): domain Eukaryota; kingdom Metazoa; phylum Arthropoda; class Insecta; order Orthoptera; family Acrididae; genus Schistocerca; species Schistocerca piceifrons. Next base: position 1,222,691,215 of record NC_060138.1, on the reverse strand, counting down.
CACGATAATGCTCTCCCGCATTTACCGCAATGACGGAATATTTGCGTTGGCGGTTTAAATGGGATATTATTGGTCAGCTGTCTTATAGCCATGAACTGGCTGCGAGTGAATGCCATCTTTTTTTGCAATTTGAAGGATTTTTGGGCGAAAATCACTATGGAAGTTGCAATGAACAGAAGGAGAACTGAATTTTTCAACACCTTGGCGGCAACTAAGTAAGCAAAAGGCATTGTAATGCTTGCGCAGTGCTACGCCGAAGGTTTAAGTTTGAATGCAAACTACGTCGAAGAAAACAAAGATTTCAAAATATGTTGTCCCACAAAATTAAATTTCTTATCTAGAAAAAATATTTGGACACGAAACTGCTCTTTACCTTTAGAATGACCCTCGTATGTCATCGACACAAATACTGTGACGGACACATAGTTAGTCATTACCTACTTTGTTCGGCGTTAGAGATCAATTACACATTGTATTATTTCGCTGTCAAAATTATAACTCCGTATCACACTGCTTTTCCTTCCATGCCCATTTCGTAGCCAATAGTGAATGCACCCTCCGCCTCCAGGTTGAGGGGTGTCTTTTCACATAAACTGCATGTTACGTTTTCTGGAAAGCTGATGTCCACTTACGCTAATTTCCTAGAACGTTTATGGCATTACAGCACTGCGCTGAGAAGAACATTCTTAGCGCCCTGGTCAGAGATTCGACGTGGACATCTTCTAGTCTACCCCTAGGACAAGGTTGCTCTTCATATACCGTTTGACACGATTCTGAATGCTGTTCCCAGAAGGTGTTGGCATACTTCCCTCCACCTTAATGTCTTTAAATAATCTACAGACTAATAGTTTCAATTATCATGAAACTAATGAAAATGTCTCTCCAATTACAACAAAGAAACAGAGAATCTGTCAATTACGAATGACAGTATTATGAAAAAGATAGAATGCTTCTCACCATACTGTGGAGAAGTTGAGTCGCAGACAGGCACAACAGAAGGACGACTAAAAATGTAAGCTTTGGGCCAAAAGGTCTTCTTCTGGAGTGACACATATGAACACTGTGTCAGGCTACCAAGGCCAGGCTGTGAGCAACTGTGCATGATGGGAGAAGCAGCGTTCATGGTGGGGGGTAAGGAGGTGGCTGAGCTGAGGAGGGGATGGGATAGCAGTTTAGGGGTTGGAGATGGTGATTTTCAGTTGATTTCTTGCTTACTACGGGAAATGCCGTCTGCTAGTTCATCTTTGCTTTATTGCGTTAGACACTGATAATTTTGGTCTGATTTTTAGATGTTTTGCAGTACCACGCATTTCTTAAGCTCCCCATAACACACTTTTATGTACACAAACAGAGTAGAGTGATGTGCAAAAAAGCATAAAACATGATTCATCTGAAAAGGCAACCACGTCCATTTGCGGTTCTGGCGTGCAAATTCTAGCCTTCTTTGCCGACAAAGTGCACTCACCAGCGTTCGCTTCATTGGTGAGACGCTACTAGTACTCCCTCGGTTCAGCTGGACGGTCAGTTGTCAAAACATTCGCACGTCGGTTCATACGTACACGTCTCCACAGCCCTCGTTCATCCGGTTCATCTATGGCCAATTGTGTACCACAGTTGCCTAAGTACCGGGTTTGGGTGCCATTTCGCTTCTGTGGTATTATCTTAACAACGAGGGCACGTAAACAGTTTACAAACTTAACCGCGTTGTAAATGCTTCCATCCTTGTTCTGAAACACAATGATCACGCCCATTAGGACGTTGGCGGTAGTCATATCACGGTGACTGGACCATGAAATTCAGACGAAATAAACATAACTAATGATAATAATAGAGTAAGTGTATGAATAAACATAAAATAAACTTCGTTAGAAGAGAATAATTAACTAAATTCAAGTATCTTACAGAAAACATGCAACAGAATTTACTAGAATATTTTGCAAGTCATAAATGATGTAAGAATTAGTAAAATGAAAGAGCATGTTATTTAACTAATCATATACAACAAGAAATTAAATCAAAATGGTTCAAATGGCTCTGAGCACTATGGGACTTAACATCTATGGTCATCAGTCCCCTAGAACTTAGAACTACTTAAACCTAACTAACCTAAGGACATCACACAACACCCCGTCATCACGAGGCAGAGAAAATCCTTGACCCCGCCGGTAATCAAACCCGGGAACCCGGGCGCCGGAAGCGAGAACGCTACCGCACGACCACGAGCTGCGGAATAAGAAATTAATATCCAGAAATAAAAAGAAATTATGTGTGTCCTGCCTGGTTTTTTTCTGGCGTGAATAGGTGATCCCACAGCCTATTTTACAAGTGATAAATGATGTAACAATTAGTAAGACCAACAATCATGTGATTTAAGTAAACATGTACAACAAGAAATTAATTTCCAGAAATAAAAAGAAATTTTGTGGGTCCTGCCTGTTTTCTGGCATGGCTAGGTGAACAGACATCATTTTTATGATCCCACAGCTGTAAATATACCATGAGATCAAAACTATCCGGACACCTGGCTGAAAATTACTTACAAGTTCCTGGCGTCCTCCATCGGTAATGCTGAAATTCAATATCGTGTTGGCCCACCGTTAACCTCGATGACCGCTTCCACTCTCGCACGCATACGTTCAATCACGTGCTGGAAGTTTTCTTGGGGAATGGCAGCCCATTCTTGAAGGAGTGCTGCACTGAGGAGAGGTATCGATGTCGGTCGGTGAGGCCTGGCAAGAAGTCGGCGATCCAAAACATCGCAAAGGTGTTCTGTAGGATTCAGGTCAGGACACTGTGCGGGTCAGTCCATTACAGGGATGTTATTGTCGAGTAACCAATCCGCCACAGGCCGTCCACTATCAACAGGTGCTTGATCGTGTTAAAAGATGCAATCGCCATCCCCGAATTGTTCTTTAACAGTGGGAAGCAAGAAGGTGCTTAAAACATGTGCTATGATAGTGCCACGCAAAACAACAAGGGGTGTAATCACCCTCCACGAAACTTACGACCACACTATAACGCTACCGCTTCCGAATTTTGCTGTTCGCACTACACACGCTGACAGAAGACATTCACAAAGCATTCGCCATATCCACTGCTGCCTCTGGATCACGAGGTCCTGGGTTCGATTCACGGCCGAGTTGGGGATTTTCTCTGCCTGCGGACGAGGTGTTTGTGTTGTGCTCATCATTTCATCATCATCATCACCATTTGCGGCAGTGGCTAGAGTGGACTGTGAAAAATTGTACTGCGTAACAAGTACAACTTTTCATGGGCGCTGATGACCGTGCAGTTTAGCTCCCCACAAACCAAATATCATCATAATCATAGCCCTACGCACGCCCTGCCATCGGATCGCCACACTGTGTACCGTGATTCGTCACTCCACAAAACGTTTCTCCACTGTTCAATCGTCCAATGTTTACGCTCCTTACACCAAGCGAGGCGTCGTCTGGCATTTACTGGCGTGATGTGTAGCTTCTGAGCATCCGCTCGACCATGAAATCCAAGATTCCTCACCTCCCGCCTGACTGTCATAGCACTTGCAGTGGATCCTGATGCAGTTTGGAATTCCTGTGTGATGGTCTGGATAGATGTCCGCCTATTACACATTACGACCCTCTCCAACTGTCGGCGGTCTCCGTCAGTCAACAGACGAGGTCGGCCTGTACGCTTTTGTGCTGTACGTGTTTCTTCACTTTTCCACTTCCCTATCACAGTGTACCTAGGGATGTTTAGGAGTGTGGAAACCTCGCGTACAGACCTGTATGTGACACTCAATCACGTGACCACGTTCGAAGTCCGTGAGTTCCGCTGAACGCCCCATTCTGATCTCTCACGATGTCTAACGACTACTGAGGTTGCTGATACGGAGTAACTGGTAGTAGGTGGCAGCACAGTGCACCTGATAAGACAAACGTATGTTTTTGGGGGTGTCCGGATACTTTTGATCACATAGTGCAAACGGGTATTGAAATAAATTCAGCAGGGACGAGTGAAATTTTACGCCAGACTGGGATTCCAGCTTTTCACGAGCGGTCACGTTAACCACTTCGCTACCTCACCACGCTACATCAATAGTATGTTAGTAGCTGCGAATGTAGGCTCGATGTGAAGCGTAGTGAGATAGCTATCAAGGAAAGAATAGTCCTAATCCAGGACATATCTTCACTTGACGCCGTTCAATTTATTTCTGTGCGCAGTTGCGGCAAAATTCGAAATTACAATTTCGTCATGTATCTTTTTATTTATTTATTTTATCTGTCTTGTGACTGGTGCGATGTGGCCCTCCACGAATTCCTCTACTGTATCAGTCTCTTCCTCTCAGAGTAGCACTTGCAACCTACATCCGCAATTATCTGCTGGATGTATTCCAATCTCTGTCTTCCTCTACAGGTTTTGCCCTCTGCAGCTCCCTATAGTACCATTGAAGTCATTCCCTCATGTCTTAACTGAATCATCCTGAGCCTTCTCCTTGTCAGTGTTTCTGCGTATTCCTTTCCTCTCCGATTCGGCGCAGAACATCCTCATTTCACTTACTTTTCAATATTCTTCTACAGAGCCACATCTCAAATATTTCGATTCTCTTCCGTTCCGGTTTTCCAAAAGTCCATTTTTCACTATCTTACAATGCCGTACTTGATACGTCAATTCTCAGGAATTTCCTCCACAAATTAATGCTTGTGTTTGATATCTGCAGACTCGTTTCGGCCAGGAATGCCCATTTTACCACTGCTAGTTTATGTTTAGTGACCTCTTTAATCCGTCCGTCATTGGTTAGTTTACTGCCTATGTAGGAGAAATCGTTAACTTCATCTACTTCGTGACCATCGGTTCTGATGTTAAGTTTCTCACTGTTTTCATTTCTCCTACTTCTCATTACTTTCGCCGCAAGAATTCTCCTTCTTCTTATAATATTTTGGCTCTATAACGTTCAGACATATTCAGAGTGAGCAGCAAGACTGCCGCTGCCGCCCTTTTTTTTCCTTTATTGAATTTCGATTCCCCCTGAAGGGGGCGGGCTGGCAGCAGCTTAGTGCGCTGCTGTACAGCCTACAGACTTTTTGAAAACGTAAGAAGAAAAGAAACAATAAAAGCAGGCGATAAAACGGTGACTTAAATCGTAAGACGACGGAAAATTGTGGAAAGATAAAAATAAAGCAAAGGGGTTGGCAGGGCTAATAAAATACACAGGAATCAGACAAGCAACATAGTAGACACACAATTAAAAAAACATGGTGACAGTCTGGTTTCTGTTCACAAGAGATAAAAAACAATCACACCCGGCGACAGTACAAGGTCCGTTCGCAACACTTCCCAAAAGACACACAACACTGACCACTCACTGTAAAACACTGCACGAAACTGTCGGCATAAAGATGACACTCCCTAGCCAAGGGATGATGAGTGGGGGGGGGGGGGGGGCTGGACAGATGAGGGCGAAAACAAGGAGGGAGGAGAGGAAAAAACGGAAAAGGGGGTGAACCAAAGGAGGGAGAGGACTCATAAGGGGGAGAGGAGCGGAGCAGACACGACAGGGAAAAGGCAGAGGAGGGAAATGCTAAAGGACTCGGGGGAGAGAAGGGGGCAGAGAGAGGGTAGGTGGGAAAAAAAAGAGGATGGAAAGAGAGGGGGAGGGAGCCCAGGAAAAGGACAGACGAAAGAAGGGGGGGGTGAGGAACAGAGTTAATACAAGGGATAAATGGAGGGAGGGAGGGCATCATCTGGGAGGGGGAGTTGATGGAAGCCACCTTGGGAAAGGAGATGAAGGGTGTAGAGATGGAGCATAGGGGGGACACAACAGTGAAGACGTGGCAGGGGGCAGGGATGGGAGAGGAGAGGAGCAACCAGGGGGTGAAGGGGATCAAGGCGGCGGGAGGTGTAGAGTATGCGGATATGTTCGAGGAATAGGAGTAGAAAGGGGTAAGGAATGAGGTCATAGAGCGTCCACGTGGGGGACAGGGCCGCTCCCTCCCCTTTTTTTTTCCTTTATTGATTTTCAATTCCCCCCAAAGGGGGCGGGCTGGCAGTAGCTTAGTATGCTGCTCTACAGCCTACAGATTTTTATTTTAAAAACAGAAGAAGGAAAGAAACAAGAAAAACAGGCGATAAAATGGTGACGTAAAGTGTAAAATGGCGGAAAAATGCGGAAAGTTGAAACAGAAAGCAAAAGTGGTTGGCAATGTTAATAAAAGACACAGGAATCAGACAAGTAACATAGTACACACACAATTAAAAAAAACACGGCGACAGTCTGGTTTCTGTTCGCAAGAGATAAAAAGCACACCCAGCGACAGTATGATGGCCATTCGCAACACTTCCCAAAAAACACAACACGGAACACTCACTGTAAAACACTGCACGAAAAGGTGGCACGAAGATGACACTCCCGAGCCAAAGGCGATGGGGGGGGGGGACCTGGGGGGGGTAAGAACAAGGAGGGAGGAGGAAAAAAACAAAAAGGGTGGGGGAACCAAGGAGGGAGAGGACTAAGAAAGGGGGCGAGGGGCAGGGCAGAAATGAGAGGGAATGAGAGGAGGCATAGGAGGGAAATGCAAAAGGACTCGGGGCAGAGAGAGGAGAGGTGGGGAAAAAAGAGGATGGAAGGGGGGGGGAGAGGGAGCCCGGGAAAAGGAAAGAGGAAAGGAGGGGGAGTGAGGATCAGAGTTGATAGGAGGGATAAATGGAGGGAGAGAGGGCATCATCCAGGAGGGGGAGTTGATGGAAGCCACCTTGGGAAAGGAGATGTAGGGTGTAGAGATGGAGGGTAGGAGGGACACAACAGTGAAGACGTGGCAGGGGGCAGGGGTGGGAGAGGAGAGGAGCAACCAGGGGGTGAAGGGGATCAAGGCGGCGGGAGGTGTAGAGTATGCGGATATGTTCGAGGAATAGGAGTAGAAAGGGGTAAGGAATGAGGTCATAGAGCGTCCACGTGGGGGACAGGGCCGCTCCCTCCCCTTTTTTTTTCCTTTATTGATTTTCAATTCCCCCCAAAGGGGGCGGGCTGGCAGTAGCTTAGTATGCTGCTCTACAGCCTACAGATTTTTATTTTAAAAACAGAAGAAGGAAAGAAACAAGAAAAACAGGCGATAAAATGGTGACGTAAAGTGTAAAATGGCGGAAAAATGCGGAAAGTTGAAACAGAAAGCAAAAGTGGTTGGCAATGTTAATAAAAGACACAGGAATCAGACAAGTAACATAGTACACACACAATTAAAAAAAACACGGCGACAGTCTGGTTTCTGTTCGCAAGAGATAAAAAGCACACCCAGCGACAGTATGATGGCCATTCGCAACACTTCCCAAAAAACACAACACGGAACACTCACTGTAAAACACTGCACGAAAAGGTGGCACGAAGATGACACTCCCGAGCCAAAGGCGATGGGGGGGGGGGACCTGGGGGGGGGTAAGAACAAGGAGGGAGGAGGAAAAAAACAAAAAGGGTGGGGGAACCAAGGAGGGAGAGGACTAAGAAAGGGGGCGAGGGGCAGGGCAGACGTGAGAGGGAATGAGAGGAGGCATAGGAGGGAAATGCAAAAGGACTCGGGGCAGAGAGAGGAGAGGTGGGGAAAAAAGAGGATGGAAGGGGGGGGGGGAGAGGGAGCCCGGGAAAAGGAAAGAGGAAAGGAGGGGGAGTGATGATCAGAGTTGATAGGAGGGATAAATGGAGGGAGAGAGGGCATCATCCAGGAGGGGGAGTTGATGGAAGCCACCTTGGGAAAGGAGATGTAGGGTGTAGAGATGGAGGGTAGGAGGGACACAACAGTGAAGACGTGGCAGGGGGCAGGGGTGGGAGAGGAGAGGAGCAACCAGGGGGTGAGGGGGATCAAGGCGGCGGGAGGTGTAGAGGAGGCGGATATGTTCGAGGAATAGGAGCAGATGGGGGAAAGGAATGAGATCATAGAGGATCCGCGTGGGGGAAGGGAGGCGTATACGGAAGGCGAGGCGGAGTGCATGACGCTCAAGGATCGGGAGGGACTTATAGAATTTGCCGCTCCCGCGCTCACTTCGCCCCTTTATACTCGTGTACCGCGCAATTGCGCATGCGCCCACAGAAAAAAATTCCTCAGAGACGTTGGTTGGCGGCAGAGGCGTGCACAATGCGCGAGTTACACCTATGACTCCGGAGTCGATCTGTGTTGTCATGTCGATATTTCATTGTGAGCTGCACTGTGACGACGTCTTTGTTAGTTTATTACACCAAGTGCCGGATTCCATGATTTATCAAGGGTAAAACCACTAAACCTCTTAATTAAAGTCGACGTCAAGCGAATCTCAATTGCCTCCCTCACTATCAAGTCTAAAAAGGTGATGCAGTTGCCAGAATTTCGACGTTGTCATACAACATACTGTGACCACTGTCAATACAGTGCTCTGCTACTGCCGACTTGTTAGGTTGCAAAAGTCGTGTGTATCTCCGGTGTTCTGTATATCTTTCTTAGACAGTATGAGTAGTTTGTCCACTGTAGGAAAGGCCACTTTCACATGGAATTTTGTAAACTCCATAGTTTCGCAGCAACAAATCATCTTTGACGGAGCCCACGAGTGCAGCTGTCTTGGGTGGAGGACGAAAAATCACTTTTACTTTGTTTCTGCTGAGAATATGTCCTATTTTTGATGGGAGGTTGCCCCCATATGGCAGGAAAGCCATCGATGTAAAGGTTTCTTCGTCTTCTTATGGTGTCTTTGTGGCTCCTTTCGGTTTCATTTTCAGTGCCTTTTGTGTTTTCTGTGCGGAGTACCCGTTGCCTTCAAGCACTCTTTGTAAGTGGGAAATTTCACCTTGCAGACTGCTTTCGTAAGAAATGATATGCGCTCTATGGGTCAAAGTTCGGAGAACACTCATCGGAAACCGACGCACACAGATTTGTAATTACGTGCAAATAGCTGCCACCAAGCTGGCCAGACGATGAGTCTATACCTGGTACGTTTGAATCTCCGCCTAATACTACAAGATGATCACGAAGTTTACGCAAATTACTCTCTACCACTCCTCTCAAATCCTCGACTCTACTGCTCCTAACACAGGCGGTCAGTAAAAGCATCCGACGACCGTGTTCCAGCCAAGTTTAATACTGTCTTCATTTAGATTATTTCGTATTCTGAATCTGTACTGATTTTAATACTTATTATTATAGTTTTCCACCATGAACCAGGGACCTTGCCGTTGTTGGGGATGCATGCGTGCCTCAACTATACAGGTAGCAGTACCGTAGGTGCAACTACAATGAAGGGGTATCTGTTGAGAGGCCAGACAAACGTGTGGTTCCTGAAAAGAGGCATCAGACTTTTTAGTAGTTGCCGGGGCAACAGTCTGGATAATTGACTGACCTGGCCCTGTAACAATAACCAAAACGGCCTTGCTGTGCTGGTATTGCGAATGGCTGAAAGCAAGGGGAAACTACAGCCGTAATTTTTCCCGACGGCATACAGCTTTACTGTATGATTAAATGACGATGGCGTCCTCTTGGGTAAAATATTCCGGAGGTAAAATAGTCCCCCTTTCGGATCTCCGTGCGGGGACTACTCAAGAGGACATCGTTATCAGGTGAAAGAAATATGGCGTTCTTCGGATCGGAGCGAGGATTGTCAGATCCCTTAATCAAGCAGGTAGGTTAGAAAATTTAAAAAGGGAAATGGATAGGTTAAAGTTAGATATAGTGGGAATTAGTGAAGTTCGGTGGCAGGAGGAACAAGACTTTTGGTCACGTGAATACAGGGTTATAAATACAAAATCAAATAGGGGTAATGCAGGAGTAGGGTTAATAATGAATAAAAAAATAGGAGTGCGGGTAAGCTACTATAAACAGCATAGTGAACGCATTATTGTGGCCAAGATAGACAAGCAGCCCACGCCTACTACAGTAGTACAAGATTATATGCCAACTAGCTCCGCAGATGATGAAGAAATTGATGAAATGTATGATGAGATAAAAGAAATTATTCGGGTAGTGAAGGGAGACGAAAATTTAATGGTCATGGGTGACTAGAATTCGAGAGTAGGAAAAGGAAAGGAAGGAAACGTAGTAGGTAAATATGGACTGGGGCTAAGAAATGAAACAGGAAGCCGTCTGGTAGAATTTGGCACAGAGCATAACTTAATCATAGCTAACACTTGGTTCAAGAATCATAAAAGAAGGTTGTACACATGGAAGAACCCTGGAGATACTAGAAGGTATCAGATAGATTATATAATAATAAGACAGAGATTTAAGAAGCAGGTTTTAAATTGTAAGACATTTCCAGGGGCAGATGTAGACTCTCACCACAATCTATTGGTTATGAACTGTAGATTACAACTAAAGAAACTGCAAAAAAGGTGGGAATTTAAGGAGTTGGGACCTGGATAAACTGAAAGAAGCAGAGGTTGTACAGAGTTTCAGGGAGAGCATAAGGGAACAATTGACAGGAATGGGGGAAAGAAATACAGTAGAAGAAGAATGGGTAGCTTTGAGGAATGAAATAGTGAAGGCAGCAGAGGATCAAGTAGGTAAAAAGACGAGGCTATTAGAAATCCTTGGGTAACAGAAGAGATACTGAATTTAATTAATGAAAGGAGAAAATACATAAATGCAGCAAGTGAAGCAGGCAAAAAGGAATACAAACGTCACAAAAATGAGATCGACAAGAAGTGCAGAATGGCTAAGCAGGGATGATTAGAGGACAAATGTAAGGATGTAGAGGCTTATCTCATGAGGGGTAAGATAGATACTGCCTACAGGAAAATTATAGAGACCTTTCGAGAAAAGAGAACTACTTGCATGAACATCAAGAGCTCAGATGGAAACCAAGTTCTAAGCAAAGAAGGGCAAGCAGAAAGGTGGAAGGAGTATATAGAGGGTTTCTACAGGGGCGATGTTCTTGAGAACAGTATTATGGACATGGAAGAGGAGGTAGATGAAGATGAAATGGGAGATATGATACTGCGTGAACAGTTTGACAGAGCACTAAAAGACTTAAGCCGAAACAAGGCCCCGGGAGTAGACAACATTCCATTAGAACTAGGGACAGCCTTGGGAGAGCCAGTCCTGACAAAACTACCATCTGGTGAGCAAGATGTATGAGACAGGCGAAATACCCTCGGACTTCGAGAAGAATATAATAATTCCAATCCAAAGAAAGCAGGTGTTGACAGATGTGAAAATTACCGAACAATCAGTTTAATAAGTCACAGCTGCAAAATACTAACACGAATTCTTTACAGACGAATGGAAAACTGGTAGAAGGCGGCCTCGGGGAAGATCAGTTTGGATTCCGTAGAAATGGTGGAACACTTGATTAAGGAAAGGCAAACCTACGTTTCTAGCATTTGTAGACTTAGAGAAAGCTTTTGACAATGTAGACTGGTATACTCTCTTTCAAATTCTGAAGATGGCAGAAGTAAAATACAGGGAGCGAAAGGCTATTTACAATTTGTACAGAAAACAGATGGCAGTTATAAGAGTCGAGGGACATGAAAGGGAAGCAGTGGTTGTGAAGGGAGTGAGACAGGGTTGTAGCCTGTCCCCGATGCTATTGAATCTGTAGATTGAGCAAGCAGTAAAGGAAACGAAAGAAAGGTTCGGAGTAGATTTTGAAATCCATGGAGACGAAATAAAAACTTTGAGGTTCACCGATGACCTCGTAATTCTGTCAGAGACAGCAAAGGACTTTGAAGAGCAGTTGAACGGAATGGACAGTGTCTTGAAAGGAGGGTATAAGATGAACATCAACAAAAGCAAAACGAGGATAATGGAATGTATTCGAATTAAGTCGGGTGATGCTGAGGGAATTAGATTAGGAAATGAGACACTTAAAGTAGTAAAGGAGTTTTGCTATTTGGGTAGCAAAATAACTGATGGTGGTCGAGGTAGAGAGGATATAAAATGTAGACTGGCAATGGCAAGGAAAGCGTTTCTGAAGAAGAGAAATTTGTTAACATCCAGTATTGATTTAAGTGTCAGGAAGTCGTTTCTGAGAGTAATTGTACGGAGTGTAGCCACGTATGGAAGTGAAACATGGACGATAAATAGTTTCGACAAGAAGAGAATAGAAGCTTTCGAAATGTGGTGCTACAGAAGAATGCTGAAGATTAGGTGGGTAGATCACCTAACTAATGAGAAGGTATTGAATAGAATTGGGAAGAAGAGGAGTTTGTGGCACAACTTGACTAGAAGAAGGGATCGGTTGCTAGGACATGTTCTGAGGCATCAAGGGATAACCAATTTAGTGCTGGAGGGCAGCATGGAGGGTACAAATCGTAGAGGGAGACGAAGAGTTGAATACACTAAGCAGATTCAGAAGGAGGTAGGCTGCAGTAGGTACTGGGAGAAGAAGAGGCTTGCAGTGGATAGTGTAGCATGGAGAGCTGCATCAAACCAGTCTCAGGTATGAAGACCACAATTACAACAAACATAGTTTTGTGGCTAGAAACACGCTTCCATCAGTAGTGTTCAACCTGTCTTTACAAAATACTTTCCAATAAGAATTTAGAATTTCTTGGTGACATTTAGTCTCAGCTAGCTTTCTGTCACTGTAACTATGTGAACATTTTTACCATTTATAAGTGAGATTAAGACGTGGACATTACCGTAGACCCTCCTACGAGTATCTTAACTTTTTCTTTCTCTGAGCTTCATGACGAATGTAACCGTTTTTGGTATACTAACGCATCTTATTAGACCTGTGGAGGTACTTCTTTCTCCTAAAACCCCACATGTTGACGATACATGTACTCCGCTACCCTCGTAACTACTTCCTGTGTGTAGTGCACGCGTTGCCTATTACGGGTGTGTGTGTGTGTGTGTATGTGTGTGTGTGTGTGTGAGGGAGCGGGGTGGTCCTGCACATAAAGACAGCTACAATCGTATCACTGTTTTATTTTACAGTATTAACAGATCGCTTTTTTCATCCGCTGATATTGTTTCTGAGTTCTTTTATTACTGTATTAACACACAAACAAACGAAAAAAGAATAATTTCAGTACGTTTTCTTGAACATTACCCTACTCTATTTTAGGCAAATTCATTTTGTATACAGTGTTTCAGTAAGTATATTCGTAACACATTCCGAAAATGCATGATTAACATTACGTGTAAAAAACAGGGCCCGTAAGATGTCAGGGAAAAGTGTTTCCAATTATTCTCCTGCAGTGTTGTCGACCAGAAATTCGTCATCCAGGAACGAGCGACATTTGTCTAATTTTTGGAGGAAGTGGGTAATCAATGGCAGAGATGCAAAAAGTGTGCATGTGTACCCACCACGACCCACGGGAGCCACGCTGTACCGTCACATCACATCACATCACAGCAGAACAGCGCGCTGCTCAAAGGGCCGTGCACTTGTGTACGGAGACGCGCCACAGCCAATATTAAAAGGGCGCTCAAGCGAAATGCGTCCAGTTTGGGAACAGCCCAGCAGCGGCAAACTTCAAAGCGATGCCTGCCTGAAAAACGAGTAGTGGGAAGTGGGAAGGGCGGAAGGGAGGGAGGGAGGAACACGTCGTATCTAGTGGTCGCCTCCGCTCCCGTGGCAAAAAAAAAAAAATGAAGGAAAAAGGAATGTTGACTGTGGAATACCGATAAAATTACGGCGTTTTGTTTCTGCGTGGCTGTGAATTCTTCAGCTAAAACATGGGCATTTTTTTCTAGTATTCCTTGGAAGTATAGAAATCTCTGTTTCTGTAGTATCCAGCAAGTTCATAAGCATGCTAACTGACTGGCAATAGATCACATACGCTATGTCAGCTACATTCAGAGACGATAGAGATTTTATATAACGCCAGAGATAATCAAACTGATACCGCACTCGGGCCATAAGTGAAAATATATTGCAATAAAATATTGAGATATAGCTTCAGATCACTTGAAAATGATGGATATTAGTAGGTAATTACATTTAGCCCAAAAGTAATTTAAAGGAACGCGGTTGGTAACCGTGTTCATCAAGCAGTGCCTCGCAACAAAACCATTACAGTTCAGCTACACCTAACGTTGTTGATGTTGTTGTTGTGGTCTTCAGTCCGCAGCTCTCCATGCTACCCTATCCTGTGCAAGTTTCTTCATCTCCTAGTACCTACTCCAACCTACATCCCTCTGAAGCTGCTTAGTGTATTCATCTCTTGGTCTCCCTCTACGATTTTTACCCTCCACGCTGCCCTCCAATACTAAAGTATTGATCCCTTGATGCATCAGAACATGTCTTACCAACCGGTCCCTTCTTCTCGTCAAGTTGTGCCACAAACTCCTCTTCTCCCCAATTCTATTCAAAACCTCCTCATTAGTTATGTGATCTACCCATCTCATCTTCAGCATTCTTCTGTAACACCACATTTCGAAAGCTTCTATTCTCTTCCTGTCAAAACTATTTATCGTCCATGTTTCACTTCCATACATGGCTGCACTCCATACAAATACTTCCAGAAACGAATTCCTGACACTGAAATCTATACTTGATGTTAACAAATTTCTCTTCTTCAGAAACGCTTTCCTTGCCATTGCCAGTTTACATTTTATATCTTATCTACTTCGACCACCATCAGTTATTTTGCTCCCCGAATAGCAAAACTCCTTTACTACTTTAAGTGTCTCATTTCCTAATCTAATTCCCTCAGCATCACCCGACTTAATTCGACTACATTCCATTATCCTCGTTTTGCTTTTGTTGATGTTCACCTTATATCATCCTTTCAAGACATTGTCCATTCCGTTCAACTGCTCTTCCAAGTCCTTTCTTCCCCATGGATTTTAATACCTACTCTGAAGTTTTCTTTTGTTTCCTTTACTGCTTGCTCAATATACAGATTGAATAACATGGGGAGAGGCTACAACCCTGTCTCACTCCCTTCCCAACCACTGCTTCCCTTTCATGCCCCTCGACTCTTATAACTGCCATCTGGTTTCTGTACAAATTGTAAATAGCCTTTCGCTCCCTGTATTTTATCCTTTCCACCTTTAGAATTTGAAAGAGAGTATTCCAGTCAACATTGTCAAAAGCTCTCTCTAAGTCTTCAAATGCTAGAAACGTAGGTTTGCCTTTCCTTAATCTTTCTTCTAAGATAAGCCGTAAGGTCCATATTGCCTCACGTGTTCCAATATATCTATGGAATCCAAACTGATCGTCCCCGAGGTCGGCTTCTAATAGTTTTTCCATTCGTCTGTAAAGAATTCGTGTTAGTATTTTGCAGCTGTGACTTATTAAACTGATAGTTCGGTAATTTTCACATCTGTCAACACCTGCTTTCTTTGGGATTGGAATTATTATATTCTTCTTAAAGTCTGTGGGTATTTCGCCTGTATCATACATCTTTCTCACCAGATGGTAGAGTTTTGTCAGGACTGGCTCTCCCAAGGCTGTTAGTAGTAATAAAGGAATGTTGTCTACTCCCGGGGCCTTGTTTCAACTTAGGTCTTTCAGTACTCTGTCAAACTCTTCACGCAGTATCGTATCTCCCATTTCATCTTCATCTACATTCTCTTCCATTTCGATAATATTGTCCTCAATTACATCGCCCTTGTATAGACCCTCTATATATTTCTTCCACCTTTCTGCTTTCTCTTCTTTGGTTAGAGCTGGGTTCCGTCTAAGCTCTTGATATTCATGCAAGTAGTTCTCTTATCTCAAAAGGTCTATTTAATTTTCCTGTAGGCAGTATCAATCTCACCCCTAGTGAGATAAGCACCTACATCCTTAAATTTGTCCTCTAGCTATCCCTGCTTAGCCAATTTGCACTTCCTGTCGATCTCATTTTTGAGACGTTTGTATTCCGCTTTGCTGCTTCATTTACTGCATTTTTATATTTTCTCCTTTCATCAGTTACATTCAATATTTCTTCTGTTACCCAAGAAGTTCTACTAGCGCTCGTCTTTTTACCTACTTGATCCTGTGCTGCCTTCGTCCCTCAAAGTTACCCATTCTTCTTCTACTGTACTTCTTTCCCCCATTGCTGTCCATTGTTCCCTTATGCTCTCCCTGAAACTCTGTACAGCCTCTGGTTCTTTCAGTTTATCCAGGTCCCATCTCCTTAAATGCCCACCTTTTTGTAGTTTCTTCAGTTTTAATCTACGGTTAATAACCAATAGATTGTGGTCAGAGTCCACATCTGCCCCAGGAAACGTCTTACAATTTAAAACCTGGTTACTTAATATCTGTCTTACCATTATATAATCTGTCTGATACCATTTAGTATCCTCGGGATTCTTCCATGTATACAACCTTCTTTTATGATTCTTGAACGAAGTGTTGGCTATGATTAAGCTATGCTTTGTGCAAAATTCTACCAGACGGCTTCCTCTTTCATTTCTTACACCCAACTCATATTCACCTACTACGTTTCCTTTTCTCCCTTTTCCTAGTCTCGAATTCCAGGCACCCATGACTATTAAATTTCGTTCCCCTTCACTACCTGAATTATTTCTTTTATCTCATCATACATTTCATCAATTTCCTCATCAACTGCAGAGCTAGTTGGCATATAAACTTGTACTACGGTCGTAGGCGTAGGCTTCGTGTCTATCTTGGCCACAATAATGCGTTCACTATGCTGTTTGTAGTAGATTACCCGCACTCCTATGTTTTATTCATTATTAAACCTACTCCTTCGTTACCCCTATTTGATTTTGTATTTATAACTCTGTATTCACGTGACCAAAAGTCTTGTTCCTCCTGCCACCGAACTTCACTAATTCCCACTATATCTAACTTTAACCTATCTATTTCCCTTTTTAAATGTTCTAACCTTCCTGCTCGATTAAGATATCTGACATTCCACGCTCCGATCCGTAGAACGCCAGTTTTCGTTCTCCTGACAGCGACGTCCTCGTGAGTAGTCCCCTCCCGGAGATCCGAAGGGGGACTATTTTACCTCCGGGATATTTTACCCAAGAGGACGCCATCATCATTTAACCATACAGTAAAGCTGCATGCTCTCGGGAAAAATTGCGGCTGTAGTTTCCCCATGCTTTCAGCCGTTCGCCGTACCAGCACAGCAAGGCCGTTTTGGTTATTGTTACAGGGCCAGATCAGTCACTCATCCAGACTGTTGCCCCTGCAACTACTGAAAAGGCTTTTGCACCTCCTCAGGAACCACATGTTTGTCTGGCCTCTCAACAGATACACATCCGTTGTGGTGGCACCTACGGTACGGCCATCTGTATCGCTGAGGCACGCTAGCCTCCCCACCAACGGCAAGGTCCATGGATCATGGGGGGATGGAGAGGTGGGGGAGGGGGGGGACACATAACGTTAACGTAAGATAATGTACTTTACACATTTAGAACGTAGCAAAGAAATAATCTGTGTGGAACTGAAAAACACCCCAAGTGTCACTGAAATAATACTTTGAATGAAATGGAAAATACCAGGCACGGATATAAGAATGCTCTGCTCCACCGTAAGAGAAACAGGCGCAGATTGATTTTTGTGTACTTGTAGTAATGTCTTAACTACGTTTAACAATCAACTGGGTCCCTCATCAATAGATTGTGATAACCGAAATAAACGGAATAAGATCGCTGCAGCCCTGACAAAACTTTTCTTCCCTAAACTCATTAAAAGAGGGGGGACAGTTCTCAGTGGAATACGTCTGACGAGCTCCCCAACTGTATTTTAAGCTGACAAGATTGCCGCCGGTCGCTGCGAACACAATCGCATTGCCTGCTGGCAAGTAATATACAACCACAACTTTCACATAGCAACCACGGACCTCTGTGGAGAATCTCGCCGTCTGTCCATCCAGGAAAAGACACCAACCTGTCCACGAGGCTGTTGTGTCCACACAGCAAACACGTCCCGCACTGGCCGTGGTGACGCCCAGCTGGTCAACTTCTCAAGGCCTTCGCGCTTGTGTTTGCCCAGAACTCGCTGATTCTACATCTACATCTACATTTATACTCCGCAAGCCACCCAACGGTGTGTGGCGCAGGGCACATTACGTGCCACTGTCATTACCGCCCTTTCCTGTTCCAGTCGCGCATGCTCCGCGGGAAGAACGACTGCCGGAAAGCCTCCGTGCGCGCTCGAACCTCTCTAATTTTACATTCGTGATCTCCTCGGGAGGTATAAGTAGGGCGAAGCAATATATTCAATACCTCATCGAGAACCGCACACTCTCGAAACCTGGACTGCAAGCTATACCACGATGCAGAGCGCCTCTCTTGCAGAGTCTGCCACTTGAGGTTGCTAAACATCTCCGTAACGCTATCAACCTTAACAAATAACCCCGTGACGAAACGCGCCGCTCTTCTTTAGATCTTCTCTATCTCCTGTGTCAACCAGACCTGGTACGGATACCACACTGATGAGCAATACTCAAGTATAGGTCGAAAGAGTGTTTTGTAAGCCACCTCCTTTGTTTATGGAGTACACTTTCTAAGAACTCTCCCAATGAATCTCAACCTGGTTCAAATGGTTCAAATGGCTCTGAGCACTATAGGATTTAACTTCTGAGGTCATTAGTCCCTTAGAACTTAGAACTACTTAAGCCTGACTAACCTAAGGACATCACAAACATCCATGCCCGAGGCAGGATTCGAACCTGCAACCGTAGCAGTCGCGCGGTTCCGGAAGAAGCGCCTAGAACTGCTAGACCACCGCGGCCGGCAATCTCAACCTGGCACCCGCCTTACCAACAATTAATTTTATATGATCATATCACTTCAAATCGTTCCGCACGCATACTCTCAGATATTTTACACAAGTAACTGCTACCAGTGTTTATTTTGCTATCACATGATCATACAATAAAGGATCTTTCTTTCTATGTATTCGCAATACATTAAGTTTGTCTATCTTAAGGGTCAGCTGCCACTCTCTGCACCAACTGCCTGTCTGGTGCTGATCTTCCTGCAGCAGCTGACTAAACCGCCGACTCTCAAGGCTCCAGCTCGACAACGCACTCAAAATTACACTCTGCCGGTGGGAAAGACGACCACGACCCTGGACGCGACATGCAACTTCCCAGTAATATCATCAAAGTAGTAGCACAATTGCGCGACGTTCCAAGTTACCAGTTCCCTCGAGTTCCGACGATCCATGTTTCTGTTCCTCGAAATAGTGTGCTCCAAACACCAACACTGTGGGATGTTCTTCCTCACTGCCACTTAACTACATAACTAGAGGTTTTTAAATTGAAAACAGGTTTCCTAAGTTGTACGAATTTAAACGTGATACTTTCCGTAGCTTTGTTAGATTTGTTATGTTCATAAGCTAGAAGTATCAAATGAGCAATTTGATTCTTCAGACGAAACCGTTTATCAGATGATGCTGAATCGGATCAGTTTTCTACTTCCTTTGAAAGAAGAAATAAGGAATGTAGTTCCTTAACTAATACAGAGCTTCGCCTGTGATTGACTAGACCGTGTAGCAACAAAGATTGTAAACGTAATTTCATGTAAAAGTTCTCATTCTAATATCTGACAATACCTCACAGTGACTCAGTGCAATTATCTCATGTATCTAATAGGAAGACCGGCTACTATATACAAAATTTAACTTGCACTACTACATCGTTGTTTATTTGTACAGGGTGTTCGGAAATTCCCCGTACTAACTTCTAGGTCTTGAATAAAGGGGAGTGAGTACATAACATTTCGAATAGCAACACGCGTCCTGAAACGTACCATTTCCGTTCTAAGCGGTGTCAATTCAGATGTTTAATTTCTCCACTTCTGCTTGACGAACTGAAATAGCCGTAACGAGTACAATTAAGAGGGAACATTTCTAAAAGAAACGTAACGAAACGTCCATTTATCACTTATGCACACCTGTTTGTATTAACACTGAAACATCACGTGTTCAGTTTATTCCAAAACAAAAAAGAACCCGATACAGACGAATGTGCTTAAATGATTACTGAATGTTTCGTTATATTTCCTTTCGAATATTGCCTAATAACTGTACTGCGTCAAGCATAACTCGATTTCTCATGCAGAAGTGGATGAGTTAAACCTCTGAATTGAAACTGTCATACAACGTAAATGATACATTTCTGGACATGGATTCCTATTCAGAATATTATGCTCACGCTCCCGTCTCGAAGTCCTAGAAGTTTGTAATGGGAATTTCTGAATAACATGTAAATTTTCTAAGTATTTCTGCATTTGTTTAAACTAACAAAATCAGGCATCCTGAGTCCTCTCTTACGTCATAGTGGACACCGTTTGCAATTTATATGTGCATTCAATACAATTAGGCAATTAGGTTTCGTACTGAAATGTACAGTGCAAGGGCTAAAAGTACACTGCACTATTCCTTCTTTTTTTTTTTTGCATTTCCGTAAGCGCGTTTTTAATTTTTAGAATTCTGTAAACAGAGACTAACAAGAGCAGGAAGATCGGAGGAAGTAAAGGAATGAGATGGCAAGATATCTTCTCTGTACTTGCTATTCTAAAACTTCTTCTGAAATATATATCATGATCTTTTCGTGCCCCGTGGCATTCTGCGACTACGCAGTTACGTGAAAGTTGTGTGCCCTGGTGTGGGGTAGCAAGTTGCTAACAACATGAATAATCCAGAAGCATAATCACCGTGCGGCCGTAGTGGCGTTGCAATCCCTGCGATAACGGAAAAGTAGATTCCAGGGGCCGCGGCGCAACACAGCTGTACAATAACTGTACAAGCTGAACTGCAACATTATTCTAAATTTCTACACAGATCAACAAGATTCTGATGGATCAGTTCCACCAGTGCTAAATTTATCTGGTAGTACTCTTCAGAAATGACACTTTCCTTAACTGCAACCTAAATGAAAATCATAATCTCTTTCAAGTAAAAAAGTGATCTTATTAGGAAAATTTTCTCGATAATAAAAACTGCATAAAAAATTCCAGGTTTTCTGAAAAACATATGTAAGAGTCTACATTGATATTTACCACAGAAATCACCATTACTGCATTTCATCATACTAATGTCATTATTCCTAATAAATGCCTCATATAAATAAATTTTGTGATGCAGTATTGGAATGTTACGAATCCAAGGGGTCATTAGGCTTTGGAGGACAGAACATTCCTAAACTATAACATGGTCATCGCGTCGTTTTATAAGTTTTAAGAAACATGACTCACAACCCCATGAATATATGAATCAATTCAGTACAGTTATAACTTTAATGTGCACAGAATTCTACAAATAATCTCAAATACTGTCAAACATGTAGATCACGTTGAAGCAAATGATTCTTATTTCTGTTTACTTTAATGCGGTTTTATCTTGTCTGTGTCCACATGCAAAGACACAGGATGTCTTTAGTTCTTTTTCGTAATACAGTTTGACAAAATGAAAAGCACTGACAATACAACCATTCCCTTTGTCATAAAAGAGGTGATTTTAAAATAATCGTAAATGCCTATTTACATCGTAGCATAAAACTAAGTAAAATTTCAAGAAATATACATTTCAAAAGTAAGTAAACCTTTAAAAGAGGAATCTGTCTATTATAGGTGCATGCGTTAACGGGCTCAGAGGTTCTGAAAGTAGAGAACGATGCAGAAAATAGTGGCTACGGGGACAACGTGTATGGGTTCACGTTGTTAGCACTGAAGTGGACCCAGAGTCGATTCCTATGCACTCCTGTATTTTGTAAAATATTTTGCCATTATTTGACAAACATATTAAATCTAATACAGGCAAAAGTCAAGGTATGCTTTATGAAACAACATCACGTGACCTCATCGCTGAAAAAAGTCGCTGGCGGAACGAATGACGCATTAGTGATTGTTAGGTGTTGCCGTCAAGCATGATGACACCACGGAAATTATGTTGAAAGTTGTGAACAGCTATCCGTCGCAAAACTGCTGAAATATTTCAATCCTTTTAAGAAAATTCTATTTTCACTGACTCAGTTGCATATCATAAATGAAAGAGAACAAGCATCCATCATCAATAATCAATTAATAATCACCTTCAGATCTTAGTTTCAACAAACTGTGATCAGTTAAAACTTATGAGATATAAGAGGTCCGACACACCAGCCGTACAACTTCTGTGGCCGTTTCCTATCCTGCATAACACATTACAAAATCCAGTTCAGTTCACTTCAGATCTTCACGACCGTTTCTGTTAGTACACTATATATTACTGACAGCAGTTCAGTTCATCGAACTGGCTGTAGTGATTAAAAAAAACGACGATTAGGGTTCTGAGACTGGTGTAATGGAATTCCTTTGTTTTATAATTCCTAGATGAACACTTTCACCTAAGCAATTTCGTTTGATGAATGATCAGATAATAAGATGGACGACTGAAACTAGTCATCAACCATATATAACATTCACTAGAGAATGTAAATTAACTTTTCTTAAAACATACCAGCTGACATATCTTTCACGAAGGAATATGATTCATATTAAATTCATTTTATTTTTGGTTTGTACTACCTCCTTCGAACTGTCAGTTTATCTTCAGGTGACTGCAGTACATTAAGGAGGCGTATCACTCGTTTTGTGTTACATGTTGTAAGCCGTGTGTATTTCTATTGTCTATTGTCAAACCACAGTTTATGAAAGATGTTTATATTTTATTAATAGGATTAAGTAGGAATAATTAATATTTGTCATGTTGGAAATAATTGTGGTAGCAGGCAATGTCTGCACCAAAGTATTATGGCAAGAGAGACAGCACATTGATATAATTTTAAAAAGGGTGTGAGAGACAGCGTATGGATACATTTTAAGAAAAGAGCGGGAAAGACCGCGCATTGATACATTTTGTAATGGTAGCAGGGACTGTCTGCACCAGAAAGCATTGTTGGCAGGAGAGACCGCACTTTAGCGTTCGTAGGAAGTCAGTAGTAAGCGAGATGTGAAGCGAGTCGGTAGCAGGTCTGAAGCGAGAGATTGAGCGGAGCGGTGTGCCTGCCAGCCACTAGCTATGATTTACAAGAGATTATAAGCGGATGTACAGAGACATCAACTAACTATTATCATAAGAGGAACTAATATTTTTGAATTAATTTTTTTGAGAAACTCGAGACTACTGAAGGTATGTTTGCGCATTGCTAGTTGTAAGATTATTGAAAAAAGTAAGTCCCATTTGAACGTTTGTAAAATTATTTCATTCACAATATAATTAATTTTTGGCAGCAATGTTACTTTACTGATTACAATCCATCCCAAAAACCATCAACGTAAAACTTTGCAATATTTCATTGTTATCAAGATAAAGTTTAACTATGAATTACGTAATTTAGTCAAATTTATTATAGAATACCGTCAGCTTTGCTATTAAAGAATAACGCCAGCTTTGGTATTAAATACAGCCACTTATTATGAAATCCCACCAGCAGCTAATAGAGTATAGTAAAACAGAATAAGTACACTCTTGGAAATTGAAATAAGAACACCGTGAATTCATTGTCCCAGGAAGGGGAAACTTTATTGATACATTCCTGGGGTCAGATACATCACATGATCACACTGACAGAACCACAGGCACATAGACACAGGCAACAAAGCATGCACAATGTCGGCACTAGTACAGTGTATATCCACCTTTCGCAGCAATGCAGGCTGCTATTCTCCCATGGAGACGATCGTAGAGATGCTGGATGTAGTCCTGTGGAACGGCTTGCCATGCCATTTCCACCTGGCGCCTCAGTTGGACCAGCGTTCGTGCTGGACGTGCAGACCGCGTGAGACGACGCTTCATCCAGTCCCAAACATGCTCAATGGGGGACAAATCCAGAGATCTTGCTGGCCAGGGTAGTTGACTTACACCTTCTAGAGCACGTTGGGTGGCACGGGATACATGCGGACGTGCATTGTCCTGTTGGAACAGCAAGTTCCCTTGCCGGTCTAGGAATGGTAGAACGATGGGTTCGATGACGGTTTGGATGTACCGTGCACTATTCAGTGTCCCCTCGACGATCACCAGTGGTGTACGGCCAGTGTAGGAGATCGCTCCCCACACCATGATGCCGGGTGTTGGCCCTATGTGCCTCGGTCGTATGCAGTCCTGATTGTGGCGCTCACCTGCACGGCGCCAAACACGCATACGACCATCATTGGCACCAAGGCAGAAGCGACTCTCATCGCTGAAGACGACACGTCTCCATTCGTCCCTCCATTCACGCCTGTCGCGACACCACTGGAGGCGGGCTGCACGATGTTGGGGCGTGAGCGGAAGACGGCCTAACGGTGTGCGGGACCGTAGCCCAGCTTCATGGAGACGGTTGCGAATGGTCCTCGCCGATACCCCAGGAGCAACAGTGTCCCTAATTTGCTGGGAAGTGGCGGTGCGGTCCCCTACGGCACTGCGTAGGATCCTACGGTCTTGGCGTGCATCCGTGCGTCGCTGCGGTCCGGTCCCAGGTCGACGGGCACGTGCACCTTCCGCCGACCACTGGCGACAACATCGATGTACTGTGGAGACCTTACGCCCCACGTGTTGAGCAATTCGGCGGTACGTCCACCCGGCCTCCCGCATGCCCACCATACGCCCTCGCTCAAAGTCCGTCAACTGCACATACGGTTCACGTCCACGCTGTCGCGGCATGCTACCAGTGTTAAAGACTGCGATGGGGCTCCGTATGCCACGGCAAACTGGCTGACACTGACGGCGGCGGTGCACAAATGCTGCGCAGCTAGCGCCATTCGACGGCCAACACCGCGGTTCCTGGTGTGTCCGCTGTGCCGTGCGTGTGATCATTGCTTGTACAGCCCTCTCGCAGTGTCCGGAGCAAGTATGGTGGGTCTGACACACCGGTGTCAATGTGTTCTTTTTTCCATTTCCAGGAGTGTATATTCATGTCGCAGTTCGATGTAGGAGTCGGATGGCGATCCAGTAACAGTAAAAAAAAGGTAAGGAACAGTTTTGGGTTATTGTAGATAACGACTGAGGGCCACGACGACGACACATTCTATGTTTCGTCGAAACAATCAGAAAATAATTTTTAACAAGCAGCATTTAAATTTGTATGCGAAGATTGAGAAAGAGAATTAATTTCAAAGTGAATATTTCAATTGTTATTATTAAGCAAGAGGTAGAAATCCAAATGGAAGGTTTCATAGGATATTGTAAAAGGGAAGGTTGCGTAACAAAAGAGATATATAGAGGAGACGGGAAGGTTTCAATGTGTCAGGTACCAAGGGTTGCTGTGGAAGAAAACTAACTGGAATGTTAAAAATTTTACGTGAAAATGGCACTAATGCCTAACTAGACGATTAAGATACCAGAATTAAAATGACTCGTGGACTTTCAGTAGAACCTTCTTAACTTTGTACTGGAAGGAACAGTAGAGGCGGAAACACCATGGACCAAACAAGACTGTCCGCAGCTCGTTCTCGCTTCCCGCGCCCGGGTTCCCGGGTTCTATTCCCGGCGTGAACCGGGATTTTCTCTGCCTTGTGATGACTGGGAGTTGTGTGATGTCCTTAGGTTAGTTAGGTTTAAGTAGTTCGAAGTTCTAGGGGACTGATGACCATAGATGTTAAGTCCCATAGTGCTCAGAGCCATTTGAACTATTTGAACCAAACAAGACTAAAATATTCAAAGCATATTATATAGTGCGTTTGGTGTCGTAATACCGCAGAGATGAAAAAAAATCAGGACAATGTATGGAATAACGGAACAGAACGAAAAAAAGTCAAAAGACTGAGCATTTAAAAAATATCTTTTTAGGATTCTGCTCCATTTACGAGAAATTTCTGTAGGTCATGAACTGCCGGGTACCAAGTCATAAGATTTTACTACGGGCACCTTTAATCCCACAGGATCCTCAGTGGTACTGGCCGCTATGAATGGTGGAAGCGTATCGATCATAGCTACGGACATAAATTTCAGAAAATGAAGTTAGCAGTGTTCTCGCTTTCCATTAGCCACGCAGAGCCGATTTGCCGAGCAACAGACAGCTATCGATCGATGAAAGTTCCACTCCCGAAATCCTCTGCCACCATTTGTATCCTGCCTGCTAAAGAAAGAGAAACTGCTAAGTAAACCTCACAGTTAAACAGATGCCTCTAAACTGTATCGTGAAATAGCTTGTCTGGTGTTATGGCATTACAGCCTGTGCTAGTGATTCTCCCTGTACTTATTTTAGTACTGGCTTCTCAATATTATGTGGCCGATTCGCCCTGCACCTGACCAAAATTAGCTACAGGAATATCACGTACGTTGTAGAAAAACTTACCACAGGAGCCTAAAGATACATTTTCCTGAGTATAATCCATTTTAGCTAAGCTGGTGTTTAATCTATTCTACCTTAGTAATTTTTGTCCCTGCAGACACTCTGAAACTACCTCTAACTCTGGTAATTGCCTAAACTCATTCCAGTCACAAATCACGAAAGTGGTAATCCAATTCTTTTTCATAAGTCACTTACCTTACAGAAAATCTTCATAGTAACTAAAACGATTCTAACTACTAAGAGGCATATGGTTACCAAAAGGATGATTTTGTTCAAGATCAAACAATGTATTTAGAAAAATTTACCTTCTTCATGTGACATCCAGTTCCTAAAATTATAGTTGTCAATAATTGGTTCAAATGGCTGTGAGCACTATGGGACTTAACTGCTGAGGGCATCAGTCCCCTAGAACTTAAAACTACTTAAACCTAACTAACCTAAGGACACCACACACATCGATGCCCGAGGCAGGATTCGAACCTGCGACCGTAGCGGTCACTCGGCTCCAGACTGTAGCGCTTAGAACCGCACGACCACTCCGGCCGGCTGTCAATAATTCCACTGCCGAAATACAGGACTATTACAAATGATTGAAGCAATTTCAAAAATTCGCTGTAGCTCCATTCATTGACATATGGTCACGACACACTACAGATACGTAGAAAAACTCATAAAGTTTTGTTCGGCTGAAGCCGCACTTCAGGTTTCTGCCGCCAGAGCTCTCGAGAGCGCAGTGAGACAAAATGGCGATAGGAGCCGAGAAAGCGTATGTCGTACTTGAAATGCACTCACATCAGTCAGTCATAACAGTGCAACGACACTTCAGGACAAAGTTCAACAAAGATCGACCAACTGCTAACTCCATTCGGCGATGGTATGCGCAGTTTAAAGCTTCTGGATGCCTCTGTAAGGGGAAATCAACGGGTCGGCCTGCAGTGAGCGAAGAAACGGTTGAACGCGTGCGGGCAAGTTTCACGCGTAGCCCGCGGAAGTCGACGAATAAAGCAAGCAGGGAGCTAAACGTACCACAGCCGACGGTTTGGAAAATCTTACGGAAAAGGCTAAAGCAGAAGCCTTACCGTTTAAAATTGTTACAAGCTCTGACACCCAATGACAAAGTCAAACGCTTTGAATTTTCGGCGCGGTAGCAACAGCTCATGGAAGAGGATGCGTTCAGTGCGAAACTTGTTTTCAGTGATGAAGCAACATTTTTTCTTAATGGTGAAGTGAACAGACACAATGTGCGAATCTGGGCGGTAGAGAATCCTCACGCATTCGTGCAGCAAATTCGCAATTCACCAAAAGTTAACGTGTTTTGTGCAATCTCACCGTTTAAAGTTTACGGCCCCTTTTTCTTCTGCGAAAAATACGTTACAGGACACGTGTATCTGGACATGCTGGAAAATTGGCTCATGCCAAAACTGGAGACCGACAGCGCCGACTTCATCTTTCAACAGGATGGTGCTCCACCGCACTTCCATCATGATGTTTGGCATTTCTTAAACAGAAGATTGGAAAACCGATGGATCGGTCGTGGTGGAGATCATGATCGGTAATTCATGTCATGGCCTCCACGCTCTCCCGACTTAACCCCATGCGATTTCTTTCTGTGGGGTTATGTGAAAGATTCAGTGTTTAAACCTCCTCTACCAAGAAACGAGCCAGAACTGCGAGCTCGCATCAACGATGCTTTCGAACTCATTGATGGGGACATGCTGCGCCGAGTGTGGGAGGAACTTGACTATCAGCTTGATGTCTGCCGAATCACTAAAGGGGCACATATCGAACATTTGTGAATGCCTAAAAGAACTTTTTGAGTTTTTGTATGTGTGTGCAAAGCATTGTGAAAATATCTCAAATAATAAAGTCATTGTAGAGCTGTGAAATCGCTTCAATCATTTGTAATAACCCTGTATTATCAACCATATATCCATCCTCATACATTTCCATGCGTATTTTATTATAAACACATCATATCATCTCACTTTACAATGCATGTCCTGCCAACACAGAGTCTCCAGTAAGAAAATCGTGTCCATACACTTCCCTACCCTCTCGCTAACTGCTAGTCCATCCAACCACAGAATCTCTTGCCGAGGGCGCAGAACGCTGTCAGCGACATTAACAGTCTAAAGCGCAGCCAACATACAAACACAGTACTTACAACTTCACTGTGTCAGCTACGGGGGTCACACTGCGCATGCACGACCGTTACGAACACGTGATCAAGATGAAATTCATCTCAGTTATTCGTAAAACTTTGGGCGTGACGGTCATATATATATTTTAGAAAATGGTTACTTTGCTGTATGGAATTTTACCTTTTATCCCGACAGGTTTCGTTTTTCAACTATCATCCAGGGAAAAGCACAAAATTTACGAGTTTTACGTTTCACATATTATGTTAAAGACTACTGCCGTACTGCAGGCCATATTATGATACTCATAAACAGTTACCAGTGATGTATTTTGACTTATTCTGCTTAGATATAGAGATATAGATATGTGTTTGTTGGTTCGCGTGACCGTGTCGTGAATAACTTAGTCGTAGTTTTAAAGAGGGAGCTGAAACGAAATCAGTTGCCAGCGTTCCTACATAAGAATCACATCCCTACCTGGAAAGAACCGTACAGAAATTGTCGCACAGTATCACTGTGGTTTGCTTATTTCCACGAAGGACAGCTAAGCTCTATGGACAGCCCAAGAAGTGGAAGGCCATCAGCTACAAGA
Source organism: Schistocerca piceifrons (assembly GCF_021461385.2). NCBI lineage: Eukaryota > Metazoa > Arthropoda > Insecta > Orthoptera > Acrididae > Schistocerca > Schistocerca piceifrons. Next base: position 1,222,662,384 of record NC_060138.1, on the reverse strand, counting down.
ATCTGTGCCTATCAAGTTACTGTTAACGACGTTTTGAGAGAGCGACGAAAAACATATGACGAAGCTGCATATGAGGCCAGAATGCCCTTCACGTAAGTTTATAGAATCATAATAGACAAGTTAAAGATGAGAAAAGTCGAATCCAGATAGATTCCACACGATCTGAGTGAAGAGCAGAAAGTAGGTCACAAAATAATCCAAGAAGGTTTTCACCAACGTTATCTAAAAATTGAAATTTGATGAAATGTACGATGAGATAAAAGAAATTATTCAGGTAGTGACGGGAGACGAAAATTTAATAGTCATGGGTGACTGGAATTCGATAGTAGGAAATTGGAGAGAAGGAAACGTAGTAGGTGAATATGGATTGGGGATAAGAAATGAAAGAGGAAGCCGTCTGGTTGACTTTTGCACAGAGCATAACTTAATCATAGCCAACACTTCGTTCAAGAATCATGAAAGGAGGTTGTATACATGGGAAAAGCCTGGATATACTGAAAGGTATCAGATAGATTAAATAATGGTAAGACAGAGATTTAGGAACTAGGTTTTGAATTGTATGACATTTCGAAGGGCAGATGTGGACTCTGACCACAATCTATTGGTTATGAACTGTAGAATAAAACTGAAGAGACTGCAAAAGGTGGGAATTTAAAGAGATGGGATCTGGATAAACTGACTAAACCAGAGGTTGTACAGACTTTCAGGGAGAGCGTAGGGAACAATTGTCAGGAATGGGGGTAAGAAATACAGTAGAAGAAGAATGAGCAGCTTCGAGGGATGAAGTAGCGAAGGCAACAGAGATCTAGTAGGTAAAAAGACGAGAGCCAGTAGAAATCCTTGGGTAACAGAAGAAATATTGAATTTAATTGATGAAAGGAGAAAATATAAAAATGCAGTAAATGAAGCAGAAAAAAGGAATACAAACGTCTCAAAAATGAGATCAACAGGAAGCGCAAGATGGCTAAGCAAGGATGGCTGGTAGACAAATATAAGGATGTAGAGGCTTATCTCACTAGGGTTAAGACAATGTTTACTGAAATACTCTCTTTCAAATTCTGAATCTGGTAGGGGTAAAATACAGGGAGCGTAAGGCTATTTACAATTTGTACAGAAACCAGAAGGCAGTTATAAGAGTCGAGCGACATGAAACGGAAGCATTGGTTGGGAAGGGAGTGAGACAGGGTTGTAGTCTCTTCCCTATGTTATTCAATCTGTATATTGAGCAAGTAGTAAAGGAAACAAAAGAACGATTCGGAGTGGGTATTAAAATCTATGGAGAAGAAATACAAACATTGAGGTTCGCCGATGACATAAGTCTGTCAGAGACAGCAAACGACTTGGAAGAGCAGTTGAGCGGAATGTACAGTGTCTTGAAAGGAAGATAAAAGATGAACATCAACAAAATCAAAATGAGGATAATGGAATGTAGTTGAATTAAGTCAGGTGAAGCTGAGGGAATTAGATTAGGATATGAGACACTTAAAATAGTAAAGGAATTTTCCTATTTGGGGAGCAAAATAACTGATGATGGTGGAAGTAGAGAGGATATAAAATGTAGACTGGCAATGGTGAGGAAAGCGTTTCTGAAGAATAAAAATTTGTTTGTCAGGAAGTCGTTTCTGAATGCATTTGTATGGTATGGAAGTGAAACATGGACGATAAATAGTTTGGACAAGAAATGAATACAAGCATTCGAAATGTGGTGCTACAGAAGAATGCTAAAGATTAGATGCGTACATCACATAACTAATGACGAAGTATTCAGTAGGTTTGGGGAGAAGAGGAGTTTGTGGTACAACTTGACTAGAAGAAGGGATCGGTTGGTAGGACATGTTCTGAGGCATCAACAGCTCACCAATTTAGTATTGGAGGGCAGCGTGGATGGTAAAAATTGTAGAGGGAGACCAAGAGCTGAATACACTACGCAGATTCAGAAGGACGTAGGCTGAAGTAGGTACTGGGTGGCGAAGAAGCTTGCACAGGATAGAGTAGCATGGAGAGCTGCATCAAACCAGTCTCAGGACTGAAGACCACAACAACAACAACATCGAAATATAGTAGAACAGTTTCTTGGTGCACTTGATGAAAACCGGATATGAAATTACGAGTCAGAACTGAAGCCTCAGACGTCAGAATGAAAAAATTCGGATCCTCGAAGCAAAAAAAAATTCCACCACAAATAATGAAAGCTGAAACTTGGCACCATTACGCTAAACCTTATGTTTCCCTACTAACGAGCGAAATCCGTCCCGATCCACCATGCAGCCCTGATATGAGAAAGCCAGACACTGATTTGTTCCCAAATTTAAGAAACAACTCTGAGGAAAAACTTTTAATACAATTGATGAAGCTTTCAGTAGATGTCCCCAGTAATCAGAGAGATCAATAATGAAGGTGCCCTATCCAAAATACTGAAGTTAGCAAAACTTCGAGAAGCCGTCATAAAAACAATGGAGATTGTATTGAAGGTCTGGAAGGCTATTTTGGAAAAATAATATTTTCTTCAGTTCCACCTTATAGTGTGAAGAACTTGTGAAATGGCCCTTGTATAATTCCAACTGCAACTTCTCTACAGATGACAGGATACAATGAGAAAATTTCCACATATAACTAGACAAACGATCAAAATGACGATGCAGGTTACGGTAGGCAACGAAATTTTACTTTTCTTTGTAACTGTCATGAAAACAGTTAATCTTTAAGTCTTCGGATGTGCTGATAGAGAAAATGTTAATGCAAATGTGAGACTAGCTCTCATTTTGAATTTATAACAACATTATTGCCTATACAGGCTTACACATTTATTTACTTTGGTGTTATCCCTCGAAGAAAGTTGACTGAACGTGCAACCGCTTAGCCCGGCATTTGGAGTTTTCTGCCGGTGACTCCCTGACTTAGTGTCCAGCAGTAATCAGCTAACAATGATGCACTCCGCTTTCCCTGGTATCACATTTCCATGTCTTAAATTTGCTGGTGGTTGCATGCACCCACCTCGTCGGTTACACTATCACAGTTGTCAAGAAAGATGTCCGAGTGGGAATCTAGGAAAAGAACGTGTAGCACCCCAGTTTATTTTAACTGTGCAGAAGATTTGCTACAAGAACCTTGTAGTTTTCTACGCTCTTATGTCCTGGAAAGTTTGTTGATTTTCGACCAATGCATCGCAAGATAACTTCTCATCACCTGTCAGGTTGACGTTGAAATGCTTATTTTTGTGCAGTTTGCGTATCTGGCGACACAAGAAAATACACTCTCTTATTTTCGCATCGCTAGGAATGGAAATCTCTCGCTCAGAGGGAGAAATGCTTCATCAGTTTTCCCCTTGGCCTTAACGAAGTTTTTCATTAAGCCAAATTTTATATGAAAAGTACGGAGAATCATGTTCTTCGATTTGGTAAGTGCTCTGTGCATAACATAGTGTGATCTGATTCAAGTGATTGCCGCTTAGACCTGTCTTTCTTTTTACAATGAAGTGCTTTGGCATGACTGTTGCAGAGGCACAGGATGCAATAGAATTTCGTATAGCCGTGTTGTATCCCATGTACAGGAATATACCTGTGACTTCTGATCCCGGAAATCTGACGTTTAAAATTGTCATATTTCAATTGCAATAGCAATTATTTCATGTTGCCATATGTTTCTTTCATGTAAGGTGCATACCCAATCGGAATCGATGGTAACAAATTGCCGTTATACAGTAGCACAGATTTGAGACTTAATTTGGAGGAGTCGATAAATAAGTCACGCGGATCAGTTTTACAGTCAATTCCCATAGATGCCATTATTCCCCTTGCATCACAACAAAGTACCAATTTCCAAAAACTGGGAGGAATGAGATATGGCGGATTCAGACTGCCGTCACATTTCCCAAGACAATTCCACTGTTGTAGCCTTGAGACCAACAGTTCACCTTCATCTTTCGGCAGTTTCAGATCTCTCACTAGGATATTAAGTTCACACTGTGGTATTTTGTGAATCTCTGTAGACTCATCGGTACACGCAAAATCAAGATCTTCCGAAGAATAAGGCTTTGAAAAGGGACGTTGCAGCACTAGTTTCACTATCAAGATCTCCGTATGTTTAGGTATGTTAGGGTATGTCAAGGAAGACTTTTTTTGCTGGAAATACCATGTGTTCACGGAGTAGTCATAAATAAGTAACAGGTATTCACATGGTATGATGGTTCTTGCCAGATCATGGCTATATCAAATCCCTTGGAAGAACTTTTCGTTGCACCCACGAATGAAGACTCGAGACTCAAGATATGCAACATACATGAGGATACCAGGACTTGCCCTGGTCCCCAATTTCCTATCCAAAGCACAATCTGCACGCCTTCCTATTATATGGCGTTTTTGGCCTCATTTGCGATTACAGTGTAGTCTGTCCACAAATGTAGCCAAAATTGTGAGAACTGTTACACATTTGAAAGGCATATTGAATCACAGAACTTAGAATGACTATGTGCACAAACTACACTTCAGTAATATGATCTTCCAGCACACGAACAGATCACAGCTTGTAATAGATTTAAACTACCCTTAATGAAAAGTGCTCCCCTCCTTACTTCCCGTTCCCCTTTCGCTTGATGCTATGAGACCGTGCTAAAAATAGCGACAAAATACACATAGCTACTGCTGCATGAAACGTCATCACTCTGTCTACCATCAGTGGGGTTTCGAAGCCTATATGGGACGGGATTGACAATGAAACTAATAAAATATAATTATAATAATTAACTGTCCCTACTCAGCTTTCAGCTAATTTAAGTTTTTCACTGTCGTTCTCATTATCAGAGTGGTTAATATGGTTAAAAGGTATTTGTTTCGTCCCACGTACATTTTTCTCTGTTGGCATGTGCTACCAGAGGTTGTAGCGGTGGTATCTTTTGAGATTCAGTGCTATTCTCTGCTGTAATTTCCCGCAGCTCGTTTGCAGGACCATTGCGCGTGCTGTCAAAGAGACTAATACCATCTTACCGGTAAGCTAAGCGTTAAACACACAGTACCACTTCCCACATATTTGGATTGCAACTCTCAACGTAAAATAATCACCTGTATTGCAAACATTACCACTTTTCCCCCGTGTTGTAGAGGACGGAGAGATGGCTCCGCATCTGTGTTATTTTGAATACGGAAAACCTACTTTTTTAACCACTATTTGTTTTTTGTTTTTCTTTAGTTTGGCAATACAGGTGCTGAAATATCAAGTTGCGGGAATAACTTCCTTCTTATTTTCAAGACCGTATCATCTTCCAGTCTCTCAAGTGCGCCAATATTGTAAATCGGGCCCCGCGAATTGAGAAGTAGGCAGGTTCTGAATAATTACTACACTACGTAGTTATCTGAATGAGACAGCCGTAATGATGGCTCAACAGACATCGTGCAAGCCGGATATTCGCCTTCATACAGACTGACCCGCATTTCCACTGTAAAACCTATCAGTAGCATATCAAGGGTATTAGGTGCACAAAATAAAATGACATGGCACATTGTTTGAGCAAAAATGAGTATTATTCTCGATTGAAGGATACTTACGTTGCTACATGTGCCTTAACAGCTTGCCGCTAGGAACAGGAAGGGTGAAGAGGAACGTAACAATGTCAGACAAAAGATGGATATTGCTATACGTCGATAACAGTTTCTAAACTGATTACTTCAGACACTACGAATTATTACAGCAAGTCTCACATGCAAAAGCTTTTTCTTAATCAGAAATAACACATTTATAGTCAGACTATTGTATTTAGTGTAAAACGCAATATTTTTAATATAACAAGGATAAAAGGGAGAAAGTTACTGATCTATTTGAATAAGTTTTTTAATGTCTTCAGCAGGCTCTTTATTATTTCCAAAATCAGCTTATGCGTTTCCACATTCTCTCGTTTTCAAAGGCTATAAAATATCACACAAAACTGGCATCAGAAGCTATGACAACATTTTACATTAGAGACATTACAATGAGTAGAATATGGCTTACCGGTGTTACGTCAATCATATAAAATTGTTCATTACGTACTTCGTATCTCGTCAGCGTTCTCAATCACGAGAAAAGTTCAAATTGGTACCAAGGGACAAATTGGAGGCAAAGTGGACTAAGCCGCTAGGCAGCACTGGATACGTGGCACACGATGCGTTTGTTTGTTTACATCTACATTTTCATCGTGAAATCGTGTAAAACAATTTCATCAGTAAACAAATCATGTAAATCACTTTACAATGATTTAAACAAAGCCGTTCTTTACAAAACAATGTGTAACACTATACTTTCAGTGGTCTAAAATAATACATTAGCAGTAGTATAGCACTGGTTTTTACATGACAGCGTTTTGGTTGGAGCTTTAGTTAAATTGATGTTTGAGTGTTAAGGAGTTTCAATTAGAGAAGGCAATCTAGGATGGAGCCATATACTATTGATGGAACTGATATATAGGGTTCAAAGACTGCACCTTCCCAAATTGTTTGAATTTCCTGAACACATGCATTTTCTTCCTATCAGGTAGGACTGATAGAGGAGGTAGAGAAGATCCAACGAAGAGCGGCGCGTTTCCTCAAGGGATCGTTTAACTGGCAAGAGAGCATTACGGAGATGCTAAACAAACCGCAAACAGAGATATTAAAGAGATGAGCTTTATTGCAGTTTCTGTGACGGAGCGAACGTATTCGAAAACTTAACACGATTGGCCGGCCGTGGTGGCCGAGCGGTTCTAGGCGCTACAGTCTGGAAGCGTGCCACCGCTACAGTCGCAGGTTCGAGTCCTGCCTCGGGCATCGATGTGTGTGATGTACTTAGGTTAGTTAGGTTTAAGTACTTCTAAGTTCTAGGGGACTGAAGACCTTAGCAGTTAAGTCCCATAGTGCTCAGAGCCATTTGAACCATTAACACGATTGGAAGTCTGAAATCCATTGTTTATAATCTTGGATTTGGAGCCGCCGATCTAGAATGGACAAATTTGATATTTATTTGTTTAAACATATACTGCATGAGTTCCATTATGAGACAGGTACTAAAAAAGTATCCAGACAGATTTTCATAGAATAACATTGACTCCTCTCAGTAAAAATTATTAGTTCTTATTTTGCCTTTGATACTGAACACATGTCATCATATGACAAAATTGCATTAAGCTTACCTCGCCAGGTAATGAGAAATACACATTCCTTCAAGAAACGTAAAATTAACCTGATGAAAACATCTCTTAACATCATATTCAACAAAGAGTGTACGTCACTTAAAATAGTTCCGAAAAGTGTCATAGTCAAAATTAACTGCAGAATTAAAGTTGCCAGATTTGCTAAGCAAAAATGTGGAAATTTATGGCTAAAAACAGAGATAAAAATGCAATACAAGAAAAAAGAAAAATAACATTATCTACAACTTGCATCTGCAGCTCGGACACAGAATCTCACCTTTACAATTCTCACACATTCTACAACACATAGACGATAAAGTAGATAAAGAAGATTATCTTATCCAAACACAAAAAGAAAATAGAAGCCTTAAAATCTCTGAACAATTCAGAGTGGGATAAAAACAATCAGCTAAGCCAACACAAACTTTTTGATAGAGTTATTAATACAACTGACATCGAATTTAGCAGCAGTGAACTCACTTTATTAAGTAAAGGTCTGAATCATAATCTTGGAACAAATCTCAATAATCACAGTAATAAAAATCTCATAGCATGCACAAAACTTGCTTGTGAAACAGCAAAACTAGACACATGTGAGAAAAATGCACTTGCATACAAAACACCCGCAAAAACACTGAACTTAAAGATTTGAAAAGTATTAACAGCTAACTGTCTGAAAGTAAAGAACTTATAGTAACAGCTGACAAAGGAAATTCTTTAATCGTAATGCATGAAAGAGAATATGTAGAGAAAACGTTGCAATTTTTCCATAGAACTGTATTACTGAAATAAAGTCAGATCCTACAATAAAATTCCAAACTAAACTCAGAAAGCTGCTACAAAACTGTAACTTTTTACTAAACAAATATGAAATACGTAACTGCATAGCAACAAATCCCTCAGCACCAAAACTGTCCCATTCAGCCTATTGTTAACTCAAGAAACAGCCCTGCATACTTCATAAGCCATAAACTAAAAGACCTCATTATCAAATAGTATACATTAGAAAATAACTACAATGTACATAACAGACATGGACTCATAAGCTAAATTAAAGACATCCAAATCCCACTAACAGCTAAATTAGCATCATTAAACATTGTCAACCTATACACAAACATCCATGTCAATGAGACTTATAACATTATAAGAAACATTATAAGAAACAATCTGCTTCAATAAAAGAAAATTAATATTAAAGAGATCTGTGCACTCATAGAAATACTTTCACTTGTTCTAGAGCATAAGTACTTTAGGTTCAACAACAAGATGGTTTGTCAACAGGAAGTAGCTTACCTGACATTTACATATTCTAGAACAAAAATTCTTTTCAACCAACCAGACATCTCAAACAAAATAATCTACTGCAGAAGATATGTTGATGATACAATCTTGCTTTTTGATGGTACAAGCAATAAAATAGATACATTAGCGGCAAAGTGCACAAAAATATTAAATTCACAGTGGAACATGAAATTAATAAAAGCATTAACTTTCTTGACCTGAAAATTTGTAATAGAAACAATAAACATCAATTTAGAATTTTACAGAAAATCTACAACCACAGATGTCATTACTGACAACACATCTTGCCACCCCCACTAACAAAAAATGGCATATTTCAGACCGATGCTACACTGAATTAAAAAAGTACCAATGAGTGACACAGTCCAACAAAATGAAATCAATAAAGTTAAAACAGTTGCTCATAATAATGGATATAAACCCATAATAATAGAAAAACTCTACAACAAAATGCAGACAAAAACTACAGATCCACTTCCAGCAGTCACTCCAAGCCAAATCAGTGTGCCACAGAAGCCAAACCTAATTTGCTGCTCTCCCATACATAGGCCCACTATCATACCAAATAGCGAACTTATTTCAAAAGAAAAATATCACAATTAGCTTTTCCAGAAATATTAAATTAGAACAAAAAGTAATCCATGATGTAAATACCTCCAAGAGTCCCTACCTTAAATCAGGAACATACAAACTCAAATGTGATACCTGCCCAAAATTCTACATTGGACAGATGGGCAGAAGTTTTGAAATTAGATGCAAAGAACACATTGATGCTTTAAGACGTGGTAACTTGAACAAATATGCATTTGCAGCCCATATTGCTGAAGAAAACCATTCAGTGGGAAACAATGAGAACAAATAAAAAATTTACATTTAGCTGAAAAAGGAGCCACTATGAATATATTACAAGAAATAGAAATACACACACTCCAAAACAGCGCCCCAGACAATATCCTTAATGAAAAAACAGAGTTAGCTGACACCCTTTCCCTGGAAAATTTCCAAAAATTATTTTCCAACCTCTAAAGCAAATAATAGTAGTACACCTATCTGCAGATCAAGTAGCAAATTTATATGTTACTATAATTCTCATGAAGCTAAATGTAATTAAATAATGTACGATTTTACCTATACAGCACTAAAAAAGATTATAATTAATGTAACAGTATCAACTTAAAAAATCAATGTCTCTGTACTAGTGTAAAAGGCATTTCAGCTGCATAAGTGAATATATGATCCTTTCCAAACATAGGACATCTTCAAATATCACGATATATCATAGCATCTTTGATACTCATATGTTTGTAGGTTCTTTGTATGTATCAAAACATGTTGTGCATGGTGGAAATCTTCTCGGTGACAAATCTAAAGTGTTCAGTGAGAAAAATTTACGTGTGCAACAATAAGAATGCAATGGGAATGTATTCACATCTGTTGGACGCATGTTATGAAAACAAACACTCCAAACCGACAATTCACGTAATTCACATGCAACGAAAATCTGTAACGCAACCATCAGTGTATGGAGTGCTTATAATTATGTATTATTTATATTTTAGGACAAGTAATCTGTAAAAAACACACCACATGTCATAAGGAAAGCGTGTACACCGTCTGAAGATGAATCACAACGATACGAAACCGGTAACGGTACCCTTTGAATAAAGGAACTGAAAGTAAATTTGTGACTGGTTGCTGTCCTAACACCATCAACATTTGTCTTCAAATAACAGCCACGGTCTCTATCATGCCATCATATGACAAAATTGCACTGAACACTTTACTTGCTACTGAATGCCTGAATTGTAATCTCATATGAAATAAAACGAGAGTAGCAATCATCAATCAGCCTGACATTTTTAAGGTGATCTTTCATCAGTTTCACTTACCACTTAAACCGTCTTATTGATTTTTTGTCATTTCAATCCACTAAACAGTGTTACTGTAATTAACACACTGAAACACGTAAACTGACATTAGGTAAATCAGCTGAACTCTCAAGTACTTTCTCCAATTATTTGTTGTGTGTATCAGCGAGCTTACCATTTCCCATATTTTCTCAAATCTGTTTCCACTGCAAACAAAGATATGTTGAGGTCATTGTTGCTACCTGTCCTTCACTGAATGTGGAACAGCACTTCTTCAAAAACTTGCATATGTAACATGCTGCCTGAAAGTTATGAGCACAAGTCGACCCCAGTCCCTTTGTAACCGTCAGAATGAATTCAACGACACTTGCGACTAATCTACTATCTACATCTGCATGTACATGATTTCTCTGCAATTTACAATTAAGTGTCTGGCAGAGGCTTCATCGAACCACTTTTGACCTAATTCTCTACCGTTCCGCTGTCGAACAACGCAAGGAACCACGAACACTGAAATCTTTACTTGCGAACTCCGATTTCTCTTCTTTCATTTTGATGATTATATCCCCCTGTGTAGGAGAGCACCAAGAAAATGTTCTCACATTCTGAGGATAATGTTGGTAATTTAATTTTCTTGTGAAGGCCCTGCTGCCGTGATAAACGCTTTTCTTTTGTGGTAAGTTCCTATGGGACCGAATTGCTGAGGTCATCGGTCCCTAGGGTTAGAGACTACTCAATCTAACTTAAACTAACTTACGCTAAGGACAACCACACACACTCATGCCCGAAGGAGAACTCGAACCGCCGACGGGGTGAGCTGCGCGAACCGTGACAAGGCCCCTAGACCGCGTGGCTACCGGGCACGGCGCGCCTTTGTTTTAGTGACTGCGACCTCAAATGGTGTATCATATCCGTGGAGATCCCTCCCCTGTTTCGCGATAATACAAAACGAGCTGCCCATCTTTGAACTTTCTCGATGTCTTGCGCTAATCCTATCTGATGGGGGGAAGCGTAGTGTACACCGATAAGCCAAAACATTATGACAACCTTCTTAGTAGTTTGTTTGTCCATCTTTGGAACGAAATACATCAGTGTTTCTTCGTATCAGGGATCCAACAGTTTGTCGCTAGTTTTCTGGAGGTATGCGATATTAAATGTCAACGCACAGGTCATGTAATTCGCGAAAATAACGGGTCACTGATTTTCTTATGCGTGATGGCACCCGAAAGCGACCCAGATGGCCTCCATAGGATTTACTTTAGACGAATTTGGTGACCGATATAACAACGTGAATTCACTACGATGCTTCCCAACTACTGTGGCACGGTTCTGGCTCCGCGACACTGACAGTTATACTACTGGAAAACGATATCACCGTTGTGGCAGGTATCAAGGATAAACGGATGCACGCGATTCGCCGCTGTCATCGTATCTTAGATTACTATCACAGGTCCCACGCAAGCGCAGGAAAAGAAAATGACCAAATGTGTGTGAATTCCTAAGGGGCCAAACTGGTGTCGTCATCGGTCCCTAGATTTATACACAAAACTAGCTTAAAGTAACTTATGCTAAGAACAACACACACACCCATTCCCGAGAGAGGACTCGAACCTCCGGCGGTAGCAGTCGCGCAATCCGTGACATGGCGCCCCAAACCACGCGGCCACTCCGCGCGGTAAGCTCAGCAGAGTGTCTCCCACAGCACAATACTGCTCCCACCATCCTGCGTACCTGGCGCGCTGCACTAATGTTATACAATCTCGACCGAAAGCCTTGCCTTTCTTAAATGTTTTATGCTGCTTTGCTACACCGAGGTTATCTACTTCGAAGTTACTCATGTTGGCAGTTGTTCTTGATTCGACATGTGGAGTACTTACTTAGTCTTCTTTTGTGAAAGAATTGCAGAAAACTCTGCTTTAGTCATCAATAACATCATCATTGTAATCGAGCAGTGAAGGTGTTGATAGTGTCTTGCCACTGGTGTACTTTACATATCACCAGAACTTTTGGGGTTTTCTGCGAGATTTCGAGATTGAAATTTGTCGTAGAAGCTATTAAAAGCATTTCACGTTATAAGGACGATCAGCCAACTGCAGAATCTCATATCAGTAATCGTCGTCGATGCCCATGACGCAGATTCTTTTCTCTCACGGGGATTTTGTGCCTGCTCTTAACTCTGTTAGACTGATCAGCCTTCCCCTCCACCCCATCATCCTACTCAACTCCCCTCACCCTCCTTTCTTTCACGTTTTATGTCTCTATCTGTATCTCTCTCACACACATTCTTTTCCGTTTTCCATTTCTAGTGTCGGATCCATTGCAATATGTGTTCGCTCGAAGTCCAATCGCTACAAGACGAAGTCAAATTAAACTCCTTTCAGCCGTCAATTTTCAACCTTATTTTATGTGGCAACCAGTTTCCGCGTTTTACTGCGCCATCTTCAGGCTCCTGATCGACGTGTAGGAAGAATCTACCTTGAGAATGAGATTTTCACTCTGCAGCGGAGTGTGCGCTGATATGAAACTTCCTGGCAGATTAAAACTTTGTGCCGGACCGATAGTCGACCTCGGGACCTTTACCTTTCGCGGGCAAGTGCTCTACCAACTGAGCTACCCAAGCACGACTCACGCCCCGTCCTCACAGCTTTACTTCTGCCAGTATTTCGTCTCCTACCTTCCAGAGTTTACAGAAGCTCTCCTGCGTACCTGGTAGAGCACTTGCCCGCGAAAGGCAAAGCTCCCGAGTTCGAGTCTCGGTCCGGCACACAGTTTTAATCTGCCAGAAAGTTTCAAGAATCTACTTTGTTTGAGATCAAAAAAGGGGCCAACAATACTGGTATTAGTAGATATTTGCTACAGTGATCACTTTAACCTTCACCTGCCGACTGTTAGGAAAAAGCTGAAACTGGTTGCCAAATAAATAAAGGTTAAAAATGGACGCATGAAAGATATTTAATTTGACTTCCTCTATCCAACAGCCGAGTTCCGCAACCATCTCTAAAAAAAATGGACATGCAGAGACAATTACTAAGAGGTACAGGGAGTTTCAGAAATACTTTCCCTTCCGCTTCGATTACATTTGAAATCTAGAGTGAGTTTCCACTCACATAATTAAGAAAGTTTTATTTTCAAAAGCACCACCGCGTTTCACAAGGATATTGGTTCTTTGAATTATAGCGGTTAGCATCAAAGTTTTCAATTACCTTTCACGTACGTTCCTTTTGTCCTTCATCGGACGCATCCAAGACATAAACATGCTACTTAGACTCACACCCTACATTTCCAAGCGAGTCTTGACGTACTGCATTCGCTCTTGTTGCTATTCGGCTCTCCATTTCACCCAGAATTTTTCACGCTGGCGGAGTCTTATACAAAAACCTACTAAATCGCCACTTCCTGTGAGATCATGCGACCCTGGAGGAGAAGGCTGCAACACCAATTCCACACGCCGTTTACAGATACAGTATCCCTAAGGCCCCTCATTATTTATAAATACTTTTCCACGCAAGTGTTAACGCGATGTTGCTGCGTCCTGTTGAAAAATATAAGTTTCACCATGTTCTCACAATAGGAAAACGGGCTGAGCCCCAATGCATGCAGATATGTGACTTCAGTACGGTCTTTTCCTCAAAAACTGGTCAGGTTCTAGTAGCAGTCGCGCGCTGAGGATTCAGTACAAACTTAATCATATATACAGGCAGTTCATCTATTCCGGGTATCGACAAGCTCTACCATATTTGCTTGTTATCGAAACTGATGTTGGCAATATATTGGTCGCAGGGATTTCCAGATTTTCAATAATATAACTGTGTTATAAAGTCGTGCAGGAAGCTTGCGACTATTATAATAATCAGTAGTTCTCCATTCAATAAGAGTGGATCGCACAGGTAAAAGTCAAACATCAGGGAAGGAACGACTTCATTGCTGATATAGTGCTGACTAGTCTGCGAACAATTGTTTCACACGCAAATTGAAACGCCATAGCTACGAGCAGCAATCGCTTCTGGATATCTGATGATGGACAAATTTCGAAATTCTTCATGCGAACAGTAAAATCATTCCTTGCCTTATGTCTGACTTTTACTGCCGTGACCCAGACAGCCTGAATGTAGAACTATTGACAGTTTTAATTTCAAGATTGATGTCGGATGATAAATGACGAAAGAAGTAGTTTCTTCGTGTGATATAATTACAAATTAACAACTTTCGGGTTTTTCCCTTTATTTCTACTGTGAAACTTTCCCTCTTGTCAAATTTCATGAATTTATGTCAACGGGAAGTACCATAGGTTTTGATATGTGAGTTTGGTAATATCAAGTATCAGAAGCTAACGTTTATTATACCGTCAACCATGGATCATAGTATGTGACATAAATTTCAACGTCATACGTAAACCTGTTCCTAAGAAAAACGGGTTTCAGCAGACGGACGACAGACAGAGAGATATGAAACGACAAGAAAAATTTCCTGTGATATATCACAAATCTTCGGTTTTCGGATTTTTCCTATGGTTGTACTGTGAAATCTTGCTTCTCGCCAAATTTCGTGATTCTAGTTTAACGGGAAGTTAACCATAGGTTACGATGAGTGAGTTTGCTGGTGTCAGAATATGTGACATAATAGCCTTATCTTTATATTTCATTGACGAAACTACAATTTTGTACATCGTCAGGAGACCGTAGGCCTTTTTGTACGTGACATAAATTTCAACGTGATACGCCGACCCGTTCCTGGGGAAAGAGTTTTTAACAGTCGGTCAGACAGACAGACGGAGAAAAAAGTGATCAAATAAGGATTCCACGTTTTTCGGCGTTTATCGACTGACGTACATAATCCTAAAAAAAACGCCACGTTTATCTCTTCTCAGAAAACACCGTAAAACAGCCTCTCTTGCTCAACTGCGTCATGTGGCTGCTGTAGACGTCATATCCTTACGTTTAGGCAGGTCACTGGTCCGCTTAATGAACACCACCGCTCAACACTAATCGTGAAAGGAAACTGTTATCTTCCATCTCCTCAAGCAGAATTAAATAATAAAGCCCTATACAATTTCTTTTCTAGTGGGCCCGAGTAGCACCTGCACAGTTGGTATAGCAGATATAATATTGTTCGCTACATCTATTTTAGTTTCTGTGCCTACGTATGGCATATTATGCTAACGTCTTACCGGGCGCGACGCAGGGCATATTGCATCTTCGAGGGTATGTATCAGTTGTCTTTCAGTTATATCATGATCACATTGGTTCTACGTACTTTTATTTGCGTGATCTCGGTAAAATTTTGACGCCATTTTTGACAGCACCGGCGATATGAATGCTGCATGTTTACAACGGAAAATATTTCACGGAAACTCAGGTATTAGGCTTAATTTTCAGACGCTATATATTGTGGTTTTAGGTAAATAGTAAATGTTCTGTTGTCGTAATTTACCCCGTTTTCGTTTATAGTGTCAATAAAATTTTCCAGGTATAACTTATGTGTAAAATTTGTTTGTCCGTTATCGACGCTTTTTCCTCTATGAGCGTAAAATTCCACTTCCTCTGAAATATTCATTTTATGGCACTTAGATAGATTGTGTAGAATTTTTAGGCATCTTCAGTATTTTCTGCCAAGCGTTTTCGGATTTTGAAATATAAATAAAATATTGCTTACTTGTAATATTATAATAAATTTTATATCGGATGAAAAGATACGAACTTCAGAATATACTTAGGAAGCATACAGAAAACTGCGAAAGCAACATATCCCCATTTTACTTACATTTAAAAAACCAAAAACATAAGGCAAAGTTATGGGAAATTGTCAACGACAAACACAAACCATTGAAAACATAGAATGAAATTTCCACTCATCCCCCAGGCTGTGGCTAAGCCATGTCTCCGCAATATCCTTTCTTCCAGGAGTGCTAGTTCTGCAAGGTTCGCAGGAGAGCTTCTGTGAAGTTTGGAAGATAGGAGACGAGGTACTGGCGGAATTAAAGCTGTGAGGACGGGGCGTGAGTCGTGCTTCGGTAGCTCAGTCGTAGAGCACTTGCCCGCGAAAGGCAAAGGTCCCGCGTTCGAGTCTCGGTCCGGCACACAGTTTTAATCTGCCAGGAAGTTTCGTTGAAAACATATTATATACGTAAAGCCACAAAGTAATACGTCTGAAATATAAACGTAATCACTGATTTCCCACGAAACGTAATTCCCTTTGTAAACATATGGCATCTCTGGAGAAAGGGCTTTCAATAAAATTGTCAAAATTTTACAAAGATTGCGCTGATAAAAGTACATAGAATTAATGTGATCATAACATGACAGAAAGACAGCAGATACTTGCACTCCAAGATACAATATGGCCTGCGTCGTACCGGCTAAGACGTTAGCCTAATGTCCCATACGTAGGCATTGGAACTAACATAGGCATAAGGAGCAATGTTATAGCTATTACAACATCTACACAGGTGTGCTTGGCAACAGAAAAACGCCGAAACGAGTTCGTCGTCTAATTTTGTAATCACTATGAGCAAATGAATCAATAGTGCAGCACAAATCTGTGCCAAAAATAAAATTGGCCTTGAAGCTATACACGTCGTTGAACACTACCATTGTAGAAGTTGAATCCTGTATCGCTTTCATACTCAAATGTCACTGCAAAGACGCCGCACAAGCACACTGAGAACGACTAACTCTCATCTGGCACGACCAATACATTTCTTTCGATTCTGTATTTCTTGAACCAGCACACGGGGTGACCAGCGGATTTTATTTTACATAAACAACCAGTGTCCTGAAACTAGTGGCGCCACCGTCTGTTACTTCGAGCTGTAGGAGACTCGATGCTCTACTCTAAAAGAAAATCACGCTGCATTGTCATAACTGAACTGCACTTTTGAAACTAAGGACACAGAATGACCTTGGTTGGTGTGATGTCGCCATCTCTGCTTATTACACAACCGCTGGATGCATGCTACATTACGACGTTACTGGCGTCTCTCTTACCTGCATTAATTAAAAGACTTATTGCTAATGATTTAGGGAAACGGATAATGTAGTGTCCGACTAAGAACACTTATTGTCAAACGAACCCCTCCCCCCCCCCCTCCATAACTCCTCTCGCTGACCCCTCCCCCCCCGCCAACCCCCCTCGGACACTGCGATTTACTATCGGAACCCCAAGACATAGCAAACACATTTAAATACGCATAATTAATTCATATTTTGCAAATCACTATACATGACCGATCCTTTCACACTGAAACTCTCAAGTGAACAAACGTGGTGTCAATAATCATATTTAAAACGAATTGAAAACTTCGTCCGAACACTGCCAGTCTCCGCATGATCTCTGCCTGCCCACTGTCGACAGCCAAGTAGCTACTAAGCGCTCGCGTCCAGCAACAATAATGAGACTTTATTCAAAAAATCGTCAGCGGACATCGAATACTTAAAAATTTCATCTCTTCAAAAACCGGAGGCGCCTGCAACAATGCCACTGTGATTAGGCAGTTCGATATATCTGCTCTCTATTGTTTTAAATGCGAGGGACTTTCAATAAGTAATGCAAGACATTATTTTGTGTTCTCAGTCAGTTTAGGTTCGAAAAACTTGAAATCTATCTTGGGACATCATAGAATTTTCTCACTTCAGCGCCTATAGTATCATGAAATTTCGAAAGGTAATGCCGCTATTTACAGCCTTCAAAACGGCTTATGCCCCGGAGGTGCTTTTCATACAGAGATCTATCACTGAGTCTCTTTTGACGGAAAACTAGAGCATTGCAGATATTCGTAGGTGCTAACAGAACGTCTACGGAGACCTGTCAGTGAACAAAAGCACGGTGAGTCGTTGTGCGACGTGTCTGCTTTCATCGCAGAAAAGTCACCCGCGTATCGGACGGTGGCACACAGCTGTGACTCCTACAGTTTTGGGACGTGCGGACACTCTCAATCGGGGTGATCGACGGATACAGTCAAACACTTCGCTTCACTTCTTTGTTGGTAGTGTTGACACACTTGTCCACAGTTTGTGGAGCTCCCAAAACTTAACTGGACTATTCTACCTCATCCACCCTACAATCCGGAACTTACACCTATCGACTTTAATCTGTTTGGCACAACACAGTACGAGCCTTTTCAGCAAGATTAATCCGATTTCAGAAGACTATCTTCCAATAAATGAAAAGAAAAGCTTGATGTGTGTTCTAATTTTCACACCGTACCTAGAAGTTTATCTCTTCATGGGAAGGTGGGAATCACTACGTGGATGAGAGGAGACTACAGAGTCGGCAAGTTGCCTCCAAAGTCGACCAGCAGAGCGGTACCAAGCGGGCAAACAGAACCTCACAGTAAATTAGCATACGACCGTCGCATTCAACGAAGTTTATGTTGAGAAACAATGTTTTGTTGCCAAAACACTGGGGAATAGTATAGTGTACAGGAATCCTGAATAAAAGCGACCTGGTTCCAGGAAAAAATGTATTGCATTATTTATTGAACGCCCGTCGTAACAGCTAATATTTCGGACATGTGATGATGCAGGATCCTAATAAGCTCGACCAACGCCGAGTGGTCGACAAACAAGAGGGTGAACGAGTTGAATGTTGTGATCAGGGACGCGTACCTGCAACAACATCAACCGGCAACTGCCAACTGGAGCCGACGTAATCATCTAGGTACGGTTGCGAAACTTAGAATACACATCAAGTTTTTCTTTTCATTGACTGGAAGAAGTCTTCTGAATTCGAATTAACTTTTGTAAAACTCCTCGTACTGTGTTGTGTCAGCCGTACCACATTCCAGTTCATATTTCCTTCTGTAGACTCTACTGGACACTCCATCATTGGCGGCGATGGCTATCGGGTACACTTCCTCCCCCTGAGCTCCAAAAATGAAGTCAGTTCCCACTCTGCCTCAGTCGAAAGCGTTTACGTTCTTTCCTCATATCTTCCATCATCCTGCTGTGCTCGGCGTGATGAATGGCTCTGCGTTACAACCGTTCACGACCGGAATAACTCCGGACCGCCGTATATATACGTAGATTTACTGTGCAGTGGCTGTAATCTCCGTCGCCGTCGTTATTGCCGCAAATAACTTGAGAATATAAACTGTAGCTACTACAGACACATAATGAGAAACGATTTGGATGAATGTAAACGTCAAGCAGTATAATGCTTCTATAGATAACTTGTCCGACGACCTAGAGAGGCAGAATACTTAAAGAATCTTTCTCATTAACTTCATTATCATACTAATGTCATCTGGGGAGATTTCGAATTATCGAATTGTTCAAATGTGTGTGAAATCTTATGGTACTTAACTGTTAAGTACACCAGTCCCTAAGCTTACACACTACTTAAACTAAATTACCCTAAGGACAAACACACACACACCCATGCCCGAGGGAGGACTCGAACCCCCGCCGGGACCAGCCGCACAGTCCATTACTGCAGCGCCTGAAGCCGCTCGGCTATTCCCGCGCGGCATCGAATTATCAGACACGCCTGTGATATTCAAGTGGTTGAAATATAGCTACTCGTCCGTGGTAGCTTTCTGGAGATTGCATTAAACAGTTAGTCACAGGCGAGTGGAAATGTCTTAGTTCTCTTAGTGACAAACAGAACAGGTCAGTTTGATTCTGTTACTGTTGAGACGGAATTAGTGTCCACGATGGTGTACGTGCAACATTTAATAAGTACGCATCACATTTTTTTTTTCTTCGGCTATTTTCGGTTGAAGAAATGTGACACTTGTTTTGGGACATCGCGGGACATACCAGCTGCAGTCTCCACAGTTTCATAAACTTCCAGTAGCTGGCGGCACTATACGTAGCCTCCAAAATGGCGTCTGCAACGGAACTACGTCCAAGCAGATTGAATCTCATTTGGCGCTTGGAGAATGTCTACGGAAAGCTGGCAGTGAACAAAAGCACGGTGAGTCACTGGGCGAGGCGTCTGTCATTATCGCAACGATGTTGTCGCACACCTGTCCCATCTCCATTGTGTCGGCCGTGACTCCTTCAATTTTGGAGAATCTGGTCACTCTCATTCGAGTGGCCGATGGATCACAATTAAACACATCGCTGTGCAACTGGGTGTCTCTGTTTCTAGTGTTGACACACTCGTTCATAGTTGGGATACTCAAAGTTATGTGATTACTTGCTTCCTCGCCCCCTAACAGACGATCATAAAGAGCAAGGAAGGATCATCTGTGCGGAACTGCTTGCACGTTACCTGGCTGACCGTGAAATTGTTTTGTCGATCACCGTCATAAAACTTCACAGGACTTTTCTGCCTAGTCCACCCAACACCCTGTATCTCGCACCTTCCGTCCACCATCTCTTTCGCCCAATGAAGGAAGTACTCCGCGAGAAGCAGTACGTGGATGATTTGGGGGGGGGGGGGGACAAGGGGTACAGACGGAGAAAGACGCTGGCTCAAATGGTTCACATGGCTCTGAGCACTATGGGACTTAACATCTGACGTCATCAGTCCCCTAGACTTAGAACTACTTAAACCTAACTAACCTAAGGACATCACACACATCCGTGCCCGATGCAGGATTCGAACCTGCGACCGTAGCAACAGCGCGGTTCCGGACTGAAGCGCCTAGAACCGCTCGGCCACAGTGGCTGACGCCGCTGGCTCCGACTTTGACTAGTAGAGAGGTGCCATGATATAGGTCCTGCCACTAATATGGCGTAAGCCCGCTGCACTGGACGGAGACTGGGTTGAAAAATAGGGTTTTGTAGTCAAAATTTTGGAGAATAATAATACCATCTATTGGAACTGTGAATAAAACCAACCTGATTTCGTAAAACAAATACGTTGCGTTACTTATTGAACACTTCTCGTGCAATAAAACTTTTTCAACAAGCAAATTAAAACTGAAGCAAGCGAATAATGTGTAGCTAACAGTGGAACATTAACCAGCATTATTCCCTTTCTCGTAATGTTGGTGTTTACGAAGACATGAACAGCAATGCGTCTTTTTTTAAATATTACCGTACATTTTTCCTTTCAATAATTTACTTCCTCTTTCCAACACTTGTTTATAAACGTATCACAGCATTCCAAACACTTGAATATGAATTCACGATGG
The DNA here is from genome assembly GCF_021461385.2 of Schistocerca piceifrons. NCBI lineage: Eukaryota > Metazoa > Arthropoda > Insecta > Orthoptera > Acrididae > Schistocerca > Schistocerca piceifrons. The sequence continues at coordinate 1,222,640,996 of NC_060138.1, read as the reverse complement.
ACGTCCAGCACTTAATGCCTTCCGTCCATGTCATGTTCAGCATGACTGGTGTGCTCTGTCCTCGTGTCTCCATTTGTTTACTGTCACCTCCAGCAAGCAGAAGTGTTATCCCACATACCTGCATTGTTTGCTAGAGCAGGTGAGTCAAAGCTCATTTTGCGTTAGTTTTTAACAACATCGTATTTATGTCAATGGAACACTGACGTACGTTTTGGGGCTGGTCGTCAGGAGAGGAAATTGATTATAGGCTAGCATTTTAAAAAGATAACGGACCTCTGTGCATATATTCCTAATGAACAAAGATACAAGAAAAGAAATTATGCTGGTTAATTTTCTTCCTGATAGCTACACAGCATTTGTTTTATATTCTTTTTATTTTGTTGCTGGAGAAAACATCGGAGTACTCAAGATAAATGGGACTATGTACAGCATAACTTGTGCGCGTGTCAAAAGCAATATTTAAATAGTTACGAAAATCGTGGCAATTAACAGATTTCAAATTTCCGGAGTAGTTAACACATAACAGTCATCTCTAGGGACGAATATGTGACATTGGTACTTCACATTTGCTGCACGATTGCTGTGGCCCTCCGTCTAGAGGTAGAGGAGTGCGTAAAACGTTGTTAGAAAGTGTCTGTTTACTGTAGTGTAATTTTACGCCATAAATGAGTCTCCTTGTGACATTGTTACACTGTAGCTCTGAAAATGCTTTAGCTTACTAGGCAATGTCTGACTTAACTTTTCAGAATTAAAGCATAAACAGCGGAAGAGAGTATTTGTACCGCAAACATCCTCTAATACGGATTTTGTGTGATCATAACCATTTTTACGGGTTGATAGAATGTTTTGTAGAGACTGGTTACCTACATGACTCAAGAAAAGGCCACTCGGGACGACCAGCCTCAGCTGAAACCCTACTCAGTAAAGAGTCCACTCCATCAAAAAAGATATTCAACGTAACCGCTGAATACAGTGATACAGAAACAACATTTTCCCTTATAATTTCAACAGTTGAACTTTGGAATGACAGTACTGATTAGCAAATGAGGCCTTTCAAAATGAACAGTCGTCATTGTCAGATTTAGAGATGAGACACACTTCCATCTCCAATGGGGCGTCAACGAACAGAACTGGCTCAACTGGGATACTGTGAGTCCGCACGTTCAAGAGACTGGATATGCTGTGGAATGCTGCCCTTACAGTCCAGATCTCAGCCCGTATGATTATATCTTTTGGGACTGTCTAAAGGATTGGATCTTCCAAGATGCATTCTGCAATCCTCCAGAATCCCCATACTGCAATTTCCAGAAAGATGTTTACATTCGAAAATGGAGATATTTGGTAGTTCATCACGGAATTCTGTTCAAGACTCTGGGCAGTAGTTCCTGTACAAAGTAACGCACTTTGAAAATATTTGCTACTAAATTACAGGCTGTCTGCTGTATTATAAATATGGTAACACGATTACATCACTCCACATTATGTCGCAGTAGACATAAATTATATAACATCTATTTTGCGACATTCTGTAGGTGTTCGTGCATTCTAGTCATAATAAAATTGTAATAATATTAAAAGGCACGATCATGACTTACTGTCACGATTTGTTGTTGCCACACACCGTTGGGTGGCTTGCGGAGTATAAATGTAGATGTAGGTGTATTAACCTGAACGAAAATAGCTCTTTCGAAGGTCTACGCAACACATTACTATTTAATCAGAAAAAGACGAACCATACGGAAAACTGAAATTAAAATTTAAGTAAAAGATAGAAATCGAAAATAAGGGATACAATGTAGGAAGACATATGAATCGGATCCCCATCGTAGGTGCTGGAGTATTAGAGTCTGATCTATCATTCTATATCTAGCAACTAACTGGCTACCTATTATCACTATTTCGAATCCTGTACGGTACACATTGCGAGAAGCACTACCAAGTACGCAGTTACTGTGAAGAGGGATTGACTACAGCTGAAAAACGCAAGCTGTAAACACAAGGCTGGGCACGAGAAAGGTCTATATTAAAGGACATCTTCTAAACACCATGAACTGCACTTGAAACTATTTAGCAAACCGGTATCAGTCGTCAGAAGCATCTGGTACAGCGAAACGAACAGCTGTATACACGTCAGTTTCAACAACATGACAATTCTACATTGAAAATTACAAATATAAGTCTACATACATTATGTATCTTAGTAATAATGACATAAGTGCCATTTGATATTGTAGGATATGAAAAACAGTCATATCACATAGTACACATATTGTTGAATTTGTGGTAACTGTCACATCTTTGGAAGAGATAATTCTTGATTTCTGTCATCATACAGGGTAAACATGGAACTAGCAGGTCGAAAAGCCTCCATTACCACTCTTCTACTGTTTCTAAGATCATATGTATATTCATTTGTGACATGCACTTATGTATGAGAAATACATTCTTTGGAAAAAGGGCATTGAAGGCAGACTATACAAAAACTATAAAACTACAAAGTATTTCAACACACCACGTCAATTTAGAAAATTTCACTTGCAGGATATGGAGAAATTGTGAAGTCCACTCAAAATACTGTTGAAATTTTGTCTTTACAAATTATTTCACAACTTTGTTTGTTCTAGTATGTTGTCCAGCTGTTTCGACATATGTGAATATATTTCAATTTGTTCTAGAGCATTTAATAATTCGTCTTTTGCTGCTTCATGAGGCATGGTTATGTTTTTCTAACTGTCGTAAGCAAAATGCTTGTCTTCTCGTAAACGAGCGCTGAATGCTGAGGGATTGGCCTCACTGACATTAGTATATTCTCTAAATCTCGTTTCGAGGTTTCTCCCTATTTACGAGGCATCAAATTTAAGACATTTTTTACATATTATTTTATACACAAGGCCCCAGGAGTAGACAACATTCCATTAGAACTACTGATGGCTTTGGGGGAGCCAGTCCTTACAAAACTCTACCATCTGGTGTGCAAGATGTATGAGACAGGCGAAATACCCTCAGACTTCAAGAAGAATATAATAATTCCAATCCCAAAGAAGGCAGGTGTTGACAGATGTGAAAATTATGTGTCAGTTTAATAAGTCACAGCTGCAAAATACTAATACGAATTCTCTACAGACGAATGGAAAGACTGGTAGAAGCCGACCTCGTGGAAGATCAGTTTGGGTTTCGTAGAAATATTGGAACACGTGAGGCAATACTGACCTTAACGACTTATCTTAGAAGGAAGATTAAGGAAAGGCAAACCTATGTTTCTAGCATTTGTAGACTTAGAGAAAGCTTTTGACAATGTTGACTGGAATACTCTCTTTCAAATTCTAAAGGTGGCAGGGGTAAAATACAGTGAGCGAAAGGCTATTTTCAATTTGTACAGAAACCAGATCGCAGTTACAAGAGTCGAGGGACATGAAAGGGATGCAGCGGTTGGTAAGGGAGTGAGGCATGGTTGCAGCCTCTCCCTGATGTTATTCAATCTGTTTATTGAGCAAGCAGTGAATGAAACAAAATAAAAATTTGGAGTAGTTATTAAAATCCATGGAGAATAAATAAAAACTTTAAGGTTGACCGATGACATTGTAATTCTGTCAGAGACAGCAAACGACTTGGAAGAGCAGTTGAACGGAATGGACAGTGTCTTGAAAGGAGGATATAAGATGAACATCAACAAAAGCAAAACGAGGATAATGGAATGTAGTCGAATTAAGTTGGGTGATGCTGAGGGAATTAGATTAGGAAATGAGACACTTAAAGTAGTAAAGGAGTTTTGGTATTTGGGGAGCAAAATAACTGATGATGGTCGAAGTAGAGAGGATATAAAATGTAGACTGGCAATGGCAGGGAAAGCGTTTCTGAAGAAGAGAAATTTATCAACATCGAGTATAGATTTAAGTGTCAGGAAGTCGTTTCTGAAAGTATTTGTATGGAGTGTAGCCATGTATGGAAGTGAAACACGGACGATAAATAGTTTGGACAAGAAGAGAATAGAAGCTTTCGAAATGTGTTGCTACAGAAGAATGCTGAAGATTAGATGGGTGGATCACATAACTAATGATGAAGTATTGAATAGAACTGGGGAGAAGAGGAGTTTGTGGCACAACTTGACTACAAGAAGGGAACGGTTAGTAGGACATGTTCTGAGGATTCAAGGGGTCACCAATTTAGCATTTGAGGGCAGCGTGGAGGGTAAAAATCGTAGAGGGAGACCAAGAGATGAATACACTAAGCAGATTGGAAAGGATGTAGGTTTCAGTAAGTACTGGGAGATGAAGAAGCTTGCACAGGATAGGGTAGAATGGAGAGCTACATCAAACCAGTCTCTGGACTGAAGACCACAACAACAACCCTACCTTTTTTCTTGCTTTTATCTGTGCTCTGTATGAAACGTACCGTTGTACTGTTCTCTCACGTGTAAACTTGTCTAATTTTGCAATTTTATACCCTCTGTATATTCATATACCAATAGTTACAAGATTATATTTCACATCACGTCACAGATGTAATTAGGGTTCTCTGAAAAGATAGACATCCTGGGGTTGAGCACCACATAACCAAAGAGGATAAGTTACATATAAAAGATTACACTGTTGCAGTTTACTCATGCTGAAAAGGAGAAATTGTTACATACATTAAGACAGAAGACAAGTTCAAAAACATTGGAACAAGTAGATTTTGTAGTGATCAGCACATAGACGTGTGTACTTGTGAATTAATGCTGAAAAATAGTTCAGTTTTAATTTTAACTGTGTGTAGATGAGGAATATGGAATCCTTACTGTGCTTTCTGTCAGAGAGCAACAAGCAGTTAATAATCTGTGGTGACTTCAGTGTATATTTTGTAGTAGACTGTGACAGGAAAAGTGTTTTGGAAACCTTACTTGGATCGTAAAAATTCGTCTCAGAAATTAACTTTCCCACACAGGTGGATAGACAGTCAGCAGTGTTCTCCTTGATTGAGTGAGAAAATAAATGTTTACACAGTAACACATGCTCTCACTGATTATGATGCACTGTTGGTTAGGATAAATGATGTAGCACCCTACAATATGGATCTCCTCAGTGGAAATCAGTTGGCACAATTCTTGACACAAGAACAAATATTTTTTAGAATAGTTTAAAACAGATGACAATTGATGTACTTTATAATGAATCAAATATTAACATAAAATTTAATGTACTCCATGATAAATTCATATCATTATTTGAAGGTAGCTTTCCCCATAAGCTTCTCAGAAAGGACATTGAACAGCCAGGTAAAAAACTATGAATCACTAGAGTCGTTAAAGTGTCTTGTGAAAGGAACAGGGAACTGTGTATTTTGGCAAGAACAAGTAGGGATCCTTCAGTAGTTGCACACTACAAAAAATATTCAAAATTACTGAGAAAAATTACAAAAAATCAAAGAACATGCACATAATGTCAGAAATCAGTGCTTCCAGCAACAGACTTAAGGCAATATGGAATACAGTGAAGATAGACAGGACAACCAAAAAAAGACAACAGCATTATTGAAATGAATGGAAGGGCTATAAACGACGAGTTACAGGTATGAAATGCATTTAAATATAATTTCTTAACTATAACAGAAACTGTATAGACAAACAGTTCAAGAACAAAATCACAGCAGTATGCAGCAAACGTAACTTTCATAAAATTCAATCACATGACTGTGTAACCAACTTCTGAAATTAAGAAAATTATAGATTTTCTCAAAAATAAAATTTTATCTGGTTTTGATGGTGTTTCTAATAGAATGCTAAAAATTTGTTCCCATATAATAAGCTCAGCAAAAGAATGCAGAAAGCTGTACTTCGTAATTCAAGCAATGTAGTCCAGAGACAATGTTCTGACCAGGTAGAAATCACGTATGGGGTTCCCTAAGGTTCAATCTTCAGTCCAGTACTGTTCCTTATATATGTAATGATCTTCCATCCAGCATAGAACAAGCAGAATTAATGTTTTTTTGCACATGATTCTAGTATTGTAAGCATACATACTAAAACAGAAGAAATTGTAAACAAATTTGTTAAAAGTATTATTGGTGTTCTTTAAATGGCCTCCACCTCAATTTTAGAAAGACCAAACATATTATGCCCTGCACATCTTTAGACACTACACCAATGATAAATGTAACACATGTTGAGCAAATAATAAATAGGGTGGGAACTTCAAAATTCTTAGGGGTCCATATTGATGAGAAATTAAATTGGAAAGAAAACACATTTTGGAACTCCTAAAAGAAAGTTCAGCCACATTTGTGCTTGCGTAAGTTGACGTATTTTGCATAATTTCATTCAATAATGTCATATGGAATAATGTTGTGGGGTAACTCATCTTCAAGAAAGAAAGTCTTCTCTGTGCAAAAACGTGCTGTGAGGCTAATATGTGGTGCTCACCCACAATCATCTTGTAGCTGTCTGCTTGAGGACTTGGGCATTCTGGCTCCTGCTTCACATTATATTTATTCCCTCATGAAGTTTGTTGTAAATAATCACCTACAGTTCAACAGTAACAATCAGGTACGCAGTTACGATACCACAAGAAAAAAATGACATTGATCACTCTACATTAAGTTTGTCTATAGCACAAAAAGCGGTACACAATTGTGCAACCAAAATTTTTGATTATTTATCTATTGATACAAAATGTCTGACAGAGAGCAAAGTAAAATTTGATTACAAACTGAGGAAGTTTCTATTATTGTAACGCATAAACGGTGGTACAGAGGAATTACTAACTCACATCTGTATATCGTTCTCCCTCTTTCTGCAAAAAAAGAAAAAATCCAAATGTTCAGAATGTAACCGTATGCAGAAATTAACATGCGATGTGAATGTATAATGACTCACCCCTCATCATTATGATCACTGGTGCAAAATGGTCCATTTTACCAACTAACTAAATAACTATAACACATGCATACATACACACACACACATACGCATCTCATTCCTATAGCGATACAAATTGTAAGTAAACACATATTTCTTCAACACATATTTCTTAATTGATGTATATACAGTTGTTTGTTCCTTTCTACCAGTTGCCACTGACGACGAATTTAACACCAAAATATCGGTTTGGTAAATCAACTATTCATGTGCATATCACATGACGTCCTTTAAAAAATGTATTAAGGCTGAGAAGCACCAAGCATTCAAGAGTTTAGTAAGGAAGATCACTGTGAATAAGCCATGGATAACAGAAAAAATACTTCAATTGAGACGAAGCAAGGAAGTACGAAAATTTTCAGGAAAAGATGGGAATACCCAATATAAATCATTTCGGAATAAAATAAATAGGAAGTGCCGCAAAGAAAATGTGTCAACATTAAAACTCCAAGAGGAGTTACACGCTAGATGTAGAGGAGAAAGCGGATAAATGGAAGCAGTAAACTGAAGACTCTACGATGGGGAGGTCGTTTCTCATGACATGCGAGAAGTAGGAGTCCGTATGGGAGAGATAGAGGGTCTAGTATTACTGAGTTTAACAGAGCTTTAGAAGACTCATGACCAAATACGGCAGAACACATACATAATATTCCTTCGGGAGTCTTAAAATCCATCCCGTAAATTGCAAGCAAACGACTATTCTTATTGGTATGTTGGATCTGTGAGACTGGAGATGTACCAGTGGCCTGTCTGAAAAATATCATCCACACAATCCCTAAAGTGGCAATGGAAGGTAAGTGCGAGGGCTATCGTACAGTCAGCTGAATAGCTCATGAAACCAAATTGCCGACGAGAATGGTACACGGAATACTGAATAAGAAAATCGAGGAAACGTTACACGAAAATCAAATTAACTTTCATTCCAATTGATCCGTAGTGAGGAGGTCCTCGAGGATATAGAACATGTGAGAGAAACAATAATACATGACAAATATTTATAAATTTCTTTTTGTTCTATTCGCAGTTCTGGAACTGTCCCGTAGGTAACGACGTACTTGAAGGATAAACCACAAAGTTCCATAACTGGAAGGTCGTCCATATTGTCGTCAGGTGGCGTGCAAAATAAGTTTGCCTTACGGAAAAGTAAGCTCAAGAGAGAGGCACATCTCACTTATCAACTGATAAGGGAAGGAAGAGTTAAGACAGATCGGGACACGTTCATAGAATTTGTCGACTTGGAAAAAGCGTTCGGAGGTGTAAAATGGGGCAAGGTGTTCAAAATTCTCAGAAAAATTGGAGTAAGTACCCAGGAAATGCTAATAATACACAATACGGACAAGAATTTGAAGGAACAATAAGAATGGAAGAACAAGAGCACCATGCTCGGATTAAAAGGGGAGCGGTCTTTCGCAATTACTGTTTAATCTATATATCGAAATAAGTGAAATAACAAAAAATTGCAGGAATGGAATTTAAAATTAATCATGAGTTGACGTCAATGATATGATTTGCTGATGATACTGCTGTCCTCAGTTAAGCTGAAGAAGTTGTATAGCATCTGTTGATTGGAATGGTCTTGGCACTGAAATTGATGTAGAGTAAACTGAAGAAAGACGAATGTAATGGGGAGTATTGTATATGACATAATTCATAAACTAAAAATTTCCGAATTGGTGACCACGCAGTAGACGAAGTTAAGGAATTCTTTTATATTGGGAGTAAGACAGCACATGATGGACTAATCAAGGAGGACATAAAAAGCAGACCAGCGCAGGTAAAGAGGCGAGTCCGTCAGCATCTAACGAAGAACGTGGTTCTCAGCATTGTTAATGGCTACAATGTAACAATAATTTTTACCTAATTCCGGTGGTACACTTTACAAACCTGGTCCCTTGAATCACGAGTAGTTTTGAAGATGAAATTCTGCGAATAATTGCGACAAAAAGAGTGAATCCTACACATATCTTATGATATGGTCACAACGGCAAAATCAGAGAAATTCGAGATCATATGGGCTCTGGCAGACAGAAATTCCTGGGCCTCGTATAACCGACACACGGCAGCTCCGTATCAGAGCTAATCTTCAGTTAACTCACTATCTGTAGCACTTCTGCTTGGAGTCATCTCAGTAACGATGCCCTTAAATTTCGAATGAAAAGATAGTAAGTTAATTTATCGTTAGATAATGGCTAGTTTTAGATTTAGCTTCAATGATATGTGTTTGCAAAAAAAGGGACCATGTACGAGCTTTAATTATCAAAACATCTCATTTGTCTCGTAATTGAAATTGTAAAATTATATATTAATGCATACTTTTGCTAGCTTTTGTAAGAATGCCATTTCTTCCTCTTTCTTTCACACCTGCAACATTTAAACGCAATTAAGTAAATATTAAGACCTCTGAGTAAGAAAATGGTGAAATAGAAACACCGCTATGTACTGGACGACAATGAATGGGCTCGCATGTGTAGCTCACTAAAATCCGCTATACTACTTTTCCATCAAGCACTTTGGACAAAGAGGGACGCTTAAGTAGGAACTAGTACTTGAGACTTTGCGAAACTCCAGATAGGGATGGCATAACTGAAGTTCCTGCCTCGCTTGGCAAGTCTGACAGTAAGAGGGATGCTGGCGAGTCGTGAGAAAGTTCAGTGCAGCGCAGGAATGCCCGTTAGAAACAAACGGGTTTGTAATTGATTGGCTTCTGTCTTCGCAACCCACGAATACCAAAACACACTTGCAGCAGTGCCTAGTGAAACACAATTCCCCAGCAACACTGCAGCCAGTGTCAGGAACTGCAACAAAGAAAAACGGCACGAGAATGAGTGAAGGAAGACAGGAAATTTTCGCGTAGTATGAAAACTCCATAGCGTGGTTACGCACCGTCGATTGTTCACTGGAGTTGGGCTAGTTCGACAGACTTGGCACACGGAAGATATTTAAGTGCCTCGGAGAACCTAGTGACGGAAGCTTCTCATTTATCCCTTTTGAATTTACAAGACGTTCGATTTTCAGGCTTTAAGGACAGGCCGTCTCTTCCAGAAGTCGAGGATTATTTCTTGACTTTGCCATTGTTTATCATACAGTTTATATACAGACTAGTTCCCAATAAAGTATCAGGTATCCAGAATGAGATTTTCACTCTGCAGCGGAGTGTGCGCTGATATGGAACTTCCTGGCTGATTAAAACTGTGTGCCGGACCGAGACTCGAACTCGGGACCTTCACCTTTCGCGGGCAAGTGCTCTACCAACTGAACTACCCAAGCATGACTCACGCCCCGTCCTCACAGCTTTACTTCTGCCAGTACCTCGTCTCCTACCTTCTAAACTTTACAGAAGCTCTCCTGCGAAACTTGCAGAACTAGCACTCCTGAAAGAAAGGATATTGCGGAGACATGGCTTAGCCACAGCCTGGGGGATGTTTCCAGGATGAGATTTTCACTCTGCAGCGGAGTGTGCGCTGATATGAAACTTCCTGGCAGATTAAAACCGTGTGCCGGACCGAGACTCGAACTCGGGACCTTTGCCTTCGCGGGCAAGTTCTCTACCAACTCCGCAATATCCTTTCTTTCAGGAGTGCTAGTTCTGCAAGTTTCGCTGGAGAGCTTCTGTAAAGTTTGGAAGGTAGGAGACGAGGTACTGGCAGAAGTAAAGCTGTGAGAACGGGGCGTGTGTCGTGCTTGGGTAGCTCATTTAGTAGAGCACTTGCCCACGAAAGGTAAAGGTCTCGAGTTCGGGTCTCGGTCCGACACACAGTTTCAATCTGCCAGGAAGTTCCAAGTATCAGGTAATTAATGGAATATAAATGAACTGGAAGTTAAATAACTTTGACCGTTAACGATTTAATTGTGAACAGGTTTTGAAACCAGACGTTGCTGATACGGAAATTTACTTCTGAATCAAATAAGTTTTAGAGTAACTATTATATTTATAACTGCAACTAAAAATGTTACTTCTCTTCATATATAATTTAGTAATGGTCTTATGCGCGAGAATTTAAGCAATAGTTACTTACCATTTAGCGATCTGATTGACTACCGAAGGTATTTTCTTTATATTTTCAAGAAAAATAAAAGTACTATTTAATGTAGGATTTCAGCCATAAGGTTTACCTCAGTTTCTTGTTCCAATTAGTTTCACCGAAACCAACTTTTAAGATAAGCACGTGCAACACAACCAAACATTCATGTGTAAGTCAGCGTTGCACATGAGATTTCTTATACGTCCCTACTCCAAAACTGATCTTATGTGCCTTAGGGAGAAATGTATAATCACTAACGTAAATAAATGAAGTGTAGTAATGTAAAATTCTTCCGACGTTTCGGCCACTGTTGCAAACGGTCTTGTTCCGGGTGTAAAAAAAACAACCTGAAAAAGGTCGTCTACAACAGTGGCTGAAGTGTTAGAGGAATGCCAAATATTCACAATGCGATCACATTCCGCAAAAATTTTATGGACATCGACAACTGCGGCGGAAGCCTATGTTTACAAGCGTACTATATTTTACAAAAAGTAAGGGGGAACTTCCACTTTACAAGTGTATAGGGTGTTTTGAGCTTCAAAATTTTCCCTTTTTTGATGTTTGTTAAGTGTGAGGTTTTATTGAACTCACTTCCTTTTGCATAAGTAATTTATGACTCTGGGTCGTGTGTGCAAGCAGTCACTGTGTTACGTGAAAGAAACTGTACAATGTAATTAAATGCTGCTCATCTCATATCAGGTTTGATAGGGCAGCATAATGACGTAGTTGCCCATATAACCTATTACGTCACTATGATCGATATGTTATCCAGTCATCCAATAATCATTAGCGAAATTTGACGTGTACAGTAAACACAGAACTGGCAATGTACACTGGATTAACTCACAGATATACGGAGGTTTATTTCTATTAGTGTGGAATCAAACAATGCAGAAAATTTTGAGTTAATTTGTAGTGTTCTCAATACCACACTTCACGTACCGACATTACTGAACCTAAATACTCTGTTAACTTAGATTTTGAGCCAAAATATTCAACTGCACAGGAGTATGTCAAATATTTTGCTTCTTTGCACAGTCAACATGTTATATGTTATCATCACAAATTACTGGAAATACATCGCAACGCACTCGTCAGAGGTGCTTGCTAGTTAGCAGCAACTTCTTATTTCCAAAAGGACTCTCAGAACCTTTCTAAATTGTAATTTTACGTAACATTCCACAGATGTTCCTCCTGTTGAACTTACCTTCGCAGGTAGTTGGGTGGCTTTCGACAAGTTTTAGAAAAGTCACTCAGCAGTTTCCCATTTTCAGAACGGCGTCTGCATGTTATAGTGGTACTGACAGCTTCCTGCTGAACGAGGGTAGCTCGCTGACAAATATGATCGGGTTTGAGCCCAATGTGAAAACACGTATGGCTCGTAACACGTCGACAGCGCTATTACTTATGCGTTCATTTACTGATTTATCTGAACTCGGCAGTAATGTAACGTCACATGCCGCTTACAAAATGTACTGTCGACTATGACAGTTCCACTCTATGCATTAGTTATTGATGATCAGAGTGTTCCCGCAGCACGGACCAAACGCATGCCTCTCGAACAGCTTGCTGACTGGCACAGGCCTCGCTATACACATCGTACCTGCTTCCGAGACCGAAATTTTGAACAACCCACGTAGTCACGTAACCGCCAGTTGCAGTTTACGTGAGTTCTTAATAAATTAATAATTACTGCAAGTGTTTAGGTGAAATTAACAAAATTAACGCCTAAAGAAACCAACAGTTTTGTGAGGCATTGTGAGTTTACAGGCTAATTCGTTTTTTCTTTGAGTCATCAGTCTTCTAACTGGTATGACGCGGCTCCTCACGAATTCCTCTCCCGTGCCAACCTCTTCATCTCAGATTAGCATTTGCAACCTACGTCCTCAATTATTTGCTGGATGTATTCCAGTATCTTTCTTCCTCTACAGTTGTTTACCCTGTAGAGTTCCCTGTAGTATCGTAGAAGTTATTCCCTGATGCCTTTACAGATGCCCTATCATCATGTCCTTCTTGTCCCTGTTTTCCACATGCTACTTTCCACTCCTATTCTGTTCTGCTCCTCCTTATTCCTTACCTTATCAATGCACTTAATTTTCATCATTCTTCCGTAGCACCAAATTTCAAATACTTCTACTCTCTTTCCTTCTTGTTTTCCAATAGTCCTTTCACTACCATACAATGCTATGATCCAAACGTACAGCCTCAGAAATTTCTTCCTCTAATTAAGGCTATATATTTGATATTAATAGACTTCGTTTGGCCAGTAATGACCTTTCAGTCAATGCTAGTCTGCTTTTTACGTCCTCGTTGCTCTGTCCATCATTGGTTAATTTGGCGCCTAGATGGCAGGGTTCTTTAACTTCATCTACTACGTGACCACTGATCTTTATGTTAAGTTTCTTGGTAATATCATTTCTGCTACTTGTTATTACTTTCGTGTTCCTCTAAATTACTCTCAGTCCATACTATTTACTCATCAGACTGTTCATTCCATTCAGCAGACTCTGCAATTCTTTACTTTCACTGAGGATAGCACTGTCGTCAGCGAATCTTATCACTGATATCCTATCGACATTTTTGAACCTTCTTTTATTTCTGTCATTGATTCTTCGATGTGTAGATTGAACAGTAGGGGAGAAACATCACATTCCTGTCTTACACCCTTTTTAATTCGAGCACTTTCTTCTTGGTCTCCCACTCTTCTTGTTCCTTCTTGGTTCTTGTACATATTGTATATTGCCCGTCCTTCCTATAACTTGCCCAATAGTTTTCTGAGAATTTCGAAGATCCACCACCATTTTGCAATCTCTAATGCTTTATCGAGATCGACAATTCTTATGAATATGTCGTTATTTTCCTTTAGTTTTAGTTCCATTATAGACCGCAACGTCAAAAATTCCTCTGGTGACGGCACTTTTGCTAAAGTTAAACTGATCGTCATGTAACACATGCTCAGTTTTTTCCCCCTCTTCTGTATATTATAGGCGTCTGCAAACTGGTGACATGGGCCGTTAAGCTTATTGTGATATAATTCTCGCACTTGTCAGTCCATGCAGTCTTCGGAATGGTGTGGATGATATTTTTCCGGAAGTCAGATGGTAGATCCGCCAACTTCCTAAATTATTTTTGAAATTTTGATGGTATGCGTCTATCCCTTCAGCCTAATTTGATCTTAGCTCTTCCAAAGGCTCATTTATATTCTTATTCTAATACTGGATTCCATCTGTCTTCAATATCGGATCGGCTCCAGTTTCTTCTTCTATTACACCATCAGAGAAGTCACACCCTCATACGGGCCCTCAAGGTACTCTTTCCGCCTGTGTGCTCTGCCCTCTGCATCTAAGAAAGGATTTCCATTGCACTCTTAATGTTACGACTCTTGATTTTACTTTCAACAAAAGTTTTTTTTCTTTTTTTTCGTTTCTCTTTGCTGAGTCAGTCCAAACGATGATCATTTCTTTTTCGATTTCTTCACATTTTTCATGCTGGAATTTCGCTCTAGCTGTACTGCATTTCCGATTTAATTTATACCTAACTGGCTTGCATTTCTGCATTGCTGAATTTCCTGAACATTTTTTCACGTCATTCTTTCATCTACCAACTGAAGTATTTCTTCTGTTACTCACAGTTTCTTCACAGTTATCTTCTTCGTATCTGTGTTTTTCTTTCCAACTTCTCTGATTATCATTTTAGAGATGCCCATTCCTCTTCAACTGAACTGCTTAATGAGCTATTCCTTATCGCAATATCTATAACTTTAAAGAACTTCAAGCGTATTTCTACATTCCTCAGTACTTCCGTACCCCACTTCTTTGACTATTGATTCTTCCTTATCTTATTCTCCTAGTTTGTAAACGGTGACAGTGCAGTTTTTCACAGTGAAGATAATGGGGAAAAATGACAAACGGCGAAATTGATTTTGTTTAAATTTATATTAAGTTCCTGTGGGACAAAACTGCAGAGGTCATCGGTCCCAAGGCTTACTCACTACTTAATCTAACTTATGCTAAGGACAACACACACAGACACACGTATGTCCGAGAGAGGACTCGAACCTCCGACGGGGGGAGCTGCGCGAACCGTGGTGAAGCACCACAGACCACGCGGCTACGCAGAGCGGAAGTGAATGTAAAGCAAGTATAATTAACGTAATGATAAAGAAAAGGAACAGGAAAACCACAGCAGGTAGTAACAAGAAAGAAAATAAATACTCACTGACGATTAGTGAAACAAGTCTGGGTAAAGAGAGAAAAAGATAATATTTTTCTCAAGTCGGATTTCCTTCTAAAACAAAAGCAAGGTACTGGTGATAGATTAGGACATTAACTATCATCACTGAAATCCACACATTTATAAGTATTTTATACATTCAGTTATTAAGTCTTTTTAATTATTTAAATGTGTCGGATCATCGTATTCTCAGTCCTGATACCTTCCCCTACTGCATCTTTTGCTTGATTTTGATACAAACACTGAATAGAATATAAAGAGAGAATCTATGGAGCTGCTTTAGATCTTTAACAACTGTTTCTCTGTTATTCGTCGCAAGCGTACATGCGCAGAAGCCACGATTTACTTGATTATGCTTACATTTTTTAGATATAGAACATTGTTTGGTCTGAGGAAGACAAGCGAGAAAGATCTTTCATTTAACATAAATGTCATATTTGTAACTTAACCCACCAGGTTAGCCGAGAGCGCGATTGCACTGCTATCTGGACTTGGGTAGGCCGCGCCAGCCCCGAATCAAATACGCCCGGCACATTAACGACGAGGGCTGGTGTTCTGGCCAGTGGTTTTTAGCCGGTTTTCCACATCACATTCGGTGAGTACTGGGCTGGTCCCCATGTCCCGCCTCAGTTCCACGACTCGCAGACATTTGCAACACATTCGCACTATTTCATAATTTACACTAGCTGCAGACAGCTGGGGTACAGTGATTCTAACTCTTCTTCTTGTAGGTACAATTCGTTGCAGAATTCAATAATTTTGGTAAGAAATGATGGGCGGGAGTCTGATGATCTCCTTTATGCGTTCCTTTGGTAGCAGACTGTTAGTATCTAGGTCTTGTTCTGTTACCTTCATTGTTTCATTGACTACGATTGTGGAGTACATGTTTTCTACACCAAATGAAGCTAACTTAGCTGTTTCTGACTTATATAAGCCTTTAATGTGATTTATTAGTTAGTATATAAAATTTGCCACCATTCTAGTAATGCATTCAAGCAAACTTTACTGCATTTGACTACTGTTATTGTTTTATTTTGATGTTTAAGTGAACTATTGTAGGACCACTATTTTAGCGATTTCATTACTCAGACTGACTGAATAAGGTAGAAACATAATGCTCCAAAACTCCACAGCCAGCCAAAGCTCCATAAAGCAAATACACCTATGCGGCCATCGTAAATTAAAGAAAAGCATCCACATACACCCTTGCTTAACACACACAACACTAAATGACAGAACAGTGAAAAACAGAGAAGAACTAATAAATCTCAGTACTTTGAACATTGCAACCCAGTCAGCAATCGTGATAATCTAATATATAAGAAACTATCAGCCTCGATTGCGGTAATGAAACCAACCTTTACTTGGTTTCAGCCCAAGTAATTGAGTGTTCTTCAGAAGATATACCTGATTCTATAGTATGTCTACGAGGGGATGGTCTCGAAATAAAACTATTCAGGCTGTTTTAGTGTTATTTCTATACCATGCCCTCGTAGAAATATTATAGAATCAAATAAAGATTGGTTTCATTATCGCAATCGAGGCCGATAGTATTTTATATACTAACTAATAAATCACATTAAAGGCTTATATAAGTCATAAACAGCTAAGTTAGCTTCATTTGGTGTAGAAAACATGTACTCCACAATCGTAGTCAATGAAACAATGAAGGTAACAGAACAAGACCTAGATACTAACAGTCTGCTACCAAAGGAACGCATAAAGGAGATCATCAGACTCCCGCCCATCATTTCTTACCAAAATTATTGAATTCTGCAACGAATTGTACCTACAAGAAGAAGAGTTGTCCATGAGATCCTCAATTTTAAGAAAGTTAGCAAATACTTCCAGGAACAAAATAAATGACTATTAAAAAGAAAATACTACCTAATGTTCCCCAAGAATATATTTACTTTGTCACCAACCAACTTTAGGCTCCTCAGGCCATCCTCAGGTGACAACTGAATTTCGCAGACACAGATAATCATGATGTGCGACTTGCACAGATACTATTCGTACAGAAAATAAAAAAGTGACAAAGTGTTCGCACAGAATACACAAGAAAAATGTTACAGTAATTGTATTAACTATAAAAGGAGATAAACAATGTTTTATGTATATATATATATATATATAAAACAAATGATCAGAAATAAAATGAATTTACAGTTTGAATCCAGTATTTGTAATGAAAACTTAACGTGAGAGAAAATGGAAACTGAGTCTGATAGTATAATACTAGGCTGACATTCTGTATTATGTGTTCGGTGATTTCCATTATTCCCAGTAGGGTCAGCTTTCCGCTTTATTTTGTCAGAATATAGAAGTCCACTTTCTACATCATATGGATGGTTCTCTGTTAAAAGATGATCAGCAAAGGTCGAAACAAAACAAAGCAAGTCTTTCGGTCCACATGGTATATCAATCAGGCTCCCTTCAGACTATGCAGACACAATAGTGCCTTTCTTAGCAATCATATACAACCGCTGACCTGACGAAAGGTCTGTTCCTAGGGACTTTTTTCTTTATTTATTTATTTATTTGTTTATTGTTCCGTGGGACCACATTTAGGAGAAGTCTCCATGGTCATGGAACGAGTCAATACATGAAATTATAACACGATTATAGAAACAGATAAAATGAAATATCAGAAACATATTCAGGCGACAAGTCGTTAGTTTAAATAAAGAAAATCAAGAATGTAACACTGGAATTTGCTTAATTTTTTAGCTCTTCCAGGAGCTCCTCGACAGAATAGAAGGAGTGAGCCATGAGGAAACTCTTCAGTTTAGACTTAAAAGTGTTTGGGCTACTGCTAAGATTTTTGAGTTCTTGTGGTAGCTTATTGAAAATGGATGCAGCAGAATACTGCACTCCTTTCTGCACAAGAGTCAAGGAAGTGCATACCACATGCAGATTTGATTTCTGCCTAGTATTAACTGAGTGAAAGCTGCTAACTCTTGGGAATAAGCTAATATTGTTAACAACAAACGACATTAAAGAAAATACATACTGTGAGGGCAATGTCAAAATTCCCAGACTATTGAATAGGGGTCGACAAGAGGTTTTCCAACTTACACCATACATAGCTCGAACAGCCCGTTTTTGAGCCAAAAATACCCTTTTTGAATCAGAAGAATTACCCTAAAAAATAATACCATATGACATAAGCGTATGAAAATATGCGAAGTATACTACTTTTCGTGTTGAAATGTCACTTATTTCAGATACTGTTCTAATGGTAAATAAAGCGGCATTCAGTTTCTGAACAAGATCCTGAACATGGGCTTTCCACAACAGCTTACTATCTATCTGTACGCCTAGGAACTTGAACTGTTCCGTCTCGCTTATAACATGCCCATTCTGTCTGATTAAAATGTCAGTTCTTGTTGAATTGTGGGTTAGAAACTGTAAAAACTGAGTCTTACTGTGATTTAGCATCAAATTATTTTCCACAAGCCACGAACTTATATCATGAACTACATTATTTGATAATGTTTCAATATTACACACAAGATCCTTCACTACCAAGGTGGTGTCATCAGCAAACAGAAATATTTTTGAATCACCTGTAATACTAGAAGGCATATCATTTACATAAATAAGAAACAGAAGTGGCCCCAGCACCGACCCTTGGGGAACGCCCCATTTAACAGTGCCCCATTGGGACTGAACATCATTACCACTCTCAATATTGCGGAGGATTACCTTCTGCTTTCTGTTCTTAAAGTAGGAGGCGAACCAATTGTAAGCTACTCCCCTTACTCCATAATGTTCCAACTTCTGCAGTAATATTTTGTGGTCAACACAGTCAAAAGCCTTCGTTAAATCAAAGAAAACACCTAACGTTCGCAACCTTTTTATTTAATCCGTCCAAAACCTCACAGAGAAAAGAGACTATAGCATTTTCAGTAGTTAAGCCATTTCTAAAACCAAACTGTACATTTGACAGCAAATTATGTGAATTTAAATGCTGCAGTAACCTTGTATATACAACCCTCTCGATAACTTTAGCAAACACCGATGGCATAGAAATAGGTCTATAATTGTCAACATTATCCCTGTCTCCCTTTTTATAAAGTGGCTTCACTACCGAGTACTTTAATCGGTCAGGAAACCGACCACTCCTAAAGGAAAAGTTACAGATATGGCTAAGTACTGAGCTAACATACGTGGAACAATACTTCAGTATTCTGCTAGATACCCCGTCATATCCATGAGAGTTCTTGGTCTTTAGTGATTTAATTATTAACTCAATCTCCCTCTTGTCAGTATCATGGAGGAGCATTTCAGGTAACAGTCTCAGAACACTTTTTTCTAAGAGCGCTATATGATTCCCTGTTGGGACTAGGTTTCTATTTAGTTCACCTGCTACATTCAGAAAGTGATTATTAAGTACTGTACATATATGCGACTTATTAGTAACATGGACATCCCCACTACGCACTGATTCTATATTCTCGACCTGTCTCTGCAGACCAGCCACTTCCTTTACGACTGACCATATGGTTTTAATTTTATCCTGAGACTTAGCTATTCTATCTGCATACCACATACTTTTTGCCTTCCTAATAACTTTTTTAAGCACCTTACAATACTGTTTGTAATGGGCTGCTGCATTTAGATTTTGACTGTTTCTAACGTTTTGATATAATTGCCACTTTGTTCTACAAGATATTCTTATCCCTTTAGTCAGCCACCCAGGCTGCCTGTTTGTGCTAGTAACCTGTTTTGAACGTTCTAACGGAAAGCAACTTTCAAAGAGCACGAGAAAAGTCTTGAGGAAGGCATTATATTTATCGTCTACTGTATCAGCACTATAAACATCTTGCCACTCTTGTTCCTTGATAAGGTGTACAAAAGTCTGTACAGCAACTGGATCAGCTTTCCTAAAAAGTTGGTAACTATATTTAACATGTGTTGCAGTACAAAAATCTTTTAGACTTAAAATTTGTGCATCATGATCTGAAAGGCCATTCACCATTTTGCTAACAGAATGCCCTTCTAATAATGACGAATGAACAAAAATATTGTCTATGGTTGTTTTACTGTTCCCTTGCACTCTCGTTGGAAAGAATACGGTTTGCATAAGATTATATGAATTAAGGAGGTCTACCAGCATCCTTTTCCTTGCACAATCACTTATACAATTAATATTGAAGTCACCACATATAACTAACTTTTTGTATTTCCTATAAAGTGAACCAAGAACCTCCTCTAGCTTTAGCAAAAATGTTGTGAAATCGGAGTCTGGGGATCTATAAATAACAACAGTAAGAAGTCTAGCTCCACTAAATTTAACCACACCTGCAGAACATTCAAACACCTTTTCAGTGCAGTACTTTGAAACATCAATTGCCTCAAATGGGATACCGTTTTTCACATACATGGCTACTCCCCCACACCGCAAAGAGCTCCTCGAAAAGCTGCCAGCCAACCTGTATCCTGGTAAAGGAAGCCTCTGAATTATCTCCTTATTTAAGAAGTGTTCAGATATACCAATAATTTCAGAGTCAACATCTGTAAGCAGTTCACTAACTCTATCTCTAATACCTTGTATATTTTGATGAAATATACTAATTCCCTCATTAATCGGATACCCAAGCTTTGTAGAAAGTGGTTTCTTTGTTAGAGAGACTTCCCTTAAGCAGGAATACCTATCAGCTGACTTCAATCTAAAAAAGGTACAGCTCTAACACCCACAACTACCGGAATTTTCCCATGAGTGATCCCACCACCCCCACCTATGCTGTCACCTATAAGTTTTGCCAACCTCCCCTTCCCATACCTGTTGAGGTGCAGGCCATGTCTAGTGAAACCCATCCTACTGACAGACTCCACCGACACCACTGAGATGTGACTCATGCCTTCTGTCATCAGCGCACCCCCAAGTCTCATGTTATTACGCCTGACGGCTGTATTAAGATGAGGCCGATCGTGACGCTGAAACAGTTCCACGAAATGCACATTCGTGTTGCCAGTCTGAGTGGCTATCTTTTCCAGGTCACCATCTATGTCATACTCCCCATCCCTATCAATACTATTACCAGCCCCACCCACAATCACTACCTGATCCTCTTTAGTAAAATCTCTACATAACCCCCCTATGTTAAAAGTCACCTGAGCCACTCCTGCATTAGTCTTCACAATGCTGGTGACCTGGTACTCACTCTCCAAAACTTCCTGCAACTGCTGGCCTACACCTCTACCATGAGAACTACCTAACAGCAGAACCCTCTTCTTTCTCTTAGACTTTGCAACTGTCCTAGCCACCGTAACTGCTGAGGTCTGCTGCATACTTCCTACATCTGCAGCTACTAGAGATTCCTCTCCACTAGACTCTGACAGTTGGTCATATCTATTACAAACACCAATAGTAAAACTATCTGAAAATCTCCTTCTCCTAGCAGATCTCTTGCCAACAGCCAGCTCCCATTCCCCAACCCCTTCTCCCTCCTCATCCTATCTAGCTCCTCCTGTGCGTTTTTCAACTGCACCTGAAGGGCACAGATCTTACGCTCCTGCTCCTCTATCAACTTACTCTTGCTACATAACCTGCAGTTCCAGGAGAGGATCTCACCAGAATGCCCACTGGCTTCCCCACTGCATTCCCCCCAGTGAAAATACTTCGAACAAGCCTCACACCGCAATCCACTACTCACGAACCTACGGCAAAGCCCACACTTCTCACTCATGGTAAAATTCTACAATTATTGAAACAAGAAAACAACTTTATCTAAGTTCTGCTACTACAATAAGAAGATGTTAAAAACTGACTACAATTATCACAAACTTGCTCTACAAGGGAAGTAACTACTATTATTGACAGTATTAATCAACAACAAATGAGAATATAACAAAATACTAACACAGAAAGAAAATCAAACGTCTAATGACAGTAACGAAACTGAAAGCAGTTCGCAAAAATTTCTTCTGAAGTTATTTCACCGGAAAACACCAAGAACACCGGTTGAAGACTACTAAAGTTCCTAAATAAACTACTATACACAAACAATTAATTAATACTTAGCTTTCGATGCGCCGCTACAGCTGCAACTGGTCAGCGCGGAATGTAAACACGGGTAAGAGGTTAAGTTGCTCGATACGAAACACTCACAAATATCAGGCCACAACACAAGAAATGCAGAGGTGAATGAAGAAACCACTAATAAGTCACTTACATAGTAAATATTATCACAAAAACAGTTAAAATATATATCTGAAACCTAAAAATAGATGAAAACTTAGAGAGCGATCTCACACGCAGTCACGCGCTTATGGAAAGTTGTACAGATCACACCAATATTCAAGAAAGGAAATAGGAGTAACCCACTGAATTACAGACCCACATCACTGACCTCAATTTCCAGTAGGTTTTGGTGCATATACTGTACTCAACCATTATGAATCACCTTGAAGAAAATGACTTCTTAATACGTAACCCCCCCATGAACCATGGACCTTGTCGTTGGTGGGGAGGCTTGCGTGCCTCAGCCATACAGATAGCCGTACCGTAGCTGCAACTACAATGAAGGGGTATCTGTTGAGAGGCCAGACAAACGTGTGGTTCCTGAAGAGGGGCATCAGCCTTTTCAGTAGTTCCAGGGGCAACAGTCTGGATGATTGACTGACCTGGCCCTGTAACACTAACGAAAACGGCCTTGCTGTGCTGGTATTGCGAATGTCTGAAAGCAAGGGGAAACTACAGCCGTAATTTTTCCCGAGGGCATGCAGCTTTACTGTATGATTAAATGATGATGGCGTCCTCTTGGGTAAAATATTCCGGAGGTAAAATAGTCCCCCATTCGGATCTCCGGACGGGGTCTACTCAAGAGGATGTCGTTATCAGGAGAAAGAAAACTGGCGTTCTACGGATCGGAGCGTGGAATGTCAGACCCCTTAATCGGTCAGGTAGGTTAGAAAATTTAAAAGGGAAATGGATAGGTTGAAGTTAGATACAGTGGGAATTAGTGAAGTTCGGTGGCAGGAGGAACAAGACTTCTGGTCAGGTGACTACAGGGTTATAAACACAAAATCAAATAGGGGTAATGCATGAGTAGGTTTAATAATGAATAGGAAAATAGGAATGCGGGTAAGCTACTACAAACAGCATAGTGAACGCATTATTGTGGCCAAGATAGATACGAAGCCCACACCTACTACAGTAGTACAAGTTTATATGCCAACTGGCTCTGCAGATGACGAAGAAATTGAAGAAATGTATGATGAAATAAAAGAAATTATTCAGATTGTGAAGGGAGACGAAAATTTAATAGTCATGGGTGACTGGAATTCGAGTGTAGGAAAAGGGAGAGAAGGAAACATAGTAGGTGAATATGGATTGGGGGACAGAAATGAAGGAGGAAGCCGCCTCGTAGAATTTTGCACAGGGCACAACATAATCATATCTAACACTTGGTTTAAGATTCATGAAAGAAGGTTATATACATGGAAGAACCCTGCAGATACTAAAAGGTATCAGATAGATTATATAATGGTAAGAGAGAGATTTAGGAACCAGGTTTTAAATTGTAAGACATTTCCAGGGGCAGATGTGGACTCTGACCACAATCTATTGGTTATGACCTGTAGATTAAAACTGAAGAAACTGCAAAAAGGTGGGAATTTAAGGAGATGGGACCTGGATAAACTGAATGAACCAGAGGTTGTACAGAGTTTCAAGGAGAGCATAAGGGAACAATTGACAGGAATGGGGGAAATAAATACAGTAGACGAAGAATGGGTAGCTTTGAGGGATGAAGTAGCGAAGGCAGCAGAGGATCAAGTAGGTAAAAAGGCGAGGGCTAATAGAAATCCTTGGGTAACAGAAGAAATATTGAATTTTATTGATGAAAGGAGAAGATATAAAAATGCAGTAATTGAAGCAGGCAAAAAGGAATACAAACGTCTCAAAAATGGGATCGACAGGAAGTACAAAATGGCTAAGCAGGGATGGCTAGAGGACAAATGTAAGGATGTAGAGGCCTATCTCACTAGGGGTAAGATAGATACTGCCTACAGGAAAATTAAAGAGACCTTTGGAGATAAGAGAACGACTTGTATGAATAGCAAGAGCTCAGATGGAAACCAAGTTCTAAGCAAAGAAGAGAAAGCAGAAAGGTGGAAGGAGTATATAGAGGGTCTATACAAGGGCGATGTACTTGAGGACAATATTATGGAAATGGAAGAGGATGTAGATGAAGATGAAATGGGAGATATGGTACTGCGTGAAGAGTTTGACAGAGCACTGAAAGACCTGAGTCGAAACAAGGCCCCCGGAGTAGACAACATTCGATTGGAACTACTGATGCCCTTGGGAGAGCCAGTCCTGACAAAACTCTACCATCCGGTGAGCAAGATGTATGAAACAGGCGAAATACCCTCAGACTTCAAGAAGAATTTAATAATTCCAATCCCAAAGAAAGCAGGTGTTGACAGATGTGAAAATTACTGAACTATCAGTTTAATAAGTCACAGCTGCAAAATACTAACACGAATTCTTTACAGACGAATGGAAAAACTAGTAGAAGCCAACCTCGGGGAAGATCAGTTTGGATTCCGTAGAAACACTGGAACACATGAGGCAATACTGACCTTACGACTTATCTCAGAAGAAAGATTAAGGAAAAGCAAACCCACGTTTCTAGCATTTGTAGACTTGGAGAAAGCTTATGACAATGTTGACTGGAATACTCTCTTTCAAATTCTAAAGGTGGCAGGGGTAAAATACAGGGAGCGAAAGGCCATTTACAATTTGTACAGAAACCAGATGGCAGTTATAAGAGTCGAGGGACATGAAAGGGAAGCAGTGGTTGGGAAGGGAGTAAGACAGGGTTGTAGCCTCTCCCCGATGTTGTTCAATCTGTATATTGAGCAAGCAGTAAAGGAAACAAAAGAAAAATTCGGAGTAGGTATTAAAATTCATGGAGAAGAAATAAAAACTTGGAGGTTCGCCGTTGACATTGTAATTCTGTCAGAGACAGCAAAGGACTAGAAGAGCAGTTGAACGGAATGGACAGTGTCTTGAAAGGAGGATATAAGATGAACATCAACAAAAGCAAAACAAGGATAATGGAATGTAGTCTAATTAAGTCGGGTGATGCTGAGGGAATTAGATTAGGAAATGAGGCACTTAAAGTAGTAAAGGAGTTTTGCTATTTGGGGAGTAAAATAACTCATGATGGTCGAAGTAGAGAGGATATAAAATGTAGGCTGGCAATGGCAAGGAAAGCGTTTCTGAAGAAGAGAAATTTGTTAACATCCAGTATTGATTTAAGTGTCAGGAAGTCATTTCTGAAAGTATTCCTATGGAGTGTAGCCATGTATGGAAGTGAAACATGGACAATAAATAGTTTGGACAAGATGAGAATAGAAGCTTTCGAAATGTGGTGCTACAGAAGAATGCTGAAGATTATATGGGTAGATCACATAACTAATGAAGAAGTATTGAATAGGATTGGGGAGAAGAGAAATTTGTGGCACAACTTGACCAGAAGAAGGGATCGGTTGGTAGGACATGTTCTGAGGCGTCAAGGGATCACCAATTTAGTATTGGAGGGCAGCGTGGAGGGTAAATATCGTAGAGGGAGATGAAGAGATATATACACCAAGCAGATTCAGAAGGATGTACGTTGCAGTAGGTACTGGGAGATGAAAAAGCTTGCACAGGATAGAGTAGCATGGAGAGCTGCATCGAACCAGTCTGGGGACTGAAGATCACAACAGCAACAATACGTAACCAACACGGATTTAGAAGAGATCACTCTTGTGCAACGTAACTGGCTCTTTATTCCCATAAAGTAATGAGTGCGGTCGATAAGGGATTTCAGATCGATTACTTATTCCTACACTACTGGCCATTAAAATTGCTACACCAAGAAGAAATGCAGATGATGAATGGGTATTCATTTTACTAATATATTATACTAGAAGTGACATGTGATTACGTTTTCACGCAATTTGGGTGCATAGATCCGGAGAAACCAGCACCCAGAACAACCACTCCTGCCCGTAATAACGGCCTTGAGTCAAAGAGAGCTTGGATGACGTGTGCAGCTACAACTGCCCATGCAACTTCAACACGATACTACAGTTCACCAAGAGTAGTGATTGGCTTATTGTGGCGAGTCAGTTGCTCGGGCAGCAGTCGAACATTTTCTGTATCCAGAAAGGCCCGTACAGGACCTGCAACATGCGGTCGTGCATTATTCTGCTGAAATGTAGTGTTTCGCAGGGATCGAATGAAGGGTAGAGCCACGGGTCGTAACACATCTGAAATGTAACGTCCACTGTTCAAAGTGCCGTCAATGCGAACAAGAGGTGACCGAGACGTGTAAACAATGGCACCCCATACCATCCCGCCGGGTGATACGCCAGTATGGCGATGACGAATACACGCTTCGAATGTGCGTTCACCACGATGTCACCACACTCGGATGCGACCATCATGATGCTGTAAACACAACCTGGATTCATCCGAAAAAATGACGCTTTGCCATTCGTGAACCCAGGTTCGTCGTTGAGTACGCCATCGCGGGCGCTCCTGGTGGTGGTGGTGGTGGTGGTTAGTGTTTAACGTCGACAACGAGGTCATTAGAGACGGAGCGCAAGCTCGGGTTAGGAAAGGATTGGGAAGGAAATCGGCCGTGCCCTTTCAAAGGAACCATCGCGGCATTTGCCTGAAACGATTTAGGGAAATCATGGAAAACCTAAATCAGAATGGTTGGAGACGGGATTGAACCGTCGTCCTCCCGAATGCGAGGCACTCCTGTCTGTGATGCAGCGTCAAGGGTAACCGCAGCCATGGTCTCCGAGCTGATAGCCCATGCTGCTGCAAACTGTTCGTGCAGATGGTTGTTGTCTTGCAAACGTCCCCATCTGTTGACTCAGGGATCGAGACGTGGCTGCACAATCGATGACAACCATGCGGATTAGATGCCTGTCATATCGACTGCTAGTGATACGAGGCCGTTGGGGTCCAGCACGCGGTTCCGTATTACCCTCCTGAACCCACCGATTCCATATTCTGGTAACAGTCATTGGATCTCGATAAGCGCGCGTCGCGATACGATAAACCGCAATCGCGATAGGCTACAATCCGCCCTTTATCAAAGTCGGAAACGTGATGGTACGCATTTCTCCTCCTTACACGAGGCATCACAACAACGTTTCAGCAAGCAACGCCGGTCAACTGCTGTTTGTGTATGAGAAATCGGTTGGAAACTTTCCTCATGTAGCACGTTGTAGGTGTCGCCACCGGCGCTAACCTTGTGTGAATGCTCTGAAAAGCTAATCATTTGTATATCACAGCATCTTCCTCCTGTCGGTTAAATTTTGCGTCTGTAGCACGTCATCTTCGTGGTTAGCAATTTTAATGGCCAGTAGTACAGATTTCCAGAATGCTTTTGATACCGTTCCTCACAAGTGACTATTTAAAAAATTGCGTCCATATGGGGTATCGTCTCAGTTTTGTGACTGGATTCGTGATTTCATTTCAGAGAGGTCACAGTTGGTAATGATAGACAATAAATCATCGAGCAGAACAGAAGTGATGTCTGGCGTTCCGCAAGGTAATGTCATAGGCCTTCTGCTGTTCCTGATTTACTTAAATGATCTAGGTGATAATCTGAGCAGACCCCTTACATTGTTTGCAGATGACGCTGTAATTAACCGTCTTGTACAATCGTCAGACGATCAGTTCCGATTACAAAATGATCTAGAGAGAATTTCTGCATGGTGCGAGAAGTGGCAATTGGCACGAAACAAAGAAAAATGCGAGGTCATCCACATGGGTACTAAAAGAAATCCAATTAATTTTGGGTATACGATAAATTGCACAAATCTAGGGCTGTCAATTCAACTAAATACCAAAGAATTACAATTACGAACAACTTAAATTGGAAAGACCACATAGATAAAATTGTGGGGAACGCTAAACAAAGACTGCGCTTTGTTGGCAGAACACTAAGAAGATGCGATAAACCCATTAAAGAGACAGCCTACAATACACTTGTCCGTCCTCTGCTGGAATATTGCTGCGCGGTGTGGGGTCCTTACCAGGTAGGATTGACGGAAAACATCGAAAAAGTGCAAAGAAGGGCAGCTCGTTTCGTGTTATCGTGCAACAGGGGTAATGGAAACGAGCGTTTGGCGTCATTGGTCGGGAGGCCCCTTGCGGGGCAGGTCCGGCCGTCTTGGTGCAGGTCTTATTACATTCGACGCCACAGTGGGCGACCTGCAGGCCGGATGGGGATGAAATAATGTTGAAGACAACGCAACACGCAGACTCTGAGCGAAGAAGATCTCCTACCCAGCCGGGAATTGAACCCGGGCCTGTAGGACGGCAATCTGTCACGCTGAACTTTTTTTTTTTCAATATAGTTCGTTGCATTTGGTCTGGGTGGACGTCACAAGACATCCGTTCAAGTTAATCGTTGGTCCCTTGACTCATTATTTTTTAATTTTTTTAATTACAGAGAGGCCACTCGGCTACCGGGGTGGACGCGCAATAGGGGTGAAAGTGTCACTCATACGATACGCGAGTTGTTCAATTGCTTTTCTTTTAAAAACAAGATATTTTGACATTCTGTTTTTAATTGCTTTTGATTTCTACGCCAGGCCTTCAGCCAATCTTGTTTTTGGTATGGTTTTGGGCCTTCAGCCCAGAAAGCATCTCAAGTTTTCTTTAACTAGGCCTTCAGCCGTATTGTTAATTGTGATCTTTAAAGCAATGTGTAAATAAGTGTTTCTTAGAAAGATAAAGTTGTGTGTTTGATTGTGCAACTCACAGTAACTGTTTACGGTCCCATCCACAATCGTAACCCTATCCTGTGCACTCTCTGAGTACCTACAAACCAGGTTTCCCATATTTCTGATAAACATATAATGCCTTTTCCCATATATCAGTGTCATTAAGTTATAATGTGCCGACATTTTTTTCAGCAAATGTTATTTTAACTGTAAGAACACGATAAAAAACAACAGCAATATTGTTCTTCATAATATTTACGATCAGGGAACCCTTATAAAGGTAGGAAAATACATTAACAGAAAGTAAATTGATATTAAAATAAAACTAAAGAAATAAAATACAATTGTTCTGTCCTGTGGTCCATACATTATGTTGAACAATCTCTCTGGTATAGTTTCTAGGTATTGAAAAGCAGTTTCTTTCTCGTCCTTTTTCTTCTGTCCTGCATGGATGGCTTTTTCGAGACAAGAACTGGGTGCTGATGACTATCTTCAAGCGTACTGTGTAACCATGAACTACTTTCATCATCTGTGTACGTAAACAGAACCCTGACGTACTTTTAGTTTTCTCGCTTCACTAGGTTGAACGCCACCGTTGATAGTCTCAAGTTTTTCAATTATTGATTACTGTATTTCTGTTTGCAAGGCCGTAGTGATGCATATGGACTTTTGTGTGTTAGTGAGCCTAATACTGAATCACCTGCTTTGTATTTCAGAACAAAGTACTTCTGACCGGCTCGTAAGAACTCCCTACATTAAACTGAATGAGAAGTGCTGTGCGCAGCGCACATGCATCAAGGAAACGCTGCCCCGCCATATAGCTTTGAGGTAATGAAAAGCTTAGTAAAATACTCTACATAGCCGGCCGAGTAATTATAAACAATTTCCCAAAAAAGGCACATATACCAGTGGACATTTCTTCCAGAAAATCCTCAAATAATCGATGCTCGGAAGCATATTATTATGTATTCATATATTGCTTGATTTCATTTTTTGATAGGTACAGTATTGCTTCGGCTCCTTTGCTTTTAACAAAATATAAGAGATTGATGATTACTGAAACGCGTCATACGTAAGGAATGTAAAATATGTTCTCTGATTACAATTACGTTCTACACCTTGTTCACGGGAAGCCCTACCAGTAGTGCAGTACCTGTATCATCAGCCATTGCAGCTCCGTATTCGACGTCTCGCTCGGTATGTGGTGGCACAGTTCGTTACTGACGTGTAATTTGCCGCGTGTCCGCCTAATCACATCGGCAGCGCGGCCCGCATGCTTTTCGGCCGGACGTGCCTGTGACGTCACTCCACGCCACACTGGACTCGGCTGTTATTCACGGCCGCATTGGCTATAGTATATAGGACGACCACGGTGTTCAGACAGTCGGCTCCCCAACAAAGCTGTGCAGAACGCCTGTGTTAGCAAGTCGGCGCTACGACAGGCTGTTGTAGTAGCGTAAACAATTATCCAGAGGCAGGACGTAATTATATTGTCCATCGTTACGGAGATACAAAGGCCGAAGACTGGCGACGCTTTACACAAACTCAAAATTTAGCACGAACTTCAATGCGACAAGCCCTTAATGGTTTCCACAACCAAACTCTCTCACGAAATCTGGTAGAAAACGCAAAGAGAGTCTGGTCATAGGTAAAGTACACCCGCGGCAAGACGCAAGTAGTTCCTTCACTGTCACTGATGACAGAGCCGCTAAAGAAGAGCTAGTAAACACTATGAAATTCCTTCATAAAAGAAGAGTAGTAAGTATTCCGGAATTCCGAACTAGAAAAACTGCCAACCTGAGCACTTGCAAGCAGATATCCTCGGTGTAGTGACGCACCTTAAAACAATAAAGGTAAGGTCAGATTGTGTACCAGTCACGTATTTTTTCAGACAATGCTAATACGATAGCCCCATAGTTATCAATCACATGCAACTGCTCTCTCGTAGAAAGATTCGTACCCAGAGACTGGAAAGTTGCATACCAATATCCTAGACAGGAAATACTAGCAATCCGCTGAATTGCAGACCCCTATCATTAAAGTCGATTATCAGTAGCTTTTTGGAACATAAACTGTGCACGAATATTATGAATTGCCTCGGAGATAACGATTTATTAACAAACAGCCCAACAGTGATTTTCAAACTGTCGTTCTTGTAAAACACAAGTAGCTCTTTATTCTTGTGAAGTAATGAGTGCTGTCGACAGCGGATGCCAAACTGATTCCATATTTTTATATTTCCAGAAGGCCTTTGATACCGTTCCCCACAAGGCGAGTTCTAATCCAATTGAGTGCCTGTGGAGTTCCCGGATTTGCTGTCAGAAAGGCCATAGTTCGAAATATTTCACGCAAAGTCATCGAGTAAACCAGAAGTAATATTTCCCGATCCCAAAGGCAGTATTACAGGCCCTCTGCTGTTCCAAATCTACATAAACAATTTAGGAGACAAACTGAACAGCCCTCTTAGACAATTTACTGATCTTGTAAAAGCCGGCCGGAGTGGCTGTGCGGTTCTAGGCGCTACAATCTGGAGCCGAGCGAATGCTACGGTGGCAGGTTCGATTCCTGCCTCGGGCATGGATGTGTGTGATGTCCTTAGGTTAGTTAGGTTTAGTTAGTTCTAAGTTCTAGGCGACTGATGACCTCAGAAGTTAAGTCGCATAGAGCTCAGAGCCATTTTTTGATCTTCTAAAGTCATCACATGATTGAAAAGAATTGCAAAATGATTCAATCAAGATGTCTGTATGGTACAAAAAGGTGTCAATTGACTCTCGATGACGAAAAGTGTGAAGTCATCGACATGAATACTAAAATGAATCCATTAAATTTCGGTTACCCAATAAATCGCACAAATCTAACGTCTGTAAACTCAGCTACATATTTGGGGTTACACTTACGAGTAACTTAAACTGGATCGATCATACAGGTAACTTTGTGAGGAGAGAAAACCAAAGATTGCGATTTTGGCAGAACACTTAGGAAAAGTAACAGGTCTATTAATCACACTGCTTCTCCACTCACTTCTGTGGTATTTCTTTGCGATGATGAATCCGCACATCGGATAAGAATGAGAGACGTCTTCGAAAAAGTTCAAATACGGGGAAGTTTCTTTTGTATTATCGCAAAATAGGAAACGGAGTGCCACAGATATGATAGATGTATTGTTGTTGCAGTCATTAAAACATAGACTTTTTCGCTGCTTCAGGATCTTCTCATGAAGTTTAAACCACCAACTTTCTCCTCAGCGTGTGAAAATATTTTTTTGGCGCCCACATACATAGGAAGAAATATCGTCATAATAAATTAAGAGAAATCAGAGTTCGCACGGAAAGATTTAAGTATGCGCTTTTCCCGCAATTTTCGAGAGTGGAACGATACGAAAAATAGCTTTGCGAGGCATTTGGCTGTGAA
This sequence comes from Schistocerca piceifrons, assembly GCF_021461385.2. Taxonomy (NCBI): domain Eukaryota; kingdom Metazoa; phylum Arthropoda; class Insecta; order Orthoptera; family Acrididae; genus Schistocerca; species Schistocerca piceifrons. The sequence continues at coordinate 1,222,608,689 of NC_060138.1, read as the reverse complement.
TTGCAGACTAATCATGCAGGTGTAGGTATAAGTGTACAGAGCTGGATGAAGTACATGTTAAGCAATGAATGTTTTGTTTGTTTGTAGTTACATGTCTGCAGTAGTGACAAACATTGAAATCCCACACCAAAGTATGGCAGCACGAAAGCAGCTGAGCCACAACAAAACGGCGCAAGCAGTTATTAAAAAGGAGTATTATGCAAGAATTCTATTTCTGCGTTTGAATGGAACAACGCTGCAACAACCCATGGCAAGACAGTGGAGTATGCGGCAAAAATTCACCATCAAATGACACGTGGTGTAGTGGTGCATACGCTGTCATTGTGGTCAGACATGTCTGAATCACGAAGAAGTGGTGAGGCTTCCCTCTGTGAAAAACCTGGAACCGCAGGAGATGTGGTGATGCTGGTGCTGCAACACTGTCGTAACACGTCTAAGTGATAAAACTTAAGCTCAGTCATTCACCAGTTCGCTAAGTTTTGCATGGCATTCCGAACATGAGTAAGGTCGTTACTCGCTAGGTGTCGCGACTTTTCATTCTCACAAATTCAGAATGCCTAAAAATGGTTCAAATGGCTCTAAGCACTATGAGACTTAACATCTGTGGTCATCAGTCCGGTAGACTTAGAACTACTTAAACCTAACTAACCTAAGGACATCACACACATCGATGCCCGAGGCAGGATTCGAACCTGAGACTGTAACAGCAGGAGGGTTCTGGACTGAAGGGCCTAGAACCGCTCGGCCACATGGGCCGGCGTCTGGTAAACCGGCACAGGAGTTCAAATACTGGCTTTATGTGAGGCCAGTGCAGATAACCTTCTAAACACCTTGTCTCCGTGGCAGAGTGTTAGATGTATCACGATGATCTCGAGGCAAAAGAACGAATCGAAAGCTAGTGGCCGCTTGTTGACGTTTGTCAGCCAGTCAGGCAGCAGCAGCCGGCCAAGACAGACGCAGCAACAGGGAAGTAAACGATTTTGTGACTTTTACGAGTTCCTAACCAGAAGCGAATTGTATAATATCATCTGTGTACTTTAATAATTTAGTTTCTTGAGTTCCCGTGTGTTAATTTAATATGTAATAGCCACAGTTCCCGCGTTTTCGTCTGAGTCGGAAAGTAAACCTATTTTGTGACATATTACAAGTTCCTAATTAGGGGCGCATTATTTAGTTCTAGCAGAGTGCTTCGACAGTTATATTTTCGAATCTCCGCGTATTAATCTAAATTATTACACACAGGTCCTGCGTTTTTGTCAGTGTCTACAGTAGAATTCCGCAACACGTACAGGTAGACCGTTTATCTGGGTAGTTTAATTTTCTACGGTCTTTAGTATGGATAGGGACTGTGACTGTTGTGTGCAGATGCGAGCCGAATTGGTGACATTCCGCTGTCAGCTTCAGGCCTTGGTTGCTTCGGTTACACCGCTTGAGGTTGCAGTGGATGGATGCCACTGTTGTGGGTCGCCAGTGGGGATCCAGGAATTTCCGGAATGGTTTTGACACTGTACCACACAAGCAGCTTGTAATGAAACAGCATGCTTGTGGTATATCGTCTCAGTTATGTAATTGGTAATTGACGCTAAATAGTATGAGGTCATCCACGTGACTGTTAAAAGAAATCCGTTAAACTTCGGCTTCTCGATAAATCAGTCAGATCTTATGGACGTAAATTAAACTAACTATCTATGAATTACAATTACGAAGAGCTTAAATTGGAAGGATCACGTAGAAAATGTTGTGGGAAAGGCTAACCAAAGAATGCGCTTCTTTGGCAGAGCTACGATCGTCGGCCCTCTTTTAGAATAGTGCTGGGCGGTGTGGGATCATTACAAGATAGGATTGACGGAGTGCATCGAAAAAGTTCAAAGAAGGACAGCACGTTTTGTATTATCGTTAGATAGGGGAGAGAGTATCACTGAGATGATATATGGTTTGGGTTGGACATCATTAAAATAAAGGCGTTTCTCGATGCGACGGAATCTTCTCGCGAAATTCTAATCACATACTTTCTCCTCCTAATGCGAAAATATTTTGTTAACACCGACCTACATAGGGAGAAACTATCACAACGGTAAAATAAGGGAAATCAGAGCTCGTACGAAAATATGTATGAGACAGGCGAAATACCCTCAGACTTCAAGAAGAATATAATAATTCCAATCCCAAAGAAAGCAGGTGTTGACAGATGTAAAAATTACCAAACTATCAGTTTAATAAGTCACAGCTGCAAAATACTAACGCGAATTCTTTACAGACGAATGGAAAAACTGGTAGAAGCGGACCTCGGGGAAGATCAGTTTGGATTCCGTAGAAATGTTGGAACACGTGAGGCAATACTAACCTTACGACTTATCTTAGAAGGAAGATTAAGAAAAGGCAAACCTACGTTTCTAGCATTTGTAGACTTAGAGAAAGCTTTTGACAACGTTAACTGGCTTACTCTCTTTCAAATTCTGAAGATGGCAGGGCTAAAATACAGGGAGCGAAAGGCTATTTACAATTTGTACAGAAACCAGATGGCAGTTATAAGAGTCGAGGGGCATGAAAGGGAAGCAGTGGTTGGGAAAGGAGTGAGGCAGGGTTGTAGCCTCTCCCCGATGCTATTCAATCTGTATATTGAGCAAGCAGTAAAGGAAATAAAAGAAAATTTCGGAGTAGGTATTAAAATCCATGGAGAAGAAATAAAAACTATGAGGTTCGCCGATGACATTGTAATTCTGTCAGAGGCAGCAAAGGACTTGGAACAGCAGTTGAACGGAATGGACAGTGTCTTGAAAGGAGGATATAAGATGAACATCAACAAAAGCAAAACGAGGATAATGGAATGTAGTCAAATTAAATCGGGTGATGCTGAGGGAATTAGATTAGGAAATGAGACACTTCAATTAGTAAAGGAGTTTTGCTATTTAGGGAGTAAAATAACTGATGACGGTCGAAGTAGAGAGGATATAAAATGTAGACTGGCAATGGCAAGGAAATCGTTTCTGAAGAAGAGAAATTTGTTAACATCGAGTATAGATTTAAGTGTCAGGAAGTCGTTTCTGAAAGTATTTGTATGGAGTGTAGCCATGTATGGAAGTGAAACGTGGACGATAACCAGTTTGGACAAGAAGAGAATAGAAGCTTTCGAAATGTGGTGCTACAGAAGAATGCTGAAGATAAGGTGGGTAGATCACGTAACTAATGAGGAGGTATTGAATAGGATTGGGGAGAAGAGAAGTTTGTGGCACAACTTGACTAGAAGAAGGGATCGGTTGGTAGGACATGTTTTGAGGCATCAAGGGATCACAAATGTAGCATTGGAGGGCAGTGTGGAGGGTAAAAATCGTAGAGGGAGACCAAGAGATCAATACACTAAGCAGATTCAGAAGGATGTAGGTTGCAGTAGATACTGGGAGATGAAGAAGCTTGCACAGGATAGAGTAGCATGGAGAGCTGCATCAAACCAGCCTCAGGACTGAAGACCACAAAGACAACAACAACGAAAAGTTCGTTCTTTCCGCGCGCTATATGAGATTGGAATAATAGAAAATTGTGAATGTGGTTCGATGAACCCTCTGCCAGGTACTTAAATGTGATCTGCAAGGTATCCATGTAGATGTAGACATGTAGAAGAAATGGGAACTTGCTGATATCAGGCGAAGACCCCACCATCATTCTTCAAGATGATACAGAGAGTTTCTTGGCGACGCCCTCGTGTGGTGCAAACATTAGGATGGCAAGGAGCGAACCGTCAAAGGAGCGTTATAGTGACATCTCGGTACGAGGTTCGAGTCCAAGATGACGTTCAGCTCCACGAAAACACCTCAGATCATTCTCCACAGGACACAGTCTACATGCTGCTTCTTTGGCTACATAATTCTGACTCATCACCCTCCACCACCCTCGGTATTTTTCTGGGATGGCACCTAGTGACCAACACCAGCGGATGAAGAAACCATTTGTGGTGATAATTTTCACAACAGCAATGGAATGGTTTTTATGGTGGCACGTTCCGCGAACAGTCAAAACTCAGGTTTATACTCCCAGGATGATGACTAGCAATGAGGAAAAACTTGCCGCTTTCGGAGGTGAATACGTAGAGGAAGGCTAACACTATCAAAACGTTTCATGTCCGCAGCTACATCTTTTAGTAGTGAAAATTAATTCTTTAGACTACCCTCATAAAAAGAAGTCAGGCTCTCTTAAGATAATTTTGCTTGGTGCGGCTGTGGCCGCTTCAGTACTAGACGTAAGCTGAATTAGAGGAACAGAAATGTAGTGAAATGCAGTTCATGGAAATCTTACATGCAAAGAAGTTTCAGTCGAGAAGTTCTGGCAAAAGAACGAACTCATAAACACAGATCAAACATCTGAAACTAAATGTTCCATCTACATCATTTACATGTGATACGAATATTAAGTTAGCCAAGAAGCGACGTGAATCATTATATGCATAAAACAAAATAGCTTAAAATTAACAATATTTCTTTTAATATTCATTAGCTCTGAGGAAATTTTAATGAATATAGCATATACAGAAAGATGTATATATATCCATGGATATATATTCTCACACATGAATGAATAGTCATTATATGTTGAACAAATAGACATCTTTGTTAATTAATTATCCTTTTAATTAAGATGACTGCTCACCCTTTTTCCCTTTTTTTCGGAAGAGTACCTCGCACAGCTCAATGTTAGGGCAGTAACTTACCAAGAAAACTTTCCTGCCCCTTATCAGTTCATTAAATGGCCAAGAATGTTGGCACCACAAATATTCTCTCCTTGCGAGCCGCTAGTGATGTGCGCTTGGCCACAGTAACCTGCTCTCTGAGTTCACTCACACTTAACCCAGTTTGAGTGGGTCACCTGTAGCAGAGTTTCACGACGTATTAAGTGTACCTCGTCATCTCATGGAAGCTTGTTGCTGTTAAGTTTGGCGGGATTAACCCAGATTTGGTTTTCAAGCATTAAGGGGAGGTTTACTATCTTTTGGTTCAAAAATCGACTTTTTTTAAATTGCATTTTTTGATCCATAAAAGTGTTTAGAATCCACCTCTGAAACGGTTTTTCCGAATACGGAACGGAAATGTTTGTTATTTGCGGTTGAACAAAAAAATGCACCTGTCTGAAAACGGCCTTTTTCACGCAACAGTTTTTTTTCTTTCGGAGGACGAGTTATTGTACCGGTGCTTGGGAAGAGAGAGACAAAAATTAAATAAAAGTTTGAAAGCGTGTGTTTGGAAGTTAGCCCCCAAGCATTTGCATTCTGGTGCGAAGACTGTGGAGATTGCGACTTTTCTGGCAGTGAGTAGCTTCAACGAAGGGTATTCAGCAATTCTGAAGACTATGACAACGATGGACGTCACCCTGGGACTCTATTCGACGCAGTTCGCCAAGCATTCGGACGACCACCGGATTCAAGCGGCCGAAAACCGCTTGTCACCGGCCGTACGAGCGGCTCTGGAGCAGCGTAGGATAGCCAAGATCGAGCAGAACGCCCTCTATGAGGAAGGACTAGTTTATGGATCCGGAATAGCAGAGTGAATGTACGTTGCGTAATAATGCATTTATATGTAGTCAAAACTTCAAACGCGTTTTTCTCGAAATGACATTTTTTTATGTCGCGTGGTATAGTAACTTCAAATCTACTGAACCGATTGGCATGATTCTTTGTTCCCGACGAAGCCAAATAAATTGTCTAGGAGTTGTACCACTTTTATTCCGATGCATCTACTATAAATATTTTTACTTGGCCGAAGAAGTCGAAAAATCGATGAAAAAAAACCTTTTTTTTCAAATGGCCGCCATTTAGTTTCCTATGGTCCAAATAACTTAATCGAGGTATAACTCCTAAAGAATCTTATGTACTTCGCTAACGTCACCTCAATTTTGATTTCAGGCGAGCCTGCTGACCTGTGACATGCCACGCGTGGAGGTCTACATCGAAGTTTTGTCTCGTTCCGGCGGCACTTCCGCCTTTGCTCTTCGACATTTCCCGTCGAAAAAACTCCAGAGGAAATATCAATAAACGTTTTAACCATATTTGGTACTGATGTCTATAACATATCCCGAGAAAAAAATTATCAAAGAACATGCTTTTTTCGGGCCAAGTATAGTAAACCTCTTCTTAGTTTTGTAAAATGGCAACACCATTTCAGTATTATTCAGTTAAACAAAATTCTTTGACGGGTAAGTAACGAGATATTGTATCTTGTTTTGTGAAAAAGTCGTCCGTGCTTCATGCCTCACGCCGTACTTCCTTTGTACCTTACTGTTGGAAATACACTTGATGTCTGGAAACTTTCCCCGGGCTTTCGCCACAGCCATCACTTTCAGTGGATTGCAAAAGGGTGTAGAGTGATTCGCTGCTCCAAATCACTTATTTCGTAGTCTACCGTACAGTGGAGTCGCCATTTGCACTGCCTCAAGTGCCACTTAGCGTAGACTACGGAAATGTGTGGCTTATAAGGAGCTGCGCGAGCATTGGACGCCATTACTTTCCACTCCGAAACCTCTGCCATTGTGCTAGCTGGACGGATAGTAGTAGTTTGGAGCTGACCAGTGAATCGTCCCACTGGTTTCGTGCTCGATGGTCCCTGTTGGTCAGTACATGAGACCCGCCTGGTCTTTTGTTTGCTCTGTTTCTCCTCCGCATTTCCACTTCACAGCAGTCGACCTGGGCAGCTTCAGAATCGTTGAACTGCCCCTGATGGACCGGTCACTCTGGTGACATCGAGTAACCATCGCAGTCACCGAGCTTTCGTGGCAGACACATTCTGCTGCCACTTACTCTCTACTGGCAACACATATTTAGAGCCTCCTATTCAAATGGCGGATACTCCTCTCGTGGCTCCTAGAGGTCAGTTTCGCAGTGCTGTATTATATACTGGTGTCCGGTTTGATCAAAGTATATTTTAAAAATAAATACTGCGCTGTCGGTAGGAGACGAAGACCCCTCATAGTGCCTTATTAAGAGCGCATTACTCTTCTGCAGCGCTGGCCTGCAAACCCCTTGTTGAGAGGTTACAGGAGCGAAAACCACAGTGCTCTTGGTCAGTCCGCCAATTACTCACCTAAGCTCCGACAAGCAATCAGCTAAAAGCAGTGCAGTGCAGCATCAGGATTAATGTCTGTTCGATGGCGTGGATGAATTGCAGCCCCACACTGGGTCGTTGTCTCAAAGGGCGCATTCCCGTTGCTATTGTCAGATCCTAACTGTACTTTCTGTGCAACAGAACCTTTTTGAAATACTGGTTTAACTTTGAAATTATATCTTAGACGTTGCCACGTTACTTAATCGAAAGCACAAGCAGTCATAAATTTCAATACTACAGTAGAACAGACGTAATTACACATTCTAAAAAACTGTAGAAAGACGGTTGTTGCTTAGAGAGAAAATTATGGATGAACAGTATTACGATGAAATACCAAGTTAAGGAGAAAATGAACGATGGTGTCACAGTAGCTTTCTAAGGAATTTTTTCACACACGCATAAAGCGGGCGTCTGAAAGTCGACGTTTACCTAGGGAGTCATGATGACTTGAAGCCTTTATCCAGCCGCACAGTAGTTTACATGCGGGAAAAGGTGCAAGGAAAGGAAACCATATTTGGTAACTATGGCGGAATTTCCCACAGTTCTATTCCTCGTCTTTCCCGTTACCAAATCACATTCGGCATCAGGTGACAGTGCTGAAGTTTTTCGTTTGCATTCCAGGCTTTTTTGGTATAGAAAACTTCAGACGGCCGCGTCTCGACCAATGTGTAAGTCCACCAGGTGGCATCACCCTTAAATTAGAGACTGCAACCGCCACGCCAGATGTGACAACCCAGTACCATCAGAAGAACAATTGAGAACGATAAGGCCAGAATGAAGGCGGTCTATCACTTTATCTCTCATGATGTTGATATTATTCTTAAATAAATTCTTGTTCTTAAAACAGAGCGACAGCTTTTTCTTTTAAGTTATCAAAATTCCGACAATACTGTTGTTGAGTTGCCAACGGCCTTGCCGCAGCGGTAACACCGGTTCTCGTCAGATCACCGAAGATAAACGCCGTCGTGCTGGACTAGCACTTGGATGGGGGACCATGCGGTCTGCCGAGAGATTGGTAAGTGGGGTGCACTCAGCCCTTGTGAGGCAAACTGAGGAGCTACTTGATAAAGAAGTAGCGGCTCCCGTCACGTAAACGGACGTACGGCTGGGACAGCAGTGTGCTGACCACATGCCCCTCCATGTCCGCATCAAGTGACGCCTGCGGGCTGAGGATGACAAGGCGACCGGTCGGTACCATTGGGCCTTCCAAGGCACGTTCGGACGGAGGAGTTCGGAGCTGTTGAGTTAGTGATTCACTTTTTGCAAATTAAGCAGTAACAAAAAGACAAATACTAAAATGACTACTTTGAAATTGTTGAGCCGAGGGACATGCCGACCCAATCCTTCTTCAGTATGATCATGTGATGTATCTCCATTGGCGTCTTTCCTGATCGGAGGTAAATCATCTCTACTTTGCTACAGATTTTTTTAAATGTTTCATGTCAGTGTAATGAGAACAAGAAATGAGACATAAATTTTGTCAAAATGTAGTATGTGTAGGCAGTAAAACAGTTTCCAAGTCCATCAGATGCACAAATCAATTTCATTTCGATTAACATAGAAGTGTCCAGAATATTCGGAAACACATAGATTAACCGCTGGAAAAATCAGCATTTTATATCTAATATGTCAATTCAGATAAGACAACCTTGTTTGCTAAATTAAATGAATTTAAGTTAAACAAATTTAAAATGAAATAAATGAAAATAGTAAGTAGAAGATTTCTGAAAGTCGCTAGCTAGTTAGTTACAGAGAGTAAATGAAACTAGATAAAGTAAAATGAAACAAAGCGAAATGAAAATTAAATAAAATAAAATGAACAATCAGTAAAAGACATTCAGAATGCTCAGTCCACATAGAGGCGTGAATGTGAATCATTGCAGTTAATCAGCATTCTGCTCTCATTTAGATATATGGCCGAAAGTGTCAGTCCTCAGGAATTGTGAAACGAACCCTGTCGTCTAGGACCGTGTGCCACAGGCAGCGCAAATTGGCCACAAGACGGGGAAATTCACAGGCGTCTATTTCTCTGAATGAGGCCTAAGCAATGTAGTGTGCGAGTGAGACAGACGAGAACCTACGTCATAGGGAAACCACGTAGTAGCTGTTTGTGACCAAGGAGGGGTAGCAATGTTATATGTGGCGGACCTAAGATCGGCCACAAAGGGAAACATTTATGAAAATTATTTAATTCTGTAGTAATTCGCGGAATGAATCCACAGTAATTTCAGTCTAACATCCTTCATAAATTTTCATGTTGACCCCAACAAAACTTGAATACTGATCATAAATATAATAGTTTACGATCTACTGTTAAAGTGAAATTAACAAATTTTATAACAAAACCTGAATGCTAAAATCTGAACGCTTTGGTCGATATTAACGATCGACATTTCATGTTGAACAGCATCATTAAAATGACAAATGTTGTAAATATCAACTCTGTAACTTTGTTTGATTAAAAGATATAGTCCTTTTAAATTATCGGTATTTTCAGTTAAGCATTAGATCATCATTTCCTCCACACAAAACACATTGAACGATGACAGCATGATACTTGATTGAATCATTAGGAAATAGAACATTTGTTGTAAGGTTTAGTGCATAATAGTTACATTTGTTCTTTATTTATTTATCAGAAAGCACATTGGTGCAAGGGTACTGGTCGTGACGTTCAAAGTTAAGAAGGAAATTGTATTGGTTTTATGTAAATGAATTTATCGATTATTTTGTTATTGATATTGCTGTTACTTCATTTAAGACGTGAAAGTGGTCAACCTTGGATTATTTAGATATGTTAAAATTAAAGTAATATAGAATAAGCCGTAGCCAATCAGATGAACGGCTTCATAAAAGGGAACTGCCCTAGTCAGTTGAGCGAGGATATTCGGCGCGTGGGAGAAGCGGCCGGGGATGGGCAAAGGGGACAATTGTGGTGGAGACGCGAAAGCGGATGGTCAGTCTTGTCTTTAGGTAACTAGGTAGTGAACCGACTTAGGAAATTTCGCGTTGCGTGGTATCGCGGGACATAGTCTCTGAGCGGTGAGCAGCCGCGCGCCTTGTGTGAACTCTAACTTCCCGCGTAGTTACCGAGGTGGAGTAATGGACTTGTAATTCGCGATGCGACTGTAAATGATCGTACTGTGTCAAATGGATATGCGCTGGTGTGTAATAGTAATTTTAAATACGACCAATTTCGCTATTTGATTGTTTTCTGAATAAACATTATTCTAATCAAATCGCGACTGTGTGGCCTACATCATACATGGGTCGTTAATTTAGCTCCCGATATTATTGTTACTGTTGTTATATGTTTTATTAACGTTGTATGTTTATATAATTTTGCAAACTTGCCATCAGCCAGACAATTTAACCAAAAGGTCACAAGTGTCTAATTTATGGCATGTAATACGACACGTGCGGTTCAACCCCTAGATAAGTTTGAACCAAGACATTTCGACGAAGAGGCACCGCATGTGAGCTTGAATATCTTTGGGATATTAGCTCGCAATCATCGTCTGTTAAATGAGAGAACTTATACAATCAACGTTTTCTGCCATAGCTAATAATGTTTCGGTCGTGATTTCATCAGATTACATCACCGTTTTTAAATGGTTACCTACTTTACTAGTAAATTTATTGACATCAGTATTTCTGTTTTACGACATGTCAATACTTTCTCAACTGTGAGCGAATCTAGTTGAGGTTTTACTCTGACAAAACATTAGAGCGGTATTTTCAGAAGCTAGAACGAGTAAGATGTGGACAGAGAAATCTGCAAGGATTTTCATTTCTTGAGAGATAAACTATAACACATGTTAGAAAACCCACACAGCATCAGATCACTGTCTCAGTAATTTGACGTCATGGCTTTAACGTGGTAAACGCACTGGCGAGTGGTAGCCGTTCGAGACCTCTGGCTTCACGTCCTCAATTTAGTCTTCAAACGAAACCTGCAAATTTGTACACATATTTCTTTCACATCCGTTGTAACACATTTCAGGTGCGAAAGAGGAAGATTTACTTTCCAGCCACAAATTACTTTACCCCTTGAAAATTATCCTCCCCTGTTGTTGTACCGTACAAGGAAATCAGATCTGCTAAGTCTTCAATAACTTCGAAGTCGTTGTTAACAGCTCGAGTACCAAGCGAACTTACGTACCTTTTCTTGTAACTTGGAAATTTGGAAATTTGTGGTAGGGTCTTATGGGACCAAACTGCTGAGGTCATCCGTCCCTAAGCTTACGCACTACTTAATCTCACTTAAACTAACTTGCGCTAAGGATAACACACACACCCATGCCCGAGGCAGAACTCGAACCTCCGACGGGGGTAACCACGCGTTTCTTGGAACACATTTGATAAATTACAAGTAATATCTTCAGCTCTAGTCTCCAGCGTATTTGCTATAAAAGTAACTGCTTTACAGTGCTATAATTTCTTTTTTTTTTTTTTTTTTTGTAACCACCGTCAGAGAATGCCTTGTGATTTCATTGGCAGTTTGTAAATCTGTTATTGTAATGGCATCACTTTGCTAAACGGTTTTCCTAAAAATGTTTTGTCACAAGCAAAGTCCAGAATTAAATGTTTCGAATTTATGTTCATGTAACTTGTTCTTGAATTTATCAATGTGTGCAAATTGCTTTTATTCGTAGTGGTGACGAATATTGTACTCCTTGAGAACAGCAATACCTTCTTTACAGATAACATATTGGTCTGTTATCTTTCTCCGAAATACTTCATGGCGCCTTGAATTGAAGACACGACACTCGCTATCTACATTTTCCTTTTTTTAATACAACGGAGATATTGCACACGTGTTCGAAAGAAATAAAACTTGAAAAACAACACAGTAAAATCAGCCAAGTAGCCACATTCAGCTGCAGGCAGAGCACTCATGCTGGCATCCCGTTATTTCTGAACAAGTGAAAGCAGTACTCCTCGCGTTTTTTTGTTTTTTTTAAAGTTAAACGAACAGGAAACATCGCGCCTTTCTTTAAAAAACTTTCGCTCAAGCGCGGGCAGGATTAAATCCCTTTGTGGGCCGGATGCGGCCCGCGGGACGTATTCTGGAGACCCCTGGTATAGGGTTTTGTCAGGTGCTGGAAGTGGAGATGAAGCTCAGACATATCTTTGAACCTTCATCATTGAACCTTCAGGCCTTCTGCTGTGTGTGAGAAAGATGGACAGCAAACCGTGCTTCTATGTTGACTACCGACGACTGAAAAAAAAAATCACGAAAAATATGCCAACCACTTGCCCCGCGTTGATGATCGCCCTAGACAGTCTGAAAAGATCAGCTGTCGACATGTAGAGGGGGTACTTCCAACCTGAGGTTGTCGAGACTGGCGAGGAAAAGACTTCCTTCGCACCACCTGAACCGCTCTGTGAATTCAATGTTGTACAGTTTGAACCATATAACGCTCAATCCACCTTCGATAGTATGATGAACTACCAGCTTTAAAACCTTAAGTAGATGACGTGTTTTTGCTACCTGGATGACTTGATTCCGTTTTGGAAGACATTTAAAGAACGTCTAAGCCGCCTGACAGTCGCGTTGATGAGCATTTAGACTGAAATCCTACGCTTGAATCTGATTAAGTGCCTCTTCACTGTCAAACAAATACTGCACCTAGTGAAGGGCGAGGAGTCAGTCCCGATCCAGTGAAAAAAGAGCAGTCACAGATTATCCGACTTTTCGACGTATTCGAGATGTGAGAACTGTTTTCGGAATGAGCCCCTGATAGCGGTGTCTCATAAGAAATTCAGTATAAAAGCACATCCCTGGTAACTGCTGTATGGAGACGACAAATCTTGCTGCAACGGGGTCCAAGAAAAATCTTTCCTTGTCTTTAAGGGGAGCCGCAGGTGCCTATGCTGCCCATGTTAAAATCACTAAGTTTTAGGAACATTTATGAATAAACTACCAAATAGAAAAATTTGAGTTTTCTTTTACATATACAGTGGTTTAGTATTGCAGTTTTGACAGAGGGATTTTGGAGTATCTTTTCTAGTTCCCTTCCAATTATTTTTTTTATTAATGACCCAAATTTTTTTTACAAATAATTGCTTTATAATTAAACTGAAATGAAACTACTGAACATATTGCCAAATGGCTGTGTTAGAATGTAAGTTTGACCACTAGGAGTGCTGTATAAAAATTTCATCTCTCTAGCTTGAGTGGATTTTGAGAAAATGTTCCTTATATTCGAAAAATTCTAATTTACGGGAAATGGCTATCAAAGTTTCTCAATACATTCCTGCACTATAGGATGGATTATCAGGGTCTTCTTCTTCATCCTCCAAAAGCTTCCTCTTCTGTCTTCTTTTCTGGCCTGTTGTTCCATCATACTTCATATGCCTTTCTCTTCTTTCTGCTCCTCTTATCCTTTCTCTGTCAATATTTCTTAGTGCTCGTACAGTGTTCACCCCAGCTGTAAATCCTAATGCCTTCAGAACTTCACACTTCATACTGTTCCCTTGGTTGTAGGTTGCTATTGCATCATAAATGCCAAAGTGCAGTGTTTTTATGCTTACAAACACCCTTTTAGGAATCACTTTCCAAATCAAATTGTTTACGCTCTCATTAGGATTCTACGTCTTTCCGTGTAGACATTTGTGTAACAATTCTGGCTGTGCTAAGTCATGAAAAATTGGTTTTATTGCATATACTTCTTAGTGCTCGTACAGTGTCACTAACATAATCACGAAATCTGTCACTTCCACCAGTCAGCTTCTTGCTAGAAGATGTCACAGGGCTATGGCCGGCCGTGTGTTGCTTAGCAGAAGAACGCACTGTTTCAGCAATTGTAGTATCGCAACTTGGTATTAGTGTTAATTTTCTTTTCCCTACGTTCTTCCTCTTCCTATACACACGGTTACTAAAACGTGGCATCGTAATCAGAACAACGCTTTACACAAGAAGTATAATACTACCAACAACAGGCGCAACACTGAACTAATTCGAAACGGTAAACAGCAAAGAGACGATGTTCCGCGCTCTTAGCGCTTCATTTGTCACAGAAAACAATGTAGCCAACCCTTGCACATTCGCTGTATGCGTAACATAAGGCGCTGTATGCGTAACAGGCCGAGAAAATCCCAAACAGTTCGCCAGGAAGTCACGAGGGGGTTTTAGATGCATTCAGCGGCCGCCCATTTCCTCTGCAGGCGTGGGGGAAAATGGTAATAACTCCACTTCTAGGGCGAGCAGAACAATAATTCAAAGTTTACATTAAAGATGAACGTTCCAATTAATTTTCGGTAGCAAAAAAAAAATTGTAATTTTTTTGGATTTGACCACCTCCGGCTCCCCTTAAAGAGGCACTACCACCTTCCTGTCCTGTCACTGTATGACGAGACTGCAGAGACAGAATTTCACACAAACGCTAGCTGCAATTCTGCTACTAATTCAGGAAGTTGCTCAAAATGTGATAGTTTATGACTCTAGAGTACTCTCAAAGTCTGAGATGAACTACTCCACAGCCGAGAAAGAGTGAATCACATTAGTTTGGGTCATCAACAAGTTATGGCCGTGTTAATGTGGCAAATCATTCATCACTGCAATGGGCATTATTCTCTATGCTGACTGACTAGCTTGAAGGATCCGTTGAGTCCTCTGACGACATAGTCACTGAGTCATTGGTAGACTAAAACGGACGCAAACACGAGGACGCCGACTGCCTTTCAAAGGATTCTTCGGCAGAACACAGCAGCACAGATGAAATCTCAATCATCGCTGCACTAAATGACAGAACTGGCAAACATAAGGAAGATCCAGCACTGCAGAAAATTACAGCAGTTTTGGAGATGGTGGAACCGACCAAAGAGCGAAAATGATTTCTCGTTATGACAGTTCATCTAAATTCACTTTTCCTGGTGTATTTGCAAGACACTCATACTTGTGGTCATCTAGAATTCTTGAAAAATAGGCGCATTTATCACTGAGCTAGTTATCAACAGATCCGCTAGGAACTATGTGAGCCACGATAAAGAATTCCAGCGATGGAAGGAACTGCCCCAGTTACTTCCGTGGCATCAAGTAGCAACTCCAGCAGCGCCATTCCTCCGGAATGATATCGACATCCCGAAGTCGATAAATGGGAACTGACGGATATTGTCATGCACTGTATATCTCAATGTCTATGTGTTAGTAAGGCTGTGCCAACTACCTAAGCTCCTTATGCACCCTGTCTGATGACTATGGAAAGGTTTTCCACTCGATAGTGGTATCAGAAGTTTTATTAGGATAAGAACTCACAGGTGAGTGGTCACACAGAACCCCTTACTGTTGATGGTAAACAGAGCCAGTGGGACATAATAACATCCATTGTGGCATTCGCTTACATCACAGAGAAGCAAGATACTACAGGCTTCAGAGTTCGAAACGTCAATGGATACACTATAACAGTTTGAGCTGGAAAAACCCAGACACCTGGCTGGAATATGGTCCTCGGATGCCCAAGAGACTGACCAAGCTGCTTAGCAACCAGTGAGGTACAAACTGAGAGACCTGGTATTGCTTTTTAGGTGCGCACGGAAAGTGAATCGAGAAACTTGGTAAAGCGCTATGTCTGACTGTATCGTATCCTCTGTCGCGTGTCGTACGTCAAATGCGAAGTTGAGAATTACGACCATCAATGAGACAAAAGCTCAGAGATGTAGTCTATGTCCTCTCTACGTAGCCATACTACAGTCCTGGAGCGCAAATCGCCAAGTGGTGCATCTCTTTCAAGGAAACTGAAGAACCGCTCGATGATCAAGAAGCTCCAACGGGATTGGCTACAATCGGTGCTCATCATAGCGAAGACGATTTGACAACACGACTAGGAAGCATGGATCCCCAAGTGCTATTATACTGAGTGTGAATGACAATATATCCATCCAACGTGCTATCGTCGGCTATACAGGGAACGTCATACACAGCGGATCGTTGTTCCTTCAGGAGAGCGAGCAATGCCACGATTTGTGGTGCAGGTAGTGCGGCGTAGCTGTTAACGTCGCTAGGGCGTGTTGCAGGTCGCCGGTTCAAATCTGACCCTCAGTATTTATTTCGTAAATATCACTTCTGGAAGGTTCTCGAAATGTTTTATGTTTGTAATGTTTCTATACGCTGTGATATGCGATGTCAGTATAAAATAGCAAAATACTACATCCAGGAGTTCAGTTTTGCTCTAGCTAAACGTTAGTGTTGGTCATAAACGTGTTTTCAGTTTTAATTTTTATAATTTACTGACGACCCTGCTTTCGGATTTGGCCTTGAATGTGGGTACGACGTGACACTGTACAGAGTTCTGACGAAGAACTATGAAGTCAGAGCAGACGTTCCCAAAGAGTTCTGCGCTAAGTTATGGAATCTGCGGAACACATAATGTCTGCATAAAGTAAATATCCACCTGGATACACATTATGTGTAACACACTGCGTAATTCAAAATACTTCATCAACCGTAATCGCTTTCACAAACTTCCATCAATAGTACACATTCAAAATACGCATTGTAGTGCAGTTACCTAGTCATCAGAGGCATAATGGAAACGGAAACTATGCAAAACAGGAAGGAAAGAGATTATTGTTTGACAACCCGACGACAACGAGGTCATTAGACACGAAGCGTAACCTCGAATCAATAAAGGAATGGGACGGAAATGAGCTGTGCCTTTTCAAGAAAGCAATTTAGAAAAATGACGGAAACCCTAAATCTGGATGACAGGACAGTGGTTTGAACCCTCGTCCTGACGAATGCGGGAAACAATACAACTACTGAAACTTCCTGTTGTTGTTGTTGTGGTCTTCAGTCCTGAGACTGGTTTGATGCAGCTCTCCATGCTACTCTATCCTGTGCAAGCTTCTTCATCTCCCAGTACTTACTGCAACCTACATCCTTCTGAATCTGCTTAGTGTATTCATCTCTTGGTCTCCCTCTACGATTTTTACCCTCCACGTTGCCCTCTAATGCTACATTTGTGATTCCTTGATGCCTCAAAACATGTCCTACCAACGGATCCCTTCTTCTAGTCAAGTTGTGCCACAACCTTCTCTTCTCCCCAATCCTATTCAATACCTCCTCATTAGCTATGTGATCTACCCACCTTATCTTCAGCATTCTTCTGTAGCACCACATTTCGAAAGCTTCTATTCTCTTCTTGTCCAAACTAGTTATCGTCCATGTTTCACTTCCATACATGGCTACACTCCATACAAATACTTTCAGAAACGACTTCCTGACACTTAAATCTATACTCGATGTTAACAAATTTCTCTTCTTCAGAAACTCTTTCCTTGCCATTGCCAGTCTACATTTTATATCCTCTCTACATCGACCATCATCAGTTATTTTACTCCCTAAATAACAAAACTCCTTTACTACTTTAAGTGTCTCATTTCCTAATCTAATTCCCTCAGCATCGCCCGATTTAATTTGACTACATTCCATTATCCTCGTTTTGCTTTTGTTGATGTTCATCTTATATCCTCCTTTGAAGACACTGTCCATTCCGTTCAACTACTCTTCCAAGTCCTTTGCTGTCTCTGACAGAATTACAATGTCATCGGCGAACCTCAAAGTTTTTACTTCTTCTCCATGAATTTTAAAACCTACTCCGAAAACTGTGTGCCGGACCGAGACTCGAACTCAGGACCTTTGCCTCTCGCGGGCAAGTGCTCTACAAACTGAGCTACCCAAGCACGACTCACGGCCCGTCCTCACAGCTTTACTTCTGCCAGTACCTCGTCTCCTACCTTCCAAACTTAACAGAAACACTCCTGCGAACCTTGCAGTACTAGCACTCCTGAAAGATAGGATATTGTGGAGACATGGCTTAGCCACAGCCTGGGGGATGTTTCCAGACAAGTACTGACTTGGTTTAGAGAAAAGCAAAGTATTTTACTATCAGATCAACTTCTAAGTGTATTGTCCGTTACTTACACTTCACTTCAGCACAAACAAAAATTTTGGAAGCTGTTTGAATTCTACTTGACTGGGTATATCCCTCACAAACGATGAAAACTTCGCGCAGTCGCGGCACACCTTGTCTGCATCACCTGCAAGCCCCCATCCCCCTCCCCTCCCCTCCCCATCTTTGTCACTATGCTGCCCGCAAGCCGAGTGACGAAATTAATAGTTAATGGCACCTCCACTAGGCGTTTGGCTTCAACATGAAGATACTTCGAAATTTATTGTTCCTTCATTTCTTCGCCAAAATCATTATTTGATACTGCACTATTTTTCTACCTTTCGCAGTCGTGTGACGGACGAGTCCACCCTCCCAGACGACGTATGTCTTCAGACAGTTTTTTTCTGCATTTTACCTCTTCGGGAAAACGGAAGTCAGTTAATACAATGTTCTATAATATTCTACACGCCCTATAGTCTTTTCAGATGCACACATTCAGTTTACGTGTCGTCTTCATCAGTTCATCTACTCCAAAGCTGCACCTCTTACGTCATCAAATAACACGAGTCTGAATGCTATTACACGCTATGGGTGAAAAAAAAAATTTCCCGCGCGTCCCTCTGGGTTATGGCGCCTGGCGTATTGACTTTAGTTATTGTTCAGACTCCTGCTTGATGTAAGACAAAAATAATTACATTCTTCATTTCCGAGAAATGTTGCCCTTTAAGTAAAAGGAAAAGTAAAGGTGTCGTCAGCCTCGTCATTGAAGCACCAGGCATTGTCGTTATTGAATGTGATATGCCGCGGTGGTCTAGCGGTTCTAGGCGCTCAGTCCCGAACCGAGGACTGCTACGGTCGCAGGTTCGAATCCTGCCTCGGGCATGGATGTGTGTGATGTCCTTAGGTTAGTTAGGTTTAAGTAGTTCTAAGTTCTAGGGGACTGATGACCACAGATGTTAAGTCCCATAGTGCTCAGAGCCATTTGAACCATTTTTTGTGATATGCCACTGCCTTTCTCCAGTCAGTTAGAGGAGGCGTATAGTTCAAGTTGACTCCGAACTACGGTGCAACAGCCTCGACAGTATACCTGGGCGAACATTACGTCTTCCAACTACCCGCCATATGAGGGTACGTGCATCATTGTCGAACAAGATCATTTTGATGTGGGCAGGCGTAACGTTGCCGGGTGGATTTGACTCCCAGATTACTGAAGATGGTATACCCATCAGCCAATGGTATTGCGACACTGCATTCCTTCCACATGCGGATCTTTTCAGCGGCGCATTCGTCTCCGTCTTTATTTTCATGGATGTCGTTGCGCGACCGCATCGATCTACTCAGGAGGACGTATCGTGAAAGGAGAGGATAAGCGGTGAATGGACTGCCCCGTCCGTTCCCCCGCCTTAAAACCCATCGCGCGAATAGGATGCGTTGCGGGGACTGAAATGTGAAAATACGGCCTGTGAATTTTGACCAGGAAGGAAAACGACGATGGGCTAGACCAACAGGGATATGGCTCAGTTCATTCACTGGTACAACGTACAAATTTATTTTGCACAGACTGAATGACAAAAAGATTGGTTCAAATGGCTCTGCGCACTATGGGACTTAACATCTGAGGTCATCAGTCCCCTAGAACTTAGAACTACTTAAACCTAACTAAGCTAAGGACATCATACACATCCATGCCCGAAGCAGGATTCGAACCTGCGACCGTAGCAGTCGCGTGGTTCCAGACTGTAGCGCCTAGAACCACTCGGCCACTCCGGCCGGCAGACTGAATTACATCAGACCCAATTAAGAATTTAAATAAACCACAATTAATTTGAATACTCAACAAAATTCAGTGATGGCAAAAAATGTGAATTATAACTACTCTTTGTCTGACCATCATATAAAAGACTAATGATGCAAACCTTAACTCAAATTTAAACAGATGTAAAAATTATAAAAAAAAATGTTCAAATGTGTGTGAAATCTTATGGGACTTAACTGCTAAAGTCATCAGTTTCTAAGCTTACACACTACTTAACCCAAATTATCCTAAGGACAAACACACACACCCATGGCCGGGCGAGGACTCGAACCTCCACCGGGACCAGCCGCACAGCCCATAACTGCAGCGCCTTAGACGGCTCCGCTAAACCCGCGCGGCTAAAAATTATCAGTGAGCACAAACACCAATAAAAGATTCAATAAAACTGAACCGGTAACGTAATAGGTCATTGTCAAAATAATTCTTATTCCACAATACGAAGCGCTCAAAGAAGGAGAACAAAAGATTTAATACCTCATAAAACAGGCATGGTATCAAGGCTTACATAGACCCTCAACAATAAATAATTAAAATTTACATTGAATGAGGATCACCACTGAGCTGTCCGCCTCCGAAGCGCAGCGGCAGCGTTACCCCCTACCATGCAAGGGGGCCCGGGTTCGATTCCCGGCAGGGGAATGTATGTTGTTCGTCCTTCATCATTACTGATACGCATATCGCCGAAGTGGCGTCAGCTAAAAAGACTCGCAATACGGCAGCCGAACATCGAAAGGGGATATCCCAGCCAATAAGTACCATACGATTATTTCATTTACCACTGAGCTCTCAACCACTAGTAAAATGTTTAAATAAGGAAGCAATGAGGATATGAAAAGGTAGCCTCTTTTAAGTAATAAATAGAACGACTCAGAATTTCTCTAAAATTTCAACTTTAAAGAGTAGCATTAAAGGCCACGGCTGCGCTTGGAAGAAATAATACTGCGGAAGACTGACAACGTGAGCTTTCGCTGCTCATGGCTTGTGCGCAGAATCGCGTAAACAGGAGGCGGCTGTGTAAGCCGACTGGGCCCAGAATGAGAGGGCCTGAAGAGGGACGGTAAACAGCTCCGACGCCAGAGCACAAGCAGTCTTAACAAAATTCCCTGCAGCGCAAATAAATTCTGTTAAGTGCAAGCATAGCGAAGATTATAATAAGGGTTACGTTCACAATAATTAATGCAATTTCTTACCGAGCGGCGCTCTAAATTTAACAGTCTTCTAAGAAGTCAGCAGAAAATTTAAGATACCACTTACAGTTGGTTAAAGGCAATTTCTGAATTAAATAATTATACCAAATCCTGCAAGAACAAATGATTAAGCCAACCCCAAGCCAATGACTTTAAATTCTTCGGCTCTGAATTCGTACGCTATCCACGCCAAGCTCAGAACGGTCAATGTGTCCTTAAAAGAAATCGCAACATAGAAACCACTTAAAATAAACACAAGATATACATAACCTGAATCAGAATAAGCAGTAGGTTAGTCTCAGTGGACAAGACACAGTGGACACATGTCCAGAAAGAAGGTTAAAGTTCCGCCAAACGACAACTACAAATTGAGCACAGCATTTATCCAAAATCGTCAAGTTAAACGTTAGTCACACCGGTCCAAACACTGACCTTGATAACATTCGCACAACTCGATATTCCACTTTCACACCAGGAATAGACAATCTGTGATAATATTAAACATCGACCAATACCGTACCAAGGACTAATATCAGCTGATAATTCTTTGCGTCAAGAAATTAGAAAATTTGTGGGACCAAACTGTTGAAGTCATCGGTCCCTAAGCTTACACACTACTTAATCTAGCTTAAAGTAACCTACTCTAAGGACAACACAAATACCAATGCCCGAGGGAGGACTCGAACCTCAGACAGAGGAAGCCACGTGAACCGTGACGTCTTAGACCGCAAACGGCGAGTATAATAACGGACAGAGAGAGGTATTTAAACACATATGACTACCGCACTGCCAACGAATTCACAACAGGCATCCTTGTAGAGACCGACACTAACATTACCCCAAATTAAAGGCTCCACGGTCACTTAAAATTGACGGATCACGCTTCGAGTAAGATGCAATGTACAAAGATCTAATAAAAATATTTACCGGCCCTTTTTTACACATAAATTCTTGCTCATATAATTCGTCCTGCAAATTTCATGGAGACACGGACTTCAGTACCAATAAATAAAACCGGGAAATCGAGAAATATCGACAAACACACCTCTGACAGCTCGGTGGATTTTTCGCCACTTGAAGCCAAACGCAGGCCAATATGATCCCTGCAGATCCTTCCCGGTTTACACCAATGCAGATACAGGTGGGTGGCGACAAAAGGCCTCTTTTCCGATTGATCGCTCCGCTGATGCCCCCGTCATCATACTAACTCTCATATTGCACTTGCGGATCCAGCAAGCTGGTCATCCAGGCAGCGCCAGAAGGAATTGCTTTCCCTGGGCAACATCTTACAGCCAAAAGTAAGAGCATATCGATACTGACACAGTAAAACATGTCGCCACAGCTCAGGGACGTACTGCAGCATGACCACACGCACAGCGCTTGTCAACCGCCCTGATGGCCAAATGGAACGTCCTGTCAAAAGGACCCTTTACCAACATTGTGTCCAACATGGGAGATCATTAAAGAGCATGGGACAGCAATGAGCCTACAACACTATCTTGGGGAACGCCAGAAATCTGTTTTACTAGATGACTTTCCGTCAGTTACTAAGAACTGTGACCTCTCTTACAGGAAATCACGAATCCAGTCACGTAACTAAGACGATATTCCATAAGCACACAATTTCACTACAAGCAGCTTGTGTGGTACAGTGTCAAAAGCCTTCCGGAAACCCAGAAATACGGAATCTATTTCAAATCCCTTGTCAATAGCACTCAACACTTCATGTGAGTAAAGGACTAGTAGTGTTTCACAAGAACGATGTTTTCTAACTCCGTGTTGACTGTGTGTGTCAATAGACCGTTTTCTTCGCGGAAATTCGTTATGTTCGAACACAATATATGTTCCAAAATCCTGCTGCATATCGAGGTTAATGATATGAATATGCAATTTTTTGGATTTGGGAGACAATCTGAGCAGCCGTCTTAGGTTGTTGGCAGATGACGCTGTCGTTTATCGACTGATAAAGTCATCAGAAGATCATAACAAATTGCAAAACGATTTAGAAAAGATATCTGTGTGGTGCGAAAATTGGCGATTGACCCTAAATAACGAAAGGTGTGAGGTCATCCACATGAGTGCTAAAAGCAATCCGTCAAAAGTCGATTGCACGATAAATCAGTCAAATATAAAGGCAGTAAATTCAGCTAAATACCTAGGAATTACAATTATGAACAACTTAAATGGGAAGGATCATATAGAAAATGTTGTGAGGAAGGCTAACCAAAGACTATGTTTTAATGGCAGATCTACTAAGGATACTGCCTACACTACGTTTGTCCGTCCTGTTTTAGAATACTTCTGCGCAGTGTGGTATCCTTACCAGATAGGATTGACGACGTACATCGAAAAAGTTCAAAGAAGGGCAGCATGTTTTGTATTCTCGTGAAATAATGGCGAGAGTGTCACTGAAATAATACAGGATTTGGGGTGGACATCATTAAAAAAAGGCGTTTTTCGTTGCAGAAGACTCTTCTCACGAAATTCCAATCACCTACTTTCTTCTCCGAATGCGAAAATATTTTGTTGACACCAACCTACATAGGGAGAAACGATCACCATGATAAGATAAGGGAAATCAGACCTCCTACGGAAAGGTATAGTTGTTCGTCTTTTTGCGCGGAGTACGAAATTGGAATAATAGAGAATTTCGCAGGTGGTTCGATGAACCCTCTGCCAGGCACATATATGTGATTTGCAGAGTATCCATGTAGCATGCATTGCCGTCCTTAGTGATCATACTTCCTGAGCCGTGGTAAAATTTGATGTTTTGAAGAGCGCGCCGCAACGCGTAGTGTGAAGCAGTCGCCCTCTGTGTCTGGTGGTGGCGCCGCTGTGGCAATCGCAGCTTTGGTGTCTCCCTCTGGTGGGAAAGCGGAAAGGTTGCCTGTTCACGTGCATTTAAGGGGCGCTATGAGCTCGCCAGTCGGTCAGTCTGGGTCAGTCTCTCGTCTCCAGCTTGGTAGTCGGTCTCTCGTCCGCATTTGTTAGGCAGTTAGTGTCTGTCGTTCGGATCAACCTTTGAAGCCGGCAAAATGAGAGTCTTTCCACTCTGCCAGTAAGAGAACTCAGCGAGTGGTCGCCCGGTCGCGGCTTAGTTCCTGCATCTGAGTCTGCGCCTTAGGCCGCCAGTTTGCTCGAGTTTGCTCAGGCAATGGTCATTGGCGGTTGGATCGATCGTTTGGTCAGTCGCGCACTGAGACACAAGATGACTTGTCCGTCTTGAGCGTCGGAGCATGTGAGGCCGCCACATGAGTCCAGTGGGCCGCGGCGTACAGCGAGGGGTAGTGGCTTCGCGGTCGACACGAGAGCAACAGCACTCAACCCAAGACATCAGTCTGGCCGGTGCGAGCTGCGACGCCGTGAGACGGGAGATCGGCGCGCCTTCCTACGTCAGTTGAAGCGGCTGGCAGCGGACGGTTCGGGAGAGCGATTTGGGGGTGATGCGCCAGGTCTTCTCAAGAAATCGCTGTTTAGTTAAGTGATTGGTTCAAATGGTTCAAATGGCTCTGAGCACTATGGGACTTGACTTCTGAGGTCATCAGTCCCCTAGAACTTACAACTACTTAAACCTAACTAACCTAAGGACATCACACACATCCATACCCGAGGCAGATTCGAACCTGCGACCGTAGCGGTCGCGCGCTTCCAGACTGTAACGCCTAGAACCACTCGGCCACTCCAGCCCACTAAGTGATTGGTGATATGTTGTTGATTGACTCTTGTTAAATTGTACTTGTTTTCTTGATGAGGTCACCAGCCGTTTTGCTTTGGGGTCGTCCCACCATTCTTCTCCGTTTGACCACCCGCGGGAAGGAGGTTGTTTATAAATTGGGTGGTCCGTTTTTCCCTAGTGGAGTAGGGGCGGGTTAGAGCAACCTGCGGATCGGGTTGTTCGGTAATCTCCCTATCAATCTACCGTACGTTAGTAGCTGCCTCTGTCATGTTTGTCGGATTTGGTGTGTTAACGAATTTATTGCTTGGGGTGTAACGGCCTAAGACCTGGTATATGTTTTGATCTTTGGAAACTTTGATATTATTGCCTATGATCTTGAGAGGAGGTATTTGTGTATTGTAGAGCATCTTAACTATTTTTTGGCCAAACTTGTAGAATTTATATAAGATTGTATTTCATGGTCTTTTATGTAAATGATCATTTTAGCATATAAAGTTGCCACCCTTTCACGGTAAGACTTTTCTTAGAAGTTAAAATCAAGTTGCACCTTCGGTGGCAAGGTTAATAATATTTTAACTGTTAGTGTTTTGTACCATTTCCATCCCTCCTACGGGGGGGGGGAGGGTTGGGGGTAGGGTGCATAGTTTGTGTGCTTGCGTAAATTGTTAAAAGTCTTGTGTTGCAGATTTGCACCGGTGTAGTCTTTCAGAGGCTGTTGTGAGCAGCGGTCGTAATTACGGCCGTATCAAAAGGGAGCGGCAAGGTTCTCTGCCAGAAAGCTCAGACAGTCAAAACTTGTTTCTTTCTGCCTCTGAATAAATTTTAACTTTGGTATTTAGAGGGTGCTTTCTGATTACAATTTTAAATCTGTTTCTTTTAAAAATGCTTTTAGGCATTATTAAAGTGAATGAAATTCCCATTTGTTAAAAGGAATTTGGTTATGATTTCATCAGTTAATCCCTGGCAACTACTTCCACGCTTACATAGTGTGATTAAATGTGTTAATGTTCTTGATGAATCGCTAGTAAATAAAATAAATTCTTACGAATATTCTTTGAAAATAAATCACGGTTCACCTCCTATTCAGAACCCTGTCTGGAATGTTGTTGTATACAGGGAAGCGTAATGAATTGCAGTGACTTCAGTGTAATTACTGTCTTTGAATAAAAGCATCATTACTGTTCATCTCATTAAGTATTTCGTTCAGTTACCTGCTGTATTATACTGCAGAAGTTCTTTCTATGTATGGTTCAAGTTTCATTGAGCCATGCCACTTGTCAGTGACACATCAAGCGAAAAATACTTTCGTCCGTAAGTTTTACACGACATTCAATATCTACTGACGAGCTCATCTACTAATTTTAAGATAAGAATTTATTTTGCGAACTGTGAAATGCGGCATCGGCGTGAAGATTCTACATTAGCTTAGCTCATGAAAACCAATCGATTTGTCAACCGCCGGCATGTGTGGCCGAGCGGTTCTAGGCGCTACAGTCTGGAACCGCGCCACCGCTACGGTAGCAGATTGGAATCTTGCCTCGGGCGTGGATGTGTGTGATGTCCTTAGGTTAGTTAGGTTTAAGTAGTTCTAGGTTCTAGGGGACTGATGACCTCAGAAATTAAGTCCCATAGTGCTCAGAGCCATTTGAACCATTTTGATTTGTCAAGCCGCAAGGAGGTAGCTGACGCTCGAAAAACGTTATGCCGGAATTGAAGCGTACATACCTTATTTGCAAATGCTGCTTAATGTGCTTAAATAACACTAAACACCAACAACAATAGCCTGTGACAACTCTTGACCTGTTCATGCTTAAGACGTTATACTATGCTGTGCTGTTTCAAGGCCTTTTCGACATAACAGCTGCTTGATGTGTATTCGGGCACCACGCTGGACGCTGTTCTCCGAAGATTCGTGAGATTGATAAATTCCATAAGAAGAAGAACAGTCTCCACGGGAACATCCAACGTTACAGTCACTACATGCTGTTTTTGTAGGATGGTATGACAACATGGTTTAATGTGTTTGTGATTTTTAAGTATTTAAACTTCCCATCGTTGATGGAATCACAGCAGCACAATAGCATGATAAATTTGGTGTAAGACAGTGTTTGCCTCGAACGGAAAGTAAATGATCTCCGATTTTATTCTTACATGAATGACTTCAAGGCTGCTAGGGGCGTTTTGCATTTACCTGTACGAGGGTATGAAAATTGTACACTGGTATTTCTGAGGCTGCAAAATCGATAATGTTACCATAAAATTGGAGAAAGTTTACTTGCATTCCTAGGGCACTTCTCTTTTACTCTCAATGTACACTCCTGGAAATGGAAAAAAGAACACATTGACACCGGTGTGTGAGACCCACCATACTTGCTCCGGACACTGCGAGAGGGCTGTACAAGCAATGATCACACGCACGGCACAGCGGACACACCAGGAACCGCGGTGTTGGCCGTTGAATGGCGCTAGCTGCGCAGCATTTGTGCACCGCCGCCGTCAGTGTCAGCCGGTTTGCCGTGGCATACGGAGCTCCATCGCAGTCTTTAACACTGGTAGCATGCCGCGACAGCGTGGACGTGAACGGTATGTGCAGTTGACGGACTTTAAGCGAGGGCGTATAGTGGGCATGCGGGAGGCCGGGTGGACGTACCGCCGAATTGCTCAACACGTGGGGCGTGAGGTCTCCACAGTACATCGATGTTGTCGCCAGTGGTCGGCGGAAGGTGCACGTGCCCGTCGACCTGGGACCGGACCGCAGCGACGCACGGATGCACGCCAAGACCGTAGGATCCTACGCAGTGCCATAGGGGACCGCACCGCCACTTCCCAGCAAATTAGGGACACTGTTGCTCCTGGGGTATCGGCGAGGACCATTCTGAACCGTCTCCATGAAGCTGGGCTACGGTCCCGCACACCGTTAGGCCGTCTTCCGCTCACGCCCCAACATCGTGCAGCCCGCCTCCAGTGGTGTCGCGACAGGCGTGAATGGAGGGACGAATGGAGACGTGTCGTCTTCAGCGATGAGAGTCGCTTCTGCCTTGGTGCCAATGACGGTCGTATGCGTGTTTGGCGCCGTGCAGGTGAGCGCCACAATCAGGACTGCATACGACCGAGGCACACAGGGCCAACACCCGGCATCATGGTGTGGGGAGCGATCTCCTACACTGGCCGTACACCACTGGTGATCGTCGAGGGGACACTGAATAGTGCACGGTACATCCAAACCGTCATCGAACCCATCGTTCTACCATTCCTAGACCGGCAAGGGAACTTGCTGTTCCAACAGGACAATGCACGTCCGCATGTATCCCGTGCCACCCAATGTGCTCTAGAAGGTGTAAGTCAACTACGCTGGCCAGCAAGATCTCCGGATCTGTCCCCCATTGAGCATATTTGGGACTGGATGAACCGTCGTCTCACGCGGTCTGCACGTCCAGCACGAACGCTGGTCGAACTGAGGCGCCAGATGGAAATGGCATGGCAAGCCGTTCCACAGGACTACATCCAGCATCTCTACGATCGTCTCCATGGGAGAATAGCAGCCTGCATTGCTGCGAAAGGTGGATATACACTGTGCATGCTCTGTTGCCTGTGTCTATGTGCCTGTGGTTCTGTCAGTGTGATCATGTGATGTATCTGACCCCAGGAATGTGTCAATAAAGTGTCCCCTTCCTGGGACAATGAATTCACGGTGTTCTTATTTCAATTTCCAGGAGTGTATATGAAGTAGTTGGGTAAGATTATGCAGTAATATTTAACTTTTAATTTTGAGGAAGATCAGCAACAACCGGTTCTACTAAGCTGTGAAAATACGAAAATGAGTGTCATTACCTGTAGCAATAGTAACTGTTAGCGTAAATCAGTGACTACTCCAATGAAAAAACCGTCAGTTTTTCCTAACTAACAAGGGAACCTCCCCATCGCACCCCCCTCAGATTTAGTTATAAGTTGGCACAGTGTATAGGCCTAGAAAACAGGAAGAAGTTGTGTGGAACTATGAAAAAAATAAGCAAAATATACAAACTGAGTAGTCCATGCTCAACATATATAACATTAAGGATAGTACCAACTCAGTAGCGCTGTGGTCCTGTGGTTAGCGTGAGCAGCTGTGGAACCGGAGGTGCTTGGTTCGAATCTTCCCTCTAGTGAAAATTTTAATTTTTTATTTTCAGACAATTATCAAAGCTCAGGCACACACACACACAATCAACTTCGCTCTCCAAAATTCCAGGACATGTTCAGATTTGCTTGGACATATGCAGGATTTGACGGTCTACACACGGAAAAATTTGAAAACGTTAAAAACATATGTTTTGACAGAGCACAGGGAAAACTGTGCGACTGTTGCAGTCATTTGTTGCAGTTTATGTGACAGACTCTTATGTTTTCATCACTTTTTTGGGAGTGATTATCACATCCACAAGAAAACCTAAATCGGGCAAGGTAGAAGAATCTTTTTACCCATTCGCCAAGTGTACAAGTTAGGTGGGTCGACAACATATTCCTGTCATGTGACGCACATGTCGTCACCAGTGTCGTATAGAATATATCAGACGTGTTTTCCTGTGGAGGAATCGGTTGACCTATGACCTTGCAATCAAATGTTTTCGGTTCCCACTGGAGAGGCACGCCCTTTCGTCTACTAATCGCACGGTTTTGCGGTGCGGTCGCAAAACACAGACACTAAACTTATTACAGTGAACAAAGGCGTCAATGAACGAACGGACAGATCATAACTGCAAAAATAAAGAAATTAAATTTTTCACTCGAGGGAGGACTCGAACCAAGGACCTCTCGTTCCACTGCTGCTCACGCCAACCACGGGACCAGGGCGCTCCTGATCTCACACTGTCCTTGATGTTACATATGTTGCACACAGACTACTCAATTTGTATAGTTTGCTTTTTTTTTCATAGTTTCACACAACTTCTTCCTGTTTTCTTGATTGATCTGTGTTCAGTTTTTCAAGGCCTATCCACTGTGCCAACTTATAACTAAATCTGAGGGGGGTGCGATGGGGAGGTTCCCTTGTAAGTGCTAGTTTACGTCCAGGCCGTTTTGATGTTCACAGGTAGAGTTTCACTGAATACGTCGCAGACTGTGGAAATCCATGTGAAGTACTGAATATTTGAAAAGCAAAGATTGAATTAAACATTCGTCACTGTGTGGTTGGGATTATAATGTCGTTGGGTGGCGACAGAGACCCGCTCTGTAGGCGGTAACTCTTTCTGGAAGTGCTGGAACACACGACTCCCTCCCCCCCCCCCCCCCCTTTCGTCCCCCAACACGTCCAGCTGGAGGCAGAACGGTCCGGCAATCTCGTATGCTCCCACCGACCGCTGTTTGCTAGAGTGTGTCTGATGCACGGAACAGTGGGTGCAACACTCCGCGTAATTGAATCCAGCCGGTGTGGTGCAGCGGCAAACAGATTTGCGTTGCCTACAGCGGTGTACGGCTACTGTTCGCTGTGTCTCCTACGTGCCTCGGTATGGACAACACCCTCCACGCAGCGAACGTTGCACGAAGTATTTTCCACGTATAACATTTCCAAATGCATTTTTGTGATTTTGTAATAATTTGTCTCTAATCATTTCCTTTTCCTGTCTTCATTAAGCACTCTCTCGCCGGCCGCTGTGGCCTAGCGGTTCTAGGCGCTTCAGTCTGGAACAGCGCGACCGCTACGGTCGCAGGTTCGAATCCTGCCTCGGGCATGGATGTGTGTGATGTCCTTAGGTTAGTTCGGCTTAAGTAGTTCTAATCTCTAGGGGACTGATGACCTCAGAAGTTAAGTCCCATAGTGCTCAGAGCCATTTGAACCAAGCACTCTGTCGGTTCGTGCAAACATTTTAAGTGCTTCTAAGCCCGTAACCAAGACACAAAAATAGATCAAGAAAAACGTTTCGACACATACGAAAAAGAAAACCAAAGAGTTGAACCCATATTTATTAAAAGTGCAGAAATATCAAGTGTTTTTAAGATAATAGAAATTTCTTGATTTTGTAAGACTGTTACACCGTCAATAACATTCAGTATGTGATAAGCGATTATAGACATTTCTTATGTTGTTGCCACGGTCTTCAGTCCGAAGACTGGTTTGATGTACCTCTCCAGGATAATCTGTCGTGTGAAAGTATCTTCGTTTTCAACTAACTAGTGCAATCTACATATCCTTTTGACCCAACTTATTCTATTCATTTGTTGGCATTACTCTACAATTTTTGCCACCCACACTTCCCTCTTATTCTAAACTGATTATCCCTTGATGTCTCAGAATGTGTCCTATGAACCAGTCCAGTCTTTTAATCAACTCATGCCACAAATTTCTTTTCTCCCCAGTTCTATTCAGTATCTCTTCATTGGTTACATGATCTACCCATCAGATCTTCAGCTTCCTTCTGTTGCACCACATTTCGAAAGCTTCTATTCTCGTCTTGCCTGAACTGTTTATCAGCACGTTTCCGCTTCATACAAGGTTACACTCCAGACACAAACCTTCAGAAAAAACTTCCTAACATTTACCTCTACTATGGATGTTCATAACTTTCTTTATTGCAGAAACGCGTTTCTTGCCGTTGCCAGCCTACATTCTACAGCCTCTGAACTACTGACATCATCAGTTATTTAACTGGCCTGATAGAAAAACACATTTGCTATTTTTAACGCATCGTTTCCTAATCTAATAACCTCAACATTTCCTGATTTCGTTCTATACATTCTATCACATTTCGCTTTTGTTAATGCACCTCTTATATACTACATCAAGACACCGTCCAATCCGTCCATCTGCTCTTTCAAGTCCTTTGCTCTCTCTGACACAGTTACAATGTTGTCGGCAATCCTCAAAGTTCGTGATCAAAAGCTTTCTGATTTGCAGCGGAGTGGCAGTATTACGATACTATGACATTTCGGCGAGTGAAATACTCATCATCTTCCGGCGAAGTGCTTATATTTTGCGGTGTGCCTCCTTCCAGCTGGCTCTGGGAAGCTGGCGGGTGGCATGGGGAGTGGAGTCGCGGTGGTGGGGTAGTGGGCATGCCGTTCCCATCTCTGTCAGATCATTTCGGCCCTGTCTCGCGACGGCAGTGGTAATAGGCCCGCTCTCTCGTGGCTGGATTCTATGCTGCACTCAGCTGATATCCTTCGTCTCTGTTTACAAAAGTCTCTTGAATCCTAATTTCGATGCACTCTTCTACGACGCCGTCTCAATACCCGGCTGGTCAGCAGAGAAACTTGGTTTTCTGGAAGTCAAATGTGTGGTCTTTCTTGATGCTGTGTTCTGCTATCGCCGATTTCTCCGTCTGTCCCAGTCGTAATTGCCTGATATGCTTCTCGCCGCGTTTAGAAATACATCGCTACGTTTGTACTGTCGACTGCATGCTGGTACGTTAAGTGGGTCTTTCGCAGAACAAAGCCACCGCTTAGTCTTCGGCGGAGGTCGGAAGAGGATTTTAGCATGGCAGGAAAGCACTAGGTCAGTTTCTGGTCCACTTTAACAGCATCAATGAAAACATCGCCTTTACTATGGAAACAGAGGAGAACGGCTATCTCCCATTTCTGGATATGCTAATAAGGAAGAAGGTAGATGGCACACTAGGTCATTCAGTGTGGAGGAAGACGCAGACCAGTGTCTGCATCCAAGAAGCTGACACCGTCCAGCAGAGCGGCAAACAGTACTGTCCAAACTGGTACACTGGGTATAAGTCGTCTGTGACAGGGAATGCCTCTCAGAGGAACTGCAGCACCTGAATGAGGTACTTCGCAAAACTGGGTACAGGCAAGCGCAGGTTAGCAGGGCGTTCAAGACGAGACAGTTTGCGGAAAATCGGGAATAGCTGTAGCGTCTCAAAGTTCTTCCGTGCAAACGTTTGTTTTAGGGTAGCAGGCTGCGTGTAATTTCGGGGGCTGACATATGCCGGCCTAACCGGGAGGCACACGCTCATCCGTCACTGCCTGCCGTGGGAAAGCTATCCAATTTCTCTTACTGGACGAGAACATTCACCACCTACAATAACTGAAATAAATGATATTAAATATTATTCAATTATTTTCAAATTCGGTACACTACCTTTTGACATTCAGGAGAGAATTGTATCCATATTTCAGCTTCACAATTATCATAGTTTTAGGGACTGAAGAAGTTGCTAAAAAATCGAAAACCGGCATTTAGGAAACTAAATTCAGTTTGGAAATATAATAGTTTATCTTTTGGTATAAATGGAGGACATAAGCAGAACTCTTAGTGTGCAGAATTAATTGCTTGAGATTTTCATATTACGACTTTAATTATTTTTCGTTGTCGTAATATAAAAGTCAGACAATATTGTTATTTGTGTCTAATATAGTCGTGGGAGTAAATGTGAGTAAAGGAGTGTGTGTATGTGGGACATTCGTCAAATTGTAAGTTGCATTATATACTGCCTTGCAAGAGTTACGCAAACCTGTCATGGAAAATTTGTTCATAGGGAATTTACCCACTTTGCTGATGACGTATGTCTAGGTGTGATTGCTATTGTAACAGAGCAGCCAGAAAGTCAGCTGGAGTATTATCTGTATCTAAAGAAGATTTCCAGAATTACTGTTCTTTCGTTTTCGTTTATTAAACATTAATTTAATATTTGTATGTCAGAATGACGTAAATCCGTCTGTGTGTGAGGATTGGTGCAGGCCAGTTTTGGCACGAGAATTTTGATTGGCAGCGAGTATGGTTAGCCAGTGAGAATTGAGATGGTTCCCACTCGTTACCTGATACATATACTGGGAGTGAGGCTGCAAGAATGGAGTGTCTCGCTAGCTTTGACGGCGGACAGTAATGTTACTAGTGCGAATCAAAATAATGTGTAAAATGAACGATTATTGAGTTCCTCGCAATCTGATACGTGCCGTGACTAACGCTGATGTACTTATAGACAGTTTTGTGACGTTTGGAAGTTTTAGAACTGTATTGTTAGAATGATATTCGCGTGTGAAAATTTGGCCTTGGTAGTATCCATGTAGCATGTTTCAGTATTCAACTATTGAGCATTTTTGGCGAGCAATTTCTTATTCTGAAATCCACCAGAAGCACCAAATATAATAGCTCATATTAGTGGTGGGATTAATGACTGTGGAAACGTTGTTCAACTCGGGTTGGATTTGGACAGATTTATGGCTACTCTGCATGTGAAATCAGTGTATGAATTGTAAACTTAACGAAAATAACCAATAGTTGAAATGTGGACTGAATAGTAGCGTTTCTTTGGTTATAAGAACAAATAAACCTTTTTGTATGCAAATTTTGGACATTATTTTCCAGAAGCCAATCCATTATCTTACCGCCTGATAAATTTTTTAACGACAATTTTTCTACACAACTTTATTTCATTACTAGAGTTGCGCGGCATCAGTAGTTGTAGATATTATATTGTGTTTTTTATCATCGCTGCTTTTACATCATCTTGTAAGTATCTACGTTGCCGAGTGAAAGGAAATCGAGCAGATGCTGTTCTGAGGTAGGTGAATTTCTAATTAGTAGCTTGCACAGAGACAACGATGTATTACTAACCCACCACACTGCAATTTGTCCATCGATTTCTGGGAAAAACAATAGCGATGTTGGGGTGTGTAGGAATTTTATAATAAGCAGCAGTGCTTACATGGACTCATAAAGTATTCATATGCGAGTGATAAAGGAGCGATTGTGAGATGATAGACACATGTGCTATTGAACTGTAGTTGAAATGCAGCAGAAAAGAACTTGCGTGCCAAGTTACTAGTGAAGTGTACAAGGCAGTGAGAACAACTGACGGTCATAAGTAGCAGACTATGTGCCGAAAGCTGAAGATCGACAGGCGCCATGCTACAGCAGTAAACTGGTGGATGGAGCAGTTGGCAGCCATGGATGTAGTGCTGGCCTGTAGACTAGTTCGGTGGAAACAGGGCCTTGAGAACGGACCTGTAGTATCACCTCGCCATGACGTCATCCAGACGAGGCAAAGGATAAGTAGTGTTGTACTTTAAGTTTTGTGTGTGTATGCCAAGAAACTTTGCAGAATGGCTGAAAAGAAAAAGAAAAATGTAGATGAGAAACTGAAGGTAGATTTAGGTAACGTAAATTACAAAGATGATTCAATGACAGTTAATTATAGTTTTGACAATAAATAATTTTTTCAGTCTTCAGTTGCAAGGTAATTTCTACTCGTTTACCTAGGTTTCGACTCAAGTAATGGAATCTTCTTCAGAACCTGGGTAAACGAGTAAAAATTACCTTGCAACTGAAGGCTGAAAAAATTGTTTGTTGTCTATGCATATACGGTTGCTGACGTGCTGCATGATGATAAGGATTTGTAAAAAAATTATAGTTTTGATGTATTGCAATATCATAACTGGATTACCTTCGTCAATCTCATCTAACTATGGTGTAGATAATGAACTGAGTGCGGTGGAAGCTGATGCTACATATATTCTGGTTACTGTTAAAGAAATAAAACAGAAACCAGTGTCAGTTAATTGTGAAGCAAAAGACAGTGTGTCAGGGATGTTAATGCACATTTAACCAAGATGAATGGGTTGCGTTCCGAAATTAAAACGTCATTGAGTTCTGATATTGACGAAAAAATAAGTAAAATGGGGTTAAATATTGGCACTAAAATGGGTCATTTGTATCCCAAAAGTAATAAAATGGGTTCAGATATAAAAACTTCCTTAAGTTCGGAAATAAATGAGTTACACACTAGAGTATAGGGGTTAATGTCAGAGGTTAACCAAGGGTTCAACAATTTGTCAGCTGAGATGAAATCCAAAATAGAGAATAAAATTTCGAATTTGAGGAATACTTCAGAAAAAATATGGCTTTGTTTAGTAATAATATGAAAAGTGAGGTTAATCTGGTTAGACAAGAATGTAACACTGCTATTGTAACAGTGAAAAGTGAACTAACTACACAGATTGAGTAAGTTGCTAAGAACAACCAACAGTCAAAGCGACAGTTACATTTAGAATTAGACAAAGTTAATGAACAGGTTCATATTGTAGCAAAGCGCTGCGAGGAAAGCCACACTGTATTCCCAAGTACAATCAAAGAAGGAAAAGATTGTGTGCAAAGATTGGTATGCAAATGGCTAACATAGAAACTAATATCCAGCAATTCAGTACCAGTATGAATGAGCAATTGTGTGAGCTTGAGGGTAGACTAACCCGAGTAGAGCAAAATGTTAACAACCATAGAGGCTGTGTAGTAACTAACGGTGTAGTAGAATCATCTGAAATTGCATATGTCACTCGACAATTTTTGAAATTTGATCCAAACAAGAATGTGCACCCGAAAGAATTCGGGACTGAAATTAAAGATATATTACCTAAAGCATGGCAAAGAAAAAATAGGTTTTGTTACATCTAATTTAATTGTAGAAGCTAGAATTTGGGGTAATTTAGCTTCTGATAAATACGATAAGTTGGCGGAATTCAAACAGGCCTTATTTGAAGAATATTGGGGAAAAAGGAAACCAATGGAGGTTTTGAATAAATTTTGGTCAGGGGAAAAGTATGATTCCAAGAGAGTTAACATTAAAAGAG
The DNA here is from genome assembly GCF_021461385.2 of Schistocerca piceifrons. Lineage (NCBI taxonomy): Eukaryota > Metazoa > Arthropoda > Insecta > Orthoptera > Acrididae > Schistocerca > Schistocerca piceifrons. The sequence goes on along the minus strand of NC_060138.1, from coordinate 1,222,572,480 downwards.
TTGTACAAAACTGGGCAACTAACATATCTTATTTAAATAAACAAGTAGAGACATAACGGATGATCATGAGTACTGAAAAGAAATTGCCATTGAGCTGGCGAAATAAGATCATTTCGCCACCAAGAGATGACATTGACCATTTTATTCCTTATCTTGAGCGAGTATAAAACATTTTAGAAGAAGAGGAAAAGAACAGCACAGAATATAGGCCTCCTGTTAGGTCAAATGACAACAGGGCCGAAGTCAGTATAAACAGAATAGGCGTACAATGGGGTAACAGTTACAGAGGCAGATACTGAGGGAGAGGGGCCTACATTGGAAATAGGTTCAACGACCGAGTACAATACTTTGATTGCCATCAGCTGCAGTCTGATGACGTAATGGGTAGGCACGGCCTGACAGGTGGCAGAAACGTCAGAGGCAATGAGGAGAAGTGTTAACAGTCTGTAATGACGCTAGGATTTGCAGACTGAACTCACATAAGTTAAACCAGCTAGCAAAACCATTTGCGAAGAAAGCACCTATCAAACAGTGTTTCGAACGTAATAACAGTGACACTGCTAACCAATTTGTGTCTTTAGAAAAGGAAGTAGCATTTTATGAGAGTGAAAGTTCGGACAGATATCAGCAGACCCATTTTAAAAAGGAACTTATTTCAGAAAGTAAATAAGTAGCTCAGGAGGTGAGGGTGGATCAGCACTGCAGAACAGATGAGAGGCTACCCGGAGACTGTGGAATCAATATTATGGAAACGCAGAAGGAAGAGCATGACAGTGTTGAGGAGATTTTGAATAAAGTAAGTGGAGTTTTTTTCAGAAAGTGAAGGCGAGGAGTCAGAAGAGGAAGAAGGAGAGGGTGATATAGATAATTCTGTCAACACCTTGGATAGGGTTGCAGAAACAGAACATGTTTCAGATGGAGAGGAGGGAAAAGACGGAGGTACTTTTTCCACTATGAGTAATTTAGTGAAAGCGGCTATTATTAGTAGAAATAAAGTGAAAGAGGAGCCAGTAAATGTACAGTTAATTTCCACAGATGGGGTAGGTTTTGACAGACAAGAGGTGGTGCACGATTTGCTAGATAACCGGAATCTAATTGTCTAAGAATAAATCCTAGACAACCTATAATTGAGGTAATGGTTTCTAATGATAAAATTAATTGTCTAGTTGACAGTGGTTCTGATGTATGTGTAGTGTCACAGGAATTTGTGAATGCTCTCCCTGAAAGAAAAGAAGTAACTATTGTGCCAGTGAATGGATTAAACATTATTGTGGCCACTGGTGGAAGCAAAAAGGTAGTTAAGCAAGAGTTAATGATACCCATTACCATAGGTGGGGTTCAGTTGAAACACATCTTTTTGATTATTAAAGGGTTTAGTGTTGAGATCCCCCCCCCTCCCCCCCCCCATGAACCATGGACCTTGCCATTGGTGGGGAGGCTTGCGTGCCTCAGCGATACAGATAGCCGTACCGTAAATGCAACCACAGCGGAGGGGTATCTGTTGAGAGGCCAGACAAACGTGTGGTTCCTGAAGAGGGGCAGCAGCCTTTTCAGTAGTTGCAAGGGCAACAGTCTGGATGATTGACTGATCTGGCCTTGTAACAATAATCAAAACGGCCTAGCTGTGCTGGTACTGCGAACGGCTGAAAGCAAGGGGAAACTACAGCTGTAATTTTTCCCGAGGGCATGCAGTTTTACTGTATGATTAAATGATGATGGCGTCCTCTTGGGTAAAATATTCCGGAGGTAAAATAGTCCCCCATTCGGATCTCCGGGCGGGGACTACTCAGGAGGATGTCGTTATGAGGAGAAAGAAAACTGGCGTTCTACGGATCGGAGCGTGGAATGTCAGATCCCTTAATCGGGCAGGTAGGATAGAAAATTTAAAAAGGGAAATGGATTGGTTGTAGTTAGATATAGTGGGAATTAGTGAAGTTCGGTGGCAGGAGGAACAACACTTCTGGTCAGGTGACTACAGGGTTATAAACACAAAATCAAATAGGGGTGATGCAGGAGTAGGTTTAATAATGAATAGGAAAATAGGAATGCGGGTAAGCTACTACAAACAGCATAGTGAACGCATTATTGTGGCCAAGATAGATACGAAGCCCACACATACTACAGTAGTACAAGTTTATTGTCAAATAGCTCTGCAGATGACGAAGAAATTGAAGAAATGTTTGATAAAATAAAAGAAATTATTCAGATAGTGAAGGGAGACGAAAATTTAATAATCATGGGTGACTGGAATTCGAGTGTAGGAAAAGGGAGAGAAGGAAACATAGTCGGTGAATATGGATTGGGGCTAAGAAATGAAACAGGAAGCCGCCTGGTAGAATTTTGCACAGAGCTCAACATAATCATAGCTAACACTTGGTTTAAGAATCATGAAAGAAGGTTGTATACACTCCTAGAAATTGAAATAAGAACACCGTGAATTCATTGTCCCAGGAAGGGGAAACTTTATTGACACATTCCTGGGGTCTGATACATCACATGATCACACTGACAGAACCACAGGCACATGGACACAGGCAACAGAGCATGCACAATGTCGGCACTGGTACAGTGTATATCCACCTTTCGCAGCAATGCAGGCTGCTATTCTCCCATGGAGACGATCGTAGAGATGCTGGATGTAGTCCTGTGGAATGGCTTGCCATGCCATTTCCACCTGGCGCCTCAGTTGGACCAGCGTTCGTGCTGGACGTGCAGACCGCGTGAGACGACGCTTCATCCAGTCCCAAACATGCTCAATGGGGGACAGATCCGGAGATCTTGCTGGCGAGGGTAGTTGACTTACACCTTCTAGAGCACGTTGGGTGGCACGGGATACATGCGGACGTGCATTGTCCTGTTGGAACAGCAAGCTCCCTTGCCGGTCTAGGAATGGTAGAACGATGGGTTCGATGACGGTTTGGATGTACCGTGCACTATTCAGTGTCCCCTCGACGATCACCAGTGGTGTACGGCCAGTGTAGGAGATCGCTCCCCACACCATGATGCTGGGTGTTGGCCCTGTGTGCCTCGGTCGTATGCAGTCCTGATTGTGGCGCTCACCTGCACGGCGCCAAACACGCATACGACCATCATTGGCACCAAGGCAGAAGCGACTCTCATCGCTGAAGACGACACGTCTCCATTTGTCCCTCCATTCACGCCTGTCGCGACACCACTGGAGGCGGGCTGCACGATGTTGGGGCGTGAGCGGAAGACGGCCTAACGGTGTGCGGGACCGTAGCCCAGCTTCATGGAGACGGTTGCGAATGGTCCTCGCCGATACCCCAGGAGCAACAGTGTCCCTAATTTGCTGGGAAGTGGCGGTGCGGTCCCCTACGGCACTCCGTAGGATCCTACGGTCTTGGCGTGCATCCGTGCATCGCTGCGGTCCGGTCAGGTCGACGGGCACGTGCACCTTCCGCCGACCATTGGCGACAACATCGATGTACTGTGGAAACCTCACGCCCCACGTGTTGAGCAATTCGGCGGTACGTCCACCCGGCCTCCCGCATGCCCACTATACGCCCTCGCTCAAAGTCCGTGAACTGCACATACGGTTCACGTCCACGCTGTCGCGGCATGCTACCAGTGTTAAAGACTGCGATGGAGCTCCGTATGCCACGGCAAACTGGCTGACACTGACGGCGGCGGTGCACAAATGCTGCGCAGCTAGCGCCATTCGACGGCCAACACCGCGGTTCCTGGTGTGTCCGCTGTGCCGTGCCTGTGATCATTGCTTGTACAGCCCTCTCGCAGTGTCCGGAGCAAGTATGGTGGGTCTGACACACCGGTGTCACCGTGTTCTTTTTTCCATTTCCAGGAGTGTACATGGAAGAACCCTGGAGATACTAAAAGGTATCAGATAGATTATATAATGGTAAGACAGAGATCTAGGAACCAGGTTTTAAATTGTAAGACATTTCCAGGGGCAGATGTGGACTCCGACCACAATCTATTGGTTAGGACATGTAGATTAAAACTGAAGAAACTGCAAAAAGGTGGGAATTTAAGGAGATGGGACCTGGATAAACTGAAAGAATCAGAGGTAGTACAGAATATCAGGGAGAGCATAAGGGAGCAATTGACAGGAATGGGGGAAAGAAATACAGTAGGAGAAGAATGGGTAGCTTTGAGGGATGGAGTGGTGAAGGCAGCAGAGGATCAAGTAGGTAAAAAGACAAGGGCTAGTAGAAATTCTTGGGTAACAGAAGAAATATTGAATTTAATTGATGAAAGGAGAAAATATAAAAATGCAATAAATGAAGCAGGCAAATAGGAATACAAACGTCTCAAAAATGAGATCGACAGGAAGTGCAATATAGCTAAGCAGGGATGGCTAGAGGACAAATGTAAGGATGTAGAGGCTTATCTCACTAGGGGTAAGATAAATACTGCCTACAGGAAAATTAAAGAGACCTTTGCAGATAAGAGAACGACTTGTATGAATATCAAGAGCTCAGATGGAAACCCAGTTCTAAGCAAAGAAGGGAAAGCAGAAAGGTGGAAGGAGAATATAGAGGGTCTATACAAGGGCGATGTGCTCGAGGACAATATTATGGAAATGGAAGAGGATGTAGATGAAGATGAAATGGGAGATACGATACTGCGTGAAGAGTTTGACAGAGCACTGAAAGACCTGAGTCGAAACAAGGCCCCCGAAGTAGGCAACATTCCATTGGAACTACTGACGGCCTTGGGAGAGCCAGTGCTGACAAAACTCTACCATCTGGTGAGCAAGATGTATGAAACAGGCGAAATACCCTCAGACTTCAAGAAGAATATAATAATTCCAATCCCAAAAAAAAGTAGGTGATGACAGATGTGAAAATTACCGAACTATCAGTTTAATAAGTCACAGCTGCAAAATACTAACACGAATTCTTTACAGACGAATGGAAAAACTAGTAGAAGCCAACCTCAGGGAAGATCAGTTTGGATGTCGTAGAAACACTGGAACATGTGAGGCAATACTGACCTTACGACTTATCTTAGAAGAAAGATTAAGGAAAGTCAAACCTACGTTTCTGGCATTTGTAGACTTAGAGAAAGCTTTTGACATTGTTGACTGGAATACTCTCTTTCAAATTCTAAAGGTGGCATGGGTAAAATACAGGGAGTGAAAGGCTATTTACAATTTGTACAGAAACCAGATGGCAGTTATAAGAGTCGAGGGACATGAAAGGGAAGCAATGGTTGGGAAGGGAGTAAGACAGGGTTGTAGCCTCTCCCCGATGCTGTTCAATCTGTATATTGAGCAAGCAGTAAAGAAAACAAAAGAAAAATTCGGAGTAGGTATTAAAATGCATGGAGAAGAAATAAAAACTTTGAGGTTCGCCGATGACATTGTAATTCTGTCAGAGACAGCAAAGGACTTGGAAGAGCAGTTGAATGAAATGGACAGTGTCTTGAAAGGAGGATATAAGATGAACATCAACAAAAGCAAAACGAGGATAATGGAATGTAGTCGAATTAAGTCGGGTGATGCTGAGGGGATTAGATTAGGAAATGAGACACTTAAAGTAGTAAACGAGTTGTGCTATTTGGGGAGCAAAATAACTGATGATTGTCGAAGTAGAGAGGATATAAAATGTAGATTGGCAATGGTAAGGAAAGAGTTTCTGAAGAAGAAAAATTAGTTAACATCAAGTATAGATTTAAGTGTCAGGAAGTCATTTCTGAAAGTATTTGTATGGAGTGTAGCCATGTATGGAAGTGAAACATGGACGATAAATAGTTTGGACAAGAAGAGAATAGAAGCATTCGAAATGTGGTGCTACAGAAGAATGCTGAAGATTAGATGGGTAGATCACATAACTAATGAGGAACTATTGAATAGGACTGGGGAGAAGAGAAGTTTTTGGCACAACTTGACCAGAAGACGGGATCGGTTGGTAGGACATGTTCTGAGGCATCAAGGGATCACCAATTTAGTATTGGAGGGCAGCGTGGAGGGTAAAAATGTTAGAGGGAGACCAAGAGATGAATACACTAAGCAGATTCAGAAGGACGTAGATTGCAGTAGGTACTGGGAAATGAAGAAACTTGCACAGGATAGAGTAGCATGGAGAGCTGCATCAAACCAGTCTCAGGACTGAAGACCACAACAACAACAACAGTGTTGAGATGCTGGTAGGTGCTGATTTTTTACAGAAATACCAAGATAGATTAGATTTTGGAAACACTGAGGCAGTAATAAATGTACAAGGGGAAACTATATCCATTCCTTTTGTTGGAAAAAAAGGTTCCATTGTCAATGACTTACTAATACGCTTTTGCAGAACCACAAAGGAAATAAAAGAGATGGATGAAGACAGATAAGGGAAAGAAGTAGGTCCTGTTGAAATAAAATCATGTAAGCCATTGGGAATTAAAACAGTACTTGATTTAAGATATACTTAATGGAGCAACAATTAAATAGCAGTAACTAGTAGCCTCAGAGGGCATTGCATTCTATGCAATGCTAAGTGTTTGACGAACACTAGATACTCAAATCATTGACAATGCTGTTTCATTTTCCTTTTGTATTGTCAATCTTCCTCTTCTTCATTCAGAACTTCGATTATCGTCTTTCCTTCTTCCTTATCAGTAAACAGAGTTTGTAGAGTTTAGTTTATAGTAGCAGAGACAAAGTAAAGTCAGAGAGGTTGTTGCACCCTATGAAATGCTAGGGTTTTGACGAACACTAGGTGCTCGATTTATTGACAAATACTATTTCCATTTCTTTTCGTACTGTCAATCTTCCTCTTCATCATTCAGAACTAATGTGTATCATCTTGCTTTCTTCCCAATCATTGTAAAAAGTGCTGGAATAGAGTTTGTGGAGTAATACAAACTGTACAGAGAGCTAGTGTCCCAGTAGAAACTAAGAAGTTACTAATCAGATGAGAGAGAATTGTCTGTTAATGACTGAAAAGATTACCTTAGGTGACTATATGGTAATATGAAGAGTAATAGTTTTTGTAACCAGCAAAGATGTTGCAGCATAAGAAATGGGTTTAAGGCAAGAGAGAGCCTATTCAAGGAAGTAAGGTCTAAAATGTGATGTGTTTTGAAAGCCACACAGGTGAGCTTAAGATATCTAATTTTCCCAGAGTCTTATATAACTGGTAGAAATGTTATTGTAAAGGAAATATGTTCAGAGGCAAAAGAGGATTGCCTGCCTAAAGGGGAAAAACAAGTTTTGTATTCGAGATGAAAGCCACAGAGAGGTGGACTTACGTGTATTTTATATTTTTAGTAATTTATGTTTTCTTGAATGTAGTGTACCATATGGGCTTGAGAGCCACAGAAGCTGGCGTAAAGGATTTTCAGTCTGTTATCACAATATGGTAAATTTTGTATACAGGATAAATGTAAGGAATTTGTTAAAGCTACAGAGGATACTTATTAGAGATTTTATGCGGTTTTTTTTTAGAATAGAGGTTATTTGTTAATAGTAATATGTAAGACATGGGTAATTTCAGTGATTTTATAAAATTGTTTTTCTCTTTTTGTAAAATGTATATAGAAGGAGCTGCAGGACTGCAGGAGGTGGACTGAATGATTTTCAGTGCTCAATAATTTTGTATTTTTTATGTAATGTGTAATGATGATTTTCAAAGCCACAGATGGTGGCGGAGATAATTTTGCAGTGTATCTAATGATGATATTTTTTTCTTGATGTATAATAGATTATTTGTGTGAAGTCAGGCAGTAAATTTGATTTTCTGAAAAAGAGTAAAGAAAGAGTTTTTTTTATGAATCAGCAGATTTTGTAAAGGTAACTTGCTTAATTGTAAACAGATTTTGAAAAAATAATTCAGTGATGGTGCCAATTTTGGGGTGCCATTGATTTTTGTTTCGTTGTTAATTAACTTTTTACTGAGAGGATTAGTATTAAATGTAGCTACTGCAATGAAATATGAATTTGCCTGAGAAAGAATGTTTTTCAGTAAAATAAGAAGTAAATTGTGAAGGGCAGTGAAGTTTTCGAAAATTGTTTTCATGGAGTTCTTTGCTGTTGAATTTGAGAGCAGTAATTGCTGATTAGAGTATATATGTGTGTGTTAGTGTAAGATGTGTAGATTAAGAATGGGCTCTTAGATGTACTGTATATTGCAGATACGAAAATGTGACAGAACTGATCGAGATTGAGAGAGAACCCGTTATGAGACAGAGGAGGAGGAGGAGGAGATTAGTGTTTAACGTCCCATCGACAACGAGGTCATTAGAGACGGAGCGCAAGCTCGGGTGAGGGAAGGATTGGGAAGGAAGTCGGCCGTGCCCTTTCAAAGGAACCATCCCGGCATTTGCCTGAAGTGATTTAGGGAAATCACGGAAAACCTAAATCAGGATGGCCGGAGACGGGATTGAATCGTCGTCCTCCCGAATGCGAGTCCAGTGTGCTAACCACTGCGCCACCTCGCTCGGTTATGAGACAGAGCTGGACGCTGTATCCCAGTGACGAGCCCATGATTTGACCATAAGTGTTGAATAGAAGTGATCCACTCCCCACTTTATTCATCAGAGACTGTTATCAGAATCTCAACATATTGTCAGCGAAATGTTAGGTAAAGAGACGACCACCATGTCAAAGTGAATATATTCTGTTCAGGATAGGAAAGGACATCCTATACATTGCCGAAATTATATTTGTAGTCAATTTTTTTGGACGCTGATAGAGCGGACTGTTAATTATTTTTTTTTTGCTTAAATTTATTATGGAACATCAAGAAACTTTTGTTTGGAGAAGAAAGTTTGTAGTTTCATGAGCAAATACAAAATTTGTCCATGTAAATATTTTGTTAATTCAGTTTAGAGAAAAAAGTTAAAAAATAACTTTGTGAGAAAAATATGACTTTAGATAAAAATAGAAATTTTCTGTAAATTAATTTGATTGTATGCTATTCTGTCCTAGCTTTGATATTAGATGTAATTGTATATAATACAGTATATTTGGTGAATTGAGGAAAACAAATTTTGATTAAAAGTGTTGGTGGAGTCAAAGAAATCTTTCCTAAAAAACTTGTCCGCAATAAGAACCATAAAATACGATTAGAGGAAATTTTAGATTCTTAGGGGGTGTGTAGCGTTGCAACTTCTTCTGAGTAAACGTTTCTTTTAGGTTAGCTAGCTGCATGTAACTTCAGGGGCCGACATCTGTCGGCCTAACCGGGAGGCACACGCGTATCTGTCACCACCTGCCGTGGGAAAGCTTTCCAATGTCTCTTACTGGATGCGTATATTGACCACCTATAAGAACCTAAATAAATGATATTAAATATTATTCAATCATTTTCAAAATCGGTACACTACCTTTTGACATTCAGGAGAAGATTGCATCCAAATTTCAGCTTTACAACAATCATAGTTTTAGAGAAAAGTTGCCAAAAATGTCAAAAACCGACGCTTAGGAAACTAAATTCAGTTTGGAAATATAATAGTTTATTTTTTGGTATAGTCGGAGAGCATAAGCCGAACTCTCGGTGTGCAGAATTAATTGACTGAGATTCTCATATTAAAATTTAATTATTTTTCGTTGTCGTAATATAAAAATCAGATAAAATTGTTATATGTGTCTAATATTGTTGTGGGAGCAAATGTGAGTGAATGAGTGTGTGTACGTCGAACATTCATCAAATTGTAATGTTGCATTATATACTGTCTTAAGTAATCTGCAACAGTTATGCAAGCCTCTCGTGGGAAAATGCTCATAGGGATCTTACCCACTTTGCTGCTGACATATGTCTAGGTCTGCCTGCTATTGTAACAGAGCAGCTATAAAGTCAGCTGGAGTATTATCTGTATCTAAAGAAGATTTCCAGGATTATTGTTTTTTCGTTTTCGTTTATTAAACAGTAATTTAATATTTGTATGTCAGAATGACGTAAATGAATCTGTGTATAAGGACTGGTGCAGGCCAGTCTTGGCACGAGAATTTTGATTGGCAGCGATTATGGTTAGCCAGTGAGAATTGAGATGGTTCCCACTCGTTACCTGATACATATACTGGGAGTGAGGCTGCAAGAATGGAGTGTCTCGCTAGCTTTGACCGCGGACAGTCATATTACTAGTGCGAATCAAAATAATGTGTAAAACGAAGCCATACTGGGTTCCTCACATTTCATACGTGCCGCGGCTAACGCTGATGTACTTATACACAGTTTTAGAACTGTATTGTTAGAATGATATTCGCGTGTGAAAATTTGGCCTTCGTAGTATCCACGTGGCATGTTTCAGTATTCAACTATTGAGCATTTTTGGCGAGCAATTTCTTATTTTGATATCCACCAGAAGCACCAAATATAATAACTTATATTAGTGGTGGAATTAATGACTGTGGAAACGTTGTTCAACTCGGGTCGGATTTGGACAGATTTATGGCTACTCTGCATGTGAAATCAGTGTATGAATTGTAAACTTGACGAAAATAACCAATAGTTGAAATGTGGACTGAATAGTAGCGTTTCTTTGGTTATAAGAACAAATAAACTTTTTTGTATGCTAATTTTGGACATTATTTTCCAGAAGCCAATGCATTATCTTACCGCCTGATAAATTTTTTAACGACAATTTTTCTAGAGAACTTTATTTCATTACTAGAGTTGCGCGACCTCAGAAATTGTAGATATTGCGTTTTTTATCATCACTGCTTTTATACCATCTTGTAAGTACTACACTATCGATTGAAGTTACATCGAGCAGAAGCCGTTCTGAGGTAGGTGAATTTCTAATTAGTAGCCTGCACAGAGACAACGACAGATTTCTAACCCGCCACGCAGCAGAGGGAGAAGATGACAAGAAACTCGCTTTTCCTCCGTATTTGGGACCCCTGACAGCCAAAACGACTTCCGGAAAAATCTAAGAAAACCAACACAGTCTTCCGAGCACAGTCGAACCATTTCTAAGCTATGTGAGGAACAAGCAAAGCATTTGCGGCTGGTACAAACGGAGAAATAAGTGATAGCAGAAAACAACATCAAGGAAGACCACAAATTTGACTTCTCGAACATGAAGGTGCTGCGCCTAATCGCCTCCTATTTGGACAGCGTCATACAAGAGTCCATCGAAATTCCGATTCACGAGAATCTTATAGACAGAAACGAAGGATTCTAACTGAGTGCGGCATAGAATCCAGCGATAGCGGCAATTAATCGAGGATGTGCCCACCACCTTCCTCCTCGCTGAACAGAGCCAGAATGCTATGACAGAGATGCGACTGCTACCCCCACACGCGACTTCACCCCCTCATCACGCCCGCCGGGCTCGCTGCACCCAGCCTCCCGGAGCCAGGTGCTGGGAGCACATTGCAGATATAAGCAGGATGGCAACTGCAAGATCTCGGTACTTCGTCTGACGATGATGAGTATGTCGCTCGTCGAAACGTCGCGGCTTCATAATACTGCCACCCGGCTGGAAACTTGAGGGCTTTTCACCAACTGTATAAACCGGGGAAGTCTACATTCTCAAAGTTTTTATTCATTCCTCATGAGTTTTAGTTCGTATTCCTAATTTTCTTTGGTTTCCTTTCCTGCTTGTTCAGTGTACAAACTGAATAATATCAGGCATAGGCTACAGCCTTTCCTCACTCCCCCTTCAACTACCCCTTCCTTTCATGTGCCTCCACTTTTAAAACTTGGTTCTGAAAACGTTGTAAGTAGCCTACCTCTCCCTGTATATAACATTCTAGAAGGCTTTCTGTAGGTCTGTAAAGGCTATAGACGTAGGTTTGCATTTCGTTTTAATCTACCTTCTAAGAGAAGCCATAGATTCAACACTGCCTCGCATGTTCCTGCATTTCTCCGGAATCCAAATTGGTCTTTCCCGAGGTTATTTACACTCAATTTCGCCGCGCGGGATTAGCCGAGCGGTCTTAGGCGCTGCAGTCACGGGCTGTGCGGCTGGTACCGGCGGAGGTTCGAGTCCTCTCTCCAGCATGAGTGTGTGTGTTTGTCCTTAGGATAATTTAGGTTAAGCAGTGTGTAAGCTTAGGGACTGATGACCTTAGCAGTTAAGTCCTATAAGATTTCACGCACATTTGAACATTTTTGAACACTCAATTTCGTCCGTATCTGACGTAACGTAAGAGATCTTAGCCTTTTCGTAAATATTGTTGAAAACGTCAATTTCTATCTCTTCTCAAAATGTTAGTTTGAATGTCAACGAAGAGAAGACAGAGTGTGTTATTATAACCGGGAGGTAATGAAAAAGCGGGAAGCGGATGGAACGCTGAAGGTATAATGTATGCTGTCTAAGACGAGGCGTCCCTTTGGATAGCTAGGAAGATATGTTACCAGGAATAATAGCATGGAGAAATAGATAATAACCCGTATAAAATCTGCAGAGAGATGCGTGTTTGCGGTGAATCAACTACACACCACTAATCTGCTAACGGGAACATGGAAAATCTGTATTAGCAAGACACCTTCAGGGCAGGTCTTTAGATATTTTCCCGAGACATGGACACTGAGCTGCAAGATACTGAGAAGAATTTATATATTTTTGAAACAGGGTTTTTAAGGAAAACAAGTTTGATTCAGCGCTTGAGCTTGAAGTTTCGGAAAGCGAAAAAGTTAGATTAATGAGGCAAACTCTTAGCAGTAATTAGGATCACTTAAATTTAATGACTGGCAGTTTCCTGTCAGTGGATGAGTGCTAGAAGGATATTCACAAGAAAAGAGTCCCCTTGGTAGCCCAATCTGGAATGGCAGGGAGAGAGTCAGCGGCCTGGGTGCCCATGAGAACATGTCAGGCGATAGAAAGCAATGGAAGAAGCAATGATCCGGCTTCGTTTTTTGTGGCCATCTAGATAATTTCTCTCTTTCAATTGAAGTCCTTCCTATCATATATCATCTTAAAATTTGAAAGATATGTTGCCTTTTTTTCTTTCAGTTTCTAAAGTATTTTTAATTTATTGCCAGCCGCTGTGACCGAGCGGATCTAGGCACTTCAGTCCGGAACCGCACAGATGTTAAGTCCCATAGTGCTTAGAGTCATTTGAACCATTTTTTAAAAATATTATTAAATTTATTATTACTTGTTTGTAATTGCTGAAAACTTTAATTTCTGTTTGTAATATGCAATATGCTCTGTAATCTACCTGAGAACCTCTTAAATGAACGACCTGTTACAAAATGTAAGGCAACAGGTCTCTAAATGAGCAACAAATCAAATAAAATCATCTGTATGAGACTAAACATGGTAGTATCCTCTTAAAGTTAACACAAGTAAAGTACGCACACTGCTGTTAGTTCATATAAACAACGTGTTATTTATGTATGCTAGCAAAACTAACGTTATTATAATTACCCTTATTTTTGTTATTATTCCTATCCTGAGTCAGTATCATACTCATTTTCGTAATTCACTGGTATGAGATGCTTTCATAGTGAAGAAAATGAGACTCTTATTATGATATGTGCTTCTTTTCATGCCTGCGTTTTGTCATTCGTACGATCTGATCTTACAGCACAGTATCTTCCTCATTAGCTTCTCGCCGCTGACAGAAAATATTCTTGTAACACAAACCTCCCTCCATCTCCCTGTCGCTACGCTGGCTCAGTTTATCGTCTCTTAATGACTTTTTCCACTCCTTTTGGCCACTGTTCCTGTCTTCCCTTCGTCTCTTGTCCACCGCCTTCATCTCGTGAACTTTTCATAGGCCTATACAATTTTAATCTGTTTATTGGTTGTAGCGGTTTATCACATGTTACCTCGGTATCACTTTCATTCCTCTTCGTTCTAATTTTTATTCTACTTATTCTGCTTCCCAAATACTTCTATAAGCTGGCTCGGGTCTCACATTTTTCCTTTCCTTCATGACCTAGCTTTCTACAGAGCCGAACAGAAGAGGCGTATAATTCTTACGGTGTAAAATCTTCCTACTTTTCTAGGGGTCTTCCTCGTTCCGTACCATTCGTTTCACACTTCATATAAATCGGTCAGATTGACTCTCAGTTTCACATCTCTCTTTGTCACTCGTATTTTCCTGTATTTGAAGTTTGCTTCGCTAGCAACTGCTTTCCTCCCACCGCCATATTTACTCTATGCCAACCATATGTTTCTCTTATGATCATCAGCTGACACGTCTTGCCATTGGATTGTAGGCCATAATTTTCCACAACATCTAAATGCATCTGTACTTCTTCGTCATTGTTCCTCTACATCATCAAATGAACAGCAAATAATCCACTCTTCTATTTTTGTTGCCACTTGAATAACTCAGTACAAAATTCACAATTTGCTGCGTGAACATACATCAACGTAGGTAATTGACTCTTTAATGTCGATATAATCATATATATGAGTACTCTTGTTTTACGCATATCACGACCAAGAAGTGAAGTAATTACGGCTGTAACAACGATAGTTGAATTTCCTTCTTTCTTCAAATTTAGCTCTCGTCCCCGGTAAATAAAACGTGCTTATTCCTATGATGTGAGCCATAGTAAGGGGACTTGATTTGCAAATTTTTTAAAGGAAATAAGTAAATATAGCAAGCAAAAAGATATATAGTCTCGTGAATTTATGTAGCTGAACGATGATTCGTGTTCCACATTCGCGCTCATACGCACGCGCGCACACAATTTTATTTCAACCAGTTGAGACCCAGCAGAGGAAATCGCCTTCGTCGGTCCAATATACAGCCGCCTCCGTGGACTGAAATGAAATCCGAGAATCGTGACCGAGCACACGTGCTTTCTACTGCCCGACCCCAAGGGACTTATTTTTCCTCACAGTTCCCGCACCTTACCCATCCAGTGGAGACTATATCAGATATCTTTTTGCTGGTTTGTTCTACATTTACTTATTTTCATTGAACCATTTTAAATTCAAGTCCCCTTATTACCAATTACATTATAGGAATAAGCAAGCTTTATTTCCCAAGGACGAGAGCTACTTGGGTTAGAGCCATAATTACTTTATTTCTTCGTCGTGGTATCACTTTTCTCTGTCGTCGTTAGTGATGAGTTAGGGAACATGTTAAAGAACAAGATGGAACACATGTGAATCTGTTTGGAGTCATTCGTGTCTACATAGTAGAAGAAAAACTTGAAAACTTTCTTCTGAAGATGTAGCAGTTCTGTGGTTTACTGGTGACCCAAAATCAGTACTACGCGTTGTTGTAATAGCTTCCTATCCCTAGCAACTTGTTCCGTTTCACAGCAATTATTACTATATGATCTGCATATTTCACTTTTTTTGCGACAGGTTAACCTGAAATCTATAGCTTGAGTGTCTGGTGCACCGTGTGCGAACCAGCATGTGAATCTCTCTGCATGACCTCGAATGAACTGAATCCCGTCTCCGAAATCATCTCTTAAAGAGCGCAGAAAAAACATCCAGAATGACACTCCTCGTTCGTTCTTCTTCCCCCACTCTTGTCCTTTAGGGCACTGAAAACTGTCATATGGATTTTGTCTTTAGTTGACTCAATGTCCAATATATCCCAGTTAACGTTAGATGCTGGGTAAATCTACCTTGCCTGTCTTGGTTGCAGAGTGTCATATTTTTCGGTATCACTTCAAAAAATCCCTGGACGGCTGTCAGCACAGAACTAGGGTCTCCGTCACGTAGCCATAGAGCTCCCAGGCCACTACGAGTTCCTTAACGTCTTTCACACTGGATTTTCTTGAGAGACGTCCAGATGTTCCTCATCTACCGTGCTGAGTCGCAAAGTTTCTCAAGTTTTTGGGAATTTGGCCATGTCGTACAGATATTAGTTGGTATTTAAACGAGATACGCACGAAGCACAAAACCCGTGAACTACAGCTGTTCGTTGTATATGGCACTGGGGAAAGTACTACGATAACAAGCTGAGCGTTAACTGGAATCCTATTTGTCCAGACAGTTGGACCATGAAATACGATCTAAGACAAAGAAACGACGCACCACGAAAGATATAAACAAATTGCTCACAGACTGACATTCATACAGGTATCGATGGAAAATGCAAAACTGTAAACTGTGGCGCAGAGCAAATAAGGATACTAAACATGACACGTGTCGACACCTGGGCATAAATTCTTAGCAAATTTCGTTATGTGTACTCATCTGTCGACGAGGCTCTGGTGGTGTCTCCATAAAGGTGTGGTTGCATTTAGGTGGCCGGTCCCGTGGTCATTGACCCTGGAAATGGTTATGTTCCGCCATTCATTGACTTCATGTTCCAAAACAACTATTGAATTATTATGGAAGACGGAGGGCCGTGCCACGAGGCACAGATGTTGTTGTTGTTGTTGTGGTCTTCAGTCCCGTGACTGGTTTGATGCAGCTATCCATGCTACCCTATCCTGTGCAAGCTTCTTCATCTCCCAGTACCTACTGCAACCTACATCCTACTGAATCTGCTTAGTGTAATCATCTCTTGGTCTCCCTCTACGATTTTTACCCTCCACGCTTCCCTCCAATGCTAAATTAGTGATCCTGTGATGCCTCAAAACATGTCCTACCAACCGATCCCTTCTTCTAGTCAAGTTGTGCCACAAGCTCCTCTTCTCCCCAATCCTATTCTATACCTTCTCATTAGTTACGTGATCTACCAACCTTATCTTCAGCATTCTTCTGTAGCACCACATTTCGAAAGCTTCTATTCTCTTCTTGTCCAAACTGGTTATTGTCCATGTTTCACTTCCATACATGGCTACACTCCATACAAATACTTTCAGAAACGACTTCCTGACAATTAAATCTATACTCGATGTTAACAAATTTCTCTTCTTCAGAAACGATTTCCTTGCCATTGCCAGTCTACATTTTATATCATCTCTACATCGACCATCATCAGTTATTTTGCTCCCTAAATAGCAAAACCCCTTTACAACTTTAAGTGTCTCATTTCCAAATCTAATTCCCTCAGCATCACCCGACGTAATTCGACTACATTCCATTATCCTCGTTTTGCTTTTGTTGATGTTCATCTTATATCCTCCTTTCAAGACACTGTCCATTCCGTTCAACTGCTCTTCCAAGTCTTTTGCTGTCTCTGACAGAATTACAATGTCATCGGTGAACCTCAAAGTTTTTACTTCTTCCCCATGAATTTTAATACCTACTCCGAATTTTTCTTTTGTTTCCTTTACTGCTTGCTCAATATACAGATTGAATAACATCGGGGAGGGGTTACAACCATGACTCGCTCCCTACCCAACCACTGCTTCCCTTTCAGGCCCCTCGACTCTTATAACTGCCATCTGGTTTCTGTACAAATTATAAATAGCCTTTCGCTCCCTGTATTTTACCCCTGCCACCTTCAGAATTCGAAAGAGAGTATTCCAGTCAACATTGTCAAAAGGTTTCTCTAAGTCTACAAACGCTAGAAACGTAGGTTTGCCTTTTCTTAGTCTTTCTTGTAAGATAAGTCGTAGGGTCAGTATTGCCTCACGTGTTCCAACATTTCTACGGAAGCCAAACTGATCTTCCCCGAGGTCCGCTTCTACTAGTTTTTGAAGCACATTTTGGAGAACTCGAGCGAATGATTTGGGCTCCCCTGATGGCCCGTCATGAATCCCACCGAACATACATGCAACTAGAGGCCAGTTCGTGCAGAAAATCCTGTACCGGCTTCGCTTTAGCAATTATGGATTACTCTAAAGGCAGCACGGCTCCATATCTCTCCATGGTATTTCCAACGACTTGTTAGGTCCTCACCACGTCGAGTTGCTGTACTACGCTGGGGAAAAGCAGGTCCGACATGATATTAGGATGTGTGTCCCGTGACTTTTCCCACTGCGTTGTTGAATCCCCAGTAATGAAATAGATTCTTGTCATTGTGTAGCTACTTCATTTCTTTTCTCAGAAATCTAGAACCTTCAGTAAGGTCTTTTTTCTTCGAGTCATTTTTCTCGTATATGTTCTATCCGTATTTAGTTAAAAGCCATTAGTTACTTCGGCTACAATGACCTACCTCATCTCTCAAGATCATTACCAAAAGACTACTACTCTCTATTAATATTTGTCTATGGAGACCACATTCTCGGAAATGCACTTGGACTTGAGATATATTATACTTGTCTTGTAAATAATAGATTTCAGCTGTCAGTCGTCCTTGTAAAATTTTATTGTCATATCTAGATTTCAGCTAGAAACTAGCAATTACCAGTGCACTATCATTTGTGATCAATGCATGTAATGCCTGTTAATCGGCCTTCATCCAAAGTTCATTCATCAAAAATGATAGTGCATTGAGAATTACTAGTTTCTAGCTGAAATCTAGATCTGCCAATAAAATTTTAAAAGGACGACTGATAGCTGAAATCTATTATTTACAAGTCAATAACAGAGTTACTGCGTGCAACAGCCTTCAGAATGGAAGGTAATGTGATATCATAGTTGAGTTACAAGGCCTTCTCAATGACATTAAAGGAGCGAACAAATTGCAGAAAAACTGCACAAAACTGTAAATTGAACCAATATGTCACTTATCTGATGTCTATTACTGTTGAATCAGACGAACAATACCTCTTGATTATTCTCCAGTGTACCCCTAGAGTTCCACGAAATCTCCAGCATGGTATCGTTACCCAGCAGGGCGACTCTTATCAATGCTACACGTCTAGCTCAGAACAAATATGGTGGTATGCAGAACGTTCTGGACAACATTTCGCAGTACGTAGCCGAAGGTCAGCTTTCCTCTTACCCTGTAACAGTTCATTGGGTCACAACAATGTCACTTTTACGCGTGAAAATCACCAACCACCGGAGTTCGTGTAAGTTCTGGACCGACAGTGAGTCACCTGCCGAGACTAATCTCTTCAGTGGCTGACAGCCACTCACAGAGTCGGAAATTCTACAGGTGCGCGGAGCAGGTGGCGACTTGGGGTCTGCCAACTTTTCGGTCCTCACGTGACAGCCGCGACGGGGTGGCCGCCGCAGCTCGGCGGCGCGCATGCATAATGCAGCAGCCGCGGCGGGCCACGCCGCACAGGCCCCTGAGAGTCCCAGGCCCGCCGGGACACTCACCCTGACAAAAGAGCTGCCCAGCGTTCTCGCCTCTCTCTGCTTTCCGTTGCTGCAGGTTGTATTTACTTTTCGATAATGTTCTCACCTCTAAACACGACAATAAACAGTGGCGTGTAAACGTCAGCCTTAGAGACCTTGCTGTTCCTATTGCTACCACTTCAGAGGATGAAATTTCCCGGCAGATTGAAAGTGTGTGCCGGACCGAGACTCGAACTCGGGGCCTTTGCTTTTCGCGGGCAAGTGCTCTACCAACTGAGCTACCGAAGCACGACTCACGCCCCGTCCTCACAGCTTTACTTCTGGCAGTACCTCGTCTCCTACTCTCCAAACTTTACAGAAGCTCTCCTGCGAACCTTGCAGAACTAGCACTCCTGAAAGAAAGGATATTGCGGAGACATGGCTTAGCCACAGTCTGGAGGGTGTTTCCAGAATGAGATTTTCACTCTGCAGCGGAGTGTGCACTGATATGAAACTTCCTGGCAGGAGAGCTTCTGTAAAGTTTGGAAAGTAGGAGACGAGGTACTGCCAGAAGTAAAGCTGTGATGACGGGGCGTGTGTCGTGCTTGGGTAGCCCAGTTGGTAGAGCACTTGCCCGCGAAAGGCAAAGGTCCCGAGTTCGAGTCTCGGTCCGGCACACACTTTCAATCTGCCAGGAAGTTTCATATCAGCGCACACTCCGCTGCAGAACGAAAATTTTATTCTGGAGTCCAGAGGATGGTGGATTTCGTTAATCACATCAGTCAGTTAAAGAATTTTGAGGCTAGGTTAATAAAAAATAGAGAAGAGTCAACAATGTGGTTTTAATGTTCCCGGTGTTCTACATAGTCTCCCCTCCCGGTTGAGTACAACTCACTGGACGTTCAAACAACTATCTGGCACTGTCAACAAAGTTCGTCGTTCAGATATTGGGCAGCTCAAGCGTCACACTGGCTGGAGAGTCGGGTGTATCGTCAAAGCGTTGGCGCTCCAAGTGAATTTCTGCACTTTGTTGTTCTGTGGTAGATTCCTACTGATAACACCAAGTCTCGTCTCTCGTGATGAGTGTTTCCTGAAAAAAAAAAAAAAAAAAAAAAAAAAAAAAAAAAAAAAAAAAACCGAGCGGGATTAGCCGAGCGGTCGTAGGCGCTGCAGTCATGGACTGTGCGGCTGGTCCCGGCGGACGTTCGAGTCCTCCATCGGGCATGGGTGTGTGTGTTTGTTCTTAGGATAATTTAGGTTAAGTGGTGTGTAAGCTTAGGGACTGATGACCTTAGCAGTTAAGTCCCATAAGATTTCACACACAATCTGAAGAAAAATTGCCCGACTTTAAATATCAGTCAAGTCGTGGCAAGCGTCCACTCCTCATTCGTGTTGTTTTGGAGTCGAGACGTGTGGGGCAAACCTTGCACACACTTTTCTCTTCCTCAAAACATTTTGGAGGATAAGCTGCACATCTGATTTTCAGAAGTTTCTCCTCTGCAGTTTGTGACGCAGCAACGGCCACACACTGCGGCCACACGCCTACTACGTAAAACTGCCTGCTCATAACTGACTGGTCCAACGGACATGCAAAGAGAGCTTCACTGCAAATTGAAATGTAGCCAAAGCCTTACACATAAATTAAACGAAGTGAAAATTAGCAGAAGGAGAGCTATGCTTGAAGCTTTCAACCAATACGAAATTTACATCTTGACTGAAAATTCTACGAAGTTCTGATATTAATTCAGTTAACAGATCGATGCGCTCTGTCCAGACCATAATGGCACTGAACCGGATAATGACCAGGATAGGTGGAAATACCTTACGTCCTGTTCCAAGACTATTTCACAGACGAAGATCACAATTTCGTACCCCATTTCAATTGCGCTCGAACGACAGGATGACAAATATCGAAATAAATAGCTCAACACAGGAAAGGCCACTGTGCCTAACGGGATGCAACTTTGATTCCACGCAGAGTATATGAAAGAACTTACCCCTCTTCTAGCAACAGTATACTGTAGATCTTCTGAAGAGCGAAGCGTTCCTAGCGATTGGAGAAAAGCACAAGTCCTTCCCGTTTCCAAAAAGAGGTCTCTAACAGACGCATAAAACTAATGGCCTATGTCTCTGACGTCGGTATGTTGTAGAACTTTGGAACATGTCTTATGCTCCCGTATTATGATGTTTCTGGAGAACAAAAGTCTCCTCTGTAAGAATCAACATGGGTTCGGAAAGCAATTACCTTGTCAAGCACAGCTCGCTCTGTTCATCCACGAGGCACATAAAGCAGTAGACACAGGCGCCATCGTAGATACCGTGTTCCTTGCCTTCCGAAAGGCTGTTGATGCGGGCCCGCATCTCGTGGTCGTGCGGTAGCGTTCTCGCTTCCCACGCCCGGGTTCCCGGGTTCGATTCCCGGCGGGGTCAGGGATTTTCTCTGCCTCGTGATGGCTGGGTGTTGTGTACTGTCCTTAGGTTAGTTAGGTTTAAGTAGTTCTAAGTTCTAGGGGACTGATGACCATAGATGTTAAGTCCCATAGTGCTCAGAGCCATTTGAGCCATTTTTGTTGATGCGGTTCCGAACTGCCGGCTAATGAATACAATACGAGATTATGAAATATCATACTAACTATGTAACTGGATAGTAGAGTTGCTAGCAAACAGAACACAGCATGTCATTTTGAACAGAGAGAAGTCTTTGAAAGTAAAAGTCAGTTCGGGTGTACGCCAGGGGAATGCTACAGGGGGATTACTTTTCACATTACGTATAAATTACCTGGTAGGTAACAGAATTTCCATGAATCTTTTAGCAGGTGATCTTGTATGTAGAGGAGTCACGATACTAGAAAATTGTAGCAAAATGCGGGAATACATGTAGAGGATCAATGCTTCGTGCAGGGAGTGGCAATTGACCCTCAACGTAAACAAATGTAACGTATTGCGCATACATAGATAGAAAAATCCTTTATTGTGTGATTACAAAATTGTTGAGCAATTACGGATAGCATTTGCATCCATAAAATAATTAGGAGTACGCATATGGAACAGTTTGAAGTGCTGTTACTGCATAAAAGTAATCGGCAGTAAGACAGTTGCCAGACAGATTCATTGGGAGAATCCTTAGGAAATGTAGTTCACCAATAAAGGAAGTATCATACAAAGCAGTCGTTCGACCAGTACTTAAATACTGGTCTGAAGTGTGGGATCCGTACCAGATAGAAGTGACAGTGGAAATAGAGACGATCCAAAGAAGAGCAGCATGTACTGTTGCAGCGTCATTTAGTAAGTACGAAAGCATCACGGATATACTCAGCCAGCTTCAGTGGCGGTCGCTGCTAGGGAGGCGTTCTTTATTGTTAGTTCTTACGTTCCAAGAGCGTACATACCTAAATGAGCCAAGCAACCTACGTATATCTCGCAAAAAGACCCTGAAGATGAAAGCAGAGAGATGCTATCCCACACGAGAACTTACCAACAATAAATTTTACCTCGAACAATACGTGACTCGAGCAGGAAATGAGAGAAATGACACTGATAAACAAATGAGCCTCCGCCACATACCGTAAGAGGGCTTACGGAGTCTAGCTGTGGATGTGGTCGTGGAACCATCAACAATCACAGTGGGATTCCAACAAACGTAAATGTTCTGTCCAGCTACGCCTTCACTTGAATCACATTCTACATCACCTCTCCACATTGCCAAGACACTAGTCTACTCTTTTAATGTTTGTTCCATTCGTTTATTTTGAATTTACTTATGTACATGTGTAATAAACTGAGTTCAGTGAGATCATTGTTTAATTTCGTTGTTAGGTGACTTCTTTTATCATTGTTTTAATTGGTGAACATTTTCTTATGTCGGCTGTATAGAACCAATTTAGCATTTCATTAACGGTTCCAATTAAAGTACTCCACTCACAAAACAGGCGTAAGTTTACAATAGCATCTTGGAAAAAACTAAAAGAAAAATCAGCCAACCAGTTGCGGAACACTGATTTATTAGAGCCATTGATCTATTTTTTAGGTAATTACAAAATTATCTTCTCCAGAAATATATCGTTGAAAAGTTAAGTTAGACTAAAGCCGTCTGGCTCTTGTCAAGTAACAATTCATCTCAAAAACAATAAAATTACATCTCATGATTGTCAGACAGCATGAGTGTGAACTTCACGAATAGAACTTGTCAACATGTCAACGCTTTCTCATCACTAGCTATCAATTACAATGTGAAGAAAGATACGAAAATTCCTCTGCGTAAAACAGTGAAAAGAATCAGATTGAAATTACCTGCATGAGCAAAGTAAACACATGAAAAAAAGTTTTGCATCACCTCGCTTCCGAGATATCCGGAATCTGTACAGAAGATTGGAACAGAGATCAGCGTAAACATCATTTCCGCCCTTTTTGTTGCTCATGAAAACCACACAGTGAGTGTTGTACCACCATGCAGCGAGATTCGGCGTAGATCCCTCAGGGTGGTTGGTGAGTCACATCGTCCATAAACAGCCGTTTTCAATCTATCACAGGCGTGTTGGATAGAATTCATGTCTGGAGAACATGCTGGCCACTCTAGTCGAGCGATGTCGTTATCCTGAAGGAAGTGATTCACAAGATGTGCACGATGGGGGCGCAAATTTGGTCCCTGAAGACGAATGCCTCGGCAATATGCTGTCGATGTGGTTGCACTATCGCTCGGAGGGAGGCATTCACGCATCGTACAGCCGTTACGGCGCCTTCCATGAACACCAGCGGCGTACGTCAGCCCCACATAATGCCACCCCAAAACAGCAGGGAATCTCCATCTTGCTGCAATCGCTGGACCGTGTGTCTAAGGCGTTCAGCAAGACCGAGTTGCCTCCAAACAGGTCTCCGACGATTGTGTGGTTGAAGGCATATGCGACACTCACCGGTGAAGAGAACGTGATGCAAATCGGTAGCGGTCCATTCGGTATGTTGTTGGGCCCATCTGTACGGCGCTGCATGGTGTCGTGGTTGCGAAGATGGACCTCGCCATGGTCGTCTGGAGTGAAGTTGAGTATCACGCAGCCTATTGCGCACAATTTGAGTCGTAACACGACGTCCTGTGGCTACAAGAAAAGCTTTCACATTCAGATAAGGTGCAACTAACAAAACTTTGACTCACATTTCTCCTTTTAGCTCCCCCTCGAGTACCTGAAACAAACAAGCTTCTAATCAAAAAATGATATATCAGCAACTAAATTGAAATCTTTAGTCATATGAGGATGAAGCAGAATGTTGGAATTTACTAAAGGCTCCTGTATTGCGTTTTAATTATTCTCATAACTAGCGATCCGAATTCGTGTTGCATTTTTCTTCTAAAGACTTAGCAATTATTAACTGCTTAAAAACGGAATGGGTAAAAATCGACGAAAAACTGATCGTAAGCCAAAGAATGCTTTGAGGTGTTTCTTAATACGTGGGTATGGAAAATTTTTGATGGCACTAATCACATCAGGATGGTGTGTTATTGAGTAGGGGTAATGATGTTACCAAGGAACTTAACCTCTTCCTTGATAGATTCCGTGTTGTTCCTGACACTAGAAGTTCATGTAATGTTTTTTGTGAATAATGGTACATGTTCTTGCCATGTATTAGTAACTACCGGTAAATCATCAACATGCAGTGTAGTTTGGTGAAGCAGTTCAGTTTCTAAGATAGTATTCAGGGTGGTTATAAACACTCCTGAACCCACATTTAAACTAAATGGCAACACACGAAAAGTTTCTTCCGCCGAAAATAAAGGCAGTGTATTTCCTAAATTTTTCGGTAAGTCTTACCTGCCTGAATAAACTTCGTGAATCGGTACTAGTGACGAAATTAACCCTAACAATTTTCTCTAATTATTCATCCATATTCTCTGGATGAGCTCATGCAGGTATGATAATCATGTTAATTGCCCTTGCATCCAAAACTAGATGAACATTACCGCCTCGTTTTGGACAGATAACAGTGAACTGCAGTCGAGCGACAAAGATGGTTCTATTACATGCCACTCAAGTGTTCATTTTCTTTCACTATTCGCTGATGCATCCCTGGGCCGTGGGATAGAATAGATATCAGAGCAATACGTCTGATGGGAGGGGGGTGAACTTCCACATGACACTGATAAATATATTAGCTTTTTACTAAATACATTCACATGCTTTAATAATAAAGTCTCTAACTTAGCTCATTGTGGTGAGCCAGTGGTGGCAGTCTCAGCTACTTTGACAAATATTTGTTTCTGAGTATCTTAAACTTCATTGCTTTGTACGTATGTGCTACAGGTATGTGCTGTCTTGGTTTTAATTAACTTACTTTTAACCCTCGGTAGTAGGTCCCATTATCCCCTTATTTCCTCACCAGATCAATTATACTTGTTTGACTATCAATGTACAAATAGTGTTTACCTATAGAGAAGTCTATTATTGTGTGATTGTGTCATAAAATGTCAAGGCCCAAAAAAATTAGACTATTACTCCATTTGTCATTAAAAATGGGATTTTTATTACTGCACTTGCTAACCTTACTTCTGCCTGTGCCTGGAACCTGACATTCTACGTTTTAACTCCAACAGTGCCCAGGATTCTACAGTTCTGCGCAGGGTATGTAGACACGTTTGTAACCTTCTGCACTTTATTGTATAAACTAATTGACATAATACTTACTGTGTTACATGTATCAAACACATCGGTTGGTATATCTCCCACCAATGCACCTGTAGTAGTCCTATTATTGCATTTAAACTAGTCTGTCGATCCTCTGAGATATTGGTCTCATCGTTGTAATATAGCATCTTTATTGGACTTGTTTTCATTATGCCTCAATCATCCCACAGTCAGCAATTGAGTCCTTAGTGTGGCTGCTCCTAGTTTCTTGTTACCTTTAATAGTATGAGTAACCTCTGGTGTTCGTCCATGTTATTGCTGTTATTATGAGGATGTCTTTGCTATCGGTCATGATCTCCCATAGGTATACCACATTCGTTGTTGTTGCTGTTTCAGTTATTATAGTGATTTTGCTAGTAGCCATTTCCATAATATCCTGGAGACTATAGGTTGTAACCTTGCATTTGTTTATTAAACTCAGGTGTTCCATGATGTACACATGGGGAATTTCGCATGGGAAGTGCTCCTGGCTGTCTCACATACTCTATTCTATTGTCTCTTGCGTTGTTTTGATTGTACCAGTGTGCCCTCAGATTGTGATACATTGTTACTGTTGAACTGATTGCTTTCGAATCCTCTTGTATGAGATCAAGAGCATCCAAGACCGACCGACATACAGTTATCAAGGCAAGTTTCTGGTACTTGTACTAATTTCTTCTGAAGATCCATTTGCAGTTTGGTCTTCAAAATTCCGAGAACATCCCGCTTGGAGACAGGTTCATCACCATATCTGGTCTTGGTAATATACCTTTCGAAATACTTGCAGGGGCTAACCAATTTGCTGTTAAAGGGCTCGAGATTACATATCTCCTTCCTAATTCTTTCCTGCACAGATCCAGACCAGTAATTTGCTAAAAATTAGCACACAAATTGAGTATTATCTTGGCGGTTCTCAGGTGTCTCTGTGGACTGATCGATGGTTCCCCGTGGATAAACCTGTGATGTACTGAGTTCCTTCTTTATCACTCCATGACGTGTGTAGTACATTTTTAAAATTCTTAATGAACACAAGAGGATGCATACCTTTTTCCTCAGAAATTAAACTGCTTTCATTCAGGACAGATGAAAATTGCGACGCTGTCCTAATACCACATGAAACATGGTTAGGTGACATCTCATTGAGATTCCCTTTATTCCCATACCCTTGCCCACAAATCATAGGACTAGTATTTCCGTCTGCTCTAACAATAGTGGCGACGGATTATTGCCAAACTGCTTAAGGTTGTTGAATCTCTTTTACTTGTGGTGCGAGATTCATCAGTGTGACAAAACTTTGACCACTGTGGCGTTTATCTGTCTTAACTTTCTGTTAACAACTTCTCCAAAATTACTTCCTTGTGCAACAGCTCATTGACAGATTGCTAAACTATGTGTGGCAGTTCAGAATCTAAACATTGATTTACCAATTTATTTTTAGTACAGATCTGTTCAGAAAATCAAAGTTCCCTAGTTGTGCAGCTAATTGCAGTTTAATGTTAGCTTGTTGATCTGTAGTGAACATTTATACTTTAAGATCAAACTTATGTACAGATTTGGCAATAGATGTATGCCCATAGACATTTTGCTAAGCAAATCTTTGTGTCCTTCAATGCAGCTACATCAGTGTATGAGTACATGGTAGTTTGTTGCAAAGAAAAATTTGCTCATCAGTCGTGAGGGTATTGCAGTGCAACGTAATCATTCGGCAAAAATTTGACTACGAAACTTACAATGTTTGGTGGCAAATTTCCTCGACAACTTAAAGGACAATTAATCAAATTTAGTCGACTTATCACACCTAGTACACACTTCGTTACGTAGGGTGGATATTTCGCCACATATTTCAGGTGACAATTGTTTCAGGATATCCCCTAAATTGGGAAGCTGAGCAATATTTGTATCTTGTATTTGACTAGTGTTTGGATTAGTTATAGTGTTAATTATGGGATAAACTGCAGGATTAACCACTTTGCCTTCATCTCCCTTATCAATTTCTGATGTTAAAGAGCTGGTGCCATTTACACCTAGATCATCAGTCTCATTCCCATCAGCACTTGATTAATTATTATGTTGTGTTGGTTGCTTAATTGCACTCCATTTTGCTAACTTTATATGTTTATAATACAATAGGACTAAGCCCATACATTTTATATATAAGGTAATTCACGTAAATTGAGGTTCCAAGTTATTCGTTATATTGAGCTAGAATGTTCTTGCAGTACAACATTGCTAAGCTCAAACAGTGAAACACTACTTCACCGCTACGTATTCCGAACTGAGTTCAGACGACTTATACAGACTAATTACTCACTATTATTAGAGCACGTTACTACGGAAATCAAAAATTATACTGTGATAGGCAAAACTGTTGAATAAGTACTAATGTAAATGACACAGTCAGCATTTCCTCTGACGTTGTAAGTTTGTCATTACTCCAATAAAACTTACTGCTGGTATTTATATTTATTGCTCCTTACACCTTCTGTCATACTTGTTACCAGTTCTCTCCAGTAATATGCATTGGGTATCTAAACTTGAAACAAATCCAGAAAAATTGCAACAATACAATAAGATATAATAAATACATAATATTAATAAAATTTATACAATGACCTGTCATGGTCGCGAGAGTCCTTTTTATCCTGTAAAACACATCAATATAAAGATATAATGATACCTTGTATTGGGCCTTTGAATACTAATTTGTTTGGATAAAATCACAAAGGCTGCAGTGGGAGTGAAAATTATCATGTTTGGTTTGTAGTTAAGGTATGATTTGAACAAAATAGTCGCTGAAGCTGTTTCTGTGCATTGTCACCATTATTTTTCCCATTATGACGAAACCAGGGGCAGAGATCGCTGTAGGAAAACATTAAGTTGGGTGATAGTTGACCGTGTTAAAATGCAGCGCAATATGATGAAATATTGGTACACTGAGTATCATACAGCAACCAATTGCATGTCAAAAGTTTATTCACACCTTTGTTAGGTTTCGACAGTTACAAACCGGCCTTCCTCATAAGGCGCTTGTTAAAAGAGAAACGAAATCGTGAGGCTTTAGTCGACAGTAAAATAAACTGCATAAATGCTTATGGCATTGCCATACAGCTTAGTCAATAGTAAAAATGATCCATGCAAAATCTAAAACAGACGTGCATCATACACACAAACAGACAAAAGTATCGAACTTTTGCCAGACATCAGTCTACCTGTAATGGTGCAAAGTAGCAACTTTATACACTGCACAACGTGATTTTCGTCTTACACCCTCCACAGTCTCGCAACACTGATTCGCTAGAGGACATTTTATCCGCACAGTTGCTCATCTCGCCCTGTCGGTGCTCCTTCACAACAAAGTAATTGTGCAGCCAACTTCTGCAATGAGGTGCCACTATACTCCAGCACGGTTCAGTAAGAGAGAACGAGTCGCCGAGTATAAAACGACCAAACGCCACTGTCTTCACACTCATCATACTAACAAAAGTACAGCGGGAACGACAGATGTCACTACAGCACTGACGTCACAGTGGCATCTTGATTTCTAGAGTATGCAACCCGCAACATTTATTTCATATTCCCTCCGCTTCTGATCCATTCTGCAAGAGGGCGTACGTTCCGACAAGAATCGGGAAACGTCTTACATATTTCCGACCAAGAATTAGAGCACTTGCGGAGACTTCTCAAATACTATTCAGTAATGGAACAGCGATAGGAGGAAGGAATTGGACTTGCGAGGTGTAGGTGTAGATGCCAATAAGGGGGTTTTGGATGTAAGACGCAGCGATGAATTGCAAGAATTTGCTATGATGACACATGTGAAGAGCGGCGAGTATTGTTTTCCAGTGGTGAAATCTCTATGGTGAAAGGTGAAATTTGCCCAAAAAGAAGAGTCAGATTTCATTTCATGCGCGCATGTAATTCCCATAAACTTACTGTAGAAAGCGGTATGAGTACTTAACAACAGAAATTTGCGCTCTGACCAGCTTATTTGTGCCATCAATCATTATCTCAATTACTCCAGAATAGCAGCTATAAGTACAACTCGTGTAAGGTCCCAAATGGTCTAATCTGTTTTATTTCTCATACAAATAGGCTGACGCAGAAAAACATGAACTTTTGAAATGCGTAGTGGGAGACATAAACAGTTGGCAGTACTGCGAACAGGGAGCTTGAGCTGTAAACGATCCTATCATTTAGCAATCAGTGATTAGTGAAACGGGAACAGCGTGCTTCTGCCATAAAAATGTTTTACAAAACAAATTATAATTTGTAAAAAATTCTGAGATATATTTCCGACGTTTTCTCAAGACAGGGCGTCGAGGATGGAGATAAAAACATGGATTAAAAATTTTGAAGAGATTGGCTGTGTTCTAAAAAGGAAACAAGTAGTCAACAGAATATCGAAGCTGTACGTGTTTCAGTCTTACTGACCCATGGCGTTGAGTTGGTGAGCTAGTAGCTGCGAACACAGCGTACCGAGAAAGTGTTCTCTGAATTCTCCAACATCTGAAGGAGAATGAATACCAGTTGTGATTAGAATTCTGTCAGCAAATTACGATGAGTATGAAAGAGGGCAATGAAATTCTGGACAAGTTTTAGATGCCAGGTGCGGCCAATTTTCATCTCAACGGCTAAGAGAATAAAGAGAACTACCATTCCGACAGGATTACTGTATACATACAAAACGACGACCTCTACAAGATGTAATTTTCGAACATAAAAAATTTGAATTATTGTCTCTTAAAAAGCAAGCTGGTGGTTTAACCGCCGCCAATAAAATTTTTTGTTGGATTTTTTCTGTTTTACTGGGTGTTTCGAAAGTTTTCATTTTCCTGTATAAATGTTGTTTTTTTACTATACCTAAAACTGCAATGTTAAATATATTTAGTAGTATGAAAGACGAAATAGTTATTTCTAAATGTAGTATGGGGTTCTGTGATCTGGACATCAGACTCTGAAGAACAAACCAGTAATTGTGAGATTCTACTTGCCGGTTTTTCTCATTTCATATTATCCAGTAGTATAGTACACCAGTTCATTTTTCCATTTTAACCGTGTTTGTATTTTAAAGGTAATGCAGGCATTGTTTACAACACATAAGATTAATGGAGGTAAGCCACTTAGCCAGGGAGAACTCTGATGCATAAATTTGTATAAATTTTCTCACATATAGTCACTCCTGTGACGTTTTACATTGGCATAGTGTTTGTTGAATACTTTTCACTATCTCATGTGTGTTACGTGCATCAAGTAAATAATTCCAGATTAGTCTCACAAGATCGTGTAGAGCTATCTGTGTGAGAGACGTGGTCCTCGCAGCTTGTAGGGGCACTGTGTGCACACCGCAAAGGCGTTCAGTTCCACAAGGCCTGATTTGTTGACGCCACAAACAAGGGCGAAATTGCTGTTTATCTCGACCGCCAGACACACACACACCAGCGTAGCTTGTGTGATTGACATTCTCGTAGAAAGAAGAATTTTCCTTTTGATACGTTTAGACAGAATACGGAGTGAGAGTCACTTGAAGAAGCATTTTGTGATTTATCTAAGGGCCCAAATACACGTGTAAACTTGGTAAAGAAATAGAAAAATGAAATAGTTTACTACAATAGAACGTGAAACAATGGGAACCGGGAAAGAGGCAATGGAATGTGAAGCATGAAAATTGCAGAAGGCCTCTATTATATATCTCAAGCACGCTTGTTGATTGAAGCATTAGTGATGAAGGTAAATATAATTCACAAAGAAAACTGATTTACCGAAGCCTGATATTTGCGATGAACGACGGAAGGCTTGCAACTGAAAGAACAATGATATGCTGACAGGCATTGGCGTAATAGAGCTGAAAACTAACACACTCATTTGCGTCACAAATGTCCAAAACATAAACATTTACCACAAGTGGTTCGGTAAAAATTCTACTAGGCAGCTCAGTGAGTTCATCACATGAACATTCACAACGGATCTTAATTCTTATAATACCATGTTTGTTTTGAAGCCACTCTTAATCTTGGAATGCTCACACCAAGGACCAAGGCAGATATTTCACCATGCAACAAGCCAACACCTCGATAGTGGTATTCTGAACAACTCTGACTTTGAATGTACGCATGAAGACTACAGATACCACCTATTTCTGATCCCACTCGAAAACAGCTCCTTTCGCAGTCTCTATCAGCTCACGCTGTAGTATATTTCCGCCAACCGCATTGCAACTGTGTCAAATCTGAATGGAAATGATTCACAGGAGGGAAGATTTTCACTCGTGAAATTAGCGCAAGATCCACTATCCTTCATGCAACTCAGAGATTCTCCAGCTCCCTAAAAGGAGCCCTCTCTTCTCCAAAGCAACTGTATTAGTGAGAGAAAGAGGTGGAGTGAGAATGAAAGAGATCCGAAAGCAGTGATCAGGGAAAACATGAGTTACCGCCATGTATTTCGTCTGCTCCAAGGTCGAAAACGTCAATAACACGATGAAAGGACACGGATACCAGCTTTCGAATAGTAGTTGAAGACGTTTGTGCATTCTAAACTGTGCTCTTTCGAGCTTTCTGTATTTAATGAGAGTACTGAAAATCAAAACACCTTTAAAACACAAATAATCTGATGCCCGTTTAGTTGCTAAAGATGGTTACTTTTGGTACTGACATGACAATATCCTACCAAGGAGTTCATTTTGATTGTATCCCTTCCGTAAACATTGTAAAATGTTCCTCGTAAACTGCAATTTAATCTGTTTAATCTTTAAAGCCGTCCTAGTCTGAGTCTGCTTCTTACTGTTGCTGCAACTCACCGTCTGTCATGCAGGGAACATCAGCTACGATTTAACACTGTTTCCTATTCTATCCCAAACTGCTTTCGTTAACAAGTCCAAGAGCTTTTCCAATGCACAGTACTTCATAATACACGCTCATCCTGCGTAGAAAGACTGCACAATCTCCAAACTGACGCGCAGTAACACTATGATTTACGAGTAACATTTTCATGTAGTTTATACAGGAGCTGTAATTTTAATATCGTTTAAGTAGGCAATCACTACTTTGAAGTTGCATAATTTATTGTCATAAACCCGACAAGCGATGCTTCGCTGAAATTTATAGCTCAGATTACGGAGCACAAAGTCAACCGCCAGTCCAGAAAAAATCTTGCAAAGTTTTACAAGTACTGTTACAACAATTCACTTTGTAACCTCCCCCTCACTTATCGACCTTAACGACAGTGAAAAATTAAACCGCGTGCACCTAATGGAAATTAGGGAAAAACAATCGTCACCGAAGTTAATTTGTCGGCAAAGAGGGAGGAAAGGGTTACATCTAAATGAATGGAAAAATGCAAATGAAAATTGTGGAAATTAATTTTGAGAAAAGGGTAAACTTAAAAGAAAGTAAATGTGCGGTCGTTACGTTAACAATTAATTGGCGTTAATTAGATATTAGGTGGGTAGATCACATAACTAATGAGGAGGTATTGAATAGAATTGGGGAGAAGAGGAGTTTGTGGCACAACTTGAGAAGAAGAAGGGACCGGTTGGTAGGACATGTTCTGAGGCATCAAGGGATCACAAATTTAGAACTGGAGGGCAGCGTGGAGGGTAAAAATCGTAGAGGGAGACCAAGAGATGAATAAACTAAGCAGATTCAGAAGGATGTAGGTTGCAGTAAGTACTGGGAGATGAAGAAGCTTGCACAGGATAGAGTAGCATGGAGAGCTGCATCAAACCAGTCTCAGGACTGAAGACAACAACAACAACAATTAGATATTTGAGATTTGGCGAAAATTACGGTCGCCAGTCCTATGGACAACCACTATAATAACTGCAAATGAAAGGTTATTGCACATATAATTAGCACTAAAAGCGTGGCAACTGAAGGTTGACACATGTTGAGTGAAAACTGAATGTTTGTCAGAAGTAATAAATTTCGCTACACTCTGACTTAATTTAGCAAAAGAATTAATAAAACCGGAAAATTGAAAGTTAATTTAGTGACCGAAATTAATAGTGAACTTTGTTTCTGAAGCACTACGAAATTCAGTAAAATAATGTTAGCCTTTAGCTACCTCAACAATCATTTCAAAAGCTACTTGAAGCAACGCAATTTAGAAATAAGAGATTTAACTATAAACTTGAATTAAATGATTCTGAACAATTAACAATAGTAATATTTACTACATACCAAGCTGAGCTGCAGTCACAGGTAAGCTAAAATATGGTAACAAAACTCGCACTCTTTATTTCTGCTTGTGTAATCTACATATTGTAGCCAGCTATGAATACTTCAACTGAACTTTGAAATTAAAGCAGTGAAATCGAATGATATTACTTTAATGCTGGCGTTTGAATCTCAACGACACTCTAGTTCATTTCGGAAATGGATGGGACCCTGCTTGGTAATACAATTGGGACAATGAGCAACAAAGGTCATGCTACGTTGCTGTAATTTGGTGACACAAATTGACCAGTTTGAAAAGCTGAGGTCTGCCATACAGTTATAAAGCTTTACGTGTTTCCGGTCTTCCTTGCTGGTTGATTGAAGGTTTGAAGTCGTCGATCGAGGAGGTGGCAGCAGTCACTCGTGGTCGGCCGTCGCTGTTGCAAAAGGTGGATGCTGCGCACCTTCTTCTCGACACGGTGACCAGGCGAAATGGGCTCTTGATGTGCGCCAGCTAATGCTTCCCGTTCGCGACACCGTGTCAGAAACTACCATAGCAAGTCAAGCGCAATTACACGCTGCCGAACCCCGAAAGCGCGGCAACTCGCGGGAGCGTCACACAACATACCTGCTCCACCACCCTACTCCAGCCAGACTCTGCTCTGCCCGCGATCCACGCGGCAGAGTTAACACTACCAAAAATCCTAAACACTTTGGTTCTCCACACGACCTATCGATGTAATCGTTCGACAGCATATTTTTCCCTAGGCAAGACCCAGCGTAAAAATACAAATAATATTTACAAAACAAACCAATTATACATCGACAGTAATGCATAAATATATATATACATACAAATAGTAAAACAATTAAAATATATAAAGACACAGAAATGTCATACCTTCCTGTAACAAAATAAGGAAAAAATTATAGTACAATAGATTGAAGTAGGAGGATATACATTTCCGGCGTTACAACTTATTCTGCACTGGAAATGAGAGTGAATTCATATGTGCATGGAACGCGGTGAATGAAAAGGCAAGGTCTTAAATCTGATCAACTTTACTTCTTATCCTAAATGTATGTGTGCCTACCATAAGAACAGCTTGTGCAGCTAATCTTAATAAAATATTCAACAGTATATACTGTTACTGCGCAAAACAAGAAAATATTCGTGAAGAGCGATGTGAAACAGATGACAAATGATTTTATATTTCCATCATAACAGACGTGTTCCTCTTTTCATGCAAGATGTCCCTTTCAGTCTCAGGACTGAAGACCAAAACAACAACAATAACTTCCCAAAGAAATTGTAGTAGATATGGTTGGTCTTGAAAGATTTCTTAACAAAAAATGTGCTCATTAAATTTAGTCTACGTTGCTGCGCTTAAAACACTACTGCCTAGAGAAGCACGTTCTTATTTTCGAGCTACTTCATTGCACATTTCTCGTAAACCACCAAACCAATTCATTCAGCAGCATATTCTGACCAGTTCATTTATAAGGCAAGCCTTCCGTCTGCTGCCAAGAAACGAACACACAAATCTCCACAAATACAAAAAAATTCGTTATACGTCTTATCCGAAAATTTCTAGCACCTTGAAACGTCCCCTTAGAAAAATTATAAATGACTGTGTTAAAATGACACACAATATTTTTAGCGCAACGCAATCTGACTTTCAAAAATCCCTACAAAAGAATGGCCCTGACTAACAATAATCTATACCTTTCATGAATCACTTACCACACAAAAATCTTCGTTACTCAAACTACTGCAATACAGCGAGCGCCAATACTGCCAGCTAAATAAAGGATTCTAACTACTGAAGGCACTACTGATAGGCATAGTTAGCAAATGAAAGATTTTGATAGAGAACAAACAATGTATTTACCTTAATAGTGTTCAAAAGTCATGACATGGGTTTTACAAATTTACTGTCTCTGATGGACACACGTCCAGATCATCCGCTCTCAAAACTCCGCCATCTCACTCCCCACATCCACCACTGCTGGAAGCTCACCTCCAACTGCACAACGCTACGCGCTGTTAACAGCCAACTGCGCAACACTAAAATAGCAAATTCCAACAATGCAAACCAGCCACAGACTTCATACAACACAGTCAGTGATTATCATATTGATCGCTATGTGGCGTCACCAACATAAAAACCTTAACAGCCTACTTACATAGCCCCCATGCTCCCCACAAAAAAATTTTACAAATTGTTTTAAAATTATTTATCCAGTTCCTGTGAAGGGAAATGTCTATTCGTGTTATCTTTTTTTTTAAGAGAGTAGATCATATAATTATTGTTTAATGGCTCTGTAGACAGAAAATATTTACATTAGTACATCTATTAAATTTTATTTTAACCCATGCTGCAGTGCAGCTAGAAACTAGATGATAAACAAAATGAGCAAATATATACATAAAGCAAGGCGTGAAACGTCATTCACTAGCCATATGGCATTTCATAAGGCAGTAAAAAATCTCTCAACTAGCAAGACAATAGCCGTGAAATGTTTCTCATTGTTTCATTAGTCATTTCAGTAAATATCAGAAAGTGTCATATTTGCAATGCTTTCTACAAAGGAATGTCAATATCCAGGTTAATGGCCCCTTTTTTCTCCACCTCTTGGCTTTTTCTCCAGGCGACTGGCACAGCTGGGCGTTCACAATGCATTACGTCAAGGTCACTTAGCTTTCTTACCGAAATATATACGACAGCAGTTTGCGCTACAGTGACAGTCTCATAAAAAAAATTTCAGGGGTCGAGAATTTGCGTTACAAATGTGTAGACACAAAATCCTATAAATATAAAGTGTCAAAAAATTTTCGCCAGCACTGTGATACATTCACACATTTACACACATTTCATAACTCTTAAAGTACGATTCTTGGTTTCCAACATCCTTTTCCACAAATCAGAGTCCTTAACCTCTACTCATTAGTCCTTACCTTATTACACATATACATATTCGTCGACACTTCTTCAATATTTCATCATTATAAATATGTAGCATAATCCAATTCCTTATATAGCACCAGCTTATTGATCATAAACATACCTCAATGACACATCGTCGTCATAATAATAACATCATAAGACCTCAGCCAAATCTCAAAATCGTCGTAGCCTCCTCCAACAATTTCAAAACGTAAAGATAATTCTCTGCTCTTTTCAATAGTGTCATCTACCTCATACATACTTTAAAAATTATGATCCCATACCAAATACATCATTCAATGCTCTCATAGTACCACATAGTATAGACAAAATACAATTTCATAAGTGTGAAGTTCTCCAACTGTGTAATTACGTAAACATCTGTCACTGATGTAGTAAAGAAAATGTTTGTCTCTCTCAGTTAAATGATCGGATAGCTGTGTAATTTATGTGTTAGAGAAATATGGCACCGATGCGTACAATTGTATAAGCAAATAGCATATTAAACTTCCTGGCAGATTAAAACTGTGTGCCCGACCGAGACTCGAACTCGGGACCTTTGCCTTTCGCGGGCAAGTGCTCTACCATCTGTGCTACCGAAGCACGATTCACGCCCGGTACTCACAGCTTTACTTCTGCCAGTATCTCGTTTCCTACCTTCCAAACTTTACAGAAGCTCTCCTGCGAAACTTGCAGAACTAGCACTCTTGAAAGAAAGGATATTGCGGAGACATGGCTTAGCCAGATCCTGGGGGATGTTTCCAGAGTGAGATTTTCACTCTGCAGCGGAGTGTGCGCTGATATGAAACTTCCTGGCAGATTAAAACTGTGTGCCCGACCGAGACTCGATCTCGCGAAAGGCAAAGGTCCCGAGTTCGAGTCTCGGTCGAGGACACAGTTTTAATCTGCCAGGAAGTTTCATATCAGCGCACACTCTGCTGCAGAGTGAAAATCTCATTCTGAAATAGCATATTAGCTAATGCTCCTTGTGCTTGCCAAACACATGGTACACAAATTAGGCGTGTACCCTCTGAGGACTAATGTAATTATACCCTCAGGTGTTACAGATTACAGCAATGGAATGACATGTATCACGGAAAACCTTTGTATCATTGTAATTCAAAAATCTTTAAAAATAACTGTTTTAAGTACAAAATTAATCACTCAAATACGTGTCCTTTACCGTTAAATGTGCGTCTTGCTGTAAGGTAATTCTGTGGAAGTGTCGTAGTTATCGTCCTCCGAAAGCAAAGTTCTGCAGAAGTCAATGTACTTACCTCATCATAAACAAAAGTGAAATGCTATGCGTATAGACATCATAGTTATTATGTACATTACCGCGATCAAGAAAGTACTGTGCTGTAACGTATTGTTGTGCTACGAAAAAGGCTGTCTCATTGTAGCTGAACCACAACGTTACTACTAAAACATGTTTTACTTTCCAGAAGAATTCAGAAAAACTGTGCAGATATAAAACAGATACACCGAAAAGCAACAATGTAAATTGTGTCACACATTAGTAGCGTCGTGGCATAATCGTGTAGCTGTCAAAGAAACCAAATACTAAGTCATCTTTAATCTCAGAGACAGTAATTCAAATAAAAGATGTCTTTCCAAGTAAACCAATATGTTGCATTAAAATCTCATTAGCAGTATATGTTCTAAGTATGTAAGCCTTATAGTCGTTACGTAATCGTGCAACTAACAAGCAAGAATGTACACACACAATAACACTGTGACCTCTGTTCAATATAACAATGCATTTGTAATTACTTCTCTAAATGAGTACCCTAAGTTCTTGACTGGATAGTTAACTTTAAAACATAGTTGCATGTTAACAGTTTCTAAGTGTGACAAAAAGTACTAGTAACGTGGAGTGAAAAATTTTATAGCAAGGACTAAGTTAAAAAACAGAATACCTCTCAATAAACGGTTTTACATGTGAAATGTGGTGCAGTCCTTTACTCTTCCTAGTGTGCAGACTTTCAACTTCAAAGCAGTTATCATGCTGTATATGTCGGTAAGGAATGCTAAAATTTTTCTCAACGTTAGAGTCTATGTTATTTTTCTCTGAGCCAGCTGGTGCACGTGGCTGCCTGCGGTGTAAGTCTGTCTCTTTGTTGTCGCACGTCGTTATTGGGATTAGCAGACCGAACTTCTACAAATTCACCTTGTCTAGAGGGCTCTGCCCTGTTTGAATCCCGCCAGTTCTGAAGAAATTCAGATCTGTCGTTATGTCGGTAGTTTCCATAGTTTCTTGTTTGTTGGTCATGTGGAGGAGAATTTCTCCTGGAATCGTAACTGCGCGGTGGCCCGTTGCGTCTGAAGCTATTCTGTCTCCCTTGAGAATAATTATTTTGGTTCCCATATTGTCTGTTTCTATGGTTATCTCTGTCATATTCATTACTACAGAAATGCGATCATTCTCTGTAACTATTACTACTCTGCCAACGGTTATCATAAGGGTGGTGTCTGTTTTGGTCACGATTTACGTTGTAAGAATAGCCTTCTCGTGTCCAGTTATTATTTCTGTCATCGCGAAATTGTGACGGATGTGACTTGTAATTGTTGTGTTCCTGTTTCCGCGTTCCGGGATTGTCAGTGTAAATTTCTAATTCTTGTAACAGTCCCTGAAAAGCTTCAATGTCGTCTTTGCAACGTCCTGCTAAAATAATATGTCGTAAATATTCAGGCAATTTGATTAAGCAAATGCGGATGAGTTCTAAGGGGCTGTATGGGTTTGAAAGATACTGATTCTTACGTAACATGTCTTGGAAATATTTGACAAGACTGGAAAATTCAGATTATTCGAAATGTTTCATCATTATGATACTATGTTTTACTCTGTCTTGTGTAGGTTGAGACCAATATGCTTTGAGGAAGGCATGATAAAATTCTCCTTCACTGTGAAAATCGTGAATGACCGATCGCATTCTTACAGCTGATTTATTCTCTAAGTAGCCACACATAAATTCTAATCTGTGCTCCAATGACCAGTTGGGAGGAAAACAATGAGAGAATTGATGAAGCCATGCTTGTGGATGAATGTCGTTGCCAGAATTCTAAAATGTTTTGAATTTACTTGTAGTAATGAACAGCTTATAGTCAAAATCATCATGTCGGTGAGTCGCATATCGGTCATTGTTACTACGTTTCGGCGATTCCATCTCAAAATTCGGTGTACCTTGCCACTTTCTTTCATAATTTCCGAAGTGTCCTGTGTTATTATTTTGTGGCTGTTCCATATTTCTATGTCCCTCTTCCCGTATTGGAGCGCGAGTGTCCTCTGAAATATGTAATTCTTGTATTACCTGCGTCAACTAATCTTGTACTTCCCGGATTTCTCTTTCGTACTGTGTATTGATTTGATTTTGATTTTGTTAGAATTTTCTAGTTTGTTCATACTCTTCTGTCTGTGAAGGCTACGGGTCTTGTGTCATTCACATCATCACTTTCTCCGATAGTGAACTGATTTCCTCAGTGTGTTTTTCTGAACCAAGATTCAGAGTGTCCATTTGTGTTAAAATCGTATCTACTGTGTCCTTTAAGTTTTCCTGAGTTTTTGTAAGTTGCGTAACCGAATCGGTAGATGCAACTGAGTCAGTTTTAGCTTGCAAGGTGTCGTGATTTTCATGAACAACAGTTTGCAGTTCTTTTATGGCTGCTTCGTCATTCTGTAATGCATTTTCATAACGCGAAGAAATAGGCTGAAAATGCTCACAAATTTGTGTTTTTACGTCATTACAGAGCTTTTGACATTTCGATTCGATTTTAAGTAACTCAGCAGTTAAATCTTCGCGTGTTTGTTCAAGCGTTTGTTCCACTGAGTCTAACTTTTGAAGCTTTTGCTGTGTTTGTCTCTGATTTTGTTCAATTGTGTCTAACGATTGAAGATTGTGTTCCATAGTGTCTAACTTTTGAAGCTTTTGTCCCATTTGTTGCATTAATTGTAATAACAATGCACTGGTGTCTGAAACATGTTCCGCAGTGCTATTCGCCAGTGCATTTGAACCAGCAATATTCGTGCTTTGAAAAGCAGAAAATGTGTCTTGACTTATTTGAGAAAACCGTGAGGACGCAAAACCTGAATGTACAGTATTTGCAAGATTGTGTCCTGTTATTTCGGATTTCTGAGGCGAGCTTCCCTGTTCACTAATTATTTCACTGTCTACACCATTATTTACCGCCCGCTTCATTTCCCTATGCATAATTACCAAATTACCACTTTGAATGTCTGTTAATTCATTACACGGTGGTGCTGATAAGATACGCTCGTCGTCACTATCATTTCTCAGTTTACTTTGCAGACTAGTGTTACGTTTTTCACACACCATAATCATCATGTATTTCACACGATAACAAGAAAAGCACAATTTGAAGAGCAAAAATAAGAAAACACATTAACATAGCATTGAAAATAATATGTAGTTAACTGCAAGCG
Organism: Schistocerca piceifrons; assembly: GCF_021461385.2. Taxonomy (NCBI): domain Eukaryota; kingdom Metazoa; phylum Arthropoda; class Insecta; order Orthoptera; family Acrididae; genus Schistocerca; species Schistocerca piceifrons. The sequence goes on along the minus strand of NC_060138.1, from coordinate 1,222,531,394 downwards.
GAGCTGCGAAATACTTGGTGCAAATCTACATGCATGCCACAACTGTTTTACTGTACAACAATGAAAAACTACAACTAAAAAGGAAATTCTCTCTATTATTCCATGCTACCATGCTGGCAATAAACAATAGCTACACTGATTACACAAACTACAAGAAAAAAATCAGAAGATTCCAGTGAGGTATCCTCGGCTAAGGGTCGACATATAAAACGTCCCCTTAGAAAGATTATAAATGACTGTGCTTAAAGCGACACACAATATTTTTAGCGCAACGCAATCCGACTTTCAAAAATCCCTACAAAAGAATGACCCTGACTAACAATAACCTATAGCTTTCAGGGATCACTTACCTCACAAAAATCTTCGTTACTCAAACTACTGCAATACAATATATATATATATATATATATATATATATATATATATATATATATATATATATATATATATATATATATCAGTTCATGACATGGGTCTTACAAATTTACTGTCTCTGATGGACACACGTCCAGATCATTCGCTCTCAAAACTCTGCCATCTCACTCCCCACATCCGCCACTTCTGGCGGCTCACCTCCAAGTGTGAAACGCTACTCGCTGTTAACCGCCAATCGCCCAACGCTAAAATAGCAAATTCCAACAATGCAAACCAGCCACAGATTTTCATATAGAGCTCTATGTGGCGTTACCAACATAAAAACCTAAACAGCCTACTTACAATCTTAAAATCCTTAACAGAGAAGTTAATCAGAGTCAATACACCATTATCGAAAGAAAACTGAATGCAGAAAACAACACAAATTAAGCTGGTGCAGGTATTTCTGCTCTTCCAGCAGATTTGTATCTCTCAGACTGAAAAAACGAGGATTCCTTGAACTCCACATACTGTGAAACCCAGCTGTGTTGAAAGATTAAAATATTGACTTAAATATTGAGATTAACAACTACATGTGACAGTTGAAAACACCTTGGCTGTCTGTTATTGCAAACATGTGGTACACACTAGTTAAGCTGTTTCATAAACTTAAACACACGACTATTGTGGTGTTAATATAGAAAATTTGTTCAGTGTCCAAAGAGACAATAAAGAAAACAAATATTGTCGCCGAATTACTAAATGAAACAGAGACTCTATCTTTTCATTGTTTTCCTAACCTAATTTCTTGAACATACACGCTAGAACCAAATAAACTCTTCAATTCAATGGCTTAATATTTTCTGAAATACATGTAATTCGTACCATTTTACTCTTGATCAGTGAACAGTGTCAGAATAATGAGAAGACCAAGAGGACATAGGCGTGGTGGCCACATCACAAGATTAGCACAAGGAAAATTCGCAGCGCAGCCTGTGCGAGAACTACACAACACTTTTCACATAAAGAAGTCGTTAATATGAATTATGAAAACTGTAGTGTTGCTGATTGTTGTGATTGATGTGAAAAGAAATAGTGTATGGTTATGACAGAAATGAAGCGCTGGCTCATTGCCACTAGAATAAACAACGCAATCAGTTGTCGACGTCCTGTAAGACGTATCAAAAATTGGTAATTTGGCCTCAGAAACTCAGTGTTGTTTTCTCCACTGTGAGAAACTCTACAACTCGGAGCACTACTTACACCGAGTATTGTCGGTTGTATTTAGGTCTATAGTTTCTGCCCTCTACAGCTACTTCCAGTAGCACAATAGCTTTTCCGCGATGTCTCAGTGTAGTCTGATAAAATCCTGTTTACCACACATTCTTTTTTTTTTTCATTTCCTACCCTCTCAGTCCAGTATGCTTCTGTAATACTAGATCTCACACGCCTCGGTTCTCTTGGTTTCCGCACGGTCCATAGTCAACTTCCAAAAGAAGCCATTCTTGATACTATGGTCTCTTGAATTCGTCTCTATCATGTTGATACTGGAAGATTTATTTTGGGAAGGAATTCTCTCTTGTCCTGTGATAGGTTCCTTCTCACACCCTTATTGTTCGCCCGTCATCCGTTATCTTGTACCCAGGATAGAAATATTTACGCACTTCGTCTAATAGATGGTTCCCCATTTTAATGTTAAGTTTGCTGGAAATCTCACTAATTCTGATAGTCAATCTTCTGTTCCTGTTTTGTTTTACTCTTAATCTATATTCTGGTCTTAATACACCATCTATTTCAACACGTGAACCATAATAATGAGACCATTTCTTTCCAATTTTAAGCCCACTTTTGAACCTCAGCCTTCCAATAATTTTAATCCCAGCACTTCTTTCTTGGTCGTCCATTCTAAACCTTTCCTCTTGGTTCCTTGGTTCCTGTACGCAGGGGCGGATCCAACGAGGGGGGGGGGGGCAAGGGGGCAATTGTGCCCCCCCCCCCCCTGTGCGTGATCGATCCTTTTATTCTGACTGCTTTAGGGGCTGATTACGTCGGCCTATCTAGTATGTTTTACTTGAAGTCGAAGATGTAAACAATGGCACGCAGTTTGATGTAACAATTCAAAAAGAGACCTTGAAGGCTCTTCCATTTAGCGAATAAACTACAAAAGAAACAACTATACCTACGAATAAAATGATAATATTCGCTGAGGCATGAGCGATCTGTGTCCTTTTTTTAGCACTTTCCCTGCAGTGCCTATGTAAGATTTTGTTTCTAGGGGCAATTTGCAAAGAGATTGTGTTGATAATTAAGCGATGAACACCGAAGGATTACTTGAAAATATTCTCATTAGTTTCAAATAGTGAGAACCTTAAGACAGTCCCTTTAATTCTGCAATTACACTTTTTCGATCTGGATGAACGCTTCGGTCGACGCCAAGTTTATCGTGACAACCCTCAAACAAATTCGGCAGAAGAATATTACAGAGTAACAGTCTATGCTCCCCTACTGGACTTCATTATAACTGATTTACGAGAAAGATTCTCTGCTGATACTTTGGATGAGTTCAACCTTTCTGTTTTCAGCCCAGAAAGTATTGTGAAGATATCTGCAGGTGAAACTGATAAAACTGCAGAGTCCCTCACCAGCTGCTTCGGTTCGTTGCTTGACGTGGACAAAGGCATTGCTTCTCTTATGTTACGGGATGAAATGTTGTTGTGGCGAGAGAAATGGAATCAAGAGAAGGAACGACAAAGAGCTTCCAACCATCGCCCTTGACATGTTGGCTAGATGTGATAAGGATGCATATCCTACAATACATAAGCTTTTATTGGTCCTGGCAACACTTCCAGTGACAACTGCAACTGCTTAAAGGTCGTTTTCGTCGTTGCGGCGCCTGAAAACCTATTTAAGAACATCGATGAATGAAAATCGCCTCCTTGGTCTTGCACATATGCATATTCATTACCAGATTCCTGTAGACTTAGAAAAAGTAATTACAAGATTTACAAAAAGTGGGCGTAGAAAGAGATTAGAATTTAATATTTAAGAGCAGTACTGTGAATATACATATTTAATATTAAATTTCATTTTATTTATACATTTAAATTTTTAATTTCATTTCTTATTTTTCACAAGAAGAAAGAGGAAAAACAGCTTATTATGAGCATAAAATGACGTAATTAAGATGATTCCCTGAACACAGTCAAATACCCTATTATAACTTTTCGCAGTCGTATCGCCGTTGCTGAGTACAAACACATGCCCCAATTCGATGGCAACATTCTGTCAAATGAAAGCAATTGGTGAAATAATTTTGAAGATTTAAGAATGGATACAAATGAATTAGCATTTTTATAGATTATTTTACATTAGCAGACAGAGTTTTTAAGTGCCCGTGTCAAATTTTATGAATATTTTTTAGGTAATGCAGTAAGTTATTTCATTAAACACACTCAACACATAGCACTACACAATTAAACTAAAAACAGAACATTATATATATATATATATATATATATATATATATATATATATATATATATATATACCCTTGACGGCACTTTGAACAGTGGACGTTACATTTCAGATTTGTTACGACTCGTGGCTCTATCCTTCATTCGATCCCTGCGAAACCCTACATTTCAGCAGGATAATGCACGACCGCATGTTGCAGGTCCTGTACGGGCCTACCTGGGTACAGAAAATGTTCGACTGCTGCCCTGGCCAGCACGTTTTCCAGATCTCTCACCAACTGAAAACGTCTGGTCAATGGTGGCCGAGCAACAGGCTCGTCACAATACGCCAGTCACTACTCTTGATGAAGTGTGGTATCGTGTTGAAGCTGCATGCGCAACTGTACCTGTACACGCCATCTGTTTGACTCAATACCCAGGCGAATCAAGGCCGTTATTACGGCTAGAGGTGGTTGTTCTGGGTACTGATTTCTCAGGACCTATGCACCCAAATTGCGCGAAAATATGATCACATGTCAGTTCTATTATAGTATATTTGTCCAATGAATACCCGTTTGTCATCTGCATTTCTCCTTGGTGTCGCAATTTTAATGGCCAGTAGCGCATGTGTGTGTGTGTGTGTGTGTGTGTGTGTGTGTGTGTGTGTGTACGTATAGCGTATTAATGGTTTTATTTGGAATTAATATTCTGGAAGGCAGGTACCAAAAAATTTGCCCCCTCCTGACCGAGATCCTGGATCCGCTCCTGCCTGTACGTATTGTATATTATTCCTTATCATTACGGCTTATGCGTATGGTGCTGATGCATTAAGAGATCTTGCACCATTTCTGGATTGCTATTGCTATGTTGATAAAGCCCACCAAAGTATCTTACATTAAGACTACGCTGACACTGACGGATAAGGTAAGATAAAAATTAGGACTCGATCGTTGTATGTGCTTTGCCAGTAACCGCGAATACTTACGTCTTTCTGCGGTTGAAACCAGTTCGTTGTGCGCCCTGTCAGGCTATTGTTCACCAGCTCTGGAAGACCACAGGCAACAGTCCCGGGCGATCCGTTCAGCTGCTTTTTACAATAGTAACCGACTCACAGTGGCGGCCATTCAGCGGCCAGAGATTTATAGCAACAGAACAAGCACGAGACAATGTGTGGGTTAGCACTCTTCGTGCAAACTGAAAAAGTGTCATAAAGGGGAAAAATTCGGATAGTAATTTACTCCACATCAGCTATACACATTGATATCTCACGTTTCCGAGTATATTTGGTGACTTATGAAAAAAATGGAACAGAGGTGGAACGTAAATAAAGCGCGGTGCTTTTTTGCGGTATTGATATTGAAATAATGTGTGCGGCCGTGGATTTTTATACTCTGTGAGAACAATAGAGGGAATAAAAGCGGAGGCCTGCGTGAATCAGTGCTCTGCGTCGAGCTCATGTGAAAGGAACGCGCTGGTAAAATGGATAGGTACGGATGCAGGGGTGGCTGATCCACTGTGTGGGAAGCAATGTTCGTCTGACTTAACTTTACGGCTGAGTAGAGGAGCTGCTGAAGTTTCTCGACTTAGAGGTCACGTAACCGCTGTACAACGGGTGCTGCTAGTTCGGAAACATTTTGTCGTTAGAAACATACAGGAGTTCTGCTTTACGGAACTTTACGAACAGTGGCGGATTTACATATGGGCCCACTAGGGACGGGCCTAGGGGCGGCACCTTAAGGGGGTCGGCAGCATTTGCTCTGTACTCGTATTAACTTTTTAGGCGCTTGCAAACGACAAACTTTTTTAATATTGTTAAACAACTTGCTAGTTAAAATAAGTCTTAAGAACGAAATTCGGCAGTATAAATCTGGAAATATACGTAGTTTACTTGGTGACTGAATGGAAATGTAACATTGGGTTTCTGTCCGGGATAATGTTCATCATTCGAAATATTCTGAAGTAAGCTGTCAGGACGGCAATCTACAATAAAATGTTTGAAACGTTATTATTCCGAGAAAGTTGTCGGCTTGTACTTAACCATGCCATATTTTCCCCGTGAAAATACCGGGACCCCAGAAAAACAGTGATAAACTAATCAGCAGTTTCTTAAATACTATAACATGTTTGGGGCTCAGTATGTAAAACCCTACTCTGTTTAAATTTCTTGTAAAAATTACAGGGAAGTATAAAGTGAATCTTCTGTTACTGCAATTAATGTGAAAGCTGTATGGTCTTCAATATCTGAGCTTTGATTTCATAACACACGTTTAACAAAACATGATGGTACTGGGAATGTTTTACATTTTTAAACACTTGTTTATATGAAAAGAACATAAGCAGAATGTCTAATAATGTGTGAAATGAGCAACAATTTCAAAAATTCTATTTATTTATTTACTTAGTAACCTTTTCTGGTGAAAAAATCTATGGGATCATTTCATGATAGTTCAAAATATTTTGAAGTTAGCTGTCAGGACGGCAATTTACAATTCAGTGTTTGAAACGTTATAATTCCGAGAATGTTGTCGGCCTCGTACTTAATCCTACTATATTTTCCCCGTGAAAATACCGGGACCCCTGAAAAGATGTGATAAACTAACCAGCAGTTTTTGAAATACTGTAACATGTGTGGGACTCAATATGTAAAACCCGACTCTCCTTAAATTTCTTGTAAAAATTATTGGGAAGTATCAAGTTAGCCCTCCATTAATTAATGTGTAAGTTCAGATAATGAAGGTTCATTATCTGAACTTACATTTAATAACACTCGTTTAACAAAGCATGTTGATACTGGGAATGTTTTACATTTTTAAAGACATGTTTATACGAAAAGAACATAAGCAGAATATCTAATAATGTGTGAAATACACTTCACAACAATTTAGAAATTTTATTTATATATATACTTAGTTACATTTTTGGTGAAAAAAGAATATCTAATAATGTGTGAAATACACTTCACAACAATTTAGAAATTTTATTTATATATATACTTAGTTACTTTTTTTGGTGAAAAAAGTAGAGGAAACCAACTTTAGTTTGTCTCATTTATTGTGCTGCAGCCTGCACTACATCGAAGTCCAATTCTGTGCAATCGAATAGTACGTGGCATTGCAAATTTTATTTTAAACTTCTTAACCTAGCCTTTTTTCTTCGAGGAAAAGTTATCTTTATTTTATGTTGGAACAAAAGGTGCGTTTGCGCGTAGACATAACAGCAGTATTCACACAAATGACAACACACCACATCAACTGCCAACAAAACTACTTAAACTTTGTAGTCTGTCTTCTCTGCCCACAGAAACCGCTAAAATGTTACATGAATAAGTGGGATAAGAGTCGACCCAGCACACCTCACTGCAAGAAATTGCCAAAATTATTTGTTTTTTAAATTAGAAAGACAGTGTCAAGAATATACAGATTATATTTGCGTGCCAGCTAAAATTCCGATGACGGGGGAAACAGAAGCCAAAAACGGGGCTGTCCCGTTTTCTTTATGAGACGAATCCCAGCTGGCAGGTGTGCTTCTACTGTTCACTGGCAACAGAAAAACAGGTGACAATGAAATAAATTATTCCGCGTTGTCGTTCTTTCATAGAACAGTTACGTCGAGTATTCCGATCTGGTCAGTTCATCGTTCCGTGTTTAAAGGAAAAACTTTTGTGCTCGTGTGCCGTGTTTAAAGTAGAAAGCCTTGTGCTCAGGTGCAATGTAGTACGACTGGAACCCAGTAAAGTCTTTCTTTCTTTTCTTTTAAAATTTTTTTGTTTTGTCTGTTGGTTGACAGTTTTCTAAGTGACTTAACATGAATAACAGTGTAAAAGGCAAACGTCCAAAATTAAGTGGGGCAGCATTTCGGAAATTATCGAAGGAAACGCTAGAATGAGAAGCGAATGTTCCAAAAACGCTTGGCAGAGTAGATAACCTTTTCGCAAAAATTGTTGCTGGTTCGACTTCGGGTTCAAGTAGTACGGATGATATTTCTGGCACTGCAGCTGTTGTAAAAGAAGTAATTACAGACGAAACAAAAGTTAAAAAAGAAGAAAAGCAAACTGTTATTGATTTCGAGTTTCACGAAAAACTAAGTGTGGAGTCAGATCTCTTTAGAGCTGATCCTGCAGAATGGTGTGGCAATGAATCAACAATCGACATTCTCTTACAATGTGGCATTAATCGAAATTGTAACGGTGATTTTTCTAACTCAAGAAGATCAATAGGTGATAAAACCAGTTATTTGAACAAAAATGTATTTTACCGTAAACTTTTAAATGGTGAACCAACTTTGTTTGATTTTCTAGTTAAGTTCTGTAGCACCGGTGTTGTTTTTTGTGCATGATGTAAATTGTTCCGAGGTAAGGCCGCGGTTGCGACTAAAGGTATTTACGATTGGAAAATTATTTCTAATATTTTATCTCATCATGAGAATTCACTTAAACACAAAAACTCTGAGTTATCACTCTTAACAAGGAAAAAGTCACTCGGAACAACGGAGAACCATTTCGAGTCATATGTTGAGACAGAAAAAATGTACTGGCGCAGTGTGTTGAAAAGGGTGTTTGTAGTAGTGAAGAAGCTAACAAGTCGTGGACTTCCCCTACGTGGAGACATTGAAAGATTCCATTTATTACATAATGCTCAATTCATGATCTCTCTTGCACTTTTAGCCGAGTTTGATCCTTTTCTCGCAGAGCACATTGAACGATACAGAAATCCAGGGCAGGAACATGCAAGTTATCTTTCTTCAACAATCTGTGATAAAATAATAGAGCTTCTTTCTGCACGAATAAAAAGAATTATCATAAGTGAAATAAAACAGGCCAAATATTTCTCTATAATAGTAGATTCTACTGCGGACACTTCACATATTAATCAGTTAAGATATGTGAACTAGAATGGTGAACCTGTTGAAAGTTTCATTCTGTTTTTACCACACCCGGGACACCAGTACGAAAACTTAGGTGAGGTTGTACTAAAAGTCCATTGATATTACTGATTGTAGACGCCAGTCATATGACAACCCAAGCAATATGTCAGGAACCTACACTGTTTTGCAGGCACCCATTACAGAATGAAATCCGAAAGCGCATTATGTGAATTGTACAGCACAGTCTTTGAATTTAGTCGGCACTAGCACTGCAAGCTGTTGTCGGGAAGTATGTTCTTTTTTCAGTGTAGTGCAAAACCTTTATAATTTTTTTCTCCGCTTCTATACAGTTGTTCAATAACTTATTTCATGAAACCGGGAAGTAAAAGGGTAAAAAGTTTATGAAAAACACGTTGGTCAGCAAGCGAGGAAGTGTGTGTAAGTCTACACGAAAACTGAGAGGGCGTTATCAATGCCCTCACACATATAGCCAATAATATGTTTGAAAACCACTTATGCGAAATGAGGCTTCAGCTTTATTGAATCAACTCAGCATACTAGAAAAAGTATTCATGATGACAGTTTTTAAGGACATATTCCAGAGATTTATTAGTGTAAATCTGAATTGCGAAGCGTAAATTTTTATACTAAATTCTTGGTATGTTGGGCTATTATGAAAATAAATCCATGGAGATTGTGACTGATATAGACCATGAATTCACCTATAAAAGATCACGAAAACGCAAACTTCATGTTGATGAAGAAGCGGACTCTGAAGAAGTTTTTCTGACTGTAAGGGAAAAATTTAGAGTCGATACATTTCTCCCAGTACTCGACAACATCTATACGGAATTAGTGAGGAGGAAGGAAAGCTGAAGAACACTTTTGGCCTCCTTCACAGTTTTCAGTAAAGAACAGTTCACCTGACGATATTTCTGAGCGCGCAGCAAAACTCCAAGCGTCATGTGACACGGATTTAGAGCCTTCCTTCCCTAGTGAATGTGTACATTTCGCGGAACTTTGGAAATCTTCTGAGATTAGTGATGTACCTGTCAAAATGAGTAAATTTTTACGAAAAGAGAGGTTACAGTCCTTGTTTCCGAATGTTGACATTGCTCCTAGGATATTTCTACGTATGGCACATAAAATTGTTCAGCAGAACACTCGTTTTTGGCTCTTAAAACACTGAAATCGTACCTATGTTCTACCTTGTCTGAGGAGAGAGTGAACCCATTGTCCGTTCCCCACATCGAAGCCGACCTCTTAACTGATAAGCGTCTGAACTATGAAGATATGATCAACGAGTTCTCTGCCATCAAAGCCAGATGCAAACTTTGCTGACTGGTGAGTTTGTTTATTTACTCATATTAGTTTTAAGAACTTAAGATTATAATGTGAGTTTTATTATAACTTAGAGCACATTCATTGGATTTACAAACTACATATTACCTGTTTATTTTACAACTGCCGATGGCAGAACGCGGAACTAAACCTTATTTACGTGCAAACGTGACCGAAGGCGCCCGACAATATCCGAATGACCCAGTCAAGTATACTGTAGTATATTACAACTGATGCGTATTCTTGGCATCTGCTGAAATGTATAGGTTTAGAGGAAGAGGAGGCACAGATGATAAGGTGTTGACAAAAAATGTAGTTCAGTTCTATCGATAAATACGTAAAAGCTTTTCTAATGCTGTTAGAAAGAGCTATGGTGAAAGCAGTAGATGCAGTACAAAACTGTTCAGCCCTTACATGGGTTAAAGGTATTGTGTACACTTATAATGCAGCATCTAGCTACACAGACCCTAATACTTTACACGTTAACTATTAGATTATAAAACAAATTTGATTTTTCCACACTAGTGTGTAATATTATGTAATAACAAATCGAATTCTGTGTTTCTTCGTCTGTATTTAGTTATTATTTCGTGCACCGAAATCTCTATTTCATTTTCCTATCGATTTACGCATTAATATAAAGTCTCTTTTATCTGCTTCACATTCAAATTATTATATCGTAAAACGACAGTTTAATTTCAATTTTGAAGCATCTCTGTAAACGTACGTATTTATTTCTAATGTATGACACGTCCGCGTCAACTTTAAGATCGTAACACAACTATTTTAGTTTCATTTTCAACGGCTTCGTGTAAAAGAACATATTAAAAGTGAATTATAACAAAAATCCGTTGTCTCCTACACGCTCCGCTGAATCTTTAGGCCATAAAAGACAAGTTATTTTTATTGTGTTCGTTTCTGTTGTCTTTTGACGAAGAATGTGTTAACACAAGTTTTTAAGTTTGTTTTATCCACTGCCGTACACCAAGTACAGACCAGGAACCATATCACATTTTGATCGAGTGCGACTAGGCCGCTGACGCGTCCCTGAGAACAACGAATAGCAGAGAACGGAAACTGCTCACAGTGCTCCCACCCAAAACGGCAATTCTGAAGTGATCGGATAGTAATTGTTATTTAAAACATGTTTTTCTTACGAATTAAATTTGATCCCATTAAACTTTAGATTATGATCGCATCGATTAGTACACCTGAAAATGACGGAAGCCGGCATTTTCGATGAAACAGCTATGTCTCTATGCAATCAAAGCACAAAATATTACATGGGGTAAGGCCACAAAAGTCCATAGATATCCGTAACGGGTGAAACCGGGCACGAGCATGCCAGAGTGATGTTACGGGGAGAATAATGGAGGTTAAAATGGTTCAAATGGCTCTGAGCACTATGGGACTTAACATCTGAGGTCATCAGTCCCCCAGAACTACTTAAACCTAAATAACATAAGGACATCACACACATCCATGCCCGAGGTAGGATTCGAACCTGCGACCGTAGCAGTCGCGCGGTTCCGGACTGAAGCGCCTAGATCCGCTCGGCCACCGCGGCCGGCAACAATGGAGGTATAAATGCTGTGATCCTAATGTTTTAGACTATGTAAGATGGCGGACGTGGGCTTCAAGTTCGTGACGTAATGACAATTCGCTTTTTTTTCACCTCCATGTGAAATCTTGTCTTATTTTTGTTGGTGTTCATCCTGTAACCAACGAAGGAGAGGCACACAGCAGTCAGTCCCAATCCCATTAATTAATTTTTACTATTTTTCAAATCTATATCTCAACTATAGATAGTCATGTTCAGTGCTAAAATACAAGGAAAATTACAGAATCAAAATTAATTTACCTTACGTAGATCAATAAGTAATTGCCATGTTATACAATAGCAGGAATCCACTCTAGCCAACATACCATTTTCGTTACAATTCAACAGACGTGCGTTCATTAATGTCACCCTACGCTCTTACAGGTGTACAGGCAGAAGGACAAAGAGGAGGTTGTTTACAGCAAATACAACAGATTTAGTTTACGTCATGCACTACAAGTAACTAACAGAGTTTTGTTTCAATACAGAAGCTTAAGAAGCCTTTTTTATGTAATATCCAAAATCAAAAAGCATATTTGCGTATCACTTTGACCTATTCAAGAAATTTGACCAAATTGCAACGTACTTTCTCATATCTTAGTGGTGAAGCGATGCATCAAAACCTATGCAAAGGATCATTAATAGGTTCACTTTAGAAATAAAAATTAACGAATTAAAAAGATTTTTTTCAAGATCGTCTTGATAAAATTAAGTTTCATACTAAAGTGAAATTCTTCAGAAGCTAAAACCAAACTGAAATTCGACAGAACTAAAAGCTAGCTTAGTCACTAATATCGTAGCGTTTATGTGGTCCACTAAATATTTAATAGAAAGGAAATAAAATCCTTACACACAATTTTTATGAAGGTTTGTTATCATCTTAGTAAAATAATAAAGATCAAAATGACAAGGCCAATTTAACCACGCACATTTGATAAAACATACAAACGCCCTCTATTAATGTAAAACTTTATACATAAACGTATTGTGCTTCACGCTGTTTGCAGGAAGACGTTAAAACAAAGTGCCATTATACCAATCCTTTACGCGAAAGTTGAATAGTGATTTAGTTGTTTGGTTGTATAATAGCTGTAACATTGGATAGTACCAACAATATGAAAGACAAAGCGATGCTCTAATAATAATACACTATGTTCGCACATACTATCCCGCCAAGCGTTGTCATTTTTAAAGGGAAGTCGAAAATACCATATTAGCTTCCTCCTGGGTCGTGACATCCGTTGCTAGGAAGCAGGAGTTCATCGAAGAGCTACCAAGCGCATCTTATAACCGCTTTGCAAGACACTACGTATTTCATTCTACTATTCTTCCAAGTTCTTTGACGTATCTGATAAATTGCAGTTCATCTGCCTGAACTATAATTGCCTTCCGAAAACTGTCCTTGGTTACCTTTACTGCTTTCTGCATGTACGGATTTGATAATATTGGGGATGGGCTACGACTTACCTTAGCCACTACTTCTCTTTCATGCACCCTTCGACTTTATATTCGCAGATGACATTTTGCTTCGTATACTTTATCTCTGATACCCTGAAAATTGCTTTCTCTAAACCTGCAAGTTCAATAAACAAAAGTTTGTCTTCTTCAGTCTTTCTAGAAGAAAGATTAGTACTTGTGACAGCATTGTCTCACGTGTTTCTACATTTTTCTGGAGCCCAAACTGATAGTCTCCAACGCCAGTTTCCACCAGTTTTTCCGTACTTCAGAAATTGGTATTCATATTTTGAAACCAAAACTTATTAAACTGATAATTCGCCAATATTTCACTTGGGTCAATACCTGACTTCTTTGGAATTGGAATGAATACAATCTTCTTGAAATAATCATAGGATGGTGACATCTGTTCAAAGTGTGGAATAGACGAATAAACCGCTTAGAAAACTACTGTACGAACTATCTTTGAGGACTAAATACTGAAGGAAGTTTAAACTATGTGACAAACCGGGTTCAGTAGTCGGAGCCTTGTCCTAGGAAGGTTGTTCATGGTCGGTCCTCACAGCTTTCCAAAGCTCCCACACGCTTACCAGCATACTCTGCTGGACTTAGAGTCCTGGAAGGTCGCAAAGCAACGGGTTGGTTACAGCAAAGAGACTTAATCGGTCCTGAAATTTCAAGGCAGTGCAAACACCACTACCGTGTGCAAGTTCCACTCTTGTCCCATCGTACCGTTAGTTGGTACAAAAGCTTGGAAAAAGACCTGAACGATTTACTTCGGTACTAACCCAGCACATGAGCTGACCCAAAAGTAAGCAATGACCTAAAGTGGTTATCACATCACAGAGAGGTCTATTCTCAAAATTTCGAGAGATTTATTTATTACACTGTAGTGTGCTACCTATGATTTCAGCGCAAGTTGCACTCTTTCTAACGGTATCAACACCATCTCTCTAATATACATCGAGAGCTAATAATACAGTAAGCATTATTACATCTGACACAACACTACTTCTCACCACCACAGCTGTATCTACATTTAATGAAGCCCATTCACTCTGCCATACCTAGGAATTTCTACCACTATTATTACCTCCAAATACAATACTGGCCATTAAAATTGCTACACCACGAAGATGACGTGCTTCAGACGCGAAATATAACCGACAGGGAGAAGATGCTGTGATATGCAAATGATTAGCTTCTCAGAGCATTCACACAAGGTTGGCGACGATGGCGACACCTACAACGTGAGGACATGAGGAAAGTTTCCAACCGATGTCTCATTCACAAAGAGCAGTCGACCGGCGTTGCCTGGTGAACCGTTGTTGTGATGCCTCGTGTAATGAGGAGAAATGCGTACCAACACGTTTCCGACTTTGATGAAGGTCGCATTGTAGATTATCGCGATTTCTGTTTATCGTATCGCAAAATTGCTGCTCGCGTTGATCGAGATCCATTGACTGTTAGCATAATATGGAATCGGTGGGTTCAGGAGAGTAATAAGGAACGCCGTGCTGGATCCCAACGGCCTTGTATCACTAGAAGTCGAGATGACAGGCATCTTATCCGCATGGCTATAACTGATCGTGCAACCACGTCTCGATCCCTGAGTCAACAGATGGGGACTTTTGCAAGACAACAACCATCTGCACGAACAGTTCGGTGACGTTTGCAGCAACATGGACTATCAGCTCGGAGAGCATGGCTGCGGTTACCCTTGACGCTGCATCACAGATAGGAGCGCCTGTGATGGTGTACTCAACGACGAACCTGGATGCACGAATGGCAAAACGTCATTTTTTCGGATGAATCTAGGTTCTGTTTACAGCATCATGATGGTCGCATCCGTGTTTGGCGACATCGCTGTGAACGCACACTGGAAGCGTGTATTCGTCATCGCCATACTGGCGTATCACCCGGCGTGATGGTACGGGGTGCCATTGGTTACACGTCTCAGTCACGTCTTGTTCGCATTGAAGGCACTTTGAACAGTGGACGTTTTGTTTCAGATGTGTTACGACCCGTGGCTCTACACTTCATTCGATCCCTGCGAAACCCTCCATTTCAACAGGATAATGTACGATCGCATGTTGCAGTTCCTGTACAGGCCTTTCTGGATACAGAAAATGTTCGACTGCTGCCCTGGCCAGCACATTCTCCAGATCTCTCACCAATTGAAAACGTCTGGTCAATGGTGGCCGAGCAACTGGTTCGTCACAATACGCCAGTCACTACTCTTGATGAAGTGTGGTATCGTGTTGAAGCTGCATGGGAAGCTGTACCTGTACACGCCATCCAAGCTCTGTTTGACTCAATGCCCAGGCATATCAAGGCCGTTATTACGGCCAGAGGTGGTTGTTCTGGGTACTGATTTCTCAGGCCGGCCGGAGTGGCCGTGCGGTTCTAGGCGCTACAGTCTGGTACCGCGCTGCTGCAACGGTAGCAGGTTCGAATCCTGCCTTGGGCATGGATGTGTGTGGCGTCCTTAGGTTAGTTAGGTTTAAGTAGTTCTAAGTTCTAGGGAACTAATGATCTCAGAAATTAAGTCACATAGTGCCCCGAGCCATTTGAACTAGCCATTTTTTCTCAGGATCTGTGCACCCAAATTGCGTGAAAATGTAATAAAATGTCAGTTCTAGTATAATATATTTGTCCAATGAATACCCGTTTATCATCTGCATTTCTTCTTAGTGTAGCAATTTTAATGGCCAGTAGTGTAGTTTCCCTCCTGTATGCCATTAGCATAACACTTGTTTTTGTCTGCCACATTCCACAACGCACTCCATCGTTCCCCTAATGTACTATCCGCCCAATTTCTGGGCACTGAGTGGGGTATTGTGGTTACAAATGACTCTCGCCGTCTCTTGGCTTTTTGCCTACAAGAGACGACTGCACTGTTCCGAGGGAGCATCGCTACTGCCAGTAGAGTCCAAATTCGAGTGTAGATCTTGGTTAATGAAGGCTCCTTTTACTATAGGAAGTCAGATGTGGAGGTGGAGCGACTATCGCTCACTCCGTACACCATCTGCAGATGGCAAAAAAGGTAAAAGAAAATGTATGTAGCTCACGAATCCTTTACATATACATAGGCACGATGAGCGGAAAGGAATCGGAGCTGGAATTCGCTGAAAGATGAGCCGAGCATCTTTCCCCTGTTCCAAAGCACTCAACGCGGCAGAGATCACGTCACATTTCCGCCCTCCGAGGTAATTTGAAAGCGAGGTCTGCTGCGCTTCCGGAATCCGCTCCCTCCGTGAATGCGGATCGTGTAAAGGCCGCTCGGACGAAAAGACATTCCACGAGGCACGTCGCATGGCGGGCCCGTTATTCAAGGCGGGCTGCCTTTCAGATCGTCAGGTTTCCGCCGAAAAGGAAGGAATGCAGGAGCCGATTCAAACGGCGGCCTTTTGATCCGGCCGCTCCGAGTAGCCCCGTGTTATCGCCGCAGCGGATTCTCTCTCGTATTGAAAGTACTCTGGCTCAAAGCTGTCTCCGATTAATCGCAGATTAAGGCTAGGATTCGGTTCGTAGCTGAACTGCCGAGCAGGTGTTTTCGAAATGATGTGTATCAAGAGAAACGTATCTGAGAAACAAGACTAGTACTGTAATTACCGGAAATATAGTAGCCCTTGAAAGTTTCTTTAACGGCTCAGGTAATAATATTTCTTCCTGTTTAGGGTCCACATCAATTCACTGTCATCAGTGATTAGAAATTAGTGTTGAATACGAGCTTAATCATTCCTTCCCCCTTGCGGGGGACCTATCAGCAACCACATTGCTCTTCTTCAGCAACATGGCATAGTAAATCTACATACGGTACAGATTTGAAGTAAAACCATTGAAATAATAGAATTAAAACACAATAAAAATTATTGCTTTTGGTGATATACTATAAAACACAGATGGAGGTGGTGCGGTTGCTAAGACGAAGGCGATGACGATGACAGTGAGGCAGCCAACACATTTTAGTCAACTTGTGACATTGCAGCACATCGCGGGGGACTATCACACAGCATACAAATGAAATACAAACTTCAGAAATATGAATTTTTTATTTCTTTATTACTTTTTGTCAGTTCCGCTACTGTGTGTACAATGTAAACCAAATATGAGAAGCACACAAATTCTAAATGGAATATAAACTTATGGTGGACTTGACCTTTTGGAATGATGAAAAGTAGGTCAGATGCCTATATTGAAACACCAGAGGCACTATATCATATTGGCGAAGAAAGGAAACTTACTAAACATCTTTACTAAAAGAAGGGATCGTTGACGGAAAGCATCGTGAGTCATCAAGGAATCGTCAGTTTAGCAACAGATAGGTTAAAAACTGTAGTGAGGGACAAAAGCTTAAGAAGCAGGTTCAAACGGTAGTTTTGCTGAGATGAATAGGCTGACATGTTATCACGGAATCTGGCGAATTAAATTAATAAATTTCACACTAGCACTGTTTTAAGCATTGCTTTTTACTTTTTTTGTACTACTGAAAGCAGTAGATACGTACAGCAATACCTTTCTGCAATAGCACCAGTAAGGTGACTTGTATTTTGAAATTCGTGTAAGCTGCTCAGAGAAATATCATCATGATAAAGCTCTGAAGCTCTGGCATTATCCTCTACGCCTAATCTTACCAGCGCATATCGCAATCGGTGCATATTGGTCTCTGTGGCCTTATCTTTTCTTCATCTAAATTGTTATGTAAAATTATACAGGGTGTTAATAATATGAAGAAAAACGGTGAACAATGAGTATGGGACTTAAAAAGATGCAATAAAAATCTCATCTGCACGTACGTAAATATGGTAAATGATTTTTTTTTTAATTTTCTTAGCTACAGATGTTTTTCTGTTGCTACATGTTTGCTTCTTTCCGTGTTATTGCTTACAAATTTCCAGCTCGGTCCTATAGATATTTTTCTTTTCAAATGCTGTCTTCTGATACTAAATTAAATGCTCAAAATTTCTACCACTACCTCTAACACAAACTTCTCAGCGCTGCATCATCAATTGCCTTCCTTGATGCCATATTCAAGGTGTTTGCTGTATCTCCTGGAATCCTTTTTGAACACGTTGGGGAAAGTTTCAGCATTCGCAGTAGATCTTGAATCCATTATGTTCCTTAAATTAACCCAAAAACGAAAATACATTGGACTGACATCTTTATCTGCTCTGTCTCCTGATATGAACGAATCAAACATGTAAAAACAAAAAAAAAGTTTCTGACTAAAAGGAAATGTAAAAAATATCATACGTACCCAAAAGCATCCGAACGACCTTAACTGCGTATCGCCTGATTTACACGGAGCCCATGTAATGTACCTGTCATGCAGGTCCTCTAATGCCGTTTGGCCATATGAAGTGGATACTGCGAGAGATCGATGGAGAACACTGTTCTTTGAGGCAATCAGTCCAAATGTGAAGGCCGCGCGGGGTAGTTTCGCGGTCTGAGGCGTCTAGTCATGGTCCGAACAGCTCCCCCCGTGGGAGGTTCGAGTCCTCCCTCGGGCACGGGTGCGTGTGTCGTCCTTAGCGTAAGTTAGTTTAAGTTACATTAAGTAGTGTGTAAGCTTAGTGACCGACGACCTCATAAGTTTTGTCCCATAAGACCTTACCACAAATTTCCAAAATTTTACAAATGTGAATTAACACCACAATACTGAAAATACTAGGAAATGCGTCATTAGAGATGAGACAGGCTTTAACGCTTGTAAACGCAATTTTATTACAGTAACTGGCATTTCAAAATCGTCACACTCCACTCATCCGAACTTGAGTTAACTAACTCTGTCACATACGTCGTTCCAGCATTCTTGAGGCAAATCTAAATATTTTTATGAACAAGGGATTTTGAAACAGTATCTGCTCACTGAGAAACTGGGTGAATATGGTAAAGATTTGCATATTTTATTCGTTGATTTTAAGAAGGCCTATGATTGCATACATCGCAAGAGCCTGCTCAACTGTTTAAGGGAGTTTGGCACAGCAGGGAAACTCATCAATCTGATAAAGATCTGTCTGAACGAAACACATGCAAAGGTGAAGATGGGAAATCGCGTAACTGAGGAATTTGAAATTGTGACAGGACTCAGGCAAGGAGATGGGTTGTCCCCTATCCTGTTCAACTTTGCCCTCGAGAATATCATACGCGAGACCTTCCAAGAGAACGAAGGGATTGAAATCGAAGGAAAGAGACTGGCATACTTAGCCTATGCAGACGACATATGCTTACTCTCTAGGTCGGAAGAGGAGTTGGAGCAAATGAACAAAGCACTAAAGGAGGTTGCCAGCAAATTTGAGCTAAACATAAACGAAGCAAAGACACAGTACCTCGTTATGGCGCGTGGTCATTGTCAGACTGCTGATCATCTACAATTACTGCGGGTTGGGGACCATTCCTACAAGAGAGTGCAAGAATTTAAATACCTAGGGGCACTTTTCACTGAGAACTCGTCATGTGAAGCAGAGATCAATGCCAGAATACCAGCAGGAAACCGATCTTACCACAGCCTACCACAACTGCTTCGGTCCAAATCTCTCTCCAGACAGTTCAAGATTCGACTGTACAAAACCCTGATCCAGCCTGTTGTTCTATATGGCTGTGAGACGTGGAGTATCCGGAAACAGGACTTCCACAAGCTCCTTGTTTTGGAGAGAAAGATGCTTCGGAAGATCTTTGGTCCGGTTCTGGATGCAGATACAGGGGAATGGAGAATCAGATACAACCAAGAGCTTGAGGAACTATACCAGCAGCCCAACATAGCAGAAGCTGTCAAAGCCAAACGAATGCAGTGGGCCGGCCATGTGGCCCGGATGGAGGATCACAGATGGCCTCGGAAGCTCCTGGATTTCACACCTACAGGAAAGAGACCGCCAGGGGGACCCAAGAAGCGTTGGAGGGATGGACTCCATGAAGATTTAAAACAAACGTCAATAGATGTGGACTAATGGCGGATAGCAGCAATGGACAGAATACAGTGGAGGAGGAAACTTGTAGATGCGTGCGGTCCACTGGGCCTGATCACGCAGTAGTAGTAGTAGTAGTAGTAGTAGTAGTAGTATTATCTGTATTCGTAAAGTTCTATGACAGTTCGAATTACTTTTGCTCTTTAAAATCTTTTCTCACACCTGTGAAGTGTTTTTTCTGATACGAGTGGTTGGTCATAATATGGATGTTGAACTAACTAACCAGTTAAAAGCAGCGCCCGTGACAGCGGCATGCGCTCTATTCAAAATTAATATCGTATCACCAGTAATTTCTCTGTTCCAATGACTGAGCAAATACTTTTGCACATTTGTGAACTTTAAACGACGTGAGCAACCGCTTTGTTCTGGATCTAGGCTGAAACGAAAAACCTACAGCCATTGTAACTAATCAAAGCTTTCGTGCCTTACCGGGGCTCGATGATAGCATAGTTTGTCTATGGTGACCACTAGGCGCAAAGAGCTGAGAAATATCAAAGTGTTGACCATATCAGTTAGCAAATTTGAACTTGAAAATTTTTGTCCTCTGCCTGGAATCCTGTCACGGATCTTATCTCCTTGTTCACTAACCACGAAAGTGTTTAGGTCACAAAGCTTGCTCGTTTTAGAAGATTTGTGATAATATACAGTTTTGTGCCAGGAACTCGAACACAGTATATAATCAGAATGTTAACCAAGTAAGACCAAATGTTAGATGTCGAATTTTTCCATGAGCAGCGAAATGTTTGAATTTGAAATGAGGATAACCTAAACTGGCTCTGCCCCAGATCGTAGTGAATGTACATGATATATATAACGAGGATTATGAATTTCCGTGCAACTTGCTGTTCTTCCCTTGGTGTCACTAGAAGGAGTTGTGGAAGTCGGACCCAAATTTCCCAGCTAAGAAACTAGAGTCAATCCACTTGACATACGCTACATTAATCGTTGCGTCGCGACGTATGATGCTCTCAGCTTACAAATTAGACACTGCGAAAAAAATATCGGTTCTCGATTAAGTGGTATTATCAGCCAGCTTCTCACACGGAAATAAAGCTAGTCTCAAATCAACGGGATCTAAAGAAACTATTAGCCACCACAGTCTCGCTTAAAAGGCATTTTGAAATGTTCAACATTTCACGAAATTTCTTAGATCGAGAAATAACATTGCGGAAAATGAAGTTACCGAATAGGTTATTACTGCCATTGTCGCTATTTAACTTCTTCATTTTGCTGCTGCTGCAGGTATGCTTCATGGAAGCGTTTATTGCTTCTTGGTAATTTTTAGAAGCAGTTGCCCAAAAGCAGGATATTTAGTTTTGCAGCAAATAGTTGCTGCGTTTTGTGGCGACTGGATCGTTACAAGTACCTATTGAGTTCTTTACAGGCTAGGGAATGCTGTTCAAGTTAAAGTCGGAGATCTTCAATTATTCGTAGATTACATTAAAAGTAAATTAACTCATGAAGGCGTTGCTTCATCAAAGAAATTGTGTTGCATTACCTCATATACTGAGTATCTGTGATTAAATTTTCCGCCGACCGTTGTGACCGAGCGGTTCTAGGTGCTTCAGTCCGGAACCGCGTGACCGCTCCGGTCACAGGTTCGAATCCTGCCTCGGGCATGGATGTGTGTGATGTCCTTAGGTTAGTCAGGTTTAAGTAGTTCTAAGTTCTAGGGGACTGATGACCTCCGATGTTATGTCCCATAATGCTCAGAGCCATTTGAACCATTAAATTTTCCCTATGTAACACGTTATAACACGGAAACTAGTTACCGTAATAATATTTGGTAGAATTCATGTCAAGGACATGGGAAACAGAAATAATATGGAATCAATTCAATTAACACACTCTTATGTGCTGCTACGGTAAGTCATACCATTACATACCGGTACCGTTACTGCTACAGAAGGGGCTCGATATTGCGTCTATCAGTGTCGAGAAGAGTCTGAAAGGGCAGGATTGCATTCTGGACAGCAGAACGAAGCATGTCAGTAGGTATGCTGGCTAGCTCTCTTAATATGCTGGACTTCAGATCAGCACATGCGTGAATGTTCCCCTGGAAAACTCTGTCATTCAGGTAACCCCACAACCAGAAATCACAGGGATTGAGATCAGGTGACCGTGTCGGCCAAACATTTGGAAACGATCGGCTGATAATTCGATCGTTTCCAAATGCATTTCGGAGAAGCAGGTGAACTTCACGAGCGATATGCGGCGGCGACCCGTCTTCCGTGAAAACTGTTGAGTTCAATTTGTTTCTCCCCTGTAGAGAGGGGGGTGACATGTTGGCGAAGTATATCACATTACTGCTAGCCAGCCACATTGCACGTCTTTGGTCCTTGAACGCCTACCTGTTCAACAGGAATGGGCCAATGATAAACGTTGCCGTGCAGCCAAACCATACGGTGACACATTCGCCATACAGAGGAACTTCATGCACAATGGCTGGAGGTGAAGATGCTCACACTCGGCTATTGTACTATGTGTTCACCTCACCCGTCAGAGAAAAACGTCTGTCGGTAGGATGGTCCAGGCCCAGCCCTCGTCACCTTCAATCCTTGTGACAAAGTGGATAGCGAAGTCCACATGTCGGTGTGCGTCCTGTGGTGCAAGCTGCTTTCTGTACGGATACCATTTGAGAACTATTCCAAGCACCTTCCGTACAGTTGACCAAGAGATTTTCAACTGTCATGACACAGCACGCGCACTGCCTGACGATCTTTAATTGCGCCCAGCGTTGTCTGCCACAGCAACAGCGGTTTCATCAACCACCTGTGGTGCAACCGGTCGTCAATCTCTTCCGGGAGCGACGCCCAGTTCTCCAGTTTATTGGAATTTCTTCATCATGCTCCGCACAGGAGGTGAGGAAAGGGGGCCTTTCCGTGATCCTTTCAGCTGGAGATATTCTTGAAGTGCAGCTTCAGCATTACGGTTCTTTTAATAATATAACTTCACCATTAATGCCCTGCTTCT
This sequence comes from Schistocerca piceifrons, assembly GCF_021461385.2. Classification (NCBI taxonomy): domain Eukaryota; kingdom Metazoa; phylum Arthropoda; class Insecta; order Orthoptera; family Acrididae; genus Schistocerca; species Schistocerca piceifrons. The sequence continues at coordinate 1,222,508,388 of NC_060138.1, read as the reverse complement.
TTTGTCCAAGCTCATGTTGACACGTCAACAAGTGCTCTGTGACTGGTGAAGTGTGTGAGATTAAGAATCACGATGACAGATCACGACACCTGGTGGCCATAGTTGGAACTGGATGGTGGCGCTGTGACGCGTGGAAATCGCGCATCCCATGCTCTGGACATTGAAGCTACCAATATTTATACTCGTACTGTAATTAGTTGTTAGTGTTAAATAGGGAAAGTTTAATTATAACCACCCGGTACGTGCACTTACAAGGGAACCTCCCCATCGCAACCCCCTCAGATTTAGTTATAAGTTGGCACAGTGGATAGGCCTTGAGTAACTTGGAGACGGGACACAAATACCGACGAGAGCCCAAAGAAGATGTCATTTTCCTTCAATCAAATTAGAAATAGCAATATAGGAAAAGAGAAATAGTGGTGCAGGACCAGGGCGTATACGTAAACTCAAGTGTTTGAGTCCACTAAATCGTTATTTACTTCTGAACAGTTTAAAATATGAAAATTTAATAATTCTAGTTGTCCTCTTAAACTAATGAACCTTAGCAAGAATTAAAATTCATCGATGCCAGAGGATTCGAGATTAGAAACTAGCCCGTGTGACGCATCCTGGAAAGCCCAATAAAAATTCAACTAGACCTATGCCAGACGTGTAAACGTGGAGTCAAAAAGGTACAAAACTGAGTGTATTTCCGTCGATAAAAACCGTAGCTAATACGACAAAACCTACAATTCGTCAATATGATATTTTTGTGTTAAATATGTTAATAAAATATGTGTTATAGTTTCAGATAGTAACTAAACTATGTAAAGACGTTCTCCGTATCCATGGGTATCTTATTTCATTAAGGTCAAAAAGATTTGGTTCAAAAATCGACGACTACCTTTTGCATCTGCGGTTGAAGAATTAAGTCGCTTAGCTGATCTGACGCACTAAGTATTTGGAGTACGCATTTCATTTTATAATATACGGTGAAAAGCGAATTTCTCCTGTTCTTATTCAAAACCTTCAGCTCCCTGTGGAAACATTTAAGTGCAAAATAATTATTTAAATTGAATTGTGTAGAAGATTAGTAAAAAGTAATTATTTAAAATCAGTTGTGTAGAAGGTTGCCCATCTGGCATTCTTTCGTCGTAATCGCGCACAGGTGGCCATTACATAGTGTTTAATTAAATGCTAAATACTGGGTTTCACCCTCAACATTATAAATACTTTGAATACTAATAGTAATTTTCAACAATTAATATTTCCAAGTTCATTTTATCAGAATTTTTACTGTATTGCAGAGATAGATTTAACTCCAGTGAGTTTGGAATTAAGTTTATTTCCGTCAAAGAAATGCTTAACCTAAAATGATGCTCACTTGCTCTCAATTAAAATTATTTGTCGTGAGTAAAACTCCCTACGCTACGTAGGTGTTTTTATCGTCTTTCTCTTCTCAACAATTAATTTAATGGGCAATAACAATAACAGTTTCATGCTACGTCTGATTCTCTTTGATCTGGCTGCAAGATTAAATAAAGTAATTAAACCATTACAAGCAGAACTGTATCCGATTTTACTAATATTTGTGCCTGCGTAGCAACCTTGATAATTGTCGGCATATATGTAAGCCGCAATGACGAACGTGCAGAATATACGCTACGCCCACAGTAAATTAAACATCCTTTACCTTTTTTCCAGCAATCCTGACTGCATGCTACATTAAAAAAATTAAAGCATTTTCATATCAAAAAGGAAGAGGGAGCGCGAGAAAGAGGGAGAGAAAGAGAAAGAGAGAGAGAGAGAGAGAGAGAGAGATGATACACCCCTTAATCACTACGCCATTCTACCAACAGCTGAAGTTACATTTACGAAATGATATGACATGGTCTGTGATGTGAGACCTTTTCCATCAAAAAGAAATCGTACACCGAGTGGAAGCGGGATATTGTGTCTTCGACGTAAATGCAGACAGTCCTTCTGATTTTTACTTCCATCAACGCAGTTATGAAAAACATTGCTCATTGAAAGTGACACAGTAGATATTCTGTTAAATCTCTTCAGATCTGCTTGTTCTGGAGAAGGCGTGAGAGAACGTGCTGCTAACACAAGTGTCATAAAATTTCGACACAGTGGTGGCGAAGTTACTCCTGTGGCTATTGCTCGTTCAAGGAGCCAGTTAGTATATCTTGCAGCTACAACCGAAAATGAGAGTATAGACAAGTGCATACAATATGTAATGGAAGAGCATCATAACATAAAAGAAGTTCGAAATGCAAGCTTTGGTTGAAAAATTCTTATTTCACATTTCACCGTAAAGAAGAGGTAATTTTTGGTTGGCACACTTCAGTCAATAGAGCTGCTTCGCTGTGTGCGACATTTTAATTAATGTGCCACAAAAATTTCTGTTTTTGCTGAGTCATGGTGCCTCAAGAGTATTCTGATTTCGGCAGAAGCCACAACACCGAAGAGTGAAATCAGTTTAAAAAATAAATAAAACTTTTCCAAGAAATGTTCGAGTTATTTTGTGTAACGGACATTACAGTCTTTGTTAGGAAAAAATCAATTTATTTATGTATGTACTTAGAATATCAAGAGTGAAGAACGTAACCTATTATTTTACGGCCCCAGAGAAGAGCTTTATAGCCAATGAAGTCAGGCTGAGAAGGCAAAATATTGGTAACCGCAAGGACGGGATGAAGGAGAGGTAGGAGTCTCGACAGCAAAACTAACAAAAAGTGATAAGCTTCATAGTCTCTAAACACAAAGTCGTGCGTTCTAGTCCAACCGTATTCCCCTGTTTCCTTAAATCGCATCTCGGATATCTGCTGAAGTTATTAATCTGATGGAACCTCAAACATAGTTATTTTCATTTCCCAGTCGACCTGTAATAGTAAAATGTTACACAAAAACTTCCACTAAATAGCTGGTAGCTGTTTCGAGATCATAACAGTTTACTCTCGAGAGTCTCCTGGCCTCACAGCAGTAACTACCCTTAAGCCGCCGACGTCACACGCCGGCGACCAGGTGGAAGTGGCACGACGCTATGAGTAAATTTATCAATGGTCATTTCCCTATTTGATTTTCTCGTAATTATCTCACAGTGACGATTTGGGCTTGTTCGAGTGTGATAAAATATAGTCGAAACTGGGAATGGGTCTAACATCTGCGACATATTGTTCGCTGTAGGTTTAGTCGAGGGGGTGAACACTGCAGAGGCAGCTCTGAACCCTGCTGTTGTATGTGCGAGGAGTGGAGTGACTTTGATCAAAACGCGTCACAAAAAATGTTTTTTTCCTTAAAGAAGGATGGTTCTGGCATGAGTGATTTTGCGCATTTAGGAAGCCGTGCAATTTCATTCGACAGGCAAGGTTCAAAACTCGGGTGCAGTAGTACTGAATACTCTAATTTAAAAGAACAAACATCGAAGAGGTGACTATTAACACATTTCTGCTTGATCATCATTAGTTGGCTCATTGAAAATTGCAGTGCAATATTCCTGCTGGTAACTAGTTATGCCTTCTTAAGGAGAATTAATATCTGAGACCTAACAAAAGATATATACACGACCAAAGGGCAGTGCGAGCACAATGTTTGCCTTCAGTGGCTCAAAACATGTGTTGTGCATGACGAAAACCTTCGGAGGAGAGAGAATGTCGCAGATGATTCTTTTTGCCGTTCGCATTGTAAGAAAACCAGCCTACAAACTTCATAACGTGTTGGTACAACACAAGAACGCAGTCTGATGATTTCACTAACAAAGCTATGCAGGAATTTGAGAAGTCATCCCATTACAATTTGTGCAGAAACCAGATGGGAGTTATAAGAGTCGAGGGGCATGAAAGGGAAGCAGTGGTTGGGAAAGGAGTGAGTCAGGGTTGTAGCCTCTCCTCGATGTTATTCAATCTGTATATTGATCAAGCAGTACAGGAAACAAAAGAAAAATTCGGAGTAGGTATTAAAATTCATGGACAAGAAGTAAAAACTTTGAGGTTCGCCGATGACATGGTAATTCTGTCAGAGACAGCAAAGGACTTGGAAGAGCCGTTGAACGAATGGACAGTGTCTTGATAGGAGGGTATAAGATGAACATCAACAAAAGCAAAACGAGGATAATGGAATGTAGTCAAATTAAATCGGGTGATGCTGAGGGAATTAGATTAGGAAATGAGACACTTAAAGTAGTAAAGGAGTTTTGCTATTTAGGGGGTAAAATATCCGATGATGGTCGAAGTAGAGAGGATATAAAATGTAGACTGGCAATGGCAAGGAAATCTTTTCTGAAGAAGAGAAATTTGTTAACATCGAGTATAGATTTAAGTGTCAGGAAGTCGTTTCTGAAAGTATGTATGGAAGTGAAACTTGGACGATAACTAGTATGGACAAGAAGAGAATAGAAGCTTTCGAAATGTGGTGCTACAGAAGAATGCTGAAGATAAGGTGGGTAGATCATGTAACTAATGAGGAGGTATTGAATAGGATTGGGGAGAAGAGAAGTTTGTGGCACAACTTGACTAGAAGAAGGGATCGGTTGGTAGGACATGTTTTGAGGCATCAACGGATCACAAATTTAGCATTGGAGGGCAGCGTGGAGGGTAAAAACCGTAGAGGGAGACCAAGAGATGAATACACTAAGCAGATTCAGAAGGATGTAGGTTGCAGTAGGTACTGGGAGATGAAAAATCTTGCACAGGATAGAGTAGCATGGAGAGCAGCATCAAACCAGTCTCAGGCCTGAAGACCACAACAACAACAACATCCCATGTGCACTTATCCTTGTGATCTTACGCTCTCAAAAGCTTATCTTAGCTCCTAATAGAAAAACAAGTAAAGAAAATTACTCCCTGGATGAAAAGGCACATCAAACCACGCTTGACGCCATTTTTAACTCAGATCCAGTAGGTTTCTAAAAGTGTGGAATCATTAACTACCAAAGCGTTGACACACTGTTTTACTTAATGCAAGTGAATATAATGTTGACGGTTAATTTCTCTCTGATGTTTGCATTATGTCCAGTAAAATAATGGACGTCGCTATTAAAATATTTTCTCTGATAAATGAAATGGAATTCAAACTACCACGATATCATTACGACGAATGTCCATAGTAATAACACATAAAGTATCTGTAACAGGAGCGTGACCATATCAGCATGAATTAGTAAGTTGTTACTCATTCTTGACTTCGAACCGATCTGTGTCACAGCGAGGTAGTATGGACATGTAGTATTCACTAAATAGAATAAATAAGGTTTCCTTATTGATTTTCGATCTGACTGCTCTCAGGTTTGTCAGGAAATGTCTGAAAATCTATCATTCAGAGAGACTGGAACAGGGAAACGAACCAGCCCCAACTGTACTGGACAACACGTCACTTCACAGCAGGCAGAATACTGTAGCGTTGTGCTCACCCTTATTGCAACATTGCTGGTTAAACCACACAACGTAAAACACGAGATTAATTGCAATTTCCACGACAAATGACTATCCTTGATTTCAAACCACGAATTGTTAACTGTATTTCAAATCTTGCGTGAAAATCGCTTAGATTATTAAATGGAAACGATACGAATGTATCAAGTGAATTTTGTAGGCTGATTCTCTGTCATCCAGGAAGAAACTCCTGTGTTACAGGGTTGTCAGACATATCTTGCGTTGTTGTTCAGATGCATTTACAATTTTTGCAGGGAGAATACTAGCCTTGAGCGATCTAGGAACTAACTACACTTCGTGTCTCAGAGACATCGCGGGCGAGCTCCAAAATACCCAAAGTATATTTCAGTGAGTCTTATTTGCGTTTGTGTAACTGGGTTTAGAGACTAGGTTGTCGTCACTAATAATACGCAGATGCATCGACTGCGAACTAAACAATACAAATCATTATCAGTCACATTGGATTATGCGTACTGAAACTAAAAAAACAAAACGCCTGACATTGTTCACGTTTTTAGAACTTCTCCGGTACTTGTACTGCAAGCGTTATGAGTAGGAAACAAATCCTTGTACTCATAAAAGCCTTGAAAATATTTTTCTTGAGATCGATGTCAGCGGTACTATCCGTGAAAGACAAATGAAGACACGACAACACACCATTGATTTGCAAATCGCAGCATCCACAGGGAGACTTCGTAATCTACGAAAAACATGAAATTCGGAATCAAGAGAGGCTACTATTTAGGAAACCATAAGCAGTGACACGAAATGGAGGCTCAAAGTTCCGCTGAAGATCAAACTAGCGAATGTATACAGCGCAGCACCGATTCTAGCTTCTGCTAACAGAAAAGAAGAAGCAGTTTCTATCAGAAAGTGGAACAAGGCACACAAAACGTTGACAGTAGGGGCTAGAGTAACACATCCATGAGTAAAACTGCCATTCACTCCATAAACGCTAAAATAAAGACACGTATAATGTTTTCGTTATGATTAAAATGTGCCAGCTGCCGACACATAGTCAATAAATGCGATAAGTGCCATAGTTGTAGTGTTTTTCAACGTGCAGTATGCTTAAGACAGTGAGACGGCGGTTTAACAACAGACTCATGAAGCTAAGCGTGTGCTGAGATTCTACGCATCGCCAGCAAAGAGTGTTAACAATTTAGCACTTAACGTTTTAATATTACCTAAACAACTACTTCTTACGGTCCCGTTGCCACAGAACGCCATAAGTATTTGCCGACAACTAAATATTTACCTGTTCTCGGGCAATTGCTTCTAAAAGTGTCCAAGAAGCATTAAATTCTTCCTTCAAGAACGCGTGTAGCAGCAGCAGAATAAAAAAGTTAATAGCGATAACCGCAGTAATGATGGAAGTATCTGGTAACTTCATATTGTGCAACGATATTTTTCGATCTAAGATATTTCTTGAAGTAGTGAAAATTTCAAAATGTCTTCGAATAGAGCCTATGATGGCTAAAAGCGTCTTTACATCCCGATCAATGAGACTTGCATACTTCCCGTGTCAGAAGCTTGCTGATCACTAATCAATTAATGGAGCACCGAATTTTTTTCATCGTGTCCAATTTGTAAGCTAAGCGTATCACACGTTGCGATACAATCATAAATGTACGAGGGTTGTCCAGAAAGAAATGAATGGCATTTTTTTCTCAGTCGAAAACAATGCTACGAATGCGAAACATTAAGTATGTATTGTCCGAAGTCTTCTGAGCGAGCGCCCTAAGTTTCCATCACTTCCGACAGATCTGGCGGCAGGACAGTTTCAAAATGGCGGCTCTGGGTGACGTACCTTACAAGCAACGTGCCGTCGATGAATTTCTCACTGCGGAGAAAGAAAGTGTGGAGAATATCCACAAACGCTTGTGAAAAGTCTATGGAGCAGAAGTACCGTTACTCGCTGGGCACGGGAGGCTGAGGTCATCATAAGGCGATGCGGCGGAGCTCCACGATTTAACCGGTCGGGGAGACCATCCAAGGCTGTCCCATCTGACGTGTTGCAGCGGGCTGATATAGTCATCGAGAGTTTGGGCCATTAAAGGATGCCATTCGTGGAAGATATTTTGAGGACAATGAGGGGGTGATTCGGACAGCCACCATGACAAGGATTGGTACCAACAGGGCATACACGCCATTGTTTCGCGCTGGAGGAAGGCCATGGAACGGGATGGAGATTAGGTGAAAAATAGGGCGTGTAGAACAAACACCATTCTTTCGTGTGTGTAATTCTCATGATGTTCAATAAAGAATTGTTGAAGAAAAACGTGAGGTGCCTTGCTTTCTGGGAAACCCTCGTAGTATATGGGAAATTCAGTGGTCTCGTGCATTGACACTTGTTTTCTAAATGCTAAATTTTGGCCCGAATCCCACTTTAGGCGTGTATTTTAAACACATACTAACATAGTTCCTTTACCTCTAGTAATGGCAAATGAACAAAATCAGATTGCACCGTAGTTCAGAATCCGCATTATAAACATCATATCCCTTCGTTACCAACTGTGGCAGTTCCGATTTAGGTTAAGCCATGGCAGAGGCAGAAGTTGCGGCAAGCAGAAACTCTGCCGCCAGTGAGCTTTCTTACACTAGAAAATTTAGTTTGTTTGTTGATCCCATAGTTATTTAAGGTCGCAGGGCTCTTATTTTACTTAACTTCACAAGTTGAAAAATTTGGTGCTAGACTAGGATTTGAATTCGGATCTCGTCTTTTGTGGTACCTGATCCTCACAGAACGATATTGTTCGATCATTTCTTTGTTTCGGCTGCATGAAAGGCCCATGTGTTGGTTCGAATCTAGTCTAGCACCAAAATATTAATAGTTTCATTTCAAGCCCTAGAACTTCCATACCGTATTTCTAGTGATGAATAATTTTCGTTTTTAATGTCCTTTCATATGTTGTCAAAAATATCGCTACGTGCCGTTATGTCTAGTCGAACACGCACACATCTCACTTCATCATCATCATTAGTGTTGTGACTAAAGGCAGATTTTCACATGGTAGTTCTCCAGGCTGTCCGGTCTTCTGCCATCCTCTCCAGGTCTGCATAATTTCCTCTTCTCTTTATGTCGTCTATCATCTTGTATCTCCTTCTTCCTCTCAGTCTTCTCCCACAAACCAATCCTTCCAAAGCATCTACTAGCAAGCACTCCCTTCTCAATGAATGTCCCAACCAGTTCATTTTCCTTTCTTTTACAACCTTCAGCAGGCATCTTCTCTCACCAACCCGTTCCAATACTCTTTCATTATTCACTCTTTCCATCCAGCTTGTTCTCTCCATTCTCCTCCGCATCCACATTTCAAATGCTTCTTACCTTTTTTCATCCTCTCGTCTCAGTGTCCATGTTTCTGCCCCATATAGTGCCACACTCCAGACAAAACATTTTCCAAGCCTTTCCTAAGTCCTTCATCTAATTTGCCACACAAGAGTCTCCTCTTTCTGTTAGATGCCTCCTTCGCTATGGCAATCCGATTTTGCACCTCCTGGTGACATCTCAAGTCTTCAGTTATTGTGCTTCCGAGATATTTACATACACTTACTTGGCTAACGGTAGATTGTCCTATTTTAATATTGTACAGTCTGCGTCTTGTACTCATGACCACACTCTTTGTTTTTGCTGTGGTTATTTGCATCCCATATTCCACACAAGCTTCATTCAGATCTTTGAGCACTTTCTACCACTAATACCATGTCATCAGCAAATCTTAAACATTCTACTCTCTTTCCACCAATACGTATTCCTCTTTTCCCATCTAAGATTTTCGCAGTGCTCTCTTCAAGGTATACGTTAAACAACAGTGGGGAAAGGCAACAACCTTGTCTAACACCTCGGCCAATGCTGCTTCCTTCTGACATTTCATTTCCAGTCCTTATCCTTACTTTCTTGTGTAAATATAGATTCTGTATCAGTCTCTCTTTCCAATCTACTCCTTTCCTCTTCAAGATATCCATCAGCTTGTTCCACTGAGCTCTGCCAAAAGCCTTGTCTAAAACTATAAAACCAGCAAAGATTTCTCTACCCTTTTCCATATATCTTTCCCCTATAGTTGTTAGCAGGCCAATAGCATCTCTTGTTCCTTTTCCTCTTCTAAATCCGAAATGCTTCTCTGCAATCCCTCTATCCAGCTTGCTATATAAGCTTCTATTCAACACTCTCAGCAAGACTTTAGCTGCATGAAAAATTAGACTGATGGTGTGGTGCTCTTCACATTTTTTAGTGTTTCTCTTTTTCTCTGTTGGTATCATAACTGTTGCAGCGAAGTCCTCAGGCCATTCCCCTTTGTCATATATCTCGTTACAGAGGTAGACTATTTCTTTTCTTGCCTTGTTTCCCATATTCTTCAACAGTTCTGCTGGCAAATCATCTATTCCACATGCCTTCCTATTCTTCATCTCCTTTTCTACTTCTGCTTCCAAGATGGTAAATCCCTTTCCATCTACCGGCACATATTGCTCCTCTTCAACCTTAATTTCGCTTTGCATTTCATCTACTTCTTTCCATCTGTTCAAAACCTCCCGTGGTGCTTCTGCTAGAGTACCGTCCGCTCTTTCTATTTCCATGTTATTCCTCTTTCTTTTACGTTCAAAAACTATCTCGCTAGCCAGTCTATACATCATTTCATACTTTCCCTCTCTCTCCATTTTCTATATTTCGTCGCATTTCTGTCTCATCCATTTTTCTCTTGCTTCTTCAGTTTCTCTTCTCACCACTGGTTAGCAAACAGTTTGTGAACAGAAACCAACGACGACGGACGCCGCGTTCTTTCCCGGTCACGTAAAGAAATTGTATTCTTATTTCAAAATCAAATATTCACTGCTGGCGACAAAAATCGATATTTAGCATCTCATTTTACTTAACAATCCGATTCCGTTCTGGGTACGAGACTACGAGTCCGCATAACAAAACTTTACATCATGACTTCATTTTAAATGCGTGCAATGTTCGTTACGTATCATTACATTAACATTATTCGTGGTTAGTTAACAGGGAGATAAGGCTGTTGACAGGATTCCAGATAGAGCACAAGAATTGTCAGGTTCAGATTTGCTAACTGACATGGTGGACACTTCGATATTTCTCGATTCCTTACGCCTAGCCGCCAGTGACGAACGTTTAGTAAGATCGAGTGTCACTCAGGCACGAAACCTTTGGTTAATAACTGTTTGGTTCCAATACAGATGGAGAATGAAATAGTTCGTCATGTCGTTTAAAGATCGAAAATGTGCACGAAGAATTGTTCAGTCATGAATACAGATAAATTACTGGTGGTACGATGTTAGTTTTGAGGTTCCCGTACAGCGTTGCTTTTGACTGGTTAGTTCAAGATCCATATTATGATCAACCATTCATATCATGTGCGGGGAAACCTTTTAAAGAGCAAAAGTACTTCGCATTGACGTAGAGCTTTACGAGTCCACATATCGTTTCAAAATCTTTTGTTCACCAAAGTGTTTAATTTTGCCTGAAAATTTGCTAGAATGACTTAAGTGACGGACTTAGTTAACTCAAACACGTTTGAGTGTGGTGATTTTGAAATGTCACTTACTGTATTGAAATTTCATTTACGAGCGTTAAGGGCTGTCTCATTTCCAATTAGGTATTTCCTGGTATTTGCAGTATTGTAGTGTTGACCTACATGTGGACAGATTGCCTTAAAGAACAGTTTTCTCTACACATCTCTTCTGGTATCCATTTACTGTTGTCAAATGGTTGTGCTAAATAGACGTTAGAGGACATGCAAGACAGCTATGTGATGTAGTGTGCATCCAAATCATTCGAAACGTAATTTAGGTCGTTCGGATACTTTTGGGTACGTTAGTATATACGAAATTTTTTTGCTTCTTTTAAGTTCTTAATCCCCCAGAAGCTTCCCACACATTAGTTAACACCTTGCATGAAATCATTTTGCAAATATAGTGCACTCTACTAGAAAAAACATTTGCTTAACAAGAGGAGTAAAAGTCAGGAATAATTTTCCATGAGCTATTGTGATGATTTACACCGTTAACGTTTAATGTAAAGAAGATACCAAAAGTTAAGTTTCAGTATAGTTTACCACATTTACCTCACAGAAGGGAAGCACAACATTGATTTCCTGTAGCATTTTTCAGGCGGTATTCAGTGTGCAGCACAGTTTCATTTGAGTTCTTCTTTTCAGTGAAAGAACTGCTACGCCTGACACATACCAGAAGCGAGGTAAACGCGCCAAAGACAGCGAGAGAGTGCAGGCAGGGCGCTTTATAATTACGCGACCGCTCGGCTCCTTCGCCCTGCAGTTTACCACTGCCTTATTACCGAGACAGCTGGCGGAAAGGAGTCTTTTAAGCGGAAACTTCTGTGGCGAACACAAACACAACCGCTTTAAGTCAAAAGCGCGGACTCCCGGCCTGCCAATCCTCCCTCTTTTATTGCCGCGAAAGTCCTTAGAAGTACCGTCGGGACTGCCATGCAGCCAACTGTTGGTGGTAAAGGGAAAAAAGAGCAGCAAAACTTGCGAGAGAGGCTGGAAAAGAATCCAGTATTGATTGAGCGCTTCTGCAAACAGGAGGCTGTGGTTTACGCGCTTTAGCTGAGCACTGGCTTTTTCGGTTTTTCTTGCCCTTTTCGCGTGCTAAAGTACTTCTAAATTTATTTTTATCTCCTCAGTCTCTCGACCTGTTTAATACTGTCCACGTTTAGCTGTCTTGTGCTAACCCTTTTTATACACTACTGGCCATTAAAATTGCAACACCACGACGAAATGCAGATGATAAACGGGTATTCATTGGACGAATATGTTATACTAGAACTGACATAGGGTTACATTTTCACTCAATTTGGATGCATAGATCCTGAGAAATCAGTACCCAAAACATCCACATCTGGCCGGAATAACGGCCTTGATACGCCTGGGCATTGAGTCAAACAGAGCTTGGATGGCGTATATAGGTACAGCTGCCCATGCAGCTTCAACACGATACCACAGTGCAGCAAGAGTAGTGACTGGCGTATTGTGGCAAGCCAGTTCCTCGGCCACCATTGAAGAGATCTGGAGAATGTGCTGGCCAGGGCAGCAGTCGAACATTTTCTGTATCCAGAAAGGCCCGTACATGACCTGCAACATGCGGTCGTGCATTATCCTGCTGAAATGAAGGGTTTCGCAGGGATCGAATGAAGGGTAGAGCCATGGGTCGTAACACATCTGAAATGTAACGTCCACCGTTCAAAATGCCGTCAATGTGAACAAGAGGTGACCGAGACGTGTAACCAATGACACGCCATACCATCACGCCGGGTGATACTCCAGTATGGCGATGATGAATACACGCTTCCAATGTGCGTTCAACGCGATGTCGCCAAACACGGATGCGACCATCATGATGCTGTAAACAGAACCTGGATTCATCCGAAAAAATGACGTTTTGCCATTCGCCCACCCAGGTTCGTCGTTGAGTACACCATCGCAGGTGCTCCTGTCTGTCATGCAGCGTCAAGGGTAACCGCAGTCATGGTCTCCGAGCTGATAGCCCATGCTGCTGCAAACGTCGTCGAACTGTTCGTGCAGATTGTTGTTGTCTTGCAAACGTCCCCATCTGTTGACTCAGGGTTCGAGACGTGGCTGCACGATCCGTTACAGCCATGCGGATAAGATGCCTGTCATCTCGACTGCTAGTGATTGATACGAGGCCGTTGGGATCCAGCACGGCGTTCCGTATTACCCTCCTGAACCCACCGATTGCATGTTCTGCTAACAGTCATTGGATCTCGACCAACGCGAGCAGCAATGTCGCGATACGATAAACCGCAATCGCGGTAGGCTACAATCCGACCTTTATCAAAGTCGGAAACGTGATGGTACGCATTTGTCCTCCTTACACGAGGCATCACAACAACGTTTCACAAGGCAACGCCGGTCAACTGCTATTTGTGTATGAGAAATCGGTTGGAAACTTTCCTCATGTCAGCATGTTGTAGTTGTCGCCACCGGCGCCAACCTTGTGTGAATGGTCTGAAAAGCTAATCATTTGCATATCACAGCATCTTCTTCCTGTCCGTTGAATTTCACGTGTGTAGCACGTCATCTTCGTGGTGTAGCAGTTTCAATGGCCAGTAGTTTACATTTCGCGTAGGGACCACGAAGATAAGATACGATTAACTGATGCTCGTAGGGAGGCATATAGATAGTCATTTTCGCCCCTCTCTATCTGCGAGGATAGAAAACGACTAGATGATGTACAGGGTACCATCTGCCACGCACAGTGTAGTTGCTCGCTGAGTGTCTATGTAGATGTAGATGTAGATGTAGAAAGAGACCTCGACTTGGCTGGCTTGTCGAATTGTTCAGAATCAAGATTTGTGGGGCAGCCTGATGTTGGGCTGCGTATGAACCTGAGGGTATGCATACTAGTCATCAAGGTACATCTACATCTACATTTTACATCTACATCTCTACTCCGCGAGCGGAGGGTACTTATTGTACCACTATCTGATCCCCCCTTCCCTGTTCCATTCACGAATTGTGCGTGGGAAGAACGACTGCTTGTAACTCTCCGTATTTGCTCTAATTTCTCGGATCTTTTCGTTGTGATCATTACGCGAGATATATGTGGGCGGTAGTAATATGTTGCCCATCTCTTCCCGGAATGTGCTCTCTCGTAATTTCGATAATAAACCTCTCCGTATTGCGTAACGCCTTTCTTGAAGTGTCCGCCACTGGAGCTTGTCCAGCATCTCCGTAACGCTCTCGCGCTGACTAAATGTCCCCATGACGAATCGCGCTGCTTTTCGCTGGATCATGTCTATCTCTTCTATTAATCCAACCTGGTAAGGGTCCCATACTGATGAGCAATACTCAAGAATCGGACGAACAAGCGTTTTGTAAGCTACTTCTTTCGTCGATGAGTCACATTTTCTTAGAATTCTTCCTATGAATCTCAACCTGGAGCCTGCTTTTCCCACTATTTGTTTTATGTGATCATTCCACTTCAGATCGCTCCGGATAGTAACTCCTAAGTATTTTACGGTCGTTACCGCTTCCAATGATTTACCACCTATGGCATAATCGTACTGGAATGGATTTCTGCCCCTATGTATGCGCATTATATTACATTTATCTACGTTTAGGGAAAGCTGCCAGCTGTCGCACCATGCATTAATCCTCTGCAGGTCCTCCTGGAGTACGTACGAGTCTTCTGATGTTGCTACTCTCTCGTAGACAACCGTGTCATCTGCAAATAGCCTCACGGAGCTACCGATGTTGTCAACTAAGTCATTTATGTATATTGTAAACAATAAAGGTCCTATCACGCTTCCCTGCGGTACTCCCGAAATTACCTCTACATCTGCAGATTTTGAACCGTTAAGAATGACATGTTGTGTTCTTTCTTCTAGGAAATCCTGAATCCAATCACAAACCTGGTCCGATATTCCTTAAGCTCGTATTTTTTTTCACTAAACGTAAGTGCGGAACCGTATCAAATGCCTTCCTGAAGTCCAGGAATACGGCATCAATCTGCTCGCCAGTGTCTACGGCACTGTGAATTTCTTGGGCAAATAGGGCAAGCTGAGTTTCACATGATCTCTGTTTGCGGAATCCATGTTGGTTATGATGAAGGAGATTTGTATTATCTAAGAACGTCATAATACGAGAACACAAAACATGTTCCATTATTCCACAACAGATTGACGTAAGCGAAATAGGCCTATAATTATTCGCATCTGATTTATGACCCTTCTTGAAAATGGGAACGACCTGCGCTTTCTTCCAGTCGCTAGGTACTTTACGTTCTTCCAGCGATCTACGATAAATTGCTGATAGAAAGGGGGCAAGTTCTTTAGCATAATCACTGTAGAATCTTAAGGGTATCTCGTCTGGTCCGGATGCTTTTCCGCTACTAAGTGATAGCAGTTGTTTTTCAATTCCGATATCGTTTATTTCAATATTTTCCATTTTGGCGTCCGTGCGACGGCTGAAGTCAGGGACCGTGTTACGATTTTCCGCAGTGAAACAGTTTCGGAACACTGAATTCAGTATTTCTGCCTTTCTTCGGTCGTCCTCTGTTTCGGTGCCATCGTTGTCAACGAGTGACTGAATAGGGGATTTAGATCCGCTTACCGATTTTACATATGACCAAAACTTTTTAGGGTTCTTGTTTAGATTGTTTGCCAATGTTTTATGTTCGAATTCGTTGAATGCTTCTCTCATTGCTCTCTTTACGCTCTTTTTCGCTTCGTTCAGCTTTTCCTTATCAGCTATGATTCGACTACTCTTAAACCTATGATGAAGCTTTCTTTGTTTCCGTAGTACCTTTCGTACATGATTGTTATACCACGGTGGATCTTTCCCCTCGCTTGGACCTTAGTCGGTACGAACTTATCTAAGGCGTACTGGACGATGTTTCTGAATTTTTTCCATTTTTGTTCCACATCCTCTTCCTCAGAAATGAACGTTTGATGGTGGTCACTCAGATATTCTGCGATTTGTGCCCTATCACTCTTGTTAAGCAAATATATTTTCCTTCCTTTCTTGGCATTTCTTATTACACTTGTAGTCATTGATGCAACCACTGACTTATGATCACTGATACCCTCTTCTACATTCACGGAGTCGAAAAGTTCCGGTCTATTTGTTGCTATGAGGTCTAAAACGTTAGCTTCACGAGTTGGTTCTCTAACTATCTGCTCGAAGTAATTCTCGGACAAGGCAGTGAGGATAATGTCACAAGAGTCTCTGTCCCTGGCTCCAGTTCTGATTGTGTGACTATCCCATTCTATACCTGGTAGATTGAAGTCTCCCCCTATTACAATAGTATGATCACGAAACTTCTTCACGACGTTCTGCAGGTTCTCTCTGAGGCGCTCACCTACTACGGTTGCTGATGCAGGTGGTCTATAGAAGCATCCGACTATCATATCTGACCCACCTTTGATACTTAACTTAACCCAGATTATTTCACATTCGCATTCGCTAATAACTTCACTGGATATTATTGAATTCTTTACTGCTATAAATACTCCTCCACCATTGGCGTTTATCCTATCCTTGCGGTATATATTCCATTCTGTGTCTAGGATTTCGTTACTGTTCACTTCCGGTTTTAACCAACTTTCCGTTCCTAATACTATATGCGCACTATTTCCTTCAATAAGAGATACTAATTCAGGAACCTTGCCCTGGATACTCCTGCAGTTTACCCATATTACGTTAACTTTTCCTGTTTTTGGTCTCTGAGGACGGACGTTCCTTATCAACGATGATAATGTCCTCTCTGGTAAGCCGTCAGGTATTTTATCGTTTCGCCCAAGGGGGGGTCCCTCTAACCTAAAAAACCCCCGTGTGCACGCCACACGTACTCTGCTACCCTAGTAGCTGCTTCCGGTGTGTAGTGCACGTCTGACCTGTCTAGGGGGGCCCTACAGTTCTCCACCCAATAACGGAGGTCGATGAATTTGCAACCATTATAGTCGCAGAGTCGTCTGAGCCTCTGGTTATACCCTCCACACGGCTCCAAACCAGAGGACCGCGATAGACTCTGGGCACTATGCTGCAGATATTAAGCTGAGCTTGCACTCCGCGTGCTATGCTGGTTGTCTTCACCAAATCAGCCAGCCGCCGGAAGGAACCAAGAATGGCCTCAGAACCCAAGCGGCAGGCGTCATTCGTTCCGACATGTGCTACTATCTGCAGCCGGTCACACCCAGTGCGTTCAATAGCTGCCGGAAGGGCCTCCTCCACATTACGGACGAGACCCCCCGGCAAGCACACCGAGTGCACACTGGCATTCTTCCCCGACCTACCCGCTATTTTCCTGAGGGGCTCCATAACCCGCCTAACGTTGGAGCTCCCTATAACTAATAGGCCCGCCCTCTGTGACTGTCGGGACCTTGCCGGAGAATCGGCCACTGGCCCAACAGGCGAGGCATCCTGTGGTGGCTCGGAAACGATGTCATCACCACTAGGAAGCACCCCGTACCTGTTGGAAAGGGGTAAGGCAGCTGCCACGCGGCCAGATCCCACCTTCGCCTTTCGGCCAGGCACGCGCGAGCCCACCACTGTCCGCCATTCACCCTGGAGTAATGGCTGACCGATAAGATGCTCACTGCCGGAAGACGCAGCGACATCAGGGGTTCCATGTGATTCCAAGGCCACCGAAGTAGGCATAGGTCTCACCACAGTTGCCCCAACGCCACTACGAGCCGACGCCTGCGCCTCGAGCTCGATGAGCCTAACAGACAAAGCCTCCACCTGCCCCCGAAGAGTGGCCAATTCTCCTTGCGTCCGCTCACAACAACCACAGTCCCTACACATGACTACGTTTACCCTACTCTATACGGTGACAAATTCCCAAGATAATCTTCTGATGAGCTACTCTGATAATCAAGAAACACTCACTGAAATACGAGACGCGAAAACTACGCTAGGTTTTCCCAGAAAAACTATTTAAAGGCTAAGCGCAGCAAATAAGTACAAAAACGCTTTATACAAACAGTACTCGCTGCTGCTGGTGCTCTCGCTCTGGCTGTCACAAGACAACTGCTGATTCAAGTGACTAGTGGCTAACGGCCGCGAAACAAACAAAAGACGGTTTTAGGGCGCTTTCTGTTCTAAACGATCAAGAAAACACTAAGAAATCTAACACGAAAACTACGTAAAGTTTTATCAAGAACTGTTAGTTACTATGCAGAGCAGATAAACACAAATAGAATCCCTTCCTTAGTGGAAGGTCGTAAACAAAATGCAAAATAAACGCTTTATACAAACAGTACTCGCTGCTGCTGGTGCTCTCGCTCTGGCTGTCACGGGACAACAGATGAGCACCTCAAGGGATGATGATGGTGATGATGTTTGGTTTGTGAGGCGCTCAACTGCGCGGCTATCGTCGCCCGTACAAATTCCCAAACTCTGCTCAGTCCTGATGATGAAATGATGAGGACAACACGAACACCCAGTCAGACGCAGGTGAAAATCCCTGACCCCGCCGGGAATCGAACCCGACCTCAAGGGAGGATCGCTGTAATGAGCAAGAAACACGTTGTGACCCCCATATATCAGTGCCTTCCATTTAGTAACAAGTGACGGATTCCACGCATCATACTGTGTCTTCACACACCATTGGCCTGAGACTGGCGGCACACTGAGTACGGAATTGTCGTTCCTATGCGCAGGATGTCGTCAACGTCACAAAACAAACGGCTGTGTTTGGGGTAGAGCCATGACCGGGAAACATGGGCTGCTGATGAGTGGAGTCTGTGAATACATTGCATTCTCCGAAAGTCGATAATATTTTTTTTCTTTTGTGCATTACCTTGTCATAGTACGTATGTGTCATCTATTTCAACTATTCTTTATTTGTTAATACGTCACATTGTTTCTTCATTCATTTTGCTACTGTTTTGTATTTTATATTGTACGAATATGAATGCTCTGGTTTTATATGCTTTGTAAATCTTTGGTTAGGCTAGGGGAAGTACTGTGTTAGAGAGAGACAGAGAGAGAGAGAGAGAGAGAGAGAGAGAGAGAGCGACTATCGATAGAGAGCGTGCGAGTTTGTGTGGTATCGCGGCCGGTTCGCGGGTGGGAAACGTTGCAAATTTCGGTGTGAAAGACGGTGATAGACGGAGGAACAATTAATTACAGTACGTCCGCTGTGTTAATAGGAGATAGTGCATTATTAAGTGAACAGTAAAACGTGAAGAGTATATCGAGTGTTTGCGGCCACGATTTTACGTAATGTGTGAACTTGTGACAATCAGCTGTGAACCAGACACCATTGTAGTTTGGAGACACTAACTGTTAGAATTGCGTGAAAGTGGAACAAACCAAAATGTTAAGTAAAGGAACAGTGCTGTGATTTGATAAAGAAACATTTATTATATCATCCAAACTGTCTTAAAGACGACGACGTAAATTGAACAGATGTTTTTACGGACTGTTATAGTGATAAACACATGTGACTGTTTTTCCTGTGGCAAGACGGTAAAAGAACTGTGCGAAGTATTGGCATTAACCGGCTATATATCGTAAATACTAAAGACATTGCATAATTCCGACCCACCCGCACCGAGTGATTAATAAACTTTTGATAATAAAACGTCGCGCGCGTAACGACAACGCACACACTGGTACTATTATTATCGCGCCAGTGCTGCCAGTTGATGCGACTACAACGGAGACGTGGACCACCACCGTAAGTGGAATACTAATTAAACAGGAGGATCCATCATTATTTTCACGCCACGAACAGGGATTAACTTCACACATCGCCCGAGCGGACCACCGCTGACGTCATCGCATTGGCTGCAGCAACAGTTAAGACATTAAAAGAAAATTATTACGCTCTCTCTCATTTCAAAATGAAAGACAATTGCGATTAAATTATTTTTTTAAAAAATACTGTCATTTTGTTTAGTAACAATAAATATTCTTTCCATTATTTCGTCTTGTTGACAGTGTTGAAAATCCGCCAAATTAAAGTTCAATTAATAATTTTCTTTCAAAATTCTTCTCATACATTTTGCTGCTCATCATTATTTTATTTTAATGTTTAGTGCGATACTCCTTTTGGAGGGAGTACATATTTTATTTTTTGTGCAGTAAAATTAGCTACCATAAATTACGTATATTACCAGCTGATGCTGTCCGCCATTACTGCTTGAAAACTGACCAATTGTATTTTGAACCTTTTTTTCCCATTGGCTGTCAGCTTCAAAACAAAATTACGTATTTCGTGGGCATCTAGCAAATGCGCGATGTCTATGTAGGCCCCTACAATAATTTTTTTCTTTTTTTTACTTTTGCATGTTTACTGGAATTATATTGACTTTAACTGTTCATTTGGGCCCCGTTCAAGTGATGTATCGCATCTATATAATAATTGTACTGAATTACCTAATTTATTTTTTTAATACGTAAACATTGGCATACCACCGACCGGGGTGGGCGAGCGGTACTACGCGCTACAGTCTGGAACCGCGCGACCGCTACGGTCGCAGGTTCGAATCCTGCCTCGGGCATGGGTGTGTGTGATGTCCTTAAGTTAGTTAGGTTTAAGTAGTTCTAAGTTTTAGGGGACTGATGACCTCAGAAGTTAAGTCCCATAGTGCTCAGAGCTATTTGAGCCATTGGCATACCACATTTATATTAATATTGACGTCTTATTGGCCCCACATAAGATTCTGCACGTTCTCACAAAGACAGTCAATTTTTTTTTTTTTTTTTCCTTGTGTCCATGACTAACAGGGGTAGTAAGATTCCTTGTATAGGTCATGTTTTATTATTTAAAATGTCTTTTTTTTTCAGAAGTAGAGAACCAGTTTCTTTATAATTCACGTTGTGTTCAACGATAAATTGTGTTTCCGCCGTACCCCGGATGACTATCTCGGCAACCAATGACAGGTCCCAATCATCTAAAGTTTTGGAGACGCACAGCGACGTTCGTCCTTGCGTCACTGTGTGTAGAATCAGCTGGTATTTGTTTATTTACTTAGTCCGTTGTTCATGTGTAGTACAAATAAACATCGTGTATCTGTTCAGGTCATGGCCGGTAGTAACTGAGGGAAATGGGCTGTCACAACGCCACGTCGCGGACATCTTGCGTTCTCACGTGTTACCTCTCATGCGACAGTGTCGTAGTGCCATTTTTCAACTGGGCAGTGCTTGTTCATAAATGACACGTGTCTTTCTCAACCGTCTACATGGTGCCGGGATATTCCTGTGACCAGCAAGATCACCAGATTTGTCTCCAATCGAACATGGGTGAGTAACTCTTATATCATCTCGATTCCAGTGTCAGCATTCAGGACACGTTAATGTAAATTCCTCTTACATGTCTTCATTTAAACAACGATTACATTGCTTTCATCTATGAGAAGTTCATGAATTTGGCAAACATGCTGGACAAGCACAACCTCATGCTGTAATACACTCCTGGAAATTGAAATAAGAACACCGTGAATTCATTGTCCCAGGAAGGGGAAACTTTATTGACACATTCCTGGGGTCAGATACATCACATGATCACACTGACAGAACCACAGGCACATAGACACGCGCAACAGAGTATGCACAATGTCGGCACTAGTACAGTTTATATCCACCTTTCGCAGCAATGCAGGCTGCTATTCTCCCATGGAGACGATCGTAGAGATGCTGGATGTAGTCCTGTGGAACGGCTTGCCATGCCATTTCCACCTGGCGCCTCAGTTGGACCAGCGTTCGTGCTGGACGTGCAGACCGCGTCAGACGACGCTTCATCCAGTCCCAGACATGCTCAATGGGGGACAGATCCGGAGATCTTGCTGGCCAGGGTAGTTGACTTACACCTTCTAGAGCACGTTTGGTGGCACGGGATACATGCGGACGTGCATTGTCCTGTTGGAACAGCAAGTTCCCTTGCAGGTCTAGGAATGGTAGAACGATGGGTTCGATGACGGTTTGGATGTACCGTGCACTATTCAGTGTCCCCTCGACGATCACCAGTGGTGTACGGCCAGTGTAGGAGATGGCTCCCCACACCATGATGCCGGGTGTTGGCCCTGTGTGCCTCGGTCGTATGCAGTCCTGATTGTGGCGCTCACCTGCACGGCGCCAAACACGCATACGACCATCATTGGCACCAAGGCAGAAGCGACTCTCATCGCTGAAGACGACACGTCTCCATTCGTCCCTCCATTCACGCCTGTCGCGACACCACTGGAGGCGGGCTGCACGATGTTGGGGCGTGAGCGGAAGACGGCCTAACGGTGTGCGGGACCGTAGCCCAGCTTCATGGAGACGGTTGCGAATGGTCCTCGCCGATACCCCAGGAGCAACAGTGTCCCTAATTTGCTGGGAAGTGGCGGTGCGGTCCCCTACGGCACTGCGTAGATTCCTACGGTCTTGGCGTGCATCCGTGCGTCGCTGCGGTCCGGTCCCAGGCCGACGGGCACGTGCACCTTCTGCCGACCACTGGCGACAACATCGATGTACTGTGGAGACCTCACGCCCCACGTGTTGAGCAATTCGGCGGTACGTCCACCCGGCCTCCCGCATGCCCACTATACGCCCTCGCTCAAA
Source organism: Schistocerca piceifrons (assembly GCF_021461385.2). Taxonomy (NCBI): domain Eukaryota; kingdom Metazoa; phylum Arthropoda; class Insecta; order Orthoptera; family Acrididae; genus Schistocerca; species Schistocerca piceifrons. Next base: position 1,222,485,926 of record NC_060138.1, on the reverse strand, counting down.
GTCCGTCAACTGCACATACGGTTCACGTCCACGCTGTCGCGGCATGCTACCAGTGTTAAAGACTGCGATGGAGCTCCGTATGCCACGGCAAACTGGCTGACACTGACGGCGGCGGTGCACAAATGCTGCGCAGCTAGCGCCATTCGACGGCCAACACCGCGGTTCCTGGTGTGTCCGCTGTGCCGTGCGTGTGATCATTGCTTGTACAGCCCTCTCGCAGTGTCCGGAGCAAGTATGGTGGGTCTGACACACCGGTGTCAATGTGTTCTTTTTTTCCATTTCCAGGAGTGTATATTGTAGTTTTTTTTTCTTTTTTCAGTATAGCGTTATTTGCTACACGATATTCCATCACTACTATGCTCACCCAACAGAAGTGCGTGTATGTGGTGGATAAGCTCTAAGCCGCCATCTTGGAGATAGGGAACATCCATCTCTGCAGAATGGCGCTGGCAGAGCGGCACAAGCGCTTACAACGCCACCGGGAAATAGCGCGACGAAGCTCTGAGGCAGTCATAGGAAATTTCCTACAGCCAAAAAACTTGTGGCAGCCATAAATGGAAATTCCGATCACGAAATTTTTCGTGGGAGTTTATTTGGCAAATGAGAAAAGTCGTACCACGGTAATCTAATGCAATCTACAAGTTTTTAAGGTACACCCATTGGCAGGATCATCTGTTGCTGACGAAGCAATGATTGAATACCCTGTGAACAGAAAAACAGTGTATGAGGAATGCTCTGTGGGAGTGTTCTGTTCCACTGGAGTCTTGGAGAAGAATACACAGTGCTGTTCTGCATGAGTTATCGGGGAGTCACGATGCCTCACTAGCCACTGCTGCACTGAAATTGTAGCTTTTCCAAGGCCCACTGCAACCTCTTGTCCCCCCTGTGTCGCTCATGGCATCGTAGATCTTTCTTCCAATGGAGATCTCGATGGGCTGCCTCTGTCAATGCGTCATGGACCTATCTCAACAATGGTGCTAATCCTTAGCCTTTTCGGAAGCTCGTATACGTCTGCAGAGTTGTCCAGGCCAAAATTACGCGAGCGAGCATCTTCCTCCCTGAGAAGACAGTCAATATTTATCTTTCTGAATGAGTAATTCGTTACAGAGATTTGATCATATCTTTCATGCCTAATTCTAGTGTTTTATTACATATAGAGGCAATGGATAAAAGAAATGGAAACACCGCGAGAAGTGCATACTTGAACATAAATGCCGAATGCTAACCAAACCTGCGATTTGCGCAGTTGTATTTCACCACGGAAGGCACCTGTCCAATGTGCTCAATACGCTGAAAGTGTCAGTCGGTATCAGAACGATGTTCTTTGTTGTTGTGAGTGCTGTGTATTGTAGATCAGTGCATTCAAACATGATCAATCTGTTGGTGCCCGTATAGTGGATACTTCAGTAACAAAGGCAGCCGAAGTGTTTAGTATTTTAAGGGACACCACATCGCAGATTTACACCACAAACGTCACCCGCTGTTCACGAGGTGTACGAAAGTGTGCGTTGAGTGATCGAAACTGGCGGTCATATGAGGACTGTAACCAAAAACTACATTAGGGCAGCTGTAAAAGTAGCTTCGTAACTGAATGTCGCACTCGCGAACACTGTCAGTACCAAAATAGCAGGAAGCGAGCACCATAACCGGTGAATTACATGGCGAGCTGGAATTCCAAGCCACTCATCAGTGACTCAGATGCACGTAACAGGAAGACGTAGTGCCGAAGCCATAACACCAGGCCTATGGAGCAGTGGAAGGAAGTTATTTGGTTGGGTGGGTCTTGTTTCACACTGTTCCCAACTACTGGGCGAGCTTACGTCAGAAGTGTGAAATATGGCTGGAGTTCTGTGATGGTTTGGGCAGCCACACTGGGGTATTCCATGCGCCGCATGGTTACTCTGCAAGGTCGCATTACTCTCAAGACCTATGTGACCATTTCGGTTGATCAGGTTCATCCCATGGTACAATGTTTGTTTCCCAGTGAAGGAACTGTGATTCAAGACGAGAAGGGCCTTGTTAACACAGCTCTCATCATCCACGATTGGTCTCGTCATCATGAGGACGATTTGTCGCATCTTCCCTGGTCACCTGACCTCATTATTATTCAGCCTTCATGGTCTGCTCTGTAGAGAGGGGAAGAGTGATCGTGTCCACTTCCATCATCGTTATCTGAATTTGCCACTATTTTGCAGAAATAATGGGCTGACATTCCCTCGAAAACCGTACAGGACCTGGATTTACCCATTCTGAGACTACTGAAAGCTATTTTAAATACCAACGGTTTTCCTACACCCTATTATTCAAGGCAATGAAATCTGTTTTTAGTGTTCATGTTGTTGGCTACCCCTGTACTTTACAAGGCAACGGCCTTGCCGCAGTGGATACAGGGGTTCCCGTGAGCTCACCGAAGTTAAGCGCTGTCGGGTGTGGTCGACACTTGGATGGGTGACCATCCAGGCCGCCATGCACTGTTGCCTTTTCCGGGGTGCACTCAGCCCCGTGATGCCAACTGAGGAGCTCCTCGACCGAAAAGTAGCGGCTTCGGTCAAAGAAAACCATCGCAACGACCGGGAGAGCTGTGTGCTGACCACACGCCCCTCCTATTCACATCCTCAACTGAGGATGACGCGGTGGTCGGATGGTCCCGATGGGCCACTTGCGGCCTAGAGATGGAGTGCCTGTACTTTACAACGATAATGCTTCTTTTTCCAGTATCTTTTATTTCACTGTCTGATTTCTAATATATTCTGTTTTAGAAATTCTGTACACTATAACATATTATAATAAGCTTGTAGCATACAACTTTGCTCCCAGGTCAGTGAATTAATTCAACCCCTTAACCATATGTAACTTCATGCATAATAAGTATGCTGCATATTCAAGCCTTATGTGCATTTAAGATGCAGGACTTTTGTGTCCATTAGGGGATAAGACACAGTATTTTGGTTTCCTGTATGGTGTTGAGAAAATAATATCCTGAACTTGAACATAGGGTGAAACATAACAACGTCAAATCAACATCTTTAATTGTCAACTGTGTTCGTTTTGCTCCTGTTTTTGGTGAAAATAAATATATTATTAGATTTACCTGTTCTGTATCACATCATATTCCAACTAGTAGAAATATTTAATACCTCAAAATATTACGCAATAATCATGGTAACTTCACAGTCTAATATATACAGTCGCGACACTCACTGCTGTGAAAGTTGTTACCATTTGACAGTTCAAGTGACACTAGCGCCCCTAGCGGCCATAAAGCTCGCCTTCCTCTGACGACAGAGGTGACGTAAAAATAATGTTCGTTTTTAACTCGTTTTGTACGTAATTAACAAAATAGTTAGTATATTTTTGCATCACATGTGTTAGGAGAACTGGGAGAGACATAAATGATCGTGAAATATATGTAAAAAGAGCATGAACTATTCAATGAAGTGACATAATCTGCAACATATTCTTGAAGAAATAATTAAGGAGCAGCATACAATCGCACCTATTCCACTGAAAGTAAGAGAATACACGATGTATATCCCATATATGAAGTATAAAGATGCACTTCCTTGTGTAAAAATGAAGCGACACCCCCTTTTTATTACGTTCTGCTTTGCAGGAAGCCTGTTTCCAAAAATACAATTTCCATCTTATTCTTTGTGGTGTCAGGTTATCTCAATGAAAACAATGACTGTCTTAAAACTTTATTATATCCCATTGATACATTTAACGAAAATAAAACTAAATGAATGAGTCAGTCCCAGCACTTTAGCAACCCAAATGTCCCAGCTTCATCACTGTTTTCTTTCCTCTCTTGCTCATACAGACTGAGTCTTGATTCCTGAATTTAGTAATGTGAAAGAGCCTCACTTTCACAAACAGTTGTATTAACAGCAGCTTGGTTTCAGCACAGCACCCAGGTGGAAAAATTGGGGATGTCCATCATCATGGTCACAAAGTAAGCACCACAATTACTTATGTGAGCATATTCATCAAAAGTAGAAGTCATCTTAGTCTCACAATGAGTTAAGAATTCTTTGACATCTTCTGTACAAATAAATAGGCTTCCAAAGTTGCCTTCATAACTTTTAAAATGACAATAAACTTTGTTATTTTCACCTAAGTCTTGGCTTTATTCTTACGATGGGCACTTTCCTTGTCACGTAGTAATTTTGTACTAAGTCTAATGATTTGCACGTTTTTACATTTCACACGCGTTTCCAACACGCGAATAATTTCACGTAATCTAAGCATTTCGTCTTCAAAAGGTGTCTGTGTTGCAGAATCTGTTGTTAGTCCTTTTATATATGTCTCTCGTGTAGGAACACTTGCAGTGGCTGTTTCTTCTGTGTCTGGAGACAGTTTTTATGTATTTGCAGTAACACTTTCACGTTTGTATGGAAATTTTCTCTTCATCGGCACTAGTTATGGCTTTATTCGGCACGTCAAATAACGTAGGAACTGCATTCCATACCAATGTCTTTTCTTCCGCGCTCATGAACTGGCTTGACTCGAAATGTAATGCACAAAACTTCACATTATTGTGCAAATAAACGACATCTTTTTGCAGCAGGTCCTGTCTTCTACTATTTATTAACCATTTCTTACTGCTAAATAAGAAAAACAAATATAGTAATTCAATACAGTTTAGAAAAAAAAAATCGTAAATAAAGAGTGCTCTAATGTGATGTTTCATACTTCTCAGGGCTCTTAGGAAACATGAAGAATGACAAATGTGGTGTCTCCTCCCTATAATTAATGCAATTGATTGCGCTACACAAGCTGCCTTTCGTAAAAACCATGTTAAAAATGAATATGAACGATACTGTTTACATTTACTGAATACCGTATTCAGCAGCGTAGCTTCTCCACCGCTTGGGGCGCTGTTGTCGCGGTGTATAACAAAAATCAGCGAGAGTGTCGCGGCTGTATATATTAGACTGTGGTAACTGTCCGAATCCCGATGGATGTAAAGCGGTAGATCCGACAGAGCGCACTGTCTGCTGGGACACCAGCGCGGTGCTGCGTCCATCCCGCACAGGAAGCGGAAGCAGCGGCGGCCATGCATAATGCAGGGCTGCCAACGGCGCGCGCACAACGGTCGGACGCTCTCTGACGCCTCCCGCGTCCCTCCCTCCCTGGGCAGCAGCGTTCAATTACTCCACCGGCGCGTAAAGGCCGGAGGGCGGTAGACTGAATGATGGCACGCTGGCGCCCTACCATTGTTCCTTTTCGCCCTTTTGTCCGGGTCAGTGGGCAGTTGCGATCCTAAAACATTGCATGTTCTGACTCACAGATCGGACGCCCTAGCATAAAAGGACTGCTGAAGAGGAAGTTTAAAATTTGAAAGGCCTCAAAGGTTATACACAGGCTGCTATGCATACTGACTACAGGACAGGAGAGACAAAGTACACTATAGAATAAAGTATCCAGTTGCCCATACATGAATTCCAGAAGTATACAGCTAAATGTACATGTGAAACGCCATACTGCAAAATGATTAAAAACGTATAGTTCGGCCGATAAATTTTCACAATATGGATCTCTTGCAACTATCAGCATATGGTTGAAAACAACGCCTCTAATATATGGGGCGTGAAGTTTACAATCCTCAAATCACTCACAAAGGGTAATCACAAGTAAACGCAAACACGGGCTTGTTTTTCACGAAGATTTGTTGCACATATCCCTAAAAACAGTTTTACCAAATCTTTTACAAAATCGACCTTCCAATAGCCACCAATAACAAATATAATTACAATGTTTATGCAGTTTTACAAAAGTATATGGAATGAAACAGTTAAATAAAGATCCTTCTTTTTAACTAAATAACAAATAGTCCCAGATAAATTTAGATGACAAGCATAATAGCCCACAAACGTAACAGGACTTTACCGGGACCAAATCCCCTTTGGTAAAACAAGCAACAGTACACGATATTAAATAACAAATTGTAAGTAAAAGAGCAAATTCCCAACGGGAACCTTAGACCAATAAACAGATCACAGAACAACGGAATTCCACGATCTATATAGTGACTTGTTCCACTGAACTCACTCGTGAAATCCCTTTCAAGTATACCAACAATATCTAGGCAGAAAAGACAGTTATCTCAATAGTCAGTTTAATTTCCACGTAACAGCGGTCACAGCCCAACGGATGACCAATCTTAATACAAGAGGACCAAATTACTAGGAACAGGGGACGCACCTTTGCGCAGCCAGATCACATTAACGAGAGGAATCTCCAAACAATTACAAGAGAAAATACTCAACTTTCTGTCAACCACTAGGGCGAGCAGCGACTATTGAGAGGATAAAGCCCCAGAGTCATAGGTAATTGGGCTGAGATCGTCGTCAAATTCTGGTAGAATGGGGTGGTTCTGAGAACCTGTTTCAATTCATCAGTACCTGGCCACTGGCTACCCGACCACTTAATTGGTTCTCCATCATGATGAAGTTGGTTCAGAGGAGGAGCTAGTTGAAAAAAGTTCGGAATGGACTTAATGCAAAAGTTCACCGTGTCCACGGACCGCGCAGTTTACATCTTATGCCGAGGTCATTATCGATCTTAATGCCAGAATCTCAGCACAGGCTAAATTAACTTTAGCTGGTTCGACAGCTAAACCACACATCCATAAAACAAGCCAACACCTGTTGAATATGTTGCAGATGCTGATCAAAGGCCTTACTATGAACAACTGCACTGATAAGGTGATATTGGAGACACCTGATTTGCACCTCATCGAAAACGGAATCTGGAAAATGTGATAAGACTTTGTTCTAGTTGATAAACCCAAAGGAAGTCTAATGACCTGAGGCAGTTCCAGTCTGCGCAAAAAACAGTCAAAGGCTTCATTTCGTCCACTAGAGGTGCCTGGCGGTAAGCCTGATTCAGATCAAAAAACGTAAAAGAGCGCGAACCAGCAACTCAAGTGGACCACATGTGAAAATCGGGCAAGAGCACCGACTACAACATTATCTTCTGATCTAAGACTCTGTAGTCGACCGTGGGCCTATTCCCTTCACCAATGCCTTTGCGAATCAAGTACATTGGTGAGAGATACGGGGATATAGAACCCCTATTGACTCTTCCTAGCAACTTTTCGACGATCTTCCTTAACTCTTGCATCTTTGGCTGGTACAACAATTAAAGGGAATAGCAGATTGGAATCTGGCCAGTGAGTTGGATCTGAAACACATTTTTGTCAGCTGCATCCAACTGTTCTCTCAGAATATCCGAAAATTGGCCTAACCAAGTTAATAACCTCTGGGCTTCACTCTCCCGCAAATGTTCGACGTTAAATGGGAAATACCTTCCCTAGCATTACTAATAGCATGAAGTTGGCCATGACTACATAATGGATAATGCTTATTCAGATTAAACTTAAATGTAAACTGATTTCCCGATTTGTCTAAAACACACACCATTTTCTGTATAAAATCACAGCCCAATAACAAATCGACAGACACATCTATGGCGAAGATGATTTTAATGCTAGTAGACCATGAGACTTTCTGAATTTTTAGATTAGCTCATACCTCGCCTCACAAGGATAAAGACAGGACATTAACAGCATGAAGCTGTTTTTTCAGTGGCTATGAAACTGAAATTTACAAATATGCATGCTATTTAATTACAAAGAATAACTGAGCAAATAAATATTAGTTTGAGACTCCAGCAATTCACATACTGGATCGCTGTTAAGGGTGGCACAGATTAAAGGAAGGGAGGACTTACAAACTCCGCTTAACTTTCTCCATGCCGCAGATGACCGACCTCCTCGTCTTCCCGTATCCCATTTCCGTAAATTTCATCTGCCACTGCTCTCTTTGCTGCCTACCGGACACTGCCGAGCGAAATGTCCTGGCTTTTCAACCTGAAATAACAACCGCTAACTCGTCAAGGCTGGCTACTCGCGTGATATGGAGGGGAAGGGATATTTTGGAATCAACTTTGTTGGACAGCAACACCCCTTTTCAGATCAGCAGAAATGATATACTCTGTTTCTCGCACCATTGGTCCATGTCAAGGAAACTACTAAGTCTATTACCAAAACCTAGTCATGTATAGTATTCCAGCAGCACTCCTTCAATTGTATTACCGACAGCCTTAGTTTTGCTGCACTCAAAACACAAAATTAACTGAGCACATCTGATTCTGTCAAGGTAACTCATAAAGTTTCTTGTTGACCCTGTGCCCGGAAATAATGTTTGTTAATCAACTCTTTTCTCAGTCTATCTGAAAAACGTCGGTTAACAAACAATTCTGCTGCGCAGCAAAGTCAATGCAGCCCTTTTCCGAATAACCTGATCAACAATATACGCCAATCTGCCGCTGATAAGAGGGTAAATAAACTGAAGAACCACAACTTCAGGACCCTCAAAGACAAGAGCGTCTTGCTGTAACTTAACCGACAAATAAAAAAATTCTACAATTTGTTCACTACTCTCCACTAACAACTTTGTAATCCTTTTTATAATAGACATAATACACTCTGATTATCCTCTACCCTTATCTGTTTGTCGTTAGAATTCTCTTTACACTGCAATAGGTTAATGCGGTGTTGAAGTTCACTACTCTTTGATGGAGGACTGCAGTTTCTGCTTCCTGCTTGATATCGATGTTACTCTTACGTAAACAGTGTGCTCGAGGACTTAAATAAATGATCAAGACGAGCATTCACCTGAAATAACTGAGACCACGAAGAAAAACTATCCTAAAGAACTCGATGTTATTCTGCACACCGGCTAACGACTCCCGACGAAGCATGGCTTGGCCTGTCCCGCCAGGAATAGCGAGTGCAACCTGCATCAGACAGCCGACCGGGCCCCGGAGATGCTAGAACAACGCGTTAACGCTGCCTTCCAGCTGCTCCTCGTGAATCTTTAACACATAGAATAGATATCCGTTCTTAAAATGTCCGATTCCAAGCGCATCCATGGCCTCCATGATTGCAAACGAAATCATCTGGGTAGTGTAAACAATCGAACAGTTTACGTAAGCAAACACACGAAAAGCAAAGACCTTTACAACCATAAATTTAATCACTCATGTCTTTCCTGGTATTACAATTCAGACATCCTCTCAGAACCATTTTCTGCCACCACGGAAAGAGCGTAGCTAGCGAGGAGCCTGAAGTAGTTTGGTGTTGGGAAAATAGTCAAATAACATTTGTACCAGGATAAACAATTATTTATAATCATCAAATGCGAACTCTATTGTATTAGCACACCCACAGCAAGCGTAAGAGATTTAATTCGAACAATCACGTTGATAATAAAGTCTTGTAACTTTAAACTGTACAGTTTAACGTCAGGTTATTTTAATCTCACACTTGACCCTGACTGACTCTTTATTGGGCAAGCCATATGCACTGCAACCAAGAGGAAAGCATCTTCAGTAGTGGATTACATCCTAATGAAGCTAATACAAATGGACGTTTGGTCATCAGCTGAGACCACACATTGAGCCACAATTACCAATACTATATGAACAGTGGCAATGATTAAAACCAATACAAATAAAATTCATAACACAGCGCCTAGTTATTTTAGTAACAAGTCATGGACACTAATAATTGCCGGCCGCGGTGGCCGTCCAGTTCTAGGCGCTGCAGTCCGGAACCACGGGACTGCTACGGTCACAGGTTCGAATCCTGCCTCGGGCATGGATGTGTGCGATGTACTTAGGTTAGTTATGTTTAAGTAGTTCTAAGTTCTAGGGGACTGATGACCTAAGATATTAAGTCCCATAGTGCTCAGAGCCATTTGAACCATTTGAACACTAATAATTAACTTTAAACAAAAGAGAAGTGAACAATGGTAAAATATATACAGGTGCGCACTTACAATTAACTTGGACCAGAGCGCTCACTTAAATGCCCACCTGGTTTACTGGCAAGTCATTAGCAACTGCAGCTAATTTGAACTGAGCCCCACACAATTCCAATTAAGAGAGAACAGTATTAAATAAACTGGACAGTTATATCAGTAAATGAAAAAAGCCCAACTGCCTTCCACCTAAACCAATACTTGTAACATAAACAAAGAAAACTGTTAGTAACATATACCAACAGCGCTCTTGACAATTTAATAAAGATATATAAACACAATTAGAACCATCCCGCCATAATGGGTTCAATTGACCGTTTGAGTTCTAACTATATAAAAAAAGTAATTTTAAAAATTTTTACAAATTTCACCATTACCATCACAATAAGCAACGCACACAAGAAGAAGTTGGCAAAACGTGAACAATCAGTCGTTTTAACAGTGTACTTTCGCTTTGGAACCACTAGGACAAGAGCCATCCATCATTTCATTAGATATGTTTGAAAGAAGTTTCGCGTTTTTCTTTGACGCAATCCCAAATTACGGAACGGCCGTGACTTCTTAGTGCCTAAGACAGATTGTAGTCCTAAATAGCAAGCAAAAATAGGCATAAAATTTAGTAAATTGATATCAAAAGTGCATGCAACCTCAGTGGCTTCAGTTCAAAACTACTCGTAATAGCAAAAGTACAAACTGTAACTGACGTTACAGTAAGGTTGGATAAACTTACTTTCGCTGTTATTGATCTCAGCATAATCACTACAAAAGAACCACTTTTCTCAATCTTCTACAATCACGTAACACAATGTCAGCGCTGACTGATGCTTTGAACGCTGTAAGTGGCCGCTACAATGCACTACATTCGTAGAAGTACGTCAGCAAACAACTAGATGTCCCTGTCCTACAATGGCATCGAGTGTTTGATGAGAAAGCTACTGGTACTTCAATAGAAAATCAATAAAAGTTTGGCTTCAGACAGAAACCACTGATACTCATAGGGTTCAGACAAGAAAATAGAATTTGTTTGCGTGCTGAACATGTGTTGCAGACACAACTATCACTATTCGTCAATTATCTGCAATATAGAAAGCCGCAAAGGCCACAGATGCTCGTAAGGGTAAGGCAGAATCAAACCCATGAACGTAATTACCGGTAAACACGGATTAGCTAGTAGGGCAATTGAAGCACAGCGTACAAACACGCTACAGCGCAGAATGAGATGCTCACCAAACAAGTCCACATGCGTCCGTCGCACCACTCTTCCTGAGCACCTGCACGTAACAAACATCAGGGTAAAACCAGAGCCGTCTTGCAATTCGAGTTCCATGTTTCCCAGCCAAATGAAATTGGCAATGTTTGCTTCCGCTCAGAATACGACACATTTCTGCCAGGTGTGCTAGCCATTGTGTCGTATACAACTGCCTCTCAGATCTACTAAATGGTCTTCCTCCAATTAGCCGCAAGAAACGACTGACGCCGGGACGATCCAGAGAGGCGTTAAGTCACTGAACCATACAGCGTGGGTCACCCCGATGGGTCACCAAGCAGAACGTTGCTTGACGGCTGGGAGGGAGGTTACAGTGTAGTTTCGATTAGATATCGAAACCTCGCTTTGTTCAGTTTAATCACTCAAGAAAAATTATATTTTGTATCTCCTTAACTCACTACAACATGAAACAGGATACTCCCTTATATTCAGGTTTCCCTATATTGTTGCTTTCTGAGACGTAATACATGATATCATCTCGTTTACGTGTTATTATGCTTAATTGTTATCAATGCTTTAGCGGCCAAGTTGTCTGGTATTTATATACAAGGTATTAATGTAAACAAGATTGGCATTTGCACCTCTTTCAAAGCTGTTGTTCCCCGGTTTCAGCTTACAAATCTCTGATTGGTGGGCTTTGCCAAAGCAACTGCTAAATTCTGACATCGAGTACTGTTAGTGCAGTTTGACAAGCTATGCAGTTTGCTCCACTGGAGCCAAACTTCTCCAAATACTGTCTCGGATTATTGCTTAAAACTTGTGCTTACACTGCCAACCCAACATTCGTCATTTAACCTCTTATACACCAAAAAGTAGGACGTGAATTTGCTTTACACATTCTTCATCATCATCGTCATCATCATTGTATCTGAGCCGGGTAGAGTGTTCGTGAACAATTTGCCTCCTTTCTGCTCTGTCTTGATATACTTCTTGTCTTGCTATTGTTTCGCAGTTTTCCCCTCTACTAAAATCTGATCTAGCCATCTTTTTCTGGATCGTCCTACAGGTCTTTTCCCCTGCATATTTATATCCAAGTACTGTTTTGGCAGGCGCTTAACCTTCATCCTTTTCACATGTCCGAACCATCTGCTCCGTGCAGTACTCAGTTTCTCGGTCATTGATAGATCCACTTCCATCTCTCTTTGATATCTTAATTCGTAATTTTATCTCTTCTGATCTTCTGCAAGACTGATCGCAGAAACCTCATGTCAAATATTTGTACCTTGCTCAAACTGCGTTGTTAGTTCCACAGCACTCCAAGTTGTACTGGGTGATCAAAAAGTCAGTATAAATTTGAAAACTTAATAAACCACGGAATAATGCAGATAGAGAGGTAAAAATTGACACACATGCTTGGAATGACATGGGGTTCTATTAGAACGGAAAAAAAACAAAGTTCCCCAAATGTCCGACAGATAGCGCTGGACAGCAACAGGTCAATGACTGCGCGTGACAAACGTGTATAAAAGTAGCTGTAATGAAAGAGAGAATCTGCCGCCGCCGTCACCCCCCGTCCACCTCCTCCAGTTTGTCTATGACACCGCCTTCCTTGCCATTGCCCCCACCCTGCAGCGCTCCCAACACCTTCTCCAATCCCATCTTGACCGGTTCACTGCTTGGTGCAACCAGTGGTTGCTCAAGGTCAATCCCTCCAAAACCCAGGCGATCATTGTAGGCAAAACCACCCCTTCCTTCCGCCTCCTTGACTTCTATCTCACCATCTATTACCGTCCTATCGCCCTCACTCCAACCCTTAAGTACCTTGGTGTCACCCTCGACCGTCGCCTCTCCTGGACTCCCCATCTCCGGACAATCCAAGCCAAGGCATGCTGCTTTCCGGCCGTACGTGGGGTCTGGACCCCTCCACCATCCTCCACACCTATAAATCGCTCATCCACCCTATCCTTTGTTACGCCCATCTGGCCTGGATCTCTGCCCCCCCTTCCTTTTATAAATCCCTCCAAATCCTTGAACGCCATGCTCTCCGCCTCGCCTATCGCATCCATCTCCCCTCCCCCACGCAGATCCTCTATGATCTCATCCCCTTCCCCCACCTCCTCCTTTTCCTTGAAAGGATACGGATCCTGTACACCTCCCGCAAACTCGATCCTCCTCATCCGCTTGTCTCACCAATCCTCTCCCACCCCCGCCCACTGCCGCACCTGTATTCCCATGTCCGACCCGGTCTTCATCTCTCCACCCTCCTTACCATCTCCCAAGGTGGCTTCCGCCAGCTCCCCCTCCCTGCTGATGTCCTCCACCCCTCATCTACCCCTCCTATCAACTTTGATCCTCCTCCCCCCACTTCCTGTGTCCTTTCTACATCTACATCTACATCTATACTCCGCAAGCCACCTTACGGTGTGTGGCGGAGGGTACTTATTGTACCACTATCTGATCCCCCCTTCCCTGTTCCATTCACGAATTGTGCGTGGGAAGAACGACTGCTTGTAAGTCTCCGTATTTGCTCTAATTTCTCGGATCTTTTCGTTGTGATCATTACGCGAGATATATGTGGGCGGTAGTAATATGTTGCCCATCTCTTCCCGGAATGTGCTCTCTCGTAATTTCGATAATAAACCTCTCTGTATTGCGTAACGCCTTTCTTGAAGTGTCCGCCACTGGAGCTTGTTCAGCATCTCCGTAACGCTCTCGCGCTGACTAAATGTCCTCATGACGAATCGCTTTCCTTTAGGCACCCTCCCTCCCTTCTCTTCCCTTTTCCCCCGTCCCCTCCCTCCTCCCCTCTTCCCCCCAGCTTCCCCTCCCCCTTCCTCCCTCCCCCTATCTCCCCTGCCCATGGCATCTCTGCTTTCCCCTCTCCCTCACCCATTCCCCTTCCTCCTCCTCCTCTCTTGGCAGGTCCCCGGACTCGCACACGCTCAGTGAACATTCGCGCGCCGGAGATCATCGGCATCAGTGTCTCGTGTGTGTGCCTTCGTTTGTGTGTAGTGTTGCTCGCCGTCACGCCACTACCGTTCACGTGCCGTCGCCATCATCCATGTTATGTGCATCGTGTCACCTAGTGTTAGTGATGTTTCTCGTCCAGCGTGAACGGCTCCGTGTTTTTTTACAGTTTTTGCCCTCTACAGCTCCCTCCAGTACCATGGAAGTCATTCCCTCATGTCTTAGCAGATGTCCTATCATCCTGTCCCTTCTCCTTATCAGTGTTTTCCACATATTCCTTTCCTCTCCGATTCTGCGTAGAACCTCCTCATTCCTTACCCTATCAGTCCATCTAATTTTCAACATTCGTCTATAGCACCACATCTCAAATGCTTCGATTCTCTTATGTTCCGGTTTTCTCACAGTCCATGTTTCACTACCATACGCGCCTTTGTATAAGGTATTTAAAATCACAATAAAGAAAAAAAAGAGAGAGAGAGAGAGAATCAGATGCGCCAACAGTCGCAGCATGTTTACGTTACCTGAAAAGGCGCTTTTAGTGAAGCTGTATTATCAGAATGGGGTATGTGCTAGTTCAGCGTTACGATCCTATCGCCATAGGAAGGAGATTCGAACGGGTAAAAGTCCGTTGACAAATGCAGCTGTGAGAGAATGATTTCGAAGTTCGAAACCACGGATCGGTAGTGGCCGACTGAGCACAAGGCGTAATGCTGCTGAGCAATTCAGGAAGAAATGGAGACTGTAGCGGGTTCGTCTATGCATGGGAAAGTCAGCATTCCCTACACTACTGTTTGGCTGGCACTTAGGCGTACCTTCCGATGCTATCTGAACAAAACCCATCGGCATCATGAACTGTTACCAGGCGATTTAGTGAAGGGGAGGGCATTTGCGGTGTAGGCGTTCCAAAAGATGGCGGAAGATGACGATTGGTTGAGTAACGTGTTGTGGACCGACGAAGCTTATTTCACGCTCCTAGGGTCTGTCAACGCCCACAACTGCAGAATTTGGGCTACCGAAAATCCTAGAACTATCGTGGAAACTCCATTGCAGGACGAGAAAGTCACGGTATGAGTTGGATTTACCACATCTACCGTTATCGGGCCTTTTTTCTTCGAGGAAATGCGTGATTCTGGTTTTGTAACGGCTACCGTGACGGGCGAGAGGTACGCCGATATGGTACAGAATCGCATCATCCCCAGCCTGGCTGATAAACACCTGCTGGAACGTACGATGTTTATGCAGGCTGGCGCTCCACCCCATATTGCTAGACGCGTGAAAGATTTCTTGCGCGTGTCGTTTGGCGATGATCGTGTGCTTAGCCGCCACTTTCGTCATGCTTGGCCTCCCAGGTCCCCAGACCTCAATTCGTGCGATTATTGGTTTTAGGGTTACCCGAAGTCGCAAGTGTATCGTGATCGACCGACATCTCTAGGGATGCTGAAAGACAACATCCGACGCCAATGCCTCACCATAACTTCGGACATGCTTTAAAGTGCTGTTGAGAACATTATTCCTCGACTACAGCTATTGTTGAGGAATGATGGTGGACATATTGAGCATTTCCTGTAAAGGACATCATCTTTGCTTTGTCTTACTCTGTTATGCTAATTATTGCTATTCTGATCAGATGAAGCGCCACTTGTCGGACATTTTTTGAACTTTTGTACGCGATGGCTGGGTGTTGTGTGCTGTCCTTAGGTTAGTTAGGTTTAAGTAGTTCTACGTTCTAGGGGACTGATGACCATAGATGTTAAGTCCCATAGTGCTCAGAGCCATTTGAACCATTTTTGAACTTTTGTATTTTTTTGGTTCTAATAAGACCCCATGTCATTCCAAGCATGTGTGTCAATTTGTACCTCTCTATCTACATTATTCCGTGATTTATTCAGTTTTCAAATTTATGTTGACTTTTTGATTACACGGTATATCGTAATCGACAGGAGATACGTTTTAAACATGGTCTGTTTGAGTGTCACAGGAATTTCTTTGTCCTAATTAAAGTTCCGCACTTCATGAAAACAAAACATCAAGATCCCTTTCTCACTCTGCTTTGTACTTTTCGTTTGGCAGTTCCATTCCAGATATTGTACTTCCAAGGTAGCTGAAATCTGGTTGAGCGGAGGCGAACTTGAACCATCATCCTCCCATCTGATAGTACAGTCTGCTAACCACTGCGCCACCTCGATCTGTGCTTTTTAAGAATCTGTTTAGCACTTCGTTGTTTCCATTGGTGTCCCCCTCTAGTCTTTGGGTGAATATTTCCCAACTTCCCTTCTTTTCTTTCTTCACAACCTTTTTAAGGCCAAGTTTCTTGTCTCCATACTTGTTTCAATGTGAATAGCTTTTTAGAATCTACTGGTCTCATCCCGTGTGTTTTTTCTGTTTTCCACGTTTTGTTCTTTTACTATGTTCCATTCTTTAAAACATTTCATTACCATTTCTACAGTTGGTTTCCTTCTATTTTCCTTTACTACTTGTTTGACCACAGACTAGTACAGCTCAATTTGTAAGGTTGCCCTATATGTTTCCAACTCTTCATTTGCACTACCTGTTTCATTTGTTGATAGCTTTCCACTTATCAGATTTCGATGCATGTTCTTCTTTTCAGCTCCCTTTGGTCTCCATTCTTTGATCTCAGGCATTTGTCCTGAACAGGTTGTGATAGTAGCTATTTCCTCCTTCGTATCAACTGTGAGCAGTTTATATTCCCTGTCCATTGATTATCTCTGCGTGACTTTTACATCAGTTACCCTTCCTCCAATGTGTTTGCCGGTCATCACAGGATCAATAGCTAAATTGCTTCTTCCATCGCAGCCACATCTGGTGATTTTACGGTTGTCTCTATTCTTGAAGAATGTGTTACTTGTGGAGAGGCTATTTTTACACAGAAGTATAATACATGTTCTCCTTCAGCATTTCTTCCTCCAACCTGAAAGCACCCAGGACCTCTTCATATCCAGATCAGTCTACTCCAGTCTGGACATTCAGATTACGTCTTATTATGATATTTAAGTGGATGTGATCTTCCAGTCCCTGGAGGAACAGATCTGTGTCTCCATAGCGACACACTTGTTGTGGGGCACATACTTGTTCAATTGTGGCATCGACTCGACTGCTGTCTGAAGTAGTGGTGGAGGGAATTGACAGCATGAATTCTGCAGGGCTGATTATAAATCCGTAAGAGTACGAAGGGGGCGGGGGGGGGGGGGGGGGAGGGCGGAAATCTCTGCTGAACAGAACGTTGCAATGCATCTCACATACGTTCAACAATGTTCGTGTCTGGGAAATTTGGTGGTCAGAATGGTGTTCCTGGAGCCACTGTGTTGCGGTTCTGGACGTTTGGGGTGTCGCATTGTCTTGCTGGAATTGCCCAAGTCCGTCGGAATTCACAATGGACATGAACAAAAGCGAGTGATCAGACTGGATGCTCACGTACGTATCATATGCCAGAGTCGTATCTAGATGTATCTGAGGTCCCGTATCACTCCAACTGCACACGCCCCATACCATTAAAGAGCCTCCACTTGAACAGTCCCCTGCTGAGATGCAGGGTCCATGGATTCATGAGGTTGTCTCAGTACCCGTACACGTCCATCCACATGGTACGGTTTGAAACGAGACTCGTCCGACCAGGCAGCATGTTTACGGTAATTAAGAGGCCGTCGGTGTTGACGGGACCAGACGAGACGCAAATCTTTGTGACGTGCAGTCATCAAGAGTACACGAGTCGGCCTTCGGCTCCGAAAGCCCATATCGATGATGTTTCGTTGAATGGTTAGCACGCTGACATTGTTGATGGCCCAGAACAGATATCTGCATCAATTGGTGGGAGGGTTCCGCTTCTGTCACGTTGAACGATCCTCTTCAGTCGTCGTTGGTCCCCTTCTTGCAGGATCTTTCCCCGGGCGCAGCGATGTCGGAGGTTTGATGTTTCACCAGATTCCTCATGTTCACGGTACACTCGTGAAACAGTCGCACAGGAAAATCCCCAGTTCATCGCTACCTCGGGAATGCTGTGTTCCGTCGCTCGAAAAATGACTCTGAGCACTATGCGACTTAACATCTGAGGTCATCAGTCCCATAGACTTAGCACTACTTAAACCTAACTAACCTAAGGACATCACACACATCCATGCCCGAGGCAGGATTCGAACCTGCGACTGTAGCGGTCGAGCGGTTCCGGATTGAAGCGCCTAGAACCTCGCAGCCACAATCCATCATTCGTATGGCGACTATAACACCACGTTGGAACCCACTTAAATCTTGATAACATGCCTTTGTAGCGGCAGTAACCGATCTAAGAAACCGATCATCACCAAATACTCGTTGTCTTATATAGGCGTTACCGATCGCAGTGCCGTATTCTGTTTACATATCTCTGTATGTGTAAGTGCATGCCTATACCAGTTTATTGGTTGCTTCGGTGTATGTAACCCGTTACGAATAATATTCAGACTTTCTGGGTTACATTTTATGGCGGAAGAACGCTAAAATATAGCCGAACGGCGTCAGTTCAAATGGTTCAAATGGCTCTGAGCACTATGCGACTTAACGTCTGAGGTCATCAGTCGCCTAGAACGTAGAACTGCTTAAACCTAACTAACCTACGGACATCACACACATCCATTCCCGAGGCAGGTTTCGAACCTGCGACCGTAGCGGTCGCTCGGTTCCAGACTGCAGCGCCTAGAACCGCACGGCCACTCCGGCCGGCAAAGGCGTCAGTAAAATATAAATTTTTACCGCTGTAGTATTTAAAAAATGCACAAGACAGTGGTTGTCGTTTATTAGTACCTCAACAATGTACAGCTCGTGCACAGGCATTGCGTACGGAACGCTTGGGTTAAGAAAGGATTCCGGCAAGAAAGGGCACTAGTATTTTGTTAAACTTGCTTGAAACATTAAAATTATGACATAAAAACAGATAATATTTAGCTATGTACATGTTTAAGAGTAACTCAATGGTAATAAGAAATCAGTTACCATCTAGAAAAGGTCATTGTGGTAAAATAAATGAGGTAAACTGTGACATAATGCTGTTAATGTGTACGCGGGAGGGTGGAGGAGGAGTGAAGGTTGTTACATAGGCCTCGTGGCGACAGGATGAGGGCTGCCATTAAATGACAAAACAGGATATTAGGTACAATAAAGAGGGTGTATTTCAATGTACTGCCTGCAAGGGGCGCGCCTAGGGACGAAAGTTACCCGGTTCAGGCCTGTCTAGGAGGTCGAACAATTAACTGAAATGCACAATGGAAGGGGAAGTGGTTCAAGTTAACTTACGTTGGTGGCCAGTCATGAAAAGCAGAGCCAGAGGCTGTGCCTTCCAAAATGGCGTCTGTTTTGCTCGAGGATTACAAGAGAGACAAGCAACTGTGTTCCGCACCACATCCAGTGTCCACACACGTGATCGGTATCCCGCGCACGCTATTGGCTAAAACCAAAGGCGTGAATTCGCTAGCAGTTTCAGCAGAGATCTCAGGTCGTCTCTTGTCAGCAGCTTTAACCGGACAGAACTGCCACGGTTTTGAAAGACAGGCTACTTGTGTCACGTGGGCATAGAGTAAGTTGCTCTAGGAGTAAACTTGTAAAAATTTGACTGGGCCTTTGAAATAAATTCCTTGAACCAGTTCCCTAAAACATTCCTTGACTGGCTGTCACAATGTACAGTGTGAATAGAAGACAATGGAAAGAAGGCAGAAGGGTGAGATCGAATGCAGGAAATTGAGCGGGGGGGTGGGGGGGGGGGGATGCAGAGAGATGGGAAAGAATATGGTAAAAAACTGTATAACTCGCAAGAAAATCATTTCTGAAAAGTTGTGAACATCAGAATCTCTAGAAATACATTTACATCATAACAGAGAAGAACAACAAGTACCACTAGCATTAACTGACGATTAAAATGACTCATCAAACAGTCAACTGCAACGACTCAATTCTCTAACGGGAGTAGGGGTCTGAAGTTCTAAAGAAAATTTTTATTTTAGAGCTCCCTCTGCTCATTTAAAATGGATGCATCCTCTTGAGTTAAATGTTTAAAAATGTCTAATTCTTCTATCAGGTCAAGTTTGTAACCTGTACTTTCTTTATGCAAAAGATATGACTCTTCTAGACTCCATACTGTGTTGGAGAAGAAGGAGATCTTCAGTACATGTGGAACCGTACACAGTTGCCGTACCTTTACTTAATTGTGTGTTTAATTCCACAAATTACAATAGTGACTGATTAGTATGAGGGAATATTGACTTCAGAGCGAGTTTCCAATAGGCGAATTTCAATCACTTGGTCAAGGAAGTAGACGGGAACCCTCACATATTCCATTTCATATCATGATCTGAGCCATTTTGCTGTGGCACTTCTAGTGGCGTACAACAGTTATAAACACGCACACATATTGATACGATATTTCGTTGATGTCTCCACTACTACACGATCCCTTCCCATCCAAAAATTCCCCACTCCACTGCCACCTTTTACAGTTCTCTACTTTCAATGATCCCTAAGTTATCCTGAGTGCAGTTTGAAGAGCAGGATGGACAGTGTAGCGAAATATGCATCAGTGGAAACTTTACACAAAGTGTCTTCTCTTCAGATGCTAACTGAAAGAGTCAATTCGCGGACATGAAAGAAATCAAATAAGTCTCAAGCTACTTACTGGACGTACAACTGATGGAAATAACGAGTTAACCTCAAATAACTTTTATGAAACACTGCATACATAAACTGTTGCGAATCAAAACGAAACCATTGTTGTAATACTTGTTACTCGAATTATAATAATCTCATTTGTAGATCATCGAGGATATGACACATTTGGTTAAAAGCAATAATAAAATTCGCTCGCAACAGACCAGTGGTAAGTACTCTTATCAACGACACAAATCATTTTACGTTGATTGCCAAGAAGATTCGCAGCAACTGTCCGCTTTTACAATGTCGTCCTTTAAATAGCCATGTTTCAACTCCAATCTTGCTCCTCTTCATTTTTATGTGACACATGAAATGACTTTAATTATGTAGATCACCGAATCGTATTTTTCTTCCTTCGATCACCGTACGGAAGAAAAGAAACATAAGTTTTTTGGAAATTTCTCAGCTGATATATGGACGCGGACTCGCAATATTTTTTTGGCTTAATACTTCCGGAGCGAGTTAAATGGCCAGTAAAACGCAGCAAATGTCTCGGAAAAGTAGCGAGAGCGGAGCAGCACGCGAGATAAATTATGTTTATCTGTCACGTGACGGCTTCACCGAGGCCTGTGGCACCGACAAACGAGATATGTGAGCCTGCTGCCAGCCGCAGACAGTACATGGCACTCTACTGGGGTCGGATAGGTGCCTACCACCAAGCCACGCCGACCGTCTGCTTGGTGTGAACGGAGGTTCAAACGTCATAGTCTGGATTCCACGCAGCGAGGATGTAACACTTATTGCCGAGTTGCTTTATTAGGAACACCAGTTTTCTGTGTTACTAATACGCCCGAATCTCAGTCGCCAAAGACGGTAACAAGTGGTTGGTACAGGTCCCCGAACTCGTCACAATAA
Source organism: Schistocerca piceifrons (assembly GCF_021461385.2). Taxonomy (NCBI): domain Eukaryota; kingdom Metazoa; phylum Arthropoda; class Insecta; order Orthoptera; family Acrididae; genus Schistocerca; species Schistocerca piceifrons. The sequence continues at coordinate 1,222,464,380 of NC_060138.1, read as the reverse complement.
AAAGCAAAAAATCCAAGCAGCAAAAGCACAGTTTCAAAATAATTTCTAAATCTGCAGTTGTTTGATTCCACTAATCTGTTCCACATCGACAGAAATTAGTAGCATAAACGGAATGAAGACACAGGGATACATATAGAAGGAAACAGCGAGATTTGAAGCGTTTGAGGGTTCTTGTTACACAGTAACTTTGAAACCTAAATCTACTTTTAAATTAAGGAATGAGGCTGTCTTTGCAGAATTGGAAAAGTAAGGAAAAGTGTGCAAAGAGCTAACTACAAAAATGGCCATTGTAATAGGACAGGTGTTAAAACATCAGGGAATATCTTATATGGTTCCACAGGAAGCCGCAAAGGGCAGAAATTGTCGCGGAAGGCATAGATTGGAATACGTACAACGAACAGTTGACGACGTTCGATGGACGAACAACTGTTAGATGAAGGGGTTGGCGTAGGAGATGAAATTGTCGTAGGCCGCATACACATATTTCAAAAACTCAATGGCTAAAATATTCCCAAACCACCAAGGTGTATTAATGGGTGAAAGACACGAGACTCATATCACAGGGTGTAACAGCTCTCTCTTACGTGTACATTGCGACGTTATTAAGGGTATTTTGCTATACTGACCTGCATGAAGACTTTTTATTACTAACACTCTTGTTTCCTTTTAATGTTAAACAACATACACTGACGCCAAAATATCGGAACACCAAAAAGTAATTAATGTAGAGTAATGAAATTCTGGGAATACATCTGTCTAGGTGACATACTGAAACAATTAACTTTGCAAGACCACAGAGCATAAGTCATTAAAATTTTGAAATTGTGGCATATTAATAACCGGTGTCATCCAAGAATGTTGAATATCAGCACGTGAACGTGCACGCATGTTGTTGTAGATGTGTAAAATGTCAGTCTACATCTACATCTACATCCATACTCCGCAAACCACCTGACGGTGTGTGGCGGAGGGTACCCTGAGTACCTCTATCGGTTCTCCCTTCTATTCCAGTCTCGTATTGTTCGTGGAAAGAAGGATTGTCGTTATGCTTCTGTGTGGGCTCTAATCTCTCTGATTTTATCCTCATGGTCTCTTCGCGAGATATACGTAGGAGGGAGCAATATACTGCTTGACTCTTCGGTGAAGGTATGTTCTCGAAACTTTAACAAAAGCCCGTACCGAGCTACTGAGCGTCTCTCCTGCAGAGTTTTCCACTGGAGTTTATCTATCATCTCCGTAACGCTTTCGCGATTGCTAAATGACCCTGTAACGAAGCGCGCTGCTCTCCGTTGGATCTTCTCTATCTCTTCTATGAACCCTATCTGGTACGGATCCCACATTGCTGAGCAGTATTCAAGCAGTGGGCGAACAAGTGTACTGTAACCTGCTTCCTTTGTTTTCGGATTGCATTTCCTTGGGATTCTTCCAATGAATCTCAGTCTGGCATCTACTTTACCGACGATCGACTTTATATGATCATTCCATTTTAAATCACTCCTAATGTGTACTCCCAGATAATTTATGGAATTAACTGCTTCCAGTTGCTGACCTGCTATTTTGTAGCTAAATGGTAAGAGATCTATCTTTCTATGTATTCGCAGCACATTGCACTTGTCTACATTGAGATTGAATTGCCAATCTCTGCACCATGCGTCAATTCGCTGCAGATCATCCTGCATTTCAGTACAATTTTCCATTGGTACAACCTCTCGATACACCACAGCATCATCTGCAAAAAGCCTCAGTGAACTTCAGATGTCATCCACAAGGTCATTTATGTATATTGTGAATAGCAACGGTCCTATGACACTCCCCTGCGGCACACCTGAAATCACTCTTACTTCGGATGACTTCTCTCCATCGAGAATGACGGGGGGAGGGATTTCCATGCCTGTTGCATTTCTTCGCTCAATAAGTCGACTGTTAATGCTGTTTGTGGATGATGCTGAAGCTGTCCGATGATTTCCCATGTATGCTCAATTGGAGACTGATGTGATGATCGACCAGACTAAGGCAACGTGTCGACACTCTGTAGAGCGTGTTGGGTTACAACACCGGTTGTATGAGCGAGTGGTATCCTGTTGGAAGACACCCCCTGGAATGCTGTTCACGATTGGCATCAAAAGAAGTCGAATAGCCAAATTTATTTACAAATTTGCAGTCAGTGTGCATGGGATAACCACGAGAGCACTGCTGCTGTCATAAGAAATTCACTCCTGACCATAACTCCATTTGTAACTCCAATGTATCTAGCACGCAGACAGATTGTTTTTGGGTCGTCAATGGGCCCCCATCTATTCAACATACCAAGGCAGAACCAGTGCCGGCCGGAGTGGCCGAGCGGTTCTAGGCGCTACAGTCTGGAAGCGCGCGACCGCTACGGTCGCACGTTCGAATCCTGCCTCGTGCATGGATGTGTATGGTGTCCTTAGGTTAGTTAGGTTTAAGTAGTTCTAAGTTATAAGGGACTGATGACCTCAGAAGTTAAGTCCCATAGTGCTCAGAGCCATTTGAACCATTTTGGCGGAACCAGCTTTCAACAGAAAAGACAACAGACCTCCACCCTGTCCTCCAATGAGCTCTTCCTTGACACCATTAAGGTCACAAACTGAGATGGTGTAGGGTCAGTGGAAGGCACGCTGCAGGGCATCTGGCACTGAGATGTCCTTGAAGTAACCGTTTTATATCAGATTTGTGTCACTGTGGTGCCAAATACAACACAGATTGCTGCTTGAAATGTGGTGCAATGCGTTGGAGCCATACACCATTAATGATGGTCTTCACTCTCGGTAGTGCCACGTGGCCGTCCGGAGTACGGTGTTCTTCGACTTGTACATTCTCGTGACCACCGCTGGCAGCAATAATGTAAGTGACTACATTCCTGCCAAGTCTTTCTGCAGTATCGCAGAAGGAACATCCAGCTTCTCGTATCCCTAATACACGAGCTCGTTGAAAATCAGTGAGCTTTTGATAATGGCGTCTTTGTCATCTTAAAGGCATTCTTGACTAACATCAGCTCACCATGTCGAATCTCAAAGGTAACTAACGCTCAAGACCATTGCAGCATGTATTTAAAGCAAACCTGATTTGCATTCTCATAATGGCGCTACTAGTACAACTCTTACTCGAGTGCCGCGAAATCCGAATAGGCATAATCTTCCAGGTGAAGAAACACTTCTACCAACTTTCGTTCATGTTGCACAACTGCTGCTTTGTGTTGCGATTTTTTTCTTTAGGGTGTATGATGGTTACGTTGCTTTCAGTCATTTTGTCTGAGTTTTGTTATCATGTATTATTTTATTTTGTTCACACTCAAGAAACCTGAGAACTATTAATATACAAGTTGTTGACGTTCATTAGATGTATCTTTGAAGTAACTTTCCAAATAACGCTTTACTTGTCACTTTGCGAAGCATGGCATTTACGTGTTAGTCAGCTATAGTACTCTGTGGATACGGATGGTGTTGCTTTCAGAGTTAATGAAGACCTGAATTACGTGCATCATTTACTGCATGAGCTGTCCATAATGTGCTTCATATTGCAAAATCTTAGAGCGGGTTAACCATGTCCTGTAAATGCCACTTCAAACTTGAGAAGAGGCTCTCATACTTCGAAGATTTCCAACACAGTGAAATGCTGTAGCCGTTTGTCGAAGGCTTTGAATTTTCTTAGACACTGCTTATGGTAAAACTGTTTCACTCACAACGTTACATAGATTTTGTGCAGTGCACCACAGACATTCTGACACTGGAGGTAATACCGTAGCACTACATTTTCCACCTGAGAACTGTATCTTATTGGAATACTAACAAAATCATTCTCGTCAGTCAAAGGTGACAGTATTAATATCATAGTGAGAGTGACACCTACTATACTATGCACATCGGATACAAAGGGCGAAGGAGAAGCAGAGTTCTTGTTTTTCGAAATAAATACATCAAATCAGAAACTGCTAATTGGACTAATCTATAAACCTCCAAAAGTCGGTTCCATGTCCTCCTTTCAGTCTGCCCTGCCCTCGCTCGTGACACAGTATGAACACACAATCATTATGGGCGACACAAACATCGACTTACAGTTAAAATCTCCCTCTGCAGAAAAACTAAGGAGACTGTTCCACTCCAATGATATGAGTGTAACACCGCTGGACCCAACTCATCACACGCCACACAGCCATACACTCATAGATATAATAGCAACAAAGCGACCAGATAAAATAATTCGCGCCAATCAGACATCCGGTCCGGGACTCTCTGCTCATGACGTGATATTCTTAAATTACTCAATGCATACCACCAAAGAAAAATCTCACCTGGTAACCTACAGAAACCTAAAAATCTTAACCATGATGCTCTTCAAAAGGATTGCTCAGACATCCCTTGGCATGATATAAGCATTGAACCGACTTTAGACGGAAAAATTCGGGAATTATGTCGCAAAATTATTGCTCTGTATGATAAACATGCTCCTCAACGCACTGTCAAGGTAAAGAGAGCTCCCGCTCCGTGGCTCACCACTGCATTACGCCAGTTAATGAGTAAACGTGATGCTGCACATAGGGCCTTCAAGTGTAACCCAACTCCCGAGGCGTACGAAGCTTATAGGAAACTCCGAAACAGAACCAAGCAAAGCGTGAGGAATGCCAAAATCAGACACGCCCGCTCTGTCGTATGCGGCATATCAAAACCTGATGCACTGTGGAAAAAGCTGCGCAGTTTCGGTATAGGGAAGCGAAGATCTGACGCTGTTTATCAAGCGTCTGCGGAAAAATTAAACGATTTCTTCTCAACAGCTGTAAACTGTCACGCAACGACAAATTACCAGACCCAAGATATCACTCTCTCGAGAGACTAGTTATTCCTAAAACATGTCACTACCGGCAGAGTACACAAGGCAATTATGAGAATCTCTTACGAGGCAGCAGGACATGATGGAGTGAGCATTGGCATGATTAAGAACGTCGAGGACACTATTATTCCAGTTATCACAGACATCTTCAACCTGTCTCTTGTCAGTAGTACATATCCTAATGAGTGGAAGCAAAGTTTAATTCAACCTATACCCAAGACTGACAACCCTAAGTCGCCAGGTGACTACAGGCCGATCAGCATACTACCTGCAATATCTAAAGCCCTAGAATACATCGTCCATGAACAGTTGACGGATTATCTCAAAACTCATAACATCCATGACAAATATCAGTCAGGCTTTCGAAAGCACCATAGTACAGCAACTGCATTAATCAAAGTAACTGATGACATTAAACATGCTATGGACAGACGTGAAGCTACCATCCTAACACTGCTTGACTTTAGCAAGGCTTTTGATACAGTTGACTTTGATATATTACTAATTAAAATGAAACAGCTGAATTTCTCAAACAGCGCAATACACTGGTTCGACAGCTACCACAAAAACAGAAGTCAACAAGTCATTTGTGGGTCGGAAAAGTCTTCATGGAAAAACGTGCGCTCTGGAGTTCCCCAAGGCTCCGTCCTTGGTCCATTACTCTTCCCACTGTACATTAATGATATTTCTTCAGTGATCCATTCCTGCAACTACCATCTATATGCCGACGACATCCAACTGTACATAAGTGCAAGCCCCAAGAACATTGCTGACGCAGTAGCGAGTATGAACGCAGATCTTTGCTCTGTTTCTCGATGGGCACAGAACCTAGGTCTGAAACTAAACCCCAAGAAATCCCATGTCATACTTATATCTCATCCAAAGTTAATAAGCCGGTACTTTCACGAAACAGTCCCTCAAACACTCCTCAATGGTACCCAACTACCATACCAAGAAAGATTAAAAGACCTTGGAATAATCTTGGATGAACACCTAAACTGGGAAGAACAAACAGTCACAGCTTGCCGGGAATCGCTCTCCTCCCTACACGCAATTCAAAAATTTATAAAAATATTTCTAACCCATGTTAAACAAAAATTAGTCCAAACACTAGTCTTGCCTAATCTTTACTACTGTGATGTAGTTCAACACGGCACAAATAGTGAAAATTCTAGATGCCTCGAGCTAGTGATGAGTGCTTGCGTTAGATACGTGTGCAATATACGGTTGTATGGTCATATCAGTCCTTCATACTCCCAGCTATGTTGGATAAGCCCTCATAAGGCACGCGATCTCCACACGATGTGCTTACTTCATCGATTTCTTAGCCACTGGTGCCCCCAATACTTATCTTCTCACATTAAACACCTATCATCATTCCACAACCGCAATACCAGATCGGATACGTCTAGCATCTTGGCTGTACCTTTACATAACACAAAATCTTTCTCTGTGTCATTCTCCATCTCAGCCATACGACTATGGAACGCCCTCCCCTGTGATCTGCGTCTTATCCAGAACCACTCAACATTCAAGAGGGAACTCAAAACTTACATATTAGGGACGGTATAGCCACCATTGTTGTGCCCCTCTCACCTCTTTCTCCTCTCCATCATAGCTTCGAATTTTACCATTCTATTTCTCTTCCTCTAACCTATCTACCTCTTCCTATATCTCTTTCATCCCATTCTATCGTCTTATGTCTCTGCTCGATGAGAATAACTCACAAGCTGCAAGAACATAACGAGAAAATTCCCAACTAGCAATGGGACTGACATTCATAAAAGAAAATATGTTTACTTTCATATACATAGTCATTATTATTATTATTATTATTACTCTTGATTGTTATAATTATTTTTTGATTGTTATAATTATCATTCTGCTACTGTTATAATCTCTATCTTTTTCTTCAACATTAATACTGTATAAGACGTCATATGTCCTTAATGTTCTGTAGGAACTGAAATTCATTCAATCTGAGTATGCCTGGTTAGATGTAAGAGAGGGCTTGACGGCCCTAATCTTGCCAGGTAAAATAAATGCATAAATAAATAAATACAGTAAGAGGAGATGATTTAACGCTAGCCCAAGCAGTAGATCGAGCAAGAACAGAAACATCCACAACCTATCGTAAAGAAACGTTCAGTGTATCCGGTCGCCAGAGAGATTACTTGTTTTAGGTGTAAAAGGAGGGCATCACGCATGGAAGTGCAGTATGGAGAGATATATCAAGAAAAGAGCCGCCATGCTGTCGAGTTGCTGTGGATCAAAGAAACGGGCACACCTTCTTCCACCACCGCCGGGAAGGATAGAGGAAACTCGATGCAGAGGTCATCGCAGAGAATTTGCAAGCATGAAACAGACGGTGTGTAGTCAACGCGATGTTCAAGGTCATCCAGGTCCACGTGACAAGGTGAGACCCGTCATATATTACGTTCGTAAACAACCAGGACGCTTAATCCGATAGTGTAATGCTGATGCTACGTTAGCTAGTACGAAACTCAGAAACAGGGAACCGAAAGGGCGAACGAGGAATGCAGCTCACCTGTGCCACAAAGTACTCAATAGACTGCAAGGACATGAATGATTTCGTTAATATGTGACGCGCGCAGGGAAATGAGGAAAGCAGAAGTTTCATAGTAGATATTGCCGCTCAGGAAGTTTCATAGTAGATACTGCTGCTATGGTTAGCGTAATAAAGGAATCAGCATTGACGAATACGTGGGCAGTAACCTCGACAAAATATTGAAACTTAGAGGGATCAGTAAAGAAGCAACAGAGAAGCCTGGAGTTGTGTTGTAAATGGTGGGGATCCACAACGATGTGTGTGTGTGTGTGTGTGTGTGTGTGTGTGTGTGTGTGTGTGTGTGGAACAGAAGTTTCATGCAGTGTAGGACTGTTAGATGTCCCGTATGGAGGAATCTTAGGCAGAGACGTCTGCGGCAGTTTAAAAGCATTTATGGATTACGCAAGAGATGTATTGGTCAAGGGCAGACCAGCATGAGTACAGATGGAACAGGTGCCAAACGGTGGAATCAGGAGGCCAGGAGAGATTTGTGAGGAGAAGAGTAGTTTCTCCGTCAGATAGGATTGGAAAGAGATCCGAGAGAGAAGAGAGACGTCCGGAGTGAGGAGTCTGTAGTGATCCAGCTACATACAACTAACAAAATTAGAACCTAACCTGATATTCTATGTAGTTTAGTTATAAATCAAGACGTATGCAGTGATCGTGAGACAGCACTGCCACTAAATATTTGCCAAACTACCATAAAACACGGAGTCAATCCTGCTCGTAGCAAATCTGATGTTGTGTGGAAAAAAAGGAAAAAGGAAAGGACACTCACTCTTTGACTTCTGCTAACAAAAATTTGATCGTTTTGCCTAACATTTATCTATCTCAGCATACACAGTTAGGTGCGGTACAGCTGCATGCTGCGACATTTACTTCTAAGTGAACACATAGCGTTTATTTGCTCAGTCTGACACTTGTTGTTATGTTTACTCGCATCTGCGGTTATTGCACCAGCTGGGTGTAAGTAGTCTGCTGTCATTGGCTGTAGCATTCATCCTAATGGTGGACGCCACAATTCGAACAAATACATCGTCTGAATAATTGCACATTAAATTCATTCACAGAAATTACAGTGCACACATATCGCACACTCACCAAAAGATATTTAAAATAGCAGGCAGTGGCAGCAGCGCTAAAATTAAGAACGATATGGAAACAACTACACTAATAGAGGTGAACAATATCTACATTAATAACAAAATTTCGTAACATGACTTTTAATTTAAAGAAGAAGCAAATTATAGATTAGTTTCTTTGTCCAAGTTCCAAATATAAAGTTTACCATTTTAATAGTTTTTTAGCCATTCTTTGTCCAAGTCCCAAATATAAAGTTTACCATTTTAATAGTTTTTTAGCCGTGTCCGAGAGCTTCAACATCTACCCATATTTGTTACAATGCAGGCGGCGAGGCGCAATGTCGTCGGCAGCTTATCGTTGCAGACGGCGTGTTGACATCAGCTCCGTCATATGTAGATGCTCCAGTCATGTGGAATTTTATTTTCCACTCGATGACGCTGTCATCGATGGTGTATTATAGCCCACTGGATAATTGGACGTAGTTACAATTGTTGCCAACACTCAGCTTTGCACGAGCGATTTATCATGTCTCTCACGCACAACAATGAAGAAACGCAATTGTTTACAGTGTTTTAAACCTATTTCGATAGCGGAATTACAGACTGTTTGTTTATCACGCGAATAACGCGACCGCGAACCCGCCAGTGTTGGTGGTAGCATGCGCACTCATAATAAACAGCTTCTACACGCCTGTGGCACAATTAATAGTTAATGCACACGCTAAGCAGCGACGGCGCGAATATGAAGTTTTTTCCAGGACACCGTAACTACAATGTCGTGTGTCCATAGCTGCACTCACGCTCATAAATTAAGAATAATGCTGATACATGGAGAAGAAACGCTCTGGTGGGCGGTTTGCGGGTTTAAATCACCTCGGGTATGACCATGCATTGCACGGTGGCACTGACAGCAGTCCACATACGAAGAGGTGTGTTGGTGCATGTTAGAGTGCGGTGCAGCGAGTAAGTGTGCAGACGTTTTCAGACGTGCTAATGGTGACTGTGTGTTGAAAATGGCTCGAAAAACACATATTGATGACGTTATGAGGGGTTGAATACTAGGGCGACTGGAGGCTGGTCAAACACAGCAGGTCGTAGCACGGGCCCTCCGTGTGCCACAAAGCGTGATCTCAAGATTATGGCAATGATTCCAGCAGACAGGCAACGTGCCCAGGCGCCACAGTACGGGACGTCCACAGTGTACACCACCACAAGAAGATTGATATCTCACCATCAGTGCCCGCAGGCGGCCACGGAGTACTGCAGGTAGCCTTCCTTGGGACCTTACCGCAGCCACTGGAACACTTGTCTCCAGACGACTGAACACACATGGTTTATTCGGACTGAGATCTGCAAGGTACATTCCACTGACCCCTGCTCACAGGAGAGCCCGTAAAGCCTGGTCTTAAGAAGGCAGTACATGGTTATTGGAACAGTGGTCCCAGGTTGTGTTCACGGACGATTCCAGGTATAGTCTGAACAGTGATTCTCGCCTGGTTTTCATCTGGCGTGAACCAGGAACCAGATACAAACCCTTTACTGTCCTTGAAAGGGACCTGTATAGAGGTAGTGGTTTGATGGTGTAGGGTTGGATTATGATTGGTGCACGTAAGCCCCTGCATGTCTCTGACAGAGGAACTGTAACAGGTCAGTTGCATCGGGACGTCATTTTGCACCAGTATGTCCTCATTTTCAGGGGTGCAGTGAGTCCCACTTTCCTCCCGATGGATGATAACGCACGGTTCTACCGAGCTGCCATCGTGGAGGAGTACCTTGAAACAGAAGATACCGGGCGAATGGAGTGGCCTGCCTATTCTTCAGACCAAAACCCCATCGAACACGCCAGGGATGTTCTCGGTAGACGTATCGCTGCACGTCTTCAAACCCCTAGGTCACTTCAGGAGCTCCGACTGCAACTGGTGCAAGGATGGGTAGCTATACCCCAGCAACTGCTCGACCACCTGATACAGAGTTTGCCACCCTGTTGTGCGGCCTGTATACGTGTGCATGGTGATGATATCCCATATTGATGTCGGGGTACATGCGCAGGAAACAGTGGCGTTTTGTAGCACATGCGTTTCGGGACGGTTTTCTCAACTTTTCACCAATACCGTGGACTTACAGATATGTGTCGTGTGTGTTTCCTATGTGCCTATGCTATTAGCGCCAGTTTTGTGTTGTGCCAAGTTGTGTGACACCACATTCTACAAATATCCTTAATTTATGAGCATGAGTGTAGATTGTCGTAGTTACGCTACACACTTCGTTTGACTGTTTTACACAGTCCAACTGCTCTGTCCACTTTAATCGTTTTTATATTCCATTACAGAAAGGAGCAGAAAGATATCTCATCGTTAATCAGTTTCGTCCTCACCGACTGTTTCACGACAAGACATATTCACCATACTTAAAGCTCCTTCCGCCTTCTAGGCACAGACATGAGTGCCACACACGCTCTACTCGCACTATTCGACCCTCAAATTCGTTATTCTGATCGCTCTCGCTCTTCTTGTACAATATCTCAGTGTACATTTAACTTTGCAAAGTCATTCCAATCCTAATTAATGCCAAAAATGTTAAATGAAGAATCAAAATATTTTACATATTCAGTAGACAAGAAAACCTAATTACTAATTTCCAAAAAGGGAAGTAATATCAGTTACATGTTATTATTTTCTTTACATTATAGAACAAAATGAACACTATGAGATATCATCAGAAATTCATGTACAACTACGAAAAAAGAAAAGAAACAAGAAAACAGAAAAACCTCTTATTTAGGTCTTCACAAACCGCAAGAGGCGTAGGGAGCCGCATCTAAGGGAAACAAGGAACAAAAATAAGCAGGAAATGGGAAGTAAGGAGAGATTTTGTGAAGCTATTCGAATAGGCCCAGAATAGGTAAACAATTTTAAGGATTTATGTGCAGGACACCGATCTGACCGCAGGAATAGTGGAGAAGCATCAGTTGCAAACAGCAATATACAGGGTGAACATTGAGGAAACCGACAAACTGCAGGGGCAGATTCCTGACTGGAAATGGTAGAGAAAAGGTCCTATGAACATGTGTCCGGAAATACGTTGTTTCCATGGTATGTGGGGCTGACGAATGACAGTTCCTCTGACCACGTGGCGTGTGTTCCATGTGTGTTGTAGACTGTGTGATTGATGTAGCGTACTTTAAGCAGGAGACTGGTCTGGCGTTCGTGCCGGATACAGGTACACGGCGAGATGGGGTTTGTGTACGATCAAGCAGTTGGAAACGGTCGAGAGACAGTGGCTATACCAAAACAAGTACACTCACAGATACCACACACATCACACAAAATTTCAATCCATTTGTGGACGTTAGTGTCATGGAGAGTCCTTTCAGACATACGAACGTGCAAAGAGGCAGCGGACTGTGCGTACACCATATTTAAAGGACCGGGTTCTTTAGGATACTTAGGCAAACCCTATTACAAGCTCCAGGCAAGTAGCGCGCCAACATTGTGTTAGCCAAAACACAGTTATGTGAATCCAGCTTGATACTGCATCCCATGGAAGCCACTCTGAACATCTATTGCGACGTGGACGCGCTGCAGCTCAAGTTCTGTTCCAGGACGATTTGTTGACGTCGCATGCACACTTTCCATTTCCAGACACATGTTCATAGGACCTCTTTTCCTCCATTTCCAGCGAGGAATTCGTGCCTGCAGTTCGACGGTTTTATTAATGTTCACTCTATTCTTGTCTGCATCCTTGGTGACCGTACTCGAAACTCTTGCGTCACGGGTATTTAGACTATCACGGACGAAGAAGTTATATAGGTTATATAAGAATGTCTCAAAGTGAAGGTACCTGTCATGTGGGAAGGCGTGTGTCGCGATATACGTAGTACAGTTTCAGTGGACCAAGCGACAAGGTCGCAAATTAGATTAAAGAAAATGCTTCGAGTTGGTCACTTACACCACGTAGAAAGGACTTCGATTACTGAATAATGTGTATTGCACATCATGATCTATTTCACCCGGCAAGACGAAGATTAAACTGCTGTGAGATGGTGAAACTGAAAAATTAAGTTGAAACTAGAGGCGCAAGCAAAGATGATAAATATCCGGAATTATCGACTACCAGAGCTACAAAAGGAAACCCTCCAAAACGAGATAGATACAGAGTTAAGGGACGATATCATTATGCAGCGTACAAGTGGGAGGAATTTCCCGTTATATTTTATTCGAAAGAAGATGGACGCTTCATGGAAGCACAACTGGAAAATAGTTGCGGACCACTGGAAGTTAAATGAGAACTGTATTAGCACTGTATTTGTGCTACCTGGTATTCATGAGATTTTAGATAGCTTAGGAAAGCTTCACTAGTTTAGGCTATGCAAATGGTTGCCATCAGATACTGCCGAATGACGATGACAAAGAGAAAACACAAGGACATTACAAATGCAAAAGATCACCGGTGGGAATAGTAGTCAGTAAAAAACATTCCGTCTTCAGGTCACAAGTGGCCCATCGGGCCATCCGACCGCCGTGTCATCCTCAATGAGGATGTAGATAATACATTGCTAACTGTACTTCATGACACAAGATACATATAGTGCTGATGTGGTTGCATTCGGAGCTATGTTAAAAGAGCTAGAGAAGCGTTTCAGGCGTTCTGATGGAACATTTAAAACTGCTGGTTGACAAGTGCGAGTTGCTGTGGAAAGAGATAATTTACTTACGGCACATGATTACGACAGAAGCATTAAAATCCCACCCACAGAAGTGAACACGATAAAAGAGTATCCAAGACCCAGTACCAAAAAGCAAAGAGCTTTGTAAGTGTTTTGTCATTTTACCGTCGTTTTACCAAGGACTTGACTCGGACAGTAAAACCGGTAGATGAATTACTGAAGAAATGAGCAAACAATGAGTGCTCGACTCAGCAGTAAGCATATTTCTAGGAATTAAAATAGAAAACAGTTAGACCCAGTCTTATAGTACCTTGGTTTTTAGGAAGCAGTTCATAATCGCAATACTTGCTAAGAAGCAGTCGATCGGAAAAGTAGGACAGGATTTGCATCGAGAATGCTGAACCGGGCCTAACGACGATATAGTACGATCGATTAAGAAGTCTTGGCCATAGTGTGGGCAGTGAAGCGTTACCCGTACACAGAAGAAAATTTATTGTACACATTGATCACAAACGACTGAATTGGATGACGCATTTAAAAGATTTTTCACGAAGATTTATGAAATTCGGGATTAAACTGGCAGAATACTGGTTTGATAAAATATGCAACAGGGAATCGCGAAACACAGTAGCAGATGGATTGTACGCATACCAGAAAACCCAGCTGCTGTTTGTGAAAGAGGTTGATGGAGAAGCGCTAGAAGACCAGTAACCTGTGTTTAGTGAAGAGGAGAAACGAGCCATTCTGAAGCAATTTCATGACTTGCCTGTAGGATGACACCAAAGGAATCAGCCTCACATCTGACATTATTGAAAGGTATAGATCGTGGAGAGGAACGAAGAAAGACACAGATGAGTACATTTGAAGTTGCAAGAGTTGGTATAAGAACAAGATACCGCATAATAAGGTGAAATGCTTGACCAAGTACTCGCTCGATGTGATGTCGACATAGTTGGACCGCTTCATATGACAGAGAAACGGAATAGACATATCCCAGCTTTTACAGAAGTTTTTGTAGCACAGTTTGTAATGCTACAGGATGCTGACGTAACAACACGAGCCTTAGTACAACGAATAATTTGTAATTATGGAATATTGCGAGTATCATTGAGTGATAAGGAACAAACTTCCTAAGTAACATTCTAAAGAGAGTTCGATCTTACACATACCATCCGCAAACGAATGGAGCACTCGAGATAATGCCTAGAACTCAAACAGAATACGTACCCATTACGTGGGAACGAAGCAGGAACACTGCGATGATTGGATGCATTATGACACTTTTGTATAGAACACTTCACCGTATTCATCAACTTGGTTCACTCCTTTCAAGCTATTTTTCGGGAGAATATGCAAAATTCCCAGTATCTTAGAGTGGGATCTGCCAAAGTACAAGACAACTGCAAAGATTACGTAACGGAAGTAATGGAATGGACGCGCAAGATGTATCAGATGGAAAGGAGTTTTAAGGAAAGTAAGGAGAAGAATAAAGAATATCATGATCGCACTCCAAACCAAAAGAAATTTAAAGCAGGAGTCAAGGTACTGTTACACTACGAAAGGGTGTGACAAGAGGGCGGTCAAAGAAACTGACAAGCTCGTGGAGAGGACCTTTCCGTGTCGTAAGGACTTGTGAAGCAAATGTCGCACTCCAATTAATGAATAAGAAGATCATAAGAGAACACGCACACAGGTTAAAGGAGATCATTCAACTTCAGACATGTGCGGTTGTGGTAAAATCGTGTCCATTTTTCCGAAATACGGTGGAGAACGATTGGGTTAACTGAGTTAAGACGTTCTTACGTACGGTAAGTCTAAAGGTATACGTGAGAGACACACTGTGATCGGTCCTCAGAGACAGACCGACACCCTGGTACTTTTAGGCCTACAAAAAACAGTAACATAAACTGAGCGATCCATTTGGAACACACACATTTACGTCTATGCTTCACAAACCACCACCACCCTCGTAACTATAGTAGTCAGGTTCAGACCTCTCAGGTGCAGTATCCAGCGCAGAAAGTGGGAAGAAGTAAAATACTACGACCATCTGCGTGTGAAATGTGATCCAGCTCATGGGAAAATCTCACAAGATGGGCACCTCGTAAAGTGAAATTATTTTTTACCCCAGTGCTTCGTCACTAGTTACACAGGATCGCAGATGAAGGATGGAAAATATGTGATTAGCTTATTATAAATATTTGTGTTACAGGCAGTATTAATTGTATCACTGGATAAATTCATGTGTGTATCTGTGTTTACATGTTAAAAGACAACTTCTACAAGTAAGAGGTGCATAATTAGTGAACATTATTTGAGGAAAAATCTTCGTCCAGCATGTGAGGTGTAATGAACCATGAAGGGTTTCCAGAAAAAAAGCAAAATAATCAAAATATGAATGCTACCACAAAGCCATATAACTTAGACAGAAACGTACAGTGAAAGCCGCTCTCTTCAGTCCATTAAGAGGGCATACGCGCTGAGAAACCGATGATACCAGGCTCACTGATCGCGCATTGGAAGTAAAAAGCGATGCAGTCACTAACCATGTGTAAGTAAACAGCTGCAAATGCCGTATATAGAAACCCTCTAACTTTAGAATTTCAGTGAACTGAAGACTTCCAGAAAAAGACAAGTTCCAGCTGGCCTCAGACAAACAAGCCTTCAGCAATTACGTGTGTGCGCTAAGAAGGATTTACAAATCTTGCCTGTTCATACATCTCAACTAGGGTTATTTGTCCCCATCTTACGTTTTTTTTACTTGTTGCTGTTTCTGTATGTGACTTTCATTGTACATGAACGTAGGGGCTCAGTTAGAAGAACAGAATCTGGTACTTCCAAGATTCATAGTCTGTAGTAGTCTTAGCAAAGTTGTAGTCTGGGGTTGCTATTGATTATGGTAATTAATTGGAGAATTCAGTAAGCCTCACCTATGTTTTACACTTACCGAAGTTATAAGTTAATATCTGTGCTTTTCTGCATGTTTATTGCAAATATGTTGAGACGATATTCTTCAGTCGGTCGCCTCTTTGCTGTATCGACGTCGGGTGACGACTAGTTACTTCGTTGCGATGTATGACGTCGATCAATTAATCGTATTCCGATTGGCTGTTGCTCCTTTAAAAATTAATGGCTCTTAATGTTTGCAGTTCATGCTGTATCCGGAGATAACAGTTCCGAAGTCAATGTTTATAGACACTGTGCACTTTAATAGTTCACTGGTCGCTACTTAAAACACTGTCAAAATTCTGAATATTACCCAGCTACATGGTATAATAGTCACTGAAAAGAGGTTATCATTATAAGTCTTTTAATATTTAAGTTATTAGAGTTCGTTAACACGGTACATTCACTACAAAGTGCTACGAAACAACGGCGCACAATTTGCAGCAAACCTAATTCCTTTTGCATAAGCCTCTACTGTTCTTCTCGGTAGCTGCGCTGTCTCCAAAACTGTCTGAAAAATGTTAGCTCTACTAATGGTCTATGGCAACAATATGGTCGACAGTAGTGATAGATTTTAAACCCTTTATTTACACTCTTGGTGTAAAGTATTCACTGATAAGGCTAGATTCAAGTCTCTCACATAGTTCGAATTTAACTAAAATAGATTGTTACTCATACTAGTTCTCCTAGATTGTTAAATTTTCCTAGTGCTGTAACCAAGCAACACTGTCCAGTGATGCAAAACGTTTCACAGTTGGCAAAAATTTAATGTAGCAGTCCAACATATTATTCTCCTCATATATATTTAAGGAACTCGGAAGATTAAGACGGTGCACAAAAGTAATCACTAAATCCGTCAACACTGTCCTGCTAGCCAGTCGTTCACATGAGTCCATAATCACTGTGTTCCTGTAATATAATCTTCACAGAATTAATTAGTAATTACTGTCATAAATGTCATGAACTGAACCCACGAGTGAAGAAAACTAAGTGTACCCATTACAAGCGAATACTTCTGAATTAACAAAGTTTCGTAATTAACAGTTTTTGAATTCACTAATTATATCATTACAATTGTACTAACAAGTTCTATGTAATGGGCAATGAAATTCAATGGGAATAATCTTATTTTGAATCTCAAATTAAAGTCCACTAACTGGGTTACACGTACACTATTTCATTGTCATTATCACAGTTTTGGAAAACTTTGGGAGGCCAAAAAACGTAGCAGATGATACAGGATAATCAACTAACTTGGTTTCAACACAAAGAAGCAATAAAAAGTTGGCCAGTAAGCCAACCCAAAGTCTCATTTCCATATCATGACTGGTTTTATGCGGCCGCCACGAATTCCTCTCCCGTCACAACTTCTTCATCTCAGAGTAGCACTTGCAACCTGCCTCCTCAATTATCTGCTGGATGTATTCTAATCTCTGTATTCCTGTGTACAGTTTTTGTCCTCTACTGCTCCCTCTAGTACCATACAAGTCATTCCCTGATGTCTTAGGAAATGTAGAATCATCTTGCCCCTTCTCCTTGTCAGTGTTTTCCTTTCCTCTCCAATTCTGTGCATAATCTCCTCATTCCTTACCCAAGCAGTTCATATACTGTAATTTAAACTTTCGTCTGTTTCACCAAATCTCAAATGCTTCGTTCCTCTTCTATCCCGGTTTTTCCACAGTCCGTGTTTCACTACCATAGAATACTGTACTCCAAACGTACATACTCAGGAAATTCTTCCTCAAATCAAGGAATATGCTTGATACTAGTAGACTTCCCTTCGTCAGGTGTGCGCTTTTGCCAGTGCTAGTTTACTTTTGATGTCCTCCTTGCTCAGTCCGTCATTGGTTATTTTGCTGTCTAGGTAGCAGAATTCCTTAACTTCAGCTACTTCGTGACCATCAATTCTCATGTTAAATTTCACGATGTTCTTATTTCTGCTACTTCTCATTACCTTCGTGTTTCTTCGATTTACTCTCAGTTCATATCCTGTGCTCATTACATTGTTCATTCTATTCAACAGATAGCACTATTATCAAAGAATCGTTTCATTGATATACTTTCACCCAGAACTTTCATTCCACTCCTAAATCTTTCTTTTATTTCCACCATTTTTTCTTCGATATGCAGATTTAACAGTAGGCGCGAAAGGCTGGCTTATAACGTTTGTAATCCGAGCAATTCGTTCTTGGTCGTGCGCCCTTATTATTCCCTCTTAGCTTTTATAGATATTGCATATTACCCGTCTCTTCCAATAGATTATCCCTATTTTCCAAAGAATTTGGAACAATTTGCACCATTTTACATTGTCAAATCCTTTTTCCAGGTTGGCAAATCCTATGAACTTATCTTGATTTTTTGGTCTTGCTTCCATTATCAACAGAAACGTCAGAATTGCCTCTCTGGTTCCTTTACCTTTATTAAAGCCAAACTGATCGTCATCTAACACATCCTGAATTTTCTTTTCCATTCATTTGTATATTATTCTTCTCAGCAATCTGGATGCATCAGCTGTTAATCTGATCGTGCGATAATTCTCGCGCTTGTCAGCTGTTGCAGTCTTCGGAATTGTATGGATGATATGTTTCCGAATGTCAGATGGTATTGTAAGTAGGCTGTTTATGTTTTCTCTATGTAAGTAGGCTGTTTATGTTTTCTTATTGGCAACGTTACGTAGCGCTCAATATGAAAATCACTGGCTGTGCTGTGTGCAGTCTGTGGCTGCTTTGCATTGTTGTAATACTCGCCATTGTAGTGTTAGGCAGCTGGCTGTGAACAGCGCGTAGCGTTGCTCAGTTGGAGGTGAGCCGCCAGCAGTGGTGGATGTGGGGAGAGAGATGGCGGAGTTTTGAAATTTGTCATGAACCGCTATATTTATATATGATGATATCAAGGTAAATACATTGTTTGTTCTCTATTAATATCTTTCATTTGCTAACTATCCCTATCAGTAGTTAGTGCCTTCCATAGTTTGAATCTTTTATTTAGCTGGCAGTAGTGGCGCTCGCTGTATTGCAGTAGCTTGAGCAGCGAAGATTTTTGTGAGGTAAGTGATTTGTGAAAGGTATAGTTTAATGTTAGTCAGGGCCATTCTTTTGTAGGGAATTTTGAAAGTCAGATTGCGTTGCGCTAACAAAATATTGTGTGTCAGTTTAAGCACAGTCATGTATAATTGTTTAAAGGGGACGTTTCAGTATGTCGCTAGATTCAAGTATTCTGTACACCAATTTGAATAATCATTTTGTTTCCTCTCCCCCCCCCCCTCCCCCCCATGATTGTAGAAATTCTGATGGATTGTTATCTATCTCTTCTGCCTTAATTTTAACTTAAGTTCAAAGATCTTTTAAATTCATATTCTAATACTGGATCCCATATCTCTTCTGAGTCGACTCCTCTGTTTCTTCTTCGATCACATCAGACAAATATTTCTCTCATAGCGGCCTTCATGTACTCTTTCTATCTATCCGCGCTCTCCTCTGCATTTAACGGGGGAATTCCCGTTGCACTCTTTATGTTACCAACCTTGCTTTTAATTTCATCGAAGATTGATTTGACTGTCCTATATGCTCTGGGAGTCCTTCCAACAATCATTTCTCTTTCTATTTCTTTACGTTGTTCATGCAGAGATTTGGTCTCAGCTTCGCTGCACTTCCTATTTAGCGACTTGTATTTCTGTATTCCTTCTTTCATCGATCAAATGAAGTATATCTTCTGTTACCTATACTTTCATCGCAGTTACCTTATGTGAAGCTATGGTTTTCTTTCCAACTTCTGTGACTGTGCACCTTTTTACACATGCCAGTTCATCTTCAACTGTGCTCTCTATTGAGCTATTCCGAATTTCTGTACCTGTAGTCTTAGTGAACTTGAAGCGTATCTCGTCATTCCTTAGAACTTTCATATCCCACTTCCTTGCGTATTGATTCTTCCTGACAAATCTCTTGAAGTTCAGCCTATTCTTCATCACTACTACATTGTGATCTGAGTCTTTATCTGCTCCTGCATACGCCTTAGAGTCCAGTATCTTATTTCGGAATCTCCGTCTCACCATGATGTCTAACGTATTCCCCTTATCACCCGGCCTTTTCCATGTACGTGTCCTTCTATCGTGATTCTTAAATAGAGTATTCGCTATTACTAGCTGAAATTTATTACAGAACTGAATTAGACTTCCTCCCCTCTCATTCCTTGTGCCAAGCCCATTTCTCCTGTAAATATTTGTTCTGTTCCTTCCCCTACAACTGCATTCCAGTCGCCCCATAAGTATTATATTTTCATCCTCTTTTACATACGGTATTACCCCATCAGTATCCTCATATACTTTCTCCATCTTCAGCTTGCGACGTCAGCATGCGTTCCTCAGCTTTCATTGTCGATGTTAGTTTAGTGTCGCTTCAGATCAACCCTATCACTAAACTGTTCATAGTAACACACTTTCTGTCGTATCTCCCTATTCATAACGATTCCTACTCCTGTTATACCATTTTCTCCTGCTGTCGATATTATCACATACTTATCTGACTGGAAATCCTTGTCTTGTTTCCCTTTCACTTCACCGACCCCTACTGTATCTACATTGAGACTTTGTGTTTCCCTTTTCAGACTTTCCAGCTTTCCCACCTCACTAAAGTTTTTTACATTCCACCTCTGTCTCGTAGAACATCATCCTTTCATAAAACTTTGAACATAGCTGATAAGGTTCAGTGACCGTGTCAGAATTATATTAGAACAAATGAGCCCTCGGTCACAAATATTAAGTGAAAATTGACCGGGTTTCGACGCTACTATGAGCGTCGTCTTCAGAATTAAACTAACTGTTCTAAAACATAATACATAATAGGTATACAAGATGTTATACTTATAAACTAAAGTGTGTACTGACTGGAAAGAGATGCAGTACTTACAAGTCACATTGCAAAAAAATCTAAGCCGGAAAGGCGACGTCATGAAAAGTTGTAAATAAGATAAGATGGCGAGCCGCTAAGGGCTGCTCGTACCTGAGTGAACACGGGTTGTGAGCTTTTGAGTACGTTGCGATGCATTTCACGTTAGGATGTGATTTTTCAAATTCTTCTTTAGTACCGTTGACATCTATGAGTGAGGTCTCGAACCTTACATGTTATGTTCATAACGTGATGGAAACAAATGGTTCCATAAATCGAATTTTGATGTGCCAGACGGCTTTACTACGTCCTGTACAGTACTGTACATCGAGTGGTCTCGGTCGTTTATTCTGGGGGAGGGGACCAAACAGCAAGAGCACGGTCCCCATTGGATTAGAGAAGTATGGGGAAGGAAATCGGCAGTGCCCTTTCAAAGGAACCATCCCAGCATTTGCCTGAAGTGATTTAAAGAAATAACGGAAAACTTAAATCAGGATGGCCGGACACAGATTTCAACCGTCCTCCTCCCGAATGCGAGTCCAGTGTGTTGCCACTGCGCCACCTCACTCGGTCAAGTACTCTTATTGCACTGATGTACTGTTACGTCGGTTCTTGGTAGAATATTTTACATGTTACGAATGAAACACACACAACACTTATATTTCACGATACTGTAGAATATTAAATCAGTGCTGTGTTTCTTTTAGTTATACTTCTGATATCATTATCACTCGCCGAGCGAGGTGGTGCAGTGGTTAGCACACTGGACTCGCATTCGGGAGGACGACGGTTCAATCCCGCGTCCGGCCATCCTGATTCAGTTTTTCCGTGATTTCCCTAAATCGCTCCAGGCAAATGCTGGGATGGTTCCTTTGAAAGGTCACGGACGACTTCCTTCCCCGTCCTTTCCTAATCCTATAGACCGATGACCTCACTGTCTGGTCTAGCCGGCTGGTGTGGCCGAGCGGTTCTAGGCGCTACAGTCTGGAACCGCGCGACCGCTACGGTCGCAGGTTCGAATCCTGCTTCGGGCATGGATGTATGTGATGTCTTTAGGTTAGTTGGGTTTAAGTAGTTCTAAGTTCTAGGGGACTGATGACCTCAGCAGTTAAGTCCCATAGTGCTCAGAGCCATGTGAACTGTCTGGTGTCTTCCCCCAAACAACCCAACCAACCGCTGATGATGATCATTATCACTCCACATACATCTATCTCTACATGACTACTATACAATTCACAGTTAATTTCTTGACAGAGGATTCATCGATCAGCCTTCAAACTATTCCTCTACCCCTCACTCTCGAACAGCGCGGGAAAAACGAGCAGTTAAGTCTTTCCGTCGAGCTCTGATTTCTTTTATTATAAGACAATAATCATAACCCCTCATTTAGGTTGGTGCCAGCAAAATGTTTTCGCATTTGGAGGAGGAAGTTTGTGGTTGAAATATTATGAGAAGATCCCGCTGCAACGCAAAATGGCTTTGTTTTTGTATTTGCCACCACAATACTGTGATATTCTCTCCCCTGTTTCGCACTCTGACCTTCTTTGGACTTTTTCGATGTCCTCTATCAGTCCTACCTGATACGTACCCCAAATCGTGTAGCAACACTCTCGTGTAGCTCTGTATGTCATCCGTCATGTTCTACCAATAAATGTTAGGTTCACTTTTCCCAGAATGTTATCTATGTGATCGTCCCAATGTACCAGGAGATAAAGATTTTCTACAATGAAGACATGATTTAAAATAAATGTAAAGTATTTATAAGGCCATACAGAATACATCATCTATAACATTAAGGAAAAGTTAGTACAAAATTTTTGGACATTTTTGGTAATTAGTACTGAATGTAGGCAAGCACAGGTGAGGTTGTAGCTATAGGAAGCTACAACATAACTTTAGTGCTTCTCGTCTCACCTTACATTTTCCCATGACACTCTTATAAATTTTGGGCAGGAAAGTAAACAGCTGATCACCCGCAAATGAGGGTCACAAATTCAAGGCATATCAGATGGTCACCTTTCCTTTTTCGTAATGGCTCCGATGTTTTGTAATGTAATAGCACAGGATACAGTGCGGTCGAAAATGCTCGCCATTCATCTCAGTCAGAGCAGTAATGCGGCTTCTCTGTCACTGTCACAGGACTGACATCGACCAGTAGAGGTGAGTCCCCGCAGTACGTGAGCCGACAGAACTCCTCGCTCACGCTCCAGTCCAAACACGTGAGTCCGCGTGCAGAAATACGTTCTTTCCACTGCACAGTGGTTACACGTGGTGAAAGTACAAGGCAGGAAGTAGACTCTGGTAGACATGATGTCCAACAACGTTCACGAAAATAGCAACATCATGAAGATACGAAAAAATGAAATGAAGTTTACCGGACTGATTACGTGGGAAACTGTGCATATTTGACCAACATTACAGGACTCAATATGATCTCTGGCTTGGTGTATTTAGTATTGAATAATAATACTATTAATTATGATCACCATCATTAGCATTAGATGTTGTATATCTACTGTCCGACAAAGTCTTCCCCTACACTTCACCATTCGTTACGGTGTTGAGCCATAAGCAATCATTTGGATTATTCATGGTTTCTGCTATCTGTCACGCATTGGGCACACTTTCCTTAGAATTTTGTTGGAATACAACAATATAATGACTTCTGTAGTACACGATCGCTGAAGTCTTTGTTAATCCTGTCGCTTGTTTTCCTGTGCCTCCCAGCAACTGCACACATGCATCTCTCCATTGCTCCCAAAGAAATCCTCAGGTTTTGAATGTTTTCGCATTAAAGGTCCATGTGTCAAAGCCATAAAACAAAAGACGTTATATTTGTTGTAAACTTTCTGTTTCAGACATATTAGAGCTTTCTGTAAGTTTCCGAATTCTTTCACACCATTATTAACCTTCAGTATGACGTTGTTCGTCTGTTTTTCATCTGTTCATCCAGTCGTAGCATTCAGCTACCTAACATGCGAAAACTGAACAACTTCCTCTGTGACTTCATTTGTAATTTCTATAATTTCCTTTCAGTTTCTCATTTAAATTATTTTAAATTTATTGTGATTGTTTAGCAAGTCTACCCTTATACAAACAGGGTGTAACATAATAGTACTTTTCAACTTCGAGGGATTAGAGAGCAGGGGTATCCTACCTTCTCCTCTGATAGAAGACTTAGGGAAGCCACAATTCACTGATGAAAGAACTTATTTAACTTGAAGGTTAATAAAAAGTATTAAAAATGAGAAAAACTTCTTTAAGTCATTGGTCACTTCAATTTCAAAACGTAGTTTATAAGCAGAAATCATAATAAAATTCAAAAGAAAAAGTAATTAGTAGCGGGAAAATGTAGAAAATAGCGCCCTGTTAGTATTCTTTCGCAGAACACGTATTCACTTCCCGCAGAACACCAGTGCTCAGGAGAATACCCTTTGGGAAACCTTGTTACAGGGGTTATCTTGAGGAACATATTGCGCATCGGGTAGAGAACGACTATAACGACGCTGCATGGAAGTTCCAGTGGCAAATGGCTGCAGCTGGACCGTTGTTCTAGCAGTGTAGGTGAATTTGTGTGCTATATAGTGCTGTTGCGACAGGCGTGGCCGCTGTTGATTGGCGTCAGGATCATTGCCAGAGGTCTCGCTTACGATTTGTTGGCATACAGGTTGAAGTTAGATACCATAAGGATGGCTTGGCCTGCCGGAGTGGCCGAGTGGTTCTAGGCGCTACAGTCTGGAACCGCGCGACTGATACGGTCGCAGGTTCGAAACCTGCCTCGGGCATGGATCTGTGTGATGTCCTTAGGTTAGTTAGGTTTAAGTAGTTCTAAGTTCTAGGAGACTGACGACCTCAGAATTTCAGTCATATAGTGCTCAGAGCCATTTTAATCCTTCCCATTACTACCCAATTAATGCAATAATTGACCGTGATCGTTAATGCCTAATGAATTTGATTTTGGACAAGGCTATTGTCTCCGAAAAATATTTGACCAGCCAGTGGAGAAAAGTGTGCAAGTTATTCTAATGAACAGCCTATTCTACTGCAAAACCTTCTACTAATATGGATTTCGTACGGTATTTAAAACCGTGTCGTCACTCACGTAAAGTACGAAACAAAAATAGGTACCACATAACTCAAAGAGTCCACAGCAAATGTAGTTGAAATAATGCAGAAATTAATTAATATGATCTACATCCCGATTGGGTACTGTCTGATCAATATGTAAGCGATAATACAGACGGCAATGAAAACGAAACTGTTTAAGAGAATTTGTGGCAACAAAAGGTTGACAAAATTTTTTGACAAGCACAACATCATACGAACTAATAACGAACAAAAAAGACAAGTGTCTTATGTAGTTAATATTCAGATTTGTTAATTCGGAAAAGATATTCAAAATCGTTAATGAAAGGTAAAAGACTGAATTGTGTAGTTCGTGTGTTGCGACAGTAATTTACTTAATGTCAGATTTACATGTTGTTACATTCTCTATATTTCTGGATATTGCAAGCTACGCACTTTGAGTGGATTGGAATTTCTATTAACATTTACTGGCGTGAATAAACAAATAGTGGCTTTCAATAGATTCGCAACTCCGAAATACGATCCGAGTCAGAACACAACAGCATTATTACAACAGACACAGAGATGAAATCTATTAACTTAACTTATTCTTTTCTTCAGTTTGAGATCGTCAGAAATACTTCAGTGTTAGTTGCGTTACTTGACTTTATCTTTATTTAACTGAAAAGACTAACTTTTCCTCTGAATATTAATAAACAACATAGATAATGTACTGAGGCTTCATTATCAGATACTTTCAGCTATCCTCATTGCAAACAGACAAAGCTGGCAACGATAGCCTTTTAATAGTCTTCTTTTAGCTTCAATAAACGATGCTGGCGTACTCAATAGCCGGAAAGGAACGGGACCCTAAGGAAGTGAAAATAGTGGGACAATGATAATATTAGGAATCTATGTCATTCGGTAATGCCTCACAAAATTTTAAATCTCAATGAAAATTAAACGATATTACAACTCGTTGTAGATGTTAAGCCGGCTTCTTCGTGGTCGTCGACAATGTCCCTGTTGCTCCATGTAATATTTCGAGCGCCGCTTGATCACCAATGACGAGTAATGGGGGAGGACCTTGATGTTATTGGAACCTATTACATCCGCCCTGCCATGCTCTTGGTGACCTGAAAGTAACAATTACGTCTCACATAGGCCCCGCTTTCCACAGTACACATAACTTGGTGAGGTTACTCTCATGTCTCCAGTCGATTCAGGCATCTGCACGCTCAGCTCTGACGTCACACTCGCCTCCAGAGACAGCGCTCCTAATCAAGTTTATGCTCTCTGTTAACGATAAAGCTTTTCCTAACTTTCCCTAACAGCATTAATCCAGAATAATTACGCCATAACACAGAATAATTTATACAGGTTACGATACATATTACATTTCTAATTAACACATAGCATCTAAAGGTTTACAGAGTAAAATAAGTACATCAGATTTACAACAGATATAAATTACAAAATTTTAGGTAGAACATCTGTATTAGAGTATCACAGATGATATCGATGGGGGTCGATTTCTGTCCTCAGCAATTTCTTTATGGTACTGTCAATGGTCGATCGAGACGTAATTGTATCATTTTTAATGGATAAGCACAGAGGCAAAGAGTAATAACCCCCCACCCTTGGGAACAACACACTGAAGTCATGCAGAACAACTTCCAGCCTTCATAAGTATCATTAGCATAGCTACTAGCTATCTGGCACACTCTAACCTTCAAGAAAATAAGGTGGCTGTCACATGATCATGAAGTTCAATCAAAATGTCATCAACAACCTTGTCACATTCTTGCATTACGTCATCAAGCCAATATCACCACCCCTCTTCTTCTTCTTCCCCTCCAACTGCCTTGGTTGTCTGGTTTTTATACTACACTGTTATGGGCCCGAGAGGGGGAAGGGGATGTGGTGTTTTCTTTTTTTAATGTTCCCACTGGGCTAATTCTATGATGTTGGATCCTGATTAGTTGTTTCATTTTAGTACCACATTGTGATTTGCTGGAGATGTTTGGGAGGGATGGGAGTGGTGGGGAGGAGAAGAGAGTTGGAGTGGGTGTTTCTTGATGAAATCATACAAGCATGCATCAAGGTCATTGGTGATGTCATGCATGACTTTCATGATCATGAGGTGATAACATGATGAGCTTGAAGGTTAACTGAAGGTCAAAGTGTGCCAGGTACTTGGTAGCCTTAATATTACTGTCTCATTGTGAAAGGAAGAGACTCTAATAGCTTCTTCAAATATACTATTTAAAGTTGAAGCAGCTATATT
Source organism: Schistocerca piceifrons (assembly GCF_021461385.2). Classification (NCBI taxonomy): domain Eukaryota; kingdom Metazoa; phylum Arthropoda; class Insecta; order Orthoptera; family Acrididae; genus Schistocerca; species Schistocerca piceifrons. The sequence goes on along the minus strand of NC_060138.1, from coordinate 1,222,437,034 downwards.
AATAATTAGATCCACGTGACTGCCAAATTGCTGCGATGTTGATTACTATATTTCAACTGCTGTTACAATTAGATCCAGTTGACTACCAATTTGCAGGGATGTTGACTGCTACATTCCACCTTCTGTTGCAAAACATTCCAGAAGAAGAGATCCCCAGCGGTAGAACGCACTTTATGAAACCATGTATACAGTACTGTAGGTTAAGATAGCAGGTATCATACATTGTAGCTATTCGGGCCGCCGAGCTCCCGTTTGCGACCTATTGACAAAAAGTGGAATCATACTGACTGCAGAAACCTGTTCTAATACCCAACATAAACAGGTTAGATTGGAATTTGCTGAACGATTTACGTCATGGACATGAGAACAGGACAAAGTGATCTCCAGTGATGAGAAGTTCAATTTACATTATCCATATCGATTTCACTACGACTTCCATGATCTGAGAACAGAGCAAGAGTTAAGAATGGGCAGAAATTTTGGAGCTGGAAATGTTATGAATTGAGCAGCCTTCTGCACTAAAGGTAAATGAGGAATTTCGTGGGCGAAAACTAGCATGAACTCTAGTATCTACACTGAGATACTAGAGACAGAATGCTTTAAAATGTATAAGGACCTACGCGACGAAAATCTAATGCTCCAACAAAATAATGCGCCGGTGCATGTTTCTGCTACAACGTGAAAGTGGTTTGAAGATACAGGTATCGACGTTTTGCCCTGGCCTGCACGTAGCCTGGGAAACCTTTGGAGAGTACTTACAAGACGTGTTTATGGCACTGAAAGGCAGTTTGAGCCCGTATGTGAGATGGAAAGCACGATACTGCGCTATGATTTCGCTGCAAGAACTACAAACGCTAACAAAATGGATGACGAAGAGAATTTCTTAGGTAATTAGGAAGAACGGAGGTTGGAAGAAGTACTAACAATGCAATTACAGAACAGGACGGAGACTGCCTTTATACCAGTTTCCAAGCAGGAAATGCCAACGACTAATTTTGTTACACGTGTTGTCAAACAAACTATGTAATTCCTTCATGACTGTTTATGTCTTATATGGCTCTATTTTCTTCACAATAAATTCGAGACATGGAAATTTGGAAATTTGCGGTGAGGTCCTATCGGACCAAACTACTGACCTCATCAGTCCCTAAACCTATGCACTATTTCATCTAACGTAAACTAACTTACGCTAAAGCCGTCGGCACACGGACCGTGCATCCGAACGTTGAGCGTTGAGAGTGCCGAGTTTCTGACGTCATAGCGTGGAACAGCACGTTCGGGAGTTTTTCCGAATGTGCAGAGCAATATCTGGCATCTCAGATATCCAGAGCGTGCATCTGAGCGTTGACCAATGAGATGGCACAACGCCACATACGTCACAAGCACGCCAGTTGTGAGGCGCCATATTGGCATTCATTTCAAGCCTATATGTATATATGCCGTTTCTGAGCACAGAAAATTGGGAATCACTGGAAAACTCGTTGTTAATTGTGTGATTCGTTCCAATAAAGTAATGAGAAACATCATAATCGTGGCAAAAGTATTATTGTAACCTGCGTCATACGAGTGTAGGCTATTTGAAGGCAGAGACACACTGAAGATCCACCCAGAACGCATTTTCCATGGAACAATTTGTTATAATTAAATTTCAATTAGTAACATATCTATGATTAAGATTTTCAGCAAGGCATAACATAATAATATTAGATGCCAGGGTTGTAGTGTTGGTTTAGCATAATGAGTAGCGCTCATCTCTAGACAAGCTCAAATATTGTGGCATGAGTGGGACAGTGCACAAATGGTTCAATTCGTACCTAACTGGACGAGTGCAGAAAGTTGAAATAAGCAGTTCTCATAATATGCAAAGATCAGCACATTCCTCAAACTGGGGAACTATCAAGACTGGGGTTCCACAAGGGTCAGTCTTGGGTCCTTTGTTGTTCTTAATACACTCCTGGAAATGGAAAAAAGAACACATTGACACCGGTGTGTCAGACCCTCCATACTTGCTCCGGACACTGCGAGAGGGCTGTACAAGCAATGATCACACGCACGGCACAGCGGACACACCAGGAACCGCGGTGTTGGCCGTCGAATGGCGCTAGCTGCGCAGCATTTGTGCACCGCCGCCGTCAGTGTCAGCCAGTTTGCCGTGGCATACGGAGCTCCATCGCAGTCTTTAACACTGGTAGCAAGCCGCGACAGCGTGGACGTGAACCGTATGTGCAGTTGATGGACTTTGAGCGAGGGCGTATAGTGGGCATGTGGGAGGCCGGGTGGACGTACCGCCGAATTGCTCAACACGTGGGGCGTGAGGTCTCCACAGTACATCGATGTTGTCGCCAGTGGTCGGCGGAAGGTGCACATGCCCGTCGACCTGGGACCGGACCGCAGCGACGCACAGATGCACGCCAAGACCGTAGGATCCTACGCAGTGCTGTAGGGGACCGCACCGCCACTTCCCAGCAAATTAGGGACACTGTTGCTCCTGGGGTATCGGCGAGGACCATTCGCAACCGTCTCCATGAAGCTGGGCTACGGTCCCGCACACCGTTAGGCCGTCTTCCGCTCACGCCCCAACATCGTGCAGCCCGCCTCCAGTGGTGTCGCGACAGGCGTGAATGGAGGGACGAATGGAGACGTGTCGTCTTCAGCGATGAGAGTCGCTTCTGCCTTGGTGTCAATGATGGTCGTATGCGTGTTTGGCGCCGTGCAGGTGAGCGTCACAATCAGGACTGCATACGACCGAGGCACACAGGGCCAACACCCGGCATCATGGTGTGGGGAGCGATCTCCTAAACTGGCCGTACACCACTGGTGATCGTCGAGGGGACACTGAATAGTGCACGGTACATCCAAACCGTCATCGAACCCATCGTTCTACCTTTCCTAGACCGGCAAGGGAACTTGCTGTTCCAACAGGACAATGCACGTCCGCATGTATCCCGTGCCACCCAACGTGCTCTAGAAGCTGTAAGTCAACTACCCTGGCCAGCAAGATCTCCGGATCTGTCCCCCATTGAGCATGTTTGGGACTGGATGAAGCGTCGTCTCACGCGGTCTGCACGTCCAGTACGAACGCTGGTTCAACTGAGGCGCCAGGTGGAAATGGCATGGCAAGCCGTTCCACAGGACTACATCCAGCATCTCTACGATCGTCTCCATGGGAGAATAGCAGCCTGCATTGCTGCGAAAGGTGGATATACACTGTACTAGTGCCGACATTGTGCATGCTCTGTTGCCTGTGTCTATGTGCCTGTGGTTCTGTCAGTGTGATCATGTGATGTATCTGACCCCAGGAATGTGTCAATAAAGTTTCTCCTTCCTGGGACAATGAATTCACGGTGTTCTTATTTCAATTTCCAGGAGTGTATATATTAATGACTTGCCATTCTATATTCATGAAGAGGCAAAGTTAGTTCTCTTTGCTGATGATACAAGTATAGTAATCACACCTGACAAACAAGAATTAACTGATGAAATTGTCAAAACTGTCTTTCAGAAAATTACTAAGTGGTTCCTTGTAAACGGACTCTCACTGAATTTTGATAAGACACAGTACATACAGTTCTGTACAGTGAATGGTATGACGCCATTAATAAATATAGACATTAATCAGAAGCATATAGCTAAGGTAGAATATTCCAAATTTTAGGTGTGTCCATTGATGAGAGATTAAATTGGAAGAAACACATTGATGATCTGCTGAAACGTTTGAGTTCAGCTACTTATGCAATAAGGGTCATTGCAAATTTTGGTGATAAACATCTTAGTAAATTAGCTTACTACGCCTATTTTCACTCATTGCTTTCATATGGTATCATATTTTGGCGTAATTCACCACTGAGGAATAAAGTATTTATTGCACAAAAGCGACTAATCAGAATAATAGCTGGAGTCCACCCAAGATCATCCTGCAGACATTTATTTAAGGATCTAGGGATATTCACAGTAGCTTCTCAGTATATATACTCTCTTATGAAATTTGTTATTAACAACCAAACCAAATTCAAAACTAATAGCAGTGTGCATAACTACAATACTAGGAGAAAGGATGATCTTCACTATTCAAGATTAAATCTAACTTTGGCACAGAAAGGGGTGAATTATACTACCACTAAAGTCTTTGGTCACTTACCAAATAGTATCAAAAGTCTGGCAGATAACCAACAAGTGTTTAAGAAGAAATTAAAAGAATTTCTGAATGACAACTCCTTCTACTCCATAGAGGAGTTTTTAGATATAAATTAAGAAACAAAATAAATAAAAAACGCAAAAAATAAAAAAGTTGTTATATTAACTTAAGTATGTTGTTAAATTAACTTAATTATGTCATGTATTGGAAAATTTGACTCGTTCCACATCATTACGAAATATCGTATTCATGATCCATGGAACTAGTATTAATCTAATCTAATCTAATCTGAGTTCTCTGTTGGGGCGGTGGTTCACGTCTTGACACTTCCAAATTTTTTTCCCTAACATTACCGTTTTTATTAGGTTCTGATACTGTATTATTAGTTTAATATAGGTATATACTTTAATAGTTGATGTTATGAAAATATAAGTTCACCTTTTTTGTGGGGTGACTTTGTTCGATTGGCTTAAACCGCAGGACAGCTTGCGCTACTAGTATAAAGATATTTTGCTCCTTTTTCTTTTACGCTTCGTAATTCACATGTTGCAAAGGTTTTGCTACTGAGTAGGAACAGTGATCAAGTAAGACTAACTTTGGGGTTTTACTAAAATGTGGGAATTATGAAATAATGTTTATCTTATGCGGATAAGTATTCCGAATTTGTACCACACCGTTTGTAATGGAACTCTTATAAGTCTGTGTCCTTATTGGTTGGACATTGTCCTTTCCTTTTCGTGGACGATGGAGGAAATGTGCGTTTCAATAAAGGTAACGTGGGAATTTTACGCGGGCCCGTTCAGTAAATAAGTGTGATATACGAACTAGAAACGTCCCTCAACTGCCACTGGACTGCGTTGCGATCGCGTATTCCACGTTGGGTCCCACGTACCGTATGCACAAGTCGCATCGTTCCTGAGCGTTCAGCAACACGTTGAATTTGTCACGCTCAACGTTGACGGTCGACAGCACGGTCCGTATGCCGACGGCTTAAGGAAGTCACACACAACCGAGTCCGAGGGAGGACTCGAACCTGAGACGGGGGAAGACACGTGGTCCGTGACAAACGGCCTAGACCACGCGGTACCCCACGCGGGTTCGATACATGTATGTTTCAGACATAGTGTATTACTTTCGTAGAAACCCTGCCATTTTACTGATTGCTACTACTGCCAGCGTCAGCGGTGAAGCGTAGTATGACTGTAAGGTACTTGGCAGAGACCATTAGCAGCAGTCCCAGGCTGCGAGTGTGCTGTTTTACTTTTGCTTCCGCCTCATTGAGAAATCTTTGCTACACCATTCCATAGTAATTGTGGCTCGGAGTTAAATGAGCACCGACGCTGATACAGCATGGTGAGCCGCGCAGTCCAGCAAAGTCAGCACTGTGCAGAACTCAACCAACAAACATTTTTCCACACTGTAACCGTATTTCTCCGTTCGTTGCTTTAGAAAAATTCCATTGGACTTAGCAGCCAAATTACAACACTAATTACGAAACCATGTAAAGTACGCTCTCAGCGCTATGGGACTTAACTTCTGAGGTCATCAGTCCCACAGAACTTAGAACCAATTAAACCTAAGTAACCTAACGACATCACACACATCCATGCCCGAGGCAGGATTCGAACCTGCGACCATAGCGGTCGCGCGGTTCCAGACTGTAGCGTCTAGTACGACGCTACAACGCAGTCCTTGCTATGAATTTTTTCGCTTACTTAACACAGGAAACTGTTTGTATACGATGTTTTGTCTAGTGTAAATATCTATTGTAAATACTATGTCTAAATCATGTAATATTTAACACTGGCAAGTCAGGGCATATTTAGTTGACGCTGAAGTCAGAGAGATTGTTTTGTCGTGCTGCTGGGCGCGGGAGCGTGCCAGCGGGTAGTAGTAGCAGTGACGCCGTGCATGGACTAAGACGTACAGTCGAGTGCTGCTAGTCCTAGCTGTGTTAGATCTAGCGGCTAGTGTGTGGATCTAAGTACGACGCGAAAGTAATGGTGGGCATGTCTGGAAGCATGGCCGGCAAGTTATTATGGATTAATTGGCATAGTGCTGAAGAAACGAGGACTTAAATGTGAAGCGCACTGTGGGCCCAAGTCGCAACAGTAAATGCCCGCTGCCACATTGCGTCGCCGCCGTGGACTTCCGTCGATCCACTGACGACGAGGGAAGTAAGATCTACGTAATGTTCGTAGGATAAAATTGTGGACTTGCCAGTGACTGTGCTTTTCTCTGAAGTTGAACAATTAATAACAATCACTTTATAATCGAAGTGTTGCAGTTACATTCCACCCGACAATAACACCAAGTAGGTTCCTTCCGATCCTTGCCTTATTGGTCCGAGTGTGTCACGCGATCATCAAGAGAAAATATGTTAATTACCAAATTATTTGCATGGACGGTGAAGAGTAAATTTCTGACTGGTTATGGTAGTTCATTGTTTCACTTAATAAGCTTACGCCAACCGTAGTAACTTAATAATAGACTGAAGTAATAAATTTGATTATTAAGATTTATTTCAATGCATATTCAGCTGAAGTTAGTTCAAGGATATTTCATGAAACTATAAAGCTTATTCCACCTAAAAATGACCCAATTAATGAATTCTTATCATTCAGAACGTAGTTAATCAATTATTGGCAATATATTTCATTATCAGTAGATTAAATTGTGCGAAGTACCTGATTTTCAAGACAGAATGACAGTCCTTTATTCAAAATAGATAATTATCTGTGTTGTCAGCATTGCACTTAGCTGACAAATTATGAAGAGAACAATTGTCAAAATACTTATTGACAGTTAACGATTAATGTTTAAGTGTAGTTAGATTGTTATGACATTGTTTTATATGACTACTGAGCCTGACACACCACTTACGTAAAAGTTCCCGTTCCACCTGCTGCGCTACAAACAGGTAGACTTTATTTTTGATACAATTATGCACGTACTTAACAGTACTGTCGCTCATCACTTGAGCTGGCGGCCGATTTTTTAACGGCTTTTACAACTTAATCATTTCTTTCGGCAAAATTTCCACTGGCAAAATGTATTTCCAAATTATTTCCATTATTTCATTTACCGATCGTCATTGAATGAAATTACTCATTCAATAACGGTCAAGTTATAGCGTCTCCTGTTTCCCGCGGAATAATCATTATTTACTTCGGATTCGGATGCCTTATCCCGATGCGGGTCAAAATTCATAATTGGCGGTCATTGTCAACTAGTAATTTCGCAAATTCCGGGAAGCAGGGCGGTTTTACACTAGAACCGCTCGGCCGGCGATGTAAAGTGAAAGGCAACGTTTCAGCTGCCCGCTTACTGAATGAAACAAATTATTTTCGTACTGACAGCCACAAAAATTCTGTAATCGCTTGCAGGGTGGTGTCTGAGGGCGCTTCTACTGAAGACTGGTCCCCACACCGCCACGCGATCCCTCAGACAGCCGGAGTGGGGTGAGCCGCGGCATAATTGACGCTGCCGGCGCGTCGCCGTGTTTGGTAAACAGACCGCAATCAGCAGTGTAAACGCCCCTGTAAGCGCGGGTTTTACTGCGGAAGCGGCGGCAGGTAAATACGGAAGCGTGTGATGGGGCGGGAGGGAGTGGAGCAGGTGGAGGAGGAGGAGGAGGAGGAGGAGGCGACAGACAAAGAACTGTGGCGACAAATGAGGCGCGAGGGAGCACCGCCGGCCCGGAATAGAGCGGTGTGAGCAGTCGGTTTGCTCAGAGAGGCGAGCTGGCTGCGGGGAATTTCATTTCAATTAAAGCAACGACGCGGCGAGCAATTACGAGGTGTGTGCGCTCTTTCAGATTGTGCGTACAATGCGTCATCCGCATATCCTGCGGAACAACTTAATTCCTGCACTCAGTGTGCTTTTAATGTAGCAGGTCTTTTACCGCCTTATACGGCGTTGCTTTTTAGGGAAAGTACGACTTCGAAACTGTCAAGCATGAATGAATTACAGATTATCTACATCTACATTTATGCTCCGCAAGCCACCCAACGGTGGTCGCGGAGGGCACTTTATGTGCCACTGTCATTACCTCCCTTTCCTGTTCCAGTTGCGTATGAACTGGCGGAAAGCCTCCGTGCGGGCTCGAATCTCTCTAATTTTACATTCGTGATTTCCTCGGGAGGTATAAGTAGGGGGAAGCAATGTATTCCATACCTCATCCAGAAACGCACCCTCTCGAAACCTGGACAAAAACCTACACCGCAGAGCGCCTCTCTTGCAGAGTCTGCCACTTGAGTTTGCTAAACATCTCTGTAACGCTATCACGCTTACCAAATAACCCTGTGATGAAACGCGCCGCTCTTCTTTGAATCTTCTCTATCTCCTCCGGCAACCCGACCTGGTACGGATCCCACACTGATGAGCAATACTCAATTATAGGTCGAACGAGTGTTTTGTAAGCCACCTCCTTTGTTGATGGACTATATTTTCTATGGATTCTCCCAATTAATCTCAACCTGGCACCCGCCTTACCAACAATTAATTTTATATGACCATTCCACTTCAAATCGTTCCGTACGCATACCCCCAGATATTTTACAGAAATAACTGCTACAAGTGTTTGTTCCGCTATCATACAATCATACAATAAAAGATCCTTCTTTCTATGTATTCGCAATACATTACTTTTCTCTATGTTAAGGGTCAGTTGCAACTCCCTGCACCAAGTGCCTATCCGCTGCAGATCTTCCTGCATTTCACTACAATTTCCTAATGCTGCAACTTCTCTGCATACTACAGCATCATCCGCGAAAAGCCGCATGGAACTTCCGACACTATCTACTAGGTCATTTATATCTATTGTGAAAAGCAATGGTCCCATAACACTCCCCTGTGGCAAGCCAGAGGTTACTTTAACGTCTGTAGACGTCTCTCCATTGAGAACAACATGCTGTGTTCTGTTTGCTAAAAACTCTTCAATCCAGCCACGCAGCTGGTCTGATATTCCGTAGGCTCTTACTTTGTTTATCAGGCGACAATGCGGAACTGTATCGAACGCCTTCCGGTTCAAATGGTTCAAATGGCTCTGAGCACTATGCGACTTAACTTCTGAGGTCATCAGTCGCCTAGAACTTAGAACTAATTACACCTAACTAAACTAAGGACATTACACACATCCATTCCCGAGGCAGGATTCGAACCTGCGACCGTAGCGGTTGCTCGGCTCCAGACTGCAGCGCCTAGAACCGCACGGCCACCCCGGCCTGCCCTTCCGGAAGTCAAGGAAAATTGCATCTATCTAGGAGCCGGCATCTAATATTTTCTGGGTCTCATGAACAAATAAAGTTATTTGGGGCTCACACGATCGCTGTTTCCGCAATCCGTGTTGATTCCTACAGAGTAGATTCCTGTTTTCCAGAAATGACATGATACGAGCAAAACACATGTTCTAAAATTCTACAACAAATCGATGTCACAGATATAGGCCTATAGTTTTGCGCATCTGCTCGACGGCCCTTCTTGAAAACTGGAACTACCTGTGCTCTTTTCCAATCATCTGGAACCTTCCGTTCCTCTAGAGACTTACGGTACACGGCTGTTAGAGGGGTGCAAGCTCTTTCGCGTACTCTGTGTAGAATCGAGTTGGTATCCCGTGAGGTCCAGTGGACTTTCCTCTGTTGAGTGATTTCAGTTGCTTTTCTATTCCTTGAACACTTATTTCGACGTCAGCCATTTTTTCGTTCGTGGGAGGATTTACGGAAGGAACGCAGTGCTGTCTTCCTCTGTGAAACAGCTTTGGAGAAAGGTGTTTAGTACTTCAGCTTTACGCGTGTCATCCTCTGTTTCAATGCCATCATTCCAGAGTGTCTGGATATGCTGTTTCGATCCACTTACTGATTTAACGTAAGACCAGAATTTCCTAGGATTTTCTGTCAACTCGGTACATAGAATTTTACTTTAGAATTCACTGAACGCTTCACGCATAGCCCTCCTTACACTAACTTTCACATCGTTTAGCTTCTGTTTGTCTGAGAGGTTTTAGCTGCGTTTAAATTTGCCGATCTTATTGGATATTATTTCGGCTAAGACGTTGAAAACGTACTTGAAATATCCGTATAAGCTTACAAGGGAGTTTTACATTTTGTCTACCATACGGAACTCTTACAAAAGTGAGAAATTTTTGATAAAATGTACCCATTATTAATTTTCGCTTACTGGTCTCTCTTACTTGTTTGTATCTGTCGTTCTTGTTTGTTGTCCTAAAAAACAGATAAAGCTGCTTTAAACACAGAGGTTGGTTTAAAGGCACCATGCTTTACTTGGCATGTTCCTATGGCAGTGTTATGTCCTTGCCTTCACCCACTCTTCGAACCGGTTTAAGTACCCAGCTATAGAGAGATTGTTACAGGGTCCAATAAAACCTATTCATTTGATTCTTCCCTGTATTCACTGCACTTATCAACAAAACGCATTGTTCAAAATGTTCAAATGTGTGTGGAATTTTATGGGACTTAACTGCGAAGGTCATCAGTCCCTAAGCTTACACACTCCTTAACCTAAATTATCCTAAGGACAAACACACACACTCATTCCCGAGGGAGGACTCGAACCTCCGCCGGGACCAGCCGCACAGTCCATGACTGCAGCACCTAAGACCGCTCGGCTAATCCCGCGCGGCCCAAATGTATTACCTGAAGCCTTGTGACGTCCCCCAATGCTTTTCACATTTCCATCCGGCACCACTCACTACTATCCCTGACTCTGCTTGAGTAACTGGCACTTTTTAGTGCTGGCAACAAAGACAAAATCTGGCAAATATTCCCCATTGCCAGTAGCCTTCCCCGAGGCGTTATAGCGGGTACACTATCATATTTCTTTGACAAAGAAATATGATCAAATATTTGTCAGATTTCTTTGATAAAAATATTTGACTTTGCGGTGAAAAGGGACATTACACTGTCGTCATATTTTTTGCCGCCGGCGACGAGGAGACTGGGTCGTCCTCCGTGAGCTCAACCGCAGGGAAACAAGGAAGTCATGCAGAGAAGCCACGACATTTTCGCCATCGATACTGCACTCTAATATGATATCGATTATCAATTTTCTATTTTTAGTTAAGGGTCACTAATTTATTAATTGTATTACGATTTCGTTCACTGTTAACTGATCTTAGGATAGAAGATTTTGTAATTTTTTTACTTTCATATTTTTTATTTTACACTTTTTTACTGGCATTCATAAAAGTTGTATGTTACCTAACCAGGCTAACGGCTGTAATGTACATTATTTGTACTTTTTGTGGATTTCAAGTATGAGTCTAATTTCATAGATAGTATATCAGTATATGTTTTTAATGACAGAAGTTCGTTTAGCCAAAGGGATTTTTTTTTAACTAAAGACAATGCATACCGCATTTTAATCTTTGTATTAGGTGTTATGTCCTAGCCAGTAATGCCAACCGAGCCCGCTGCCAAAAGGTTGGCAGCATCAAAATCCGGACGCCGTCCGCATAAGCAGCGCCAGCGAGACAGCAAATCGCCGCAAGTCTGCGCGCGCCACCGCTGGCTTCTGGCTTCTTAAGCGCTGGAGTCGCGAGCGCTAGGACAGTTCTGTATTCGCCGCTCAGTTGTATACTCGCCACCGAATTGTGTACTTGCTAGTCAGTTGTGTGTTCATCGCAGCAGAGTTGTTGTTTGTCGTCAGCCGACGCTGACCTAGCCGCACCTACTCGAACTAGACAGATTTCTGTAGACACCGAGTTCACTATTGTGTTACTGTATCTTCATTTATAAAAGATAAGTACCGACTTTTATTTAATACGAGTGTTTGGGCTTTCATCTTTCTGTTCACTGTTCCAGCGGACCGGTCGGCCCGCTATTAAAAGTGTGGCGGTGACTTCGTAAGCCATTTCTACAGCCAAGTGTTTGTCGCTACGAACACCGGCACAAAATTAGGGACACTGATCTACTATGTACTCTGTCTAAAGTTCCCTCTGCTGGCATTAGGTTTTTGTATAAATACTGACGCAATCTGAGGATTAGCATGCACATGTTTGACTTGACGATGATTTGTATCAGAATACTTTTACGGTATGTATGACTGCCATACATGGCTATAAATATTTTATATTTCCTGCATCACTAAGACTTGTATAGATTTAATCTTAATTAATTGAACCTGGTCGCTTACACAATATTTATATTTACAACAGATCTGAAGATGGCGATAAGCCGAAACCGGTTGTATAGTGTAAATAAATCTATGTGATCAAGGCGGACTTGTGAAAATAAAAGTGCTCAAAACAAAATGATCGCGGACTTTATGTCTTCAGTTTATAAATTTCTGATCTGTATGCGGTGTTTTCACTTCGACGTTCTACTTGTAGCACGCCTATGTGATATGGATAGTTAACCGTGATTTTAGTCTCTATCTGTATCTGCAGAAATTTTTGGGATATCTCGAGGAGGCGTACTTGATGTAGAGGGATGACGCTCGCTGGAAACGGTTTTGGAACTCCCTGAAGGTCTTTCCACTTTGCTGCTCTCCCCCCCCCCCCCCCCCCCCGTTTTGAGAGAGCTCTTTACTGAATTAAACTCATATTTCATGCAGCAAGTCTTCCATCATCTAAAGTCAACGTTATTTTCTAAAATTTAAGAAGCTGTTGGTACCTTTAGATGAGGAACGATCAACAGGCAGAACAAAGTTTATTTTTTCTATAAATAAGGATTACAGGTCACTCCTTATTGATAAGGATGTTCAGATTTGATCAATATAAAAGTGCTGAGTACTTTTTCGATAGTATAATCCTGTCTGTAATTGTATCACCGAAATCATGTATCCGAAAAGTGTTCCAAATAAAAAAAGTAACTATTTCTGGTTAGGTTGCCACATTCTTGAGCAGTATTTATTCTGCATCACAGTGATTTAATAGTGGCGGCTGTAAGAGCAATGTTCGAATATTAAATTACTTATTCGCTGTACCCGCCCGGCAGCTATATGGAATATTACATAAGATTCTCACTGCAACCACATTTCACGATTTCTGAGGATGTCCTCAAAGATAGTTATCCCAGACTCGTTCATAAATCATGATCTCCCGTAATTAAATTTTTAAAGTGCACAAAGAGAAAACAGAACGCTAGTGTTTGGCGGAGTATAAAACAAAACGCCAACCCTGGTGTATCCATGTGTTTGCTTTTCCATTACTACCTCTGCAGCACCTCTCCGGAACTGACAACAGTGTCGGAAACTGGGCGATGTAACGATGCATACTCTATTGGCGAAACGTTCCTCGTTGTAATGTGAGTGTTATCTACTGTTAATTTCTGTGCTCGACGGTCATAATCCAGAATAAGGTCATGTTGCTCGTGTCCTTTACTCAAAACGGTTTAATTTCTCCGTTATTACGTAATCAACAGAACAGATAATTGAGTCGTGGACGCAAAGATACTGAGTTCCGGTAATAACTATACGTGATTAGCTGTCGTTCGTATACGTCGCTCACATATCACCATAGCTGGTCACTAAACACTGAAGGGCATTCAGATGTTTGAGGTTCAATTTCCGTTACGACATTAGCTGTGGCAAATTATAGCTGCCATCGAACGTCCACATTTTCGTATTGACAATGAAAGCATACGCAACGCATTTGCTACTGCTGCAGTCGCAAAATGGCAGACACAAAATCAAAATATCTAGAAGCATAGGCAGTGAGGGTACTTGTCAGAAACATGTTAATTCGTTACAGTCTAGGAGACCAAAGTATTTAAATTTTGCTCGTCGTCTTACCATAACGATCTATTATGGACAAAGTATTTTTAAAAGTCTGTCGTAAAGGACATAGAGATTATTGTAATGTCACCCTTATGAAAATAGTGTTAAGGACATTTTTCATATAGATTAGTTTATGTGATAGTGATATGGGGCGATCTGTATTAATTACGTGAGAGAAGTTGAACGTCTTAGCCAAAATCGCTTGTAAATAACCCTTATTGTTCATTACCGGTTTCGATAAGCTTGGTTACCATATTCAGATCTCGATGAAAGGTTAATACACGTCTTCTAGACTAGATGAAGATGGTAGCTATGCTTACCGAAACCGATAACACAGGCCAACGATGGAAAAACTTTTTGCTGAAAATACCTTCTTCTTGCGTTTTTTTAGGGTGGGAAATCCAAATATGATACTTAAAAACTGTATCACCTACCATTGCATCACATTTTACTGTTGAATTTATTAAATTAAGCGATTTCTTACAGAATTGAACATCTTTTATGTAGTTAAAATAATTTAAAAAGGAGGTGTAATGAATGTAGGTGACGTTGGTAGCACTGTTGAAAAACATTTGCTAGCAAAGAAAGATCGATTCTATTTTTGTGTAACAGATGTTGTTTTGTTTACTGTCAGTCCAACCTCATTTTCCCATATCCCGTCCAAGTGCTTAGTGCAATGGCTAATCGTGATTGTAAAAAGTCTGCTGACAGTTTTTGTTATATTTGTGATTAAAAAATACCAAAAAAAACATTACCGGCTCTATGAAAAAGAATTATCTATCATACTTTGGATCTAAACTTGGTGATCAAGATAAATCATGGGCGCTGCAGCAGGTATGTTATGTGTGTGTTGAAGATCTGAGAAAATGGTTCAAAAAGGAGAAAAATACTTTATATTATTTTGCTGTTCCTATGATATGGAGGGAGCCAAGAAATCATTCTGATGATTCCTTTTTTTGCAGTGTTGATATTACTGGTCATGATTCGAAACACAAGAAGGTAATAAGCTACCCTAACCTTCCGTCCACCATCTGACCAGTAGGGCATGGTGTAGATTTGCCGGTTCCTGAACCAACAGATGATTTAAATTCAATTCCAACAGAAGTATTTTCTGATGTACAGTGTGATTTAGATGAACCAGATGATGATGAATTGGACGGTTATACAGAAAGTCTAGAACCCATAGTGTTTACTCAGACCGAGCTTAACGATTTGGTTAGGAATCTGGGCTTAACGAAAGAAAAAGCTGAATTGCTTGGCTCTAGATTAAAAGAAAAGAACTTATTGGCAATTGGAAACTAATATATATATATATATATATATATATATATATATATATAGAGAGAGAGAGAGAGAGAGAGAGAGAGAGAGAGAGCAGCAATTTTCCAAGTTTTTTGAACAAGAACGTGATTTACTATACTGCTCAGACATTCCCGGTCTGATGAATGGGTTTGGTATTGAATACAAAAAGGAATACTGGAGGCTGTTTATTGATTCATACAAAACTAGTTAAAGGCTGTTTTATTACACAATGGCAACATGTACGCATCCAAAGCCGTTGGACATTCCGTAAGCTATGAAAACCTAGAAATAGCGCTAAATAAAATAGGCTGTTCTGCTCATGGTTGGATGATACGTGGCGATCTAAAAGTAACGTGTATGTTCCTCGGTTAGCAAGGTGGCTTTACCAAACCCAAATCTAGTTTAAAGGCTGTTTTATTACACAGTGGTAACATGTATGCATCTAAACCTGTTGGACATTCTATACAGATGAAAGAAAGCTATGAAAACCTAGAAATAGCGCTAAATAAAATAGGCTGTTCTGCTCATGGTTGGATGATATGTGGCGATCTAAAAGTAACATGCGTGTTCCTCGGTCAGCAAGGTGGCTTTACCAAATTTCCGTGTTTCTTGCATGATTGGGACAGTAGGGCTAGGGATCAACACTGGTGCAGAAAGAACGGACCTGCGAGGGACTCTTTAAAACCTGGTGAGAAGAACATTCTACGCAAAAACCTTATAGATCCAAAAAACGTACTCCTACCACCTCTACATATAAAGTTACGCCTACTGAAACAGTTTGTAAAGGTTTTGCCTGAAGATGGACCGTGTTTTAGGTATCTCTGCCAAAAGTTTCCACACCTTTCGGAAGCTAAACTAAAAGAAGGCGTCTTTGTCGGACCTGACGTTACAAAATTGATGTTTGATGTAACTCTGAATCCACGATGACCTGAAATGAGAAATAAGCATGGGTATCATTCAAGCAAGTCGTTACAAAGTTCTTAGGACATGAAAAAGACCCAGAATATGTTTCTATTATAGCTACAGTGTTAAAGAACTTTCAAACTTTAGGATGTTTAATGAGCCTGAAAGTTCACTTTTTTAACAGTCAACTTGATTTCTTTCCAGACAATATGGGAGACGTTAGTGAGGAGCTAGGAGAGCGTTTTCACCAGGACATTAAAGTGATGGCAAAACGCTACCAAGGCCGCTGGAACACCAACATGATGGGGGACTACTGATGGTCACTTCACCGAGAAGTTCAGCAAGCGACTCATCGTAGAAAAAGCTACACTAGAAGCTTCAAAGAAAAAAGAGAAAGAAAATTCAAACCAGTTACAGCTGATAAGTGAAACCTCTATTAACACGTATCATTGTTTTAAGTGTCCTACTGTAAATACAAACCATGCTTATGTTATAACAAAGCGTTTCATTAACGTTCCCGTTTACTGTATAGAATAGGATTTTTATACTATATAATGAAAAAGCATATTGCTCGAAAACTATGGCTGATACAAAAAACTAATGCTAGATTTGGATTCAGCTCAATAAAATCTATAAAGATGAGCTATGAAAGTAAAAAAAAAATTAATTTTTCTTTGACATGTGTAATCAGTACATATTATAAAAGTAAGTGTACAATGTGCGTGTCACTAACATTCAGAAACTAGTCCCGGTACAATCAAGGGAGTTAAGTGGTGTGGTAGCATTCTATATCCCATCCATAAAGAAAGGACCCGTTCGTACCTCAAGTGGCGTGTCTTGGAGTTATAAGGGCTGGGAAATTTCGTGCTCTAGAAATTTCTAGAGCATTGCAGAGTACTCGAGAACATTCCCTAAAATTCGAGAGCATTCCATAACATTCCAGAATGTTCCGGAATGTCCACAACGATCCGGCGTGTTCGGAAATGTTCGGGAATAGTATAGGATATTTTGTATGATTCCAGAATGTTCGAGAACATCCCAGATTATTATAGAAAATTCCAGAACAATGTTCAATGTTGTGGAATGTTCTGGTACATTGTGGACCATTCGAAACCTTTTTGGTATGTTCTGGAATTTTCCACTGGTGGGGTTACCCTTTGGTAGAGGAATATAAAGTAAGAGGCGCCGTACGTTCGAACGTCAGTTTCTTATACGTGACGAAGGAAGGAACAGAAAAAATAGTGCAGTGATTGAATAAATACAAAGAGTAAAGCATGAGTAGAAAGAGTGATACAATGACTGAATATAAATCGAAAATATAATGTGAAGAGTGTGTAAAATGTAATTAGTGTATTTTTTAGTAAAAAGTTGATTTGATTTATATTTTAGACAATTCCAATACGTGAAAGAGGAGGCGATCTTGCCAATTCTGAAGCAAAAAGGCGTAAACAAAAAGAACACCGAAAAAACAAAACAAATGAAGAGCACGAAGCACTTTTTTAAGTTCCCAACGAACGACAATGAGTACCATGATAAGCAGAGAAACCGAAGAACAATGAAATGAACGAACTGCAGAATCAAGAATTGCGACACAGTCTTATAATAAAAGACTGCGATGTTACGCCAGACATTAAAATACCACCCCACGAAAAGCGCGGACAAGGACAAGTAAACAGTATAACCTAACAAATTAAGCAATCTATTACCATCCTACGAAAGAATATAACAAACATAAACACCTCGTAATCGGAAAAATGGATAACATCTGCCAAATTCCCAACGCGAAAAAATTCAGTAGAGAAACACCAGCATTCTGTTGCATGATTGGAAAAATTCGATTATCGCCACTGGAAGCACCTACGCAGGAATTTTTCCATTACGTGAACGGGGAAACTCCAGAACCAAAACACTTGCTTCAAAATACAAAAGCGTAAAACGAATGCTTCTAAATGACTTCATTTCGTGTCCCTCCAATCAACACTCACAGACATGAAGTCAATTATTTTCTTCCATCCAACAACAAATCCATCACAACAGGGGATCATTACCATCATTACCCAACGAAAAACATAAAATTCTGTAAGCATGTTTCATCGGAAATGAAGAATAAGAAATTGATCAACTTCACACAGTTTCTAACTGAGAAATATCCGCCAAGAAAAGTCATATTATTAATTGACAATGCGCCTACACAAACTTGCAATTTAAAATTTGATAATATTGTTGTGCGTTTCCTTCACCCAACGTTACCAGTCGAATTCAGCCATGGTTGAGGGCGTAATACCGACATTTCAACGGCACAACCGTGGACTATTTCTGAATGTGTGAGAATTAAGTGTGTGTTAGAACAAAAACAACGAATGATGCACTGAAGGCAATAGATCTTAAATATGTAGTTAACTGTTATGCACAGTCCTTTGATAACATGAAATCAGGAACTTTTCAATGGCAGAAATCCATATGATGAGATTCAAGAAGACAAGACATTAAGTATAGAAAACATGACAAATCGGCAGAAAGAATTCCCGGATGCGAAGGCATGGATAAGAGCGAGGTGAATGAGCGATTCTCCTGGACAGTTCGCAAGGAATGACGAACCAAGAAACTGTAGAAACATTGTCGCAGTCACTTGAAGAGATGTTGGTTTTGGAGCACTAGAGGTAACAGAGGTGATACTTTACTAAGCACTTACGTTTCAAAAATCTGCTGAGTATACTATAACATAAAAATTACAGTACAAGCGTTATTATAGATTGCCCTAAGATTTCTTCAATAATACAGAGCCAAAAACAAACAAAAACTACTGAATTTTTTGAATATGTAATTCTTGTGAGAAAAATTACATTATTAATTACAGTATACTGTACATTAATAGACTGATCCTAAAAATGTAATCCTAACATTTAATAAAAAACATAAGCAAAACCTACTAAGAGACCTTTCAATTCCTTTGACTTTCGAAACTTTCAAAAAATGCATACTTTAATTGCAGTACAAAATACTTCAGTACACCTTAAATGTTCACTTCTTAACCGAAAAAAATTGTTATACGAAACGAATTCCCCTGCCGCCCCCCCCCCCCTCTCCCTCTCTAACCGTTCGGTTAACCAATGTTGTAGTGTAACCAGGACACTAAAATGAAGTTGATATTCTGAATGTAACGGTATATCTAATAACGTTGAAGTACAACTTTATGCTACATAAACAACAGCACTACTTGAATGGGCAGACATGTTGAAATGGTACCCATCAACAGATTAAAACTATGATAAATAACGTCATAGAAGCTACTATCCTCAATTCCAGCAGATGGATCGGTCACTCACAAGGCCCATATACCAATGATCGCAAACGATTTACCCTTTTGCAGTAAATGTATGGCTATGCAGGTACAGTTTGTTTGCATTGCATGTTGTGTGAAGAAGCCAAACACACACAAACACACACACATACACACACACACACACACACACACACACACACACACACACACACACATGCACATACCCCTCAAATTGGTATTTGAAACATCGCTGTAGAGTCTGAATTTAAGTTGCACTGTAGGTAATACTGCACCCAGCCACAAGTTCTTTTAGAAATGATTTTTTGTGCTGTCACTAGTTTCGAGTCTGAGACCATCAACAGACGGTAGCGTTGATTTGTTGGCAAGCTTTACGATTTTTTTTTTCACGAAGAGCTCTCTATCAAATGTTATAAGAGAGTGGTTTTGTTCTCTTTTACGATCCACCGAGTTACACTGCGATGTAGCCGCCGCTGTCGAATATAGAGGAATACGCCCAGTGAATGTAACGATATTGATTACCATTCCTACATCAGGTAAACCAACTGTCTTTAATATTGCATTTAATAGCAGTTCGATTAATAGTAAAATATTTTGTCATATTTTTCTAGGATCTATTTTTCAACATTAATTTCGCAGTCTATCTCATAGTTCAGATATCATTTAGCACGAGGGCTCCACTTTTGATTTCATACAGCGCTTTCCTTTGTCAATTCGAATTTTACTTTTTTCACTCAATCTGTATTTGAGTATTCATATAGCGAAATGTTGCTCGATCTCGTGAAATGTAATGTCGCTAATCAAACATTTTAAGACATTTTAATTGAAGATTTTCCTTTAAATTCAGTCAGTCTGATTTGTGAAAGCAATTTCTTTCTATAATTCAATAATCTCATTCACTAATTACCATAACAATGTCCAGCTTGGTGAAATAGAACAGCGCGGTATAACTTTTTATTCTTAAGTGTTGTAATTCGGGTCAATATTCAACAAACAGCTCTGTCGCAGTATGTACTTGCATAGTGCTGCTGTTAGTGATGCACGCTAAAACTGCATTACATCTAAAGTGGTCAAAAAGCCATTTTGTTAGCAGTGAACAGCTGTGTAAAAAAAAAAAAAAAAAAAAAAAAAAAAAAAAAAAAAAAAAAAAAAAAACAGATCAAATTTCATTTCTCATCAAACTCTTCCTGAATATAACATTCTGTTGTTCATGATATCGTATTAAATGTATTTTGCCTGACTTTGTAACTAAGTTTATAACACTTTGATCTAACTACCTTGCTCCGGGCATACCATTTTAGTTCTAAGTGTTGTGACTGTTCTTTCCTCTCACGGTTCCACTGAACATATATGTAAATAACTGTGTAAAAAATTTATTTTATTACATGCTTTAATGTAGATTGTCTCACTTTTCATTCTTATGTCGCTTCAGTGGGGATAGGCCTATAGTTATTTCCATTTTAAGAAAATTAGAAAGATAAATCTGACTTAACTGGTAAACATTCTGACAATTTTTTTCTCTGTATTGATGAAAAAACTCATAAAAAGTGTGGAAATTAACAACGAAGTTTTAACTGTATGTAAAAAAGAAACATTTGGTCAACTTTTCGACCGATGAATTTAAGTCTACTTTCCCTGGCTTGGACCTCATGTCGCAACGTTGTCTGAGCTAGTGGGGGTGTGGGGGGGAACTTTTTGACAATTACATTAATATTCCATAGTCTGACTACTTCATTGGACATACAAACTCCACTGCCGTCAAAATGAAAGGCCAAGGACTATAAAATTCCAGCTATGTGGAAATTAAATGTCGCAATACATACTTTTATAAGTTATATCAAAAACAGGTTGAAAGTGTCACAATGTTTTCCAATTTTACGGTACCGAAAACAGTTTCTATTCAGGGACGTTTTCTGTATACACCTTGTTATGAAAGTTAATTGGTAACATACATGGTGTAATGTCTCTTGCAGAGGTCTCTCCACGATATTTTCAGAAATTTTATAAATTATGTAACTCAGTACATATCTCGAAATATCTCTTCATATCTTACTGATTATCAATGCAAAGTAGTTTCAAGCCCAATTATTCCTTGGAGCGTCCATTTACTCCATGGAATAGCTTCTCTGCTATCTATGTTTTCTCTTAGGAAAAAGAATAGGGGACTTCTTGCCGATTAGTCGTGAAAGAAGGATGTATATGTATGTATTGTTGAGCCACTCGTCATCTTGATGAGATTCTGTATGAGAAGGAATTTAATACATGAACTAAACTAAAGTAAGTGTGTTCGCGTATTATTTAACAGATTATTATTATTGACAGTGTCTGCTTACTACGCTGTGTTGCACGGGATCAGTGGGGAACGTCTGATTTACACTGGACGAACCTGCCGTTTTGTATGCTCAAGATATCCAGTTACTTCAAAAAAATAGGCTAACACGGTCTTACCAGCAGATCTCCGGTCTTCCCCATGTGATCACCGAAAGTTAATAATTATTACAAATGTTTCCAGGAGATCGACTGACAATTTTCGTCGCACTGAGACTTCGAAATTGCCTCACTGCCTTATGGAATTTAAGTTAAGCTTAATTTAATCAGGATAGAACAGTATTGAACTGTGTGAATGTGATAAGCCTGCTTTGTCAATGAAAATTCCCTTAATATACGCATGTTTTTACTATCCTGATCAGTGAAGCTAAATCAGGCCAGTGTGAAAGAGGTTCTTTAAATTTTAAAAAATATTAAATTTGGCGACCGTGACAGGACACATTTTTGAGCATTACTTAAATATTGTGTGAATTTTATGTTGCATGTGCACGAGAGAAAAGAAGACGAGGCCTGTTCCAGAGGTCACAATTTCGCCACAACCTACGAGAACGTCATTCAGGCCAGACAATATACAATCAAATATTTGTAGATAGAAATTTAGAATAACTATTTAAATGTCTATCGGTTTGAATCAGATTCATTAAGTGAATGTTGAGTTGAACTTAAGACAGGAAGTGTTTATTATAAGTGAGTATTATGCAAAATTTAGGTCAGTGACATTATTAACTCAGATGCGAGTGACTTTATATATTTGTTGTTCAGTGTATTAATGGTTCTTACTAGGGCGGCTTATAAAATGGCAATGCAACAGCAGAGCGAATCACAACAGCCCTCAGCTGTTTCTGAGGTTAAACATTAGATGCTAGCTTAACTGAAGTAGTACCTCGCGGCAGCATTAGTCAGGCCCCACAACAAAGCTTAAGTGTTTCGATGTCATCTGAGCAGGACAAAATAAACCCATTGACTGTAATCATGCAGCAGTTAACACTGTTAGCCAAAAATGTAACAGACTTAACTCAAGCGCAAATAGAGACTAAAAAGGAAATAAATGAACAATTAGCAGCCAATAAAGTGGAATTAAATAATAAATTAGTAGAGAGTTTCCAGAAACTTGATGATAAATTAAATAAAACTGCGGAAGAATTGAAAATTCAGAATGAAAAGACAGAATTAAATTAGCTGCTCAAATTGAGCAAGTCACTCAGCAGTGTAATGAAAATGCGAAGAAGTTACGCCTAGAGCTAACTGAGTATGTTGCTACTAAGCTTGATACTATTAAAGAGCAGGTCGAGTCAATCCCACATATAGTTCAAGCACAAGAACAGATGCAATGTTCTATCGCGGTAATTCCGGTATTAGTTGAAGTTCAAGATGAGTTAAAGCAACAAGTAAACGAGATGTCAGCAGATATGGAGGATTTGAGACAATCACAAGACAAGATCCCGAAGGACATCCAAAATTTGGATAAATCCATAAATAACATAAAGGAGGGACAAGACGAGGTTGATCATAAGGTAACCATTCTCGCGGGAAAATTCTCGCAGTTAAGTTTAGAAAGGAAAAGAATTTCTTCAGACAATATTGAACATACGGTTAGAGCAGTTATACTATCTATGACCGAAAGTTCTGAAGAAAATTTATTTAATAAAAGTTTTCGAGAAGCCAAAGAACAACTAGGCGAAGAACTTAAACAATGGAAAGAAAACATTGAGAGATCTTTAAATGAAAACATTGAGAGATCTTTAAATCTATCTCGAGAAGATTTGTGTTCCACGCAAGGAAATGAACCCATGACAAGATCTATCAATGAAGCTACATTATTTACCCGATCAAGTACAGACAGGGACATTAATGCACACGTTCGTTTTTGCAATCAACATCAATCACAACACTATGAGGGTAGTCATAATGCCTGTAATTGTAAAAGCAATACTGAGGAGAAAATGCTGAAACAACGTCAATTCCAGATCTACAACCCAGACAAGAAAAATGTTCATCCCGTAGTGTTTATAAGAAGTTTTAGGGGAGTATTGCCAAAAAATTGGAGTGAGTGGCAAAAGGTTAGTTTCGTGACCGATTATATTCAGGGGTCAGGAGCTATATGGGCATCTGATATGATATCAACTTTGGACACATATGAAGATTTTGAACGAGCATTTTTATCCAAATACTGGTCTGAAGGAGTACAAGAACGTTTAAGGCAGGAAGTATTATACCTGGAACCTTTTACCTTTTCACGTGTGTCTTTAAAGAAATACTTTGAGAAATATATAAACAAATCGCGGTATTGGGATAAGCCTATGCCTCTACAAGACGTGATTGGTATATTAAAATCTCGAGTTCCGGCCAGCATCAGAAATAGAATGCTGTATATTATTGAGCATGACCGTGAGTCTTTCATGACTACGCTTGACACTATAGATATGATCGAGGAAGATGAACATCAGCCAAGACAACCGGTTATGCAGAGGAGAGCGATTGAGGCGCCAAACGCAAACCGGAACGGAAACGGATTTAATAATTATTATACTAGGAATAGTCAGAGATTAAACGGAAACAATTGCAACGGAAATGGAAATTTCAATAACAGTGCTGCGAGGGGCAGATTCAGAGACAATCGAACAGGTCGCAGATACAACCCAATGTTTGGAAATGCAAGAGATTATCAGAACCAGCAGTTTTCAAATAATAATAATGCATACAGAAATTCTGACACTCGATTTGAAGCAAATAACACAACCAGTCATCAACAACAACCAGTCATAACAGAAGTAGTAGATGATTCAAGAGGAAATAATAATCGACATTTAAACTGAAGAGGGCCGCTTTATGCTCCGTAAGGTTGGCCGGGGAATACGAAAGGGGCAAACCTGTTTTAAAAGAAATTAATTCCGTGGCAATGTTGAGATATAATGAAGGCGAATTAATGACAGATGAATTGACAAGAGACTTAGAGGCCTGTGTAGTCGGAGATAAAAGGGTTCCTGTGTCTGAGATCATCACAGAAGTGGGAGGAATTTTAACCAATGTTGTATTGGACACAGCTTCATCTACAGACGTAGTATCCGGAACTTTGTTTCGCAGAATTAGTAAAATTAAGAAAATCCCTGTCCTACTAGTACAAAATTGCCGAGTTATGGGTGCAGTGGGAGCAAAATCACGTAACGTCAAGATACAAACGCTTATAGAGATAAAATTGGGAAATGTAGCTAAACAATGCACATTCCTTGTAGTGGAAAAGTTGTTAGTAGATTGTATCCTTGGCATTGGAACTTTGCAAGCCTGCAATTGCAAGTTGGACTTGGTAGAAGGAAAGGTGCATTTTAAAATCGAAGATCAATTTGTTACACTGACCTTACTGAGAAAGGCGGCAGTGTATGAGCGATATTTCCGTGGTGCTGCTGTGCAGTTGATTTGTGCTGAAAATAATAATTTGTGCCGACCACCGATCAAGTCAATTCAAGAAGAGGATTTCAGACAAACAGTCGAACAGAAGATTGCTGAGTCAGATTGCCTAACGGATAGTCAGAGGGAACAATTATTCAATATGTTAACAGAATATGAGTCAGTTTTCGATGAAAAGCCCGGAATTATTAGAGGATATGTTTGTACATTACAGATTAAGCCCCATAAGACATTTTGCCGCACACACTATCCCATTCCCTGGCGATTAAAACAACCAGTTCAGGAAGAGATACAAAAAATGTTAAACTGGAATCTTATTGAACCGTCGAACAGCCCATATTGTTCTCCGTTGCTTGTTGTACCAAAGCCAGGAGGAAAACTTCGATTGGTATTAGATGCAAGGGAAATTAACAAAATTATAGTACCTGTGCGCACACATCCGGAGAACATCGATGAGTTAATACAGAAATTTCAAGATGTATCCTATTTAACCAGTATTGATTTGAGAAGTTCGTTCTGGCAAGTTCAGTTAGACAAGGACTCAAGAAAATATATGGAGGGAGAAGCTATCAGTTCAAGGTCATTCCGTTTGGTCTCAATATCAGCTCTGGAGTTTTTATTTCTGCGTTGGACTATGCCCTAGGACCAGAACTACGTAGTCGAATAACAATTTTTGTGGACGATCTATTAATTGCCTCTAAAACTTGGGAGGAACATGTACAACTTATTAGGAGGATTTTTTCTGTGTTCAAACAAACTGGTATAACTGCAAATCTAAAAAAATCCCAATTTTCTCTACAGAAAATTAAATTCTTAGGACATATGATTAATGCAAAAGGCATTCTTCCAACAGAAGCGAAGATTAGTGCGATAAAAAATTTTCCAACTCCAAGAAACACAAGACAACTGAAAGGCTTTATAGGCTTGGCTTCATTTTTTCGTCGATTTATTAAAACTCAAGCAATGAACTCTGAAGCACTTGTAACGGAACTAAAATGATGGTGGGCTGACAGTAATTTGGAGCCCGCGCATCGGAAACGGGCGCGCTGGTGTAAGACTGCCCGGGAGTGCACCCTGATGCCATCTATTGGCGAAACTGGGAATTAGCGCTGTCTCAGACAATGCGCTAAGCTCTCGGAGTCAAATGTATTCTTTTTCTTGGTAATTATAAGTTATTAGTGTATGCTTTAATGTTATAAGGCGCTAGTAGTAAATTATTATGACTGGTATGAACTCCAGGGTAATAAATATAAATATTCTTAAATACTAAATGATTTCGGTGAAAAGATGGTAGGGGAACGCCCCCACTCTTGGTGATACAAGCATAGCTAGAGGTAGCTGGAGACACAGGGACGGAACAATGGAATGGCCTGGGGAGTGTTGACGTGAGCGGACGTGCATAACTGTGCTCACGCAAAAGTGACTGTGCAACAGCGAAAAGGAGAATATCGTCGCCGTTTGTGGAGTAGAACGCGACGAATGGTTGTCGAAGCCGTCTCTATGCCACTGGGGCTCATTGTAAGAGTTCCTGCGCCCAGATTTTATGGCGGACGCGCAGTAGCTTATACGAGTGCTACAGCTCGTAGTTCCAGCCGCCATTAAGGGCACGAGGCGTGAAGAGGAAGAGCTGCATTAGCCACATGCATCTCACCACCAGCACCGACACGTCTACCCAAGGCAAGACTGCTTGAAATTGTTAAGTCGAACTTTGTATACATGTAAAGGGAGAATACCAGTTTTCTTTTGTGCAAGTGCAGAGGACAGAATATAGTAATGAGTATAATTACGACGCATGTTGTTCATTGTAAAGTGTAGTAACCTGAAACATAGTGTAGTGAAATCAGACTGAGGCCACCATCGCCTCTTTCATTTACAATTCTTTTGGTTGTAGAATACTTTAGCGTTTAAGAATGTAGAAAAGAGCAATGGTCACACCAGAATGTGTCGCCTATTTAAAGTTACTTAAATTTTTCTGAGTAACCTTTCAAGTAAAGTCACTTAACTAATTCTATAGCAATTGTCCAAAGAGTAATATCCCAAAATCATTAAATAAGTTGAAGGGTAGAAGTTTGTTACATTAAGTTGCTTAAATTGTCTTGGTGGTAATTACCAAGCCAACTCACAGAAATTGAGAGAGTATTACCTTTGTAGAATCACCTAGAATGATCAGAAATAGTAATATTCAGAATTAAGTTTAAAATTCAACTCAAGCCGTTTCACTTTGAAACGAGCCAAAAAATTGATTTATTCTTTTGCTCCTTCAGAGCTGGCGACCGTAGTTATAAGTATTTTCAGGAGGATTCGACGGTAAGTCTGCTGCTCTCGTCGTGCTGATAGGATTATCTACTGCTGCTAGCAGTGGTGATTGGATACATAAGCTCACTACCAAGTTAAGTGGGTCAGGTAGGCAGTGTTACCGTGTGAACTGTAGGGCACTGTAGGCCGTGGATCGAACCCGTTCAATCATCACAGCTCTTTGAGAAATAGTCCGGTTAGGAGTGTACTAATCCAATAGGTAAATACTGGCGAGTAACGGTCAGAAATGTATACGCAAGTGAATTTAGCAAGGTCCATGTAGCACCTAGTTAATGTGGTGTAATGGCGAGGGTAGGAGTGGAGTAAAAGTGAGCTGAGCTTGTGGCAGCTGTGCTGTCTTCAAAGATTAATAACGCCAGAATTCACTACTAACTCTTACCATTAGGGCTGAGCTATTTACGGTTAAAATACGTAGCAGTAAGCGCAAAGGCGTGACAGCTACAAGTCCTATTGGCTTTATACATACGGAAGTAGGAAGCAGGTCATTCTGTCAGTGGAGGGGTTAAAACAACGGAGTCACTTGAGAACATACCCTATTTACTGATGGAAAGATTCGGCGGTTCGGTCCCATGTGGCGACCGTGACAGGACTTACCAATTTTGTAGAATAATGGCTCTAATAAAAGTGTTTTATATAAACTTGTAGTTTCAAGAAAATTTTAAATTTAAAATTCTGTTGTAGACATTTATACCACAATTGGTAAGTTCAAGACGACAACCTGCAAAGCAGCAACAGAAAGTCCAATAGCAGGAGTTAAACAAGTAATACTTGGTTTAATAAACATTTCTATTAGGCACGAAATACAGCAGCATAAGATGGAGTCGAATAGTAACAAGCAAGACGAAAACATTACAAGGTCAGACCCAGAATTAGGGACCATAGATACTGTTGTAGGGTTGGAAAATCCTATAGATGAATCCACACCCACAAAACAGGAGGAACGGGAAGTGAAACCAAAGGTAGTGAAAAGTGAACCCAATGTATCTGTGGATGCAAGTCACAAGGGAGAGGATATGGAATTAACAAGTTTGTTAAATAGTATGATGGCGCAAATTCGAGAAGGGAATGCTAGTTTGAAAGCAGAAATGGCTAGTCATATATCCCAACTGGATGAAAACCTATCTGGTAAAATAAAAGCCAATTTAGATATTTTGAATACGCAAAGCCAACGTATCACAGAGGTAAACAAATCAGTAAATAGCATTAGGGCTGAAATAACAAATGTTCAGAGAAAAGTCACAGAAATAGAGAAAAGATTCGATACCGAAATTCAGAAAATAGAGAAATCAGTGGAACCTTTGGTTAGTAAAAAATTAGAACCGATAATTGAAAGTAAATTACAGGTGACAGTACCAGTTGTAAAGAAAGAGATTGTTAAAGAAACGGCAGCTGATATTGAAACACTGCGCAATACCATGTTGAGTTTTGATGCATGTGTGCAGGAGCAGGAAAATACACTGCGTAATGAGATAAAATTGTTAAGTCAGCAAGTTCAGAATCAGACGTTTCTTAACTGTAGTGGTATCCCATTGGTAATGCAAAAATCGGAAATACTGAGTAGGGAGGAGAAATACGATCCTCAAAAGAAACAAGGTGGTTGGCATCCAATGGATTTTATAAAAAATTGTGAACGTGTCTTACCAACAGATATGTCGGATAAAGAAAAAATTAATTTAGTAATAGACGCTTTAGCAGGTCATGCTAAACGTTGGGGATTGAATTTGGATATCGACAATTTGAAGTTTACAGACTTCAAAGAAAAGTTCCTTGAGGAATTCTGGGGCACACAACAGAGGGATAGGTTGTGGAGAGAATTCGTTGTCGCCAGAATGCCAGAACATGGGCGTGGGCTCATGAAAGAATACTGTGAAGGATGGTTCAAGCGTTTGGAGTATCTTAAAGATCGTAGATCAGAATCGGAGATAGTGTGGGAGTTGTGGAAAAAGCTACCAGACGATTCAAAGCGTTATGTAGGAGGCACTCATCGAACATTCGATGAATTTTTAGAAAAAATCGAGAATGAAGATAGGTGGCGTGAAACTAGAGAGTGTCGAGGTTTCAGAAATCAGAATGGAATAGTAAAAGGTGATAGGAATGAACCGAAAATTAACATGATGAGAGGAAGAGGTCGAGGAGGTAACTCTCAGCGAGGGAGAGGACACTATCAGGAAAACTAAATACCGCGCAGGTCAAGGGCCTAACGCGCGCGGAAAGAAAGAAATGGCCCAAATATAGGGAAGATCGGAGTAGTCAGTACTATAGTAGGATAGTGCGTCGTTCGCCTGAAGAGCAGTTACATAAACGAAACTTTGCGAAGTATAATGCAGGGATACAAACAGAGGAGAGAGAGCAGAGAGGAATTATTAAGGGAAATGAAGTAGGAAAAGGATATCGACCAGATGGGAAGGCTCATGTGAATGAAATAAGTACAATTCGAGGTCAGAGTGACGAATTGATGATGGAAGAGTCAGAGAAGGCGTTGTTTGTCGGTAGGGATGGCAACTGTGCAGAGAGGCAGGGGCAAGGTAGGAGTGATGTGACTTATGGTAAAAGGTTCGTACGAATAGTCGACGAATCGCATCGAGAAGTAATTAAAGAGGAAAGGGTGGATGAGAAAAAGGGGCATAGTGCAGAGACGCATGCCGATTCAGAAATTACCTCGTATGCAGAATATGTACATCAGCTCAAAAGCCAGCCAGCACAATTACAAACATCTTCCACTCAAGTGATTAATTTGGGCCCGAATATGACAGTGTTAGAGAGCCATACCGATTATGATGTGTACCTAGTGACAGCAAGAGTACATGACTGTGATGAAGATTCTTTTAAAGAAATTAGAGAAAGTGTATCTAACCAAGAGAAAGAGTGTTGTGATCCCTGTAGTACTGAAGCAAATGAGTTGAGTGAGACTGGAATTCCATTAGTAGGGGAAAATAATGAAAGTAAGAGTGGCGAATGCACTATCCAACAAAGGGAAAGTAGAGAAATGGATTATAATTTGCGAGAATTATTTGAATCCGAAGAAGGTCATATTTCTAAGGAGGAGGAATTATCGTCAGAATCAGCAGAAAGCATCCAGGGAGAAAAAGAAGTAGAGGAAGTTTCCGATTCCGCAACCGAGAATTCAGGCATGACAGATTCGAATGAGAACGAGATGGCATTAAAGAGCCTAGACGAAGGACTATTGGAAAAAGTAGTCAAAGAATTTAGGATGAAAAGGAGAAAGAAACCTCCAGATGGAATGGTCAGTATAAAAACCGGAAAAATAATACGGCAAGACTTGGCGGTGGAAAAGGATTTATTATGGGAAGATAAAGAAAGTATGAAAGAGGACAATAGGATGCAAACAATCCTGCCCATTAATGTGTGTGGGTACGATTTATATGTATTGTTGGATACGGGTGCTCAAATAAGTGCTATTTCGCACGCATTTTTTGAGATGATCAAAGAGCAACGAGGAGTAGTCATGATGCCAGTAACAGGTGTTAAAGTGATAGGGGCGACAGGGAAATGTAGTAAACCTGTTAAACATCAAGTGATGATGGAATTTAAGATAAAAAGCAAGCTGTTTTCGAATGCATTTTTAGTAGTTCCAGAGCTCAGTGCCGAGATCATTTTAGGCATTGACTGGTTAATAAAACAGAAAGTAATTATAGATTGTGACAAAGGGATAATAGTTTGTAAAGTTGACAGTGCGGTATTAGAAATACCATTTGAATCATCTAGAGTAATGGAAGAGAACCAGCTGAGATGGGTAGAATTTAGAGATGATCATGATTCAGGAATAGGTCAAAAATTCGATTGGTGTCTGGTGAGGCAGATAGTTGAAGATGGAAATAAGGAGACACTCCTTCGAAATGTAGTGGATAAAACGGAAGGACTATCTGATGCCCAAAGGGAGGATCTATGGCAAATTCTGAAAGAAAATCAGGAAGTATTTTCGGACAAACCAGGACGAGTGATAAATTATGAGTACTGCATGGAGGTAGAGGAGCATGAACCTTTCTTTAAACCACCATATAATGTACCCGTGTCTAAGAAAGAAGCAGTTCAAAAAGAAATAGATAAAATGGTTTCATGTGGGGTCATTGAACGGAGTTCTAGCCCATATAATAACCCACTGGTGATAGTAGGTAAGAAGGATGGAAGTGTACGAATAGTGATAGATGCTCGTACTCTGAATAAAGTAGTGAAGAGGGAGTTGGATCGTCCAGAGAACATAGATAATTTATTGCAGAAGTTTAATGGTGTAAAGTACATGACTAGTTTAGACCTAACTGCAGGATACTGGCAAATCCCATTAAGTGAGGAGTCTAGGAAGTACACGGCATTTTTATTCAATGGCAAATGCTACCATTTCACAGTGGTACCATTTGGCCTAAATACTTCCATTTCAGTGTTCATTCGGGCTTTAGACAAAATTTTAGGGAGTGAACTTAGTTCACTAATCACGGTTTATGTAGATAATTTGTTAATTGCTACAAGGACATGGGAAGAGCACATGGAGTTATGCGACAGGGTGTTCAAAGCTATAATTAAAGGAGGAATGACACTGAACCTGAAAAAATGCGAGTTTGTGAAGAAAGAAATAAAGTTCTTAGGTCACATAGCAACACCGGAGGGAATTGAAAAGGATCCCGATAAAGTCAAAGCAATAAGAAATTTTCCGGCTCCCAAGAATAAAAAACAACTAAAGTCGTTTATAGGACTTTGTTCCTTTTATCGTAAGTATGTGGATGATCAGATGTTCAATAGCCCACATCTGAACAACCTACTTAAGAAGAACAGTGTGTATATGTGGACTGAGGAATGTGAAACAGCATTCAACCAGCTAAAAGACAATTTGGCTAAAAACATAAAGTTATGGCACCCTGACCTGTGTGAACCATTCCACATGGCAACAGATAGTTCAGATTATGGATTGGGAGTATCCATATTTCAGGAGGTAATGATAGATGGGGAAAAAACTCATAGACAAATAGCATTTGCGAGTAGAACCATGTCTAAGTACGAAAGAAACTATACGGTTTCAGAGAAGGAGGCTTGAGCTATAGTATGGGGTTTTAAGAAATTTCAACTTTTCTTATGGGGACATAAGACTGTGGTCCATACAGACCACAAAGCTTTAATATTTTTGAAGGACTGCAGATTGTTACATAACAGGTTGACCAGATGGGCGCTGTTTTTACAACAATTTGATAAAGAGATCAAGTATGTTAAAGGGAAAGAACATGCAGTACCGGATGCTTTGTCGAGATTACCGGAAGGATGTGAGACACTAGAAAGTGTAAAGAATAGGGAAGATGTTTTTGAGGTGAATTACTTCAAAAAAGCGGAAGGGAGAGAAAAAATTAGGGAAATATGTCGGAATATGCGAAGATATCAAAGTGATGATGATGCACTCAAGTCGGTAAAGGTCAAGTTTGACAATCCGGACGCAACTAACATAAGGGCTTCATATAAAATACACAAAGGTGTACTGTATCTTCAAAGATTAAATAATCCAGGGAAGTGGAGAGTATGTTGGCCGGAACAACACACTGAAGTGCTGATACATTATGTTCACTTGGCATATGGCCATTGTGGTGCACGGAAGTGTACCGATAAGTTAGATGAATGCATTACCTTTAACAACATGGCACGAAGGGTAGCACAGAGGATAAGATCTTGTGATCTATGCCAAAAGGCGAAAGTAACAAATGCAACTAATCAAGGGCCCATGCAATCAATAAAACCTGATGAAGTATTAGAAATAGTAGCAGTAGATATCTTTGGACCATTACCGAAAACCATGGGGGGTTTTGTGTACATATTTGTAGCAGTTGAACTTTTCTCAAAGTATATAAAGCTATATCCCTTGAGAAAAGCTACTGCCAGAGCTGTGTATGATAAAATGGTGTGTGATTATTTTGTGAAAGTAGGGAAGCCAAAGAGATTACTATCAGATAATGGTGTTCAGTTTTGCTCAAAAATGTGGAAGGATGGGATAACTGAGAAACAGGTAGAAGTGGTACATATCTCAGCATATCACCCATCAAGCAATCCGGCAGAAAGATATATGCGTGAGATAGGTCGGTTATTTAGGACGTACTGCCATAGTAACCACAAGAAGTGGGGCATGTATGTGAGTGAATTCGAAGAAATCATGAATTCATTAACAAACGAGAGCACTGGATTTACTCCAGAAGAAATTCTGAAAAAGACGAGAAGTAAAAGTCTAGTAGAAGACCTACTAGAATTTCCAGATAGAGTTGAATTAGATTGTGATAGTAAAAAGAACTTAGTAAAAGACAAGATGAGAAAACAAGCAGATGCGAGAATTCGTCGTCATGACGAAAAAGTAAGGAATCCTAAATTCAAAATAGGTGATCTCGTTCTTGTAAAAACACATGAAAACTCAAGTGAAATTAATAACGAGATCAGCAAATTTAAATATATATATAATGGACCATTTAAAATAGTGTCCATACCCAATGTGAATGCTTATTATTTAGAGTACCCATTAACAGGCAAACGCCTGGGAGTAAGAAACATAGTGGATCTCAAAAGGTATGAACCACGAATTCTACCAGATTGAAAATAAATATATAAATAAATATTAAAGTAAACCAATATGTAAATAGTTTTGTTTCTTTTGTTCTATGTGAAAGGTAAATGTTCACTAAAATATGTGGCAGTATTCTAATGAAACTTCTAGTTTAAGTAGAGACTAAACAGACTGGGAAAGACTGAGCTTCTAAGAAAGCCTTAATAGATGTGTAAATAAGTGTTGTGGAAGAGGTAGAAAAGTGAGGAGGTAAAGTGAAAAGGACGGGCTATAAAGTAATAGGCGCTTAACGTGTGTTTTACTTGCCTGAGATAAAAGAAGTGTATTTAAAATTTTTGTAAAAAAGATGTTTAAAGTGTACTGTGTTTAGATGTAAGAAAATTGTAAAGAATATATGTAAATCATTTATGTAATGTTTAGCAGGAAAGATAGAAAGAATTGGTGTTTAATTTTAAATAAGTAATATAAGTACCGAGGTGTATCAGTAAGAAAGAGAAAACCCTTGGTAAAAAGCTTAACGAAAATTTCAGATTCATTATAGGAGAGACTTCTTATTGAATTATCACTGTTAGATACTTCAATAAGAAGTGGGGCATGTGTAACGGAACTGAAATGATGGTGGGCTGACAGTAATTTGGAGCCCGCGGGTCGGAAACGGGCGCGCTGGTGTGAGACTGCCCGGGAGTGCACCCTGATGCCATCTATTGGCGAAACTGGGAATTAGCGCTGTCTCAGACAATGCGCTAAGCTTTCGGAGTCAAATGTATTCTTTTTCTTGGTAATTATAAGTTATTAGTCTATGATTTAATGTTATAAGGCGCTAGTAGTAAATTATTATGACTGGTATGAACTCCAGGGTAATAAATATAAATATTCTTAAATACTAAATGATTTCGGTGAAAAGATGGTAGGGGAACGCCCCCACTCTTGGTGATACAAGCATAGCTAGAGGTAGCTGGAGACACAGGGACGGAACAATGGAATGGCCTGGGGAGTGTTGACGTGAGCGGACGTGCATAACTGTGCTCACGCAAAAGTGACTGTGCAACAGCGAAAAGGAGAATATCGTCGCCGTTTGTGGAGTAGAACGCGACGAATGGTTGTCGAAGCCGTCTCTATGCCACTGGGGCTCATTGTAAGAGTTCCTGCGCCCAGATTTTATGGCGGACGCGCAGTAGCTTATACGAGTGCTACAGCTCGTAGTTCCAGCCGCCATTAAGGGCACGAGGCGTGAAGAGGAAGAGCTGCGTTAGCCACATGCATCTCACCACCAGCACCAACACGTCTACCCAAGGCAAGACAGCTTGAAATTGTTAAGTCGAACTTTGTATACATGTAAAGGGAGAATACCAGTTTTCTTTTGTGCAAGTGCAGAGGACAGAATATAGTAATGAGTATAATTACGACGCATGTTGTTCATTGTAAAGTGTAGTAACCTGAAACATAGTGTAGTGAAATCAGACTGAGGCCACCATCGCCTCTTTCATTTACAATTCTTTTGGTTGTAGAATACTTTAGCGTTTAAGAATGTAGAAAAGAGCAATGGTCACACCAGAATGAGTCGCCTTTTTATAGTTACTTAAATTTTTCTGAGTAACCTTTCAAGTAAAGTCACTTAACTAATTCTATAGCAATTGTCCAAAGAGTAATATCCCAAAATCATTAAATAAGTTGAAGGGTAGAAGTTTGTTAAATTAAGTTGCTTAAATTGTCTTGGTGGTAATTACCAAGCCAACTCACAGAAATTGAGAGAGTATTACCTTTGTAGAATCACCTAGAATGATCAGAAATAGTAATATTCAGAATTAAGTTTAAAATTCAACTCAAGCCGTTTCACTTTGAAACGAGCCAAAAAATTGATTTATTCTTTTGCTCCTTCAGAGCTGGCGACCGTAGTTATAAGTATTTTCAGGAGGATTCGACGGTAAGTCTGCTGCTCTCGTCGTGCTGATAGGATTATCTACTGCTGCTAGCAGTGGTGATTGGATACATAAGCTCACTACCAAGTTAAGTGGGTCAGGTAGGCAGTGTTACCGTGTGAACTGTAGGGCACTGTAGGCCGTGGATCGAACCCGTTCAATCATCACAGCTTTTTGAGAAATAGTCCGGTTAGGAGTGTCCTAATCCAATAGGTAAATACTGGCGAGTAACGGTCAAAAATGTATACGCAAGTGAATTTAGCAAGGTCCATGTAGCACCTAGTTAATGTGGTGTAATGGCGAGGATAGGAGTGGAGTAAAAGTGAGCTGAGCTTGTGGCAGCTGTGCTGTCTTCAAAGATTAATAACGCCAGAATTCACTACTAACTCTTACCATTAGGGCTGAGCTATTTACGGTTAAAATACGTAGCAGTAAGCGCAAAGGCGTGACAGCTACAAGTCCGTATTGGCTTTATACATACGGAAGTAGGAAGCGGGTCATTCTGTCAGTGGAGGGGTTAAAACAACGGAGTCACTTGAGAACATACCCCATTTACTGATGGAAAGATTCGGCGGTTCGGTCGCACACTAAACCGGCTCCTGAGGAAAGATGTACCATGGCAATGGTTTAATGTTTGTGAAAAGGCTTTTTGTGAAATTAAGGATCAACTGATAAATGCTCCGTTATTATACCACCCTGATATGAATGTCGGATTCTGTTTAGCCACTGATTCATCAGATGTGGGATTAGGATCTTGTTTATTTCAAATTAGCTACATCGATGGTGTAAAAACCTTTCGTCCAATTGCATTTGCTAGCAGAGTTTTATCCACCTGTGAAAGAGCATATACCAGTACGGAATTGGAAGCTTTAGCAGTTATTTGGTCTTTGAAAAGGTTTAATTATTATGTATATGGCTCAAGGATAGCCGTTTATTGTGACCACCAATCACTAACCCTTTTACAAACTTGTAAGTTGCTGCATCCTCGCTTGTCAAGGTGGACGCTGGCGCTGCAACAATATGAGTTTCAAATTATTCATGTAGCCGGAAAAGAAAATATTATAGCTGACGCGTTGTCAAGATCTCCAGAAGGAATAACACCTGAACTGGATGTAAATAATAAGGCACAATTTCCAGTGCTTCTTCTTCAAGAAAATAATTACAAGTTATATTATATTCATTTATGTAAGACAATGGCTCAGCTTCAGAAGAAGGATCGACGATGGAATGCTATAATACGACAATTCAATCAACAAAATCCTATGGTCAATTTGGAATACTACCGGCTTGTGAATAATATTTTATTTTTTAAATCTGGGAAGGCTGAGAATACAAAGTGGTGTGTCTGCATACCCGAAGAATATGAAGAACGATTAATTTGGTTTACACATTTGACCTGGGATCATGTTGGTGTTGTAAAGTGTGCTAATAAGATTAGATATTATTGTTACTTCCCAAATATAAGGCGAAAAGTGCACAAAGTCATACAGAAATGTGTTCTCTGTCAAAAGGCTAAGCCGGACAAGAAGGGAAATAAAATTGCGCTTCACTCAATAATACCTGAAGCACCATGATCACTTATATCATGTGATATTTGTGGACCACTTCCTAGAGCCAGAGGTGGTGTTAAGTACATTATTGGATTCTATGATGTGTTTACAAAATATGTTAAACTATATCCTATAAAATCAGCAACTGCAAGAGCTGCCACAGTAAAGTTTGTAAATGACTACATTCCTCATGCGGGGATTCCAAAATCTATAATCTCCGAAAATGCAAAGATATTTACTGGATATTTATGGAGAAAATTAGTATCACAACTAGGAATAAAACAGATATTTACATCTTGCTATCATCCACAAGGGAATTTAATTGAACGGGTTTTTCGAGAACTAAACAGATTCATGAGAACGTACTGTCATGATAAACAAACTACCTGGATAAACTATTTGACCGAGTTTCAGCAGATTTATAATAATTTACCTCATAGTTCTACAAACTTTACCCCGAATGAACTGATGTTCAGAGATAACGAAAGAAACTTTTGGGTAGATAACTTGCCTAAACTCGAGGACACCAAAATGTCATGGGAAGAAAAAATTCGCAATGCTCTCATTAATATTACGGAGAAAGCAAGACAGCGAAAGGAAATCGATGACAGAAACATCAAACGGATTCAGACTTTCAATATCGGACAAAAAATTCTTTTAAGAAGACACATCAAGTCATCAAGGTTGAAGAAGACCATCAGAAAATGGAATCTAATTTATACAGGTCCATATATAATAGTTGATATACCGAATCCTGGTGCGTATTTATTAGCATATTCGGATTCTGGAAGAATAAAAGGATTATTTCCCCATGTAGACCTAAAGAGGTACTTTTAAGAAAAGTGTTTCAAATTAAATGAAAAGTCCGTATGAAGTATTTGGGTGTTAAAAATGAAGTGCGAAGGACAGTATGCCTCAGCTACTGTGATAGGTTAAATGACAGCATGCCAAGCATCTGTGATAGTTCAATGAACAGTAAGCGATTGCTTCTGTGATAGTATAGGAATATTTAGAAAAGTAAGTGGAACTGTAGCTATTGCTGCTGTGAAGACTTACGGTTTATCTGTCTACACGATGATCACCAAAGAAGCTTGTGCGTGTGAAATAATATACATTCAGGGGGTGTTAATCTCCAGTGAGAATAAGTTTACTGAAACTATATGGTCGAATACGGCGCTTGTGTGTGAAGTTAGTGTTTGTAAACTGACAGTTCACAAGAGAACAAATGAACCGCGTTAGAAAATTAGAATCGATTGCTACTGTCCACAGATATAAAGACTCGCTGGTTTTTTTTTTTTTTTTTTTTTTTTTTTTTTTTTTTTTTTTTTTTTTTTTTTTTTTTGGCGCGAGCTAAATTCTATTCAAGAGAATTTAATTAACCAGCTTAGTGTGTGTTTATAAAATTAGAGTTAATAAGAAAGTTCTTCATTGAATTTATAATAATGTGTCATTTTCCAGTTGGATTTGTTTATTGTTATATTGCATTCATATATGTTCATGAGAAAATGCGGCATTTGGAGTATAAAAGAAAAAAATTAATTTCAGCTGGAGAGGTCATGCAGCAAGACTTAATCAAACGTTCTCTTTCAGCAAAATTTCATTTTAATCATGTATGAGTAAGATATAATTTTTTTTTGGAAATTGTCTCCAATAATAAAGTTTTTAACATTCTGACATGCTATCCACATTCGTACTTGAAACCAAATTAGGAAAGATTCAGATCTACTTCCACCTGGAAAAGCCAACGAAAAATAAATAAATAAATAAATAATTAAAACCAGGATTAGAACCTTTCGGCTTACTCAAGAAGATAGATGAAATTATCCATGTTTTCAAAATTGTTTTCCGATCTGGAGTTGTGATATTGTGCAACTACAGTATCAATTAAGACATCTAAGTGTGGAAAGTATAAGACGAATGGATTTTCCCATTCCTCAGATGGAAGATTGGATGGATCAGGTCCATATTTGAGTTCAAAATGAATCTGGAAAATTTCGACTAACCATTCTCTTCCAGGAATCTTTGATAGTTGACCATTCCTTAGACGAATTTCGATTGTTTCATGCCACAATCCTCAGTACCTGTTCCTGAGGTTCCTTCTGGTGGGGTCTAAGCCTCCAGGTTTTCCGGGGTTTCCCTGTGAAGGCCAGTTCCTAAATAGGTAGACCTGATTAACAACTATATAAGTCCATCTTCCCTGGTTGTGTACGTGGGATGCGGGTATGCCCCAGTACACGTGAAAGCAACAACTAGGTATCTAGGTAACGAAGATACCAAATCTCTTTCAATTCTTGTAATCAAAAAAATTCTTACTAACTTCTTAAAATATATAGGAACGTATGTGCCACAAAATTCTAACGAGTTAGCTAAGCCAATAGTTAGCTCGCCAAGTGGAGACATATCAACTTTGCTCGCTGCGAGGAGCGATGTAATGTCTCTTGCAGCGGTCTCTCCACGATATTTTCAGAAATTTTATAATTTATATAACTCAGTACATATCTCGAAATATCTCTTCTTATCTTACCGATTATCAATGCAAAGTAGTTTCAAGCCCAATTATTCCTTGGAGCGTCCATTTACTCCATGGAATAGCTTTTCTGCTATCTATGTTTTCTCTTAGGAAAAAGAATAGGGGACTTCTTGCCGATTAGTCGTGAAAGAAGGATGTATATGTATGTATTGTTGAGCTACTCGTCATCTTGATGACATTCTGTATGAGAAGGAATTAAATACATGAACTAAACTAAAGTAAGTGTGTTCGCGTATTATTTAACGGATTATTATTATTGACAGAGTCTGCTTACTACGCTGTGTTGCACGGGATCAGTGGGGAACGTCTGATTTACACTGGACGAACCTGCCGTTTTGTATGCTCAAGATATCCAGTTA
The DNA here is from genome assembly GCF_021461385.2 of Schistocerca piceifrons. Lineage (NCBI taxonomy): Eukaryota > Metazoa > Arthropoda > Insecta > Orthoptera > Acrididae > Schistocerca > Schistocerca piceifrons. The sequence continues at coordinate 1,222,396,704 of NC_060138.1, read as the reverse complement.
CTTCAAATAAATAGGCTAACACGGTCTTACCAGCAGATCTCCGGTCTTCCCCATGTGATCACCGAAAGTTAATAATTATTACAAATGTTTCCAGGAGATCGACTGACAATTTTCGTCGCACCGAGACTTCGAAATTGCTTCACTGCCTTATGGAATTTAAGTTAAGCTTAATTTAATCAGGATAGAACAGTATTGAACTGTGTGAATGTGATAAGCCTGCTTTTTCAATGAAAATTCCCTTAATATATGCATGTTTTTGCTATCCTGATCAGTGAAGCTAAATCAGGCCGGTGTGAGAGAGGTTTTTTAAATTATAAAAAATATTAAAATGGCTTGACAGTTATTGAAGTACATGAAAATAAACGTAAATTAGTTACAAACTACGGCGTTCAGACACTTTATTCAGCATGTAAACGTCACTACGGATATTCGGATTAAGGATATGACAGGTTCGATATGTCTGCCATCATTGGCGATGATATGGTGCGGACGATTAGCGAAATTGTGCATACCCCCTGAAATCCCTTAATATCGACGCTATCGATGACATCCTGAATGGCTGTTTTCAGCTCAGCAATGGTTTCGGGATTATTGCTGTACACCTTGTCTTTAATGTAGCCCCACAAAAAATGAGTCACATGTGTTCAGATCCGGAGAATATGGCGGCCAATCGAGGCCTCTGCGTACTCCAGAGCCAGAATGTGGTACCCTAAGTGCTCATCCAGGACAGCAAACACTCCCCTGCTTCGATGTGGTCGAGCTCCGTCTTGCATGAATCACATCTTGTCGAAATCAGGGTCACTTTGGATAATGTGGATGAAATCATCTTCCATAATCTACACGTACCGTTCGGTGGCCACAGTGCCATCAAGAAATATCGTACCGGTTTTTCCGTGACAAGACACTGCACACCACAGGGTCACCCGTTGAGGGTGAAGAGACTTCGCGATAGCGAAATGCGGATTGTCAGTTCCCCAAATGCGCCAATTTTGCTTATTGACGAACCCATCCAAATGAAAGTGGGCTTCGTCGCTGAACCGAACCAAGCACGCGTATACTAATTCTCATCATGATTCGTGGCCAATCGTGCAGTCTGAACGCCCTAACGCAAACCGTTCAGAAGTTATGACGATTTTATTTCATATAGTTCAATAATTGTCACCTGTATACACAAATAATCTAAGGTACTTCTACTCGTCGGGTACTGTCGGCCACGAGTAACGTTATGAACTCTGGAGTTCCAGCCCAGACGAGATGATGATGTGTGTCGATTATTATCTAGAATGGCCTTTCATTAACTAGCAGCTAATATGTCTTGGCTCTACAAATACCATAAACAGCGTATGAAGAATTCTTGAACTAACAATGAAGCAAGGTACGATATCCTTGGATAGACACAGCGACCGGATCTTGACAACCAGTCTTGCTTAACCATAATATCTACTTGTGCCCTTCAGGCGCCATGTACACCTAGAGTTTGATATCATCGTTGTCTGTCAAACAGTAATACTTTACCCCTCCCCCTCCCCCTCCCCATCCCTCCCACTGATAAAAGGTTCATATCTGTATCTCATATAGATAACACATCAGCAACAGTTCCTGATCCCAGGGCAGCCATTAACCTCACGATACCGACTCTTGATAGCCGGTATAAAAATGCCATTTCGGAATAGAGCACACAAAAAGAAAATCAGACGATGAATAGAAGTTAATAAGCTATACCGATGGCAAATAGGAGTATTGAATATATAGAGAAATATGAAATGAGCGGGAAAGCCCTTTTTGAATAGAGCACACAAAAAGAAAATCTGACGATGAATAAAAGTTAATAAGCAATACCGATGGCACAGAAGAGTATTGAATAGGTACAGAAGTATGAAATGAGCGGGAAAGACATTTACACTGTTTAAGACGATTCACACAGTTACGTAATATCTCCAGCTAAAGAAGTACTATATAGGAATTAGCGGTAGCAAGCGAACGCCGAAGAGACATGCTGGTGACACACTGACGTCAAAAACCTACTTACAACAACAACCAAAAATTGTTTCAAAGAGTGTTAAACAAAAAAAAACATTTGCTGTTGGAGAAGATATGCCTTGAGTAAAACATAATTTCATTTCTCTCTTCCTGTTACCCAAATATGTTTCGCCGAAGTTGAGCATCGTCAGTGAGCTGTTATTTTCTTTCTATTACACGGAAAAAATTCTGTTTACAAATTGCACACGTACAAAATTTAAGTTTTTTTTTACAAAGTTTTCACACAATTCGAAAACAGATTTGTACATATACAGGGTGATTCTCGCTAACGTTTAAAAGTCCCTAAAGTGACGTAGATGACGATGAGACAGATAATTTAACACACATAGGTTCGCAAATGTCGGGAAATACCCCGAAAGTAGATGTGTAGTGTTGAAAATGTGACTTCACCAGTTAATGTACCTTGCCGCATGTGCAGTGGTTGGGATTGGGCTCGAAGGGTTGATTGAGAGGTGCAGTACTTGCATTCGAGCAAACGGCCCAGATTTTCGACACCTTATGTGAGTGTGATCTGCAGATACTACAAAATTGTTGTCCTCTCTGTAATAAAGTAAAATCTGTCCTATTTTGGATTTCTTTCTTTCTTTCTTTTTGTTTATAGATGTTATTTAGTAAGGAAAATGTAGATAATTTGGTGATAACAATGCCTTTCGGAAGCTTATACTAAGCTTTTGTTGTACTCTACTTCGCAATAAGCCAGCGAAGAGTGCGAGACTGGTAGTTATAATAATAAATCTTACCTCATAGAAAACACATGATTGTCTAACGCAATGAAGAAGATACTCATAACGTCTGCCAGACGCAAGACTCGAACGCTGAGCCCCACGCGCTAAAGACACGCACGTGGGCCCGGAGCCACACCGAAGGGAATACTCGACTTCCTTTGGGGTAATCACTTGCCTCAGACCGACAGGTTTAGCCGTTGTACGTGTGGCGACGTACGTTCTGTGTCATCTACTTTGCGGTTATTTCCCAACATTTGCAACCACATCTCTCTCATATTAAATTAATTTTCTCTGCGTCATCTACATCGCCTTGGAGATTTTTAAAAGTTAATAAGAATCATCATGTATACCTTGTTAGTGTATGTTGTTTTCCTGGGTTATATGTTTTGTCGGTGAGTATATATATATATATATATATATATATATATATATATATATATATATATATATGTGTGTGTAAGCAAATGAATGTCGATTTTATTCTCATGTCCCTGGTTGCGGCTAGCATACGAGAACAGCGTACTCCATTGCGTAGCTTGTCATTAACTTGTTCAACAGCGACACACACTGTTGGAAAACAGTCCTTGAGCGAATGAAGGCACAAGTCGTCATAGTCGCGTTACTAGCCGAGTTAACCTTGCAGGGCCCGTTACAGAGTAAACGATTAAGTTCTGTTCCTGCTTTTCCTAACTGGGTTTGGTTATGTGGCCATTCTTTGTGAATTGATCTCTGGTGTAGTAAGGAGTGACCTAAGGTCCTATGTTGATGCGGGGAGAATTACTCCCGCAACAGGTCCGTCCAACGGGTTGTCGGCCGATTCTACTGTTTTTGCCCCCAAGCTGCTAAAGGGTCAATGCCCGGTGCCGGGAGTGTGCCGCCTGTTCAAAAAACGCATAGGCTGACTGTCGGAATCGACCCGTAACAGAGCAATGCCCGTGCTCAAGTGGCGTTTGCATGTGTATTAAAGCCTGGGAAGTCGCAGCACAAATTTTAGTACCCGATTTTGTACCCTCTGGTTGGTAGCAATGTGTGGGTCTATGGCACATCCCCATACCACGGCTGCGCATTCCAACACCGGTCGAACCAGTGTTAGACGGAGCGTGATGCCATGCTGAGGAGGGAGCGTCGACTTAATGTTGAGAACACGGCACGGGGCGCGCAGGCACCCCCAGCTACTTCTCTGATTACGTGGGGCAACAAGGAGAGTCAGTGGTCGAATTTGACTCCGAGAAAGGTTTCTGTCTTGCCCTGGGATGGAGCCTCCAGCGATGATGCTTGCTGGCAGATTTAGCAGCGCCTTGCGTTTGTCTCTTTGCAGCATTAAACTTGAATCGTGATTCTGTAAGGAAGGCGCCTAAGGCATCACACCCACGATGGAGGCGGTGTTCTGTAGAGTTGACTTTCGTACTGCTGGTGGCATAGAGTTCCAGATGCACACCTGCCACCTGCGGTGTGGTGGCGGTGTAGAGCGAGTAGAGCAAGGGCCCGAGGACTGACCCCTGCGGCACTCGTGGACGTATCTGCGTTTTGGTCGGTGGCCCTTGATCCATCCTCACATGAAAGTACCTGCCAAGCTCCGTAGTCGCTTACACGTCCCAGGTGCGATCGGAAAACGCAACTGCCGCCTTTAAAATGCCTCTGTCTTTCAGCGTCCACTCGGCGCAATAAGTCACTAATAAAATTCACAACTGCGATTTTATTGCCTCTGATGTTTCCTGCTGTAGAGCCAGTTTTAAGGAGCATTTCATTTCAATTTCATTTTTCTGTCTTAACTAATTTATTTCGTACTGTTTTACAAATGGAACTTTAAGTAGTCTTTACCCTCTGAACCGTCCATTCAGTCAGCGCTGTATCCTTGTTAAAACATTGGTTCATCGTAATCATTGCCTCTACTGTATATTCCAGCTTGGACCTACATTGTCAGTATTCTACTACATTTTTGCTGAATTTTAGCGCAGTTTTCTTCACAAACTCGACTATGACAGATGGTAACTTCACAGAACTCTTATAATCATATTTTTAAATCACATTACACATGTTATCAAAATTTTAATACCCCATCGTAAAACACTAGTGGATGTATAACTTTGTAAAATATCCAATTTGGGTAAAATATTTATTTAATGAAGTTCAGGCTCAATATTCACTACTTCTACAACATTCTACTAACAAATTACATGACTATAATAACATGAAAATTTTCTGTTACTGTGGTGTGCGTACTGTAAGACCTTCGGTACACACACCATCAGATTATTTGACTTGTCCCTCTAACGAAGTAGGCGAGTGTCAGCAATATGTCTCGTGGTCTTATCGTAGCGTGTTTATCTTCTGCCGTTAAGTCAGACGAAAGAAATGCCACTTGCACGCTTAGAGTAGCAGATTGACGGTGACCAACTTTAAACAGAACTTGATTAATTTTCACACACATTTATTAAAATAATAACAATCATAAACCTTACTTAACTTGATTCTAGATGCTATTTATAATTGACAATCTGAAGTTCCTTTGGTCTTGGTACGTTAATCTTATTCTCACATATCCCTGATACTTGACAAAGTGTCTATACATTTATCTTCATGACTTCGTACAGGAATATGATAATCCTATTAGGCCCAGACTGAAACTTGACTATAGACTGATACAGACTAATGCAGAATGAATAATCGGAGGTCTGTACTCTCGTTATAATACCTCGCGGGTTCAGGTATCACTGCGCGAGTGTGATCCGCGAGGAGAAAAGGTTCTACGTTAGCAGCAATCTCATTGGCTGCGTTACATATTAATACGCAGATCGGCGGAAGCAGAATTTGGTCCATCTCTATAACAGCGCCATCTCGTAGTACGGAGACGGACGAGCGCTGCGCCTGCGCTGTTGTGCTTAGCGGGGCGCGCTCTAGTGGGAAAGTTGTGTACGCGCTGACTACGCGGAACTATGTACACAACAGTTACCAAGTGACGTAACGCTATCTCATCGGTTTGAATAAAAAAATGGCTCTGAGCACTATGGGACTTAACATCTATGGTCATCAGTCCCCTAGAACTTAGAACTACTTAAACCTAACTAACCTAAGGACATCACACAACACCCAGTCTTCACGAGGCAGAGAAAATCCCTGACCCCGCCGGGAATCGAACCCGGGAACCCGGGCGTGGGAAGTGAGAACGCTACCGCACGACCACGAGCTGCGGACTCGGCTTGAATAGTTAGGTGTGCGAGCTTGGCTTGAAACTGGGGCTTGGTGGGAAAATATGGTAAGTTCCTCTCTCTTCTTCTTAACTAGATAGTGTTGCTAGGCAGCTAAGACACGTACTTTCCCACAGTGTCAAGGGACATGTACACAAACAAGCAATAACACCAGTCCAACACACGGTTAAAATGTTGAATCATGCAGAATGAATGCACCAGGTGACAGAGACTAGATTGCTATGACAGTGCGAAGAAGTTACTCTAATCGACAAGATAAGAAACGAGCAGAACTGTGGCTATTTTAAGAGAATCCCCTATGCTCGTACAGACATGCAATGTGTCATGAGCCTAAGCAAATGCAAGAAATCTCAGAGTAGTACATGCAACATACGTCCTCAATTATTTGCTGGATGTATTCGAATCTCTGTCTTCCTCTGTAGTTTCTTTCCTCTACAGCTCCCTCTAGTATCATGGAAGTCATTCCCTCATGTCTTCAAATGGATCAAATGGCTCGTAGCACTATGGGACTTAACGTCTGAGGCCATCAGTCCCCTAGAACTACTTAAACCTAACTAACCTAAGGACATGGCACACATCCATGTCCGTGGCAGGATTCGAACCTGCGACCGTAGCGCTTGCGCGGTACCAGACTGTAGCGCCTAGAACCGCTCGACCACATCGGCCGGCCCTCATGTCTTAAAAGATGTTCTATCATCCTCTCCCTTCCCCTTATCAGTGTTTACCACATATTCCTTTCTTCCTCGATTCTGCGTATAACTTCCTCATTCCTTATCAGACCACCTAATTTTCAACATTCGTTCGTAGCACCACATGTCAAATGCTTCGATTCTCTCCTGTTCCTGTTTTCCCACAGTGCATGTTTCACTACCATACAATGCTGTTATCTAGACGTACAGTCTCAAAATTGCTCCCTCCAATTAAGGCCGATATTTGATATTAGTAGACTTCTCTTGGCCAGAATGACTTTTTTTGCCATAGCTGGTCTGCTTTTGATGTCTTCCTTGTTCCGTCCGCCATTGGGTATTTTACTGCCTAGGTAGCAGAATTCCTTAACTTCATCTACTTCGTGATCATCAATCCTGATATTAAGTTTCTCTCTGTTATCATTTTTACTATCTCTCATTACCTTCATCTTTCTTCGATATAATCTCAGTCCATACTGTGTATTCATTAGACTGTTCATTCCGTTCAGCAGATCATGTAATTCTTCTTCACTTTCACTCAGGATAGCAATGTCATCAGCGAATCGTATCATTGATATCCTTTCATCTTCAATTTTAATTTCACTCCTGAAACTTTCTTTTATTTCCATCACTGCTTCGTCGATGTACAGAGTGAACAGTAGGGGTGAAAGGCTACATCCTTGTCTTACACCCTTCTTAATAAGAGCACTTCGTTCTAGGTCGTCCATTCTTATTACTTCCTCTTGGCTGTTGTATATATTGTATATGGCCCGTCTCTCCCTATAGCTTACCCATACTTTTTTCAGAATTTAGAACATCTTGTACCATTTTACATTGTCGAACGCTCTTTCCAGGTCGACATATCCTATGAAAGTGTCTTGATTATTCTTTAGCCTTGCTTCCATTATTAGCCGTAACATCAGAATTGCCTCTCTCGTCTCTTTACTTTTCCTAAAGCCAAACTGATCGTCACCTAGCGCATTCTCAATTTTCTTTTCCATTCTCCTGTATATTATTCTTAAAAGCAGCTTCGATGCATGAGCTGTTAAGCTGATTGTGCGATAATTCTCGCACTTGTCAGCTCTTGCTGTCTTCGGAATTGTGTGGATAATGGTTATCTGAAAGTCAGCTGATTTGTCGCCAGACTTATACATTCTACACACCAACGTAAAAAGTCGTTTTGTTGCCACTTTCCCCAGTGATTTTAGAAATGCTAATGGAATTTTATCTATCCCTTCTGCCTTATTTGACCTGAAGTCCTCCAAAGCTCTTTTAAATTGTGATTCTAATACTGGATCCCCTATCTCTTCTAAATCGAGTCCTGTTTCTTCTTCTATCACATCAGAGAAATATTCCCCGTCATAGATGCCTTCAAAGTATTCTTTCCACCTATCCACTCTCTCCCCTGCATTTAACAGTGGAATTCCCGTTGCACTCTTAATGTTATACCCCTTGCTTTTAATGTCACCGAAGGTTGTTTTGACTTTCCTATATGCTGAGTGAGTCCCTCCAACAATCATTTCTCTTTCAATTTCTTCACATTTTTTTTTTCCTGCAGCCATTTCGTCTTAGCTCCCCTGCACTTCCTGTTCATTTCATTCCTCAGCGACTTGTATTTCTGTATTTCTGAGTTTCCCGGAACATATTCGTACTTTCTCCTTTCATCAATCAATAATCAATTTCTTGTGTTACCCATGGTTTCTTCGCAGCTACCTTCTTTGTACCTATGTTTTCCTTCACAACTTCTGTGACGGCCCTTTTTAGAGATGTCCATTCTTCTTCGACTGTACTGCCTATTGAGCTATTCCTCATTGCTGCATCTATAACCTTAGAGAACTTCAACAGTATCTCGTCATTCCCTAGTACTTACGTATCACACTTCTTTGCGTCTTGACTCTTCCTGACTAACGTCTTAAACTTCAGTCCGCTCTTCGTCACTACTATACTCATGCTCATAAATTAACGATAATTGCAGAATGTGGTGCCACACAATGTGGCACTACAAAAAACTGGCGCCAATAACGTAGCCTCATAGGCAACAGATACGACACAGATCTGTAAGTCCACGATATTGGTGATCAGTTGAGAAAACAGTCCCGAAACACATGTTCTACAAAACGCCACTGTTGCCTGCGCATGTACCTTGACGTCAATATGGGATATGATCATCATGCACACATACATAGGCCGCACAACGGGTTGGCATACTCTGGATCAGGTGGTCGAGCAGCTGCTGGGGTATAGCCTCCCATTCTTGCACCAGAGCCTGTCGGAGCTCCTGAAGTGTCGTAGGGGTTTGAAGACGTGCAGCGATACGTCGACCGAGAGCATCCCAGACGTGCTCGATGGGATTTAGGTTTGGAGAACAGGCAGGCCACCCCATTCGCCTGATATCCTCCGTTACAAGGTTCTCCTCCACGACGGCAGCTCGGTGGGGCCGTGCGTTATCACCCATCAGGAGGAATGTGGGACCCACTGCACCCCTGAAAAGGGAGACATACTGGTGCAAAATGACGTCCCGATATATCTGACCTGTTACAGTTCCTCTGCCAAAGACATACAGGGGTGTACGTGCACCAATAATAATCTCACCCCAAACCATCAAACCACGACCTCTATACAGGTTTCTAGGACATTAAGGGATTGGTATCTGGTTCCTCGTTCACGCCAGATGAACACCCGGTGTCAATCACTCTTCAAACTATACCTGGACTCACCATAACCTGGGACCACTTTTCCAATGACCATGTACTGTGTTCTTGACACCACGCTTTATGGGCTCTCCTCTGAACAGGGGTCAGTGGAATGCACCTCGCAGGTCTCCGGGCGAATAAACCAGTCTGTTCAGTCGTCTGTAGACTGTGTGTCTGGAGACAACTGATCCAGTGGCTGCGGTAAGGTCCTGAGCAAGGCTACCTGCAGTATTCTGTGGCTGTTTGCGGGCACTGATTGTGGTTTTGTACACTGTGGACGTCCCGTACTGTAGCGCCTGGACACGTCTCCTGTCTGCTGGAATCATTGCCATAATCTTGAGATCACACTTTGTGGTACACGGGCGGCCCGTGCTCCGACCAGCTGTGTTTGACCAGCCTCCAATCCGCCTAGTATTCTACCCCTCATAACGTCATCAATATGTGTTCTCTGAGCCATTTTCAACACACAGTCACCATTAGGACGCCTGAAACGTCTGCACACTTACTCGCTGCCCGTACTCTGACATGCGCATTCACACCTCTGCGTATGTGGACTACTGCCAGCGCCACCATGCGACGACCGCGGGTTAAATACACTGCATGGTAATACCCCCAGCTGATTTAAACCGGCAAACCGCCCACCAGAGCTTTGTTTCACCATGTATCAGCATTATCCTTAATTTATGAGCATGAGTGTGTATTGTGATGTGAGTCTATATCTGCTCCTGGGTACGTCTTACAATCTAGTATCTTCAGTTTGCGACGTCGGCACATATACCTGAACTATCGTTGTTGGTGTTGGTTTACTGTCGATTCCGATAAGAACAACCCTGTCACTGAACTGTTCACAGTAAGATACTCTCTGCCCTACCTTCCTGTTCGTAACGAATTCTATTCCTGTTATGACATTTTCTGTTGCTGTTGATGTTACCCTATACTAATCTGATCTGAAATCCTTCTCTTCTTTCCATTTCACTGACTCCTACCATATCTAGACTGAGCCTCTGCATTTCGCTTTCCTGATTTTCTAGTTTCCATTCCACGTTCAACCTTCTGACATTCCACGGCCTAACTCATAGAACGTTATCCTTCCGTTGATTATTGAATCTTTTCCTCACAGTAACCTCCCCCTTGGTAGTCCCCCTCCCGAACGATAAGTGACATAAAAGAAGCGAAGGAGTCTCTGAGCCCCCAACGGACACATGGAATAGCACTTGAAAATTGTGGGACTGCAGCCTCATGTGACGCTAAAATGTTCAGGATGGCATAACAAGACTGGAAGAGCCACCCGAAGGGGATAGGGAGTAAAAAGCAAGGAAGAAGGAGAAGGGGAAGAAGAAAAGGGGAAGATGCACGACCATGTGTCTATCACTTCCGTCTCTCTCTCTCTCTATCTCTCTCTCCCTGTCTCTTTCTCTCTAGCTCTCTCTCTCTCTCTCTCTCTCTCTCTCTCTCTCTCTCATATTTTTGGGTAGATGTCTAGAGCCAAACTTAGAATCTAACGGAAGTATGCGAGCTAGTTTTTGTTGAAACGAAAAAGAAACAAGAAATGGAAAGAACTTAGTTTCTCATAGCAGTTTATTCTTCAGTCTGCTGCAGTGATTTGTTCTGGAAACAAAATAAAGGCCCTTGCTTACCTCTCTCCTCCTATTCTTTGTACGTTTGAGGACACTATACAAGTAAGGAACGCAGGGGTTTGGATGTTATGGAACTGAAGACATGATAGATTGAAGCCGTAAGGTTTGTCCCCAAAGACACCTATTTGGGCCTCGGTAGAACACAGTGTTTTTACCTTTCAAAGTGTTTTATTGTGAAAATAAGTTCCTCTTGATGAAGGTTTCTCGGGTCTCTAGCCGGACGGACTGCCGCTATCGCAGGGTTCCATGCGGCGCTGAGTTGGTATCCCTCATCTTTATTGACCAGATTGTCGTGAATCCTTATTTCTATGGATTCTCTGATAACGCTTTCCCAGAAGCCAGATGATCGGCACAGTACCTCCGTGTTTTCGAAGTTTAAGATGTGTTCTTCATTTATGCTGTGTTCTGCAATGGCCGATTTTTCCTGCGGCAGACTCTCTGCGTCTGAAATGGTTCGCACTCTGTGTAGTAGCGTTCTTGGTACCCCTCTGAAAAGGGTGGTGGCAGCTGTCTGCATGTAAGTACCGCTTCCGACACACACCGTGGCTCAGGGTGCCATTACGTCTTCTCTTGACCAAGACGTCCACGAATGGTAATCTTCCTTCTGCTTGGGTCTCCATAGCGAATTTGATGCTGGGTTGTATGAAGTTGTGTAAAGAAGTCAACGATATCGACCCTTCCTTGGGGCCAGATGCCTTCCATATAATGGTGACATGTCTCATTGCTGAAGTGTTGTGACCGATGTACATTATGAACCGGCAGTACAACCGTGGACTGTCGATCAACAAACTGGCCGGGAGAAACTGAAGAATCACACCAATCAATTATATTTCTTGAGCTTTACTTCTCTTGTGCTGAGGTAATGATAGTGATTATAAATCTTTCACCATCAACAAAGGGAACTGTTTGTGATTTATCAGTATAATAGGGGTTATCAATTATACATAGCGAAATCTCGATCGGACACAGTATCGAACCCTGTGGAATTTCATTCTATTCAATATATTACTCAGTGCGAAATCTACCCTGACAAATACTTCTTTATGCTTACTTTTAGTTAAATTTGAAATGAATCAACGAGCTGGTAATTACAGGTTTTCATAATCCTCCAAGATCATGATCTGATAGACACAGGTCAAGGCCTTAATACAACAATAGATATTCCAGAAAGTAATATTTTACTTGAACATAGATGTTCGTTGGAATCGTAGTTGGCATTTCCAGTCGAAATGTCTTTTTTACTGTTTGTGTGCAGTTTTACATTTTTTATCAGCTGAATATTTCGTAATCAGTGTACCCTGCTCGAAATTTGCTCCTGTTACATTCATCAGCATTGCGCGAGATAATGGCAGCAAAACAAATTTTTGGGTGACGTTTACTGTTTTGATGCGGAATGGCGTTCTGGCTGGCTTATTCGGTTACAGAGGTGCGCCATTCATCTCAGTCAGAGTCTGAATGTGGCCGCTCCGTCACTGTCACACGCGCTGGATGTGAAATCAGCCCGCACGACGCGCACACTGCTGCGTGGCCACCGACAACATAGGCACGTTTACGAAGAGATAATACACTTGTGCTACGCAAATGAGAACAGAGTTTTAGGGATGTAATAGACTAACTTATCTACGAGGGCAGTTCAATAAGTAATGCAACACATTTTTTTTCTCGGCCAATTTTGGTTGAAAAACCGGAAATTTCTTGTGGAATATTTTCAAACATTCCCGCTTCGTCTCGTATAGTTTCATTGACTTCCAACAGGTGGCAGCGCTGTACGGAGCTGTTAAAATGGCGTCTGTAACGGATGTGCGTTGCAAACAACGGGCAGTGATCGAGTTTCTTTTGGCGGAAAACCAGGGCATCTGAGATATTCATAGGCGCTTGCAGAATGTCTACGGTGATCTGGCAGTGGACAAAAGCACGGTGAGTCGTTGGGCAAAGCGTGTGTCATCATCGCCACAAGGTCAAGCAAGACTGTCTGATCTCCCGCGTGCGGGCCGGCCGTGCACAGCTGTGACTCCTGCAATGGCGGAGCGTGCGAACACACTCGTTCGAGATGATCGACGAATCACCATAAAACAACTCAGTGCTCAACTTGACGTCTCCTTTGGTAGTGCTGTCACAATTGTTCACCAGTTGGGATATTCAAAGGTTTGTTCCCGCTGGGTCCCTCGTTGTCTAACCGAACACCATAAAGAGCAAAGGAGAACCATCCATGGGGAATTGCTTGCTCGTCATGTGGCTGAGGGTGACAATTTCTTGTCAAAGATTTACATGGGTTCATCACTTCGAACCTGAAACAAAACGGAAATCAATGGAGTGGCGCCCACACCCATTCCCCTACCAAGAAAAAGTTTAAAGCCATACCGTCAGCCGGTAAAGTCATGGTTACAGTCTTCTGGGACGCTGAAGGGGTTATTCTGTTCGATGTCCTTCCCCATGGTCAAACGATCAACTCTGAAGTGTATTGTGCTACTCTTCAGAAATTGAAGAAACGACTTCAGCGTGTTCGTAGGCACAAAAATCTGAACGAACTTCTCCTTCTTCATGACAACGCAAGACCTCACACAAGCCTTCACACCCGAGAGGAGCTCACAAAACTTCAGTGGACTGTTCTTCCTCACGCACCCTACAGCCCCGATCTCGCACCGTCGGATTTCCATATGTTTGGCCCAATGAAGGACGCAATCCGTGGGAGGCACTACGCGGATGATGAAGAAGTTATTGATGCAGTACGACGTTGGCTCCGACATCGACCAGTGGAATGGTACCGTGCAGGCATACAGGCCCTCATTTCAAGGTGGCGTAAAGCCGTAGCATTGAATGGAGATTACGTTGAAAAATAGTGTTGTGTAGGTAAAAGATTGGGGAATAACCTGGTGTATTTCAATGCTGAATAAAACAACCCCTGTTTCAGAAAAAAAATGTGTTGCATTACTTATTGAACTGCCCTCGTACAAGTAATCTGATCCAAAACTTCAAACATTTAATTTGGAGATGGATCGGTAGTAGTAGTAATACTGCACTTTCGGTTCAGTACCGCATCAAAAACCATGACGCGCATTGTGTGCGTTTTTATGACTAATATTGAGATGACATTGCACAGTTTGTCTCTGGGCATACGACATTCCATAGTTAATGGATATACTCGTGCGTAACACAAGAAATCTTACTGGAAATTTGAAAAATTTAGAGTGAAATTATAATAAAATTTAGTCACTTCGTGAGAAGGGAAATAGTAGAAACTAACAACGAAGCTATGGGTTCAGTTAATAAGTTTTTGAAGTTGGAGTGGCTGAAAACAAAGCCTAGTTAGACGTAAAATAAATAAAGAGAAGAGTCGCAATGAGTTGGACAATATTTATTAGGCAAAAGAGAATTTGCTAAACTTGGTTTTCGATGTGTCTCACACTGGAAACTTAAATTAGTGTGTGGCATATGTTATCAGTTTTGACTCACAGTGGCGAGACAGTGACGTTTGGAGCAAAATTTACTCAAAAACCGAGGTCTGCTCAATGAGCAACACAAGGCTGCATGTTGAGAATTTACTAGGAATGACATGAAAACGAACCAGTTCGTCTGACTTTACTGCAAGTGCTTTGCAGGATTACGCATTCTTTGATAAGTGGAACTGCATTATAGACAACAGATATCCAGTTGTGGTGTGACAAATAAAAGGATTTAAATTAATCTGATTTCTCCGCATTCCTATGAAAATAATTAGGGTACCGTAAAAAACAAAATTGTCGGTTGGCAGTATGCATTGATTTATATGATCCAAACAATAGCTAAAGTTTTAAAAGAAGCTTTCACGGCGTTCTCGATGCTATTATAAACTCTTCGGTATTGGTACTGTGTCATTCTTTCAAAATTTTCCGATCTAACGTTCCAGTCTTCTTGCTGAGGCCTTCTTCCGTGATGGAATTCTACAGTGTGCAGCAATATCCCAGAAGATATCATCAACAATGACGTGTTACTACACAGCAAGGTCTTTTAGTATAATCTACGATCACAGGTTTTAATTATGCGAAAGGACGGCTACATACGAATGGGAGGTAAAGTTTTGCAGTAGAAAAAAAAATCTATTTCACGTTTCTCTGACGGAAACAGAAACACGAGGCGCCGTGTCCAACATCTATCAAAATTTTTGGAGATATTAGTCACGCAACACGTATTCAATGACTCAAACATTCATTACATTCGGAATTGAGATCCCTCATCAGCATCACTGTCATTATTTTCTGTAGATCCATCATGTGGATGCAGCACTGCAGCTGATCAAAATACTCGTAGAAAAAGAATACAAAATTTTTATTATTTGATCCTCTGAGCACCACTGCGATTAATATGACCCTTAAACACCTTGGATGTGTGTGTCTCCCTTGTTTTCAAAACAATTATGTTCAAAATATATGACTTTCTCTCTCTGAGTGAATTGCATCCGATGATATTTCCATTCATTTTTATTTACAACACATTAAATTTTATTGATGATTTTCGCTCTGAGTACCACTGGGGTCCATGTGACCCCAACTTAAATTCGTTGTTTCTTTAATGCAAATAGAATGATGAATGCTATGCTGAATAACTATTGTATGAAACACTCATAACAATTAAAAATATTATTCCCTTCTTATTTTTGTACCTGGTGTTACGGTTTCTTCCATCAGCTGTTTTACCCCTCCTAGTACATATGACCCCATAAGCACGTGGAAAATCATATCACTCCTGTTTTTAATGCTTTTTTTTCACGATGTAAGACTTTCTCCCTCTGAGACAGTTTACATACAACAATACTTGGTTCATACAACAAACTAAAATTTAGTCATGATTTTTTGCACGGAGTAGCACTGTGGTCATTATGAACCCAGGTTAAATTTCTTGTTGTTTCTTGAGCTTATATTAATTAAAATAAAATCATTATTGCTACACTGAACATGCTCCAAGTAGAGTCGACATGCTGCCTTGGCGTAATCGATCACTAGATCTGTCTTCAATCGAGCACATTTGGGACGTCATTGGACTACAGCTCCAGCGTCATCCACAACCAGCATTAACCGTCCCTGCAATGACCGACCAAGTGCAACAGGTATGGGAATCCATCCCACAAACTGACATCCATCAGCTGTATAACACAATGCATGTACGTTTTCGTGTTTGCATTCAACATTGCGGTTACACCGCTTATTAGTGTATGATCATTTCACATTTTCAATGGCTTATTTATCGCTTGCATTAACCTGTGTTACTCCAAAGTTAACCACTTATGTATGTTATTAGAGAAATTCATTCATGTAATATCCGTCAGTGTTTACTGAAGCCGGCCGATGTGGCCGAGTGGTTCTAGGCGCTTCAGTCTGGAACCGCGCAACCACTGAGGTCGCAGGTTCGAATCCTGCCACGGGCATGGATGTGTATGATGTCCTTAGGTTGGTTAGGTTTAAGTAGTTCTAAGTTCTAGGGGACTGATGACCTCAGATGTTAATAGTCATTTGATTCATTTTTTTTTGTTTACTGAACTGGATACCATGGAGTTCCGTCTTGTCAACGTGTACCCTCCAAACGCACGATACTTGTTGTCGAAGCCGGTTGCTTAAATAATAAAAATCACCGAAGGAAGTGGCGCCGATATTAGCACACTGGACTCACATGCGGAAGGATGGCGGTTTAAACCCAAGTCCGGCCGTCGTGATTTAGGTTTTCCGTAATTCCCCTATAATTTCCCTAAATCGCTTCAGGCAAATGCTGGGATGGTTCCTTTGATAGGGGACAGCCTACTTCCTTCCCCCTCCTTCCCTTTCGATGGGAGCGATGACCTCGCTGTTTGGTCCCTTCCCCCAAATCAACCAAACAACAAAAATATTTAGTAGGAATTACGGATATTGGTACCATTTTGCTGCACCGTCAACTGGTGTGACGCCAGTGACACGAGTAGTCTCTTATGTTCAATGTGGAATGGAAATAAACAGCCTCCGAACGTCATTTTGAGGAATTTACTGTCATGACTGACTCCCATGCAGTATGACTTCATCACGATTGCTGTTTGGAGGCTAGTATTATACTATGTCATCTCCTTGCATCCAAAGCATGCTTTAAGGGTGAAAAATCAAGCGGTCGAGTGGGCTGCTCAAGGATGTGTACCTTCCTCGAGGTGTCTATGGTGGAACTGCAGTACAGTTTCTTGTGCTGCTCTCTCTGGTCCTTAGGATTCTGACAACCGTCCAACATTCAGCCTCACTTCAGCTACCGAATCACTCCTGTTGTATCAAATAGTTCCACACACCGTGATTGCTTAGTTAAAAACGTGTGAGTATCAATAATAGCTGCTGCTAGTGCCATTTCTTCAGGTTGTTTACAGGTACCTTGGCGTCGATCGGACTGAACAGACGGGAGGCTTATCGGTGAACACCCAAAAATGTCACTTACAGTTCCTGCTCACTCCGGCTCTACAACATGGCAGGCTCTGTGGCAAGGTATTATCGGTAAACGACTCGTGGCAACAATAGACTTCAATCCTACTTCCAGAAATCTGTTCCTCAAGATTCGTGGAAGCACTTTGCCTGTAACCTCTGTCACTAATTCAGCTGTTGTTACTCATTTATTCTTCAGAACCTCTCGGGTATTCTACAACCTTCTAGTTGTGGGTAGCCCTGTTCCAAGAGCCCTTGCCTACTCTTCTCGTTACATCGGTATAAGCTTTCTACAGTCCTTTGTGCGGTATGTAAGTATGAAGCTTCCATGCACTTCCTGCCAATAACTGGAAATTTCTCGGAGTCCGAAAGATGTGGATCAGGTGCAACTGCGCGACCGTTAACGAAACTGTCCTGCGGTTTCCCCTGAACGATTCTACTAACGTGACGTACACGCTATAGCTATCATGAGCTCACACCATTCTCCATCTGTAGCAATGACTTCTTTGGGTACTAAAGATGCTGAGAACGTGGATAAAATTTTGATAAACATGCCCAACCGCAATAGAAATTCCATATCATCATTTGGTAGGGTTCGCTCGAGGTTTCCATGGTGTAACATTTTCCACTTCCGTCATTGTGTGTTGACAAAACACCGAGGTGATAAAACTCATGGGACGTCTCCTAATATCGTGTTCTCTTGCCCGCCATTGTGCAGCAGCTACACCTGGCATAGACTCAACAGCTCGCTGGAAGTCTCCTCAGAAATATTGAGCCATGCCGCCTCTGTAGCCTTCCATAATTGCGAAATTGTCGCCGGTGCAGTATCGTATGCATGAACTGACGTCTCGATTATGTCCCATAAATGATAGATGTGATTCATGCCGGGTAATCTGGTTAGCCAAATCGTTCATTCGAACTGTGCAGAATGTTCTTCAAACCTATTGCAAACTGTTGTGGCTTGGTGCCATCGCGCATTCTCGCTCATAGAAATTTCATCGTTATTTGGAAACGTGAAGCCCATAAATGGCAGTAAATGGCATCCAGGTAGCTGAAAATAAACATTTCCAGTCATTACTGGTTCAGCTGGACCAGAGAACCCCGTCTGCTCCACGCAAACAACGAACACACTATTATGGAGGCACCACCAGCTTGCGCAGTGCCTTATTGACATCATGGGTCGATGGCTTGTTGGGGTCTGCGCCATACAAGAATCCTACGATCATCTCTTTCTTACTTCTTTTTTCCTTTGACGTCAGTACCGCCGTTAGACTGTTTTTTTATTTCCAGTGTCACATTTACACGATGATGATTTCGGCTTAAAGTGCCATTATCAAGTATTTTAATGTTATAGAGTGCCTAAGATGGCATACTGTCGTATTTAATATACACTATTAGACACATTGTGGCTGCATGGTATAGTGCGTAAAGAACCGCCGCCTCTGTAACAAAGTGTGATTAAATAAATGGTCTCTAGCATGGAAACCACGGATTGGGTTTGGCTGGGTTGTTGGAGGAGACCTCTTGCATTAATGCATGCTTGTATGCGTCGTGGCATACTATCCACCGGTTCATCAGGGCACTGTTCGTCCAGATTGTCCTCAACGGCGATTCAGCGTAGATCCTTCAGAGTGGCTGGTGAGTCACGTCGTCCACAAACAGCCCTTTTGAATCTATCCCACATATGTTCGATAGGGTTAATGTCTGGAGAACATACTGGCCACTCTAGTCGAGCGATGTCGTTATCCTGAAGGAAGTCATTCACAAGATGTGCACGATGGGGGCACGAATTGTCGTCCGTGAAGATGAATGCCTCGCCAATATGCTGCCGATAAGGTTGCACAATCGGTCGGAGGATGGCAGTCACATTACGTACAGCCGTTATGTCGCCATCCATGACTAACAGCGGCGTACGTCGGCGCCACATAACGCCACCCCAAAACACTAGGGAACCTCCACCATGCTGCACCGGGTTGCATCCAAACACGTCTCTGACGATTGTCAGGTTGAAGGCATATACAACACTCAACGGTGAAGAGAACGTGATGCCAATCCTGAGCGTTCCATTCGGCTTGTTGGTACGCCCATCTGTTCCGCGCTGCATGATGGCGCGCTTGTAATGAAGGACCTCGCCGTGGACGTCGGGAGTGAAGTTGCGCATCATGCAGCCTGTTGCGCACGGTTTGAGCCGTAACACGGAGTCCTCTGGCTGCACGAAAATCATTATTCAACATGGTGGCGTTGCTACCAGAGTTCATCGGAGCCATATTCCGTAGGTAGCAGTCATCCGCTGCAGCAGTGACCCTTGGGCGGCCTGAGCGAAGCATGACATCGACAGTTCCTGTCACTCTGTATCTCCTCCATGTCCGAACAACATCGCTTTGGTTCACTCCGAGACGCCTGGATACTTCCCTTGTTGGGAGCCCTTCCTGGCACAAAGTAACAATGCGGAGGCGATCGAACCGCGGTATAGACCGTCTAGGCAAGGTTGAACTACACACAACACGAGCAGTGTACCCCCGTCCTGGTGGAATGACTGGAACTGATCGGCTGTCGGACCCCCTCCGTCTAACACGAGCTGCTCATGAATGGTTGTTTACATCTTTGAATATAAAGGGTGATTCAAAAAGAATACCACAACTTTAAAAATATGTATTTAATGAAAGAAACATAATATAACCTTCTGTTATACATCATTACAAAGAGAATTTTAAAAGGTTTTTTTCACTCAAAAACAAGTTCAGGGATGTTCAATATGGCCCCCTCCAGGCACACGAGCAATATCAACCCGATACTCCAACTCGTTCCACACTCTCTGTAGCATATCAGGCGTAACAGTTTGGATAGCTGCTGTTATTTCTCGTTTCAAATCATCAATGGTGGCTGGGAGAGGTGGCCGAAACACCATATCCTTAACATACCCCCATAATAAAAAATCGCAGGGGGTAAGATCAGGGCTTCTTGGAGGCCAGTGATGAAGTGCTCTGTCACGGGCTGCCTGGCGGCCGATCCATCGCCTCGGGTAGTTGACGTTCAGGTTTCATAACTAACCTTTTTCGTAGGACTCTCCATACAGTTGATTGTGGAATTTGCAGCTCTCTGCTAGCTCTGCAAGTCGATTTTCCTGGGCTGCGAACAAATGCTTGCTGGATGCGTGCTACATTTTCATCACTCGTTCTCGGCCATCCAGAACTTTTCCCTTTGCACAAACACCCATTCTCTGTAAACTGTTTATACCAACGTTTAGTACACCACCTATCAGGAGGTTTAACACCATACTTCGTTCGAAATGCACGCTGAACAACTGTCGTCGATTCACTTCTGCCGTACTCAATAACACAAAAAGCTTTCCGTTGAGCGGTCGCCATCTTAGCATCAACTGACGCTGACGCCTAGTCAACAGCAACTCAAGCGAACAAATGTACAATTAAACGAAACTTTATAGCTCCCTTAATTCGCCGATAGATAGTGCTTAGCTCTGCCTTTTGTCGTTGCAGAGTTTTAAATTCCTAAAGTTGTGGTATTCTTTTTGAATCACCCTGTATATTTTTATGGGTGAACCGCTATGTATAGTCAACAGACCCATATTTCTAATGGTATCTGATTTTGGGGTGTTGCGTATATTGATTCTGGACTGGGATTCTAACTGGGATATTTCCTTTGGCTCGGTCTGGTGCAGTTCCGTTATTTCATTGTTACCTCAAGATGCCTAACTCCTTAAGGTCTCCATGAAGAATGGGTGTCGTGGTATGAATGCTGGTCTGGCGTCATTTCAGGTTGTAGCATTCACACACTACCATCATCATCGTTGCCGTCTTCCAGTCCAAACGTGCGAAGGAGACGTTCGTAAGAAGGATGCTGGCGCTGTCTTTTTTTTTTTTTTTTTTTTTTTTTTGCGCTGATGTGAATGTTGTTTACGGAAATGAACGTCAGTTGGAGTCCACGTCCATCTCCTCCTGAGATACAATGACAGGTGGTTGGTGGTCGTAGTAGTCACCGTCGCAGTCATGTGAAGCTCCGACGTTGTGGTGTCCTGCCCTCCTGAAACTACTGTTTCCTTTCGCCGCCTTACTCCGTTGTAGAATTTTTACGTCACCATTTAGCCTATACATGGTTGATAACAATGCCACATGGTCATAAAACTGCCTCAACGTTTCCGGCACATCAAGAGGAAGCTCAGATACTCGCAGTGTCGGTGGACCAGGTCCACGGTGATGGCTGCGATATTACCGAAGGAGTGTCCGAATTTAGCGGGTTTGGCGTATTTATTGGGCACGACAGTGTACATGACCGCAGATGTCACTTTACGTAAACGATACTGGCGGTGATGGAAAAATTGTCCGCAATGACAGATGAATCCCCTCTGAGATGGTCTCGAATGTACACCTCACCTAAACACGTGGTCCGGCGTGGTTCGGCTATAAAGTGGTCTTTATTGTGTCTTGCCTATAGAAGTGTGCCTCAGTGCCCTGACCGTAGGAAACAAAAATAACCCACAAGCGACGAGGATGTAACACTAACTACTCGCGTGCGGAATCGCTGGCAGGACGCAACACACGTCCTCGCCTCACCACTGATAAAAGCTGACTGAAGATTTTTGCCCGACCACGACTACACTAGAGTACAGGTGACAAACGGTTATGATTTTTAATACCTCTCCGTGCGTTTTTAACAACAATTGGAACCTGTTTCGGCTCCCAGTCAGACACAGAACCTTTCGATGTATCATTTCAGGTTCAAGCGTCCCACTAGTTACTCGTGAAAAATAATTCAATATTCAACGTCACTTCGTGTGTATTCCACGAAGATCATTTTTATTTTTATTTATTTATTTTTTATTTTACACGTGTAGATTAATGGGATCAAATAGATGAGCAAGTCTGCATGGTCATGGGAGGTGCCAGTACAAGGAATTACAACAGAGAAGTAATGCTAGGTAAAATAAAATGTTTATAAATCCTAAAAATTAGGAAAGCTGTAAGTTTATATAAACGCAATCAACAGTGTAACACAGGAAACAATTTAATTTGTCTTGGAACTCATCGACAGAATACAAGGAGTGAACCTGGAAGAAATTTATCCTTTTAGTTTTGAAAGCGCGTGGTTTACTAGTACGAGTTTTTGAATTTTTGTGGTAGCTAGCTGAAAATGGCTGCAGTAGAATTCTGCACACCATTCTGCGCAAGGGGTGCGATCCAAATGCAGATTGGATTTCTGTCTAGTACTAACTGAATGAAGCTACTAATTCTTGGGAATAAGTTGATATTGTTAACAAGAAGCGACATTAAAGAATACAAATATTGAGAGGCCAACGTCAGAATACCGAAACTAATGTATACTGGTCGACAAGAGGTTCGCGAACTCACACCGCTTATTGCCCCAACCGCCTGTTTCTGAGCCAAACATACCATTTGAGAATGGGAAGAGTTACCGAAAAAAGTAATACAATACGTCATGCGCGAACAAAATAAGCAAAGTAGACTACTTTTCGTGTCGAACTATCACTTACTTCAGATACTGTTGCAATAGTAAAAATGGTAGTATTAAGTCTCTGTCAATATCGTGAACATGGCCTTTTCACGTCAGTTTACTATCTATCTGAGCACCTAGAAATTAGAACTGTTTACTGTTACTAATCCTATGTCCATTCTGAATAATTAAAACGACAAGTTGTGTAGAATTGTGTGTTAGATACTGTAAAAACTGAGTCTAACTGTGTTTAGAATTAGTTAATTTTCTACAGCCCGTGATCTGATACATGAACTGCGCTATTTGAAACAGTGCCAACAATACACACACATCATTTACTACCAAGCTAGTGTCATCAGCCAACTTAGTACTAGTATACTAGAAAACATATTATTTTTATAAATAAGGAACAGGGGTGTCCCTACCGTTCATCCTTGGGGCACCCACCATTTAATTGTACTCCACTGAAACGCCACGTCACATCCTTTCTCAGTCTGTGGAGATTGACCTTTTACTGTGGAGAATGACCTTTCACTGTTTGTTCTTAAAGTAAGGGCTACTCCCCATATTCCATAATGGTCCAACTTCTACAGCAATATTTTGTGATCAACACAATCATACACTTTAGTAAAATAAAGATAATGCCCAGCGTTCGAAAGATATTCCTTAATCTAGTACCTCAGAGAGAAAAGAGAATATAACATTTTCACATGTTAAATCAATTCTAAAACCGAACTGAACATTTCAAAGCAAATTAAGTGATGTGAAATGATCATTAACTTTACATACACATCCCTTTCAACAACTTCAGCAAAAACACTGACGGCAAAGAAACAGGTCTAAATTAGTCTGCATTTTCCTTTCTCCTTTTTTTATAAAGCGACCTTATTCCTGAGTACTTTAATCGTTCAGGAAAGTAACCATTCCTGACAGGACTAACATACGCAGCAAAGTTCTTTAGTATTCTCCTAGATACTCCATCATATGCTTGAGAGTCCTTAGTGTTCAGTGATTTAAATATTGACTCACTCTCCTCTTTGTCAGTACCACCGAATAGTATTCCAAATATCAGTCTTAGAAAGACGTTTTCCAAGAGAATTATATCATTCCCTGCAGAATCTATGTTTTTATTTAAATCATCAGCTACATTCAGAAAGTTAATGTTAAATATAGTACATATATCTGATTTATCAGTAACAGAAACATTATTTCTACATACTGACTTTATATCCTCGACCTTATGCTACTGACAAGAGACTTCCTTCACGGCTGACCATATGGTTTTAATTTTATCCTGTGAATTAGCTATTCTATTAGCGTACCACATACTCTTTGCTTTCATAAAACTGTTTTGAAGCACCTTACAGTACTGTTTGTAATGGACGAGCTCTATTGTGATATTTCTAACATTTTGATATAATTCCCATTTTTTCCTACAAGATATCCCACTAGCCAGCCACTCAGGCTCCGTTTTACTGATAGTAGCCCGTTCTGATCGTTATAATGGAAAGTAGCTTCCAAAAAGCATGAGAAATGTGTTACTACCACTGTAAACATTCTGACGCTCTTGTTTTTAAACGAAATTTAAAAAACTCTCTATTGCCGTTGGATTAGCTTTTGTACATAGTTTGTAGTTATATTTAACATTTCCTTGAGGACAAAAACGTTTTAGTGTTAAATTTTTACATCATGGTCTGAAAGACTATTCGCACTTTTCCTCGCAGAATGCCCATCTAATAATGAAGAATGAATCAAAATGCTGCCTACGTTTCTGTTACTGTTCCCCAACAATCCGGTTGGGAAAAATAGTGTGTGCAACAGATCACTTGAATTTAGATCTTCCAAAAGCTTTTTTCTTGCAGAATCATATAAAAAATTAACATTGAAGTCACTACATACGACTAACTTTTGATACTTGCTATAAAGTGAGCCAAGAATCCTCTGTAGCTTGAGCAGAACTGCTAGGAAGTCAGAGCTAGAGGACCCATACATAACAACAGCGATATATGCAGGGTTCGACTTCCAGTCAGCGCAGTACTTTGCGTCATGTTATTTCCGTCTCAGACACGTGCACATCTCACTACTGGCGAAAAAAAGCTATTTTTAACGTCTGTTTGTGACTAGAGGTCAAATCCTGGTAAGTCGAAATTTCTTCGTCTCGCCATTTGAGTTTCAATCAGCTCATTAATGGAAAAAATTACGATTTGTATTATTTGATAGTTGTTAGTTAACAATCCGATTAGGTGTTGGGCTCGAGTCCGTATCCATCACATAATTTTATGCTTTATCATTTCAAGTTTAAAGCAGCTCACACTTTGTTACTTCTGATTGAAACCATATTTAAGATCGTTTGTAGTTAGTTAACAGAGAAAATAATTGCTGGATTGAACTGGGAGGGGGGGGGGGGGGGCAGTCCAGTTAAACAATATTCGCAAAGTAATTTCAAGATAAAGTTGGTTTCCGTATGTCATTTGCTGCAATAAAGTTGAGTCTGCAAGCGTTATGGTGGTGCCATCTCTGAAATAACGTATTTTGTTATATTTGCACTGTCGTGCTATTAATTTGCATCTGGATTGATAGCCATAAAGATCAGATATCTATTGCAGCCCCCTGAAGTAAGCATTTTGTATAGTCAAACGACTGTAGCGCTAAGAGAGCAGAGGGCCAGCAAGGCAGTTACGTTATAGTGTTGCATGCAAATCATCCGAAACGCAATTCCAGTTATTCGGATACTTTTGAGCACGATAGTACATTGAGAGCCTTATGAGGGGAAGGACGTATCTGATGACGTGATAGAAGAAACAAGAGCCAGTGGAGAAGAGACAGGGCATCCAGTATTAGAATGAGAATTTAGAAGAGCTTTGAAAGACTTAAAATCAAATAAGGCAGAAAGGATCGGTAACATTCCATCGGAATTTCTGAAACCGTCGAGGTAAATGGAAACAAAACGATTTCTCACGTTGTTGAATAGAATGTTTGAATCTGATGGTATACCATCTCACTTTGAGAAAAATATCATCCACACTATTCTGAACACTGCAACAACCGGCAAGTGGGAGAATTATCGCACAAACAGCTTAACAGCTCAAGCATCCAGTTTGCTGACAAGAACATCATACAGAAGACGGGAAAAGAAAATTGAGGATGTGTTAGATGACGATCAGTTTGGCTTTAGGAAAGGTAAAAGGCACCAGAGAGGTAATTATGACGTCGCGGTTGAGGGTGGAAACATGAATAACGAGAAATAAAAACATGTTCTTAGGATTATTAGATATGGAAAAACGTTCGAGGATGTAAAATGGTGCAAGACGATCGGAAAATAGGGATAAGCTATAGCGAAAGACTGGTAACATACAATATGTAAAAGAACTAAGAGCGAACAACAAGAGTGGAAGGCCAAGAACGAAATGCACTGGTTAAAAAGGGTGTAAGACTTTCGCCCCTGCTGTTCAATCTGTTAATCGGAGAAGCAATGACGAAAATAAAACAAAAGTTCAAAAGGTGACTATAACTCAGTGTGAAGGAATATCAGTGTTAAGATTCGCTGATGACATTGTCAGTGAAAGTGAAGATGGTTCAAATGGCTCTGAGCACTATGGGACTTAACATCTATGGTCATCAGTCCCCTTGAACTTAGAACTACTTAAACCTAACTAACCTAAGGGCATCACACAACACCCAGTCATTACGAGGCAGAGAAAATCCCTGACCCCGCCGGGAATCGAACCGGGAACCCGGGCGTGGGAAGCGAGAACGCTACCGCACGACCACGAGCTGCGGACGAAAGTGAAGAAGAACTGCACAATCTGTTGAGTGGAATGAACAACCCAACGAACACTGAACTTAGATTGAGAGTAAATTAAAGAAAGACGGAAGTACTTAGAAGAAGCAGAGCTGATAACACCAAGATACTTAACGTCATACTTGGTGATTACGAAGTAGCTGAAGCTAAAGAAGTCTGCTACCTAGGCAGCAAAATAACCCAAGACGGACGGAGCAAGAAGGTCATTGAAAACAGACTATCACTGGCACAAAAGGGCATTCGTAGCCAAGAGAGGTCTACTTGCGTCAAACATACACAATGTGATCAAAAGTATCCGGTCACACCTAAAAACATACTTCATCATATTAGGTGCTTTGTGCTGCCACCTACTGCTAGGTACTCCATATCAGCGAGCTCACTAGTCATTAGATATCGTGAGAGAGCAGTATGGAGCGCTCCGCGGAACTCACGTACTTCGAACGTGGGCAGGTGATTGGGTGTCACTTGTGTCATACGTCTGTACGCGAGATTTCCACACTCGTAAACATCCCTAGGTCCTCAGTTTCCGATGTGATAGTGGAGTGGAAACGTGAAGGGACACGTACAGCACAAAGGCGTGCAGGCCGACCTCGTCTGTTGACTGAGAGAGACCGCCGACAGTTGAAGAGGGTCGTAATGTGTAATAGGCAGACATCTATCCAGACCATCACAAAGAATTCCAACTGCATCAGGATCCACTGCAACTACCACGACAGTTAGGCGGGAAGTGATAGAACTTGGAATTCATGGTCGATTTGTTGCTCGTAAGTCACACATCACGTCGGTGGATGCGAAACTACGCCTCGCCTGGTGTACACATTGTGACGATCCGATGGCAGGGTGTGGGTATGGCGAATTCCCTGTGAACATTATCTGCCAGCGTGTGTAGTGCCAACAGTAAAGTTCGGAGATGCTGGTATTATGGTATGGTCGTGTTTTTCATGGACGGGGTTTGCGCCCCTTGTTGTGTTGCGTGGCTCTATCACAGCACAGGCGTACATTGATGTGCTAAGCGCCTTCTTGCTTCCCATTGTTGAAGAGCAATTCGGGGATGGCGATCGCATCTTTCAACACGATCGAGCATCTCTCCATAATGCACGGCCTGTGGTGGAATAGTTAAACGACAGTAACATCCCTGTAATGGACTAGCCTGCACAGACTTCTCACCTGAACCCTATAGATCACCTTTGGGATGTTTTGGAGCGCCGACGTCGTGGCAGGCCTCACCGACTGACATCGATACTTCTCTTCAGTGCAGCACTCCGAGAAGAATGGCCTGCCGTTCCCTAAGAAACCCGCCTGCACCTGATTGAATATATGCCTGCGAGAGTACAAGCTGTCATCAAGGCTAAGGGTGGGCCAACACAATACTGAATTCCGGTATTACCGATGGAGGGCGCCACGAACTTGTCAGCTACATTCAGCCAGGAGTCCGGATACTTCTGATCACATAGTTTATGTCCTAATTTGAGCAAGAAATTTCTGAGAATATATTTTAGGAGCACAGCTATGCATTACAGTGAGACACGAACAGTGGGATAATCGGAACGGAGGAGAAAAGAAGCAATTGAGATGTGGTGCTACAGAAGAATGTTTAAAATTACGTGAACAGGTAAGGTAATGAATGACCAGGTTCTCCGCAGAATCGGCGAGGAATATATGGAAAACACTGACGAGAAATAGGGACAGGTTACTGAGACATCTGTTAAGCACCGGGTAATACCTTCCATGACACTATAGGGAGCTGTAGAGGGTATAAACTGTGCAGGATAAACAGAGATTGGAATATATCCACCAAATAATTGGGGACGTGGGTTGGAAGTGCTATTCTGAGATGAAGAGACTGGCACAGGAGAGGAATTCGTGGCAGGCCGCATTAAAGCAGTCCGAACAGTGAAATCTAAAAAAGAAAATTCCAGTATTACGGAGAAGCTTCTTGAACTATTGAGGAAATTTAGAGTATCGATATATGAAGGTGACTGCAGAACGATTCTACTGCCACCAATGTTCATTTCGCATAAGGACGATAGAGATAACAGGAATTAGGTTCGTATGGAGCCATATGGACAGTCGTTTCTCCGTCGCTCTGTTTGGGAGTCGGACAAGAATGGAAATTTTTGGTAGTGGTACGAGGTATCCTCCGCCATGCACCATACCTTGGCTTGAAGAGTATGTATGTAGATACAGAAAGTAAATGGTATCCTCGAATTTAACACCATACACTACTACTGTCAAATTGCACAAGCGACGTCACGTACAGACACCAAACACGATAAAGAACAAACAAAATGCGAGGTCCTTTCAATCAGTAAAGCAACACATTTTTTTTATATTGTGGGTTCCAGTACACCACATTATTTCCCGTTCGTTTGGCTGCAAAATCCCTTTCTTTAACATAATCGCCGTTCAGTGCGATGCCTCATGGCAGCTTATTGGAAGGGCCTGCATCCCCTCAGGATATCACTATTGGTCGACGTCGGAACCGATGTCTTGCTGGATAAATAACTCCCCATAACCTCTCCGTCATCGAATACTGCTTGTTGCGGAGTGCATCTTTCATTGGGCCATACACATAGAAGGTTGAAACTGCAAGAATCGGGCCGTAGGGTGAACGAGAATGAACGGTCCAATGAAGTTTTTTGTGCAGAGGTATGTGAGGCCTTGCGTTGTCAGGGAGAGGGAGAAGTTCGTTTGCATTTTTGTGGCGGCGAGTACGCTGAACTCGTTTCTTCAGTTTCCTGAGCATAGCACAACACACTTCAGAGTTGATTGTTTGCACCATGAGGGAGGACATCAAACAGGAGAAGACTTTCAGGGCCCCAGAAGACTTCACCAGCTAAGGGTGCGTCTTCGAACTTTGTCTTCGGAAGAGAGGTGGTGTTTCGCTACTGAATGGGAACCCTTGGGTTGAGACACACATCCGGCCGGTGTGGCTGAGTGGTTCTAGGCGCTTCAGTGTGGAACAGCGTGACCGCTGCGGTCGCAAGTTCGAATCCGGCCTCGGGAGTGGATGTGTGTGGTGTCTTAGGTTAGTTAGGTTTAAGTAGTTCTAAGTTCTAGGCGACTGATGACCTCAGAAGTTAAGTCTCATAGTGCTCAGAGCCATTTTGAAAAGCATCTCCGATACAGATGCTATTTTGAGGACTACGTATCGCACTGGCACCTCTCGAGACTTCACGAAACGGTGCTGCACCACAATTTCCACATTTTTCTCAAGCGAAAGTGTCCGAGGAAATAGATGTGGTGCATTGTTTACTGAGCGCGATTAGTTTATTCAGAATATGACTGACGTTATCG
Source organism: Schistocerca piceifrons (assembly GCF_021461385.2). Classification (NCBI taxonomy): domain Eukaryota; kingdom Metazoa; phylum Arthropoda; class Insecta; order Orthoptera; family Acrididae; genus Schistocerca; species Schistocerca piceifrons. The sequence goes on along the minus strand of NC_060138.1, from coordinate 1,222,366,742 downwards.
CGCCTACTCTGGATGGTTGAGCTGGCATTCTAATCATTTGTAAGTCTGAGCATGTAGTAAATTTCACGCCAACTTGAGGTTTGTTGCGTGCTGACTCCGTAGTATTGCAGTTTTAGTGACTAAAGCTGTATGACAGAATTAAGCAAGGGGACTCTTGAAAAATACAAGTCGGAAGACAGGTGGAGCGGAGCAGTCCTCCTCGCAGACACGTACTGTGCTGCTTTATTTAAGAAGCAGAGAGAAGCCGCGTTAGAGGGCCTCTACGCCGTGTGTCCCAAGTGACCGCCCGCGGCGTGTAATCTGCAGATGGCGCGGCGGGCTCCGCTCTGGCCTGCCCCGCTCTGATTACTCCCCCCTCGGACACACACCACGCCGGATCTCGCTGCCGGCACACTATCTGCAGCCGAGGCCGCGCACTGAAATCTGATATTGCCGGCTGGGCACTGCGCTCACCGGGAAGCACTAACTCCTGTTCTCTCATAGATCCCCAGGCGTTATTATTCCAACGTTCTTGTACGGGAAGGAGTCTAATCATTTCACAGTGTAAACTCAAAGTATTTCATTTATGTTATTTAAATTACAGAATTTTTTGCTTCTTTGCAGATGCACTGGCACAAATCGCAGCCAGAGTTGAAGTCCATTACAGCTCTGACGTGTACGAAAGACAAGATGCCACAACTTGCAAATATGCACACGAGGACATAATACTCGACACAAAAAATGCGAGGACAAATTACTTCAAAAGTTTATAGAAACTCATCTTCTTAGGATCCAAAGCTTTTCTGAAAATGAAATATGTGGTATGATCTGTAGATACAATGCATTCTGCTGAATGGATAGGCGTTCGTGAATGTCCACTGTAGCTGAACAGACAATGTGCAGGCTTCATGAGTAACATGTCTCAGTTTGGAATCAATGTGAATGTTTTCTCACCGCCGTAAGAGATGCAGTCTTCTGATTTCCAAATTTCTATTGTGTGAAGCCCTCCATCGTATTATTCCAAATAAGGTTAGATAATTTTTTGCTGATTTCCCACAGAAGTTGCAACAGACTTTAGGCTACGATGACAATCACTTCTGATGGAGAATGACCACTCTGAGGTCTAAAAATTAAAGTTTCTTCCACTGTTCGTAACAATACGGGAGAATGACGATTAGTTTAGGTTTAGGAAAGAAAAAGGCACCAGAGGGGCAGTTATGACGTTTCTGTTCACAATGACAGCAAGACTGAAGAAAACACAAGAGACGTTCTTAGTGTTTCTGGAAAAAGCGTTCAACAATGTGAAACGGTACACGTTATGCGAGATCCTGACAAAAGTAGAGGTAAGCTATAGGGAAAGACGGATAATATACAATATGTTCAAGAACCAAGACGGAACAGTAACAGTGGAAGAATAGAGTGCACAAATTAAAACGGATAAGAAAGGTATGTAGTCTTTCACCCCTGCTGTTCAGTCTATACGTCGAAGAAGCAATGACGGAAGTAAAACGTTCAAGACTGGGATTAAAATTCGAGGTCAAAGAATATCGACGTTAGCATTCCTTGATTATATAGCTATCATCAGTGGAAGTCTAAAGGATTAAATGATCTGTTCATTGGAATGGATAGTAAAATGAGTACAGAAAATGTATTGAGAGTAAATCGAAGAAAGACGAAAGTGGTGAGATGTAGCAGAAATGAGAAAACCGAGAGACGTAACATCACTACTGGTGACCACAAAGTACATGGAGTTGAAGAATGCTGCTACCTAAGCAGCAAAATAACCTATGACGAACGGAGCAAGGAGGACGTAAAAAACAGACTAGAAATGGTAAATAGGACATTCCTGGTCTGGATAAGTATATAGCAGTATCAAACATAGCTGAGGAAGATATTTCCGTGAATATACGTTTGGAGCACAGTGCTGTATGTCAGTGAGACATCGACTGTGGGAAAACCGAAAAAAAAGAGAATCCAAGCATCTGAGATGTGGTGCTACAGAAGCATATTGAAAATTAGATGGACTGATAAAGTAAGGAATTAGAAGGTTCTCCTGAGAATGGACGAGGAAAGGAATGTATGGAGAACACGACAAGAGGGAAAGGATGACAGAACATATGTTAAAACGTTAGGGAAAAACTTAGATGGTAGTAGGTGGAGCTGTAGAGGGCGAAAACTACAGAGGAAGACAGAGATTGGAATATATCCAGCAAATGCCTAAGGAAGTAGGTTGCAATTGATGCTCTGAGATTAAATGTTTGCCATAGGAGAGGGCTGCACCATGAAACCAGTCAGAGGGCTGACTACAAAAAGAAAAGTGAGAATTATTCACACAGTTCCGTTGATATTGCACAGTAACAGAGTGATAGCATGTCAGGTGAGTCAGTTTTGTAAGCTAAAAGTATGTCCTAAAATAACTAATTATGCTACAGCAGTGAGGTCGAAAACCTGCATGAATTCGCTTTAATTAGTCACCTTATTCATATGCTGTGCCTCATAGTCACCTCATAGTCACCTCATTGTCAACAGGCTACTCATGATAGCGTCATTACTATTGCGTAGGAAGGAAATTTAATGGCGTCAGAGTTCGAGACACTGTATGGCGTTCCTGAGCGCACAGCATGACGACGGACAAGACGCTACCTAGGTACTGGAGAATCCAGCAGGCGTGTGGGAACGGGTCTTTGGCGCGTTACAACACCTGTTCAAGATGATGAACTTGTCAACACGTCACCGCATAACACCTTTCTAAACGCACTGCCGTTGACACTCACCATTGCGTTTACAGGGCCGGTCGAAGCGTTTCGGCGCGGGTTTCGGGAGACAGGGCTACTCAGCAAATGTGCCACCATCAAGAACAGGCTCCGTGATAATCATCAACTCCACCAATTAGCGTTTGCGAAGAGAGTGGCAATCGGAAGTGGAGGAACGTAATACTTCCGACGAATCGGTTTCGTCCTCAGCGACTGATGTTCCAGTACGAGTATACAGGGCCCAAGATATCCTTTTCGACCACAAATACAGTCATGAGTAATCTCGCAGTGGACGTGTGCCGGTAATAATTTCAGACTGAGCTTGTTCCCATGGACTGGGAATGCTTCAATGGACAGATGTTCCAATTCCCGGTGCCCAGTATACAAACATTATGAATAATACTACGTTCAGTTTTATGGTGAAGGAACAACCTGTCCCAGTGGGAATACTCTGTTGTATACATGTCAAACATGGGACAGGAGTGATTTACAGAACAGAATAAGATTTCTACTGTTGATCGGCCATCTTGTGCATGAGACCTAAAGCCTGCTTAAAACTTATGGCGGGAGACGAAACGTACCAGGTAAGGAAGCTCGCCTGACACCGAGCCGGAAACCCTTGATGGTCTTTGAAACGTAATTGAAGCTCCCTGTGAAGCGGTGGCACGTTACAGAAAATGAGTGGTTCCCTTATAGACTCCTTGCATCGCAGACGCCAAACAGTCATTGATGTTGAACGCCTATGAACTGGGTACTGAGTGGTAAAGAGGTAACATGCTGTTCTCGTTTGACGGCCTGACGTATCCTTACAATAACCGTGAACCTTTCGTTCTGTTAATTTCGTGACTTTTGTCGATTAAACTAACTGATGGAACGAAGCCAGGGAGTTGTCTACAAGACCGGCGAATACCCCACCGAGTTACGAATGCATTACATTACATCTACAGCCATTTACAAGGTGGGGCGAATAAAAATGGCCCGGAGAACAGTTTTCGAGGTTACAACGAATGACAGTAGAGGGGAGAAAATACAGCACTAAAATGTCTGTAGCAGATGTTGAAAGTGAACACAATTCGTCTCTTCGCAGTTTTGGGCCCTGGTCAGCAAGTTGGTGAAGGCGGATCGAAGCTGGATTGCTGTAACTGCTGGGGGTCTCATCCAAAAGGTTCTGCTTCAGTTCTTGAAGATTATGAAGGTTGTTGCTCCCCACACGAAGCAATGGCACATTGACAGGTCAGGTGACACCGGTGGCCAGCCAGGGCCACAACCAGACTGACCTCTGTCAACAACTCTGTCGGGCGTGAAGATTGTCTAAACGTACTCCAAGGTTCGGCCGGCTGTGTAGGCAGTTGCTCCATCCTGTTGGAAGTAACTGTAGATCTTTTCCTCCTCCTTTAACGCTGCTACAAATGGTTTCAAAATGTTGTCACTGTAACGAGTCGAAGTCAGCGTCTGATGAAAGAAGATGAAACCATTAGTCCTGCTTGCAGAGACACTGCATACGAATCGCCAACCTTCTGATCATGCAGTGGTGTGCCGTGGAAATTATGCGGTTTCTGTGCTGCCCAGAACCTACGATTGTGTGAGTTGACATAATCACTCAGGTGAAACCAGGCTTCATCAGACATAAAGAACAGGTCTGTGTCCAAACCATTCACTATCATATCAGTGAACAGCCGCTCACAAAACTGTTGACGGTGATGATGATGTGTGGTTTGTGGAGCGACCGGACAAATTCCCAACCTTTACCCAGTCGAATCTCGCCAGGTGCATGAATCATGATGAAACGGACAACGCAAACACCCAGTTATCTCGAGGCAGGTGAAAATCGCTGACCCCGCCGGGAATCGAACCCGGGACCCAGTGCTCGGGAAGCGAGAACGCAACCGCGAGACCAAGAGCTGGTGACCACTCAGAAAACTGGAGGCGCTGAAGAGCATTTGTTGGTTTCAGTGCATGAACAACAGACACTCGGTAAGGATGCACCTGCAGATCCAGGTGGATGTGATATGCCGGTCTCTTGCGACAGGCGTCGGGTTGATTTGGTAGGACTGTGAAGCATTTTCTGGTGAACTGCAGCAACATTTTCTGGTGTGGGACACATTTCGGAATCTTTTTTTTTTTTTTAACTTCTTGGAAGCAGATGCTGTCTAACGCTATTTTCGGACTATGGATTCCATGGCACTCTTTGCTGTCACTTAGATACCATTATTAACTTCTCAGCAAATAACTGCCCACACCTTTTCCACGACTTTATTGTCACTTAAGTGTCTACAACGTTCACCCACTGCTCTACTGTTAGTACTACACTACTGATCATTAAAATTGCTACACAAAGAAGAAATCCAGATGATAAACGGGTATTCATTGGACAAATATATTATACTAGAACTGACATGTGATTACACTTACACGCAATTTGGGTGCATAGATCCTGAAAAATCAGTACTCAGAACAATCACCTCTGGCTGTAATAACGGCCTTGATACGCCTGGGCATTGAGTCAAACAGAGCTTGAATGGCGTGTGCAGGTACAGCTGCCCATGCAGCTTCAACACGATACCACAGTTCACCAAGAGAACTGACCGGCGTATTGTGACGAGCCAGTTGCTCGGCCACCATTGACCATACGTTTTCAGTTGGTGAGAGATCTGGAGAATGTGCTGGCCAGGGCAGCTGTCGAACATTTTCCATATCCAGAAAGGCCCGTACAGGACCTGCAACATGCGGTCGTGCATTATCCTGCTGAAATGTGGGGTTTCACAGAGATCGAATGAAGGGTAGACCCACGGGTCGTAACACATCTCAAATGTAACGTCCGCTGCTCAAGTTCCGTCAGTGTGAACAAGAGGTGACCCAGACGTGTAACCAATGGTGCCCTATACCATCACGCCGGGTGATACGACAGTATGGCGATGACGATAGCACGCTCCCAAGGTGCGTTCACCGCGATGTCACGAAACACGGATGTGACCATCATGATGCTGTAAACAGAACCTGAACTCATCCGAAAAAACGACGTTTTCCAACCGTGCACCCAGATTCATCGTTGAGTACACCATCGCAGGCGCTCCTGTCTGTGATGCAGCGTCAAGGGCAACCGCACACATGGTTCCGAGCTGATATTCCATGCTGCTGCAAACGTCGTGGAATTGTTCGTGCAGATGGTTGTTGTCTTGCAAACGTCCCCATTTGTTGACTCAGGGATCGAGACGTGGCTGCACGATCCTTTACAGCCATGTGGATAAGGTGCCTGTCATCTCGACTTCTAGTGATACGAGGCCGTTGGTTCAAAATGGCTCTGAACACTATGGGACTTCATTTCTGAGGTCATCAGTCCCCTAGAACTTAGAACTACTTAAACCTAACTAACCTAAGGACATCACACACATCCATGCCCGAGGCAGGATTCGAACTTGCGACCGTAACGGTCGCGCAGTTTCAGACTGTAGCGCCTAGAACCGCTCGGCCACTCTGGCCGGCCGAGGCCGTTGGGATCCAGCACGGCGTTCCGTATTACTCTCCAGAACCCACCGATTCCATATTATGCTAACAATCATTGGATCTCGACCAACGCGATCAGCAATGTCGCGATACGATAAACCGCAATTGCGATAGGCTACAATCCGACCTTTATCAAAGTCGGAAACGTGATGGTACGCATTTCTCCTACTTACACGGGGCATCACAACGACGTTACACCAGGCAACGCCTGTCAACTGCTGTTTGTGTATGAGAAATCGGTTGGAAACTTTCCTCATGTCATCACGTTGTAGGTGTCGCCACCGGCTCCAACCTTGTGTGAATGCTCTGAAAAGCTAATCATTTGCATATCACAGCATCTTCTTCCTGTCGGTTAAATTTCGCATCTGTAGCACGTCACCTTCGTGGTGTAGCAGTTTTAATGGCCAGTAGTGTACTAACACTGACACAGCCGTCACTACGCACTGAGTATCGATCACATGGCCGGAGTACACGTGGTGTGCGCATCACATTGTGTGGTTATGTGCATACATTCACGTCGAATCACACCCACTCGTCCGGAACACTTCTATTTGCTTAATTCTGTACGTACACAGTAGCGCTCTAAACATCACGTCACGAAATGAAGTGGCTGTAGTAGATTTGAAATATTACGAAATACCCTGCGTTGTTTCCTTCTATGATTTTAGAGGCTGCTTCCTTATGCTAAGTGTCAAAAAGCTTTTAATCCCAGTATGTAACTCACTACTATAGGCCTTCTTTGCTTTCATGAGATGGCCTATACACTTCGTTATGTGACTGTCTTCCGCGCGACATGGAGGGTAATTCAAAATTCAGCAGTGGCCATTTTTTTGTGTTGTCAGTATACGTGTGTGCAGTTTCGGTACAAACTGAAATCCCCGCTGCGCAATTCCGCAGAACTCCGCTAGAGAAGACAAATAAAATGGCACAGACTAGTTAAGAAGTGGTGCTTTGTACAATAATAGGTTTTTACGTATAAAGTACAACATTAAGACAAAAATTCCTGCTGAATTTGTTGGATGTGTACTGCAGCAATGCCCCATCATGCGGAGCACTGGTTTTAGCGCACACCCTTTTAGGGTTTCAAAGACGAAAAACGCAGTGGCAGAAGCATTTCTCTCCGAAGAACTGGGAAAGCTGGCTGCTGGTGGAGTATCCTCTTACTTAGCAGTGACCGAAGACACTTCAAAAGAATAACTTTGCTTACCAAACGAAACTCGTTTATGATCTCCTTGGATGAATAATCACAACTGTCCTGAGACGTTGTGTGTGATGTGCTTACACGGTGAGCGCTATAGTCGTGGTAGGCGACACCGTGAAGACGTCAATGGGCCGGTAATGCCGGCTTATAACGGCTGACGCACTGCTAGTAAAAACCTCTGCGAACTGGGTCACATCTTAGGGTGGAGCTCTCAGAAGAATCTTCTGGTGATGCCAACTTGCAGCTCAGCGACTGAACTCCTGATAAAGCGGGACGGAACTGATGGCACTGCCGACTTGAGGTGTCGAGATTAAATCACTTGTCACGGTCTGGCGGTGGCCTAAATACACACTTCAAAAACGTTTTGCATCACACCGGTACCCAGAACTCCAGAAGGTAGACGTTGACTGTGGATATTTTATCACACAGTCCCTTTGATTGCTCAGAGACGTCACTAAACCCGCCCAAAGATGTAAACAACCATGCATGAGCAGCGCCTGTTAGACGGTGGGGGTCCGACAGCTGATCAGTTCCAGTCATTCCATCAGCAAGGAGGTTCACGGCTCCTGTTGCCTGCAGTTCAACCAAGCCTAGACAGTCTATACAGCGGTTCGATCGCGTGCGCATTGTTACTTCGTGCCAGGAACGGCCCTCAACAGGGCGAGTGTGCGGGCGTCTCGGAGTGAACCAAAGCGATGTTGTTCGGACATGGAGAAGATGCAGAGACACAGGAACTGTCGATGACATGCCTCGCTCAGGCCGCCCAAGGGCTACTACTGCAGTGGATGACCGCTATCTACGGTTTATGACTCGGAGGAACCCTGACAGCAATGCCACCATGTTGAATAATGCTTTTCGTGCAGCCACAAGACGTCGTGTTACAACTCAACCAATAGGTTGCATGGTGTGCAACTTCACTCCCGACGTCCATGGCGAGGTCCATCTTTGTAACCACAACACCATGCATCACGGTACACATGGCTCCCAAAACATGCCGAATGGACCGCTCAGGATTGGCATCACGTTCTCTTCACCGATGATGTCGCATTTGCCTTCAACCACACAATCTTCGGAGACTTGTTTGGAGCCAACCCGGTCAGGCTTAACGCCTTAGACACATTGTCAAGCGAGTGCATCGAGGTGGAGGATTCCTGCTGTTTTGGGGTGGCATTGTGTGGGGCCGACGTACAGCGCTGGTCACCATGCAAAGTGCCGTTATTTCTGTACGACGCATCCTCCGACCGATACTGTAACCGTATCGGCAGCATATTGCAGCGGTATTCGTCGTAATGGACAACAATCGGCGTCCCCATCGTGCACATCTTAGGAATGACTTCCTTCAGGATAACGACATTGCTCGACTAGAGTGGCCAGCATGTTCTCCAGACATGAACCCTATTGAACATGCCTGTGATACATTGAAAAGGGCTGTTTATGGACAACGTTACCCACCAGCCACTCCGAGGGACACGGCCGCGGTGGCCGAGCGGTTATAGGCGCTTCAGTGCGGAACCGCGCGACTGCTACGCTCGCAAGTTCGAATCCTGCCTCGGGTATGGATGTGTATGATGTCCTTAGGTTAGTTAGGTTTAAGTAGTTTTTAGTTCTAGGGAACTGATGACCTCAGATGTTAAGTCATTTAGTGCTCAGAGCCATTTGAACTCTAAGCGATCTACGCCGTATCTTCGTTGAAGAGTGGACAATCTGGACCAACAGTGCCTTGATGAACTTGTGGATAGTATGCCACGACGATTATAAGCATGCACCAATGCAAGAGAACGTGCCACTGAGTACTAGAGGTACTGGTGTGTACAGCAATCTGCACAACCGCCTCCGAAGGTCTCACTATATGCTGGTACATCTACATCTACAACTACATGGATACTCTTCAAATCACATGTAAGTGCCTGGCAGAGGGTTCATCGAACCACCTTCACAATTCTCTATTATTCCAATCTTGTACAGTGCGCGGAAAGAACGAACTCCTATATCTTTCCGTACGAGCTCTGATTTCCCTTTTTTATCGTGGTCATCGTTTCTCCCTATGTAGGTCAACAAAATATTTTCGCATTCGGAGGAAAAAGTTGGTGATTGGAATTTTGAGAAGATTCCGTCGCAACGGAATATGCCTTGCTTTTAATGATGTCCACCTCACTTACTTGTCATTTCTGTGACACTCTCTCCGATATTTCCCGATAATACAAAACGTGCTGCCCTTCTTTGAACTTTTTAGATGTACTCCGTCAGTCCTATTTTTCAAGGATCCCACACCGCGCAGCAGAATTCTGAAAGAGGACATACAAGCGTAGTGTAGGCAGTCTCCGTAGTTGATCTGTTACATTTTCTAAGTGTTCTGGCAATAAAACGCAGTCTTTGATTAGCTTTCCCCACAACATTTTCTATGTGTTCCTTCCAATTTAAGTTGCTTGTAATTTTAATGCCTAGGTATTTAGTTGAATTTACGGCTTTGAGATTAGACTGATTTTTCGTGTAACCGAAGTTTAACGAATTACTTTTAGCCCTCATGTGGATGATCTCACACTTTTCGTTATTTAGGGTCAACTGGCTATTTTCGTACCATTCAGATATCTTTTCTAAATCCTTTTGCAATTTTTTTGATCTTCTGATGACTTTAGTAGTCAATAAACGACAGTGTTATCTGCAAACACCCTAAGACGGCTGCTCAGATTGTCTCCAAAATCCTTTATATCGACAAGGAACAGCAAAGGGCCTATAACACTACCATGGGGAACACCAGAAATCACTTCTGTTTAACTCGATGACTTTCCGTCAGTAACTAAGAACTCTGACCTCTCTGACAGGAAGCCACAAATACAGTCGCAAAACTGAGACGATATTCCATAAGCCCGTAATTTCACTATAAGATGCTTGAGTGTACAATGTCAAATCTGGAAATCGAGAAATACGACATCGATCTAACATCCCTTGTCAACAGCACTCAACACTTCATGTGAATAAATGGCTAGTTGTGTTGCATAGGAACGATGTTTTCTAAACCCATGTTGACTGTGTGTCAGTAGACAGTTTTCTTCGAGGCAATTCATAATGTTTGAACACAATATATGTTCCAAAATCCTGCTGCATTTCGACGTTGACGATATGGACCTGTAATTCAGTGGATTACTCCTACTACCTTTCTTGAATATTGGTGTGACTTGTGCAACTTTCCAGTCTTTGGGTACCGATCTTTTGTAGAGTGAACGGTTGTTCATGATTGTTAAGTATGGAGCTAATGGATCAGCATACTCCGAAAGGAACCTAATTGGTGCAATATGCAATGTGGTTTTTTCATGAGAATTAAAAAGGGCGGAAATGATGTTTATGTTGATCTCCGTTCCAACTTTCTGTACAGGTTCCGGAACTCTTGGAACCGAGGTCACGCAAAACAGTTTTTGATGTGTGTAGTTGGGAGCGGATGGTTATCGATGTTGGGCTGTGAGGCACGTGACCTGGCATAGCAAAATATTACCCTGCCGACAACGCTCTCTACTGTGGCAGGCACATTGCCTGTCAGCGATGTTGTCGCCTCAGACCCTGAGGAGGCGACGGCCAACTTCGTGGTAAACAGCCCGGACCCTACAACGAAAATACTTTTCTTTTGACGACAGTTGTTTAGGTCCGTCCTCCTGGCGAGTCGGCTACCCGCACAGCCTCCCTGGTGTGTGGAGGAATCGACTACCAGGCGGTTACAACGGCTGGTGCTCGAAGATCAGCGTATAAGAATCAACACTATAGTGCAAAAAATGAAAATCAGTCTTGATTAGTTTTCAACCTATTGCACAACATTGTGAATATGGCAGGTAGTACATACGATGCATTTACCTGCGTGACTGCCGTGTGAGTGTATCAGTATGACCCAGAGATAAAGGAACATAACGAGAAGTGGAAAGATGTGGAGCATGAAGAAGCAACGATCTACAGGCAAGGTGATGCGGAGGGATGTTAGTAATCTATGGACGAGGTTGTGGGATTGTGTGTAACATCGTGTTTGCACTCCAATAAAATGGTCCAGCTCATTCTGCAGACAGCACTGTCATGCATTCATTTTTTTTTTTTTTTTTTGGGTGCGGGAGGCACTTTTGCTTCAACACGCTCCTGGAAATTTTGGAAGTTTGTGGTAAGGTCTTATGGGACCAAACTGCTGAGGTCATCGGTCCGTAAGCTTACGCACTACTTAATCTAATTTAAACTAACTTACGCTAAGGACAACACACACACCTATGCCCGAGGGAGGACTCGAACCTCCGATAGGGGGAACCGAGCGGACAGTGGCGAGACGCTCGAGACCGCGCGACTGTGACTTCTGTCATATCGCCTACTTACATAGAGAGGCCCTCCGGATACCTTATCTTCTGCAATGCAACAACGAACTTCTCTGGTCTATTCACTCCCCTGGTTGCATGTCCCATCCACCTCAATTTCGTTTTCATTACAGCCACAATAACATCTGTAACTTTAGATTGTTCCCGGAGGCTTCTCTTGGCTTTCATTTCCTCATTGCGCCATTTATTTACATGTTTTCCTCTGTGGTCAAGGCACATTTTGTTTGAGTTAACTGACTGCCACGAATGAGTTCTCTGACGTAACAGTGGACTGGTCTGGTGAGGTAATGTTACGTGGCGTGGGATTTACATAATGCTGACAAACTGCTTCAGTGTAACTTGGTTATCATATCAAACAATTGTACCATCAAGATCCAGAACTGAATTGTATTTAAAATGAATTTTTCACTCTACATGGGAGTGTGCATCGATATGAAATGTCCTAGTAGACTATAGATGTGTGCTGGACTTACACTTGAACTCGGGTACTTTACCTTGCCCGCATCTCGTGGTCGTGCGGTAGCGTTCTCGCTTCTCACGCCCGGGTTCCCGGGCTCGATTCCCGGCGGGGTCAGGGATTTTCTCTGCCTCGTGATGGCTGAGTGTTGTGTGCTGTCCTTAGGTTAGTTAGGTTTAAGTAGTTCTAAGTTCTAGGGGACTGATGACCATAGATGTTAAGTCCCATAGTGCTCAGAGCCATTTGAACCATTTTTTACTTTACCTTCCGCAAGTATGTGTTCTACCGAAGCACGACACAGAACCGCTCCTCACAGCCGTACTTCTTCCAGTATCTCAACTCCTACCTTCCTAATTTGATTCTGGAAACATCCCCCAAGCTGTGACCAAGCCATGACTCCGCGATATCCTTCCTTCCAAAACTGCTAGTCCTACAGGATTCGCAGGAGAACTGTGAAGTTAGGAAGGTTTGAGACGAGGTACTGGCGGAAGTAAAGCTGTGAGAACAGACTGAGTCGTGCTTGGGTAGCTCAGTCGGTAGACCACTCGCCGCGCAAAACAAAGGTCTCGAGTTCGAGTTTGGGTCCGGCACACAGTTGTAATCTGGCAGAAAGTTTCACATCACCGCATAGTCCGCTGCACAGTGAATAGCCGTTCTGAGAAATTCCGCCAAGACTGTGGCTAACCCATGACTCCTGATTATCCTTTGTTTTCGGCGTGCTAGTCCTGCAAGTTTCGCAGCACAACCTCTTCGGAGTCAGGAAGGTAGAAGATGAGATACTAGCGCTTAGGTAGCTCCGTCGGTGCCGGCATAATAGCTCGGCGTTTACGGTCAGAGGGCTAGCTACTCTCTCTAGTAATAATAATAAAAAAACTGAGTGAAGTATTCAACGATCAGCTTGAACAGGTGTCATGTGACGTCCGTCCAGAGCAAATGCCGAGAAAAATTACGAGCAAAATGAAGGACAAAAAATAATTTAAAACGAGATAGGCAGTAGAGCACTCGCTTGCGAAAGGCAAAGGTGACTACTAGTCTAGGTCCGCCACACGGTTTAATCTGCCACGTAGTTTCAATTCTATTTTAGTTTGTCTGTTGTTGCAGAGAGTTGCGCTACAGTTACTGCACAGCTAGCCATTAAAATTTCAACACAAGGAAGTATGGCACGTAACGAAATCCCACATTCTTTAGCCGGCCGTTGTGATCGAGTGGTTCTAGGAACTTCAGTCCGGAATCACGGTGCGGCTACGGCCGCAGGTTCGAATCCTACCTCGGACATGGATATGTGTGATTTCGTTAGGTTAGTTAGGTTTAAGTAGTTCTAAGTCTAGGGGACTGATGACCTCAGATGCTAAGTCCCATAGTACTTAGAGCCATTTGAACCACATACTTTACGTTTACAGTATACTGAGATGAATACACGATTACCCATGGTTGAACTGAGGTTATATGGCCGATTCGGGTACGTCATTCTAAACTGCTTCCACTCTCTGCCAGTTTTCATCAATCGTAGTGCCTGGCAAGTGGGGGGTCTTCGAGTGTGCCCACAACCCGTGACGTTTTCTCTGGGTGAGAGTCTGGAGAACATACTTACTAGGGCAACAGTAAAACACCTACTGTGTCGAGATACATTATGGCAGTATGAGCGTCATGCGGTCTTGCATTATCTTGTTGAAAGATTATGAGCTGTGCGATTCACATTTGATCGTTTCATGTACTCAGCGACCTTCACTCAAACACTCCCGGTGCTGGGCCAATATGGCAACCACGAATACAATCTGGCAACGTTTGTGCGCTTCGAAAGTAACACACTAGAGTACGTCTAGCGTGATGCTATGCGCAGAACAACAATTCGTCTGACAAGACGACGTGCTTTCACTCCTGAATCCAGTGTAGTCGCTGCTGTATCAATGCGGTGTGCCTCTCTCTCTCTCTCTCTCTCTCTCTCTCTCTCTCTCTCTCTCGCTCCCGCAGCATTAAGGAAAAATGCAATAATGGTCGACGCAGCGACTGTTCGTGGTGCGCCAGATGTCGTCGCACCGTCCGTGTGGATGGATACTTGTCTTGCAGCAAACAATTCCATTTCCTGAATAGAAGTACCAGCTCTAGCTGTATGATCAGGCTCCGTGGAGAGTGCACTATATTTGTCCTCTCAGACGCTATTTCCCAGGGTTGACATGGCCTTATGTACCCCCTGAACCCACTGATTCCTTATTCAATCCATATTCACTTGACGGTCGTGGGTCCCAAAGTAATGCGAGCAGCAATGTCGTGGGACGGTAAACTGCAGTTCCGAATGGCTACGGTCCTGCAGCTGTCTGTTGTGCCAAGTGCTGGTAAGTTTACCTGCTTGTTACGCGAAGAATAATACGATCTTCTCACAAGAAACGAACGTCTATGAGAGCTTTCGATAAGTAATGCAAAACATTTTTTCTCGACAAATTTCGGTTTAAAAAATGCGGAATTTATTGTGGGACATCGCGAAATATTCCCGCTTGAGCCCCTATCGTTTCATCAAGTTCGATAGCTGGCGGTGCTATATGTAGCTTTCAAAAGGACTTCTGCAACGGAGACTTTCTTTTGACGGGGAACTAGAAAATCAGAGATATTCATAGGCCCTCTCGGAATGTCTACGGGGACCTTTTTTTGGGGGTCATCAGTCTTCTGACTGGTTTGATGGCCCGCCACGAATTCCTCTCCTGTGCCAACCTCTTCATCTCAGAGTAGCAATTGCAACCTACGTCCTCAATCATTTGCTGGATGTATCCTATCTCTGTCTTCCTCTATTGTTTTTGCCCTCTACAGTATCCTCTAGTACCATGGAAGTAATTTCCTCATGTCTTAACAGATGTGCTATCATCCTCCCCTTCTCCATATCAGTGTTTTCCACATATTCATTCCCTCTACGATTCTGCGCAAAACCTCCTCATTCCTTACCTTATCAGGGAACCTATTTTCAAAATTCGTCTATAGCACCAAATCTGAAATGCTTCGATTCTCTTCTGTTCTGGTTTTCCCACAGTCAAAGTTTCCCTACCATACAATGCTGTATTCCAGACGTACAGTCTCAGAAATTTCTTCCTCAAATTAAGGTCTATGTTTGATACTAGTAGACTTCTCTTGGCCATGAATACCCTTTTTGCCATTGCTAGTCTGATCTTGATTTCGTCCTTGCTCCTTCCATCATTGGTTATTTTACTGCCTAGGTAGCAGAATTCCTTAAATACACGTACTTCCTGATCATCAATCCCTATGTTAAGTTTCTTGCTGTTCATTTCTGTTGCTTCTCTTTACATTCGTCTTTCTCCGATTTACTCTCAGTCCATATTACGTACTCATTAGATTGTTCATTCCACTCAGCAGATCATGTAACTCTTCTTCACTTTCACTCAGGATAGCAATGCCAACACCGAATATTATCATTGATATCCTTTCACCTTGAATTTAAATTCCACCTAGCAATGAACAAAAGTTCGGTGACCTGTTGGGTGAGGCATGCGTCATCATGGCAACAAGGTTACACAAAACTCTCCAATTTCCCTCCTGCCGGTCGACCACGCACAGCTAAGACACTTGAAATGTAGGAACGAGCGGACACTCCCATTCGAGGTGACCGACGGATCTCAATAAAACACCTCGCTGCACAACTGGATACCTCTGTCGGTAGTGCTGGCACATTCGTGGACCAGTTAGGGCTCTCAAAGGTATCTTCCTGCTGGGTTCCTCGCCGCGTAACAGAAGACGTCAAAGAGCAACGAATGACCACCTCTGCAGAATTCCTTGCGCATTTCGAAGCTCATCGTGACAATTTTTGTCGAACATTATCACATGCGATGAAACATGGGTTCACCACATGGTACCGGAAACAAAACGGCAATACATATACTGGTGCCACACCACCTTTTCTCCGAAGCAATAGTTCAACACTGCACCTTCAGCCAATAAAGTCACGGCGACGGTTTTCTGGGATTCTTAAGGGGTTATTCTGACTTATATCCTCCGACATGATGCAACGCCTTCTGAAATGTATTGTGGTATCCTCAGGAGACTGGAGAAACTTCAGTGCGTTCGTCGCCACAGAAATGCAAACGATATTCACATTCTCCGTGACAACGCAAGAACACATAGTTCTGCGCTCCCGAGAGGAGCGCACAGAACTTCATTGGACTGCTCCAGACCATCCTACAGCTCGCATGTCGCACATTCCTACTTCCATCTGTTTGGCATAATGAAGGGTGCACTGCGCATGAATCAGTACGAGGACATAGGGAGGTTATTCATGCAGCAATACGTTGTCTCCCCGTCGACCAGCAGAGTGGTACTATGCTAGCGCATAGGTCCTTCCAATAAGGTGGCGTAAGGCCATCTCACTGAACGGACGTTATGCCGAAAATATCGTTTTGTAGCCAGTAGAGTGGGAATAACATAGTGTGCTGTAATCCTGAATAAAACCATCCTGATTTCAGATAAAGTACGAGTATGTTGCATTGCTTACTGAGCGCCCCTGATGAAAAATCCTCTTTGCAATCTTTCCCAATGCACTTCTCCTACCATCTTTTTAACATTGCACTGAATGCTTATCACTGCATATCCAATCCTGTTGCGAACCAAGTAGCAGAAGCATTGATTCAACGGGTACACACATAAGAGAAAGAAAACTTGCTATCTTTTGGAATAAACTTTAGCAGGGGAACAAGGGTGAGATGGATGTATTTTTGGGTACAGGGAGAGAGGTAGGAGGCAAGAAGAGGGGTTGGGGTTGAGTAGCTAGCTGCTCAGGGGCAGATGGTTTAGTGGCCAGGAAACGAGGAGGGAGGCATGGCAGGTGCTTGGGCTAGGCTTGTGATGCATAGATATTAGAGCACACAACACACAGTTTTAATGTGTGGTATGAAACTCTCTTTAATATATCTTTCCACAGTTATCATAATGATACGTTTTGTTTTTCGTATTAAATTTCATACTATTATAACTTAAACTGTTTAAA
Organism: Schistocerca piceifrons; assembly: GCF_021461385.2. NCBI lineage: Eukaryota > Metazoa > Arthropoda > Insecta > Orthoptera > Acrididae > Schistocerca > Schistocerca piceifrons. The sequence goes on along the minus strand of NC_060138.1, from coordinate 1,222,349,521 downwards.
TTAGCAGCTCCTGTGAAATAAGGAAGATATTTTAAACACTAACATTAAATTACATTCATTGCCTGTCGCCTTCGTGGTGTTTCACGGCCAACATCGTTCTGAAGATATCGCTGTAACCACTACATGTATCACAGCATAGGAGTTGTGCTGGAACTCTCTACGTTGAAATTTTTCAAGGCAAGGTAACAAATAAAATGCTGAATGTATTTTTGGTTTATTAGGCGATAGCCTTCACATTTACTTCGTTAAAGTAATGCTAACACTTTGCGAAAGACTAATCGTAATATGCTAAGTTAAAAGATGTTAGGCATTACTGAAAATAACTTTCTATTTTCTATACTTCCAGTCGGTTCTAAGGCTTCTAAGTCATATTATGTGAGTTCAGGTCATTTAGTATTCGTTCAAATTTGACCACATTATAGGATCGTCTTACTCTTCAGATTCCTCGTCTTCTCTCACGGTTGTTATCTGTTCTTCTCACAATGCAGCTTTTCGTTGCCGACATTTCTTTATTCATCTGAGGGTTGTCCATATTCGCAACTGAGATTACAAATCATGAAATTTTTAACGGCTGTAGTCGCTGCAGGCATTGCCTTTCAGAATTTCACTCATTTCCGAAAGAACATTGCATTGTACTTTAGAAAAACACGTGTTGGAATATCGTTTTTATCTGCCGACACCGGGCAAGTGATTTTCACTTAAAATGTCTCATCTGTTCGGAATATACATACTGGATGTGCGAGTGCAGGTTGTAGTCACATGGTTGACGAAGGAAGTTTGGGTTTAGCCGTGAAGAGGACTCGGGTTTAGGTATGTACACGACGGCCACCATCTCCCCACGGCGTCGTTAGGACTTGTTGCACCCCTGCCCGTGCACCTGCCTGTCTTTTCTGTGGACATTAGTTATATAAACGCTAGCCTCCCATGTACGTGTCTGCACGATCCGTTACAGCCATGCGGATAAGATGGCTGTCATCTCGACTGCTAGCGATACGAGGCCGTTGGGATCCAGCACGGCGTTCCGTATTACCCTCATGAACCCTGCGATTCCATATTGTGCTAACAGTCATTGGATCTCGCCCAACGCGAGTAGAAATGTCGCGATACGATAAACCGCAATCGCGATAGCTACAATCCGACCTTTATCAAAGTCGGAAACGTGATGGTACGCATTTCTCCTCCTTACACGAGGCATCACAACAACGTTTCACCAGGGAACGCCAGTCAACTGCTGTTTGTGTATGAGAAATCGGTTGGAAACTTTCCTCGTGTCAGCACGTTGTAGGTGCGCCACCGGCGCCAACCTTGTGTGAATGGTCTGAAAAGCTAATCATTTGCATATCACAGCATCTTCTTCCTGTCGGTTAAATTTCACGTCCGTAGCACGTCATCTTTGTGGTATATCAATTTTGATAGCCAGTAGTGTAGTGGAGTGAATATGAAAGTCTAACAAAAATGATCGAAGAACTAAAGCGGGAACCATTAGCAGAAGGATAACAATCAGAAGGACAACAATCTCTCAGGAATTTCATCAATTTTAGTGGTCACTGCTGTCAAAATCAAGAACCCACGAAACAGAGGTTAAGGCTGACACTGACAAGGGAACCATGAGACCTGATATCCATGAATTTTGATGATTCTTGCGCATATTGTACAGCTACATGTTCTGAGTATCCAGATAGCGGCTTTTCTTGCGGCGAGCTCTAGTTACCGTGAAAATCGATGTTGAAGTTCCTCCTATATCCTTAGTTTCACTTATGTTTCGATTGAGCAGCCGTAGTGCAGACACTAAGGTTGTCGGGTACCACGATGACGGTACGGCCTCAAACCACGTTGGTTTATCTTGTTTTAGTACTTTTCAGTTTCGTCATACAAAATATCGGTAGTGTATGTGGTGAACAATTATTCAAAAATAGTAAATTCCACGGTAGTTATTTCGTAAATTAGTCAGTCAGTACAGAGAACACCTTCAAATGTTTTTTTCCGTTTATTGCAGACTAATTTACAGAATCGTCTCCTCCCTATAGCTTGCTGTGCTAGAACAGAATTCCGGATCGTAGTTACAGCAAAAGCAACCGCAACACAAATTCGTAGAACCCCACGCACATTTAATGTAAGCTACTGCGTTGCAGACACACGGATTTTTCAGAAGCGATACCGGAACACCCAGTTCATTTAAAGTTGAAAATATTGCTCTTTCTTCCATTTACTGAGTGCGAACCACACGTATCTAACCACTCCTGTGAATCAGATGCACTACATTGATGTAGAATTAAAGACTGTATTTTAATGGAATCTACCTTCGAAAGATATCTTTGTTAGTCTTTAGCAAGTCGCGAAAAATACTGTATTTGTTCCTTGAAAATTTCTGCCTGTAAAAATAAACTTCACTGAATTGACGGCCTAGACGTACATTCGAAGGTGGATAATTTTTACGGTGAAGGTGCATGCTTTTCTTTCATCTACAAAGATTTGTTTGTAAAGCGTCCGATCAGCCTGGCCTCCCGCGAAACAGTAATGTAAAGAAATTTTTCATGTCTCACGTATGGAAGAATGATAGATTTTAGAAACCCTTTGTCCAGCATTTCCGATAACTTCTCTAATTATATGCAGGTCACAATTACGTTTTTTTTTTAATTTATGAGTCAAGCCGTCAACTTCTTTTCGAATCTGACAAGATTTCTCAGATGGTCCTCCAATATATAAGAAAGCGTAAGGGAATATCTTTCCTGCCACTGTTACAGTATACAGTGCTGTGAAGGAATGACTAATTCTATACAAATTGATTTTCGATCTTTGTCATGCAAGATCGATTCTACCAGCAACCGACTTGATCGATATTAATTACAGAATCGAGGACAAAATGAGGGATATGTAATTTCGCTTGTATCTGATATCTTTCCGCAGCTGCTAATGCTGCGTCCCACTATGAGATCTGTTGGAGCTGTTCAGATACTCGGAATTTTAAGGACGAACCACAAACGGAATACACATTTGAAGGAATTTTTCTATAAATATTAATTTAGCAATTAGATCACTATTGCGGAGATGACTATTTTTGAATAATTTTACATGAGATACATTATTTAATGTTATCCTTTACCATGAAATTGAGAAAAAGGTATATAGCTACGGTTTGAGTCCGTACTTCCAGCGCGGTATCCGTGAAACTTGAACACTCACTAGGCTCGCTATTAATAATATATTTAAAGTAACGGATATCGAAGGTACGAGTAGAATTTCAACGTCGACTTTCTCGGCAATATAGACTGTAGCATGAAAATCCGCTAGCTAGGCACTCAGGTCTGGTATCTCTACAGCATATCTAACCAGTGATTAACAGGTCTGGTGGTCCTCTTGTGAGATTGAGACAGAAACATATACAGTACTTTAAACATAGCTGCGCTACAGCAACGGTTCCACGTAAATCAGACTAAGAGCAGCCGACCATTTGCAAAGGATAAAGTAATCTTTACCTAGGTTTCAACAGATATAAATCTATCTTCTTCAGAAGACGGAAATATTAGAACAACATATCACTTCATGTTGTTATAATATTGCCGTCTTCTGAAGAAGATAGATTTATATCTATTGAAACCTAGGTAAAGATTACTTTATCCTTTGCAACTGGTCGGCTGCTCTTAGTCTGAGAAACATATACGTTATGCTGGCACATTATCGGGCAAGGTCAGTGGTAGTCTGCAGAAGCATGCCATTAGGTGTAGTTCACTTCCGCTTAAAAAACAGAGGAAAGGTTTCGTTGTGACGATGAAGACGGGTACGTGCGAGAAAGCCGGGTGTGTGCTGCATTCTGTACGAACGCAGGATGTCTTGTGTGGAGCATGTTATCAGAAGAACCGATGAGACATACAGGGATTATCAAGAACATACCCGATTAAATTAACCAGGCAAACCAACCGTCGCCTAGCACAGCCTCGGCTATGACCATGCATTCAAACTCGATGGGACTAGTATCGTGATGCAAGCGCGTAGTGTCTGGGACAGCATAAACAAGGAACCTGTGAAAATAAAGGTAGGGTACTGAAAACCTAATAAAAGGGACGGAGGATCCACTTTAAAGAAGCCTCGGGATCCCAGACTCAATTTATTATGATTTCGCCGGCTATCGAATCTACCAGAGCTGGGATAAGCTGACAGAATGTTCGTTTCACGGAATGTCAGTTCGGAGTGCGTAAATTAAAAGAGTATCGAACGGCGTAGTGAGGCTCGGCAACCAATCGTCGCTGCAAATACGACGTGCATTCAAGTTCTAAGGCCTCCGACTTTTTTTTCTCCGGACTGGAAAGAGATAGAAACATACGCATTGTTTTAAAATGAGGCCGCATTCATTGTCAATATGTCCCAGAGATGGCAGTACCGTACGGCAGATGGAATTTTACCGCCAGTGGCGAGAATGAGAACTGTTTTATATACTTAAAATGGAGACGTTTTCCTTACTTGAACAGCGTGCAATCATTCGTTTTCTGAATTTGCGTGGTGTGAAACCAATTGATATTCATCGACAGTTGAAGGAGACATCTGGTGATGGAGTTATGGATGTGTCGAAAGTGCGTTCGTGGGTGCGACAGTTTAATGAAGGCAGAACATCTTGTGACAACAAACCGAAACAACCTCGGGATCGCACAAGCCGGTCTGACGACACGATCGAGAAAGTGGAGAGAATTGTTTTGGGGGATCGCCGAATGACTGTTGAACAGATCACCTCCAGAGTTGGCATTTCTGTGGGTTCTGTGCACACAATCCTGCATGACGACCTGAAAATTTCCAAAAGTGTCATCCAGGTGGGTGCCACGAATACTGATGGACGACCACATGGCTGCCCGTGTGGCATGTTGCCAAGCAATGTTGACGCGCAACGACAGCATGAATGGGTCTTTCTTTTCGTCGGTTGTGACAATGGATGAGACGTGGATGCCATTTCTCAATCCAGAAACAAAGCGCCAGTCAGCTCAATGGAAGCACATAGATTCACCGCCACCAAAAAAATTTCGGGTAACCGCCAGTGCTGAAAAAATGATGGTGTCCATGTTCTGGGACAGCGAGGGCGTAATCCTTACCCATTGCATTCCAAAGGGCACTACGGTAACAGGTGCATCCTACGAAAATGTTTTGAAGAACAAATTCCTTCCCGCACTGCAACAAAAACGTCCGGGAAGGGCTGCGCGTGTGCTGTTTCACCAAGACAACGCACCCGCACATCGAGCTAACGTTACGCAACAGTTTCTTCGTGATAACAACTTTGAAGTGATTCCTCATGCTCCCTACTCACCTGGCCTGGCTTCTAGTCACTTTTGGCTTTTTCCAACAATGAAAGACACTCTCCATGGCCGCACATTCACCAGCCGTGCTGCTATTGCCTCAACGATTTTCCAGTGGTCAAAACAGACTCCTAAAGAAGCCTTCGCCGCTTCCATGGAATCATGGCGTCAGCGTTGTGAAAAATGTGTACGTCTGCAGGGCGATTACGTCGAGAAGTAACGCCAGTTTCATCGATTTCGGGTGAGTAGTTAATTAGAAAAAAAATTGGAGGCCTTAGAACTTGAATGCACCTCGTATAGGCAGTGAGTACACTCGACAACACGTCTTTCAGCACCTCAAGAAGACAACTTGATCTGTGGAGGAAATAATGTGCATAAATTGGAAATAATGAAAAGATTAATGTATATCTCGTGAAACGGTATAGTGTAAATTTAGAGAACATGTATTCGAAGATGACTGGGTGACTATTATGCTGCCACCAATGTATATCTCTTGTACGGATCATAAGAGAATTATCATAGATGTCAAGGCAAATACAGTGGCAGGCGGATAGTCACTAGATGTAGAATAGGAAAAGAAAATTTTCTGTACATGGTATTATGGATACTGTGCTGGCGCACGCCGGCGTCAGCACACCATGCGGCATACAGGTTACGACAATACCGATAGAGGCCAACGACAGATTCGCTGGAAACGCGCTGCCAACTCTCTCTCGGCCGCCAGCATTTAGGTCGCCGCTGGGGACCGGAGGGCCAGTTAGTTACTTAGGTAGTTAGTTAGTTGCAGTTAGATTAGTTAGAGTCTGTACGCCGTGTGGGTCCAGCATTTCACCGGGACAGAGACAGGCAGCGCATAGCAGCCTTATAGTGAACATAGCGGACTTCTACTTCAACAGCGTTGATACTATATGGACTATACAGAAGAGAGATTGTACCACAGCACATGGAAGCTTCAGTTAAGTAGCTCTTTATTTATGAATAAAGAACCCAGTTGTTAATTGTTTGCAGTTTGTTTTACAGAACGAGGATACCGCCCACCAACCAACATCCTCTACTTGCTTCCCACGGCACAGCTCTACAGAGACAACGAGACGACATAAAAGCCACTAACTAGGATTCAACAGATATAGGTACAGATATTGTGATAATTGGTACCTTAGCATGTACCCACTTCAAGATGTTATTTGCTTTTTCTCTGTGTCCAGCAGTGTTCCCACAAACACATCACACAGTGTACGTGGTTGTAATACCCTCATGAAATAGACTGTACCTATGTATAGGCTATACGTCTATATACTGTGTATGTAGTCTTTCTAGGTTTTTATATTGGTAACGCCACGTAGCGCTCTGTATGAAAATCACTGGCTGTGCTGTGTGCAGTCTGTGGCTAGTTTGCATTGTTGTCTGCCATTGTAATGTTGGGCAGCTGGATGTTAACAGCGCGTAGCGTTGCGCAGTTGGAGGTGAGCCGCCAGCAGTGGTGGATGTGGGGAGAGAAATGGCGGAGTTTTGAAATTTGTAAGACTGGATGTCATGAACTGCTATGCATATTATGATTTTTCAACACTATTAAGGTAAATACATTGTTTGTTCTCTATTAAAATCTTTCATTTGCTAACTTTGCCTATCAGTAGTTAGTGCCTTCCGTAGTTTGAATCTTTTATTTAGCTGGCAGTAGTGGCGCTCGCTGTTTTGCAGTAGTTCGAGTAACGAAGATTTTTGTGAGGTAAGTGATTTGTGAAACGTATAGGTTAATGTTAGTCAGGGCCATTCTTTTGTAGAGATTATTGAATGTCAGATTGCGTTGCGTTAAAAAATATTGTGTGTCAGTTTAAACACAGTCATGTATAATTTTTCTAAGGGGACGTTTCAACTATACACACTACAATATCTGACCTGCTACCAAGGAGAAAATACACATTAATGGCTTGTGCCACGCGTTCGTGGAGGTGCTAACCAACATAAAAAAGAAACCACTCATAATACCGGGTGAGCAAAAAGTCAGTATAAATTTGAGAACTGAATAAATCACAGAATAATGTAGATAGAGAGGTACAAATTGACACACATGCTTGAAATGACATGGGGTTTCATTAGAACTAAGAAAATACAAATGTTCAAAAATTGTCCGACCAATGGCGCTTCATCTGATCAGAATAGCAATAATTAGTATAACAAAGTAAGACAAAGAAAGGATGATGTTCTTTACATGAAGCCGGCCGCGGTAGTCGAGCGGTTCTAGGCGCTTCAGTCCGGAATCGCGCGACTGCTACGGTCGCAGGTTCGAATCCTGCGTCGGGCATGGATGTGTGTGATGTCCTTAGGTTAGTTAGGTTTAAGTAGTTCTAAGTTCTAAGGGACTGATGAACTCAGATGTTAAGTCCCATAGTGCTCAGAACCATTTTAACCGACTTTACATGAAATGCTCAATATGTCCACCACAATTCCTCAACAATAGCTGTAGTCGAGGAATAATGTTGTGAACAGCACTGTAAAGCATGTCCGGAGTTATGGTGAGGCATTGGCGTCGGATGTTGTCTTTCAGCATCCCTAGAGATGTCGGTCGATCACGATACACTTGCGACTTCACGTAACCCTGAAGCCAATAATCGCACGGACTCAGGTCTGGGGACCTGGGAGGCCAAGCATGACGAAAGTGGCGGCTGAGCACACGATCATCACCAAACGACGCGCGCAAGAGATGTTTCACGTGTCTAGCAATATGGGGTGGAGCGCCATCCTGCATAAACACCCTACGTTCGAGCAGGTGTTTATCAGCCAGGCTGGGGATGATGCGGTTCTGTGACATATCGGCGTACCTCTCACCTGTCCAGGGCTATCTGTCAGACATTTTGTGAACTTTTTTTTTGTTCTAATAAAACCCCATGTCATTCCAAGCATGTGTGTCAATTTTTACCTCTCTATCTACATTATTCCGTGATTTATTAAGTTTTCAAATTTATACTGACTTGAAACTTCCTGGCAGATTAAAACTGTGTGCCCGACCGAGACTCGAACTCGGGACCCTTGCCTTTCGCGGGCAAGTGCTCTACCAACTGAGCTACCGAAGCACGACTCACGCCCGGTACTCACAGCTTTATTTCTGCCAGTACCTCGTCTCCTACCTTCCAAACTTTACAGAAGCTCTCCTGCGAAACTTGCAGAACTAGCACTCCTGAAAGAAAGGATACTGCGGAAACATGGCTTAGCCACAGCCTGGGGGATGTTTCCAGAATGAGATTTTCACTCTGCAGCGGAGTGTGCGCTGATATGAAACTTCCTGGCAGATTAAAACTGTGCGCCCGACCGAGACTCGAACTCGGAACCTTTGCCTTTCGCGGGCAAGTGCTCTACGAACTGAGCTACCGAAGCACGACTCACGCCCGGTACTCACAGCTTTATTTCTGCCAGTACCTCGTCTCCTACCTTCCAAACTTTACAGAAGCTCTACTGCGAAACTTGCAGAACTCATTCTGGAAACATCCCCCAGGCTGTGGCTAAGCCATGTCTCCGCAGTATCCTTTCTTTCAGGAGTGCTAGTTCTGCAAGTTTCGCAGGAGAGCTTCTGTAAAGTTTGGAAAGTAGGAGACGAGGTACTGCCAGAAATAAAGCTGTGAGTACCGGGCGTGAGTCGTGCTTCAGTAGATCAGTTGGTAGAGCACTTGCCCGCGAAAGGCAAAGGTCCCGAGTTCGAGTCTCGGTCGGGCACACAGTTTTAATCTGCCAGGAAGTTTCATATCAGCGCACACTCCGCTGCAGAGTGAAAATCTCATTCTGTTATACTGACTTTTTGATCACCCAGTATAATTATTAGTCCGCAAATTAAGTAACTAGGGACCAACAACAGACGTATTTTCACTTATACCCCTAACAGAGTTGTATGGACATAATGAAACTTCTGCATCAACAGTCGAATAGCCGATTCCCTGAACGAAGGTTTAGGACGTCCTGCAGGCTATCTTCCGACACACTGGTGACAGCTTCCAGATTACGGTATGGTAATATTTCCGGTGGTGTTCGAAACACGTCAGTGTTTGGCTAGCTACAATAGGAGCGCCGAAGCCACCGGCAGCGATCTCTGCTCCGGCATCGACTGAGGCAGCAGCTCCATCGCTACGGGTCTGATGGCGGACCGAGAGCCTCAGTTATTCCATTAAGCTGCGTTCATTAAAATTTGTTGCCTCCTAAACCGGGCCGCGTCGATGAAGGGATGGAGGGGCGGGGGGCGATGCCCGCCCACGCCGGCGTTTTTACAGCGGCCTTCCTCTTCTCACCCCGCTCCCCCCCATAACCCATCTACTGAGTGGGGGCGGGAGCAGACCAGGATAATGGGCTGCCGCTTTGCGAGCCGTAGGCGGAGGGGCAGGGGGCAGCAGCCATCAAGCGGCGGGAGGCAGACTTTATAACAGCGGGGGACGTGTCACTTCCGCTGCTGTCCGGGATAGAGTTTGCATGAAAAGGTTACGTGATCACACTGAATTTCTCTTCGAGAGCTTAGTTGTACAAGTGTGCTTTAGCTTCGAGGCTGTAGATAGACTTTGTGATCAAAAGTATCCTGACATCCCTATGTAATGCAAAATTAACCGCTAGATATCACGAACAGAACTCGTTACCAGGAGAGGCTGTCTGATCAGAAGTGTCTTGAGATCCCTATGTAATGCGAAACTGGCAGCGAGAGGCGGGCCCGTAGATACAAAGGAAGCCGGGAAGTACTGTACTGTCACGCGACAAACAGTGACAGCAGGACGGATCGGTCAAAAGAGCTCAATGGCTGGTCACTAGATGTCACCTCAGTAGCAAATCCATCAGGGACATTTCATCCCTTCCAAAGCTGCGTACGTCTACTGTTGTTGGTGTACTGCGAAGAAGAATTGTGAAGTACGAAGCCCAGCTGAAACAACACCGGGCAGAACTCCTATACTCATGGACATGGACTGTCAAGTATTGTGGAGGGTAACTGTAACAAATAGATTGTTCTTAGGGAGTTAGAAAGAAGAGGGCAAGTTGGCTGAGATCTCTATGTAATGCGAAACTGACAGCAAGAGGCGGGCCCGTAGGTGCAAAGGGAGCCGGGAAGTACTGTACTGTCACGTGACAAGCACTGACAGCAGAACGGGTCGATCAGGAGAGGTCAGTGGCTTCCAACGTGGACTGGAGGTTAGATATCACCTGAGCAGCAAATCCATTAGGGATATTTTATCAAAAAAATGGTTCAAATGGCTCTGAGCACTATGGGACTTAACTGCTGAGGTCATCAGTCCCCTAGAACTTAGATTACCTAAACCTAACTAACCTAAGGACATCACACACATCCATGCCCGAGGCAGAATTCGAACCTGCGACCGTAGGGATATTTTATCCCTTCTAAAGCTGCGTAAGTCTACTGTTGTTGGTATACTGTGAAGAAGAATTGTGAAGTACGAAGCCCAGCTGAACCAAGACCGGGCAGAAATCCTATATTGATGGACATGGACTGTCAAGTATTGTGGAGGGTAATTGTAACAAATAGATTGTTCTTAGGGAGTTATAAAGAAGAGGGCAAATGGTTGCGCATCTCCTCATGAACAGCACATTTCTGCAATCAATCCCAAGCAACACTTAGGGTGACGTAGATAGTGACACCGCTGAGCACTTAATGACTGGAAACGAAGGTATTGGAGTGACGAACCTCGCTACATCTTTCTGATGCGGGAAGACGTTATCTGTCATCGTGTGTGGTGTCATCGTGTGTGGTGCCAGCAGTGAAATATAAAAGAGGTAGAGTTACGGTAGGGGGTGCTTCTCGTGGTTATGGAATAGTCCCCTTATCGTCCTTAAGAAAGTGTTAAACGCGGAATAATGTGAACAGGTTTTACGGCATTGTGTGCTGCATGCAGAAGAGGGGCTGTCCAGAGACGACGATCGTTTGTATCAGGATAACAATGCACCCTGCCGTAAAGCAGTATCTGTTATGCAACGATTTGTGGAGAATAACATTCTTGAAATGGGCTGGTCTTCCGACATGAATCCAACGAGACACGTTTGGGATGAGTTACGTAGGACGATCCCACCGTCAAACGTCCCTACTCTCCCTTGTTTCGGCTACATAGGCGTTCAGCCACCTCACTCAATGTGTCCCCAGCAGCATCAAGCTGTCATTCGTAAAATAATCTGCATTAAATTCATTCGCACTGTTTAATTTTTTCGTCTTGTCTTCTATGTTGTGTCACACCAAAACTGAAATTCTCTGGAAAATTCCCAAATCGTTCGAACAGCGGGCAACTTTTCTTGGAACAGACGATAGTTCATCGGTATTCGTCACGAGATCATACGCTACAGAAACTGTTATTGCGTGTTATGCTGTTTCAAATGTTTGCATAAGAGTACGTAGTGTAGAATTTTTTTGCAATGTGACACCATACATATGTGAACGCACTGTGTGCCTTGTGAAGATAGTCTAACGATTGCGGGTGCTTGGCGAGCGATAGAGGAGAAGACGAAATGATCAATTTAAGAAAAGTGGATTATTATAGTCTTTCTTTCTTTCTTTCTTTTTCGAGGCTGTTCTTTCCACATTCACATCCCGTCCAACGCGCGGTCGGCGTTGTTAGTATGGATTTGGCAGTGTTAGTGGCAGAGGGTGGCCGGATGCCCTTCCTAACGCCATCCCAAACCCCCCGGGACGGAAGAAGTGTACCCCAGCTTTCTGCGTCTAGTGCAGGGGCGGGCAGGAATCCTGCAGATGTGTGTCGCACTTGCACGCGTGCAGTTAACAGGTGTTCCGCGTGCACACAGGGGGAAGCTGGCCACCCGCTAATCTCCCATCCCCACCATACCCTCTGTCCGCTCCTTCCTCTGTAATGCGTTTTGTTTCCTAGCTTGCTTTATTGAGTGAATGAATAAGGTTAGTAGGAGTGCTTGAAGGAAATGATGGTTTGAAAGAGTACCTATTACCTACGATACGTTTTATTTAATTATGACAGGTTGAGTTTACAATACGTTTAATATCTGGAACAAAATTTCTACATACAGACAAACACAAACAGTTACGTAAATTTTCATCACTGATGTTTGCTCTTAACCGAGACTTATTAATTCAGCAAATGGTTTTCCAGCTCTCGCTATATTAAGCGCAGTCTTGTAACTTGCACATACCCCTGGGCTATTATTGTTGTCGTCCTGAAAACTTGAAAACAGTACTCCATACAATTTTAAGTCAGATGAGAGACATGACGAGAGAAAGTCGCAGATCTCTCGTGACAACAGCAACTACGACAGATTCAAATGGCTCTGAGCACTATGGGACTTAACTGCTGTGGTCATCAGTCCCCTAGAACTTAGAACTACTTAAACCTAACTAACCTAAGGACATCACACACATCCACGCCCGAGGCAGGATTCGAACCTGCGACCGTAGTGGTCGCGCGGTTCCAGACTGTAGTGCCTAGAACCGCTCGGCCACTCTGGCCGGCCAACTACGACAGATTCATCTGGTATCGTCAGATCGCTCTTCTTAAGCTCAGTCAATTCCCCATCCGCTCAGAATCCGACAATAAATTGTACTCGTCCCTGTGAAATTTATTATAATGGCCTTCAATACTAAACTTCCGTTGACCAGCGAGAATGCTGCCACATATTAAACATTTCGAATTTTCACGTTTTTGCACAAAGAAAAAATGATTCTCCCATTACTTTTTGAAAGATAGCAAATCTCCACTTCTCCGTTTCTTGAAATACAACGTTTACTACATAGTGCTCGCTTTGAATCAACGTCCGCAGCTTAGTCTGGCACTACACTGCCGCAACCTGCCTGCCGGTCGACGCCTACTCGCGAGCAGCACACGTGCAGCGCTGTGCGCTCATGAGCCGCGTGCAACGTTTTCCCGCCCCTTGTCTAGTGTAAGGCCTGAAATGGTGCGAAAGTTTTCAGATCTCTATGAGTCGTGTAACTGATGTGGAACTTGGGGACCAGCCCGGTATTCACCTAGCGGGATGTGGGAGATCGCCTAAAACCACATCCAGGCTGGCTTGCACAGCGGCCCTCGTCGTTAATACGCCGAGTGGATTCAATCTGGGGCTGGCGCTCCTACCCGAGTCCAGGAAGCAGCGCATTAGCGTTCTCGGCTGCCCTGGCGGGTAAAAGTGGATTATTACAGTACCGGGCATAAATGTGTGGCTATTCTTGGAACCATCGGTCCGTTTTTATCGGAGACGTTGGTGATGACGAAACAGTTCATGTTCAGTTGTCCGACTGAGTGATGTTGTAAGTTCTCTTTCGATCTACACTCCTGGAAATGGAAAAAAGAACACATTGACACCGGTGTGTCAGACCCACCATACTTGCTGTACAAGCAATGATCACACGCACGGCACAGCGGACACACCAGGAACCGCGGTGTTGGCCGTCGAATGGCGCTAGCTGCGCAGCATTGGTGCACCGCCGCCGTCAGTGTCAGCCAGTTTGCCGTGGCATACGGAGCTCCATCGCAGTCTTTAACACTGGTAGCATGCCGCGACAGCGTGGACGTGAACCGTATGTGCAGTTGACGGACTTTGAGCGAGGGCGTATAGTGGGCATGCGGGAGGCCGGGTGGACGTACCGTCGAATTGCTCAACACGTGGGGCGTGAGGTCTCCACAGTACATCGATGTTGTCGCCAGTGGTCGGCGGAAGGTGCACGTGTCCGTCGACCTGGGACCGGACCGCAGCGACGCACGGATGCACGCCAGGACCGTAGGATCCTACGCAGTGCCGTAGGGGACCGCACCGCCACTTCCCAGCAAATTAGGGACACTGTTGCTCCTGGGGTATCGGCGAGGACCATTCGCAACCGTCTCCATGAAGCTGGGCTACGGTCCCGCACACCGTTAGGCCGTCTTCCGCTCACGCCCCAACATCGTGCAGCCCGCCTCCAGTGGTGTCGCGACAGGCGTGAATGGAGGGGCGAATGGAGACGTGTCGTCTTCAGCGATGAGAGTCGCTTCTGCCTTGATGCCAATGATGGTCGTATGCGTGTTTGGCGCCGTGCAGGTGAGCGCCACAATCAGGACTGCATACGACCGAGGCACATAGGGCCAACACCCGGCATCATGGTGTGGGGAGCGATCTCCTACACTGGCCGTACACCACTGGTGATCGTCGAGGGGACACTGAATAGTGCACGGTACATCCAAACCGTCATCGAACCCATCGTTCTACCATTCCTAGACCGGCAAGGGAACTTGCTGTTCCAACACGACAATGCACGTCCGCATGTATCCCGTGCCACCCAACGTGCTCTAGAAGGTGTAAGTCAACTACCCTGGCCAGCAAGATCTCCGGATCTGTCCCCCATTGAGCATGTTTGGATGAAGCGTCGTCTCACGCGGTCTGCACGTCCAGCACGAACGCTGGTCCAACTGAGGCGCCAGGTGGAAATGGCATGGCAAGCCGTTCCACAGGACTACATCCAGCATCTCTACGATCGTCTTCATGGGAGAATAGCAGCGTGCATTGCTGCGAAAGGTGGATATACACTGTACTAGTGCCGACATTGTGCATGCTCTGTTGCCTGTGTCTATGTGCCTGTGGTTCTGTCAGTGTGATCATGTGATGTATCTGACCCCAGGAATGTGTCAATAAAGTTTCCCCTTCCTGGGACAATGAATTCACGGTGTTCTTATTTCAATTTCCAGGAGTGTATAACTAGACACCCCTGTTATAAGTTTTATTTTACTTTTCTGCCCTAACGGCCACCTCTTGAGAGAAATTTTTAAAATATACGATAAATACCATGTCTCTGTAAATTTGAAATGTAGCGTGTGATCGTACATCGATATGTGAGTATTTTGCCCTTGCGCACAGCGTGACATTTTCTGGTTCCATACCATGCCGTCGAATAAGTACAAGATGACATACTTTCGTGTCCTAGTCAACAGTTGCTTAAATTATCATTAAGTCAGCAGGAAAGGAAAAAAAACAGCTTTTTAAGAAGCAAGTTCATTTAAATAACTGTTACAGTGCTGAAGTAGACACTAAAATGCCTCAAAAAACTGAAAGTAAGCAACATATTGCAACATGCTCCATTAAGTTTCGGGAATGCAGCCGCTTGTATTCTGCTTCTTCTTCTAATATTTCGGCTGTATACCTTTCAGCCATCTTCAGAGAGAGCCGTACGACTCTCTCTGAAGATGGCTGAAAGGTATACAGCCGAAATATTAGAAGAAGAGGCAGAACACATGAGGCTGCATTCCCGAAACTTAATGGAGCAGTCTTTGCGCCGCGAAAACCTGAAGATTCACATATTGCAACATAATTACAACAGATGTTACAATAATAATATCGGTGCAGCTCGAGTGTGACAGTAGTTTATGTTGCAAAATGATGCAATGGTGCATATTTTCTTCGTTAAGTTACTGAATACAGTTTATGTATGCGTAGAACAACAGCAGCAAGTAATCCAAATGGCAATACAGATACGAGAGAATACAATAGATGGATCACAATGAGCAGTGCGAAGAGAACTAATGCTGGAGATGACCATCAGCTACAAAGTGATAGCACCAGAGGCCGCTAGTGGCAGTGCGTGCATAGGATAAAACGTTTATTACTAATAAACAGTTCGAATATTACGATTTTATCATAACAAATTATGTAATAGTAATAAATGCACTGCAATTACCTATTGGTTGTAACTAGGCCAAGCTCAATTAAAACAATAACGGAGTGCATAAGATACCAGGGCAATATGGGGCATGATTTTCCAAGTACGTACTCAAGCTACCCCATAAATCGCCAACAGGTGGAACGAATATTTAAAATATGTAATGCAAACAATTACCATTATACAACAACAAACTACGCGAAAAAGTAGCGCCATTGTCGGCGTAGTTAAAATTAGTTATTCAGGTTGCAGTACAAAGCGCTCACAGGCGAAAAAGTTCCTAATATATAATAAAAATAAACAATGAGAAATAATAAAATACACAAATGTCCCCATTTGTTTACACAGGCTTTATGATGTCACTAAAGCATAAGGTACAGTACAATAACGTTTGTAAGATTTATTCCATATTTGCAGTCACTACGTTTCTCGACACCACATGAATGAAACACAATAGCAAAAGAAATATTTGCGTACAGGTAATCAATGGAGGCCCTATTGGCGGTGTATGCGAAGATCCAAATGTTTATTCTATAACTAAATCATTATTTTTATTACAAGGCTACCTTTAATAATAAACGATGACTAATAGACTATGACCATTTTTGTCTCACGTCGACGCAATAATTTTTCCCGTGGACATGCAGCTCTACTGTATGATTAAATGATGATGGCATCCTCTTGGGGAAATATTCCGGAGGTAAAATAGTCCCCCATTCGGATCTCCGGGCGGGGACTACTCAGGAGGACGTCGTTATCAGGAGAAAGAAAACTGGCGTTCTACGGATCGGAGCGTGGAATGTCAGATCCCTTAATCGGGCAGGCAGGTTAGAAAATTTAAAAAGGGAAATGGATAGGTTGAAGTTAGATATAGTGGGAATTAGTGAAGTTCGGTGGCAGGAGGAACAAGACTTTTGGTCAGGTGATTACGGAGTTATAAATACAAAATCAAGTAGGGGTAATGCAGGAGTCGGTTTAATAATGAATAAAAAATAGGAGTGCGGGTAAGCTACTACAAACAGCATAGTGAACGCATTATTGTGGCCAAGACAGACACGAAGCCCACGCCTACTACAGTAGTACAAGTCTATATGCCAACTAGCGCTGCAGATGATGGAGAAATTGATGAAATGTATGATGAGATAAAAGAAATTATTCAGGTAGTGAAGGGAGACGAAAATTTAATAGTCATGGGTGACTGGCATTCGTCAGTAGGAAAAGGGAGAGAAGGAAACATAGTAGGTGAATATGGATTGGGGGTAAGGAATGAAAGAGGAAGCCGCCTTGTACAATTTTGCACAGAGCATAACTTAATCATAACTAACACTTGGTTCAAGAATCATAAAAGAAGGTTGTATACCTGGAAGAATCCTGGAGATACTAAAAGGTATCAGATAGATTATATAATGGTAAGACAGAGATTTAGGAACCAGGTTTTAAATTGTAAGACATTTCCAGGGACAGAAGTGGATTCTGACCACAATCTATTGGTTATGAACTGCAGATTGAAACTGAAGAAACTGCAAAAAGGTGGGAATTTAAGGAGATGGGACCTGGATGAACTGAAAGATCCAGAGGTTGTAGAGAGTTTCAGGGAGAGCATAAGGGAACAATTGACAGGAATGGGGGAAAGAAATACAGTAGAAGAAGAATGGGTAGCTCTGAGGGATGAAATAGTGAAGGCAGCAGACGATCAAGTAGGTAAAAAGACGAGGGCTAATAGAAATCCTTGGGTAACAGAAGAAATATTGAATTTAATTGATGAAAGGAGAAAATATAAAAATGCAGTAAACGACGCAGGCAAAAAGGAATACAAACGTCTCAAAAATGATATCGACAGGAAGTGCAAAATGGCTAAGCAGGGATGGCTAGAGGACAAATGTAAGGATGTAGAAGCTTGTCTCACTTGGGGTAAGATAGATACTGCCTACAGGAAAATTAAAGAGACCTTTGGAGAGAAGAGAACCACTTGTATGAATATCAAGAGCTTTGATGGAAACCCAGTTCTAAGCAAAGAAGGGAAAGCGGAAAGGTGGAAGGAGTATATAGAGGGTTTATACAAGGGCGATGTACTTGAGGACAATATTACGGAAATGGAAGAGGATGTAGATGAAGACAAAATGGGAGATAAGATACTGCGTGAAGAGTTTGACAGAGCACTGAAAGACCTGAGTCGAAACAAGGCCCCGGGAGTAGACAACATTCCATTAGAACTACTGATGGCCTTGGGAGAGCCAGTCATGACAAAACTCTACCATCTGGTGAGCACGATGTATGAGACAGGCGAAATACCCTCAGACTTCAAGAAGAATATAATAATTCCAATCCCAAAGGAAGCAGGTGTTGACAGATGTGAAAATTACCGAACTATCAGTTTAATAAGTCACAGCTGCAAAATACTAACGCGAATTCTTTACAGACGAATGGAAAAACTGGTAGAAACCGGCCTCGGGGAAGATCAGTTTGGATTCCGTAGAAATGTTGGAACACGTGAGGCAATACTGACCTTGCGACTTATCTTAGAAGAAAGATTAAGAAAAGGCAAACCTACGTTTCTAGCATTTGTAGACTTAGAGAAAGCTTTTGACAATGTTAACTGGAATACTCTCTTTCAAATTCTGGAGGTGGCAGGGGTAAAATACAGGGAGCGAAAGGCTATTTCCAATTTGTACAGAAACCAGATGGGAGTTATAAGAGTCGAGGGGCATGAAAGGGAAGCAGTGGTTGGGGAAGGAGTGAGACAGAGTTGTAGCCTCTCCCCGATCTTATTCAATCTGTATATTGAGCAAGCAATAAAGGAAACAAAAGAAATATTCGGAGTAGGTATTAAAATTCATGGACAAGAAGTAAAAACTTTGAGGTTCGCCGATGACATTGTAATTCTGTCAGAGACAGCAAAGGACTTGGAAGAGCAGTTGAACGGAATGGACAGTGTCTTGCAAGGAGGATATAAGATGAACATCAACAAAAGCAAAACGAGGATAATGGAATGTAGTCAAATTGAATCGGGTGATGCTGAGGGAATTAGATTAGGAAATGAGACACTTAAAGTAGTAAAGGAGTTTTGCTATTTGGGGAGTAAATTAACTGATGATGGTCGAAGTAGAGAGGATATAAAATGTAGACTGGCAATGGCAAGGAAATCGTTTCTGAAGAAGAGAAATTTGTTAACATCGAGTATAGATTTAAGAGTCAGGAAGTCGTTTCTGAAAGTATTTGTATGGAGTGTAGCCATGTATGGAAGTGAAACATGGACGAAACATAGTTTGGACAAGAAGAGAATAGAAGCTTTCGAAATGTGGTGCTACAGAAGAATGCTGAAGATTAGGTGGGGAGATCACGTAACTAATGAGGAGGTATTGAATAGAATTGGAGAGAAGAGAAATTTGTGGCACAACTTCACAAGAAGAAGGGATCGGTTGGTGGAGCATATTCTGAGGCATCAAGGGATCACCAGTTTAGTACTGAAGGGCAGGGTGGAGGGTAAAAATCGTAGTGGGAGACCAAGAGACGAATACACTATGCAGATTCAGAAGGATGTAGTTTGCAGTACGTACTGGGAGATGAAGAAGCTTGCACAGGATAGAGTAGCATGGAGAGCTGCATCAGACCAGTCTCAGGACTGAAGACCACAACAACAATATCGACGCAATACGCATGAAGGCAAAGAGATTCATAAAAAATTGTTGAGCCACATATGACATTGTTCGTAGGTTACATACCACAGACACCTACACGATCACTGAACATGGCACGTCCATTGTATAAAAATTCTCGTGAAATGAGAGACGTTAACCATATAGCAAGATTTGTTTATGTAATTATCATTTCTCATAACACAGATTCCTACTAAAGGATTATTTTAAACATCAATTAAATATTGATTTAGCTACAATTCATGACGGAATACGGAAAAAAACTGTTATTCTTAAAATCTAACTGTTTATTGAACACTTTATCAGACTCTTTGAACTTACTTTTATATAGCTCTGGCTCCCCTGCAAGCTCTAAGCGGTGACATGGTTCAAATGGCTCTGAGCACTATGGGACTCAACTGCTGAGGTCATTAGTCACCTAGAACTTAGAACTAGTTAAACCTAACTAACCTAAGGACATCACAAACATCCATGTCCGAGGCAGGATTCGAACCTGCGACCGTAGCGGTCTTGCGGTTCCAGACTGCAGCGCCTTTAACCGCACGGCCACTTCGGCCCGCCTAAGCGGTGACATGTAGTACTTTCATCGTGCTGTGTATGTCACCTGTCGTATGCTCAAGAGCTGTTTGAAAGCTGTTCTCCTTGTCGTACCTGTGTGCTCTTTGATCATTGCCAAGAATAATCTGCCTGTCTGGCCTGGACAACATTTGTCATAAGATTTACGTTTACATAGCCACCAGCTTTTCCACGGTGGTTTCACTGGTACCCGTCAAGTCACCAAAGTTAAGCACTGTCGGGCTTGGCTAGCACTTGCATGGGTCACCTTCCGGGTGTGCTGAGTGGTGAGTGGGGTGCACTCATCCTATGTGAGACCGAATGGGGAGCTACTTGACTGAGAAGTAGCGGCACTGGCCACTAAAACTGACAGTGGCTGGGAGAGCGGTGTGATGACCGCATGCCCCTCCATTTCACCATCGGGTGATATCCCATGGGATAAGCATGACAGAGGCTGGTCAGCCCCACTGGGCCTTCAACACCAGTTCGGACAGTGTTTGTTTGTTTTATTTACCACACATGTATCAGATTTCTTAGCATATGACTTTCTATCTCCTTACCCACTCTGTGCTTCTACCTACGCTTATGACGACCCCATCCCATCTGATCTGCCGCTTAAAATCTGTTGGAAAGGTCGCTAGCAATGAAATGTCAGGAATTTATCCTCTTTTTGTACAGTCTTAACCCGTCTGTGCCTCCTTTGTTGTCTGCCTTATTATACTACTTCTGTATCTATTTGCCAGCGCAATTTGTCTAAGTATGTCGCGCGCCTTGTTAACCTCAATCTATTTAGCGGGGGCCTGACAATACGCGTTCCCATCGCTTGGAAAAAGGTCTTTCTGTGATATTTGGGCTGGTTCGAGTCATTACTGATTATTGCATTTGTGTGTGTATGTGTGTTTGTGTAGGTTTCCGGAAAGTGGGAAAACCTAGCTTGCTTCCCCTTCGTGTCACCGTTAAACACAAAACTTTATTTTATTATCTGCCTCACTCTCAAATGCGTACTTAATATTTGTAGACTGCTTGTTGAAAATGCTGTGCACTGGTGCCACCTGCAACTCCCCACCTTCGACAATAAGGAAGATATCATCCACTTAGCGTGCATAAAAACCATTTTACCTGCTAACCCAGGGTTATTGGAATAGACCCTCGACTCCAAATCATTATTGAAAATGTCCGCTACTACACCTGCCCACTTCTAAACCCTCCTTTTGTTGGTATACTCCCCCATCAAATTCGAAGGAATTGTAGTTCAAACTTCAAAAGCTCCATGAGTTCAAGAAGTTCCCCATTCCTGTGGTGCTGTTACGTAATAAATTCCCCTTAATAACCTAAGTCTATCCCCAGTAGGCGTATTCGTAGTAGTAGGAAATATCAGATGATGCAAGTGCCATATCCTCATTCAGCTGGTTCTCTTTACTTTTGTTAGCAATTATGCTGTTTGCTACACAATGATTCCTTTGATACTCGTAGGCATTTTTAATTGTTTTGAAGAGTAATCTGTTCAGTTCTAGATTGGAAGAGTTTCTTCTGTCACACAGAGAAGAGAATGCTCTTACTCTCTTTACGTAAATTTATCTATATATTCAAAGGGGATGGCCAAGGCTTCACGTTGATCACTCTACGTTTTTGGAATGGTAGTAGGAAAACCTGTGTCCCCGCCAACTTCTTTTTAAGAGCAACTATAAATAATTTGGTGGGTGCCTTTATTTATATGTCTTATGCTATTCTCTATTAAATACTGCAACACTTTAGTCCTATATTCGGTTTCAGTTATAATCACAGAGACATTTCCCTCATTTAATTTAATTGGCATTTATTTATTCGTAAGTAATTTACTATTAATCCTTTCTATGGTTTGTAGTGCAATATTTTTGTACTTGTGACGTTCATCTTTCATTCGTTCACAAGACAGGGATTCTTAGCAGCTACACCCGTTTCCTCTATGTCACTGAGTTTACCGTAGGCACACACCGTTCTCACCTCAGCTATGGGATCGGAGCCATCGGCATCGAAAAGGGGGGGGGGGGGGGCATATAGAGCCAATTGGAAACCTTCATTCATGAGAGCCAGCTCATCCCTGTAAAGCATATGTAAGTCGGTTCAAAAATTCTGTTGGGAAATAATTGGAACCTTCTTAATTTTGCTATCATACTGCAGAACAAGTCTGTACTTATTGGCCGGCCGGTGTGGCCGAGCGGTTCTAGGCGCTACAGTGTGGAACCACGCGACCGCTACGGTCGCAGGTTCGAATCCTGCCTCGGGCATGGATGTTTGTGATGTCCTTGGGTTAGTTAGGTTTAAGTAGTTCTAAGTTCTAGGGGACTGATGACCTCAGCAGTTAAGTCCCATAGTGCTCAGAGGAATTTGAACCATTTTGTACTTATTGCCTACAGCTTCTTAGATTTTTTCATTAAATACATGAAACTGCAAATAATTCATATTAATAAGAAGTTTCAGATGCAAAAAATTGATACTGCTCCTTAACCAATCGATTTGGTTCTCTTATTTCACTTTTTGTCCCGCGGATTTCAATCCTATGTTTAACAGTCATAGCGTTCATACATCTGCTATGTATTGTGGGCTTCCCACAAACATGTGTCAAACTATACTGAAAGCACTTACAATTGAATTATTATGTCCAAATTTGTTTATATGCCTGTAGTATACAAAGAAAGGATGTGACAAACAATTGCGCAGCAGCTTCGAAAAACTGGTCTACAAACATTCTTTGGCACAAGCGAAATTCACGTTTTAAACTAAAACATGGAAGAAATAAATGAAGTCTAAGTTTAGTGAATCAGGTGGGTATAGTATTAACTGCAGAAACTGTCCTGAGCAGTATACAACTCACACAGGCTAACTTTTGAGATCCATTTTAAAGGACATTCTTCATTACGAGGTAACAAGACGTCTGGAGACGATCTAACTAACATTCGGGAGGAACAATAGAGTCACATCTTCAGATTTTACACACGACCGCTAATCGACGTTTTTTGAACATCCTGGAGGAACTCGAAAAAGCCAACTAAAGTATTTTATATATTCTTCACATATATATGCTTGACATCACTGAAGTGTGTAGACGAGATAAAATAATATGAAATAAAAACTTCAGATTGACAGTATAATTTTATTTATGATGACCGCTTTCGGCAAATCAAGGTCTCCATGGCATAAAATCCGATTATGGCCACTTAGATTTGCCGACCACTCATCATAAATAAAGTTATAAATAGCGATTTTGGTTGCTAAAGTTCTTACTTCTGTATTTCAACCAACTAAAATAATCTGTCTCCAGTATGACATGAAGAATTCAGTGTATTCGAAGAATTTGAACGACATACTGAGCCGGCTCCGTCTGCAGCAATTCTCCGTGCTTGCCGCAGCCCCACTCGGCGGAAGAAGACCTTATTAGCGCACTCCTCTTGCAAGCAGCGTCACAATGGCCGTATTAGTCCAGTATAAACGAGCAGAAACACACTCCTCCGACACCTTACTGTGAAATTTGCATGCTCGCAGTGTTTTAGGTTTAATTTAATCATGACTTTAACACGATTTCCTATGTATGAATATTAGGTGCATGTGAAATCTGCATGCTCAGATGTTTTATGTTCAATTTAATTATGAGGCAAATTATTCACGTAAGAATATTAGGTGCACTTATCGATAAAGCCTACTAGTTGTAAATTAATCTCAGTACACGTATATACATTTGTAAAAATTTTAAACTCTACACATTTTAAAACATATTATCTACTTAAATAGCTACTTATCAATATTTCATTTTTAGATCTCAAGATCATTAAGGGATCTAAACAAGTTAACATATTGCTACTAAGACATTCAAAATATGTATTTTAAATATTTAGAGTTAAGCATACAGAACACTGAGTTGTAAGATTCGGCCACATTTGCTGTCAGTGCATTAAAATATACTTTCATTTTCTTTTACTGTAGCGCAGTTCCAACTGAACGGAAAATGTGGAATGGAAGAGGAAGCCGTCTGACAGCATAGTTTCATCATTGCTAATACTTCCTTAAAGAGTCACGAAAGAATCCTATATTCGTGGAAGAAGCATAAAACATCACAAAGTTTCAGATACAATACATATGGGTAAGTCAGAAATTTCGTAACCAACGTTTAAAAGCACAAAACATGTTTATGTGAACTCTGTGGAGCAACGCAAGGGCTGCATCATATGAGAGATACAGAGGCGAGCGACTGTGCCGGGACTTATCCCAGTTCACTGCTAGTAGCGCCACGTCACCTTAATGCGTCTCTGAGTATTGCACCACAATTAAGTGTGAAAGTAAAAATCAAAATTTATATTAAAACTTTGTTAAAATGTAGTTTAGTGTTATAATGTTCCAACTACCAAGTCTTTATGTTCTAGACTTAACAGTTTATGTAAAAATGACGTTTTAAGAGAAATATCAGAGACGATAAATAATAAAGCCAGAAAGCAAGAATTTGGTCAGAATGTGCAGTTAGAGCTCATAAACAGGTGTGCGGGTTTCCAAAACCATATAACAAAAATTAACGCCGGAATCCACGTTTTTAGGAGAAGTCAGAGGCACTAAATATTGGACTTAGAAACATGAAAATTTATTTCGTGCTTCACTTCACCCCAAAAATAATAACTGAGATACCAAGTTAAGCTACCTCCTATAGTTTTTGAGTAATTAAGTGAAAACCAATTTTGTAACTAAAATGTACCCAATTGTTGTAGATTAAGTACCTGTGATTGTAATAGGAGAGAATTTTGGTTAAAGTGGATGATAAGACTACCAAGTAATAGAGCTATGCTAAATTTGAGAGCTGTAGTATTAATAACAGCTACGATAAGTTCTAGAAAATACACTCCTGGAAATTGAAATAAGAACACCGTGAATTCATTGTCCCAGGAAGGGAAAACTTTATTGACACATTCCTGGGGTCAGATACATCACATGATCACACTGACAGAACCACAGGCACATAGACACAGGCAACAGAGCATGCACAATGTCGGCACTAGTACAGTGTATATCCACCTTTCGCAGCAATGCAGGCTGCTATTCTCCCATGGAGACGATCGTAGAGATGCTGGATGTAGTCCTGTGGAACGGCTTGCCATGCCACTTCCACCTGGCGCCTCAGTTGGACCAGCGTTCGTGCTGGACGTGCAGACCGCGTGAGACGACGCTTCATCCAGTCCCAAACATGCTCAATGGGGGACAGATCCGGAGATCTTGCTGGCCAGGGTAGTTGACTTACACCTTCTAGAGCACGTTGGGTGGCACGGGATACATGCGGACGTGCATTGTCCTGTTGGAACAGCAAGTTCCCTTGCCGGTCTAGGAATGGTAGAACGATGGGTTCGATGACGGTTTGGATGTACCGCGCACTATTCAGTGTCCCCTCGACGATCACCAGTGGTGTACGGCCAGTGTAGGAGATCGCTCCCCACACCATGATGCCGGGTGTTGGCCCTGTGTGCCTCGGTCGTATGCAGTCCTGATTGTGGCGCTCACCTGCACGGCGCCAAACACGCATACGACCATCATTGGCACCAAGGCAGAAGCGACTCTCGTCGCTGAAGACGACACGTCTCCATTCGTCCCTCCATTCACGCCTGTCGCGACACCACTGGAGGCGGGCTGCACGATGTTGGGGCGTGAGCGGAAGACGGCCTAACGGTGTGCGGGACCGTAGCCCAGCTTCATGGAGACGGTTGCGAATGGTCCTCGCCGATACCCCAGGAGCAACAGTGTCCCTAATTTGCTGGGAAGTGGCGGTGCGGTCCCCTACGGCACTGTGTAGGATCCTACGGTCTTGGCGTGCATCCGTGTGTCGCTGCGGTCCGGTCCCAGGTCGACGGGCACGTGCACCTTCCGCCGACCACTGGCGACAACATCGATGTACTGTGGAGACCTCACGCCCCACGTGTTGAGCAATTCGGCGGTACGTCCACCCGGCCTCCCGCATGCCCACTATACGCCCTCGCTCAAAGTCCGTCAACTGCACATACGGTTCACGTCCACGCTGTCGCGGCATGCTACCAGTGTTAAAGATTGCGATGGAGCTCCGTATGCCACGGCAAACTGGCTGACACTGACGGCGGCGGTGCACAAATGCTGCGCAGCTAGCGCCATTCGACGGCCAACACCGCGGTTCCTGGTGTGTCCGCTGTGCCGTGCGTGTGATCATTGCTTGTACAGCCCTCTCGCAGTGTCCGGAGCAAGTATGGTGGGTCTGACACACCGGTGTCAATGTGTTCTTTTTTCCATTTCCAGGAGTGTATATGGTTCAGAGGTTACGATCTACCGTTAGTTCCACTATAAAAATTATAGAAGGCAAACTTTTCATTCTAGCGATCTGAAACTTTTTCGGTGATTTCAACCAACTTAACTGAATACAAATAAAAATTAAGAGGTTTCTGAAGTAATTTATAACTATATTATTAAAATTCATCTGTCCGAGAAAGCAGTCGTATGGAGGCTGCTGCAGTATGCAGATAGCCGTAGACAACAGATGTTCCCTCAACCGTCCGCTCTGGCACCTAAATAAATACAGTCCGAGAGGCAGTAAAAAGGTTCACTTCGCATTCAGCTAGTGTAAGATCCACGTGTGTTAAACGTCGTGCAGCGTCGCAGCTATTAAACGATTGCAGATTTTTGCAGTAAGTTCTGTTATGTTATGGAAAGCTGTTTTGGAAGCCTGCACTATAGTAGCTTCCGGCAGTGGCCGACTTGTGGCTGCAGTTTGCGTCATATCCACACCTGTCGCTAAAGTGGACCACGAGAATGCTCGCTATGGCGCGTACTAAAATCACTTATTCACCTCACGTAATAAACTAAATAACTATGCTAAATATTATCTGTTTTATTTCATATTTGGTACATGACCTTTTGTTATTCAGACGAACCTTGTTCCAAAATTTGATACCGCCACCTATAATAGTTTCAGAGATATAAAAAAACCCATTAAAAAGTACTTAACCGACACTCGAGGAAGTAAATTCAGATAGGAACAATAACAGTTTATATTTCTTTTGTTATTTGCAAACAGTACTAGCACTCTCATTGTGCTGATTTATTTTATACAGATTTTCAATTCTAAACTTTCGACAGTTTTTCTTTCGTAATGAAAATAACAGTTTAAAAGTTAATATTTATATTTTGTGTTAGGGTGAGAGTAAATGAGAGTGAATGTGAATGTGAGTGTGTATGTGGGACATTCAATTTCAATTTTATATTTTATTACACCTTACGTAAGTAGCAAGTGTTATGCCACCAGGGAGTCATGAAAACTGCAAATCCCCCAAACTGGCGGATGTTTGCTTTTGTAAAATGGCAGCCAGAAAGGTAATAAGAGGAAAATCAGTTCTAAAGTATATTTCAAGCATAGTTTTCTCTTAGTTTTCTTTTGGTTTGGTTTGGTGGAACATTTTGTTAATATTTGCAGCATTAAATGACGTAAATGCATCTGCGAATGTTGATTGGAGTAAAACAGTTTAAGTGCGAATATGATCTTGAAAGATTGATGTGATTGGCTGTTCGTCTTGATCGACCAATCAGAGTAAAGTGTTTCCCGCGCTTTAGACTGAGTTACATGCCCTAAAAGCAACGCCATTCGGACAGACTTAGACTAGCTACCGGACGAGAAGGTCATGTTAGACGTTTCCGAAAAAGTTATTTGTAAAATGAAGAAGTGACTCTTATTTCGCGTTCGGTTTATATCGATGTGCAAGCAGATTCATTTACAGAGAGTTCTGTGAAGTTTGGGAGATTTTGGAGCGTCTGTTGTAGAGAAAACCGCGTGTGAAACTATCGGCCTTCGTGAAGAATTCTGCGTGGCTTGTTCAGTATGCATTTACAGAACATTTTTTGGCGAGCATCTTTCTTTGAAGAATCCAATGAAAAGGACCTACTGTGAAACTCATTTCGTAGCAGAGTATTCACTGTATTAATCTCGTAATAATTCGGTTTGGACTTAGTACATTTCTGGCTGTCTTGCATGTGATATAAGCTGCATGAACTAGTAGCAGATGTGCTATCGACGTAAATGCGGGCTACTTGACACTATAACTAAAAGACAAAAAAAGACATTAGCATTGGGAAGCAGACATTTCGTTGAAGGAAGGAAGTATCCACTTTTGCCCGTTATACACAGGTTTATTTTGTTACCTTAATTACGCGGACTATGCAGTCGTAAGTATGGTCATCGTCTACATGGCACCTACGAATACAGAGCAGCGGATGGTCAACGAACGCTGTACTGAGGTAGGTGTACATAAATTTGCAGCTTGCTTCACTCTGTGCTAACGAACATTTTAACACCGCAACGCTGCAATTGGTGCATTGGCCGAGAATAGTACAATATAGAGTTTGGAAGAGTGGGAATTGTATACGAAAAACCAGCGGTGTTTAATTGAAGTCATAAAGTGTTCACATGCGTGTTAAGAAAGTAAGTAAAATGTAGGACAAATGACAATTGTGCAATTGAATGTGCGTCGAAAACACAACGAGTGGAACGAGGCGATGAGTCGAATGAGGTGGCAAACTTTGGCAGCGACAGTGGAGCTACGGGAGATGGCATTGAGCTATGGCAGACCACTGGCCACTGGGCGGTTTCAGCCGGAAGGGAAACGAAAGCCTGTAAACTGGCATTGGCAAAGTTTGGGGGATGGACCCGCTGTATTGCCTCACCGTGCAGATCACAAGGAAGAAAAGTGTTGTTCTACTTCATTGTTTGTGCCTGTGTGCCAAAAAACACAACATGGCAGAAAGTGATCAGAAAATGGTAGATGCAACGCTAAAGGTAGATTCAGATGATGTAGACTATGTAGTTTTGATGTATCACAAGCAAATGACAGTGATTTCCCTGAGTCAATGCCTTCTAATTATAGTCTAGAAAATGAACTGAGCGCGCTGGAAGCCGATGTTAAATATCTACCTGTAGATATTCCTAAAACAAAACAGGAACCAATGTCAGTTGCTGACGAACCAAAAAACAGTGTTTCAGATATATTTGCGAATATTTTCCAGCATATAAAAGAAATGGGATCTCATTTTAATAGCAAAATGAATGCATTGGTTAACGAAATTAAAATGTCATTATGTTCTGATATTTATGCTAAAATGAACAAAATAGGGTTGGAAACAAAAGAGTTAACACTGAAGTTGTCGAATTGGAATCCAAAATGGAAAATAAAATTTCGAATTTGAGGGATTCGTGGAAAAATGACCTGACTTTGTTTGGAAATAATATTAAAGGAGAAATTAATCAAGTAAAATTCGAATGTAATACTGCTATTGTCACAGTGAAAAGCGAACTAACTTTACAAATTTAGCAAGTTGCTGAGAACAACCAGCTGGTAGAGCAACAATTACATTCAGAAATAAGTAAAGTTCAGGAACAGATTTAGAAGGTAGAAAAGTGCTTTTGGGTAAATCACATCGTATTAGAAAATAAAATCAAAGAAGGAAAAGATGTGTGTGTTAAGTTTGGTATGCAAGCTGCTAGTAACATCACTAACATTGAAACTAATATCCAGCAGTTCATTACTAGTGTGAATGAGCAAATGTGTAACCAGAAAGCAGACTAACAAAAGTTGAGCAGAATGGTAATAACAATGTTTGTGTAATGTCTTATGGTATTGTGGAATCTTCAGAAATTACATATGTTAAGCATCGCCAGTTTTTGAAATTTGATGCAAATAAGGATGTTCACCCTAAAGATTTTGGAGTGATTTTGAAGATGTGTCACCCAAAAGTGTGGAATGACAACCAAAAGATTGGATTCATCATCTGTAATCTAATGGGAAAGCTAGAATCTGGGGTAATCTAGTTTCAGATAAATACGACAGACTAGTGGAGTTCAAACAAGCGTTCTTGAAGAATACTGGAGAAACAGGAAGCAGATGGAGGTTTTGAATAAATTTTGGTCGGGGGGGAAAATAAGATCCTAAGGGAGACAGTGTCAAAAGGTTTCTACAAAATTGTTTGTTACCTTGTCATATTTAAATGCAAAGGTAGAAACACAGCAGATAATCATGGGCATAGATATCAGCTACCGTTATATTGGCGGAATAAGATCATTTCGGCTCCTTGTGCTGATATTGATAGGTGTATCCATTATGTAGAAAGAGTAGAAAACATTTTTAAAGAGCAGGAAAAAAATAGGAGAGAATATAGGCTTCCCACGAGGCCCAATGACAATAGGACGGAAGTCAATGTAAATAGAATAGGCGTACAAAGAGGTAATGGTTACTGGGGTAAGTACAGAGGAAGAGGAGATACTGTTGGAAGTAGGTCCAATGACAGAGAACAGTATTTTGATTGTAATTAGCTGCGAGTCGATGACGTAATGGATGAATGCCACCTGTCAGGTAATAGAATCATCAGAGGCAACGATATTGCACGGAAGGGAAACGCGTAGCAGGCTGTGATGACGCTAACGTTTGCAACCATGTAGACTAACTCCCTTTGTAAAGAAGGCACCTACTAAACCCTGTACTAAATGTAATGTTAATCAAATCAGAAGGGCAGAGGATAGTGACACTGAGTAGTAATTTATTTCTTTAAAAAAGAAAGTAGCATTTTGTGAGGTTGAAAGTTCAGACAGATATCAGCAGAACCATTTAAAAGAGGGACTTATTTCAGAAAGTAAATATGTAGATCAGGAGGTGGGGTTGGATCAGCACCACAGAACAGATGAGAGGCTACTTGGAGACTGTGGAATTAACATTATGGAAATACAGAAGGAACAGGATGACAGTGTTGAGGAGTTTTTGAATAAAGTAAGTGGAGTTATTTCAGAAAGTGAAGACGAAGAAACAGGAGAGGAAGAAGAAGGGGGTAATATAGAGAATTCTGTCAACACCTTGGATAGGGTTGCAGAAACAGAATATATTTCAGATGGAGAGGAGGGAAAAGACTGATTTTTTTCCATTATGAGTAATTTAGTGAAAGAGGGTAGTAGTAGCAGATATAAGGTGAAAGAGGATCTTGTAAGTGTACCGTTAATTTCCACAGTAAGGGTAGGTTTCGACAGACGAGAGGTGGTGCATGATTTACTTGACGAACCTGACACACAATGTCTAAAAATAAATCCTGGACGACCTGTTATTGAAGTCATTGTATTTAATGATAAAGTTACTTGTTTAATTGACAGTGGTTCTGAAACTGGTGCAGTGTCACAGGACTTTGTGAATGCTCTCCCAGAAAGTAAAGCAGTTTTGATAATGCCAGTAAGTGGGTTAAACATTATTGTGGCTACTGGTAGAAGCAAAAAGATAGTGAAGCAAGAGTTAATGATACTCTTTACCATAGGTGGGGTTCACTTGGAACACAACTTTTTGATTATTAAAGGACTTAGTGTTGAGATGCTGGTAGGTGCCTACTTTTTACAGAAATACAAAGGAAGATTAGATTTTGGAAACATTGAGGCGGTAATAAATGTACGACGGGAAACTATATCCATTTCTTTTGTTGGAGAGATAGGGTCCATTACCAAACGCTTGCCAATACGCTTTTGCAGAACCACAGTAAACATTGAAGAGATTGTTGATGACGGAGAAGTGAAAGAAGTTTGTCCCATTGAAATAAAATCATTTCAGCGATTTGGAATCAAAAACATACTTGATTTAAAATATATTTAATACAGCAGCAAATAAATAGCAGTAAGCCTCAGGGGACACGCCGTCTTTGTTTTGTTAGGTGGTTGGCGATCACCAGGCATCAGAGTTGTTGACAATACTATTTTCCCTTTCTCTTCGTGTTGTCAGGCTTCCTATTCTTCATTCAGAACTTTAGCTATCTTCTTTCCTTCTTCCTTATCAGTAAATAGTGTACTAGAGTAGATTTCAAAGTTTATTTTGTTACCTGAGTTACGCGGACTATGCAATCGTAAGTATAGACGATGATTTTCTTCAACACGGCCTTAAAATCGTTTACGTAGTGCCTACGAATGCAGAGCAACGGATGGTGAACGAACGCCGTCTGAGGTAGGTGTGCATTTATTTGCAACTTGCTTCACTAACGAATTTTTTAACACCGCAATGCCGCAGTCGGATCGCACTCTGCCTCGGATGACGTCAGAGCCAAACTGTGTCAAAGCGCGTATTTTGCGGTGAAGTCGCGAGGACTGTACACCGTCCTGGATAGCTTAGAAATCGCCTTAGTAGCTGTTAGTGTACCGTCCGTGAGAATTACTATTCCGCAAGGCAAGTGGTGACTTTATTTACTTTATGGCGAGCATTAATTCTGAACATTTATGTCAAACATTCAATTCAGTATTATTAGTCAGGGCGATAGACAGTCTGGTAAGAACGTACCGTAGAGGTCGCCTCTGAAATGCTAAATGTGCTGTTAGAATACAAAGATTTATTTTCAATTGAACATTGTGAATTCAAAGTGTTGTACATGAGTGTATTAAACAGAACTTTATACTTTTATTTAAAATCATAGTCCTGAGCCCACAAAGAGATAGGAGAATAGAAATGTTTCTTTCAGTGAGCTGGACCAGAATGTGGCTGTGCAGACTGTAAAGTAAGGTCAGAATGTTTCCCTTCGCTTTCTATCTGACCACAAAACTAGCTGTCGGACTTGCTTGAGATAAACGGCGAAAAAACAAATTATTAACTTTAACCCCCCCCCCCACATCTGGCCAAAATTTATTGGTTAAGAATTGTAGATTAAAAGTGAAAGTTTTGAATTCGGGAGATGGGGCCTGAATTAATTGAATAAGCGGTTGTTGAGTGTTTCAAAGAAAGCATTAGGCAACGATTGAGGTAAACATTGGACAGAAATAAAATAAAAGACGAATGAGTAACTTTCTTGGGAGGTGAAATAGTAAAGGCAACAAGTGATCAAATAGGCAAAACGATAAGACCCAGCAGAAATTCTTGGATAAATCCCAGTTATGGAATCTAATTGGCGGAAGGAGAAATTATAAAGATGCAGCAAATGAGGCAGGTGTAAATGAATACAGACTGTTATAAAATGAGGTTGACAGGAAGTGCAAATCGGCAGAGGAGGAATTAATATACGAGAAGTGCAAGACTGTAAAACCGTGCATGACTGTAAGAGGATAGAGGTCGCCTACCGGAAAATTAAAGAAGCTTGAAGAAAAGGAAGCATCTGTATAAAAATAAGCAACTCTTATGGCAAGCTGGTGCTAAGCAAAGAAGGAAAAGCTGCAAGATAGTAACAAAAGCAGCGTTACACAGGCAAAATTCCTTCAGACTTCAAGGATGAGTAATTCCTTCTTCAAAGACAGCGGCTGTTGACAGATGTGAATAATGATAAACTATGAGTTTAATAATTATGTACAGAATAATTCAAAACTGGAAGAAGTCAATCTCGGGGAAGCTGAGTTCGGCAGAGATAGAGGAAAAGGTGAGGCAGTACTGACCATACAACTTTTCTTAGAAGATGAAGTGAAGTGAGACAATGTTACGTTCGTGGTATTTGTAAATTAATATAAAGCTTTTCGAAATGGTTATTGGAACACACTTTTTGAAATTATGAAGCTGACAGGGATAAAATACAGTGAGTAACACGTTATGTACAATTTGTGATGAAATCAGACTGCAGGAAAAAGAGTCGAAGAACATGTAGGAAAGCGGTAGTTGACAATGGAGAAAGACAGATCTAGAAACTCCCCAGTGTCATTCTGCAAGCTGAGCAGGCAGTACATGAAACCAAGGAATGGACAAGAAATTAAACTTCATGGAGAAGAAATAACAACTCTGGAGTAAACCGATGACATTGTAATACTGTCAGGGACGGCAAACGCCTTGGAAGATCATTTGAACAGAACCAATAATGACTTAAAAAGATTACTAGTTGAATATCAACAAATGTAAAGCAAGGGTAATGCCATGTAGTTAAATTAAACCATACGATGCCGAATTAATTATATTAGGAAATAAGACTGTAGAATTACGGTAGTAAATAACATTTTCTATTTGGGCACATATCGATTTATGATGATAGAAGTAAAGAGGGCATAAAATGCAAACTGGCAACAGCAAGAAACGTGTATCTGAAAAAGAGAAATTTATGAATATCGAGTATAAATTTAAGTTCCCGGAAATATTTTATCACATGGACAATAGTCGTATACGGAAGGAAACTTTGACGGTAAACTGTTCAATCATGAAGAGAATAGGAGCTTTTGAAATACTGTGCTATAGAAGAGTGCTGAAGATTAGAGGGTGGATCGAATAACTACTAAAAACGTATTGAATCTAATATGGGAAAAAAATATTTGCGACAAAACTTGACTAAAAAATATATCAAGAGATGCGAGACATTCTGGGGCATTAAGGAATTGTCAATTAGGTAATGGGAGGGAAAGTGGAGAGTGAAGTTTTGGAGGGAGACCACGAGTTGAATATAGTAAGCACGTTCAGACTTGTGGAACTTCCAGTGTAGCTTTCAGTAGCTAGGCAGAGGCAAAGAGGATTCCGGCGAACAGACTAGTGTTCTGTGTGAGAGGTTTCCATTGAGAACTTAGCGTATTCCTGAGATCGGAACCCGGTGAACTACATGGGGAACTTTTGGCTCCTTCTGAAATCATGTGAAATGAAAATGCAAGGTCGTAGAACGAGTAACTATCTATCTGGATTAAACAGGAGTGACACAGCCGGAAACGAAATATGGGTACCACACCACACATAGAAATACTGATAAGTGCATCCTTCAAGCAAATAAATGAAACTGAAGGTCACTGTAACAATCCGATTTATTGCTAGATGCATATATGTCATTCTAATGAAGCAATAAAGAATAAAAATAATTACAAAGTCATACAAGGATGTAAAGACATGTACGAAAGACATTGACGCGGGTCCACGAAAATCCCCAGTGATTGCCGAGAAAGTCGATAGCCTCAAGAAAATATCCAGATAAGTACAAGAAAGCGACAGTTCTCTCGCCTGCATGCCACGCCACGAAGTCCACAAATGTGCGGCTCATACTTACCACTCTTCCGATAATCAATTGCAGAGGATAACTGTAGTAGTGGCTGAGATTTCTGAATTCAGCCCTAGTATCTGTGATCGGCTCTAAAGTGAATGCATCTCCCTCTGCAGTATGAAATCGAGGAATACTGCAATTTGAAGAGAGAGCAGTGTAGTGTGGCGAGACCACAGGTACATAGACACATTTACGAAAGATAGCTTCTGAGCCGAGGAACGTTAGAAAATGTTTCAAGCTCTTTACCTATCATGTGTTACATACGTTTGTGTTTTATATTTCAGAGTAACTTCCCATTATTTATGCCAACCTTTATTTATTCTCAATTCAAGGAACTAAAGGGACGAAGGTAATTACAGAAATGAAGAGGATGTATCATTAATGAAGGCAGTAAGCAAACACATATGTTGCAGGCACAGTAGCTAGTCTGATTGTGTGTAGACAAGCATATTAACTATGCACTACCAAGGTAATAGAGGAGGTTCCTCTAGGTATCGACAGAAACCTCAGGGACAGGTAGATTTGAATGACTAATAACTTGTTTGCATATGTATACCAAATACGTCAATCCTTTCAGGCCCAAAGATAAAGTCTATTTTCTCCTCTCCTTCACTAAATCTAACTGGTTCTGTCAGCGCCAGCATGTTGGTAGAGTGTCTCGGTATACCTTCTGAGTATTGACCTATTAAAAGTTTATAACAATTGCTACAATTTCACTACTCTTAACGAAACTGCAGTGTGTAACCACTCCTATTCAGTTGTCTTTTAGAGAGGGGCAGAAGACAGAAATTCTCCACCACTATGTGCGTTTTCTTGCATTTTCTCCATTTAAAATGGCTGAACATACAGACCTATGAGTTATATTCCCCACACCAGAATAATTACTACGAACTAATCGGGAGCTTCCTTACAAAGTTTAATCATCTACAACTGTGATCTGCTTCGGCTCCGAACACTTATCTTCCATACTAAGTGTGTCATTTTCCTCCTGTTGAGACAGGTTTTATCTTTTCTAAATGGGTTTTTCAAGCTCCTTTCTTTCAGCATGTTTACAATGTTCTGAGTATTCTCTCTTGGCCTGCCGTCCTCTTGGAAATTGCCCGACGTTTCTGAATCTGTCGGAAACACAACTCTCAGTTAATGGCCTGTACCTTCTTCACTCCTTGAGTCCAGCAGAAACATTTTTACTTTCTGCTGCCAAGCTCCTCTTTAGTGCTATTGTCCATTATCGCAGCCGGCTGGCAGTACCAAGTTGCAGAAAAAGAAAACAACGACCTTTCACTGTACAGAGTTAAGTTACTTATGTGTGGAATCATTGGTATTAGATTTAATTTCGTGCACACTTTCATTAAGCTTTAAAAATTTAAATGGATTGGATATCAACCTCAGAATAATGATTTATTAATAAGGCTATGGACCAGTTTTAGCTGTCTTCTAAAAAGTGCTGCATCAAACTAGTATTCGGACTGAAGACCACATCAACGGGAACATGCTAAGTGATTGTACACTTCGGTTCAAGGTATGGCTGAAATAGATGAAGTGTGTAACTAATAAAAAAATATGCTATATTAGGGTGAGATCTCCATGACTGATACAGTCTACATCAGTCACATAGAACGAACAGAAATTTGTGGAATTTAGTATATATAAGAATGAAGAATACTCTCTGGAGCATTGTAGAAGAAAATAATGCAAAATAAATGGTTTTCTCTGGTTTCTTTAAGTTATAAGACACAATTTATCCTACTATGTGCACATTTGTGACTATATAGGGCAAGAAAATGATACCATCGAATATCGAGAGCTTCTAGAGGACTAGTTGGGGACAAAATGGAGATAGAAGGCTTTGAACGGATGCCAAAGAGCGTCAGTGTAATAGAGTCAAACGTCAGCCACAGGCCAGGCTTTCGTCAGCGAACACGAGCCTGTATATATGTGTAAATGTAGGTATCTACGGATGCATACCGACAGTCTCGCAAAGAAACTACTATGTTTGTCATTTACTTATGGCAACTGACTGCCACTGTGTACAGTGCAGACGTTCGAAACATTTGATACATCAGCAAGCGATGACTCTTGTAACTTTATGCACCAAGCGGAGTGGCGCAGTGGATCGCACTCTGAGCTCGCATTCTGGAGGTCGAAGGTTCAAATCCTGTCTGGCCATCCAGATTTACGTTTTCTCTGAATTCCCTAAGCCGCTTAAGGAAAATGACGGAATGAAAGGGCACGGCCAATATATTTCCGCATACCTCCCTGAAGAGAGCTTGTGTTCCGCCTATAATGACGTCCTTGATGACGGGGCATTAAACTCTGATCTTTCTTTCTTCCTTCGAAGCTCTGTACTACCTATGAATGGCATTCCTAGATATGGGTTTAGCGACGGCACGTGGTGTGTATAGGTAGATCGACTGACATAAGCGACTGTGACAAAGGGGTGATTGCTGCGTCCCGTTGCCTGGGAACGACCACCTCGGACACGGAGTAGTTGCTTGGTTGGTCGGTTGTGCGCGTGCTGCTTCCGTGAGAACGTCTGGATGGACGGACAGTGGTTGAAGGAAAGTGAACCCATGACAGGGTTTTTACTTTCACATCTTGCACAGTGTGGAAGTCGGAGGCTTTCTCGCTCTGTAAAACAGGACGGATATAACGATGGAGTACAACGCTAATAAAGGCGCAAATATTTCAGAGCGCATTGATCATCGTACGTTGTTGAGCTTGGGGCTCTGCAGCCAATGACTTGTATGTGTTCTCTTGTTAACCCTACCACGTTTTCAATTACGTTTGGAGTGGACATGGGGTCGTCGAGATTTTACCTTACGTCCACTGTAACGAGAATAGGTTCTTGTTGCACCAAGACGATGTTTGTGTAAAGATATGCCGTTTCTAAATGAGCGGATGCTCGAAGCATGTACCGCGCCAAGGACGCAGATCGGTGGGAACAGTGTTATGCTACTCTTGAGATTCACCTGGAATTCCACGAGAGCTATGATTGTAACTGAAGGCATCATGACATCTTTCAGTATTATTTAGAACCACCAGCTTCTCTTAAAGCTTGCAATGTTTTCTGATGATGATAACATCTTCCAGCAGGAAGTTGTCCATGCCGTAATTCCAGAATCGTACTGACAGTGGTTTAAAGACCGTGACTATGAACTTACCTTGGTGTCTCCACCACCAAATTTGATTGGTCTGGGCGAAATGGAACACCCCTGGGACGCTATTGGGCGTCCGTTGCACGCCTACAGACATCCGTCCCGTAATTTAATTGAAATGCGCATTACGAGCGCGCGCGCGTGCCTGTGTGGGTGTGTGTGTGTTGCAAGGTGTTTACTTTAACTTGAGACAACTAAATGTCTCTAAAACAAAAATCGAACGAAAAAAATGTTCCTACTGAAAAGTTAAAAATAAAAGTCTCCATCAAACAGCAGTAACTCTCGCGCTGGCCGCTAAGTGGCTACCAGTGCAATACAAACGAAAGCCATTATTGTGCAGTCCTAGTTCATCGACTGCACACCGACTAGCGGCATCAAGAAGGCTCTGACACACGCACCAATGGGAAGAATTGGCCACGCCACACTTCCACGAAGACAGAGTTCAGCGCTCACTGTCAACGCTGATTTAACCAGCCGCCCATCGCTGATCAGCGCAGTTCGGCCACAGTCTTCGAGAGCATCATTACCGAGTGACGGGAAGACGATATTAGCCTGCTTTCTAAGAGTAGTAATAGCCGCTAAAGTACTTGCAAGTACGAGACACAGAAAGCCACTTCATAAAGAGAAGTTACGTTTATTTTCTTTTTAGAAATAAAGTGTTCAGTTAAACGTCAAGTTTAATGTACAGATCATTTTGGATTCCTGGCACCGGCCATCGCAACTTCTATCCTTCCTTGCTTGTGTTTGTGCTGACTCCCATAGTAGCCGACACAACAGTTATAATTATGTAAACTGCCCATTAAGTAACAGTTACAGGAGCACCTGTCATAGATACTCTCCGAAATCGAGTATCCCAATGGTGGGAGGCAAGGGGAGTAACCGAAACCATTCACTCCGTGGTGAGAGACAAAGGAACTCACCTAAATCAAGGGTCCCGATGGGAACAGAGAACTGTTACATCCATGTCGTCGTTCCTGGATTACAATAAACATAATTTCTGACGAAAAATTGAAACGGATAACCATACTGTACTCTATAATCAAATCGGCAATTCTCAAGTAACATTTGAACAATAATATCACCGGTTAGTGCAGATGATTTACTTTCACATCGTAAATGAAATGTAGAATGAAATGCATCGATTCTTAGTTCCAAAAATACGCATATTTAATATATGTCAATTACATCGCCATCTAAAACGAATGTAAAGTAACGGTTTGAGTAAAACATGAGTGGAAAGCAGCGGTTTGGCGTCCTAATATGGAATAACATTGGGGAAGGGGTCCCGTTTTGAAAATAGAAAGTTATCTCCGCTCACGCAGGAGAGGTGGTTAGGACACCTCCAAACCAGCCGTAGCATAGACACATACCCCCCTTAGCTAATGTTCCCATCGAAAAATACAGAGTTGATCCAGCCCACGGATGAGGGGTGATTATGAGGTGGCTAGTAGCACAGACTAATATTAACTTTCCAGCTAGAACAGTTTTTGACCACGATGCATCGTTTTCGAGACATTTAGGTGCCTCAAATTGAAGCAAACCTCGTACGTATCCAACTCTTCCGGCACTGAGTTACGGCAAGTAGGGAATTCGTAGAAAATGATAGCAAAAAAGTCGTAACTGATGAGCATTTCTTTGTGAAATGTTCGCACTTGTGTTTGTGTGTGTGTGTGGGGGGGGGGGTGGTAATGGGGATTGGGGAGAGGGGAGAAGGACAAAGAGAACGACAGAAGGGTGTATAGAGAGAACGGAGCCGCAGCAGAGGCGTTTACGTCACCACTTGTGGCGGACGCGTCGACCAGAGATATCGACCTGCAGGAGGCGCGTCTCGTTCCCAGAGTGGAGTGGCAGGTATCGGCTTGCACGAAGCTAACGACCTTATTAGCTGGCAGCTGGCTTTGTCAGCGAACCCGACACTGCTCAATAGCCAGTGCACAGTGTTCAGGCTACAGATAAACGAAAACGAGAACTTTAGGAACTAAACGAAATCGAATACACCATCCGAGAACCAAGACTTCCATCAGGTACTGCAGAGCGCCTGTTTTGCCCCTTTGTGAACCAACTTGCATATCTGTGTCTGTTTTGTACTTACAAGAACTATATTTATCTGCCGAGACGCTATAGTGCTGTAATCGACGCTGCAGTATTACTGCATTATAACGAGTGTTCAGCGAAAGATAATTTGTCTGTGTCATCCTGCTGTAAGATATCAATGAAAGTACTGCTAATGGCAATGTATTTTCGCATTAAACATGAAATTCTTGCAGTACAATTACACCAACTTCACCACCAAAACTATTAAGTACGCTGTTACTAAGTTGCTCCTAATTTCCTGTGGTCACTCTCACTCAACAAATTGAAGGTAATACCTGAGCTGCTCCTAGTGAAGTCGAAATGATAAATGAGGAATTTCCATGGAAATTAAGTTCAGTTAATAAAGACTATATCCACGTATGTTTGATATGTATAAGAAGGTTCAAAAATTGTTCAAATGGCTCTGAGCACTAAGGGACTTAACTTCTAAGGTCATTAGACCCCTATAACTTAGAACTACTAACCTAACTAACCTAAGGACATCACACACATCCATGCCCAAGGCAGGATTCGAACCTGCGACGTAGCGGTCGCGCGGGTCCAGACTACAGCGCCTAGAGGCGCTCGGCCATCGCGGCCGGCTATAGGTAGGTGAATGCTTTCTCAGATCATAATTGTGTGAAAAATATCTTACATTTCCGTTACTTGTATAAGATTTCGTTTCTAAATATTTATAGAACGTTCTATTCGAATAAATTTTGAAAAAATTTCACCGGGCAAACCATCTCACGGCCTAGTGACACTTAAAATTGTAGATGTGACACTAACACCA
This sequence comes from Schistocerca piceifrons, assembly GCF_021461385.2. Taxonomy (NCBI): domain Eukaryota; kingdom Metazoa; phylum Arthropoda; class Insecta; order Orthoptera; family Acrididae; genus Schistocerca; species Schistocerca piceifrons. The sequence continues at coordinate 1,222,308,419 of NC_060138.1, read as the reverse complement.
ATTGTTTTCGCTACATGCTACCTTCTTCCTATTACTACCGTTGCCTCTCGCCTCTCCCCCCTCCCCCTTCCCCCTAAGACTTCCAAGACAATACTACCTCATAATCCTTTAGTTGAAATTAGTATATGCTCCAGTTAATATTGCTCCAATCTTTCCAGCGACATATAATTACATACATTCATTTGAATCTGCTAATCACTGAGGAATTCTACGTCAGATGTTATGCGTTATTTCCACCTCGTGTTTTTACATACACACAACATCGACGTTGGTTGATGCCGTCGTTCTAAACCATACAAAGATTACACCCAGCAACGGTACACAGACTCACGTAGAACTGGCAGACGCGATCCCTAGCCCTGCAATTGCACCCCGCGACCACAGACGCCAGCGTCCTGCCTCGCCTGGGCAGACCGCCATGACGTTCCCAGACGGCGTTCACTCGTTTGTTCGGTGCACACGTGATTGCTGCGGCCTCTCGTACTATTGTTAGTTTAACGACTTCATAAGTTTCATCACAGCCTGTTTTCAAAATACTTACCTTTTTGCATTTTCATAATCATTACTGAAACCTAATAGAATATTTCGTGGAGTAATTCTGAACATTTTGGTTTCCAGTCTAGTACACTAAATGCTTTTAGTATACCTTTCAATGGAACGTTCTAGTTTGTTTAACAAGTGAACGCTTCATGATGGCTAAATGCATATTGGAAAAGGCAGCAGGGACAAAATGAAACAAATACAAATCTGAGAACCGAAAACTGATTATGGACAACGGAAACGAAAATACATCCGAGAACTGAAAAGCAAGAACTGACAAGGGAGAATACATTGCTCTGTATCGATCCCCACCTGACAGCGTAGTGCCATACTCCCCTGCATGCAGGACTCCTACTTCACTTTCATTTTGTTCTTTCTGAAAGCTGAATCTATCTTGTAACAAGTTGTGGCTTGAGGACAGTAATCAGCTGTGTAGTTGATACACCAGCACTGAAAGAATAACTGAGAAATACCAAGAATTTAATAAACACACGTTTTCTTAACAGATTATTTAAAATATTCTTTCGAATAAGGCGAGATAAACGTTTCAATATACTCATGAACAGACGAATACCTCTGAGTTTACCACTGAAGAATGCAACTACCGGTAGACGTCGAGCTGGGGTTTGAATTCCAAAATACTGTAGGAACACAGTAAACCATAGTGCTACACCACAGAAGAGCAGTGACACGTTCTTATTAAGATTGCATTCCTTTAGGAGTTTGTACACCACGACCACACAAGTGTTGCAAACAAGGGAAATCTTTTTATTATTATCACTGTTATTGAAGCATTTCGATTTCACTCACACTTCATTGCAAGACTGGTCCAATGAAGATGATCACTCTATGACTGAAATCAATGTGCAATAACGAAAATACCAATTAAGTTTTATGCAACCAATGCTGGAGTTTCCCTTGTTTGCAAAACATTTTCAGTATCCTTGTGAGCGGGAATGTAACCAGCCTACAGTGATGATAAATGATGCTTGGCTATGGCCAAGTTTATAAGCATGTTTTACTGGTTGTGAACTCTAACATATAGAAAGGAAAGTGAAATTTGTATTGCATTGTTGACAGGGGAGACCCGAAAGGTAGACGCAGCCGCCTAATTGGAAAGGTTTTCCTGACCTTACGCGCCATAGCACCATTCCTTCGCGACCTGTGAGGAGAGTGTATCTGGTATGTGCTGATGACTCATATGTGCGTATAGCTCCTCTTGAGTAGCAAGAAGGGGTCCGCCGAGCTTCATATCCCCATCCGACGAACGTATCAGCATCAACAGCTGTCCCGTGTCCTCACTTCATGTGGCACTGTGGAAAGGTTTGGAACTTAATCCAGGTCGCTGACTGGAAGGTGGTCAGGAACGTTACGTCATCAGCTCCCCTCCCCTTTGCCGTAAAGGTGAAAGGAAAGCAGTCAATAGCACGCGGTGGCGTACCCAGACGCGTGCTAAGTGGGTAACACTCAGGTACTTACCACGCCGAAAATTGCTTAACTTTGGTTGTCTGACGAGAATCCATGTATTAAAGGAGGCAAGGACCTTTATATCTCCTACATATAACGAGTTGTGACATACTACCGGCGAAGGTCCACACCAGAGAAGGATTTTTGTATTTGAAAACCACAACATTTCATACCAACTAATTAAATTCGGTGAATGATAGCTGAAGTGCCGCGCTTCGTGACATAGGAGAGCACCATCCAGGATTCTGCTTCGGCAGTGCGGAAATAAAGGTTAAAAATACAGTAACAAGAGTAACATAGTAGGTACATAATAACTGTGAATCACAATGAGGTCAGATTGGCACTAAGTTCACAGGGAAAGCACTGGCGACATGCTCCGTTCGGAACTCAACACTGTCTGGAGCAAAATTGGAAATGAGCACTTGCTGGACGCTGGGTTCGGCATTGATCACTGGCTGGATGCTAAATCCGTGCCCTGTAAGACTGAGTCCGAGGATGAAGACTGGTTCAGTCAGTGGGGCAGAAAGCCAGAACGTCCATTCAGAATAACGTTGCTAAGGATGAATACGCTTTGCTGTTGAAGAAGCTAATGTCCCTGGATATCACCCTGTCTGAGAGTCTGGTTGAAGGATCGACGATGATTTCTAACAGCGGTGTTTGCCGTGCACGACAGACTTCGAGAGCAATCCTGTTTGGCGGGGCGAGCAGCACCTGTCAGCCTGACCGGGAGGACTCTCGAAGCCTGACTGATTCGTGCTGTCCTGGCGCCGGCTTTTGTAGCAACCTGCTGTGGAATACTGTTGCATTTGTTTCCCTGTCACTTGGCGCGCGGACGGGAGTAGGTTCCGTGTTGGCGGCGCCTTCTGCAGGCGCCGGTTTCGCCTTTTGGTGGCCGGTTTTAACACCGTGTCGTATTTGAGATGATGACACTTGCAGGGGCAGCGATGGCTGCCCGCGTGGTGGAGCTGCGCGAAGGGTTGCCGATCTGTTAGGCGAGAGCCTCCGACATGGCTATGACCTTCATCAGACTGAAGTCCAGCAATTTTCCAGTCGCGTCGAGCAAACACATGTATAAGTTTTCATCCCAAAAGTGTAGGGAGTGGTCGTTTTGAGGACTTTTCTCTCTCTCTCTCTTTTTATATTTATTCTCACACAGACTGAACCGATTTGCTATTCTATGTGCTCTTAGCATTACTACAAAAACCCAAAAGCGGTAGATAGATTAGTTTACAATAACTGATTGGAATCAGATAAATTTTCTGAAAACGATGTAAGGACTACAAAATCTGGAAGATTTTAGAGCAAGTGTGTGCAAGAAGGATGCTCTTTCCTAATTGATCATATTTTTTGAGTAAACAGTTTAGTTTAAATGAGATGTGCTCGACAACTGCTGCACGACGTCCACTCCCCGACGTCCATCGCAATTATTGCGTTCTAGCAAAATCTCGACTTCCTCTTTGGTAAATGATTTCCAATAGCTTTCTGCGTGGGACACCGCTCTAGAGCGAGATTCGCGGTGATAAACAGGGAATAATGTTTTAAGAGAGATTGGTAATAGCCGTTTCGAGGTTGACTCCTACCGCTCTCGTGAAGTCACAGTGAAACGTCCCCTTAGAACAATTTATACACGACTGTGCTTAAACTGACACACAATATTTTGTTAGCGCAACGCAATCTGACTTTTAAAATTCCCTACAAAAGAATGGCCCTGACTAACATTAAACTATACCTTTCACAAATCACTTACCTCACAAAAATCTTCGCTGCTCAAGCTACTGCAATACAGCGAGCGCCACTACTGCCAGCTAAATAAAAGATTCAAACTATGGAAGGCACTAACTACTGATAGGGATAGTTAGCAAATCAAAGATATTAATAGAGAACAAACAATGTATTTACCTTGATATCATCATATATAAATATAGCAGTTCATGACAAATTTCAAAACTCCGCCATCTCTCTCCCCACATCCACCACTGCTGGCGGCTCACCTCCAACTGTCCAACGCTACGCGCTGTTCACATCCAGCTGCCGCTGCCCAACACTACAATGGCAGACAACAATGCAAACTAGAACAGACTGCGCACAGCACAGCCAGTGATTTTCATACAGAGGTGGCGTTACCAATAAAAAAACCTAAACAGCCTACTTACATAGCCCCCATGCTCCCCACAAAAATTTTTACAAATTGGATTGGGCAGTGGCCAATACAGATTTAAAAAAAATTTTCATAATTACAATAACAAAGAAATCAAATGCACACACTTATTGAAAATTTTCTCACAGTCTATAAAGATAGTCCTGATCATTCATCATAATAGTAATTACAGGTTTTTTTCACAAAGTCTCATTAGTAAAAGAAATTGCACACAGAAGTAGTGGATTTCCATGCAGTCTTGCAGAAGTAGTGTTATCCTTCCAACGGAAAGACAGTGCTGACTCTTGACATGCTGACAGGTAATGGGCCACAACAGAGCAAACCCACAGCAGAGTCAGTCGAAGTTTTGAAGAATATTGGTGGGTAGGTCATCACAGAGCAGACCCACTGTAGTCCTGGTAGAGATTACGGTATTGGTGGGCCACCACAGGCGCAGACCCACTGCAGTCCTTGTAGAAATAATGGTATTGGTGGGTCATCAAAGATGCAGACCCACTGTAGTCCTTGTAGAAATAATGGCGTTGGTGGGTCATCATAGATGCAGACCCACTGTAGTCCTTATAGAGATGGCCAGCAGCCATGTGTTGTGACTGTGCAGGTGCACAATCACCATCGAAGAGTCTTGCAGACAATATAGCAAGTCCATAACCACCACTTGTGCACTCACAAAGTTTTTGGAATTGTCCTTAGAACCAGCAATGCTGTTATCCAGTCCCTTGCTGAATTATTAACACACGTGCAAACACTAACAGTCCCTACTTCTCACATATTGTCCATATACTATGACCAACAGAAACGTGTGCAGTGAAATGTAACTTACAAGTTAATAATATCATGAACTGGTGACAATTACAATTTTATAACGTAAGAATACAATAACAAAGGTACATAATACATCATTAAAAACATAACAATGCAGATAACATTTGTAGTAATACAGGCTTTACAAAAGAATCGAAATAACATACACATCAGTGTTACAGGAATTATAAGTACCTACATAAAGATCAGAATAGCTTTGGAAACAACAACTTCACACATGAGCATTAAAACAAAACAGAATAAATAATGTCTAAACATCTTTACAAAGTAAATAACATATTATTGATGCAAATTATATTTGAGGATAACAGTATTCCTCATCATAGTTCATGTAGCTAAGTATGAGAAAAATTCTACAACATAAGTCTTATGAGGTAAACATATAAAGACAGGATGAACATATATACGCAAGGGTACCCAAACACATAGTGGGATAACACAAAAGGAAAGGACAGGGTTTGTTTCATTGCAGTATTTTGCAAACAAAACTTTCTTTGCTTCTTGGAGATCTCCCTTCATTCATCATTATTCCCAAAAGTCCTATCTAAGCCTGCCTTCTGTATTTTGTTCACATCCTCTGTCAAAAATAGTTTTTCTCCCTGCTTTCTGTATTCTGTTCACATCCTCTGTCAATAATAGTTTTTCTCCACTGTACAGTATCCTTTTTATTTTTCCAGACCATTTTCTGATAGCTTCTCAATGCATTTCTTATAAATTTATAATAGTTAGTTTCTTATATAGTCTACTCCTCTTAAGCTTACTTAAATCTACTGAGCTCAGATGCTAAACTAAGGGACGAGGCAATGCAGCATCACATAAAACAATTAATATAAACAGCAATGAAAAAAAATGGAAAATCGCAAAGCAAGCTACAGTAAATCTAAATTACCAAGCAATTCAACATTACAACTAATACGAGGTAATGCGCAGCAAACAAAAAAATAAATCTGGCTTAGCAGAGTAACACAAATTAAAGTTCAGTAGCACTATGCCTGGCAAACAGCAGCTTATATCTAAACATGACATAGCTCAAGCAGAAAAAATAGTACACTAAAGATAACAATGCAGATAAGGGAAATGTATAATCACATCTTAATGTCTAAGTAATTAAAGTGGTGCACCACAACAACTTATTGTAAAAGAAATATTACCATGTACTTGAAAAGAATATTATGTATGCAGTTACTGTTACTAGTCCCTTCTTATTGTTCTTTCCTTTCCAAGTGCTCCTTTTTTGAAGAATGTGGATCACAAAATTATTATTTAATAGATCTGTTGACAGAAAGTGTTCACATTAGCAAATGCATTTAATTTTATTTTATGAAACCAATGCTGCAACACAGCTGGAAAACAGATGTCAAATGAAATAAGCAATTACGCAAACCAAAGCATAAAAACGCGAGGATAATGGCCTCCCCTTTTTTTTTCTACCTGTGCCGCTGAAAGGCTAATGGCTTTTCTTCGGGCGGCTGTCGCCCAGGTGGGTGCCCGCGACGCATTACATGCAGGTGGTCACTTAACTTTCTTATGGAAATATTTACGACAGCAGTTTCCGCTACAGTGACAGTCTCATATAAAAATATTTCACAGGTCAAGAATTAGCATTGCAAATGTGTAGAAACAAAATCTTACAGCATAATACACATCGTCGTCGTAAAAATATCGTAACATCTCAGTCAATTCTCAAAATCGTCGTAGCTTCCTCCAATAATTTCAAAACCTCAAAAAAATTCTCTGCTCATTTCAATAGTGTCATCTACCTCAAATGTACTTTAAAAATCATGATCTCATACCAAATACATCATTCAAAGATCTCATAGTCTCACAATGGTTCTGAAAAAATATGAACAGTTCACAAAGTACAGACAAAATACCATTTTGTAAGTGTGAAGTTACCCAACTGTGTAATTACGTAAACATCTGTCACTGACGTAGTAAATAAAAAATGTTTATCTCTCAGTTAAATGATCAGATAGCTGTGTAATTTGTGTTAGGGAAATATGGTACCGATGTGTAAAGTTGTATAAGCAAATACCATATTAGCTAGAGCTCCTTGTGCTTGCCAAACACATGGTACACAAAGTAAGCATGTACCCCCCTGAGGATTAATGTAATTATACCCTCAGGTGTTACAGATTACAGCAATGGAATGAAATGTATCACGGAAAACTTTCTTTGTAATTCAAAAATCTTTAAAAATAAATGTTTTAAGTACAAAATTAATCACTCAAATACGTGTACTGTAGCGCTAAATGTGCCTTTTGCTGTAAGATAATCTCTGTGGAAGTGCCGTAGTTATTGTCCTCCAAAAGCTAAGTTCTGCAGAAGTCAATGTACTTACCTCATGATAAACAAAAGTGAAATGCTTTGCGTATAGATATCTTAGTTATTACGCTTATTGCCATGATGAAGAAAGTACTGTGCTGTAACATATTGTTGTGCTACGGAAAAGGCAGTCTCATGTAGCTATACCACAATAGTTACTACTAAAACACATTTTACTTTGCAGAAGAATTCATAAAACTGTGCAGATATAAAGCAGATACAGCACAAAAGCAACAATGTAAATTGTGTCACACATTAGTAGCGTCGTGATATAATCGTGTATCTGTCACATAAACTAATCACTCTGTCATCTGGTATCTCACAGAAAGTACTTTAAACCCAGAATGTATTTTCAAGTAAACCAAAATGTTGCATTAAAATCTCATTAGCAGTACTGGTAAATGTTCTAAGTATGTGAGCCTTATAGTCGTTACGTAATCGTGCAACTAACAAGCAAGAATGTACAAATACAACACTGTGTCGTCTGTTCACTATAACAGTGCATTCGTAATTTCTGTTCAAAAATGTTCCCTAGGTTCTAGACTGGATATTTAACTTCAAACATTGTTGCATGTTAACAGTTTCTTAAGTCTGACAAAGCATACTAGAAATGTGAAGTGAAAAGTTTTATGGCAAAGGCAAAGTTAAAAAGCAGATTATCTCTCAATAAGCGGTTTTATATGTGAAGTGTGGTGAAATCCTTTACTCTTCATAGTACTCAGAGTTTGAACTCGAATGCGATTGTCATGCGGTATACGTAGGTAAAGAATGCTAAAATTTTTCTCAAGGCTAGCGTCTTATGTTATTTTTCTCAGAGCCAGCGGGCGCACGCGGCTGCCTGCTGTGCGAGTCATTGTCTGTCTCTTTGTTGGCGAGCGCCGTTATTGGGATTTGGAGACCTAACTTCTACAAATTCACTCTGACGAGAAGGCCCTGCTCTGTTTGAATCCCGCCAGTTCTGATGCAATTCAGGTCTGTCGTTACGATCATATCGTCTGTCGTCATGTCGGTAGTTCCTGTAGTTTCTTTCTTCTCGGTTAAGTGGTGGAGAATTCCTCCCTGAATTATCACTGCACGGTGGACCGTTGCGTCTAAAGTGATTCTGTCTCCCATAATAATAAGTGTTATGGTTCCCATATGGTCTGTTTCTCTGATTGTCTCTGTGATAGTCATTACTGCGGAGAGGTGATCTTTCCCTGTAATTATTACTACTCTGCCACCGATTGTCATACGTGTGGTGTCTGTTTTGGTCACGATTTGTGTGGTGAGAATAGCCTTGTCGCGTCCAGTTATCGTTTCTGTCGTCACGGAATTGTGACGGATGTGACCTGTAGTGATTGTTTTCCTGTTTTCGCATCCCGCGACTGTCTGTGTCAATTTCTAATTCTTGTAAGAGTCCCTGAAAAGCTTCAATGTCGTCTTTGCAACGTCCTGCCAAAATAATATGTCGTAAATGTTCAGGCAGTTTGATTAAGCAAATGCGGATGAGTTCTGAGGGGCTGTATGGGTTTGAAAGATACTGATTCTTATGCAACATGTCTTCAAAATATTTCATAAGACTGGAAAATTCAGATTGTTCGAAACGTTTCATCATTATGATGCTATGTTTTACTCGGTCTTGTGTGGCTTGAGACCAATATGCTGAGAGGAAGGCATGGTAAAACTCTCCTTCACTGTGGCAATCGTGAATTACCGATCGCATTCTTACAGCTGGTTCATTCTCCAAGTAGCCACACATAAATTCTAATCTCTGTTCTAACGACCAGTTGGGAGGAAAACAATGCGAGAATTGATGGAGCCATGCTTGTGGATGAATGTCGTTGCCAGAATTCTTAAATGTTTTGAATTTACGTGTAGTAATGAATAGCTTATAGTCAAAATCACCATGTCGGCGAGTCGCATATCGGTCATTGTTAGGTCGTGTCGGCCGTTCCATCTCAAAATTCGGTGCACTTTGCCAATTTCTTTCATAACTTCCGAAATGCGCTGTGTTATTATTTTGTGGCTGTTCCGTATTTCTATGTCCCTCTTCCCGGATTGGGGCACGAGTGTCCTCTGAAATACGTAATTCTTGTACTACTTGTGCCAACTGATCTTGCACTTCCCGGATTTCTCTTTTGTACTGTGTATTGATTTGATTTTGATTTTGTTTGAATTTTCTAATTTGTTCATACTCTTCTGTGTCAGTGAAGGCTACGGGTGTTGTGTCATTCAGATCATCATCTACCTTTGTAGATAAGTTAGTGACCTGATCCGAAAGTTCGGGTACTTTCTCCGATAGTGTACTTATTTCCTCCATGTGTCTTTCTGAACCAATTTTCAGGGTGTCCATTTGTGTTGAAATCGAATCTACTGTGTCCTTTAAGTTTTCCTGAGTTTTTGCAAGTTGCGTAACCGGATCGGTAGATGCAACTGAGTCAATTTTAGCCCACAAGGTCTCATGATTGTCATGAACAATGGTTTGCAGTTCTTTTATGGCTGCTTCGTGATTCTGTAATGCATTTTCATGTCGCGAAAAAATAGGTTGAAAATGCTCACAAATTTGTGTTTTTACGTCATTACAGACTTTTTGACATTTCGATTCAATGTTATGTAACTCAGTAGTTAAATCTTCGCGTGTTTGTTCAAGTGTGGTGTCTAACTTTTGAAGATTTTGTTCCATTGCGTCTAGCTGTTGCTGTGTTTGTCTCTGGTGTTGTTCCATTGTGTCTAACTTTTTAAGATTTTGTTCCACTGTGTCTAACTTTTTAAGATTTTGTTCCACTGTGTCTAACTTTTTAAGATTTTCTCCCATTTGTCTCTGATTTTGTTCCATTTGTTGCATTAATTGCAATAATAATGTATTAGTGTCTGGAATCTGTTTCTCTACGCTTTTCGGCAGTGCATTTGCACCGGCAACATTCACATTTTGACAGGGAGAAAATGTGTCTTGACTTATTTGAGTAAACGGTGATGACCCAAAACCTGAATCTACAGTATTTGCGAATTGTGTCCTGTCATTTCGGATTCCTGAGGCGAGCAGTTGCCGACCGATCGATCGATAATGCTTCCCTGTTCACTACCTGTTTCAATGTCTACACCATTGTTTGCAGCCCGCTCCATTTCCCTATGCACAATAACCAAATTACTACTTTGAACATCAGTTAATTCATTACTCGGTGGCGCTAACACACTGCTTTCATTTTCACTGTCATTTCTCAGTTTACTTTGGAGCCTAGTATTACGTTTTTCACACGCCATTATTGTCACAATATTTCACACGACAACACAGAAAAACACAATTTGAAGATCACAAATAAGAGAACACATTAACATAGCACTGAAAATAATATCTAGTTAATTGCAGCTGCGAAATACTTGGTGCAAATCTACATGCATGCCACAACTGTTTTACTGTACAACAATGAAAGACTGCAACTACAAAGGAGATTTTCTCTACAATTACGCGCTAGCAATAAACAATAGCTACACTAATTACACAAACTACAAGAAAAAATCAGAAGATTCCAGTGAGGTATCCTCGGCTAAGGGTCGACATATGAAACGTCCCCTTAGAACAATTTATACACGACTGTGCTTAAACTGACACACAATATTTTGTTAGCGCAACGCAATCTGACTTTTAAAATTCCCTACAAAAGAATGGCCCTGACTAACATTAAACTATACCTTTCACAAATCACTTACCTCACAAAAATCTTCGCTGCTCAAGCTACTGCAATACAGCGAGCGCCACTACTGCCAGCTAAATAAAAGATTCAAACTATGGAAGGCACTAACTACTGATAGGGATAGTTAGCAAATCAAAGATATTAATAGAGAACAAACAATGTATTTACCTTGATATCATCATATATAAATATAGCAGTTCATGACAAATTTCAAAACTCCGCCATCTCTCTCCCCACATCCACCACTGCTGGCGGCTCACCTCCAACTGTCCAACGCTACGCGCTGTTCACATCCAGCTGCCGCTGCCCAACACTACAATGGCAGACAACAATGCAAACTAGAACAGACTGCGCACAGCACAGCCAGTGATTTTCATACAGAGGTGGCGTTACCAATAAAAAAACCTAAACAGCCTACTTACAACATGGTGCTGGAGGGTCACTTGTATCCTCTGAATCTTAATTCGCTTTTCAGAAACCGTAATTTCATTCTGGATTCTTCTGATTCACGCATATTAAAATGTGATACAAGTGATGTTGAAAGATTACCGTCTGCTGCGCGGGAATCGTGGCACAGGGACGCCAGATGAAAGACTATCGTCTGCTTTGCGGCAATCCAACAAACTTTCTTACAATAAACCTAGCAGAGGACGCCAGGTGAAAGTTAACTGTGTTATTGTGGAGGAGAGAAAACTATGCTTTTGCCTGTATTTGCCTAGAAATCCCTGGAAACGCTCATATTTCTGATTTACGCAGCCCTCGTTATTTTTGTGGATTTTCTTGTTTCTATACAGGTCCACAACCAGGCGGCAACCGACACCTGACATCGGCATTACTAAAAGAGGTAGTCAGAGTAACTAGCCCTGAATGGAAATCGCGCAACGGATTACTGGAGGAGGGGTACATGAGAGCGTTACCTAGAGAACAGAGCGTGTCCTATTTTGCACGTTACTAAGCAAGGGGCTGAAGGGCTCACACGCCGATATGTGGGTCCCTGCCTTCTATACCTTTTTGTTATTCTTACGACTCTTCTCCTTCGATAAATGAATTCTCTTAAACTGACTTCATTGTGATTTCGGGGTATGTTAAAGATTGATCATCATTTATAAACTATTTATTTTAAACATAATTATTCAACTTTACATCAATTACAGTAATTATTCCACTTTACAGAGATTACATTTTTTACAGTTTCACTATCTTGAATGCTAATCTGGACGCACATTATTGTTTTAGGGGCAAGAAGGAACTGCGTTTGGCCTAATGTGTAACACCAAATTCTACCATTACCTTACATAGAACATCCACTATGTGAGAGGGGAACAACGGACAAACTGGGGACCAGACACATTGACACAGGGGTCGAAGGAATTTAGCGGAGCGATATCTGTTTTGTCACTATGTGAAGCTCGTGCCCACCGGCAATGAACGATCGACCACGTGGAGCTACAGCACTTTTAACTACAAAGAGAGTGGAAACGACAATTAATTTAACTATGCCGTCAGGCGGCGAATTACGATGTGACCGTTCGATGTCATTATTTTGCTACCCAATGATCAATCACGTTCACTATTACTAGCATGGGGTAAACCACGTGTTCTATGCCCCCTTCGCACAAAGACTCATTTTTACAGTTCAATTTTTCGACCAAAATAAATCAATAGTGACTGAATATACTTCTTTGCACTCGATTTGCGCGATAGAATTTATGCACTGGAATTACTGATGAGACCTTGTACAAAGCCACGTGGTGTCGTAAGCTACAAAGGATGGGAGCCTACACTGTTTCCACACAAAATTCCCGACATAAACGAGAAAGCAATCATTACGTACACTCATTTCCCTACATAATCTGAAGCTGGAAATAAAACAGAATTAGTTCAAATATTCAAATACCTTTCTTCCTGTGAACACCGAGACAGACGCGCTGAGAGCATGTCTGCTCACTTAGCCGTCTTCTGTAGAGCTCCTAGAATATGGCGGCCACCCGGTGGAGGGGATGGTCGAACCACTTGGCTGTGACCAATCTCTCCATCCCAAATCTTATGATACTGGAACGTCTTTGACTTCGACCAGCCTGTGCTGTATCTCTGATCTCCATATCCAGGAGTAAGATTGGCACTACTATACTACAGAACTACTTCTGCTGTTTCCCAACTAGTATTTGGCCAGGCTTTATGGAAAGGTGGGAGGAGGATTGTGAATGCTCACGTGATGATTTGCATTCAAGTACAGGTAAAACATGATAGCCGACATATATAGATATGTATAATGAAACCTAACACACTCTGCATCCGTCCACATGGGGTTCCGCTGCACCAGCGGCCGGCCGCGTCGTGCAGTAAATTCACGGCGGAGCCGCCTCAGAATGTATTCCCGGTGTGAGCGAGCAACGAAACCTGCTGCTGATGGTGCGGTAACAACTGCACCGTTTCAGTGTAAAGGGATGCAACTTGAAAGTCTAGAAGATTACGTTCAGATCATGCCTTCGTGAAAAGCTCGAAACTGACGAAACAAAGTACTTAATATTATCGCCATAACTGTTGTACTATGTACTTTATGGACAGCAGTGTTAATCTACAGTCTTGTGATTTAGCCGACAAATTTCGTCGACAGCCTAACCTGATTTTTTTCGTGCCATTTCGCATTTGTAGGTGTGGCCGTTTCTTCGGCGCTACAGCTAGAGCACTGAAGGCGAAGCTGTTATTAGAAATGTAGAACTGTATTGGATAATAAAAATCATATTCGACAGTATTTGTCATTTGACTCGCAAAGAAATGGCACTACCGCTATCACAACGAGTTGTGTGATTAATTTATTTAATTATGAAGTTTTATGTTAACCAATATCGAAGGGTTCTAAGTCTACCGTATCTACCGGAGCCGATTTCACTGGCGGCCAACAGGCATGATACATAATGATCAGCACAACCCAAAATTTCTGATTTGAGCTGGAGTGTCTTCTCGTGAGGTAGACAGATGGAGTCACTGGAATGTAGTGGAAGCAGAATTTTAAAGACTGGAGGCGGCTGGATTATTAATTAACATAAAATTGCAACTAATGTACTCTACAGGTAGGCCATCAGGGTTCAGAAACGGAATACGAGTGTAACGTTCGGATTGCGTATTCTACGGATCATGGTGCCGCTGCAATCAGTGCTAACAGGTTTCGATGGTTCCCGCTGTAGTTCCGCGATTATCACGAATGTGAGAACTGTGGCACTGCGGTCGCTTCCTTCTCGTCCACTCGTTTCTCTTTACTGGTGGTACTGTAAGGCTAACCGTGATTTACTGTTAGTATGGAAGATGAATACGTAGTTTTGCTGCTGTAAAGTAGACTGCATGGCGATATGACCGACTGCCGCGATCAGATGGCCTTTAACGATGTGTTTTGTGAAACAGTGGAGGGTGTAATACGATAATGAACTGATGCAAAGATCGCAATTGTATATCTCTTCTATTATAGAAGGAGTGTTATTTGAAGTAAGTTTCTTGTTCTTGTCTACGACATCAGATGAAATACATACAAACTTCTTCCACTACAAAAAAAATAGTTGTATTCTTCTTTATCCCAAACCCATCATGAGAAATGATATGTGCTGCGACAGTAAAAGCACGCTATTTGTATTCATTTAGTCATGGGAACTTGCGGTTATGGGCTGACATTGAATTTTGTAGCATACCATTCATTTCTGTAATTTATTTTAGTAATTAGTGACTATTTAGCGATTGCACTTCACTCTCATGTCATGTTTTCTTATATGTCGTTACACATTCGATAATGTCTCGAAAACCTGTATATGTTGTCGTAGTTGATAGATATTTCCTGAATAAATATTTAATATTAACATAAATTGACAACAGTCTTCGAAAACATTTTATATACTCAAATATATGTATAAACAAAACAATAATCACTGCTGACCAATCATCAACATTTTGGTATATAATTTGCTTCTGTCACTTAGGAAAAAAAATGGCTCTGAGCACTATGGGACTTAACATCTATGGTCATCAGTCCCCTAGAACTTAGAACTACTTAAACCTAACTAACCTAAGGACATCACACAACAACCCAGTCATCACGAGGCAGAGAAAATCCCTGACCCCGCCGGGAATCGAACCCGGGAACCCGGGCGTGGGAAGCGAGAACGCTACCGCACGACCACGAGACGCGGGCTTGCAATCTACACCCTCAGTTATTTACAGGATGTATTCCAATCTCTGTCTTCCTCTACACTTTTTGCCCTCTACAGCTTCCTCTTGTGCCATGGAAAATATGGCCTATCATCCATACCCTATTATCCTGCTCTTCTCCTTGTCACTGTTTTCCACATATTCCTTTCCTCTCCTATTCTGCCCAGAACCACCTCATTCCTTATCTTACTAGCCCACCTAAATGTCAATATTTTTCTGTGGCACCACATCTGAAATGCTTCGCTTATTTCCGGATTTCCCCAGCCCACGTTTCACTACCATACAATGGCTTTCTCGAAACGTGCATTCCCAGAAATTGCTTCATCAAATTAAGACTTATGTTTCGATACTAGTAGACGTCTCTTAGCCAGAAATGCCCTTTTTGCCAGCACGAATCTGCTTTTATATACTCCTCGAAACGTCCGTCACCGCTTATTTTGCTGCCTAGGTAGGAGAATTCCTTAAGTCCAGGTACTTTGTGGCCGCCAATCTTGAGGTTAAATTTCTCGCTGTTCTCATTTTTTCCATTTTTTATTACTTTCGTCTTTCTTTTGCTTACTAGCAATTCGTATTCTGTACTCATTAGACAGTTCATTCCTTTCAGCAAATTCTGTGATTATTTTTTACTTTCACTGAAGAAAGCAATGCCATCAGCGAGTAATGTCGTTGGTATTCCTTCACTACGACTTTCAATCCCATTCTTGAATCTTTCTTTTATTTGCGTCATTACTTTTTCGATGTATAGATTTAACAGAAGCGCCGAAAGACTACATCCTGTCTTGCACCCATTTTATTCCCAGAACTTTGTTCTTAGTCTTCGACTACTATCGTTCCCTCTTGGCTGTTGTACGTATGGTTTATTATCCACCTTTCGCTATGCGTTACCCTTGTTTTTCTCAGAATTTCGAACTCTAGCACCATTTGACATTTTCGAATCCTTTTTTCAGGTCGACAAACCCTATGTTTCTTCGGTATTGCTTCCACTAACAACCGTTACGTCAGAACTGCCTCTCTGGTGCCTTTAATTTTATTCTAAAACCAAACTGATCGTCATCTAACATATCTTCAACTATCTTTTCCATTCTTTTACATATTTGTCTTCTTAACGACTTGGTTGCAAAAGCTGTTAAGCTGATAGTGTGATGGTTTTCGCACTTGCCGGTTGCTGCAATCATCTCCTCTACATCGACCCCTGTTTCTTCTTCTATCACCTCATGAGACAGGTCTTCCCCCTCATATATGAGTTAAGTGTACTTTTCCATCTATTAGTTCTCTTCTTTGCATTTAACACTGGAATTGCATTTGCGCTCTTAATGTTACCACTCTTTCTTTCAATTTCACAGAATATTTTCTGAATTCTCTGTATGCTTTTACAGTCCTGACAATCATTTCATTTTCGATTTCTTCACATTTTTCAAGCATTCATTTCGTCTTAGCTTCCCTGCACTTCCTATTTATTTCATTCCTCAGCGACTTGTACCTCTGTATTCCAGGGTTTCCTGGAACATTTTTGTGCTTCCTCCTTTCATCAATCAAATGAAGTATTTCTTCTGTTACCTATAGTTTCTTCGTAGTGACCTTTTCTGTACCTATGTCTTTCTTTCCAGGTTCTGTGATTGCTCTTTTTAGAGGTGTCCATTCTTCTTCAACTGAACTGCCTACTAAGCTTTTCTCTATCGCAGTATCTATACCCTCAGAGAACTTGAAGCTCGTCTCTTCATTCCTTAGTACTTCCATATTCCACTTCTTTGAGCACTGACTAATCTCTTAAATTTCAGCCTGCACTTAGTCAATACTAAATGGTGATCTCAATCTATATCTGCTCATGGGTACACCTTACTATCCAATATCTGATTTCGGATTCTGTGCCTGACCATGATATGTTGTTGTGGTCTTCAGTCCTGAGACTGGTTTGATGCAGCTCTCCATGCTACTCTATCCTGTCCAAGCTTCTTCATCTCCCAGTACCTACTGCAACCTACACCCTTCTGAATCTGCTTAGTGTATTCATCTCTTGGTCTCCCTCTACGATTTTTACCCTCCACGCTGCCCTCCAATGCTAAATTTGTGATCCCTTGATGCCTCAGAATATGTCCTACCAACCGATCCCTTCTTCTGGTCAAGTTGTGCCACAAGCTTCTCTTCTCCCCAATTCTATTCAATACCTCCTCATTAGTTATGTGATCTCCCCATCTAATCTTCAGCATTCTTCTGTAGCACCACATTTCGAAAGCTTCTATTCTCTTCTTGTCTAAGCTATTTATCGTCCACGTTTCACTTCCGCACATGGCTACATCGCATACAAATACTTTCAGAAACGACTTCCTGACATTTAAATCTATACTCGATGTTAACAAATTTTTCATCTTCAGAAACGCTTTCCTTGCCATTGCCAGTCTACATTTTATATCCTCTCTACTTCGACTGTGATCAGTTATTTTGCTCCCCAAATAGCAAAAATCATTTACTACTTTAATTGTCTCATTTCCTAATCTAATTCCCTCAGCATCACCTGACTTAATTTGACTACATTCCATTATCATCGTTTGCTTTTGTTGATGTTCATCTTATACCCTCCTTTCAAGACACTGTCCATTCCGTTCAACTGTTCTTCCAAGTCCTTTGCTGTCTCTGACAGAATTACAATGTCATCGGCGAACCTCAAAGTTTTTATTTCTTCTCCGTGGATTTTAATACCTACTCCGAACTTTTCTTTTGTTTCCTTTATTGCTTGCTCAATATACATATTGAATAACATCGGGGATAGGCTACAACCCTGTCTCACTCCCTTCCCAACGCCTACTTCCCTTTCATACTCCTCGACTCGTATGACTGCCATCTGCTTTCTGTACAAATTGTAAATAGCCTTTCGCTCCCTGTATTTTACCCCTGCCACCTTCAGAATTTGAAAGAGAGTATTCCAATCAACATTGTCAAAAGCTTTCTCTAAGTCTACAAATGCTAGAAATGTAGGTTTGCCTTTCCTTAATTTATTTTCTAAGATAAGTCGTAGGGTCAGTATTGCCTCACATATTACAACATTTCTACAGAATCCAAACTGATCTTCCCCGAGGTCGGCTTCTACCAGTTTTTCCATTCGTCTGTAAAGAATTCGCGTTAGTATTTTGCAGCTGTGACTTATTAAACTGATAGTTCCGTAATTTTCACATCTGTCAACACCTGCTTTCTTTGGGATTGGGATTATTATATTCTTCTTGAAGTCTGAGGCTATTTCGCCTGTCTCATACATCTTGCTCACCAGATGGTAGAGTTCGGTCAGGACTGGCTCTCCCAAGGCTGTCAGTAGATCTAATGGAATGTTGTCTACTCCGGGGGCCTTGTTTCGACGTAGGTCTTTCAGTGCTCTGTCAAACTCTTCACGCAAAATCATATCTCCCATTTCATCTTCATCCACATCCTCTTCCATTTCCATAATATTGTCCTCAAGTACATCGCCCTTGTATAGACCCTCTATATACTCCTTCCACCTTTCCGCTTTCCCTTCTTTGCTTAGAACTGGGTTTCCATCAAAGCTCTTGATATTCACGCAAGTGGTTCTCCTTTCTCCAAAGGTCTCTTTAATTTTCCTGTAGGCAGTATCTATCTTACCCCTAGTGAGATAAGCCTCTACATCCTTACATTTGTCCTCAAGCATCCCTGCTTAGCCATTTTGCACTTCCTGTCGATATCATTTTTTAGACGTTTGTATTCCTTTTTGCCTGCTTCATTTACTGCATTTTTATATTTTCTCCTTTCATCAATAAACTTCAATATTTCTTCTGTTACCCAAGGGTTTTTACTACCCCTCGTCTTTTTCCCTATTTGATACTCTGCTGCCTTCAGTATTTCATCCCTCAAAGCTACCCATTCTTCTTCTACTGTATTTCTTTCCCCCATTCCTGTCAATTGTTCCCTTTGCTTTCCCTGAAACTCTGTACAACTCCTGGTTCTTTCTGTTTATCCATGTCCCATCTCCTTAATTTCCCACCTTTTTGCAGTTTCTTCAGTTTTAATCTACAGTTCATTACCAATAGATTGTAGTCAGAGTCCACATCTGCCCGTGAAAATGTCTTACAATTTAAAACCTGGTTACTAAATCTCTGTCTTACCATTATTTAATCTATATGATACCTTTTAGTCTAAACGAAATCTTCCAATATCTCTCGGGCTTTTCCGAGTGTACCTGCTCCTCTTGTGATTTTTGAAGAGACTATTCCCTATTACCGGCTGAAATTTAGTGCTGGACTAAATTAGTCTTTCCCGTTTCTCATTCCTTGTACCAGGCCCATACTATCCGGTAACCTTTCTTCTACTCCTTCACCTACAACCATGTTCCGATGTCACATGATTATTAGATTTTCATCTCCTGTTCGATATCTTCATATACTTCCTTTATCTCTTCATTTTCCGCTTGCGATGTTGGCATGTATATCTGAGCTATCAATGTCGATTTGCTGTCGATTCTGATAAGAACAACCCTTTCACTTAACTGTTTGCAGTAACACACTCTCTGCCCTACTTTCTTATTCATAACGAATCTTACTCCAGTTGTATCATTTTCTGCTGCTATTGGTATTATCCTATACTCGTCTCGCGATCAGTCCTTGTCTTTTTTACATTTCACTTCACTAACCCGCATAATATGTAGAATGTGCCTTACCATTTAAATTTTCAGCTTTACTAGCTTCCGTATCACGTTCAAGCATGTGACACCCCATTCCGTGCCTCGCAGATGTGACACCCCATTCCCTGCCTCGCAGAATTTTGTCCTTTCGTTGGTTATTCAAACGTTTTCTCACGGTCAACACCACCTTTGCAATCCCCTCCCTGAGATCCAAACGTGGGACTACTCTGGAATCTTGCCAATGCTCAGATCATCTTGACACTTTCCAATTACGGGCCATGTGTATTATGGATACACATTGTGTGTCTTTAATGCAATGATTTCCATTACTTTATGATCCTCATGCCGTGGATCACTATTGATTCTTCCGCTTTATGGTCATTTTCCTAAACCAAGGGCACGATAGTGCCCTAAATGTCCTCTCCTCCGCCCTCTTCGACAAGGCCGTTGGCAGAGCTAGGGTGACTTCTTATGCCGGATATCTTCGCTATTACTGATGATTTTTATTCAAAATTTAAGCACTGGTGGGGCATCACCCGGGACCGAAGGTGCTTTGATAGCTAATGAACGTCGCTACCCCTAAGCCACAGGTAATAAAGCAAATGACGGCGGTTATCTCTTATTTCTAGTAGTCAGCAATAAGGTGTTGTGAGGAAGAATATAATATAGTGATACTGATGAAAACATGGTAACAAGGAGTTGTTAAACAGTTTTGGTTTTAAAGTGGATCATGTAGTTAAGGTCAAGAATCAAACATTAACGATAACAAACAGTAATTTCCCTATACAATATTTCATCTAAATTTTCGTGATTGTCACAGGGCGTGTTCCAAAACGACATCAAGCAGAGCGAAAATAGTTTTTTATCGATAGCGACGAGTTCGAGTGCGAGCTGGAATTATTAAAGTGGAGGTACGTGTTTAATAAATACAGTGACTATTCTCCCATCTGTGTTTGTTTCAGTTACTGAATTTAAACTACGCGCATTCTATTATCTCTTTTAATTGAAATGAATAATAATGTGACTGTATTATACTCGAACAGGCACACCAGATTGATCTAGGTACACGGTCACAACTCTATACCTCCATTTATTGACGACTATGTGAGTTCTCGCTTTCCAACCAACTAAACAACTTACCGTAGCTACCGCTAATTTCCATTAGAATAAAGGCTGAGCAGGGGTGGAATTTTACAAGCAGACTTGTGAAAAAGTTAGGCTACATGTGAGACAGGTTCACATGTTGCTAATATTTCACTGGCAAGAAGGATCATACGATATGTATTAACACATATGTGAATAGCTTCCATGGCACTATAGGATGTTGTAAAGGTGCAGACACTACTGAGAAACATAGAGCACAGAATCGAATACACGTAACAGACGACTGGGATAAAATGGATAAAATGTGTTGCCCCGGGAGGTACAGAAGAGTGGAAATCAAATAAAGAAGTTCTGTTCACACAAGGTGACTTATTGTGACATTTCAGACGTTTCTCTCAGCTGATATTTCGTCCTAGTGGGCTGACCCGCGTGATGACACTCGCCAGCCCCTCAGGAGTCTGAGTGGGCGTTACATTTAAGTCTTCTGTGGAGTAGATGATGCAACATTCCCAGCACCTTCAAGGCAGTACTCCCACGTTTTAGAGGCAGATGACTCCAACGTTGAGGGACGTTTGCAACATATTGTATGCAGCAGCATGCAACTGCATTCAGAGGCCCAAACGAAAAATTTAACACACAAGTAAACGTCTCCGCATTCCAGGTACTTTGGTACATAGCGTAATGGAAGGGAACAGATACAGGATGTTCCGAATAAGGTGTCTTCCTCCGCAGAGTACAAAATAATTGCTCAGAGTGATATTTATTTAAATAGGTAAACATAAGAACGTTACTCTTTTCTTTGTTATTAACATAGCATTCTACTAATTTACCAGAGATTTCCAAAAATGAGTTAAAATTTTTTGTATACATTTTTTTCCTATCTTGTATGTGATATATTCAAATCTACTCTATACAGGTTTATTCCAGTCCATGACAGGCTGATTGGTACAGTAATAGTTTCTGGTAATTCTATAAAGAAACAGTGTCAATTGCAAAGTTATTTTTATTACAAATAACGCGTTTCGCTAGGTTAAGGCTTTATCAGATTTTATTTAAATAGTAAAGAAAACCAAGAGCATAGTCATATAGCAATAAAATCCCTAGGCGTCCTTTTAAAAAGGGGAAATTAGAACTTACTTGAAAAGATGGAAATTACTCTACACTTAGCTGGTAATAATGGCAGGCCTCTAAATGATCAGTTGGACGGTAAGACTCAAGCTATTTATGATCTGTTATAAAATTGATCTCATAAGTTAGTAGTTTCCAGAATGAGATTTTCACTCTGCAGCGGAGTGTGCGCTGATATGAAACTTCCTGGCTGATTAAAACTGTGTACTCGACAGAAACTCGAAATCGGGACCTTTGCCTTTCGCGGGCAAGTGCTCTACCATCTGAGCTACCGAAGCACGACTCACGCACGGTCCTCACAGCTTTCCTTCTGCCAGTATCTCGTCTCCTCCTAGAGCACTTGCCCGCGAAAGGCAAAGATCCCGAGTTCGAGTCTCGGTCGGGCACACAGTTTTAATCTGCCAGGAAGTTTCAAGTTAGTAGTTGGTTCCCCTCCATTACAATCCACTATTCTGTCGCTTTATTCCGTGTCCTCTTTTATTGTACCTACTTCTCGATACGCAGTTTGTAACGTTGTATGACATTTACATTTGTCTTTAACCAAAATTTGTTTTGTTGTATTTGTTAGTTTCAGAGTTTCCTGATATTCAATATTTTTTTTGTTTTTTTTCATATGCGCTACTACTTAGTCATTGAAATTGTGTTATCTATTTACATACTTCACTTCCGTTTTGTGCTTTTCACAGTTCGTCATTTTTATGATGTTTCTTAATGAATTGTACTTCTTACTTTTAACTAGTCTCTTCTGTAGTTTTATGCCTAACTTAGTCGAAGATTTTCCGACACTCCCAGCCTCTATGGTTGTTTCGCTCTACTATCGCGGCCCGCAGGTACTGTATTTGTGTTTTTTTCGCACTTCAGTTCGAATGTGGCTGCCTTATAGACTGTTTGCTTACCTGATATACAGGTTTATATGATGTACGTGTGGCTTTACGCTGCACATCCCTCGGTTGTGTTCACGACTTACAAGGCAATTCTCCGTCACTTCATCGTTTTGTAATGATGTTTCTTTCAATTATATACACTAAAGCGCCAAAGAAACTTATATAGGTATGCGTATTAAAATAAAGACATACAAGATGTTTCACTAAATGTTTGCCTCTGTAAGTTACGAAGTATTAAAATGGTTCGAATGGCTCTGAGCACTTTGGGACTTAACATCTATGGTCATCAAGAACTACTTAAACCTAACGACATCACACAACACCCAGTCATCACGAGGCAAAGAAAATCCCTGACCCCGCCGGGAATCGAACCCAGGAACGCAGGCGCGGGAAGCGAGAACACTACCGCACGACCACTAGCTGTGGACTACAAAGCGTTAGGCGACGGAAATATTTATTGCAGTAAGTCACCATAAGAAACGTTACACTGTCTGCGAAAAATCGGCCGTGAATAAAAAAAATCGGAGTTAAGAAATTTCGTTTAATAGGCTGGCTAAAGTAGTGTTGGGACTACTGAATCTCTGTCTTAGAAGCGACCAGCTGTTTCTTCCTAAGGTTGGATTTCGTTTGAATGAAATATTTTTCTTCAGTAAAATCAGACCGATTTTTTTAAAAATGGAAGCTATTCCAGGAGGTATGCACTTAAATACCAGCACTTATCTCATTTTTTTAATCATTAACTAACAACTGGGTTAACGTCTTACCGGAATGCAAGCAAAGGAAAGAGAGATGTTTTTAAAAAGCAACGACATTCCGTTTCTTTTTCATTTCGTCATTAAGTATGTGCTGTTATCTTCGCGAATCAACCATAAAATACAGCTACTAGCTGCATCTCCGGCTTTGAGCCATATCTCGGTGTTGAACGCGATGGACACCAGACGTGGAGGAGGTTCTGGTCCTTTCCTGGCTAGCGTAAGATTCGTTGTGCGATGTAATCGTGGAACGGCGTCACTCAAGTGTTTACGAGGTCCCGCGATCGGTGGACGCAGCATAGGTTTGATGCTGAAAGTTCCGAGCACTTGGTGACAAGGATTTCGGTTACTGTGTTGCGTTTCGTTGCATTGGGTTGCCTTTAGTGAAAACCCTGGTACTTTCTGAGCGTACGTAAAAACAGTAAGTGGTTTGAAATCATGTATTCATTCACTCAGAGACCATACTCGCACCGAAACGGAAGATGATAGAGAGAAGGATGAAATCCTGAATTCGGTCTTCCGAAATTGTTTTACAGTGGAAGATGGTAACATAGTCCCCCCTTTCAATCATCGTACGAACGTTGAAATGTAGATATTTAGAGAAGTGATTGCAGGACAGGAATGCAGCAACAAGAGCTAAGTAGTAGAAAGGTGTCAGGACCAGGTGAGGTACCTATAAGACTCTACAAAGATTAAGGAAAGGGTTTGCTCACCTTCTAGAAACAGCTTGTCATAGATCGCTGGGGAAACAAAGGATAGCTAGCGACTGGACAAAAGCACATGTCATTCGTGTCGTCAAGAAGTGAGGTATGACAGATGCGCACAGTTACAGACCTATATCGTTGACTTACATCTGTTGTAGAACTGACGTGTGTGGACAACGAAAACTTCCGGTGTAAAATCAGCATGGATTCCGCAAACAGAGATCTTGTGAAATTCAGCTCGCTTTGATCCTCCATGAACTCCATAGAATTGTAGACCACGGCGTTCGGGTTGACTAAATGTTCGTTGACTTCTGGAAGGCATTTGAACCGCCCCGTACTGGTGTTTAGAGGGAAAAAAATACAAATTGAAACTTCCTTGCCCACAGAAGTAACCACGTCTCTCTCAGCCAACCAGAATCGACAGATCTAATTTCCGGAGCACAGCAAGGAAGTGTGAAGGAATGGTACTATTTACATTTTATACACTCCTGGAAACTGAAATAAGAACACCGTGAATTCATTGTCCCAGGAAGGGGAAACTTTATTGACACATTCCTGGGGTCAGATACATCACATGATCACACTGACAGAACCACAGGCACATAGACACAGGCAACAGAGCATGCACAATGTCGGCACTAGTACAGTGTATATCCACCTTTCGCAGCAATGCAGGCTGCTATTCTCCCATGGAGACGATCGTAGAGATGCTGGATGTAGTCCTGTGGAACGGCTTGCCATGCCATTTCCACCTGGCGCCTCAGTTGGACCAGCGTTCGTGCTGGACGTGCAGACCGCGTGAGACGACGCTTCATCCAGTCCCAAACATGCTCAATGGGGGACAGATCCGGAGATCTTGCTGGCCAGGGTAGTTGACTTACACCTTCTAGAGCTCGTTGGGTGGCACGGGATACATGCGGACGTGCATTGTCCTGTTGGAACAGCAAGTTCCCTTGCCGGTCTAGGAATGGTAGAACGATGGGTTCGATGACGGTTTGGATGTACCGTGCACTATTCAGTGTCCCCTCGACGATCACCAGTGGTGTACGGCCAGTGTAGGAGATCGCTCCCCACACCATGATGCCGGGTGTTGGCCCTGTTTGCCTCGGTCGTATGCAGTCCTGATTATGGCGCTCACCTGCACGGCGCCAAACACGCATACGACCATCATTGGCACCAAGGCAGAAGCGACTCTCATCGCTGAAGAGGACACGTCTCCATTCGTCCCTCCATTCACGCCTGTCGCGACACCACTGGAGGCAGGCTGCACGATGTTGGGGCGTGAGCGGAAGACGGCCTAACGGTGTGCGGGACCGTAGCCCAGCTTCATGGAGACGGTTGCGAATGGTCCTCGCCGATACCCCAGGAGCAACAGTGTCCCTAATTTGCTGGGAAGTGGCGGTGCGGTCCCCTACGGCACTGCGTAGGATCCTACGGTCTTGGCGTGCATCCGTGCGTCGCTGCGGTCCGGTCCCAGGTCGACGGGCACGTGCACCTTCCGCCGACCAATGGCGACAACATCGATGTACTGTAAAGACCTCACGCCCCACGTGTTGAGCAATTCGGCGGTACGTCCACCCGGCCTCCCGCATGCCCACTATACGCCCTCGCTCAAAGTCCGTCAACTGCACATACGGTTCACGTCCACGCTGTCGCGGCATGCTACCAGTGTTAAAGACTGCGATGGAGCTCCGTATGCCACGGCAAACTGGCTGACACTGACGGCGGCGGTGCACAAACGCTGCGCAGCTAGCGCCATTCGACGGCCAACACCGCGGTTCCTGGTGTGTCCGCTGTGCCGTGCGTGTGATCATTGCAAGTACAGCCCTCTCGCAGTGTCCGGAGCAAGTATGGTGGGTCTGACACACCGGTGTCAATGTGTTCTTTTTTTCCATTTCCAGGAGTGTATAAATGATGTAATATAAAGCGTCGGAGGCTCTTTAAGACTGTTCATAGATGATGTCGTTGTCAATAACAAAGTAGCAACGCCAGAAAACAGTGTCGACTTGCAGGAATGATCTGCAGAGGTTAATGGTGCGGATTCTGGCAGTTGATCCTGAATGTAAATAAATATAACATACTGATCCTACATAGGAAAAGAAAGTCACTACGCTACACTAATGATAAGAAACTGCTGTAAGCAGCATCTGAAACCAAACGTAACTCCCTCCGAACAGGCCTTGGAAGGCCTAACGGTACCGACCGCCCGCCGTGTCATCTTCAGGCCACAGGCGTCACAGGAAAAATCTTAAGAAAGTGGCTTCTTAGATGCTTGTTCGACCAATTTTTGAGTAATATGGGACCCTTGCCAGGTAGGACTGACAGAAGAGATAGAGAGGATCCATCGATAAGCGGCGATTTCTATCACGGGGTCGTTTAGTCGGCGCGAGACCGTTGTAGAGATGCTCAACAAATTCCATTGGCAGACAACACAAGAGAGGTGCTGCGCATCACCGAGAGGTTTCTGTAGTATCCTCGTCGCCAGTGTTTTATACCATAAGGAAGCAACGGAGAGGATGTTATTGTTGGTGGCCAGTAAGCTCTTTCTACAACATAAATGCACACGTGGATGATACCTGATAGGGAGTGGCAGGATACGGCAACGATTGTGGATGGGGCCATAATCAGCTGCCATTGGCTACAGTAAACACGTACATTTTATTTAAGGAAATAATTTTCAACAATCATCTTAAAGAAATTTACTGAAGGCCTTACTAAGAAATAATTCAAGATAATTTGTCGGCTGAAAGCCTCAACCAACTTCAGGATACTCAACAGCTAAAGGCCCGAATTACAAGTGAGGAAGGCAATTACATGTTAAAACATTAAGATAAATTTTAAACAGTTATGACTACTTGAATGAGATTTTCACTCTGCAGCGGAGTGTGCGCTGATATGAAACTTCCTGGCAGATTAAAACTGTGTGTCCGACACACTCCGCTGCAGAGTGAAAATCTCATTCTGGAAACATCCCCCAGGCTGTGGCTAAGCCATGTCTCCGCAATATCCTTTCTTTCAGGAGTGCTAGTTCTGCAAGGTTCGCAGGAGAGCTTCTGTAAAGTTTGGAAGGTAGGAGACGAGGTACTGGCAGAAGTAAAGCTGTGAGTACCGGGCGTGAGTCGTGCTTCGGTAGCTCAGTTGGTAGAGCACTTGCCCGCGAAAGGCAAAGGTCCCGAGTTCGAGTCTCGGTCGGGCACACAGTTTTAATCTGCCAGGAAGTTTCATATCAGCGCACACTCCGCTGCAGAGTGAAAATCTCATTCTGGAAACATCCCCCAGGCTGTGGCTAAGCCATGTCTCCGCAATATCCTTTCTTTCAGGAGTGCTAGTTCTGCAAGGTTCGCAGGAGAGCTTCTGTAAAGTTTGGAAGGTAGGAGACGAGGTACTGGCAGAAGTAAAGCTGTGAGTACCGGGCGTGAGTCGTGCTTCGGTAGCTCAGTTGGTAGAGCACTTGCCCGCGAAAGGCAAAGGTCCCGAGTTCGAGTCTCGGTCGGGCACACAGTTTTAATCTGCCAGGAAGTTTCAGTTATGACTACTTGACCAAGTAAGACAGAGTGATCCACAGACAGTGGTCCACGGATCGAACTTAGGAACCCTCTTACCAAATCCACCTAACGGCAGATAACCAGTACAACGATGGAATAATTCTGGCGCGGATGAAGTGACAGATAGCACTGCATCACCAGAACCCAGTGTTTAAAACACCATAAGCAGAAGGAGCCACTTTAACCAAGGTAAACAAAGAAAACAATTATCCATACCACAATCAAGGAAGTTGCCAAATTACTCGCCATGCCGGACAGCATTGGCAAGATGAGGAAAAGTACACTGCTGCAAATTATGGTAACCTCCAGGGCAGGCAACTGGGGCGTTAGCGGCTCAGATACCGTTGATCGCACTTCACCACTAACGACACCAAATTAAAACTAATATCAAGCAGTAGAAGGCGGCTAATAACTTCCGCCAACATTACACACTCCACTTGTTGCTGTTGGCCTCACTGACCCTGGGAACAGTAACAAGCAAACAATAGCGAGATCTCAAACAGTGGAGGTTTCACTACTGGATGAAATTCACTCAACGTCAAACATCCTGGGTTCGGTCGTCGACTACAGCCCCTCAATCCGACATTGCCTGCTCGCCACCAGCAGTCCCAGCCTGCCCTTGCGCTGCGGATCTCCTCGCTGCTCTATGCGAAGCCGAACTGCCTGACACACATGACGACCCAGAAATAGAAACGGTCGGACCAAAGGTAGTACCACTGATCTGGGTATCGATAACCGCTGCTGCTGCTGCCACTAGCGGACAAACAATACTAGCAAAACTCAGTCGCGCCATTAACACAAGAAGGAAACGAGACGCCGCTACTGCCATTACAAGACGCCAAGTTATGAACGGCAAGAATGCGGGCCGCACACGGCTCAGTGGAATAATACATTTCTTTATTTACTTGTACAGGATACTTAACTTGAATGATGTTCATTTGCTGTGGCACAAGCTCATTAGTAATAGTCCTCTTGCAGACAATATCGGTAATCTTGCTATTACAAACTTAAGTCACACTGCTGGAAAAGTACAAGTCCCGCTATGATCACTACTCTGTTGCAGCGCCTCCTACACGTTTCACGTGAAAATTCGCGAAATTACAGGCAACACAAGCATTACCGACAATCTTTCTTCCCTCACGCCATTCTCGAGTGGAACAGGGAAGGAGGGGATGAGTTAGTGCCGGTGGAGGTACCAACCGTCACATACCATTAGCTGGCTTTTCGAATATGATGTAGATGCAGACTGGGCTTCCTATATAGAAAAAAAGAGCGTATAGAATAGCAGAGACGGTCAGGAATAATGCTTAAGAGAAGTTAATTCCGTAAATGCACTTTTGGTTGACAGATAAAGATTTAAGAAATCAGTGTTCAATTAAATCTGTATTCAAATGAAGCACTTACTCCAGATAGGGATATCAGTGGTGACTTTGCTTTTGTGGTGTCACCGCCAGACACCACACTTGCTATGTGGTAGCCTTTAAATCGCCCGCGGTCCGGTAGTATACGTCGGACCCGCGTGTCGCCACTGTCAGTGATTGCAGACCGAGCGCAGCCACACGGCAGGTCTAGAGAGACTTCCTAGCACTCGCCCCAGTTGTACAGCCGACTTGCTAGCGATGGTTCACTGACAAATTACGCTCTCATTTGCCGAGACTATAGTTAGCATAGCCTTCAGCTACGTCATTTGCTACGACCTAGCAAGGCGCCATTATCATTTCCTAGTTATCTTGTGATGCATGTACTGTCAGACCGATGTTCACCAATTATGGATTAAAGTTAAGTATTCCAGCAGCTACGTACGTTATTGGCTATATTCATTACCTTGTCCTCTTCCAAACCTCACGCCAGCCTGCGTGAGCTTATACGCGTGCCTTTCGGCTATCTCCTAGTGGCTTGGCTGTCTTGCCAAGTCACAACAGCTTTTAACTGTTCCCCCTGACTTGTTTAAAAATTTTTATGGGGTATGGCACTGCATTCATTTTCCAGCAAGTCACATATGTGAAGGTAGAAGAGGGTAACGATTGTGCAATATAAGACAGATATGGAACCAGTGGTTTTTGCAAGTCTGGAAGCCTCACACACATTCATGATACGACATGCTAGACCTTATCATCGCAGGATTGAGAAATTATTTAAATTCTTGTTACAGTGAAAATATAAATCAGTTTATGTTTTTAGTACAAGGGTGAACCAGTTAGCCGCATTTCCCTCGTCTAGTCTGTTCCCTTTCAATAAATTTGAACGACTTGATTTCAGCGGGCTGGCAGTTCCCAACCATTAAAACTGCATGGCAGAATCAAAATACGGGAACAATTTGCGCCCCAGGTAGTGCCATTAAACACATTACACAGACTAGACGTGTAGGTTATTGAAATAACGTGGGCTTCGCTCTCCAGCCTCTTGTTTTCAGTTGACAGCGCTCTATGTGTAGCCAAATGATGAACAACAGTTCATTATAACTTGAACTTCAGCTCGAACCAACACAGCAGGTCCTACTTGTTGCGAGCAGCAGGTGGATTAGTGTCGGTAAGGCTGGCAGGAGGATGGCGTCCAGAGAGTTGGCGGGCTACTTGCATATTGCAGAGCGCGCTGGCGGCGTGTTTGCACTGTATTCCCCTCAGAAACGCTGGCCGGTGTTTACTTAGGAGCAGAGCGGCGCTGACTGCAAGCTGTTCACAGAGAGGCCAGCAGCACTCCGCACTGAACTCGCCGTCGCCGCACTGCCCTAATGTTCACGGCCCCGTGTGCCGCTGGTGGACTACCCCGCAGGGGCTACACAGACCAACTACAAATGGCCTCAATATTATCTCAATATGGACAACATTCTGCACTTCGGTTGCATATTTATTTCAGTCCAGCTGACCAATACGGCATTTCCCGGATACGCATTGAGGCGTAGTGCCGTCTAACGATCCTGCCTTGGAGGCGGTTAAGTAGGAGATGTGTCTCACAGCTGGATGGTGACAGATGGTGACGCGAGACTGGACGCGCACGTAGTTTATGTATCAGCCGATAGACGACAGTATTGGATAGGGGGACTGTGATTTTAGTTTCGATTGTGCCCACTAGAGTGCACTAAAGTAATAGAATGTTTTTCATAAACTCTTTAGTATTTTCATGAAGTGTTATTATGTCTTTTTGTGTATGTAAAATGTTATGTGTTTTAGCAGTATGAATGATACGTGAGTGCCGTTTAAGGGTAATACGAAGATAATTGTTTAACGAGTTATGTAGTAGGATTTAGTGTGGGAACATTTCGAAGATGTATGGATATCGACAAACGGGACTTTTGTAGAATAGATTTGTAAAGTAAGTTTATGGTAAAGGGAAAGTTAATTCAGGTATTAATAACAATAGTAAATAACTTTATGCATAAGCAAAACTTCAACGTATTAGATAATTACGTCGGTAAAAAGTGCAGTCGTTAGGTTTAATATTTTGCGATTGGTTATTGATGAAAAGCGCGGACTCACGTGGGAGAATGTTGTTTTGCTATTGGCTGTTGAATAAACTGTCGAATGGTAAAGCAATATTCTTCGCGCGCCTTTCTCTGCTGGTAGAGAAGACTTAGAGAATTCTAGAGAAGAGTGGGAGCCTAGCCATGAAACAGTTCGGACGTCTGTGGAAGTAGTTCTGATGGAAACGATAAGTTGCCCGATCTAGCAGTGTTTCATACATCAAAAGTGTGGTAAAGTGACGGCATAATTATTCCGA
Organism: Schistocerca piceifrons; assembly: GCF_021461385.2. Taxonomy (NCBI): domain Eukaryota; kingdom Metazoa; phylum Arthropoda; class Insecta; order Orthoptera; family Acrididae; genus Schistocerca; species Schistocerca piceifrons. The sequence continues at coordinate 1,222,276,781 of NC_060138.1, read as the reverse complement.
TGGGCTTGCAGAAATTTCGGAACTTTTAAGTGAATTTTGTGACGAGAAAAGACACATATTCCGCGTGGCGTATTGAGCAGGTCGGTGGCTAAAAACTGACTGCATTTGGTACCGACAGACTTAATATTTGGCGAGCATTATCAATCAAAAACAATCAGTATTTTGGTAGCTATTACGTTTTCGGGAAATGTTTCACTTTAAACTTGCTAACGTGAGTGAAGGGGATTGTGAGGGACTGTGTAAAGACTAGCACGGGCTTGGCAGTGATACTTGTTCACCTAAGTTTCAGAATATGTTAATTGAGGACAAAATTTCCAACATTTCATTTCGTGTGAAAACTTTCTCCAAAAACGTAGATTAGTGACTTTAATTGCAGCCTGGTTCACGTCGAAGTACAGTAGGTTTCGCTCGGCTTCCCTACTGATGATGTGCTGAGACAATGTTCACAGGTAGGTGCAGGTACGTCGTAAAGGGACGGAAAGAACCGCGACGCCGCAGCATATTTATAAAAGAAACAAAACCTTATACGTACTCCTGGAGTAGACTACGTGTAATATAATCCTGTGCAGTTTCTGTATGCTGCGTGCAACTACCTCGTGTATCTACAATGCGATTTTGTAAACATCGCTATGCCAGTGCCTCTACAGAGCTCCTTAGATGGCTTTTGTTTTCGTCTACACCCGTTTGCGCTTCGCGGTTGAAAGCTGTCAAAAGCGCTGCCAGGTGTTAATGATTTCCTTGAATCGACTGTAGGAGTGACTTAGTGGTAAGGAATAAATGTATTAAACGTAATTCCGAATTTTTACACGCATCTTAATGATGATGATGTCACATCTCTTGGATAATGTATCGTACATTGATACATTAGTATAGGTACGCTCAGCTGCGTATGTTCATACTGGCTGCGAAATAAATTTAGTAACAAAGACGAAATAAAGTTAAACGTCATGCATGATGATGCAGCTTTACACGTATCTCAGTGTTTATAACGGCACATCTCCTGCTCTGTACGTAAAACAATGACATAACTTCGTACGTGTATTCAACAGATACTGTCTGCAAAATGTGTTCCGAATAGCGTTATTAAAAAGAAGAAATAAATTTAGACGTCATGCGCAATGCGGCAGCATTCCACGCATTTCGGTGCTGATGACGTTATATCTCCTGAACTGCGTGCGGTACCATAATATAATTTTGTAGCTGAATTTAATGGAAGTTTTGGATACTCCAGCTTAGACCCATTAATGTAAGCCGGAACAAAATTGCAGAGCTAGTGTAAAATATTGCTAGAAAGGGTTTATAGCCGGCACTAGATGTAGTACTTTCTAAAGATTCATGACATCTAAGGAAGACACGGATTAATTCAAGTTTTTGTGTGTCCATCCCTTTGGCAGGAGGTCTTTGGGATGACTGCCGTTTACTATTGTAAGAAAATAAAACGCCTGCAGCCGTCCCTATGACATTTTTTTTATTTTGTTGTAACCAGTTTCGGTGCTTCAGTGCGCCATCTTCAGGCTGTAGTTGATGCGAAAGGTGGCCAGTATAACTGGATACGCAGATAATCTGGATACTTAGGTGTCAGCACTCTGGCGCTGGATGATTAAACTTCGCTACACTGTTTCTAAGCAGCCATTCTTGTTATCTACTCAAGTCTAACGATTTTTGATACTTGTAACACTTGAAAATGGTCTAAGGCTGAAATCTAAATTGAGGGAAAAAACCTGTTGTACAGTCAAATGGCAGTTATATATTTAAAAAAAATTATGTAATTCTCTTTTCTATTACAACAGAATTCCGATCTCGTAGCGCGGTTTTTAGCTAATGAACTTGACTTGAACGTATGTAGTTTCGTGTCCCTGTTCCTGAAAACGGGTCGACTTCCTTCATGCCAATACGTGACAGGCTGGCTACACAATGTCCAGCTTGCGTTGCCGAGAACTCATCTCTGCGGGCGTCTCTAGGCGACTTCTCTTCCCGGCAAGTGAATCCAGATCAGGTAGTGGTCGCTGGGATGTACACAATCCACACAGAGCGGTGTACTCGAGAGTGGTTAAACATAATGAAAAATAGATGGTAGACAACGACCGTGTGGCCCATATCCAAAGAACACAGATCTTGTGCTCAAAAGTGTTGCGACAACAACAGACAATAGTTCACAACCAGTTGAGGGGCGCGCAGGCGAGCCACATACGACATTCTGTCGCTAGGTGTTAGGGTACTTTTGTCGTAGCATTGTGCAACACAGCCGTGTGCCTCAGCGATTAGCTCAATTTCCACATACAGCGGCACATCGATGCACTTCCATAGCCACCTACATAACAAGAGACGGCCTCCTGGTACAATACAGACTCTCAACAACTGATTGCCTGGCCCTTGTGGTAGAACAACTCCATAGCACATATTTACATTAAAATCTCTGCAGGAAAAAAAAAATCCAGGGAAGTAACGTGAGAAGGTTAGTAAGAGTCTCCTGGTCAACTGGCTAATGAAGAATCTGTTAGATATAACACACTCAGATGGAACATACTTTAACTCTAGAATGAGATTTTCACTCAGCAGCGGAGTGTGCGCTGATATGAAATTTCGTGGCAGATTAAGCCACGTCTCCGCAATATCCTTTCTTTCAGGAGTGCTAGTTCTGCAAGGTTCGCAGGAGAGCTTCTGTAAAGTTTGGAAGGTAGGAGACGAGGTACTGGCAGAAGTGAAGCAGTGAGGACGGGTTGTGAGTCGTACTTGGGTAGCTCAGATGGTAGAGCACTTGCCCGCAATAGGCAAAGGTCCCGAGTTCGAGTCTCGGTTCGGCACACAGTTTTAATCTGACTGGAAGTTACATACTTTAACTCTATTTTGCACATGCACAGCAACAACGCTTGGAGGTTAGTGTGGACACGGAGCTACCATCATACCAAAATCGCCTTTTCTGTGTTTGGGGGGGTTATATCACCTTAGCTCAAAGGCATCAGATAATTTATTTGTTTTTGTTAAACACAACAAAAAACTCATCTCTGGGCTAGGAGTGTGCCTTCATCCAAGTGTAACCTGGCAATTGTATGTTCCTCTCTAATGTACGAGCGACTTTAATGGTGAGAAATATTTCTTCCTTTACCATTATCTTTTCGGCTAGGTAAGGATGTCACGAAAAAAGGGAACTTGTTGGAGGTGTTATTGGTTCCTAGAGGCAGATTTCAGTATCCGTATTATCTGTAGTTTGCATGATATTCACCACAAAATACGATATCAACATTGTTTGATGTATTCGGGTTACTTGTTTTCTATCTAAACCACTCAACAGCACATTTCACCTTAGATGAAAAGCTTTGTGATTTTATTATTGTGGACAAACCGCTCCTTTATACACGGATTTGGAGGTTAAGGAAACCGTTTGTTTGTGGCCTTTGCTGGTTGCATGCAAGAGCACTATTTGTGGCCACCGTTACAAGATTCTCTTCTGAGAAAAAACTTTCCTGCAATCTTTTGGCCATTTTAGCAAATGCAGTAACGGGTAGAGGGGAATTCAGAGCTGCATGTAGGGTTCTCTTCTCGCGACTTTTATCTTCTGAATCTTCTTTCTTTCCAGGAATACCAAATTCAGGACTCCCCACAACATGGTTGCCTTTACAATACATACAGATCGGGTTAGGTGAACTTGTGCTCCAATTTTCGTTTGCAGCTTGGCCACACTCTCCACGAGGTACCAGTCCGTTGTATGCTATATTGGTGGGGTGCCCATGAAGATGACAAAAAAGTAGTCTGCGTTAAGGTCCTATGGCATTAGTAACAGATGGGTGAACCCCGCTTTAATGCGCTCAGGCAGCACTGAGGAACTGAAGATAACAGTAAATGTGGCGGTATCTTCTAATCCATTCGCTTCATTTCATTTCTGACGTCTGTGACGCCTGCGTTTTTCCACTCTTCCTTCTTTTCTCTATATCCATTTACATCAATTTTACAACCATCATTGTAAAATTCACAATATTGTGTACTTCAGGAACAATTTGGTATCCCGCAAGAGTTTTCAAATTCTGTAGCAGCTCATTTTGACGTAATGTGACTGTCTCCAACATCAGTGGGCCGTTTCTCAATCGCCTAATAGAGTTTTGCGTGGATATTATTCATTTTAATCCTTTATTTACAAAGAGGGGTGACCCTTCTTCTGAGATTCCTTCCCGTCTCGCAATAATAAAAAAAACATATTTTGGGAGGCAATAATAGTGTCTGACTTATTTGAGAAGATAGGTTGAAGGAAGAAAGGCCTATATTTATAGCGTTTGTAGACCCTGGAGGAAGGCTTTGACAGTGTTGACTAGAACAAACTTTTTGAAAGATGAAGGGTAAAATACGGGACCAGGAAGATTATTTACAACATGCACAGAACCAAGACTCCAGTTGTAAGAAACGAAGAACATGAAATGGAATCCATGGTTGAGAAAGCAGTGAGAAAAAATTGTAGACTGTACCCAATGTTATTCAGTTTGTACAATGATCAAGAACTACGGGAAATCAGGGACAAATTTTAAGAGGGATTCTAAGTCCATAGCGACGAAAGAAAAACTTTGAGGCTTGGCGATGACATGACAACAAAGGATGTGGTACAGCAGTTGAACGTAATGAATATTGTCTACAAACGAGTTTGTAGACAATATCAACAAAAATAAAGCAAAGGTACAAAAATGTAGCAGCATTAAATCATGTGATGCAGAATGACTTCGATCAGGATATGACACACTAAAACTATTAGATCAGTTTTGCTGTTCGGCAGCACAAAAACTGATGTTGACCGAAACAGAAAGAGTCTAAAATGCAGACTCGTTAAAAACATCTAATATAAACGTGTTAGGAAGTCTTTTCTGAATGCATTTATAAGAAATGAAACGTGGGAGATAAGCTTCTTTGACAAGAAGAGAGTCGTTATTGAAGGATGTTGAATATTAGATGCGCTGATAGCACAAGTAATGATGAGGAACTGAATCTTATCGGGGAAAAAAGGAACGTATGGCCCTACTTGACAACCGGCCGCAGTGGTCGTGCGGTTCTGGGCGCTACAGTCTGGAACCGAGCGACCGCTACGGTCGCAGGTTCCAATCCTGCCTCGACATGGATGTGTTTGGTGTCCTTAAGTTAGTTAGGTTTAATTAGTCCTAAGTTCTAGGCGACTGATGACCTCAGAAGTTAAGTCGCATAGTGCTCAGAGCCATTTTGAGCCCTACTTGACAATGAGAACGTATCGATTCACATGACACATCATGAGGCGAGAAGGAATCTTTAGTTTGGTAACGCAGGGAAATGAGGGGTCAGATGGGAAGCGCTTAAAAATTTTAGAGGAAGACCAAAGCTTGAATGTACTAAACAGCTTCAAATGAGTGTAGGCCACAGTAGTTAGCAGGGGTTGAAGAGACATTCACAGGATAGATTAGCGTGAAGAGAGCAATAAACCAGCCTTCAGATTGACGAGAACAGGAGAAAGTGCCTTGTCACACTTAAACATTCTGTTTTGAGTTCTGTTTTGAGACGACGCTCCCAGTGTATAAAAGGAAACTCTTTCCGTTGAGTGGCTGGTGTTGCTCCCAGACGGTGCACCAATCACGATGGGAGTGTTTATCTTTAACGGTTTCACCGTGGTGTAGCCACGAGCAGCTAGGGAAGCAAGAGTCCACCCAGCCAAAGCCCCACTTGCCATTTTTCTTTTTTATTTATTCCACGGAAACAGTAACAAAAATGGCTAGCATACAATGTAATGACATAAATAAGGCGACAGATAATCACAGTCATAAATTACAGCATTCAAAGAATGAGGCATGATATGCAGTCTTTATCAGTCAACTTGACAATGTTGACTGGAATACTCTCTTTCAAATTCTAAAGGTGGCAGGGGTAAAATACAGGGAGCGAAAGGCTATTTACAACTTGTACAGAAACCAGATGGCAGTTATAAGAGTTGAGGGACATGAAAGGGAAGCAGTGGTTGGGAAGGGAGTGAGCTAGGGTTGTAGCCTCTCCCCGATGTTATTCAATCTCTATATTGAGCAAGCAGTAAAGGAAACAAAATAAAAATTTGGAGTAGGTATTAAAATCCATGGAGAAGAAATAAAAACTTTGAGGTTCGCCGATGACATTGTAATTCTGTCAGAGACAGCAAAGGACTTGGAAGAGCAGTTGAACGGAATGGATGGTGTCTTGAAGGGAGGATATAAGATGAACATCAACAAAAGCAAAACGAGGATAATGGAATGTAGTAGAGTTAAGTCGGGTGATGCTGAGGGTATTAGATTAGGACATGAGACACTTAAAGTAGTAAAGGAGTTTTGCTATTTGGGGAGCAAAATAACTGATGATGGACGAAGTAGAGAGGATATAAAATGTAGACTGGCAATGGCAAGGAAAACGTTTCTGAAGAAGAGAAATTTGTTAACATCGAGTATAGATTTAAGTGTCAGGAAGTTATTTCTGAAAGTATTTGTATGGAGTGTAGCCATGTATGGAAGTGAAACATGGACGGTAAATAGTTTGGACAAGAAGAGAATAGAAGCTTTTGAAATGTGGTGCTACAGAAGAATGCTGAAGATTAGATGGGTAGATCACATAACTAATGAGGAAGTATTGAATAGGATTGGGGAGAAGTTTGTGGCACAACTTGACCAGAAGAAGGGATCGGTTGGTAGGACATGTTCTGAGGCATGAAGGGATCACCAATTTAGTATTTGAGGGCAGCGTGGAGGGTAAAAATCATAGGGGGAGACCAAGAGGTGAATACACTAAGCAGATTCAGAAGGATGTAGGTTGCAGTAGGTACTGGGAGATGAAGAAGCTTGCACAGGATAGAGTAGCATGGAGAGCTGCATCAAACCAGTCTCAGGACTGAAGACCACAACAACAACAATCAGTAGCACTCATTTAGCTCCTCCACTGTCACCTTCAATTGGTGGCAGTTCAGCATGCTCATTTTCTTCTTCTGCAGCCTAAGGTTCCTCATCATCATTTACCAGACCCAAATTAATAATTCAGTAAATCCTTGATGTGTGTTCTTACGTGGACAGAAGAGCAGTCCCGAACAGCGACATCGCAAAATCCTTCACTGCCTTGTTATTTTTGTCAGTTGCAGCCTTCTAAACACATCCATACGGAGTTCAAAATCTTTCTTTATAGCAGACGCCAGATGTTTGCCGTCATATTCTTGTATCTGCTGTACTACTGATTTAATTTTCATGTGTGACTTGCAGGTGAGGTTAGGGTCGGGAACGTGACACAACCCATCCCCTCTTCACGAGGAATCCAGTTCCTAACCTATACCCATTCTGTTGAAGACAATTCGGAGCATGTTACCACATTTCTTTATTGTGATCCTGATACTTAAGTGTTTTCTCGAATTCATTTCCCATATACATCTTGTATTCAATATGTTCATCACTCCCAATATTGTTAAACATGTAACTTGTATATTTGCTCATTAACGAAATCACTGCGTTATTTTTTGCCTGAGGGTAGTATCTTTCTTCTGGTATGAAGAAAATGTTAGTCGGTACATTGTTTGCTGAAGTTGTTGTTATTTGAGCAATTTTCTTTCTGGTCCACCTCCAGTTGATAATCCGATCTCCACATATGTAACGATGAGGCACACTATCAACGAGGTTGCATTTGCTGCAGAGGTTAGCGCCACTTAAACCGATGGCAGAGAGACGCTCATTAGTGCTGATGATGTTATTGACTACCTTGTACTGCGATGTTCTCACGTCAGACGAAAGAACATCACTACTGATGTTTTCCCAGACCACATTCCATGCTATTCCAGCATATTTAGCTTATATGTGGGTAATAATTACACAAATAAAGTGCGGAAGGTTCCCCAGAGGTCGCCCGTTAGCAAATGTTATGTCTCAACAGTCATCCGTTGCGCAGTATACCATGACCTCTCTCCCTCTCTCTCTCTCTCTCACTCTCTCTATGTTATTATTATTATTATTACTAACAGAGGAATTTGGTGTTGGTCAGATATTTATTTACCGCTGTGAATACCACACAGCGTCTGAACTATGTGTTGTACAAATATATGTGTAGGTACATTCAGCGGCATATGCGAATTCTGTCTGCACAATGTATTGCGAATGGAGTTAGTAACAGTAGAAGTAATAAATTTAAACGTCATTCAAGATGTGGTAGTTTTTCATGGTTGTCATTGTTTATGACGTCATATGCCCTGAACTATGTGTAGTACAACGTCATGTATTATAGGTGCAATCAGAGACATTTGTGGGTGGTGTGCAAAATTTATTGCAAACAGAGTTAGTAGCGAAGAAGTAAGAAATTTAAACGTCATAACGATGCGACAGTTTTTCAAACATCTCATTGTTTATGATGTCATGTATTCTGAACTGTGTCGTACAATGATATAATGTTGCAGTTACTTTCAGTGGTATACGTACATTCTGTCTGCAAAATGTGACACGAATTCTGTGAGTAGTATAGAAGTAGTAAATCATAATGTCATGTCTCATGCGATACTTTTACTGCTTCACTAATACACTAATACACTGTACACACATTGTTTTCGATTTATATTCAGCCACTCTATCACTTTCACTACTCACACTTCACTGTTTGTTGTTATGCACTCACTGCCCTACTTTTAGGTTTCTCCCTTCGTCAATGGCAAGAAAAATGACGTTCTAACCCGCGACGGGTCTGCCTTATATACTCCTACCAATGGGTAGCTCAACCAGTGGCAAGTTTCAGAACGTACCAAAAAGGGTTCGAATGGTCCACAATGTTCCAGAATATTCCACTACATTCTACAATATTCTTTAATGTTACACAATAATCTGTGATGTTCAAGGATGTTGCCGAACATTCTGGAACCTTCCCCAATGTTCCAGACTATTCCCGAATATTACAAAACATCCCGGATAATTGTGGAACATTCTGAAACGTTCTGGAATGTTGTGGAATGCTCTAGAATACTCTCGAATTTTCTGGAATGTTCTAGAGTACTCTCAAATGTTCTGGAATGTTTCAGAAATTTATATAGGGCGAAAATTCACAGACATATCTTCAAAAGCATGCCCCTCAGGAAAAACGGGAATCTTCTTCACGGATGGGGCACGGAGATCTATCACGCCATATAACTCACTTGATTATACCAGCATTCGTTTATGAGATTTAGAGGAACGAACGTTGCTTGTTTACTTTTACAATATACACTGTGTATTAGCATCCTCGAGATTCATGCGATTAAGTGAGGGACAATAATTCTCCGGCGCCCTGCTCGGTGTCTGAAGCATGTCTAGAGCTTACGGTCGCAGAGAGTAGGTAGCGCTCGCCAAGGCTCAGTTCTAGAAACACTGGTTCGCCAAGCCCATACCCACCAAACGAACACTTAGCTCACTGAGGCGTTCGCCATTTAGAGCAACCCAGTGACATGCGTGGCTTTCAAGCGCGTATTTTAAGTCTTGATTGCATTAATTTTTTAACGAGCCGTTTCACTTCACCATGAATCATCCATATATTTGAATTTATCAGTCTCAAGACTTACCCATTCAACTATTAAGAAGTTTACATGCTCTACAGCTTGTATCTCGTGTGTCTGTACTTCGTAGGTTGTGCACCATGTTGGATCTAGAAACAACAGGATGTGATATTTGCATAACGAAAGTTATTTTGACTTTCTTGTGCTATGAATCTGTCTTTCCGACCACGCTCTTTCCGATTACTTCACTGCATATGTTTTGATTCAGTGTTCTTCCCTTTGATTCCATACCCAAGTGAGATATCCTCATCAACATCTACGTCATTGCAGTGCAGCTCAGAGCTAAGTGCCTGGCAGTTGTTCAAGCTATTTCTCTGCCGTCCCTCTCCCATAGAGTGCGAGAAAAAAAAACGAACAATTACATACACACGCGCTAGCTCTGATAGCTCCAATTTTATTACGATGATCATTCTTCCCTTTGTAGGTGGCGCCAACAAAACACACTACTGTTCATTAAAATTGCTTCACCACGAAGATGACCTGCTACAGATGCGAAATTTATCCGACAGGAAGAAGCTGCCGTGATAAGCAAATGATTAGCTTTTCAGAGCATTCACACAAGGCTGGTGCCGGTGGCGACACCTACAACGTGCTGACATGAGGAAAGTTTCCAACCGATTTCTCATGCAAAAACAGCAGTTGACAGGTGTTTCCTGGTGGAACGTTGTTCTGATGCCTCGTGTAAGGAGGAGAAATACGTTTCATCAGGTTTCCGACTTTGATAAAGGTCCCATTGTAGCCTATCGCGATTGCGGTTTATCGTATCGCGACATAGCTGCTCGCGCTGGTCGAGATCCAATGACTGTTAGTAGAACATAGAATATGGAACCGGTGCGCTCAGAAGGGTAATACGGAACGCCGTGCTGGATCCCAACGGCCTCTTATCAATAGCAGTCGGGATGACAGGCATCTTACTCGCATGGCTGAAAAGGATAGTGCAGCCACGTCTCGATCCCTGAGTCAACAGATGGGGACGTTTGCAAGACAACAACCATCTGCACGAACAGATCGACGACGTTTGCAGCAGCATGGACTATCAGCTCGGAGATCACAGCTGCGGTTACCCTTGACGCTGCATCACAGACAGGAGCGCTTGCGGCGGTGTACTCAACGACGAACCTGGGTACGCGAATGGTAAAACGTCATTTTTTGTATGAATCCAGGTTCTGTTTACAGCATTATGATGGTCGCATCCGTGTTTGGCGACATCGCGGTGAACGCACATTGGAAGTGTGTATTCGTCATCGCTATACTGGCGTATCACCTGGCGTGATGGTACGGGGTGCTATTGGTTACACGTCTTGTTCGCATTGACGGCACTTTGAACAGTGGACGTTACATTTCAGATGTGTTACGACCCGTGGCTCTACCCTTCATTCGATCTCTGCGAAACCCTACATTTCAGCAGGATAATGCACGAACGCATGTTGCAGGTCCTGTACGGGCCTTTCTGGACACAGAAAATGTTGCCGGCCGAAGTGGCCGTGCGGTTAAAGGCGCTGCAGTCTGGAACCGCAAGACCGCTACGGTCGCAGGTTCGAATCCTGCCTCGGGCATGGATGTTTGTGATGTCCTTAGGTTAGTTAGGTTTAACTAGTTCTAAGTTCTAGGGGACTAATGACCTCAGCAGTTGAGTCCCATAGTGCTCAGAGCCATTTGAACCATTTGAACAGAAAATGTTCGACTGCTGCCCTGGCCAGCATATTCTCCAGATCTCTCACCAATTCTAAACGTCTGGTCAATGGTGGCTGAGCAACTGGCTCCTCACAACACGCCAGTCACTACTCATGATGAACTGTGGTATCGTGTTGAAGCTGCATGGGCAGCTGTACCTATACACGCCATCCAAGCTCAATGCCCAGGCGTATCAAGACCGTTATTACGGTCAGAGGTGGTTGTTCTGGGTACTGATTTCTCAGGATCTATGCACCCAAATTTCGTGAAAATGTAATCACATGTCATTTCTAGTGAAATATATTTGTCCAATGAATACCCGTTTATCATCTACATTTCTTCTTGGCGTAGCGGTTGTAATGGCCAGTAGTATAGTTTTACACACTGAGGAGAAAATTTGAGACTGAAATTTCATATCAAGATCCTGCCATAAAGTAAAACGTCTTTCCTTTTATGTTTGCCACTCCAATTGTCGTATCATATCCGTGGCACTCTCCCCTATATGGCGACAGAACAAATCCAGCTGCCTTCTCTGAACTTTGTCCTTGTTCTCGATAGTCCTGTGCAGTTTCTACATGTTCTGCCAATAAATCGAGGTCTTTTTTACCGACAACATTTTCGTTTGCAGTTCCAATTCAAGTTACTCCTTGCCATACTCCAGTCTAGTTACTAAAATATCGGCGTTTTCTTATGTCATCGATCTATTGAATTATCCCTTTGTGATGATCTCAACCCACAGGAAAAATAATTATCAAAATCTGAACTGTGAAGTCATCCAAAATTCTAGTTGGAAAACCACACTCTTTGTTATACTTCTCAATTTTTCACGATCCCACTTTCTTTATGAACTGAAAACTCTAACATTCACGAGAAACTGCTCTCAAATTAGCCTGAACCGACAAAATTGTGTATATATTCTCTGAAACTTCAAAGGAATTAGAAAAAAGTGACAAAATTTCATGAATCGCACACAATACTGTTAACAATCGCATGAACACTGCGGGGTTTCACCATACAGCTACCCACTTTTAAGTATAACCAGTGTCTCTCAATACTACGACTCGTAGCAATACAATATCAAAAAACTTTTATTAATGGGTAAAGAGTCACTACGTGATTTGACAGCTGACATTTATAATTCCCGCTCACGTCAGGAAAAGCACCAATACGGGAATAGCAGCTTTTACATTATTGGTCAGAACGCAAGCAATTATGGCAGTCGCCGTAATTTTCGCGCGAAGCCATATTTCGCGACAAAAACTCTTATTACTTACTGTCATATATCTAGTCTAACAATACATAAAACTACATAAAATAATTACAATAATTTTGACATGCAAGAAGAATTAGTCCTAATGAGAGGAAGAAGTTTATATTTACTGGTGCCTAACGCAACTTTTGTTGCATACGAAGCGTTGCGTTAGGCAGCACGATGTCGGCGGGTTACGATGATGAGAGCAGGATACAGACAGTTCCGCTGGTTAATCGTCTCAGGCGAAACGCAAATAAAGTTCCGGCACAGCTGTATCATTAACCCCGTGGTGATTAACAAACCACAAGACGCCAGTATACTAACGTTGTTGACATGTCCTCTCTTTCAAAGTACATGACGTAGACATCGCTCGTTTTTACACTTTATGCATTGTTCGTGACGCTATCGCCCATAATTACACGGTTCGTCACATTCATATAGTCTTAGTCACAAATACACAGTTCATAGAATTGTTCATGTATATGAAGCACACCGTAAATAATGTCCACTCTGTTCTCGCATTTCAAACTTCGACAACGTCACTGAAAGCCATTTATATTGCACAGTTAATTTGTCTTCACTTTCACGGCTTGTTAGAATGTGATATACAACGGTTCCACCACCCAAAACCAATACCAGCAAAGGTCATTCGAATAAAGGCACAGTTCGTGTCGGCCACAAGAAAGTAATGTTAGCGGCACTTTTACAGTCCGGTTTATTTGCTCTTAAAGTTCGCTGGCGATGGCATTACATGCCGCAGTGGTAGAGAGAATTAAAAATCTGACAGTTCGGTATCACTGTCCATACAATTACGTATGCTTTTCATGGAACACAGTACTATTTTTCCCGCGCACGCTTCACAGACACGCCATCCACCATCCCCTCTACTACGCAACAACCTTTCAACTCTCGATATCACTATCGCTGTCCCCTGTCTATAGATGTTATATCGTTTTCGTAAATTACATAAACCTTTATAAATGTTATTGACTGCATTTTTCACAATTAATAATATTCCAAAAGAGAACTTTAGAAACTTTACCACATGTACAAAGCAAGAAATATATTTATCCATTGGCAAACGAAATAATCACAATTACATCTTTACATTTAAAAACCACAGTAGATTGTTACATAATCACAATTAGAAATGCCCATATGAACAAAAGAAAAAGATAGAAATCTAAAGAAAATCACGAAAAAAAAATTATATGCGTAACTAGCAATGCCTTCACATATGCCCCCCATTTTATCATGAGATGTTCACAGGAACTTTTCAAGATAAAATGTCATTGACTCATGTGAGACAACCAACATCATAAAGCTAGGTCATGAAATGGGTATATATATTGCCCTAAGGTATTCAAACTTCTATTCAGACTATTTGACATGAATAATTGGATACATCATATAACAGTACAAATAAACAATGAAACAGCATTTTACACAATTCTTTGAGAATGCTGACATAAAGCAAGCAAATCAAATTAACAAATGAATATTTCATATAGTAAAGACTAAAACTAAGTCAGGTGTTAGTTACAGCACAAACAGAATTCTAGGATGAACAAATAATTACAGTAAACCTATACAATGCTGCTGCAGACAAATCTTGCTAGATTCTTGATAGTTGTATTTACTACTTATCATCACACACACTGGAGTGTCTTTGGAAGAATTTGTAAGCAAAGGCACAGTCTACTATAACAACTCGCATTTCATTGCTTGAATCTGATAACTACTTGACTCCTCACATCATCAAACATGTAAAAAAAAAACTATCTGGTTTCAAAAAGAAATTTATATAATGGTATACAAGAAATTATCCTTAAACCACTTCTTATTTACAGTTCATAATCAAATCTTTACACTGTTTACACTGAAATTTATTTCCTCTGAAAACTGCAAGTGGGCAAATGTATTAGTGTGTTGTTCTTGCCTTATATGGATTTAAATCAACCACATTCTTAAGGGCAAATTTCTTCTTGGACTTGGGGTAAATCAGATAGAATGCATTCGGGTGGGGTATACCAGCCACCTCAAATGGTCCTTTGTATACATCAAAAAATTTAGAAATCTCACTATTTATCTCTTTTGACTTCTCATATGTCTTGACCAAAACCAAATTTCTTATCCTTATATCAATACCCTTCACTTTATCATCATGTTTTTTTTTTCCTTTCCAACAGTTTCTTCTCTACCAGTTCTCTTACCCTTTTCTTCTTTTCACCCCAACTCAATTCCTCCTTGGCAGAGAAATGTAAATTTTCCTCCACCAGACTTTTTTGTCTCTCACCTTTCATAATCTCCTGAGGAGTAAACCCCGTTACCTAATGAACAACAGTATTCATTACGTCCTCAATGTCTTCTATTATGTCTCCCCATGAACTGTGGTTATTGCTACAATAAGTACGGCAGAATCTGCCAATCTCCCTCATATAACGTTCTACTGGATTCCCTTGCGGATGATACGTTGATGTGTAAATTACTGTAACTCCTTGATTGGTAAGGCCTTCTTTCCACTTATTACATGCAAACTGTGACCCATTGTCGGATAATATGGCCTTAGGCTTCCCTAACTTCACAAAATAATCACCTTCCAATTTACTCAAAACGGCTTTTCCAGTAGCTCTACGTAGCGGATAAAGTTTTATAAATTTAGAAAACACCTCCAAAACTACAAAAATGTTTGCAAAACCTCCCTTGGTTTTTGGTAACTTACCATAAAGATCCACCGATAACAGTTCCATTACATCATTCGGTTTAATATTTTGCATAGGGAGCCTACATGTTTGGTTAGTGACTTTGGCTCTTTGACATTTGTCACATGCCTTAATACGGTTATTCACTCTCTTTACCATGTTGTCAAACAGTACACATTCCCTCAATTTCTGTATACACTTCTTAGCACCAACATGTCCAAAACGCAAATAAATATAGTCTATTATCTCATCTATATATCCACGGGGCCAACATACTTTCCAATCTTCTGAATTTTCATCAGTTCGTCTAAACAACACTCCATCATGAATTTTGTAATACTTTGACAACTTATTGTTACTATCTTTCCTTTCCAGTTCACGTTTCACCATTTTCCACACTTCATCCTGATTCTGATACCTTCTAATGTTTTTGCAAACACCTTCAATGTTCTTTTCTCCTTGAACACCTTTTATATAAAACAACTTTACATATTAAGGAATATTCCAGTTAAACTCTCAGCGGTAGAAATGAAACGCTCTTAAGTCAGAGTACTATGCCACACAGATCTAAGTCCGTCCAGGTAAACAGCAGTAGCATTCGCGATTCACTTGTAGAAGCAAAATCGGATAACAGTAACTAAGATAGGTTCCCCCGCTGGCAACGTTATATTTACTTGGCCGCTATGGAAGCTCACGTGACCGACCTGCATTATCCTCTAATCATCCTGCCGCGCCAGACATAGACGGTACCCGTATCTAGCACTTACAAGTCCGGTAGCGCAGAAGATATTTGCTCCTGGATAAGCCTCACAATCCATTATCCGATTTCTAAATCTGTGCCTCATCATGTTGTAATCCATTCAAGTACGATATCGAGCAGCGTGCTACGGCTTAAGTCGAGGCAGACTAGACTGAGTACATTTCAGAGGTGAACATTAATAACAAAACTCAGCTCTAGGTCTGTAGCACACATGAAAGACCGAGGATTAGTACGATAGGACCACCAGCAAGCGTGTGTACAACTTTTTCTGAAGTGCTAAACACAGCAAACGAATGCACGTAAGTGACCCTACCAAGGTATTTTACACATTATTGCTGGACATGGTCTTTACCCCATCCACTTACATAGGAATATGGGCAACACTCTCCGCAACTGCAGAGAAATAGGAACGCCTAAATTACACCAACTAGAAAGGGAATAATATGAACTTAGACACAATATTGGTCAAGACACCGAAGAATGTAGGTTATTTTTCTCCGCTGCCAATGGAAAATCAAGAGCAATGCAGTATGAGTTTTACCATAGAGATCATAGGGGTATTGATGATAAACTACTGTGTGGTCACCAAACTGGTCAAGATCAAAGATGTTTCGACAATATAGGAACAATGTGAACAGCAGCAGAAGCAGAGTAACCTCGAGAAGGATTTTAATAATGGAATAGTGAGGAGGAAAGCACATCAGACATTCCAAGTTTGGAAGGAGATGAATCGGAATGGGATTTTTTAAAATGCACAAAGAATTTGTCATATGAAACCAAATGGTAAACTGAAGGCTGCCGAGCACTGCAGGATCATTTGTCAGTAGTTAAATATTGGGATAAAGTCAGATATAGAGAATTTCAGGGTCAACAATCTTGAGCGGTTCCAAGATTGCTGATTACCGTTGTAGCGAATAGGGACAGAGGCTCTTTTGGTGGTGGAATTCTCTTTCACATTTACTTGACTCTTCTCACTTTCTTCCATTTCTGTATTTTTTAACTTATAAGGCTGTAGAATTTTGCTGTAGTTGATTACCATGACATATTCAGTATCATAATGAAATAAATATACAGGGTGAAAAGTATTTAAACCGACAAATTGTGGGAGGTTGTAGGGGACATCAAAACAAATATTTTTCCCTAATGTTTTTTTCTACGAGGATTATTTAAGCCGTTGGAGGCCGTATTACGCTCTTCCGTTGACAGAGGCCGTATTACGATCTTCAGTAGTTAGAGGGTGTATTACGCTCTTCAGTTGTAGGCAACTGCTGTCCATCAGTGTAGTAGTTCTTTGTCTCTGTTCACTAATGGGGCGATACACCTGGAGTGAGTACACTGATATGGTTGGTGCGTACTACATAGCGCACCACAACGGACGAGCTGCACAGAGGGTTTATCAACAACAATATCCTAATCGCCGTATCCCGCATCACACGACCTTTGATGCTGTGTACCAACGTCTGAGTGAGACCAGGTCATTTAGCAGATTGCCTGGACAGGGACGCCGTCGCACGGTAAGAACGCTGCAATTTGAGGAAGCTGTCTTGCAGCATGTGGAGCAGGATCCTTCAATCAGCACCCGTGCAATTGCACGTCACCTGGGGACGAATGTAAGAACAGTCCTTCGAGAGCAATTGTTACGTCCAGTTCATTTACAACATGTCCACAACCTGAAACCAGTTGATTATCCACCCAGAGCACAGTTTTCGCAGTGGTACCTGGAACAGTGTGAAATGCATCCTACATTTCCCTCCTCTGTGTTGTTTATCGGTGAAGCAACATTAGGGCGTGATGGAGTCTTCAACATGAACAATTCGCATGTTTGGAGTGAGGATAACCCACATGCCACAGTTACTAGTGCTCATCAAGTGCGGTTCTTCGTTAATGTGTGGGTCGGTGTTGTTGGAGACTGTTTAATTGGGCCGTATCTGCTACCTAGTTGTTGTGTCTTGGTCATAAAAAAATGGAAAAATGTTTGTTGGTTTAATTAATTTGCCGCCAGAGGCATCTTCCTCTACCGGTTTAAATACTCCTCATAGGAGACATTAGGGAAAAATATTTGTTTTGATGTCCCCTACACCTCCCAGAGTTTGTCGGTTTAAATACTTTTCACCCTGTAGAATGTGTAACACGTAACAACCTGCCTTAGAACCACAAAACAGCGGAATCAGATTTAGAAATCATAAATAAATAAAACCCCAGTTCGTATATTCCCGTGTCTCCTAGAGTTTCCGAGGTATAAATCCTCCTCTCGTCATTTTTCGAAAAATATGTTGCCAATTACTTCTGTTGTAGGGGCATACGTCTAGCATCTTGGCTGTACCTTTACATAACACAAAATCTTTCTCCGTGTCATTCTCCATCTCAGCCATACGACTATAGAACGCGCTCCCCTGTGATCTGCGTCTTATCCAGAACCACTCAAGATTCAAGAGGGAACTCAAAACTTACATATTAGGGACGGTATAGCCACCATTGTTGTGCCCCTCTCATCTCTTTCTTTCTCCTCTCCATCACAGCTTCGAATTTTACCATTCTATTTCTCTTCCTCTAACCTATCTACCTCTTCTATATCTCTTTCACCCCATTCTATCGTCTTATGTCTCTGCTCAATGAGAATAACTCACAAGCTGCAAGAACATAACGAGAAAATTCCCAACTAACGATAGGACTGACATTCACAAAAGAAAAGTATGTTTACTTTCATATACATAGTCATTACTACTATTATTATTATTATTATCATTATTAGACTTGATTGTTGTAATTATTTTTTATTGTTATTATTATCATTGTACTACTGTTATAATCACTATTTTTTTTTCTTTAACATCAATACTGTACAATACGTTATATGTCCTTAATGTTCTGTAGAAACTGTAACTCGTTCAATCTGAGTATGCCTGGTTAGGTGTAAGAGAGGGCCTGAAGGCCCTAATCTTGGCAGGTAAAATAAATGCATAAATAAATAAACAAAGGCAGTAATTTTTCCTTCCTTCAATAAACGAATAGAACGCAACAGAAGAGAAGGAAGTACGCTCGGTACATGAACTGTACAGTCACTTTCGGGGTATGTATGTAGATGCAGACGTAGGACGGGTGCACTGCTGGCGTTCCCTGTCTGCGTACATCCCCCCCCCCCCCCGCCCCCTTACGTCTGCAGAGGACAGCCAGAGCGGCAAATGGCCTCCGGCTGACGGCAAACACTTGCTGGGGCAGCGGCGGCCGCGCGGAAAATAACCCCAGCCGGCAGCTGGCAGCGCAAACGGCCGCCAGCCTGCAACGGCGCGCCAGCACAGACAATGCGGCTCGCCCACTGTAGCTAAACCACGTCCACGTCCTGTTGCCCGAGGGATAACTCGGCCGGGCTTTCCCATTCCGAGAGACCCCTAACATTTGTACAGTTAGCGTAAGACGCAGAGTCTCGAGTATCACAAACTGCTCCATTTTACACTCTCATTTACCATCAATATTTCTGCCTGATACCACGTGACAGTCACAATTTAGGAAAACGTGTGTACACATTAACACACAGGCTACACTTGACGGCAACGTCAAAAACGTCACCACTAGCAATTTCACCAAATTTCACAGCTTGTTCGTCACCCTCATGCTCAACATCAGATGAAGCTGCTCAGTGACCGCATTAACATAAGAAATACTAAGGCAACCACTCGGGTATTACTAAAATGTGGACAAGTTACTTACTTTACCTTAAAATTAGGGAAGAGACAATACAAAAAATGGTTCAAATGGCTCTGAGCACTATGGGACTCAACTGCTGAGGTCATTAGTCCCCTAGAACTTAGAACTAGTTAAACCTAACTAACCTAAGGACATCACAAACATCCATTCCCGAGGCAGGATTCGAACCTGCGACCGTAGCGGTATTGCGGTTCCAGACTGCAGCGCCTTTAACCGCACGGCCACTTCAACCGGCGACCCAATACAGAACATGTGTTCTCTAGAAAACAAAATTCTACAGATTGATCAATGTGAACCTAATAGTGGAAGTACAGGTAGATCGAGACAGGAGATGACAGCTCCCTTCAGCAAAAGATAGCTAGTTGTATGTGTGAGTGTACGAAATAGGTTCGTATATTTGAAACTCTTGAATAGAGCACTAAACAGAAATATAAACATGGAACGAAAGAAAAACAGAAAGAAGATGGAAACATTTTAAAAATGGTGTTATAGTAGAATGTTAAAAATAATTGAGCAGAGGCCAATATATACGATAATGTTGAAATCAGAGGCCAATATATCAAGAGGTATTAGACGGAAACAACCATGTTAGCTGCATATAGCATATGTTTCCAGTGAAAACTTCATAACAGATATAGAAACGAGTTGACTGATGATGTGTCCCACTCATTACACAGACACACGACTTAGTAAACTCACAACAGACGGACAAACAGGTTAGTGAGAGATCTGCTTATTCGTCCAGGAATTGTGAGTCATAGAGAAGAAAAATGTTGGAAGTAGACAAAGATAATAATATTTAAAACATAATGTGGAGTACGCCAGCTTTAATAGATACATACTGTTGTGTACATAGTTCCGCGTAGTGAGCGCGTACACAACTTTCCCTCCAGAGCGCGCCCCGCTATGCACAACAGCGCAGGCGCAGCGCTCGTCCGTCTCCGCACTACGAGATGGCGCTGCCTTAGAGACGGACCAAATCCTGCTCCCGCTGATCCGTGTATTAATATGTAACACAGATAGTCTGCATTTGTTTGTACCAGTCTATAGACAAGTTTCATTCTGCGCCTAATAAGATCATCATATTCCTGTACGTAGCCATGAAGAGAAATGTAGAGACACAAGTATCAGAGATGTGAGAATAAGATTAACGTACCAAGACCCAAAGGAGCTTCAGATTGTCAATTGTAAATAGCATCTAGAACCAAGTTAAGTTATTTTTATGCTTGTTATTATTTTAATAAATGTATGTGAAAATTAATCAAGTTCAGTTTAATGTTGGTCACCGTCAATCTGCAACTCTAAGTGTGGAAGTGGCATTTCTATCGTCTGACCTAACGGCAGAAGATAAACACGCCACGATAAGACCACGAGACATATTGCTGACACTCGCCTACTTCGTTAGAGCGACAAGTCAAATAACCTGATGGTGTGTGTACTGAAGGTCTTACAGTACGCACACCACACATACAAAACAATACTATCGTTACGGACGAAAATGGAAGCAAAATAGAAACCAGTTCTTTTGTAGCGGATGCAGAGATAAAGAGCTACATATCTACAAATCTTAAGATCATTCAGATTCAAATTGACCTTCTCTATGTGAACTGCTGGTGCTAATCGACTTTATTTTGTCTCCGCCAGAATTACCTCCATTTCATTTCTACAAACAATAACGTCTCCACACGCTGGCAGTGTTTAGATTTCTCCAAGACTTGGGCTATAAAGATAGGGCGAGTCTTGGCGGGAGAGTATCTCGGTTCTCACGCCCACTCAGAGAGGCCCTGGGCGGATATACGGCTCTGGAGGGAAACCGGCGCTGCAGGCGCCTTCGGGTGTTGGAGTTCCGGGGCGGGAGAAGTCTGCGGAGGCAGTAAATCCCAGGCGGCGCTGCGCACGCACTTAGGACGGATAAGGGTGGACGACAGGCCGTGGCTGGCACTGGCGACCGTGCCGGGACTGCCCGGCGGCGAGAGGGAGCCAGAATGAGATAAAGCAGTAGGTAGACACGTCTGCCTACGAAAACTGATGTAACACAATAAATGCGCTACATTGGAAGGAAAAAAGAAAATTAAATTTTCGTCACTTTAACATTTGCTATGAAACAAATTACTTCCAACATATGCTGGTAAGTACATCATAGCTGTTACTACTTTAGGTGTTCGAATTGTTCAGATGAACAGAGATTTGCTCCTTCTACTCTCTATTCCTCTCGAAGGGTCTTTGAACGCACACCCAAATGTTGTTGTATTTTTCTCTGTTCTGTGAGGTAGATTAGTGACGTGATGTCAGCTTCATTGGTCTCAAAGTCTGTCCGTTGTGTCGTCTGGGCCAACAAGGTGCTGACTGCAAAACATGGCACTGGGATACAAAATCTTTAGCAGCATTATGCTTATGGTGAAATGGCTTTCAGCCTATTCCTAGTGTGACCCGACGAGAATCTACCAGGGCTTGCTGAAGAGCAGTGCGATTATTTTACGTGAAAACTCTTAAGGATTTATAAATAAAACAAACATTCTTGATGTTGCACATCTCCCTTCTTCGTTTCTACATATTTGCAACCTTCTGCCGATAAAGGGTTCAACTGTAGCGTGTAACATGGCAGTGTGTACTGTATCTAGGTCGGTGCATGAGAAACAGTGTGCTGTAACCAAGTTTCTAATTCAAAGAGCTCGTTCACACACGTAGCATGCTTTCCTTCAGCATGACAATGCACGCACGAGAACTGTGACATCTGCAACGATCTGAAGAATTGGGTTCACCGTCACTGATCATCCTCCATACAGTCCCGACTTCTCCCCATCCGATATTCAGCTGTTTCCAAAACTTAAAGAACACTGTCGAATACTTCACTTTGATAGGGATGAGTCGGTGCATGCGGAAGTGATGTCGTGGCTCTGGCAACTAAGTCAGACATTCGATTGTCAGGGCATCAACAAAATGGTCCCTAGTTGGCATTAATGTGTTCCTTGACAGGATGACTACATTGAGAAATAAATATGTAGAGATAAAGAATAAATATTCAAAATGTTAATGTTTGCTTTATTAAGAAGATTGAATTAAGTTCTAAATTTACATCATTTCGACAACAAAAGAAAGTAAGTAAGCAAATGAGCTACATTAATAACACGTTTTCTGACTCAAAATTTCAAAACAATAAGGAATAAAAGATTTATCAAATGTTTTGTGATATGAATCGTCAAGAAGTAAGAAATACACACTTCAAAAAAAGTTTTGCAGCACCCTGGTTCCAAGAACTCCTGAAGATGATGTTGACTGTGGATATTGTATCAAAGTCACAGTCCCTTTGACTGTTCAGAGATGTAACTAAACTCATCCAAAGATGTAAACAACCATGCACGAGCAGCGCCTATTGCACAGATGGGCGTCCGACAGTCGATCCCGATCAGGTCCAGTCATCACACCAGGAAGGAGGTACACGGGTCCTGTTGTCTGTAGTTCAACCATGCCTAGACGGTCAAAGCTGCGATTCGATGTCGTCTGCATTGTTACTTTGTGACAGCAAGGGCCCCCAACAAGGGAAGTGTCCAGACATCTCGGAGTGAACCAAAGCGATGTTGTTCGAACGTGGGGGAGATACAGAGAGTCAGGAACTGTGGATGACATGCCTTGCTCAGGCCGCCAAAGCGCTACTACTGCAGTGGATGACCGCTACCTACGGATTATGGCTCAGAGGAACACTGAGCAACGCCACCATGTTGAATAATGCTTTTCGTGCAGCCACAGGACGTCGTGTTATGACAAACTGTGCGCAATAGGCTACACCACGCGCGACTGCACTCCCGACGTCCATGGCGAGATCCATCTTTGCAAGCACGACACTATGCAGCAACGGTACAGATGAGCCCAACAACATGCCAAATGGACCGCTCAGGACTGGAATCACGTTTCCTTCACCGATGAATATCTCATATACCCTCAACCAGACAATCGTCGGACATGTGTTTGGAGGCAACCCAGTCAGGATGAACGCCTTAGACACTCTGACCAGCGAGTGCAGCAAGGTGGAGGTTCTCCGGTGTTTTGGGGTGGCAGTTGGCAGGAAGGCAGCTAGGAAGAGGAGGTAATCAGACAGTTATACTTTGCATATATGCAATAGATTTGACCAACTATCAGAACAGAGTGGAGAGGAGCCTCGCGTAGCTGTAGATGTAGGGAACATGAAGCAGTCCTCAGCAATTAGGAGGCCTAGGATAGTTGCAAAGTCTAACAGAAAGAAGTAGGTTCAGCTGATAGGTAGTTCTCACGGTAGCGGTGTGGTCCAGCAGTTGCTGGAAGTGTTGGGGTGTGAGTACCAGGTCACCAGCATTGTGAAGCCCAGTGCAGGGTTGGCTCAAGTGACTGACAGCAAGGAGGATCAGGTAGTGATAGTGGGAGGAGCAGGGGTCTTGACAGGGGTGGGGAATATGATGTCGGTGGTGACCTGGTAAAGATAGGTGTTGAAACTGGTGGCACAAATGTGCATTTCGTGCAACTGTTTCAGCGTAATGATCGGCCTCACATTAATGCGGCTGTTAGGCGCGTTAACATAGGGCTGGGGAGGGCGCTGACGTCAGAGGGCATGGGTCACATCTCAGTGGTGCGAGTTGGGTCTATCAGTAGATCGAGTTTCACTAGCATGGTCTACACCTCAATAGATATGGGAAGGGGAGGTTGGCTACGCTTATAGGTGACAGTGTAGTGGGTGGTGAGGTGGTGGTGGTGGGGTCACTCATGAAAAAATTCCTGTAGTAGTTGATGTTAGAGCTACACCTTTTTTAGACTGAAGTCAGCTGATAGGTATACCTGCTTAAAGGAAGTCCCTCTAACTAAGGATTCAAGTTCCGAGGATGTAATGTTTCCAAGTAGAGAAGTAATTAGCATATTTCATCAAAATGTAAGAGGTATGAGAGATAACGTTAGTGAACTGCTCATAGATGTTGACTCTGAGATTATTGGTGTACTGGAGCACCACTTAAATAATTTGGCAATAGAGAGGCTTCTTTTACCAGGATATAGATTATCTCCTTGAGGCGTGGGGGAGTGGCTATGTACTTAAAAACAGTATTCCATTTTAGTTCATTGACGTATCATAACACTGCACTGAACAGATATTTGAAGGTTTTGCAGGGGCAGTTGAATTTAGTGAAGCTAAGCTTCTAATTCTTGTTGTTTGTAGGTCCCCTAACTTCAACTTCAGAGTATTTCTGCTCAAGCTAGAGAGAGTTCTTGATTCACTTTGCAGGAAGTACGAGAAATTAGTTATTTGTGGTGAATTCAGTATTAATTTTGAACATGATGGTGCCAGAAAAAGGATGTTCGTAGATCTTCTAAATTCATATGATCTGATGCAGTCTGTGTTGTTTCCCAGCTAGGGGTGCAGGGGAACAGTAGCACAGCCATAGACAATGTTTTGATTCATTCTTCATTATCAGATGGGCATTCTGTTAGTAAAAGCGTGAATGGCCTTTCAGACCATGATGCACAAATTTCAGCACTACAAGGCTTCTGTACTTAAACCAATGTCATATTATTTACAAACTACGTAGGAAAGTTAATCCAACAGCAATAGAAAGTTTTTTGAACCTTGTCAAGGAACAAGAGAGGCAGGTTGTTTATAGTGCCAATAACATTGATGATAAATACAGTGCTTTCCTTAACACATTTCTCATGCTCCTTGAGAGATACTTTCTATTAGAACGCTCTAAACGGGGTACTAGCAGTAATAGGCAGCCCAGATGGCTGACTAATGGGATAAGGATATCTTGTAGAACAAAATAGGAATTATTTCAAAATGTTAGCAGTAGTCACAATCAAGCCACAGTAGCCGATTGCAAACAGCAGCTTAAAAATGTTATTAGGAAGGCAAAGAGTGTGTGGTATGCAAATAGAATAGCTAATTCATAGGATAAAATCAAAACCATATGGTCAGTTGTGAAGGAAGTGTCTGGTCAGCAGAACAAGGTCGGCAATAGAAAGTCAATTTGCAGTAAAAATATTTCTGTTACTGATAAATCAGATGTATGTACAGTATTTAACAATAATTTTCTGAGAGTTGCTGGTGAATTAAATAAAACTTCAGTTTCTACAGGAAATCATATAAATTTCTTGGCAAATGTCTTTCCTAGATTGATGTCTGAAATACTCCTCTGTGATACAGACAAGAGGAATATTGAGTCAATATCTAAATCACTGAAGACTAAGGACTCTCATGGTTATGATGGGGTGTCTAGCAGAATATTAAACTATTGTGCTACACATGTTAGCCCTGTATTTAGCCATATTTGTAATTTTTCCCTTAGGAATGGTCTATTCCCTGAGCGATTAAAGTACTCAGAAGTAAAGTCACTTTATAAAAAGGGAGAAAGGTATAATGTAGATAGTTTTAGACCTATTTCTATGCCATCAGTGTTAGCAAAAGTTATTGAAAAGGCTGTTTATGTAAGGATAATTAATCATTTTATATCACACGATTTGGTATCAAAAGTACATTTTGGCATTAGAGGTCGTTTAGCAACTGAAAATACTATAATCTCTTTTCTCTGTGAGGTACTGTATGGGTTAAACAAAAGTTTTCGAACGCTTGGCATATTTTTTGATTTAACTAAGGCAACTGATTGTGTTGATCACAAAACATTGCTCCAGAAATTGGACTATTACAGAATACGGGAAGTAGCTCACCTCTTACTTTAGCAACAGGCAGCAAAGGGTCATTATTCACAATGTTGATAACGGCTGTAATGTGGGGTCTGAGTGGGGTACTGTCAAATGTGGGGTGCCCCAGGGATCAGTGTTGGGGCCACTGCTGTTCCTTATTTATATAGCTGGTATGCCCTCTAGTATTATGGGTAACTCTAAAATATTTCTGTTTGCTGTTGACACTAGCTTGTTAATAAAGGATTTTGTATACAACATTGGCTCGGTTTCAAATAGTGCAGTACATGACCTAAGTTCATGGATTGTAGAAAATGAACTAACCCTGAATCACAAAGAGACACAATAATTACAGTTTCTAACACACAATTCTACAAAACCTGACATTCTAATTTCACAAAACAGGAATATGATTAGTGAAACTGAACAGTTCATATTTGTAGGTGTTCAGATAGATAGTAAGCTGTCGTGGAAAGCCAACATTCAGGATCTTGTTCAAAGACTTAATACTGCCGTTTTTACTATTAGAATGGTATCAGAAGTGAGTGATCGTTCGACACGAAAATTGGTCTACTTTGCTTATTTTCATTCGCTTATGTCGTATGGTATTGTATTTTGGGGTAACTCTTCTCATTCTAAAAGGATATTTTTGGCTCAGAAACATTCGGTTCGGGCAATAAGTGGTGTTAGTTCACGAACCTTTTGTCTATCCCTATTCACGACTCTGGATATTTTGACATTGGCCTCTCAATATATATATTCCCTACTCTCATTTCTTGTTAACAATATTAGATTATTCCCAAGAATAAGCAGCTTTCAGTCGGTTAATACCCGGCAGAAATCAAGCCTACATTTGGATCGGACTTCCTTAACTCTTGTGCAAAAAGGTGTGCAATATACCGCTGCATCCGTTTTCAATAAGCTGCCACTCGAATTCAAAAATCTTAGCAGTAATCCACGCGCTTTCAAATCAAAACTGAAGAGTTCCCTCATGGGTCACTCCTTCTATTCTTTAGAGGAGTTCCTTGAAAAATGAAGCTGATTCTTATTGCATTGTTGATTGTGTTAACGTAAACTTATTTACTGACGTTTTTCGGGTTCATAAACATCTATTTTTATCTGTTATTGCTTTTATGTTTTAATTTCATCTACTGATACGGCTATGACCTTGGAGATTTGCTCCTCAATATGGTTCTACGGAACTTTACGTGTAAATAAATAAATACGTGAGGCCGACGTACGCCGCTGGTGGTCATGGAAGGCGCGGTAACGACTGTACGATACGTGAATGCCATTCTCCGACCGATAGTGCAACCATTTCGGCAGCATACTGGCAAGGCATTCGTCATCATGGACGATAATTAGCGCCCCCATCGTGCACATCTTGTGAATTACTTCCTTCAGGATAAGGACATCGCTCGACTAAAGCAGCCAGCATGTTCTCCAGGCATAAACCCTGTCGAATATGCTTGGGGTAGATTGAAAAGGGCTGCTTATGAGCGACGTGAACCACCAACCACTCTGAGGGATCTACGCCGAATCGCCGTTGAGGAGTGGGACAATCTGGACCAACAGTGCCTTGATAAACTTGTTGATAGTATGTCACGACGAATACAGGCAAGCATGAATACAAGAGGACGTGCTACTGGGTATTAGAGGTACTAGCGCGTACAGCAAGCTGGACCACCACCTCTGAGGGTCTCGCTGTATGGAGGTACAACATGCAATGTATGGTTTTCATGAACAATAAAAAGGTCAAAACTGATGTTTATGTTGATCTCTATTCCAATCTTCTTTACAGGTTTCGGAACTCTCGGAACCTATGTGACGCAAAACTTTTTTATATGTGTAGAATAGATCAGAGAAACATTTGGCTCGCGTTTTGTGATGCTCAGGGTCAAATGGTTGTCTATTGTATTTCATTTATTACTTTCCGACGAATCATTTTGCGAAACACTTGACAGACAATTGTTTTCATTTTTTACACACAACTGTATTAATGGGGATAAGATTTCGTTTTATGAATTGATCAGACTGTGTTACAGAAACATGTATCGGACTGCGTGATATCAGTGACTTGAGAGCTATCCTAATGTACTTTAGAAGCCACTATCGATGCTATTATTTTTCAGTACATTAAACCAACCAAGGCGCACGAGAGTAATTGTTGACAGGTAGTATCAAACCACTCAGGAGACACTCATCCAAACCAAAAACGGTTACTGTGTGGCGTTACCACAGTCACAATTTTCTGCCAGTGCTACTGAAGTCCAAAAGAGAAAGCATAAACAGCTCTGGTCTTTTGTGACGCAGTATCATTCTCACACGTACCAAAGGCTTACTAAAGCTCAGTAGGTGGACAATTCTGTGGTACTACTATCTTTGTTGGGCTTTGGTGTCCTTAGTAATCTACACTCCTGGAAATTGAAATAAGAACACCGTGAATTCATTGTCCCAGGAAGGGGAACTTTATTGACACATTCCTGGGGTCAGATACACCACATGATCACACTGACAGAACCACAGGCACATAGACACAGGCAACAGAGCATGCACAATGTCGGCACTAGTACAGTGTATATCCACCTTTCGCAGCAATGCAGGCTGCTATTCTCCCATGGAGACGATCGTAGAGATGCTGGATGTAGTCCTGTGGAACGGCTTGCCATGCCATTTCCACCTGGCGCCTCAGTTGGACCAGCGTTCGTGCTGGACGTGCAGACCGCGTGAGACGACGCTTCATCCAGTCCCAAACATGTTCAATGGGGGACAGATCCGGAGATCTTGCTGGCCAGGGTAGTTGACTTACACCTTCTAGAGCACGTTGGGTGGCACGGGATACATGCGGACGTGCAGTGTCCTGTTGGAACAGCAAGTTCCCTTGCCGGTCTAGGAATGGTAGAACGATGGGTTCGATGACGGTTTGGATGTACCGTGCACTATTCAGTGTCCCCTCGACGATCACCAGTGGTGTACGGCCAGTGTAGGAGATCGCTCCCCACACCATGATGCCGGGTGTTGGCCCTGTGTGCCTCGGTCGTATGCAGTCCTGATTGTGGCGCTCACCTGCACGGCGCCAAACACGCATACGACCATCATTTCACCAGGGCAGAAGCGACTCTCATCGCTGAAGACGACACGTCTCCATTCGTCCCTCCATTCACGCCTGTCGCGACACCACTGGAGGCGGGCTGCACGATGTTGGGGCGTGAGCGGAAGACGGCCTAACGGTGTGCGGGACCGTAGCCCAGCTTCATGGAGACGGTTGCGAATGGTCCTTGCCAATACCCCAGGAGCAACAGTGTCCCTAATTTGCTGGGAAGTGGCGGTGCGGTCCCCTACGGCACTGCTTAGGATCCTACGGTCTTGGAGTGCATCCGTGCGTCGCTGCGGTCCGGTCCCAGGTCGACGGGCACGTGCACCTTCCGCCGACCACTGGCGACAACATCGATGTACTGTGGAGACCTCACGCCCCACGTGTTGAGCAATTCGGCGGTACGTCCACCCGGCCTCCCGCATGCCCACTATACGCCACCGCTCAAAGTCCGTCAACTGCACATACGGTTCACGTCCACGCTGTCGCGGCATGCTACCAGTGTTAAAGACTGCGATGGAGCTCCGTATGCCACGGCAAACTGGCTGACACTGACGGCGGCGGTGCACAAATGCTGCGCAGCTAGCGCCATTCGACGGCCAACACCGCGGTTCCTGGTGTGTCCGCTGTGCCGGGCGTGTGATCATTGCTTGTACAGCCCTCTCGCAGTGTCCGGAGCAAGTATGGTGGGTCTGACACACCGGTGTCAATGTGTTCTTTTTTCCATTTCCAGGAGTGTATTTTCATACAGTCCTCTATGCTTTTCTCTTTCAGTATCCGATCGGCATCTTGGTATGATTAACCGACATATCACACAGCCATCTTGATGCATTCTGCCTCCCATCCACTCCCTATGTTCTGATCAGCGTATTTTCTGAAATTTAGTGAGTTTTACAATTATTTTCCTTGTATACGCTGCAGTATTTCACTGAAGTCCTAAATGTCTCTCACAGGCCCATATATTTTCACAGGATGAATTACCTTCTTTAAAATGACTTGTCTTTGTAGTTTATTTCGTGTGATCAGCGTTCAGCATTAACTCTACCAGCTGGTGTATAACAGGCCTGGCGAAAACAGGAGCTCCCGTGAGCGCCCGCACGACAGATGCGCAGACGAGTCTGCCAAGCGTTCCGGCACACCCACCACTGCGTCATTCGCAGCAGGTGTGTGAGTGAGGCGGCTACAAGCCGAATTCTGCACAAGAGGTTAAATCAGGAGGATGTGTTTGCATCACAGTGCGACCATGTCTAAGACGCGAATATCTCAACATATATTTATAAGCAGGCCTTTAAATCCGGCGTTTATTTTCAATTTTTTGTTTTCCCCCAAACTAGCAAATTTATTACTTAATTAAAAAGCTATACTAGTTAATTTTAATACGGTGAGGGCAACGGCACATCCCTTTTATTAAAAAAAGATTTACATAGAGACACTTAACATTCTGTTACGATGTTTATGTATTTTCATTCAGGTCGACTTTAGACTACAGAGTGTATCAGGAACTATGCTTTGGCATACAATCAAAAACGTGGAATTACGGAGGATAAAGTCTATTAGACCCGAACGTTGGTGAGAATTTGTCAGTTTCATAAAGGAAGAAAACGCGTACGCACACGTATATTGAACCGAAAGCTGAAATTACTTCAGCAGCTTATCTATGCAGTTAAGGATATTAGTCTAGCGGTAACATTTTATAGATGTCTTGTAAATTCATGGATTTCATGAACATGTCGATGGACTAATTATTGGACACTATGTTTGTCAGCTAATGATGGAAGTAAAGAGGTCCACCAGTGGCCGAAAGAGAGAATGGTCTGGCAAATGCAACGAACGCAATCCTCAATCATTCGAAGTCTTGGAATTTATTTGGGACTTCAGCATCTCACAATGTAATGCTTCAATTACTGAACGGTAATCAATCCTGTTTAATCCACTAAGTTCCAGGAAACGTTCCATGTCATCAACTTCAAACTGATTTCCACATACAATTAGCTTCTATTTCGTAGCGTCAATCTTGTACGTCATATATTTTACCAAACGATTTTATCCTTGCAATGAGAGACATTATGAATCAAAAACCTGGTGATGGCTACCATAAAAGTTTTTATCGCTCCTAATTAAGTTTTTTCCTTGTGTCCGCCTCCAATTCACCGTAAAGTCACTTGTATTCGTCAGAACTCATGAGCATCATATCGTCTTTATGTCTGGTGCTATAGTGCCGATCCAGTGAGCGTTTTTTTCCAGCTAATAATACTTTGATTTTATATTTAGCACTTTAAATGGTCATTAAACAATACGAAAAGTAAAGCAATTCCTATTCCACATTGAACGACATGGCTTCCCACTTTTCGTTCTTTTTTAGACAAGTTCGTTGGCACTGTAGTGTAGCACTTTAAATGGTCATTAAACAATACGAAAAGTAAAGCAATTCCTATTCCACATTGAACGACATGGCTTCCCACTTTTCGTTCTTTTTTTAGACAAGTTCGTTGGCACTGTAGTGCTACTAACGCAAGAGGTAAATCTAATTCAGCATTACTGGTATTGCGTGTGGCTAGGTGACTGCCTTACTCCCGCTGCATCCGGGTGAGGCTCGCCTTTTCGTTTTTCTCCTCCCCTCTCACTGTCAGCCGGACGCGCTGCTGCGTTGGGGACGGAAAGTAGGAGCACTGTTTGGCCAGGGATTATGTATATGACCGTAAATGGTGCTTGCGCTTTGTAGTCATTCTCTACTCCACAGTGTTCTGCTGCTACAGAGAAAAATATAAAGGTGCACCTGTGTGCCAGAAGCTCTCACATGGCGAAGTTATTTCATCAACCTTATTTACCTTGCGCTAAATTTTATTCACCTGACTATCTTCTTGGAAACGTGTTGGAAAGGAATACTTAGTTCGTTCTTCAACATAATTTTATAAACCGTACTTCTCTTTTCTAAATCTTTAGACTTTTGTGCAGATGACGACATAACCCTACTGAAACAAGCACCCTTTCCATAAATCACAGGTCAAGTGCGACCACTTGACTTACTCCAGATCTACCGCTTCTGATGAAAACTGCTTTGCAAACAGTATCTCATGTTGTTGCAGAATAAAACCTGGTTGCTATTTTGTTACGTTGTTATGTAAATAAAACTGCCTGTAACCATCCATTTCTTTCCTTTTAGATCTTTTCACATCTATCTACTTCGTCAGCTTTCGTCATGTGGTTAATATTTTCGCATTTGTTTCATCTTTTAAAAATTATCCCCACGGAAGTCAGAACCACCTCTTATTCGCAGTGACAAAATAAATTTCTTCTGTGACAGCTTCCATCAACCGATCATCTTAATTCTGATGAAGAAAAAACAAATGTCTTAAAGCAAGTGGTGAAGAATGAGATCAGAATATCTCGATTCCGCTTCGTAGTTTCACTCAAAATACGAGGTTTCAATAGTTACCAATTAATTAAAACGTCGATTAAAATATATCGATAACTTCCGCAGTACTTTGTCTAGGCAAAATTCAATTTAAGGTACGGAATCACTGACTTGATGTACATGACAACAAGATTCTATTTGATATTTATTTTGGATACTACTTTGAGTACCTGACTTTGTCCTGGTATGTATATATTCCATTCTTCTATTATACATCTCCTCCTTCCACATTTATCTGTTCATCTATTCCTTCACCCCCTCTATTCATCTGCTCCTCCTTTCTCTCTCGGTCCAATTGCTTCTTCCTTCTCTATCTATCTGCTCGTTTCCCCTCTGTAGATCTCTTCCTGCCTCTTCGTTCCATCTCCTTCTGCGCCCTCTCTGCCCACATCCTTTTCCCGCCTTCTCTCCCCACGTTGTCACGCTCAGTGCAATAGCAGGCTGATGGTCCTTAGCCACACACTATTTCTCAATAACATGTGTATTAAATTTGGTTGAAACCGTTGCAATGTTTTGGGACGAGCTTCTGGCCGTGGCTTTGCCCGTGTGCACATGTCAAATGTATTTTATTTGTGTTGAACGTAATTCACACGTATTTGTGCACATAATTCACCTGTGTCTCTACTAAATTTCCCGCTGCGTTTTAATTTTCACGCTGCTCAATATTTGTGTTTTATCTCCTGAACTATGTGACGTACAATGATATAATTTTCCTGGTACTTTAGTGATATATGTGAATACTGTCTTCAAACTGTGTCGTGAATACAGTTAGTAGTAAGGAAGTTGAAACGCCATTCTTCATACGGCAGTTTTACTGCATGGACAGCAAAAATGTAGTAAACAGTAAACTTTTTCTTTCGTTTTAGGGGGTTGTCAAAAAGAAAAGGTTTGAAAAGTTTGATATTTGTGTAAAGTTTGTTACATGTCACTAAGTGCTCTCATTTAAAATACGGGATGACTAAAGTAGCTTCGAAGGCTACGTTGCTTTTTTCCCCTGCACCCTTTGATAGATAGGTAGTTCTCTCCCAAACAGTGATTTTTCCAGACAGTATGTGACATATGTACCAAACTTGGTTGAAATCGGTCCAGTGGATCAGGAGGAGATGTTGAACACACAGACATACATATATACGTAAACTTTTATATGTATGGATTTTTCTAGCAATTTTTATTTTTCAAACTTTCGACTCCATTTGTACCAGGTACAGGCTAAATATATTAAATACGATTTCCATGCGTTCGTGAGGAATTCTAAGTGTCATTTGAATGCAATGAATTGTGTGTATAGTTGGCCATCAGCATTGCTTAAATCTGTATGGCAGTATTATTCATAAGAAATTGAAGTAAGACTTGTTTAGCGCCATGGTAATACGTCAGAAGCCACTAGATTAATGCAGCAGCTGCAGCTGATGGTATGCAGTAATTGCGGTCGTAGTGAGTGAGGTCCTTGATACGGCATCGACAGGTGTAGCAAGCATTCGCTCTGATAGCTAGAGATGTGCATGTTTTCGAGAGTGCGCTGTAATGCTTCCTCCGAAAGTGAGAGTGGCAACAACCATGCAGCGAAATTTTCCAGTGCATAGCACTCGAGTTATTCTTTTTGTACGGAACAATAATAAATAATTCTCAAAGTTTTTACCGGTTATTTATAAAGCCTAGATCACCTCAAACCAGAAAGGGCACCTTTGGACCCGTAACTTGGACAATTAACCACCATGAGATCTACATCTGCATTTACATGTACTCTGCAAATCACTGTCGAGAGCACCGAAGAGGATATGTCCCACAGCATCAGTAGGCGCAATAATTAGGCCGACCTTATCTGCGCGATCTCTACACGAACGATACATAGGGGGTTGTAGTATATTCCTAAACTAATCTCTTAAATACTATGGCTCTGAGCGCTGTGGGACTTAACATCTGTGGTCGTCAGTCCCCTAGAACTACTTAAACCTAACTAACCTAATGACATCAAACACATCCATGCCCGAGGCAGGATTCGAACCTGCGACCGTAGTGGTCACGCGGTTCCAGACTGAAGCGCCTAGAACCGCATGGCCACACCGGCCGGCTCTTAAATACTCCTATCTGGTGCGGGGTATACACATTTGAGTAATATTTTAGGCTGGGTCACCCAAGTGTTTTGTGTGCAGTCTCCTTTCTAGACTAATTGCATTTCCCTGGCATTCTGTCAACGAACCACAGTCCTCCACCTGCTTTACCCACGACTGAGACAATGTGATCGTTCCATTTCAGATCCATATCCCTACAAATTAGTACTACAAATTGTTATATTTAGCTGTTTGTAAGGGGTGACCACTTCCAAATGTCGCTCGTAGAATAGTACGTTTCTTTTGTTTCGTGAAAGGCACAGTTTTACATTATTTAAAGCGAGTTTCCACTGTTTCACCACTTCGAAATCTTATCAAACCCGCACTAAATACTAGGACAGCTTTTTTCAGATAGCACTTCTTTAGATATAACTGCACTGCCGAGCGGTCTAAGGCGCTGCAGTCATGGACTGCGCGGCTGGTCCCGGCGGAGGTTCGAGTCCTCCCTCGGGCATAGGTGTGTGTGTTTGTCCTTAGGATAATTTAGGGTAAGTAGTGTGTAAGCTTAGGGACTGATGACCTTAGCAGTTAAGTCCCATAAGATTTCACACACATTTGAACATAACTGCACTATATGCAAAAAGTCTAAGGTTACTATTAATATTGTTATCAAAGTTATTAATGTACGACGTGAACATCATGGGTCGCAGCGCACTTTCCTAGGGCACACCTGAAGTTACATCTTTCACTGATTCTCCACCCAACATAACATACTATGTCCCTCCCCACCAAGAAACCCCTTATCCAGCTACAGACGTCGCTTAATACCTCATATGAACCTACATTCGATAGTAAGCTTATGTGTAGTACTGAGTGAAACGCCTTCGGAAGTCAAGAAACTACTTCTATTGCATCTACTTTCATCAGCAGTTTTCAGGATTTTATGCGTGAATTGCTCAGGTTGGACTTGAGGTGACTTATATCCTAAATCCGTGCTCTCGCCTGCTCGCGATACCGCATTGCGTTGTTGTTGTTGTGGTTTTCAGTCCTGAGACTGGTTTGATGCAGCTCTCCATGCTACTCTATCCTGTGCAAGCTTCTTCATCTCCCAGTACCTACTGCAACCTACATCCTTCTGAATCTGCTTAGTGTATTCATCTCTTGGTCTCCCTCTACGATTTTTACCCTCCACGGTGCCCTCCAATGCTAAATTTGTGATCCCTCGATGCCTCAAAACATGTCCTACCAACCGATCCCTTCTTCTAGTCAAGTTGTGCCACAAACTCCTCTTCTCCCCAATCCTACTTAATACCTCCTCATTAGTTACGTGATCTACCCACCTTATCTTCAGCATTCTTCTGTAGCAGCACATTTCGAAAGCTTCTATTCTCTTCTTGTCCAAACTAGTTATCGTCCATGTTTCACTTCCATACATGGCTACACTCCATACAAATACTTTCAGAAACGACCTCCTGACACTTAAATCTATACTCGATGTTAACAAGCTTCTCTTCTTGAGAAACGCTTTCCTTGCCATTGCCAGTCTACATTTAATATCCTCTCTGCTTCGACCATCATCGGTTATTTTACTCTCTAAATAGCAAAACTCCTTTCTTACTCTAAGTGTCTCATTTCCTAATCTAATTCCCTCAGCATTGCGTATGAGCTCATAATAAGTTCTAAGATTCTACAAGAAATGGATGTCAGGGTTATCAGACAGGTTCTGCCGCCCTTCTTGTAGACAGGTGATACCTGTGCTTTCTTGCAATCACTGGGCAGACTTTGTTGTACGAGGGGCCCTCCGTGTGGTTAAAAGAGAAGATAACTGGGCCACAAGTAGCGGTTTAATATCTGATGGGCATTCCGTCACATCTTAGAGCTTTATGCGGTCTTAACAGTTATCCTTGTTTCTTAACATCACTGACGCTAATATATTTCTCTTATCTTTGCAGAGATATGAGAATTTAGCGGGAACATTATTCTTCGGTTTCCCTTCGCAAATAAACATTTGAAAATAGAGTCACGCATATCTTTTTTTGCAGTGTCAGTTTCAGTTTCTGTTTTGTCCATGAGTGCCGGGACACTATCGTTGGCCCACTAAGAGCCTGTCTACGTGATCAGACTTTCTTTCGGTTTTGTGAGAGAATCTTTGATAATATTCGGCTACGGTTGTGACCGACGACTTCACCCATTGGAGAGCCCTATGCTTTCTTTTACACTTGTTATGTATCAGTCATTGTTACTTTAGAAGTTTCTGTACAGCGACTGTATACCATGGAGGGTCCCTCCCATCATGAATTATTCTACGAGTCATGTACAGTATTCTCCAGTTCATCTCAGTAACTGTCCGCCTCCGTACCGTAGCGGTAGCGTTACTGCCTACCTAGCAAGGGGGCCCGGGTTAGATTCCCGGTAGGGGACTGGGTGTTGTGTCCTTCATCAGCATTGACACCTAAGTCGCCGAAGTGGCGTCAACAAAAAGGAAAGACTTGCAGTACGGCGGCCAAACCCCGAAGGGAATATCCCGGCCAATAAATGTCATAAGATCATTACTCTTTTAAAAGTGGAACACAATTTATCTACATGTTCTTGTTCAGATCCACAAATTTCAACTTTCTCATTGAGGTATGACACTAAATCTGCCTTATCTAGTTTGCTTTACGTGTGAATTTACTTGTTTCAGTTTCTATTTGTGCTTTTGTAATCATTTTTGCTACAGCTATCACATAGCCACACTCACATATTTAAATATAATCCTCTAAGAGATCAAGTACATTTGTTGGCATTAGATCCATTATATTTCCATCAAGAGTGACATTCCGAAATACCTGCTGAAGATATTCCACGGAGAACGCATATAGTAATGTTTCACAGTATATGCAGTTACGCTCACCACAAACAAAATTTTAAATGTCACAATTGATTGGCGGATGACAGAAGTATCTTCATATGATTGCAGTACGACTGGG
Source organism: Schistocerca piceifrons (assembly GCF_021461385.2). Lineage (NCBI taxonomy): Eukaryota > Metazoa > Arthropoda > Insecta > Orthoptera > Acrididae > Schistocerca > Schistocerca piceifrons. The sequence continues at coordinate 1,222,238,988 of NC_060138.1, read as the reverse complement.
CAATTTATGTTTTAGAGAACTGAGATCTTCTCTATAGCTTAAATAAGATGTGTGTCTGGGGGCTGACAGGAGGACCCAGTCATAATTTTACGGTCATAACTGACATTGAGTCTTACAGAAAGTGTCTCGTCTCTAGCTTCAGTTCCTATCATAGTGGATTTAAGGAATTTTTCTGGTCTCCTGTGACAAATACACGACTTCCATTTCCTATTAGCCTAACCTTTCGATATACGCTTAAATCTACCACAAAAATATCATTACTTTCAATGTCTGGCTGTAACCAGCTTTCTGTAGCTAATACTAAGTGAGTTTTAAGGCGCCCTCCAACTCTCTTTGCTCCAAATTATTCAACTGTTAAGAAACATTCCTAGCTGATTAAAACGGTGTGCCGGACCGAGACTCGAACTCGGGACCTTTGCCTTTCGCGGGCAAGTGCTCTACCAACTGAGCTACCCAAGCACGACTCAGGCCCCGCCCTCGCAGCTTTAATTCCGCAAGTACCTCGTCTCCTACCTTCCAAACTTTACAGCAGCTCTCCTGTTTCATATCAGCGCACACTCCGCTGTAGACATAATTTCATTCTAGAAACATCCCCTAGGCTGTGGCTAAGCCATGTCTCCGCAATATCCTTTCTTCCAGGAGTGCTAGATCCGCTAGGTTGGTAGGAGACCTTTTTTGAAGTTTGGAAGGTAGGAGACGAGCTACTGGCGGAATTAAAGCTGTGAGGGCGAGCCGTGAGTCGTGCATGGGTAGCTCAGTTGGTAGAGCACTTGCCCTCAAAAGGCAAAGGTCCCGAGTTCGAGTCTCGGTCCGGCACACAGTTTTAATCTGCCACGAAGTTTCATATCAGCGCACACTCCGCTCTAATGTGATAATTTCATTCTATTCAACTGTTAACTACTAGCAATTTAAAACTCTCTGCTCTCGGAGGCGTTTCTTTCGACCTTACACTGCTACTCCTGGGTCTCTTACAGCTCTCAATATCTCGGTTATGGAGAGTCGCTTAATCTGAAATCCATCGTTTTCTCCCTACATACATTCAGATACCTGAGTAGCAGCCTCTGAGGAGCAGAAGTGTGTTTTTGTCGGGATAAACATTCTCCAAATGCATAATAAAAGGAAGCATGGTGAACAGTAGGTTGTAAAGTAGACTATCTTTATTTAAATCGTGCTGTTAGCTAATATCATCCACTAGTAATTTTCAATCATATATGTACTATCACTATATATATACATATATGATTGAAAATTACTAGTGAATGATATTAGCTAACAGCACGATATCAATAAAGATAGTCTACATTACGACCTACTGTTCACCATGCTTCCTTTTATTATGCATTTGGAGGCTGTTTATCCCTACAAAAACAAACTTCTGCTCCTCAGAGGCTGCTACGCAGGTATCTGAATGTATGTAGGGAGCAAACAATGGATTTCAGACTAAGCGACTCTCCATAACCCAGATAATGAGAGCTCAACATATATGTATTATCACGTATTACATGTCGTAATTGTCAAATTATTGTTGTACTCCACATAAAAAGTAGATGTTACATTACATCCTTACATACTGAATGAAACCACATTGACGTGACAATTGTAAACATCATATTGTAAACTTTGCTATATATAGAGCACACAACATCGGTTTGGGGGAAACCTACGCTTCTTAACCCTCTGGCGCAAGTCTAGGAAGTCGTAGCCTAGCTTGTCATTAGACCTTTCGCAGTCTCTGGTTAAAGTCTTGCACGCGATAAAGAACTAGAGGGCCACGATCTGTTCTAGGGACAGTGTTGCAATTGTGAGCTTCGTGGAAACTCAAAGATGGTGTTGAAACTTCTTTTCAGATTAAAACTGTGACAAACTGGGATTCAAACCTGAGACCTTCGCCTTTCGCGGGAAAGTGCTCTACTTACCGAACTATCCAAGCAATACCTCAGACGCCTCCTCATTGCTTTACTTACGGCAGTACCTCATCTTCTACCTTCCAAGCTTCATAAAACTTGTCCTGCGTACACTGATGACTAGCAGTCTTAGAACAAAGGATATTGTGGAATCGTGGCCTAGCAGCAGCTTAGGGGATTGTTTCCAGACTGAATTTCCACCCTGCAGAGATGTGTACGCTGATTAAAAACTGATTGTAAGATCAAAACTGTAGGCCGGACCAGAGCTCGAAACCGAGACCTTTGCCTTTCGCGGGGAAACTGTGAAACGCGAAGACCCCAGTTTCGGGTGCTGGTCCAGCACACAGTTTCAATCTGCCAGGTAGTTCCAAATGAAGGCATGTAACGTTATGTGAGCCGCACTGCCTCTTTTTTTAAACTAATTTGTGTCTTATTTTATTCTGAAAAGCTCAGTAATGTACGTAAATACCGTAAAGGTAAATTTGATCCAAAAAGCACTTGAAGTGAAGTGAAGCGCAGCTGGACAGCAACAAACACTTTAGCGCGCAATACCCGCAACGAAAGTAGTTTTTGAGTACGGACTCTAAAGAAAAAGACAATTGATTTATTAAAAAAAGTCATTTTATATTGACGCCCGAACAGGAACCTGAATATCATGGGCTTCACTTCTAATGTTTACAGACAGAAACAGCAGCAGATTTACTGTGTAAACCTGGTATTGTCAACCTGTGCCAGTCGCTGGAGCCACAATCCACTGTTGATTCCGTCCTGCTCCCTCAGTGACTCCTTTCCACCTCGGCGGTAATCACTTGTTCTGCTGCCCAAATAGCAAAACTCATCTATCACTTTTAGTGCGTTTTTTCTCTATCAAATTCCTTCAGCATCGCCGATTCAATTGCACTACATTCCATTTACCGTGTCTTTCTTTTATGCTCATCTTCTACCGTCTATTCAAGACGCTATCCAGTGCATTCAGCTGCTCTTCGACGTTCTTTCCTGTCTCGGATAGAATTGCAGCATACCCTAAGGGGCACCATACTGGATTTCGAATTCTGTGTTATTAGTGGAAGTTCGTTTCAAATACAGTGCCAGTAATTTTTAGTTTAACATTTTTTATTATTCTCTTTGACTAATAAGAGTGTACCATAGCTTACAGAGGACGCTAAAAACTGCGTGAAAACTGCGCCACTGGCTTACAAAGGTGATTGATTTATCTTACACAATTCTTTTTGTGAGACGTTTATACGAAGAATCTATTAATCATCCTGTATACGACAAAAGTAAGCCTGGCCTGTACATAATTATTTGCGTCGAGACTCTCTAGTATCGCGGAAAACATTCTACTTCATTTGAGTATTATTTCTTATTCCCGCGATTCTCTCTTTTTTTTTTTTCCTCCATGGAGTCTCTTTCTATTTTCAGTCCACTTTGTACCTGGTTCCTTTTGGTCTTCAGTCTCTGTCCTCCCATTATATTTTTGCATCTGACCTCTGTATACGTTCCTGTCATCAGAGTCTGCTGGATCGATTTGAGTTTCTTGTACGTCAAGTTTTACTTATGTGGTCCGCGGTATCGTTGAGTTGACCCCTTGTACGTGTGGCAGAATTCTGTTGGTGAGTCTTGTTGGTGGCAGCCTGCTGATGAATCTTTACCGTTCTGACAACTGCTGCTAGGTCTGACATCTTCCCTGTGATTTTCCTTGAGTGTAATCTACATCCCTCTTCTGTCACCTGTGGGGCGAAAAGTTTTCTCACTATTATGCCACCCTCCTTCAGTATGCGTTTGGAGTGTTCGTCAGGATAGAAGTCAGGAGCGGAGGGCGTTGTAAAATGAAAATTAATTGAGTGGAATGGACCCAGTTTATTCTTGTAATGATGGTACAGTGGTGCCTACGTAGGGCCGAGCAGCCCCAAGAGGGGTTGCCGTCTGCTCATCAGAGAGGCAGAGACTACAGGAGCGACTACTCGGGGCCGAGGTCAGAAGCTAAGAGAGCGCGGAGCTGTTCCCAAGCCGCCCTCGCCGCTCCCGGCCGCGTCCCCACGTGATCACACGATTAGTCTCTGATTGGAGGATTGATTCCGCCAACGCGCCTTGCTAGTAGCGTGCCCCCGTCAGCGCAACCAACCCGTGGGACTTGAGTCTGACCGAGGAGCACGTGGCAGGAATGTGCCGACCATGGTCTTCCGGCCAGCACCTTCCACCACAGTATGCCCAAGCCGGCTACGGCCGAACATTATGCATTGAAAATTTATTTAAATAAAATTCCTGCTTTTCTTATTATATACATCTTGTGCCTTGCCGTAAGCTCTCTTCGTATTTTGTAGTCGGTATTCTGCGAGGCCTTTTCGCCTCCTATAAGTTCGAGGATTGCACCTAGGTATTTCAAATGTGTAACGCTGTTTATCTTGCGGTATTTTCTGTCTACTTTTTGTGTGTTTAGTTTTGGGCAGGAGAATTCTGGAAATAGATTTGCATGTCAACTTTTCTCTGCACATTATTTTAGTATTTTGATTTGTCTGGCTGCTGTTGCCTCGGTATCTCACATTATGACCAGATTGTCTGCGAAAGCTGTCTTGCACCAGGATCGTTCCAGTCGTGTTGGTTTCCAGTGTCCTTGCATTTTCAATTCCTTTTCCTATTTCTTCATTACTTTGCCCACGGCTAGGTCGAACAATAGTTGGGATAATCCGTCGCATTGCCGTACTAATGTTTTGATCATGTAAAGATCAGAGATGTCACCCATGAATTACATTTTCGATTTTGAGCCAACCAAAGACTGTTTGATTAAACCTAGTGTTTTTGGATCAAGCCGCTATTCTCTGAGGCATTGAACAAGGATTTTCAGTAAATAGAATGATATTACTTCTTAAAATCTATGAAGGTGCAAAATACTGGAATATTCCCGGTAGCCTTGTATTTTCGAACTGTTTTCAGATTTAAGATTTGTTATCTTCATGAACGACCAGGCCTGAAACCTGCTTGCTATTCACCAGTTTTGTACTCTAACTGTTCTTTTAGGCCTGATACTATTGTAATCGTCATATAATTTGGTCTTTCATTTACAACGAAAAATAAGTTCTACTCGTCCATTCATTGGAGACAAAGCTTCTAATTTCCACAAATCTTTTATTGGTTATGTGGCATGCAGTCTATATGAGTACGGCATGTATGATTCTTAGAACGACCTTGTTGCCAGAAGGACAATCTCAAATCATTACAAGGTTAAAAAAAATAAGAAAAAATATCATGTATAAATAACATTTAAGTGCAAAAAAGGCAGATATTAACAAAATAATTTATTGATAACATCGATAATATTGTACACTACTGGCCATTAAAATTGATTCACCACGAAGATGACGTGCTACAGACGCGAAATTTAACCGACAGGAAGAAGACGCTGTGACATGCGAATGATTATCTTTCCAGAACATTCACAAAAGTTTGGCGCCGGTGGCGACACTAACAACGTGCTGACATGAGGAAAGTTTCCAACCGGTTTCTCATACACAAACAGCAGTTGACCGGCGTTGCCTGCTGAAACGTTGTTGTGATGCCTCGTGTAAGGAGGAGAAATGCGTACCATCGCGTTTCCGACTTTGGTAAAGGTCGGACTGTAGCCTATCGCGATTGCGGTTTATCGTATCGCGACATTGCTGCTCGCGTTGGTCGAGTTACATTGACTGTTAGTAGAATATGGAATCGGTGGGTTCAGAAGGGAAATACGGAACGCCGTGCTGGATCCCAACGGCCTCGTATCACTAGTAGTCGAGATAACAGGCATCTTTTCCGCTTGGCTGTAACGGATTGTGCAGCCACCTCTCGATCCATGAGTCAACAGATGGGGACGTTTGCAAGACAACAACAATCTGCACGAACAGTTCGACGACGTTTGCAGCAGCATGGACTATCAGCTCGGAGACCACTACTGCGGTTACCCTTGACGCTGCATCACAGACAGGAGCGCCTGCGATGGTGTACTCAACGACGAACCTGGGTGCACGAATGGCAAAACGTCATTTTTTCGGATGAATCCAGGTTCTGTTTACAGCATCATGACGGTCGCACCCGTGTTTGGCGACATCGCGGTGAACGCACGGTGGAAGCGTGTATTCGTCATCGCCATACTGGCGTATCACCCGGCGTGATGGTATGGGGTGCCATTGGTTACACGTCTCGGTCACAGCTTGTTCGCATTGACGTCACTTTGAGCAGTGGACGTTACATATCAGATGTGTTACAACCCGTGGCTCTACCTTTCATCGATCGCTGCGAAACCCTACATTTCAGCAGGATAATGCACGACCGCATGTTGCAGGTCCTGTAGTTGTCTTTCTGGTTGCAGAAAAGGTTCGACTGCTGCCCTGGCCAGAACATTCTCCAGATCTCTCACCAACTGAAAACATCTGGTCAATGGTGACCGAGCAACTGGCTCGTCACAATACGCCAGTCACTACTCTTTATGAACTGTGGTATCGTGTTGAAGCTGCATGTGCAGCTATACCTGTACGCGCCATCCAAGCTCTGTTTGACTCAATGTCCAGGCGTACCAAAGCCGTTATTACGGGCAGAGGTGGTTGTTCTGGGTACTGATTTTTCAGGATCTATGCACCCAAATTGCGTGAAAATGTAATTAAATGACAGTTCTAGTATAATATATTTGTCCAATGAATACCTGTTTATCATCTGCATTTCTTCTTGGTGTAGCAGTTTTAATGGCCAGTAGTGTATTTACTTGGTTTCATCTCTTGCTTGGTATAAGAATGCATACACCGTTCACCACTCCTGTGTGTGTAAGGCAAGTATTTCCAATATTACTCTTCCTCGCTTGGTAGTAAAAATTGCAAGACTTAAACATTTTTAGATTATAACATAAACTTTTCAACAACACCCATTTTTGTTCCTGAAGATGACGAATTTATGTACGAGATTACTCAATTTATTAACAGATTAGGGTGGCTGGACCCATATATACCTCAGACAGTGTGCCCGGGTTCGAACTACGGCAAGACGTGGCGCTGTTTGCACCATCTGGAGGCCAGTAACGTTTGACGCCAGGTGCATCCCCTGGAAAGGCGGCCACCCACTACACAGGCCAGTGCCTGGCTCCCTCCGGCCAGCTGTCCCCCTACAGGGGCTCACAGGGTCCGTGCGCTGTGTACAGAGCCGCCGACACGCTGCAGGGGGTGTGGGAGGCCGCAGGCCGGCGCACCAAGGCTGTCACGTGGCCCCCAGCTAACACGCAGGCTCTGTACACACGAGCAGGTGCAGTTGCCGCGGAGCGGGTAACCTCGCCAGGTGAACACTTCGTGGTAATGACCGGAAATACGACTGCAAGGGGCGACGCAGACGTAATTTCAGGTGCGATCCACGGAAGTAACTTGGAAAAATTACCGTCTGTTCCTGCTGTGCATTAGTGACTGTGCAGGTAATTTTTTACTTTCTGCAGACGAAGAGATTATCTGCAATTACATACTGCCTGAATATCCAGTAGGTCAACGGCCTTGCCGCAGTGGTAACGCCCGTCAGATCATCGAAGTTAAGCGTTCTCGGGGTGGGCTAGCACTTGAAGGGTGACCATCCGGTCTGCCAAGCACTGTTGGCAAGCGGAATGCCCTCAGACGTTGTGGGGCAAACTGAGGGGCTACTTGACGGGCAAGTAGCGGCTCCAGTTTGTTAAATTTACATACGGCCGGGAGGGTGGTGTTCTGACAACATGCCCCTCCAATCTGCATCCAGTGATGCCTGTGGGCTGAGGATGACACGGCGGCCGGTTGTTACCGTCGGCCTTTCCCATGGCCTGTTCTGGTGGAGTTTAGTTTAGTTTAGAATGTATAGTGGGACTTTCGTTAGATTTCAAAGTGGTCTAAACAATGGCTACTCAGTTCAAATGTTCAGAAACACGTAAGTGTACACTTCATAAAACGAAAAAGACGTGGCTTCCTATGACTAGTCTATTAGCGAGTCTTACTTGAAATCGGTCAGTTCATATAAATACCTATGAGAAGCAACTTGTATCGATATTAAAAGGAGCGATCACATAGGCTGACTCGTAGGTAACATAGGTACCAGACTTGGGATTATTAGCAGAAATCAGTTACTCTACAGAAGCCATTCCTTACAAAATTTACCGCCAGGCGTAATTAACAGGGGGCACTGGAAGTGCACAAAGAATGGTAGCACTAATAGTCAAGGGTTGGTTTGATACGTGAGGGGAGATGCTGGAAAAACAGAACTGGCACACGCTTGGAAGACAGACGCTTACTTTCTGTTAACATCTACCAGTGTACAGCTCTAATGAACCAGTTTTAAGTGAGGAATATACTGAAACCCCCTATCTCATGCAGATTACGCCGACAAGATTATTGTAATCACCGCGAGGGACAGATGCGTTTAAACAATCATTCTTCCCATGTTTGTATGGGGATGGAACACTAAGACGTCCTAATAGCTGCTGCTATCTAGTGTAATAGCTGGCATACAGTTCACAGTGCTGTCTACATGTAGATGTAGATGGCGATGTACTTCGCATGTCAAGACATTCCTCTTTCAGTTTCGCCGTGTAGCACATTCACTATTAATTAACATTTAAAAATCTCAGAATAGGGTCCCAAGAAAGCATTAAGCCAAACATTCAAAAATTAGGTCTTCTTCGTTAAAATTCACAATCCTCAGGTATTCATTTCAGGAATTAATTTCTGTTATAAACGATTTCTATGTTAGCCTGTCAGTTTCAAAAATGTTCAAATGTGTATGAAACGTTATGGGACTTAACTGCTAAGGTCATCAGTCCCTAAGCTTACACACTACTTAACCTAAATTATCCTAAGGACAAACACACACACCCATGCTCGAGGGAAGACTCGAACCTCCACCGGGACCAGCCGCACAGTCCATGACTGCAGCGCCTCAGACCGCTCGGCTAATCCCGCGCGGCCCTGTCAGTTTCCCCCACAATTTTGTTAGCTATATTATGTTTCAACACAACATTTTCTTTAGTCCTAGGCTGTTATATGGCATGGGGTCAGACGCACTGTTACATAAATGGTCCAAATTTTCAAAATAAAGATTTATCTAACAAGAGTAGGAAAAAAATACATCACTGAGGACGATCCATCACTGCCAGAGGTACTGTGATTAGTTCTACCAATACTAACGAGTCAAGAACATCAAGTGAAGGCCACTTCTTGGATATTATAAAACCTCTAATAAGAAGAAAAGTTTCTGTATCACTAAATTTCAATTATATTAAAAAACAAAGGTATTTAGACAAAGGGTTCTAAATAAAATATCAGCAATGAAAACTGTAGATAACTAGAGAATTTTTCCAAAACAACAGCCATTTACACCCAAGAAGAAACCAGAAACGTGTTATCTCTCATGCCCTTGATGTAGGAGGACTTAGCGTAACACAACACAGAGAACGACACTCTGTTACCATGAATGATGTAATTATTAAAGGTTAGCATTCTTTGAACATGATAAATTGGAACATCTTACAGTCTTGTTTAAAAGAGTTAAAATTAAATACAATTGAAGCACAAAGCAGCAAAAATCCACAGGCCACAAAATTAGTTTAATAAAGAGTCAGGTGGAAGCAGTGCGAACCACTGCACTGAAGATAGATACTGTGTATCCGCAGGAGATCTGGACGGGTACTGGAAAAATGTCGTAATGATCTCCACATTAATAGATGGTCGCAGATTAAATCCTCACTCAAATCTTTGGGTGGGGTTCCCAAGAGGGAAGAAACCATGAGAAAGAGACTGAATAACCAACAATAGGGTAACTTTCTACGAGTCGAAACATGAAATGTCAGAAGCCTGAAAGCAGTACGGAAGCTGTAAAATCTGAAAAGGGAAATGCAAAGGCTTATTCAGTGTATAGTGGAGGACAACCAAGTGAAATGGATACAAGATAATGATTTCTGGGTAAATAAATAAAGGATAAAAGCAAACTTAGAGGAGAATAGAGTAATGGGAGGAAACTTCATCATGAGTAGAAACGTTGGACAGAGAGAAAGTCACCGTAAACACCTTAGGATTATTCTCATCTTATTCGAAAGCAGGTCAATGCCAACAACAATATTTCAGTAAAAATGAAATGAAAAGTCTTGTGTCTAGGACCTCCCGTCTGGTAGACCGGTCGCCTGGTGCAAGTCTTCTTATTCGACGCCCCTTTGGCGACTTAAGTGTCGATGAAGATGAGCTGATGATGGTGAGGACAACACAACACCAAGTCCCTGAGCGGTGAAAATCTCCGACCCAGCCGGGATTCGAACCCGAGCCCCTTTGTATGGCATTCCGCCACGCTGACCACTTTTTGTTTCTTTTAATCTTATTATATTCGGTATTGTTCGTTGCTTTCGTTCGGGCGGATGTCCCACGACACCCGTCGAAGTTCATACTTGATCCACTTACTAAGTTCTCCTTTTTTTTTTTTTTTTTTTTTTTTTTTTTTTTTTTTTTTTTTTTTTTTTTTTTTTTTGCTGAAGGCAGCTAACCCTCTGACCGAACACGCTGAGCTACCATGCTGGCTCCACTCAGCTATCGAGGGGGAAAAATTTTTGGAAATTTGTGGTAAGATCTAATGGGACCAAACTGCTGAGGTCATCGGATCCTAAACTTACACACTACTAAACCAAACTTACGCCAAGAACAACAAACACACCCATGCCCGAGGGAGGACTCGAACCTCCGACGGGGACAGCCATGCGAACAGTGACAAGATGCCCGAGACCTTACGGCTACCCCGCGCGGCTATCGAGGCGGCCAGTATCTCAGTTATACGTGCTGACTTCACAAGTAGAAGATGACGAGATAGAGATATTGTATGAAGACAATTAACGTGTAATTCTATGCGTAAATGAAGATGAAAATGTAATAATCATAGATGAAGGAAACGCTCTAGTAGCACGAAGAGTAAGATAACACGGTTAGGGGAAAATATGGGTTTGGACTGAGAGAACAAAAGGACTACATGTGGTGTCACCGCCAGACACCACACTTGCTAGGTGGTAGCCTTTAAATCGGCCGCGGTCCGTTTGTATACGTCGGACCCGCGTGTCGCCACTATCAGTGATTGCAGACCGAGCGCCGACACACGGCAGGTCTAGAGTCTTCCTAGCACTCGCCCCAGTTGTACAGCCGACTTTGCTAGCGATGGTTCACTGTCTACATACGCTCTCATTTGCAGAGACGACAGTTTAGCATAGCCTTCAGCTACGTCATTTGCTACGACCTAGCAAGGTGCCATATTCAGTAACTATAATTACTTCAAGAATGTATTCTGAACAGATAATATTGTGAATCATGTAGCCTCAAGAGCGACGTTTATCATTAATGGATTAAAGTTTAGTATCAAACTACTTACGCCCGCTTTCTGAATTCTAATTCCTTGTCATGTTCCTGACCTCACGTCAGTATAGTCCTTCCCTCTTCATGCCAGCCTGCGTGAGCTAAAACGCGTGCATTTCGGTCTCCACTCGTAACACGGTGTTGGATCTTCTGCCAACACAAAACTACATACTCCATTAGTTTCCAGGAATTAATAGAGGATAAACCACAAGAGGAGGAGGTACTTATATAAATGAACTGGAGACAAGGAACAATCCCAGTTGGATTATATCATGGTCAGACAGAAGTTACGAAATCTGATGTCTGCATGGAAGGCTTAACAAGGAGAGGATATTGACCCAGATTACAACTTATTAGTAACGAAGAGTAGACCATTTACCTGCTTTTATTAAAGAAATAAATTCAGCCATTATTTAAATCATTGTTTGGGAAATCTTTACACGAAATAAGACATATAAATCTCAGGAACATTAACAATCTGACTGACTTTCAATTTTAATGCACCAAAATCATTAAAAACAGAGATTACTTAAGTAATCATTATAATTTCTTGGAGTAGTGATTTAAGCAAGTAGATAAAAGAAATATTGATTATTACCATAACTAATATGCTTAAGATCCAATACCAAACCTTCAAATATACTAATTATACAAAATTAATCTTATAATAAAACTCCTTAATGTATTAGTAAAATCTCATTCAGTCTTCACAGATTGGTAAACCTGTATTGCTAAAAACAAAGTGGATAGAAAATAAATGGAGACAAAGCAAACAAAAGTGCTCCAAACAAAGGTGCTCCAAACCATTGATATGGTGAAAGCCAATGGGAATTGTAGAGTAACACAAAGGAGATAGATAAATTTTAGGAGGAATATTCAATATATCTAACATTTAGTCAAGTATGATAACTGTACTTTTATTGAATACTAGAAAAGAATGTAAGAGCAGATATTATCCGGTAAATCTAACCTAAAAAGAGCAAAACTATTTTGACATCGACTGTTACTTTATATGCAACCAAATAATGATGTTTAAAGAGAAGTGAGAAACTAGATTTTTTTCATGCTAAAAGGTTCCATATTACAAGCATTGTTGGAAACTGTCTCCCACAAAACAGGTACCACCCTCAAATTCGTTAATTTCATTGCACGAGGTACAGGTTTCATGAATTCAGTTTATTTTAGTTATTTACATCTTCCATAAGATATATCTAAGGTACATCTCAGTAATGCAGTGTCATAGCTTTAAAATGTTAATAATGGCTGACAGCTAAGAGGGAAACTCTATTATAAGGAGTATTAAAACAACACATAGGACATGAAGTCAGATGGACAGTATCAAGAGGGCCAGTCAGCCGTTTGCAATAAGACATGTTGAGATGTTGAGTGTCTTCTGTGAAAACGGCGGTGCTATAAAGGCTAAGCGTGGACACATTCAAGTGCCAAAGTGACTAGTAGACGCTGACATACGGTCAGAATGTTCGAGAACGTTGTGGGAGAATTTTGGTTCTTACGAAGACCTTTGAAAGAGTCAGGGGAAAATAACTCCACATCTACTTTTACATCTACATGATTACTCTGTAATTCCGATTAAATGTTTGTCAGACTGGTTCATGGAAACATCTTCCACCGTTCCACTCTCGAACAGTGCACGGGAAAAACGTGCGAGATGTGATTTCTCTTATGTCATTATGATGATCATTCCTCCCTATGTACATGGGCACCAACAAAATATATTCAGTCTAGGGAGAAAGTTGGTGATTGAAATTTTATGAGAAGGTCGTGCCACAATGAAACACTACATTGCGTTAATGACTGCCACCTCAGTTCACGGGTCACGAGCGCTGAGCTCGCTCCCCTGTTTCGCGATAGTACAAAACGAGCTACCCTTCTTAGAACTTCTTCGACATCTTCCGTCTATCGTATTTGGTTTGGGTCCAACACCGCAAAACAGCACTACCGAAGAGTGTGAACAAGCGTAGTTTTATTTTATTTTATTTACACGTCAAGTTCCGTAGGACCAAATTGAGGAGCAAATCTCCAAGGTCATGGAACGTGTCAGTACATGAAATTACGACATAAAAGGAATAACAGATAAAAATAAATGTTCATGAATCTGAAGAAAGTCAGTCCATAAGTTTAAGTAAGCGCTGTCAGCAATACAATAACAATCAGCTTAATTTTTCAAGGAACTCCTCGACACAATAAAAGGAGTGACCCATGAGGAAACTCCTCAGCTTTGATTTGAAAGCGCGTGGATTATTGCTAAGATTTTTGAATTCGAGTGGCAGCTTATTGAAACTGGATGCAACACAAGCGTTAAGGAAGTCTGATCGAAATGCAGGTTTGATTTCTGCTAAGTATTAGCCGAGTGAACACTGTTATTCTGGGGAATAAACTAATACTGGTAACAAGAAACGACAATAAGGAATATACCTATTGAGAAGCCAATGTCAAAATATCCAGACTCGGGAACAGAGGTCGACAAGAGATTCGTGAACTCATACCACATATTGCCCGAACCCCCCGTTTCTGAGTCCAACATATCCTTGTAGAATGGGAAGAGTTACCCCAAAATACAATACCATACGACATAAGTGAATGAAAATAAGCAAAGTACACTCATTTTTGTGTCGAAGTATCACTCACTTTTGATACCGTTCGAATAGTAAAAATGGCAGTGTTAAGTCTTTGAACAACATCCTGATCGTGGGCTTTCCACGACAGCTTTCTGTCTATCTGAACACCTAGAAATTTGAACTGCTCAATTTCACTAATCATATTCCCGATCTGTGAAATTAAAACGTCAGGTTCTGTTGAATTGTGTGTTAGAAACTGTAAAAACTGAGTCTTACTGTGATTTAACGTTAGGTTATTTAAACAGAAAAATGTTCAAATGTGCGTGAAATCTTATGGGACTTAACTGCTAAGGTCACCAGTCCCTAAGCTTACACCTAAATTATCCTAAGGACAAATACACACACCCATGCCCGAGGGAGGACTCGAACCTTCGCTGGGACCAGCTGCACAGTCCATGACTGCAGCGCCTAAGACCGCTTGGCTAATCACGCGCGGCATTTATTTTCTACAAGCCATGAACTTAGGTCATGTACTGAACTATTTGAAACCGAGTAATGTTGCACACAACATCCTTTACTACCAAGCTAGTGTCATCAGTAAACAGAAATATTTTAAAGTTACCTGTAATAGTAGAGGGCATATCATTTACATAAGTAAGGAACAGGAGTGGCCCCAACACTGAACCCTGGGGCACCCCCCACTTGACAATACCCCACTCAGATACCACATCACAGTAATTTTCAACATTGTGAATAATGACCTTTTGCTGCCTGTTGCCAAAGTAAGAGGTGAACCAATTGTGAGCTACTCCCCGTATTCTGTAATGGTCCAACTTCTGGAGCAATATTTTGTGATCAACACAATCAAATGCCTTAGTTACACCAAAAATACGCCAAGCGTTCGAAAATTTTGTTTAGCCCATCCAGTACCTCACAGAGAAAAGAGAATATATCATTTTCAATTGTTAAACGACTTCTAAAGCCGAACTGTACATTTGATAGCAAATCTTATGATTATGATTGATGGCATAGAAATAGGTCTAAAATTATCTACATTATCCCTTTCTCCCTTTTTATAAAGCGGCCTTACTGCGGAGTACTATAATCGCTCAGGAAACTGACCATTCCTAAAGGAAAAATTACAAATATGGCTAAATACAGGCAGCAGTCTCGTTAACTTTCCAAAACCCTGCTGCAAATCGACATTAGCGATATGTACCTGTAACTCAGCGCAGAAACTCGCAAAAGAGTCCCTAAAAATCCAGCATGTACTCGTAAGTACTGGACGCGTAGTACCAAGAGCAGTGAACAGTGAGTACCATGAGGTCGGAAGGGTCACTACCAGGAATCGCTGTCAGTCAGCAATCGTCAGAAGCAGAGCACTGCGAGACTCGAAGTTAATGTAAAACGAAACTCTGACGTGGCTGCAGGAAACCACATGAAGACCGTGCGCATTCGGAGGATAACAATACAGAGACAGTTACTCTCTTAGCTTTTCTACCTGTTAAGGAAGAAGAATCAGTACAGATTTCGTCTCCAGTAGCAACGAGTAGTATCTGACATTTTCTGGTTCTGATAATATAAAGAAAAATTTAGTGCGGTCTCACACTTGTCACCTATTGTTAATAATGTACCCAGTTGCATAACTCTCAAAGAGCAGTGGTTAATATTTTCTGTGTGTCAGAATATAGGAAGGAACAAGTGCTGTCTCATCTTTGTCTCCTAGTGTCGATAGAGTATCTAACTGCGTAAGTCGCAACTAGTTACAGTTAACATTTTCTTTCTGTCAGAATATAAACAGGAGTATTTATGGTTCACATTTGTTTCCAGTTGTGGTTCAAATGGCTCTGAGTGTGGTGTCACCGCCAGACACCACACTTGCTAGGTGGTAGCATTAAATCAGCCGCGGTCCATTAGTACATGTCGGACCCGCGTGTCGCCACTGTTAGTGATCGCAGACCGAGCGCCACCATACGGCAGGTCTCTAGAGACGGACTAGCACTCGCCCCAGTTGTACGGACGACGTAGCTAGCGATGCACACTGACGAAGCCGCGCTCATTTGCAGAGCAGATAGTTAGAATAGCCTTGAGCTAAGTCAATGGCTACGACCTAGCAAGGCGCCATTAGTAGTTTATTGCCTGAATCTACAGAGTCTCACTTGTATCGTCAATAGCGATGTACAACAAGGATGGATTAAAGTTAAGTATTCCAGCAGCTACGTACTTTTCCTTATAGCATTCATTACGTATCCTGTTTCAGACCTCACGCCATCCTTCGTGTGTTTATAGCGTGCATTGCGGTCCCCTCAAATCACATTGTGTCGGCACTTCTGTCGACACATCACTGAGCACTATGGGACTTAACTGCTGAGGTCATCAGTCCCCTAGTACTTAGAACTACTTAAACCTAACTAACCTAAGGACATCACATACATCCATGCCCGAGGCAGGATTCGACCATGCGACCGCAGCGGTCGCGCGGTTCCAGACAGTAGCGCCTACATCCGCTCGGCCACTCCGGCCGGCGTTTCCAGTTGTGTTTAAGGTATTTAACCGTGTATTGTCGGAACGAGTTGCATCCAGGACGCTCATCTCTGAAAGCAGAAGGCAGAACTAATGCAACAGGATTTGTTCCAGCATAAACATACCCATATCAAAAAAAAGTTTTGCATCACCCCGATTCCCAGAACTCATGAAGTTAGACGTTGACTTTGGATATTGTATTACAGACTCAGTCCCCTTTACTTTTCGGTGATGTCACTCAACCAACCCAAAAATGTAAACAACCATGCATGAGCAACGCCTATTAGACGGAGGGGTCTGACAGCCAATCAGTTAAAGACGCTCCTCCAGGAAGGAGGTATCCGGCTCGTGTAGAGACAGTCAATACCGCCATTCGATCGCGTCTGCATTGCTACTTTGTGCCAGGAAGAGCTCTCAACAAGAGAAGCGTCCAGGCATCTCTGAGAGAACCAAAGCAATGTTGTTCGGACATGAAGGAGATACAGAGAGTTAGGAACTGTCAATGACATGCCTCGCTCAGGCCACCCAAGGGCTACTACTGCATTGGATGACCGCTACCAACGGATTATGGCTCGGAGGAACCCTGACAGCAACGCCGATGTGTTGAGCAATGCTTTTCGTGCAGCCACAGGAGATCATGTTACGACTCAAACTGTGCACAACCCTCTGCATGACGTGCAACGTCACTCCTAACGTCCATGGCGATGTCCATCTCTGCAAGCACGACACCATGCAGCGTGGTACAGATGGGCCAAAGAACATGTCAAATGGACCGTGCAGGAGTGACATGACGTTCTCTTCACCGTTGAGTGTCGCATATTCCTTCAACCATACAATCGTCGGAGACGAATTTGGAGGCAACCTGGTCAGGCTGAACGCCTTAGACACACTGTCCAGTGAGTGCAGCAAGGTGGAGGTTCCCTGATGTTTTGGGGTGGCACTTTGTGGGGCTGAGATACGCCTCTGGTGGTCATGAGCAGCGCCATAACGGCTGTACGATGCGTGAATGCCATCCCCCGGCCGATAGTGCAACCACATCGGCAGCATATTGGTGAGGAATTTGTCTTCATGGACGACAATTCGCGCCCCCACCGTGCACATCTCGTGAATTACTTCCATCAGGATAACGACATCGCTCGAAGAATTGCCAGCATGTTCTCCGGACATGAACCCTATCGAACATACCTGGGATAGATTGAAAAGGGCTGTTTATGGACGACGTGACCCACCAACCACTCTGAGAGATCTACGCCGAACCGCCGTTGAGGAGTGGGACAATCGGGACCAACAGTGCCTTGATGAACTTGTAGATAGTATGCCACGACGAATACAGGCAAGCATCAATGCAAGAGGACGTGCCACTGGGTATTAGAGGTACCAGTGTGTACGGCAAGATGGACCACCACCTCTGAAGGTATCGCTGTACGGTGGTACAACATGCAGTGTGTGGTTTTCGTGATCAATGAAAAGGGCGGAAATGATGTTTATGTTGATCTCTATTCCAATTTTCTGTACAGGTTCTGGAACTCTAGAAACCGAGGTGATGCAAAATTTTTTTGATGTGTGTATTTATAGAAAAACACGTAAAATATTTATAAACTCTATGTTGGGTATTACCTATCACTGTGATCTAATATACAGGGTGATTCAAAAAGAATACCACAACTTTAAAAATGTGTATTTAATGAAAGAAACATAATATAACCTTCTGTTATACATCATTGCACAAGAGTATTTACAAAGATTTCTTTTCACTCAAAAACAAGTTCAGAGATGTTCAATATGGCCCCCTCCAGACACTCGAGCAATATCAACCCGATACTCCAACTCGTTCCACACACTCTGTAGCATATCAGGCGTAATAGTTTGGATAGCTGCTGTTATTTCTCGTTTCAAATCATCAATGGTGGCTGGGAGAGGTGGCCGAAACACCATATCCTTAACATACCCCCATAAGAAAAAATCGCAGGGGGTAAGATCAGGGCTTCTTGGAGGCCAGTGATGAAGTGCTCTGTCACGGGCTGCCTGGCGGCCGATCCATCGCCTCGGATAGTTGACGTTCAGGTAGTTACAGACAGATAAGTGCCAATGTGGTGGCGCTCCATCCTGCTGAAATATGAATTGTTGTGCTTCTTGTTCGAGCTGAGGTAAAAGCCAATTCTCTAACATCTCCAGATACTGTAGTCCAGTTACAGTAGCACCTTCGAAGAAAAAGGGACCAAAAACTTTATTAGCTGAAATGGCACAGAACACGTTCACCTTGGGCGAGTCACGTTCATACTGAGTTGTTTCCCGCGGATTCTCAGTGCCCCATATACAGACATTGTGACGGTTGACTTTCCCGTTAGTGTGGAAAGTTGCTTCATCACTAAACATAATCTTTGAAACGAAAGATTCATCTGTTTCCATTTGAGCAATGATAAAATCACAGAAATCGATTCTTTTAATCTTATCAGCTGCAGACAGTGCTTTAACCAATTTCAGACGATAAGGTTTCATAACTAACCTTTTTCGTAGGACTCTCCATACAGTTGATTGTGGAATTTGCAGCTCTCTGCTAGCTCTGCGAGTCGATTTTCCTGGGCTGCGAACAAATGCTTGCTGGATGCGTGCTACATTTTCATCACTCGTTCTCGGCCGTCCAGAACTTTTCCCTTTGCACAAACACCCATTCTCTGTATACTGTTCATACCAACGTTTAATACACCACCTATCACGAGGTTTAACACCATACTTCGTTCGAAATGCACGTTGAACAACTGTCGTCGATTCACTTCTGCCGTACTCAATAACACAAAAAGCTTTCTGTTGAGCGGTCGCCATCTTAGCATCAACTGACGCTGACGCCTAGTCAACAGCGCCTCAAGCGAACAAATGTACAACTAAATGAAACTTTATAGCTCCCTTAATTCGCCGACAGATAGTGCTTAGCTCTGCCTTTTGTCGTTGCAGAGTTTTAAATTCCTAAAGTTGTGGTATTATTTTTGAATGACCCTGTAAATTGTCTTGTACATTAAAAATTTACTCTTAAATAATGATAGAATTATTATCTTCATATTTATTAGTTAGATAATACCTAATCATTAAGTATTTGAATAACTGGTAATTATATGCTAATTTATTGTTACAATTAATGGCAACAATGGACATTGTTTTAGACTAGCAGTTCGTTGTAGGTAACTGACTCAGTCATTATTTTATCGTTCACTGTGGAGGCTATCCTGAAAGGGAGCTGTCAAAGTGGTATAGGTTGAGGTATAAGTTAAATGAGAGGAGTAGTTGTCAGAAAGTGATTCCACACACTATATTAGCGATTAACTATAATTTATACGGCAGTAATGTAATTGTGGTCACCAGCCCATAAATAAACATAATAAACTGCAGTGGAAAACAGGGAGTAACATGTAGAAGTCCTGCTCTTCTTACAGTCCCACAGAAGAAAAAATCGAAAATAAGCCAAAATTAGAGCAAGGATAGCCATGTGTGAAGCGTTCAACGTATTCAAAAGCAAAATTCTGTCTAACGACTTGACTTAGAGTTTTAAGAAGTTCTGGTAAATGGATGTAATCCATCTTATCAGACACTCTGCGACCATGATGACATCGAAATGGAGGACGACAGAGAAAAGGTTGTGATACTAAACGTCTTTTTTCTAAATTATTTCACAGATAAAGCCCGCGTTGTATAGTACCTCCTTTAAATCGTCGCATGAATGACAAAATGTCTGATATCGAAATAAGTGACCACGTGATTGGAAAGCAACTGAAATCACTCAACACAGGAAAGGCCACAGGACCTGACGGGATACCATTACCAATCTAAATAAGGTATGCGTAAGACGTTGATACATGTCCCAGCAATAAACTACTCATAAAGTAATTACACCGATGTTCGCGTGTTACGATATTCTGGAGACCGAAATTCTCTGTAGGAATGAGCATGGGTTTCGAAGGTAACTATCGCTCTTTTCGTTAACGAGACCCAGGAAACAGTATACATGCGTCGAGGTACATGCTGTGTTCGTTGACTTCAGTAACGCGTCAGATACGGCTCAACACTGCTGCCTACTGAAAAAAACACGAATGTACGGTGTATCAGACTTATTGTGTGACTGGGCAGACGAGTTTCTAGCAAACAGAGGGCAGCGTGTCCTTCTGAACGGACAGAAGTCTTAAGACGCAAAAGGAACTCAGATCGTACCCAGGTTTGTGTCATAGGTCCATTACTTTTCACAATATATGCAAATTATACTGTAGACATCGTCAGAAGTTTCAGGAGGCTTTACGTATGTGATGCTGTCGTACAGAAAATTGTGGCGAAATGCAGGAAGACATGGAGAGGATCGACGCTTGCTATACGGAGTGGCAACACACCAACATAAACAAAAGTAAGGCATTGCTCATACGTAGACAGAGAGAGACCTGTTATCGTTTCCTTGTACGATTGCAGAACAATCGCTGGAACCAGTTACTTCCATAAAATATCTAGGCATATGCGTGCCGATTTTAAGTGGAACGACCACGTAAGACTAATAGCAGGAAAGGCAGATACCACACTGAGATTCATTGGAAGGAAATCTAGTTCGTCAATAAAGGACGTACTGGTAATTCACTAAACCTTCGTCCGACCAATACTTGGTGTCCTGCTCGTCAGGATGGAATCCGAATCAGATAGACTTGTTAGAGAAAGTGGATACAATCCAAAGAAGACCAGCGCATTTCGTTAGAAGTTTACTCAGTGAGCACGAAACAGTCAGGAAGATAATCATTCAACGCCAGTGGCAGACAATGCAGGAGAGGCGTTCCGCATCAACGCATTGTTTACTGTTAGAAGTGAGGAGAGTCTAAGTTCCTAGAAGAGTCACCAAATATATTGCTTCATTCTGCGTATATCTCGCGTAATGACCGTGAGTTAAAAGTAGAGACATTCGAGCTGAGTAGTAGCCCTACCGGCAATCCTTCTTCCCACTAGTGACTGGAACAGGAAATGGGAGAACTGACAGTGGTACGCTACGTGCCGTCCGCCACACACAGTAAGATGGCTTGAGGAGTACGGATGTAGATGTAGAAGGTAACGGCTTCAACACTAGCGACGAAAACAGTTAAACAGGTAGAGAATCATTAACAACCTATCACGTAAAATTAAACGCCTTGTTGGGAATATGGTAGGGTCCGACTGTGGACTAAGGACCATCACATTACTATTTATCGCCAGGTCTGCAGAAACTGAATCTCGTAAGCAAAAAAAAAATAAACATTCCTTAAAGAAGTCGCTTCTTTTAAGAAAATGCAAGTTCGGATACAATAACAAGCAATAAGTTATCTTCTCTTGCTCGCTTAACATTTAAATGTGATTTTATGGTTTACGGTCGCTGCACAACTTGGGAACCATATGGAGGCCCCCATTCAGATTTAAGTGACTGATTACTGATAACCGTGTGTTCTGCGGTACCAAATGATCTAACAGGTACACATAATTTTGATAACAGCGACCACAGGCACAAACGGTGAAAAATGAAATACGATTTTAGTTGCACTATTGATCAATCATATTCTATATAATATTAACGCCGCGCGGGATTAGCCGAGCGGTCTCAGGCGCTGCAGTCATGGACTGTGCGGCTGGTCCCGGCGGAGGTTCGTGTCCTCCCTCGGGCATGGGTGTGTGTGATTGTCTTTAGGATAATTTAGGTTAAGTAGTGTGTAAGCTTAGGAACAGGTGACCTTAGCATTCAAGTCCCATAAGATTTCACACACAACAATATTAACCGAAACACAAACAACACTGGTGTAATATTCTACAAGATTTATTTATTTATTTGACAAACCGGATTTCGGCTGTTACACCGTCGTCGGGTAGAAAGATACCTGACGAAGGCGCAACAGCCCAAAACCGGTTTGTAAAATAAAATAATTGATATTCGAGAATATTACACCGTTATGATCGTTATAAAAGACAAATTTTGTGTAGACATTAACGGTCATCACGTCACATTAAATAACACCCCGTCGCGGTGACTATTGAAATAAAGAAAGAACAATCTTGACTTTCAGATGAGATACTATTGCCTTCATTTTTGTGGATCAGATACTTCGATCTGGTTGAGAGGCCAAAGGCGTAGCGCAGTGGACAAGGAACGTTAACCTTCACGTGTTTTGCAACAATTACTTTTCTTCTAGGGAGAAAATATACGTTATTTAACAGAAATGACACTCCTCACTATCCAGTGTTGAAACGCTACGCTTTCTTGTACTGACCTCCTAGGAAGCCATCCCACGAAACATCCCAGTTACCGAAATTTTTTACTACTAAGGGGGTAAAAACCACGGTGATCAATAAAATCCTTGTGTGTTTTATTAACATATTGAGCCTCACCATGACAAAGAGTTACATACAGTGTTACTATAGGTAAGGTATACAGAAATATCTTCAGTACATTAGCCCACTATAACATTAATGAAAATGTGCTAAGTTAGCTGCAAAAGTTATTGATCCGCAATCAGCCTATAATATTATTAGACACTTTCTGTTTGTAGCCTGTCCTGGAGACTATACCGTTCCGTTGGCACCAAGCCTTTGCGGCTGCTGCAGGGGTCACAGAACAGCACTCTCCCTCCCCCCATTCCACCCCTCCCCCGTCCATATACCCCTGCTGTCTGCGGAGCTATGAATATGGAGGCGCTTGAATATTCATGGAGAATTAGGAACGTCGGAAAACAAACTGGCAATCTCTCCCTCCTCTTTTTCACTACGGCGAGGTCGTTACGAAATATTGCTTAGAGGGCATCAAACATTAAATTCTTCCTACAAGGCATGATATGCCTTGTTCCTGTAGTTATAAAAGGACTAGACTTTCTACGTTTCCGTACTGCGCAATGATAATGTATTCAAGAAACTGTTTCATTCTGAATTCTTCCTCATGCGTACAACCTATCTCATGACAAAATTCGTCAGATGACGTCTTCTTCAATGTTTTGATCGCCTCTACGAGGTTATGGATGCGCCATTTTTTATTTCGATTGCCCTATAAGTGTCCAACAAAGTTAATTGTCATTCTTTCGTCTGAACATGAGCTAGGATCTCAATTGTCGTCAAATCATACGATACATTAGAGTACACTTTGCCTGCAGGCTGTAATTGTTTGTCAAAGTACTAGTGTTGGAACTTTACTAGTGGCAACTACTTACTTTCAAGTTATAAAATAGATATGCATTTCAAAGGTCTACTGTCCTCCAAAGGCCGGCCGGAGTGGCCATGCGGTTCTAGGCGCTACAGTCTGGAACCGAGCGACCGCTACGGTCGCAGGTTCGAATCCTGCCTCGGGCATGGATGTGTGTGATGACCTTAGGTTAGTTAGGTTTAATTAGTTCTAAGTTCTAGGCGGCTGATGACCTCAGAAGCTAGGTCGCATAGTGCTCAGAGCCATTTGTCCTCCAAAGTATTCATTAGTATTGTGTATAGCCCGCTGCCGGCGACGTGAAACTCGATGGACAGTCTTGGGAGCGCCAGTTGTGTTGACAGTTCGAGTGGGGCGGTCAACTGCCCGACGAATCTCTCTTAACAGCTCTGAAGCTAGTCGCAAGCTTTGTTCCAAAAATGAACAGCTGAGAGAAAGAAGACGCGATTGATTTGTTTGATCTATGGGGCTAGGGAGTGCTGCACCATTTACCACAATCCGCTGACTTAAGCCCGTGTGACTTCAACTTGAATTCTTCATAGAAGGAAGCTCTTCATGGCATTACCTTCAGGATTGTTACGGAGATTCATCGGGCAATAGATCCCTCCAATCGAACTGCCAACACAACTATCGATCCTAGGGGCATTATAAGACTTCCACTTCGGTGGCAACAGTGCATATACAATGCAGGTGATTACTGTGAAAGACAGTGAAACTTTGAAACATGTGTCTATTTTGCATAGCTTGTAAATAAACATTTGCCGCTATTATAAAGTTCCAACATACGAATGACGATCGTTATGACCTCACTATTCACCTTGATGACGCAGCCTTTAGGCGTAATCTCGTTATGCAGTGGCCATCTGTAATAATTCCTGCTAATTTTGACAAGATGTTTCCGAGGAACTGATGAAAACTGATTTACTTGAAATGTCGTTATTAGTCACTAAAGCAAGTTAAAAAACAATTTTTCAAACTCTTAACATCTGCTAAGCATTCACAGCCCAAGAAAATCAATCAGTCGAAGTTGCAGCGAAGTTTGCGTGAGGAGTGATTACGATCCTTCCACACTTAGATGCTCCCCACAGATTACTGAAAAGCAATGTTAAATGAATGTTTAGAACCAGTTCAGAGTCTATGAAGTTCAGTTGTGAAATGCACTGGCACATTATATCATTCTAATTTTCGTATGAAATGTGCACCAGTTACTTCTCCAAGCCTATATAATAAATATCAATAATTTCTAAGGCCTTGTTACAACCACTCTTCTCACTTTTATGTTTAGCTCTCAAAGATTTGACATTTATTACGTTCAGTAGATGAAATACGGTCTTCTTTTTTGCCATTACTTTACTTTTACTTTCCAAAATTTATCATTTCAACAGATTTCTTAAAGTGTAATGGGTCTAAATGAACAGGTCTGAATAGTTTTTGTCTGTTTTCTTTGTGATACGGGGATACATCGGCGTCTCATAAGACCCCCATAAAGGACTAGGTGGTAGGACTTGACTTTGGAGGAGGGAGAACTTCATTCACCTCTTACTACACACAAGGTTTTATTCATCTAAACAGTTAAATCAAACAACAATTTTAATGGAAAATTTTGCCAGATGAGTGGTTACCAGATAATGTAACAGCCAAAAGTTAGCCCTTGAGACAATAATTGTGACAGAGATGCAGTCAATAGAAGCAACAATCTAGGATTAAATAACAATTCCTTGAACAGCTTGTCGTTGCAGTGATTACTAGTTACACATCAGAGGGCAGTGGCCGATTTACGCTAATGCAACTTTCATGGGATTTGTGTACCATGGTTAACAGTGGAATGGTAGGGATCAATCGTTACAGATCAAACTACAGAAAACAATTTACTTTAATGCAAATTTCATTGGATTATAGTAATATGATTACAATTAAATGCTTTCAGTGTTAAGTACCTCGAGGACTAGACAGAAGACAAACTGAATACTGATAGATTGACTTACAAACAGTAAATTATATGTTTGGTAAATGCATTCGTAACTGAATAAATAGTATAAGCAATTTAAACATGCAAGTCTTTCATCTGAAACGCAACTTCGCTAAAGCCTGAAAAGGGCGTAAATTCCTTTTACGTGTGTGGATCTTGGACCAATAAAAGACAGTCATCCTATAAATAAATCTGAGCTGCAAGCTCCAACCAGGTACAGACACGAACGCCGTACACAATAGGCAGCGTGGATGAAAGCCAGATGCCCCACCAACTGTCTTCCCGATCAATAGTGCGAGGTATACAAATCTCAGACCGACTTTCTTTCATATATACTCCCTTGTACAGTGATAACTTCAAAACAGGCAACTGTTATTGGGTGTACCTGAAGCATAAACGGAACGTCAGAGTGTACTAAATAAGCAAGACACGCAAGGGGATGAAGGCGCAGGTCAAACCCAAAACCTAGGCTCGGAGATACAACAAATCGTAAAAAACTAGGATCTAATAAATCACGTCTCCCAATGCGACAACGAACATGGTAACACTTAAACTCCTTAAATAAATAATCCTATCCCGCTAAACCCAAGGCAGTGCACTTAGAACAATATTTGATAAAACAACATCAAATTAGTGCCCAAACACGTTAAACAAATTCACTGACTGCAAAGAGTAACCAAATCACACTAAAACCCCAGGTTTTACCTCAAGGAAAGATGTAAAATGATAGTTTAACCCTACAGTAATTACGCGTGCTTGATGGACCCAAACATTGAAGACTTCGCAGAAACACCTGGTGGAATGATCATGCATTGGTGCATCGGTCTGTTCAGTGTCACTCAGTGGTTTCTGAAACAGACTAAGCACTAAGACTAAGAAATAATACATAGTAAGCCCCAAGTTTTAAACGGTAAATCAGAATATCGATGGAATCAGATCAGTCAGAATTGCCCAATAAGTTTCGTAAGGGCGAACCACAAGACAAATTGTGCGCAGAGTTTCGTCATTGAGAACCAACCAGTAATCTCTCTCAACTTCATCATGCTTGCAACACGGATTGGAGAAAATGTGTTTCCAACGAATGACGTAAGTACAATGACATCACCTTATTGCGTCAGCTGAAATCCGTGTCCAACAGTATCGGAAAGGTTGGTCATGAGTCAGGACCCGCAACAACAAATAATCAGCTAGCGACCACCAAAATTCTTCGCAACGCAGTCCAACCCAAAACGCGACCAATGCAACCGGCGTCGACTCGAACGGACGTTTTCGTAGTTACAGTATTCGCCACCAAGGTCGCCTCTCGTGTCCACTATCAACAACACTCGTGACGTTCGCTCGGCCGATCCCCCCTAGCGCGCTCAACCTCGCTACCGCATCACGACGACCAAAAGGGTACGATTTCTGGACGACAATCAATAGGACGAAAGCCAGCACGGCTAACTTTTTTCATTGGTTCCCTCCGAAATACGTCTCAATAAATTTTCTTTGTGTCCACCTGGTCCTAATTATCGTATTCCAAAGTTACACACCGAGCGAGGTGGCGCACTGGTTAGCACACTGCTCTCGCATTCGGGAGGGCGACGGTTCACGTCCGGCCATCCTGATTTAGGTTTTCCTGATTTCCCTAAATCACTTCAGGCAAATGCCGGGATGGTTCCTTTGACAGGGCACGGCCTACTTCCTTCCCCATCCTTCCCTAATCCAATGAGACCGATGACCTCGCTGTTTGATCTCTTCCCCCAAATCAACCCATCCTAAAGTTACATTTCCATGGCGTCTAGGCAAGTGTTGTTTTCTTCCACAGTACCGAACTTATACAGACATGTAGGATCACATTTTAGAGACAATATACTCACTGTTTTTTATTTTATTTTTTTAGTTATCTTCGCTAAACGTAACATTCTACGAGTTGGAGGGTTAACTGTCAGAAATTTGTGTGTGGTAGCGGTGTTACAGCATCTGAAAAATGCCAAGTTCCGCTCTAGATATTATGGGATCAATGAAGTGAAATGGAATGAAGATGAAGGTTTCTGATCATACGAATATGAAGTAACTAACGGAGCATTTGGCGTTGACCGCGTGTATATTCCAATTCTCTAAGTTCATTTACTCCTTCCCCCCTCTGTCCAACTCCTCAATATCCCCCCTCTCCGTCCACTTCCTCCATCCTCCTCCACACTCTCTCTGTCCGCCGCCTCATCCGTCCCCTTTCCTTCATTTTCTCCTCCCTCCTCTCTGTTCACCTTCTCCTCCCACGACCTGGGTCCATCTTCACTTGATACTCTCTGCGAAATTTGTTGCGAATTGTGTTAGTAGTAAAGAAGTAATTAAACTCATGAATTTTTTCACGCATCTCAGTGTTTATGACGTCATATGTCTTGAAATATGATAGGTAGATGGTTCTTACGCTCACAGTGACTTTACCTGACAGTAAAGGGTATGTATAATATGTTTGGTTGAAATCTATCATTGATTTAGAAGGAGATGTGGAATACACACACCAATTTTTGGATTATATATGGATATCAAAAATAGCAGAAAATATTGTGATGGGGTTGCAGTTCATTATCAATAGGAAGGAACGGCAGAGGGTGAGCTTATGTGAACAGTTTAGGTTGCTCTCATCAGAATCGACAGAAAACCAACACTAGTTACAACGCCGGCCCGTGTGACCGAGCGGTTCTATGCGCTTCAGTCCGGAACCACGCGGCTGCTACGGTCGCAGGTTCGACTCCTGCCTCGGGCATTGATGTGTGTGATGTCCTTAGGTTGGTTAGGTTTAAGTAGTTCCAAGTCTGTGGGACTGATGTCCCATAGTGCTTAGAGCCGTTTGAACCATTTTGAACCAGTAACAACGCATTAAATATACATGGTGACGTCACAAGCAGAACATAAAGAGACAGAGGAAATATGTGAGGCTGTTCAACATGTCATTCAGTGAATGACAGGAGATGGCAACTAGCAATAATGGGTAACTGGAACGCTCTAATAGGGGAAGGAACAGAAGAAAAATGTGTTGGAGAATATGTATTCGATAGTAATAATGACAGAGGATGTAACCTCCCCCTCACTTATCGACTTTAACGACAGTAAAAATTAAACCGCGTGTACCTAATGGAGATTTGGGAAAAGCAGTCGTCACCGACGTTAACCTGTCGGTAAAGAGGGAGGAAAGGGCTACATCTAAATGAGAGGAAAACTGCAAAAGAAACAGGTGGAAATTAATTTTGAAAAGGGGTAAAGTTAATAAAGAAAGTAAATGTGCGGTCGATACGTTAACAATTAATTGGCGTTAATTAGACGTTTGAGATTTGGGGAAAATTACGGTCGCCAGTCCTATGGACAATTACTATAGTAACTGAAAACGAAAGGTTACTGCACATATAATTAGCACTAAAATCGTGGCAACTGAAGGTAGGCACGTGTTGTGTGAAAACTGAATTTTTGTCAGAAGTAATAAATTTAGCTGCACTCTGACTTTATTTAGCAAAAGAATTAATAAAACCGTAAAATTGAAAGTTAATTTAGTGACTGAAATTAATAGTGAACTTTGTTTCTAAGGCACTACAAAATTCAATAAAATAAGGTTAGTCTTGGGCTACCTCAACAATCATTTCAAAAGCTACTTGAATCTACGCAATTCAGAAATAAGAGATTTAACTTTGAACTTGAATTAAATGATTCTGAACAATTAACAATAGTAACATTTAGTACGTACCAAGCTGAGCTGGAGTCACAGGTAAACTAAAATACGGTAACAAAACTCGCACTCTTAATTTGTGCTTGTGTAATCTAAATATTGTAGCCAGCTATGAATACCTTAACTGAACTTTGAAATTAAAGGAGTAAAATGGAATGATATTACTTTAATGCTGGCGTTTGAATTTCAACGACACTCGAGTTCATTTCGGAAAAGGAAGGGACCCTGCTTGGTAATGCGATTGGGGCAATGAGCAACAAAGGTTCATGCTAAGTTGCTGTATTTTAGTGATGCTAATGGAATAGTTTGAAAAGCTGAGGTCTGCCATACAGTTCTAAAACTTTACGTGCTTTCAGTCTTCCTTGTTGGTTGATTGTAGGTTTAAATTCGTCGATCGAGGAGGTGGCGAAAATCACTTATTGCCGGCTGTAGCTTTTGCAGAAGCTGTATGTTGGCGCGCCTTCTTCTCGACACGGTCACCAGGCGAAACGGGCTCTTAATGTGTGCCTGTTAATGTATCCCGTCCGCGACACCGTGTCACAAACTATCATAGCAAGTCGAGCCCAATCGCATGCTGCCAAACCCCGGAAGCGCGGCAACTCGCGGGAGCGTTACACAATACACCTGATCCACAGTCCTACTCCAGCCAGATTCCGCTCTGCCCGCGCTCCAAGCAGCAGTTAACCCTACCAAAGATCCTAAACACTTTGGATCTCCATACGACCTATCGATGTAATCGTTCGATAGCATAGTTTTCCCTAAGCAAGACCCAGCATATAAATACAAATATTATTTACAAAACAAACCAATTATACATCGACATAAATGCATATATATATATATATATATATATATATATATATATATATATATATATATACAAATAGTAAAACAATTACAATATATAAAGACGCAGAAATGTCATATCTTCAGGTAACAGAATAAGGAAAAAATTTATAGTACAACAAATGGAATCGGGAGGATATGCATTTCCGGCGTTCCAAGGAGAAAGACAAATTGAATTCAAGCATAATTTCGGCTGGTAATAGCGAAACAATATTCATAATTAACAAGATACTTGGGAACGGTCCAGAGATACAAGAAGACTTCAGCTGATAGCACACAAGCACAAAGAAAATTCACACCGGTCGTTCAGTCAACCGCTTTCAGTTTAAGATGCGTAGCATTTATACCACTCCTTCACTGGAGCACACTGTACTCACACAAATATTCAATTGAAGACGGTTAACTGAATGACCGGTGTGTTTTTTTTTCCTTGTTTCCATTTGTTTACTGCCAACTTCACCAAGTGGGCGAGTTATGTTGTCCTTGGGTTCTACGCCTTGTGATAGCCTAATAACATCATGTTTACGTGAATGGTAGACTGTGATACGTCTTAGGACGTTTTGAGGACTACTGAAAAAGCAGCATAGGAGGCTGTTTAAAAAAAGACGTATTGGCCTTTATATCTTCGTTCAAGAAAAGCACTAGTACAGCTTAACGTCTCCCTGGTAGCTAAACAGCTATTGTTTCACACACTTTTCTGGACAAAATTTGGGTTGATCAGGATAAATGGACAATCATAAATGGAAAATGCGACAAGACCTATGACACTTTTCAGTGGCTACGGTACACTACAACCAATTTCTTTTTGTCTAATTTTAGAAATCGGAAGGAAAATTAGGGTTTTAATGTTCCGTCGTCATGGAGGTCATTAGAGTCTGAGCACAAGCCCAGATTGTGTCAAGGACGAGGAAAGCAATCGGCCGTGGTCTTTCAAATGAACCATGACCACATTTCCGTGGAGCGGTTTAGGGAAATTCATGGAAAATGTAAATCTGGATGCTCGGATGTTAGAAGCCTCTTCATTCCTAAAGCAAGTCGACAGTATATTGCAGTAGTTTTCATTTGACCACGTGAATGATATGTGAAGTACTGAAGACCCAGTCTCCATTGTAGAGTCGTGTTCGTGTCTTCTGTGTTACCTCCTACATCTGAAATTGAGGTACTATTAAAGACTATTTGTTTCGTGATTTCATATAAATTTTTATAAGAACAAAATTTAGTATCTGTGCTTTATTTTTTCAGAACAATTGAATCTTCGGTAGAAACCTATCTTGAATAAATACGACATACAGTGACAGAAGCGTTTGATGACGAATTGGTGGCCTCACTAAGCTTATCAAAAGAGAGAGAAAATAAAAACAGGAGAGAATCTTCATTTATTTATATCTTGTTGCCATAATTCTGTGGGTGAGGCAAGTTAGCAGACTGTTACACCAAGTTTAATTGAAAGAAATATTTTATCACCTACGACTTGCAATAGAAAACTGTGCTTTGTGAGGGAAATATAAGGGTCACAGGTAGTGCATCATCCATACGTTTGGGAGACGTTATTATGGTATCTCTAACCGGCGATCTAGTGTAGCCCTCATCATCTGCGCAGCTTGTATGGCTTGTATAGATCCGGCCATTACGCAGCGGAGCCTGCGGGACAAAGCAGAGAGGCGGGAAAACGCGCTATCGCGCGTCACCAGCTGTGCTGGCCCGTATTATGGACAAACAGCCCCATCAATTACCACCTGCAGCTCACTGCAAGTGCTGGGCTGGCTACTCTCTACCCGGCAAAGCTGACCTACGTGGGATATCTCAGCCCTAACTATCTCAGACGAAAAACGCGACACACACACACACACACACACACACACACACACACGCGCACACAGTCATTACGCACTATTTCTTTTGTCATCTATGTGACGTGTTGTACATGTTGCGCACTATTGTCGTAAGGTTACATGTTAATGTAAGGACCAGGCAAAAATAGGGTTTGAACATTATTCGGATGAAGATTTTTACTAACAACAGGACCTTGACGAAATAAATAAAATTTCCTAAGAACTGATAAACGATTAACAAATTATCAAATATTTCAGTGAGATCCAATAACAAAAGGTTACGAGGTGCGGCTAGAAAAAAACCGGACTGATGCAGGAAAAAACATTTTATTACAATTATTTACAATTTCATGTTATCTCCTTCGATGTACTCTCCTCCTCGGTCTCTACACCGCTCCATACGAATTTTCCACTGTTCATAGCAATGCTGCAGATCATTTTCGGTAAGTCCATACATTACTTCCGTCGCTTTTTCTTTTACTGCTTCAACAGTCTCAAATCTAGTTCCTTTCAAAGCTGACTTGACTTTAGGGAAAAGAAAAAAGTACAGGGGGCCAAATCAGGTGAGTAGGGTGGATGATCTAAGATGGGAATCTTGTGTTTTGCCAGTAACGTCTTCACTGACAACGCACTGTGAGCTGGGGCATTCTCTTGGTGAAGGATCCATGACTTTTTTCTCCACAAATCGTTCCGTTTTCTCCGTACTCGCTCACGTAGGGTAGCCAGGACGCTAATGTAGTAATGCTGATTCACTGTTTGTCCCTCTGGTACCCAATCAACGTGCACAATCCCTTTGATGTCAAAAAAAAAAAACAATCATCATTGCCTTGACATTCGTGCTATCTTTGTCGTGGAGAACCAGGAGTTTTCCAGTGCATCGATTGGCGTTTAGTTTCGGGATCGTAAGTAAAAAACCACGATTCATCGCAAGTAATAACATTTTGTAAGAAGGTGGGATCACTTTCAATGTTTTCCAGGATGTCAGAACAAATCATTCTTCGGCGTTCCTTCTGTTCAATTGTGAGACACTTCGGAACCATTTTTGAACACACTTTGTTCATGTTGAAACTTTCATGAAGAATCTGCCTAACACTTTCCTTGTCAACTCCTGTTAACTCAGCCACTGTTCTGATTGTTAAACGGCAATCTTGTCGAACAAGTTTACCGATTTTTTCAATGTTTGCATCAGTTTTTGCTGACAATGGTCTGCCAGTGCGAGTGTCATCACTGGTGTCTTCGCGGCCATCTTTAAATCGTTTAAACCACTCAAATACTTGTGTTCGCGATAAACAATCATCGCCGTACACTTGTTGTAACATTACAAACGTTTCAATTGCAGATTTTCCTAGTTTGAAACAAAATTTGCTGTTAACACGCTGTTCTTTCTGTACACTCAACATTTTCCGACGCACAGACAAAACGTCAACTACTTAAAACAGACGTCACGGGCAGACTGAGTGCAGGAGGCAGATGAAACTCGAGCAGTAGGCGGGGCGAGAGTCAATTCACATGCCACGCGACCTTCAGCCTTATTGCATTCGTTTTATTGTTTCACCAGTACTAGTCCGGTTTTTTTCTAGCCACACCTCGTATAATGTTAATCCAAATACCTGATGTCAACTCTCCAAAAGTCATTCGTGGGAACATGAAGTATGAAAATCTAAATTTACAATAAAAGTTATTGTCTTGCCAAAAATATACAAATCTTCTGTGGAACTGGTTACCATTGCTGAAATATTTACAGATAATCTTGATAAGAGAAGCAAGATAAAATTAAACCAAGTGAAGTTTCATAACAATCTCTTCAAAGGCTCTGAGAAAGCGGTCTTCATATAGGTGACCACCATAATCTTTACAATGTGTTTGACTAAAATACAACAAATAATTGAAAGTTACCTAAAAGGGAGTTCATTGACAGAAAATAAAGCCATTAAAGCTGCTCGATATGAAACCACCACACGTCGGGCAATGTGGTCCGCATGAACGGAACTGAAATTACTTAGGGCAGGCCAGATACGCTGCGCACCGCACTCCTCCTTTCCTAAGCGAGCTGTGGAGACACGCCCCAAGGTACAGACACACAATGATAGCCTGATGAACAGAGAAGAAATTTTCAAGTAAAGCAAGTGAAAGCGTAAGTCATCACATGACACGCTAGCATTGCATATAAAACAACTGGGAAAAGTTGCTAAAGGATAATAACTGGCCAAGGCAGGCACCGGAACTTACACCAGATAGTGAAGAAGTTCAGGGGCTAGCCGACATTGAGCTTCAAATTACGCCAGGAGACGGAAAATATGGTTGCTTTGGCCGTCACTCTGGACGGAAAACGAAGATGAAAGGAAGATGTGAGCGGTCGGCTGATGAAGCTCACCTATGTAGACATAAGCTTGGTTTGGAAGTATAGCTCACCACTAAACTGTATGCAACAAGAATTGCCCCAGTAAAGCACTTAATGTAGATAGCCCCAAATAACTAAAGGAGTCAACATGGCCATTTAGCCATCAAAGTACCACACAAAAAATACTTTGAGCGTCCTAAACAACGAGGCATTAAACATTAAAGCAATTTACAAAAGCCCAATAATTTAAAACACACCGTCAAAAACAACGTTACGACAATTACCAAACGAAAGTTATTGTTGTTTGATACGAGCGACACGCTCTTCAGATCACAAGGCCAGACTCTCGAACAGAGAACAACAGCAACAGATGGCTGTCACAAACATGCGTAGGAAGCGCTCACAGCGGAGAGCAAGATCAACCTTACCATTGCCGCGTG
The DNA here is from genome assembly GCF_021461385.2 of Schistocerca piceifrons. Taxonomy (NCBI): domain Eukaryota; kingdom Metazoa; phylum Arthropoda; class Insecta; order Orthoptera; family Acrididae; genus Schistocerca; species Schistocerca piceifrons. The sequence continues at coordinate 1,222,204,318 of NC_060138.1, read as the reverse complement.
GTCTCGGCAGCGAATCTCCAACTGACAGTAGCTCATCCAGCATACAAGGCCAGTCTGTGATGACACACAGTGGAAAAACCCGGAGCCGCCAGAAAATGTGAGGACGACAACGACCCCTCCACTCCCCTCCAGACCTGTTCGGGGATAACGCATTAAATATATTCGTAATTGCGAATGTGGATGGCCATTAGCTATAAAACGAAATGACGACAGTGAAAATTTATATTAAAAATGAAACTCCTCCAGCTGTACTTAAGATTTCATAATGATTTGCGTCAACGCCATCTTCAGTCCCGTACACTTTGATAACATCAATTGTGTTTGGCTGAGTAGTAGAAAACCGCTGTGAGACGAATACGTGCTAGTTACTGACCGCCATCCATGTGGAGCACGTAGCATTTCTAGTACTCAGCCACACACAATTTATATCATCGAAGTGTACGGGCCTGAAGATGGGGTTGACGAAACGTCGAAACTAGTAGCCAAATAAATACGAAATATTAGGTACTGCTGGAGGAGTTTCATTTTTAATAAAAATTATACCAGCTGATGACTCACCATCATGCAATTAAAATATGGATTTACGAAGGTGAAACTTTATCGTCGACCGCCACTCGAACCCAATTTTCCCGCCGTATCGTTTGGCTATCCGTGCACGACTTACGGCCACACACAAGTCTGTATACGTCGTCAACCACGCGTCTATAACATGTATTTGTAGTTCCACTATGTAAATTCCCGTGCGGTTGAGTCAATTTACTTGAAACTCACTTTCCCGGCGTCGGCGTGTAACACCATAGCTCTAATGCTCTACTGATTTATTAATTTAAATTTAGTGTTACATCGTTGAGATTCTGTAAATGTGTTTGATTGAACTGATTACACAAAATTGTATACTCCTTTCTTTGAAAAACTTTGATATCTTTTAGAGTGTAGGAAGTGTAATCTCCGTAATATGTACAACATGAGCAATTATATGTTTTGTCTTTGCCATATAATGTTTTTGGTTATCTTTAAAACTAAATAATTTAATTTAAATAATTTTGTGTGGAACTACTAATATACGCAAATGTTCTGTTTTATTTAATATGTATGTTTCCTGTTATGTAAACTGCTGATCTTCACTTAGGGTTCTTAGTTATTTTCCGTATAAAAGGTGTTGTGGCTCTCCTCGGGAACGGAACTGTGTAGCGCGCGCAAATTGTGGTTGGCTAGGTAGAAAAGGCGGAACCAAGAGTCAGTCTAGGACGAGGTACCAAACTATCAACTACTCGTGTAAAATTTGTCTACTGTGCTGTTTCCGAGAGAGGCTTTTCCTAACGCTTTCCAATGCCTCGGATGGATGTATAAAGAGCTGGAACTATTCTGAAATTGGTATCTATCATCGCCTCCAAGAAATGACAGAGCCCAGCAATGCTGCCTACAAATCCACCTACCAACATGCAATCGCCACTACATTGCGCAATCACTGTAATGGAACACTACAGTAATGTACAGTGAAGGATCAGCTGATAGGATGTTATAGTGTACTCAAATATAAGGTAATTTATAAATGAATTTTAAGTACCTACCTCAATTTTTTCCTTATCATAACACCTCTCAGGTTCCTCTCCGTTTGAAGAAGTAATTACCGAGTGTCCTTTCCTGAAAGCATATTAAAATTAATATGGCAATAGAGTGTGCTAAATTTAATATTGTTTGTCGAAAGGCTCTTACAAATATCTCAATTTTGTGTTTCAATGCAGTAAAAGTCCAGAACTGCAACCGTTGAGAGTTATATGTTCATGCTTTTAAGTGCTTTTTTCACTGATGTATTGAAAGTGTGTTTAGTTTGCTCTGCTACAGTGGACAAGATTAAGGGCCCCCATCCACTGAAAGTAGTTCAAATGCACAAATTTACTTAATTTCAGAAAGTTTCAATTATTCTTGCTCTTCAAGTCAAATTCTGTAAAATATTGGGTACCTCTTGTGTATTAAAAATGCATATTAATGGTGTGACAGGATCCACAGTTTGTGTATTATGTCCATGCTAGATAATGATTAATAGAAAGACAACTATCCATGAAAACAGTAACTTCTTTATTAAAAATACAGTGAGAAGTAATCTGTTAGTGAATTCTATTTAATTTTCATTCTACATAAAAAGGTGTTTAGTAGTGAGAGCCTTAATCTATGCACAATAACTAATTTTGCTGTACACCATATCTATATTTCTTGTCAGATAGGAATATGTTTGAAAAGTAACATTGAACCCATGTCCAAATTTTGATTCTAAAGTGCACTGTGATAGTTATATTTTTGAAACCACTCCGTTTGACTAAGCCCTGTAGATAGTAGTCTGTGTCGTTATCTGTTATATTCATGCAAATAGTTTATTCTGCTCTAGCTGTCAACTCCAAACTTGACGTTAATACATGCAGGTGTCAGAGTTCATTGCACTAGCGTGTGGCAAAATATAAGTTGCGTTTGTCCGTTAAAGTTACTCATACCTACTTTCTTAAACAGGAATGTTACTCATTCTTACGCCTTATTAGGATGGTGACCGTTGTTATTATCATTTGAACACTATGGATAGGCAAATTATTGTTTGTTACTGTTTAAATATTTACGTAATTCTGTCACTTCCGATAAGCCACCTCCGTTATGTACAACGCGGTCAACGTAACGAAATTACTCTCAGAGAGGAACACTGCTCTGTTGCTTTATACAATAACTGCTTAAATCAAAATAATTTCATTATACGAACTGCCTCCGACTTTAAGGTTATGGTATGGCACACGGATGTGTTATATTTGGCTTTTCCGTGACAGGACTGTTTGTTCTATTGGGGCATAGTATGTAATATACCAAATTTGGTATTTGATGGCACACAGTACGTAAAAAGCAGTTGCAGTGTTATAGGCGGATAAATACGGAATTGCAGTGTATGTGTTATTCTAAATTACGCAGCGAAGTTCCTTTAGACATGTAATAATAATTGACGACATACGGATGTTTGGTGTTGGCCGCGAGTCGTGCGCAGATATACGAATGGTAGGACGACCGTTCGCGATAAATGGGAAATCCGGGTTCGATTCCCAGGCCGGGACAAATTTTCGTTATCGTAATTCCAAATTGCAGCTGATGGTTATCCATATTAGCAACTGCGAAAACATGTAATGTATTTCAAAATGGCTGTAGTCGTCGTAGTAATTCAGGCTATGCAAACACTGCAATATCGTAAAGGAGCAATGTGTCCACTGCCGTTTCCGATGCGAGTCCCTCGTGTCCAGAAGAGTCTCAGCCAGGCCAACTCTGAAGCGACACGGGCGGCAGAGCAAACAGCCGCCGGCCTCTTGTCCCACAGACCTCGCTCTCGGGGCTGCCTCACCCGCTGAATCTGCCCGAAGAGCGGCCTCAACGGCACTCGCGGTAATAGTGCCACGCCAAAGATTGTGTTGCATGAGCTGTCGATATCGCAACGGTTCAGTACACATGAATTTGCATAATTACTTTTTATTTACTTGCTTAAATTTCAGTGAGGCCGACACAGGACCAAGAGCAAATTTCAGTTCCTTGTCACTTTCGGTTTCCTTCTCCTTTAATGTTCTACAAGGTGCATTCAAGTTCTAAGGCCTCCGATTTTTTTTCTTCGGACTGGAAAGAGATAGAAACATGCGCATTGTTTTAAAATGAGGCCGCTTTCATTGTCAATACGTCCCAGAGATGGCACCACCGTACGGCAGATGGAATTTTGCCGCCGGCGACGAGAATGAGAACTGTTTTAAATACTTAAAATGGCGACGTTTTCCTTACTTGAACAGCGTGCAATCATTCGTTTTCTGAATTTGCGTGGTGTGAAACCAATTGAAATTCATCGACAGTCGAAGGAGACATGTGGTGATGGAGTTATGGATGTGTCGAAAATGCGATCGTGCGTGCGACAGTTTAATGAAGGCAGAACATCGTGTGACAACAAACGGAAACAACCTCGGGCTCGCACAAGCCGGTCTGACGAGACGATCGAGAAAGTGCAGAAAATTGTTTTGGAGGATTTCCGAATGACTGTTGAACAGATCGCCTCCAGAGTTGGCATTTCTGTGGGTTCTGTGCACACAATCCTGCATGACGACCTGAAAATGCAAAAAGTGTCATCCAGGTGGGTGCCACGAATGCTGACGGACGACCACACGGCTGCCCGTGTGGCATGTTGCCAAGCAATGTTGACGCGCAACGACAGCACGAATGGGACTTTCTTTTCGTCGATTGTGACAATGGATGAGACGTGGATGCCATTTTTCAATCCAGAAACAAAGCGCCAGTCGGCTCAATGGAAGCACACAGATTCACCGCCACCAAAAAAATTTCGAGTAACCGCCAGTGCTGAAAAAATGATGGTGTTCATGTTCTGGGACAGCGAGGGCGTAATCCTTACCCATTGCGTTCCAAAGGGCACTACGGTAACAGGTGCATCCTACGAAAATGTTTTGAAGAACAAATTCCTTCCTGCACTGCAACAAAAACGTCCGGGAAGGGCTGCGCGTGTGCTGTTTCACCAAGACAACGCACCCGCACATTGAGCTAACGTTACGCAACAGTTTCTTCGTGATAACAACTTTGAAGTGATTCCTCATGCTCCCTACTCACCTGGCCTGGCTGCTAGTGACTTTTGGCTTTTTCCAACAATGAAAGACACTCTCTGTGGCCGCACATTCACCAGCCGTGCTGCTATTGCCTCAGCGATTTTCTTGTGGTCAAAACAGACTCCTATAGAAGCCTTCGCCGCTGCCATGGAATCATGGCGTCAGCGTTGAGAAAAATGTGTACGTCTTCAGGGCGATTACGTCGAGAAGTAACGCCAGTTTCATCGATTTCAGGTGAGTAGTTAATTAGAAAAAAAAATCGGAGGCCTTAGAACTTGAATGCACCTCGTATCAGCTTTACATGAGGTCTCTATATTCAGTTTGAAAGAATTTTTCTGGTATTTTGTTTGGTATTTCGAATTTTTTTTTAATTTCTTGTATCCAAGTGATTATTCATTTCGGGCCCCAGAGATACTTTCGTTTAGACCTTCGTATCCTACTGTGGTTCTTTCAGTACAGATATCCCACAAATATCAGTCTGCTGAAACTTCCTGGCAGATTAAAATTGTGTGCCGGACCGAGACTCGAACTCGGGACCTTTGCCTTTCGTGGGCAAGTGCTTTACCATCTGAGCCACCCAGGGACGACTCACGCCCCGTCCTCACAGCTTCACTTCTGCCACTACCTCGACTCCTACCTTCCAAACTTTACAGAAGCTCTCCTGCGGACCTTGCAGAACTAGCAGTCCTGAAAGAAAGGATATTGCGAAGACATGGCTTAGCCACAGCCTGGGGGGATCTCATTCTGGATCAGTCTCCTACTTCTTAATTTTACTGTTATTTTGATATTAGTCTCCTGGTTTTGTCTGTACCCTCATGTATTACGTCACTACTTCTTAATTCCAGGCGTGTGTGTTTCTTCTTAGATCTACGTGTAAAATATCCCCACAAAGCTTTTTGTTATAATATATCTAGGTAGCCTAATGTATAATCCAGTGCCAAATAATAGCTGTTACAGAACGTCCGAAGAGGAATCGTTAGTACTTACAGACATGATAAGAATGATCGTTCGAAGCAAAAAATATATAAAACATGGAATCTAAAATGCATACATTAAGAACTATGACGACATGTTTAGTAGAGGAGGCTATTTATCTATGATACACAGTTTCATCCTCAGTTAATTGTGTGGTGAATAGAACTGCTGTTTGCATCGTCACAGGATTTTATTTTGCGTTTCAAGATCCACTTGTGGTAGTTACATCCCCCAGTAGAGTGTTAGCTCACACATCAATAGCAGCAGCAGCTCTTCAGGGAAGTATGAGTTGAACAGTTTCTCATAAGATTGTGACTTACTTTAGGTTTTGTCAATGTACTTCAGCTTCATCCCCTATTTATTTATCAGAGAGTCTTTAGTAGGAACGGGAACTGTGGTCACTGTGTTCAGGAGTGAGCCGATTTGGTGACCGTTCGCTCACAACTCCAGCTGGTATCCGGTGCTTGAGGCTGTTGCCAGTGGGCATCACTGTGAGAAGTGGGTGAGAGGGGGACAGGAACCGGACAGGGCGACCTGAGGGACGTCCAGTATGACGCAAGCTTCCCCAATCGGTCCACTACTGTGGTTACTCCGTTTAATGCAAGCACTGAGGTTGATCCCTGATCTGTGGTTGGGTAGGGGATCGTTCCAAGGTTTGGCTGGCAGTATAAGGCTTTCCGAGCCGCTGATCAGAGAGCCTCATTGGATGGTCTGATGAACAGATTTCGGGTGCCATCTGTGGCTCCCAAAGTCCCTGAACCAGATGAAGTCACTCGCCCAGTTCCAGAGGAATCCTCTCAACCTGCAAGGTCTGGGCATTCACAGAGTGTAAGAATACTGGAAGTTAAGAGATCACTTGTTAGACACATAATGGGACCCCTTAGGGGTATAGCTCCGAATGAGAGGAAGGAATCTAGTGTCCACACTGCGTGCATCCAGGGGTGTTCATTGCAGATGTCGAACGTGTGCTTTTGGAAGCCATCCAATGCTTAGATTGCAGCCATCTGCAGGCAGCGACTCCTGTTGGCACTAACAATATGTGTCGATTTAGATTGGAAGATATTCTTTCTGGTTTCAGGCGGCAATCAGAAGTTATAAAGAATGCCCGTCTTGCCTGCGAGATGCAGGTGCAGCATTCCATCTGTAGCATCGTCGATAGGACTGAGTGTGGTCCCTTGGTACAGAGGCGAGTGGAACGTCTGAATCAGAGGCTCGGACGTGCAAATTCCTCGACTAGCACATGGCGTGGTGGGTTTCCGGGTTCCGTTAAATAGTTGAGAAGTTCACTAAACGCAGGAAGGGGCTACATGGGTGGCAAGTACTATGTGGAGGGGACTGGGCGTTTTTTTTTTTTAGGTTAGAGGGCCTCGGGAAAGCGCAGTAAGGGCTTTACTTTCAAAGGGTGCAGCAAGAACACAGGAAGTTAATAATCTTTTTCTTGTTGATAAATGTATAGATAATAATTCTTCTCTCATACCAAAGATTAATTTGAAAATTACTTAACACTGACGGACAAAAGAGGATTTACGCTCTTCGTTTATTATGTTTAGTAACAGTTAATTATCGTTGTTCTCATATCCTGGAGATTAGACGTATAAACGAAGTGCTCAGTATTGTCAAATGAAATTGTACTAAATAATGAAAGCAACTTCTGAAGCAATATGATTTTCTCATTTACGATACCATGGATCCCAGCTCCTGTAGCTCTGGAAGATTATTATTATTTTAATTCTGGATGGAGAATTTCGATGGAGGAGACGATCTTCACGACAACCCTGCTCAACAATAGATGTACGTGAGTGTGTTCATCTCTTTCCCTTCGTGGTCGCCATTGTCAATTTCAATACATAGGTCATATTTGCCGTGACATTCAGAACCTGAAATCTTTCTTTTCATTTAATTACGAAGTACGATTATTTTCTTTCTCAGATGAATAAATATATTTCAACCACAATTCTTTTTACTCAGATAGTACTTAGCACTTAGAATGTGCGTGCCTCTATCCCGAACTTGCGTTCACATACAACTGAGTGTGCCGACGTAACTATACATGTGACCCATTTCCCATACAGTATTAATTCTTATTTTGGACCACTAACTCGCGAATGTACGTGCCCTTTTATTTTGTGTAATCATTGGGATGTATTCCTTAATAATGTTACTTTTAATATTCAGCGGCTTAGTTTCCATAACTGACCTTTGCCCGTGTCGCATCGGCGCTTCATACGAAATATTTACTACGTGACATTCATACTAACTCTTATTTCAAAATTACGACACCGACTGACTAAGTCCCTAACAACTTAATAGAGTGATTACAGGGGACACAGGACCTATCAGTATTGTAGCTGTACACTGTCATTCATAGCTGTGTAGGTAAAGGACCAAAGTTCTAGGCACTAACAGAAAGCACTGAAGCTCAAATCGTTACAGGTATGGAAAGCTTGCTAAAGCCAGAAATAGGTTCAGCTGAAACTTTTACATAGTACCTAACCATTTTCAGAAAGAATATATTTTGCATTGTAGTGAAATTGAAGTAGATGGTTCCTGTGAGTTAGTATGGGTGCAAGTTATACTTGACAACTGGCATAAATTAATGATTGGTTCCTTTTACCGACGCACCGACTCAGATGATACACTTTCTGAACAGTTTAAAAATAAAATGAATGTCATTTCAAATAAGAACCCCACTCATACAATTATAGTTGGCGGTGACGTGGATCTACCCGCAATACGAGGTGTGGCTAGAAAAAAACCGGACTAGTACTGGTGAAACAATAAAACGAATGCAATAAGGCTGAAAGTCGCGTGGCCTGTCACGTGACTCTCGCTCCGCCTACTGCTCGAGTTTCATCTGCCTTCTGCACTCAGTCTGCCCGTGGCGTCTGTTTTAAGTAGTTGACGTTTTGTCTGTGCGTCGGAAAATGTTGAGTGTACAGAAAGAACAGCGTGTTAACATCAAATTTTGTTTCAAACTAGGAAAATCTGCAAGTGAAACGTTTGTAATGTTACAACAAGTGTACGGCGATGATTGTTTATCGCGAACACAAGTGTTTGAGTGGTTTAAACGATTTAAAGATGGCCGCGAAGACACCAGTGATGACACTCGCACTGGCAGACCATTGTCAGCAAAAACTGATGCAAACATTGAAAAAATCGGTAAACTTGTTCGACAAGATCGCCGTTTAACAATCAGAGCAGTGTCTGAGTTAACAGGAGTTGACAAGGAAAGTGTTAGGCAGATTCTTCATGAAAGTTTCAACATGAACAAAGTGTGTTCAAAAATGGTTCCAAAGTGTCTCACAATCAAACAGAAGGAACGCCGAAGAATGATTTGTTCTGACATCCTGGAAAACATTGAAAGTGATCCCACCTTCTTATAAAATGTTATTACTTGCGATGAATCGTGGTATTTTACTTACGATCCCGAAACTAAACGCCAATCGATGCACTGGAAAACTCCTGGTTCTCCACGACAAAAAAAAGCACGAATGTCAAAATCGAAATTCAAGGCAATGATGATTTTTTTTTGACATCAAAGGGATTGTGCACATTGATTGGGTACCAGAGGGACAAACAGTGAATCAGCATTACTACATTAGCGTCCTGGCTACCCTACGTGAGCAAGTACGGAGAAAACGGAACGATTTGTGGAGAAAAAAGTCATGGATCCTTCACCAAGACAATGCCCCAGCTCACAGTGCGTTCTCAGTGAAGACGTTTTTGACAAAACACAACATTCCCATCTTAGATCATCCACCCTACTCACCTGATTTGGCCCCCTGTGACTTTTTTCTTTTCCCTAAAGTCAATTCAGCTTTGAAAGGAACTAGATTTGAGACTGTTGAAGCAGTAAAAGAAAAAGCGACGGAAGTAATGTATGGACTTACCGAAAATAATCTGCAGCATTGCTATGAACAGTGGAAAATTCGTATGGAGCGGTGTAGAGACCGAGGAGGAGAGTACATTGAAGGAGATAACATGAAATTGTAAATAATTGTAAATAAATGTTTTTTCCAGCATCAGTCCGGTTTTTTTCTAGCCGCACCTCGTATGTTGGCGGTAATAAATGTTATAGTCGGTAGCAGGCATAAAACGCCGTCTGATATCGTACTGCAATTCTTCTCAGTAAATTATTTTGTATATCCAATTCAGAAGCCGAATGGATGTGTAAATGGTTGCGAAAACCTACTTGACCTCTTACCAACTAATAATCCTGGCCATATAGCAAGCATCATGACATACAGGAATTAGTGACCTCGAGATTGCTGTAGCTGGACTGAATACCATAACATTCAAACCCACGAAACATAAACGTAAAATATATCTATTTAAGAAAGAAGATAAAAATTCACTTGACACCTTAATAAGAGATAGTTTCCACTCCTTCCAATCTGACTATGTAAGTGTACACCAGATGCGGTTTGGATTCAAAGAAATAGTAAAATCGAGAGATATACACCAAATAAATTAGTAAGAGATGGTACTGATCCCCCATGGTACACAAAACAGGTCAGAACACTACTTCAGAAGAAGCAACAGAAAGAACACGACCAAATTAAAAGGACGCAAAATTTCCGAGACTGGGAAAGTTTTACAGAACCTCGAAATATAGCACGAACTTCAATGCGAGATGCCTTTAATAGTTTCCATAACGAAACTTTATCTTGAAATCTGGTATTAAACGCAAAGAGATTCTGCCCGTATGTAAAGAACAGCAGTGTTTTCATCTTCCTTTTGTTTGATTGAGATTTGCTTACGAAACAGTCACCAATGATTTTCAGTCATCCAGAAAAATCTCGTTTTGGCTGAGCCTCCACTTGTTCACGAACCAGAATTAGAGGTCATCTTATCACGTACTCAATACGTGATTTCACGAAACATTTTCTCATGCAGTTAGGATTTGACAATCTAGAGACAATGGAAGGCGCTGCCAAATATTTTCCGAGATCAAGTAGAAATAGTCTTCTTCTATGAGTGATATTTTTTGCTTGTGGATTGTTTCCTGTGTAAATAAAGTATATCACCGTGCAAGCAATATCCAGAATGCCGTAAAAAAAGCCATCGGCCATCTCTGTATCCCCTTTGAACTGTAATTGTAACACTACTTGATACACATTATCAAATTTCAATTCTGGGCTGTTATAATAATGTATACTACTAACTGGCCATTAAAATTTCTACACCACGAAGATGACGTGCCACAGACACTAAATTTAACCGACAGGAAGAAGATGCTGTGATATGAAAATGATTAGCTTTTCAGAGCTTTCACACATGGTTGGCGCCAGTGGCGACACCTACAACGTGCTGACATGAGGAAAGTTTCCAACCGATTTCTCATACACAAACAGCAGTTGACCGGAGTTGCCTGGTGAAACGATGTTTTGATGCCTCGTGTAATTAGAAGAAATGCGTACCATTACGTTTCCGACTTTCATAAAGGTCGGATTGTAGCCTATCGCGATTGCGGTTTATCGTATCGCGACACTGCTGCTCGAGTTGGTCAAGATCCCATGACTGTTAGCAGAATATGGAATCGGTGGGTTCAGGAGGGTAATACGGAACGCCGTGCTGGATCCCAACGGCCTCGTATCACCAGCAGTCGAGATGACAGGCATCTTATTCGCATGGCTGTAACGGATCGTGCATCCACGTCTCGATCCCTGAGTCAACAGATGGGGACGTTTCCAAGACAACAACCATCTCCACGAACAGTTCGACGACGTTTGCAACAGCATGGACGATCAGCTCGGAGACCATGGCTGCGGTTACCCTTGATGCTGCATCACAGACAGGAGCGCCTGCGTTGTTGTACTCAACGACGAACCTGGGTGCACGAATGGCAAAACGTAATTTTTTCGGATGAATCCAGGTTCTGTTAACAGCATCATGATGGTCGCATCCGTGTTTGGCGACATTGCGGTGAACGCACATTGGAAGCGTGTATTCGTGATCGCCATACTGGCCTATCACCCGGCGTAATGGTATGGGGTGCCATTGGTTACACGTCTCGGTCACCTCTTGTTCGCATTGACGGAACTTTGAACTGTGGACGTTACATTTCAGATGTGTTACGACCTGTGGCTCTACCCTTCATTCGATCCCTGCGAAACCCTACATTTCAGCAGGATAATGCACGACCGCACGTTGCAGGTCCTTCACGGGTCTTTCTGGATACAGAAATTGTTCGACTGCTGCCCTGGCCAGCCCATTCTCCAGATCTCGTCACAACACGCCTGTCACTACTCTTGATGAACTGTGGTATCGTGTTGAAGGTGCATGGGCAGCCGTACCTGTACACGCCATCCAAGCTCTGTTTGACTCAATGCCCAGGCGTATCAAGGCCGTTACTACGGTCAGAAGTAGTTGTTGTGGGTACTGATTTCTTAGGATCTATGCACTAAAATTGCGTAATGTTATCATATGTCAGTTCTAGTACAATGTATTTGTCTAATGAATTCTCGTTTATCATCTGCATTCCTTCTTGGTATAGCAATTTTAATGGCCAGTAGTGTATAACATCTGGCTTTGAAGGAAGGCCAGAAGTGGATGCATCATAAAGCGTTGTGGATAACATTAGAGGTGCTCTCTTCTTCTCTGGAATAAATCAACACAGAGAAGCGCTATCTTCATTGAATCCAAAGATAGGCGCCAATTCTTTTCGTGAAGAAGAAGGTTGCATTTCTGACAGTCTATAGGTCTTGTTTCTTTTCACAGTACCAACTCTGGACAAATCCCACGTCATCAACAGCCTTGAAATTGTTGGAGTTGTGAAAACATTGTCAGTGACTATACTTCTGCCAGTACCTTTGAAATGCTAACATAAATCTTTTACTACCCTCTATCCTTGGTTAGTTGCTGTTCCGGAAGCTGATTTACCTCTATAAGTTTGCCCAGCTATTGCAACAGAATTTCGCGGATCACAAACCTATTAAACCTTCAAACCGTGTTTGCCTGGCCTTTTCATTGTAAGCTAAAAGCTCCTCATGAGCAGTAAGGCAATCAGAAAGACAACCAGTAATAAAAGATTTGAATTTATCATTTCAAATATGTCAGGTATTGCAGTTGCTTTGTCACTTTTCAGAGTCTCAGATCTAGTGTTCACAATGTCAAGTCTCATAAATCTGTTTATCTGCCGAAACCTGTTAAAGGATAAGCTTGCAGGATAAAGTGGGAATGCATTTGTTTTCCACATTTCCTTTGTCCACTAGGGTTAACCCTAAAAATTAGGCAAATCGGAAATAATTGCTACAAACTGTTTTATTGTTTTAATGGCTTCATGTGTGGCCCAATATGACTATCCTAGGCTTTTCCCCTCGGCAGAGTTGTGGAAAAGTGGTGGGGGGGTAAAAATGTACCCGAAAAAGGGGTATTTTTCCGATTTTGTGATTATATCTCGTACATGACTCACAATATCGAAAATATAGTGGAAAACTGTATGGCATGAAATTTTGCATTTAATGAGACCATCCGCATATTTTTTGGACCACCTGTTTCCATACTAGTGCTCTTCAAAATTGGACCAATCTTACATGATCATGAAACATTTTCATTTTAATCTCTGTTTTTTGGTAATATCGTTGAAACTAACCCAGCCATCAATAAAATGGTTCTTACAAACGATATAGAGGAATAAATCCTGCGTTTTATGAGACCAAATGTGAAATGGACCACACGTTTCTGTACGGCTAAGTTTGTACTTTCATTGCTATGCAAGTAAGGTACTTCACATTTACAAATCTATGTCTCTAGATCAGTTTTATTCAGAGAACTCAAAGATAACATTATCATGAGTAAAGATTGAAAAAAATAAAAAAAACTGTTCAAAGTCAGGGGTAAATTCCGTGACAAGAAACTTAATGTCAACTTTGGAAATCCCTTATTAAACTGCAAAGACTTTTTGCACCTTGTTATTCTGCCTTTGTGTATATGTTCTGCCTGGCAGCCAATGTAATCATAACAAAAGCGTATTTTTTGTAATTCCTAAGGTGATCGTTCAGAAAGTTACCTTCAAAAAATCAGGACCCTACATTTGACCAAATTTGGAGGCAAATATATTTATATAGGTCACCTCTGATTTTAATTTAAACTGCACCATTTGGAAGAGCAGCTTTTGCTTTACTAGAATATTGTGCATAATGTGAGTGTGCAGTTTAAAAAGACACTACAGCGGAAGTGCGACAAGTATGGTGTTCGATGGCTACCCAGAAGATCAGCCCACCAAGAGCATCAAATGTGCTGAGCACTTCTGCCGAAGCAAATGACACACTATTCCTAAGGTTATCTCTGCCGCGTTAATGATGGTGACTATCATTCAGGAGAAATTCCTTTCCAATGCCAGAAATGAAGCACATCTCATTAGCTTGCTTATTTCAAGGCTTCAAGATGAAGGCTTCTCAGTAAGGCAATCCACTGAAGACGCAGACCACCTAATTGTTGCCACTGCGCTTGAGGTATCACAGGAACATGAGAAGGTTGTGGTTTTTGGTGAGGATACGGACTTTCTCATCATGCTCAATGCCTTAGCCACACCATCAGCAAATATATATTTCTTGAAACCTGGAACAGGAAAGACCTCATCAAAAGTATTTGGGTCCAACAGTTTCAAACTGGCAAACAACATCAGAAGGCCACTCATATTTCTCTACACCAAAAGTGGATGTGACACAACTTCAGTACTCTTCGGTCAGGGCAAGAAGAAGGTGGTCAATCTACTGGTCAAAACTAAATGTCTTCTGGAAGATATCAAACCTTTCTTAGAGCGTGACACTCAAGCTGAAGTTATAGTCGAAGCTGGCCTCCGATTTTTAATAACCCTCTATGGAGGTACGGCAGGAGACACTTTAGACAAATTGCGATTCGAGCTGTTTTCCAAAGCGATTGTGAAATCCAGATTCATACCTTTTTAGTAAAAATTTTGATTGCTTTGATTTTTTTATTTAGAGCACAATTATTTATTACTCTCAGGTTGTGCATTGTCTTTTTTGCTTCATTTTGTTATAACATAAATTTCTTTCATTTACAACTTTTTTTGAGCCAGGACTTTTTCTGACATCTGTCAGATACGAGGTCTCAGTTCTTAACCCTCGATATATGAAAAACATTTTTATACTATTTTTCAAATTTTACAAAATTTTAATATTTTATTCTATTAATATATTAAATAAGAACAAGACAATGGGTTGCTATAGTTGTGTATTTAAAAGAGTGTACGTAAGAATTACTGAAGAGCTACATTTGAAATTGTCTTCATTGATGAGAAATGGTCCAACTTTAATGAGGAGCTGTACACAAATGGGTGGTCCAATAAATTCACTTTTGGTTTCATCGAATGCAGAATTCATCTCTCCACCTCTTTTTTATGAACGACATTATTGATAGGTGGGTTAGTTTCAACGATATTACCAAAAAACGAGGTTAAAACGAAAATTGTTCATGAACATTTAAAATTGGACCAATTTTGAAGAGCACTAGCACGGAAACGGGTGTTCCAAAAAATATTAGGATGGTCTCATTCAATGCAGTATTTCATGCCCTACAATTTTTAATTCCGCTATGTTTTCGATGTTGTGAGTCTTGCACGAGATATAATGACAAACCCGAATACCCCTTTTTTGGGTACATTTTTGCCCCCCACCACTTTTCCACAACTCCGCCGAAGGGGGAAACCTAGGATAGTCATACTGGGACACAAACGAAGCCATTAAGATAATTAAACCTTTTGTAGCAATTATTTCCGATTTGAATGCTAATTCTACTGGACTAGTGTTAGAGAATCTTACTCCAACTGTAACCGGTATGCCAAGATATCCATCAAATTCTTCAGCTGCCAATGGCTTCCACACTTTCGCTGTTCCTTCTGAATTGATGTCATAGTTTGTAAACACCTGATTTTCCTTCCTGCTGGTTTCAAGTACTATTACATCATCCATTTCTTATGTAAATATACTCTTGAAGGTACCCTTCATAGAAAGGAGTTTTGTAGTTCGTGTTGGACCGGCCCTTGCCAGCAGAATATTATGCTTAAGAAACTTCCTTGTTCCAAATGTTTCCTTATTTAGCTCCATCTTTACCACGCAGAATTACTGCAGAAGAACAATCGTTTCACTGTGAAACGTCCCCTTTTTAACAAATTATACACGACTGTGCTTAAACTGACACACAATATTTTGTTAGCGCAACGCAATCTGACTTTCAAAATTCCCTACAAAAGAATGGCCCTGACTAACATTAAACTATACCTTTCACAAATCACTTACCTCACAAAAATCTTCGCTGCTCAAGCTACTGCAATACAGCGAGCGCCACTACTGCCAGCTAAATAAAAGATTCACTATGGAAGGCACTAACTACTGATAGGGATAGTTAGCAAATGAAAGATATTAATAGAGAAGAAACAATGTATTTACCTTGATATCATCATATATAAATATAGCAGTTGATGACAAATTTCAAAACTCCGCCATCTCTCTCCCCACATCCACCCCTGCTGGCGGCTCACCTCCAACTGCCCAACGCTACGCGCTGTTCACATCCAGCTGCCGCTGCCCAACACTACAATGGCAGACAACAATGCAAACTAGAACAGACTGCGCACAGCACAGCCAGTGATTTTCATACAGAGGTGGCGTTACCAATAAAAAAACCTAAACAGCCTACTTACAACTGCTTTAGTCAGGTCTTTCATTTTCATCGCAACTATTATGACTTGTCTCTCTTTATACTTCAACATCACTACAAGTACCAATACCAACTTCAATATCTGAAGCAGCAACTGCTTTCTTACTCGGAATCCATTAGTCTGTAGAATTTTCGTTGCTGAAGTCTGTAGCATCATCGTCTTCTGATCAACAGTATGCAATAACATTATGATGTACTCTTCTTTAACTATGTAGCTTAATCTTCTGTATTCAGATTTAGAGAGTTCCGGTTTATCATCCTTGACACTCCACAGTTGAGGTTGACAGTAGCAAATCTTACACACTTATGAAAAACTCATAATGTTGTGCAACAGTAAAAACAGTAGAACAGTAGCCATCAACAGTTAGAATGCCTTGTTGTAACGATTTCGTAAGGCAAAACTAAGCTGTCGAACGATTATATCGATAGGTCGTGTGGAGAACCAAAGTGTTTAGGATCTTTGGTAGTGTTAACTCTGCCGCGTGGAGCGCAGGCAGAGCAGAGTCTGGCTGTAGTAGGGCGGTGGAGCAGGCGTGTTGAGTGACGCTCCCGCGAGTTGCCGCGCTTTGGGGGTTTGGCAGCATGTAATTGCGCTCGACTTGCTATGATAGTTTGTGGCACGGTGTCGCGGACGGGAAACATTAGCTGGCACACATCAACAGCCCGTTCGCCTGGTGACCGTGTCGAGAAGAAGGCGCGCCAACATCAAGCTTCTGCAACATCGACGGCCGACAATGACTGACTGTCGGCCACCTCCTCGATCAACGACTTCAAACCTTCAATCAACCAACAAGGAAGACTGAAAGCACGTAAAGTTTTAGAACTGTATGGCAGACCTCAGCTTTTCAAACTCTTCCATTAGCATCACTAAAATACAGCAACATAGCATGAACCTTTGTTGCTCATTGTCCCAATTGCTTTACCAAGCAGGGTCCCTTCTTTTTTCCGAAATGAACTCGAGTGTCGTTGAAATTCAGACGCCAGCATTAAAGTAATATGATTCGATTTCACTGCTTTAATTTCAAAGCTCAGTTAAGGTATTCATAGCTGGCTACAATATTTAGGTTACACAAGCACAAATTAAGAATGCGAGTTTCGCTACCATATTTTAGCTTACCTGTGACTGCAGCTCAGCTTTGTAAGTACTAAATTTTACTATTGTTAATTGTTCAGAATCATTTGATTCAAGTTCAAAGTTAAATCTCTTATTTCTAAATTGCGTAGATTTCAAGAAGCTTTTGAAATGATTGTTGAGGTAGCCCAAGACTAACATTATTTTATTGAATTTCGTAGGTCTTCAAAAACAAAGTTCACTATTAATTTCAGTCACTAAATTAACCTTCAATTTTACGGTTTTATTAATTCTTTTGCTAAATAAAGTCAGAGTGCAGCTAAATTTATTACTTCTGACAAACATTCAGTTTTCACACAACACGTGTCAACCTTCAGTTGCCACGCTTTTAGTTCTAATTATATGGACAATACCCTTTCTTTTTCGGTTATTATACTAGTTGTCCATAGGACTGGCGACCTTAATTTTCCAACATTTACTCTCTTTGTTAACTTTACCCTTTTTCAAAATTAATTTCCACCAGTTTCATTTTCATTTTTCTTTTCGTATAGACGTAACCCTTTCCTCCCTCTTTACCGACAGATTAACTTCGGTGACGATTGTTTTTCCCAAATTTCCATTAGGTAGACACGGTTTCATTTTTGCTCTCAGTAAGGTCCATAAGTGAGGGGGAGGTCACAAGCTGCATGTTTCCAACTGTGAGTGTACGGCAATAAATTCATTGTTTGTGTGGCCATCCTCTGCAGCAAGCATATAGATACTTGTTTTGTAAATAAGGCAGTTTTATTTACAAAACAAGTGTAAATTTATTGGGTTACCTCGGTAGCGTGGTTATAGAACAGAGTATAGTTTCTGAGTATGGACACAAGAGTTAAAGCTACAGAAGGAAACTTGTACCGTCGTCGCACGATGCAGTCAATACTGATACACTCGCGAGCTGCGGCGATCTCGGGTGGATGCCCGCACCGCAAGGAGGCACAAGAAGCGGCTGTGTTAACATTGCTCTCCGCCGGACGACATCGTACAAAGCCGGCTGCAGTGCTCACTGAAGTCATAATGTTCAGTATCGAGCTAATCGCTGCACGCCGTATCATAACCATTACAACGACCCGGCTATTCTCTAGGTGTTTCTTGTTCCAAGAACCGTTTGTCTGGCATATGACGACTCTGTCTTGGCTTCCCGTTTCTCCGTTCTTGTGAAACACAACTAGCTCTTTATACTCATGAAGTAATAAGTGCTATCGACAGGGGATGCCAAATTGATTCCATATTTTTAGATTTCCAGAAGGCTTTCGACACCGTTCCTCACAAGCGTCTTCTAACCAAACTGCGTGCCTACGGAGTATCGCCTCAGTTGTGCGACTGGATTAGTGATTTCCTGTCAGAAAGGTCACAGATCGTAGTAATAGACGGAAAGTCATCGAGTAAAACAGAACTAATATCCGGCACTCCCCAAGGAAGTGTTATAGGCTCTCTATTGTTCTTGATCTATATTAACGACATAGGAGACAATCTAAGTTGCCGTCATAGATTGTTTGCAAATGATGTTGTCATTTGCCGTCTTGTAAAGTCGTAAGATGATCAAAAGGACTTGCAGAATGATTTGGATAAGGTATCTGTATGGTCCGAAAAGTGGCAATTGACCCTGAATAAGGAAAAGTGTGAAGTTATTCACATGAGTACTAAAAGACATCGACTAAAATTCGATTACGTGATAAGTCACACAAATCTAAAGGCTGTAAATTCGACTAAATACTTAGGGATTACAATTAGAAATAACCTAAATTGGAACGATCACATAGATATTATTGTGGGTAGAGCAAACCAAAGACAGCGTTGGGGGTTGCGTTATTTTGAGGAAGAGACCAAACATCGAGGTCATCGGTCTCATCGAATTAGGGAAGGACGGGGAAGGGAGTCGGCCGTGACCTTTCAGAGGAACCATCCCGGCATTTGCCTGGAGCGATTTAGGGAAATCACGGAAAACCTAAATCAGGATGGCCAGACGCGGGATTGAACCGTCGTCTTGCCGAATGCGGATCCAGCGTGCTAACCACTGCGCCACCTCGCTCCGTAAACCAAAGACTGCGATTCATTGGGAGAACACTTAGAAGGTGCTACAGGTCTACTAAAGAGACTGCTTACACCACGCTTGTCCAACCTATGCTGGAGTACTGCTGTGCAATGTGGGATCCGCATCATGTGGGACTGACGGATGACATCGAAAAAGTAGAAAGAAAGGGAGCTCGTTTTGTACTATCGCGAAATAGGGGAGATAGTGCCACAGATATGATACGTGAATGGTAGTGGGGTTCTGGTCACAGTCTGGCCCAGTCCACCTGCGAGCACGGCGTCGGCGTACACAGTGTTTGCAGCTTCGCTGTTCATCCCCGTGCGTTCCAAACTTTAAGAGTGCGGCCGAATGCGCTGCTCAAAAAGTGGTGAGAAAAGAAAATGAATAGTTACTTAATACCTTTAAAACTGGGACGTGTAAGGATACAACACATAAAATCTATGAGGTTATCAGCCTCCTTTCCGTAAAATACAAGGTATTCATAAAACTTATCATCAACTGTGTAGAAGAACTTCATTGTTTTTCAACCATTCAAATTAATAGGTAGACTTTCAAAGTGTATACACCACTGTAAATGATTTGCATGTCCTCCGAGTAATTTAGGGGTACATGAATGATATATGTTATCAGTTTAACTGAAATTCAAAGCTTTGGAATCCCTTTCAACAAAATCTGTGTTAGTAGCCTTCTAGGACCGAGGAATTGAATCTACCTTGTTCAACGGAAGGCTGTAAACAAAAGTTCCACAGTTTTCATTACATTTCATTAGAATACTGAAGACTACAGAGCTCGAATTGATAGGAGAAACCCATATGATTAAAATTATTCTCTACAGTCCTATAGTAAGTATTCAGATTACCAAGCAGAAGGAATTCTCATCAACGAGACGTCCCTGAACCATGTCCACTTAGCTGGCGACATTGTAATTCTTGTCTCTAGTGCGATTTGATAGTAAGCCTGAAAACCAGATATCATAAACCTGGTGCTGCAGAAAAGGAAATAGAGCTAGTCGACAATGAAATCACAGAACTGTAGTTTTCTTATTCAGAGCAGTTCAGGACTATGACTGGATTAGTAACAAATAGATGAATAAAAATAGTCTTGAGCCCGTTTCACAAACCAGATACGGTCCACAGAACTAAGCTTTTGTGAAATGAAGACGGAAGGGGAGAAAGGAAAGCTGCAGCGGGACTTTATGCGGAATTAGCGGCGACGAGTGAAAATTTGTGCCGTATCGGGATTCTAACCCGGGATCTCCTGCTCATATGGCAGTTGCGTTAAGCACTGCGCCATCGGGACACAACGGGTGCCGGAAATGTGCAGACTGCCTTGGCACACTTCCTGGTCGACTCACGCTCCCATCTAGGATCACCCATCCAGTTCCTGTCCATGTCCTGCTAAATATAAATTCCCGCTGGAGGTCAAACGATATTATTCACCAGCACTGAAGGAGGTGGCTTCCTTACCTATTGAGGCGAATCGGTTAAATGAATACATGGTATCTCTTCTTTTGGACATGTCCAAAAGAATAGACACCAAGCATTCACATAGGCTTTTGACACTACTGACGCGATATTTTTGTACTGAATACACAACCTGAAGTGTGGAGAGCGTAGCACAGCCCGAAAATGGATCTAATGAGGCATCTCATCGGATCTCGTGTACGCCTGGGCAGCTGCAGATTCATTGTGGCTGAATGACAACCGAAGCGGACTGGGTTCGATTTCTGGCAATGTTGAGAATCTATTCCGCTCGCGGACTGGGTGCTGTGTTGTCTTTATCATCACTCCATCATCACCGACACGCAAGTCACCTAACTAGAGCCGCTACACGCCAGAGGGAGATTGCTCCTCGTCTGATCCGAAAAATCGCCCCATTTAGACACCGTAGAAAAGTCTGGACTCATTTGGTACAGTGGGTGAAGGGAAGCGATTAACGTCCCCGTAATTTGATACCTGTACGGGATCTGATCTCACATAAGTACATCTAATAGGAGGTGGCATACCAACAAAAACTTGTGGACTCATCCTCATCCTCATTGTATCGAAATAATTAACAACACCAGAGGCGATATTACACAATACTAGGGTGGTGTCATTTTAGCCTCTAGAGCTTGTTCAGCAGTTGAACCCTGTGAAGGGTGTTACCTACGATAGAGTTTGTGTTACTGTGTAACATCGTGCTACACAGTTAACAGTTTACTGTCTTTTCCTTCATTATTTTGAATCTGATAGTTTGCACCGAGTGAATAATAGGCTACGTAATTGTGATTCACGTAACTCGGAGAGCGACTTTTTCCAATTTCAATCATTGAAGAGTGCATGTGAACGTGAAACAGACTGCATTTTCGCTTATAAATTTTAAAAATCGGAATTCAGCTACGACCAGCAGGCTATTTTCGCCTCGGTAGTGCTCAATAGCAAGTAGGTGTACTACTGTCATACGAAGCTCATTTACGGTCGTGTAGATTTTCTGTCAATCTGAATAGACGGAAAATGAAGACTCAAAATTTTTTTGCACATTTTGCTGCAACGACTTGTACTAATCTCACGGCTCTGTATATTGTTTGCCATGTTTGAGGCACTGGTGCCTTGAAACACAAAGACGATGTTGTTACCACCATCTCCTAGGTTGAAAGTGCACTCCAGAACAAGCTGTTTTGTGAATGTGCAACACTCTTCCATTTTGAAATTGTTATTTGGGGAACTGTTGGGTATGAAAGCACATTCAAATAATCCAAAAAAAAGTGTGATATCTTATGGGACTTAACTGTTAAAGTCAGCAGTCCCTAAGCTTACACAATACTTAACCTAAACTATCCTAAGGACAAATACACACACCCATGTCCGAGGCAGGACTCGAACCTCCGCCGGGACCAGCTGCACAGTCCATGACTGCAGCGCCTTAGACCGCTCGGCTAATTGAAATAATCACAATCATATTGTTGAACAAATTAAACTAAAGTAAAATTAATGAATCATTTGTAACTACGATTGTTAGATAGATATTTAGAATCTGCACTCTCTCCGGTGTAAGTTCAGAATTTGTTTCTTCAGGCTTTAACAGTAAAAATATTTGTACTGATCGTCGCTATTGCGAGTATTTTTAAGCAGAATTTGGCGTTTGTTGTATTAAAAATTGGTTTAATGTAGCCTCAACAATGGTGACTTAAGAATGACAATACACACTACCACTTTTCTCGTAACATTAACCGATCGAGTGTACACCCTTTCCATTTTCATCTGATTAGAAACGTTAAACAGATAAAAAATTTCTGGTGTCAAAATTTAGGAAATGTAACTATGTTCACTTAGAGATATACTGTCGCAGAAATTGACTATGCGACTGACGTCTAAGCGTCTGTAATGTCCTATATACAACCTGCATACGTAAGGCAGAACGGGTAGGTAACATACGATTGGAATTTCAAAAATCGTAAGGGGGGGGGGGGGGGGAGAGGGAGGAGGAGGTGAAAACCTAACGACTGTTCAGGTTGATTGTGAAGCAGTCGCTTTAATGACTGTCACTGAAATGATTGCTTCACAGCCTGTGCCATCTGGATTCTGACCAAAAAATCCAACTTTTCTGAAGTGGGTAGGTAGGAACTCTCCCTGCAACATATCCTACATTCCTGTAACCCTCCTGGCCTCAGCCTTCGTTAGTCCTCGTTCGAACCCACCTAGGCTCTTCCTTATGCCCATTCCAGTACTACACAGCCCTCAGTTCCACCAACACACCCACAGTCTTTTTACTTCTGTCCTTTTCTGCTGCGCTCCCCCCCCCCCCCCCCCTTGCTGGTCATCTAAACTCCGCTCGCGCCTAGCTGCTCTACCATCTCCCCACCTCCTGCCCATATGCTCCCACAACCAGAGCTTTACCATCCCCCAACCCTATCCTGTGTCCCTCCCCACCCCCAGTCTTCTCTTACTGCCACTACCTGACTGCTGCTCCCATCATTTGCTGCTGCTCACAGTCTGGGACCAACAGCCATAGTCTGTTGTCGTATGTGTGAGATGCATTTGCGTGAGTATGTGTGTGTGTGTGTGTGTGTGTGTGTGTGTGTGTGTGTCTGTGTGTGTGTGTTTGTGTGTTTGTGTGTGTTTGTATTTCTGATGAAGGGCTTCTTAACCGAAAGCTCTCTTGCTGACAGTCTGTTTGTTGTATCAGCCTGTGGCTCAGCATCTCCACTACATGGTAAAGTAGGAACTATCCCTTTCATAATACTGTCTACAAAATGTATAAAGCACTAGCACACATACATTAGCAAATATTTGCACTAGGAGTAACGTACTAATAGGAGGAAACACGTTGAGTGTACGAAGAAAGAGAGGTCGTTGGTGGCTTCTCATCCAGTTGATGACAAGAATAAAATAGACTGGTGTATAAAAATTAATCAGGACAATTGCTATACGCCTATTTTCCTAGACTGTAAGTTGAAAGATATGTTAAGACTTTCCGCAGATATGCGGGTATTTCGAAATTAATCTTTCAGTTTTCTCTATGGCCTTCTTCTATCGCCATTTTATAGGTTTTTACCATACATTACATATTGACAATTATCAATGACTAATCTTTAAAAAAAATCGGAGTGAGGGTAAGCTAGTACAAACAGCATAGTGAACCCACTATTGTGGCCAAGATAGATACGAAGCCCACGCCTACCACAGTAGTACAAGTTTATATGCCGACTAGCTCCGTAGGTGATGAAGAGATGTATGAAATGTATGATGAGATAAAAGAAATTATTCAGATTGTGAAGGGAGAGGAAAATCTAATAGTCTTGGGTGACTGGAATTCGATAGTAGGAAAAGGAAGAGAAGGAAACGTAGTAGGTGAATATGGAATGGGGTAAGATATGAAAGAGGGAGCCGTCTGGTAGAATGTTGCACAGAGCATAACTTAGCTAACACTTGGTTCAAGAATTATAAAAGAAAGATGTATACATGGAATAAGCCTGGAGATACTCGAAGGTTTCATATAGATTATATAATGGTAAGACAGAGATTTAGGAAACAGGTTTTAAATTGTAAGACATTTCCAGGGGCAGATGTGGACTCTGACCACTATCTATTGGTTATGAATTGTAGATTAAAACTGAAGAAACTGCGAAAAGATGGGAATTTAAGGAGATAGGATCTGGATAAACTGACAGAACCAGAGGTTGTAGAGAGTTTCAGGGAGAACATTAGTGAACGACTGACAGGAATGGGGGAAAGAAATACAGTAGAAGGAGAATGAGTAGCTTTGAGGGATGAAATAGTGAAGGCAGCAGAGGACCAAGTAGGTAAAAAGACGAGGGCTAGTAGAAATCCTTGGGTAACAGAAGAAATATTGAATTTAATTGATGAAAGGAGAAAATATAAAAAAATGCAGTAAATGAAGCAGGCAAAAAGGAATACAAACGTCTCAAAAATGCGATCGACAGGAAGTGCAAAATGGCTAAGCAGAGATGGCTAGAGGACAAATGTAGGGATGTAGAGACATACATAACAGGAAAATTAAAGGTACTTTTGGAGAAAAGAGAACCACTTGTATGAATATAAAGAGCTGAGATGGAAAACCAGTTCTAAGCAAAGAAGAGAAAGCAGAACGGTGGAAGGAGTGTATAGAGGGTCTGTACAAGGGTGATGTACTTGAGGACAATATTATGGAAATGGAAGAGCATGTAGATGAAATGGGAGATATGATAATGCTTGAAGCGTTCGACAGAGCACTGAAAGACCTAAGCCAAAACAAGGTCCTGTGAGTAGACAACATTCCATTAGAACTAGTGACAGCTTTGGGAGAGCCAGCCCTGACAAAACTTTACCTTCTGGTGAGGTAGATGTATGAGACAGGTGAAATACCCTCAGACTTCAAGAAGAATATAATAATTCAAATCCTAAAGAAAGCAGGTGATGGCAGATGTGAAAATTAACGAACTATCACTTTAATAAGCCACGGCTGCAAAATACTAACACGAATTCTTTACTGACAAATGGAAAAACTGGTATAATCCGACCTCGGGGAAGATCAGTTTGGAACACGTGAGGCAATACTGACCCTACGTCTTATCTTGGAAAATAGACCAAGGAAATGCAAACCTACGTTTCTAGCATTTGTAGACTTAGAGAAAGCTTTTGACAATGTTGACTGGAAACTCTCTTTCAAATTCTGAAGGTGGCATGGGAAAATTACAGATAGTGAACGGTTATTTACAATTTGTATAGATATGATATCTTTTTGCAGTGCTAGTTAACCTAATCTGACTTATATGTTTTCTTATGGAAAACGATAACGTTCCGTGTTTAATGAAACTGTATGTAGCGTGGCTGGCGCCAGTACCCCATTACTTGTAGTGTCATTGTTGCCATCGATTTGGGTTTGGCCGGGCGCGAGTCCGTTGTTGATCGCGGGTTCGACTATTTACGTCTTTAGGGTCGAGGCAGCGGGGCTGAGTGTGTGTGGTCTGTCGGTTGCGGTTACAACACAGTCGGGAGTTTGGCTCTTACTTGGTGCGCATGCTCATTGCGCGTGGTATTACTGTAGTGATGCGGCTGTAGACGCCGTAACGGTTTTAGGTCCCGGCACGAGGCGTGCTATTTTGGCTTTTTTCGCCACGCAGTGCATGTTGAGAGGAAGAGCTTGCCGGAGCGTCGCCTGGAATTAACGGTTCATCTGGGCATATGGTGTGTGTGTTCGATTAAAGGAAATACGGAAGCGTCCGATCCCGCCCGTCTGCTTTGACCCATGACGTCACAAATATGGCGGAAACAAAAACAAACACACACACTTACCACAAGAAGCCTAATGACACTAACGGGACCGAGCGAGGTGGCGCAGTGGTTGGACACTGGACTCGCATTCGGGAGGACGACGGTTTAATCCCGCGTCCGGCCATCCTGATTTAGGTTTTCCGTGATTTCCCTAAATCGCTCCAGGCACATGCCGGGATGGTTCCTTTCAAAGGGCACGGCCGACTTCCTTCCCCATCCTTCCCTAATCCGATGAGACCGATGACCACGCTGTCTGGTCTCCTTCCCCAAACAACCAACCAACCAACCAACACTAACGGGACAAACGCGGGAAATGGGGTGTTTTGGGTGGGGGGCACACTAAATATAAACAAATTTAGACGCCTTGCGTAGCTACAACGTGTAAATGAAGACAGCCATGCATGAATACCCACCCACCTCCCCAGGGGTCATAACTCCTGCAACCCATAGAAGATAAAGATGCTTCAGTAGCTGACTAGTGTTTTTTGTCTTTTTAAAAAAAAATCTCACGGGATAGAACGAACAGATCAGAAAGATAAATATAATAAACTAAAACAGAAATTGGAGGAAACAGATAATTAAAATAAGTAATAAGTGTTTTTAAATTTAAAAAAAACTCGCGAGATAGAACGAACAGATCAGAAACGTAAATAAAATAAGATAAAACAGAACTGGAGACAGCCACACTCAAACCAAACTCCGCGCCGTCATGACGCCACACACGACAACACACTTACGTCACGGGTCAAAGCCGACGCGTGGGATCGGACGCTTCTGTCGACCCCGATTAAACAGGTGCAATTGTGTGCTATGTTTGTGAATGGTTAGCTAATGTTGTCTTCAGTGACGGGTCTGATATATCAAAGTTATGTCACACGTGACGTGATAACGGGTCTTGGGCTTTCCATCTTAGTTTCCTACCACTTGATGACGAGTATGCAGCTAAACGTAAGGAAATCCTGTGGGTTCCTTGTTATTGAGTGATGGTATTTGTGAAATTGTGGTACCCTTGGTGATTAAGTACCAAAATTTGCACCTTAATTATAGAGTAACAAAATGGTATTCCATGAAAGTGCAGTTCTGGTGAGCATCTGTGCCTATTACGTTTCAAGGAACGATCTCATTTCCACGTTTATTGCAGTTCAAATAGCTCTAAGCGCTGTGGGACTTAACATCTGAGGTCACCAGTCCCCTAGAACGTAGAACTACTTAAACCTAACTAACCTAAGGACATCACACACATCCATGCCCGAGGCAGGATTCAAACCTGCAACGTAGCAGTAGCGCGGTTCCGGACGGAAGGGCGTAGAATCACTCGGTCATAGCGGCCGACCTTATTGCAGTGTTTAAATTAATTCTTAAGAGTTAAGTGCAAGAAAAAAAAGTTTTTGACGAGCCTTCTTATCTCAATGTTACATTTTATTCTTTCATCTAATTTGAATGTGCAATCGCAAGTGTGTTGTCGTTACTTTATGTTCCAGTTGGGAGGATCGCAGTGTATTTCCTCCGGTACGGTGTGACATAGCACGGTGGCTTGACGGCTTGGCCGCTGCCAGTGGAACTGTGATTCGTTAGACCGGGCTCCATGTCCCTGTTCTTCTGTCTCGATCTCGTCCTTGAGTATTGCTGTTCTCTTTGTTCCTGGCTGTCAGGTCGTTAACATTTGTAGCGCGTTCCTCCGACGCCTTGGTGAATGCACCTTTCGCTCGTAATATGAATTTAAATCTGTAAAACTGCGTCACTTTCTAATTGGTGCCCGATCACGTTCCTGCAGACTCCGCCTTATTAATTCTATATCCCCTTCTCAGCCATTTGTATCATATCTGTACACTGTATGCTGATAGTCAAGTTTCCTTTTTATAAAGGAGGGTTTCATGTGCGTATGTTCTCAGGGTATGTTTAGATGCCGAGGCGCTGCTTTTTATTAATTGTTATTTAATTAACGCCTTCCTGTACGGGCGTCAACTGGATTATTCCTTAGTCAGAAGTTCATGTCCCCAGTGTCTTCATTGCTGAGCGTTCAAGTTTCAGAAGTTGCCGTATTGTTACTTGTGTGCATTATTGAGCTGTGGCTGGCTCGCGTCACTTTATTCTTTTTGTCATTGGTTGCAGTCCTGTCATATCTTATTTCTTCTTCGGTTACTGCCATAACCTTGCTGTCTTCTCTCCGTGAGTGGCAGTAGTGTGTATCGATACTAAGACTGCTGTACTATCTTTGGGGTGGAGGATATATTTTCCGGGTGTGCGGTGTGTGGCAGCTGGTCAGTTGGTGCAGAGCAGCGAGGTGGTCTCTGTCGCGCATCGTCAGGCCGGAGCCGCTGGCGGCGTGCTAGGGCGGTTCCAGTTCCGATGCGCTACTTGCTGGGGTTACGAAGTTCGTCGCCCACCGATTTTGGACTCGAAAGTTTACTGCTCACTTAGCCTACTATCAAGCCTCAACTGCTGTCACTTCTCTTCGTCTGGTCCTGGTTGTTGCTTTCTGCGAGATGCCCGCGAGCAACAACGTGTGTGCATTTAGCCGCGCGGGACTAGCCGAGCGGTCTATGGCGCTGCAGTCATGGACTGTGTGGCTGGCCCGGCGGAGGTTAGAGTCATCCCTCGGGCATGGGTGTGTGTGTGTTGGTCCTTAGGATAATTTAGGTTAAGTAGTGTGTAAGCTTAGGGACTGATGACCTTAGCAGTTAAGTCCCATACGTTTTCACAACGATTCGAACACTTTTTTTGTGTGCACATCAGTCGGCTGGAATTGCAGCCCTTTTCTTGGGTGTGGTGTAACTTAATTTACTCCTTCATTAATGAAGTACACCAGCGGTATCTTCTGCCTTGTAGTCGTTAACGTTCCGGTTACCTGTCCTTGGCATTGACGTAGTTTTTTGCAGTGTATTTTCCTCATCGTGTTGTTGCTGTGCAGCATGGCGTGTAGTTCGACAGCTGAGGTGTTGTTGGTAGTTTTGGGCGTTTATTCTGACTTGGCTGGATTGGGCACCAGTATCCAGAACGTTTTGCTATTGACACCTTGTTGTTTTGCTCATCAGCTGGAGCAGAACTGATTTGGTTGGTTTGTCGGCTGGCCTTTGGTTGGGTTGCCTTCCGATTAAGAAGTTGTCGGTGTGGCTGCCTGTCTCACCTAAACGTGCGTCAGTGTTACCTTCCCAGGCCGACCATTGGAACCTTCTGAGCGCCGCTCCTTGTGTTTTACATAGTGATTTCCTTTTAGTCTTCAGAACTCTGTGTGGCCTTCAGCCGAGTTTTAGCTTATTAAAATTGTAAGCTTTTTTCTCTTTAGTCCTTAAGCCGTGAAATTTTCTCCATGGTGTGTGGCCTTCAACTGAGTATTAAACTCTCTTGCTCTTAAGTCATAATATTGTTATTTTTTGTGTATGAGGCCTTCAGCCGAGTTTGCATGAAATGTTTTAAGCTAAGGCCCTCAGCCTGTTAAATTGAAAGCCCTTTTTCTTAGCTTTGAGCTGTTAAATTGTTTGGTTGATATGCGGCTTTCAGCCGGGTTTCAGCCTACTTAGAATTAACATTGAAAATCTTTGTTTTGATCTTAAGCTGTAATACTATTCTTGCTTAATGCGTGGCCTTCAACCTATTTTTATTTAAATACAAAACTTTTTTTTGAAAGAAGTGAAACTTCCAGAAGAACTCCTGTACCTCAATTCCTTGCTTAGGCCCTGGGCGCTGGATTTTCGTATGAGGCTTTCAGACGATTTAAATCGAATCAAAGGAGCTCTTTTGTTAAAACCTTGAGAGTTTTTCTTACTTAAGATTTTGTGTGTTTTAACTAATAACATTTAATGTTGAGTCTAACTGACAGCAAATTATTTTGGCCCCTTTCCACAAATATTAACCTCACCCGCTGTGTCCTGCTAGTCCAAGGATTTCTACTATGTTATACCTTGGTATGAATTTAAATTGCAAAGGAGGAGCCATTGTACAGGATAGTCTTGCAAGTCCAGAGTTTGGCGAGTTTTGATTGTATTAAGTGTTTACATCAACGGAAATTTTCTTAATCTTTTATGCATTTGTTATGCAGATTTCAACAGGGATTTAAGAAAAATTTTAATTGTGATTCTTAAACTGTTCGAATTTGTTATTTTTAAATTGTGCAAGCTAATAAACATTGTTCAATACGAGCTGTGTATGTTTCGTAATTAAGGACCTGCTGCTTCCTGTCATATTATTGGGCGCAAATAGCAAGTTCCAGAAACGTCCTTTTGCTATCTTGGTTCTTAGTTTTTGCTTACTATCAGATTCAAATACTCCTAAATGAGTGTAACAACTTCCGTAGTTCCATAAAATTTTTGTCACTTACTCGGCATTGGTACGCCCATGTAAAGATTCTTTAAATGCTCTGTGTAAGCTTAAGCATGATTTAATGTCTCTGTAACTACATATGAAAAGATTAATCGTAACCACTAATGTGTCTCCTATTAAAGCTTCTCGTTGAAGACTTAAGGTTATACACCATCATTTACACATTTATGTAGAGATATGTACATAAATATGTTTTACGAGCAGATGTTTTAAATTACCATGCCATTTGTTGTTAAATACAGGTCTTGGACCCATTTTTCTTATTTCTAGAATTTGTATCGATCTTCGACCAAAAATTTATCACTAGTTTCTATCAACATACAAATACAAAAAAATGTTAGCCAATTATCCAGGCACCAAAACTGTAAATTATAATGAATCTAAAAGACAAACTTTCTGAACACTGTAGGAGGCCAACTTCTGCAAATTGTGGTTGCAGCTACGGCACAGCCAGCTAAGGAGTTGTGGCCTGCGGGTGTCGCTCGCTGCATGGCCAGAACGTACACTGGCGACGAAGGAGAAACAAGAAAAATAAAACTATGCAGTATTAACCTTGTGATCTTGGTTTGATGACTTGGTAAACTGCTAAGAGTAATTTTCCGTACATGAAAAAGTAGTCGAGTCAATGAATAAGACGAAAGCAGAGAAAATAGTTAAGTGATCCTTTTTTAATGTGACAATAAGTTTGTTAGCTTTCTTCCGGATAGACTACCCAGCGTCTTCTAGTTTTCTTTGTTTCTAGCTGTATGAGAAAAAGATCAGCTATTCGAAGTTTGTCACCCAGCAGGGAGACTAGGTGACTCTACATCCAGTCCAGATAACGAGAGCTGTAAGCGAGCCAGAAGTATTAGCGTAAGATCCAATTAAGCTTCCCCCACAAGCGAGACAATTAAAATCATTGTAGTGAACTGTCAAGGCATTCGAAACGAATTACAGAAACTTGGTTAAAATCTGTAAAAAACACTGAGACTCTTAGGAAAAATTTAAGCATAAATCGAAAGGATAGGGTAATCGGAAATGGAGGTGATGTACACTTCGCAATATACAGAAAACTCAAATCTGCAGAAATAAAATTGAAGCTGCATGCGATATTATTTGGGCAAGACTTTGGCATAAAACTGTAACTGGATTCTTCTATCCTGATGGATTCGAAAACTTCAAAGAAAATCTCAGTGCACTAAGAAGTAATAACCCCAATCACACTAATTCTCGGAGGAGACTTTATCCTCTAACAGTCAGTTTGGATTATTCCAGTTTGATTGGTGGTATGCATGACAACTTTACTAAATATCTTTCCTGAAAACTAACTAGAGCAGACTGCTCTGCGCCTAACTGAACATGGAAATGTATTAATTCTAATGAAAAAAAAATACGTGACGTCTTTGAGGATGTACACCCAGAAACTAGTATCAGTGGCCATGAGGCAGTGATATATGAAGTCTTCACGGGTTGTCAGCCAAGTAGCGTCGTTGTCTCGCAGCGACGAATCGATGGAATGCGTCTCCATCATCTTCAGACGAAGTGTCGGGATATCGACATGAGGCAGTTGTAGTAAGAATGATCACCAAAGTATGAAGCAGATTGAGAAACGATGAATGAAACGAGTATATCTGTGAAGAAAGCAATGCATGATGTCTTCAGTGACCACATTAACAGAATATTGTCGAGATCTTTCGCAAAACCCAAAAAAGTTCTGATCGTATGTAAACGCTGTTAGTGGAACCAATGTGTCCAGTTAATCACGGATGAGACAGGAGCCGAAATTAAGGGTCTCAAAGCAAAAGTAGAAACACTTAACTCCAGTTTCAAATGTTCTGATAATTTATAAACGATAATTAGAACGAACCGTGCAATGTGAACGAGGTGTCAGGCAACATATTATGAACTCAAACATAATGTGGTATATATAACGTTGAAATGGCAGTTGGTAGGAAGTCATGGGGAAAGGGAATGAGATCTGATACTTTTGTTACCAACAACAATAATAAAATTTACCTACCGCTGCCAGACTTAAGCGGAGAAGAGCAATTGGCAGGACTAGGAACAGGAAATGTGCAGTATACCTCAGTCGAGATTAGCAAGCCTAGGCATGAGCAAAATGACAGGAAGAAGCAAGTGCTGCAGCGGCTTCAGCTTCGACAAATCATGGAATCCGGTAATTTCTGTAATAAATCGATATCACCGTGTGGATCGACTCCGTAGCCATAGATCTAATTCCATGCATATGTCCTACCTCTTTGCCGCCGATCAACGTCTGTGACGCCTTGTGTATCTGTGACCTGTGGCCGCATGCGCAGTGGTGCGGTCCGCGGGTTTAAAAGAACGGAACAAGTGCTGGAGCTTCAGTCACCTCGGCTCACTCTGAAGATGGCTGGAAGGTATTCAGCCGAAATATTAGAAGTCGAATTTATGCGGCTGCATGCCAGAAATTTTAAGGATCAGTTAACGTTCTAAGTGTATTACGGTTCGGTTTCCTATGTGGTAGAAGTACAAAATCAGCTGTTTAGGATCTCGCTATAGTTCTTGATAGTACTGACCAAAAAACAATTACTAAATAAGCTAGAATCATTAGGAATAAGAGGTGTAGCAAATATATGGCTACAATCCCTAGAACGTGGGTTACAAAACGTAGACAACACATAACTCAATTAAGGCAAAACCTCTATTCAAACACGGATCAGGACCAAAATACCTCAACATAGGTGTTCCTCATGAAGTATATTACGACCACTACTGTTGTTGATACACATCAATGACTTTCCCAGTAGATTATAGATAAAAAGTATGTTTGCTGATTAAAGCAGTTTTATTGACTGGAAAAGCCTTCGAACTCTTACAGAGAAAGCAAATGAAACGCCAAGGAAGATTACAACTGGTCAGTATGCAGTAAAGTGGCATTGACCGTACTTCTGTTACATTACTGACCAAAACTATAGTCAGTGTAACTGAAGTAATCCTTTACCGTTATGAAATTATTAAGTAGGGGTTAGTAAGCTCCTTAGTCTCTCTGGGCAATTCATTGTTGCTCCTTCTAGAAAATGCAGATTTGAGTTTTTTCTTTATTCTATTTGGTAAATCTGAGTTCAGTCCAGATATTTTGTCATGTCTATTGATGGGGTTGT
This sequence comes from Schistocerca piceifrons, assembly GCF_021461385.2. Taxonomy (NCBI): domain Eukaryota; kingdom Metazoa; phylum Arthropoda; class Insecta; order Orthoptera; family Acrididae; genus Schistocerca; species Schistocerca piceifrons. The sequence continues at coordinate 1,222,170,695 of NC_060138.1, read as the reverse complement.
TTATACAGTAATTGTCTACAGTGTTTGAGATGTGTCCGACTGAACGGTAAATATAGTTAAAATCTCCAACTGTTTCAACAGATCACAATAATAATTCCGATTACTATTGTCGGTATTTATCCTTATGGGTCTTTTTCTGTGGCCGTAAAACTGCGCTCAAAAATGGTTCAAATGGCTCTGAGCACTATGAGACTCAACATCTTAGGTCATAAGTCCCCTAGAACTTAGAACTACTTAAACCTAACTAACCTAAGGACATCACAAACACCCATGCCCGAGGCAGGATTCGAACCTGCGACCGTAGCAGTCCCGCGGTTCCGGACTGCAGCGCCAGAACCGTACGGCCACCGCGGCCGACAACTGCGCTCACACTTTGCACATTTGTTCCTCAGAAAAGAATTTCGTAGCTAATAATGTGTGTGCACATGAATAGCATGTAACTGAACGATACTAGATGTTACACCCTGATAGCAGGGCTTAGAAACCACAACATGGTGACGACATTCTGTTTCTAAGTATCTTTGAGTGTACACGCCACTTCAAAGAGAGTCAATATTCTTTCTCATATTCTTAGTAATTAATAATGAGGACATAGCTCTTTCACAGTATGATTTTCTTCTTTTATTCTATTTCCTGTCTTTTTCTGGAAAACCTTACTGTCAAAACTATTTTATATATAATACTAACACCTTATCCTCTTTCTGAGCACAACCTCTTACTGATTAAGGGACGTTAACTCAGTTTTTCAAGTTAGCAAATTGGTAGATGCGGTACAAGAAATGGAAACTATACATAGTCGCTATTGTCGTGACGTCACTTATTAGTATATGTGGCGTTACATTACTAAATAAAGGAGTGCATATTACGTGCAGTGTCTGCAGTGACTGGAAATGAGAAATGAATTAAAAGTGTAGCACAACGGTTTTACATTTTTAAACGACTTCTTTGCAAAATTATTGTACATTGTGGACAGGCCGAATGAGGTAGCACTGTTTTAAACAGACTATCCGAGTATTCTGCAGGGTGGAGGCTCCAGGCTTCAGCCGGCTTCCCTCATTTATGGTTTCTCTAGTTCTCCTAAATTACTTCAAGTAAATTCCAGGATGGTTCCTAATTTAAGGCGATAGTCGACGTTCCATCATTGTCAAACAACAGCTGTAAATAAATAAACACCTGTACATATGAGTTCGGTTATTTTCGTTGATCTTAAATTGCAATGCGGTGTGTCCAGTATCATTGTAAAAATTATCTACTACCCCTGCTTTAGCCTCCCATTACCGTATTGTAACCCGACAAAGAAATGTTGTACGGGGTTCGTGAACAATAAGAAAGTGCAAAAACGTGCAGATTGAGACATGTTCTTCATCCAATACACCCTGCTGTTGCCACGAATCTAGCCTTACAGCCCAAGATTGGGATACAGGCCGACGTAACCTAACAGGTCACTTCCTCGGTACACACACTGAGCTTCCGTGTGCACCCGGCAATGTCCGCTTTCTCACGCCGATATTGACTGCATTATCAGCATTCCACGCATCTCCCATGAGATCTCCCAAGCATTGATTGTTTATGCCTTAGAAGCACACGTCAGTCACCCTACGGTGCTCGAGGTATACGTATATTTTTAGGAGTGTACTAATTAAAATGCAAACCCGTCATCTTCCTTACTTTCAGTGAGGTCCGCAGAATCATGAGTCAATCTTTTTTTCCATCCAGAATTTGACTCCCACTGCTAAGACTTTCTTTTAATTCCTTCATTGTTTCTTTGATACACAGTTTGCGCCTCCTAAACCTTTTTAATATGCATGCTTTGTCATCCATCTTTATAGTTCGCTCCTCGTTTTTGCTCATTATAAATTATGTACTAGTTTTTGATATTACAGCGTCTTTCATCAGTGCAAAAAAGAATCGAAACTAGATTAATAAAATAAAGTGAAAAGTTAAGATGGTGGTTTTAATGCTTTCGGTGTTCTATATAGAGACCCACCCCCCTCCCCTCCCTCACACACACCTCTCCTCACCTAAGAACGATGCGCAGATCTTTCATACAACCAGGTGAAACTACCAAAAACTCCGTCTTCGGAAATTGTTCAGTTTGTGTGTCAAACTGGATCGAATGTGGGTTACGTCGTCAAAGCACTACGTCTTCATGCAAATTTTTGTGCTTTCTCGTTTTGTGGTAGGTTCATATTGACAGCACCAAGTCACTTCACCAGTGTTGATTATTTCCAGAAAAGATTTGCATATGTTTTGCATTTCAGTGACGCAGCGGCAAGCTACCACACGTTCTCGATTTTGCTCTGGACTCAATGTAAGCGCAAAAAACTTTTAAAACACCTCTCTCTTCCTGAAAACATTGTTGACAATATCTTGAACACTTGATTTAGAGACGTTACTCCCCTGCGATTTGTGGAACACCAACGTTGACACACTGCGGTTGCACGTTCACTACTTAACACTGCTTCTTCGCAACTGACTCATGGAATAAAGATACTTATGTTGTTTACAGTTCCTAGTTGAAGCTCGAATAAAGATACTTATGATGTTTACAGTCGCTAGTTTAAGCTGACACCGTAATTAGTGCGCTGACGTCACTTATACGCAATGAATAAAATCAGCCTTAGAACGTTTTGGAAGAGCTGTCCAGGCCAGTAACTGAGGTTCACATAAATCGAAAAATTTCGTTGTATTTGGATTTTTAACTGAATTATTCTTTGATAACCGTTTCATTTTAATATGGGAATTCTGTATGTTCCCACCAGAGACATAGAGAGAGAGAGACAGAGAGAGAGAGACAGACAGAGACAGAGACAGAGAGAGAGAGACAGAGAGAGAGAGAGAGACAGAGAGAGAGACAGAGAGAGAGAGAGAGAGAGAGAGAGAAAGGAGAGTTAATAACGTGATCACCAGATACCGTAATGTCAGCGTATCGTGGTGCAGTAGGAAGGCTATCGCCGTTCATCAGACAGTATTTTAACTGATTTGTCTGTCATCGTATCTCAAAACGGACTTTCTTTCCGGATTAAGCGAAGATACACTTTGCTGAGAGTCGTGTAGGTGTGTGGATTGGTGCCGGATACAGAAGCTTGAGAGAAAGGCTGCCTTCCCTGTCTATCCATAGACTTCCGCTAGGAGAACCTTTAATGGTGCCCATTGAGCAGGTTGTACAACTTTGCGTTCCTCGCGCGTCGTGGACACTCCCTGATTTTTTATGCGCCTAACCTCAGCGTTCCCGGCTCCACTTGTGTCCAATCTTTAGAAGAAGCAACTCCTGGCTCGAAACATTATAGACGACTGCTCCACGAAGTAAGAGCCGCTGCAGTCAGACATTTCGTAGCCAACAAAGCGCGTGATCAGCTAGTAACGCGCATTTCAGTTTCGTCGCTGAAGTCGTTGCTCACTTACTCCCTCGTGACATCTCAGCTCAACTAAGTGATTCTATATTAAATCCAATTCCAATGTATTTAATTTTGATATCTGACCAGAAAGTGGCATACTGACGTTCTTGAATTTGTAGACTACTCGTAATTTTCCATTTGAAATGTAAAATTTTCGGTTAAGTCCCCATCTTACTGGTTTCAAATTTGACGCATGGCCAAACTTAAAAAGAAATAAAATTTTACACTGCCTGACAAAAAATTGAAGCACTCAGAAGGAGAGGAGGAGATGAAAGTATGTGTGATGGTATTTCAATGATTAAAAAATACCGTCAAATTTCCCAAAAAAAATCTTGTCACTATGGTCCAAATATCAGTATGACTTTTTAATTCATCTAACATGGCCACCATGAACCGCCATGAACCATGGACCTTGCCGTTGGTTGGGAGGCTTGCGTGCCTCAGCGATACAGATGGCCGTACCGTAGGTGCAACCACAACGGAGGGGTATCTGTTGAGAGGCCAGACAAACATGTGGTTCCTGAAGAGGGGCAGCAGCCTTTTCAGTAGTTGCAGGGGCAACAGTCTGGATGATTAACTGATCTGGCCTTGTAACATTAACCAAAACGGCCTTCCTGTGCTGGTACTGCGAACGGCTGAAAGCAAGGGGAAACTACAGCCGTAATTTTTCCCGAGGACATGCAGCTTTACTGTATGATTAAATGATGATGGCGACCTCTTGGGTAAAATATTCCGGAGGTAAAATAGTCCCCCATTCGGATCTCCGGGCGGGGACTACTCAAGAGGACGTCGTTATCAGGATCTCTTCAAACCAGTCTCAGGACTGAAGACCACAACAACAACATGGCCGCATTCACTGATGCTGTGGAGAACGTTGTCATAAAGCCAATGTAACCTCAGGAAAACTGTTGTAGCTGGTCCTTGGCATCGTGGATCCTGCCAAAGAGACGGAGTTGATGTCGGAGCTAGTCGCAGACATGTTCTACAGGGGATCAGAGTACCGACAGTCATACCTCAAGGCTACCCACACCATGGCTGCAGGAGAACACCGCTGTGCCTTTTCAAAACACTGGAAGAAAGGAACGTCCCCCCAGGTTGCCGCCATACTCGCCGCCGATGATTGGGTTGTTGGGTTGTTTTTGGGGAAGGACACCAGCCAGCGAGGTCATTGGTCTCACCCGATTACAGGAGGACGGGGAAGGAAGTCGGCCCTGCCCTTTCAAAGCAACCACCCCGGCATTTGCCTGGAGCGATTTAGGGAAATCACGGAAAACCTAAATCAGGGTGGCCGGACGCGGGTTTGAACCGTCGTCATCTCGAATGAAAGTCCAATGTGCTAGCCACTGCACCATCTCGCTCGGTTCCGATGTCGGTCATCCGTGTTACGGAGAACTGTGATTCGTCTGTGACCACGATACGACGCCGATCATTAGCAATCCAAGCCACTGATATGCTGCTACTCCAAACGCTGAAGTTTACGGTCTGATGTTAACTGCAGCCTAAGCACGGCACCTCGATTCCCTGGTCTGGAGGCAGTTTGTCTCCATCCAATGGTACGGGACGACACAGACTTTTACAAGGAGTCCATGCCTTGTTGTCGGAAGGTAGGCGCCGATTTAATAGGGCTACGATGTGCTTGAGGTACGATACAATGATCCTCCCTTGATTTGTATGTCGAACCTTTTGATTGGACGTCTTGGGGACTAAGGACGTTCAGTATAGTAAGAAAATGAAATGCCTACAACCGTCCTTATGATCTTATTGTGCAGCAACGAGTTAACCGCCTCAATGCGCCTTCTTCAGGCGTTAGTTGATCCTGTGTCAGCTGGCAATTGGTTGCAGTGCTGACATCACAGTTACAGATAGTCTTCGGTAACCAGTTATGTTGACCACTCATGAAAAGTGTATATGGGTCGTGATAAACCCTTCCGCATTAATTAAGGTCTGAAGATGGCGCATTGAAGCAGTAAATAAGATCATAAGGACGGCTATAAGCGTTTCGTTTTCTTACAAATCCTCCCTCGTGGTCGCCCAGAACTCTTCGACGACCATGCCTGCCCTTACATCCCCATGCATACAGTCTAGAATCTGACCTGTGCCACATCCAAATGCCCCCAAAATCGGCTGACCAAATGGAGACACACCATGAGACCGCTTTCGAATGCTGCCTCACACGAGTGTGCGGCGTCCCCGTATCTATCAAAGTGAACAGTTAACAACTGACACTGTTTATGCCCCTTACATCACGTAACTGTCTGCCACAACACTAAACTCGAATGATTCTAAGGAGCTCTTGTGGCCGTTCTACCTGTCACGGAAACTGCAGCTCTAATCATTTACACTACTGGCCATTAAAATTGCTACACCACGAAGATGACGTGATACAGACGCGAAATTTAACCGACAGGAAGAAAATGCTGTGATATGCAAATGATTAGCTTTTCAGAGCATCCACACAAGGTTCGCACCGGTGGTGACACCTACAACGTGCTGACATGAGGAAAGAGTCCAACCGATATCTCATACACAAACAGCAGTTGACCGGCTTTGCCTTGTGAAACGTTGTTGTGATGCCTCGTGTAAGGCGGAGAAATGCGTACCATCACGTTTCCGACTTTGATAAAGGTCGGATTATAGCCTATCGCGATTGCGGTTTATCGTATCTACATCTACATCTACATTTATATTCCGACAAGCCACCCAACGGTGTGTGACGGAGGGCACTTTACGTGCCACTGTCATTACCTCCCTTTCCTGTTCCAGTCGCGTATGGTTCGCGGGAAGAACGACTGTCTGAAAGCCTCCGTGCGCGCTCTAATCTCTCTAATTTTACATTCGTGATCTCCTCGGGAGGTATAAGTAGGGAGAAGCAATATATTCGATACCTCATCCAGATACGCACCCTCTCGAAACCTGGCGAGCAATCTACACCGCGATGCAGAGCGCCTCTCTTGCAGAGTCTGCCACTTGAGTTTATTAAACATCTCCGTAACGCTATCACGCTTACCAAATAATCCTGTGACGAAACGCACCGCTCTTCTTTGGATCTTCTCTATCTTCTCCGTCAAACCGACTGGTACGGATCCCACACTGATGAGCAATACTCAAGTATAGGTCGAAAGAGTGCTTTGTAGGCCACCTCCTTTGTTGATGGACTACATTTTCTAAGCACTCTCCCAATGAATCTCAACCTGGTACCCGCCTTACCAACAATTAATTTTATATGATCATTCCACTTCAAATCGTTCCGCACGCATACTCCCAGATATTTTACAGAAGTAACTGCTACCAGTGTTTGTTCCGCTATCATATAATCATACAATAAAAGTTCCTTCTTTCTATGTATTCGTAATACATTACATTTGTTTATGTTAAGGGACAGTTGCCACTCCCTGCACCAAGCGCCTATCCGCTGCAGATCTTCCTGCATTTCGCTACAATTTTCTAATGCTGCAACTTCTCTGTATACTACAGCATCATCCGCGAAAAGCCGCATGGAACTTCCGACACTATCTACTAGGTCATTTACATATATTGTGAAAAGCAATGGTCCCATAACACTCCCCTGTGGCACGCCAGAGGTTACTTTAACGTCTGTAGACGTCTCTCCATTGATAACAACATGCTGTGTTCTGTTTGCTAAAAACACTTCAATCCAGCCACACAGCTGGTCTGATATTCCGTAGGCTCTTACTTTGTTTATCAGGCGACAGTGCGGAACTGTATCGAACGCCTTCCGGAAGTCAAGAAAATAGCATCTACCTGGGAGCCTGTATCTAATATTTTCTGGGTCTCATGAACAAATAAAGCGAGTTGGGTCTCACACGATCGCTGTTTCCGGAATCCATGTTGAGCCCTACATATTAGATTCTGGGTTTCCAAAAACGACATGATACTCGAGCAAAAAACATGTTCTAAAATTCTACAACAGATCGACGTCAGAGATATAGGTCTATAGTTTTGCGCATCTGCTCGACGACCCTTCTTGAAGACTGGGACTACCTGTGCTCTTTTCCAATCATTTGGAACCCTCCGTTCCTCTAGAGACTTGCGGTACACGGCTGTTAAAAGGGGGGCAAGTTCTTTCGCGTACTCTGTGTAGAATCGAATTGGTATCACGTCAGGTCCAGTGGACTTTCCTCTGTTGAGTGATTCCAGTTGCTTTTTCTATTCCTTGGACACTTATTTCGATGTCAGCCATTTTTTCGTCTGTGCGAGGATTTAGAGAAGGAACTGCAGTGTGGTCTTCCTCTGTGAAACAGCTTTGGAAAAAGGTGTTTAGTGTTTCAGCTTTACGCGAGTCATCCTCTGTTTCAATGCCATCATCATCCCGGAGTGTCTGGATGTGCTGTTTCGAGCCACTTACTGATTTAACGTAAGACCAGAACTTTAAGACCAGAACTTCCTAGGATTTTCTGTCAAGTTGGTACATAGAATTTTACTTTCGAATTCACTGAACGCTTCACGCATAGCCCTCCTTATGCTAACTTTGACATCGTGTAGTTTCTGTTTGTATGAGAGGATTTGGCTGCGTTTAAACTTGGAGTGAAGCTCTCTTTGCTTTCGCAGTAGTTTCTTAACTTTGTTGTTGTACCACGGTGGGTTTTTCCCGTCCCTCACAGTTTTACTCGGCACGTACCTGTCTAAAACGCATTTTACGATTGTCTTGAACTTTTTCCATAAACACACAACATTGTCAGTGTCGGAACAGAAATTTTCTTTTTGATCTGTTAGGTAGTCTGAAATCTGCCCTCTATTACTCTTGCTAAACAGATAAACCTTCCTCCCTTTTTTTATATTCCTATTAACTTCCATATTCAGGGATGCTGCAACGGCCTTATGATCACTGATTCCCTGTTCTGCACTTAAAGAGTGGAAAAGTTCGGGTCTGTTTGTTATCAGTAGGTCCAAGGTGTTATCTCCACGAGTCGGTTCTCTGTTTAATTGCTCGAGGTAATTTTCGGATAGTGCACTCAGTATAATGTCACTCGATGCTCTGTCCCTACCACCCGTCCTAAACATCTGAGTGTCCCAGTCTATATCTGGTAAATTGAAATCTCCACCCAAGACTATAACATGCTGAGAAAATTTATGTGAAATGTATTCCAAATTTTCTCTCAGTTGTTCTGCCACTAATGCTGCTGAGTCGGGAGGTCGGTAAAAGGAGCCAATTATTAACCTAGCTCGGTTGTTGAGTGTAACCTCCACCCATAATAATTCACAGGAACTATCCACTTCTGCTTCACTACAGGATGAACTACTACTAACAACAACGAACACTCCACCACCGGTTGCATGCAATCTATCCTTCCTAAACACCGTCTGTACCTTTGTAAAAATTACGGCAGAATTTATCTCTGGCTTAAGTCAGCTTTCTGTACCTATAACGATTTCAGCTTCGATGCTTTCTATCAGCGCTTGAAGTTCTGGTACTTTACCAACGCAGCTTCGACAGTTGACAATTACAATACCGATTGCTGCTTGGTCCCCGCATGTCCTGACTTTGCCCCGCACCCGTTGAGGCTGTTGCCCTTCTGTACTTGCCCAAGGCCATCTAACCTAAAAACCGCCCAGCCCACGCCACACAACCCCTGCTACCCGTGTAGCCGCTTGTTGCGTGTAGTGGACTCCTGACCTATCCAGCGGAACCCGAAACCCCACCACCCTATGCCGCAAGTCGAGGAATCTGCAGCCCACACGGTCGCAGAACCGTCTCAGCCTCTGATTCAGACCCTCCACTCGGCTCTGTACCAAAGGTCCGCAGTCAGTCCTGTCGACGATGCTGCAGATGGTGAGCTCTGCTTTCATTCCGCTAGCGAGACTGGCAGTCTTCACCAAATCAGATAGCCGCCGGAAGCCAGAGAGCATTTCCTCCGATCCATAGCGACACACATCATTGGTATCGCGACATTGCCGCTCGCGTTGGCCGAGATCCAATGACTGTTAGCAGAATATGGAATCGGTGGGTTCGGGAGGGTAATACGGAACGCCGCGCTGGATCCCAACGGCCTCATATCTCTAGAAGTCGAGATGACAGGCATCTTATCCGCATGGCTGTATCGGATCGTGCACCCACGTCTCGATTCTTGAGTCAACAGATAGGGACGTTTACAAGACAACAACCATCTGCACGAACAGTTCGACATTTGCAGCAGCATGGACTATCAGCTCGGAGACTGTGGCTGCGGTTACCCTTGACGCTGCATCACAGACATGAGCGCCTGCGATGGTGTACTCAACGACGAACCTGGGAGCACGAATGGCGAAACCTCACTTTTTCGGATGAATCTAGGTTCTGTTTGTAGCATCATGATGGCCGCATCCGTATTTGGCGACGTCGTGGTGAACGCACATTGGAAGCGTGTATTCGTCATCGCCATACTGGCGTATCACCCGGCGTGATGGTATGGGGTGCCATTGTTTACACGTCTCGCTCACCTCTTGTTGGCATTGACGGCACTTTGACAAGTGGACGTTACATTTTTTCAGATGTGTTGCGAGCCGTGGCTCTACCCTTCATTCGATCCCTGCGAAAGCCTACATTTCAGCAGGATAATGCACGACGCTATGTTACCGGTCCTGTACGGGCCTTTCTGGATACAGAAAATGTTCGACTGCTGCCCAGCAAGTTCTCCAGATCTCTCACCAATTGAAAACGTCTGGTCAATGGTGTCCGAGCAACTAGCTTGTCACAATACGCCAGTCACTACTCTTGATGAACTGTGGTACCGTGTTGAAGCTGCATGGGCAGCCAGAGGTGGTTGTTGTGGGTATTGATTTCTTAGGATCTATGCACACAGATTGCGTGAGAATGTAATCACATATCAGTTCTAGTATAATATATTTATCCAATGAATACCCGTTTATCATCTGCATTTCTTCTTGGTGTACCAATTTTAATGGCCAGTAGTGTATATACACGCCGAAATTGTGTACGTACAGGAAGTTACGTTCACATCCGACCATGTATTCCGGATTATTTATTTTATTGTCAGGCAAAGTAGTTCAGCACGTTACATATACACGTTTACTGCACTATCGTGCGTCCTAAGATTACTTTGCTTTGTGTCGTCTTCGCACTCGCGTGAGGTATCGTACTCGTCCCTGCAGTGAGGTGTGGATTCTTTCACATTTCCCCGGATCATCTTGCAAAGCTGGTCATGACTATAACCGTGTAAGAGGTCCATTACTAAGGAATTTATTGCTAGTGCACTCGAGCAGATGTAATTTCGGTGGATTGCTCAGGCGCTGCCTGCGATATGTAAGCTACAATAGAATCGCAGACCATGGAGCCGTGTTGGCGGCAGTAGGAGCAGTGTGGGAGGTAGTGGTGGTAGCTCGCAGTCGGGCGGTTGCGCCGGTAGAGGGTGAGCGATGTAGTATAAGGTAAAAGCAGCCGCGCCCGTATCTGATATGTTACAACTAAATTTGTACTATTGTCATATCAAGTCCCATGTAAATGTTTTAAAAAATCTTTTAATTATAATCTCTCTTATGAAATTAACTTTTGACAATCATTCATCTGAATTTAAAGAATTTACCATCTGGTGAGCAAGATGTATGAAACAGGCGAAATACCCTCAGAAAATAATAATTCCAATCCCAAAGAAAGCAGGTGTTGACAGATGTGAGAATTACCGAACAATCAGTTTAATAAGCCACAGCTGCAAAATACTAACACGAATTCTTTACAGACGAATGGAAAAACTAGTAGAAGCCGACCTCGGGGAAGATCAGTTTGGATTCCGTAGAAATACTGGAACACGTGAGGCAATACTGACCTTACGACTTATCTTAGAAGAAAGATTAAGGAAAGGCAAACCTACGTTTCTAGCATTTGTAGACTTAGAGAAAGCTTTTGACAATGTTGACTGGAATACTCTCTTTCAAATTCTAAATGTGGAAGGGGTAAAATACAGGGAGCGAAAGGCTATTTACAATTTGTACAGAAACCAGATGGCAGTTATAAGAGTCGAGGGGCATGAAAGGGAAGCAGTGGTTGGGAAGGGATAAGACAGGGTTGTAGCCTCCCCTGATGTTATTCGATCTGTATATTGAGCAAGCAGTAAAGGAAACAAAAGAAAAATTCGGAGTAGGTATTAAAATCCATGGAGAAGAAATAAAAACTTTGAGGTTCGCTGATGACATTGTAATTCTGTCAGAGACAGCAAAGGACTTGGAAGAGCAGTTGAACGGAATGGACAGTGTCTTGAAAGGAGGGTGAAGGTGAACATCAACAAAACAAAACGAGGATAATGGAATGTAGTCGAATTAAGTCGGGTGATGTTGAGGGTATTAGATTAGGAAATGAGACACTTAAAGTAGTAAAGGAGTTTTGCTATTTGGGGAGCAGAATAACTGATGATGGTCGAAGTAGAGAGGATATAAAATGTAGACTGGCAATGGCAAGGAAAGCGTTTCTGAAGAAGAGAAATTTGTTAACATCGAATATAGATTTAAGTGTCAGGAAGTCATTTCTGAAAGTATTTGTATGGAGTGTAGCCATGTATGGAAGTGAAACATGGACGGTAAATAGTTTGGACAAGAAGAGAATAGAAGCTTTCGAAATGTGGTGCTACAGAAGAATGCTGAAGATTAGATGGGTAGATCACATAACTAATGAGGAGGTACTGAATAGGATTGGGGAGAAGGGGAGTTTGTGGCACAACTTGACCAGAAGAAGGGATCGGTTGGTAGGACATGTTCTGAGGCATCAAAGGATCACCAATTTAGTATTGGAGGGCAGCATGGAGGGTAAAAATCGTACAGGGAGACCAAGAGATGAATACACTAATCAGATTCAGAAGGGTGTAGGTTGCAGTAGGTACTGGGAGATGAAGAAGCTTGCACAGGATAGAGTAGCATGGAGAGCTGCATCTAACCAGTCTCAGGACTGAAGACCACAACAAGAACAACAACTAATTTCTGTAATCCATGGTCATCCCGATTATCGTAAAGAAAAATCAGTTGTTTCCTTTTATACATGACAAATCTAGCCGCCAGCATTGCACTGGGCTGTCCCAGAAAAATATCTTACAGGCGCAGATATATACGCGTTATCCAGCGACTTCATTGAGGTAAGAATTTTCAGTTATTCAGAAGGATCTGTCAGGGCCATGACGCAGCACTACTGGCGTCAAAATTTACCAGTTTAGATTCACAGTCAGTTAATTATTGAAAGGTTATATATGAGTCTTTTTTTTATTGAGAGGGTCACGTTACTAATGCGAGCTGACGGAGGTTACACTAAATGTGAATGTTATAAGTATCATTATATATTTTTTCTGTTGGGAGGTTACACCCGAGCTCTACTTCTCCAGCCATCTCAGCATGGGAGCTGTTCAGTTCTCATTCATATCAGGTTCTCTTGCAGGCGAAGGTACATATCCTCCTCGACTCATCCATCGTAGACTGTATATCCGTATTATACTCCTGCGCCATCATGCATCTGCCACATTCTCTAGCCATTGGCTACAGGCCCCACTGGATGAGAACAGATTGGAAAAGTTAATACATGAAATAATTATAGTCTACAGAAGATATCTCTATTTTTAAGTATTAACTAAATAAAAAACTTCTTTAGCCTTGTTTCACAAACTTTACTATTACTGTACGATCTAGATTACAGGTCATCAGTCCAGTTTCTAGTACACAACAGATCCCAAAGATGAGAACTACAAAATGGACTTACAACCCGAAATCTAGAGTGTACGATACTAATAATGTTTGTGAAACAGTTCTAAAAAAGTATTTCGTTTAGTTAATACAGCGAACAGTGTGTCAGAAAAACCCGCAGTTGAATCTACTTTTAAGAACAGAGTAACGAATCTTTCTGCCTCTCGTTTATTGAATGTCGTAAAATCTGTTTCTTAAGAACAGAGCCCAGTATCTAATTTTCCCTTTACTATCATAACTATTAAATTCCATATCCGGAATAGGTCCTAACCACAACTGTCAATACAAGTTGTATTCTCATGCCTTATCTGTTAGAGAAACAAGACCTTCAAATTTCTTTGCGAATTCTGACTGTCGTTATACAAGACATTCATAGACAGAGTTCCGATAAAATTTAACCTGAGACTAGTGTTAAACTAAAGAAAAGCCAATATTCCAAAGTTACAATATGACAAATGAATGTTGTTATTGCTGTCTTCAGTCCGCAGACTTGTCTGTGTCATCTCCCCATGACACTGCGTCATGTGTAGGCCAATTCATCTCAGTCACTAAAGCCATTTATATCCTTCTGGATCTGCTTACTGTATTCCTCTATTGGTTTCCCTCTACAATTTTTACCTCCCCTCTCCCACTCCTCCCACCCCCCTCCCACTCCTCTTCAATATCAAATAGGTGTTCCTCTGGTGTGTCAGAATGTGTACTATGAACCGATTCTAGTCAGGTTGTGACACATATTTCTTTTCTTCCCATTAGTTATGTGATCTACCCATCCAATTTTGAGCATTCTTGTGTAAACAACATTTAAAATACCCCTACTCTCTTCTTAACTGTTTGTCACCCGCGTTTCATTTCCTCAGATGGCTACATTCCATACAAACACTTTCAGAAGAGACTTCTCAACACTCAAATCTAAATTCGATGTTAACGAATTTCCCTTCTTCAGAAACGATTCTCTTGCCATTGCTAGTTTACATTTTATATCTGCACTATGTCTCCTATCATCAGTTATTTTGCTGCTTAAATAACGAAACTTATCTACTACTTTAAGTGTCTCGTTTCCTAATCTAATTCCCTTATCGTCACTTGATTTAATTCGAGTATATTCCGTTTTTCTAGATTTGCTTTTTTTGTGTTCATCCTTATATATTCTTGTCTCAAGATATTTTCCATTCCGTTGAACTGCTGTTCCAAGTCCTTCACTGTCTGTGACAGAAATACTTCGTCGGACATCCTCAACCCTTTTATTTTCTCTCCCTGTGCTTAAATTCCTACTCTAAATTTTTCTCTGATTTTCTTAACTGCTTGTCAATGTACACACTGAATAACATCGAGTACAGGCTACAACCGTATTCTTCTCTTCCATGTCCCTCGACTCTTATAACTGCTTTATGGTTTCTGTAAACACCATTTCACACCTTCTATCTGCAGAATTTCGAAGTAAGTATTTCAGTCAACATTGTCAGAAGCTTTTTCTGAGTCTACAAATGCTATAAAAGTTGGTTCGCCTTTCCATAACCTATCCTCTAAGGTAAGTCGTATGATCGGTATTTCCTTGAGTGTTCCTAAATGTCTCCAAAATCAAAACTGGTCTTCTCCGAGGTTGGCGTCTGCCAGTTTTACCATTCTCCTGTAAAGAATTTGTGTTAGTATTTTATCATCTAAATATTCGGAAGCCAGTTTCCTTAGGCGGTTTTAGTAACTTAGTGCCCTTTTTCATAAGAACGCGGTTCGTAGTATTTTGCAACCTTGACTTATCAAACTGATAGCTCGGCAGTTTTCACAATTAGTCAGTAGCTGCTTCCTTCGGAATTAGAATTATTCAATTCTTCTAAGTCTAAAGGTAGTTCGACTGTCTCAAAGATCTTGCACACCAAATCTAAGAGTTTCGTATTGCAGGGGGACTTGCCTCAACTTGGATCTTTTATCGTTCTGTCAAATTCATCTCGAAATATCACACCTTCCATCGCGTCTTCATCTCGTCCTCTTCCATTTCTATAATATTGCCCTCAAATTAATCTCCCTTCTGTAGACCCTCTATGTACTCCTTTCACCTTTCAGCTTTGCTTTCCTTGCATAGCACTGGATTTTTATCCGAGCTCTTAATATTTATACAGTTGATTCTCTTTTCTACAAAGGCCTCTTTAGTTTGGCTATAGGCGGTATCTATCTTTCTGCTGATAAAATATGCTTCTAAAACCTTACATTTTTCCTTTAGCCACTCTTGCTTAGCGATTTTGCACTTTCTGTCAGCCCCAGTTTTTAGACGTTTATATTCTCTTTCGCCAGATTCACTTCCTGCATCTTTATATTTTCTCCTATCATCTATTACATTCAGTATCTACTGTGTTATCCAAAGCTTTCTATTAGGCCTTGTCTTGATTTCGATACTCAGCTGCCTTCATTATTTCATCTCTCAAAGTTACCCATTCGTCTTTTACTGTATGCCTCTATCCTGTTTTAGTCAGTTATTGCCTAATACTCCCTCTGAAACTACTAACATCCTCTCAATCTATCAACTTATCCAGGTCCCAAATACATAATTGCCTACCTTTTTGCAGTTTCCTTAGTTTTAATCTACAAATCAATAAAATAATGAAATTACATTTCCCGACACTCAGCGACAAGCCAAAGTTAACAACGGTCGAGAGAGCTCTTTGGCGCAGGACAGGAGCTACGATGTTGCGTAAGTCAGCCTTCGTTAAGCTGTAGACTTTCAGCTTCCAGTTCCTCCTGTAAAAGCGCTGACGGTGGAGGCGTCTGACGTCGCGGATGCGGCCTCCCCCCCCCCCCCCCCACTCCCACCATCCAACGCTGCTGTCACGTTCAAAGTAACCCCTCCCCCTTTCTCTCGCCCCTTACCGCTTTTACTCCGACAACAGCTCCTGCCGTGAATTTCCCTCTCCCCCTTTGCTCCGGCAACCTTCTGTTCTAGTGAATATCTAGAAAGCATATTATGAGCATCCGGCGATGACAAAGTCACAGAGCGGAGGACGCAAAAGTAACCACTTGGAACATGCAGGAAGCGCTCCCCATGCCCCGCTGTCCAAGTTTTGAAGCCACCTCTGCAACTCCCCCTGTAGCGAGAACATGTCTCTGTTCTCTAGAGACGGATTTTCAACGTGCGTAAAGGGATTTGGGCTCCTTGACATTTTTACCCACTCGTTTCTGTGTAATACCCTCCTTCAGACAATTCTGATGGTCTCTTCTCTATTAAAGTTGCAGGTTGACCTGACGAATACTGCTTTAGAACATAGTACGATATAATTCTAGAGATCAAGGGTCCTTACTGAAAGCTGTTAATTGCCATTGCATTCAGTTTAGATGTTTCTTTATACAGGCTGGACCAAATATTACGAAGTCAGGAAGTGGTTTCAAAAACATGGTTCAAATGGCTCCAAGCACTATGGGACTTAACAAATGAAGTCATCAGTCCCCTACACGTAGAACTACTTAAACTTAACTAACCTAAGGATATCAACAACATTCATGCCCAAGGCAGGATTCGAATCTGCGACCGTAGCAGCAGCGCGGTTCCAGAATGAAGCGCCTAGAACCGTTTGGCCACAGCGGTTGACTGGCGTTTCAACTGTACACAGCTTTATTTATTCTTTTATCTTTCTTTTTTTCCGTACGTGAGTGTAAACAATCTCCAATTCTTCGTCTTCGAGTCGTTGAAATGTCAATGAAAACTAATGATAAAAAGGAAATTCATTCACAGTTTAACCCCTTCATGACTTTTAGTCCACACTACATTTTCAAAGGTGTAAAAAATCTTTTGGTATGAGAATCCCGTTGCATAAAGTGAAAAATCGTAAAATATATGACTCAAAACAAAATAGTGACATTTGAATGAAGAACAAATACCATCAAACTAAGCATCAAATTTAAACGAGTGGTCATCAAGTAGGCAAAAGAAAGAAAGAACAAAAATTCCGTTGTCACGAATGTAATACATTTCCAAATATTTAATAACAGTAGCTATTAATTTACAAGCCAAGTTATGCATGCTGCCGGAAAATCGTTCACTGACATGTGAGATTCAGCACAAGACTCTGTTGGTAACAGGCACAGAAAGTGCAACGGAATTGTTCGAAGAATTTAGACAGTCTTGATTATAATGGCAAAAAAAAAGAAAAAGAAATTGTTGCCGGCAAACCAGCACATCAGCTGCAGGACAAATGCACCATATTTTTGAAATTTTGTATTTTAAAAACATAACATTCTCGCTTTTGCTCGTTAAAATTATTTATTTTTAAAATTAAGGATTACTCTTTCGACCTTCAATGATTTTAATGCGGAACACAGCAATGGTTTCCAGCTTTAGCACGTGTAAAAATTTAACGATATCATACACACATGTAGGTCATCCACACAGGGTTCATACCCACCCACTGAGTAAATGACATTTATGCCATTCTTTTATGAACAATATCAAACTACAGCACATTTTCACTCATTGACAGCGCCTTACTGATTCGATTTGAGCTTGGATTACGGATAAGGGTACGGCATTCCATGTAGCTGGAGTTCTCTCATTTCTCCTGTATAGAGAGAGAAACTACATAGGATGGCTGAAGCATCGAAAATATCAGGCGTAGAATGTCACTGGCAAATAAAGGTGTATTCGATATAAAAGCTGGACTGCTGTTAAATGTTGATATGGAAATGAGGTCGTCTGGAGCACTGTACTGTATAAATATGAAGCCTGGTCCATTGGAAGACGATAGCAGACGAAAGTTGAGGCATTTCATATGTTGTGCTGTCGAGGAATGACAAAATTGAAGTATGTAGACAACATACGAAATGAAGAAAAACTAAGGACAATATGTAGGGAGTAATAGATCTATGAATGACTCATATCGGACGAAGAGACAGGTTAGTCGGACACCTACACCGTCCGAGAACAAACGTATCTCTGGAAGGACTGATTATTCCGTTTCATATCCCAGAAAATTATTAAACTTAGGCATTTTTATTAGTTGACTGTTCCAGTTGTGACTCACTGATGTTGCGCTCATCAGATACTACCTTTTATCTTTTTGAAAGTTCACAATTTTACATTTTTGATCGATTTATGCGTTATGAAAAACTCTCAATCACTTTGTAATCTTATCGCGATTTATCTGAACATTTCTGCATCTTTCTCAAACAGTATTTCATTACAGAATTTGCTTCATTTACAAGAAAAGTGATGTTGCTAATATTGTCTGCCAGGTAATTAATATACAAAATGAAGAGCAAAGTTCCCAACACCGTCCACTGAGACACATCTCAAGTTCCATCTGTGAATGACTCTTCATTCAAAATTCTGCGTCCTCCCTTCCAAAAATCCTCACTCGACTTACAAATTTTGTTGAATGTCCCAGGAAATCATTCTTTCAGTAACAGCCGCTGGTGTGATATGCGTCAAATGCTTTCCCTAAATGACGAAATATAACAGTTACCAACCTGTCTTGTCCCACGGCTTTCAGGACGTCCTGTGGGAAATACGCCAGTTGAGATCCGCATGAACGATTTTTGCAGAATCTATTCTGGTTAGAACGAAGATCATTCTGTTCGATTTACCTCATTAACTCTGAGTCCAGAAAGTGTTCCAGAATTCTGCAATAGATGAATGTCAAAGATACTGGTCAGTCATTTTGTGGATCACTTTTGCTACCCTTCTTGTGGATGAGCGTTAACTTACGCTTTCTTCAAAGTGATGGTCACACTTTTTATTCGAGTAACCTATAGTACATTGTGCCTAAAAGAGGGGCTACTTAACCAGAAACTTTCGATAGAATACGAAACGAACCCCATCGCATCTTGGAGCTTGGTCCCACTTTAGCGATTCAGCTGTTTCTCAGCGCCATTAACATTCTAATATATATATATATTACTGACCATTGCAGTGGCTCACGAATTAAACTGGAACATTGCTCCTGGATTTTTCTTTGTAAAGGAACATTTGAAAATGCTCCAAATATTTGTTTTAGTTTCGAACCCGTCAGTTTCACCTTTCCTGCCATCCCTGTGCATGAGAACACTAATTTTGGTGTAAATGATAGCGTTTACATGTGATCGCAATTTGCTTGGGTTCTGTGAAAGGCCTTCCGATAGGATTATGCTACGGTAATCATTGAAAGGATGCCTCAAAGGCATTCTTGACTACCCAGTCTGACAGGTAACTATCGCTAATGACCGTTACAGCGTGTATTTAAAGCGACCCTGATTTTCATCTTCACATTAGCGCTACTTGCATCACTGTTACCAGCGTCGCTCTCATGCGACTGACGCGAAATTTGAATGGACATCATCTTTCATATTTAGAAGCGTGCGTACCAACTTTCGTTTATGTCGCACAACTCCTTCTTGGTGTTGCGATTTTTTTTCCGTCAGTGTAGCTATATCCCTACCCGATTGATCTACACTTAATTTACTACACAAACTGCATGAAATCCTGTATGTACCACTCTTGATTTTACTTAGAATGGAATGCGGACAACAGTATTCCTGCTGTGTTGCGAGGGGGGTAGCATTTCTTATCAATGTGGAATAGTTACTCCTACAAAGGATACAGAAGTGCTGTTCTCCTTTCTCTTTTCTTTACCAGTTTACCGCATAAAATTTCTTTAATTAGTTTTAACAAATTTTTGTAATCTGATTTAGCTTGTGATTCTAATCGGTTGTGGTGCTCCATGGAGTGGAAGTCTACACGTCAGTGTGTTGCAGGATGCTGGGAATTGGCAAATATTCCTGTGTCTGTGGGAGTCACTTGCTTGTATATTTGAAATAAATATATTTGTTTGTTGATGTCAGTGGCATGCCTGCAGCCCACGAAAATGCCCCAGCTCCTTCTTATATGCAGACAACCTCAGCACACTGATTCTGTGAGCTCTCAAACTGCTCTTCTGATGCTGCACCCAGCGACTTCCTCCTCCGCCTCTTCCTCCCTGTACGAAGAAACCACTGCGTGGCACGCATTTCTAGTATGTCGTCGACTTTTTTCGTGTGGAAATGTTCCTGAATAGCTAATGTGTGGACTACTACTACCAAGGTCTGCACCAAATCATCTATTTTGTCGGAAACTGTGTCATACTGAAGGGAAAATATGTAGAGAACGGTTAACACCATCACAAAGTACATGGTAGCGGCTTGATTTTCACACGGTGTGAAAAGATTTCACCTTCAGCACCCTCGTACTCATGAAATAGCGATTATACACCTATACTGTGTAAACCACTGTGAGGTGCATGGCAGAGGGTACATCACATAGTACCATTGTTTAGGATTTGTTCCCGTGCCATTTTCGTACGGAGTGTGGGGAGAATGATTGTTTGAATCTCTCTGTGCGTGCAGTAGTTATTCCAATCTTATCCTCACGACCCTACGTGAGCGATAGGTAAGTGTTTGTGATATATTCCCAGAGTCACCGTTAAAAGCCGGTTCTTAACCCTTGTTTAACCGGGTTTATCGCGAAAGTCTTAAAGAGTTTTCCACTTCGGTTGTGTCAACTTCTGAATAACTCTCTCCCAAGGGGCAAACAAGCCTGTGACCATTTGTGCCGCCCTTTCAATCCTACACACTTGAGGAATATCCTAGAACCCGTCGCACGAGTTATTTGTAAGCGATCTCCCTTGTAAACTAATTGCAACATCCCCAGTTTTCTATCAATAAGCCGAAGTCTACCACCGCTTTAACCTCTGCTGGGCTTATGTGATCATTCCGTTTCTTATCCCTGTAAAGTGTTAAGCCCAGGTATTCGTAAGAGCTGGCCGATTCCAACAGTGACTCATTCATATTATACTCATAGGATACTATGTACTTTTTCTTTTTCTGAAGTGCACAGTTTTACATTTCTGAACTTTTTAAGAAAGTTGGCAGACTTTGCACCACTTTCAAATCTATCGGAATTTGACTCATCGGTAAAATGTCTGACTTTACTATGAATATTGTCTGCAAGGTCATTAATTTACAACATGAACAGTAAGGGTCCCAGCACAGTTCCCTGGGAAACACCTGATGTTAATTCTACACCCGAAGATGACTCTCTGTCCAAGACAACATGCTGCGTCCTCCCTACCAAAAAGTCCTCAATACAGTCATAAATTTCACTTGGTACCCCATATGATCGTAATTGTGACAACAAGCGTAGGTATGGTACTCAGTCAAATGCTTTTCAGAAATCAACAAATACTGCGTCTGCATCACTGCCCTGATTCAAAGCTTTCAGTATGTCATGTGAGAAAAATGCGAGTGGTGTTTACCATCATCGTTGCTTGTTGGCGTTGAGGAGGTCATTCTGTTCAAGATACCGCATTATATTTGAGATCAGAATATGTTTTAAGATTCTACAACAAACCTATTTCAAAGGTACTGGCCGGTAGTTTTGTCGATCGCTTCTATTGCTCTTCTTGTAGAAGGTGTGATTTGTCCTTTTTTTTCTTCTTCAAGGACTGCGCAAAGATCTTATCAAAGGGATTTACGATGGATTATAGGTAGAAGACGGAGTAACTTAGCCACAGATTCAGTATAGAATCCTACAGGGATTACATCATGCCCTAGAGCTTTCTTCAATTTTAAAGATTTCAGCTGTTTCTCAACACCACTGACACTATTTCACTCTTCTTTTCTTTGTAAAGAAACATTTGAAAACGGAGTTAAGCATTTCAGCTTGTGCTTTGCTAGCCTCAATTTCAGTTCCTGTCTCATTCGCTTGGGACCGAACATTAACTTTGATGCCAGTAACCTCCTTTACACACAACCGAAATTTCTTCGGGTTTGTGAAATATCATTTGAGAATACGGTAGTCACTGATGATACCACGCTTTGCTTTCTTGACAGCCAAACGCGTTTCATTCGGCATCTCTGCCTACAATCTTATGCTTCTTTTTACACCTATTAGGCAGTAGTCTGTGTTTCATTAGAAGTTTCTTTACAGTGACTGCATATTTCTTTATGGTGACTGTATACCGAGAAGCTTGCCTGCCATTACGAACTGTTCTATGGGGTACATATCTATCCAGTGCATTGTCAACTATTCTTTTAAACTTGATCTATATTTCCTCTACATGCACCTGCCTTTTGCCGAAAGTTTCAGTTTCTCTCTGAGATATAACACTATTGATTTTTTATCTAGTTTACTGAACAGATCTCTCTGCTAGGTTTATTTGTCATTTGTACTTTGGTAATCATTGTTGTAAGTTTCAGCATAAAAATTATTACTAACACTTTGAATGCAGCACAGAAACTTCCGCATAAGCCAAAAGAAATTATGTTTGTTGTATCTGCGATACTGAGTTGTAATGTTACAAACTGCATTTGTTGCGGCAATACATCGAATCACTGAACCATAACGAAACTGCAAATGGACACAAGTAACACAGCAAAGTTTCTCCATTAATAAATTTACAATTTTGAAAGAGTAATAAAGAAGCGCGTTTGGTGTTAAACTTTTGGCATAAAGTGGGGGACGAAGTTTGTGACTGCTGACGAAGAGAGACCAGCTCTTACGTAGCTAAGACGGGCCCTTTAAAAGTTTCTTACAGGCTTTGTTAAGGCTAGAATATCTTAGAAACTTCGGACGCCAGTGGGAGGTTAATTAATGACCTCCTTGAATGTATCACGGAACAATACAACCAGAGTCGACAGCAGTGTTCATCATTGTCTTAAACAATGAAACAAGGTTTCACGTTATGTGCGGAGTAGATTCGTAAGAAAAATGACTTAAAAACCCTCATTTTTATAGTGAATTGACCGTCGTATAGTTTGTAGCAGACGGTACTTTCGAGTAACATGACTTACAGTTATACAGAAAAAGCGACAATATTTTTTAAATTCAATGAACAGTGATAAGTAACCTTAACACAGTCATAACATGTACTTTGCCATTCAGCTTTATAACCTAACATCTCGAATAGAAATGTACTGAGCAGATTCTACTGGCAAACAATTCTGTGTGTGACATTGTTTGAAGAACTCCGTTGCGTGGTGGTGTGATATGTAGATATTACGGAACACCATCGTGAGCAACCGTTGCGAATATAGCACTATATCCATTTTGTGGGGTTTAACTGGAGTGTTGGGTGGAAACCAGTGCTAGTGCTTAGTAAGGATTAGTCAGGTAGGTCTATATGGTTTATTTTGTTCCCTTTTTTTATTTTTAAAGAAATTTCCGCCATTTCACTTTTCATTGTTCTTTTATTTTACACAATTATGATTTCGGCCTTTGGAGCCAATCTGAAGTTCTTGTTGAAATGGTAAAATATGCCTGACCTATCCGTGACATGTCACCGTCTAAAAACATATTTTTGATCTTATAGGTCAGTTATCATGTTCCAGGATACGGATACAAATGGAAGATACGTAATATGACTGACGTTGTCCACAGTGCGAAACCATTAACTTACAGTATGCCGTATTTAGCAGCTAATATACTACCGTAACCTGCATTCATCACGTATGTTCATCGTGAACATATTACTGCAACACAACATTAAATACACTTTATGTCTCTAAATAGCTGACAAGAACAACATACAGAACTAACGAAAAGAAAATGGAGGGTTAGTTTGGACTTAAAAAATGCAAAGACACCAGAGTAGCAGCTCTGACTGCCCAAATAACACAGGCCAACGAAAATTTTTTTAAAAACGTTTCTTACTTTGATAGCTGATCCTTATAGATTTTTATGAGATTAAACCAAATCTAGCTTCAGTTTTTATGTATCGGCCATAGTTTTCGAGCAATATGCTTTTTATTATATAGTATAAAATCCTGTGCTGTACAGTAAGTGGGGAAATTAATGAAACGATTTTTTACAACGTAAACATGGTTTGTATTTACAGTAAGCTATGTGAAACAATGATATGTGTTAATATATTTCCGCAGAAATGTTGTAATACGTGAGGCAATACTGACCCTACGACTTATCTTAGAAAATAAATTAAGGAAAGGCAAACCTACATTTCTACCATTTGTAGACTTAGAGAAGGCTTTTGACAATGTTGACTGGAATACTCTCTTTCAAATTCTAAAGGTGGCAGGGGTGAAATACAGGGAGCGAAAGGCTATTTACAATTTGTACAGAAACCAGATGGTAGTTATAAGAGTCGAGGGGCATGAAAGGGAACCAGTGGTTGGGAAGGGAGTGAGACAGGGTTGTAGCTTATCCCCTATGTTATTCAATATGTATACTGAGCAAGCAGTAAAGGAAACAAAAAGGTATTACAATCCATGGAGAATAAATAAAAAATTTTAGGTTCGCTGATGACATTGTAATTCTGTCAGAGACAGCAAAGGACCTGAAAGAGCAGCTGCATGGAATGGACAGTGTGTTGAAAGGAGGGTATAAGATGAACATCAACAAAAGCAAAACGAGGATAATGGAATGTAGTCGAATTAAGTCGGGCGATGCTGAGGGAATTACACTCCTGGAAATGGAAAAAAGAACACATTGACACCGGTGTGTCAGACCCACCATACTTGCTCCGGACACTGCGAGAGGGCTGTACAAGCAATGATCACACGCACGGCACAGCGGACACACCAGGAACCGCGGTGTTGGCCGTCGAATGGCGCTAGCTGCGCAGCATTTGTGCACCGCCGCCGTCAGTGTCAGCCAGTTTGCCTTGGCATACGGAGCTCCATCGCAGTCTTTAACACTGGTAGCATGCCGCGAAAGCGTGGACGTGAACCGTATGTGCAGTTGACGGACTTTGAGCGAGGGCGTATAGTGGGCATGCGGGAGGCCGGGTGGACGTACGCCGAACTGCTCAACACGTGGGGCGTGAGGTCTCCACAGTACATCGATGTTGTCGCCAGTGGTCGGCGGAAGGTGCACGTGCCCGTCGACCTGGGACCGGACCGCAGCGACGCACGGATGCACGCCAAGACCGTAGGATCCTACGCAGTGCCGTAGGGGACCGCACCGCCACTTCCCAGCAAATTAGGGACACTGTTGCTCCTGGGGTATCGGCGAGGACCATTCGCAACCGTCTCCATGAAGCTGGGCTACGGTCCCGCACACCGTTAGGCCGTCTTCCGCTCACGCCCCAACATCGTGCAGCCCGCCTCCAGTGGTGTCGCGACAGGCGTGAATGGAGGGACGAATGGAGACGTGTCGTCTTCAGCGATGAGAGTCGCTTCTGCCTTGGTGCCAATGATGGTCGTATGCGTGTTTGGCGCCGTGCAGGTGAGCGCCACAATCAGGATTGCATACGACCGAGGCACACAGGGCCAACACCCGGCATCATGGTGTGGGGAGCGATCTCCTACACTGGCCGTACACCACTGGTGATCGTCGAGGGGACACTGAATAGTGCACGGTACATCCAAACCGTCATCGAACCCATCGTTCTACCATTCCTAGACCGGCAAGGGAACTTGCTGTTCCAACAGGACAATGCACGTCCGCATGTATCCCGTGCCACCCAACGTGCTCTAGAAGGTGTAAGTCAACTACCCTGGCCAGCAAGATCTCCGGATCTGTCCCCCATTGAGCATGTTTGGGAGTGGATGAAGCGTCGTCTCACGCGGTCTGCACGTCCAGCACGAACGCTGGTCCAACTGAGGCGCCAGGTGGAAATGGCATGGCAAGCCGTTCCAGGACTACATCCAGCATCTCTACGATCGTCTCCATGGGAGAATAGCAGCCTGCATTGCTGCGAAAGGTGGATATACACTGTACTAGTGCCGACATTGTGCATGCTCTGTTGCCTGTGTCTACGTGCCTGTGGTTCTGTCAGTGTGATCATGTGATGTATCTGACCGCAGGAATGTGTCAATAAAGTTTCCCCTTCCTGGGACAATGAATTCACGGTGTTCTTATTTCAATTTCCAGGAGTGTAGATTAGGAAATGAGACGCTTAAAGTAGTAAAGGAGTTTTGCTATTTGGGGAGCAAAAGAACTGATGATGGTCGAAGTAGAAAGGATATAAAATGTAGACTGGCAATGGCAAGGAAATCGTTTCTGAAGTAGAGAAATTTGTTAACATCGAGTATTGATTTAAGTGTTAGGATGTCGTTTCTGAAAGTATTTGCATGGAGTGTAGCCATGTATGGAAGTGAAACATGGACGATAAATAGTTCGGACAAGAAGAGAATAGAAGCTTTCGAAACGTGGTGCTACAGAAGAATGCTGATGATTAGACGGGTAGATCACATAACTAATGATGAAGTATTGAATAGAATTGGGGAGAAAAAGAGTTTGTGGCACAACTTGACTAGAAGAAGGGACCGATTAGTAGGACATGTTCTGAGGCATCAAGGGATCACCAATTTAGCATTGTAGGGTAGTGTGGAGGGTAAAAGACGTAGAGGGTGATCAAGAGATGAATACCCTAAGCAGATTCAGAAGGATGTATGTTGCAGTAAGTACTGGGAGATGAAGAAGCTTGCACAGGACAGAGTAGCATGGAGAGCTGCATCAAACCAGTCTCAGGACTGAAGACAACAACAACAACAACAACAACATGTGTTAATAGAGATTTCACTTGTCAGCTGAAATTGGTTTGTATTTTCTTTCTCTTTTTCCTTGTAAGCTTCCTGTGTAACTTTTTCTGTGATGAATGGCTTGCTGAACTTCTCGATGAACTGACAAACAGTGGTCCCCCGTCGTGTTGGTGTTCCAGCGGCCTTAGTAGCGTTTTTCCATCATTTTAATGTCCTGGTGAAAAAGCTCTCCTTGTTCGTCAATAACATTTCCCATAATGTCCGGGAAGTAATTAAAGTGAACGTTCAGGCTCATTAAACATCCTAAAGTTTAAACAACAACATAATACCTATAATAGAAACATATTCTGTGTCTTTTTCATGTCCTTAGAACTTTGTAACGGCTTGCTTCTTTATCATTTAAGGTCCTTGTGGATTCAAAGTTAACATCAAACATCAATTTTCTAATGTCGGGTCCAACGAAGACGCCTTCTTTTAGTTTAGCTTCTGAAAGGTGTGGAAACTTTTGGCAGGGATTCTTAAAACATGGTCCATCTTCAGGCAAAGCCTTTGCAAACTGTTTCGTTGGGTCTACCTTTAAAGTAGAGGTGGTAGGAGTTTGGATCTACAAGGTTTTTGAGTAAATGCTCTTCTCACTAGGTTTTAAAGACTCCCTCACAGGCCAATTCTTTTTGAACCAATGTTGATCCGTAGCCCTACTGTCCGTTTCACACAAGAAACACGGAAATTTTGGTAAAGCCACCTTGCTGACCAAGGAGCTTTATATCAGCACATATCATCCAACCATGAGCAGAATAGCCTATTTTATTGAGCACTGTTTCTAAATTTTCATAGCTTTCATTCATATGTACAGAATGTCCAACAGGTGTAGACACATATATGTTACCATTGTGTAATAAAACAGCCTTTACTCTAGTTTTGGATGAATCAATAAACAGCCACCAGTCTTCCTTTTTGTATTCAATACCAAACTCATTCATCAGACTGGGAATGTCAGAGCAGTACACGAAATCACCTTCTTGTTGAAAAAAACATGGAAAATTGCTGCTCTCACTTTCCATACATGTATATGCTGGTTCCAGCTGCCAATAAGTTCTTTTCTTTTAATCTAGAGCCAAGCAAATCAGCTCTTTCGTTAGTTAAGCCCAGATCCCTAACCAAATTGTTAATATCGGTCCGAGTAAACAATTTGGGTTCTAGACTTTCTGGTTCATCTAAATCACATTGTACATCAGAAAATAGTTCTGTTGGAAAAGAATTTAAATCATCTGGTGGTTCAGGAACTGCCAAATCTACACCATGCCCTACTGGTCAGATGGCGGATGGAAGGTTATTGTAGCTTATTACCTTTTTTTTCGAATTATGGCCAGTAATATCAACACTGAAAAAGTAGCAATCATCAGAATAATTTCTTGGCTCCTTCCATATCGTAGGAACAGCAAATCTAAAAGCTTTTTTCTCATTTTTGGAGCATTTTCTCAGATCTTCAATGAACATATAACATATCTTATGTGGAGCCCAAGATTTATCTTTATCACCAAGTTTTGATCCAAAGTATGCTAGATAACATTTTTAACCAAGTCTGTAATATTTTGCTGGTGTTTTTTAATCACAAATTCACCACAAATGTAACAAAAACTGTCAGCAGAGTTTTTACAACCATGATTAGACATTGTACTGAGCACATGTACAGGAAACGGGAAAGTGAGGTTAGGTTGACAGAAAACGAAGCATCATCTGTTAACACAAAAACAGAATCGACCTTTTCCTGCCAGAAAATGGTTTCAGCAGTGCTACCATTCCTTTTTAAATTATTTTAACTACACAAAAGCTCTTAAATTCTTTAAAAATAGATTAATTTAATAAATTTAACTGTAAAATGTGAAGAAATGGTGGCGATGCAGTTTTAAGTATCATATATGCATTTCCCACCTTAAAGAACATAAGAATAAGGCATCTTTAGCAAAAACGTTTTTACGTCGTTGGCCTGTGTTATGGATAAAGGACACAGAAATTAGATTGATCCACCTAGGAAAAACGTCCGATAACGTAAAATGGTGCAAGATGTTTGAAATTCTCAGAAAAAAAAACAGGTGTAATTATTAGGGAAAGATGGGTAAAGTACACTACAAACAATACCCAAGCTATGTCACTAAGAACTCAATACCAAGATACAATTGCTTGGTTTAAATGAGGACGTTTAGTACAGATATAGTTTGTCGCCTCTAGATTAAATTTGTTTATTGAAAGTGCTAAATGACACAAAAATATTGGCCATAATAATTCAATTATGTGACACAAATAACTTTTTCCTAAACATGAAACTATTAGGCATTAAGTATGTAGCAAGAGAGGGGTTATGTAGAAAATACAGGTCTCAACAGATACATACAGACATGTACGATGTTAAAATGAACATGTATCACTTTCTTCGGAAACGATGAAGAGAAAGAAATAAAGATGATCTCCCCTTACAAAACTAAAAGAATCATGAATGATTTTAATATTCACAACTGGAAAAGATTCTCAGCTTTCAGTCACCAGACCACAATACATTTAAATTTTTACGAAGCTAAATACGACCAATCTCAACATAAATATTTGTATGTTTCTAGGGTATGAAATCTGGCAGTTCATTGCCAGATCCTAGGGCGACCTTTATATTGACCTACTAGATTCAATATTCTTCCATCAGAGGGATTTAATATTCGAAATGGAAGAATAACTGTAGTCGGTTGACATATGGAATACATTGTAATCATTTTTTGTAACGCAAAACACCTTTAGCAAGAACATACCGGTATAATGTCAGTTATATGCGTGTGTGTTCTGTCGTTACATTACAATAGGACATGTATTAAGACAACAGGGAGGCCAAAATTTGTAGACAAAGACAATGAATAGCATACATACAAGGAATGATTCGTTGAATAATTGAGTAAGCTTACCCACAACAGTGTAGAGATTAAATTTAAGCTTTAAAATAACAGCACGTTGTCGGCGCCTTCTGTAACCATTACTTGTTCATAAATATACTAACAAAGCCTTTTTCCCTTTAAGTGTCGGGATTTTGGTCGCAATCGTACTTTTGTGCAGGCTGTTGTCGGCAATGTATAAGTTCTCGTTTCCAATACATCGATATCTTTTTAATAACCCTTCCTTTTTTGTGTTGAGACCTCCATCAACGTGTTTACTTTCTCAGTTTATAAGTTCACAAACCCCAACAACTGTGGGCGAATTCGATTGTCTTATGTAATCAAGACAGGGACAAGAAATCTCTCTTAATTTAGCAACGGATGGGGCTCAAGGTGAAGATTCTCCCTGACGTAAATTTATTAACTCGCTGCCTAGCAGAAAGCTACTTAACTCTAACGAATCACAGCACCGGATCCACGGAAATATGCCGACTTCCAGTGTCGTCCCTTATCACGTCTGAGCGATAGAAGCTCCTCTATTAGATGGAGCGAACCAGATACACCCCAAATAATAAAAGGCTCCTGTTGTCCAGTTGTGAACTGTCTAAAGTGACCGAACTGATGAAACCGGTAATGGAGAAACTTAGATGTAAATTTTACTGTGACTCAATGGAATATCACTGACAGTCGCGGAAGCCCTGCGTCGAAAGGAAAATTTTGGACAAAATAAAACTAACTTTATTTAAGCTGCGTAAGAGAATCATTAGATTAACGGAATTCGCAGATGAGGAAAATAGTGTATGTAAAGCAACAGTTAAAGAGCAGGAGCAGCTACGTTGGCATATGGTTTTCTCTGCGCTAACCCCATCCTGCCTGCTGTTGTAAGCCTTTCTACTGCTGTGACAATCTGTCATTCGCGCTGTCGATTTCTGATAATCAATCACTGGCAGAATCTGTTCTTCTCTGTTTCAATAGGCGTCATTAATATGCATTCGCTCTCAATTGTTTCTTAATATTTATTGCTCTTTACGCATCTCTTCCTGTCAATATGTTTCTCAGAACAACAGAAGAATTTAACAAAAGGTACTGTGTTTTCACCATGGATTAGTCGACTCCTGCAGATTACTCCACGCCGTATGATATTTAGTTAGAAATTTGTGTGTTTCAGACAGGGTTCCAGGCACTGAGTACAACTAGTAAGAACAGGCTTTTCCGAAACCATTTCAAATTTTCTGATGTACTATCACATTTATCACTTTATACTCCGTGTAACTGTTCTCTCTGTTCTTCCTTATATTAACTGGGACGTTGTT
Organism: Schistocerca piceifrons; assembly: GCF_021461385.2. Lineage (NCBI taxonomy): Eukaryota > Metazoa > Arthropoda > Insecta > Orthoptera > Acrididae > Schistocerca > Schistocerca piceifrons. The sequence continues at coordinate 1,222,139,963 of NC_060138.1, read as the reverse complement.
TAGATCAAGTACATATGGACTCGAAATTTTTCTACACCCGTGTTATCCCACCCTAAAAACTTGGTGTTTAGCTACAGAATGTCAAGTTTTTACCTTGACGTTTCCGTTTCTAGAATTTCTTTTGGGAGTAATGCCCAGCAGACGGCGTGGTTATCGGGTTATCAGGTCTTTTCATTGCTTGGTACTGTTCCTCTTTAGAAGAAATGTGCTGCTGCCAGAGTGCAAAGCAGAGAACAGTCACTGAGCAGCGGTTGAGTAAGATTCGAGCTATAGTTCGCTCTACAAGATTTTGAAATTTCTGCCAAATATGCGGCAGTTTATGGATGAAAGCTATAATTATCACTTTTGCAGTAAAAAGTAGTCTCACCTAAAATGTATCCTTCTATGCAAGATATTTCGTGGCAAAATATGACGCTGCTACAAGTGCATCATCATTACCGCGAGAATTTTACCAAAAGGTAGAAAATACGGCACGCTTGGTCTACACGAACAATATAAGATGTGAACACAGTGTGAAAGCAAATTTGCACCATATTCTCAACTGCTCTGTGTACGAAAAGGCAAGCTACTGACAATTTATTTGATACTTAGTATTGTAGCCGGACAAACATACCTTTATCGAAACAGAACGTGGTGATGGCTTTTTGGGAACAATAGAGTGACAATTTATTGTCAAAAGATTTACGTTTTTTACAAGTACTTTGCACCTTTTCTGCTAAACTCTCGCAATTCCCACAGCTACGGCTCTGTACTCAAACTTTGCAAAAATCGTCATTGCGATTCAATACATTGGTGCTGGTTTCGAAGTTTCTCTCCATTGGTCAACCAAAATGTGTACTGCGTATGGTTCAAATGGTTCAAATGATTCAAATGGCTCTGAGCACTATGGGACTTAACTTCTAAGGTCATCAGTCCCCTAGAAGTTAGAACTACTTAAACCTAACTAACCTAAGGACATCACACACATCCATGCCCGAGGCACGATTCGAACCTGCGACCGTAGCGGTCGCGCGGTTCCAAACTGCAGTGCCTAGAACCGCTCGGCCACCCCAGCCGGCTGTGTATGGTAGCGGAGGCTTTACTTTGGGTTGGATGGTCCGTATTTCTGGGCGGAAGCAACGAACTTTTGTCGAACAAATTTTAGCCTGAAGCATCTTCATATTAAATCTGTGGCGACTGATGACAATGTGCCTGTAGCGAACTAATTGGTGCCAAGAACAACCCACATTAAGTATTTCGTGAAACAGGAACACTTCCGCTGAAGCTGGCTCTCACACAGGAGGCCCTCGTTCCCTGCTTTTGAGAAAACTTGAACAGACTTCAACGGGCTCTATGAGACTGTCGAGCCTTCCAAGACCAACCTCGAGCACAACGTACCAAGCTCACACAATTCATTATCCCGTAACAGTAACAGAGCTGAAACAAAATCGCAATGCCATATGTGACAATCATGTTAATCTCGTTCAGAAATGACAAATACCAGAAGACAAAGAACTACTGGTGGCCGGGTTTAAACTGGTGACCAACACCAGACCAGACAGCGACGCTTGTAGCTGCGCTACCATTAATGCACCACAGCTTCGACACTATTCTTAATTGAATTATGGCTGAAAAGGCAAGCTACTGACAGTATATTTCGTGCTTAGTATCATAAAAGGACGGAGGTACCATTTTTTCAAACAAAGTGCAGTGATTCCTATTTAGAATCAATACAGTAATAATTCATTGCCAAAAGTGTTTCATTGTTACATTCCTTTTACAAGTGCTTTTCAGTTTCCAGAATGAAATTTTCACTCTGCAGCGGAGTGTGCGCTTATATGGAACTTCCTGGCAGATTAAAACTGTGTGCCGGACCGAGACTCGAGCTCTTGACCTTTCCCTTTCGCGGGCAAGTGCTCTACCAACTGAGCTACCCAACCACGACTCACACCCGGTCCTCACAGCTTTACTTCTGCCAGTATCTCGTCTCCTACCTTCCAAACTTTACAGAAGCTCTCCTGCGAACCTTGCAGAACTAGCACTCCTGAAAGTAACTTAAGTCCCATGCAAAAATATTATTGTTTGACAGAAAAAGGGATTGCAGTTAACAGAAAATTTGTGTTGTTAATTTGTATAAGGAAGTAAAGATATGGAAGTGTGTTGGGTCATATTGTAACAGATCTTGATTAAAATAATATGCTTAGCTTGCCAAGATGAAACTGAATTCAGTCTTATAATAATGACTATTTCAAATTTGTTCCAATTTTATTTGGAAATGTTTTGTGAAGCCGCTTGTTTTAACAGTCGACATTGACGTCGTATTTACTGTGAGTTTAATCTCCTGTACTGAAGCTAAAGTTGCATTTGTTCAAAGATAAATTCATTAACTATTTGAAGTTCAGTGAAAGGAACTATTATCAAAACTGAAGAAAGAATAGGCAGTCTCGGTTGCAAAATTATTTTTTATTTATTTAATTTGTAAGGCGTTTTACTCTCAAAGGAGCATCCTCAGACATCTTGGAGAAAAACAAGTTCCCTCAGTACTAATTTCTCAGCCAGGGATCCGTGATAAAGCTACATTGTCAATCCAATAAAGCAACTAAGAAACCACGACCTGAGATGTGAAAAGAGTGTAGCCAAGCACAAACTCATCGAATAAAAACTATCGACGAGCACTGGCAAATGTACAGAAAGCCCCGCAATCACCAAAACTGGCACGTCATTCAACAAAGTTTACAGGATACGTCCACCAGGTGAAAATACTCGAGGACGACTGGCAAGAGTACGGAACGTCCCGCAATCACCAAAAATGGCACGTCCTCCAATAAAATATACAGGACAGATCCCCCTATGGAAATAAATCAGAATATGTTTGAAGGAGAAGAGCGCTAAGCGGAACAAACATAAGAAACTACGTAAATAAAGGTGGACTTAGGGGAACAAATATTGAGAGCCAAGAGACCTTTGGTCTTACAGTATGTGAGTAAAATATGAAATAAAATCGTACAAGAGTCACACGTCACCTGTGTTGACACGTATTGGCTCTTAACACAACGCACGGCATGTTTACAACATAGGCCAGGTGTATGTAGCGTTCTTATGGCACACGTTTACAGCTCCTAATACAGGGCTATGAATCAAAGCGCCAGACATGGTACTAGCTGGCGCCACCGGACGGGAAAACAGAGACTGTTTACGGAGTAACAATTAACCTAGATCCATCGTGTAATATAAAAACAAGGACGTATGAGAAAACAGTATCAGTGTATAAAACAAAGCCACGTGTGCATAGGCATTTATTTAAAAAGTGACATCCTAGCCTCGAAGTAACCCTTACTAGAAAAGGTCACTTGTTCGTTAAACGGGCCTGGGCTCTTACAGTACACTCTTTTCGAAATTTCAAATTCTTCGAAGATGTTCATCTTCTTGCCTTTTTGCACAACATGCAAATTATCGAAATCATTTATGGATGGTGGGTGAAGACGAGAAGTTTTCAAATGTTGCGTGAAGGGAGAATATTTTTTAAGTCCCCCCTTTTTTTGTGAAAAGGCGCTCATTGAAACAGGCTGTAAAGGACTTTCCCAGCATAGCCGATATACTGTGCATCACACTCAAGACAATTTTATACAGCTTTTGTACACTCCCGATCTTGAGATGGGAAAAGACCTAGGTATCTCACTGTGAGGATAGCAGGAACTGTGTTGTCACACTTCTAGAGAACACATTTTGTGTCTTGCTATTCCTAAACAGTTTGACCAGATCATAACAGAAGGGGCCCAGAAAGGGAATAGCTAAACACACATCAGTGCAACTGTTTGTGATTGTGAACTCCTGGCCTTAAGCTCCACTCGTTCCTGGTATTCGTTATATAAGCGACGGACCAAAGACGCACTAAAACCATTACTGTCTGCTTTATACGAAAAGTTGCTAACATCTTTTTCAATAGATTCCAAGGTGAGGGGAACTTCAAACACTCAAGCATTCGCCAACCTAAAAAAGCTTAATTCACAGCATCTTGGATGGTCTGATGGAGCGAGAATCACTGAAGAACTAGTAGTAGGTTTCCTATAAACATCGAAACATACCTCATTATTAACCAATTGGAGGGATAAATCTAAGTAATTTAGCACACCCTGCTGAATCATAGTTTCATGGGCAAAAAGCAATTTAGGGTGAAGACTGTTAAAACTCGAGTAAAAGGCTATCAGTTCCACTTCTTGGCCTTTAAAAATAATTAATATGCCTTCCATAAAAAAATGTTCCTTCTGGACTGCTGACCGTAGTTATACGACTGAATTACTTTCTATCAGAAGCAAAAGACCTCTTGTAGACGATTAGTTCGATACTTATTAACGTCTGTATTTTAATTACTTATCCTCAAATAAATCGCAGTGTCCTTTAGTTACACTATTCGCATTTTACTGTCATGAAGAAACTGACAGCCTATCATGAACGATAGTTGTAGCTTGTGCTAACAATTTGTGAATATTTACTCATGTTTTATTAGAGCTTCAACCACTACAAATATTAATTCAGCTCAATCTGAGCAGTCCAAAATAGCGAATTCAGAAACTCCAAAATCGTGTTATGCCCACAGAGTGCTCTCAACGGTAGAAGTTCTGTAAAGACGGCGATTCGTCAAATAGAAACCACGTAGAACATAATACTTTCACAAATTCCTCCACCTCCCCCCCCCCCTCATTTTTATAATCATCCTGTTGGCTATAATAGTGGAAGGCAGAGACTCCACCCATGTGCTGGAACGGAAATACTTATAATAAAAGACGCATATGCGTCACGGTGTGCTGTTTAGTAGCAGGTCTACGGAGAACCTGGTCAACATTGACCTTTGACTGTCTGATTTCCTGCACGTCATGCGCAAATGCTTGACATCACCGCGCCCTCTTATTTACGACATCATAATTGTCGTGTGACAAACCATGCCTCATTATCTCTAACGTCATTCACAGTGGAAGGAACCGTACCTAATTTCTTGCAGTGTTGTTAGAAATTAAAAAGAACAATCAGTCACTTGGCAATACTTTACCATCCATCGAAATGAAACAGTCAGTCATAATGTATCCTCAGAGCTGCCATATTGCCCATATTCAATAGTATCCATACAATCTGATTTTTTTTTTCATCATGTTCGAAAGTAAGAACAAAAAAATACGTGAAGGGTGTAACCTCTACTGTTTCTACATCTAAAATAAGTAAGATCGCCGTCAGCAAAATACACACATACACACACGCATCCATACGTAAAGGTTGTCTATGCCATGAACTTTCAGATTAACCGTTACTTGAGAACATCTCTGGTTCTATATCTCTACCACTCCTAATGTAAAGCACAGTCTTTACAAAACGCATCTGGCTGAAAAATAACGTGCTAAGGAGGCATTTCACATTCATTTTTTAAGCCTAAATGTGGCTACGTACAAAAACACTCCTCACCAAACCCATAACTACACAAGACACCTGTTGCCTGGCACGCAAATTCTACGGCAGTCTGAATTACCTTCAGCTACTAGAAGAAAACAGTTAATGCCTAAGGCATTGCCACAATGCTTATTCCACTTCTAAATTGTCCTATAGCTCCAAGCTGTACAAAATACAGGCAGCATGCTAAGCCGGCATCTGATATTACATTATATGCCTAAATAAGAGTTTGAACAAAACGACACTCGAATAAGCACCTTAATAGGAAGGGAGAAAGATAACAACATACAACGTTTGTGTCAAGCGTCACAATATTATTTTCTTGTTTAAAATGTCCGTCAAAATACGTGAAGATTGTAAGTTACAGTATTTTCATTTCCAAAATAAAGGCCAAAAATGTAGCAGTTTAAGAACAGACCTAAGATGTAATTGAATTCCGATATCTCGCATGAAATTCTATGATGAAAGCAAAAAAAGACATATAGAACACATCTTCTCTCATAAAAATAGATTCGTTTGTAAAAAATGGATTCTCTTGCGTCAGAGGCACGATGGAAATTGCGAATATGTGAAAAAATATCCCATTAATGTGATTTCCCCACCAACAAATGTTTTCTTTGCACGCTTTTCTTGAACAACTTTAATGATTATTCATTACATTCTGTCCTGTCATGTTACATAATATGGTACATGTTACAGGAAATGTTCTCTGTTCCTTTTTCTTTAACTTCATCACGCATTTCTTCTGCGTTGTACTATAACTCACCGGTATGGTTTAACCGTTCTTACATTGTGTCGAAGTATTTCACGTCAACAAAGAGCCTCCTCACTTTGTTCTGCTCTGGACTTTACATTGTCTCAAAGTATTTCACGTCAACAAAGAGCCTCTTCACTTTGTTCTGCTCTGGACTTTACACTGCGTCAAAGTATTTCACGTCAACAAAGAGCCTCTTCACTCTGTTCTGCTCTGGACTTTACATTGTGTCGAAGTATTTCACGTCAACAAAGAGCCTCTTCACTTTGTTCTGCTCTGGACTTTACATCCTCCTCGCTCACTCTTGTAATGTAATTTATCTACATCAAAAGAAAGTAGCAACATCAGAAGACTCGTACGTACTCCAGGAGGACCTGCAGAGGATTAATGCATGGTGCGACAGCTGGCAGCTTTCCCTAAACGTAGATACATGTAATATAATGCGCATACATAGGGGCAGAAATCCATTCCAGTACGATTATGCCATAGGTGGTAAATCATTGGAAGCGGTAACGACCGTAAAATACTTAGGAGTTACTATCCGGAGCGATCTGAAGTGGAATGATCACATAAAACAAATAGTGGGAAAAGCAGGCGCCAGGTTGAGATTCATAGGAAGAATTCTAAGAAAATGTGACTCATCGACGAAAGAAGTAGCTTACAAAACGCTTGTTCGTCCGATTCTTGAGTATTGCTCATCAGTATGGGACCCTTACGAGGTTGGATTAATAGAAGAGATAGACATGATCCAGCGAAAAGCAGCGCGATTCGTCATGGGGACATTTAGTCAGCGCGAGAGCGTTACGGAGATGCTGAACAAGCTCCAGTGGCGGACACTTCAAGAAAGGCGTTACGCAATACGGAGAGGTTTATTATCGAAATTACGAGAGAGCACATTCCGGGAAGAGATGGGCAACATATTACTACCGCCCACATATATCTCGCGTAATGATCACAACGAAAAGATCCGAGAAATTAGAGCAAATACGGAGACTTACAAACAGTCGTTCTTCCCACGCACAGTTCGTGAATGGAACAGGGAAGGGGGGATCAGATAGTGGTACAATAAGTATCCTCCGCCACACACCGTAAGGTGGCTCGCGGAGTATAGACGTAGATTTCCGTAATTTTTTTCATAACTGTGTACAGAACACTTTCAATGTCACCTACTACCTTAAAATAATTCTCGCTTGCTCTCACCCAGAATGACGACGTCAGTTCCTATCCATTGTAACATTTTAATGCCGGCCGGTGTGGCCTTGCGGTTAAAGGCGCTTCAGTCTGCAACCGCGAGACCGCTACGATCGCAGGTTCGAATCCTGCCTCGGGCATGGATGTGTGTGATGTCCTTAGGTTAGTTAGGTTTAATTAGTTCTAAGTTCTAGGCGACTGATGACCTCAGAAGTTAAGTCGCATAGTGCTCAGAGCCATTTGAACCATTTTTTTAACATTTTAATGTGTCCTAGCCTCTTTTTCTCCCTCTTATGGTTTTTGTAAGACTATTGAAATTGTCCAGTGATTTGCGGCATGTTTTTCTCTACCACTCCTGGCGGCGCACGTGCAGCTTGATTTGTAGCTGGGAGACGCGAGAGATCGCCCGCAGCGCGATAGAGCTGGTGCGAGCGCCAAAAGCGGTCGATGTCGAGGCAATCGCAGTGGAGCAGAGGCGGTTGTAGTAGAACAGCGAAAGCATGAGAAATGCGTCGGCTGCCACCTAGGGTCGAGGCCAAAGTTAAGGCAGCTAGACGGATCGGCAGCGGACGCTGTTGCTGTCAACAGAGGACACCGATGCGGCTGCGGCAAGAATGGTGTTTGACTTGAAGCATCCAGGGAGGATGGCGCAACTACGAGCAAGGAAGCGCTTGCTGTAGAGAGATCTCTGCGGTGATAGTGAGAAGGCAGTGTATGAGGTGACTAGTGTTACTTTGTCACGAAAACGGATGAGTCTGCGCAGGGACACTTGCACCAAGAGGTTACATTTGTAAACTAAAATGAGCCTGCTGTTGTGCCTGGAAATGGATACGCACCAAGTACGGCTGAGCAGGACATCTTGGATACAACGATCCTCAGGTGACAAACCATTGCTTTAAAATTTCGTTTACAACCATTTGTTGAGTGTCAAATACTTGCGTACACTGCTGCTTGAACAACATAACTCCAGAAAAGAACACGTTAATGAGCGAGAAATCTTTGAGGAGGAATTATAAAGGCAGTCGCAAAAGTTTCAATCCAATGCAAAATTTTTCAGGCAATTGCAAGTAAAATTATTTTAACATTATGGGCAATGAAACTGATTAAATCTTTTGGACATAATTTCCGGCCGCGGTGGCCGAGCTATTCTAGGCACTTCAGTCCAGAACCACGCGGCTGCTACGGTCGCAGGTTCGAATCCTACCTCGGGTATGGATGTGTGTGATGTCCTTAGGTTAGTTAGGTTTTAGTTGTTCTAAGTTTAGGGGACTGATGACATCAGCTGTTAAGTCCCATAGTGCTTAGAGCAATTTGAACCATTTTTAGACATAATTGACAATTACCACAATAAAATTTAAATTCAGTAGTAAGTGGATTGACTAAAGCAATGTTAATTGCAATAAAAACGTTTCAGAATTCCAAAGGAAGTTAACTGTCTGACAATTTAACTAAGGTACTGCTCAAAATGTTCAGATACAGTTTCAGTGATCTGGCCAGACTTAGATACAAAACGTACAGACACGACGTTCATGTAACAATCCTTAACGTTAACGAAGCGGCGGCAGTTGCTCGTGAAAGCGGCGTACCATGCCGAAGTCAACCTTCGTAACCAGCACGCAAGTAAAACATTCCCGTGAGCCACACCCTTTGTCGGGACGCCTTACGACACACAATATACAAATTAGCCTCTGTAACAGAGAAAAAAAAACATAGTAATCTTACATGTCAAGATAAAGCAGTCATATACAGCGTGCCTATTGCAACGTGGAGTTTACGTGCAAACCGGTGACAAGTGAAATAATAAGTACAGAGGACTTGCAAGATACAACTAATTTATTACTGATCAACAGTTTAACCCAAAGGGCGCAGTATTTACCCAAAAATTTTGTACAAGTGTCTCTTATTCACAAGTCAGAAAAATACATTAAACAATATGTTTTTATTTGAATTAGGTGCAAACAAGAACTTCTTATAACTTCTCTACTAACTGTAAGGGCTTCCATAATTAAAGGTAAAATCAGTTTCATTTAACAAGGGAACTTGAATAATAAAGGTGAAATAAGTTTCTTTTGAACAGGATACACAAGGAAAAACAATACATTACACAAAACCTTTCTGATTGAATTACTTGCAAAGAACAACTTATAACTTCTATACTAACTGTAACCACTTCAATAATAAATGGTAAAATCAGTTTCATTTAACAAAGGGCACTTGAATAATAAAGGTTAAATAAGTTTCTTTAAATAGGTCACATGGGCAAGTGCAATAGGACAATTCACATAATTTCCAATTTCCGCTACCCATCAAGTATTTCTCTTTAACATGTACATAAGTTCAACTCCCGCTGCACGTAAGGTATAATTCAGAACACTAGTCTCCTTCCTTTATGGTTTTGAAGGTAAGTATATAAGCAGTATAGCAAACGGAACAGACGCCTTGGCGTCCCAATGCAGAGGAAATTTAACTTAATGCGAGATCCCCACTCACTGCAACCTGAAGAAGTCAGTGTCCGCCGTATCGGTTGCCATTTTCCCAACAGCCAAAAGAACCTCCGTTCCCTCTGGTACTGGTCAGCCAAGGCGTCGTACTCCGGACATCGATTTACACATGTACTAGGTGCCCGCTGCAGTATCGCATCAGAAAAGCACAAACACACAGCCACAGCCAAAAGAAACATTGTTAACAGCCCCAGAATATAGTAAGATGAAATTGTGCAAAGATAGATCACATCAAGACAAAGGCAAATGAAAAATGATTAAAAGCATTAACTGCAGACTTCAAATTTCAAAATATGTAAAATTGCCCCAAAACAAACACACTAGTTTTGAAAGGGCAACGCTAAGACAAAGCATAATATTATTACACCAGCACGTCGCAGTTCCAATACAATATTGACACTCATAAGATAAGGTAGAAGCTAGTGATAACACGGGTAGGCCCGACTGCAAAACTAGAAAGCCTGAATGTCTGATTCGTTTGGTACATAGTTCATCTCCACTAGCCAAAATGAATAACATATTGCTCAGCGTCCTATGTAGAAGACCATGGCCCAGTCACGCCTCTCGAACGCGCAATAACAGGCCCACTTCCGCACTCTGAGCCACACACACCGGTCAAATCCAGCTAACTCCACGCAAACACAAGTTTCACCCTCTGAGCAGCACCGGCCGTTCCGAAGCCAAACCCCAGTCTGCCCGCCAGCCCACCAGCACCACCACCGGCCAACGAGGCAAAGATGAGCAACGCCAGAGGGAAACAATCGATCCGGGTGAATCGAACGGAGAAAGCGACTGGCGCCAGCGCCTCCCCACGTATCACTATAATTTGAGTTAAACATTCAAATCGCTGTAGAAATAACAATACTAGCCAGAATGACGTCAAATTGTAATGGAATATTATCGGAGAAGGAGCGAAATGGTACGTCTGAAGAAAAACAAATAGTTATAAAATGTAGCAATAGATGGCGCTGTAAGCATCATAATGTAATAGTGATCGACTACAAATAACAAATGAATCATACAACAATCCCTAAGGTGTACGTCTGACATTAAACAAACTGTACTACTCAGTGAGCAGGGGTGTACAGGTGTGATACTGTTAGTTACGTAAAAACCGCATAAAAAGCGTCAGTCAAAATCAAACCGGATTATTATTTTCTTTGTGACTGGCGCAAAACATGTTTAATATGCTGTCCACCGTCTTCTGCAACAAATTGAAATCGAGAAGCAGCACGTTCCGAAACTGATCGAAGTGTTTCCGGGGTCACGTTCAAAATGTGTTGCGCAATGCGTGCATTCTATGCACCTATGTTTGCAATCGGAACACTGAACACAACATATTTCAGATAGCCCCACAGCCAGAAGTCACACGGATTAAGGTCAGATGATCGGGACGACCAGGTTATAGGGAGATGGCTGCTGATAATTCTAGCATTTCCAAAATGCCACTTCAGCAGCTGCATAACTGGATTTCCAATCCGCGGAGGTGCACCTTCTTGCATAAAAATGAGCCCATCACACATCCACGCTGTTGGAGAGGTGAAATGACGTGGTTGTGCGAAAAACGCTCATATCGCTTGTCAGTGATGGTACTGGTTCAACATTGGTTCAAATGGCTCTGAGCACTATGGGACTTAACATCTGAGGTCATCAGTCCCCTAGAACTTCGAACTACTTAAACCTAACTAACCTAAGGACATCACACACACCCATGCCCGAGGCAGGATTCCAACCTGCGACCGTAGCGGTAGCGCGGTTCCAGACTGAAGCGCCTAGAACCGCTCGGCCACTCTGGCCGGCTATGGTACAGATGACAGGACTGGAAGCACCTGTCTCTTCGAAAAAAATATAGCCCTATCATAAAGCCGCACCACACAATGACCTTTTGAGGTTGAAGGGGTACTGGTTGATTTGCGTGTGGATTTTCCGTGGCCCATATTCGACATTTCTGTGTATCCTGTCACATGGAAGTGGGCTTCGTCTGTACACAAAATCTGGCACGGGCAACCATTGTCCACTTCCATGCGATCAAGAAATTCTAAAGTAAACGTCTTTCTTGCTGGCAGGCAGGTCAACAGGAAGCAACTCGTGCAGATGGGTAATTTTGAATGGATAGCAAAGATGGATGTTTCGTAGGATTTTACGCACTGTGCCACGGGTATGTCAAATGTTCGGGCAATTCTCCTTGTATTACATCTTTGCACACCACCACTTGTCTCCTCCTGCATTTCTGTGTCCACTACTTCCACTGACGTAGAATCAATTCGTTTCCTCCCTCTGCCAGGTTACACACCAAAAGAACCCGTCTATTCGAATTTCCGAATCATTTTCTCCAGACGCATGGCAGTTACCGGATCAACGCCGTTTTTCGAACCCTTCAGTGTCCGGGACCTCTGCAGAGCGAAGTGTGCAGTCATCATTCTTGTAGTAAATCTTTACAAGCAGAGCGCGATCCTGCGTTGAGACAGTCATGGCGGACGCGAAAGGAGGGAAAGGAGGGAAATCCGTGTACCCAGTGTGTTTATACCAACTTCAGTGGTCCGTGTAAATGACAGGTGTTTTCATTTACGTATTATGACACATACAGCGCCATCTATTCATCAATTTTCACTCTATTTTTTTCTTCTCCCATACTATTTTTCCCTACTCCGGTAATATTTCGTGGAAGTTTAACGTCATTCTGTGTTATTTCTGCAGAGTTTTGAAAGTTTAATTATAATCACCCTGTAAATCGAAATATTTCTCTTCATAACCTCACAAGAAATGTCACATAAACGGTAAAATGATATAGTTTTAGCAGACACAACAAGGTAATAGCGCACTGCTTAATACTAGCAAATCATGTACACCAGAAATTTCACCTACGTACCTCACGAGAACTGGCACATAAATATCAACACAGATTTACTTCAGCCAATGGAGTAAAATAATAGTGCACAGTTCAATACTGAATCAAGCAACGGGTGGAATAACTCGCCTAACGATCATGAGATAGGGAACCTTAACGAACGTAAGCGGACTTTTCACTTTCCTTTGGAGGATTTATACTGAGGGATACTAGAGTCAACCGTTCATCGTAAACAAATGTTCAACACACAATCTACACAAGGGCACTGGAAACTATCTGTGTTAACTATTGAAGTCACAGCAGGAGAAAAAGCTGTCTTTGCAGGAAACAGATGCTCACCAATTACTGATCAGCAAGGTTGCCATTAACATCGTGACCTTCGGCTTCATGCGGTGACCACAACCCTTACCACCACATAGTTCCTCGTCCAGACGCTGGTCGCAGTCTTCTGCTGTGTACGTCCTCGTTCACAGCGACAACGGCGCTGCCCTCCTCGGCTCATGCCTCTGGCTCACGACTCGCTGACTCAGGGAAGATCACGTCCGGCGCCCGTGGCGCTCCGTCCAGTTTGCAGCTACCAGAATCCACGCCCTCAGAGCTTAGCACGACTTAATAAAAGGCCTCCATATTTCCGAGCCCGCTCACTTCTGAAGGTAGACTGTCCAAAGAGCCTCAGCGTAGCTAACGATCGATACATCGAAAAGATACATACAAGATTATAAAGGAAAGCTGCTTCTCATTACACTATGCTTAGGTTCAAATTTCTCTGTTTCTTGCTGCCACCACCTTTCTTCGTCTTGCTTGCCGCAGTATATACGTATGGTTAATGTCTTGCTATTGATCGTGTGTGTCTATTTATGTCTTTTTATGCTATCTGTCAGGCGCTAACATTGTTTTGGCTATGGTTAGGTGCATTGTATATCACTTACTAGCCTAAGATCGTTACTGCTTATGCTTATGTTCCTCCTGATGTATATTACACTACTGGCCATTAAAATTGCTACACCAAGAAGAAATGCAGATGATAAACGGGTATTCATTGGACAAATATATTATACTAGAACTGTCATGTGAATACATTTTCACGCAATTTGGGTGCATAGATCCTGAGAAATCAATACCCAGAACAACCATCTCTGGCCGCAATAACAGCCTTGATACACCTGGTCATTGAGTCAAACAGAGCTTGGATGGCGTGTTCAGATACAGCGGCCCATGCTGTTTCTACACGATACCACAGTTCATCAAGAGTAGTGACTGGCGTATTGTGACGACCCAATTTCTCGGCCACCATTGACCAGAAGTTTTCAATTGGTGAAAGATCTGGAGAATGTGCTGGCTAGGGCAGCAGTCGAACATTTTCTGTATCCAGAAAGGCCTGTACAGGACCTGCAACATGTGGTTGTGCGTTATCCTGCTGAAATGTAGGGTTTCGCAGGGATCGAATGAAGGGTAGAACCATGGGTCGTAACACATCTGAAATGTAACGTCCACTGTTCAAAGTGCAGTCAATGCGAACAAGACGTGACCGAGACGTGAAACCAATGGCACGCCATACCAATACGCCGGGTGATACGCCAGTATGGGGATGACGAATACACGCTTCCCATGTGCGTTCAACGCGTTGTCGCCAAACACGGATATGACCATCGTGATGTTGTAAACAGAACCTAGATTCATCCAAATAAATGACGTTTTGCCATTCGTGCACCCAGGTTCGTCGTTGAGTACACCATCGAAGGCGCTCCTGTCTATGACGCAGCGTCAAGTGTAACCGCAGCTATGGTCTCCGAGCTGATAGTCCATGCTGCTGCAAACGTCGTTGAACTGTTCGTGCAGATGGTTGTCGTGTTGCAAACGTCCCCATCTGTTGGCTCAGGGATCGAGACGTGGCTGCACGATCCGTTACAGCCATGCTGATACGAAACCTGTCATCTGGACTGCTAGTGATAAGAGACCGTTGGGATAAAGCACGGCATTCCGTATTACGCTCCTGAACCCACCGAATCCATATTGTGCTAACAGTCATTGGATCGTGATAACGCGAGCAGCAATGTTGATATATGATAAACCGCAATCGCGATAGGCTACAATCCGACCTTTATCAAAGACGGAAACGTGATGATACGCATTTCTCCTCCTTACACGAGGCATCACAACAACGTTTCTCCAGGCAACGCCGGTCAACTGCAGTTTGTGTATGAGAAATCGGTTGGAAACTTTCCTCATGTCAGCACGTTGTAGGTGTCGCCACCGGCGCCAACCTTGTGTGAATGTTCCGAAAAGCTAATCATTTGCAAATCGCAACATCTTCTTCCTGCCGGATAAATTTCGCTTCTGTAGCACGTTATCTTCATGGTGTAGCAATTTTAATGGCCAGTAGCGTATATAACAACACATTTGCTATGATAACAGCTAAAATAACAATGATTAGCAATAATAATAATAATAAAGTGCATTAAGAATTACTACTTAATGGTGGGATAATGGATGAAGGATAGATGGTAATGAAATTGACAATAGGTGGTAAGGAAGAACAGGGAGCGAGAAGTTATTGGGGAGGGTTGGGGTTGACGAGAGTGAGCTGCAGACAAGTATATGGAAGAGATAACTTTTGTGACAGAGGGTGGACCATTAGCTGTCTTTTGAAGTTAGAAACGAATTTCTCTGATATGTTGAGGAAGCTTATTCCAAAGTCGAGTTCCTGATACAGATGTGATTTAGAGAACATGGCAGTGTCACGTAGTAGTGCGTCGTCCAGACAGTAGCGTAAGAGTTGAACGTAAGAGGGAGTGCAGTGATTGAGAATGATGATGATGATGATGATGATGTTTGGTTTGTGGGGCGCTCAACTGCGCCGTTATCAACCCTCTACAAATTCCCAAACTTTGCACAGTGCAATCTCGCCATTTTCACGAATGATGAGTAAATGATGAGGACAACACAAACACCCAGTCCCCGGGCGGAGCAAATCCCCAACCCCGCCGGGAATCGAACCCGGGACTCTGTGATCCAGAGGCACATAACCTTTTATAGCCGGTTCCAGAGGGTGTGAGATTCCATGCGAAAGCGCTTAGAGAATTTTTCTGAAGTGAGTGAAGGGACCCTGACATTCTCACAGACTGCAGTTGATTTCTGTCCAGTGTAATTGATGGTGCAGAATTGTCCCCAAGTTCTCTGAGGAAAATGAAAATGTTACTTTTGTGCCGTTTAGGATTAAAGGCGGAAGAGTTTCTCAGAACTAAGGAGTAATAAATTTTTGTGAGCTATTAAGACTGATTACGTTTTAGATGGGGTACTGTCCCTGACAGAATTACAATGTCATCGACAAAACCTCAAATTTTTTATTACTTCTCCATGGATTTTAATACCTACTCCGAATTGTTGTTTTGTTTCCTTCACTGCTTGCTCAGTATAAAGATTGAATAACATCGGGGAAAGGCTGCAACCCTGTCTCACTCCCTTCACAACCACTGCTTCCCTTTCATGTTCCTCGACTTTTATAACTGCCATCTGGTTCCTGTAAAAATTGTAAATACCCTTTCGCTCCCTGTATTTTACCCCTGCCACCTTCAGAATTTGAAAGAGAGCATTCTCTAAGTCTACAAATGCTAGAACGTAGGTTTGCCTTTCCTTAATCTAGCTTCTAAGATAAGTAGTAGGGTCAGTATTGCCTCACGTGTTTTACGGAATCCAAACTGATCTTCACTGCGGTCGGATTCTACTAGTTTTTCCATTCGTCTGTAAAGAATGCGCGTTAGTATTTTGCAGCTGTAGCTTTTTAAACTGATAGTTTGGTAATTTTCACTTCTGTCAACACCTCCTTTCTTTCGGATTGGAATTACTATATCCTTCTTGAAGTCTGAGGGAATTTCGCCTGTCTCATACGTCTTGCTCACCAGATGGTAGAGTTTTGTCAGGACTGGCTCTCCCATGGCCGTCAGTAGTTCTAATGGAATATTGTCTACTCCCGGGGCCTTGTTTCGACTAAGATCTTTCAGTGCTCTGTCAAACTCTTCACGCAGTATCTTATCTCCCATTTCGTCTTAATCTACATTCTCTTCCATTTCCGTAATATTGTCCTCAAGTACATCGCCCTTGTATAGACCCACTATATACTCGTTCCACCTTTCTGCTTTCCCTTCCTTGCTTAGAACTGGGTTTCCATCTGACCTCTTGATATTCATACTAGTGGTTCTCTTATCTCCAAAGGTCTCTTTAATTTTCTAGTAGGCAGTATCTATCTTACCCCTAGTGAGATAAGCCTCTACATCCTCACATTTGTCCTCTAGCCATCCCTGCTTAGCCATTTTGCACTTCCTGTCAATCTCATTTTTGAGATGTTTGTATTCCTTTTTGCCTGCTTCATTTACTGCAATTTTATATTTTTTCCTTTCATCAATTAAGTTCAATATTTCTTCTGTTACCCAAGGAGTTGACATTGTAATTCTTTCAGAGACAGCAAAGGACTTGGGAGAGCCGTTGAACGGAATGGATAGTGTCTTGAAAGGGGGATATAAGATGAACATCAACAAAAGCAAAAGGAGGATAATGGAATGTAGTCGAATTAAGTCGGGTGACGCTGAGGGAATTAGTTTAGGAAATGAGACACTTAAAGAAGTAAAGGAGTTTTGCTATTTTGGGAGAAAAATAACTGATGATGGTCGAAGTAGAGAGTATATAAAATGTAGACTGGCAATGGCAAGGAAAGCGTTTCTGAAGAAGAGAAATTTGTTAACATCGAGTACAGATTTAAGTGTCAGAAAGTAGTTTCTGAAAGTATTTCTATGAAAGTGAAACATGGACGAAAAATAGTTTGGACAAGAAGAGAATTGTAGCTTTTGAAATGTGGTACTACAGAAGAATGCTTAAGATTAGATGGGTAGATCACATAACTAATGAGGAAGTACTGAATAGAACTGGGGAGAAGAGAAGTTTGTTGCACAACAGGATCGGTTGGTAGGACATGTTCTGAGGCATGAAGGGATCACCAATTTAGTATTGGAGGGCTGCGCAGGGGGTAAAAATCGTAGAGCGAGACCAAGAGATGAATACACTAAGCAGATTCAAAAGGATGTAGGTTGCAGTAGGTACTGGGAGATGAAGATGCTTGCACAGGATAGAGTAACATGGAGAGATGCATCAAACCAGTCTCAGAACTGAAGACCACAAGTCATTTAATTTAAATATTTGTAACCATTTTCCTGAAATTCGGTATGTATATTAGACATTTCAGATGCTATTTTAATCAAAATGAGATAAATAAAAAGTAAATTCTAGAAAATCTATGATGAAAGAAAGTAAAGTTACTTTATTACAAAATAATAATAGAATTTTATTACTGGTAAGTATATTTAGTAGATCATAAATCATATAACCCAAAGAGTGCACTCATTTATTGTCTTCCCATACATGATGTCAACAACAAATAGATCGCGATTGGAGAGTTCTTAAGTGGAACCATCAAACGGCAGAAAGTTGAGTGACGAAGATGACACGTGTATTTGCTACTGTAGTATTAAGTGAATTAGTAATAATAGTGACTTTACACCTCCATTTTATATCTTATAAATTACGATGCTGTGGATGTAGCGAAAATATGTTGCTAGAATTGGAAGGAAAATCAGCATTGGCCGTATTTTGTTGTTTTATTGTCCGCAAAATCGATTTTGGGTCATTTAGTGACCATCCTCAGAGCTGTAATATACAATTAAAATTGGTATGCGATCACATGCGATCGCTCTAAGCTTGTGGTTATAGCTTGATACCAGTGCCTACCAATTTTAATTGTATATTACAGCACTGAGGATGGTCACTAAATGACCCAAAATCTATTTTGCGGACAATAAAACAACAAAATACGGCTGATTTTCCTTTCAGTTCTATACGCTATTTGGTCGTGGTGCACAGAACACTCCACGGAGTCGCCAATCAATAAATATGTTACTATCACTGACCGTAACCTGAATGACATATGAAGTCACCTAATTTCCAGACTAATGCTTTAAAATGACTTTTATATTCTGAACAGCAATCTGCTGATTTTGTGGCATGTTAAGCAGTAACGTAAACAATTACCGTTAAAATATTTTCCATATTTCATTCATATTTTCCTTAAAATCTTAAACATTTGTGCTAAGTTAAAACAGGTGGATTCGTCAAGTTACCTCACCATCGATTTGTGCCCTGAAAGTATAAAATCCATCCTTGAATTTGTACTGTACGAACCATGCGCCCCAGGAAAAATATGGAGCAAATATAATACAAAATAGTTTGCAGTGTGGTAGTGACGCAATCCCTGGTCAGACAACTGTAAATAGCATTAATATTATTCGTAAAATATTAAGAAAATTTTCAATATATCTTTTAGAGTTCATTTTCTCTTCAAGATTCGCATAAAGATATTTGAGCGAGCAGCGTGTTACCTTTTATCTTATTTACCTAATCATTCTTAATTTATCTGTGACATCCGCTTAATTCAGTAGATTGTAGCAATGGCTACTATCGAACATTTACATGAGCTTTCCCCTAATGGCGAAACAGAACCTCCAATACGCGTTCAATCTACAGTTTGTAATCTAGCACTCATCGCCTTCCGGTACTCAAGGGAAAAAAGTAAGAATGTACGCAGAGAGGTATATTCTGACCTGTCTGTGGCTTAATGTTATCTTATATTAAGGTTAACCATAAAATTACTACGAACGTAGTTCCCACCCAAGACTGGAGGCGATAACCATACAGGATGTACCAACAGAACGTTATTATCATGCGTAACCGAGACTTCAGGATTTTCAATGTTACGGTGAATGTTGACGCAGACATGGTGAGTAGAACTGAACCTCGTAAACCGGAATCTACTGAGCAGTTGAATGGAATCCAATCGCCCATCCCCGGATCAGCAGCGGCTCAGTCGCTCTAGTTCCCCCCTCCCCCCCCAACCCGGCAGCTCCCGGCGTTTACGATTGGCTTAAAATCGTTACGGCCCGCGACGCACCGCCAGCTGCCGGAGGGAACGCGGGATAATGCAAAATCTATAACGCCGGCCGCGGCTGAAAAATCACTTTACGCTTCACTGTCAACGGGGGTGGTGGTAACAGACAGAGCCGTAGGCGGAAGCGGAAGGGAAAGCGGGTGGGGGGGGGGGGGGGGGACATGTGTCTCCATGACACGTGCCAGACACGTCCTCTTCCTTCAGACTGCGAAGGAATGTTTACCCCATGGTTCCTCCTTCAGATATCGCTAGAGAGAAGGTTTTGTTCAGTAAGTAACTGAAAAACATCTTTCAACCGCCAAGAGCTGTTGACAAATAACTCTTTATTTCCTACCGGTTTAGATCTTCAGATCAACATCAGAGTTCAGGGACAACTTGCATCCGTACAAGGTACTCTTCACCAAGAAACAACACGGCGTCTTGCGGAGTCTGTGTGTGTGTGTGTGTGTGTGTGTGTGTGTGTATGTAAATGTAGACAATTATTTATAACAGCCTACATGGCGACGTTAATATGGTGTCGGATGAAAGAAAAAAGAGTGCAAAATAAATTCCAATGCTAAGCACTAAGCACAAAGGTGAGAGGGGATAGGATGACTGAACGGAGGAGGGAATCTAGAAAACATTGATTAGAAGGACGGCAGAATAGTAAGACATTATGCTAAAGAAAGCAGGGAATAGTACTCGTGGTACTAGAAGTTCCCAGACACTGCAAAAATTGACCGGAAAAATAGAGACTGAAAGATATCCAATAAAAAATCGTGGGCGTTCGGTGTTAACTTCTACTCTTAGAGGAAAAAGCTGACAAAGAAGAGTTAGTCAAGGTGGGTCGCTTGGATTCAAACAACTGACAACCAAAAAGAGAAAACAAACTTATTTCGTACACCAGGATGATACGCCTGCCACCGTCTCTTACTGGTGAACTTTCCAGAAAGGTTGTTTATCATCACTTGCAACATTTTGTCCACTCCCAGAATTCCGCGAGCGACCTGAACCGTCAATAAGACAATGCCTGAGATTTACTATGTGAACTAAGAAGCTCATGGTAGCTGGTGAATTTGGAGGAGAACGACAGCACGATATGGAAAAGGGTTCGAGTGTTTGCCGGGATATTTTCTACAAGTGGCTACCAGTGAAGGATTACCCACAGTAGCTCGCAGATAGGTTTGACTGCAGATTTTCCAGCAGCATTGATGTAGCGGCTTAGCGTGTCATGGGAGCACGAACGCAGCGACAAGCAGTGGAATAAAACTTACATTGTGAACTTCCCTGCCACTGAGAACGGCAAGGAATTACTCAAATATGGTATCTTCAAAGTTTTGTAGAGAAGAAAAACTTGAGCACCCGTCCAAGAACTTTGTTATTAACAGTTTCGAGGCAAACAATCATATGGCTTCACGATAAAGTGTGAGAATCTGGTGGTTACTTAAAGAAAAGGAAAATGCATCGGCAGACGAAAGAGGGACTTTGATGAGAGACGAGATGTGTTGAATGCCAATTACGGATGTTGATACCTAGAGGAAGAAATCTAGGGAAAAGTTTATAACAGTTTATTTCGTCCAAGATCACTAAGGAACGCAATGTTTACATTTTCAGTTTCAGAACTTTTTTCTGCCATGTTCAAGTATTAATTCACTAACAGCTTCATCAAGATGTCGATGTTTCCCTGTTAATCAGCCACTTGCAGTTTTCCAGTGACAAACTTGGATGAACAAATACTTTGCAGAAATGCTTCTGTAATCAATATCGACGTATTACACAGGGGAGCTGTGGTCGTGAAAATTGGTTCCATGTTATCTGTTTAGTCCACCCTACAACCCGTGGAATAGAGTAGCAGAAACTGAAGGGTACAGGAGGTGAGGCGGGGGGGGGGGGGGGGGGCACATGTTGAGGAGGCTTCATTCGCTGACCGCCACGATGTGAGTGGGAGGGGTCGATGCGGGACTCGGAGCATCAGTCACACTGCGGCTTTATGATCCAGCCTCCGGGATTACAGCGCAGCGGAATGGAGACTTATATCCTGCTGCGGATTAAGGCTGAAATATGAGAAATTACGGATTTCCGATGGCCGTCCCGCAGTTTTGCACCGTACAAAACAAAACTTCTGCATTAGTCACGTTCTGTTCGCTGAAATATTTCTATCTAATAAAAAACCGCATTGCCACAGAAAACGCAATTCCTCAAATTATACGTGCTTCTTTTATTTCTTGAACAATAAGATATTTTTATATTTTTGTTCCACAAAAATGTGGAGACTGTACAAAATACAAAATCACAAGATTCATCGCGGTGATGCGAAACATTGAAGTATTATCATGGCTTAATCGTGCCACAAGATTGACTTAGAACCACATGCAGATTTCACGGCGACCTTAGATTCTTACCAAACTGGTTATCGTCTGGAAGATCGTACTGTAAGCTGTGTGAGGTGGTTCAGTCGTCAAACCCCAGGACTTTTACCCAGAAAGGGCAAACATTCACATCTCCGTTCCACAATGCTTAACATGTTTTCCTTAAGAAACAGTCAGTACGTTTAATTAGAGAAGAATGCAGTGAATAAGAACATTCAGCTTAGCTGCTGTAGGTATTAAATGTACTCGGTATTCATTTTCTCTTACACAATATGTTACTGAATTACAAACTACTAGGATGTAGATGCCACGTCAGTGAAATGGTGTTTCAAGTAGGAAGCAATATCTCAATACGTACCATCTCCCTGCTAAAATATGTAACTCCCGCCGGAGGTTCGAATCCTTCCTCGGGCATTAGTGTGTGTGATGTTCTTAGGTTAGTTAAGTTTAAGTAGTTGTAAGGTCTAGGGGGCTGATGACCTCAGATGTTAAGTCCCATAGTGCTCAGAGCCATTTGAACCATCTGACCCTTAGAAATTCACATACATTCGAACATGTTGAACAATATGTAAAGCAGGGCCATTTGCAGGGTGAAAGAGTGGCAGTACTTTGAAAGTGACTTAGTGGGACTCCGGTAACTGATACATTTCTCACATTAGAGCAGTGTCTGTATTTGACGCTGTGAAGTTCGCTGCAATGTTTCTTCCGACATGGATGCATGTACGAAGGAAAAGGCACTGCTTACGATTTATAGTTGTATTAAATCAGAAAATGTATTTGAAAACTGGGAACAAAGGAAAATTTGTGCCGGATAGAGACCCAAACCCGGATTTCCAGCTTTATGCGTGCGGCTACCTTAACCACCCACTTAGGACACTTCAGGGACAGACCCAAACTTCCATATGTTCTAGTGTCTCCTTCCCATAGTGCTCTTACATTTATATCACTCCCGTACAGGGAAGGACTTATTTAGTTTTCTGGCTGGCTCTGAGCACTATGGGACTCAACATCAGAGGTCATCAGTCCCCTAGAATTTAGAACCACTTAAACCTAACTAACCCAAGGACATCACACACATCCATGCCCTAGGCAGGATTCGAACCTACGACCGTAGCAGTCACGCGGTTCCGGACTGAAGCGCCTAGAACCGCTCGGCCAACGTGGCCGGCATTTAGTTTTCTCTTCAAATTGCCTAGACTTTGGCACGAAATGGATTAGTACAGTGTCTGTATTTGCATGCACGTCCGAAAGAATATTGCATCCAACTTTAGAGGCACTGTCTAATTCAGACACTGCACTAATGAACTTCAAAGCCGTGCACGTGTTTCGAAAAAGACGATGGTGTGAAACCCAGCTCGCGCTGTTCGTCCACGAGACTCAGAGGGCCATAGACACGCGTTCCCAGGTAGATGCCGTGTTTATTGACTTCCGCAAGGCTCAAAATGGCTCTGAGCACTATGAGACTTAACTGCTGTGGTCATCAGTCCCCCAGAACTTAGAACTACTTAAACCTAACTAACCTAAGGACATCAGACACATCCATGTCCGAGGCAGGATTCGAACACCTTAGCGGTCACGCGGTTCCGGACTGTAGCGCCTAGAACCGCACGGCCACTCCGGCCGGCCTTCCGCAAGGCGATTCATACAGTTCCCCACAGTCGTTTAACGAACAAAGTAAGAACATATGGACTATCAGACCAATTGTGTAATTGGATTGAAGAGTTCCTAGATAACAGAACGCAGCATGTCATTCTCAATGGAGAGAAGTCTTCCGAAGTAAGAGTGATTTCAGGTGTGCCGCAGGGGAGTGTCGTAGGACCGTTGCTATTCACAATATACGTAAATGACCTAGTGGATGACATCGGAAGTTCACTGAGGCTTTTTGCGGATGATGCTGTGGTATATCGGGAGGTTGTAACAATGGGAAGATGAACTGAAATGCACGAGGATATGCAGTGAAATGGCGCATGGTGCATGGAATGGCAGTTGAATCTCAATCTAGACAAGTGTAATGTGCTGTGAATACACAGAAAGAAAGATCCCTTATCATTTAGCTACAATATAGCAGGTCAGCAACTGGAAACACTTAATTCCATAAATCATCTTGGAGTAGGCATTAGGAGTGATTTAAAACGGAATGATCATATAGAGTTGATCATCGGTAACGCAGATGCCAGACTGAGATTCATTGGAAGAATCCTAAGACAATGCAATCCGAAAACAAAGGATGCAGGTTACAGTACACTTGTTCGCCCACTGCTTGAATACTGCTTACCAGTTTGAGATCCGTAGCAGATAGGGTTGATAGAAGAGATAGAGAAGATCCAACGGAGAGCAGCGCGCTTCGTTACAGGATCATTTAGGAATCGCGAAAGGTTTACGGAGATGATAGATAAACTCCAGTGGAAGACTCTGCAGGAGAGACGCTCAGTAGCTCGGTACGGGCTTTCGTTGAAGTTTCGAGAACATACCTTCACCGAGGAGTCAAGCAGTATATTGCTCGCTCCTACGTATATCTCGCGAAGAGACCGTGAGGATAAAATCACAGAGATTAGAGCGCACACAGAAGCATACCGACAATCCTTCTTTCCAAGAACAATACGAGACTGGAATAGAAGGGAGAACCAATAGAGGTACTCAAGGTACCCTCCGCCACACACCGTCAGGTGGTTTTCGGAGTATGGATGTAAGATTTAGATGTATATGTGAGGAGAAAACTAAGAAAGTCTCTTTCTGGGTGTGTTGATATCATGTTACTGTGCGAGCACTATGGATAGCATATACTGGGACATATGCGTGTTTGGGTGTGCAGCTGAAGCGTGCTCGAATGGCCGATCGCCGGCAGGGTAACTCAGCGTCTTTGGTCAGAGGGTTGGCTGTCCTCTGTAATAAAAAACGGAGTGTATTCGAAGATTAAGTTGAAGGGGTATCATGCGACGTCCACCTATATCAAATGCCGAGTAGAAGAAAGGTGGGGGGAGGGCGGTTAAAGCGACCTGTAAAAGTACATTCCATAATACAATACTTATCCAACTAAACAACTAAGGTTGTGACAACGTTATCTACTGTAGACACGAAAATAGTATTTGCGTGTCAAGCTATACAGATGGCGAGAAGAGACTTAAAAATCACCAAGTAAATTTATATTTGATGTCCAAGTTTTCTCGGGGTGTTTGATAAATAGTACAGGGTGTTTCGCAAAGGACTTGACAACTACGAAAATTATATAAATTAATTCATTGCACCTACATAGGTCATTGTAGTGTGAATTGGTAGGGAAACACATCACGTTTGACTCTTTTTTTCTCGCGTAGTTCGCTAGTGGCGAATCACACCGCAAGAAGCGCCAGCGGTAGTTGCGTTCACTGAACCCAAGCGTACTGGCTGTGTGTCTTGGTTTGAAGAATCGAAGTCGGCCACAACAGTTCAGCATAATTTCCGTACCAAGTACGTTAAATATCCCCCTCGTAGGCCTACAATTTATGAATGGCATGAATGTTTTGTAGGAACAGGGTGCTCGGTAAGACACGGGAAATCATCAGGTCGTCCAAGCACGTCTGACGATGTCGTTAAGCAAGTGAGGCAATGTTTTGTCAACAGGACTTATCGAGGATATCGTGTTTGTAACTTCTGTTCCGGCTTCTCTACTTGAACATAGAGCAAAAATTTACGCGCCACTGAGCAAGTTACACCTGCAACGCTACAGGGAGTTTGGGAAGAAATTTACTTCCGATACGATGTGTGCAGAATAACCAACGGAAGCCACATACAACATTTTTAATTTAAGGTAAAAAAGTTGATGTTTTTCCCTATGAAATGGCACTAAACCCAGCTCTATATCTTCTTTCAGTAAGTTTAAATGAATTTTTAAAATTTTCAAAGTCCTTTTAGAAACACAGTGTATAATTTAGGATGTTTAGTGGAATTGTTGTTTCCATTTTTTACACGAAATATCGACGACCGACCGAGTCGCCGTGTTCATGTACTACGAGCTATGTTGTTGTGTGTAATGCCACTCATTACACACACATGAGAGCCTAGAGGGTCGTGGTAGAATTTCATTCTTTTGAGCCAGATATGCCAACAGTCTGGAGATATGCAGTGGGCTCAAAATTTGGAATATTTGAGAGTGGATTTTCAGTTTCCGCATTCGTCTAATCGTCGGAGGAGACATCTCGTAAATCTTAGTCAGAATCTGTGAATTGCCGTTAGTGTCACCGCCCGCAACACATTTTGATGTTCGTCGATACAATGAAAATCAGCGACACACCCGAAAAAAAAAACAACGAAAGCAAATCAGCTCCTGCCGAGTACTGCCTCGATTATAATCATGAAATGGAATACGAGCCACGCCCACGAGAGATGTACATTTTGCGGAATAACAGTTTGAGCTGCGAAAAGCAAATAACCATTGGTAGGGGAGGATAGGAGGACACGAGCTGCTGGAGTGGTGGTGCCAGACCCAAGTCGAGGGTACAGCAAAAATGTTTTACTTTTCCCTTTGTTGGATCATACACAATACAGCGGTAGCATGCACACAACACTTAATCAGTCTGTGGTTTTAGAGACTAGGTCAGCAATCAGCAGAACAACTGAGATTCAGAACAGATCTTCACACAGACTTCAATTCTGGCAAAGATTAAACGTGAAACAATTAAGCATAATATGAGTGTGCAGGCAGGTTCAGCAATATGACTAGAAAAAGAGACTCATTACAAACTTTCAGAAAAACTTTCATTAAAACAAAATTTGACTGTAAATCTAAAACTACTAAAAGTTGTTGAATGTAAGAAAACTGAGCCATTTCAGATACCTGAAAATAAGTATGCGGGCCAATTTCATAGCTTTACTTAGGGTACAGATAGAAGGAAATTTTTCTACAAGGTGAAGCGCGATCGCGCGTTCGTTCTCTCAGTTGACCTAGGTGCCGGGCTATGAGCGGAGTATCTTCAGTAATGTTAGACACACAAGCTGAGGCGATCTAAACACACCAAATGCCAACTAATACATCGAACTCTGCTAATGAACAAGTGATCAACACTTACGCTTAACACTCCCACTAACCACAGCACAAGGAAAAAGTTAATTTTACTTTCAACGAATGCTTGCAGTAGAGCACAATCCAGACTGAGGCCCCTTTAAAGGATGGACGAAAACGTTTTCCAAATTTTAATTTAATGGGGGTAGGACGTCAAACGGGCCGTCTTGGAGCAGGAGAGACACCACAGGACATTTTAATTTCCACTGTCTATACTTTTACGAATAAATTCATAAAACTTTGTCAGCATGAGCAGTAAGGATTCAGGTTTCATAATCACAGCAGTGAAGTTCAAAAACATAACAAACTAATTTTTTTTACGTGTGAAAGATCATCATTTTTTCACTTCTATTGGCTGCGTTTGTTGCTATAGGTACACATTTCTTAATAAGAAAGAGAGGTACTTCGATGAATTTTCCACAGCATACAAACCATACTTACAGGTGTATGAAACTCTAGAAGTTATTTAATTTATGAAAACTGAATGTGCTGTTATTTTTTAAACTTCATGTTTAGAAAAAACTCAAATTTTATAGTTAATTATCTCAATTTTTACCACAGTTTTTAATAGATTTGGAAATTTCTAGAGTTTCATACACCTGTAAGTATGGTTTGTATGCTGTGCAAAATTCATCTAAGAATTTCCCTTACTTATGAAGAAAAGTGTAACTATAGCCAGAAATGTAGCCAATGGTAAGTGAAAAAAGGTGAAATACAAATGTAAAAAAATAAATTATTTTCATATATTTTTGAAGTTCCACCACTATAAGTGTAAATCCTGAATCCTTTCTGGTTATTCTGACAAAGTTTTATGAATTTATTCTTAAAAGTATAGACAGTGGAAATTAAAATGTCCTGTGGTGGCTCTCCTGCTCCAAATCGTCCCGTTTGACGTCCTATCCCCCTTAAATTACTCTACACTATCTTTAATGGGTGGATCACTATGGCAAAAATTTATCGTGAGGCGCCTTTTACATCGAATTTGAAAATTTCTCTAAAGATGAAGCAAATTTAGAACAGGGAAATAAACTTTTAAATAAGTGTTCAGTGTGTAAAAAATAGTAAGCTTTCACTGAGCTGTCTTTAAAGATTAGTAAAATTATTTCAGACTTTTACAAATTCACAATACTAAGACTACATTAAGCAACTTCAAATGGCGAGGACTTTAACTTCCAGACACCCCCCCCCCCCTCCCCACAGTTCACAGCAGAAGTTCCGGAATTACAATTATCAACAATAAATTAAGATCTGTAGAACGTGGCAAGCTGGAGGACACTAAGTACTTGGGCACAGCAAACCAAATCTAATAAAAAGGACGCTGACGTGGTGTAGGAAAACGCAGTGCACTGCTGACAGGAGTGTTTTAAGAGTAACCACTACAGTGAAAACCGAATTTCCAAACCCTCACAGTATATATTTTGTTTAATGTCGTTTGTTGTTAGCAATATTAGCCTATTCCCAAGACTTAGCAGCTTTCACTCAGTTAATACTAGGCAGAAATCAAATCTGCATGTAGAATGCACTTTCTTGACTCTTGTGCAGAAAGGAGTGCAGTATTCTGCTGCAACCATTTTCAATAAGCTACCACAAGAACTCAAAAATCTAAGCAGTAGCCCAAACTCTTTTAAGTTTAAACTGAAGAGTTTCCTCATGGATCACACCTTCTATTCTGTCGAGGAGCTCCTGGAAAACCTAAAAAATTAAGCAAATTCCAGTGTTACATTGTTGATTTTCTTTATTTAAACTTACGACTTGTCACCTGAATATGTTTTTTTTTTTTAAATTTCATTTTATCTGTTTCTAATATCGTGTTATAATTTCATGTATTGACTCGTTCCATGACCGTGGAAACTTCTCCTTAATGTGTTCCCACGGAACAATAAATAAATAAATAAATAAAACCAGTAACGTTCAAATAAAATGGCTCACCAATCAGGGCAGTACTCAAAAGAGCAGCTTACACGGACTCTTTACTGGAAACAATTCCGTGAGACGACACACATTGCCCAGAAGACAGCCACTTGGCCGGCCGATGTCGCCGAGCGGTTCTAGGCGCTACAGTCTGGAACAGCGCGACCGCTACGGGCGCAGGTTCGAATCCTACCTCGGGCATGGATGTGTGTGATGTTCTTAAGTTAGTTAGGTTTAAGTTGTTCTAAGTTTTAGGGGACTGATGACCTCAGCAGTTAAGTCGCATAGTGCTCAGAGCCATTTTTTTGGACAGCCACCTCCACCATACGACGCGCTGCTCGTGCTAGACGTTTAGACAGCAACTGGCCGCTTCAAAGACACCACTCACGCCCGGGCACGCTTCTGGCCTCCGCAAAGACCCTCTATACACACGCGGCCTTTGCACCAGCAGCCCGCACTCTCAACTGTGTCCCTCGCGATCACCGGCTGTCCTCCAGCTCCCTCTCAATACTCACCTCATAACTTCGCGATCGTTCCCTCTGAAAAAGCGGCAAAACCGAAGAAATCACTCACGGAAGATACCGCCGAGGAAAACCCTCCGGCCAATGATACGGGCCCTGCGACCCAAGAACCATTAAAAGGCGTACCGCTGCTTGAAGTCGACCTCATATACAGGGCTATTACAAATGATTGAAGCGATTTCATAAATTCACTGTAGCCCCATTCATTGACATATGGTCACGAAACACTATAGATACGTAGAAAAACTCATAAAGTTTTGTTCGGCTGAAACCGCACTTCAGGTTTCTGCCGCCAGTGCGCTCGAGAGCGCAGTGAGACAAAATAGCGACAGGAGCCGAGAAAGCGTACGTCGTGCTTGAAATGCACTCACATCAGTCAGTCATAACAGTGCAACGACACTTCAGGACGAAGTTCAACAAAGATCCACCAACTGCTAACTCCATTCGGCGATGGTATGCGCAGTTTAAGACTTCTGGATGCCTCTGTAAGGGGAAATCAGCGGGTCGGCCTACAGTGAGCGAAGAAACGGTTGAACGCGTGCGGGCAAGTTTCACGCGTAGCCCGCGGAAGTCGACGAATAAAGCAAGCAGGGAGGTAAACGTCCCATAGGATGGTGCTCCACCGCACTTCCATCATGATGTTCGGCATTTCTTAAACAGGAGATTGGAAAACCGATGGATCGGTCGTGGTGGAGATCATGATCAGCAATTCATGTCGTGGCCTCCACGCTCTCCCGACTTTACCCCCAGCGATTTCTTTTTGTGGGGTTATGTGAAAGATTCAGTGTTTAAACCTCCTCTACCAAGAAACGTGGCAGAACTGCGAGCTCGCATCAACGATGCTTTCGAACTCATTGATGGGGACATGCTGCGCCGAGTGTGGGAGGAACTTGATTATCGGCTTGATGTCTGCCGAATCACTAAAGGGGCACATATCGAACATTTGTGAATGCCTAAAAAAAACTTTTTGAGTTTTTGTATGTGTGTGCAAAGCATTGTGAAAATATCTCAAATAATAAAGTTATTGTAGAGCTGTGAAATCGCTTCAATCATTTGTAATAACCCTGTATAAACAGCGGTGCAACTCCAGCAATGATTCATAGCTTCTTTTGGAGCTACGAAGCGGATGAGTGTGGACTGGAACGAAGGCGAGCGAAAGGTGTGTGGCGGGTGGCTGACCGGCGAAGCTTCCTTCATGGCCGGCGCCGTCCGGAATCTCGCCCCCCCCCCCCCCTCCTCCTCGTCACGACATACAACATACGACAACGCAGCGTTGGACTTCGACAAAGACTTGGACGAGAATTCACGTTCACGAAATCGGTATGACGAAATGCCCCTTCGCATGCAACACAGGGCCACGTTCACCGGAACTTGCTGCACACTTATCACAAATCATGTACGCTGTTGCCCTGCTGACCATCGCCTCACCATCGGCTGACGCCAATGCCGTCATTATCTGGCCGAGATTACAGTCTCGCACGTGCGATTTCCTGTCGGTGGTCACTCGAGAGCATTCACCTGCATATGCCGCTGGTGACCATATTACGTCGTCATCTACCGTCGCCAAATCTGCCGTGGACCAGTGTCCTGCTGTGGACGACACATCTTGAACCAAAACACGCCATCTTCATTGCACTGCTAGTCGAGAGAGGGCCTCCAGAAGACTATACGGACGTGGTGTAGGTCACTCGCTAGCGTCAAGCCGCTGCAAAACAGGACGAATCCTCCTCCCACGGGATCCTGGATTCGATTCCCGGCCGGGTCGTGGATTTTCTCCGTCTGGAGACTGGGTGTTTGTGTTGTCCTCATAATCATCTCATCATCACTGCCGGACGGAGTGGCCGAGCGGCTCTAGGCGCTTCAGTCCGGAACCGCGCTGATACTATGGTCGCAGGTTCGAATACTGCCTCGGCCATGGATGTGTGTGATGCCCTTAGGTTACTTAGGTTTAAGTAGTTGTAAGTTCTAGGGCACTGATGACCTCAGACGTTAAGTCCCATAGTGCTCAGAGTCATATGAACCATTTTTTTCATCATCATTCGAGATGTGGCGAGGCTGGAAATGGAAAGGTGGGAACTTGTACGGGCGCTGATGCCCAAGATGTTGAGCGCCCCACAAACCATCACCATCATCATCACAGTCTGCCACAACTTCTAATACTGCTTCACCCACGTCGCCGCGTATGAAGAAAAATGCGTCAAGGTGTCTAAATCTCTTGCGCAGCCGTGTCAGGGATCTACATCTACATCTACATCTATATGCTTACTCTGCAATTCACATTTAAGCGCTTGGCAGAGGGTTCATCGAACCACAATCATACTATCTCTCTACCATTCCACTCCCGAACAGCACGCGGGAAAAACGAACACCTAAATCTCTCTGTTCGAGCTCTTGATTTCTCTTATTTTATTTTTATTATCATTCCTACCTATGTAGGTTGGGCTCAACAAAATATTTTCGCATTCGGAAGACAAAGTTGGTGACTGAAATTTCGTAAATAGCTCGGCGACGAAAAACGTCTTTGCTTTAATGACTTCCATCCCAACTCGCGTATCATATCTGCCACACTCTCTCCCCTATTACGTGATAATACAAAACGAGCTGCCCTTTTTTGCACCATTTCGATGTCCTCCGTCAATCCCACATGGTAAGGATCCCACACCGCGCAACAATATTCTAACAGAGGACGAACGAGTGTAGTGTAAGCTGTCTCTTTAGTGGACTTGTTGCATCTTCTAAGTGTCCTGCCAATGAAACGCAACCTTTGGCTCACCTTCCCCACAATATTATCTATGTGGTCTTTCCAACTGAAGTTGTTCGTAATTTCAACACCCAGGTACTTAGATGAACTGACAGCAGTGAGAATTGTACTATTTATCGAGTAATCGAATTCCAACGGATTTCTTTCGGAACTCATGTGGATCACCTCACGCTTTTAGTTATTTAGCGTCAACTGCCACAGTATGGTGGAGCATATACTGTATTCAAACATTATGAATCATCTCGAAGGGAACGATCTATTGATACGTAATCAGCATGGTTTCAGAAAACATCGTTCTTGTGCAACGGAGCTAGCTCTTTATTAGCACGAAGTAATGGCCGCTATTGACAGGGGATCTCAAGTTGATTCCGTATTTCTAGATTTCCGGAAAGCTGCCACACCATACTGAAATCTTTTCTAAATCGCTTTGCAGCTGATTCTGGTCTTCGGATGACCTTACTAGACGGTAAATTACAGCATCATCTGCGAAAAACCTAAGAGAACTGCTCAGATTGTCACCCAGGTCACTTATATAGATCAGGAACGGCAGAGGTCCCAGGACGCTTCCCTGGGGAACACCTGATATCACTTCAGTTTTACTCGATGATTTGACGTCTATTACTACAAACTGCGACCTTCCTGACAGGAAATCACGAATCCAGTCGCACAACTGAGACGATACCCCATAGGCTCGCAGCTTGATTAGAAGTCGCTTGTGAGGAACGGTGCCAGAAGCTTTCCGGAAACCTAGAAATACGGAATCAACTTGAGATCCCCTGTCCATAGCGGCCATTACTTCGTGCGAATAAAGAGCTAGCTGCGTTGCACAAGAACGATGTTTTCTGAAACCATGCTGATTACATATCAATAGATCGTTCCCTTCGAGGTGATTCATAATGTTTGAATACAGTATATGCTCCAAAACCCTACGGAAAACCGACGTCAATGATATAGGTCTGTAGTTCGATGGATTACTCCTACTACCCTTCTTAAACACTGATGCGACCTGCGCAGTTTTACAATCTGCAGGTACAGATCTATCGGTGAGCGAGCGGTTGTGTATGATTGCTAAATAGGGAGCTACTGTATCAGCGTAATCAGAAAGGAACCTAATCGGTATACAATCTGGACCTGAAGACTTGCCCGTATCAAGCGATTTGAGTTGCTTCGCAACCCCTAAGGTATCTACTTCTAAGAAACTCATGTTAGCAGCTGTTCATGTTTGAAATTCTGGAATATTCCATTCGTCTTCCCTGGTGAAGGAATTTCGGAAAACTGCGTTCAATAACTCTGCTTTAGCGGCACAGTCGTCGGTTACAGTACCATCGGCTCTGCGCAGCGAAGGTATTGACTGCGTCTTGCCGCTTGTGTACTTTACATACGACCAGAATTTCTTCGGATTTTCTACCAAATATCGAGACAATGTTTCGTTGTGGAACCAATTAAAGGCATCTCGCATTGAAGTCCGTGCCAAATTTCTCGCGTCTGTAAATTTTAGCCAATCTTCGGGATTTCGCGTTCTTCTGAACTTCGCATGCTTTTTCCGTTGCCTTTACAACAGCGTTCGGACCTAGGGGTTCTCGTACTCCGGTCCAAGCATACTTGCAGCTCTGCTGTGCTTGAATACGTTCCCCCTGTGCAGGAGGACAACCCTTTCAACTCAGATTCAGTCAGCATCTGTGACACTGCCCCAGAGGCGAAGAAAGGTGCTTCCCCGTCGCCTGCCGTCATCCTGTGGACGGAAGATTTTAAATCCCTGAAACTGAAAATCAAGAGAACGACAACGCGACATCTATCCATGTCTCTAGGCTCGACATCTACAGAATCGACCTACACACTGTTGATGACTGCGGCGAGGAGATGGAGCTCATCAACAAGTAGGCTTTCCGTTGATATACATACTCATCAGAGCATCTGAAAATGGATATGAGTGGGCCGTATGAGCTTTCGGTATCTAGTCAAAAGTTCAATGTAAAATCTCTGACCGAGTGAGGTGGTGCAGTGGTTAGACACTGGACTCGCATTCGGCAGGACGACGGTTCAATCCCGCGTCCGGCCATCCTGATTTAGGTTTTCCGTGATTTCCCTAAATCGCTCCCGGTAAATGCCGGGATGGTTCCTTTCAAAGGGCACGGCCGACTTCCTTCCCCATCCTTCCCTAATTCGATGAGACCGATGACCTCTCTGTCTGGTCTCCTTCCCCACAACAACCAACCAACCTTTCTCCCAGTGCATATTCATAAAATCTGTGCCGGCCCCTAAGCAACATTCCGCTCAGCGTGGTCTGTCGTGTTAACGTCTTCTTGGATCCTCTCGGCGCCGGCCGGGGTGGCCAAGCGGTTCTAGGCGCTACAGTATCGAACCGCGCGACCGCTACGGTCGCAAGTTCGAATCCGGCCTCGGGCATGGATGTGTGTGATGTCGTTAGGTTAGTTAGGTTTAAGTAGTTCTAAGTTCTAGGGGACTGATGACCTTAGAAGTTAAGTCCGATAGTGTTCAGAGCCATTTGATCCCCTCGGCCTTAATCGTTGCTAGCGCTAGCAGGAAGAAGGCCGTCAAACAGCTTCAGCTGGCACTTATGTGGAACCTATGGGGTGAAAGTATCTGCCGGAATGGGATCGTATTCTGAGCGGAAATCTTGAAGTGTCCAACTCACGTGGCTGCGAAACACGGCGCGCGAATTGCATGGCGGCCTTGGTGTCACCCTGCTGTTTGGTAACTGCCTAGGGAGAGTGTCGTGGCGGAAGCATGTGGACTTGGTGAGCCTCTTATTCTGCGCTCAAGGGTGCTCGTACCCTGTGCTTCAGTTGATCCGCTTGCTAAGGTGTGCTTACCGGCAGTTATGTTTGTGAACTGGATTATGTCTTACACTTATGTGCATCTGTGAAATTTGACCATTGTCGATTAATCACGAACAGTAGGA
This sequence comes from Schistocerca piceifrons, assembly GCF_021461385.2. Lineage (NCBI taxonomy): Eukaryota > Metazoa > Arthropoda > Insecta > Orthoptera > Acrididae > Schistocerca > Schistocerca piceifrons. The sequence goes on along the minus strand of NC_060138.1, from coordinate 1,222,104,758 downwards.
GTTCGCCTGTAACACGTGCTCAGATCGACAAAAGTTGTATTTTTTTGTCTTAACAGAGCCTACTGTGGCGTTCTGGTTATAGTTGTATTTATATATCTTTCTTAAATTGCCAAGAGCGCAAGTGCTAAGCTTTACAAAGCGTTTATCTGACTATCTTATAAATTTTCTGTTAGTGGAAGCCGGCTGGGAGTGTTTGCAGTCCCGGCGGAGGTTCGAGTCCTCCCTCGGGCATGGGTGTGTGTGTTTGTTAAAGAAAAAATGGTTCAAATGGCTCTGAGCACTATGGGACTTAATTTCTGAGGTCACCAGTCCCCTAGAACTTAGAACTACTTAAACCTAATTAACCTAAGAACATCACACACATCCATGCACGAGGCAGGATTCGAACCTGCGACTGTAGCAGTCGCGCGATTCCAGACTGTAGCGCCTAGAACCACTCGGCCACATCGGTGTGTATTTGTCCTTAGGATAATTTAACTTAAGTAGTGTGTAAGCTTAGCAGTTAGGTCCCATAAGATTTCACACTCATTTGAACATTTTTGAGTGTTTGCATTTATTTATATACCTTTTACCGTTGCCCGATTTATTTAATACTGTTCTTTCTTTAATGGAGCTGTGTGAGGCTTGGACTCAAAATAATTGTAATTTCTTATTACCTGCCACCCACTGAGATCAGCTGCGCATGAGTGTGGGCCTTCTGGTTCAAATTAATTATTAGTATTCACTTGTACATGCTTTTTGTCATCGCTCACTCCTCTTACCGTGTGCGTGTACTGTCTTTAGTTATTCATTAATGCTCATGACTTGTTACTGAAATCAGTTGGGCGTTCTGTCGTGAATTTTACTTGTACATGTTTTAATCATTGTCCACTTCTTATAGAGCCTTGCATTTATGGGTCTCTGTCTGGCTGGAGCCGATGACCAAATGTCGATTTATGTTATCTTTATTAGTAGGTAATTTGCTTTATTCTTCGATTTGTCTTATAAGCGCTGGCGCACTAAGGGTGGAAATACCCACTGGAGAGCTTAAAATCAACTGGTCTTAAATTGCACAACTTCAAACTGCTAAATTTTGTTATCTGTTCAGTTGTGTATATTTTAACTCTCAGTCTTCTAAAGAGGTGTTAAAGAATAACTATATGTGGTATTTACGAATAAATGTTTATTGTGATATACACTCCTGGAAATTGAAATAAGAACACCGTGAATTCATTGTCCCAGGAAGGGGAAACTTTATTGACACATTCCTGGGGTCAGATACATCACATGATCACACTGACAGAACCACAGGCACATAGACACAGGCAACAGAGCATGCACAATGTCGGCACTAGTACAGTGTATATCCACCTTTCGCAGCAATGCAGGCTGCTATTCTCCCATGGAGACGATCGTAGAGATGCTGGATGTAGTCCTGTGGAACGGCTTGCCATGCCATTTCCACCTGGCGCCTCAGTTGGACCAGCGTTCGTGCTGGACGTGCAGACCGCGTGAGACAACGCTTCATCCAGTCCCAAACATGCTCATTGGGGGACAGATCCGGAGATCTTGCTGGCCAGGGTAGTTGACTTACACCTTCTAGAGCACGTTGGGTGGCACGGGATACATGCGGACGTGCATTGTCCTGTTGGAACAGCAAGTTCCCTTGCCGGTCTAGGAATGGTAGAACGATGGGTTCGATGACGGTTTGGATGTACCGTGCACTATTCAGTGTCCCCTCGACGATCACCAGTGGTGTACGGCCAGTGTAGGAGATCGCTCCCCACACCATGATGCCGGGTGTTGGCCCTGTGTGCCTCGGTCGTATGCAGTCCTGATTGTGGCGCTCACCTGCACGGCGCCAAACACGCATACGACCATCATTGGCACCAAGGCAGAAGCGACTCTCATCGCTGAAGACGACACGTCTCCATTCGTCCCTCCATTCACGCCTGTCGTGACACCACTGGAGGCGGGCTGCACGATGTTGGGGCGTGAGCGGAAGACGGCCTAACGGTGTGCGGGACCGCAGCCCAGCTTTATGGACACGGTTGCTAATGGTCCTCGCCGATACCCCAGGAGCAACAGTGTCCCTAATTTGCTGGGAAGTGGCGGTGCGGTCCCCTACGGCACTGCGTAGGATCCTACGGTCTTGGCGTGCATCCGTGCGTCGCTACGGTCCGGTCCCAGGTCGACGGGCACGTGCACCTTCCGCCGACCACTGGCGACAACATCGATGTACTGTGGAGGCCTCACGCCCCACGTGTTGAGCAATTCGGCGGTACGTCCACCCGGCCTCCCGCATGCCCACTGTACGCCCTCGCTCAAAGTCCGTCAACTGCACATACAGTTCACGTCCACGCTGTCGCGGCATGCTACCAGTGTTAAAGACTGCGATGGAGCTCCGTATGCCACGGCAAACTGGCTGACACTGACGGCGGCGGTGCACAAATGCTGCGCAGCTAGCGCCATTCGACGGCCAACACCGCGGTTCCTGGTGTGTCCGCTGTGCCGTGCGTGTGATCATTGCTTGTACAGCCCTCTCGCAGTGTCCGGAGCAAGTATGGTGGGTCTGACACACCGGTGTCAATGTGTTCTTTTTTCCATTTTCAGGAGTGTAGATGTTATTTGACTAATTACGCAGCGACTTACTGATCCCAGCTCCTCGCTAGCTTCACTGTTTCAGTGGTGTTCCAAACTACTTAATGGAAGAGCTTGGCATACAGTCCACGTCCAACATGAACTCCCACTGCACTCACAAGGATATAACAATGTATATTGTTGTCCTCGACGACAATGTGGAGAAAAGAAATATTTTACTGGTGGAGTTGGTGGCCGAGCGTTCAGTTCAGCTGTTGGCTTTTCCTTCGCTGCAGCTGTCAGAAGTTCAAGCTGTGGCTGTGGCTACCAGCGCCTCTTCTACCTCGATTTCTGTGGAACCTGCCAGCGGCACAGAGACTACCGAGCTGCAGTAAATTCTTGTGTTCTTCAGGGAACTTCTTTAGCAACTCCAAGGACCCTTGATGCACACGGTCGTCGCTACCGTCCAGGTCATATTTCTCGTACGTTGATGGAAGCGCAATGACTAATGCTAAAATATATGGTCTCACCTTTTGTGTCTGGAATGCCAACAGACTCCGCTCCCAGGTTAGCGACTTCTGTCAATTTCTTCACGATGGCTGTTTCATCTGAGAAACCCATCTAAAACCACCGGCCTACGTGTATGCAGTTAATTACTCTAACTACCGAAATGACAGGCCGATAGCAGATTGCAGAACCGCGAACTATGTCAGGAGGCCCTGGCTACACTGGATACTTCTGTCCACACTTGAGCTTCACTCATCAGCTTCACTGAAGCCTAACGCCTGCATAGAGGGTCTCTCGAGGAGGCAGACTTCGACACTCTCCTATCGATGTGGAGCAAGCTGCCCCCTGATCGTGGCCTTAACATTAAACACATGGAATGGAAGCTGTGGGTCACCAACAACTATGACTAGCATATATTTTGTGTGTCACAGCAACATGGTGCAATCATCCTCAAGTCATACCATCCCAAGATCAACCCCATCTGGGGTCCACCTGATGCCCTGGACGTCAGGAGGTTGGCAGTTCATGTATGTGTCGAAGCACTGTGCTCTATTATCTGAACATTTTCTGGTGCTGCTTCATATGGATGTTGATGGCACAGTGCCACCTAGCTGACGTCTCCCATTGTTGAGGCCTTCAAGGAGAAAAACAGGGCATTCCAACAATGGCAACTGATCCGTCATCTGGCAACCAAGTACTCCTCAACAGTCTATTGGGACATTCAGGTAGCGATCCATGAGCACTGATAACGAGACATTGATGTAATGGATAGGATGAAAGTTTTGTATACCACAGGTTGTGGGTTCAATCTTGTGATATGCACAGTTTTTTTTAATCATTATCGAAACTACTTCGATCATTAATTTTATTCGAGTAACTGATTGAAATATAATTTTTATACCTATTCCTTTAATGTATAATGTTAATCACTGTATGAACTTTTGCATTTGTTTAATTTCTTCCTTATATCATTTTTCCATCGGAATTTTTGTGAATATTAATTTAGTTGTACTTATCTATAATAATACTCAATTATTTGAAAATTCCTATCTACCACTTAAAAAATAAAGATGAAATAATCTATATATATGTGTGCAGTGGTGTGATAAATGCATTTTTGTTACCAGATGTGCAAATTTTTTTTGCACAGTAATCGTCATTCAAGCATTTAAAAGGTAGGCTACATAATTACTGCACTGTGGACAAACTAAAGCAGATGGAAATATAAAAGAAATACAAAGTATGAGTGGCCTCAGGTAAGGGCACAACTAGTTTTCTAGTATGGGATGCTGTTTAGAAGAGCATCTACACCAGTAGTAATCGTTAGGTATCATAGCAGTTGGGGGTTTATCTGGGATATGAATTTAATCACTTTAGAATTACAGCTGTAATTCTAACGTTTTAATATATTTTGTGGTATAAGTCCCAAACCTATTTTATGACAGATAGTTTGCCTACGGGTTCTGCGCATATGGATTTGCAGCAGTTGGGTAAGTGAGAAGCAGTAGCATAAGTTAGTTGTGGGGGAGTTACGCACGGGACCTTAAGAAAGTAGAAGTACATGCAGAGACGCGCTGAGTTCGAGCCTGCAATGGCCTGCAGCAGAGGAGACTAACAGCGGAAAGGGCAGCGAAGACCACCTGCTTCATCTGCATCCGCATCGACAGCATCTCGGCTTTCGGCTGCAGCATCAGTACAGCAGAATGATCCACACCCAGGGTAACTGACGAGTTAAGTACTTGTACGGACAGTGTTAATATGTGTGAACTTGTAGGGCTAACGTCAGTGATGGAGCTTCCAACGAATAAGCAATAGTCCAACGTATGTAGTTCAGATAATGTTATTGGGCCAGTTAGCCCACAATGTGATCTTGGTACTGTTGACAGGGATGACATTAGTGGGGCAGATAGTCCAATATTAGTGAGGGGAACTAAGCTTTCAGGTTATACATTGTCGCAATTAATGCAAAATTTTGCTAGGAATGCAGTCTAGTATGGTGGTGGGGGTACAGAACTCTATTCTGTGAAGAGCTTGGTTCAGTTAGGACAAAAGTTCAGAATATAGAGACAAGTAGAAAAGAAAGTATAAAATCTGAGGTGAAGAAATTTAAATACGATATGAGGGATGATTGATTCAAAGTTAGAAGCTAAAAAGTCATATGTGAGCAAAATTTCTGATGATGTTGGACTGGTTAACACCAGAGTCGATACAGTGGAAAAACGTTACGGGACAAGTTCGAAAAGATACAGGACGAGCTGGGTACAACTTTGAGAATTGTATGCTAAGACAAAAAAAGCATGAAAAATGACCTCAAGATGGTTGTCGTCAGGTAGAGTAGTATATTGTGAAAAGGAGGTCCTTAAAAATAGAGAACATTTTGAATCGGCGCTAATGAAAAAGCTATGCAACGAGAAGAGCAGATTAAAGAGAATTAAAATATTTAGCAGTGAAGCAGGCTACTGCTTTAATACGTATTCCACAGGTTAGTTCAGAAGTGGCAAAGTGCTTTACAAATGATGTAAAAATAATCCAGTTGATTTTCTTGCTACATACAAAAATGGTTTTGTGAGAGAAATGTCGCAAGAGGAAAGAATTAAGTTCGCTAGACTATATCTTGAAGGCAGCGCACAGTCATGGGCAGATTTAATGAGTGCGGCGCTAATGAAAAACCTTTGCAAGGAGAAGAGCAGATTATAGAGAATTAAAATATTAAACAGTAAAGCAGGCTACTGCTTTAATACGTATTCCACAGGTTAGTTCAGAAATGTTCCCTGAAAAATTTCTGGAGTGAAGCGGAACAAACGCGACTTCAGAATGAGTTCCTAAACGGGCCAAGTTTCATACATGGAAGCATGTTGATGCGGGATTTCTATGTGTGTGAACTGGCTAAGTTGACGCATATAAATCGTCGGATGGGAGTCCTGACTGACATTACTACGCTCAAGAGACGACTACCAGACTTTTTACAATGGGATCTTTTTCACATCCCGACAAACTTCATTGACGAGTTTTAGATTTTATTGGGAAACTTGACCAGCCGTTGAAATTCAAGTCACATAATGGGAAGAGTAAGAACGGAAATGGGTAGCAGAATGGGAATCATAATGATCGAAACAGATGCAATTATCACACTAAGAATAATTTTCAAATGGAAAATGGAAATAGGAATTCATAACAATGAAAATCAAAACCGGGAATGAGGATTTAAGAGATAGAAACCACATGATGTGTAGCGCGAGAATATATGGCCGAGAAATTAGAGGTCACCACGTCTCAGGTCCGTAGGTGGCGAAATAAACCGGCGTTGAGAAGGACACGTTACTTTAAGAACCCTGTGGTGTGGAAAATTCGGCAAAGAAGCCACAAATGTTGACGATGGAGGTTATATCAAGTAAGAATAAAATGAATAATAAAGAGGGCGCACGAAACGTTATCAAATGTGTAGAGAAATTTGATATTGAGCATATGTTGAAAAATTTCTTTTGTGAAAGTGAAGTGCATGAAGAAATGAATGTATGTTTATTAGAAACTTTTGTGATCAGAAGACAGGCTGAGGTGGATCTACATTTGATGAAAGTGGAATGTACGACGAATTATGATGAGTGACTAGTCTGTAGCAGCAATTGTATTAATGTACACTACTGGCCATTAAAATTGCTACACCACGAAGATGACGTACTACAGACGCGAAATTCAACCGAAAGGAAGATGATGCTGTGTTATGCAAATGATTAGCTTTTCAGAGCATTCACTCAAGGTTGGCACCGGTGGCGACACCTACAATGTGCTGACATAAGGAAAGTTTCCAGCCGATTTATCATACAGAAACAGCAGTTGATCGCCGTAGCCATGTGAAACGTTGTTGTGATGCCTCATGTAAGAAGGAGAAATGGGTACCATCACGTTTCCGACTTTGATAGAGGTCGAATTGTAGCCTATCACAATTGCGGTTTATCGTATGGCGACATTGTTCCTCGCGTTCGTCGAGTTCTAATGACTGTTAGCACAATATGGAATCGGTGGATTCAGGAGGGTAATACGGAACGCCGTGCTGGATCCGAAAGGTCTCGTACCACTAGCAGTCGAGATGACAGGCATCTTATCCGCATGGCTGTAACGGATCGTGCAGCCACGTCTCGATCCCTGAGCCAACAGATGGGGACGTCTGCAAGACAACAAACATCTGCACGAAAAGTTCGACGGCGTTTGCAGCAGTATGGACTATCAGCTCGGAGACCATGGCTGCGGTTACCCTTTTCGCTGCATCACAGTCAGGAGCGCCTGCGATGGTGTACCCAACGACCAACCTGGATGCACGAATGGCAAAACGTCAGTTTTTGGATGAATCCAGATTCTGTTTACAGCATCGTGGTGGTCGCATCGACATCGCGGTGAAAGCACATTGGAAGCGTGTATTCGTCATCGCCATACTGGCGTATTACCCGGCGTGATGGTGAGGGGTGCCATTGGTTACACGTCTCGGTCACCTCTTGTTCGCATTGACGGCACTTTGAACAGTGGACATTACATTTGAGATGTGTTACGATCCGTGGCTCTACCCTTCATTCGATCCCTGCGAAACCCTACATTTCAGCAGGATAATGCACGACCGCATGTTGCAGGTCCCGTACAGGCCTTCCTGGATACAGAAAATGTTCGACTGCTGCCCTGGCCAGCACAGTCTCCAGATCTCTCACCAATTGAAAACGTCTGGTCGATTGTGGCCGAGCAACTGGCTCGTCACAATATGCTAGTCACTACTCTTGATGAACTGTGGTATCGTGTTGAAGCTGCATGGGCAGCTGTACCGTAGACGCCATCCAAGCTCTGTTTGACTCAATGCCAAGGCGTATCAAGGCCGTTATTACGGTCAGAGGTGGTTGTTCTGGGTACTGATTTCTCAGGATCTATGCACCCAAATTGCGTGAAAATGTAATCACATGACAGTTCTTGTATAATATATTTGTCCAATGAATACCCGTTTATCATCTACATTTCTTCTTGGTGTTGCGATTTTAATGGCCACTACGGTAGTTGAAAAAAATGTGGATGGTTTGGTCCCGGAGGGAGTAGATGCAGCTATCTGTGAAGATGACGAAGCTGTAGCCTCATCAGCTGGAGGTGTATTTTGTGATGTGTCGACTGAAGTATTTCTGAAGGCAGGGAATCAGTCGTCTCGTCAACTGGTGATGAATTTTATTATGTGCCGGCAAATGGGAAGTAAAGGTGATGTTTTAGGTGATGAAGTTGCGAAGGTTGAACGTACTGATCTAGATATCTCGGAGGAAGGAATCTGTGCATTTATTTCTATTGATGGAAGTGAATCGGTGGCTCTTGATGAGCATGAATTAAGGACGTGGAAGGATGAATTTGATAGTAATGTGTTAGGTAGTAGATCAGAATCGAGAGTGTCGGAGGAATCTGAGAGCAGAGAAAATGTAACGGGAACAGAGATAGATCGGAGTTTGGCACAATTCGAGGATACTGTGAATTCTAATGTGGAACGATGTAGTAGCGGCAGTTTATATATGGGATCTGGGGAAGTTGACGTAATTATTGGTGGCGAATCCTATAGCGTATTGACGAATGTAATCGATACTTTAAGTAAAGTAGCGTGTGAGGTATCGGTGGATGTTAATGGGGTTAATTTTGATGAAGTATATATTGTTTCGGCGGAAATAAATGAGGCTTTTTTTAAGAGAGATGAAGTTTTCACTTGAGTGGTTGATTGTATGTTGCACTTACTGGTATCGTAATTCGGAGTCAGGGAATGGTATATTTGATGTTTACGGGGATGATGAAACCACGGTTTATGAGGACGATTTAAACCTTACAAATGATTTAGAAGTGCATCGGGAGAATATGAAAACGGATAACGGGTCAGGTATTCATTTAGGATACGATGTTAGTACTGATTGGTACAGCACGGATGAAAGTGATGACTACTCTATAAACGATTGAACATGGTATGGAAAAATACTGAAATCGTTACTATTTCACTGGTAGGCATAAGGGAAATATAAAATAGCAAGAGGTCTTGAAGGGAGGAAAGACGAAAACGGGGCTAAGGAAATGTACAATGTGATGTCTGATGTTGATAATGGGACTAAAGGTTGATCTGGTATATATGATTAATGGGGAGGGGTAAGAAAGGGACGTTGAAAATGATCTATTGAGGCAGCAGCGTTTCGAGAAGCGTGAAATAAAAATGGGTTGCCTGTAAGTGAAATAAACGATGTTGATGAAGAAAGAAACTGTGCGTTTCTCGAACGTAAGAATGTTGTTCCAGTGGTACTCACAACTTTTATCTGCAAATGTAAAAGTCCGTTAATGAATGAGGAAAGAGGCCTCCTATTTGAGCAGTTCAATAAACATAAAGAAGTGAGATTTAAAACATATTCAGGCGAGCTAGATAAATGTTATAAGTCGAGACGGTGGCGGAATAGCACCTTGTAGGAGAAGAATGGGGCGTATATTAATATAAGTGTGTAAATAACGCATTTTCATTTGTAGTTTTAAGGATTTTGGCGGTTATTTCTGTTTTGTGTAAAGTGTTGGTGAACTTAAAATGCATGTCATGAAGGAGGGAAGCCAAGTTCATTGTAAGTATATATTCGCCGCAAAACTCTTGGTGTGCAGAAGTTGGAAAATTTCATTATTCACATAAGAGAAGTATATGAATTGTTTGTATAGAAGATTTGAGGGACAACTTCTAGGGGCTATATAAATGTGTTGTTTGTAGTATTTTCGAAGGGTTTATAGTGTAATTTGTATAGTTTATTTGTAATTACTGCTTGCAAAAAATCCGATGTGTGTAGGTCATTAGAACCCATTAAAACTTGAAGTACTTGGGGAGGAGGCAACATTTAGTTACATGCAGAGAATTCGCTGGGTTTTGGGAGTTATATTATGTAGGATAATTCGGTAATGTAAGTCATTTTTGAATGGTTTTGAATAGCTTTATGCACGCAAAACTACAGGGACAATTTAGAAATACGTTTAAGAGAATAATTATGAGGATAAGTGTTTCATTATGCAAATGGTACGTTGATGAATTTTAAATGCAGTTTTCTGCTGGCTTGAAAGGAAAGTTGCCGATTTCTGCACAAGGAAGCATTAGTTTTAAGGCTTCCAACTATAATCTGTAAAATTGTGAAGAAATCATAAAATGTTAGTTGGTGTATTGTGTCGAACAAATTTTATAGCACGAATGACGTTTCTTCTATTGGGAACATGAACAGAGTGCTTGAAATGTCGAGCTGAATCAAGTGTTTAGGCATTCTATACAACAGTTTTTGCTTGCTATCCTGTTTGTGAATGTATCGATCGCTGCCTGATCTCAGAGGATTCGGGAAGTCAGATGATTATTGGTAACTACACTAAAGTCGTATTTCGACAGCTGTCGTCCTTCAACACTGAAGGTGACCGCGGACTGACGCATATTCGGCGCAGCACGTGAACAAGCGGAAATGAAATTCTGCGCAGACGGCTGGACTACGAACCATCTGAGTTTCGATGCCAGAAAACTGATACGAGTATGTGCTCTGTTTATGTTGCCGAAATGCTACGACGGTGTGCTCAAAGCAAAATGATATTTCAAATGAATAAAAGTCGACTCATATCAAACGTTTTCATAAATTTTATGATTTATGTTTATTGGACATTTAATTACTATGCTGTACATTTTATAATTTGTTTTTAGTAAATGAATGCTTATAATGTGTTATGTCATGTTCTTGGAGGTACTTGCTGTTTCATACACCACCACAAAGATACTTACACTATTGTTCTGATACGCAAATATATATTATGTATGTATTTATTATGTTATGTACGAGTAACTATGTCAGATCTGGTACGAATTAACGTGCCAAGTTAGTGAGCTAATGTGTCACGTTAAGTGGTAGTGTGTAACGTTACGCATACATAGGCGAGCGATTTGGCCATCTGGAGGTGGTATGAGGAGAGGTGAAATTGTTGCAGAGCTGACAGTTGTCAGAGCCCACAATGCACCACGGCGAGGCAAGTTCAGCGGCCTCCGCAGGTAAGCCAGATGCATGGGCGTCAGCACAGGGTCGGATCTGGATAAATCCCAGTATGGGGATTTTGAACGCAGATGCTTGTTTAAGAGGAGTGGTGGAGTGCCACACAACCTTAAAGATGGCTAAGTTACAGCATTCTGAAGTTCGACAGTAAATGACAGTTACATATTAAAGCCAATCTGGAAACGTGGACGATCTATTTGAGAAAAATGAGTTGCATCCGAAGACACATCAATAACTTCAATGCCTTTAAAACTACCGAAGTTAATATTTCACAATGAATATACATGTTTACAGTGAACCTCTGGGTTAACAACTTTTAAACGCTTCGTGCATTTTCAGCATATGCAGTGCAGTCCTATCATCTTAGACTGTACTGTAGATGTCATATCTGAAAGCCACGTATCTCTAGCTGTTTTATTCACTGATTTACGACGTCATTTGTACCTTTTTTACTATGAAAATGTTTGTCAGAACATCATATCCTCCATAATTACACGAAGATGAATACAGTATGAATACCTTACATTTTGTCGCACTTGAGTATTTATGTAATGAACAGTTTACTATTTTGGCACTAAGGGTCTATAATATTAATTACAAAGTGATAATACAAAATCATCGTAATATAAGATGTAATTAATTGCATTTGCTAGCTGGCACCACCTTTGTAAAGAACGCGAATAGACGCTTCTGACAGGCGTACTTAAGCAACTATTAAAAAGTGTTTTAACGACAGTCTGTGGCTATTTATCTCGAGTGCACTTGCGCAAGATTAAGGACTTATTTATTTATGGACAAACCTTCATTTATATTTATTGTGAATTGTCTGACGAAGGAGGGGGGGGGGGGGGAGGGGCATGACGGTGGGATCGCAAATTTTTCTTCAAATTTTGTATATTTTAGTAGGCCATTAAAACAACATAATGTGCAAGCAGTAAGTTGCACTACTGTGGAAATTCCGAGACAATCGCAAGAGAGGCTTCACGCGACTGTTATATAACGGATGTATCTGTGCATACGTGTTGAATGCTACAGTTCATGTACGTCGAGTGGTTAGCGTTCGAGCTTATTAAGACAAACGTGTATTAGACGACGATTCGACACCCACCCAAACTCAATTTTTAAACTTTATCTTTTTCGTCACTTGTCATATTATTTAATTTATATGACGTTTCAGAGTTAATATAATTTAGAAAACCACGTGTACTTGCTTGAAGGTTTAGTGAAATTCGTGTTATTTAACTACTTACTGTTTATAACGAAATTTAATTATGAAAACACAGATATTTAGAACTATCGACAAGTATATAAAGAAACGCATAGAGTCTTCCTGAAAATGTCTGCGTGTCGTGATTTGCGAAATCTCTTACACAGGCAAGTCTGGTAAGACACCTGGAACTACACTCCTGGAAATGGAAAAAAGAACACATTGACTCCGGTGTGTAAGACCCACCATACTTGCTCCGGACACTGCGAGAGGGCTGTACAAGCAATGATCACACGCACGGCACAGCCGACACACCAGGAACCGCGGTGTTGGCCGTCGAATGGCGCTAGCTGTGCAGCATTTGTGCACCGCCGCCGTCAGTGTCAACCAGTTTGCCGTGGCATACGGAGCTCCATCGCAGTCTTTAACACTGGTAGCATGCCGCGACAGCGTGGACGTGAACCGTATGTGCAGTTGACGGACTTTGGGCGAGGGCGTATAGTGGGCATGCGGGAGGCCGGGTGGACGTACCGCCGAATTGCTCAACACGTGGGGCGTGAGGTCTCCACAGTACATCGATGTTGTCGCCAGTGGTCGGCGGAAGGTGCACGTGCCCGTCGACCTGGGACCGGACCGCAGCGGCGCACGGATGCACGCCAAGACCGTAGGATCCTACGCAGTGCCGTAGGGGACCGCACCGCCACTTCCCAGCAAATTAGGGACACTGTTGCTCCTGGGGTATCGGCGAGGACCATTCGCAACCGTCTCCATGAAGCTGGGCTACGGTCCCGCACACCGTTAGGCCGTCTTCCGCTCACGCCCCAACATCGTGCAGCCCGCCTCCAGTGGTGTCGCGACAGGCGTGAATGGAGGGACGAATGGAGACGTGTCGTCTTCAGCGATGAGAGTCGCTTCTGCCTTGGTGCCAATGATGGTCGTATGCGTGTTTGGCGCCGTGCAGGTGAGCGCCACAATCAGGACTGCATACGACCGAGGCACACAGGGCCAACACCCGGCATCATGGTGTGGGGAGCGATCTCCTACACTGGCCGTACACCACTGGTGATCGTCGAGGGGACACTGAATAGTGCACGGTACATCCAAACCGTCATCGAACCCATCGTTCTACCATTCCTAGACCGGCAAGGGAACTTGCTGTTCCAACAGGACAATGCACGTCCGCATGTATCCCGTGCCACCCAACGTGCTCTAGAAGGTGTAAGTCAACTACCCTGGCCAGCAAGATCTCCGGATCTGTCCCCCAATGAGCATGTTTGGGACTGGATGAAGCGTTGTCTCACGCGGTCTGCACGTCCAGCACGAACGCTGGTCCAACTGAGGCGCCAGGTGGAAATGGCATGGCAAGCCGTTCCACAGGACTACATCCAGCATCTCTACGATCGTCTCCATGGGAGAATAGCAGCCTGCATTGCTGCGAAAGGTGGATATACACTGTACTAGTGCCGACATTGTGCATGCTCTGTTGCCTGTGTCTATGTGCCTGTGGTTCTGTCAGTGTGATCATGTGATGTATCTGACCCCAGGAATGTGTCAATAAAGTTTCCCCTTCCTGGGACAATGAATTCACGGTGTTCTTATTTCAATTTCCAGGAGTGTATTTCGCACCTCGACGCTTTTAGCTGCAGACACAGAGCCCGGCCTCATTTGGCAGTTAATCTGCGTAGCGCTGAGACGTTGCTGATGTAGCAAGAACCAATAGTGTAGGTGCAAATTTTATGAGCGTCATGGAATCTACAATTGTACTAAAGAAATGAAGGTTTGAGAGGTAGTCGAATCGTCGCCCCAAAGACGTTCGTCTTGCGAAGCTCGAACGCTAACCACTTCACTATAGCGTAAAGCTTTCGATTTTCTCGGTACTGCCAGAGTAGTGCACCTTACTGTTTGCATTTAATTTGGTTTTAACGGCCTAATAAGGGTGTACAAAGTTTGATTCCGACGTCGTGGCCTCCCTTGTGAATGTGACCGGAAGTTTACAACATATCATTAAATGTCGTGGTAGTACATTACTTTAGTCTCTAAAGTGGCCTTGTTGAGTCTAATTATGTATGTAGAAAAAAAAATGTTCAAATGTCTGTGAAATCTTATGGGACTTAACTGCTAAGGTCATCAGTCCCTAAGCTTACACACTACTTAACCTAAATTATCCCAAGGACGAACACACACATCCATGCCCGAGGGAGGACTCGAACCTCTGCCAGGACCAGCTGCAAAGTCCGTGAATGCAGCGCCTTAGACCGCTCGGCTACGTATGTAGAACATCAGAACGATAAGATATGACCTTTTAATGAGAAGAGTTCAAGGAAGCAATTCTTGACACTTTTACGCGAGTTCTAGAAGCAGGTTGATATGTCGTTGGTAACGAGTGGAATCTAATGGTAGAGGTGAATGGTGGGAGGTGAATGGTCGCTATCGTACCTTACTTTTGAAGGGACTTCGTATTTTGGGAGGTTTGAATGTGCTCCAGAGTAGGAATCTAATTTTTTCCGCTAGTCTTATAGCACTGAAAATAGAGTATGAGTTACTATTCTTCCTATCACGTGTATTAATTTGTAAATCATAACATTGAACACTGTACTGCTGATGAATATTTAGTGTGTTGTGGTTACGAAATGAACTTCGTTTTCACGTATCTTTGATGACTACTCAGTCGTTTGAATATTTTGCTACCATTCTCGTAACGCTCTTAATGTAGCTGTTATATCTCTGAAATGACGTTATTTTATTATTTTAGTATTATATGCATACCGACTGATGCATTTATTTAGGGTATATTTCGAAATACTCATCAGTCATCAAAAAATGTAAAGTAATATCATTTTTGTCAATGAGATGTCCTTACTGTTTCCTCTCTCTATAATACATCTGCTATTATTGTGTATTCTTCAGTAAGAACTGTCATGTTCCTATCGTTATATACAACTGATGAGGCACATGTAACTGTAAATTTATGTAACCCATGAAGCGATCTTAGGTAACTTCATGTATCATTTATTTATCTAGCAGTGTGGCTTACCCAATAGCACTTAAGATTCTGAGTGTCAGTATGAGATAGTTTAAGTACAAGTTTTTATCTATGGTTATATGAAGCTCAGCTTAATGTGATAGCACTAGTTTTACCAAACATTTATGTCATATAATGTCTAAGATGTAAGTTTTTTGTGTGTTTTTATTTTAATATTAGAAACCCAGATCGCTTGATGTGAAGCAGTTTATTTCGTGACCAGTTTCGACAGTAACTCACTGTCATCTTCAGATTATTAGTGCTCCCAAAAATATTACTACACATCAAATGTTCCAAGCATACTGACTGATGTTAGTTATAATTCTGGGAGATCTGAGACTCTCAAGATGACAGCTAGTTACCATCGAAACTGGTCATGACATAAACTGTTTCACATCAAGCGATCCTGGGTTCTAATATCATAAATTACAAATATATGTTGTTGACAGTCATGGTTCACGACAGATGTCATCTGATTATTGTCTACCATTTAAGGTTGTTAATTAGATGTTACATAGTCAGGTATATGATTACATTTATGTGTGGGCTATTTACTGAAATACGTTATTAAATAACAAATAAATTCCGTAAGTTACCTTCACTGTGTCATATGTAAACTAATATTGATAAAATCTAGATACATATTTTCAGACGTATGACCGTTTGTCTACCTGTGCTAAACACATATAGTTCTGAATTGTTCTTACTGTCAGCTAGTAGTTCCAAAAAGAACTAAATCGTACTTTTAGAAGGTTTGGTAGTCACTTTCTCATCATTTTAAGGATGAATGGGATGAATCATTATTACTGACAGCTGGTTTCTACACTCGGTTTCAACGCTTCTCATACTTTTATTTCGTTTGTCGATTTATGTGCAGTTATCACACAGCGATGAACCATGGACCTTGCCGTTGGTGGGGAGGCTTGCGTGCCTCAGCGATACAGATAGCTGTACCGTAGGTGCAATCACAACGGAGGGGTATCTGCTGAGAGGCCAGACAAACGCGTGGTTACTGAAGAGGGGCAGCAGCCTTTTCAGTAGTTGCAGGGGCAACTGTCTGGATGATTGACTGATGTGGCCTTGTAACAATAACCAAAACGGCCTTGCTGTGCTGGTACTGCGAACGGCTGAAAGCAAGGGGAAACTACAGCCGTAATTTTTCCCGAGGGCATGCAGCTTTACTGTATGATTAAAAGATGACGGCGTCCTCTTAGGTAAAATATTCTGGAGGTAAAATAGTCCCCCATTCGGATCTCCGGGCGGGGAATACTCAAGAGGATGTCGTTATCAGGAGAAAGAAAACTGGCGTTCTACGGATCGGAGCGTGGAATGTCAGATCCCTTAATCGGGCAGGTAGGCTAGAATAGGGAAATGGGTAGGTTAAGGTTAGATATAGTGGGAATTAGTGAAGTTCGGTGGCAGGAGGAACAAGACTTCAGGTCAGGTGACTACAGGGTTATAAACATAAAATCAAATAGGGGTAATGCAGGAGTCGGTTTAATAATGAATAGGAAAATGGGAATTCGGGTACGCTACTACAAACAGCATAGTGAACGCATTATTGTGACCAAGGTAGATACGAAGCCCACACCTACTACAGTAGTACAAGTTTATATGCCAACTAGCTCTGCAGATGACGAAGAAATTGAAGAAATGTATGATGAAATAAAATAAATTATTCAGATAGTGAAGGGAGATAAAAATTTAATAGTCATGGGTGACTTGAATTCGAGTGTAGGAAAAGGGAGAGAAGGAAACGTAGTAGGTGAATATGGATTGGGGCTAAGAAATGAAAGAGTAAGTCGCCTGGTAGAATTTTGCACAGAGCACAACATAATCATAGCTAACACTTTGTTTAAGAATCATGAAAGAAGGTTGTATACATGGAAGAACCCTGGAGATACTAAAAGGTATCAGGTAGATTATATAATGGTAAGACAGAGATTTAGGAAACAGGTTTTAAATTGTAAGACATTTCCAGGGGCAGATGTGGACTCTGACCACAATCTATTGGCTATGAACTGTAGATTAAAACTGAAGAAACTGCAAAGAGGTGGGGATTTAAGGAGATGGGACGTGGACAAACTGAAAGAACCAGAGGTTGTAGAGAGGTACAGGGACAGCATAAGGGAACAATTGACAGGAATGGGGGAAAGAAATAAAGTAGAAGAAGAATGGGTAGCTTTGAGGGATGAAGTAGCGAAGGCAGCAGAGGTTCAAGTAGGTAAAAATACAAGGGCTAGTAGAAATCCTTGGGAAACAGAAGAAATATTAAATTTAATTGATGAAAGGAGAAAATATAAAAATGCAGTAAATGAAGCAGGCAAAAAGGAATACAAACGTCTGAAAAATGAGATCGACAGGAAGTGCAAAATGGCTAAGCAGGGATGGCTAGAGGACAAATGTAAGGATGTAGAGGCTTATCTCACTAGGGGTAAGATAGATACTGCCTACAGGAAAATTAAAGAGACCTTTGGAGATAAGAGAACGACTTGTATGAACATCAAGAGCTCGGAAGGAAACCCAGTTCTAAGCAAAGAAGGGAAAGCAGAAAGGTGGAAGGAGTATATAGAGGGTCTATACAATGGCGATGTACTTGAGGACAATATTATGGAAATGCAAGAGGATGTAGATGAAGATGAAATGGGAGATACGATAATGCGTGAAGAGTTTGACAGAGCACTGAAAGACCTGAGTCGAAACAAGGTCCCTGGAGTAGACAACATTCCAATGGAACTAGTGACGGCCTTGGAGAGCCAGTCCTGACAAAACTCTACCATCTGGTGAGCAAGATGTATGAAACAGGCGAAATACCCTCAGACTTCAAGAAGAATATAATAATTCCAATTCCAAAGAAAGCAGGTGTTGACAGATGTGAAAATTACCGAACTATCAGTTTAATAAGTCACAGCTGCAAAATACTAACACGAATTCTTTACAGACGAATGGAAAAACTAGTAGAAGCCGACCTCGGGGAAGATCAGTTTGGATTCCGTAGAAACACTGGAACAGGTGAAGCAATACTGAGCTTACGGCTAATCTTAGAAGAAAGATTAAGGAAAGGCAAACCTACGTTTCTAGCATTTGTAGACTTAGAGAAAGCTTTTGACAATGTTGAGTGGAATACTCTCTTTCAAATTCTAAAGGTGGCAGGGGTAAAATACAGGGAGCGAAAGGCTATTTACAATTTTTACAGAAACTAGATGGCAGTTATAAGAGTCGAGGGACATGAAAGGGAAGCAGTGGTTGGGAAAGGAGTAAGACAGGGTTGTAGCCTCTCCCCGATGTTGTTCAGTCTGCATATTGAGCAAGCAGTAAAGGAAACAAAAGAAAAATTCGGAGTAGGTATTAAAATCCATGGAGAAGAAATAAAAAATTTGAGGTTCGCCGATGACATTGTAATACTGTCAGAGACAAAGAAGGACAAGAGCAGTTGAATGGAATGGACAGTGTCTTGAAAGGAGGATATAAGATGAACATCAACAAAAGCAAAACGAGGATAATGGAATGTAGTCGAATTAGGTCGGGTGGTGCTGAGGGAATTAGATTAGGAAATGAGACACTTAAAGTAGTAAAGGAGTTTTGCTATTTGGGGAGCAAAATAACTTATGATGGTCGAAGTAGAGAGGATATAAAATGTAGACTGGCAATGGCAAGGAAAGCGTTTCTGAAGAAGAGAAATTTGTTAATATGGAGTATAGATTTAAGTGTCAGGAAGTCATTTCTGAAAGTATTGGTATGGAGTGTAGCGATGTATGAAAGTGAAACATGGACGATAAATAGTTTGGACAAGAAGAGAATAGAAGCTTTCGAAATGTGGTGCTGCAGAAGAATGCTGAAGATTAGATGAGTAGATCACATAACTAATGAGGAAGTATTGAATAGGATTGGGGAGAAGAGAAGTTTGTGGCACAACTTGACCAGAAGAAGGGATCGGTTGGTAGGACATGTTTTGAGGCATCAAGGGATCACAAATTTAGCATTGGAGAGCAGCGTGGAGGGTAAAAATCGTAGAGGGAGACCAAGAGATGAATACACTAAGCAGATTCAGAAGGATGTGGGTTGCTGTAGGTACTGGGAGATGAAGAAGCTTACACAGGATAGAGTAGCATGGCGAGCTGCATCAAACCAGTCTCAGGACTGAAGACCACAACAACAACAACATCACACAGTGAAACAATTTTAATGTTCTACTCCATTACAACTCTTTAAACTGACTTCTTTCAAAGTGTTTGCTTCAGATAAGTACCTTCTTCTTAACTTCTATAGCACTGAAGTACCTATACCACACTATAGCAAGCTGTGTATTTATATTGTTGTTGAGGGGAAAGCCGTCATATTAGTTCTGTTTTCTTGATACTGTAATCTTTGGTTGGATCAAAGAGCGTTTTACCTGTTATGTACTGATAGTTTTTACGGCTTTCAACTTAATCTCCTTGACGATCGCACAGTATTTGCACCTTTGGCAGTTATCACGCGTTAGTTATTAAGTGTCGAGTTATCATCAAGTTTGCACTACTGTAATTGTGCCAAGGCACAGAACATCGAAATGGACTCTGATAGGACAGAATATTACGGACAGTCCACGTTTCATTGGGTCATATTTGACGAAAATGTGTGTTTGATCCATTGATGTACACTCTGTGAGTGCTATGGTTTCGAAATGACCTTTCTTAATTCCTCAGTTTTCTATGATGCCTGCGTATATTCTATGTTCATCTTTTTTGTGCCTTATAGTTTTCTTCTGCGTTGATGATTGTAATAATCGAAAGCAGTAGAGAATGAGCATACAGTTGTAGAGCTGATGGCACGAAGATGCTTTTTCAAAATAATCTGTCAGCTGTAGACAGTCACCTACGAAAATCTCTATAAATTGAAAAAGTTTATCCTTGATAATTCCTTCTGTGTGGCAGACGAGTTTCTGTTTACACGATATGTAAAACGTTATAGGTTGGCATTACTAACTCATATGTGAAATGAAATATAAAGAATAAGGATGTAGCCATATTTATATGTGAATGTGTAATAGAATATGAAGTCACTCGTTCCACATCGTTACGACAGAATACACAAATTTTGCATGAAACATTAGAGCTAATTAACGTAGAGATGGAAGTAGGAACATGCACAGTGATATTGTGCATTAACGATATTATGTGTAGCGCCCAGCAGAAGACACTTTAGTTACATCAGGGAAGAAGTAACCTCCAAGCTAATTCAGCTGCAGGGACAAGGGGTGTGTGTGTTTGGACAGAAATGGGAAAATCCCAGTACGGGATTTTTTTTTTACGCTTAAAAGGACAGACAAGATAAGAAAATGTGCCTGAAACTTGGCTACTTACAGCTCTTTGCTACTCGACACTAATTTTCAGTCAAATATGAAAGCAAATTTGAATACATCAGCGACCCCTGAAAAATGAGACGCGTCTAGGACACAATAATAATTTCCGTTCATATTTCACAGTGAATAAATATTCACGCAATGAACCTCTGAGCTAATAACCTTCAATAGTTTCATGCAGTTTCAATGAACGATATCTCAGGTTATAGCATTCAATATAGCTATCATCTCTGAAAACTACTTATCTGTATCTTTTTTAGTTCTTGATTTATTACGTTTTTATATCTTTTCAGAATGAAAATGTTTGTCAGAACATCGTATCCTCTGCAGTTACAAGCAAATTAATACAGCATGAATACTTCACATTTGTAGTAGTTGCGTAATTATATAATGAACAGTTTACTATTTTGCAGTAACTTTAATTAAATTTTGATTTCAACTGTTATAAAAAAAACTGTACTAATTTAAAAATGGCCAGTCGTATGTGTTTTCGGACTCCATAATTCAAAAGAGAACCTATAAACGCTTCTGTCAGGAAGGAATAAATAATTGTTTAAACATTACTTAAGAAGAGTCTGTTGCCATTTATCGTAAGCATACTTGCTCCAGAATGCTGGCTGAATTATTTTTAATTCTGCTGTGACTTATTTTTAATGTAAATGACCTAAGTGTAACCAGATAGTTACAACATTTATTTAATTAAATACTCATGTAATATATTTGGTTAGTGCACGAAAGTGGTCAAGATGAGTCAGATTATGTCTGTGGCTTGGAAGAACGATGTAATTTTTCTGCGAATAGCCTTCAGTCAATGGAAACGTGGAGATTAGCGGAAGACTGTGGGTGTCAAGTGGGGACTGTGACTTTTCGAGTGAAGAGCTCAAGGGAGCAATTCTGGTCACTTAATGTCGAGTCCTAGAAGTAAACAGACCCGCCTGTGGTAACAAGGGATATTAAGTCGTGGAATTGTACGATTCTGGGCGATGAATGGCCGCTACCATAATTTAACTTCTAAAGGAACTTCATACTTCGAGAGGTCTGAATGTGCTCCACAATACGACTCTAGCTTTTTCTACTTGAATTGCGGAAAGAAGGATCGACAGAGTATAAGTTTTTATTCTTTGTATTGCTAGTGTTAATTTTTAAATCGTCATATTGGATTCTGAACTGTTTCGAGATGTGAATATTCCGTTTGTTGTGATTGTGAAATTGACTTCGTTTCCGCTTATCTTTGATTACTGTTTAGTTTGGGGATTATGTTACCATTCACACAACGCTCTCAGCGCAACTTTACTTCATTTGATAAGTATATTTTCCGTTTGTTTTCGAACTGAATATCGTAGAAGCACTTCCCATTTATGTGTGATGTCCTTTCTTGAATACACTTTATGCGACATAATTGTGTCGTCTACGTCAATTACAGACATCAGAATACTACCTTCGTTAATAAATTATTCATTTAACTTTTGTATACCTGTGTATTTTATTAACTCTCAATTCCAGCCATTGCACAGACTATTTGACTGCATAACCACAGTTACAGTCTATTATTTGCAGCGAATTAGCTGTGGGGCATGAAAGCAAACGACACAGCTCGACCCGATGACAACATCGAGTTTCCCTCATTTTGAACAAAGCCGCGCATAGTGCAACTACCTAAGGGACGTACGATATCAGACAAAGTCGCAACAGGTTAGTTGAGATGGTCAGCTGTTTCTAAGAGCATCTTCACTCACCGAAACACACTGAAGAAAGTTGTGGGAATGACGGCGGCCTTTCATCATGGTTGGATATCTTAGCTGGAAATACAGATAGAGAGCTTTCACAGTGAGTGTAGTGGATTTTATGTGCGTCTGTTCTTCAGACAGTAGTTCTGTCAGTTTCAATTTGTCTTACAAAGATTGTAAGAGTTTTAAAATATTAAAACTGCGAATCAGGCCCCTGGCTCATAGTATGCCATTTCGTTCTAAACAGGATGTAAAGAAATCCTCGTACAAAATTATAGATTGTTCAGAGGAGATAAAACGAAACACATTCTAATGTGTTAAAAACGTCTCAGGCTCACCGTTTTTCTACCAGGTGTCCTTAAATGCCTTTGACGCTAGGGATCTACGAAGACGGTGTTCAAACTTTCGTATGATGAATGCTCTTTTACTGATATCGCTAAAAAGTCAACCGTCTACATAAAGCACAGCTAGCATGTACTTGATTTAGCCTTGTCTCAGTCCATGCTGTTTTCAGTGTTCGAATAGTTCCAGACGTTGCTGGTTATCTTCCTAAATTATTATTCATATCTGCATCGCACTCATATGACGTATCACAGAAGAAACAACTAAAATGTTGAATTTGGTCTAAAATTCTGCCACATAAAATAATCATTGCTTGTGTTTGCTCTACAATGCCATGAATACTAATTTTGGGGTTGAAATTATAAAGCTACAGGTATGCTTTATGAATCTTATGTAGCAAACAAAATAGATCTTTTTAGATCATTTTTAGTCTTTTGCATAATCACTAGGTCATCAGCATATCCTAGCGCATTTACAATAGTGGTTCTTGGATCTTCCATCTGTGTGGGATAAAGTCCACACAAACCTTAAAAAGCGTCGGTGATAATACAAATACCTATCTTCTGTAGACCCTTCGTGATTACATAAATCAATCGTAAAGCAGGTGCAACTACATAAAATGTTTATACACATTATTGTAAGTTTAGCCGTTACACCCTACCTGTGTACCTTATTGAAGGCCTTCCTTAGATCTGCAAACGACATATAGGTAGACAAATTCCACTCCCTACTTTCCTCTGTTTGTTCTTTCATAGGACATACGTTTCCAATACATCTCTCCCTTTTCTAAAAATATTCTTACCCACATGCAAGAGTGACTCAGCTATTGGCTTTCGTTGGTTATTTGATATACCAAAATATAGTTTATATGTCAACTATAATATACTAATACCTGTGTAGTTTGTGCCTTTATTTTTTTCCTTCTCTCCTAAATATAGAGAAGATTGCAGCACTGAATTGATACCAGTGGTCATCACTTCGGGCACCTTCTCTAAATGGACGTTCAGGCCACCCTTGTAACCTTTGTTGATCTTCAAAGGCCTTACTGTTACACATCATTGGCTTCGTCTCGATAGGCGCTGTCAGAATGTAAGTACGAAACTATAACATCCCATTTAAAAAAGTTAAGTTGACCTTCATATCTCTGAAGCGACCCACATAGCAACAAAAAACCAACATCATATTGTGGCCCCCGTTCTCCCATGCAACATTTGTCCCACAAACTATTCAGCTCCATCATACTTTCGGAGTTATTCTTGGTGGCAATAGTTAGTGACTCACACTGTATAACCTCTGGTCCTGGCGATTTTTTACGCTTTTGTTTTTTATTACTGCCTCTGACTCTGCTAAAGTAAGTAAGTTTTTTTTTTTTTACTAAGAATACGGTCCTGCCTTCGGTATTAATAGAAATGTCTGCCTTAGCATTAAACCAAACACTTTCATAATATTCAATTCATTCTTCATGTAATAGCATGTGTATTGTGTGCGTTGTCCCTTTCTTGTTTACTTAAACTCTTTAATAATTTATCGATAACGTCTTGTGTCTCATAAACATCGTGTTCTACGAATTTTTCCCAGTTGTCTCAAGGTGCTCTTCTGGTTAGAAGAGCTAAATAAATTTGTCCAGCTTCCTAACTTTACGTACGTTTAAAATGCTATATGCTTATCCATGAGGGCCTTCTATTTCCCAGAGATTTGTTTGTCTACTCTTTCATCCACTGGTCTTTCGATGTACGCCTATATTCCTTGCTCTTCTTCATTAATACTCTTCTTTGTGTCATTTTTGACAATTATATGTTTAATTTTTGCTGATAGTGATATGCTATCAATTTTTATTCAAATGTAATTCTATAATTTTTTTTCTTTTTTGCTCTTGTATTAATAAATGATAATAATATCGGTCAAATTGTAATCTGCCAGGAAGTTTCATATCAGTTCACACTCTATTGGAAAGTGGAAATTTATATCAGGAAACGTCCGCCAGGCTGTGGCTAAGCCATGTTTCTACAATATCTTTTATTCCAATGGTGCTTCGCTTGTGAGATTGACAGGAGAATTCTATGAAGCTTGGAGTGTAGGAAATGCGGTGCAGGTGGAAGTAAAGCTGTGAGGACGGATTGTGCTTGGGTAGCTCAGTCGGTACAGTACTTGCAAGTGGAAGTCAAAGGTTCCGAGTTCGTGCCTCGCTCTGGCACATAGTTTTTATCAGCCAGGAAGTTTCAATGATAATGAAATTGCTTATCCAGTGACGTGGACACTGCTAGCGGTAAGAATCAGTTGTATAGCACATCAGATTCCGGTGTCAACGTGTTGCATGCAAAGGAGTGAAAACACATGTGAAGGTTTGCCCAAGGTAAGTCCAGCTTGAAAAGCTTCAAAGCCACCTTACAGGGAAACGGTGCTCCTACGATATTTGCGTCACGTAACAAAAGTATTTTCTTTTACCTCCTCCAATACCCTTAAAGTACTGTATACACAGTATTTTTCACATCCTCTATATTTCGTGGCATAAAGACTCGCAATTGTTTATGATTGACCGTAAAATGTCTAGTTCCTTATTCCCCATTTAAACTCTGCTTCAGAAACCTGCGAGTCATTGTCTGAAAGAATGACTTTTATCTCATTTTGGGTGAAAGGAATTATTACATATTACTACATAGTTTGTGATGCACTAGCGATAGATGCTGAATGATCAACTTTGGATGTTATTTGTAACAGAAATACTGAAGTTAAGTTCAAATACTACCAGTGTTTCCTGAACAGTCCAACTGACTAAAATACTCCTGTTGTGTGAGCTTCATGGCATTGTCAGCATATACAAGGTGTTTCAGCTGCCTCTACTGCTAGGTATTATGCAACCCGCAAGACCTTCTATTACCCTGTGTAAAATGTACTGTACATATTCTCTCACTTGCTGCATGGAAATTGTTATTCATACAATAACAGAAAAATTGAACAACATATTTTTGCAGGAAATTTACTGCAGCTAAATTTTGTACTGGAATACATTTTCGCTATAGGCTATACTTTTCCGATTACTCGAGAGAAACCTACAAAAGTGACCTTCAAGCACGTTTTTCTGAATAAATTGAAAAGTATAGCTTCCACCGAAAGTGTATCACAGTACAAAATTAAGCTACATTAAATTTCCTACAAAAAAGTCCTGTTCGTGTTCTCTTAAGGGGGGTAGGACGTAAAACGGGCTGACTTGGAGCAGGAGAGGCACCACAGGACATTTTAATTTCCACTGTCTATACTTCTCCAAATAAATTCATAAAACTTTGTCGGCATGACCAGGAAGGATTCAGAATTCGCTCTTATAGCAGTGGAAGTTCAAAACCAAAGCAAAATAAATTTTTTTACACGTGAAATTTCATCATTTTTTCACTTACTACTGGCTGCATTTGTTGCTGTAGCTACACTCTTCTTCGTAAGTAAGAGAGATTCTTCGATGAATTTTGCACAGCATGCAAACAATACTTACAGGTGTATGAAACTCTAGAATTTTTCAGATCTATTAAAAACTGTGGTAAAAATTGGGATAATTAACTATAAAATTTGAGTTTTTTCTAAACGTGAAGTGTAAAATGTAACACCTCATTCATTTTTTCATAAGTTAAATAAATTCTAGAGCTTGAGACACCTGTAAGTATTGTTTGTATGCTGTGCAAAATTCATCGAAGAACCTCTCGTACTTATGAAGAAAAGTGTACCTACAGCAACAAATGCAGCCAATACTAAGTGAAAAAATGATGAAATTTTACATGTAAAAAAAATTATTTTGTTGTGTTTCTGAACTTCCACTGCTATGAGAGTCAATCCTGAATCCTTCCTAGTCATAATGACAAAGTCTTATGAATTTATTTATAAAAGTGTAGACAGAGGAAATTAAAATGTCCTGTGGTGCCTCTCCTGCTCCAAGTCTGCCCGTTTGACGTCCTACCCCCCTTAAGGGCTAATAGTTTGCATGAGGCGAGCTAGAAAATATGAAATTTTCGCATACAGTTTTTGAAGGTGTTGAGGGTTGCGTAAAACTCAGTGGTAGGGGCTACTAAATTACCCTGTATTTTACTTATGATGTGATAGATGTATCTGTTACTTGTGACGAGTCAATATGCAATACTATTCACAATTGTACTGTGTATAGCTGATGCCTTATTTTTAGACACTTTTTGTCTGTCGTTTATAGTCAGTTCCGAACACTTCAGAATGACTCAAAGGTCAAACATAGCCGTGTATTTTTTTTTTCTTTTTGTGTAACTGGAGGTGCCGCTTAGTGAAAATCGTGTTGGTCTGTTAGCAAGGTCTTCACCACTGCATTGAAATATTTTCTCGTTACCCCGTCGTTCCCCTTGTGTCAGCGCGCGGCACCTAGATGGCCCAGTGTATGAATTTACTGCTGCCAGCGGCGGCCGTTAGCGCGCCATATTACGGCCGGGTGGACCTGCCGTGTCGGGCGGGGCGCTGCGTCCTGCCTGGGGCTCCCCTGCAAAGCTGACCACTGTGTGGTACCAGCGGCCGCTAACCAGCCGGCTATTAACCGCAAACAGCGCCGTTCACCGTATTAGCAAATTACTCTCTACGGGCGCCCTAACTGATGCAGCTGCGTTCCCTCGCTGCCACACAAAACCGCAGACCCTCCCACCTACTGCTCAACTGCCGCAGCAAGCGTGGCACAAATCCGCAACTTAGACACTACGTAATTAAACTTAAAGTCCTTATTTATTTGATTAATCGCCTACACGACAGACAAATGGAAAAAAGAACAGCGATCGAGGGCAAAATCCGCCGTTTTATTGTTGTAGACCCTAGATTCCAACTATTACATAGTCATCTTCAGTGCTAAAAATTACGAAGCTGGAGAATGGGGAAAAATATGGAATAGTTAACAAAGTGTCGTAAGCGCAAATGTAAGCATCAAACAGTCACATATCACATAATAAGAGATGACTTTAGTCCGAAGTGTCAGGTAGTATGCATTACTGTTTGACGTAGAACATACAGGAGTCTGACATGAACTGAAACCGTAACATACCTGATGGAACGCCGGCCGTTGTGGCCGAGCAGTTCGAGGCGATTCATTCTGGAACCGTGCTGCTGCTACGGTTACAGGTTCGAATCCTGCCTCGGGCATGGATATGTGTGATGTCCTTAGGTTAGTTAGGTTTAAGTTCTAGGGGACTGATGATCTCAGATGTTAAGACCCATAGTGCTCAGAGCCATTTGAACCAATTGATAATGCATCCATTCAAACAGCCAGGACAGTTCAGTCGTAGCATTAGGGGCACGCAACGAACCCAACGTCGTCCCTGGCCAATGCAGTCCCCAGGCTTGAACATTATCAAAACCTTGTGAGCGGTATTGGAGCGCAGAGTCCGGAGCAGATTTCCGCTTCCCTCGCACTACTGGATTTAGAAGAAGTTCTGATCGAAGAGTGGCATAACATTCCAGTGGAGACTATACAATCGTTATATGCCAGTATTCCAAGAAGAATCGCAGCTGTGTTATGGGAAAATGGGGGTGCAACACCTTATTAATAAACCGTTCCCAAGTAAGTGCAAGTTTTCACATTATTTTCTCTATCCCCAGTACTTGGAGCCACAAGACTACCACGCTCATAACAATAAAATACGGGATAGTGTGTAATGTGTTTTCTCATTACTAACTCATGGAAGAAGATCCATTTACAATTCCATATAACAGCGAAAAGTACAATATTAAAAATAATGTATCAAAATAATGAAAATATAAAGGAATGAAAATACCACAATAAAATATGGTGTGCCCTATATGGGCATAAATTAATGTCATATAGACCGTAAAAGTACATTACCGCCGTCTCTCTTTCAGTATAGGTATGTGGAACAGGGAAGGACTGCACTATCAAAAGTTATGAAGGTAGCCAGTGACGAGTAAATAAACGAACAAATAAGTAAAATAAAGCAATCTAACAGCGCTGTGGGATATAAAACATGTTCATTCAAGCTGGTATTAAACGAGGCCATAGTTATATTCAAAAGTGCGCCGTCCTGGGCTTACGTAAGTCACGAAGCCAGCTGAGGAATAAGATACCCACGTTTAGTGTACTTTCTTGAAATTACTTCCTCGTAAGCAAATAAAAATATGAAAATAGTATAGTAAGTTACAGAAAGCTTCCGTAAAAGGTATAATGTACGGCGGCTTGAAAAGCCAAACAATTAACGAACACGACATTACCACCAACATGCGCCGCCATATTGTGTCCTACGTTTGGCGCCTAGAAACTCTCTTATGTCCAACATACGCATACAAAAGTTCTTGCACCCGATTTGTCTGTTCTTGACGAATCCAATATCATTCTGCTGCCAGTGTAAATTCCTATAACTTTGTCAATATTAGTTAATTTGTTCATCGACACTTGCACATTTAGAATGTCAGATAGTCCTACTTGCTTACTTCAGAATTCATTACCCAATTTGACTTGTAACTGATGAGCAAGCTACTTGTTGAGAAACATTTCTATCTCTGAAACCTCTCCGCCGTCTGATTTTCTTCAATCTGTGTAGAACTCAACAGTGTACTACTTATTTTCTTCCTTCCCAGATTTTACAAGCACGGTTCAAATGGTTCAAATGGCTCTGAGCACCATGGAACTCAACTGCTGAGGTTATTAGTCTCCTAGAACTAGTTAAACCTAACTAACCTAAGGACATCCATGCCCGAGGCAGGATTCGAACCTGCGACCGTAGCGATCTTGCGGTTCCAGACTGCAGCACCTTTAACCGCACGGCCACTTCGGCCGGCCAAGCACAGTTCAATAAATTGTTAAATCTTGATATAAACTGCCCGCCTAAACTCAAATTTTCGACGAACTTGTCACTGTCGTACAAGTACATCGTTGCAACCCCTCCCCCCCCTCCCTCCGCTATTGATGGACGTTTGCACCGATTCTGTTAGGAAGGGTGTCATAAAGCTGTTGTAGTGTCTCCTTCAGGCAGTAATTGTCAGATCTGACGAAAGTGTGGGCCGCGTCAGTCCAATAATTTGGAAAGCCGTTATTGAGGAAATCTCGGACTGTAATTTAGTGCGGTGGTGCACCATATTATAAAAAAGTGGTCCGTGAGATCTTAGTAACCTTCGTCAGCCAGCAGAAGCAGAAAATTTTCCATCTTAGCGAAATACAGTTCCGTTGACTGTTTCCTCTTGAAAAAAGGAAGGGCCGTAAATTTTTCTCTTGGTAAATGTACAAAATTTTTGGGATTCGACGACCAAACTCCAGGATGTTCCAAGGACTTCCAATTAAACCTCCCCTCTCCCCCCGTCCTGACCACGCCACCCCTCCCCCACCCCCTCAATCATCCAATCACACGTCTCCCAGAGTGACAATTGTCTTTACTAATGTAACGTAACTTCCTTGCGGATAGAACTCAACATGTCGCTCTCAACGGAGCAAAATCGGCAGATGTGAAAGTAATTTCCGAAATATTCCAAGGAACTGATGAATGGCGCAGGCTGTGACAATTACCATCACGGAGAGAATTACTAACGAAAATTTCGCGAGCGAATTTTCCAGGAAGAATTGGATAACATATTACATCATCGAGAAATTACAGTCAATACGTAGCCTTACCGACAATCTTTCTTCCCTCCTCGCTGTTTGCTCGTGGAACAGGCTATGGGGATCAGTTAGTGGTACCAGAATTACGCTCCCCCATACACTTGCGAAGTATGACCTAGATTCTGATATCACACGTAAGTAAAAATCCGAGTCTTTACTAAAGATAATGTTTACAACGAAATTTTCGTTTTCATACAAACAATGTGACATTTCCCCGTTAGAGGTCCTAACCAAATCAATGTCTTTTTATTTCTTGTACAATTTCTAATTTGTAAGCTTTGAAATGCAAACGTCTTAACACACATCAGTCGCAGGTGGGACGCCCAGATCTCAAGAAGCACCCAAGTTAGAGTTTGTTGGCTAACACAGACTCGCCTCACTTGCTCTGCAAACGTCGTCAGACACAGTCGGTCCTCTCAGGATTTTTTTGGCTTACCGAGCACCCAGTTTCAACAAAACAGTTGTGCGACTCATGCGCACTCGTAAGATCTTTACCGTAATCAGTACGAAAATTATGTTGTCCAGTTGTCGTAAACTTTAGTTTGCGAAATCAAATGGCACAGCGAGCAGTTTCGCGACCACAGAAAGCAGCCATGGCTGTTACAACAGCGCTTGCGTTGCTGCGTTTCGGTACTAGCGCTCTGCGTGATTCAAAACTTGATCTACTACTTTCCTGCAAAATAACGCCAACGTTAGGTGAGTAAGTAGTATGTGTAAATCTGAGGCAGGATTAGCAGCAGCATACGCTGAGGGATGATCTGAAGTTTGTGAGGCTGTATGCGTTGTACAGGATGGCAGCCAGACAAGGAATATTGTAGGGAATAAGTTTAAAAAAAATTATTTCATAGGCCCAGTGGAATCTTTACACGTTTTCTCCCAGAATAATTCACGCCGTGTCTACGTGACACAAGTCGCTTGTTTTTCAAAACCGAGGCAGTTCTGTCCAGCTAAAGCTGCTGGCAAGAGACGCCCTGAGCCTTCTGCTGAAACTACTCGAGAATTCACTGGTTTTAGCTAATAGCGTGCGCGGGATACCGATCACGTGTGTGGAGGGTGGAGCCTTCTGCGGTGCCGAACACACTTGCCTCTCTCTCTCTTGTAGTCCAGACCTCGAGCAGAACAGATGTCTCTTTGGAAGACAGAGCCTCCGGCTCTGCCTTTCGCGACCAGCCACTACCGTAAGTTAACATGAACCACTTCCCCTGTCGTTGCCCATTTTAATTAATTATTCGACCTCCTAGTCTGGCCTAAACCTACTAACTTTCGATCCTAGGCACGTCCTTTGTACTCCGTATATTGAAATATATCCTGTTCATTGTACTTAATTTTCTGTTTTGTCATTTAACGGCAGCCCTGGATGCCCACTATCAAATGCTGACCGCTCGACCTCCTGTTCATTGCCGCCACGAGGCATATTTAACAGCTTTTTCCCCCTTCCCTGCCAAGCTATACATTAACATCGGATGCAGAAGTCCCTCGTTAACTTCCCATAACTTTACAGCGCTTCATACAGGAAGAGAAGCTTCGGAAATGCAAATAACATGTAAATATTAAATTTCTTCAGCATGTTCGTTGGGCTCAGAGCAGTTCGAAGTTACTGATACATTGTACAATGACCGATGAAATTAAATGCTGGTGCGACATTAATAGCCGTCAGTCCCCATCTGGAGGTGCAAGTCTTTCTATTTGACGCACTTTGGCGTATTTGGGATGAAGATGAGAATGAAATGATTAGGAGTTCACAAAACCGTAGTTTCCGGGCGGAAAAATCTTCGACCAAGTTGTGAAGCGAGGCCGACACCGGTGATGTAAAGGCAGCGATGCTAAACGCTACACTGCGAGCGACTGAGGATACGGACGGAAAATTGGTGGTGTAAAAGATGTCAGAGACTTCAGACTAAAACTGTAACTCAGCATCTTCTTTACATCTATTCTTGCATTCATAGTCGTACAGTGCTTGATCTCTTCTTTCTTCATTTGCTTGATGTGCCACGTCTCCAACAACAAACACATAGAGGCAGCGTCTAAGTAGCATACGTGCTGTGATAACTTATAATGTCAGTCGGTAACTTGCCTTGATTCATAGCAAACAGTAATGGTACCTTTTGTGGACTGGCAAGAGCGCGAATCCACTATGACAGGAAGCCCAAAGGCACGCGTTTAAGCTCACGCAGGCTGGCGTGAGGTCTGGAAAATGACAAGGAATTGAGACTAGCAAAAAAGGTACGTAGCTTCTGGAATACTTAACTTTAATCCATAATTGATAAACGTCGGTCTGACGGTACATGCATCACAAGATAAATAGCAAATGATAATGGCGCCTTGCTAGGTCGTAGCAAATGACGTAGCTGAAGGCTATGCTAACTATCGTCTCGGCAAATGAGAGCGTAATTTGTCAGTGGACCATAGCTAGCAAAGTCGGCTGTACAACTGGGGCGAGTGCTAGGAAGTCTCTCTAGACCTGCCGTGTGGCGGCGCTCGGTCTGCAATTACTGATAGTGGCGACACGCGGGTCCGACGTATACTACCGGACCGCGGCCGATTTAAAGGCTACCACCTAGCAAGTGTGGTGTCTGGCGGTGACACCACAGTACCTTCCACTTTTTTACCCAAATATCTGAATGTCGAAACACATCTACTGCCTTTACTGTCTCATTTTTTAATGTAATTGCCTCAGTGTCACCTAATATAATGTGATTGCATTGCATTACCCCTGTTTTACTTTTGTTGACGCTCAACTTTTGTATTCAACCTATAACTACTTTTCACCATGTACACTATACACTTTGATCTTCTACATCTTTTATCATCTCTTCCATAATTTCAATGTCATCAATATTATATCTTTTCCCTCCACTATAATTCCCTATCCAAATTCCTCATTCGTGTCCTATACTACTTGCTCGATATGCAGACTGATCAACATAAGGCACTGTCTGTAACTTTTCTCACATCCCTATATTCTACTGCTTCCCTTTCGTGTCCCTCGACTCTTCGTCACTGTACATACACAATATCCCTCACCGACGCCAACCTCAATATACAAGACTGGACGCACATTTCACGTCATCTCTTATGGTACAGTGACATATCACCAAAGTTAAGTTATAACCTTTGCTTTTTTGGTTTGCCACAATATTTTACAGTTTACACAATAAATGCTAATCAAAAGTGATGATGTTTGTAAGATCATTGAATTTTCTTAGGTAATATTTACAACTACATCACGTTATTCTTTTATTACGGAATATCTGTTAACGCTATTATATGTTCTGTTTTGTCTGTATTTCGTACCCTCGACGATGTTTTGCCGAACTTTGCAAAAATCCCTTGCCTAATTGGTTAACTGGAAAACGCAAATTATCTTAAATGAATCTTCGATATAATCTAGAATGTATCCATATAATAATAATAATAACAATGATAATAATAAAATAACTATAGATTCCACACGAAAGGATATATGTGCTTCCTTTCGTACCTTTGAAAATTCATAACTACTTTAACAAAATTTGAGTAAGCTGAAGTTACTATCTTATTCTGAATATAATACTGTGGCAACTATATGAACCTTAAGCAACGGATCAAATATTCAAAAGCCGGCCGAAGTGGCCGTGCGGTTAAAGACGCTGCAGTCTGGAACCGCAAGACCGTTACGGTCGCAGGTTCGAATCCTGCCTCGGGCATGGATGTTTGTGATGTCCTTAGGTTAGTTAGGTTTAACTAGTTCTAAGTTCTAGGGGACTAATGACCTATTGCATCATAAATGCCAAAGTGCAGTGTTTTTATGCTTACAAACACCCTTTTAGGAATCACTTTCCAAATCAAATTGTTTACACTCTCATTAGGATTCTGCGTCTTTCAGTGTAGACATTTGTGTAACAATTCTGGCTGTGCTAAGTCATGAAAAATTGGTTTTATTGTATTTATCACAGCTGCTGGCAAACCATGTTTGTGATCATAGTCCTTTTTAGCATTATATTTGCACCAGGAATCTTTTGGGTACAGGCTGTGTTGAGGGTATTCATTGGAAGAGGCAGTATGAAGGAACAATGCCCACACTGCTTTTCGCATGTCACTAACATTACTAGTATTTTGCCTTATAGCATACCCATAGTATCTCTGAAGACGTTCAATCACCTCATCAGTAAGCCTGCCTCTCCCTCCTATTGTCTTTCCATCACTGAGCTTACTTGAACCCAAAGTTTGTTTGAGCCTTCGAAGCCATGCACGAATACGCTTTTGCACATGCCCAATGCATTCCAACTTTTCAACTACAAATTCATTTCCATATGGTTTCAGTTCCTCTACAGTCTTGAAACATTTGGAGTCACCATCCCCAAGGTAGTATTTGTACCTAACGTTGTATCTGGGAACTGAACGTTCAAAAATTTGTTTCACTCCATCCAGTTCCATTGCTCCACTTGATCCACTAAAATTTGCCTCACAGGTTCCACTGTGCTCTCCTTTGATTTTATTTTGGCACCTACAATGTTTTGATAACATTGCAACATCTATCACTTTTGCACTATCACCACAAGTAGCAGTTACAACCCCATTCAGGGATTTATGACCCCTCTTTTGCCAGGAACCACCTAATGCCACTACCAAATCCCTAGAACCACCGTTCACTTCTACAGATTACTCCACTGCTTCCATCATGGTTTTCAAAGCCACATCTTCAACAGAGGACCCTAACAGTTCACAGTAGTACCCAAATTTGCATGGAGGCGATGGCAAGTTCATAATACCACAAAACAGTTTACCAGCAGCAGACCCTTTTCCAGTGGATCGAAGACCATACACAAGTCGAACATCCACGTCAAACACTCTAGATCGTCCATTTTCACCAAAGAGACTGGCATGTGAATTGTAGAAAGTCACTTGATACTTGCAACATGCACAGATTATCTTCATCTCACAAGCTAAACCAAAGTACTTTGTTATCTCTAGTCCCACTCCTACACTTGAACACATTTTGCACAGAACACTTTCTTTCAGCACAGAGGATAATAATCCAATATACAGTACTTCGTTAATATCACCACTATCACTAACATATTCACGAAATCTCTCACTACCACCAGTCAGCTTCTTGCTAGAAGATGTCACGGGGCTATGGCCGGCCATGTGTTGCTTAGCAGAAGAACGCACTGTTTCAGTAATTGTAGTATCGCAACTTGGTATTAGTGTTAATTTTCTTTTCCCTACGTTCTTCCTCTTCTTATATACACGGTTACTAAAACGTGGCATCGTAACCAGAACAACGCTTTACACAAGAAGTATAATACTACCAACAGCAGGCGCAACACTGAACTAATTCGAAACGGTAAACGGCAAAGAGACGATGTTCCGCGCTCTTAGCGCTTTATTTGTCACAGAAAACAATGTAGCCAACCCTTGCACACTCGCTGTATGCGTAACATAAGGCGCTGTATGCGTAACAGGCCGAGAAAATCCCAAGCAGTTCGCCAGGAAGTCACGAGAGGGTGTTAGATGCATTCAGCGGCCGCCCATTTCCTCTGCAGGCGTGGGGGAAAATGGTAATAACTCCTATTCTAGGGCGAGTGGAACAATAATTCAAAGTTTACATTAAAGAGGAATGTTCCAATTAATTTTCGGTAGCAAAAAAAAAATCGTAATTTTTTGGATTTGACCACCTCCGGCTCCCCTTAATCCATCCCATCCTCTGATTTCCCAGTCCCGCCTGGATATCTGATCCCCCAAAATTCTATATGTTTCTCCAAATCCTCGAGCGCCTTGCACTCTGCCTCGCCTTCTGTGTACACCTCCCATCCCCTACGTGGATCCTCTACGACCTGATACCTTTCCCCCAATCTGCTCCTTTTCCTCGAACATACCCGAATTCTCTACACCTCCCGCCGCCTTGACCCCCCTCATCCTCTGGTTGCTCCTCTCCTCTCCAACCCTCCCCCCCTTCCTCTGCCGCACCTTGTTGATATTGCGCGTGCCGCTATCCTGTGATCTTGATCAGAGCGCGCACTGTAATCGATTGTAGTTCGCTGTCCTGGTGCTGGTGGCGCTCTGGTGGCGATTTGCTATGACATCCCTCGCGTGTGTTTGCGATGGCCGTTGGAAAGCAAGAGGGTAGTTGGTATTCCGGGTATTGCACGGAACGTGAAGTTCGCTCTGCCTGACCTGCTGGTGACTAGCGCTAAGGTTGTTGTGCCTCGCAATATGAGCAGAGTGATCTGGAGCTGGCCATGCGGTGGGATTAATTGGAGTCGGCATACTGATGTTGAGGTCCGGTGGGGTCCTGTGATACTCTGGCCCGGAGACAACCAGTTGCAGAATTTTGGAGTTGTCTGCCAGGTTAGGGCGTGGGCTCCGTAGGTTCTTCAGATTTTCCCCTGGAAGCTCCAGCAGCAGTTTCTGAACTTTTCTGATGTGGGACGGTGTTGTTGGAACTTTCTGCTGTGTGTGTGTGTGACTCGTTACGATATTTGTTGGTACTAATTTATTTGCTCAACTGGAGTCCTGCCTGGAGTTGCGTTCATGTATGGTGTATTTGACAGTCGATGTGTTGGGTAAAGTCTGCCTAAGAAGGGCGGTTTTGTACAGTATATACATAGTGAATTACTGCTGCTTGGTATGTGTGGTCTTCTGGGACCTGAACAACACGATCTCGTCAATTTGGTTATGTAACAGCATTTAGTGGTATGTTATGTGTTTTTTTACTGTGTTATTATTAACTTGGTGTAATAGTTGCGTTTGGTGTCGTTAAGGCACTTCTAAGACTGTGGTTTGACTACTCATGTGCGCTTGGCTTTTATTGTTTCGTTTTAAGAAATGCGAATTGTTGAGATTTGCGTGTGTTGGCTTCCGGCACATATTAAGAGCGCCCGAGTTAACGTCGCCATGGTTATCATGTGCTGTCGTGATGTTATACTGTATTTTTGAATTTTATCTTGTGTTGATATTATCTGTCATGTCTTATAGAACATAACCAAGGTGCTTAAGTGATGGGAAATTGTGGAAGGCATGTCGGGAGCTCTCAGCGGCTTATTTCGGGGACCGTTTCTAGTGGGAAGGCTCCGAAGTGTTGAGAGCTCGCTCGTCTGTGATTGCGTTGGGAGTTGCCCTCGCCCTTTGGTTGTATCAAATTATTATTTTGTTATTGTGGTGTCACCGCCAGACATCACACTTGCTAGGTGGTAGCTTTAAATCGGCCGCGGTCCATTAGTACATGTCGGACCCGCGTGTCGCCACTGTGTGATCGCAGACCGAGCGCCACCACAAGGCAGGTCTCGAGATACGGACTAGCACTCGCCCCAGTTGTACGGACGACTTTGCTAGCGACTACATGGACGAAGCATTGCTCATTAGCCGAGCCAATAGTTAGAATAGCCTTCAGCTAAGTCAATGGCTACGACCTAGCAAGGCGCCATTAGTAACATTGCATGTATCTATGGAGTCTCACTTATATCGTCAATAGCGATGTACCAAGGATGGATTAAAGTTAAGTATTACAGAAGCTACCTACTTTTCTTTATAGCATTCATTACGTATCCTGTTACAGACCTCTCTCTTGCCTGCGTAAACTAAACGCGTGCCTTTCGGCTTCCTCTCATTGTGTCTAGGCTGTCTTGTCTAGACACAACAGTTATTATATTTATTGGTTGTGTGTTGCGCTTCTTTCATTTTATGGTACCAAGCGCCATTATGTTTCTCAAAGTTTTTTATATAAATCATTTTAAATTGTAATGCCAACTTAACATATTATTGGATTTTGTCTTTTGGGTAAACTCTAAAACCACTATTGTAAAAAGTTCTTGATTTTATGGTGGCAAGCCACCGTTATTGTTTTTAAAGCTCACTCTCTAACCATTTGTTAAGTTTTGTAAGTTATATGAATTTGTTGTTATTTAAAAGAGATTAGTATTGGCAATTTAATAAATTGTGTACAGAGACTGCTGTCTGGATATTACTGGGTGGAACTCCTTGGATAGTTGTCCTATAAGAATACACACTTCACTTGTGTCCCCCCCCCCCCCAACTCTTCACCTCTACACCCTTCATATCCTTTCCCAAGGTGGCTTCCGTCGACTCACCCTTCAGGATGATGCCCTCTCTCCCACCATTTATCCCTCTTATCAACTCTGATCCTCACCACCCCCTTCTTTCCTGTTTCCTTTCCCCAGGATCCCTCATTCCCCCCTTCCATCCTGTTTTCCACAGTGACCCTCTCTCTGCCTCCATTCTCTCCCCTGAGTCCTTTCTGCTCTCCCCTTCACTGCCTTTCCCACCCCTTCTTGTGTCCACCCAGCCCCCCCCCCTTTTGTATGTCCCGTCCCTCCATCGGCTCCTCCTTTTTCTTTTCCTCTCCTTCCCCCTTCCCCACCCCCTCGACCCCCCCATCTGCTGTCGTGTCACCTGTATAGTGCTGTTATAAGTGAATGTTCAGTGTTGTGGGTCCCCTGTCAGTGTTGCGAACAGCTGCCTTACTGTCGCCGTGTTTTTTAATTTTACCTGTCTACTTCTTGAGTGTCTTCATCCGCATCGTCACCACAGTGTTTTTATATTTTAAATTCCGCAACTTTCCGCAATTTTAAACTTTTTTTTTACAATGTCACCGTTTTATTGCCTATTTCTCTTGTTTGTTTCTATTCTCATTATGTTTTTTAACTTTAATGTAGATTGTAGAGCAGCATATTACGCTGCTGCCAGCCCGCCTCCCCCCCCCCCCCTCCCATATCTGGTGGGGGCTGGGGCGTGGGAATTGAAATCCAATACACAAAAAGAAAGAAAAACAGTGAAGGCAGTCAGTTGCTCCTGACGATGATGATGGAGGCTATCGTCGAAAGCTCGAGTATTTATTCCGAATTGACGTGACAAGATAACCGAGAATGTTTTACATATTCATTTTGAAAGTCGTAATTACAAAAGTGAAAACGAAACCTATATACGTTTTTTACACTTCCAGGGCTGGGTAAAACCACTCATTATGGTCCTGCTGACAGAATTTTAATACTTGAGCCAAACTAAAATTTAGTTTTAACCATAAAATTAAACATGGCAAACAGTAGGTCCTAGTTCACCCATTCCCTCGCTAACATAAATGATCCGTAGTGCGGTGATTACAGTATGACTTTAACTCCATTTCAAAAATCAAAACAAAACTAACCTAATACAGATAGTCTGATCATAATGTGATCTAAATAATACAAATAGTCCGATCATAATGAAATCTAAAATAGGCGACGCTCTGTATCGCAGTGATGGTGCCACTAAAATAATTGTTATTATGTGCTGCACTGAACAAATTCCATTCCAAAATGACCGCCATGTTGTTCCTCCTGTTGACAGACAGCGGATGGTGGAACCGGCGCGGCTACTCTTCTTCTCACCGGAATATTTCTGCGCTACCGCGACTATTTACTTTTAATCTCCGCCTATTTGACTTAAAAAACGGCAGAGGTCGGTCTAAGCGCTCATCTGGCAGTTCGTTGACAAAAACTGCGTGGTTGGGGCAGAGCGGCACACATGAAAGTTCAAAGCGGAAAACGTTTAAATGAGGCAAACCTGGACGTCTTCCGTGCACACACTCCGCCACGTCTACTTCCAGCAAACTTGCACTGGTGGCGAAAAAGAGAGAGTCAGGTATATATCTGTCTGCTCTGCGGACACCTCTTCTGTCATTGAGAGGAAACAGTTTAGTCCGTACCGCTAAATATTTTCCACTTAATGCACGAATGCTAATGTGGTGGCTTTTACGTTTATAATTGCAGAACACGATATCTTTCTCGTGATTAGACTAATAAACACAATAATTGCTTGTGTTTCATCTGTCAATGCGGCTACCAACGAACGGGATTGTTGATAGAGCGCGGAATCACTGTAACAAATATCTTCGAGAATATGCATGACATGTTGGAGCGCAGAATCGATGTTTTAGGAGGGTACGCTGTACTGGGGATTGGTACCTGGCTCCTATTTGAGCTTGGAATATGAGATAAGATGTTTCTGGTTTATCCCGGACCAACGGTCATTTATATAGCCATTCTAACATCTGGCTTACTGTAATTGTGTAGTATATTAAGCAAGGTTTGAACAATGAACCGGAGCTGGTGCGAAGAAATTGTACGAATCGGTTAATTCCTTTTCCAAAAGATTTTAATCGCCTTAAATTGATGCTCAGCTAATAGAATTGCAACGTTCGGTTTTTACGTGCAGAAACAGTCACCCTGGTTCGAATATTACGAACAAAAACACGTTTTGTGGAATATTTTTGACGCACTCTCGTTCTATACTCTAAAATAATAGGAATCGGTTCAAACTCTGCACGAAGGTAGATAAACGGATAAAGTCAAAACGAAATTTTCTCTATCAATAACCATTATCCGTTGCCAAGATACGAGCCAAGTGTAGCACCTAAAATTCGTTCTTAAATGAACAGAATGCGCGCGAACGGAATAAAAATTCCATTCTTTCGATCAAACTGAAAACTCGCTTTCAAAAATCTTGCTTCATCTGGATTTGACATGCAGAAGATAATTTATTGTTTTTCTTACGCGCGCCACTTCTTTGTTTCAAACTTGCGAGAATCGGTTCAAATGTTGTAAGAAGGCAGACAAATAATCTACATATAATTTATGGTTATCCTCTTCTTTTGTCAAAGCTTCACTCGTTGCCTCGATATAACGGTACAAAGTTGCAAAGAAATGCACGTAAAATGCGATTTTATGCAAATCGAAATTTCTGAGATGGTTTGAAGTGATTCGTACGATAATAAAAAATATATTCTTACAGTAACTACAAGAAGAGTGACAAAAATAGTTCTTCGTTAGGGTTATCGATGAGAAAAGTCACGCGTCTCTACATGACAGTGTTTTCGTAGAAATCTGTGGTATTTTAAGCGCTGTATTTGGACATGATTTTAAAAAATGGTTATTACAGGAATCGTTTGGTTGTTTATACGTCAAATATTTTATTAACCAGTGGGTTAAGCTCATCGATAAATCTTTGTACGTGCAAAAGAATGCATGTACCAGACCAAATTTTTGTCAAGCGCTGAATAAAATGGTATACTGCTTCATCGAGTATTTAAAGTTTTACCTATGACCACGCAGAAAATTAACCTATCCCGAAAATTACAATAAAAGTAATAGTATTAAATGTTACCTTATTTCTAAGGCTGAATACCGTATCACCTACAACCAACAAAAAGAAACGCAAGGTACATCTATTTAAAAAAGATGATAAAAATGCTCTTAACGCCTTTTTAAGCGACAGGCTCCACTCCTTCCGATCTGATAACGTAAGCGTGGAAAAGATGTGGAATGATTTCAAAGATAATCGACGGCAGTTGAGAGGTATATACCCTATAAATTAATAAGTGATGGTACTGATCCCCCATATACACAAAACGGGTCATGTCGTTTTTGCAGAACCAACGAAAAAAGCATGAAAAATTTAAAAGAACACAAAATCTGCAAGATTGGCAAAGGTTTCCAGAAGTTCGAAATATAGCGATAACTTCAATGCGAGATGCTTTTAAAAATTTTTACATCGAAACTCTCTCGAAATGTGGCAGAAAACCGAAAGAGATTCTGGGCATACATAAAGCACACCAGTGGCAAGGCGCAATCAATACCTTCACTGCGCGATAACAACG
Source organism: Schistocerca piceifrons (assembly GCF_021461385.2). NCBI lineage: Eukaryota > Metazoa > Arthropoda > Insecta > Orthoptera > Acrididae > Schistocerca > Schistocerca piceifrons. The sequence continues at coordinate 1,222,062,776 of NC_060138.1, read as the reverse complement.
GTGAAGTCAATTTTAAACAATGGTTATTACAGGAATCGTTTGGTTGTTTATACGTCAAATATTTTATTAATCAGTGAGTTAAACTCATCAATAAATCATCGTACGTACAAAAAAAAATGCATGTACCAGACCAAAATCTTGCCAAACGCTAAATAAAATTTTATGCTGCTTCATCGAGCATTTAAAGTTTTATCTCTGACCAAGCAGAAAATTAACCTATCCCGAAAATTACAATAAAAGTAATAGTATTAAATGTTACCTTATTTCTAGCAAAAGAAAATGGTTTACTGTGTTGTCTTCAAAAACTACTATGGTAACTTGTAGCAAATTTGCTGTGAACAGAACAAGCCGAAGTTTATTAATTTTCGTACAAGACTGAATAGTTGGCAGTATTTTATTGTGCATGTATTGTTACACAGTTCTTCTGCTTATTCCAGCCAATCATACACATACTTAATTCGGATTGGATGTTGCAATATTTCACGCCAAAATTATTCACGGGACTTTTCCTGACAGCCGTTTCTTGATTTTCAACTTCTGTTATTGCATATTATAAATAAATAATGACAAGAATTTTGAGTTATGAGATAATAATAATACGCATGGCATTAAATAGTTTATTATGTGCTGCTCGAATCGTTCAGCTTGCGGTATGGTAAGATTTTATGTAAGTTTATCCATGTAATATGGTCGTATCGTGTGTTTATCTCCATAATTTAAACTATTTACATGCATTATTATCGTTAGCTTCTCACAGTATTTAGTATCCTTTTCGTTATTGTATTTGTGTTTGCTGTTATTTTGTGCACTGTACTTACTCATTACGGCTATTTTTCATGTGTTTGCGTATATAATATGATGCGAGTATATAAATAAAATACATGTAACTATGAAACAATAAATATAAGAAATAAAAAACTAAATAAATTTTAAAAATTAAAAGATATTAAACAAAATAAAAAAGAAAGTTTAAAAAAGCAATTTGGGCATGTGACTCTGAGGTCGTGAACTGAGGTGCCAAAAGGGTGCACTGGCAGATTCTACATATAGATCTACGTACATACTTCGCAAGCCATCGTGCAGTTCGTGGCGGAGCATGGCTTGTACCGCTACTAAACTGAAAGCGTAGATCATGCTGTGGCTAGGGCCGATTAGCCCCCCAATGAACCATGGACCTTGCCGTTTGTGGGGAGACTTGCGTGCCTCAACGATACAGATAGACGAACCGTAGGTGAAACCACAACGGAGGGGTATCTGTTAAGAGGCCAGACAAACGTGTGGTTCCTGAAGAGGGGCAGCAGCCTTTTCAGTAGTTGCAGGGGCTACAGTCTGGATGACTGACTGATCTGGCCGTGTAACAATAACCAAAACGGACTTGCTGTTGTGGTACTGCGAACGGCTGAAATCAAGGGGAAATTACAGCCGTAATTTTTCCCGAGGGCATGCAGCTTTACTGTATGATTAAATGATGATGGCGTCCTCTTGGGTAAAATATTTCGGAGGTAAAATAGTCCTCCATTCGGATGTCTGGGCGGGGACTACTCAAGAGGACGTCGTTATCAGGAGAAAGAAAACTGGCGTTCTACGGATCGGAGCGTGGAACGTCAGAAACCTTAATCGGGCAGGTAGGTTAGAAAATTTAAAAAGGGAAATGGATAGGTTAAAGTTAGATAGAGCGGGGATTAGTGAAGATCCATTGCAGGAGGAACAAGACTTTTGTCGGGTGAATACAAGGTTATAAAAACAAAATCAAGTAGGGGTAATGCAAGAATAGGTTTAATAATGAATAAAAAATAGGAGTGCAGGTAAGCTACTACAAACAGCATAGTGAACGCATTATTGTGGCCAAGACAGACACGAAGCCCACGCCTACTACAGTAGTACAAGTCTAAATGCCAACTACACTCCTGGAAATGGAAAAAAGAACACATTGACACCGGTGTGTCAGACCCACCATACTTGCTCCGTACACTGCGAGAGGGCTGTACAAGCAATGATCACACGCACGGCACAGCGGACACACCAGGAACCGCGGTGTTGGCCGTCGAATGGCGCTAGCTACGCAGCATTTGTGCACCGCCGCCGTCAGTGTCAGCCAGTTTGCCGTGGCATACGGAGCTCCATCGCAGTCTTTAACACTGGTAGCATGCCGCGACAGCGTGGACGTGAACCGTATGTGCAGTTGACAGACTTTGAGCGAGGGCGTATAGTGGGCATGCGGGAGGCCGGGTGGACGTACCGCCGAATTGCTCAACACGTGGGGCCTGAGGTCCCCACAGTACATCGATGTTGTCGCCAGTGGTCGGCGGAAGGTGCACGTGCCCGTCGACCTGGGACCGGACCGCAGCGACGCACGGATGCACGCCAAGACCGTAGGATCCTACGCAGTGCCGTAGGGGACCGCACCGCCACTTCCCAGCAAATTAGGGACACTGTTGCTCCTGGGGTATCGGCGAGGACCATTCGCAACCGTCTCCATGAAGCTGGGCTACGGTCCCACACACCGTTATCCCGTCTTCCGCTCACGCCCCAACATCGTGCAGCCCGCCTCCAGTGGTGTCGCGACAGGCGTGAATGGAGGGACGAATGGAGACGTGTCGTCTTCAGCGATGAGAGTCGCTTCTGCCTTGGTGCCAATGATGGTCGTATGCGTGTTTGGCGCCGTGCAGGTGAGCGCCACAATCAGGACTGCATACGACCGAGGCACACAGGGCCAACACCCGGCATCATGGTGTGGGGAGCGATCTCCTACACTGGCCGTACACCACTGGTGATCGTCGAGGGGACACTGAATAGTGCACGGTACATCCAAACCGTCATCGAACCCATCGTTCTACCATTCCTAGACCGGCAAGGGAACTTGCTGTTCCAACAGGACAATGCACGTCCGCATGTATCCCGTGCCACCCAACGTGCTCTAGAAGGTGTAAGTCAACTACCCTGGCCAGCAAGATCTCCGGATCTGTCCCCCATTGAGCATGTTTGGGACTGGATGAAGCGTCGTCTCACGCGGTCTGCACGTGCAGCACGAACGCTGGTCCAACTGAGGCGCCAGGTGGAAATGGCATGGCAAGCCGTTCCACAGGACTACATCCAGAATCTCTACGATCGTCTCCATGGGAGAATAGCAGCCTGCATTGCTGCGAAAGGTGCATATACACTGTACTAGTGCCGACATTGTGCATGCTCTGTTGCCTGTGTCTATGTGCCTGTGGTTCTGTCAGTGTGATCATGTGATGTATCTGACCCCAGGAATGTGTCAATAAAGTTTCCCCTTCCTGGGACAATGAATTCACGGTGTTCTTATTTCAATTTCCAGGAGTGTATATATATACTTCGAAAACGTCGTTATTATATTGTCGACATACCGCCGTCATTGATATCATCCGGACATTTTGTTGAAGAGCCGGTCTGGTCGTACTTGGGAAACTGTCGCCGCCCCTAATCGCGACACAGACGCTGGCAGGGGCAGATGTGGACTCTGACCACAATCTATTGGTTATGAACTGTAGATTAAAACTGAAGAAACTGCAAAAAGGTGGGAATTTAAGGAGATGGGACCTGGACAAACTGAAAGAACCAGAGGTTGTACAGAGGTTCAGGGAGAGCATAATGGAACAATTGACAGGAATGGGGGAAAGAGATACAGTAGAAGAAGAATGGGTAGCTTTGTGGAATGAAATAGTGAAGGAAGCAGCGCATCAAGTGGGTAAAAAGACGAGGGCTAGTAGAAATCCTTGTGTAACGGAAGAGATACTGCATTTAATTGATGAAAGGAGAAAACACAAAAATGCAGTAAGTGAAGCAGGCAAAAAGGAATACAAACGTCTCAAAATTGAGATCGACAGGAAGTGCAAAATTGCTAAGCAGGGATGGCTAGAGGATAAATGTAAGGATGTAGAGGCTTATGCCACGAAGGTAAGATAGATACTGCCTACAGGAAAATTAAAGAGAGCTTTGGAGAAAAGAGAACCACTTTCAAGAATATCAAGAGCTCAGATGGAAACCCAGTTCTAAGCAAGGAAGGAAAAGCAGAAACGTGGAAGGAGTATATAGAGGGTCTATGCAGGGTCGACGTTCTTGAGGACAATATTACGGAAATGGAAGAGGAGGTAGATGAAGATGAATTGGGAGATATGATACTGCGTGAAGAGTTTGACAGAGCACTGAAAGACCTAAGTCGAAACAAGGCCCCGGAAGTAGAGAACGTTCCATTAGAACTACTGACGGCCTTGGGAGAGCCAGTCCTGACAAAACTCTACCATCTGGTGAGCAAGATATATGAGACAGGCGAAATTCCCTCAGACTTCAAGAAGAATATAATAAATCAAATACCAAAGAATGCAGGTGTTGACAGATGTTAAAATTACCGATTTATCGGTTTAATGTGTCACAGCTGCAAAATACTAACGCGAATTCTTTACAGACGAATGGAAAAACTGGTAGAAGCCGACCTCGGGAAAGATCAGTTTGGATTCCGTAGAAATGTTGGAACACGTGAGGCAATACTGACCCTACGACTTATCTTACAAGAAAGACTAAGGAAAGGCAAACCTACGTTTCTAGCGTTTGCAAACTTAGAGAAAGCTTTTGACAATGTTGACTGGAATACTCTCTTTCAAATTCTGAAGGTGGCAGGGGTAAAATACAGGGAGCGAAAGGCTATTTACAGTTTGTACAGAAAGCAGATGGCAGTTATGAGAGTCGAGGGACATGAAAGGGAAGCAGTGGTTGGGAAGGGAGTGAGACAGGGTTGTAGCCTCTTCCCGATGCTATTCAATCCGTATATTGAGCAAGCAGTAAAGGAAACAAAAGAAAAGTTCGAAGAAGGTATTAAAATCCATGGAGAAGAAATAAAAACTTTGAGGTTCGCCGATGACATTGTAATTCTGTCGGAGACAGCAAAGGACTTGGAAGAGCAGTTGAACGGAATGGACAGTGTCTTGAAAGGCTGGTATAAGATGAACATCAACAAAAGCAAAATGAGGATAATGGAATGTAGTCGAATTAAGTCGATTGATGCTGAGGGAATTGGATTAGGAAATGAGATACTTAAAGTAGTAATTGAGTTTTGCTTTTTGGGGAGCAAAATAACTGATGATGGTCGAATTAGAGAGGATATAAAATGCAGACTGGCAATGGCAAGGAAAGCCTTTCTGAAGAAGAGAAATTTGTTAACATCGAGTATAGATTAAAGTGTCAGGAAATCGTTTCTGAAAGTATTCGTATGGAGTGTAGCCATGTATGGAAGTGAAACATGGACGATAAATATTTTGGACAAGAAGAGAATAGAAGCTTTCGAAATGTGGTGCTACAGAAGAATGCTGAAGATTAGATGGGTAGATCACATAACTAATGAGGAAGTATTGAATAGGATTGGCGAGAAGGGGAATTTGTGGCACAACTTGAGTAGAAGAAGGGATCGGTTGGTAGGACATGTTCTGAGGCATCAAGGGATCACCAATTTACTATTGGAGGGCAGGGTGGAGCGTAAAAATCGTAGAGTGAGACCAAGAGATGAATACACTAAGCAGATTCAGAAGGATGTAGGCTGCAGTAGGTGTTGGGAGATGAAGAAGCTTGCAAAGGATAGAGTAGCATGGAGAGCTGCATCAAACCGGTCTCAGGACTGAAGACCACAACAAAAACAAAGCCGACTGGCATAAGAGGGTGACACTCGATAGTTGAATAGTATGATAAAAGCCTACTTGTATAATTGTAAGTTATATTCGGACCTTGGAAGATACCTAAAAGTAGGTGAGTGCTCCCTCGGCCGGTCGGTACAAATGTGTTGTGAATTTTCTACTATCTGTGTACGTGGAAGTGGCTACTATATACGTAATCATTTTATGTTTGTTACTTTCGTAACTGTTATCCTGTCAACATAGTTTCATAATCAAATTGCGTTATCCTTTACTATTTCATGTTTTATGAAGCCAGAAATTTTGAACTCCTTATCGAATGATTATTCAGTTCATATTGTTCAAGTCTAGAATGTTTGTAGATGGGACACTTTTACTTAGTTGCTTTAAAAGTTGTCAGCTAGTGCTGTCAGAAGTAGTGTCACCTTGGGTGTACAGATATAGGATATATTTCAGAGCTTCCACTTTCCACTGGTCGCGTACTGTCAGCGGCTGAGAGGAGTGCGCCGTCCTTCCAACCGACAACGTGCTCGCAGACACGGACAGGTTCTCGCAGATTTCGTACAAATGTTCTCACTTCTGGGCAAGGGCTATAACATGGATATGAATCCTTTGGCTCCAGCACTCAGTTGAAGCTGCCACCGAGGATGTAATCAATGTGCTGTCCTAGCAAGTGCGGGGCTATTTCATCAGTGAAGAGGCGCGGTCGTTCTCTTCGTCTGTCTGTGCCTGAAGGCGCAAAGATGTTGATAAGCCGCACTCGAAGTATTGCAGCTATTGAGTGTGTCGATGGCAAATAAGTGATCCTCCACCACGATGCCTTCCTTACGGAATATCGCTATGCCACTACCAGTTTCTGAAGCTGGTGACATCTAGCTGTCGTAACCATGGAGGGATGGGAATTCGTCGACGTATACATTTGGTAAACGAGCGGTATCTATATCCGTCGCATGTAGCAAATCTTTGAGTAAGGTCTTCTTGATCCATGATCTTACGGAATTAGTTTTAGTGGGTGCGATGTGGAAGAACGCCTGTTGACGTCCTAGTGTTGTGGGGCGTGCGTGTTGGGTGCATTTTGTCCTCATAGGTGCAGTCTACTTTGGTGGCGTCAGTGAACTGGCCATCGTCAGTTATTATGTGGGTTCCATGGCGGGGTTCGGGGAGGGGAGTGGGGGGGGGGGGTCGCCTCAACCGTGATACCCGCTATTGTAGGCGGCTGGTTTTATTCCTTGTCATCTCTCCGGTTCTGCCAGGTCGAATCCTGAAGCTGGACGTTCATAGCCTCAGCTGGCCGTGTCTTCCTCCACTGTGCCGAATTCTGGGACATCTGGCTTGATGGTCTTCCTGGAGAAGATCATAAAATCTGGGATGTCACGTCGGTCGTTGTCGGAGATCTCAGTACTCTGCAACGTGGCGTCGTGATCGTCTGCCTGTTCGCGTTGATCTACTCCTGTACGAAGAAAGCAGTCATTTGATCGTGTGCGCCGTCCTTTATTTCACCGTTTTGGTGATGTCGTACGACCGTATCCATGTCCGAAAGCTGTACCGAACCATTGCTGCTTGAATGTCATGGACAAAAGCTGATGTCTGTACCACCAGCCGGCCGGCTTCTACATTCCTCTGCGTTCCTGCCGCAGCTGCTCTACGGGGAGTTCCTCGCCTGACATCTTGGGAACGTTGTCATCCACCTGTGCCATGGGATGCTCCGTCATTTAGTACTGCAGAATGTGCAAGATAGAATGCTTCTGGTAGGCGGCAGCGTACGTAAGACGTATGGATGCTGTCGTGGGTGTGGGTTCAGCTTCGCCCGTCGGTACTTCAGTAATCCTCCTTTGGACGCACCCTGAACGTACGTGGTCCTCCTTATCACAACCTGAGCAGGTCTTGGCTGCCCCTCTTAAATAATTGTCACTTTACAGCCACATATAAGAAAGTAAGGCTGGACATGCTGTGTAAGTTCCATACGAACTTGCCTCACCCAATTAAGAACGGGATATGTCGTAAAAGTGGCGCGTTTTTCAGCGATGTGGCTGAGTACACTTCCATATTGGAACGCCCGCTAAACTCGCAGGGCAGAACAGGTGATTAGGATTGTGCAAAGGGCCAAATAAGGTGTGGGTCAGGTTCACTCAAAATTGTAATTTATTGCAATTTAATAACACCTTTAAACCAAAACAGCACATAGCCGATTCTTTAGAATTACTGGTTTCAAAAAGGCAATTATTTCACGGCTGAAGGCCTCCAAACAAGAAATCTTAAAAATCAACAAAATAAAAATGCGGTTAAAATAGCAAATAAAATAATTAAAATATTCTTGGTATCACAGCTAGGCTGGGAAGTCTCAAGGTAAAAGTAGATAGAACACACATATGCAAGGTGCAGTACGAGCGGCTGAGGGCCACAATTTGAAAATTTTAGAATATATTACCATAATATTTTAAGGCAGAAGGCCACAATGGTTTTGCTTAAAGGGTAATTTCAAAGCGGTGAGAAGGACAATAAAGAAAACGGCACTCAGAAGCTTCCAGGGAGGTCAGTCTGCCCTCGTTCACTTAGGTGAGACAGGTGGTGAGCCCACCTACACTTGATCCATCGGAATTCCAACCAGGGGACAGCCACGGACAGACCGACACAACGACTTGCTTGCCACCAATCGGTACATGAGAACTCAAACACAACAGGTTACCAACGTGATTATCCACAATGAAATATTTATTCGCTGTCAAAACTACACACCATATTGGACAGTTACAACAGGTGAGGAAAGGACGCTGCCTGAAATTACGTTAGTGGCCAGGGCGGGTAACCGGAACACTAAAGGCCACAAGGCAGAAAATTCCGCTGGTGGACTTGAATTTGAAACACGGTAATATAGTTAGCTTCACCCAATAGGTACACTGTCTGAATTTACCTCAGTGGTCAGGCTCAGGTAACCAGAACACTAACGGCCACAAGGCAGAAAATTCCGCTGTTGCACTTGAATTGTAGTCAACCAGTGTAGTTAATTGCACCGCATGGCGGCTAAATTTCAGCAATAGAAACACTCGGCGTTCCTCACAGGAAAACCTTGGGTAGTTGAAACCACTACTCAACTTTGACGTCCTGGGTCGGTGAACCACGAAGCTCGTAGCGATAGGTCAGCTCCACACACGCTCCGACACTGCGCAGGGACCCCCAGCGGATCCAGCCGACTGCACCGCGCGGAGATAACTTCCCTGGTCCGCAGCAACCGAGCGACTCGCTACAGAATGCCGGAACATCTAAAATCGTCGTCAGTGGAAATAGCGCCAACTACACACACAACCTGACAAACACTTGCAGGAAGACCTGAACGATACCCAACAGTAACTAAGCACGTACGAAGACAAACCGGGAGTCGATGCACACACACACACACACACACACACACACACACACACAGCCGACTCATGAACGATCGGCGAGCCAAAACACACACACGCACACACACACACACACACACACACACACACACACACACACACACACACACACACACACACACACACAGCCGACTCATGAACGATCGCCGGCCGCGGTGGCCGTGCGGTTCTAGGCGCTCCAGTCCGGATCCGCGCTGCTGCTGCGGTCGCAGGTTCGAATCCTGCCTCGGGCATGGGTGTGTGTGATGTCCTTAGGTTAGTTAGGTTTAAGTAGTTCTAAGTTCTAGGGGACTGATGACCACAGCAGTTGAGTCCCATAGTGCTCAGAGCCATGAACGATCGGCGAGCCAAAACGCAACGTCCGGCAGGATGACCGACCGACGATCCACCAAAACCGTGATCCGGCTCAAGTGATGCGTGGCGGCAATGGTCGGGTAAGCCATGTCGACGCAGACCTCACAGCTCCAACCCGACTGCACTGGTGCCGCATTGCAACTCCCCAACTGGAAGGTCCAGACCGCGCTCCAGATGCGTTCCAACTGACTGGCAGACCCGAACACGCGACCCGAACTAGCAACCCGAACTCGCAACCCATCTCGCTTATGACAGACGACTGGGAAGTAACAGGAGTCAAGCAAAAATACTATGAGTGGGGATGTATCGATACGCGCTGCTAGCGCCGGTCACCGTCAGGCAAAGCAGCAATTAAGTGGCAGTAGTATGGTTCCAATGGCTCTGAGCACTATGGGACTTAACTTCTGAGGTCATCAGTCCCCTAGAACTTAGAACTACTTAAACCTAACTAACCTAAGGACATCACACACATCCATTCCCGAGGCAGGATTCGAACCTGCGACCGTAGCGGTCGCGCGTTTCCAGTCTGAAGCGCCTAGAACCGCTCGGCCACTCCGGCCAGCCAGTGACAGTAGTAATTTACATGAATGTAGTGATGTGGAAGTGCGTTAAAAACAGGGTGTAAAATACGTGATGGCGGGAACACGAGCCACTGACTGCTCACATATGGTTATTGACCGCGACGTCTTCCGGAACATCAAAGGGAACTTCAAAAACTCTAATAGTGCGGAGTTCGAGTGCCATGTGATCGATTGACACCGTCCCCACATTCCGATCAAAATGTCTGAATTTAAGCCCATTCTTACGGTCACATACATTGCGTCACCTACTATGTTGATCAATTTAAGGTAAACACACATCTTGTAATGGATAGGTAGATACCTATTACGTCCTGTGGGTCTATTTTGATCTCTTCTTATGCGAATCGTTCTATTTCTAATGCTCTGGGTTGAGCGAATCTAGTAGTGAATGCAGTAGCACTTTCTATAACGTTGATCCATGTTGTGTCGTTAGCGTAGTTACTCGTGAGAAACACAAGAGGTAAGCAACCTCGCAGTTGCTGCTCTCCATGGCATGACATAAACAGCCATCCGTGCCGCACCGCCGCTGTCGACGAACACCCGAGCTTGAACGGTGACCACATGGCGGCCGCTACCTTGTATTCAGGGTCGTAACACACCGGTGCATCACTGACACATGAAACTTCTCTTGCGATTTTCTCCAATTAGCCTATTTAGTATACCTTACTGCTTGCACATTATTTTGTCCTAATAGACTACTAACAAGGGGAGGCCGCCAATTGTGAAATTCAGATTCGATTCATACTGCGCATAATAAAAGCTCATGGCCAGAGGTGCAATGTGGCAAAGCACCAAGATGCACTTCTCAGCCGTTGTCGAGAAAACCGAGTTAAAAGAAACCGTTGCAGTGAAATACTCTCTACGATTAATAGTTTCCTACAGCGTCTTGGCGCAGCGGTAAGCGCTCGGGTTTGTAATCCGAAGGTCGCCGGATCGAATCTCGCGCCATGCAACCTTTTTTTTTTAGTACTTTTTTTTGTAATTCAAATATATATATATATATATATATATATATATATATATATATATATATAATTCCCGGCAATCAGTTGCAACAATTATGCATATAAGTTGTTGAAAGTCGTTTGTCGTGGAAAAACTGGCGACTTCGAACATCATTATGTTTTCCGCAAATAAAGTTGTATTTCACATATGTTATTAATTGTCTTCATAATGTTTACCACGTATAGTTAACGGAAGACGTAGAAACGATATTCCGAAACGAAAACGTATAGTGTAAGTAAAACGTTCGAATTAGAATAGAGACCCCACGAACACAAATTTGCTGTGGCAGGTATGAAATATAAACTCCGTTACTCGCTCGTTACACTTGATGGACAGATGTTGAATGGGCCGAAACGAGCAGCCGCATAACAGCGTAGTTGCATACTAACTTCCAAAGAAGGTAGATGCGGTCCCTAGCGCAACTTATAACATCGTTGAAAATCAGTGCGGACGTGAGAGTTTTGGTACACCCTGTTAAACAAACGCAAAAATGGAGGCGCTACAATTGGAGAGCGATCCGCCTTCTCCAACATGCATAAGCAATTCATCAATAGTATATATATATATATATATATATATATATATATATATATATATATATATATATATATTTGAATTACAAAAAAAACTAATAATGAAAAAAAGTTGCATGGTGCGGGATTCGATTCGGCGACCTTCGGATTACGAACCCAAGCGCTTACCTCTGCGCCACGACGCTGTAGGAAATTGTTAATCGTAGAGAGTATTTCACCGCAACGGTTTCTTTTAACTGTCGATATTCTCGACAACGGCTGAGAAGTGCATCTTGGTGCTTTGCCACATTACACCTCTGGCCATGAGCTTTTATTATGCGCAGTATGAATCGAATCTGAATTTCACAATTGGCGGCCTCCCCTTGTAAGACTGTAAAACGTTTCGAGAAAATCCGTGATCCGAACGTCGTGGTCTCCCTTGCAAATTTCCATTTTATTCTCTAGATTATTTCAAGTTGATATGGCACTAAAATTATACATTTAGAACCAAGGTATCGAAAATTCGATACAAGGCCTGACTTCCTATCCAACATATGTTTCTACAGATTCTATAGTTTCATGGACCCAAAACAACTGATTGTTATCAGAAGAAACTCAAGAAGCACACAGCAAAGATTTCACGGACGACCACGGTCGTTATTTAAGGTACTGAGTTCAAAAACGTGGAAGATGTTTTTAGTTCTTTACTGGCCTTAGAGGATCCATTTATGATCAGTGAGAGAAAGTTGATAAAAACACATTAAAGTGTGCTCTCACTTAATTCTATTTACCGCCTGCAATCTTCAGTCAGTGATTCTTCGACAAATGATGATTCCGGAATGATCTTAAACTTGATGACAGATTGAAACTGTGTGCTGGACCGGGACTCAAAGCTGTGGCGTTGGTGTCTATGTCTAAATGCTGACCTCATAGCCAGTGCTGATGGAAGAGATAAAAAAACAGAGGATGCCATACCTGGGCTGTATGGTGGGTGATCAAACAGTTCCCATCGAAAATGCTGCAAGAGCATCTTCGTTGCACCTGCAGTGTACAGCCGAGAATTGTCATGAAGACGTGAAAGCATGGCAGTCACGTTACGTGGACTGGACGAAATTAGGCGAGAGCTCTCAGTAAGCGCTTCACACCTAATCTGAGACGCTGTTGTTGTAGGCAACTCTCTGAGCTCATTGTTCGCTCACAACTGAAAAAGTGCGACATGAGCTATTGATGTGTATACCATAGTCACTGCGCAATGCATCTGTGTAAAGCTTCAATGGATTGTAACTGTGATTTTAATTTCACAGCCGTTAGCAGGTTGAAAAAAATAGCCCTCATATGTTAAACAGAGGTATTCACACGCATTTTAATGTGTGAAATATATGTAAGTCAACGAAGAAGTGTATGTAACGCACGGGCCTTCTTCTTTCACAATATTTATGCAGACTTTCAGATAGGTAATTTATTTAAGTAAACATTAAACTTAATATTTACACCACTATTTTTTAATCACCCATTAAATTTCATTATAATATCTTCTTAAATCATCAGTAGCAAAGATTACAAATTGTTGTACGTTTTCAAGAAGACATTTCTGATTTTCAAATAAATTTAAATTGTCAAGCAAAAGGGAGACGATTTTTGGAGCTCACATTTAAAACTTTTATAAAATGCATTTTCTTTTATTCTGTGTTTAGATATGTATTTATTCGTATGTTTGTGTAAAATGAACGTCATTCCTTAAGTTTCTTTCATTATTATGCACCATTTTGCTGCATACATTCTCGATTTCCGTAAAATATTTGCCCCCAAACCACATATTTTCATCAGCTTGTGTGTTAATTATACGACTTTTATACCTTTAGCCACGTGTCATTTGCTGAGCTGCCGTGGAGGTGCGGTATTCCCTTAGGAAATGCCTGTGGATAGATGACCAGCTGGCCGCGTAGCATGTTAGCGGGGCAGTTCATACTTTGTGATGAGGCAATTTATATACATCGCAACAACAGAGCGTCTGTGGCCTCTCTTGGCGAGTCTACAGGAAAGCGATTAATTTAGCCCCGGTGGCGTGGTATCTCCAAAGAGGAATCACTGCCTGTGATACTCTTCTCCGTCACTCGGGGAAACCTGTATTGGACTCGAAATATGTTATTACATATTTTATGGCTTGTGTAGGTAATTCAAACCTTTTGTCTGGCAATTTAAACTGTGTCCTGCAAGTCTATTTCATCATTATCAGATTTCTGACTGGTTTTATGCGGCCCGCCCGATTCCTTCCTGTGCCAACCTTTCCATCCCACTGTAGTACTTGCAATACACGTCCTAAAATTATTTCCTTGATGTGTGCAATCTCTGTTTTCCTCTACTTTTTTACCCTCTACAGCTGCCTCCAGTACCATGGAAGTTATTCCTGGCATCTTCATATATGTCCTATCACCCTGTCTCTTCTTCTTGGCAGTGCTTTCCACATAGTCCAATTCATCGCCAGTTCTGCGGACAACCCCATTCCTTACCTCTTCAGTCTGTGGGGCGGCGGTTAGAAAATTTTCTGTTGTATAAATGTTTGAATGTTGAAACACTTCCCGGCCGATTAACCATATGTGGGGCGGCGGTTAGAATTAATTGTTATATAAGTGTTCCTATTATTTATGCTGTTGTTTTGCCGTTCTCAACACTGGCTCTCTAACTACAATATTGGCAACCAGAAAGTGATTAAAAAACGTGAAGCCTGTAATTAGAATTCCTAGTGCCCACTTCATCTGAGAAATACACTTATAGCTCTGAGAAATTAGGAGATTGGCTGGGATTCATAATCAAAAACGATTTTCTAAAAATAGTTCAGTATATTCTGAAAGTCACAGATAAAAAAAAAAAGAATCCACACAATCTAACTAACAGAGAAGTCCAGAGTCTAATGCGCTGATGCAACTACAACTGTCCAAATTAAATGTTTAAGTGAATGCTCGCCATAATTTGATGATAATGTTCATCAAACGCCACGCTAAATAATGGTAAAATGTCTGTCCCGCGGCGGCACGTGAAAATACGACATACGCAAACTAAAGATAGATAATTACAGTCATCCCAGAATTAACACTTCACTCGAAAATGATTTCATGGTTACGCATATCCCGAGTAACTTAAAACGTCATCCGAGACTGTTTATAGCAATGATACCGACGCGACGCGACGCGACTCCCGACACAGATGGTGTGCTATTCAGCGTCTGGAGAGAACTGGGGCCTTCCTTCCTCGCGCAGCGTTCTTATATATAAAGCCGCGGTGCCGACGCCTAAGGGAACGCCTGATCAAATCGGCTCTCCCGACTAGCCGCTGGGCTAGTAATGCACCACTTTAAGTTATCGAATAAATCATCGCTTCCTTTGCTGACGACCGATGAAGCTCTCAATTTAAATGTGCATTCAACACACAGGTAAGTAATCATAATAAAAGTTTGACGTGGCTAAGTTAAATATTTTGGGCGAGAGAATTAATTTAATTACACTGCACGCAGTAGACGAGCTCTGAACTTGCCCTTTGGAGATACGCTATCGCTATAGTTTTATAGTTATTCAAATGAAACTCTCACATCTGTATGGTTATAGCGGATCTCCATTCTACTTAAATATAAACATCCTAGCCTTATTTATTAGCCTACTTAATCTATCTTGCTTCCTTAATTTTTAAGACAAAAACCAGAAAATTATGAATTTCAACTAAAATCTTAATTTGTGAGATCCAGAAGACTGTTTCTATTAAATAGTTATGAAAAAGGAATCTAAATATAAATTTTTAAATCTCTAGCTCTTTTCTGTTGCGCCAATGATTTTTATAGAAAAACATCCAAATTTCGAAAATGGTTAAAGTTATTGAACTGACATTCAACACATGTTAATTTAGTATTACTCCTGACATGATAGAACCATTTCAGGTTATTTGCTTGATTTTTAAAGTATTGCGCAACATTTATGACGTCAGAGCTAGTTACAGTGGACTAGGCTGGCACACAATGGAAAGACTGCTGTGAATTTACTATGGCGTGAGTAGGCTGCTTCCCTACAAGTCCATCTAATTTCCAGCTTTCTTCTGTAGCGCCACATTTTAATGGCTCCGATTCTCTTGTGTTCCGGTTCCGGTTTCCGGTTTCACTATCGTACAATGCTCTAAATATAAATTCTCAGAAGTAACTTCCTGAAATAAATGCCGATGTTTGATAGTCGTAGACTTATCTAGTACAGGAATGCCCTTTTTCCCAGTGCTAATGAGCTTTTTACGTTCTAAGTGCTTCGTCCGTCACGGGATGTTTTGCTGCCTGGGTGGTGACGAATTCTGATCTTATGTAGCTCACTACTTCCTGCTATTTTTCATTACTCTCGTCTTTCTGCAATTTACTCTCAAACTCTATTCTGTACTCAGTCGAAGTGCAGTCCCTTTCAACGGATACTGTAATTCTTTCTCACTTTCACTGGGGATAGCAATGTCATCAGGGAACCTAAACACAGATAGCCTTTCAGCATGATTTTCAGTCGCACACTTCAACTTTTCCTCTATTTTCGTCTTAGCTTCTTCGATGTGTAGATTGAAAAGTTGTGTAAAAAGACTAAATCCCTATCTTCTATCCTTTTTAATCCTTGCACTTCGTTCTTGGTCTTTCACCCTTTTCCTTCTTGAGTCTTATACATGGTGTATGCTATCCGTCTTTCCCTATAGCTTACCCCTATTTTTCCGAGAATTTCGAACATCTTGCTACGTTTCATGTCACACGTTTTTCTAGCTTGGAAAATCTAGTGAATGTTATGTGTTCCTTGACCCTTTTTTGATCTTAAGTCTTTCAAGGCTCTTTTAAATTCTGATTCTGCTCTTGGATTCCCTATCTCTTCCCTATAGACTCCTGTCTCTTCTTCTGCTTCTATCACATCATCCGACAAGTTGTGCCCCTCATATTGGCCTTCATCGTACTCTTTCCACCTACTCGCTCACTTCTCTGTATTTAACTGTGGAATCCCCGTTGCACACTTAATGTTACCGCCCTTGCTTTTAATTTCATCGAAAGCTGTTTTTACTTTTCGTTTGAGGAGTCATTCATTCCGATAATCATTTCTTTTTCGATTTCTTCACAATTTTCATTGCTTTCGTACTTCTTTATTTCGTCGATCAATGACAGTATTTCTTCCGTTGCACACGGTTTCTTCGCAGTTATCTTTCTTGTACCTATGGTTTTCTTTCTACTTCTTTTTCCTTAAAGTATGATTTTAAGGTACGTTGTAACTCAGGATGTCTGCATTCTTTATATTTATGCCAGTTTAAGGAGGATTGTTTTACCTGGTTTCCTTGTTTTTCGCAATTGAAAATGGGATAATGTCGTCCCGAAGCATGTTGTCGGAATAATCACAGGATTGACAGCCAAGCTGAATATCCTTAATATAGTACTACCCTTATTTACCATGAGGCAGTAATCTTGTGTAGGGGCACACAACCCTAGCGTGTAATAATTATTGAACGGGATATCAACAAAACATATCGTATAACACAAAGTTTTTCGCCGACGCCAACAATGCCTTTCAGAATGCACAGTATTCAAAGCGGCCAAAGCCGCTACTTATGTGTGAGCCACGGCCTGGTTAAGACGTAAATGTAGCTTACCTCTGCTTTCATAATTTCGTAATATAAAAATGAAACACACAAACAGTCAGAATGTATACAGTGACGCTGCACTCCACGATATAAAATAGTGTGTCAGTTAAATTTGTATTTTATCACCTTCACATAGCCACTGTCCGATGCCAGAGTATATCACGATACAATATAAAAAGGAAATCAATTGTAGTTGTATTCTGCACAGAATGTCTAGATATAAATGGGGGTGGTAATTACAGCCGGAAGTCGAAATCAGGAAGCTAAAACATCTACATAAATTGAAGAGCACACTAATATTAAGACAGGCTATAGGGACGACACGGGCAGCGGTCGAGCAATTTCACTGAGATCTTTTAACAACTCAAGTCTAGACATCTGTCACACTGCTTCAGTAATGTTGCTCCTGACACCATAATACAATTCACAACATTTCTCTGTGTAGCGCAACAGATGTTGCACCCACAGAACGATCTTCTCCGTACCAACTAGTAGCGAATTTCGAAACATGGGTCATGTGAAAACCATGTCAATCTTTTTTCAGTTAAAGTCCTGAAAGACATTGATAGAGGGGGACACGGAGGAAGCATCTTACTCAACACCACAGGAAAATTTATTTACACAACTACCACCATCTGGAGTATTACATAAAATTTGTGACCTGATTTCAGGGATTTTCTGCGGACGACGCAGTTATGTTATCTTGGATGAAGAGTTATCGGCGGAAGAATAAGTAACATAAGGCGTGGCCTTAAAGATGAAACTTCCTGGCAGATTAAAACTGTGTGCCCGACCGAGACTCGAACTCGTGACCTTTGCCTTTCGCGGGCAAGTGGTCTACCATCTGAGCTACCTAAGCACGACTCACGCCCGGTACTCACAGCCTTACTTCTGCCAGTTTCTCGTCTCCTACCTTCCAAACTTTACAGAAGCTCTCCTGCAGGAGAGTACCGGGCGTGAGTCGTGCTTCGGTAGCTCAGTTGGTAGAGCACTGGCCCGCGAAAGGCAAAGGTCCCGAGTTCGAGTCTCGGTCGGGCACACAGTTTTAATCTGCCAGGAAGTTTCATATCAGCGCACACTCCGCTGCAGAGTGAAAATCTCACTCTGGGAACCTTAATGATAACCTCGGCCATTTTGCAGCTGATGCATTTATCTGCAACGAAGTGTTATCTGAGATAACTATCCATCAAAATGATGCGAAGACTAGCAATTTGTTCTAAATATACATGAAAGTATAATTCTGCACTTCACCAACACTGGAAACGTATGCCTACAATGTCGGTGAGTCATACTGTAATCACTGGAATTGCATTATTGGCCGGGAGATCACGTCCTGGGTTGCTCAGCCACTTCATGCAAGTGTTTCTGTTTGACACCGCTTCAACGACCTGCACGTTGCACTTTCTTTCGGACGAGATGAAATTACTAGGGCAACTTGTATGCCCAGTCACTGAACAACGACTCTGCCGTGAACCAAACCAAGGACCTCGCGATGTACATCAGCAGCCGTGACAGTGCTGTGCTGTTAGTGCAATAGATAGCGTTTTAGGTTACCATTCGGGAGGGAGGTTGAGGGTTCGATTCTGGGTCGAGGCTTATTTGTTTTTCTTTGCTAAAATAGTCCCTACGGTATCTGGTATCTTACTCATCATAAAGCAATTACAGTGGGTCCTCTACAATACATTTGCAGTTACGTACTACGAAAACAGAAATTGAATTACAATTGTATTCACTGGTCAACTTTCAAAGAAGCCTTTTTGCACGTCGTCGACGCCAATTTTTTGGCGCCACTGCATCTAATAGATTCAAAACCTGTTTTTTGTGTACCCTCTCTCAATGGTCCCATCGAAATTACTTTTTAAGCACATTGCCATCCCTACAGGAGACGTAAGACCCTAACGAAATGTGATTGACCTAAACATAGCAAGGGAAATACATTACTGCCCATTAAAATGGATATACCACGAAGACGACGTGCAACAGACGCGAAATATAGCCGACAGGAAGAAGATACTGTGATATGCAAATGATTAGCTTTTCAGAGCATTCACACAAGGTTGGCGCCGGTGGCGACACCTACAACGTGCTGACATGAGGAAAGTTTACAATCGATTTCTCATACACAAACAGCAATCGACCGGCGTTGCCTGGTGAAACGTTGTTGTGATGCCTCGTGTAAGGTGGAGAAATGCGTACCATTACGCTTCCGACTTTGATCAAGGTCGGACTGTAGCCTATCGCGATTGCGGTTTATCGTATCGCGACATTGCTACTCGCGTTGGTCGAGATCCAATGATTGTTAGCATAATATGGAGTCGGTGGGTTCTGGAGGGTAATACGGAACGCCGTGCTGGATCCCAACGGCCTTGTATCACTAGCAGTCGAGATGACAGGCATCTTATCAGCATTGCTGTAACGGATCGCGATACCACGTCGCGATACCTGAGTCAAAAGATGGGGTCGTGTGCAAGACAACAACCATCTGCGTGAACAGTTCGACGACGTTTACAGCAGCACGGACTATCAGCTCAGAGACCATGGCTGCGGTTATCCTTGACGCTGCATCACAGACAGGAGTGCCTGCGATGGTGTACTCAAAGACGAAACCTGGGTGCACGAATGGCAAAACGTCATTTTTTCGGATGAATCCAGGTTCTGTTTACAGCATCATTATGGTCGCATCCGTGTTTGGCGACATCGCGGTAAACGCACAATGGAAGCGTGTATTCGTCATCGCCATACTGGCGTATCACCTGGCGTGATGGTATGGGGTGCCATTGGTTCCACGTGTCGGTCACTTCTTGCTCACATTGACGGCACTTTGAACAATGCACGTAACGTTTTAGATGTGTTACGACTCGTGGCTCTACCCTTCATTCGATCCCTGCGAAACCCTACATTTCAGCAGGATAATGCACGACCTCATGTTGCAGATCCTGTCGGGCCTTTCTGGATGCAGGAAATGTTCGACTGCTGCCCTGGCGAGCACATTCTCCAGTTCTCTCACCAATTGAAAACGTCCGGTCAATGGTGGCCGAGAAATTGGCTCGTCACAATACGCCAGTCACTACTCTTGACGAACTGTGGTATCGTGTTGAAGCTGCATGGGCAGCTGTACCTGTACACGCCATCCAAGCTTTGTTTGACTCAATGCCCAGGCGTATCAAGGCCGTTATTACGGCCAGAGGTGGTTGTTCTGGGTACTGATTTCGAAGAATGTATGCATATGCAACGAAATTACGTGAAAATGTAATTACATTTCAGTTCTTGTTGTTGTTGTGGTCCTCACTCCTGAGACTGGTTTGATGCAGCTCTCCATGCTACTCTACCCTGTGCAAGCTTCTTCATCTCCTAATACCTACTACAACCTACATCCTTCTGAATCTGCTTAGTGTATTCATCTCTTGGTCTCCCTCTACGATTTTTACCCTCCACGTTGCCCTCAAATACTAAATTGGTGATCTCTTGATGCCTCAGAACATGTCCTACCAACCGATCCGTTCTTCTAGTCAAGCTGTGCCACAAACTTCTCTTCTCCCCAATCCTATTCAATACCTCATCCTTAGTTATAGGATCTACCCATCTAATCTTCAGCATTCTTCTGTAGCACCACATTTCGAAAGCTTCTATTCTCTTCTTGTCCAAACTAGGTATCGTCCATGTTTCACTTCCATACATGGCTACACTCCATACAAATACTTTCAGAAACGACTTCGTCACACTTAATTCTATACTCGATGTTAACAAACCTCTCTTCTTCAGAAACGCTTTCCTTGCCATTGCCAGTCTACATTTTATATCCTCTCTACATCGACCATCATCAGTTATTTTGCTCCCCAAATAGCGAAACTCCTTTACTACTTTAAGTGTCTCATTTCCTAATCTAATTCCCTCAGCATCACCCGACTTAATTCGACTAGATTCCATTATCCTCGTTCTGCTTTTGTTGATGTTCATCTTATGTCCTCGTTTCAAGACACTATCCATTCCGTTCAACTGCTCTTCCAAGTCCTTTGCTGTCTCTGACAGAATTACAATGTCATCGTCGAACCTCAAAGTTTTTATTTCTTCTCCCTGGATTTTAATACCTACTCCCCAATTTTTCGTTTGCTTCCTTCAATGCTTGTTCAATATACAGATTGAATAACATCGGGGATAGTCTACAACCCTGTCTCACTCCCTTCCCAACCACTGCTTCCCTTTCATGTCCCTCGACTCTTATAACTGCCATCTGCTTTCTGTACAAATTGTAAATAGCCTTTCGCTCCTTGTATTTTACCCCTTCCACCTTCAGAATTTGAAAGAGAGTATTCCAGTCAACATTGTCAAAAGCTTTCTGTAAGTCTACGGATCTAGTATAATATATTTGTCCAATGAATACCCGTTTATCATCTGCAATTTCAGTGGCCAGTAGTGTAGCTGGTATTAATCGATGGGAGCGTTGGTGGAAGGTACGCACAAAACAAGTTTGGAATCTAGTATATGTAGTGGTGCGAAACAGTTCGCATCCACGCCGTGCGAAAGGTTTCTTTAGAATCTGACCCATGAAAACGACTGTATTTGCTTCTCTGTGTTCGTAGTACGTAACTGCTAATATTTGTAGAAGACCCACTGTAATCGATGTATGACGATTATGACGCCAGAGACGGTACCAAGAGACTACTTTTAGCAAATAAAAACACTTGTGCCCCAAACCAGAATCGAACCCTCTACCACTTGCATTCTAGCCCAAAACGCTATCCCCTGCGCCAACTGCACAGCACTAGTAGAAAAAGATAGTTACTATGCACGTGATTACAGTGTTGCCAGATCGCCAGTCTTTAAAGCCGATTTACTGCCCGAAATATGGGCAGGAAGAAATTTGGTGTCAGACATTTTTGAATTGCTAGTATGTGAGGAACCGTGCTCCGAAGGCCGAGTGCGCGAATTTTTCTTCATCCTGTATATGCGACCAGTGATCTCGTCCGTGCGGATGCGCACAGGACTCGATCTCTCATGGGGATTGGCGAAAGCCGTGAGTAGTAAGTTGAGAACCTGAATATGATGAAAGGCTTGGGCAGGGTAGTCCGTGCGTTTGCGATGACTACTGTGTCTAGTTGCTGCCGAGGTCATTACACCTGTCTGGTAAGCAAAAGACCCAGGTTCGAATCGCAGTCTGATACAAATTTCCAGTTTTCTCCGTTGATGTAAATCACTGCTTACTCCGAGCCTATGTCTGTAATTCCTTTGTGTCTTAATCCATAGTGGCTGCTGAATCAACATAGTTGCTGTGCTTTCGGAGATGTCGGAAAGAACAAACACCACAGACATAAAATTATTAAAAGGTCGTAGTTTTCTTAAAAATACTACAGAGATTTTCATTTATTTCCTAACAGCACAAAATGCTAACCAGTTAATTGGGAGTTAGAGATTCATCAAAATTATTTTAATAAAGCTTTAACAATGAAGTCGGTGGGATCAGTAAAGATGGTTAAGGGCCTTTGCAAGTTGTACTGCAGTGCCTCACCTTAGCCATCCCTATCCTAAACTTTTGAAAGCATTTATGTATGTACGTGTGTGTGTGTGTGTGTGTGTGTGTGTGTGTGTGTGTGTGTGAGTGAGAGAGAGACAGAGAGAGAGAGAGAGAGAGAGTGCCTTCCGCAGCTCCTGTGACGCCAGTTAAACTTCGAGAGTCGTCCGCTGCAGCAGAGGAGGCGGGTATCGTCAGCCCACTCCCCCTCCCCCGCCCCACCACCCAGCCACTAAACGGCCGTAACCACAAGTCACGTGGCGTCAGAGGACACCGTGTGCCACCGACAGGTTCGAAGTGGCGGCGTTCCTCCTTTTGGTCCTACACGGGAAGTCGCCAGATGCTGCTGCAGAGTAATTTCCTCGGTGGGATCTCTCTCGGATGTGACGAGCCCGGCTCACGTGTAGTTTAAAAGTTTTACTCCCAGAACTTCCGACCAGAGGCCTACTTACAATCTTTAACTGGTTTATTCTGTAAGTCTTTTGCCAGTCTTTGTGGTTATAATGCAAAGGCTTAGTTAGAGTAGATTTATCACGCAAAATACTTAGAAAACTGAGACATCAATATATCTAAATGAATCTTCATGATTGTTTTACACGATGCATTTACGTGTAGGATAATGACTGATGGTCACACTAAGGGATGCAGTAACAATTATTACATGCATTTAACATTTTTTTTTTCTATTACACGTATATTAACTTACCGAACACCTAAGATCGACAGTCACAAACCTCAACGTCCCTTCAAAATTATTTTGTCTGCAAGCCGGTCTGGCTATTAGTGATCTTTGGCATCGTTCTATTCCAAATTCTAAGACTTGGCTTTTTTAGGGTTTCAATTTTCTTGTCGACATTTTGTTGTGGGAATTTCCTTGTTATTTGCTTCTCGGATATTGTTCTGTTGGGTATTTTCCTGTTTGACTTTCGGATCACGCCTGTTCTTTTTTCATTTTGGACTTTGGCTGAGGACAATGCCGTGTCTCTTCACCATTCCAGATGACCCAGAAGATTGCTCTTACATTTTAAATACTTAACCTCCTGTAGTCGATTCGTGCTGCTCAGGAAAATTTAGTAAAGTCCAACATTTTCAAGGAGGATGAGAATGATCTTAGGTATTTTTTTTAAACAGAAAAGAAACCCTTCCTTCACAAATCTTTTTGTTGCCTAGCTCGTACACACATACACAAAAACTTCCATATAATCACTAGACTAGTTTCAGTTCCCAGTGCCACCATCCTCAGATCCGAAACCAAGCACAAAAACGAAAAGCGGCCTTATGAAAAAGTTTTTTTATATAGAATCTTCAGCCTTAAAATGTTTGAAGGGATACACAAATACCAATCATGGTAGAACGTCAGTATGCAACGTGCAGAACGAGCAACACATATAAATATTTTGTGTCCTTGAATTACAACTAACTACACAGTGTTAACGGTAAAAATTTTAATGATAGCATATTCGTGTGAGACGCAATTTGAACAAAAACTACTTGTACCAGTAATAACCAAACCTTCAATAACTTGCATTTGTATGACGGGCGAGTTGAAAGACAGATTTGGTTGTAAAAGCACACCAATTACAAGACGCCCCATTCCTGCAGGAATAACGAACGAAATGAGTATCCAGTAAATACTAAGACATGAAATTTTAAGTAAATGTATGACATTATTCAAGAGGAAGAACATGCCATAGGTAATATACTCGAATTTAAACGTAAAACACAAAAAAGTCATCGTCATACCGTGTAACTTGTCGATATCAAAACAAATTTATGGGCCCAATATCGATAACTTGACAATTACTTACTAACAGCCATAGCATAACGGTACGCAGCATGCACTCACGCAAACGGAAGGAGAAGGTGACTAAAGATCTGGTGGTGGAGTGTTCGTCGCTGTTAGTAGTAGTTTTTCCTGTAGTGAAGTAGAAGTGGATAGTTCCTGTGAATTATTATGGGTGGAGGTTACACTCAACAACCGAGCTAGGTTAATAATTGGCTCCTTTGACCGACCTCCCGACTCAGCAGCATTAGTGGCAGAACAACTGAGAGAAAATCTGGAATACATTTCACATAAATTTTCTTAGCATGTTATAGTCTTAGGTGGAGATTTCAATTTACCAGATATAGACTGGGACACTCAGATGTTTAGGACGGGTGGTAGGGACAGAGCATCGAGTGACATTATACTGAGTGCACTATCCGAAAATTACCTCGAGCAATTAAACAGAGAATCGACTCGTGGAGATAACATCTTGGACCTACTGATAACAAACAGACCCGAAATTTTCGACTCTTTAAGTGCAGAACAGGGAATCAGTGATTATAAGGCCGTTGCAGCATCCCTGAATATGGAAGTTAATAGGAATATAAAAAAAGGGAGGAAGGTTTATCTGTTTAGCAAGAGTAATAGAAGGCAGATTTCAGACTACCTAACAGATCAAAACGAAAATTTCTGTTCCGACACTGACAGTGTTGAGTGTTTATGGAAAAAGTTCAAGGCAATCGTAAAATGCGTTTTAGACAGGTACGTGCCGAGTAAAACTGTGAGGGACGGGAAAAACCCACCGTGGTACAACAACAAAGTTAGGAAACTACTGCGAAAGCAAAGAGAGCTTCACTCCAAGTTTAAACGCAGTCAAAACCTCTCATTCAAACAGACGCTAAACGATGTCAAAGTTAGCGTAAGGAGGGCTATGCGTGAAGCGTTCAGTGAATTCGAAAGTAAAATTCTATGTACCGACTTGACAGAAAATCCTAGGAAGTTCTGGTCTTACGTTAAATCAGTAAGTGGCTCGAAACAGCATATCCAGACACTCCGGGATGATGATGGCATTGAAACAGAGGATGACACGCGTAAAGCTGAAATACTAAACACCTTTTTCCAAAGCTGTTTCACAGAGGAAGACCGCACTGCAGTTCCTTCTCTAAATCCTCGCACAAACGAAAAAATGGCTGACATCGAAATAAGTGTCCAAGGAATAGAAAAGCAACTGGAATCACTCAACAGAGGAAAGTCCACTGGACCTGACGGGATACCAATTCGATTCTACACAGAGTACGCGAAAGAACTTGCCCCCCCTTCTAACAGCCGTGTACCGCAAGTCTCTAGAGGAACGGAGGGTTCCAAATGATTGGAAAAGAGCACATGTAGTCCCAGTCTTCAAGAAGGGTCGTCGAGCAGATGCGAAAAACTATAGACCTATATCTCTGACGTCGATCTGTTGTAGAATTTTAGAACATGTTTTTTGCTCGAGTATCATGTCGTTTTTGGAAACCCAGAATCTACTATGTAGGAATCAACATGGATTCCGGAAACAGCGATCGTGTGAGACCCAACTCGCTTTATTTGTTCATGGGACCCAGAAAATATTAGATACAGGATCCCAGGTAGATGCTATTTTTCTTGACTTCCAGAAGGCGTTCGATACAGTTCCGCACTGTCGCCTGATAAACAAAGTAAGAGCCTACGGAATATCAGACCAGCTGTGTGGCTGGATTGACGAGTTTTTAGCAAACAGAACACAGCATGTTGTTATCAATGGAGAGACGTCTACAGACGTTAAAGTAACCTCTGGCGTGCCACAGGGGAGTGTTATGGGACCATTGCTTTTCACAATATATATAAATGACCTAGTAGATAGTGTCGGAAGTTCCATGCGGCATTTCGCGGATGATGCTGTAGTATACAGAGAAGTTGCATCTTTAGAAAATTGTAGCGAAATGCAGGAAGATCTGCAGCGGATAGGCACTTGGTACAAGGAGTGGCAACTGTCCCTTAACATAGACAAATGTAATGTATTACGAATACATAGAAAGAAGGATCCTTTATTGTATGATTATATGATAGCGGAACAAACACTGGTAGCAGTTACTTCTGTAAAATATCTGGGAGTATGCGTGCGGAACGCTTTGAAGTGGAATGATCATATAAAATTAATTGTTGGTAAGGCGGGTACCAGGTTGAGATTCATTGGGAGAGTGCTTAGAAAATGTAGTCCATCAACAAAGGAGGTGGCTTACAAAACACTCGTTCGACCTATACTTGAGTATTGCTCATCAGTGTGGGATCCGTACCAGATCGGTTTGACGGAGGAGATAGAGAAGATCCAAAGAAGAGCGGCGCGTTTCGTCACAGGGTTATTTGGTAATCGTGATAGCGTTACGGAGATGTTTAATAAACTCAAGTGGCAGACTCTGCAAGAGAGGCGCTCTGCATCGCGGTGTAGATTGCTCGCCAGGTTTCGAGAGGGTGCGTTTCTGGATGAGGTATCGAATATATTGCTTCCCCCTACTTATACCTCCCGAGGAGATCACGAATGTAAAATTAGAGAGATTCGAGCGCGCACGGAGGCTTTCAGACAGTCGTTCTTCCCGCGAACCATACGCGACTGGAACAGGAAAGGGAGGTAATGGTAGTGGCACGTAAAGTGCCCTCCGCCACACACCGTTTGGTGGCTTGCGGGGTATAAATGTAGATGTAGATGTAAAGTGGTCCGCAGCTGTATACAGTTACATACATCGACAATAAAACGTTACAGTTGCTTGTAGAAAGAGTAATGTAATATCTAAAAATACTTCTCAAGGAAATCACATTATACAAAAAACAGAGGCCGGAAAACTGAGTCAGTGGCAGTAACAAGAAAATTATAAGCAGTATGTAGTTAACAGCTAGGACGAGAAGACGGCAGATGCAAATAAGCGCCATCTCAAGTGATATGAATATGAAATGTCAGATATGAAACTGTGTGACTAGTTTGACAGAGCACTGAAAGACCTGAGTCGAAACAAGGCCCCGGGGGTAAACGACATTACATAAGAACTACTGATAGCCTTGGAATATCCATCCCTGACAAAACTCTACCATCTGGTGTGTAAGATGTACGAGACAGGCGAAATTCCCTCAGACTTCAAGAAGAATATAATAATTCCAATCCCAAAGAAAGCAGGTGTTGACAGGTGTGAAAATTACAGAAATATCAGTTTAATAAGTCACAGCTGCAAAATACTAACACGAATTCTTTACAGACGATTGGAAAAAACTGGTAGAAGCCGACTTTGGGTAAGATCAGTTTGGATTTCGTAGAAATACTGACCCTGCGACTTACCTTAGAAGGTACATTAAGGAAAGGCAAACCCACGTTTCTAGCATTTGTAGACTTAGAGAGAGCTTTTGACATTGCTGACTGGAATACTCTCCTTCAAATACTGAAGGTTTCAGGAGTCAAATACAGGGAACGAAAGGCTGTTTACTATTTGTACAGAAACCAAAAATTTGTGTCGGACCGTAACTTGAACCTGCTTAGCTGAGCGATAACGTGCTCGCCTCCCGTACAAGCGGGCCAGGGTTCGATTCCCGGCCGGGTTGGAGATTGTCTCCCCTCGGGGACTGGGTGTTGTGTTGTGCTCCTCATCATTTCATCCTCATCACTGGCGTCCAAGTCGCCCAGTGTGGCGTCGACTGAAATAAGACTTCCACTTGGCAGCCGAACGTCCCCGGATGGGGCCTCCTGGCCGGGTTGTAGCCTATTCCCGATATTGTTCAATTTGTAATCTGTATATTAGGCAAGCAGTAAAGGAAACAAAAGAAAAAGTTGGATTAGGAATTAAAATCCATGGAGAAGAAATAAAAATTTTGTGGTTTGCCGATGACATTGTAATTCTATCAGAGACGGGAAAGGACCTGGAAGAGCAGTTGAACGGAATGGACAGTGTGTTGAGAGGAGGATATAAGATGAACATCAACAAAAACAAAACGAGTATAATGGAATGTAGTCCAATTAAATGAGGTGATGCTGAGGGAATTAGATTAGGAAATGAAACACTTAAAGTGGTTGATGGTTTTTGCTATTTGGGGAGCAAGACGAGAGGATATGAAATGTAGACTGGCAATGGTAAAGAAAGCGTTTCTGAAGAAGAGAAATTTATTGACATTGAGTATAGATTTAAGTGTCAGGAAGTCTTCACTGAGAGTATTTGTATGGAGCGTAGCAATGTATGGAATTGAAACATGGACGATAAATAGTTGAGACAAGTTAACAATAGAGGCTTTCGAAATGTGGTGCTAGAGAAGAACGCTGAAGATTAGATGGATAGATCACGTAACTAATGAGGAGGTTCTGAATAGAATTGGGGAAAGAGGAATTCATGGCACAACTTGACTAGAAGAAGGGATCGGTTGGTAGGACATGTTCTGAGGTATCAAGGGATCACCAATTTAGTATTGGCTGGCAGCGTGGGGGGTAAAAATCGTTGAGGGAGACCAAGAGATGAGTACACTAAGCAGATTCAGAAGGATGTAGGTTGCAGTCGGTACTTGGAGATGAAGAAGCTTGCACAGGGTAGGTTAGCATAGAGAGCTGCATCACACAGTCTCTAGACTGAAGACCACAACAACAGCATGTGATACAGGAATAACACCTACTGTCAGAACATAAAAATAGGTTTAAAAAACGTTATATTGCTAACATACCGTATCACAAAATCAAATTAAGAGCTAGGACGAGAAGACGGCTGATGCGGGTAAGTCGCCATCTGAAGTGATACGAAGTCCGTTCGTGTAGGCGCAGTTTGATGGCGAAAGGCAGCAGTACAATCACACAGCTCTCGGACCAGCGATAATGCAGTCTACCGTCAGTATAATTTGCCGAAAATTATACAGCAGTTCGCCAAAAATACGAAGGAAATAAACCTGATTAAACTCTATCTCCTCATTTAAAACTTTATTAGTGGCCCTCTTCGTACAAAAATTTCCAGTTCCCAATTCTTCAAGTACGAGGTGCATTCAAGTTCTAAGGCCTCCGATTTTTTTTCTCCAGACTGGAAAGAGACAGAAACGTGCGCATTGTTTTGAAATGAGGCCGCGTTCATTGTCAATATGTCCCAGAGATGGCAGCACCGTACGGCAGATGGAATTTTACTGCCAGCAGCGAGAATGAGAACTGTTTAAATACTTAAAATGGCGACGTTTTCCTTACTTGAACAGCATGCAATCATTCGTTTTCTGAATTTGCGTTGTGTGAAACCAATTTAAATTTATCGACAGTTGAAAGAGACATGTGGTGTCGGAGTTATGGATGTGTCGAAAGTGCGTTCGTGGGTGCGACAGTTTAATGAAGGCAGAACATCGTGTGACAACAAACCGAAACAACCTCGGGCTCGCACAAGCCGGTCTGACGACATGATCGAGAAAGTGGAGAGAATTGTTTTGGGGAATCGCCAAATGACTGTTGAACAAATCGCCTCCAAAGTTGGCATTTCTGTGGGTTCTGTGCACACAATCCTGCATGACGACCTGAAAATGCGAAAAGTGTCATCCAGGTGGGTGCCACGAATGCTGACGGACGACCACATGGCTGCCCGTGTGGCATGTTGCCAAGCAATGTTGACGTGCAACGACAGCATGAATGGGACTTTCTTTTCGTCGGTTGTGACAATCGATGAGACGTGGATGCCATTTTTCAATCCAGAAACAAAGCGCCAGTCAGCTCAATGGAAGCACACAGATTCACCACCACCAAAAAAATTTCGGGTAACCACCAGTGCTGAAAAAATGATGGTGTCCATGTTCTGGGACAGCAAGGGCGTAATCCTTACCCATTGCGTTCCAAAGGGCACTACGGTAAAAGGTGCATCCTACGAAAATGTTTTGAAGAACAAATTCCTTCCTACACTGCAACATAAACGTCCGGGAAGGGCTGCGTGTGTGCTGTTCCAACAAGACAACGCACCCGCACATCGAGCTAACGTTACGCAACAGTTTCTTCGTGATAACAACTTTGAAGTGATTCCTCATGCTTCCTACTCACCTGACCTGGCTCCTAAAGACTTTTGGCTTTTTCCAACAATGAAAGACACTATCCGTGGCCGCAGATTCACCAGCCGTGCTGCATTTGCCTCAGCGATTTTCAAGTGGTCAAAAGAGACTCTTAAAGAAGACTTCGCCGCTGCCATGGAATCATGGCGTCAGCGTTGTGAAAAATGTGTACGTCTGCAGGGCGATTACGTCGAGAAATAACGCTAATTTCATCGATTTCGGGTGAGTAGTTAATTAGAAAAAAAATCTGCGGCCTTAGAACTTGAATGCACCTCGTAAATCTATCTTCCTTCCTTTAGGCACGTCATAGAACACCTCCTGCACAGTGTGTTTCTCCATAGCGATGTGCGTACGGAAAGCTGTCCTATTTTGGGGATAGATATATTCAAATGGTTCTGAGCACTACGGGACTTAACATCTATGGTCATCAGTCCCCTAGAACTTAGAACTACTTAAACCTAACTAACCGAAGGACATCACACAACACCCAGTCATCACGAGGCAGAGAAAATCCGTGACCCCGCCGGGAATAGACATGTTCCCCAAAGCGTACATCAATGGAGCGGCTCGTCAAGGCGACGTAGTAGCTGTCGCAGTCATTGCAACTGATCTTGTAAGCTCACGACTTATTAAACTTATTGGCTATCGGGGCTATTTGGCATCTTAAACGTGATCTAAGCGAAATTATTGCCTGAAAATCAATGCTAACATTAGTCTTACAAAAACATTGCTTGGTTTTTTGTCAAAGTGGTTGCCGTGTTTCCTGGTCGGAAGCACAGCCTTGCGCTGGAGGCGCGGAAACTGCTTCGTTGGATCACAACGAGCACAGTTTGAGTGCTTTCACAGTTAATGGTGGCGCCTTGGTAGACTTTTGTTTGAGGTTGTGCAGGGTGTCGTGTAGGAACACGCACTAAGTGTGTCCACTTGTAAATGCTCTCCTGAACGGAAGCTAGTGAGTGGCGAATAACAGCTCGTCTCTGCATATGACGCATAGGGTATGCGACAGTGAGTGTCGTGTGAGAGAGCAGGCCTGATTGGACAGTACATGCCGCAGGAGTGATTAAGCAAATTGTATAAAGATTTATTATTTGTTCTGAAGTCTGTCAGTGTTGTTATCAGTCAACTGAAGTTTTTTTCAGAAGTTTATTGTTTTTCACAACATGAGTCAGATTATTACCAGTGATTTCCGGAAATGATTCTGTCCTGATTTCTTGTGTGTATGCTAGGCTAATATTGCATTATATGAATGAACTTCCATGTGTGTAACGAGATAACTGTTTATTTAGTTATCAGGTTTTGTAGCTTGTTAATATTATGGGTACAAAGCGCACTAGTTGTTGCTGTTGATAGAAGAGGCATAGTTAGAGGTCATATCTTTTACCATAGACAAGTTTTATCTGGCTTCATAAGTTTTCAGTTACCTTATGTAATGAGAGCAGTGTGTCTAAAGCTTTACAACGTTATACTTGAGCCGTGCACGGCTCGTGTTCATGCTATTTATTGTTTGTCATGTTCTATTACGGTACTGCCGCCTCGTTTTCTTATTCAATTTACTGGCGTCACTAACTTCCTGCCTTACTTGCCCCTGAGCGGCAGCAGCAGCGCGTATCGATAAGTGCACTGTCGTACCATCTCTGGAGCGACCGTTAGCATTTCCGGGTCGTCGTGTGACTGGCAGTCAGTTGAAGACGGACCAGCAGTGCAGTCGGGACGCAGCAGTGAAGTCGGGGACGGGGCGCCGGTGAGACGAGGACAGCCAGTGCTCGCCGACCGCTGGCGTCACAAATAAACTGTCCGACGGAGGCAGATTGGAGCGGGAAAACCGTTGGTTGGTCGTTCAGTCGGTGGTCTCATCGGCCAACGGTATACACTCCTGGAAATGGAAAAAAGAACACATTGACACCGGTGTGTCAGACCCACCATACTTGCTCCGGACACTGCGAGAGGGCTGTACAAGCAATGATCACACGCACGGCACAGCGGACACACCAGGAACCGCGGTGTTGGCCGTCGAATGGCGCTAGCTGCGCAGCATTTGTGCACCGCCGCCGTCAGTGTCAGCCAGTTTGCCGTGGCATACGGAGCTCCATCGCAGTCTTTAACACTGGTAGCATGCCGCGACAGCGTGGACGTGAACCGTATGTGCAGTTGACGGACTTTGAGCGAGGGCGTACAGTGGGCATGCGGGAGGCCGGGTGGACGTACCGCCGAATTGCTCAACACCTGGGGCGTGAGGTCTCCACAGTACATCGATGTTGTCGCCAGTGGTCGGCGGAAGGTGCAAGTGCCCGTCGACCTGGGACCGGACCGCAGCGACGCACGGATGCAGGCCAAGACCGTAGGATCCTACGCAGTGCCTTAGGGGACCGCACCGACGCACGGATGCACGCCAAGACCGTAGGATCCTACGCAGTGCCCTAGGGGACCGCACCGCCACTTCCCAGCAAATTAGGGACACTGTTGCTCCTGGGGTATCGGCGAGGACCATTCGCAACCGTCTCCATGAAGCTGGGCTACGGTCCCGCACACCGTTAGGTCGTCTTCCGCTCACGCCCCCACATCGTGCAGCCCGCCTCCAGTGGTGTCGCGACAGGCGTGAATGGAGGGACGAATGGAGACGTGTCGTTTTCAGCGATGAGAGTCGCTTCTGCCTTGGTGCCAATGATGGTCGTATGCGTGTTTGGTGCCGTGCAGGTGAGCGCCACAATCAGGACTGCATACGACCGAGGCACACAGGGCCAACACCCGGCATCATGGTGTGGGGAGCGATCTCCTACACTGGCCGTACACCACTGGTGATCGTCGAGGGGACACTGAATAGTGCACGGTACATCCAAACCGTCATCGAACCCATCGTTCTACCATTCCTAGACCGGCAAGGGAACTTGCTGTTCCAACAGGACAATGCACGTCCGCATGTATCCCGTGCCACCCAACGTGCTCTAGAAGGTGTAAGTCAACCACCCTGGCCAGCAAGATCTCCGGATCTGTCCCCCATTGAGCATGTTTGGGACTGGATGAAGCGTCGTCTCACGCGGTCTGCACGTCCAGCACGAACGCTGGTCCAACTGAGGCGCCAGGTGGAAATGGCATGGCAAGCCGTTCCACAGGACTACATCCAGCATCTCTACGATCGTCTCCATGGGAGAATAGCAGCCTGCATTGCTGCGAAAGGTGGATATACACTGTACTAGTGCCGACATTGTGCATGCTCTGTTGCCTGTGTCTATGTGCCTGTGGTTCTGTCAGTGTGATCATGTGATGTATCTGACCCCAGGAATGTGTCAATAAAGTTTCCCCTTCCTGGGTCAATGAATTCACGGTGTTCTTATTTCAATTTCCAGGAGTGTATTTGGTCCTTTCACCGTTTCCGGGCCTGGGCAGTCGGTTGGTTGGCGTGGAGCAGCGAGGAAGCCTCCGTCGCGCGTACTTTGGCCGAGGCCGCTGGCGGTGTGCACGCGCGGCTGGAGTGTGAGGTGCTGCTTGCGAGTGCCTCGAAGTTCGTCGCCCACCGATCTTGGACATGAAAGTTGAGTCCTCACCTAACTTACTATCGAGCTCAACCTTTTCACATCATTTGATCCTGGTTGTCGCTTTTGGGACGTTCCTGCGAGCAACAACGTGTGTGTGTTCATTTCTGCCTTGTGGCGGTTGACGTTCCAGTTACCATTCCCTGGTCGTTGACGTAATTTTCAGCAGTGTATTTTCCTTGTCGTGTTGTTGCTGTCCAGCGCGGCGCGTAGTTCGAAGTTAAGGTGGTGTTGGTCGTTGTGGGCGCCAATATTCTGTGCGTCGTTGTATTGAAATCTTGTGGTCATTTTGCTGGTTACGTGGAGCGGAAATAATCTTGTTGATTGGTCGGTCGGCTGTCTGTCGGTTGGGTTGCCTTCAAATTAAGAACCGTTGGACAGGCTGCCTGTCTCACCTAATCGGGCGTTAGTGTTACAGTCCCAGGCCGACGCTTGGAAACTTCTGACAAGGGAACCACCCCATCACACCCCCCTCAGATTTAGTTATAAATTGGCACATTGGATAGGCCTTGAAAAACTGAACACAGATCAATCGAGAAAACAGGAAGAAGTTGTGAGGAACTATGATAAAAATAAGCAAAATATACAAACTGAGTAGTCGATGCGCAAGATAGGCAACATCAAGGATAGTCTGAGCTCAGGAGGGCCGTGGTCCCGTGATTAGCGTGGGCAGCTGCGGATTGAGAGGTCCTTGGTTCAAGTCTTCCCTCGAGTGAAAAGTTTATTTTCGCAAAGTTATGATGTGTCTGTTCGTTAATTGACGTCTCTGTTCACTGTAATAAGTTTAGAGTCTGTGTTTTTGCGACCGCACCGCAAAACCGTGCGATTAGAAGACGAAAGGACGTGCCTCTCCAATGGGAACCGAAAACATTTGATCGCAAAGTCATAGTTCAACCGAGTCCTCCACAGGAGAACACGTCTGATATATTCTATACGACACTGGTGACGGCTTGTGCGTCACATGACATAATAATTATCTGAAAATAAAAAATTAACCTTTCACTCGAGGGAAGACTTGAACCAAGGATCTCCCGTTCCGCAGCTGCTCACGCTAACCACGCGACCACGGCGCTCCTGAGCTCACGTTATCCTTGACGTTGCATATATTGAGCATGGACTACTCTGTTTGTACATTTTGCTTTTTTTTTTCATGGTTCCATACAACTTCTTCCTGTTTTCTCGATTGATCTGTGTTCAGTTTTTCAAGGCCTATCCACTGTGCCAACTTATAACTAAATCTGATGGGGGTGCGATGGGGAGGTTCCCTTGTGAGCGCCGTTCCTTGTGTGTTACAAAGTAATTTCTCTGTTTGGGTTTTAATTATTCGTTTGATGTGTGGCCTTCAGCCGAGTATCAATATCTCTTGAAGTTCTTGTCTTGCCCTTTAGGCATGAGATTGTTATTCTTTTATATGGGACCTTCAACCGAATTTTACAAGAGATGTTTTAAGATAAAGCCTTCTGTCTTTCTATTGATACTCTTCTTATTGCTTAATATGCGGCCTTCAGCCAAGTTCCATTAAAATTAAATTGCTATGGCCTTCAGCCTGTTTAGGTTGACGATTCAGAATATATTTTTGGGTGAAACCTCCAGAAAAACCTTGTATTTCAATTTCTTGCTTAGGCCTTGTCTCGGATTTTGAGTGTGGCCCTCAGTCGATCGAAAGTTAATCAAAGGAGGTCGTTTAGATTTTAGTGTTTTGCATCCTTCTTGTAATATTGTGTGTTTATAAATAAAATTTGTATGTTGAGTTCAACTGACAGCAACCGTCCGCAGCTCGTGGTCGTGCGGTAGCGTTCTCGCTTCCCGCGCCCGGGTTCCCGGGTTCTATTCCCGGCGGGGTCTGGGATTTTCTCTGCCTCGTGATGACTGGGTGTTGTGTGATGTCCTTAGGTTAGTTAGGTTTAAGTAGTTCTAAATTCTAGGGGACTGATGACCATAGATGTTAAGTCCCATAGTGCTCAGAGCCATTTGAACCATTTTTTTGACAGCAACTTGTTTTGGCCCCTTTCCGCAGCCCAATGCGCTCTGTCCTGCAACCTCAGCCATCTCTATATTGTTATGTAGTCGCTCACTGAATTGCTAGATCGAAATTTATCTCTGTTTTATTTTGTTCTGCTTTCATTAAGGTTATTTAGTGTTTGAATATTCTAGGGCAAGTTAAGTCTTCTGCACTTCTGACAATTATATTGCGATACTTAAATGTTTAAGAATTTGTCACTTAAAATTTTTTATGTTCAGTAAAATATTGCTAAAATGAGGACGTACATGTCTACAGTCCCCAGCCCAAACATCACTTCATTTATACGCCACTCTACATTTTGGTAGCAGAGCATGGTTTTGCGTTGTGCCAGTCAGTGCGTTGTCTGATAGCCTTAGAATATTATTAGTGACAGAGCCTAGCTTTCCTGTACCGTGTTTCAGTCATGGCAGTGAGGGAACTGACTGGCTCAGCTTGCCTTAGGAGGATGAGCTTTAGTAAAAAGTGAAGGCCACGTTCCAGCTAGTACTGTGTCACAGCTAGCTAAGTAGCTATGGTAGGTTATGGTTGAGCCAGTGCAGATTACTTAAGTCCAGCACAAGGACGTGAATAGCGTTGTCAGTTTGGTCCTCACAGAACCTGAACTAAAACTGAAGGCGGTGCAGTGTGAATCACATTCGCAGCACCAGGTGCTTACTTTGCAATCTAGGCTCACACATTAAGAGCAGCATTGGTGACCTGTTAGGAATCTTTGAACAAGAGAAGAGTTCTGTTAAGTGAATTAAATGAGAGGTTGGCCAGGTTAGAAGTAATAATCATTGTTTTATTATCAATGTATTCATTGCAAAGGAGTCGTACCGATGTAAACAGGGTAATGGATCACAGCTTTATGTAAGATATCAAGGTATAACTGTCAGGAGGAAAAACTGTAGAGTGGAAGACACAGTTTGCCAGGACTGCGCACCTGATAGCAGCTACGTTTAATAATAAGAATTTCTATATTTACTCCTTACCCGATACTGTGAAATGTCTTACAATGTGGTATGGCTGGCGGAGAATAAGGCAATTTCTAACCTGTGCTACATATAAATTTTAATGCACCCAAACGCTAAGGGTGACAGGAAGAGCCATAGTCGAATGGAATACGTTGTTGGTGAACAACTGTAAAAGAAGAGTGGTACCTGTTCACGCTATGAGGAAGGTGACTGAGTCACATTACTGATGCGAGCAAGTAATATATGAACATTTCCTGGCAGATTAAAACTGTGTGCCCGACCGAGACTCGAACTCGGGATCTTTGCCTTTCGCGGGAACTCCGATGCAGAGGGAAAATCTCATTCTGGAAACATCCCCCAGGCTGTGGCTAAGCCATGTCTCCGCAATATCCTTTCTTTCAGGAGTGCTACTTCTGCAAGGTTCGCAGGAGAGCTTCTGTAAAGTTTGGAAGGTAGGAGACGAGGTACTCGCAGAAGTAAAGCTGTGAGTACCGGGCGTGAGTCGTGCTTCGGTAGCTCAGATGGTAGAGCACTTGCCCGCGAAAGGCAAAGGTCCCGAGTTCGAGTCTCGGTCGGGCACACAGTTTCAATCTGCCAGGAAGTTTCATATCAGCGCACACTCCGCTGCAGAGTGAAAATCTCATTCTGGAATAAATAAACAACTTGGATAATGCGTTAACAGCGTTCGACTGCTGTATTCACATTTTGTACTCCAGCCAAAGAGGCTGAGGCGGCGGATAATATTTTTCAGAAGGCATCAAACCAGTGAATCATGTTCGCGTGTGTCCTAAGTAAATTCGGTGACTTAGAAGACTTAGTGTATCAGAGTGGGAGATTACGGTACGTAGACCAAAGGAGAGAGCGTGAACCTCGAGCGATTGCAATACATAATAATGGTTCATGGATGAAAGGTATGAAACAGTAAGGTGCTTTTCTTGTGTGGTGTGACTCGACGTTTCTGGATAGTGTGTCAGGTGTAAAAGAAGTCGATAGTTGTAACAGCGTCCTATGAAACACAGACATTACCGTCGGTGGGGAGACTTGCGTGCCTCAGCGATACAGATAGCCGTACCGTAGGTTCAGCCACAACGGAGAGGTATCTGTCGAGATACCAGACAAACATATGATTCCTGAAGAAGGGCAGCAGCCTTTTTAGTAGTTGCAGGGGCAACAGCCTGCATGCTTGACTGATCCGACATTGTAACGTCAACTAAAGCGGCCTTTCTGTGCTGGTATTGCGAACGGCTGAAACCAAGGGGAAACTACAGCCGTAATGTTTCCTGAGGGCAAGAGGTTCTAGTGTATATTTAAACGATTATGACGTTCCCTTTGGTAAAATTTTCCGGAGTTAAAGTAGTTCCCCATTCGGATCTCCGGGCGGGTGCTACGAGGGAGAATGTTGTCATCAGTAGAAACAAAACACATTCTACGAATGGGAGCCTGAAATGTCAGGTCCCTTAATTTGGCGGGTAGGTTAGAATTTTTAAAACGGGAAGTGGATAGGTTACACTTATATGTAATGAGAATTAATGACGTTCGTTGCCAGGAGTAACAAAACTTATTATTGGGTGAATACAGGTGTATAAAAACGAATTCAAATAGGTGTAATGCCCGAGTGGATTCAATAATGAATAAGAAAACAGCAATGCGGGTAAGCTACTACGAACAGCATAGTGAAGGCCTTATCTTAGCCCAGACAGACACGAAGCCCACCCCTACCGCTATACTGCGAGCTTATTTGCCAATTTGCTCCGCAAGTGGTGCAAACATTGAACAAATGTGTGATGAAATAAAAGAAAGGAGATGAAAATTTGTGATGAGAGGCCGGGATTTGATAGGTCAATACGCACCGGGCAAAGGAGTAAAGAAGCTGCATGGTAGAATTTTGCACGTAGCATAATTTAATCAAGGCTAATACTTTCTTCAAGCACCATAAAAGAAGATTGACCTGGATACGGGAAGGTTTCAGATTGATTATATATTGGTTAGACAGAGATTTAGGAACCAGATTTTAAATTGTAAGACATTTGCAGAGGCAAGTGTAGAATTTGACAACAATTTATTGATTATGAACTGTACATTAAAGTTGAATAAATTGGAAAAGGACAGGATATTAAGGATATGGGACCTGGATAAGTTGAAAGAAGCAGAGGTTGCTGACAGTTTCAGAGGGAGCATTAGGCAATAGTTGCTAGAACAGCGGAAGGGAATACATTAGAATACGAATTGGTAGTTTTAAGAGATGTGTAACGTCCACTTAGAAAAATTATGCATGACTGGGCTTAAACTGACACACAATATTTTTAGCGAAACGCAATCTTTCAATAATCCCTACAAAAGAATGGCCGTGACTAACATTAACCCATACCTTTCACAAATCACTTACCTCACAAAAATCTTCGTTACTCGAACTACTGCAATACAGCGAGCGTCACTACTGCCAGCTAAATAAAATATTCAAACTCCTGAAGGCACTAACTGCTGATAGGCATAGTTAGCAAATGAAAGATTTTGATAGAGAACAAACAATGTATTTACCTTAATAGTGTTCAAAAATCATAATATATAAAGTAGTTCATGACATTCATTCTTACAAATGTACGGTTTCTGATGGACACACGTCCAGATCATCCGTTCTCAAAAATCCGCCATCTCACTTCCCCACATCCACCACTGCTGGCGGCTCACCTCCAACTGCGCAACGCTACACGCTGTTAACAGCCAACTGCCCAACGCTACCATGGCGAGTATTACAACAATGCCAACCAGCCACAGACTGCACACAGCACAGCCAGTGATTTTCATATAGAGCGCTACGTGGCGTTACCAATACAAAATCCTAAACAGCCTACTTACAGATGTAATAGTGACAAGCCCTAGAAGAAGTCCCTGGATAACACAAGAGATATTGAATTTAACTGATGAAAGGAGGAAATTTAAAAATTCGCCAAGTGAATGAGGCGAAGGGGAATAGAAATGTCTAAAAAATGAAACTCACAGGAAGTGCAAAATGGCTAAGCAGGAATAGCGAGAGGACACATGTAAGAATTTAGAAGTATATTTCAGCACGGAAAAGATATATAGCGTGTATAGGAAAACTAAAGAGGCCTTTAGGGAAAAGAGAAGCAGCTGTATGAAAATCAAGAGATCAGATGGAAAACCAGTATTAAGCAAAGAAGGGAAAGCTGAAATGTGGAAGGAGTATCTTCCCGAAGATCAGTATTCTCGAGAAATGTAGGAACACTTGAGGCAATAATGACCCTACGGCTTATCTTAGAACATAGGTTAAGGAAAGGCAATCCCACGTTCTTAGCAGTTGTAGACTAAGAAAAATCTTTTGACAATGTTGACTGGAATTCTGTCTGCGACATTCTGAAGGTAGCAGGGGTAAAATACGGGGAACTTATAGTTATTTACAACTTTTACAGAAACCAGACGGCAGTTACAAAATTCGAGGTGGGAAGCAGTGGTTGAGAAGGGAGTGAGACAGCGTTGTAGCCTGTGTCCAATGTCATTCAATCTGTACACTGCATAAGCAATCAAGGAGTCCAAAGAAAAATTTGGTTTATGAATTACAGTTCAGGGAGAAGAAATAAAAGCTTTGAGGTTTGCCGATGACGTTGTAATTCTCTCGGAGACAGCAAAGGACTTAGAAAAGCGTCTGAACGGAGTGGACAGTGTCTTGAAAGGAGGATACGAGATGAACATCAACAAAAGTGAAATAACGATAAAGGGATGTAGTCGAATTAAGCGAAGTGTCACTAAGGGAGTTAGATTAGGCGATAAGACACTTCAAATAGTAGCTAAGTTTTGCTGTCTTGGGTAATAAAATAATTGATGATGGTCCAGCTAGAAACGATGTAAAATGTAGACTGGCACTGACAAGAAAAGCATTTCTGAAGAAGAGAAATTTGTTAACATCGAATGCCAGCCGGTGTGGCCGAGCGGTCACTGGTTCGGATCCTGCCTCGGGCATGGATGTGTGTGATGTCCTTAGGTTAGTTAGGTTTAAGTAGTTCTAAGTCCTGGGGGACTGATGACCTCAGAAGTTAAGTCCCATAGTGCTCAGAGCCATTTGAACCATATTTCACATCAAATATAAACTTAAGTGTTAGGAAGAATGTTCTGAAGGTATTTGTCTGGTGTGTATCCATGTAAAGAAGTGAAACTAAGTAAGTAGCCTGTCGATATGTTTGTTTGTTGGCAGCGCTATGCACCCTCGCTAAGAGACTCTGTGGTTTGACAGACTCACGGTTAGTAGTTAATAGATAGTGGTGTTGAAGGTTGGCAGTGTTCGCGCGAGCGGTCGGTTTGTACGTGCGTCCGTCATGGAGACTTGGTCCTGTTTTGAAATGGATCGTAAAATGATGATTGATGCATCCGCTAATGTTTTGATTGTGGAATTATTGATGATTACATGATTTTGGAACTGAATGTCACATGACTAAGGTCAAATCTGCTAAATACACTCCTGGAAATTGAAATAAGAACACCGTGAATTCATTGTCCCAGGAAGGGGAAACTTTATTGACATATTCCTGGGGTCAGATACATCACATGATCACACTGACAGAACCACAGGCACATAGACACAGGCAACAGAGCATGCACAATGTCGGCACTAGTACAGTGTATATCCACCTTTCGCAGCAATGCAGGCTGCTATTCTCCCATGGAGACGATCGTAGAGATGCTGGATGTAGTCCTGTGGAACGGCTTGCCATGCCATTTCCACCTGGCGCCTCAGTTGGACCACCGTTCGTGCTGGACGTGCAGACCGCGTGAGACGACGCTTCATCCAGTCCCAAACATGCTCAATGGGGGACAGATCCGGAGATCTTGCTGGCCGGGGTAGTTGACTTACACCTTCTAGAGCACGTTGGGTGGCACGGGATACATGCGGACGTGCATTGTCCTGTTGGAACAGCAAGTTCCCTTGCCGGTCTAGGAATGGTAGAACGATGGGTTCGATGACGGTTTGGATGTACCGTGCACTATTCAGTGTCCCCTTGACGATCACCAGTGGTGTACGGCCAGTGTAGGAGATCGCTCCCCACACCATGATGCCGGGTGTTGGCCCTGTGTGCCTCGGTCGTATGCAGTCCTGATTGTGGCGCTCACCTGCACGGCGCCAAACACGCATACGACCATCATTGGCACCAAGGCAGAAGCGACTCTCATCGCTGAAGACAACACGTCTCCATTCGTCCCTCCATTCACGCCTGTCGCGACACCACTGGAGGCGGGCTGCACGATGTTGGGGTGTGAGCGGAAGACGGCCTAACGGTGTGCGGGACCGTAGCCCAGCTTCATGGAGACGGTTGCGAATGGTCCTCGCCGATACCCCAGGAGCAACAGTGTCCCTAATTTGCTGGGAAGTGGCGGTGCGGTCCCCTACGGCACTGCGTAGGATCCTACGGTCTTGGCGTGCATCCGTGCGTCGCTGCGGTCCGGTCCCAGGTCGACGGGAACGTGCACCTTCTGCCGACCACTGGCGACAACATCGATGTACTGTGGAGACCTCACGCCCCACGTGTTGAGCAATTCGGCGGTACGTCCACCAGGCCTCCCGCATGCCCACTATACGCCCTCGCTCAAAGTCCGTCAACTGCACATACGGTTCACGTCCACGCTGTCGCGGCATGCTACCAGTGTTAAAGACTGCGATGGAGCTCCGTATGCCACGGCAAACTGGCTGACACTGACGGCGGCGGTGCACAAATGCTGCGCAGCTAGCGCCATTCGACGGCCAACACCGCGGTTCCTGGTGTGTCCGCTGTGCCGTGCGTGTGATCATTGCTTGTACAGCCCTCTCGCAGTGTCCGGAGCAAGTATGGTGGGTCTGACACACCGGTGTCAATGTGTTCTTTTTTCCATTTCCAGGAGTGTACATTGTTTGCTCTGCAACAAAATCTTTCCTCTGCTAACCACATGCCTATTAGTAGTTGGAGCCTAGAGTAGTTAGAATCTTTTAATTTATCTGGCTGTAGTTGCTGCTTGTGTTATTTGCTGTAGTTCGTATGATGAAGATATTCTGTGAAATAAGTGATTTATGAAATGTATGGGTTATTGTTAGGAGTCCTTCTAATTCAGGGCCATTCTTTTGTATTTATTATTTGCAGTCAGATTGCGTATGCTGTAGGCAATAAATGTATGGGAAAAGTTTGAGTGGTCTGTGTCAGGGAAAATTCTGTAGGACATTGTAATGATAAAAACAAGCAAAGAGACAGTAGGTTCTATTTCACTCAGCAATTTCGTCTCGTGGTAAAGCTAGAAGTTCCACTCAGTAGGTTCAGTTTCATTCAGCAATATAAGTAAAAACGTAAAAGTTTCACATGGACGATAAACAGCTTTGACAAAAATAGAGTCGAAGGTTTCGAAATGTGGTGCCAGAGAAAGATGTTGAAGATTAGATTGGTAGATCACGTAACTAATTAAAAGGTGCTGAATAGAATTGGTGAGACAGGTACAATTAGATCAAAAGAGGGGATCACGAATTTAGTACTGGAGAGCATTGTGGGAGAGGGGTAGGGGGGTAGAGAGTAAAAATCATAGAGTAGATCACGACATGACTATAGTAAGCAGATTCAGACGGATGTAGGTTGCAGTAATTATTCCGGGATGAAGAGGCTCACACAGGATAGCGTGGAGAGCTATATCAAACCTTTTTTTGCACTGAAGATCGCAAAAACCGTGTCCAAATGCGGCAGCGAAGCAGATCAGTTCTGTCGTCACACTAGGTGGAATAAAAGCTACACTTGGGCATCAGCAACATAAAAGACGTGCCTACTGTTTAATTAATCACAAGTTGGTATGTGGGTTGTTAGATACTGATAGATCTGTCACCCTCATAAGTAAGGAGTGGTTCAAATGGCTCTGAGCACTATGGGACTTCACTTCTGGGGTCATCAGTCCCTTAAACGTAGAACTACTTAAACCTAACTAACCTAAGGACATCACACACATCCAGGCCCGAGGCAGGATTCGAACCTGCGGCCGTAGCGGTCGCGCGGTTCCAGACTGTAGCGCCTAGAACCGCTCGTCCACCCCGGCCGGCTAAGGAGTGGTTTGATACTCACCAAACAGTGGTGGCTGGCCGAGTTTCAATACGAAGGACGACCCATACGTAACTGCCAGTTCCTGTGAATTTGAAGATATTGTGATGGATTTTGGTTGATTTGAGAATATATGAGTTCACACGAAAGGTAGAGTTATGGTTAGCAGAGTGGCTATTAACTGAGGTAATTCGGTGGTTGGACGTGATTAGAAAAACCGAACTGAGTCTGAAGTGGGCCCAACACCACTTTACTTCCATATTTTGTAGGAGTAATCTTCAATTGGATACACCTGTAGCTGAGAGGTGCAGAGACCAAGCTGACAGAAAAGCTCCTGCCATGCTTTAGGAGAGTTTCAGGATGTGCAGTTATAACTCTACTTTTGGTGGTAAAATAAGATGTATCTACTGATAAGGAAGGCAAGGCACTCATCTCTCAGCTAAAACCAAACTATGAAAGATAATTGTTATTTTACATGTCCGGTTTCGTTGGTAATGTTTATCTAATATTATCATTGTATTGGAGTATTATAGTGCCCCCTTCTGCTGGTGGAGGAAAAGACGTTCAGGAAGGAGGGGAGAATTTATACCACGTACAGTGGTACGGCTATATTCCTTGGCGCCAGAGATAATAGTCAGCCACCAGGGGG
Organism: Schistocerca piceifrons; assembly: GCF_021461385.2. NCBI lineage: Eukaryota > Metazoa > Arthropoda > Insecta > Orthoptera > Acrididae > Schistocerca > Schistocerca piceifrons. The sequence continues at coordinate 1,222,018,115 of NC_060138.1, read as the reverse complement.
ACTGGGGCGGGCACAAGGTAGGTACAGCCGTGGACAGCGGTGGACATTCACCTGGACTCTGTGGAGAGAGGAACGTGTCCTGGAAGCAAGCGCCAGGTTCGCGATCAGTGGCTGCGGCGCGTCTTCGAGAGTCAGTGCTGGCCACGAAGGGCTGTGGTAGGGCAGCCTAGGCTGGCGGCTTGGGCTGTACTAGTAGATGAAAGGCCGTGAATTCCTGAGGGTCGCTAGGAGATAGTGTGCGATGGTACAGTTGTGATACGGCTTGCGAGTAATGAGTAGCAGCTTGCCTCTGCTGGTGGCATGCGAGGCGTGCAACAGTGTGTGTTGTGTGAGAGAGCAGGCTCAATTTTTCAGTACACGCCACGGGCGTCATTAAGCAAATTATCTAAAGGTTTATTGTTTTTTCAACGACTATCAATGTGTCGTTCTCAGTATTTTTGAGAACTGATTCTATATTGATTTCCCAAAGGTTCATTCTCTTTAGCTACGACAGTGAGTCAGTTATTGGCAGTAGTTTCCGGAATTGATTCTGCACTCGTACATTGTGTGCCTATCAGCGAACCACTCATGTGTGCTAAGATCTTTTTGTGTTGCCTTATATGTATAGGCTGTCATGTAACTGGATAACTATTTCTTTAGACGTAAGAGTGGGTTGATTGCTAATGTCGTTGGCAGACGGCGTTCTAGTTGTTTGTGTTGGTGGTTGCAGTAGAATAAGTAGTAGTTACAGTTTATAGTTTTGCTCACTAGTAGGTTATGTATTACCTGACTTCGCTAGTTTTCAGTTATCTTGCATAATAACGGCATTATGCCCAATGTTCTAATTGTTATATCGTTACCTAGTCGTCAATTGTAGGGCTACATTAAAATCTATCTAAATTTTACATTATTCTGTTTTTATTAAGCACATTTTGTGTTTGAATATTGTAGCCATATATGAGTCTTTTGAACTACGGAAAATTACCACTTTCCACCTATATCTGACACTAGAGGTGTTTATCTCTTATTAAAGTCTTTGACAGGAACAATCAAACAGAGAAAACTCCCAAACGTAGGGTAATCGAGGTTTTCAACAAATACTTTCAGGGTGACGACGCGTCTTCCATTCGGAAGGGCAAACAAGACGGTAACCCCCGTCTAGATACAGCTCTCCCACATAAAAGGGGAAAATCAAAATCCGTTGAGCATCAATCTTCTAAAGTTAAAAGTAGTGCTCATTGCTTTGTAACTCATGATAGATGATCATCGCTTTAAAAACACATCACTTGGTTGTTCTGTCGGAAAAAGGCTCATAACGCAGGGGTTTGTTTACGCAAATAATGTCACAGCGTCATGTACTCTACCTGCACTGGTGACGTCGGGAGTATGGCCAATGATTTTGAAACTGTTTACAGTGTCCTTTATCAAGATGATAAAGCAATGTTAGTTGATACTGAGCCCAATGGATGTGATATTCGACTTCAAAGCTATATGAGCTCCTCTAAAACTAGCATAAACAGTGCTGCACACGCTGATCACACAGAATATCATGACCACCTACCTAACAGCCAGTATGTCCACTTTTGGCACGGATAACAGCGGCGACGGGTCACGGTACGGTCTTAGTAGGTCGCTGGAGGGAGCTGCCACACACCGTTGGGTGGCTTGCGGAGTATAAATGTAGATGTAGACGTAGAAGTCACCAAATTCCCTAAATTTCCGGGGAAGGGGGCGATAAGCTCTGACGTCAAGTACTATCACATCCCAGATGTGTTTGATCGGGTTCAGATCTGGCGAGTTGGAGGCCATCACATCAAATGGAACCCGCTACTGAGTGCAGAGGCGTATAATAAGAGTAATGTGTAGTGTAAATCCAAGAACATCACGTCGAAACCTTTTCAAAGAATTAAGCATACTAACCACAGCTTCTCAGTATATTTATTCTTTAATGAAGTTTGTTGTAAATAATACATCTCTTTTTCCAACTAACTGCTTAGTACACAGTACCAATACTAAAAATAAGAACAATATACATAAAGATTTAAAATAACTTACTCTTGCCCAGAAAGGAGTCCAGTATTCAGCAGTGCATATTCTCAATATGTTACCAGCAAGCATTAAGAATATAGTTTCAGACAAGGCACAATTTAAACATAATTTAAAATAATTTTTTGGTGACCAACTCCTTCTATTCCATCAATGAATTTCTCAACAAGTGCAGTAGACCATTTTAATGAAAATTTATTATACTTTAATTTTTGATAATACTAGGTTTTAACAGCCAAGTAACTTCTCACTGCGTGAATGATGGATGTACGGAAAGCAGATGTAAGTCTTAAGTCTGTAAATAGTGGAAGTTTAATTTTAAATCTTGTACATAATTTGACTGTTCTTAATGTGGCGGTTGTTGTGTATCATCAACATGGACAAATGCAATGAATATGGATGATAAGATACTCTATGGTATTCTGCGGTTTGAATTCACTCTGTTTTTTTAGCAGTTGCATTGATTTGGTTTTGTAAATGATACTGACAATATTATACACATGTATAATGCATTATTCATACTACAACTCCTCCCAGATAATTATTTTGTTCAAATTGCACAAGAATTCCACCTGACGTAGTGTAATAATGGTGACTGTAAGTTGTGTTCATATCACTAAAATTACAGATCGTACATCAGAGCTTTTATAAATTTTGTCTTCGATGGATTTTGATCATGAAAGGGAACCACAGAATACCACCCACAGACAACACTCACGTATACTACCAGAAATATTTTTCTCCATGATTCGTCCATAGTTTAATTTTGGCCTCATACATCAGCAATGAAATCTTGTTCAACAATAAATACCATCAGCACTGTTCTTAGAAAATGCAATCTGATTCGATGAATTTTTTCTTTTATAAACACAGTACTACCGGTGCACATTTACTTCTTACACATCGGAATATTGTTTGCAGTTTCAAGTAATTTAAATTTGCCGCTGTAATAAAAGTTAAGATGGCGGCCAACAAAAGATAGAGGATTTCTTTTTTAATTAAGATTTTCCTTTGCTAGATAAATAATTAATCATTTAAATTGATGTCACCAATAAAAAATTATTAAATTGTTTTGCAAATTAGTTTAACACAAACCCATGCTATTTTCAACTAGAAGTACAAACGAATTTGCTATATAATCGCAACTAACAATGGCTGCCCTTCTTGCAGCTATGATAAAACAATTAATACAAAATTATAAGGAAGTGATTTTTCAATAATTAATCATAAATAGTTTTAACGCATTTGGCTCTATTTGTTTTTTACCAGCAAATGAACATAAAAGTACAATAATTTTAGATTAAATGTTTCTCAATCAACAGACCTCAAATCGATTCGCATCTTACGTTGGCGACATACATCTGAAGAAGACGACAAAATGGTACAAAATGAAAGAAAAGAATGACATAGATTAACAAAGAATGTGAAACAAATATTGTCTCTGCTTTACATAATTATCATCTTTTTAAGAAATAATTACATAATTGAATGAACATTATTGAGTTTCATAATTTTCCACACGTTCATATTCCACTCGTAATAAAAATATAAATACATCGTGCCTGTTATATTAACTGAGGATCATTGTAATGAATACTTTACTTTAATTTTTGACAATACTTGGTTGTAACAGCCAAGTAACTAGCTACTATGTGAATGATGGTTTTCATGAAAGCAGATGTAAGTATTAAAACTGTTAATATTAGAAGTTTAATTTTAATTCATGTATGTAATTTTACTGTTTATTGACTGAAGATCATTAATATTAATGAAAGTCAAGTTTCTCTAATTACATTTTTGTGATGTGTTTATCTGACATGTTCCACACCCAGGAGGATCCACGCTTTTGTGGGTCTACGGAAAGAATAATTGAGCTAATCTAATCTAATCTAATCTAACTTCTGGCAGCCTAACACCACGACTCATGGACATGGTTTCACCTTGTTTTTCGACACATGTTGAAGACACTCACCACAGCACTTCTAGAACACAAAATGCTTATGCCGAGTCTCTGGGCCACCACAGTCTGCCCTCGGTCAAACTCAGACAGCTCAAGAGCCTCCCCAGTTCTACACACGGACATAATGCTGACTGATACTACGCGAACAGTGCATGTGTCTGACCAGCAGTCCTTCCTCGCCCGGTGACGCTGTTATCGCCTGATAACACGGCAAGATGGTGGCATGAGCGGGATGCATGTTATCACCTTTTGGCCTCAGCCAGTCACAGGGATTAGATGTGTCACTATGAGGGGCTGTATAACATGCGGTCCAGCGTATCATCAGAGGGTTTATCTTCAGCAGTTCCCCAGTTATTTGGAAGCAGCAACGGAATTTCATCATCGTTGCACCCGCCACGAAGTCTGGAGTTGGCGCTAGCAGCAGTCTGAAGGGAGCAGCTGTCAGTTTGGACTCAGCCCCCTACAGTAAAGAGGCCACAAGGAAATGCAGAAGCTACAATTTGTGCGATTTCACTCTTAATCGCATTCGAAGGATTTTTCACACTTTCGTGCTCAATTCTGCACTACCTCGATAGGTGGACTTCGCAACACACGTCTCTATCACGGTCCACTCCCTGTTCTGACGCGCAGGGTCGGGCCTAACGATTTGCATCTCACAGAAACTTTCCTCCTTGAAATAATTGTACCGCTTCACTATAACGTTGTATACTGGTGGCGTCTTGTGAAACATTTCATGGAAAGCTGTTTTCACATTCAGTACCAACTGGCAACGGATGAAATCTCGCATACAAAATGCTTTCTCTGCCTAATTCACCCCCCACTTTCAGCAACTGCGGTCGGTGGTGCCCCTCTCGGCAGTTTTCCAAACTATCTCCCAAGTATCACATTAAAAATGAGTTTTCAGAGTTCGTCTTTCCCCTATTCAATCACTTTTTAAGTTATGTTTAACCTTTCACTTATACCGATATTTTAAAATGTTTCATGGACTTTATAATTAATCACTAATATTGGTGCTATGTATCCTCTTTCAATGACTGTAGAGTGGTTGTATGTACAAGAACTGTGTTAAATGTCAACACCAAACATAGACAGCCCTCTCACCTATACATAATGTCACTGAAATACAACTAGTCCGAAAGATGCTTACAAGTCTGTCATGAAACAAGTTACTTCACGTAATGAATAAAAGAGCTAATCTTTACACTTCGTTCTGGAAATGGACACAGCTGCTGTTGATGAAAGATAACTGGATTACGTTGTCCTGCAATACAGAATACACACAGGCACACTTCTCTTTTATCTACTTCGTATTTATACATACCCCATTTTCCAAAACAATTATCACAATAACATTCTGTAGATAGGAACGTATTACAACATGTTAACAAACTATAATTAAATATTTTACCATTTCTCTTTCCTTTCCTTCACATTGCTCAATTATTAAAGCGAACGTGTTCGCATACGCGGCCTCGTTGGCAAGGAAAACTTACAAGCGATTTAATTTGCTAGCGCAGTGAGTTGAAAATCAAGTAAAAAGAGTTAGCTAATTAAGGTTAAAGCTTTATCGTTATAAACTCTCCCTCATCGGGTTGACGAACGGATCGATAGCTGCACACAGACAAAACGACGCTGTTGCTGTAACTCATTTGCCCAACTATACAAAGTGGATAGCGCATTGGTTAAGACACTCGATTCGAATTTGGGAGGATCAGGGTTCAAATCCCAGCCCATTCCTTTAGATTCATTCTCTTCGTCAAACTGACTTTTAAAATTTCTGCTGAAGTGAAATTTAAGTGAACATTCTGTGAACAGTATTAAAATCAAAAAAATATAGTACTTGAAGAAATACAGCAATTAACTATACTTTTGTATTGCTTAATTTATTGCAATGGTTCGTTTCGGGTTTTCAGCCACGTTTAACTTACGTAATACGTTTAGGTCCTCATCACGTTCACGTTTGTCTCGACTGCATTTTGAACGCTGCGATTGTATTCTGTACTTCGTGGCTCCTTTTTCTGTCTTTATATCCATAACACCAATATTTTATGTTCACAGATGCACCGATGCAGCGCAGAATTCCCCAGGTGTAATCATCTGTTTTTTAGATCAAATACGAAGGATAACAACGTTTTGTAGAAATTAACACTTTCGCTACTTCTTTGCTTTAGAGCGGTGGTTACGAAGTACGTAGATTCTAAACGAATAAAACGATTGTTTAACACAAAAACAAGGCTATTGATTTATATAGCGGGATGAAAATTTATGTGCCGACGTAGCCCCGCCGATGATTTATTACATCGAAATACTACAGTTGTACAGACGTCCCACAAGACACGTAGAGAGTTCTGCGCTTATAAACCGAAGTTCAGTTTGTATACAGTATTTTAAATTATTTGTTAGAGAATAATTAAAGGGTTTTAGGCAAATGAAGACTGTGAAAAAAGAGCGTCACCAATAAAAGTTTATTTGAAACAATGATTTGACGTGGGTATACGCTCCATTGGCAATTAAGCTTTACAATGCTTACCATTTGCCAATACACCTAGCAGCTAGTTGAAAAGAAAAAAAAAAAAAAAAAAAAGAAGACACACTACAAAGAGCCTCGCATGTTAATTAATTCTAAAGGCATACAGCCAACAATTTTGTAAAGTGTGAAGGAACGCAACGCTCTATTTGAGCAAAATGAGGTTATTATAATGATATGCATCAAATCATCTATGTTTTAAAGGGAGTTTGTTTGGCAGTTATTCTTATCAACATTTGACAGGAGTCGTTACATGCGTAGCGCACAAGGGTATGAAGGAATGCTACTGGGTTGAAATTTTCAAAAACCATTTATTTACACTCAAAAGAATGGATCAAATACCACCCAGAAGGGGTGTGCTTTCTGTTACCATTTAGAAGTACATTTTATATTTAAAATACCACAACCAAAAATAAACATACTTAAAATAGCAACACAACTTCACCAATACAATCTCCAATAACAATAGCTCAAGAATAACAAGTTAATCCCGTAAGTAAAATTATTTTCAAACAAATAAAATGCTCTCTTGGAGCTCGAAGAATTAAATCAAGAATACCTGATTAATGCCTAAAATGAATTTATTTTAAATATTATCAGTCTCTTAACGGTTTCGAAACGGTTACTGAAATTCACCCAAGTAAGCCTGGAGTTATTAGCAAGTAAAGCATAAAATACGGAAGGCACCGGTTCTACCTCGTACTAATTATGAAGCTGCCCCGCGGTTACAAGCGCCATGTCACTGATCGCGCGGCCCCTCCCGACGGAGTTTCGAGTCCTCCCTCGGGCATGGATGTGAGTGTTATTATTAGTTCAAATGGCTCTGAGCACTATGAGACTTAACATCTGAGGTCATCAGTCCCCTAGAACTTAGAACTACTTAAACCTAACTAACCTAAGGACATCACACACATCCATGCCCGAGGCAGGATTCGAACCTGCGACCGTAGCAGTCACGCGGTTCCGGACTGAAGCGCCTAGAACCACTCGGCCACACCGGCCGCCTGTTCTTCGTATAAGTTAGTTTAAGTAGTGTATAAGTCTAGGGACCGATGACCTCAGTAGTTTGGTCCCTTAAGAATTCACATACACGCTAATTATGAATCACCAAAGGGAAGGGAACCAAAATATGGAATAACTAGAATTAACATTAAAGACACTGCGTAATAAACAACATAATAAATAACTTACGGAAATCTATGTGAGGCCGACAGCAAATATCACTCTTCCGAGAAAACTTGTGTCCGCTAGTGAAGAGTGACTCAAATTCAATTATAAAGATTTGTATGGCCACTGGCCCACGGTGAACTAAGCAGTTTATCACAAACTAACGTCCGACGATTTCTACAGAAATAATCACCTTCAAAACTAAGCAGCAACCGAACGAATATGGGGCCCTACAAGACAAAAGAGCTTCCTCGTTACGGAAAGTTTTCTATAGCACAGAAAGTGGAGCAGATCGATACCGACCCAAAGCAGCTTGTTATTAATACGTGCAACCGATGGGTCCAGGTAGACGGCGACTCGTCACGTGGTGGAGACGTCTTGAGACTCCACTATCACTCCAGGCGATGTACCCTGAAATGACAAAGTGATGGGGGAGCGATACGCACATATACAGGTGGCGACAGTACCGTATACACAATGCATAACAGGAGAGTGCATCGGCGAAGCTGTCGTTTGTACTCTGCTGATTCACGTGGAAAGGTTTCCGACGTGATCACGGTCGCACCGTGGGAATTAACTGACTGTGAACGCGGAGCTAGATGCAAGGGACATTCCATTTCGGAAATCGTTAGAGAATATAGTATTCCGAGAGCCATGGTATCAAGAGTGTGTCGCGAATATCAGATTTCAGACGTTACCTCTCTCCAGGGACAGTTCAGTGGCCGACGGCTTCACTTAACGACCAAGAGGAGCGGCGTTTGCATAGAGTCGACAGTGGTAACAGACAAGGCACAGTATTTGAAATAACTTCCGAAATCAATGTGGGACGAACGACGAACGTATCCCTTAGGACAGTGCGGCGAAATTTGGTGTTAATGGGCTGTGGCAGTAAACAGCCGACGCGAGTGCCGTTGATAAGAGCACGACATTGCCTGCAGCGCCTCTTCTGTGCCCATGACCATAAATACTGGACCCTAGACGGCTGGCAAAGCGTAGCCTCGTCAGATGAGTCCCGGTTTCCGTCGGTAAGTTACGACCCTGCGAAGTCGTAGGCCGAAGTTGCGAACAAGGCACTGTGCAAGCCTACGTTGGCTCCATAATTGTATATATACATAGAACTGACTGCCTTCTGTGGTCCAACACAACCGATCATTGACTGGAAATGGTAATGTTCCGACTACTTGGAGAGAATTTTCAGGCATTCATGGACTTCATGTTCCCAGACTGCAATGGCCGTTTTATGGATGACAATACGCCGCGTCAGAGGACCACAGTTGTTCGTGATTGGTCTGAAGAACGTTCTGGACAAGTCGTGCGAATAATTTGGTCACTCAGATCATCCGACATGAATCCCATCGAACATTTATGAGCCAGGCGGTGTGGCCCAGCGGCTCTGGGCGCTTCTGTCTGGAACTGCGTGACCACTACGGCGCAGGTTCGAATCCTGCCTCGGGCATGGATGTGTGTGATGTCCATAGGTTAGTTAGTTTTTAGTAGTTCTACGTACTAAGGGACTGATGACCTCTGATGTTAACTCCCATAGTGCTCACAGCCATTTGAACCATTTCTGAACATTTATGGGACATAATCGACAAGTCGGTTCATGTACAAAATCCAGCGCAGGCAACATTTCCTCAGTTATGGACAGCAGTGGAGGCTGTGCGGTTCAATATTTCTGCAGCCCAAATGACTTGTTGAGCCCATGCTACGTCGAGTTGTTACGCTGGGAAAAAGGTGGTCTGACACTATATGAGAAGGCATCCCATGACTTTTGTCACCTCATGGTCCAGTGGCTAGCGTTGCTGCTTCTGGATCACAGGGTCCCGGGTTCGATTCCCAGCCGGGTTGGCGATTTTCTCTGCCCCGGGGACTGGGTGTCTGTGCTGTCGTCATCATTTCAACATCATCATCAGTCCTGGCAGTGTCTAGACTGGACTGTGAAGAAAATTGGACTGTATGAAAATTGGGACTTTGTATGGGTGCTGATGACCGCGCAGTTGAGGGCCCCACAAACCAGACATCATCATCATCACCTCAGTGTACCGTCGCGTGGGTGGGGGTGGGGGTGGGGGAGGGGGTGAGAGCCAACGGGCACCGTAGTGCCCTCCCAGTGCTTGCAGCGCGGCAGAACACAACCGCAGACAGCGAGCGCAGCTTGCGCCCAGAGAAGCAGCGGGAGTTTTGAATTCAGCGCGCGTCGTAACGCGTTAGTATCATCACAAAATGCAATCGATAACAGCTTCCACTCAGCAGATACGTAAGATATGAATGAGGGAAGGTTTGTGAATATCACTACACCCTCCACACACAGCAGGTTAAACGCCTCACTGGACCGTCGCTGCACCCGACGTCTTGCTTTATATGAAAAGAGGTAGAATCGCGACTCGCCGGACCACACTACAGGCTTCTAGTCATCTGATGTCCAGTTTTGTGTTGTTTGGCGCAGATAATACTTGCCGTTTTATATACCGCTGTGAAAAATGTCCTTTTGCGACGTCCCCAATGGTTAGTGCTCGTTTCATGCAGACCTCTTCGTAATGTCCGCACGGAAACTGGTTGAGATGGATGTATATTTACAGACAACAGCAATGTGTGTGGGTTTCTTAACAGACAGTCATTGACGATGTGTGAGCGTTTTCTTTGGTTCCTGTCGTTTAGTATTTTTTTACGGCCACTATTCTTACGCTGTCACATGGTTGCGAGTGTTATATCAGATTTTTGCACACACCTTGGACAGTCTTCATTGATACACCAAGATATCAGATAAGTATACAAAGTGTCTCTTTGGTGGGCAGTTGTGTGGGGTACCTGCAATTAACTTCTGCCTCTCAATATCTGTAAGACACAGACCCACCATGTCGGTGACAGTACAGTGAATATTACAGGTAACAGACTTAAATCACGAATGAAAACAAATGTCGCCCTCTCTAATGAAACTGAAGACAACAAATTGTATTCTTATTCTAAAACAATTACTATTTCCCACATAGATAACTAAAATTAATGAAGATGATCAAGGGATCTTGTTTACTTCAACAACATATAGCAATCAATATCACGACAGATTTATTTCTGAAAGATACCAATTGTATGGAACATAGGTTAGCATAACACGTTGATCATATTCTTCCTCATATTCATAAATTGAAGTGGTCTGATAAACAGTTGACCAGGTTGGACAAACGATGGTGACTTGATTCTCATTCTGATATTAGAAAAATGGATAACGCAATCTGACGGTTATTAATAGACTACGAAAGACAGCGATCGTGAACTGTGTCCTGAAACGAACTACAACAACATGCTTAAATCGTACAGGGACTGCTGCTGCTGTGAGCATGCAGTGAAATCAGATATATTCACTCTAAAGATTACTAGTGCCGGTACTGTGAAATCCTTACAATGATATGTAGAAATTTTGAGATACAGTCCCCAGTGCACTCCGGCACCGCGTCGAACGGCAAACCTCCGCCTCCATCTCCGCGCCCAGTCTCCGTGTCTAAAACCATATCTCTTCTCAAGAGCCAATCATCTACACCCCTCCGCAGTTTGCTGTCTCTACCTCCACACATTACATCCAAGTCCCACGAAAGCTCCGCGGGGAATTTGCGTCAAAAATCTAAAATCATCAACTGAAAGCTGATACATAACTCCTGCGATGATCGCAAATCACTTCAGGTACCATACTGCCTCCGTCCACAGGAAGGGAAAAACTGATCCTCTAATCCTGATACATCTCGACGCATCGAAATGGTGTCCGCTGTTACGTTTTCTGATGTCACAGTCCACATCCCAATCAACACAATTATTTTGCAAACACAGGGAACACCGTGGCTCATGCGCCTATGACCTCAAAAAGCGCCTGTCCAGCTTCGTGCAGTGTCACCCCATTTAATTCATTCCAGCGAAATGTTTTCCCGGGCCTAGCTGATACCGAGCTTACAGGAGGCTTCACAGAAAACTACATGAGGACCCCTTCTGAAACGGCGGAATGTGTTTCGCCTCATCTGGGAACAACTTCCAGATCGTCGTTCAGTCGTAAAAAGTGCCAATATTTGGATGTAGACTGCCAGGGGAAAAGGTATTATGAATTTTGTAGGTTTTGAATGGAGTGTAACATGGGTTTTAATATAGGTTGATGTTAGGCTGAATTATTTGGGACGGAATGAGGGGTAGGTTTCGAACGAAGTCTTTGGGTGTGAGTGCAGGGGAGCGTTGAGGAAAGGAGCCATGACAAGGGGAAGAGAGGTAGATTCTGCTACTTGCGTTGAGAGGGGATGTGGAGAGAGTGGTGATGTGGTGTTGAAGGATGCAAAGTCCATGCGGGGAAAAAAAGAATGAGTTTAGTGAAGGAGCTCTTGAGGAAGCATGGAGGTGAGTTAGCTTCTTCAACAACTTATTTAATGAAACTTCCTGGCAGATTAAAACTGTGTGCCGGGCCGAGACTCGAAGTCGGGCATTTGCCTTTCGCGGGCAAGTGCAGGAGAGCTTCTGTGAAGTTTGGAAGGTAGGCGACGAGGTACTGGCGGAATTAAAGCTGTGAGGACGGGGCGTGAGTCGTGCTTGGGTAGCTCAATTGGTAGAGCACTTGCCCGCGAAAGGTAAAGGTCCCGAGTTCGAGTCTCGGCCCGGGACACAATTTTAATCTGCCAGGAAGTTTCATATCAGCGCACACTCCGCTGTAGAGGGAAAATTTCATTCTAAGTTCTTTAATGTGAAAGCGAAAATAAGAATAGTGTATCTAAAGCAGGTTATCGCTGAACAAGTTTCACCGGTACCAGCTGTGACGAATGTACTGTACGTGATTTCTGGTCCTGTTTCGAGTCGGTGCCGTAGTTGGCCGGGCCGTCGCTAGGAGCCGCTACCGAAGTCCCGGGGACGGCCGCTGGGGGCGCTAGGGCGCTCGCTGTGCGTGGCGGGCGGCGGCGGCGGCAGCGGCAGCGGCGGACACCCTGCCTCCGGTTCCAGTGTCGCGCCTGGCGCCGGGCGTGCAGCGTCGCGGTACGTAGTCGCTGCGTGTGGCCATAGAGACAGCGCCGCGAGCTCAGTCGTGGTGTCGGCAGCGCAGCGACGCCGCTACAACTCGGCAGCTACCGCCTGCCACTGTAGGGTCAGCGGCACGTCTTGCTCAGTTTGCAAACTGTCTATGAACTGCAGTACACTACCAGTGTGAAAAAGAACATTTTTCCCTGTATCACACCTGTTGGATCTGTTGCTCGTCAAAGATGCACCTCGCAATAGTTATGTGACAGTATTTCTGACACTGTCGGCAATATCATTACGAATTTATTCATCGATTATCTTTGAATTCCTCGGGTAATCTTAAGTGTACCAGTTGCTGTGAACTTCTCGTGTTGCAGTGTTGTAACTGGACCATCTATCGTGACAGAACGTACATAAGAATGTTTCTGGCAGAAGAGGGCTGAGAACGGGATATGCTTGGATGAGGTAAGCACGCTGTTTTGTTTAATTTTAGATATGTAGCCATTGCGGCAGCATTTTATCGTGCAGAGACGTGACAGAGAACCTAAGACATAGTAGTGTGGGGCTAATACCTTCCTCAGTTTACATTTGGATATTCGAAGTTTCTCTTTAAATGGATACCAAGTTGATTCTTTCACGAGGACCGCATACAATTCTTTATTTCATTATTCCCTGATAAGTTGTGAAACTGAGAAAAGTTTAATGTATATTTAAATTTCCGTCGGTTTATCGATCTTCAAATTGGTATTTATGTCGTTCAGATACGAAACTAACGAGATAATCGCTACGCCAAATATTTGTTTCATCGTATTTATGCATTGTTTTCGTTTCTGTTACTTCAAAGATAAACCAAGATTTCCGAACCTTAGAGTCAAATATCCTGGTGTCCCTATGCATTGTCTCGGCATGTCATCTTCACCGAGAGCTGAAGAGAGAGATCTTGTGTAGCTCAAATCGTTGTCTGTTTTCTCCAGTTTTGAAGAACCTTTTACGCAGGAAGCAACTTGAATAATTCTTTTCTCCATTGCTGTTTGATAAAACAATTTCATGTTTGTGATTGAAAACAAACATTGTGTTTGCTCTCCTATAGCATACAGTATCCTTTGTGTTTTCTTTAAGAAATACTTTTTTCATATGGTTCAAATGCCTCTGAGCGCTATGGGACTTAACTTCTGAGGTCATCAGTCCCCTAGAACTTAAAACTAATTAAACCTAACTAACCTAAGGACATCACACACATCCATGCCCGAGGCAGGATTCGAACCTGCGACCTACCGGTCGCACGGTTCCAGGCTGTAGCGCCTAGAACCGCTTGGACACTCCGGCCGGCAATACTTTTTTCAAATACAGCTTCCGAAACACGCAGAAACTGCTCAGCGGTAGAAAAGTATCCTCACAATTTTTACTTCTTCTCCTACTGTAGCAGAAACGATGTTTTCTCAATTAATTATTGCCGATTAATTGAGGAAAACATGCAATGTCTTACATTTATTTGTTCTACTTTTTTACATTAATTGATTATTCATTCAAGTGCTAGGTCATCGTAGGTAATCAGTACATTACGCTACATTCGTGAATTCTGGCAACAATGAAGTTCCACAGATAATGGCGTACTTTTGCGCCGTACTATATATTGTTGGTATTCTGTCTTAACTTGTGGAGGAGATTAACAGATTTGTATGAAGGTAAGTAGAAGAGACCAGGATATAAGATTGTGGCAGAGATTGCTGTTTCGGATTTGCTTTACAGCAATACTCAATTACTATCAAATCTGGGAGCTTTAGGGGAAATTAGCTGCGAGTTAATCAAAGATTCCCTGTTGGACGACAATGTGCGGTACAAGATATGTATATGGTGGGTGAAGAGGGGGAAAGATACGAAGTGGAAAACGTTTAAGCGGTACATCGAGAACAGACGTTCACAATTTCAATGACTGAACATATTATAATATAACATAAAACTAGTCCTATACTGCGATAAATCATTTGATAATAGCCCCTACTACATATCAACTAATTTATTTTGTTTTTCTTTGGTTTGATCGAGTCCTGCTTTTTTCATACCTTTTGCTGTTGTGTTAATATTTTCATCTACATGTAACTACATTATTTTTGCGTTGTAGTCTTTTTCTGCTCTATTTTTCAGCATTGAGTTAAGTAGTCCTAGATTCCGTAAAAATGTACCACTAAACTGTCCCTCATTTTGGTGTGCGTCTTTCAGATTTGTTTCTCACTGTTATTTATAAAACTACTCCATTTCTCAATTTATCTTTCCACTGAATTTTTATCTACCTTTATTCGCGAATTAAGTGTCTCACAAAGCACTTTTCAGACCGCTTCTTAAGTATTTCTCCTCAGTCTGAAACACTTACCAGGTTAGATTAATAGAATTTATGCATAAGTTCCAACTATGAACGGCGCGTTTATCACTGGATCATTTAGTGAGAGCTAGGGCACTACGGGGTGGCTTGATAAAATCCAATGGCAGACGCTGCAGGAGAGGCGTCCTGCATAATGAGGATGTTCTCCGTTGAAACATCGAGAAAGTACGTTCCAAGAAGATTCGGGCAACGTACGTCTCGCGGAATGGTTACCACGAGAAGTCCACAGAAACCAGAGTTCATACGAAAGTGTATCGATATTCGTTCTTCTCACGCAGCACGAGTCACGAATGAAAGAGGAAATGCGTCAAATGGCAGTTGTACCAAAAATACCGTCAGATGGACATTCCGAAATGGCGTTTGTGGAGTATGAATGTGATAACACCACTTTTCAGACGCTACCAATTTCTTCTGTTCATTGTTCCCCGTGATTCACAGTTCATTTCCAAGCAATGCTGAGAGCGACACGCACATCTTCATGAACCTCTTTCTGACTGCCACATGAAACATAATACCAGTAGAGTTTCAGTAAAGAAAGCTTCTGATATCTTCATTGCTTCGACCACTCTGCATAATCACTCTCCGCTTCTTTCAGCACTTTGTCGTCACCAGGTTTGAAGGCTTTGTTTGAGGAGATGGATGCTGTTCCGTTGTTCATGTTAGTGCCCTTTTTATGGGCAGAGCTATTTAACAACTACGCTTCTTTGTCTCTTTCTGTGATGGAATACCTTACTAATATATTAAAAAAATATGAAATGAAAATTCATTCACAGTTACTGTTGACAGCCATGTTTAAAATTTCAGAACGCCTTTTGGTCCATCTAAAGTATTTGACGTATGAAACCGTACTGGAGTAAGACCACCTTCGAACGACATCATCACTGCGCCCCATAAAGATTATCGGGCAAGAAATTATGCAGGCAGACGCACCAACACTTCCTGGAACGTTTTATGAATTCTCCTCGAATTTACTATAATAAGGTCAGCTTCAAATTTATCTTCATCGTTTTTCCCGGCCAGTCTGGTAATTTGTTTTCATTTGATTCACGTTTTTTTTTATTTTTTATATCGAAGAAAATTGTAGAGATTTTCCAAAGTGGCAAATCGTGGGTTGCTGTGACGACTAGCATTGGGCTTTAGTCCCCACATTTACAATAATCCGTAGTGTTACTCATGTTAAACCGTTCATTGTGTTAATCCTGACGTAACTTATCCCACAACTTTCCCAGCATCGCTCTTAGTAGTATATTTAGCATCATTGCTTTATATACCTTTATCTGGAATTCGCAAGTCATCAAATGGTGTGTAGCTGAGGATACATAGTGTAGTAGTATCAACGTCCTCCCTCCCCCTTCCTCCTCTGTCCACACACATTTACAGTTCACTGATTGTAAAGGTACCGGAATAAATATTATCGTCATCCGTCTAGGTGTACAAATATTTCCCTTCTTTTAATATCATTTTGAAAATTTCTGTTGTTGTCGTATAGTAAACGATATAATCACAAGTCGTGCAATAATTCTTTTAATTTTTTTCTATAACTTCCTTAAATCCAGTGTGATAATGGTCCCTGACCGACGAACAGTATTCATGGATTGGTTAATGGAGGGTCTGTAAACCCTTTCATTCCTGCATCAATTACACTTCCATAAGATTCTTCCAATAAACCTAAACCTATTACCTGCCTTTGACACCTATCCACTCATATGGTCGTTTCACCTTAAACCGCGCCGGGCAGAACCACTTAAGCGGCCCTCACACGCTCGGTATTGTTTCACACTAATATAATGTCCACATACCGCCCAAAGGTAGGAGGCCAAGAATGGAACGATATTATTGCACAATATATGTGCCCGGAACGCGTCAGTTGGAACTGTGCGTTCACACGCAAGTATGGTCTTATGTATGTACTCTGAGAACTATTGCAAGAAAATTTTACACGTATATTCACTTATTCACTGGAAAGGTGACCTGATCTTATTTCTCGGTCCTGACAACACTAAAACAAACATTTCTGCTTAGTGCGATAACGCTGTGGTCTTCAGTTTCCTCGTCTGTTGTGAACAGCAAGGTACGTTCCGTTTCATCATCAATGAGGAACATCATTTCTTCAGAGTACTACATGGAGCATCCATACTCACCTCCCTTTTTCTGTCATTAACTTTATGCTCTTCATTGTGGAAATCTATTGAAAGTAAATTGATGTGATGTGTTTTGTACAGTACCATCCTCACATGGTGCTATTTATTACGCAATATACTGAACAAGCGTCAATATTTTTAAAACTTTGCAGTCTTTTTTAAAATGTGACGTAATACTGATGTCAAATGATCAGTATTACGTCACAATAATTTTTATGCAATAATTAATGAGCCAAAAACCTTGATGCAGTGGTAACACCCGTTCTTATCAGATCATCAAAGGATTGACTAGCTCTGCAATGTGTGACCTTCCGGATCTAGCGATTGCTCTTGGCAAGCGGGTTGCACTCAGACATTGTGAAGCCATTTGCTGGGCTACTTGATTTATAAGTAGCGGTTCCGGCCACGAAAACTGACAATGGCCGAGAGAATGGCGTGCTGACCACATGCCCCTCCATACTTTTTTTTTTTGAGTCATCAGTCTTCAGACTGGTTTCATGTAGCTCGCCACAAATTCCTCTTCTGTGCCAACCTCTTCATCTCCGATTAACACTTGGAACCTACGTCCCCAATTATTTGCTGGCTGTGTTCCAATCTTTGTCTTCCTCTACATATCCCTCTAGATCCATGGAAGTTATTCCCTGATGCCTTCACGTATGTCCCATAATTCTGTCCCTTCTACTTGTCACTTTATTCCGCATGTTCCTTTCCTCTCCGACTCTGCGCAGAACCTCCTCATTCCTTGTCTTATCAGTCCACCTTATTTTCAACATTCGTCTGTAGCACTACATCTCAAATGCCTCGATTCTCTTCTGTTCTGGTTTTCCCACAATTCATGTTTCACTACCATACAATGCTGCGCTCCAAACTTACATTCTCAGAAATATTTTCCTAATTTAAGGCCTATGTTTCATACCAGTAGACTTCTCTTGGCCAGGAATGCCCACTTTGCCAGTCTTAGTCTGCTTTTGATGTCCTCCCTGCTCCGTCTGCCTTGAGTTATTTTGCGACCTAGGTATCAGAATTCCTTAGACGCATCAAATGACGTCAAATGGCTGAGGATGGCAGGACGCTCGGTCGGTACCGTTGGTCCTTCCAAGGCCTGCTTCGACGGAATGAGAGAGTGAAAGAATAATTACTGAGCTTGTAAGCAATGTTTCGACTCATTACAGTGGTAAATCGCAGATCGCGTCATCAAACAATACCAGGTTTACTCCTCTATTAACGCACATAACATACCCATAGTCTCGACATAATCTTTGAACAAGGGAGTAGACGTCTATAGGTCACTCTGCATATCGTAACAAGTTTCTAACTGTGTTATCTCCTCGTAAACAACTGCGCTGCCTCTGAACATTTTCCATTTATTTATTTTGATTTGTATATAGGTTCCTGCTTCCTTTACACCGATTCCCTCTGTTTACTTAATATATCGTATTTTTAAAACATTTTTCAAGTTTTTTAAAATTTTTAATTAATTACAAACCCATGTCTCAGCATATTAATACAAATAAGAATATTGATAATATTAGCCATACTAACAGTAACTAAGTAGTAGTAATAAATGTACATATATTTATGAACGTATTGCGTGTCAGTACTAACATTAGTTGAGAGACTGTATGCATATGTGTTGGCTAAAAGTAGACAAAATTAAAGTTTAAAAGAAGAATGAATACAGGACATATCATATTTAATAGTATGACCCATTTCACACTAGATTCTAAAGCAGAGGACCACTGACGGAGAAAAAATAATATATACTATCCCCCGTAAACAATACAAATAGATATATGCTGTGTAATGAGGTTAGAGCGAGTTACAGATCTTTCTATGCAGCAGCAATTACGTTTGTGTGTGTGTCCAAAACCGTAGAAATTACATTTGTGTGTGTGTGTGTGTGTGTGTGTGTGTGTGTGTGTGTGCGTGCCAAAAAACAGTCTCTGGAAAGCATCAGGACTGTTTACGGAACTGTAATCACGTGTTATTCAGCCCAGTCCAACTCGCATCTCCTCGTCACCGTCGCCGAGGTGGGACTGGATGTTAGCCTGTGCTGATCTGCTATTGCGAGTTCTGCCCCGTGCGCCACTGTGATCGTGGATGCACAAGCACATTGTGTAATGCAACACTCGAATTCACTGTGAACAGCCACCTAGGGATATAGGCGTTATCCGAAGGGTGTTTGAACTAAAGTTGAATAGCAACGCCTATGTCGCACTAAGTCATGCCAGACACTATCTCTCGTTCCGAAGATGCCCTCCCATGAAGAACGACACACTCTAATTATCTGTGTATTTTTAACCCAGTAGTACATATATTTGGATATTCCGTGGTGACGGTGACCGCGCAGAATTGTGTAGGAGGCTTTCTGGGGGGCAAGAAACAAAGCATAAAATTACTTCACCTACGTCTACCGCCTTCCATTCCGGTCTATTCTTGCTAGGTATATGTGTCAACTTATTCCACTGTCTTTAGTAATCAGGTTTCCGTACACAGTCCGTGCACAGAAAGTTCGAAACGTCATACACTAATCAATCAGGTGGGCGTGAAGATTTGAAGCTGCAGACATACATCTGTCGTCATCATCAGTCAGTTAACGTCCAGTATCGGATAGAGAGCTCCTCTGGACTTTCCCAAGTATCTCGGCGTTCGGCTGTATGCGTACATTACAATATAGATATAAAATATTACATTTAGCACAATGTTAACATTGGGCTCACTGTCAGCTGAAATATATGGCAGATGTACAGTTGATTTAGCGGGTACATTTTCAGCTGGGTAGAAAAGACAGTGGCCTAGAATCTGACGCACTGTGAGACAAGTAAGGTAGTTACCCTTAGCTAAGTTACATCTGCATTGTTGACCACTATCCGCAGGTTTTCTGTCCGCCACTTCCAGCTATTGTTCTTCCCGTCTACATATGGATCTCTACCTCAACAGTGAGGCGATAGGATGTACGGAATACCTGATGTTTGGTTGCTACATCTATAGTCGTCTGCAACGGTGACGCGGCGAAGGCGGCCAGCGAAGTGAAACTTTCCCCTTCCCCCACTGAAATCTGGAGTACAGAGTTTTCTTATTACGGAACTCTCATAAACATCTTGAACTGAGTGGATAACCATCAGTTACCTGGAATACAATAATCTTCTTAAGTTACTAATGAAATTTATTTGTTGTCTCATGACCTGTTTCGAATTTCATCTACAAAAATGGTTCAAATGGCTCTGAGCACTATGGGACTCAACTGCTGAGGTCATTAGTCCCCTAGAACTAGTTAAACCTAACTAACCTAAGGACATCACAAACATCCATGCCCGAGGCAGGATTCGAACCTGCGACCGTAGCGATCTTGCGGTTCCAGACTGCAGCGCCTTTAACCGCACGGCCACTTCGGCCGGCAATTTCATCTACATCTACATCTATATCTACATCTACATGTACATGGATACTCTGCAAATCACATTTAAGTGCCTGTCAGAGGGTTCATCGAACCACCTTCACAATTCTCTATTATTCCAATCTCGTCTAGCGCGCGGAAAGAATGAACACCTATATCCTTCCGTGCGAGCTCTGACTTCCCTTATTTTATCGAGGTGATCGTTTCTCAGTATATAGGTCGGTGTCAACAAAATATTTTCTCATTCAGAGGAGAAAGTTGGTGATTCGAATTTCGTGAGAATATTCCGTCGCAACGAAAAACGCCTTTCTTTTAATGATGTCCAGCCCAAATCCTGTATCATTTCTGTGACACTCTCTCCCATATTCCGCGATAATACAAAACGTGCTGCCTTTCTTTGAACTTTTTCGATCTACTCAGTCATTCCTATCTGGTAAGAATCCCAGTGTAAGCAGTCTCCTTAGTAGATCTGTTACATTTTCCAAGTATCCTGGCAACAAAACGCTGTCTTTGGTTAGCCTTCCCACAACATTTTCTAGAGAATCTTGCTGCGTTCTTCCTAAATGATTACACCAATTGACTTAATATCTCAAATCTAGTCTGTCGCTCCTGCCTTATTTCTGTTTCTTGCATTTTGTGCAGCCTTTTACTGCCCTCAGAAAATTCATCTCAACTGATGTAATTTTCATTAACACTACCGGAACTGCTATTGTTTTATAAAGCTTCAGCTTAGTTTCTTTTCTGGTTTTACATTTCATAGTTCTATGAACTGATCCCCATATATGTTTAAACTTGCAATGTTTTGTTTCTATATCGTTATCTGTACTTGGGGATATTTCGTATCTCAGATGGTTAAAGGTCGATTACTGCTGCAGTATTTGCCATTTATCTCTGTTGTGGAACTTACCATGTATGCCAGGAATGCCATTAGTTTTGATTGATATGAAGATACGAGTATTATCGTTTCATATCGTTCTGCTATATTTCTTACAGCTCATAGCAAAGTTTGTAAATCAATTTCTGTCTGTTGCAGAGTAATAACATAGTTGCATGTAAAATACTGTTTCAACTATCAATCTGCGAGAGTATTATACCATACTTGAAAATCTGTTTTACCTTATTATGACAAAGAAATTTAAAAAATGTTGGGAAGGACATGAAACTAGCGTAGCTCGGTTGGTTGACTTGGAGGATGGTACGAAAGAGCGAGTTCATCGGTCCCAGTGGACTAGGGAAGGGGGAAGGAAGTTAGCTGCGCCTTGTCAAAGGAACCATGTCGACATTTGCCTGAAGCGATTTAGGGAAAATCTAAATCAAGATGGCCGGACGCGGGTTTGAACCGCCGTACTCCCGAATGCGAGTCCAGTGCGCTAACCACTGTGACACCTCGCACGGTACTTGTGTAGCTCCTGTATTTAATTTGCTGCTGGTGTTAGTTAATCTTCTGTGTAAATTATTTGGCTTCTCAGAGACTGAAATGAAATAAATTAGTTCTGCCGGTCAACGTCTTCCCTACTACCAGATTAGAAGGAATTCACCTGATGGTTTCACGCTCTCTGCACCGTGATGGTGTCAACTTCTTCCTCAGCTACCGCAATTTGTTGATTGGAAGTGACTACCGAAGAGAAGAAGGGGAGACTAGACACCAGCAACAACCAGACAGCTAAAACAAAAGCAGAAGTGCGAGGCAATCGCGATACAAATAGATGGGTAGTATCAAGTCCACAGTTTCGAACTACTGAGGTGATCTGCAGGCTTCCTGTGGGCCAAGTCACAAGTACATGAAAAGACATGATATATAAAAATACATAATGATAACTCTAATCAGTCTCGAGAGAGTTTTGGTGCAGCCTAATAAAGACGAACTCCAGCATTCGAATGGCAAGTAAAGTTAAAGGGACGTGAGTAGAACACCGAGTTAACACTGATAAGGCCTTGAAGCTCATCTTTCGCGAGGAAAACCGACTATGTGCATCTTGAGGCTATGCTATGAGCTCCCTACCACGAATGACTTGATAAAAACTCAGCTTAACATCTACATCTACATCTACGTGATTACTCTGCTATTCACAATAAAGTGCCTGGCAGAGGGTTCAATGAACCACCTTCGAGCTGTCTCTCTACCGTTCCACTCTCGAACGGCACGTGGGAAAAACGAGCACTTAAATTTTTCCATGCGACCCCTGATTTCTGTTATTTTATCGTGATGATCATTTCTCCCTACGTAAGTGGGTGGCAAGAGAATGTTTTCGCAATCGGAGGAGAAAGCTGGTGATTGAAATTTCATGAGAAGATCCCGTCGCAACGAAAAACGCCTTTATTTTAATAATTGCCACTCCACGTATCATGTCTGTGACACTATTTCCCCTATTTCGCCATAATACAAAACGAGTTGTCCTTCATTGTACTTTTTCGATGTCATCCGTCAGTCCCACCTGATGCGGATCCCACACCGCACAGCAATAGTCCAGAATAGGGCGGACAAGCGTGGTGTAAGCAGTCTCTTTAGTAGACCTCTTGCACCTTCTAAGTGTTCTACCAATGAATCACAGTCTTTGGTTTGCGCTACCCACAATATTATCTATGTGATCGTTCCAATTTGGATTATTTGTAATTGTAATCCCTAAGTATTTAGCTGCATTTACAGCCTTCAGATTTGTGTGACTTATCGCGTAATCGAAATTTAGCTGACTTCTTGTAGTACTCATGTGAATAACTTCACATTTTTCTTTATTCAGGGTCTATTGTCACTTTTCGCACCATACAGATATCTTATCTAGATCAGTTTACAAATCGTTTTGATCATCTGATGACTTTACAAGACGGTAAATGACAGCATCATCTGCAAACAATCTAAGACGGATACTCAGATTGTCTCATATGTTGTTAATGTAGATCAGGAGCAATAGAGGGCCTATAACACTTCCTTGGGGAACGACGGATATTACTTCTGCTCCGTAGGCACACACTTGTGAAGAACGGTGACGAAAGCCTTCTGGAAATCTAAAATGGTTGCTTCCAAGGCGGTGGAAACGAAAATATGGATCTCAAAATGGCGGTTTCTACCTCACAGCTGCTGGTTACGGAGTAAAGCCTACCAAGTACTGACCCTGAGAGGACGTCTTTCAGCAATTTTGTAACACCGGATCCATTCACACTGTGTGCTTCCTCCGAGAGCAATAGGAACCTATTGCTAATTTTAGTGGACGCGAGGATACAAACGCTCGCTTAGGCTTTTAGCAAAGGATCCGTCACGCCGACCCACACACAGGTCGGTTTCACAAATGTGTTGCCAGACGCTTGGCTACCGGAGAGGCAGCTGTCCCTTAGCACAACCGTGACTTTTGGGTGTGGATTTTTTAAACTAATCACCACTGGAACCTCTACAGTTATACGCCATCTTGAGGTTTTTTTTGGTTAATTATATGAATGCGTGGTGTCTGTTCTTTCGGACATATCTGAATGAACAGAAACCGCCCATCCATACAATCGATTTGCCTCGATGGGCAACGAATCCACCTTCTTCACTGACAACTGACTTCAGTCTGGAGCCGCGCGACCGTTACGGTCGCAGGTTCGAATCCTGCCTCTGGCATGGATGTGTGTGATGTCCTTAGGTTAGTTAGGTTTAAGTAGTTCTAAGTTCTAGGGGACTGATGACCTCAGCTGTTAAGTCCCATAGTTCTCAGAGCCTTTGAACCTCTCGCGGGACTCTCAGGATAGCGAACAGGCAGAAAATAGACATGGACAGCGGATAAGTGGCACGAGGTTGGTGTGTGTGTGTGTGTCTGCGGAGAGGGGTGCCAAGATAGTCCGCGCAACTGCAATAAAAACTGTGCCTGGGTGGCGCAGTAAGTTAACGCGCCTGTCTAGTAAGCAGGAGATCCCAGGTTCTATTCTTGGTCCAGCAGAGACATCTCAACTCGTTGCCGCTGATTCCACGGAAAGTATCGATGCAGCTGACATAATTATCCCTTTCTTTTCCATAGCCGCGCGGGGTAGCCGAGCGGTCTCAAGCGTCTTGTCACGGTCCGCGGGTAAGTTAGTTTAAGTTAGATTAAGTAGTGTCTAAGCTAAGGGACCGATGACCTCAGCAGTTTGGTCCCATACGGTCTAACCACAAATTTCCAAATTTCCTTTCCATTCTTCCTTCCTCCCCCTCCCCACCGCCATCAGCTTACATGTAATCAACTGATTGGTGATCAGAGAAATCTGTCCAATATTTGACAGTCCGACGCCCAGGCATCCCATCTGTGATAATTCTTGATTTCATCATGGTCTCGGGATAGTCGCTGATGAAACAGAACGAAAAACAAAAACCGAGCAACAGCCATATTTTATCAGTTCTTATTTATTTTTCTTTAAGCTACCAGCTTCGGCTCTTCACTGATGCCATTCTCAAGCCCCTATACACTATAACATCAACAAATATAGAACGCAGTGTTCGTCTCGTGTACAACGTCAGATAATAAGACAGATTCAAAGCTAGATAGGCAAATGCCGCTACATCATGTAAAATGTAGCATAAAGGGATACAAAGCTATAGGCACTTTTCTTCTTTCTTTCTTTGATCTTGCATCATCACCATATTGTGATTTACCCACGTCTCTGTTGTTAATGTTTAGTATTTGCTCTGATTTCGTATTCTGTTCGTATTCAATAACTTTGCTCTTTATGCTCACGTATGTGGTTCCGTTCTGCACCATCATGGTCCTGCAACAGTGTGCATATACATTCCATCCTTTTATTGGTCTTTTGTTGGTTCTTATGTACCCCCTACCCCCACCTTCCTCCATGTTCGTTTGTCCTTTTGCTTCCTCTCATCTCCATTCTGTTAAGAACATACCTCGTAGCTTAAGCTCCTACTTGGGTCTGTTTCATCATTGTGTTATGGAAGCATTGTGTCATGGGGCCCAAAATAATTACTCGTGGATACAAAGTCAAATTTAGTTATCACATTGCGCAATAGTGACCACAAGTATAAATAGCATACTTAGTACAACTTAATGACTGCATGTTACTATAAGAATGACTATAACAGGATAAAGCTACCAAAAAATATAATTTCTGCAGCGAAATCTTACCAGAAATCTGTTTCCAACCCTTAACCTCCGTAATATTGTTTTTCTTAATGTAAGGCAATAGAATGTTAAGACTAGACTCTCTAAAGCAATAAATACAAAATGCAGTATCATTACATTTTAAAAATAATAATACAGTCATCTTGATTTATCCCCTTTAGCAAACAAATCATAACTTTGGAACGCCGTACATGAACACCCTTCACAGAAATACAGAAACCTATAATAATACCAAAATCCTGCTTCCCTTCCGTTGCAGTGCGCCTCAAAGGCTTTCACTATCCTGTCCAGTAATTCAGCAGTACAGAACGTGTACATAGCGTGTTTTCCTTTTAAAGCAACATTACGTGGAGTTCTGCGGTAGAGATTGTGCCCTCACATACATGGCCATTAGACACTGGTTTGTTAAGTTGAACAGGTATATGTTACCCACTGAAACAATAACACTTCATCAGCTTAACAAACAGTATAAAAGCAAATGGTTCAAATGGCTCTGAGCACTATGTGGCTTAAGATCTGAGGTCATCAGTCCCCTAGAACTTAGAACTACTTAAATCTAACTAACCTAAGGACATCACACACATCCGTGCCCTAGGCAGGATTCGAACTTGCGACCGTAGCGGTCGCGCGGTTCCAGACTGAAGCGCCTAGAACCGCTCGGCCACATCGGCCGGCTATACAAGCAAACTAGTGGAGTCAGTAGCCCACAAGCTACGACAAGGTCGTGAATGGAGCAGTGATCCGAAAATGTAGAATAAATTTCTTTTATTTCACGTCTATGGTCACAAAATTATAGGTCCGTAGACTATCGGTTTCGGTCAGCAATGACCATCTTCAGATCTGCAGAAACATTTAGGAAGAAAACACAAATACAACTAGAAAATTGTCTACAGCTTAAAACAATAAAATTGCCCATGATTAAAAGTGTCATTGACATACATGTGAATTTATGCGCTTTAAATATGACGAGGGATACCTGTTGTACAAAAACATGTCCTAATATACTGGAGCTATAGTGGCATCGTGAA
The DNA here is from genome assembly GCF_021461385.2 of Schistocerca piceifrons. NCBI lineage: Eukaryota > Metazoa > Arthropoda > Insecta > Orthoptera > Acrididae > Schistocerca > Schistocerca piceifrons. The sequence goes on along the minus strand of NC_060138.1, from coordinate 1,221,991,426 downwards.
ATGCTTAACACAAAATCAGATCCACCATCGTCACAAATATATAAACAATGTTAAAAGACATTCACAACCCCGTAACAAAACTCCTTTGAGACAGCATTTATCAGAAACCGGTCATGCTATGGGGAACATTGAGAACAGTATGCGTATTCTACACAGGGTGGGGAAAGGCAGTGCTCTCAATTTGTTGGAAAAGCTTGATATTTGTAAAAGTAAGAAAACAAGAGCCAACAAAGACACTTAATTGTCAGAGCGATTTTGTGCCCAATGCCGACTTTGCTTTGTTCAATGGTCTACTTTAGTCACTGAACGCCTCAAATGTGTATGTGTGAATTTCTAAGGGACCAAACTGCTGTGGTCGTTGGTCCCTAGACTAACACACTACTTAAAGCAACTTAAACTAACTTACGCCCTTACCCGAGGGAGGACTCTAACCTCCGGCGGGAGGGGTCGCGCGCTTCGTGACATGGCGCCTCTAACCACGCGGTCACTCCGCACGGCTCTGAACGACTCCTTCTCTGTTTATATAATATACTTCATCAACTAGATAGTCTTCCTCATGCACTGGATACGGGTCTCTACCATTCTTTACTTGGAGCGGCGTGCCACAGGATAAGATGCGCACTCTGGCGGTCACGTTCCCCTAACCACTTCTCGCCAATGCCGCGTTCTGAGGTTAGCGCCAACAGAGAGCGCTGATTATGTGCTGCCGTCTGTTTTCATTAATTCAGCTTCTTTAGCTATTTGTTTTGTAATTTTTAGATTATTCTGTGCACTCGGAAAGCTGTTATGTCGTTATCTAAAATATCGCCATTTGAGCATATCTGAATTAGTGTCGCTTAACTCTTTCCTTTTTAGCAATCTAACCTTTGTTGTCTTAATTCATTGCATTTTATTACTGTAATGACTTTTACGCCTTATAAACACATTATAGATTTTTTAAATTTATTTATTTATTTATTTATTTTTTTACATCGTGCAATTACCACTGAAGCATTTGTGTACGCCTACAGTTGAGACATCTAGCGAGCTTGTAGCACAAACATTTTGTGGCTACTGTGCGGCAGTTTCTTTTGAACAGTAGTTTTCTTGTTTTCTTTTGGGGGAGGAGACCAGACAGCGAGGTCATCGGTCTCATCGGATTAGGAAAGGAAGTCGGCCGTGCCATTTCGAAAGAAACCATCCCGGCATTTGCCTGGAGCGATATAGGGAAATCACGGAGAACCTAAATCAAGATGGCCGGACACGGGATTGAACCGTCGTCCTCCCGAATGCGAGTCCATTGAACAGTAGTACTGCTGACGAGATGTCTCTTGTGCACACTATTATTTAATTTTGTGTGACGATGCTGCCGCTGATTTTGTGTTTAGCTTTCGACGATGCCACTATGGTTCTTGTATGTTAGAACATGTTTTTACAAAACAGGCATGTGTCGTCATATTTAAAAGTGCATAAATTCATATGTATATCGGTAATATTTTTATCATCGTCTACTTTATTGCTTTAAGCTGTAGACAATTCTCCATATTTTGCTGCAGATCTGAAGATGGTCATTGCTGACGGCAACCGGTTGTCTGAGGACCTAAAAGTTTGTGAGCATAGACGTGAAATAAAAGGTAATCAGTATCATCAGGTTGTTACAAAAACTATTAGATAAACATCAGTCTGTTACTGCTGCACCTTATAAGGATGTCTTCAGTCTCCCTTTTCATAAATCATTGACACATTACAAAAGACTGACCACAATTAAATTCAGCACCTTATTCCCGAACCAGAAATAGTACTCGGTATTTAACAAGAGAGCGAGTGACAACAGCTGAGAACAGTTCAGAGAGGCTTCTTCTGTAAACTCTCAGAAGAGGCACAGTTCAATCATACTTCAACTCAAACGTCGGCTTCCTACTCGCTTACGTCGCCACATGATGCTGCTATCACGTTTTCCGCTCGAGCACTGATACTTCTGCAGCAACACTGTTTGGGCAGATCACCAAGACCATCACTCGTTCTTGGCCAGCTTTTCCGTTCCACCGGCGACACCGTGCCCGCCTCGCTTCCGGCTTGCTCCACTCCAGTCACCAAGCACCTCTCTCGCGTCCGACCACCGCGCCAGAGAGCCTTCGGAGCTTCGGAGTCGGAAGATAGGCCATTGCCCCTTGATGCGACTATCGCTAAGTGCCTACATTGGGCAGCTGTTTCTATAAAATATGTCCTTGGTATGAAACTTTGTACTCTCCAACAGAAATGGTAATTACACGACCACCTTACCGCACTGTAATTGATTGAAGCGATTTCATAAATTCACTGTAGCTGCATTCATTGACATATGGTCACGACACGCTACAGATACGTAGAAAAACTCATAAAGTTTTGTTCGGCTGACGCCGCACTTCAGGTTTCTGCCGCCAGAGCGCTCGAGAGCGCAGTGAGACAAAATGGCGACAGGAGCCGAGAAAGCGTATGTCGTGCTTGAAATGCACTCACATCAGTCAGTCAAAACAGTGCAACGACACTTCAGGACGAAGTTCAACAAAGATCCACCAACTACTAACTCCATTCGGCGTTGGTATGCGCAGTTTAAGGCTTCTGGAGGCCTCTGTAAGGGGAAATCAACGGGTCGGCCTGCAGTGAGCGAAGAAACGGTTGAACGCGTGCGGGCAAGTTTCACGCGTAGCCCGCGGAAGTCGACGAATAAAGCACGCAGGGAGCTAAACGTACCACAGCCGACGGTTTGGAAAATCTTACGGAAAAGTCTAAAGCAGAAGCCTTACCGTTTACAATTGCTACAAGCCCTGGCACCCGATAACAAAGTCAAACGCTTTGAATTTTCGGCGCAGTTGCAACAGCTCATGGAAGAGGATGCGTTCAGTGCGAAACTTGTTTTCAGTGATGAAGCAACATTTTTTCTTAATGGTGAAGTGAACAGACACAATGTGCGAATCTGGGTGGTAGAGAATCCTCACGCATTCGTGCAGCAAATTCGCAATTCACCAAAAGTTAACGTGTTTTGTGCAATCTCACGGTTTAAGGTTTACGGCCCCTTTTTCTTCTGCGAAAAAAACGTTACAGGACACGTGTATCTGGACATGCTGGAAAATTGGCTCATGCCACAACTGGAGACCGACAGCGCCGACTTCATCTTTCAACAGGATGGTGCTCCACCGCACTTCCATCGTGATGTTCGGCATTTCTTAAACAGGAGATTGGAAAACTGATGGATCGGTCGTGGTGGAGATTATGATCAGCAATTCATGTCATGGCCTCCACGCTCTCCCGACTTAACCCCATGCGATTTCTTTCTGTGGGGTTATGTGAAAGATTCAGTGTTTAAACCTCCTCTACCAAGAAACGTGCCAGAACTGCGAGCTCGCATCAACGATGCTTTCGAACTCATTGATGGGGACATGCTGCGCCGAGTGTGGGACGAACTTGACTATCGGCTTGATGTCTACCGAATCACTAAAGGGGCACATATCGAACATTTGTGAATGCCTGAAAAAACTTTTTGAGTTTTTGTATGTGTGTGCAAAGCATTGTGAAAATATCTCAAATAATAAAGTTATTGTAGAGCTGTGAAATTGCTTCAATCTTTTGTAATAACCCTGTATTGTAAGTGATTTCCCTCTCTGGCTGATATGAAGTCTGGTGCTTCTCGTTAGACCACCAATAGTACCTGTCCTCCGGTTATTTCAGGTTTATGAGTTTCTCCACGTTGCTTGTATACCATCCCTCCCATAATAACCCAGTAAGTATCCAAGTTTTTTCTTGGATCTACATTTATTTCTGTGATGCCTGTTGAGATGGAGATGAGGAAAAGGGATATAAAATTTAAAAAAATACAATAACCCTGAAATAATTCATTTATTTTAATCGATCCCCAAAGGTGGATCATGTCACATGCCATTCTCTTTTCACATTTTCTTCTATTTTTTGTGCCAGACAACACAACAATCAGTATGGAGTGGTTGGTTCAAATGGCTCTGAGCACTATTCGACTTAACTTCTGAGGTCATCACTCGCCTAGAACTTAGAACTAATTAAACCTAACTAACCTAAGGAAATCACACACATCCATGCCCGAGGCAGGATTCGGACCTGCGACCGTAGCTGTCGCTCGGCTCCAGGCTGTAGCGCCTGGAACCGCACGGCCACTCCGGCCGGCAGTATGGAGTCCCACATTGCATACAACACTGTTTCCTCAAATCTTTCTTGCAAATTGCACATTTGTTTGTTTCCCCAGTGTTGTGCGTTCAATCACACGTTCGTTTCCAGAAGTCCGGAGCTCAACTGGAACACATGAAAGGGATGATTCTGGGTACGATGGAGGTTCTACCCTTTTCGGATCAGAAGCAGCAGATGTTGAACAAGATATGCCCTTGCCACCACCCTCCGGACTTGAAGCAGTGAAATTTTTCCTTCGAGAGGTAGTAGATGTGCACGTTGACCAACGTTGAACAATGGGAAGTACCATTTCTTCCTGGAATTCTCACACGATATTTCTGCACATTCCAGTCTAGTTTGTCCACACACCTTTTATGATTATTCTGAACTCATTCTTGGCTGTGAAACTTACACTTCTTTGGTCTCAGATTTGTTCCGTCTCTTTATTTGGATTACTGGATGCACTGTCTCATGGTCTGACAAGAGCTTTACGCAATTGTTATCCTTCCACATTACTGTCATTACCTCCATACTCCTGTCAAATCTATAGTCATATGTTCCTCTTCGTTTGTTCCTGATGCTGTTCTCAGATTCTACTGGACAGTTATTCATTCGGTTCATATGGGCAGTTCCAGTTCCCTTACATTTCTGAGAGCTCTTTCATCAGACGGAAGCTAGTTATTAAAATATATTCTGTGAACCTCAGGAGTCTACAGAAAAGAAATCCTATTCAACGCAAGTGTTCCGCCAAGTCCCAGAACTGAAACATCATTTGTGTCCTTCGATTTTCCTACATAGACTGACATATGGTTACAAAAACCGCTTTGAGAACAGCACATGGCCCACTGTTTGAATCCAGATCTCACTGGTTCCCCGCGAATGAACAGTTTTAGGCAATGGTGTCGATAATATCGTACCATTTGTTCATTTGTGTTCAGGCTGTCGGAAAAAACTTGAGATTTCATGAAATTATTATTCATTAAATCCATCAACGGACGAATGTTAAAAAGTTTATCTCTTTTGTCAGGTGGGATTCTGTTCAGACTTGTGTTATGACTGAAATTAAGGTGGCGCTTTATTTCCATATATCTGTTGCGACTCATACACTGTCGTACACACCCTATATCGAAGCCTACTTTCATTCCAGTATAACTTTTACTCTGGAGGAGGAGGGTATCCAGTGAAGAGTAGTATACGTATAAACTTTTTTATCCATCCATTGGATATCTCGGATATCTCGTAACTGTGGTGCTCTGTGTAGCATATCGGACACTTTCACTGATAATCAAGTTCAATACCTGTTCATCAAATAATTCTTCAATTTCACACAACAGCAGATTTTCCTTTTAGTGCAGCTATCCAATTGGATTTTCGCTGTTCATTTTCTGCTGTATCAGAATAGGTTTTAGAGTAAGTCGCATCTTCTGTTGTCGAATGAGAAGTGATAATAGCTTTCACTTTCTTCTTTCGTTGGTCTGCATGTTCCTCATTTTTCCAAGGAACCTGGCTCATCAGATAGAACAGTATTTTCAAATATATTTTCGTCGATATCTTCACAGTCAGACATCTCACCTACACTATCTGGAGGGATCTCGACAATGTCAGTGGTCTCATTCACATCACCACTATCATCAAAAGAAGCCATTAAGTTCCAGTTATTTACAATTTCTTCAATTTCCCTCACAGAAAGTGCTTCATAGCGACTCATTGTACCCGAGTAACAAATAAAAGAAAAATAAAGTTTTGCAAGGAAAATGCCATGAGCCCCAAATGGGGATCGAAGGTAAGGCAGCTGTCATGCAGAAATGAAATAGGTCTTTGAAATAAATGATCGATACACATCTTGTCAGACCATTACAGAACATGCCTGTACACAGATATTGGAAGTTATTTACATAATAACATAACTTACACTGTTTTCAAAATGTGCAACTTTTGTAATGCTGAAAAACGTAGCTTCTTCACAGAAATAAAAGATCAGACTAACTCGTTTAACAACAATCGACAAAACTTCAGTGCAAACACTTGACACTGGTATGGACAACAATGGGAAATGGTAGTATTCGCTTCCAGCATTATTATAATTGCAAAATTTCCGTTACGAAGACAACCCCAAAATGGGGATCCCGGTACTTAATGGGGCAACATGAAGACAATTCGTTTGCATCTGAATACGTTTTCTTTGATAGTGTGACTGCTATTGCAGTTATTTTCATGAGCGGTGCATAATATGTGGATGTTAGGTAACATTACGTTTTAGAAGGAGTAGTGTGGTTTTCTTTTTTAGAATTCTCATTGGATTTACCCATATGACTTGAATGTGCCTAACATTCTTTATTAAATCTGGTATGTTTTCTGATTTATTATGACCGTTTCATGCATTTGATTGATTATGTCACATTCAAATTTTTTTGAACTTTCTGTGAGATATCTTTCGTGGGTAATGTGTTATTGATGCCAACCAGTACGTGAACATGTTGTGTTATAGGGTGGTTTGTGTGCACATTTATCTCTTTATATCACCTTATGTTTAATTCTGTATAGTAGAGCGAACTTTGTGAATCTTGCTTTGTATCTAGGTATTATTATCTTGTGTTATACACCATACATACACTATATTGTACCTTGTTGATGTTCTGATGTACAGTGACCTGCGGATGGCACCAGTAAAGTGCAGAAACTGATAGCTTAAAGAACAATAAATAAGAACTGATTGAAATACGGCTGTTGTTTGGCTTTTGTTCTACATACTACCTGTGATTGAGGATGAGTTGAGGAAATTATCTTTAAGGTATAATCATGCGAATTAAATTCATCGTCTTTTTAATATAACGGTGTGCATCCACGTACCTAGTGCCACTGAATTCGTAATCGTGTAAGCAGCCCAAATATGTGATTGTAACAGCAGTTTGAACTTATTTTACCCCCTCTCTTCGTATAGGGACTGGTCTGGAGAGCTATAGGGACTTCGAAATGTGCTCTGAAAGTCTCCGGAAAGTCTCTGTGTTACAAATGTGTCAATAAACACAGCAGAATTTTGATACAAACTTTTGAACGTTCTTAGTAGATTATCTGGTAAAGCTTTGAGACCAAAATTTTCCATAGCACGTCTATATTCAATCCGTGAGAGAGCTTTTGAAAATCGACGAAGATCGTATGAGTTTGCAAAATGAATTTCATAATTTCCTCAATCATTTGTTTAACTACAAAAATGACAGATACTGTAACGCGCCCTACTTCTAAACCCCAATTGTTTTTCACTGATGATGATGCCCTTAAACCTACTATCGATTATTCTGGGAAATATTTTGTAGGCACTGTCTGCAAACGTCCCTATATTTTTCAAATTCATCCCTGTCACCTTTCTTGCCTGTATATAACATGTGAGAAGCTTCAGCCACACTTGTAGCACTGCGCATTAATCTCGTCTCTTCCTACTACTTTCCTATGCTTTTTTTCGGAGTTTTTAGTAGCAAAGATTTCCGTAATACGAGTCGACTATTCCTCGTCAGTCACATTTGGTTCCCCAGTATCTTTCTGTTATTTTATAACATTTTCAGTGGCTTGAAAGAGAAGACTGTCGATCATGTACATTGTTCTGAATGTCTAAAATGAATTTGTCCTATGAATCTAGCTAGATCTTCTTTACCAGGTTCTTTGCTGTATTTCTGTTTATCCTCTAGACTTCCAAATTCTCTGCTAAAGGCGTCCGTTTTGCTGTGCTCTTTCCCTCAACAGCCTCTTGAATTTCTCAAGATCTTCACGCCTTTCTCTCTCCAAAATTTGCTTTTCTTCCTAGAACTTCCGCGACTACTTTGTTTATGGCATTCTAGATGCTCTTCCTTTCCTACTCTACGTCATTTTTTGTTTGTCTTTGATGGAGTTCCTGATTTAGTCACTTTTGAGAAAATAGTTTATTGATCTCTTTTAATGTATTTATTCTATAAACTACTTCTTGTCGATTTTGATTTTTTCTTTGTCTCTTCCATGTAGCATACGTTTCAATTATGAATAGCAGAAGACAGTTTCTACCGTAACTTCCGTATACTCTGACGTGGGTAACATGTCAGGCTATTTTGTTATTTGTAATGATGTAATCAATTACTGATCTAAAACCTCTCGCGGCCATGTGGATTTGTGTGCGTTTTCTTCTTAAAGAAAGATGTTAGTTATCTTCAGTTCGTTAAAACCTAAAGAATCTCTTGGCATCTCTCCAGTATTGTTATTTGCGCTTTCTCCAAAAGAAGCATTGCAATTAGGAAAGCATCTGTTGCCTATTCATACTTTGAAGTCTCCAGCTATGACCAGCTAATCACAATTTGCAAATCTGTTAAATAATTTTTGTAACGTTTCATTATTATTCTTATTCTACTGTTTTCCCCTCCTCTGGGGCTTTGACACACATTAGGGTAATCATTCTTGTTAGATGTTTCACTGGTATGAGGACGATTCTGAGATAAATTAATAGCTCTTAATTCATTATTTCGAAAGCTCTTTTATTATAATTGCTACGCCTTTGCTTGTTCTCTGCTGCTGGGCCATCCAATATAAAATATTATAAAATCCTCTACACAATTCCTACCATTAAGCTTCTTTTTGTTTCCGGGATAAATGGTATACCTACCTTAGCAATTTTTCAGGAATCTTACTAGTTCATTTTCTTTATCATTTATTGTCTAACATTCCAAGTAGAAAAGCTAATTTTCCGGCAGTCCATCTTTTGTCATTTTTCTTTCCCAGTCCGTCTAAATATTAACGATTGCTAGGTCCGCGGCTTTTCTGGTTTCTGCCAGCTACGTATTTTTTTTTCCTGGTTGTGGCACGAGCGCCACTCAGGGAAAGTGCGGTGGAGGGGCTCCGCCTTAATGCCCCTGAGCTTGCACCATTTTTATCCGACATTAACTCCCCTAGACTCTTCCGCTTTTTCCACTGTTGAAATAATTCTCTTCCAACTTCGAGCCAGTTAGATAAACTAAACGAGAAAATAAGAGTTGACCAAGAGAGGGATCAGGAGATGTCTGGCACAAGTAACTGGAAGGGTTAACTTTCATTACAGTCATAATTACGTTACCTCTCCAATCTGTTCCCCGATTCATTCAATAGTTTCATGTCACTTCTTGTAACAACATGCATTTATCCATCAGTATCCTAGAAATCGTCACCTTATGAATTTTCTCATTGAACATCCATACCATTGATATCAACTGGTAACTCGTACTAAAGAACTATTGTCGACTTCCATTTTTAGACGTACCAGAGTGATTTCCAAAACCTTGATTTCCTTGCTAAAATCCCTGTGAACTACTTTTATACTTCTCTTTCTTTTGATGTCCATCCACTCTTTCTTACGATTCACCTCAGTAAAAGAAATCATTAATTTTTTCTACGCCTGCATTGTAAATATGTACAATTGTTCCTCTACATTTAACTTACGCATTATTTATTTGTGTTGTAACTTCACTTCTTCGTTAATCGATGTGGCTACTGTGACTTCTGTACTTTGAAAACAGTCTACAAGGCACCGCTGATATGTCTGTATCAAGAGGGACGCCACCCCCAACTAACAGTATCATGCACGCATGCCCATAAATATCACAACTATTGAAGTGAGCGAGGTGGCGCAATAGTTAGCACACTGGTCTCGTATTTGCGAGGAAAACGGTTCAAACCCGCGGCCGACAATCCTGATTCAGGTTTTCCGTTATTTTCCTCAAAATCTCTGCAGGCAAATGCCGGGATCTTTCCTTTGAAAGGGCATGGCCGATTTCCTTCCCAATCCTTCTCTAATCCTGACTTGGGCTCTGTCTCTAATGACCTCGTTGTCGACGGGATGTTATACCATAACCTCCTCCTCCTAATCTTCTCCTATAACAATTGAATGTCTGTGAGCAAAGCACTAACTTATTCAGTAACACAAATGCTTAACTTTTAAGTGACCTTTGTACAATCCTTCGTAGCCTGCCAGTGTCCCGACCAGCCCAAATTGCTGCTCTCCGGCGTAGACTCTGCTCCATGGCGATGTCTCGTGTCGTCAGTGGGCTACTGAGATCTCGTCGGACTCATCGCCGGCGAGCGAGCAGATTCCTTCTGCGAACAGGACAATGCTCCTCTGCAGATGGACTGCGACTGAACTCCTCCGCCAACTCGTATTTAATTTTTATTGTTTGGAAATTAATAACCCAACCGGAGATACTCTTACAGTTACTGTTGCGACCTCACGAAATCTTATGTTCATAAAAAAATACCTATGTGTATACTGTAATTGTTTGAATGAAAAAATGTATAAACTGGTACTAACAGAGAAACACGCAAACTCGAACATTCCTCAAATCTGCTGCGCATCTGCCGCTGTATGTTTAGTCCAAACTGTAATACAGGAGGAGAAATACTGGAATTTGCAGACAGATGCAGCACATGACGCAGTAGGACTGATCCTGTGGGGCGGCTGTTAGAAAATTTACTGTTGTATAAATGTTTGAATGCTGAAACACTTCCCGGCCGATGCACCATATGTGGGGCAGCTAGTTGAAATTTTACTGTTATATAAGTGTTCCTATTATTTATGCCGTTGTTTTGCCGTTCTCAACACTGGCTCTCTAACTACAATATTGGCAACCAGAAAGTGATTAGCAAAACGTAAAGCCTGTAATTATAATTCCTAGTGCCCACTTCATCTCAGAAACACACTTATAGCTGCAGCTTATAGCTCTGAGGAATTAGGAGATTGTCTGGGATTCATAATCAAAAACGATTTTCTAAAATAGTTGAGTATATTCTGAAAGTCACAGATGAAAAAAAAAAAAAAAGAATCCACACAATCTGACTAACAGAGCAGTTCAGAGTCTAATGCGCTGATGCAACTATAACTGTCCAAATTAAATCTTTAAATGAATGCTCGCCATAATTTCATGATAATGTTCATCAAACGCCACGCTAAATAATGGTAGAATGTCTGTCCCGCGACGGCACGTGAAAATACGACATACGCAAACTGAAGATAGATAGTTAAAATCATCCCAGAATTAACACTTCACTCGAAAATGATTTCATGGTTACGCGTATCCCGAGTAACTTAATACGGCATCCGAGGCTGTTTATAGCAATGATACCGACGCGATGCCACTCCCGACACAGATGGTGTGCTATTCAGCGTCTGGAGAGAACTGGGGCCTATCTTTCTCGCGCAGCATTCTTATATATAAAGCCGCGGTGCGGACGGCTAAGGGAACGCCTGATCAAATCGGCTCTCCCGACTAGCCGCTGGACTAGTAATGCACCACATTAAGTTATTGAATAAATCATAGCTTCTTTTGCTGATGGCCGATGAAGCTCTCAATTGAAATGTGCATTCAACAGACAGGTAAGTAATCATAATTAAAGTTTGACGTGGCTAAGTTAAATATTTTGGGCGAGAGAATTAATTTAATTACACTGCACGCAGTAGACGAGCTCTGAACTTTCCCTTTGGAGATACGCTATCGCTATAGTTTTATAGTTATTCAAATGAAACTTCTCACATCTTTATGGTTATAGCGGATCTCCATTCTACTTAAATATAAACATCCTAGCCTTATTTATTAGCCTACATAATCTATCTTGCTTCCTTAATTTTTAAGACAAAAACCAGAAAATTATGAATTTCAACTAAAATCTTAATTTGTGAGATCCAAAGTACTGTTTCTATTAAATTATTATGGAAAAGGAATCTAAATATAAATTTTTAAATCTCTAGCTCTTTTCTGTTGCGCCAATGATTTTTACAGAAAAACGTCCAAATTTCGAAAATTGTTAAAGTTATCGAACTGATATTCAACACATATTAATTTAGTATTACTCCTGGCATGCCAGAAACATTTTAGGTTATTTACTTGATTTTTAAAGTATTGCGCAACATTTATGACGTCAGAGCTAGTTACAGCGGACTGTCTGGCACGCAATGGAAAGACTGATGTGAATTTTATACAGCGTGAGTAGGCTGCTTCCCTATAATCCGGAGGGCTGAGAAAGCTTCGGATGTGTGGCGCGCGTCGACTCTGTCTGGCTAACCCGGTTGCATAGCCTGTAGGAAACTGAAACAGCAAGTATACATTTTTTATAAGCAGACAGGCCTATCTTTCAAAATACGCCTCATACATTGGAAAGAGTATACCCACGGTAGAATTGAAGTATTACAAAACAATAATATTGTAGTACTTACAAGGGTTCCCAAGAACGGGACTGCAGTTGATAAATTGGCTAATAATATATTCCATAATGAAATGCTGTTGTATCTGCTAACATACGTACAATACATGGATGTAGTTGAACAAGAGGAGGAAGAAACTCGTAAAACAGTACCACAGATACGGAAGTGATAAGTGGGATCAATGGGTGCCAACTCTGTTGTCCGTCAAAAACAGCAGGGCTGCAGTGATACCCCAGCCCAACACATCTGTCATAGAATTCTTAATTATGACAAATGATAAACAATGAGGAATGTTATGGGTGTGTGTCGTGCATTGGGCTTGGTCCTTTCAATTTAGAACATTTCAGACCCATCACTAACCTGATCATCTCGATATGTTTGACAAGATTTTACAATTGTTTTTTATAGTTTTTCAACGACAGCCAATATGCTCTAAGATGGATAGGTCGAGCAGGGCTTGCACTTCGGCTTAGTCCTCGGGACTAGAAAAATATTAACTTAGAAAAATATTAACTTCGGGCTCATTGAAAACTTCTCGCATTGCTCTCCTTACGCTCCTGTTGCCGTCTTTCAGCTTCTGTTTGTCTACTAGGCTTTAACTTCGATTAAACCTGTACTGAAGCTCTCTTTTCTTCCGCAACAACTCTGTAACACGGCTATTAAAACATGGTTGGTCTTCACGATCACTCAAAATGTTTCCTGGCACATACTGATGCACGGATAATTGACCGATGCTTTTGAACATCCGCATTTTTACCATCAACTTGTCTTTCTAATTTTTAAATTTACGATTAACCTTTTGTTTCTCTCACTTTGTTGCTTATCTTACACATAACAAAACACAAACATGAATTAGGCCGTATACCCCTCAATGTACAAGTTCATAAACTGCATCATATCACTTGGCTGAACAAGATTTTGGTCCTGTCAAACTCGTTACAAGTCTAATCGACTACACAAAATATGCAGATACAATAACTTCTAACCTATAATCTAAAAGGTAATTGAGGTATAGTAGTATGAAACTACAGTGAACCTCCTCTGGATTCCAGCGCACTGAAGCAGCCAACAAAATGAGTACGTTGACCAATTCGCAAAGTACAGCGGAAAGACACTTTTTTAGCTCTGATTTCAATGAATCTGACATGCCTAAAGTTAAAGCGACGACATACCACACGTGGATAGAAATGCAGGAAGGAGGTGAAGCGTTAGTATATATTACAGCCATCAAGGAAAAAGTTGCATTCGTTCAAATAAAAGATAAACTTGTCTTTGGGTTGTGTCAATTTTCTAATGGGACACATTGGTCCACCTTGATGCTCTCAAGTCAATCGGGGTAACCGCCATGCGATGAATGTGCGTACTTGTCAGTGGCACACATTGTTGCAGTAAAAGCCGCCTGAGAAAAAAGGGAAATAGAGAAAAGAATGAAGAGTGCAAATAGAATACATTTCAAGTGCAGAGAAGAATTGAAATACGAGTCGGATAAACATAGTGAAGGTTTCAGATTCCGTTTCCGCTTGTAAACGATTCCATTATCGCCTGAAAATTGACGTCACATATAAGTTAGCAGTGGTTGCGTCGTTGTTAAAGTGTCAAATTCATCAAATAATTAACTTCGAGCGGAAGCAGGTGAGGTGGCATTTATTGTTCACCTTCATCTGGTAGAGAACATCACAAGCTCGTTGAAGCTTCTCCACACTGCATGATGTTATTGTATAGAGGTAATTCGAAACAACTGAATGCCGTAGCTAAGTAGAGGAAAACACAGGGAATTCAAGGATTTTCGGTTGACTCTCAACTATATATATATATATATATATATATATATGTATGTATATATACACTCCTGGAAATTGAAATAAGAACACCGTGAATTCATTGTCCCAGGAAGGGGAAACTTTATTGACACATTCCTGGGGACAGATACATCACATGATCACACTGACAGAACCACAGGCACATAGACACAGGCAACAGAGCATGCACAATGTCGGCACTAGTACAGTGTATATCACCCTTTCGCAGCAATACAGGCTGCTATTCTCCCATGCAGACGATCGTAGAGATGCTGGATGTAGTCCTGTGGAATGGCTTGCCATGCCATTTCCACCTGGCGCCTCAGATGGACCAGCGTTCGTGCTGGACGTGCAGACCGCGTGAGACGACGCTTCATCCAGTCCCAAACATGCTCAATGGGGGACAGATCCGGAGATCTTGCTGGCCAGGGTAGTTGACTTACACCTTCTAGAGCACGTTGGGTGGCACGGGATACATGCGGACGTGCATTGTCCTGTTGGAACAGCAAGTTCCCTTGCCAGTCTAGGAATGGTAGAACGATGGGTTCGATGACGGTTTGGATGTATCGTGTACTATTCAGTGTCCCCTCGACGATCACCAGTGGTGTACGGCCAGTGTAGGAGATCGCTCCCCACACCATGATGCCGGGTGTTGGCCCTGTGTGCCTCGGTCGTATGCAGTCCTGATTGTGGCGCTCACCTGCACGGCGCCAAACACGTATACGACCATCATTGGCACCAAGGCAGAAGCGACTCTCATCGCTGAAGACGACACGTCTCCATTCGTCCCTCCATTCACGCCTGTCGCGACACCACTGGAGGCGGGCTGCACGATGTTGGGGCGTGAGCGGAAGACGGCCTAACGGTGTGCGGGACCGTAGCCCAGCTTCATGGAGACGGTTGCGAATGGTCCTCGCCGATACCCCAGGAGCAACAGTGTCCCTAATTTGCTGGGAAGTGGCAGTGCGGTCCCCTACGGCACTGCGTAGGATCCTACGGTCTTGGCGTGCATCCGTGCGTCGCTGCGGTCCGGTCCCAGGTCGACGGGTACGTGCACCTTCCGCCGACCACTGGCGACAACATCGATGTACTGTGGAGACCTCACGCCCCACGTGTTGAGCAATTCGGCGGTACGTCCACCCGGCCTCCCGCATGCCCACTATACGCCCTCGCTCAAGGTCCGTCAACTGCACATACGGTTCACGTCCACGCTGTCGCGGCATGCTACCAGTGTTAAAGACTGCGATGGAGCTCCGTATGCCACGGCAAACTGGCTGACACTGACGGCGGCGGTGCACAAATGCTGCGCAGCTAGCGCCATTCGTCGGCCAACACCGCGGTTCCTGGTGTGTCCGCTGTGCCGTGCGTGTGATCATTGCTTGTACAGCCCTCTCGCAGTGTCCGGAGCAAGTATGGTGGGTCTGACACACCGGTGTCAATGTGTTCTTTTTTCCATTTCCAGGAGTGTATATATATATATATATATATATATATATATATATATATATATATATATATATATATATATATAATGTGTGTGTGTATAACGTCATGCAGGTAATTAAGTGAGCCCAATCACTGATTACGCGACTACCGTTCAGTCACAGCGGTAATGTATCTAAGATTATACGCCCGAAGTATGTTGTAGTAGAGCGGCCACTTAAAACCAGTTGCGAGAAGCACTGGTCAGGCGGATTTGCTTTGGTTAGAACCAACCAGGAGGTGTCTTACTAGGGCCTCATTCGGCCGTTTCTTGAGCTTTGCTCGTCGTATGAAACCGTCACTTGGTAAAATTAATGAGCAGATACACAGAAGAACTGCGCTTAAACACATACCTTGAGTAAATTATTCCATATAACGCATATCGATCGTATCCGTAATCATAATAAAAGAAAAGCTCAGACGTTGGTATAATGCACATCGACTGACAAAAAAAAAAAAAAAAAGAATAGAATGAAGCATCCAGAAGACATCATCGGATGTCAATGTAACTCGGTACACAAACGATTAGATTCGCAGTTCTGTAGAAAGGCCACGAGGGTGCATAGAGAATATAAGGAGGGTGAACAGTGTCACATGCTGAGTGATAATAGTAAGGGAGAGCTCGGGTGAGACAGCATCATCAGCACCTGAGAGTTTCAAATGGTTCAAATGGCTCTGAGCACTATGGGATTCAACTGCTGAGGTCATTAGTCCCCTAGAACTTAGAACTAGTTAAACCTAACTATCCTAAGGACATCACAAACATCCATGCCCGAGGCAGGATTCGAACCTGCGACCGTAGTAGTCGCGCGGTTCCGGACTGCGCGCCTAGAACCGCGAGACCACCGCGGCCGGCAGATAGTGGAATAGCAACCTGTAAACAAGTGCCACATTAAATCTGTAATTGGACTACATTATCATAGAAAAACTGTAACACAACTAATGTAGCTAATCAGCACACTTGCAGAATAAAAACACTAAAATAAGTTAGATATTAGGACAGTTACGCAGGAGATAAATTGACTCGTGACATCTGAGATGTGAATTATCTTGTGTACTAAACTACGAATGGGACTTGTTGCCCAGGGACGTCGGGCTCGAGGACACATTCCGATATCACTTCCCTGACCAGCGCAGGTGAGGGGGCAACTACACTATGTGATCAAAAGTATCCGGACACCCCAAAAAACATACGTTTTTTCATAGTACGTGCATTGCCAGGTACTCCGTATCAACAACCACAGTAGTCATTAGACATCGTGAGAGAGTAGGATGGGGCGCTCCGCGGAACTCACAGACTTCGAACGTGGTCAGGTGATTGGGTGTCAGTTGTGTCATACGTCTGTACGCAAGATTTCCACACTTATAAACATCCCTAGGTCCACTGTTTCCGGTGTGACAGTGAAGTGGAAACGTGAAGGGACACCTACAGCACAAAAGCGTACAGGCCGACCTCGTCTGTTGACTGACAGAGAACGCCAACCGTTGAAGAGGATCATAATGTGTAAAAGGCAGACATCTATTCAGACCATCACACAGGAGTTCCCAACTGCATCAGGATCCACTACTAGTACTATGACAGTTAGGCGGGAGATGAGAAAACTTGGATTTCATGCTCGATGCCTTTACATCACACCGGGAAATGCCAAACGACGCCTCGCTTGGTGTACGTAGCGTAAACATTGCACGACTGAGCAGTGGAAAAACGTTGCGTGGAGTGACGAATCACGGTACACAATGTGGAGATCCGATGGCAGTGTATGGGTATAGCGAATGCCGGTGATCATCTGCCAGCTTGTGTAGTGCCAACAGTAAAATTTGGAGGCGGTGTTGTAATAGTGTGGTCGTGGTTTTCATGGTGGGGGCTTGCACCCCTTGTTGTTTTGCGTGGAACTATCACAGTACAGGCCTACATTGATGTCTTAAGCACCTTCTTGCTTCCCACTGTTGAAGAGCAATTCGGTGATGGCAATAGTGTCTTTCAAGACGATAGAGCACCTGTTCATCATGCACGGCCTGCGGCGAAGTCGTTTCACGACAATGACATCCCTGTAATGGACTAGCCTGCACAGAGTCCTGACGTGAATCCTACGGAACACCTTTGCGATGTTTTGGAACGCCGATTTCGTTCCAGGCCTCACCGACCTACATCGATACCTGACCTCAGTGCAGCACTCCGTGAAGAATAGACTGCCATTCCCCGAGAAACCTTCCAGCATCTGATTAAACGTATGCCTGCGAGAGTGGAAGCTGTCATCAAGGCTAAGGGTGGGGCAACATTATATTGAATTCCAGCATTACCGATGGAGGGCGCCACGAACTTGTAAGTCATTTTCAGCCAGGTATCCGGTTTCCTTAGTTCACATAGTGTATCTGTAACATTAACCTCTCTTATCTTCACTTTTCCTCTTCTTAAAAATTAATGTTTTATAATTTTCCATTTCGTAATTTCATGTGTCATAACTTCAAGAAGTAATCAGAGTTGTACAGTAAACGGAAAAGGACGAAAGACCTCCACGCAGCCTCACATCCAAGTGGTGCTTCATGGGCAGCTGCATAGTCGACTTTCTTTGTGCGACTAAGTGTTCTGAGCGGTGTTCTAAGACCCCGCACAAAATTCATCAGATGGCGTGCTCTAGTAGTTTAAACGTAGCGTTGAAAAAAAAAAAAACTATAACACAACGTCGTCCACACATGGCACATGTCTCTGTGATCTGTCTGTGTGATGCTCAGGTACTTCCACGGCCATGAAGCTCCCCAGATCAGTCCGCAGTAGAACACATCTGATACCATCTGAGACGTTAGCGCCGTCGTAGAGCCACTATCCAGGATGTCAAGGACCAGTAACAACAGTTGTGAGCGAGCTTGGTTCTGGAGAAGATACGATGACTTTATGACACCATTCCCAACCAAGTCAGTTCGTGCGTGAATCAAGATCAGTGGGGGCACAACGTCGGGTTGTTGAGTGGGCTCACAATTCTAAGTTATCTGTGAATTGGACTCGGTTTATTAATCACAGAAGTAGCATCACGTACCCTACCGTTTCCTGATTCCCTTCCGGGTGCTTCATTTTTTGATAGGTCATATATCACGTCTACAGCAGAAATACACAGTACAGTTGTTGACGTGCGACTGCTACGGTCGCAGGTTCGAATCCTGCCTCGGGCATGGATGTGTGTGATGTCCTTAGGTTAGTTAGGTTTAAGTAGTTCTAAGTTCTAGGGGACTGATGACCACAGCTGTTAAGCCCCATAGTGCTCAGAGCCATCAGAGTTGTTGACGTGTTTCATTGTAGCGCTGTGTTGATGGCTAAGGCCCACACGCGCACTGCGATCCACAAAAATTCTGTGTCAAGTGCCATCAACGAACGCCGATCATTAAAAGGTTCTCCTGTGGGGAGCGGCACGTTGCGTTGTTTGTTCGTACAATAGTCGCGAGAACGCTACGCAGACATCAAACACTAGAAGAAGACCTACAAGGAAGGTTGACGGAATTGCATAAACGTTTACTGTTAAAATTCGAGAATTCAAGTCCCTACAAGAGCAAATCATATATTTCTTCCTCCAACGTAATCTCGCAAAATTCTGACGGTTGTAGAATGAAATATTCCAGTTCGCACGGATGCTCAGTGACAGTCGTTCTTACAGCGAGCTTCATTCGAACGGAACAGGAGAGGGGAAGGAGAGGGGAAATAGGAGGAAGAGGCGAGGAATGTAATGGTACCGTCGGGCCAGGCGCACATCGCGGGGTGGCTTGCGAAGGGTAGTACAGATGTAGGCGTGTTTCATTTCCGGTCGCTTATGAGTACACGGATTTTACTGCTGCCGTTCGTTGCTCCTGGTTTATCTCGCGCTCTGCTCTGCCAAGCAGTTACTTGTAACACTGCAGAGAGAAATAATCGTGACGATTGCATCAAAAAAAAATTAGGCTAGTTTCCTCTGCATCTGTTGTGACAAAATCTCATTGGAGATTTCCAGCGATCCAGGAAATACTTATTTTGCTGGAATAGTAATCAGGGACCAAAAGAACGAATGGACCAGCTTGTTAATTTCAGCCAATAATCAAGATCTTCAGACCTAAAAATCCACGCGATTCAGTCACGTTAATGTGGCCGTCTGTCAGAAGCTTGAATAAGCAGCTTTTCCAGCGCGATATACGCAAGAAGAGAGAGAGAGTGTGTGTGGTTGTGTAAGCGTTAGGAATGTGGGGCAACACCTACACCAGTGCGAGGGCCAGCTGCGATAGGTTCCTCGTTTGAGAATCCATGGCGCTAACTGCCAGATCTGCATCTACATTTATACTCCGCAAGCCACCCAACGGTATGTGGCGGAGGGCACTTAACGTGCCACTGTCATTACCTCCATTTCCTGTTCCTGTCGCGTATGCTTCGCGGGAAGAACGACTGTCTGAAAGCTCCGTGCGCGCTCTAATCTCTCTAATTTTACATTCGTGATCTCCTCGGGAGGTATAAGTAGTGGGAAGCAATATATTCGATACCTCCTCCAGAAACGCACACCCTCGAAACCTGGACAGCAAGCTACAACGCGATGCAGAGCGCCTCTTTTGCAGAGTCTGCCACTTGAGTTTGATAAACATCTCCGTAACGCTATCACGCTTACCAAATAACCCTGTGACGAAACGCGCAGCTCTTCTTTGGATCTTCTCTATCTCCTCCGTCAACCCGACCTGGTACGGATCCCATACTGATGAGCAATACTCAAGTATAGGTCGAACCAGTGTTTTGTAAGACACCTCCTTTGTTGATGGACTACGTTTTCTAAGGACTCTCCCAATGAACCCAATCTGGCACCCGCCTTACCAACAATTAATTTTATACGATCATTCCACTTCAAATCGTTCCGCATGCATACTCCCAGATATTTTACAGAGGTAACTGCTACCAGTGTTTGTTCCGCTATCATACAATCATACAATAAAGGATCCTTCTTTCTATGTATTCGCAATACATTACATTTATCTATGTTAAGGGTCAGTTGCCACTCCCTGCACCAAGTGCCTATCCGCTGCAGATCTTCCTGCATTTCGCTGCAATTTTATAATGCTGCAACTTCTCTATATACTACAGCATCATCCGCGAAAAGCCACATGGAACTTGCGACACTATCTACTACGTCATTTATATATATTGTGAAAAGCAATAGTCCCATAACACTCCCCTGTGGCATGCCAGAGGTTACTTTAACGTTACATTCCTCAGATCGAGGTGGTACCGCAGATTCTCGATTGGGTTTTAATCCAGGGAGATGGGGGCCAGTTGGTAGACTCATCCTGGTGCTCTTTCAATTACGCACGTGCGCTGGAAGCTGTGTGACAAGTTTCATTGCCCTGCTGGTAGATCTCGTCGTGCCGAGGAAAACCGAACTGCTTGTAGGGATGGACGTGGTCGCCAAGGATAGAAGCATAGCAGCGTTGATCGATTGTCCCTTCCAGAATGATGAGATCATCCAGCGAATGCCACGAAAACATTGCTCAGACCATAACGTTGCTGCAAGGTGTTTGCTTTCAGACGTTTCGTGCCGTACACGCCAACGGTCGATTGTACGACGGTACGTAAAACGTAACTCACCTGAAAAGGTCACCAGTCAGCACTCAGTGCACGTACAGTTACGGTAATGCGTGCAAATTCCTGCCTTCGTCCCGGTGAACAGCATTAAGCGTGGTTGCGTGGATGAGCAGACACCTGCTTCGGAGGTCCATGCGCAGCAACGTTCGCTGGACGGTCTTTGAGATAGCACTGTTGGTAGCACCTTGGTCATACAGGCTTGTCATTTACTCACCAGTTGCACTTCTGTCCTCACCTACACATCTCCGCAGCCGTCCATGGCCGTGGTGCACTAAGTTGCCTCGGCGCCGATTTCGGATGGTGCCATTTTGCCACGCACAATATGCTTTTACCCAGGCAGCTCGTGAAAGACGTACAAACGTACCCGTTTTGGAAATGCTTCCTGTGGTGTCACCGCCAGACACCACACTTGCTAGGTGGTAGCCTTTAAATCGGCCGCGGTCCGTTAGTATACGTCGGACCCGCGTGTCGCCACTATCAGTGATTGCAGACCGAGCGCCGCCACACGGCAGGTCTAGAGAGACTTCCTAGCACTCGCCCCAGTTGTACAACCGACTTTGCTAGCGATGGTCCACTGACAAAATACGCTGTCATTTGCCGAGACGATAGTTAGCATAGCCTTCAGCCACTTCATTTGCTACGACCTAGCAAGGCGCCATTACCAGTTACTGTTGATATTATGAGTCATGTATAGTCAAGAGCGACGCTCATCATTAATGGATTAAAGTTAAGTATTCCACCAGCTATGTCCGTTTTTCTAAAGTATAATTTCCTTTGTCCTGTTGCAGACCTCACGCCAGCCTGCGTGAGCTAAAACGCGTGCCTTTCGGCTTCCTCTAGTATTCCTGGGTTGTCTCTCCTGCCAATCCACAACACTTCCTCTCTTGGCCCGAAAGCCAATAGTCATGCCCTTTTCTATGTCAGACGAAACGCTCCCTTTCCGCATTACAACGACGGAACTGTTTTCCGTTTCCCACGTACAGGCTTTGTAAACGCTACACTGCTAATGCCTGCAGTCTGTGAGTGGCTATTGCACATTGACGTCCCTCATAAGTGGTAGTCAAATTTATGGGACAGGTGACCGTTTTTTTTTTTTTCTCGTTTTGAGACAATCTCATCGTCCATGCGACTTGACGTGTATGTGTGCCACAGGTACTGTTTAATTTATTTATTTTCAAAAAACGTACTCTTGAAAGGAACAGGCGTGCTTGGGGCACAGAAGTCATCATACGACCGTTTCCTTTGGTGGCGATTCAAGCAACGGGTGCAGCGGCCAACATCAGCAGTCTTTGGCAGTGTTTATTTACCTTCGCAGAGGGTGAAGGCTTTCTTGTGGATCGCTCGAATGAGGTCCGGTATTCGTTCCCACGGGGGACGGTGTAAGGGTGGGGGGGGGGGGGTTGATAGGGGGAATCTGGCTGGATTTTTCCTACTAGAATAATCGACGTTTCGACCCGTCTGCTAGGATCTTCTTCACACACACTTCTTCTGCAACACCTGGAAGCGACTCAGTTGGGTAGTTGATGCTATGCCGCAGGCTGTGCTGCCATAGGACGCCGCTGGGAGGACTGTTGCACTGTAAAGTCAGAGTTTCGTCTTCAGTTCGAGTTCGTCGTCAGGGAAGGAGCGAGCGCGCGTGCCATCTGGAGCCCTTTTTGGCGTTTTGCACTGACGTGCCGGTGTCAAAATAGTCCCCCGCGTCTACCATAACTCCATGATATTCGACATAGGGTGACCAAGAGCTCCTGTGTCCCTCTACCTTAAGCAGAGCGAGCTGCGGCCTCTTATTGGAAAAACAGAGCGCACTAGTCTTATGTAAGTCTGCGGGCTTTCGTGGCCGTTGTCACTAACGTTAAAATCTTCTGGGTTGTTAGGCCACGTCATATTTCCTCTTAAATTTGCGACTTTTCGACCCCTCCGCAGGTATCTTCATCAGGATATTACGGCGTCCAGTATTACTAGAACACTGTCAGAGACTAGTTTCGCGTTCTCTTATAAAGGGGAGTTTCCCCGCGTTTTGTGTTGAAGTGGGAGTATCAGTTAAAATTCTCATGGCTGCCATTGGTGGACCGTCGTCATAGGCTAATATTCCCAAGCTGATGCAAAATTGCGTTATTGGGTGAACTATTATGGATACTATATGTGGCCCATCGTCATTAGATAAAAAGGCACTATTCCACACTTAAGCTGGAGAAAGGTTATTGTTTGAAATTCCTCCGTCCTTCATCACTGACTACATGCGAAACGGGCAGAGTAAGAGAGGGGGAATGTTTACCCAAAACATTATTGTCCGCCGAGGTGACGAGATGTGTTGGTATACAGAAGATCTGATAACACTCTAGGTCACAGAGTGAATAGAAAGTCGTGCAACATAAATAGGTATTCAGATGCCACTTCGCACCACCACCCAGCCCAGAAGCGAGCAGTACTAAACACTCTGTCTTCACGTGCCTTCCGTATCAGAGATGACGATAACCTGGAATCGGAGTTAGACTTTTTAAAGAGGACAAAGAAGGCAAATGGCTACAATTATTGTTCAATCGAAAGGGCATTTAAGGGGAATATTAGTCACGTTGATAAGAATCAAGAGGAACTGCCTTCTCACACCGTTAGGCTACCGTTCGCTTCTCGGGACACTGACCGCACAAGCAGAATTTGAAAGAAAAATGGTATACAGACATATTTGTTTAGTCAAAACAAAGTAAAAGATTTTTTCGGTCGGAAAACGGACGCACCTCTTTGCCTGCCTCCATAATGCAGGCGTCTATCAAGTGACATGTGGCTGTGGCAAAGTGTATACAGGTGAAACGGGGGAAACTGTTAAAGAACGCATTAAGGAACGCGAACGGCACATGCTTCTAAAACGAAGTGTAAGATCGGCAGCAGCGGAACATCATAACACATCGATTTTAATAACGTAGGTGTGCTCGCTAAAAATCCAATATTTATAGAAGGAAGGTCCGAGAAGCGGTTCAAATTTCCAAGAACGCTGGTAATTTCAATAGAGAGGACGGCTATAGCGTCCGGCATCGTGGCTCCCCGCCATCAAGGAAGTGAATATGCGGCCGCGGTGTGCGAGCAATGCAGACAACGCGCTGCAAGTCACCTCGACGGACGGTAATATTTTGGGTAAACATTCCCCTTCTCTTACTCTGCCCCTTTCGTATCCATCCAGTGACGATGGCCAGGGAAACATTTGCGCACCTGAGTGCAACGGTCAGTGCCAACGTAGTTGCCGCTGCCAACCGACCGCTTGGCAGTGTGCGATTTGTGGTTTTACCGGGGGGGGGGGGGGGAATGTCCTAGTGGGTTAGTATAATTATATATGTTACTAGCTTGGACCGTGGCGTTATCCATGGTTAAACAGTTATTTATAAATAGACGTTAATGCCGAAAATCACTAAAGCCATTCCTTCTTATATCTTTAAAAGTACATTATAGGTAAAGCTTATTTACAAAATCATCTACATACAGGTATACGAGGGGAATTCAAAAAGTAAAGGTACATTTGTGAAAAGCTGTACTTATTCTGATGATAGGAAACTGGAACAAGCGTTATTTTTCTGCGTAACATCCCTCGACTTCAATGCAATTTTCCCGACGTTTTACGAGTACTTTTTATTACATCAGAAAAAAATACGTTTATCGGTTCCATCCGTAACCAATTTTGCACCGCAGCAATGGCGTCTTCATCACTTTCAAATCTACTTCCCTGTAGTGCTTCCGTTAAGGGTCCAAACATGTGAAAATCTCTTGGAGCCAGGTCTGGACTGTATGGTGGATGTTCCAGCACCTCGAATCTCAACTCCTTTATTGCGTCGGCTGTCCGTTTGACAGAATGTGGGCGAGCGTTATCTTGCTGCAGGATGACACCTCTTCACAGTTTTCCACGACGTTTGGATATGATTGTAGGTTTTAGTTTCGTACGCAACACATCACATCCACCATACAATACAGACCTGGCTCTAAAGCCTCGTTTACGCTGTGGCGACGTCTTGCAACATTGTGGCATGATACCGAAATGTGGCGTGCGTCGTCTTGTCATTTAGTTCTAAATGTTTTGAAATGCTTACCTACTACATAACACTTTTTCAAAATTAATAAGAAAACATATTAATAGTATTAATGGTAAGACTGTATTAAAAACTTTCAGTGTTCGGCTCCACAAATTTAAATTATATGTAAAGTTTTACTTCAGTGCATGGGAAATAAACATCCCAGGTTGGGATGCATAAACTAAAACCAGAGGAGGGGATGGTCTGATGCAGAGGGGGGAAATCCCCCCCATCCCCCCCTGCAAATCGCACACTGCCGCTTGGTGAAGTGGTGAAGTGGTGCCGGGGCTGGACTTCAGTTAAGTAGTTTTAATTCGCCATGGTACCACGGTACTATAGGTTTTAATTTTTAATGTTGACTGTGCCTTACTCTGGCATGTTATAGTACGAGGGTTATTCCAAAAGTAAGGTCCGATTGATTGCCAAATTGAAACCACAGTGAACATCAGAAATGTTTTACTTGTAACAATTAGCTACACCTTTCAGCTACTTCTCTACGTAGTCGCCGTTCTGACTTAGACTTTTGTCATAGCGTTGTACCAACTTTTCAATAGCCTCATCATAGAAGGCAGCCGCCAATGCTTTCCGCCAATTCTCCACGCTGGCCTACACCTCGTTGTCTGTGTCAAAATGTTGTCTTCAAAGACAGCGGTTCATGTGACCAGAGATGAAACTCAGGGGGAGACAATTGCGGACTGTATTGTGGGTAATCTCACATTTCCATTTGAAAACGATGCAGGAGCATCTTCATTGCCCCTGCAGAATGCGGCTGAGAATTGTCGTGAAGACGAAACAGCACGACAGTTATGTAATGTTGGCTGCATAGCTTTAGGCGAAATTTCTCACCAGGCCCTCGTACTTGGCGGCAGACACTATTTTCTAGACATCTTTACGCACTCACTGCGAGCTCAGAAATGAGAAGAGCGACGTGATGCTAACTGGGGTTATACTAGAGACACTATCCAACACATCTGTGCAAAGCTTTATCGGATTTTCATAGTCGTTTCCATTTCGCGACCGATCGGACCTTACTTTTGGAATAACCCTCGTAATTTTATGTTTCTCAAGAAGGCTACATTATTCTAGCCGAAACCTGGACGAAGAGCAAAAAATTTTCGCAACTGAGGCAGATTTTTCAATATACTAGCGAAACAAGTTTTTTTGCAAAGTTACAAATTTTGACTACCGTAAGCAGCACTGCGACGTACATATTGATACTCTGAGAAAATAAGTTATACTGCTGTGTAGGGAAGAGTGAAGTGCCTGCATCCTAATATGCTAGATGTCGTCACAGGAGGTCAGTTCACATATTTCAACATAAATACTCTTTTTAAGTGTATAAACCTTTCCTAAGGGAGTTAGTGCGAACCGATATACTCGAAAAAGTGCAGACATATGTCCTTAATATTCTATAACAAAATGCAACTAGGAAGGAGAATTTGCTACAACTTTTCGACAGGTTTTGCCTAAGACCCCTCTTATGGCTAAGAATCCAGTAGACAATTTCCAAATATTTATCTTCACAAGATAATCTTACATCCAACCGGAAATGTTCATTTTTACACTACATTCATTCTGACAGATATGTCTTAAGATGTATTCTATGTAAAAGGAATCCGGCATTTCGAAACAGTAGCAAAAATCATTAACAGTCACAGTAAATACTCTTACGCGGCTTGTCAGTAATGGACTCGATAAAGAGGGGTCGCAGAAAAAAAGGTGACAGAACCCAAGAGGGCGAAGAAAAGTGGCGAAATTTATAGAAAAATGAAAAGAAAATATGGGCACTACGGCCATAGCCAGGATATAAATGAGAACTCTTGCTGTGATTCTGATCCTCATGTTGGATTTTTAATCTGTGCGACGAAGTACTGGAATGCATTTGCAGTGATAAAGAAGACAAAAGGTTCAAATGGCTCTGAGCACTATGAGACTTAACTTCTGAGGTCATCAGTCGCCTAGAACTTAGAACTAATTAAACCTAACTTACCTAAGGACATCACACACATCCATGCCCGAGGCAGGATTCGAACCTTCGACCGTAGCGGTCACTCGGTTCCAGAATATAGCGCCTAGAACCGTACGGCCACTACGGCCGGCGATAAAGAAGACATATCATGCAATAGTCATGTAAGTTGTCTAGTCGCATTAGTAAAGATTCAGCAGAACGAGTTACTGTGCAAGCTTAGTCTAACAGTTGGTGCTGATCTTCTACTAAAAGAAACTCAGAAGAATCATACAACGAGTAGACATGAGTGACTGTGATAGTTTACGCTTCACTTATTTCGGAAATACGTACCGAAATTGCTGGAAAATGTTGAGGCGAACGAAGTGTTCCTGAATATGACGACAGTATTTTCTACCTATTTCCTGTCATCCAAGGTTGAACAGAATGGACAGTGTCTAGAAAGGAGGATATAAGATGAACATCAACAAAAGCAAAACGAGAATAATGGAATGTAGTCATTTAAGTCAGGTGATGCTGAGGGAATTAGATTAGGAAATGAGACACTTAAAGTAGTAAATGAGTTTTGCTATTTGAGGAGCAAAATAACTGATGAAGGCCGAAGTAGAGAGGATATAAAATGTAGACTGGCAATGGCAAGGAAAGCGTTTTTGAAGAAGAGAAATTTGTTAACATCGAATATTGATTTAAGTGTCCCAGTACCTACCAACCGATCCCTTCTTCTGGTCAAGTTGTGCCACAAACTTCTCTTCTCCCCAATCCTATTCAATACTTCCTCATTAGTTATGTGATCTACCCATCTAATCTTCAGCATTCTTCTGTAGCACCACATTTCGAAAGCTTCTATTCTCTTCTTGTCCAAACTATTTATCGTCCATGTTTCACTTCCATACATGGCTACACTACATACAAATACTTTCAGAAACGACTTACTGACACTTGAATCAATATTCGATATTAACAAATTTCTCTTCTTTAAAAACGCTTTCCTTACCATTGCCAGTCTACATTTTATATCCTCTTTACATCGACCATCATCAGTTATTTTGCTCCCCAAATAGCAGAACTCCTTTACTACTTTAAGTGTCTCATTTGCTAATCTAATTCTCTCAGAATCACCAGACTTAATTCGACTACATTCCATTATCCTCGTTTTGTTTTGTTGATGTTCACCTTCACCCTCCTTTCAAGACACTGTCCATTCCGTTCAACTGCTCTTCCAAGTCCTTTGCTGTCTCTGACAGTATTACAATGTCATCGGCGAACCTCAAAGTTTTTATTTCTTCTCCATGGATTTTAATACCTACTCGGAATTTTTCTTTTGTTTCCTTTACTGCTTGCTCAATATACAGAGCGAATAACATCGGGGATAGGCTACAACCCTGTCTCACTCCCTTCCCAACCACTGCTTCCCTTTCATGTCCCTCGACTCTTTTAACTGCCATCTGGTTTCTTAATCTAGCTTCTAAGATAAGTCGTAGGGTCATTGCCTCACGTGTTCCAATATTTCTACGGAATCCAAACTGATCTTTCCCAAGGTCGGCTTCTACTAGTCTTTCCATTCGTCTGGAAAGAATTCGCGTTAGTATTTTGCAACTGTGGCTTACTAAACTGACTGTTCGGTAATTTTCACATCTGTGAACACCTGCATTCTTTGGGATTGGAATTTTTATATTCTTCTTGATGTATGAGGGTATTTCGCCTGTCTCATACATCTTGCTAACCAGATGATAGAGTTTCGTCAGGACTGGCTCTCCCAAGGCCGTCCATTTCCATAATATTGTCCTCAAGTACATAGCCCTTGTATAGACCCTCTATATACTCCTTCCACCTTTCTGCTTTCCCTTCTTTGCTTAGAACTGGGTTTCCATCTGAGCTCTAGCCATCCCTGCTTAGCCATTTTGCACTTTCTGTCAATCTCATTTTTGAGACGTTTGTATTCCTTTTTGCCTGCTTCATTTACTGCATTTTTATATTTTCTCCTTTCATCAATTAAATTCAATATTTCTTCTGTTACCCAAGGAGTTCTACTAGCCCTTGTCTTTTTACCTACTTGAGCCTCTGCTACCTTCACTATTTCATCTCTCAAAGCTACCCATTCTTCTTCTACCGTATTTCTTTCACCCATTCTTGTCAATTGTTCCCTAATGCTCTCCCTGAAGCTTTCTACAACATCTGGTTCTTTCAGTTTATCCAGGTCCCATCTTCTTAAATTCCCAACTTTTTGCAGTTTCTTCGGTTTTAATCTACAATTCATAACCAATAGATTGTGGTCAGAGTCCACATCTGCCCCTGGAAATTTAAAACCTGATTCCTAAATCTCTGTCTTACCATTACATAATCTATCTGAAACCTGTCAGTATCTCCAGGCTTCTTCCATGTATACAGCCTTTACACAGCCTTCTTTTATGATTCTTGAACCAAGTGTTTGCTATGATTAAGTTGTGCTCTGTGCAAAATTCTACCAGACGGCTTCCTCTTTCATTTCTTAGCCCCAACCCATATTCGCCTACTACGTTTCCTTCTCTCCCTTTTCCTACTACCGAATTCCAGTCACCCATCACTATTAAATTTTCGTGTCCCTTCACTACCTGAATAATGTCTTTGATTTCATCATACATTTCTTCAATTTCTTCGTCGTCTGTAGAGCTAGTTGTCATATAAACTTGTAATACTGTAGTAGGCGTGGGCTTCGTGTCTATCTTGGCCACAATAATGCGTTCACTATGCTGTTTGTAGTAGCTTACCCGCACTCCTATTTTCCTATTCATTATTAAAGTTACTCCGGCATAACCCCTATTTGATTTTTTATTTATGATCCTGTATTCGCCTGACCAAAAGTCTTGTTCCTCCTGCCACCGAACTTCACTATATCTAACTTTAACCTATCCATTTCCCTTTTTAAATTTTCTAACCTACCTGCCCGATTAAGGGATCTGACATTCCACGCTCCGATTCGTAGAACGCCAGTTTTCTTTCTCCTGATAACGACGTCCTCCTGAGTAGTTCCCGCCAGGAGATCCGAATGGGGGACTATTTTACCTCCGGAATATTTTACCCAAGAGGACGCCATCATCATTTAACCATACAGTAAAGCTGCATGCCCTCGGGAAAAATTACAGCTGTAGTTTCCACTTGTTTTCAGCTGTTCGCAGTACCAGCACAGCAAGGCCGTTTTGGTTAGAGTTACAAGACCAGATCTGTCAGTCATCCAGACTGTTGCCCCTGCAACTACTGAAAAGGCTGCTGCCCCTCTTCAGGAACCACACGTTTGTCTGGCCTCTCGACAGATACCCCTCCATTGTGGTTGCACCTACGGTACGGCTATCTGTATCGCTCAGGCACGCAAGTCTCCCCACCAACGGCAAGGTCCATGGTTCACGGGATGAGCTTTTTTTCTGAATTATTTCTCCCTAAAGGAAGCCATCTTTTTGTTACTTATGCGAAGTACAGAGGCATGTCGCTACGCTGTCATATTTCTTCGACTTCTCTATTATAATCGTGGGCCGTGAATATACTTATGTGTCAGAGGTCTCTCACTGAATTACGTTTACAAATACAAAACTTGGGAAATAACTAATCTCTCTTATCCAAAAATTATGTTTCCTATGCAGAAAACTGTTATATCGACAACTTCTGCTACGACAATCGCTGCTTACTAAATACTGGCATCTTATTGAGATGTTAAATGGAAATAGTACTGATAATTTTTGTGTAGTTTTGGTGATTCAGTTATTCTTCCATGCTCAGATTCAGCGATTACATATTTGGCGAGACATCCTCACTGGCATAGCTTCGCGGGAGAGCTTCTGTAAAGTTTGGAAGGTAGGAGACGAGGTACTGGCAGAAGTAAAGCTGTGGGGACGGGGCGTGAGTCGTGCTTGGGTAACTCAGTTGGTAGAGCACTTGCCCGCGAAAGGCAAAGGGCCCGGATTCGAGTCTCGGTCCGGCACACAGTTTTAATCTTCCAGGAATTTTCGATCTTTATCAAATTCGGAAACGTGATGGTACGCATTTCTCCTCTTTACACGAAGCATCACAACAACGTTTCACCAGGCATCGCCGGTCCACTGCTGTTTGTGTAGGAGAAATCGGTTGGAAACTTTCCTTATGTCAGCACGTTGTAGGTGTCGCCACCGGCGCCAGCCTTGTGTGAATGCTCTGAATAGCTAATCATTTGCATATCACAGCATCTTCATCCTGTCGGTTAAATTTCGCGTCTGTATAGCACGTCACCTTCGTGGTGTAGCAATTTTAATGGCCAGTAGCGTAGCATAGAGCCACTGACCTGACATGCATACGTAAACTGCGACTAAAATGAGCGCCTCTTCCTCACGTCTACAGGTTCCTGTCAGCGGTGTGTGAAGCTACTTGCTGCGATTCTATTGGCAAGCTACACGGTGGCTACAGTAGGGAGACGAAAAGGCTCTGCGCCACACGCGTGAAAGTCTGCATAATGTTAAATGAACGGTGAATTACATCAGCTCTCTTCATCTGGTGCACGATCTCCAGCGTCAAAGTCCCCTAGCATCTTGCTTTCACAAACTCACTCTCCTTCCAGCCTTCTGGGAGACGCCCTCCAGGAGTGGATAAAATCGGACTGTGGTCTCATTCGGAAGATGCATCACTATCAAGGGCTTGAAAGTCGTCTTCACATTTGTTGGGGATATATTGGCCTGTCGTGTTGACGGGACTATCGGCAGTTCCTAGCGAATTTTCCTTCTGTGGTCACCCTCGCCCCCCCCCCCTCCCCCCCTCCACCCTTCCACCTGCTAGTAGTTGTTCAGTACGTGCTGAAGCTGCCGCAATGTCTATTAGATCTTCCGGGATCATTTAGACATCAATGAAAATTAACCGCATGGCACAAACCGTCCAAAGCTGTTTTTTATATGTCACCCATAAATCGCCATCCACAAAACGTAGGTCCTCTCGATTACTTTTTGGTATCAGTTCATGTCTACATTTGGTTTGTCGTAGAGTCATTAACACATTCCGTAAAGGCCACACTCGTACGACAATACTCAAATCGTGACTGTTGATGGACAGCTGGGGTAGCATATCCTTAAGCTCGTCAAAGCAAGGAATATCATTATGAGCTCTGAGAACAAGCATTACTATCTAGTAAGATTCCTCGCAATTCAATGAAAATGGTCTACATTCGTTTCAGAAAAGGTGTGACATATCTATCACGAGACACATTGGAGACTACG
The DNA here is from genome assembly GCF_021461385.2 of Schistocerca piceifrons. Lineage (NCBI taxonomy): Eukaryota > Metazoa > Arthropoda > Insecta > Orthoptera > Acrididae > Schistocerca > Schistocerca piceifrons. Next base: position 1,221,958,990 of record NC_060138.1, on the reverse strand, counting down.
ACATGATCATCCCAAGAACTGTGCTTCAGGGGTTTTGTGATGCGGCACTGTTGACAGGAATCTTCTTTTCGATTCTCTAAACACCCTAAGGTACTCTCAGTCTAAACCGCCACCGATCAACCGAGCGACACAATAGTGTTTGGGAACCACTCTTTTACCGTGAACGCTTTTGTTTGTATACTTACCGATGAACAATTTTCATTGACGCTGTGTTATCTAGATGTATATTTAGGAAATGATTCACATCCACTGTACTTGTTCAAATAGAGGAAGCGGTGCTCATTCACATCAATGAGAAAAGCGTAACGGCATGACTTCTCTGATGTAAGGTTCAAATGGCTCTGAGCACTATGGGACTTAACAGCTGAGGTCATCATTCCCCTAGAACTTAGAACTACTTAAACCTAACTAACCTAAGGACATCACACACATACATGCCCGAAGCAAGATTCGAACCTGCGACCGTAGCGGTCCCGCGGTTCCCGACTGAAGCGCTTAGAACCGCTCGGCCACCTCGGCCGGCTCTCTGAAGTAAGGGATGTGATGATATGCTGATATGAGTTACAAGTTAATAGTCAATATTGTAATGGGGAAATGGAGAACATTGTCTGTTTGAGGGAGAGAGAGAAGGAGAGAGACTGTGTGTGTGTGTGTGTGTGTGTGTGTGTGTGTGTGTGTGTGTGTGTGTGTGTGCGTAAATGGAAAGAAACGCTTGAGCCCATTAAACAGGTTGGGAGGGATGTAGATTGGAGCAGTTCTGAGAGATGATGAGACTTATGCAGGACTTAATGTTGTGGAGACGTATACAAAAACATTTCATCGAACTGAAAACAACGTTTTTCTCTTATGCTTTACAGAATTTAATGTCCTCCTCTACTTATCATTTTTAATTTTTTTCGCTGTTGTGTTACGTATATCAAGTTCCCTCGTCAGCTCTGAATGCTCAGACAACGCTAGATGCGCAGTTGAAACCACCAGTAGTGGATTTGTGACATTTCTCACAGATGCAGCAGCTAACCATCAGAAACAGTCTGCCACCGTTGAGACTCTTTAAGACGCAGAATGCTAGCAACCGACAAACTACTGACACCCTCGCACTCAGAGGTTTCGCACGATTGCTATGGTGCGAGTTGATAAAACGGGCACGCCAGTTTGTTACATATCAGACCGAAAAAGAGCTTCTAATATGATGTATTTACTCTGGAGTGTTCATATTATTTTGTCCATCGCTTGTTGTTCTTTTTTCTCCAACTATTTTAAAGGAGATTTAGAGCGCGATTTGCACTCGTTTTAATGTTTTAACATTAATGAAAAGCAACATGGGTTGCTAATTGCGTGCCTGTAATAATTACCCTCATTTGATACACTACATATTGGAAATGATGCTTTAATATGCAATGAGCACTTAATTAAATGGCAGGGGGGCGGTAATCGTTTGATATCACGGGCAGCATACACGCCCGTTGTCAGTGTCCCTCGTAAGCTCCATTTGCGGGGAAAGCGAAGCGCCCAATCTCTCTATCCCCCACCTCTTCCTTCTCTCTCTCTCTCTCTCTCTCTCTCTCTCTCTCTCTCTCTCTCTCACGCACGCACGCACGCACGCACACACATACGCACACTCACTCTGCCCCTACCCCTCCCTTTCACACAGACGCCCACGCCATTCAAATATTAATACGAACAAAAATTAGCTTTATCACAATTAAAATAACTGTGCTGTAGGCTATACGTTTCGAGATCATGGGTCCATCATCAGTCAAATGTAATTCTAAACAAAACAAGCAATAAGAACCAAGCGATTTTCGTGGTTTTCAAGAGACTGTAATTTATATACACTGCCCTCTGAAAACGTTAGAGTATTTCACGCATTTGATCGGAAAACAGAAATATTAGCGCCTTGCCGACGTTATTCTCGTTGACTGTACCGTCCTACATATAGATATACAGATGTTCGAAGACAATTACATTAGACGCAACCTGTTTAACTCCAATACAGTGAGTAGAATGAGGTGCAAATATTTCTACAGGTTGTCATTTCGACTATTACATACTTATGAATATACAATTTGCAGTAAGCACAAGAATGGCAGATGGTTCAGGTGGCTCTGAGCACTATGGGACTTAACTTCTGAGGTCATCAGTTCCCTAGAACTTAGAACTACTTAAACCTAACCTAAGGACATCACAAACATCCATGCCCGAGGCAGGATTCGAACCTGCGACCGTAGCGGTCGCGCGGTTCAAGACTGTAGCGCCTAGAACCGCTCGGCCACTCAGGCCGTCCAAGCACAAGAATGCCTATAGCAATTGTTGGTAGATCCCACACTGATTTTAAAGGCTTAGAAGAAAACAGAAATACGCTCATATTCAGAAAAGACAGAACACCTTGAACAACTCTCGGGAAAAGTACATTAGTATGTTCTGTAGAAATGATTAGCATTTGAAAACCATGTCGCCCAGTTGATCAGATGAGCAGAATGCCTCGCAGACGTATTCGCGAACCGTACCGTGAAATCAGTGATGTCGAAAGAGGCGCATTGTCGGCATGAGAGAATGTGAGGCATCCATCCAGGAAATTGCTGCTCGTGTGGGAAGAAGTGTTTCGGCAGTGCAGTGGGTGTGTGCAGAATGGTTCACAGAAGAACACGATGAAATGGGTCAGGTCACACCACACGTCTTCCGAACGGTATTGCAGGACAGACTTGCGTCCTCCTCGGTTCTGGCGCAACAATGGAACAGTGTAATACATCGTACATTGTTCGATGAGATTTCGGGATTTCAGCCGTATCACGTTGACTTCTTCAAAAATCACATCGTGCATCATGAAGGGTGACAGTCCCTCGCCGTTCACTACGGCATGGATTACGGGCGGGTCGTCCACTTCTCCACCTACCTTTAACGAACGTGCAGAACAATGCTACACGGCACGGGTGTGTGGAACAACGTCGCTGTGTACAGGAATGACCTTAGATTGTGTATCGGACCTATCCAGGTTGTGTTTTCTTGTAACTGATGGCCGCATTTTGGTTCGCCAAAGACGGGGGGAGAGGAGTTATAGTGACTGCATTCGCACAAGGCATACAGCGCCAGCTCAAGGGCTTATGGTGTGGGGTGCTATTGAGCGCAACTACAAATCACAATTGGTGCGTATCCAGGGCAGGCATCACACTGGTGTGATCTACAAGAATGACATCCTGTGATCCATGGTCATATCCTTTCTGCAAAGCACCCATGACACCACTTTTCCGCAAAAGAATGCACGATCACATGTTGCTGCAAGAACACGTGTCTTTTCGCGTCATAGAATGTCCGACTTTTTTCCTAATCCGAAAATCACCAGACTTGTCACCAATCGAAAATGCGTGGGATATTGTGAAACGACAAGTGCAGTGCTGCGATCCAATGCCAACCATCGCTGAACTTTGGAACCACGTGAATACAGCATGGATGGCTGTAACACAGGACACCATTCGCGTCTTACACGCGTCGATGCCATCACGCAGGAAACAAGTTGTCGGGGCCTATGGCGGACCCTGTAATTAATGGGCAACAGAACACATGCTGAACAGAGGTAACTGGAATGCTAATCATTTCTGCAGAACGTACTAATAATGTACGTGTACTATGAATATGAATGTCCTATCTCTAGTTTATGGTGTTCTGTTTTATTTTTTTTTATTTATTTATTTTTTTTTTTTTTTTGTTTTTTGTTTTCTGAACACGAGTCTATCACAGCATGAAAGACATTATGGATATCAAAGAAAATCGGCATACTATAAAAGAAATAGCACTCAATAAATGCTGATCCCGATTTGTCCTGTCAAACTGCACATCTCTCTGGGTATCTATCTTCTGTTATGCTGGCGAACGGCGCACGAACACCGGATGATTTCGCACTTAAGTGACAAAAAAACTTGATGATTCATAACATATGGAGCGCTGCACGATTATTACGCTTTGTCTGATTTAAGAATATCATATTCGACCAGTGCTGGAATCATAGTTTTGAAACATGTATCTTACAGTCTTTTTATTACTCTTTTTAGTAGTTTAATGCAACCTTTCTGAGCCCTTGCCTTTATCTCACATCAGTACTAATCACCCAATGCTTTTGTCAGTTATTTGTTGTATATACTCCGGTCTCCATTCATCCCGCACTGTTCCTTATAGTTAGAGTAAACCTGTTCTCTAATGTCTTAATATGTGTCCTGTCATTTTTCCTGCTTTCACAGAAGTATCCTATCCCGAACGACTGAAACTCATTAAAATATGTTTCAAAATAAGGAGAAGCATCCATTCGACCACCTTTCAGAGTCATGTATCTGTAACAATGCCGAATGGTAGACAATTGCGTTTCTATAGACAGCACAAACTTTGTAACTGATGTCTTGCTGATTTTTTTAAGTTTTCGAACTGTCATACCGCAAGTCATGTTACATTATTGATATTTCATCATCTGTCTTCTCCTGCCAACTAGAACTCCCTCCGAGGCAAGTAGCTATGTTAACAAAAGCGCGATAAGGAACTAGTTCCAAATTTGATACTCACGTTGCATCATTTGCAAGGCGAAAAAATCGGTATTTATTTAGCATATGCAAAAGTCTCTCAAGTTTGCATACTGTTCTATTCAGCTGTGTTCTAATTACTTCATTGAAGAACGACGGATGAAGAAAGAGGTACGTTGACTCTTCTACTTTTGGAAATATCACTCTGTAATACTACGTGTATTAAATATATAGTGTTTCAAATGGTTGTTTAGCTTGGCTGCCAAATAAGATGTGATTTACGCTGAGGTGACAAAAATTATGGGATAGCGATATGCGTATACACAAACGACGGTAGCATCGTGTACACAAAATATAAAGGAGCAGTGCGCAGGAGGAGCTGCAGTTTGTACTGAGGTTAATCAAATGAAAAGGTTTCTGTCTTGATTATTATAGCAGACAGGAATTAACAGACTTTGAACGCGGAATGGTGGTTGGAGCTAGACGTCAGAGAAATTCCATTTGGGAAATTGTTAGGGATTCCGAGTTCCACAATGTCAAGAGTGCGCCGAGAATATGAAATTTGAGACATTATCTCTCACCACGGATAACGCAGTGGCCGACGGACTTTACTTAACGACTGAGAGTAGCGGCGTTCGCGTAGATTTGTCAATGGTAACAGACGAGCAACACGGCGTGAAATAACCACAGAAATCAATGTGGGACGTACGTCGAACGTATCCGGTAGGACACTCTGGAAAAATTTGGTTTTAATAGGCTATGGCAACGGGCGACCGGCGCCAATGCCTTTTGCTAAAGGGACGACATCGCCAGCAGCGCCTCTCGTGGGCTTGTGACCATATAGGTGGGGCCCTATTGTTGTTGTTGTTGTTGTTGTTGTTGTTGTTGTCTTCAGTCCAGAAACTTGTGTGATGCAGCTCTCCATGCTACTCTATCCTGTGCAAGCTTCTTCATCTCCCAGTACCTACTGCAACCTACATCCTTCTGAATCTGCTTAGTGTATTCATCTCTTGGTCTCCCTCTACGATTTTTACCCTCCACGCTGCCCTCCAATACTAAATTGGTGATACCTTCATGCTTCAGAACATGTCCTACCAACCAATCCCTTCTTCTAGTCAATTCCCCCTAATTCTATTCAATACCTCCTCATTAGTTATGTGATCTACCCATCTAATCTGCAGCATTTTTCTGTAGCACCACATTTCGAGCGATTCTATTCCCTTCTTGTTCAAACTATTTATCGTCCATGTTCCACTTCCATACATGACGACATTCCATACAAATACTTTCAGAAACGACTTTCTGACACTTAAATCTATACTCGATATTTACAAATTTCTCTTCTTCAGAAACGTTTTCCTTGCGATTGCCAGTCTACATTTTATATCCTCTCTACTTCGGCCATCATCAGTTATTTTGCACCTCAAATAGCAAAACTCATTTACTACTTTAAGTGTCTCATTTCCTAATCTAATTCCCTCAGCATCACCCGACTTAATTCGACTACATTCCATCATCCTCGTTTTGCGTTTGTTGATGTTCATCTAATATCCTCCTTTCAAGACACTGTCCATTACGTTCAGCTGCTCTTCCAGGTCTTTTGCTACCTCTGACAGAATTACAATGTCATCGGCGAACCTCAAAGTTTTTATTTCTTCTCCATGGATTTTAATTCCAACTCTGAATTTTTCTTTTGTTTCCTTTACTGCTTGCTCAATATACTGATTGAATAACATCAGAGATAGGCTACAACCATGTCTCACTCCCTTCCCAACCACTGCTTCCCTTTCATGTCCCTCGACTCTTAGCCCCTAGACGACTGGAAAACCGTGGCCTGGTTTGATGCGTCCCGATTTCAGATTCCACGAAGCCATGGACCCAGGTTGTCAACAAGGCACTCTGCAACCTGGTGGTGGCTTCATAATGGTATGACCAGTGTTTGTGGGGGATAAGGTCATGGTCATCGAAATGGCTAAATTCAGCTGTTTGGAGACATTTTGCAGCCAGTCATGGACCTCAGGTTCCCGATCAAGAAAGGAATTTTTACGGATGCCAATGAGCCATGTCACCGGGCCACATTCATTCGCGATTTATTTGAAGGAATTCTAGACAATTCAAATGAATGATTTGACCCCGCAGATCGCCTGATGTGAATCCCATAGAACGTATGTGGGATAGATTACTGGCCATTAAAATTGTTACACCAAGAAGAAATGCAGATGACCAATGGGTATTCATTGGACAAATATATTATACTACAACTGACATGTGATTACATTTTCACGCAATTTGAGTGCATAGATCCTGAGAAATCAGTACCCAGAACAACCACCTCTGGCCGTAATAACGACCTTGATACACCTGGGCATTGAGTCAAACAGAGCTTGGATGGCGTGTACAGGTACAGCTGCCCATGCAGCTTCAACACGATACCACAGTTCATCAAGAGTAGTGACTGGCTTATTGTGACGAGCTGTTGCTCAGTCACCATTGACCAGACGTTTTCAATTCGTGACATATCTGGAGAATGTGCTGGCCGGGGCAGCAGTCGAACATTTTCCGTATCCAGAAAGGCCCGTACAGGACCTGCAACATACGGTTGTGCATTGTCCTGCTGAAATTTAGGGTTTCGTAGGGATCGATTGAAGTGTAGAGCCACGGGTCGTAACACATCTGAAATGTAACGTCCACTGTTCAAAGCGCCGTCAATGCGAACAAGAGGTGTAACCAATGGCACCCCATACCATCACACCGTGTGATACGCCAGTATGGCGATGACGAATACACGCTTCCAATGTGCGTTCACCGCGATGTCGCCAAACACGGATGCGACCATCATGATGCTGTGAACAGAACCTGGATTCATCCGAAAAAATGACGTTTTGCCATTCGTGCACCCAGGTTCGGCGTTGAGTGCACCATCGCAGGCGCTTCCGTCTGTGATGCAGCGTCAAGGGTACCGCAGCCGCGGTCTCCGAGCTGGTAGTCCATGCTGCTGCAAACGTCGTCGAACTGTTCGTGCAGACGGTTGTTGTCTTGCAAACTTCCCCATCTGTTGACTCCGGGATCAAGACTTGGCTGCACGATCCGTTACAGCCATGCGGATAAGATGCCTGTCATCTCGACTGCTAGTGATACGAGGCCGTTGGGATCCAGCACGGCGTTCCTTATTACCCTCCTGAACCTACCGATTCCATGTTCTGCTGACAGTCATTGGATCTCGAGCAGCAATGTCGCGATACGATAAAGCGCAATCGCGATAGGCTACAATCCGACCTTTACAAAAGTCGGAAACGTGGTGGTACGCATTTCTCCTCCTTTCACGAGGCATCACAACAAATTTACACCAGGAAACGCGGTCAACTGTTGTTTGTGTATGAGAAATCGGTTAGATACAATCCTCATGTCAGCGTGTTATAGCCAGGCCGGTGTGGCCGAGCGGTTCTAGGCGCTTCAGTCTGGAACCGCGCGACCGCTACGGTCGCAGGTTCGAATCCTGCCTCGGGCATGGATGTGTGTGATGTCCATAGGTTAGTTAGTTTTAAGTAGTTCTAAGTTCTAGGGGGCTGATGAAAGATGTTGAGTCCTATAGTGCTCAGAGCCATTTGAGCCAGCGTGTTGTATGTGTCGCCACCGGCGCCAATCTTGTGTGAAATGAGTGAAATCTTATGGGACTTAACTGCTAAGGTCATACTCCAGCCTTGTGCGAATGCTCTGAAAAACTAATCCTTTGCATATCACAGCATCTTCTTCCTGTCGGTTACATTTTGCGTCTGTAACACATCATCCTCGTGCTGTTGCAATTGTAATAGCCAGTAGTGTACCGAGCGAGGTGGCGCAGTGGTTAGCACACTGGACTCGCATTCGGGAGGACGACGGTTCAATCCCGTCTCCGGCCATCCTGATTTAGGTTTTCCGTGATTTCCCTAAATCGTTTCAGGAAAATGCCGCGATGGTTCCTTTGAAAGGGCACGTCCGATTTCCTTCCCAATCCTTCCCTAACCCGAGCTTGCGCTCCGTCTCTAATGACCTCGTTGTCGACGGGACGTTAAACACTAACCACCACCACCACCACCACCACCACCACCACCACCAGTAGTGTATAATCGAGAGGGCAGTTCCTACACTGACTGTCTCTATAACCGTCCACAATTGTGAAAACAATTGTGGACGGTTATAGAGACAGAATGGCACAATACTTTTGCAGGGACTTCCAACGATTTGTTGAGTCCATGCTGTGTAGAGATGCTACATTAGTCAGGGAAAATGGAAGTCCGACACGATATTAGGAGGTATGCTATGAGTTTTCTTACCTGGCTGTAAAGTGGCTCCTATAACTGTTTAGCTATTTTGAGAAAATAAGATTCCTTTTGTTTTGTCATGAATCTACTAACCTTCACACATCACTTGTGCGTTGATGGGTGTTGCATTAAACATATCTCCTAATTTTATAACCGCTTTTGTTTCGTCACACCTGTTGTGGTATTTCTCGTGTTAGCGTTTCCTAAATATTTATTTCCCCACTGAGCTTGAGGATAATATCGTTATTTTACAGCTCAGATCGTTTTCGCGTTGTTCTGAGCCTTTAGATTTTTCATATTTTCAGTTTTCCGCAGTCTTTAACTTATTTTTGTTCATATTAAACATTTCAGTTACGTTCGTTTTCATCTTCGACCTGTGTAGCACGAAGAAAATACTCTGACGGGGAAAACTTGCAACACCAAGGACATGTCCGACAAACACAAAAGTTGGTAGGGGGTGTTTCTATTACAGAGCGAAGTGGCGCAGTGGTTAGCACACTGGACTAGCATTCGGGAAGGAGACGATTCAGACCTGCGTCCGGCCATCAAGAGTTAGGTTTTCCGTGATTTCCGTAAATCGCTACGGGCAAATGCCGGGATCGTACCTTTGAAAGGGCATGGCCGATTTCCTTCCCCATGCCCGACACAATCCGAGCTTGTTCTCCGTCTCTAATGACCTCGATGTCGATGTGACATTAAAACCCAATCTTCCTTCCGTCGCCGTGTTTCTGCTCAAATTCCGCGCCAATCGTGTAAGAATGGTTCTAGTAGTGCCACAATGAGGATGCAAATTAGGTTTCCAGAATGAGATTTTCACTCTGCAGTGGAGTGTGCGCTAGTATGAAACTTCCTGGCAGTTTAAAACTCCGTGCCCGACCGAGACTCGAACTCGGGACCTTTGCCTTTCGCGGACAGGTGCTCTACCATCTGAGCTACCGAAGCACGACTCACGCCCGGTACTCACAGCTTTACTTCTGCCAGTATCTCGTCTCCTACCTTCCAAACTTTACAGAAGCTCTTCTGCGAACCTTGCAGAACTAGCACTCCTGAAAGAAAGGATACTGCGGTCACATGGCTTCATATCAGCGCACACTCTGCTGCAGAGTGAAAATCTCATTCTGGAAACATCCCCCAGGCTGTGGCTAAGCCATGTCTCCGCAATATCCTTTCTTTCAGGAGTGCTAGTTCTGCAAGGTTCGCAGAACAGCTTCTGTAAAGTTTTGAAGGTAGGAGACGAGATACTGGCAGAAGTAAAGCTGTGAGTACCGGGCGTGAGTCGTGCTTCGGTAGCTCAGATGATAGAGCACTTGCCCGCGAAAGGCAAAGGTCCCGAGTTCGAGTCTCGGTCGGGCACACAGTTTAAATCTGCCAGGAAGTTTCATATCAGCGCACACTCCGCTGCAGAGTGAAAATCTCTTTCTGGAAACATCCCCCAGGCTGTGGCTAAGCCATGTCTCCGCAATATCCTTTCTTTCAGGAGTGCTAGTTCTGCAAGGTTCGCAGGAGAGCTTCTGTAAAGTTTGGAAGGTAGGACACGAGGTACTGGCAGAAGTAAAGCTGTGAGTACGGGGCGTGAGTCGTGCTTCGGTAGCTCAGTTGGTAGAGCACTTGCCCGCGAAAGGCAAAGGTCCCGAGTTCGAGTCTCGGTCGGGCACACAGTTTTAATCTGCCAGGAAGTTTCAAATTAGGTTTGTTTTAAATTCGCGCTGTAACGGTGGTGAGAGTTAGTTAGTTTTGAGAGTGGAGGTGGCGAGTTCATGCTACTCAAGAATGCCTTGAAAGCGACCGAGACGCCGTTGTCAGCACCTCACTCAACCTGAATGGGGTCATGTAACGTGGCTACGGAAAGATGGATGTTCCTTCTGTGATACAGCAGAAAGATTTGCTAGGAAGGTAGCCACTGTACATGATTGCTGGCAGCGGTTGTCACGTCAAAGTACAGCAGAAAGAAGCCCGGGCTGCTAATGGCCTCGTGGCACTGCCGAAAGACCATCGTGTTTAGTGTACGGCTCTGCCGCGTCATACTGAATCTGAAGCAGCCATCTGAGCAGCAGTTGGCACCACAGCGACACAACAGACTTTTACAAATCGGTTACTTCAACGACTGCTCCGAGCCGTACGTCCTGTAACGCGTATTCGACTGACTGACCCCAAACCAACGTCATTTCCGACTTCAGTGGTGTCATGTAAGAGCTCATTCGATGGTACGGATGAAGCCTGTTGTGTTTTCTGATGAATGTTGCTCCTGCCCCGGCGCCAGTGATGGTCACGTGTTGGTTAGGAGGAGGCCATTTGAGGGCCTGCAACCAACTTGTTCGCACGCTGGACAGGCTAGAGTTACACATGCATTTCACATTTGCAGTGGCTTACCTCGTTCGCACATTAACCTGTGATCTTGCAATGTTAATCACATAAAATGTTACCTAGACAAATGTATTCCCGATATATCATTACTCTTCATTAATTATTCTTCCGATTCGCGATTTCTTTCCGTCAGTGTATTTACAACAGCGAGATTCAACAGTCCGTGCGACGACATACTGCTATAAAATTCTAACGATGTTTCAGCCAGTGTAGGAACAGCCTTCGCGAACTTTATCGGGAAGTCGGGTGCTTGTTACACGTCCTGAAGCAAGGGAGCGATAGTGGAATCTGGAAAAGTTCTTATTACGTTTATTTTTAGCCTAAACACAGAGAGCAGGGGTCAAGAATATCCCGATAGTGTAATATGCAGTTACGTCATTCCGACCGTTATCGGTTTTGTTTTAGTTTAATTTTTTTTTTTTTTTTTACAGGGAAATTGCAGATTGTCTAAGACAAAGCAAAAAAATGGCTCTGAGCACTATGGGACTTAACATCTGAGGTCATCAGTCCCCTAGAACTTAGAACTACTTAAACCTAACTAACCTAAGGGCGTCACACAGATCAATGCCCGAGGCAGGATTCAAAGCTGCGACCGTGGCGGTCCCTCGGTTCCAGACTGAAGCGCCTAGGACCGCTCGGCCACTACGGCCGGCTAAGAGCAAGCAGCTCCACTCCCTAAGAAACAAGATGTGCTACTATCATTTCACGATTAACCGATCATCCGATCACATGACGAGTTTAGTTAACTGTCACAGCTTCACTTATTGTTTGTGACTTGACTTTCACAATTTCCTAGGTTATTTACGTGAAGTACGCTGCATTCTTTGATGCAGAAAGGGTGTGTATTTAAAATTTACTTCCGTACTGATACATTTGAGACGGAGCACAAGCTCGAATTAGGAAAGGATTAGGAAGGAACTGGGCTGCCCTTGTCAAAGGACCCATCGCGGCACTCGCCTTAAGCGAGGTAGAGAAATCGCGGAGAACCTAAATATCGATGACCGAAGCGGAATTTGAACCGCTGTTTTCCCTAATTCAATTCATAACACTACGTGCTAAGGAAGCAATCGAGATTAAATGAGGAACTGACATAAATAGAGACAGAAGTAGGAGGTTAAATTCTGCTTGGAATTCCACTCACTCCGTGGTCAAGCAACAGAGAGACAGAGTTAATGGTACTTTCTCACCAACTGGTAATTAATATTCACTGTCGGCAACTTCTGATGTTCATTATCTTTGGTTGTTTACGGTGTGTGTGGGGGTGAAGGGTATTACGTTTCTTGGCCCGCCTATCTAGGTTTTAAATTATGCACTTACAGTTTCGGTCTTGAATACGACATTCTTGTAAGTTGCCTGTACATTTTATACAGTGGGAGAAATTCACGTTTCAGAGTACTCTGTTGATTTTTAAGGTTTGACATCGCAGTGGGAGTTGTTGTTGTAATATGACTGGCAACAACAGTTACACCTGCAGCTAGCTTGCGATGGCACGTTGGGGCAAAAATTCTTAGTCGCTCGAGCATTCGCGCATTAGAATACGCTCGTGAAAGTACGTTATGTATTACGTATTTGTGTGGCCGTTTGATACAATCAAAATTAAATATCGAATGCAGTGGCACTAAGTAATAGTTCCTACAAGTTAAGTGACATGAAGAGTCTGCATTTTCCTCGTGTTTTTTGTGTAGGGTAATCACCCTCATTAAAAATTACGTTTATATCTCGGCTTCGTAAATGAAGAATGTAATAACCTGGCCGTTATAGAGATAATTAATTAAACCTTTCGCTGTAGTGCGTGCAGTACCCATAAATAGGGTTGTCGCGTCCCAGGGTGCAGGAAGGAATCCTGTATCGAGGATTGCTACACCACTTGATAGTCCGGAGGTGCAAGGACTGCTTTTGAAAAATATCGTAATGTGTAAGGACCGAGCGCTCTTACACGCAATACTTTTGTGGTGTCACCGCCAGACACCACACTTGCTAGGTGGTAGCTTTAAATCGGCCGCGGTCCATTAGTACATGTCGGACCCGCGTGTCGCCACTGTCAGTGATCGCAGACCGAGCGCCACCACACGGCAGGTCTCGAGAGAATAACTAGCACTCGCCCCAGTTGTACGGAAGACTTAGATAGCGATGCAACACTGACGAAGCCTCGTTTATTTGCAGAGAAGATAGAATAGCCTTCAGCTAAGTCAATGGCTACGACCTAGCAAGGCGCCATAGCAATTGATAGTTATCGTATGAAGCATGTCTCATCAAGAACGATGTATACAAATGATGGATTAAGGTTAAGTATTCCAGCAGCTACGTACTTTTCTTTATAGCATTCATTACGTATCCTGTTTCAGACCTCACGCCATCGTGCGTGAGCTTATAGCGTGCATTTCGGCCTTCTCTAGCAATATAACAAGTGATCCCATCCTCGTCGCCATACAGAGGCAAGGTTAATACTTCCCGCATTCGACGTACTATGTTGAGAATCGCATTGCTGTATAGTCGGGGGAAAGCGTTGTGCTATACTACTGTACAAAGAATTCGAATGAATTTCCAAGAGGGCTTGACAGAACCGGACTGTAGATAATTCCTGGCGGATTAATGCTGTATACTAAACCGGGACACGGCCATGAAACTATTGCCACTAAAGGGAAAGTGTTTTACGACTGAAATATCTAGCCACACCTCACGAAACGCTCTCAAAGTCGTTGATATACTTTTGATAGTATAAAACTGACAGTCCCTCCATTCATTTATGCAGCTATGTTGAAGCCTGGCGGGAAAACAAAACCGAACAATGTAGGCAGCAGAAATGAGGTTTCTGTGCCCGATTTTGAGGTAGAAAGACAGTTGATCGAATCGCAACTACAGAGATAATCCCCAATTAAGGAAAACAGTGATCAAAATTTTAAGCACAATAGATGAAATGGTGAAATAATTTGAAAAGAGTTGTTGATAACAGATATCCAACAGCGTATGTTTAATTACTGTGCTATTTAGAATTTATCACTAATTTTGAGGCCCTTGAAGGCGGAACAACCTTGAGAAGACTAATCTTTGTTGTTGTTGACGATGATGATAATGTTCCGTGACACTACCTAGAAGGAAAACATTCCTTGCTAGTAAAAAGTTTCATCTCACTCTTGAAGTACCTAATGATAGAGCAATCTGTTGTGCTTTACAGTCTCCGAAATCAGTGTGAAGGGTTTAAATAATTTCCGCTGTTGTGGAGTGCAGTGACCCCATCTCTTCTATAATGTGTCTTCCTGTAGCTCGAGACGTTTGCCTTGCTCTAACGAGTGAGCTACGCAACCACGACTCACAACCCGTCCTTCCTTCAAGCAGTGACAGTCTTGCAAGTTTCGCAGGACAGCTTATGTGAAGGAGACGCGGTACTGGCCGAAGTAAAACTGTGAGGATGGATTCTGATCAACTTTGAGAACGGGTTCTGATACATGGAAGATAACAGAGAGAAGGCCGAAATACTGAATTCGGTCTTCCGAAGCTGTTTCACCGCGGTAGATCGCAACACTGTCCCTCTTTTCAATCGTCGTACGAACGTCGAAATGGCAGATATTGAGGTATCCGATCGTGGAACTGAAAAGCGGCTACAATCGGTTAGTAGTGGTAAGGCGTCAGGACTAGGTGAGACATCTATAAGATTCTATAAAGATTACGTGAAAGAACTTGCTCCCCTTCTAGCAGTAATTTAATGTAGGTCGCTTGAGCAATGAAGGATATCTAACGACTGGAAAAAAAAGAGCAGCTCATTCCCGTTCCTAAGAAAGGCCATAAGACAGATCCACAGAATTATAGACCTATAACGTTGACGTCAATCTGTTGTAGAATTATAGAACGTGTGTTATGCTTAAGAATTATGACGTTTTTGGAAAATAAAAATTGATTCCGCAAACAGAGAACCTGAGAAACTCAGCTCGCTCTGTTCCTCCATGAGATCCACAGCACAGTGGACGACGGCGCTCAGGTTGGTGCCGTGTTCCTTGACTTCAGTAAGGTACGGTCTAACCGTGACACAGGGTAACAGCTAAGCAGAGCCTGGGATCCGGCTCTGGAATTGTTAAAGGAGCAACGGGGCCAGCTGCAACACTACACAAACAGCAGAACCAGAGACATGGAGATAGAAAACGAGCCCCTGACGGACTGCCAGGCGCACCAGACCGAAGATGGAACACCCAGAAGTGGGACTGGTGGGCGCGGACCGCAGAGGGAACATCCAGAGCCGCAGCGGAAGAAAAACGGAGTGGCAACGCTGCAACAGGTCGTGGTGAGCGGGCGCGGACGGCAGGGGGAACGCTTGGTACCCCAGACCGTAGATGAAACCCCCAGGAGCGGGTCTGCTGGGCGCGGACCGCAGAGGGAACACCTAGAACCGCAGCGGACGGAAAACGGAGCAGCAACGCTCCAGCAGGTCGCAGGGAATGGACGCGGACCACAGAGGAAGCGCCTGTAGCCGTTGGTGGAGGGGGAAGGCCATAGGCATAAATACTGGACCAGGTCCACTCGAGGAGCAGTCTCAGGTCGCACCTGATGAAGGTCACGAGCCACGTGACCGAAATATCGTGCAAGTACGACGCTGATATCCGGCAGAACACCCGACAACCCAAGATGTCAACTATTGTACAGCTACACTATTGATGACAAACAGCTGGAGACAGCACCTGCCGTAAAATGTCTAGGCCTAACTATCCACAGCGACTTCAAGTGGAATGACCACATAAAGCAGATAGTGGAAAAGCAGACACAAGACTCAGATTCATCGGAAGACTCTTAAGGAAACGTAACTCATCCATGGAAGAAAAGGCTTATAAGGTGCTTGTTCACCCGATTCTTCAGTATTGTTCATCTATCTGGGATCCCTATCAGGTAGCACTGATAGAGGAGATAGAGAAGATCCAACGAAGAGCGGCGCGTTTCGTCACTGGATCGTTTAGCTGGCGAGAGAGCGTTACAGAGATGCTAAACAAACTCCACTGGCAGACGTTACAAGAGAGACGTTGTGCATCACGGAGAGATTTACTATTGAAATTTCGGGACAGCACTTTTCAGGAGGAGTCGGACAGCATATTGCTTCTCCCCCACATTCATCTCGTGTATTAACTACGAGAAGGTAACTGGAGAAACAGAGCCAATACAGAGGCTTACCGACAATAATTCTTCCACGCACTATTCGCGAATGGAACAGGGTTGAAGGGACCAGATAGTGGTGCCGAAAGTACCCTCCACCACACATTATTAGGTGGCTTGCGGTGTATGATGTAGATGTAGATGTGCTTAGGTAGGTCAGTCGGTAGAGTACTTGCCAGTGAAAGGCAGATGTCCCGAGGTCGAGTCTCGGTCCGGCACACAGCTTTAATCTGCCAGGGCAGTTTCGTATCACCGCACACTCCGCTGCAGAGTGAAAATTTCACTCTGTGTGTTTATTTATTCGGCCTTCATCTCATGGTCGCACAGAATTTGTCTCCATAAATAGTGAAAATAAGTAACTTGAATTTACTTAAACACAGATTATGTCGACTTCTACGAGAACAGGGCACGTTGTCGGTTGTGGCCTTACTGAAGCAACCTTCCCTGTATTTGCTTGACATGATTTTAAAAAACTAGGCACTACGTAAATCAGGATGGTCGGCCAGAGCAAACTCCTTCCTCCTGAATAGGACTCCAGTCCATTCGGTTACTCCCCACAGTGCAATGTTCTGATAACACACAATTTTGACAAGATAAGTTATAATACAAAACATTGGTTTGTCCAGGATTGGTGCACACACTAAGGACACCAGATAGTGTATGTAGGACCGTGGACACGTTGCTACCCTCCTCGCCATTCCTTTCAGTCTGTTTGTAAAGCTGTGGCCGAGCGGTTCTAAGCGCTTCAGCCCGGAACAGCGCTTCTGCTGCGGTTGCAGTTTCGAATCCTGCCTCGGGCATGAATGTGTGTGATGTCCTTAGGTTAGTTAGGTTTAAGTGGTTCTAAGTCTAGGGGAATGATGACCTCAGATGTTAAGTCCCATAGTGCTCAGAGCCATTTGAACCCTTTTTTGTTTGTAAATCTGACACCAGGCCTGTGAAGGCGCTACCGTACCCCTTGCACGTCTACATGCCCTCGTTTCAGTTTATCTCAGAAATGGAGTCAGAATCCCCCCGTGGCGAGTGAGATCGTAAGATCAGCATAAAGACAAGTCGTTACTATCACGGATTATAGAGTGTGGCACATCATTTCCTTATAAAATGTGTAATGTAGCGTATGTGTGTAGCCAGTGACGGAGTCCAGCTGTAGAGTTCAGCCAGTGACGGAGTGCACCTGGGGATCCAGCCGTCTTCAGAGTCCACGCACTCCAGTTTACCTCAATAATTCAGAGCCCGAGAGAGCGCTGCGATTTCACTTCTCCTCCACTCCTCGCTGCTGCCACTAACCCTCTTCTGGAGTCATACATGTTTGAAACATCTTAATCCAACGAGAGTTTCGTGAATAAGCTGGGCCGAAAACTCGGATATAAACGGCTATGATTACCTAGCGTTTGACTCGGTATCAAGTTATCCTACCAACAACTTTGGGAAAAAAGGTGTCGTTTTAACCTGCGAATATATACGTCAGTGCAAAATTCACAATTAAGAGTAAATACAGGCTACAATATTCCGTGCCACCAAGGTTCCGTGTTATTAGAAATTATGTGAACCACCTCCATTTGCTGTTGATTCTTTTTTGCTTATATCCAGCTGATGAGATTATCAGAGCGAGTTTGAAAGAGAGGAAGATGGGCTATTACCAGATGAAAATAATCTAAAATCAACGTCCTTCTTGTTGTGGTCTTCAGTACAAAGACTAGTTGTATGCAGCTCCCCAAACTAGTCCACTCTGTGCAAGAATCTTCATCTTCGAATAATTACGATAACCCATATACATTTCTACCTACTTACTGTATTCCTGTCTTGATTATCCAATGCAATTTCACCTCCCGCACGACTTCCATGCATTATCAAAATTCACTATCCTTGAGGCCTTGGAATGTATCCTACCAACAGATCCCACATTTTAGTCAAATTGTGGCGCTAATTTCTTTTTCCTCGATTATATTCAGTGTCTCCTCAATAGTTATTGGATCTACCCATACAATCACCAGCACTCTTCTGTAGCGCCACATTTCATAAGCTTCTATTCACTTCTTGTCTGAACTGCTGAACATGCACTATTCGCTACCGTACAACACTACACCCCAGACAAATACCTTCACAAAAACAATTTAGTACACTCAAATTTATATTCGGTATCTACAAATTCCTGTTATCCACAAATTCATTTCTCGATATTGCGAATCTACGTTTTCATGTTTCTTACTTGGGGCTTCTATTATTCTTAGCGATTCGTTTCCGAATCGAATTCCTCTGCACTGCTTCATTTAATTCGGCAACATTCTTTTATCCTTGTTTTACATTTACTCATATTCAGCTAACAATCTTCTTCCAGAACAGAACCCGTTTCGTTCAGGTGCTCTTAAACGTCCTTTGCCGTAAATGTGGCAACTGAAATGTCACCAGCAAACTTCGGAGTTTTTATTTCTTCTGTATTTTACCCGTGCTACCTTCAGAATTTCAAATCATTTAGTCCAGTTAGTATTGGCAAAAGCTTTCTCTAAATCCACAAATACCTTTCTTAATTCTAATCTGATTGTAAGTGGGTAGTGTCACTATTGCCTTTCACGTTCCGTCATTTCTCTGGAATCAAATCTGATTCACCCCCCAAGGTCGTCATCGACCAGTTCTTTCATTGTTTTGTAGAAGTGTCATAATGTTATCTCCATTGGCAAAAGATTCCGGAATAGCCCCTCTTCGGATCTCCCTGAGGGGACTGCCAATGGGGAAGTCACCATGAGAGAACCCAGAAAATATTAGATACATGCTCCCAGGTAGATGCTATTTTCTTTGACTTCCGGAAGACGTTCGATACAGTTCCGCACTGTCGCCTGATAAACAAAGTGAGAGCCTACGGAATATCAGACCAGCTGTGTGGCTGGATTGAAGAGTTTTTAGCAAACAGAACACAGCATGTTGTTATCAATGGAGAGACGTCTACAGACGTTAAGGTAACCTCTGGCGTGCCACAGGGGAGTGTTATGGGACCATTGCTTTTCACAATATACACTCCTGGAAATGGAAAAAAGAACACATTGACACCGGTGTGTCAGACCCACCATACTTGCTCCGGACACTGCGAGAGGGCTGTACAAGCAATGATCACACGCACGGCACAGCGGACACACCAGGAACCGCGGTGTTGGCCGTCGAATGGCGCTAGCTGCGCAGCATTTGTGCACCGCCGCCGTCAGTGTCAGCCAGTTTGCCGTGGCATACGGAGCTCCATCGCAGTCTTTAACACTGGTAGCATGCCGCGACAGCGTGGACGTGAACCGTATGTGCAGTTGACGGACTTTGAGCGAGGGCGTATAGTGGGCATGCGGGAGGCCGGGTGGACGTACCGCCGAATTGCTCAACACGTGGGGCGTGAGGTCTCCACAGTACATCGATGTTGTCGCCAGTGGTCGGCGGAAGGTGCACGTGCCCGTCGACCTGGGAACGGACCGCAGCGACGCACGGATGCACGCCAAGACCGTAGGATCCTACACAGTGCCGTAGGGGACCGCACCGCTACTTCCCAGCAAATTAGGGACACTGTTGCTCCTGGGGTATCGGCGAGGACCATTCGCAACCGTCTCCATGAAGCTGGGCTACGGTCCCGCACACCGTTAGGCCGTCTTCCGCTCACGCCCCAACATCGTGCAGCCCGCCTCCAGTGGTGTCGCGACAGGCGTGAATGGAGGGACGAATGGAGACGTGTCGTCTTCAGCGATGAGAGTCGCTTCTGCCTTGGTGCCAATGATGGTCGTATGCGTGTTTGGCGCCGTGCAGGTGAGCGCCACAATCAGGACTGCATACGACCGAGGCACACAGGACCGTACACCACTGGTGATCGTCGAGGGGACACTGAATAGTGCACGGTACATCCAAACCGTCATCGAACCCATCGTTCTACCATTCCTAGACCGGCAAGGGAACTTGCTGTTCCAACAGGACATGCACGTCCGCATGTATCCCGTGCCACCCAACGTGCTCTAGAAGGTGTAAGTCAACTACCCTGGCCAGCAAGATCTCCGGATCTGTCCCCCATTGAGCATGTTTGGGACTGGATGAAGCGTCGTCTCACGCGGTCTGCACGTCCAGCACGAACGCTGGTCCAACTGAGGCGCCAGGTGGAAATGGCATGGCAAGCTGTTCCACAGGACTACATCCAGCATCTCTACGATCGTCTCCATGGGAGAATAGCAGCCTACATTGCTGCGAAAGGTGGATATACACTGTACTAGTGCCGACATTGTGCATGCTCTGTTGCCTGTGTCTATGTGCCTGTGGTTCTGTCAGTGTGATCATGTGATGTATCTGACCCCAGGAATGTGTCAATAAAGTTTCCCCTTCCTGGGACAATGAATTCAGGGTTTTCTTATTTGAATTTCCAGGAGTGTATATAAATGACCTAGTAAATAGTTTCGGAAGTTCCATGCGGCTTTTCACGGATGATGTAGTATATAGAGAAGTTGCAGCATTAGAAAATTGTAGCGAAATGCAGGAAGATCTGCAGCGGATCGGCACTTGGTGCAGGGAGTGGCAACTGACCCTTAACATAGACAAATGTAATGTATTGCGAATACATAGAAAGAAGGATCCTTTATTGTATGATTATATGATAGCGGAAGAAACACTGGTAGCAGTTACTTCTGTAAAATATCTGGGAGTATGCGTGCGGAACGATTTGAAGTGGAATGATCACATAAAATTAATTGTTGGTAAGGCGGGTACCAGGTTGAGATTCATTGGGAGAGTCCTTAGAAAATGTAGTCCATCAACAAAGGAGGTGGCTTACAACACACTCGTTCGACCTATACTTGAGTATTGCTCATCGGTGTGGGATCCGTACCAGATCGAGTTGACGGAGGAGATAGAGAAGATCCAAAGAAGAGCGGCGCGTTTCGTCACAGCGATATTTGGTAAGCGTGATATCGTTACGGAGATGTTTAGCAAACTCAAGTGGCAGACTCTGCAAAAGAGGCGCTCTGCATCGCGTTGTAGCTTGCTGTCCAGGTTTCGAGGGTGTGCGTTTCTGGAGGTGGTATCGAATATATTGCTTCCCACTACTTATACCTCCCGAGGAGATCACGAATGTAAAATTAGAGAGATTGGAGCGCGCACGGAGGCTTTCAGACAGTCGTTCTTCCCGCGAACCATACGCGACTGGAACAGAAAAGAGAGGTAATGACAGTGGCACGCAAGTGCCCTCCGCTACACACCGTTGGGTGGCTTGCGGAGTATAAATGTAGATGTAGATGTAGAAAAAGAACGAATAAACAGTGAAAGGATAACGTTCTACGAGCCGGGGCATGGAATGTCAGAAGCTTGAACGTGGTAGGGAAACTAGAAAATCTGAAAAGAGAAATGCAAAGGCTCAATCTAGATATAGTACGAGTCAGTGAAGTGAAATGGAAAGAAGGATTTATGGTCAGATGAGTACAGGGTAATATCAACAGCAGCAGATAATGGTATAACGGGAATAGGATTCGTTATGAATAGGTAGGTAGATCAGAGAGTGTGTTACTAAATCTACATCCACACAGATACTCTGAAAATCACATTTAAGTGGCTGGCAGAGTGTTCATCGAACCACCTTCTGTGAAAAGTTCAGTGATAGGGTTGTTCATATCAGAACCGACAGCAAAACAACACTGACGACAATGGTTCAGCTATACATACCGACGTCGCAAATTGAAGATGAAGTGATAGAGAAAGTATGTGAGGATATTTACAGGGCAGTACAGTACGTAAAAGGAGGTGAAAACCTAATAGTCATGGGGCACTGGAACGCAGTTGTAGGGGAAGGAGTAGACGAAAAGATTGCAGGAGAATATGGGCTTGGGACAAGAAGTGAGAGAGGAGAAAGACTAATTCAGTTCTGGAATAAAACCTAGTAATAGCGAATACTCTGTACGCGAATCACAAGAGGAGGAGGTGAGGTGGTATACTTGGAAAACGCCTGGTGATACGGGAAGATTTGAGTTACATTACATAATGGACAAATTGATTCCGAAATCAGATACTGGATAGTAAGGGGAACGCAGGAGCAGCAATAGACTTAGATCGTAATGTAGTAGTAATGAAGAGTAGGCTGAAGGTTAAGATATTACTCAGGAACGATCAATACGTAAAGGAATGGGACTGATTGCCGGAAGGACTGACTCAGCATGTAGGAAAAACAAAATACCCTTCGGTGGCACAAAAAGCAAGAGTGGTGACGTTAAGAGTGCAACGGGAATTCCACTATTAACTGCAGAGGAGAGAGCGGGTAAATAAAAAAAAAAAGAATGTACTGAAGGCCTCTATGAGGGGAAGATTCGTCTAATGTGATAGAAAATGAAACAGCAGTCGATTTAGAAGAGGTAGGGATGGACGATTAGAATGAGAATTAAGAGTACTTAGGAGGGCTTAAGATCAAATAAGGCAGAAGGGGTACATAACATTCCATCAGGATTTCTAAAATCATTGGGGGACATGGCAACAAAACGACTATTCACGTTGGAGTGCAGAATGCATGAGTCTGGCAACACGGCAACTGAGTTTTGAAAAATATCATGCACACGTTTCCGAAGACTGCAAGAGCAGGCAAGTGCGAGAATTATCGCACAATCAGCTTAACAGTTCATGCATTGAAGCTGCTGACAAGATTAATCTACACAAGAATGGAAAAGAAAATTGAGGATGTGTTAAATGACGATCAGTTTCGCTTTAGCATAGGTAAAGGCACCAGAGAGGCAATTCTGACGTTGCAGCTGATAATGGAAGGAATACTACAGAAAAACCAAGCCACGTTCGTAGTATTTCTCGAACTGTAAAAAGTAAAATCTAAAATGGTGCACGATGTTCGAAATTCTGAGAGAAATAGGGGTAGGCTGTAGGGCCAGACGGGTAATATACAATAAATACTAGAGTCAAGAGAGAATAATAAGAGTGGACGACCAATAACGAAGTGGTCAGATTAAAAAGGGTGTAAGACAGGGCTGTAATCTTTCACCTCTATTGCTTCATCCGTAAATCGAAGAAGCATTGATGGATATAAAATGGTCCATTATAAAAAAATTTAATTTAGAGATTTCATTGTCTATCTCGCTCGATTTCCCATGAGCTTTCACAAGTAGTAAGTCTCCAACTGCAAACTTAGCAAAACGTGCTTTAGCGTCATGACGACGTATGCGAGCATCGGCTTTTAGCTTCATTATTTCTCGCAAAAGATCTTTTTTCACACCAAAACTTTCCAATTCACTTTCTACACTACTGTCAATGCCGAGATTCACCTACGTCAGTGGCATCCTGCCAGTTAACAACGTGTATAGGCTGGTATTGCCTATGCACACCGGCTCCTGCCTCGTCAAAACTAACTACTATTGTTTTATCTTGTGACGTACATGTCAAAGTTTTGCTTTCGCAATTAATCACTGCACGGAACTTTAATAGCCAATCTAACCTGATAATTACTTCCGTAGTTAAGTCTGGCACGACGACAAACTCTTGTTCAAATCGTGCCCCACATATCTCAAAGTTGACAAAAATCTGTTTGTGACCGGTTTACTGGCCTTCCAGTTAGCACCGATAATTTTCACTCCAGTTCCTGGCATAACTACGATACTAGGTCTGTCTATCAGTAACTCAAATATTTTCCTAGATACAGCACTCAATTCTGCACCGGTGTCAATCAATGCGTTTAATTGTAGGTCGTGCATATTAACAGCCACTACTATCTGTCTACACTTGTCCTCGACTGTTTCTTTATTTT
Source organism: Schistocerca piceifrons (assembly GCF_021461385.2). Classification (NCBI taxonomy): domain Eukaryota; kingdom Metazoa; phylum Arthropoda; class Insecta; order Orthoptera; family Acrididae; genus Schistocerca; species Schistocerca piceifrons. The sequence continues at coordinate 1,221,934,940 of NC_060138.1, read as the reverse complement.
CCCACAGTAAATCCTCGTCTACATCCAAGTCATTCCAGAAAAAAACATCCGGCTTTGAACCTAAATCAGGCTTATCTGGCGGCTTTTTCAGCCTCTGTTCACATGCAGTTTTAATTTCAACACGTTTGTCCTGAAGCTTAGTCTGTAGTTTCGCCTCCAATACGGAAACCTTTTCCTGTAACTCGTCAACTAGTGAGTGTTGCTTTGGTATCACTTCACTAAGTGGCACCTTCGTTGATTCCTCTTTGGCCAGATTGATCTCATCTGTCAATCTACCTGGAGGAATGTGCCCAGTAGTATCTGCAATTACTTCCTCTGCATCTGCGCAACCCACACAGCTACCGTCTGACCGTGTAACGTCAGCTCTAACCTCATACATGCTGTAATCTACGTGCTTTTCTACCAATCGTGTCCGGCTATCACTAAAATTCTCTTGATCTTTCTCCTTAATACTTTCGCAGTGTTTAAACTGGAGTTTTGCGTCGGATGGGTCGGCTACTTCTACCACTATAACTTTCGGTAAAGTCGGCCAGTCAGGTCGAGAACTTTCCGTTACTACTTCAACATACAACTCCTGCGGGACGAAACGTGACGAATATTGCTCGTGCTCCCCATTAACATCAACTATTTCTGGTAAAGTCTGCCGGTTAGGGCCAGAACTTTCTATCACTTCACAAACACTATATTCTTGCTGGACTAGACGCGGCAAATCCTGCACGCGCTCCCCATAAACACTTCTCCCATACAGGCTGCGGCGGCGCGGTTCTTTCCGTCCCTTTACGACGGACCTGCACCTACCTGTGAACATTGTCTCAGCAGATCATCAGTAGGATAGCCAAGTGAAACCTACTGTACTTCGACGTGAACCATGTTGCAATTTAAGTCACTAATTTACGTTTCAGGAGAAAGTTTTCACACAAATGAAGGTTGGAAGTTTTGTCCTCAGTTAATAAATTCTGAAACTTAGGTGAACAAGTATCACTGCCAAGCCCATGCTAGTCTTAACACAGTCACTCATAATCCCCTTCACTCACGTTAGCAAGTTTAAAGTGTAGCATTTCCCGAAAACGTAATAGCTACAGAAATACTGATTGTTTTTGATTGATAATGCTCGCCAAATATTAAGTCTGTCGGTACCAAATGCAGTCACAGTTTTTAGCCACCGACCTGCTCAATACGCCACGTGGAATATATGTCTTTTCTCGTCACAAAATTCACTTTAAAATTCCAAAACTTCTACACGTCCATCGGAATAATTATGCCGTCACTTTACTAAACTTTTCATGTATGAAACACTGCTAGATCCGGCATCTTATCGTTTCCATCGGAACTACTACTACACACGTCCGAACTGTTTCATGGCTAGGCTCCGACTGCTCTCTAGAATACTCTAAGTCTTCTCTACCAGCAGAGAAATGCGCACGAAGAATATTGCTTTACCATTGGTCAGTTTACTCAACAGCCAATAACAAAACAACACTCTCACGCGTCAATCCGCGCTTTTCATCAATAACCAATAGCAAAATGGTAAACCCAACGACTGCACTTTTTACCAACGTAATTATCTAATATGCTGAAGTTTTGTTTATGCATAAAGTTATTTACTGTTGTTATTTATACCTGAATGAACTTCTTTACCATAAACTTACTTTACAAACCCATTCTACAAAAATCCCCTTTGTTCATATCCATACTTCTTCGAAATGTTCCCACACTAAATCCTGCTACATAACTCGTTAAACAATTATCTTCATATTAATCTTAAACCTCACTCACGCATCATTGATACTGCTAAAACATACTTATAACATTTTACATACACAAAAGACATAATAACACTTTATGAAAATACTAGAACAGTTTATGAAAAACACTCTAAAGTGGCACAATCGAAACTAAATCAGTCCCCTATCCAATACTGTCCTCTATCGGCCGACACACAAACTACATGCGCGTCCAGTCTCGCGCCACCATCTGTCACTCTCCAGCTCTGAGGCACATCTCCCACTTAACCGCCTCCAAGGCAGGATCGGTATATTGCGCTACGCCTCACAACCCCTATGACTATAAAATTTGATTCCAAAAAAATTTAAAATTATACTAATATCGATCCTGACTTAAAATTACAAAATATTTCACAAAAATATTCTCATTCTTATAGACTAAAATCACAAAACTCTTACTTCGGACTTGGCAGTCTATAACTAACCTAGTCTAAAATCTTTAATTTCTTTGATAATAATCCTTTCTTACTTGAAAACATTTTTTGCAAATCTCTCAAAAACATTCCTAACTTTTTTAATAATTTTTTACGTTTACTTTTTGAGTGTCTTTTTTCAGGCACTGCAGTTGGTGCCCTACTATTTAATAATAGTATTTTGTCCTACCTTAAAGAAAAACCGCACATAACTATCGCCTCTTTATCACACATTTTTCCGTGAGTCTTGAGTATGGCACCTTGCATTGTAACGTTCATAACACACCTCTCTTCTCCACGTGTTGGTCCCTCCATGGTTTACATGCATTTCTGTCCCTGAAACCACACTTCCGTCTAAGCCTACTTCCTTTATACACATCCTAATATGGAATTACTTATAGTATAGGAGATAATTTACATTTTTTACTTGAATTCAAATGAAAGTAAATTAACAGAGTATTGCTTACTCAAATCAGCAAGATCTAATCTATTCAAAAATCTTTTCTAAAATTTACTTCTTTTCCCAAAAAACTTAATGAATTTAAAAGAACTAGTTGCTATTGCAAGCAAAGGTTATATTAATTTTTTCTCTTTAACTTTCACTCAACTTGAAAATATTTAATGGTAAAACACATTTCCTATAAAGCAATTATTTACAAACATTTTATAGTACATAGTTACCACTTTTTATGTAGTGTCTCTTTTCATCACTTCTTCCTCGTAGTTTCACCACTATGTAACAGAAATCAAGAACTGTATGTACAAAATATACATATATTCTCCACATTCATTCATACTCCACCTGTAAAAAGTATTCTTCACCTAGACCTCCTTTACTAACTGTCCTTGTCATGTCCGGTTATTCTCATATTTGTACATGTCACTCAGCCTTCAATCACAAACTGACCCCCATCTCTCTCACCACAAAACTTACTTCATCTTAATCCCATGACTTCAACTTACACTTACAAACACACCTTCCCTGATAGAAAAGAATATTACAGAAGATAGATTCAGCTCAGAATGATCAGAAGAGGAAGACTGGCAATACGAAAAGAAAATGAAATAGTACTGCCAGTAGCCGGCCGAAGTGGCCATGCGGTTAAAGGCGCTGCAGTCTGGAACCGCAAGACCGCTACGGTCGCAGGTTCGAATCCTGCCTCGGGCATGGATGTGTGTGAAGTCCTTAGGTTAGTTAGGTTTAACTAGTTCTAAGTTCTAGGGGACTAATGACCTCAGCAGTTGAGTCCCATAGTGCTCAGAGCCATTTAGTACTGCCAGTAACTTGAGCACCTGGTGTTCGTCAAACACCTAGCACTGCATGGGTTGCAATGCCCTCTGAGGCCTCGAAGCTTAAGTCACATCTATCTCAGGGTCCACCCCCACATCATCTCCATACTCATTGTAGCCCCCCAAATCCTCTGTCGTTCTACAATACCTAACTGGTATACTGACTACTTCATCATTGGTCACATAGTCTTTTCAAAAAATGGCACAACCACACCTTTCCCATTTATTTCAAAAATTATCACACTTTCTTTAAAATTTAATCTCCCATTGTAATGGTTAACGAAATCTACACCAATCTACATTTTTATACACAGATCAGGAATTATAATGGAGTTATAGAATATTTCCACCCCATTTATTTTGACTGCCAACAGAACTTCATATCTAACAGGTTTTTTCACTTATCCAGTACCTAAAATAATCTGTAACCCCATTACTGACATGTTCAACCGATTGTTCCGTACCTGAGTCTACCAAATTCTGGTAATTGTTGCCTTCACTCATTTTACCAATTTTCAATATAAATTCCAAATCTCAAATCTAATTAGGATTCCTCCCACTACTTATTCTCACTGACGTATCGACCTGTTCGTAACCAGTACTTTGTTACGAGATTTGCACAATGCAAAATTCGTGTCCAGAACAACCTCACGTCTGAAGATCGTCCTGTCACCAGGTCGCCACGTGTAACCTCCGTTTCACTTATCGACCTTAATGGCAGTAAAAATTAAACCGCGTGTACCTAATGGAAATTTGGGAAAACCAATCGTCACCGAAGTTAATCTGTCATTAAAGAGGGAGGAAAGGGTTACATCTAAATGAAAGGAAAAATGCAAATGAAACTGGTTGAAATTAATTTTGAAAAAGGGTAAAGTTAACAAAGAAAGTAAATGTGCGGTCGTTGTGTTAACAATTAACTGGCGTTAATTAGATATTTGAGATTTGGGGAAAATTACAGTCGCCAGTTCTATGGAAAACTACTATAATAACTGAAAAAGAAAGGTTATTGGACATATAATTAGCACTAAAAGCATGGCAACTGAAGGCTGTCACGTGTTGTGTGAAAACTGAATATTTGTCAGAAGTAATAAATTTCGCTACACTCTGACTTAATTTAGCAAAAGAATTAATAAAACCGGAAAACTGAAAGTTAATTTAGTGACTGAAATTAATAGTGAAGCGCTACGAAATTAAATAAAATAAAATAAGATTCAATAAAATAAGATTAGTCTTGGGCTACCACAACAATCATTTCAAAAGGCACTTGAATCTACGCAATTTAGAAATAAGAGATTTAACTTTGAACTTGAATTAAATGAGTCTGCACAATTAACAATAGTAAAATTTAGTACGTACCAAGCTGAGCTGCAGTCACAGGTAAGCTAAAATATGGTAACAAAACCCGCACTCTTAATTTGTGGTTGTGTAATATAAATATTGTAGTCAGCTATGAATACCTTAACTGAACTTTGAAATTAAAGCAGGGAAAGCGAACGATATTACTTTAATGCTGGCGTTTGAAATTCAACGACAATCGAGTTCATTTCGGAAAAGGAAGGGACCCTGCTTGGTAATGCAATTGGGACAATGAGCAACAAAGGTTCATGCTAAGTTGCTGTATTTTAGTGATGCTAATGGAATAGTTTGCCATACAGTTTCAAAACTTTACGTGCTTTCAGTCTTCCTTCTTGGTTGACTGAAAGTTTGAAGTCGTCGATCGAGGAGGTGGCGACAATCACTTATGTCGGCCGTAGCTGTTGCAGAAGCTGGACGTTGGCGCACCTCCTTCTCGACACGGTCACCAGGCGAAACGGGCTCTTGATGTGTGCCAGCTAATGTTTCCCGTCCGCGACACCGTGCCAGAAACTATCATAGCAAGTCGAGCGCAATTACATGCTGCCAAACACCGGAAGCGCGGCAACTCGCAGGAGCGTCACTCAACACACCTGCTCCACCGCCCTACTCCAGCCAGACTCCGCTCTGCCCGCGCTCCAGGCGGCAGAGTTAACACTACCAAAGATCCTAAACACTTTGGTTCTCCACACGACCTATCGATGTAATCGTTCGATAGCATAGTTTTCCCTAGGCATAGGCATGACCCAGCGTAAAAATACAAATAGTATTTACAAAACAAACCAATTATACATCGACATAAATGCATATATATATATATATATATATATATATATATATATATATATATATACAAATAGTAAAACAACTACTATATTTAAAGACACAGAAATGTCATATCTTCATGTAACAAAATAAGGAAAAAAATTTATAGTACAATAGATGGTTGGTTGGTTTGGGGGATTAAAGGGACCAGACTGCTGCGCTCATCGGTCTACAATAGATGGAAATAGGATGATATGCATTTCCGGCGTTACAAGGTTCAGAAGTGGAATTAAAATTCAAGATAACAATGATACGATTTGCTCATGAAATTGCAATCCTAAGTAAAAGTGAAGGAGAACTACATGATCTGCTGAATGGAATTAACAGTCTAATGAGTACAGAATATAGACTGAGAGTAAATCGAAGAAAGACGAAAGTAATGTGAAGTAGCAGAACTGATGGTCACAAAGTAGCTGAATTCTTCTACCTAGGCAGCAAATAACTAATGACGGACGGAGCAAGGGGACGTCAAAAGCAGACCGGCACCTGCAAAAGAGCGTTCCTAGCTAAGAGAAGTCTACTGCCATCAAACATTGGCCTTAATTTGAAGATGAAATTTCTGGGAATGTACGTTTGGAGCAAACCGAAACATGGATTCTGGGAAAACCGGAACAGAAGAGATTCGATGCATTTGAGAAGTGGTGCTGCAGACGCATCTTGAAAATTAGGTGGACTGATAAAGTAAGAAATGTGGACTCTGCGCAGAATCGAAGAGAAAAGGAATATGTGATAAACACTGATAAGGAGATGGGTCAGGATGATAGGACCTGTGTTAAGACATGAGGGAATGACTTCCATGGTACTAGAGGGAGTTGTATAGGGCAAAAACTGTAGAGGAATACATCCACCAAATAAATAAGAACGTAGGGCACAGAAGAGGACTTCGTGGCAGGCCGCATCATAAAAGTCAGTAGATTGATGACCCAAAAAAAAGAAAGTTCTCTGCACAGTGATACAGGATGATATGAACAATTATAAATTACTGTGAGTGAGACTTGACAGTTTCGGAGCTGTTAGTAGGCGCGGTGGTTCAACAGTTGCAGACTCCTGTGGTGGATATTCTTTCAAAGTAATATCTGTTGATAATTTCCAATAGTTGCTGGATGACTTGCTTCCGTCGGATACTCTTCTCTTTTTGTACAGATTGGAAATACTCACAATCTTGAAATTCCAGAAGGTTAACCGCTGTATTCCTAGTGTTTTTGATTGGATTGTTTGGGGGAGGAAATCAGACAGCGAGGTCATCGGACTCATCGGATTATGGAAGGGCGTGGAAGCAAGCTGGCCGTGCCCTTTGAGAGGAACCATCCCGGCATTTGCCAGGAGCGATTGAGGGAAACAACGGGAAACATAAATCAGGATGGCCGGACGCGGGATTGAACCGTCGTCCTAACGAATGCGAGTCCAGTGTGCTAACCACTGCGCCACCTCGCTCGGTAATATTCTTACTTCCTTGGCGACTTATGACTACAGTGGCGATAGAAGTATATGACGAGGTCGAAACTTCAGAGTTTGTATAGGTGTCTTAAAGTAGTTGTCGTTGAGTTTTCCGTATTTTCTCCATTGCTTGCTGACACTGACATCTCCGTTCTGTATGTTTCTCCTCCCAGTGTTTGACTTTGGTGTCTGGTGTGCATATCGTCTTTAGCTTTTGGTGGTTATTAGCATTCGATTACTGTTCTGTATTGTCGCCCAGTGTTGCCCGCAAACGGGTCGGTGAAGAACACAATTGCGTAGGTACACGTCTGCGAGCACACGAAATCACGAGATTTGACTTGCGACGTACGCTTTGGTAAAAACACTTCTGTCAGCAATCGTAGAACTGAACCCTATGTACTTTTCCATCAATAACACACACATCCTCTATTAAAAACGACTGCGAGAAAGGAAATCCTGTACAGTCGTGTACTGTGGTAACGTGACTTCCTTTTTCTTTCTCGAAGTCGGTTTTAACTACAACAGCCGGGCATATACCATTCTCCCATACATATCGTTTCTTCTTACATACAGTTTTAAATAAAAATTGTCTACACCAGTACGTTGGTTTTATTCCTCGCAGTCGAATCTACAAGAAGTTAAGCTTATCGCTATCTAAGTCGTCCGAAATTTGTTATACTACGCGTTCAGATTAAAACTGCGCGAAATGATGTTATTTAACCTATTTTTCTGACAGATACAGCAGCTGGCCTTCGTATTCTAATGATCCCACCGATTTACCCAATTAATTTAAACACATTAAGATTTCGTGTTGAGGAATAACATGAATGCTCAGGGTCGGTCATTCAAATACGGTGGAATTAATTTACGATTATAACATTTTTACCATGGTCAGTTGTGTTCGCCCTTTCAGTAGCTCCTACCACACAGTGTCGTAGAACAAACTATTCACCATTAGGACATAGACCGTAACTATTAGAAAACAAACGTACACACAACAATACGCATATAATAGTATAGGTGAGATCTTTTATTTCTTGCCCGCAGTCGGTTTTTTATACTTGAACAATTGTACATTGCCCTTTCACGAACTGATACTTCAGAAAACGCGTTCATGCTCTTACTAAATATTATCCAAAAATCGAAATCTGTTGTTTTATAACTGTATTGAGTAAATAATTAAAAAATACAAAATTCTTAAAGAACAGAAACCAAAAACTAAAACAAGGGAGTCTTTTACACTCATATTCTTTATGATCTGTTACAATTTTAATTCCGTATCTTCAAATTAGGCCAAGTCGCAACTAAAAGCCTAAATTTACGTTCTGACACAACTCCCAGGGATACCCAAGATTAGGGAGTACATCCAATTCCCACACATATTTATTATTTGCGAAACATTGCCGGGTTTAGTGCTTTGTAGAGATATCATTGCCCCCATCGACCAATAAAATTATTCATTTAAGAACTCCATGACTGCATTCGGCCTTCTCCTATATTCAGCTGTATAGCTTTGAAAATATCGTGCGCCAGCACCTCAAAATTTAATTTTTATCGGTCAAAGTAAGCAATAACGTATTTCAATCATTTTTATATCATAGCAAACGTAAAACTCAAGAAACGGTAACTAGTGCTTTATTAGTGTACAATTTTCCATAGTGCACGCTTATTTGTCGACGTATTAAAATGCTCTCTGTGGCTACTATCCTTTAGAATTAAGTGTTAAATAACAGATTTGTTAATCTTTTGTCCTAATTTAATAGGCCTACGTAGTTTAAAGATGCTTTAAGCAGTTGCTCTATCAATAACTACTCTTACCCTTCGACGTTTTCGTCAAATTTTTTCTTTTCCAGAGAACTGAAGGGCTATATTTCTAATTGTTAAAAATCATTCAACAGACGAGATCTCACAATTTTTTTTTTTTTTACTTAAGACAACCGGTTTCAACAAACTATGTCGTCATCTTCTGGTCTGTAAGAAAGTACATGTACATGGAATATGTCTGATAAATTAAGGTGTAACATTTGATGTAAAAGTTTTACATTGGTATTATAAACTACCCGAAGTGGATCTATACATATAAATACCTTAAAATCGTTTGTTGGATACATGTTCATTTTATATGTGAGTGCAGGCTTTCTCGGCTTATTTCATATACGAAGTTTTCACGGGTTGTCATCCGAGTAGCGTCGTCGTCTCGTGGCAATGTTTCGATGGAATGCGTCTCCATCATCTTCAGGCGAAGTGTCGGGATATCTGCTGATGCCCTCATCTGTTACTTTCCCCTCTTTGGGGAAGTGTGAGGGGGAGTTTGTAGCCTTTCGGCTTTTACTCCCCTGTGTACGTGTGTGTGTGATTATATCTGTAGTTTTTTGGTGTCTGTGAAATGTGATGATTGTTCTGTTTGTGTCTGGTACTTGCCTGAGGTTGTCGAGATGAATGGTGTTACATGGGAAGGAGCAGAAGTAGGGATTGGATATTGGGATTTTCTCTTCGACTTAATCGTCGAAGACCGTCATGGGGCGCTTGTGCTTGTTGCGGGACATGTCATACCGACCTCGGGAGTGGATGAGGGCGTTTCCTTATGTGGAATAACCCTCATAGAAGGCCCTTGCCAGATCTTGGAAGCGCTCTCTCAGGAGTGGGATTTCAGCAGCGGCGTGCAGATCATCTGTGGGGAATGCGAGAGGTAAATGCAATGCCCTCCTGGGGGCGCGGTTCTGTGGCCTCTGGAGTTTGTCCAGGTGATGCTTCGCCGCGTATCCCCAGACAGGGCACGCATATTCCATTACTTCGGTCGCGGGCAGATATCTCTGCTGGACCGCTCTCCGCTCCCCGCCGCCGGCCAATGAGGCGCCCGTGGAATCGCCCGATGCGCCTGGACCGACGATCTCCCCTCAATGGCGATCTTCGATGGTTTAAAATCCCAATATCCAATCCTAAATTCTACTCCCTCCCACAGTCATCCAATCCTCACGACAACCACAGGCAAGTACCAGACACACACAGAACATTCATCACATTTCACAGACGCCAAAAAACTACAGATAAAATCACACACACCTAAGTACACAGAGGAGTAATGGTCGAGAGGCTACAAACTCCCTTACACGCTGCCCTAAAAAGCAGAAAGTATAAGATGAGATTGAGACGATATCCCGACACTTTGCCTGAAGATGAGCAGATGCATTCCATCGAAACGTTGCTACGAGACTGTAGGGAAGCAGCCTACTCACACCGTATAAAATTCACATCAGTCTTTCCATTGTGTGCCAGCCAGTCCGCTGTAATTAGCTCTGACCTCATAAATGTTGCGCAATACTTTAAAAATCAAGTAAATAACCTGAAACGTTTCTAGCATGTCAGGAGTAATACTAAATCAATATGTGTTGAATATCAGTTCAATAACTTTAACCATTTTCGAAATTTGGACGTTTTTCTGTAAAAATCATTGGCGCAACAGAAAAGAGCTAGAAACTTAAAAATTTATATTTAGAGTCCTTTTTCATAATAATTTAGTAGAAACAGTATTCTGGATCTCATAAATTAAAATTTTAGTTGAAATTCATGATTTTCTGGTTTTTGTCTTAGAAACTAGGGAAGCATGATAGATTAAGTAAGCGAATAAATAAGGCTAGGATATTTAAATTTAAGTAGAAGGGAGATCCGCTATAACCATAAATATGTGAGAAGTTTCAATTAAATAACTCTAAAACTATAGCGATAGCGTATCTCCGAAGGGCAAGTTCAGAGCTCGTCTACTGCGTGTAGTGTAATTAAATTAATTCTCTCGCCCAAAATATTTGACTTAGCCACGTCAGACATTTATTATGATTACTTACCTGTGTGCTGAATGCACATTTAAATTGAGAGCTTCGTCGGCCATCAGCAAAGGAAGCAATGATTTATTCAATAACTTAAAGTGGTGCATTACTAGCCCAGCGGCTAGTCGGGAGAGCAGATTTAATCAGGCGTTCCCTTAGCCGTCCGCATCGCGGCTTTATATATATATGAACGCTGCGCGAGAGAATAAGGTCTCAGTTCTCTTCAGACGCTGAATAGTACACCACCTGTGCCGGGAGTCGCGTCGCGTCGGTACCATTGCTATAAACAGCCTCGGATGCCGTAATAAGTTACTTGGGATACGCATAACCATGAAATCATTTTCGAGTGAAGTGTTAATTCTGGGATGACTTTAATGATCTATCTTCAGTTTGCGTATGTCGTATTTTCACGTGCCGCCGCGGGACAAACATTCTACCATTATTTAGCGTGGCGTTTCATGAACATTATCATCAAATTATGGCGAGCATTCACTTAAACATTTAGTTTGAACAGTTATAGTTGCATCAGCGCATTAGACTCTGAACGGCTCTGGTAACTGGATTGTGTCGATTCTTTATGGTCTGCGACTTTCAGAATATAGTGAACATTTTAGAGAGAATCGTTTTTGATTATGAATCCCAGACAATCTCCTAATTCCTCAGAGCTATAAGCTGTAGCTATAAGTGTATTTCTCAGATGAAGTGGGCACTAGGAATTCTAATTACAGGCTTCACGTTTTGCTAATCACTTTCTGGTTGCCAATATTGTAGTTAGAGAGCCAGTGTTGAGAATGGCAAATAACAGCACTAAATAAATAATAGGAACATTTAAATAACAACATATATTCCAACCGCCGCCTCACATATGGCTAATCGGCCGGGAAAAACAAACAAAACATTTAATATAACAATATATTCCACCCGCCACCCCACATATGGTTAATCGGCCGGGAAATGCATCCTTTCTACATTACACTCTACATTATTATTCTCAATCAATATCCACCCGATGCCCCACATACGTTGCTAATTGGCTGGGAAAAACAAACAAAACATTATTTTAAATAACAATAATTCCACCCGCCACCCCACAAGACGACGACGCTACTCGGCTGACAACTCATGAAGGCCTGATGCGACCAACGACCTGGCTGTTTGGTCCCCTCCCCCAAAACAAACCAACCACCTACTTTAGAAAGTGGTCTTTTAAAAATGAAAAGAGAATGAAAGAAAAAACATGTTATGCAATGTTGGTGGTTGAATGGTTTTGTCGACGTTTTCCATTGCTGTGTCTGCTGTCGTGACGTTCTTGATGTTTAAACCCACAGGTGAGTCGAAAAGTTTAGATTAACGAAGATTGGCAGTCGACGCATTTTACGGAATATTTAATCAAAATAACAGACAACACTGTCCTTGGTTGTCACGATGTGTTGTACCTATAATGCATTGGAAAAGACTTTGAAACAAAGGATGTGCTCTTCTACCAGAAAACATTTGTTTCACCCCAAAAATAATATTCCGTGTGTGGATTCCTTATCTGCATTAGAATCTTTTGTTTGTGATAACTGTCACAGTGCGGGGATATCAGTGCTAGCTTGCAGAGGTCAGAGTGCAGACGCCTGGCTTTCCTGTTTCAGGAAGCTGCATCGTCCCGTAATGGCAGCCACTATCACCCCACGAAGCGGACGGCTTCGCCTGCTGCTGGCGGCCATCTTCGTCATTCTTCTGCCCGGTGAGTAATGACGCCACTTTGTAGAGATCTGACATCGTGAACTTAATGACATACCAAAAATTTTAATGGATTATATACCTACAGAATAGCGGTTTCCCGCTTATCGTCGGCGTATTTTGGGTCTAAACCAGTCATTACCATACAAAACGTGCTGTAGAGTGTGCTTTGTCAATAAACTGAGATACACAAGTATGTGGCGAAACGACCTGTTCCCACTGGTGGATATGTTAATAACTTACATGACTTTGGGCCAAAGCTCACAGGAAAATGATGCAGCAGAGTTCACGAGAAGCTGCTTCCCTGGTCGGTGAATACGTGGCAAACAGAAGTGAATCACAGCCAAGTAAATCCTCCACTTCTAAACTCCTCCTAAAACTATAAAAATTTCTACACGCTTTGCACATAGTGTTTTACGTTTTACTAATACCACAATCTATTGGTTATGAACTGCAGATTGAAACTGAAGAAAATGCAAAAAGGTGGGAATTTAAGGAGATGGGACCTGGATAAACTGAAAGAACCAGAGGTTGTAGAGAGTTTCAGGGAGAGCATGAGGGAACAATTGAGCGGAATGGGGGAAAGAAATACAGTAGAAGAAGAATGGGTAGCTCTGAGGGATGAAGTAGTGAAGGCAGCAGACGATCAAGTAGGTAAAAAGACGAGGGCTAATAGAAATCCTTGGGTAACAGAAGAAATATTGAATTTAATTGCTTAAAGAAGAAAATTTAAAAATGCAGTAAATGAAGCAGGCAAAAAGGAATACATACGTCTCAAAAATGAGATCGACAGGAAGTGCAAAATCGCTAAACAGGGTTGGCTAGAGGACAAATGTAAGGATGTAGAGGCTTATCTCACTAGGGGTAAGATAGATACTGCCTACACGAAAATTAAAGAGGCCTTTGGAGAGAAGAGAACCACTTGTATGAATATCAAGAGCTCAGATGGCAACCCAGTTCTAAGCAAAGAAGGGAAGGCAGAAAGGTGGAAGGAGTATATAGAGGGTTTATGCAAGGGCGATGTACTTGAGGACAATATTATGGAAATGGAAGAGGATGTAGATGAAGATGAAATGGGAGATACGACACTGCGTGAAGAGTTTGACAGAGCACTGAAAGACCTGAGTCAAAACAAGGCCCCGGGAGTAGGCAACATTCCATTAGAACTACTGATGGCCTTGGGAGAGCCAGTCATGACAAAACTCTACCATCTGGTGAGCAAGATGTATGAGACAGGCGAAACACCCTCAGACTTCAAGAAGAATATAATAATTCCAATCCCAAAGAAAGCAGGTGTTGACAGATGTGAAAATTACTGAACTATCACTTTAATAAGTCACAGCTGCAAAATACTAATGTGAATTCCTTACAGACGAATGGAAAAACTGGTAGAAGCGGACCTCGGGGAAGATCAGTTTGGATTCCGTAGAAATGTTGGAACACGTGAGGCAATACTAACCTTACGACATATCTTAGAAGAAAGATTAAGAAAAGGCAAACCTACGTTTCTAGCATTTGTAGACTTAGAGAAAGCTTTTCACAATGTTGACTGGAATACTCTCTTTCAAATTCTGAAGGTGGCAGGGGTAAAATACAGGGAGCGAAAGGCTATTTACAATTTGTACAGAAACCAGACGGCAGTTATAAGAGTCGAGGGGCATGAAAGGGAAGCAGTGGTTGGGAAAGGAGTGAGACAGGGTTGTAACCTCTCCCTGATGTTATTCTTATTCAATCTGTATATTGAGCAAGCAGTAAAGGAAACAAGATAAAAATTTGGAGTAGGTATTAAAATTCATGGAGAAGAAGTAAAAAGTTTGAGGTTCGCCAATGACATTGTAATTCTGTCAGAGACAGCAAAGGACTTGGAAGAGCTGTTGAACGGAATGGACAGTGTCTTGAAAATAGGATATAAGATGAACATCAACAAAATCAGAACGACGATAATGGAATGTAGTCAAATTAAATCGGGTGATGCTGAGGGAATTCGATTAGGAAATGAGACACTTAAAGTTGTAAAGGAGTTTTGCTATTTGGGGAGTAACATAACTGATGATGGTCGAAGTAGAGAGGATATAAAATGTAGACTGGCAATGGCAAGGAAATCGTTTCTGAAGAAGAGAAATTTGTTAACATCGAGTATAGAGTTAAGTGTCAGGTAGTCGTTTCTGAAAGTATTTCTATGGAGTGTAGCCATGTATGGAAGTGAAACATGGACGATAACTAGTTTGGACAAGAAGAGAATAGAAGCTTTCGAAATGTGGTGCTACAGAAGAATGCTGAAGATAAGGTGGGTAGATCACGTAACTAATGAGGAGGTATTGAATAGGATTGGGGAGAAGAGAAGTTTGTGGCAGAACATTGGGATCGGTTGGTAGGACATGTTTTGAGGCATCAAGGGATCACAAATTTAGCATTGGAGGGCAGTGTGGAGGGTAAAAATCGTAGAGGGAGACCAAGAGATGAATACACTAAGCAGATTCAGAAGGATGTAGGTTGCAGTAGGTACTGGGAGATGAAGAAGCTTGCAAAGGATAGAGTAGCATGGAGAGCTGCATCAAACCAGTCTCAGGACTGAAGACGACAACAACAACGCAACAACAATACGATAGCTTTCATATTTATTATATTTTGTGTTTTGTTGTAATTATAATTGCTACATAGCCTATTGCTTTCCTTTATGTGCATTCTGTGCAGCTATTCATGTTGCATTAGATAAATTAGCCAGACTACTTGTAACTTACAACATCTACGTCTGCATACATTGCACACCACTGTGATGCACGTCCGGAGGGTACCTCGTATGGTACAACAGTTTATGATTTTTGCCCATTCCAATCTCGTTTGTAGAACGGGAGGAGCGACCGTTTCAATAGCGCTGCGCGTGCTGTAATTTGTCTTATTCTTGAAATTTTGTGTATACGTTTTCGTCTGATAACTACACGAATCTCACGATCTCCTGTGAGTCAAACCAACCTGTGAGTGTTCGTTCCATCCTTCTTTCTACCCTTTCAGTACCCCCTGTTAGTATTATTTGGCATGGACCCTGCAAACTTGAACATTATTGTAGGATGGGTCAACAGAAGTGTTGTAATCAATAGATATTGCCTCAGTTAGAGACTTCGGCTTACCCGTAGCATAGTTTCAGTATTTAGTATTTTTACTCGCCTCTTGTGTTCCAATTGCAATCCCTGCGTCTCTTTTTGTCTTTATTCATTCTTTGCTTCACTTCGGGCTCCGTATCCGCAGTGTCTCACGTACGCATATATGTTGTCTCGCAACCTGTATGTAGCTGGTAAAAACGTATTTTGTGGAAAAATTTTCTCCGCTAGTATTTGGCTGCCAAAGCAATTCATATTGTATTGTACAGTTCTTGATCAGCAGGTTCCTACAAAGTGCTGGATTAAATTTCAGTCCCCCTCGGAGTTGCTGATGGAGTGAGAGCAAGTGACTCTGTTGGTAAGTACTGTATTTGTCCCTCGGATGGAGACATTAAGCTCAGTGGTGTTCCTCGATGCAATTAGGGGGGAGTAGGTGCATTATGATACTAGGATTCATCCTCTATATTCAGTCATCACCATCATCACTTTTTTTATTCCTGTTGTTGTACCATATCGAAACAAAAAAAAATATTGGCCTTCTGGTAATTTTAGTGGAATAAGAAAGAAAAGAGGATTCAAAAGAGAGCCATGTGCTACATCAAGTCTGATTACTTCACATGTTTATTGTTATCTGATCAACATAGAACTGACACATTCTGATTTCTGTAGACAGGTAAGACAGAAAAAATGAATTTCCCACATTTAGTATAGCTCAGCTGTTTTATAGGATGATTTAGCTGTCCCTACCTCTGAGGTATGCAGCCAACAACACATTTAAATATAGTATGCAACTTTTTCATATTTTCTTTCTCGCTACATGTATACTACTTGTCCTACATAAAAAAGTGAAGAGCACCTTTCTGTAGCAAATTCAATGTTGTTACAATTTTATAATGAGATACTTTTCCGATGGAGGCCACAGTTTTCGAGTTGTTCACGTTTGAAGGTCACTGTTGTAAGTTTTTCTCGAATAATTCGAAAATTATGGCCTCTAGCGGAAGCGCATACCAGCAAAAATTTTTAACAACATTGAATTTGCTGCAAAAAGGTGCTCTTCTTTTACCTGTGGGAGTAACAGTTTGCACATGGCGACTGAGAGAATATAAAAATCTTGCACATGCTATTTGAAAGTGTTGCGGGTTGCATATTGCCGAGCAGTAGGTGCAACTGAATGGTTCAAATGGTTCAAATGGCTCTGAGCACTATGGGACTTAACATCTATGGTCATCAGTACCCTAGAACTTAGAACTACTTAAACCTAACTAACCTAAGGACATCACACAACACCCAGTCATCGCGAGGCAGAAATGGAAATGAGCGTTTGGCGTCATTGGCCGGGAGGCCCCTCGCGGGGCAGGTCCGGCCGCCATATCGCAGGTCTTATTACATTCGGCGCCACATTGGGCGACCTGCACTCCGGATGGGGATGAAATGATGATGAACACAACACAACACCCAGTCCCTGATCGGAGAAAATCTCCGACCCAGCCGGGAATCGAACCCGGGCCCAGAGGACGGCAATCCGTCACGCTGACCACTCAGCTACTGGGGCGGACATCGCGAGGCAGAGAAAATCCCTAACCACGCCGGGAATCGAACCCGGGAACCCGGGCGTGGGAAGCGAGAACGCTACCGCACGACCGGTGCAACTGAATCACACTGTATAGGGAACTCATGGACTGAACACTGCTGCCACTTCTTTAGTTATATCTCATATCCCTAACGTGTATGTCAGTACTTCCGACATAATTTAGGAGACAGACAGATACATTATACATAGTGTTCTTCAGCTGGCGTCGCTCTTCATGGCTCAACACGACAATACATGATTGTACACTTTTGTGGTAAGGTGATATACTCATTTTGCAACGTGGGTAAGACAGCCAAGACGCCACGAAAACACCAGCACTTCCATTGCAAACTACATCTACATCTTTATTCTTTGAACCACTGTGAATGAGTCAGAGGGTATTTTTTAATGTATCATATATTGTAATGCATCCGCTAGACGAGACGGTTAGCGCATCGCCAAAACATCCAAGTGAGACCAGGGCCAACAACAGTCGAGGGAGGTCCAGGGCGCTGTTCCTGTACGTCCGGACAGGTAACTAAAACACGGAATGTCAACCTGCATTGGAAGTAGACGTTTGTAAATGTAAAGACGGCGATAGCAAACGGACACGTTCACAGGGCCGTCTACAAAATACGTGGACTGACCAGAAGAAGTATGTGAGAAGTCAAATGGGTGTATGGCCACGCCTAAGGAGCGAGCTGTGCAGAGCGCAAAGACAGACGTCGACGTGGAAGGAGACTTGACTTGGAGACTACAAAGGGGACACTTCCCAGCGGAATCGATAGTGGAGTCATCGAAGACGGCCTTGGCGAAACTTGTCTTGCTCCTTGCTCCATCACAAAATCAGTAAGCCCTCCCCCCCCCCCCCCCCACTCCTCTCCACCCTCCTTGTAGCCTGACCATCACCTGGCAAATGAAGCTCATCAATGTTCAAATGCCAGTTCCATTTTCCTCTTAGCAAACATTATTTAAAACCCTAGTAACGACCCTCGGGATCTTGTTACTCTTAATACTATTATGTTATTGAATTAGTATTACCGAATTCTAAAATAATTATGCATAGCTGTGGTCCAAAGCACTTTTGTTTGCAAATAAGATGTTTATAATAAATCTAATCACGTTCTGGTGGCCGGCGCACCCAGTCGACATATTTAATAAGCAGATGCCGCTTCCACACGAAAGTTAAAATATTACGAGTGTGTACTAAAAAGTAATGCGTCCAATTTTTTTAATGTTAAAACTCTCAAAGCTAGTGAAATAAACGTTATTAACATTCTACGTCTTTATTCTTCATGTCTACATATTTATTTCTCAACATTGTCACCCTGGTGATGAATACGGGGCCGCGCGTGACTAGCCGAGCGGTCTAAGGCGCTGCAGTCATGGACTGTGTGGCTGGTCCCGGCGGAGGTTCGAGTCCTCCCTCGGGCATGGGTGTGTGTGTTTGTCCTTAGGATAATTTCGGTTAAGTAGTGTGAAAGCTTAGGTACTGATGACCTTAGCAGTTAAGTCCCATAAGATTTCACACACATTTGAACATTTTTTTTTTATGAACACGGTTCTCCCAATGACCCAACGAGAGACCAGTATATTAATACCGTCACTGTAGAATGACTGACTGTTGACGCACCACAATCTCACCTCTGCTTCCACCGCTTAAACAGTACATAGTGAAGTCCTCGAAGGTTATCCTTAAGTTCTGGAAACCAATGAAAATGCCGTAGGGCCAAGTCGGAACTGTATGGATGATGATCGATGACAGTGAACCAAAGGTGGCAGATTGTTGCTGCGCTTTTGTGTGACCTGGCATTGTCGTAAGGAAGGACAGGGCGCTCCATTTGTAGACGAACTCTTCGAATTAGAAATGTCATTACAGCACGCTATTAATCACGCGGTCCGCCTCCAGTAGCTGAGTGCTCAGCGCGACAGATTGTCAATCCTAAGAGCTCGGGTTCGGTTCCCGGCTGAGTCGGAGATTTTCGCCGCTCAGTGACTGGGTGTTGTGTTGTTCTAATCATCATCATTTCATCACCATCGACGCGCAAGTCGCCGAAGTGGCGTCAAGTCGAAAGACTTGCACCTAGCGAACGGTCTACCCGACAAGAGGCCCTAGTCACACACATTTACCACGCACCTTTACGTTACAGACCGCCATATTAAACGCTACAATTCGGAACCTCTAGTGTCAGAGGGCTTCAAATATGTAGACACGAAGAATGAAGGTGCAGAATGTGGTGTCACCGCAAGACACCACACTTGCTAGGTGGTAGCCTTTAAATCGGCCGCGGTCCGTTAGTATAAGTCGGACCCGCGTGTCGCCACTATCAGTGATTGCAGACCGAGCGTCGCCACACGGCAGGTCTAGAGAGACTTCCTAGCACTCGCCCCAGTTGTACAACCGACTTTGCTAGCGATGGTTCACTGACAAAATACGCTCTCATTTTCCGAGACGATAGTCAGCATAGCCTTCAGCTACGTCATTTGCTACGACCTAGCAAGGCGCCATGTTCAGTTACTATTGATATTGTGAATAATGTACAGTCAAGAGCGACGCTCATCATTAATGGATTAAAGTTAAGTATCTCCATCAGTCCTGCTGCAAACTAGATAACGGGGGAAAGGTTTCGCCCCTAGCCGACGGACCTGACCCTCTTCCCAGGGGGTAGCCACGGAAGGGAAGGCCGAAGGGGCAAGAGAAGAAGCACTCGAAGAATCAGTTCCACGCAGAGAGACGGCCGCAGAAGAACGGCCAGAGTTCTGGACCCGTATGCGTTTCATTTGCGTAGCGTCCGCCTCGATACCACCTAACTTTAATCCATTATTCACAATACCAATAGTAACTGAACATGGCGCCTTGCTAGGTCGTAGCA
Source organism: Schistocerca piceifrons (assembly GCF_021461385.2). Lineage (NCBI taxonomy): Eukaryota > Metazoa > Arthropoda > Insecta > Orthoptera > Acrididae > Schistocerca > Schistocerca piceifrons. The sequence continues at coordinate 1,221,914,745 of NC_060138.1, read as the reverse complement.
AATGACGTAGCTGAAGGCTATGCTAACTATCGTCTCGGCAAATGAGAGAGTATTTTGTCAGTGAACCATCGTTAGCAAAGTCGGTTGTACAACTGGGGCGACTGCTAGGAAGTCTCTCTAATCCTGCCGTGTGGCGGCGCTCGGTCTGCGATCACTGATAGTGGTGACACGCGGGTCCGACTTATACTAACGGACCGCGGCCGATTTAAAGGCTACCACCTAGCAAGTGTGGTGTCTTGCGATGACACCACACAGAATGTTAATAATGTTCGTTTTACTTAAAAAGCTTTAAGTTCTGATATAAGCGGGAGGCATTACTTTTCAGTGCGCTCTCATGTAACTAGTATATGACCAGCCGACGGTTACAATATTAAGATGCCTTCCAGTTCCATTCACAAATAGGGAGTGCGAATATTGACTCCTTCTACGAATCCATGCGAGCTCTCACTTACCTAAACTTACGTGTCCGCTCTCTATGGCATAAATGGGTAAGTTAATGACGTATATCATAATTCCTATCCTGAATGACAGCTTAGAATAGTTTGCAACTTCGAAGCAATTGCGGGCAGTTTATATTTAATAACAAAAATTTACAGCAAAATGTGACTCTTTTGTACTTGACTACTCACTGCATCCGATCATCGAGTACTCTTACAAACCTAATGTGTCCAAAGTGTTCCTCGCACGTTTTCTAATTACGTATCCAGTCTGTGACCAATCGCACCGCCATTCATTCTACATGCAGGTGTCTCGTTTTGGTCTCACATCATATTGTCCCATTCACGTGAGAAATAACCAAATGTGGGCTACACACATGTTTCATATGTAATCTCTTTTGAAGACAAAACATGATTTCCCAGTATCATACTAATAAATAGGAGCCTGTAGAGTGGTATTTAAAAAAAATAAAGCAAGATATACGTATGTATCGAAATCCGAAATGTACACCACTATAAATACATTGAATCTGCCTCAGATTTTTTTTATTTCAGCTTTATGAATTTCATTTGTTGCTAATTTAAACGTGAGAGCAGTTCATATTGTACTGGATAGCTGGATTAACATCATGTCCACTTCTACGCAGTTCCGTAGGAGGCTAATGGTCAGCGATAAGCTTATTTTTTTATTTTACTTATACTGGAAAAACAAAGATGATGCAACTGATTCTCAGCCGGCAACTAAATCGGCACCACGCAATTCATCACAATTTGCAATAAAAAGATTTGTATCTTACATACACATTGAGGTGACAAAAATCATGGGATAGCGATATGCACATACGGAGACGGCGGTATTATCGGTACACTAGGTATAAAGGACAGTGCATTGCCGAAGCTGTCATTCGTACTCAGGCAATTAATTTGAAAAGTTTTCCGACGCAGTGGCACCACGACGGCAATTAACAGACTTTGAACGAATGGTAGTTAAGCTAGACACCAGGGCCATTCCATTTCGGAAATCGTTGGGGCCGGCCGCGGTGGTCTCGCGGTTAAGGCGCTCAGTCCGGAACCGCGCGACTGCTACGGTCGCAGGTTCGAATCCTGCCTCGGGCATGGATGTGTGTGATGTCCTTAGGTTAGTTAGGTTTAAGTAGTTCTAAGTTCTAGGGGACTGATGACCACAGCTGTTAAGTCCCATAGTGCTCAGAGCCATTTGAACCATTTGAACCAAATCGTTGGGGAATTCAATATTCCGATATCCACAGTGTCAAGACTGTGCTGAGAAAACCACATTTCAATCATTATTTCTCATCATGGACAGCGGAGTAGCCAACGTCCTTCACATGACGACTGAGAGCAGCCGCATTTGCGTAGAGTTGACAGTGTTAACAGACAAGCAACACTGAGTAAAATAGCCGCAAAAATCAATGTGTAACGTACGGAGAACTTATCCGCTTGGACAGTGCGGCGAAATTTAGCGTTTTTCTGCTATGGCAACAGACGACCGATGCAAGTGGCTTCGCCAACTGCACGACATCGCCCGTAAAGCCTCTCCCGGGCTCGTGACCATGTCGGTTGGACCCTAGAGTGGAAAACCGTGGCCTGGGCATATGGGCACAGATTTCATATGGTAAGAGATGATGGCAGGGTTCGAGTGTGGGGCAGACCCCTTGAAGCCAAGGACGCAGCTTGTCAACAAGGCACTGTGCAAGCTGGTAGTGGCTCCATAGTGGTGTGGGAGGCGTTTACGTGGAATGGACTCGGTCCTCTGGATGTTCGGCTAGTTGGAGACCATCTGTAGCCACTCACTTACGTCGCGTTCCCAAACAAAGATAGAATTTTATGTGGGCTTGTGATATGGCACAGGGCCATAGTTCTTCGCTATTGGTCTGGAACACTCCGAATCATTCGAGCCATTGGTCTGACCACCCAGATCGCCGTACATGAATAACACCAACTATTTATGGAACATAATGGAGAGGTAGGTTAGTAGGACATGGTCTGAGGCATCAAGGGATCGCCAGTTCAATATTGGAGGGCAGCGTGGAGGGTAAAATTCGTAGAGGCAGACCAAGAAATCAGTACACTAAGCAGATTCAGAAGAATGCAGGCTACAGGAGGTACTGGGAGATGAAGAAGCTTGCACAGGATAGATTAGCATGGAGAGCTGCATCAAACCAGTCTCTGGACTGAAGACCGCAGCAACAACAACAACAATGGAGAGGTCAGTTCGTGTTCGAAATCCTGCATGGGCAACACTCTCGCAGTTATCTGCGGCTATAAGGGCACTATGGCTCAATGTTTCTGCAGGGGACTTCCAACGACTTGCTAAGTCCATAACACATCAAGTTTCTGCAGTACACCACGCAGAAGTAAGTCCGACACAATGTTAGGAGGTATCACATGACTTTTGTCACCTCAGTGAAAAATTAAGAAAAATTTGTACTTAGTATGCAAAAAGCTCAGTCGTCCGCTAATTATCAATTCAATCTTCAAAATTAGCAATTGTTAGCACGTCACACGAGTCGTGCTAATGTAGTTCGATTAGCTTCGACAAAATGGCTTAGCCGGCCCACAGAATTACGTCTGTTATTTTCCAAGCTAGAATCAATGTGTTATACTGGGTGTTCTACAAGTCTCTCCGCAGTGCCGTATAATTGTTAGCCGCACGTGCCGTATGATTTTTCGCCTATCCTGGTTACTTCCCTTCAAGTGGACTCTCCCCACATTCCACTGTTCCGTTTATCTCAGCCAGCGTCAGTAGTATCGTTGGTGTGTGTCATTACTTGTTGACGTGAACGTTTAAGTTTAGTTCCGTTGATCGTTTGTTTCCTTTTTGTCACTATTAAAATGCTAACCATTGAAGAATGTGTGTTTTTAGTCGAACAAGTGTTCGAATCTGGCGGTAAATACACAGTTTCAGTTCGTCAAACATTTAATTCAGCTTTCCCGGAGACAACACCCCCATATCGCGATACTGTATGAGATATGATTAACAAATTTCGAAGTACGGGTTCAGTGACAGATGCAACGAGATGTGGTCGTCCTAGCGTTTTGTTGAGGATAAACTACTCGATATTTCCCATAAAATGTCCATGAGTCCGAACGAGTCAGTAAGAAAACTCGCCCAGGAAATCGATATTAGTGTCGGAACGTCCCACACAGCTGTAAGGAAAAAATTAGAACTTTCCCCATACAAAGTGACAGTCGTGCAAGAACTGAAAAATACTGACCATGGCAAGAGACTGCATTATTCTCAATGGTTCAAAAATTTCGTTCAACAAAATGGAAGAGATATTCTTAATGAAGCGTTTTTCACTGATGAGGCGTGGTTTCATTTATCTGGGTACATGAACTCGCAAAATTCTCGTATGTGGAGTACAGCAAATCCATTGTGTATTCACGAGGAACCACTTCATTCTGTGAAAATAGGAGTTTGGATTGCAATTTTTAGACGTCGGATTGTGGGTACTCATATTTTTCAACGAAACAATAAATACACTACGATACTGCAGTGATATTCTGTACCCATTCATAGGAGAACTTGTGTTAAGTGAAATACTGAACTGTTATTTTCAACAAGGTGGCGCAACCGCGCATACGGCTCGCGTTTCAATGTCACTGCTTGCTGATGTTTCTGGTGATCGCATAATTTCACAGAGACTTTGGCCTCCACCATCGCCTGACCTAACACCACCTGCCTTTCTCTTCTGGGCTGCACCGAAAGCAACTATATATCAACACCGTCCAAAATCCAGCGATAAACTGAAAACTGCAATATCCACTTTCACTGCTTCTGTTACAGAAGAAATGTTACAGAATGTGTTTGGAAACATGATTAGACGAATTGATTAGTGTATTCAACCACAGGGTGAACACATTCAACATTTAATGTGAAAATTTGTAAGTAAAAATGAATATTCAATAAATTAATAACTTGAATTTCATTGAGTTTCATTTCGGTACATTCACTGCGGCGTACGGCACGCGCGGCTAACAATCATACGGCAATGCGGAGAGATTTCTTGAACACCCCGTATCATCGCCAACTTTCTCGTTAAGAAGTTATGGGACAACTGAATTGTGGCAGAGGCAGAGATAAAACAACACGCGAAATGCTCTCTTTACTACATCCGCTAACGCAACACTTCTTCTGACCTGTGCAATTCGGGAAATCCTTATTTTTAATAAATTACATTTTTCGTCTGGTTTTCGCTACAACAGCCTTTGGATGTTTCCATTTCATTTTTCAAAACATGGTTACTCCCAAACATTTGTATGACATAAACGAAATTAATGGTGCCGTCAAAAATATTCGTGGCTACACCCCTCACGAAGTTCGTAATTCTCGATTTCTCTGCAGTAACATTTTCGGTGTGTAAATGTGAAGCTGTTATCGAATGTTGATTTCCAGAACAGAGTGTACACATTGGTTCGGTGTGGCTGCTCTCTAGTATACTTCGACAAAGGGGCGCTTTCTCTATCCTTGTGCAACTGTCAGTACATACGTATCTATTAAATCACGTCCAGCACGAAGACGTACATATAGAGATCAAACATGTAGGATACGCAGAGATGTGTACCTCTGCTATCTATCACAGTAGCTTCTCCGTCCCATTTGCCAATTACCTTGTATTTGCACGTAACAGGGTTACAAATGAGCATCGCCATCAGTTGTGTATAAATGCCGATAGCTTTATTGGCAGACTTAGCAAATTAAGTGCAAATGTAACATCCCCGTTGCTTCGAACTCTATCAAAGGCTAGTAATTAAATCCAGAGCTAATTGCCGTGATTACGCTCCGGTCCGGTACGCTCCACTTTATGAAGGCACGGTCTCATGGGAGGCCAGTACTCCTATAATTTGCACAGCATTTCGAGTTCGCTATTCCCCTGGAATTCATACGATAACCAAACACAGGAACTGAACAGCAGTTTGCAGTTTGCCTTGACGTGAAATTGCACCACTTTGCAGGAAATGAACAGAAATGAAATGCATTTCATGGAATTAAATTAAAGCTGCGCTATTACTGTACATGCTAGATGCTAACTTTACATCTAGTAGTCTATATAATTATTACTGTAAAAATGTACCGGAGTATCCCTTGTTATATGCCTGCACATTTTCAGTAAGTAGTAGAAGATCTAATAATAAGGCTCCTAAAAAAATACGAATACTTTCCGCGCATTTGACGGTAACTTGTTTAGAGTCGTGAGAAGTCCCACTTCGATCCCCCAACTGAACAACAAAGGATCCTATTAAAGTGGAACTCAGTCATTTAAACTGTCGAAGGTAAACACCATCCTAAGTCTGACAAAAAACATAGATTGCCCATAATAAAGGCGGTAATTGACTCTCCAAGGATTTTTATTTTTACTTACTTACAGGGGTTTTTAAAATATCTATGCCAAAATCAAGTTTTTAAGTAAGCCTCAACGTTTCATCCGTCTATAACTTACAAAATGTTACAGCAGCTCTTCCGACCATGAACTGTATTTCATTGCTTGCTTTCTATTTCCTTCACTTTCGCGTTTTAAAACTACAAAGTTCCCAAAATATCATAGGAATAAACATATCATTTGTGCTGGTTTTGTATTTACTTGTCGCTAAAAGTATTAAATCTATTTAGATATTCTTTCTATACAAATTTGTAGTCGTACCACGAATGAGTCGTCTTTAAGGACAAAATGGAGACTAGTATAAAAATAAAACTATTAGCTACCATTACTAATGTGAATTATCATTTCGAGGGGCGGTAATTCACAGTTTTTAAAAACTTTTTAAATAATCATATTCAAGCATAGTATCTATATGTCACTTCTTTATTGTGACATTTCAGTCAAATAGTAGAATGTCAGGCATCAAGAACAGCATTAATGGCAGGTCAATCATCCAGAAATGATCATTTGTATGGAAATTACTGTTGACCATTTGCCGTATCACATTACATAAAGTAGGAAATCAATAAAGTTACACACGAGGCAATGTGGTCTAAAGGCGAAGCGCAAGGTCTTGCTGGCTATGCATGTAGCTATTATAATAATACAAGATTTTTCTTACGAGATATATATCAGATGTATGAAGTTGATTACAGTTGTTTTTATCGCTGAAAAAAACCTTTAAGTTATTATTTTCTTTTAATTAATTAAATTTTTAATTAATTTAGTATACGATATATCACTGATAGGTAACTGCTAATATCTCTTTCATCCTGTTATTTTTGGAAGTGTTTATCTCAGAGGTGAACATATTTCTTTCGGCGCGTGATTCGAATTGTTATTTCTGAGATTTTCTTTCGCAGTAACACTACCTACTACATACTGCACTTCAGATTTTTGCAGACAGTTCAATGTATGTATGTGGACTGCAACTTTTCTTATTAAATTATTTTTATGGCGATACTAAAAATCGTTACTTTACCATGAAGCTCGAGATTTCATTTTAATGTGGTTTACCATTGTATTACTCTTGTTAGCTTATTTCATATTTTCGGAATTCCTTCAACGAACCTTGAATTAAATTACTTGCAATCTACCCTTCTCTCTTTTCTAAATTTCAATTGTTTCACTCCCAAATAATAGCACATACTCTCGAAGAAAAGGACGCACTCTCGAAGAAACTCACGTACTCTCATCACAGCTACGAAATGGTTCAAATGGCTCTGAGCACTATGGGACTTAACATCTGAGGTCATCGGTCCCCTAGAACTTAGAACTACTTAAACCTAACTAACCTAAGGACAGCACACAACACCCAGTCATCACGAGGCAGAGAAAATCCCCGCCGGAAATCGAACCCGGGAACCCGGGCGTGGGAAGCGAGAACGCCACCGCACGACCACCAATTACAGTCGCTTCGTGCATTACAGCGCACGGTACCAATGTGTTTCAAAAAGCCGTGCTCAGAAATGGGATTTTTCAAGGCGTAAAATGTATGTATGCTCCATTTCATTTTACTTTTTAAACTGCTTTATTTTTACTTCCGTCCTGTTTTAAAACAAAAGGTTAAGTACTATACTGATTTCTACATTGATGAAATGTCTGGTGCCAGTAGCACTGCGATAGGAATGTTCTAACTGCACTCGTTCCCGTGTGCGCCCACACACATTTCAGTAAACAGGCATCAGCGCATTCGCATGTAAACCCCAGTGAGTCGTGCAACAGGTAGCGTATTATAACCTACTTCACTATAACACTGTCAATGGCGCTTTGTCAATGGCGCTTTGCAAGCCTTTAATATAGGGAATGTTTCAGTCCCAGCGTCAGGGTATACTTGCCTTGCCAAATTACATTCAGTTACCAACGTTCCTAAATCTGTAAGACGTTGTTGATGTGTAATTGATCTGAGACACCAGTCAATGGAAGAGTGTAAAATATGCGCTAAGCTGCGGAAACAAGCTTAAAATTTTTAGCTTGCGCATCCTATTGAAGAGCTAAATTTGAATGAAATGAATACCCCTAGCTGCATACAGGCGTTGATATAAGTCAACGGGTACAGTTGAAAATGTGTGCCCCGACCGGGACTCGAACCCGGCATCTCCTACTTACATGGCAGACGCTCTATCCACTGTTCTTTTTATTTATTTTTTTTAAGGTCTCATTTTGTTCTATATTGTTCGCTGAATTTGTTCGGGGTGGACGTCCAATGACAACCAGTCAGGTTCTTTATTGATCGGTTCACTGAGTTTTTTATTAGAGTAGCCAACCCTCTGTGCCGGCGTCCATCTGAGCCACCGAGGACACATAGGATAGTGCGACGGCAGGGACTTACCACTGGCACGCCTCCCGTGTGACCCACATTCGCATCTTATTGTCCCGCACTACATTCATAGTTCTGTCCGGAAGAACAGATACCATCTTTATAAATATATTATTCAAGAGTGCCTATGGTTCCGAAGTAATGTGTTTTCAGTTTGAAGTATTAATTGTTTCCAAATATCTAATTTCGTTCTGTAAATTTGTTGTGACATCATTATGCTGTTTATCGATAAATAACTTGCATATCTCAATGATGTGATCGTCAGTCATTTTTATGTCCGTAAAACCCAAACGTTTCATTTAAAAACTTAAAGTTTCATACTGGGTTTTTAAATTAGATCTTAGTTTACCAATAATAACAAAAATTTTACTTATCTTGAATAAATCTTCTGAATTCACATCTGACACTTTATTCCAGGTTTCAAGGTTTCGCCATGAAATGATGTCCTCTTCCTAGTGTGCACCTCTGGAAATTCAGGACTGACATTAACTGCACTGGTAATAACTTTAGAACAGGAAGAATGGCGTCCGAATATTCGCAAAGATATGTTAATTCATTTAATGATCTCTCAGGGCGTCCTACCTCAACATCAGTGGTCGTTTTTCGAGCATGTAGTAATTTGCTTCTGTAGTCAATTGCTAGCAAAAGATTTAGATGAGTTGATGCCGTGATTAAAGACTTGAATGATGTCACATAATCCAAAGGACCCCGTACCACAGAACGTGTTTCAGATGACAAAGCTGAACTTACTGAGAGCCTCAACAGCAATGCCAATCGTATGCAAGTAAGCTGCGATTGGTATTGCAGCATCAAACCCAGCGCTGCAACAGGTATCAGACATGGACTGTAAAGAATTTCCAACACACTGTTTGAGAATTTACAGTCCTTGTGCACTGCTACTGATCAAGTTATAACGGAGTTGAATCACACAGAAAAAAGCATCTGCTTCGAGACTACTCTCAGCTACATAAACTCCATATAAAGATATGACAAGCACACACAGTAATTTTTCAAGTCGATTACACCGAAGAAAATGTGTTTGAGCTCCTTTATAAGATTCTCTGATATTACTTCCGTTATCATAACCTTGTCCTCAGCATTGGTCGTTTCACAAATGCCGATCGAATTACATCTACACAGATACATCGCAAGCCACCGTACGGCGCGTGACGGAGTGTACCCTGTACCACTGCTTGTCATTACCTTTCATGTTCCACTCGCAAACAGAGCGAAGGAAAAAAGATTGTCTGTATGCTTCCGTATGAGGCATAATTTCTCATATCTTATCTTCGTGACCCTTACGCGCAGTGGATGTTGGCGGCAGTAGAATCGTTCGGCAGTCAGCTTCAATTTCCTCAATAGCGTTTCTCGAAAAGAACGTCGCCTTGACTCCAGGGATTCCCGTTTGACTTACGTGTTGCTCGAACCTACCGGTAACAAATCTAGCAATCCGTCTCTCGAATGAAATTTTCACTCTGCAGCGGAGTGTGCGCTGATATCAAACCTCCTGGCACATTAAAACTGAGTGTCGGACCTTTGCTTCTAGCGGGCAAGTGCTCTACCGTCTGAGCTACCCAGCCACGACTCACGACCCGTCCTCACAGCTTCAATTCTGCCAGTACCTCGTCTCCTACCTTCCAAACTTCACGGAATTGCTTCCATGTCTCCCTTCAATCCGACTAGGTACGGATCCAAAACACTCGAGCAGTACTCAAGACTAGGTCACACAAACACCCTACATGTGGTTTCCTTTACAGGTACCCACTCTTTCCTAAAATTCTCCCAATAAACCAGAGTCGACCATTCACCTTCACTAGCACAGTTCTCACGTGCTCCTTCTACCTCATATCGTTTTCAGATGTTATGCCCAGATATTTAAACAACTTGACTGCCTCAAGCAGGACACTAGTTATACTGTACCCGAAAATTACAGGTTTGATCTTCCTCCTCATCCGCATCAACTTACATTTTTCCACATTTAGGGCTAGCTGGCATTCATCACACCAACCGGAAGTATTGCCCAAGTCGTCTTGTAACTTCCCACAGTCACTCGACTTCGGTACCTTACCGTACACCACGGCTTCATCAGCAAACAACCGAAGATTGCTGCCCACCCTGTCAGCCAAATCATTTAGGTATATCGGTCCTGTCACACTTCCCCGGGGCATTCCTGCCGATCGTTGTCCCTGATGAACACGAGGACCATACTGGGTTAAATTATTGAAGAAGTCTTCGATGATGATGATGATGATGATGATGTTTGGTTTGTGGGGCGCTCAACTGCTCGGTTATCAGCACCCGTACAAATTCCCAACCTTTGCTCAGTCCAATCTCGCCACTTTTCAGGAATGATGATGAAATGATGAGGACAACACAAACACCCAGTGATCTCGAGGCAGGAAAAAATCACTGACCCCGCCGGGAACCGAACCCGGGACCCCGTGCTCGGGAAGCGAGAACGCCACCGCGAGACCAAGAGCTGCGGACAGAAGTCTTCAAGCCACTCACATATCTGTCAACTTATTCCATATGTTCGTACCTTCGTTGACAGGCTGCAACGCGCACCGTGTCAAATGGTTTCCGGAAATCAAGAAATATGGAATCTGCATGTTGCCCTAAATCCATAGTTCTCAGCATATCGTGTGAGAAAAGGGCAAGCTGAGTTTCGCACGAGCGATGCTTTCTAAAACTATGCTGATTAATGCACATGACCTTCTCAGTCTCAAGAAAGTTTGCTCTATTCGAACTGACAATATGTTCAAGGATTCTGCATCAAACAGAAGTTAGGGTTGTCGGTCTACAATTTTGCAGGTCCTTTATTTTAATCTTCTATAGTCACCTGAGCTTTTTTCCAGTAGCCTGGGAATTTGCGGTGGGCGAGAGGTTCACGATGAATGCAAGCTAGGTAAGGGGCCAGGGTCGTAGAGTATTCTTTGTAAAATCTAACTGGGATTTTATCCGGACCTGGTGATTTATTTACTTCCAAAATTTTCAGTTGTTTCTCTACGCCAGGTACGCGTATTACTTTGTTGTCCATACGGTAGTCTGTCCGATGGTCAAACGAGAGTATGTTTGTATGAGTCTCGTGTGTGAAACATTGTTGAACGTGAAATTTAAAGCTTCAGCTTTCGTTTCGCTAACTTCAACTGCCACACCAGACTGGTCAACAAGGGATTGCATGGAAGCCTTAGACCCGCTTAGCGGTTGTACTCTTATATACGACCGGAATTTTCTCGGATTCTCTGCCAGATCTTTTGCTAAGGTGGTAGTTGTATGATTTGCGCTTGGATCTTTTCACAGCGCACGAATCTCTACTATCATTTATGCGTTCCTTTTGGAACCAGGAGTGCAACAGCCTCTGCTTCCTCGGCATCCAACCAATTTCGTTATTAAACCATGGTTTGTCTTTTCCATCCTTTATCCTCTTACTAGTCACATAACTCTCCAGACCACGATTTATAGTCTGCTTAAACTTCGCCCTAATTCCTCCACACCCATCTAACTGAGACTAAGTGATGCCAATTCATTGTCTAAGTGCGATGTTAATAACTGCTTACCTGCCCTATCTAGCAGAAACTCTCTTAGCCTTCTTGACTGATTTATTAACTTTCGCAATCATAGTTTCTACAATGACATGATCGCTAATCATAGTTTCTATACTGACATTGTTGATAAGCTATAAGGTGTAAGATATAGCCATTGCACGTGGGCTCCCGAACTAGCAGGTCAAGGCAATTTTCAGAAAACGCGTTTAAAAGTATTTCGCATGCCTGTCTGTCTGCACCCCGCCGCAATGAATCCATAGATATCCCTGTTTATACTCGCTAGATTAAAGTCGCCTCCAACCAGTATTGCATGATCTAGGTATTTATGAGATATTGACCGTAGAACTGCCACAGCAGAATCGGATGGCCGTAAAAACATTCAGCAATGAACTTCTTTTCACCTACACGTGTTATACGCGACCAGATGAGTTCACTGTCACACTCAGCTTCGACCTCAATCTCGTTTTGTGAAGACAATCTACTAATTCCAAATGCCGTTCACTTATTTCATGTTCATCATCTTCTTTCCTTAAGTAAGTATAATGCTGGATGAATGACGTTTGTCCAGTATGGTTTTAATCAGGAGTTGCATCAACTGTAATTGAATAATACTTCCCGTTTTCTCTCTATTCCAAGATGGCACCCCTGGGATGATGGGGACAGTTCATTCTGAGTATCGCTTGACAGATAATGCACTTGTTACTGCTTTTTCAGGTGCTTGTCGAGCTCTGACCTTGCTAATGAGTCTTATAAGAAAATGGTCACACTGACTTAAGAACTCTAATATTACATGGAAATTTCCATTACTTGGATCTCCAATTATCTGAGCTTAATCTCTAAAGGCCAAGCCTCTTTGAGAGATAATGTCACATCAACTGACACGAGAGTTCCCACGTAAGCTGGCTATTGAACGGACGAAGAAATGTATATTTATTACCTCTTTGGTTTGGAGCAACAGTATGTCCGATGTAGCTCTTTCATGTTAGTTCTTTTTTTCACTTTTACTGTTCTTCCAGGGCAGCTATATGCAAATATAAACATTTTATTTTGTATTTACTGTTGAATGCAAAATCTTTCTGTATACTCGCTTTTCGTTTAAAATCATCTCGTGATAGCATCAGAAGTGCCTTGTTGTTGTTGTTGTCTTCAGTCCTGAGACTGGTTTGATGCAGCTCTCCATGCTACTCTATCCTGTGCAAGCTTCTTCATCTCCCAGTACCTACTGAATCTGCTTAGTGCATTCATCTCTTGGTCTCCCTCTACGATTTTTACCCTCCACGCTGCCCTCCAATGCTAAATTTGTGATCCCTTGATGCCTCAAAACATGTCCAACCAACCGATCCCTTCTTCTAGTCAAGTTGTGCCACAAATTTCTCTTCTCCCCAATCCTATTCAATACCTCCTCATTAGTTACGTGATCTACCCACCTTATCTTCAGCATTCTTCTGTAGCACCACATTTCGAAAGCTTCTATTCTCTTCTTGTCCAAACTGGTTATCGTCCATGTTTCACTTCCATACATGGCTACACTCCATACAAATACTTTCTGAAATGACTTCCTGACACTTAAATCTATACTCGATGTTAACAAATTTCTCTTCTTCAGAAACGATTTCCTTGCCATTGCCAGTCTATATTTTATATCCTCTCTACTTCGACCATCATCAGTTATTTTACTCCCTAAATAGCAAAACTCCTTTACTACTTTAAGTGTCTCATTTCCTAATCTAATTCCCTCAGCATCACCCGATTTAATTTGACTACATTCCATTATCCTCGTTTTGCTTTTGTTGATGTTCATCTTATATCCTCCTTTCAAGACACTGTCCATTCCGTTCAACTGCTCTTCCAAGTCCTTTGCTGTCTCTGACAGAATTACAATGTCATCGGCGAACCTCAAAGTTTTTACTTCTTCTCCATGAATTTTAATACCTACTCCGAATTTTTCTTTTGTTTCCTTTACTGCTTGCTCAATATACAGATTGAATAACATCGGGGAGAGACTACAACCCTGTCTCACTCCTTTCACAACCACTGCTTCCCTTTCATGCCCCTCGACTCTTATAACTGCCATCTGGTTTCTGTACAGATTTTAAATAGCCTTTCGCTCCCTGTATTTTACCCCTGTCAACTTCAGAATTTGAGAGAGAGTATTCCAGTTAACGTTGTCCAAAGCTTTCTCTAAGTCTACAAATGCTAGAAACGTAGGTTTGCCTTTTCTTAATCTTTCTTCTAAGTTAAGTCGTAAGGTTAGTATTGCCTCACGTGTTCCAACATTTCTACGGAATCCAAACTGATCTTCCCCGAGGTCTGCTTCTACCAGTTTTTCCATTCGTCTGTAAAGAATTCGCGTTAGTATTTTGCAGCTGTGACTTATTAAACTGATAGTTCGGTAATTTTCACATCTGTCAACACCTGCTTTCTTTGAGATTGGAATTATTATATTCTTCTTGAAGTCTGAAGGTATTTCGCCTGTCTCATACATCTTGCTCACCAGATGGTAGAGTTTTGTCATGACTGGCTCTCCCAAGGCCATCAGTAGTTCTAATGGTATGTTGTCTACTCCCGGGGCCTTGTTTCGACTCAGGTCTTTCAGTGCTCTGACAAACTCTTCACGCAGTAGAAGTTCCTTATCTTTGAATATTGACAAACCTACCAAATTATAACGTTTCCCAGGTGCTGCCGCGTACATTTGTTGGGGAAATTTTTTTGGTAGGATTTTGAAGAAGAAAACGCATTTTCGAATCCATATGAGGTGGTTTCAGGCACGATATCTAAAGAAACCGTAGTAAATTCAAAATGAGACACGAAATAGAGTTATACAAGTTGGTTTTAGTGCACTATGTCCTAGCAACACTTAATTCATTCAAGATTAAATACGAAATAGCATTGTATGCAAGTGGTCTGTATGACTCATAAAACTGAAGAACTAAAGTGGAAGCGAAGAGCTGGATTGCCTATGCTGGTGCTGGATTAATGTTCTTTTATTTGGTATATGATGCAAAGTTAATTTTACAATAGCGATCTCCTATTTGCCCAATTTTCATCCTGGGTCATCCGAGCACTTGGGAGACCTGAGGGCCCCAGGAGACTTGGCCACTACCAGGAGACTTTCCCCACTACTTCCCCCCTCCCCCTCCCCCCCCCCCCCCGGGCCGTCTCTCTCTCTCTCTCTTTCTCTCTCTCTCTCTCTCTCTCTCTCTCTCTCTCTCTCTCTCTCTCTCTGTCTCTCTCTTTGTCACACACACACACACACACACACACACACACACACACACACCCTTTCTCTCTCTCTCTCCTCAGGACTGTGTGTAAGCTACATTTCCCCAAAATTTCTATACTTCGGCTAGAAGTAGTTTTATGGTTCCAGTTGTACAGATTTCAGTGGACGCATGTGCGCCGTCGTTAACGGTCTTTATATTGTTCGCTCAAGATTCAGTTATTCCTATGTTAAGTGCGGAAATACACTTGTGTTGTACCAATATTGTGGTTTTGTTGGCAACCTATGGCTGAAAAACGGCTTTGCTATGCTGTTGCACTTAAGCTGCAAGTGATTCCATATACTGAAAAGGATGAAAAGATGGCTGCAGAAAGGCGTTTCGCATCATGTCGCAGAAGATGCCAGACGAGTACGAGGAACAAATTGGTGAGGGTCGTCGATTTGTCATTAACGCAATGAAAAAAAAGAAGTTTGAACTTTAGCAAACTGAAAACATGGACGAAACTCAGCTGACCTTCGCTGTGCTTTCTAACAGAACTGTGGATTCTAGGTGCACAAAAAAGCGCTATTATTTAAACTTCAGGGCATGAAAAGACTCGTTACACAGTTATTTTATGCTGGGGTGCTGATACCGCAACTTTCGATTTTTAAAAGAAAGACGCCTCTTGAGGAACCTTTGCCGAAAGAAGTATTTTTCTCTGCACACAATAAAGGCTGGATGGATGCAGAAGGAATGAAGACGCGTCTGGTCGACCAGGAGGTCCACTGAAGAAGCCTGTCCTGTTTGTGTGGGAGCAGAAGACATTAGAAATAAACTGAATGAATTGAAGAGTCAATTTGCTGTGATTCCAGGAGGGCTAAACAGTTTACTTCAACCTTTAGATGTATGTATCAACTGGTCATAAAATGAACTTAGGAAGAAGGAGTGGAACACGCCGACACAGTGTACAGATTTCGAAACTACACCGTCAGAATGGAGGAAGTGGCCTAGCATTTCTCAAGATTATAAATGGGTCAAAGCTTCTTTGGACTCTATAAAAATTGAAATAATGATTCAACGTTTTAAGACGTGTGAAATAGGCAATGCACTGGATGATACAGTGGAAAATTTACTGTATAAGTATTCAGATTCTGACATGGCGGCTTTAAGAGTTTCTTCCTTCAGCTCAGAGAGGATTTTGTGGATTTGGGAATGAAAATTTAAAGTTGAGCACTTTTCCTTACTTATGTTGCCTAGATATTTGAGTTACGTGGACGTATGTGCTGTAATGGGGTTGCCGTAGATGTGTTCAGTGATAAAAGTTTTCCCTAAAAAAAGTGAGAAGCATCTTTAACACGTATGCGACTTACGCGCCGGCAAATACCACTGGTTACGCTTTACATGTTCCTTACTCCCACATCAGTAACAGGTCAGTTACATGTGCTCATACTGTTTATTGAAATTGTGGATATGATACACAGTGGTTTCTCCTGTCTTCTTAATCTACGAAGACTCATGTAGATGTTTCTGTATCATAATATGAACTAAAACTACAGTCCATTTCAGAGTCGTTTCTACCTCTATATCTCGTGAAGCTTCTCGTATTTATGTACATCTACATTCCAAAAGCCTTAAAGGCTACAACGTAAAGAGGCTACATGCTGTATAGATTGAATTAGCTGCAAAATAAATAAACAAATATTCCAAAAGCCACATTAAGATGTAAGTGGGAATGTAAATGATCTGTCAAAACAATTTTCTTTTCCATTTGCACATAATGCACGGAAATAATGTCGATAAAACTCTGTATGCGATCTAATTTCTATCATTTTACCGTCGCTGTTATTTAAAAGTTATAAACCTAACTAAATATTTTTGTACACTCGTAACTCAAGACAAGCCGACGAATTTTTGAGAGCAAAGCTTTCTCCAACATCGTAATTTGTTTAGAATGTCTATGACACTCCTACAGCCTTCCACTTCTTCTACTTCTCTCTCTCTCTCTCTCTCTCTCTCTCTCGTTGATCCAACTTAAAACAATATTAAGGTTTAACGTCACGTTTATCGTAGATGGAAAGGTTTTTCAGCCCCATGAAGAATATTCAAGAATGACCAGTGGGTGAGGCATGCTCAGTATATATGCGATAATTCTCTCTCACTTCCTTACAGCCAGATTTATCTCATCCCACCACATCGTATGAATCCAGACAGATACTTCTATACTTGTAACTATTTGATTACAGTAACTGACTACTGATCCATATACCAGGTCTTTTTTTTTTTTTTTTTTTTTTTTGCACACTGACGCGCACTAAGCGCTAATCAGTTCCATATCTTTCAGCGTTTCCTACGAGTTCTCGAATGACGCAACTTTCTTGTATATAACTGGTCCAAGAACTGTATCATTGTATGCTATGTGGTTTGTGTGTACAGTGAAGAGTAATGGTCCTGTCTTATTTTCTAGGATTTCCTCGCATTCTTCCTTCACTTCTGACGATGTGTCCTATTAAATACGGCGAACGGTGTTCTCTTCGATTTAGTGTCTTCAGCCCAATAGTCAATCTGTTCTTACTATATGTAAGCGTACTGAACCGCCGTGCGGGATTAGCCGAGCGGTCTTGGGCGCTGCAGTCATGGACTGTTCGGCTGGTCTCGGCGGAGGTTCGAATCCTCCCTCGGGCTTGGGTGTGTGTCTCTGTTCTTAGGATACTTTAGGTTAAGTAGTGTGTAAGCTTAGGAACTGATGACCTTAGCAATTAAGTCCAATAAGATTTCACATACATTTGAACATTTCTTTTCGTACTGAACCTCCAGTGGGAATCAAGAAGCATAGCATCAACGCAGTTGTCAATAAGGCGTTTGTAGTTCTTTGAATTATAAATTTACTAACGATCTGCCCCAGCTTCGCACGGGTAGCACTAAGCACCTTCGGAGAGACGACTTGACTGGCTTAGCGATAGTAAATTATGTACACAAACCTTTGAAAATCTTGTCAAAATTCCTAGAGCAGTTTCTGAGATTGGCCTTGACATACAGTCAGAGAAACGTGGCAGAGGACCTTAAATTATACACTTAAAAAGCCAAAGAAACTGGCGCACCTGCCTAACATCGTGTAGGGCCCCCCTGAGAACACACAAGTGCTGCATCACGACGTGCCGTGGACTAGACTAATGTTTGAAGTAATGTTGCAGGGAAGTCACACCATAAATTCTGCACCACTGTTCATAAATCTGTAAGAGTACGAGGGAGCGGAGATCTCTTCTGAACAGCACGTTGCAAGGCATCCCAGATGATCGTGTCTGGCAAGTTTGGTGGTCAGAGGAAGTGTTTAAACTCAGAAGAGCACTCTTGGAGTCACTCTGTAGTTGTTCTGGACGTGTGGGCCGTCGCATTGTCCTGCTGGAAATGCCCAAGTCTGTCGGAATGCACTAGACATGAATGGATGCAGGTGATCAAACGGTATGCTTACGTACGTGTCACCTGTCAGAGTCGTACCTAGACGTCCCATGAGTCTCATATCACTCCAACTGCACACGCCCCACACCATTACAAGGCCTCCACCAGCTTAATCAGTCCCCTGCTAACATGCAGGGTCAATGGATTCATGAGGTTGTCTCCATAGCCGTACATGTCCATCCGCTCTGTAGAATTTGGAACGAGACTCGTCCGACCAGGCAACATGTTTCCAGTCATCAACAGTCCAATATCGGTGTTGACGGGCCCAGGCGAGGCGTAAAGCTTGTGTCGTGCAGTCATAAAGGGTACACGAGTGAGCCTTCGGCTCCAAAAGTCCATAATCGATTATGTTTCGTTGAATGGTTCGCACGCTGAAACGTGTTGATAGTCCAGCATTGAAATCCGAAGCAATTTGCGGAAGGGTTTAACTTCTGTCCCGTTGAACAGTTCTCTTCACTCATTGTTTTTCCCGTTCTTGCAGGATCTTTTTCCGGCCGCAGCGATGTCGGAGATTTGATGTTTTACCGAATTCCTGATATTCCTGGTACACTCGTGAAATGGTCGCACGGGAAAATCCGCATTTCGTCGCTACCTCGGATATGCTGTGTTCCATCTCTCGTGCGCCGACTATGACATTACGTTGAAACTGCCACTATGGGAGCAGTAACCGATCTAAAAACTGCGCCAAACCCTTGTCGTCTTGTATAGGCGTTGCCGACTGCAGCGCCGTATTCTGCCAGTTTATAGATCTCTGTGTTTACGCATGCCTATACCAGTTTCTTTGGCGCTTCAGTGTAATACGTAGTGATAGTTATGTACAGGTGTATAGATTTTCGCACCAGTCATAGCTTCCTCTGCAGATGGCCAGTTAGTTGCTCCAACCATTGCCACGAGATGTTACTCCAAATGCAAATTAAATACGGGACGGATCACGATACATATATTACACACTGATCATTACTATAATTATGAATTACACACACAAACTTTTCTCAAGAATCAGTTTCTCTATTAGTGAAATCTTATTAAAGACCCTACAATAGTTTCTGATATTAGGCTTCGTATACATTAGGCTTGCCGGCCGGTGTGGCGGTGAAGTTCTAGGCACTTCAGTCTGGAACCGCTTGACTGCTACGGTCGCAGGTTCGAATCCTGCCTCGGGCATGGATGTGTGTGATGTCCTTACGTTAGTTTTTTTTTTTTTTTTGGTCATCAGTCTACTGACTGGTTTGATGCGGCCCGCCACGAATTCCTTTCCTGTGCTAACCTCTTCATCTCAGAGTAGCACTTACAACCTACGCCCTCAATTATTTGCTTGACGTATTCCAATCTCTGTCTTCCTCTACAGTTTTTGCCCTCTACAGCTCCCTCTAGTACCATGGAAGTCATTCCCTCATGTCTTAGCAGATGTCCTATCATCCTGTCCCTTCTCCTTATCAGTGTTTTCCACATATTCCTTTCCTCTCCGATTCTGCGTAGAACCTCCTCATTCCTTACCTTATCAGTCCACCTAATTTTCAACATTCGTCTATAGCACGACATCTCAAATGCTTCGATTCTCTTCTGTTCCGGTTTTCCCGCAGTCCATGTTTCACTACCCTACAATGCTGTACTCCAGACGTACATCCTCAGAAATTTCTTCCTCAAATTAAGGCCGGTATTTGATATTAGTAGACTTCTCTTGGCCAGAAATGCTTTTTTTCCATAGCGAGTCTGCTTTTGATTTCCTCCTTGCTCCGTCCGTCATTGGTTATTTTACTGCCTAGGTAGTAGAATTCCTTAACTTCATTGACTTCGTGAGCATCAATCCTGATGTTAAGTTTCTCGCTGTTCTCATTTCTTCTACTTCTCATTACCTTCGTCTTTCTTCGATTTACTCTCAAACCATACTGTGTACTCATTAGACTGTTCATACCGTTCAGCAGATCATTTAATTCTTCTTCACTTTCACTCAGGATAGCAATGTCATCAGCGAATCGTATCATTGATATCCTTTCACCGTGTATTTTAATTCCATTCCTGAACCATTCTTTTAATTCCATCATTGCTTCCTCGATGTACAGATTGAAGAGTAGGGGCGAAAGGCTACAGCCTTGTCTTACACCCTCCTTAATACGAGCACTTCGTTCTTGATCGTCCACTCTTATTATTCCCTCTTGGTTGTTGTACATACTGTATATGACCCGTCTCTACCTATAGCTTACCCCTACTTTTTTCAGAATCTCGAACAGCTTGCACCACTTTATATTGTCGAACGCTTTTTCCAGGTCTACAAATCCTATGAAAGTGTCTTTATTTTTCTTTAGCCTTGCTTCCATTATTAGCCGTAACGTCAGAATTGCCTCTCTCATCCCTTTACTTTTCCTAAAGCCAAACTGATCGTCACCTAGCGCACTCTCAATTTTCTTTTCCATTCTTCTGTGTATTATTCTTGTAAGCAGCTTCGATGCATGAGCTGTTAAGCTGATTGTGCGATAATTCTCGCACTTGTCAGTTCTTGCCGTCTTCGGAATTGTGTGGATGATGCTTTTCCGAAAGTCAGATGGTATGTCTCCAGACTCATATATTCTACACACCAACGTGAATAGTCGTTTTGTTGCCACTTCCCCCAATGATTTTAGAAATTCTGATGGAATGTTATCTATCCCTTCTGCCTTATTTGACCGTAAGTCCTCGAAAGATCTTTTAAATTCCGATTCTAATACTGGATCCTATATCTCTTCTAAATCGACTCCTGTTTCTTCTTCTATCACATCAGACAAATCTTCATCCTCATAGAGGCTTTCAATGTATTCTTTCCACCTATCTGCTCTCTCCTCTGCATTTAACAGTGGAATTCCCGTTGCACTTTTAATGCAACCACCATTGCTTTTAATGTCACCGAAGGTTGTTTTGACTTTCCTGTATGCTGAGTCTGTCCTTCCGACAATCATATCTTTTTCGATGTCTTCACATTTTTCCTGCAGCCATTTCGTCTTAGCTTCCCTGCACTTCCTATTTATTTCATTCCTGATTGTCCCGGAACATGTTTGTACTTCCTCCTTTCGTCAATCAACTGAAGTATTTCTTCTGTTACCCATGGTTTGTTCGCAGCTACCTTCTTTGTACCTATGTTTTCCTTCCCAACGTCTGTGGTGGCCCTTTTTAGAGATGTCCATTCCTCTTCAACTGTACTGCCTACTGCGCTATTCCTTATTGCTGTATCTATAGCGTTAGAGAACTTCAAACGTATGTCGTCATTCCTTAGTACTTCCGTATCTCACTTCTGTTCGTTTGATTCTTCCTGACGTATGTCTTGAACTTCAGCCTACTCTTCATCAATACTATATTGTGATCTGAGTCTATATCTGCTCCTGGGTACGCCTTACAATCCAGTATCTGATTTCGGAATCTCTGTCTGACCATGATGTAATATAATTGAAATCTTACCGTATCTCCCGGCCTTTTCCAAGTATACCACCTCCTCTTGTGATTCTTGAACAGGGTATTCGCTATTACTAGCTGAAACGTGTTACAGAACTAAATTAGTCTTTCTCCTCTTTCATTCCTTGTCCCAAGTCCATATTCTCCTGTAACCTTTTCTTCTACTCCTTCCCCTACAACTGAATTCCAGTCGCCCATGACTTAGATTTTCGTCCCCCTTTACATACTGCATTACCCTTTCAATATCCTCATACACTTTCTCTATCTCTTCATCTTCAGCTTGCGACGTCTGCATGTATACCTGAACTATCGTTGTCGGTGTTGGTCTGCTGTCGATTCTGATTAGAACAACCCGGTCACTGAACTGTTCACAGTAACACACCCTCTGCCCTACCTTCCTATTCATAACGAATCCTACACCTGTTATACCATTTTCTGCTGCTGTTGATATTACCCGATACTCATCTGACCAGAAATCCTTGTCTTCCTTCCACTTCACTTCACTGACCCCTACTATATCTAGATTGTGCTTTGCATTTCCCTTTTCAGATATTCTAGTTTCCCTACCACGTTCAAGCTTCTGACATTCCACGCCCCGACTCGTAGAACGTTATCCTTTCGTTAATTATTCAATCTTTTAATCATGGTAACCTCCCCCTTGGCAGTCCCCTCCCGGAGATCCGAATGGGGGGACTATTCCGGAATCTTTTGCCAATGGAGACATCATCATGACACTTCTTCAAATACAGGCCACATGTCCTGTGGATACACGTAACGTGTCTTTAATGCAGTGGTTTCCATTGCCTTCTGCATCCTCATGTCGTTGATCATTGCTGATTCTTCCGCCTTTAGGGGCAATTTCCCACCCCTAGGACAAGAGAGTGCCCTGAACCTCTATCCGCTCCCCCGCCCTCTTTGACAAGGCCGTTGGCAGAATGAGGCTGACTTCTTATGCCGGAGTCTTCGGCCGCCAATGCTGATTATTTATCAAAATTTAGGCAGTGGCGGGGATCGAACCCGGGACCGAAGACGTTTTGATTATGAATCAAAGACGCTACCCCTAGACCACGGGTTAACACTAGTAACGTTAGTTAGGTTTAAGTAGTTCTATGTTCTAGGGGACTGATGACCACAGATGTTAAGGCCCATAGTGCTCAGAGCCATTTGAACCTTTTTTTTTTTTTTTACCTTTGGCTTCATATATCTGTACGTATTGATTGAACCAGAATTTCACATCGCATTTACATAAGAGATTTTAGTAATTACTATGGTATAACTGCACAGTTACCATTTACATTTTCCTATATCAGAAAAATTCTTATATTCTGAAGAAAGACATCGTGTACATATATATATATATATATATATATATATATATATATATATATATATATATATATATATATATATAATCGTTTCCCCTCACGACAGCTATTTTCCACCTAACAAGAGTTTTCGTTAATTTGTTATCTGGTGGTTCTCACTGACACCAAAATCTCCTTGCGTGCAGTTTGAAGGACCCCTATCACCAGAGTTTTTGGCTGAGAAAATTTATTATTTTAAGAAGCGAGGATGCATTAAACAGTTGTTTAACTTCTGTCATTTAAATAGCGATTTTATAATGTAATGGTAAGAATATTTTGTTTACAATAAATAAATTCCTAGTCTCGGTTTAAAGTGAAAAGATTTTTCCGAATGTGAGGTTCCTGGACGTACAATTTAATTGAGCTGTTCTATCGGTGGAAGCAGTGAACAAGAATAATTCTCGGTAGGAGAAACGCGGCCACAATAATTACCAGAGCAGGGAGTGAACCGCAGAGACTCCCTAAGAGCCGAACAGAAAGTTAGCGCCTTTTCAGCGGAGTAGGAGCGTTGCAAACTTAGTTTACGGACTTGTTTGACTTGCTAAATTGTCTGTCTGCGATTCAATGCGAGCCCTTTCAGAAACTTCTGAAGCAAGCTTTCGTCTATACCGCGCTGACCTCAAACACAGGAAGAATAAAGCGTAAAATCTCTACTCCTCAGGTAGCAAGGTAAGTGATGGTATTAGTATAACGTAAATTTCCTTAATTATGAGATACAGCTCTTGTTATATGCAGTAACATTATTTCTCCACAATTTCCTTTGGCAACAGTATTTTCCCTGACTGCCATATTCGCTACATTGTTTAAGATGCAGCGAAGTTAAAAGGAGATCGCAGGTGCATGTAAGAGATAACAATATTCCTTTTTTTCATTTACACCACCTGTGAACCACATTTGTCGGCCTTTGCCAGTATTTTTACTATTTTTCACAACTTTTTCACGATGGAAGACCTCGTTCGCTTATTACGTAAATTTATTTATGTTGATTACGCCTTCTTCCTATGATTTCGGAGTACTACTACATGAAACCACCAAAATCTATGGAAAACGTCATTTCCAGACATCTGGGTTCAGTGAGACAACCATCGTCACGCGATCGACATGTACATATATACCTGCAATAAACGTAACATGCCAAAATAGTTGCAATGAACGATATACAGAGTGACCCAAAAGTTCGTTTGCATTTGAAAATTCAGCACTTCAAGAAACAACGTAGGTAAAGAGATAAAAATTGACACACATGCTTGAAATGGCATGGGGTTTTATTGAAACACAAGAAAGTGCACAAAATGACGAAGCATTAATTATAATAAAAATTGATTTTTAGCAAAGATGTTGTTTATAACAAATTGTCAACATGTCAGTCGTCATTCATCAACAATACCTGTAGTCGAGGGACGATGTTTTGTTCCCTTCACAGCGACACTTGCCACGGACCTTTACCCGTTCGTATACCCTTCTTATAACGATAGGATCGTGAAGCTGCAGTAGCGAATTCTCAGTTGTAATAGTAGAGCTCCACTAACAGTGCGGTTTCTAGTAACGTCAACATACCGCGATTGGTTACGCATCTCACTCCTTCTGCCACTGTAAGTCGTTTTTACACACACTTCTCACGCGGCGTCACTGACTTGTTACTGTCGAGCTGTTGGCCGGTTTTTGCACTCGTTTTGGTTTCAATAGAACCTCACGTATGTCGGACACATGTCTGAAGTTTTTCCTCTCCACCTACGTAATGTCGTGAGTTAGTGCATTTTCAAATATTAACCGACTTACAGTTCTCCTATATATAGTTTAGCGCCCATTGCTTCGCTCGCGTCGTCTGTATGGTCTGCACATTTTTCTTTCCTTTAATCAAATTTTTAGATTGTTCACAATTGCAACACCTTCTAAAGTTTTCACGCTGATTAAGGCCATAGAAGCCTTGCTATTTCCGAATTTATTTTTGACGAAAAAGCGATTCTGGTAGGTGGAGTCTAAGGTGTTTGTTAATAATGCGTTTTGTGTTCTTGTAGTGATATTTCCATAGGAACTTCCATCCCCTAACACATATTTATTTATATCCAACCGAGAATGAAATAACCAATATTCATAGATTCAGTTTTCCAAATTATTTAATATGACGAAATAGTTTCTTAATAATTTTCACCATCTCTTTCACCCACTATGGGGCTGAATTTCCAAAAACAATAAACCATGTGTTTTTTAATTTCTAACTGAGAAGTCAAATAACAGTTTTCATGGGTGTATCTTTAAGAAATGCTTTAGTAATTCTTCCCTAATGTGGCTCTGGTAACTCTTTAGTAATGAATTATTTTCAAAACAGCTTTCACCCAATATATTACCCTCTTAGTGGCTGAATTTGCAAAAATTCTGAAACACTGATTTCTTTATTTCTGACCGAGAAATCGAATACCAAGTTTCGTAGGTCTGGCTTCAAAAGTGCTCTAATAGCGACATATTTTCAAAAAACATTCCATCCCCTATTTCACCTACTTAGGGGTGTAATTTCGAACAATCCCTTCGTAAACAATGCTTACAGTATAATATCAACATTGAAAGTTGTTAATAAAAATTCTCTATTTAAACTAGACAGAACTGCATGTGACTGCTTTAGTCTTTAATAAAACTTGCATCTGACTACGTATATAACTGAACTGAACTTTATCTGACAGCACGAAAATGTTGTGGTAAAATTAATACTCAAAATACACATCGGACTGCATGAAAGTTTAGTGGTAAAAATAAATGAAAGTCACCAACCAGCATCTGACTGCGTCTGTGGACTTAGCTCGTGCACTCCTTCCCGTTTAGCCGATAATAAAACATATATTCAACTCAGCCGTAGTGCAATGGCATAAAATTGTCATTCTAGATAACTTTACTCATTTCGGCCCTGTTTGTTACTTAATAAAAATTCTGTCCTGATCTGAATGATTTGCCAACTGTGCAATGACGTATAGATTATTTTACCCTGATAAATGAAATTATTAGCTTTACTCATGGGAACTTTAATGTACCTTTTGGTTCAATGCAAGCACAGGATGCGGAGAACGATATAAGGTGTGAGATGAAACTCTAATTTTATCTAAAAAATATTTATTGTTCCAACTTTTAAGGCACATGTGAAAAACTAAAAAAAACTTCTATAGCATGGATTTACGAGAAAGTTTCACAAAACGCTTATTGCATCAACAATGGGATTTCTATCTAGCTTTTAGACATTATTTAACCAAAGAAAACCTATTTTATTAATTATTCTTTCTAGTTTCCCCAGGTATGTGCCGAGTTTAGCTCAATATATAGCTTATTACGTGCGTAGCGCCAATTCTTACTCTGATGCTATCACGACCCGGCTGCATCCTGCAGGCATCTAGCTCCACTCGAAACACGTCTGCTGTCTCTGCGCATCTCCTCACCGCTACTCAAACGTTTACCGCGTGCACCTAGCTCTGTTAGCTGTCAAAGATCTTACTACTCGAAGATGTACTACTCGTCCAACCTTGCGGTTGGGAACTATCAACATTTTTCACTGGCTCTATCCTGATCG
The DNA here is from genome assembly GCF_021461385.2 of Schistocerca piceifrons. NCBI lineage: Eukaryota > Metazoa > Arthropoda > Insecta > Orthoptera > Acrididae > Schistocerca > Schistocerca piceifrons. Next base: position 1,221,888,006 of record NC_060138.1, on the reverse strand, counting down.
AATCTCAGCACATACCTTTCAACATCCTCTTCCAATTTCCAGTTTCTGTCCTTAGCGATTTGGGCTATATCGAATTGAGGTGTTCGGCAAATGATAATATGCATCAGGGCACGTGATTTTGTTGTATAGTTAATACTCCTAAGTCTTGTATACCGAGATAACGAAGCAAATATCATCGATTGTCCAGCAGTCACCTAGTGTAAAAGTCGATTGTCTGTTGCAGTATTAAGCTTACTGCCTAGCAAACGTCATACCACAAACTGATGACAATAAAAGCTGATTTTTGTTTTATGTACGGTTACAGCGAAGTTGTTACAAGTTCACATATCCATAGACATTCAGATAATGGTAAATTTCTCATAACTTACATTTTTATCCTTGGTTGTGGACGACGAAAAATGAGTGAGGATAATCGTAGCACAGAGGGAGGAACATAGACGGTCAACCTGTAAAAGGTACGTGCTAAAAGTTGGATTCAACTTATGTAACCGTCAAGTATAAGAAAATTAATCGGATTGTATACGTGCTATACGTTTGAAAACAATATGACACCTTCGTAATATTCTTAATATTTTCATTTTGCTTTATCGGTTTCAGCAGATTAATTTGTTGAAACAGGTAAAACGAAATAAAAATAATTGTGGAACTGAGTAAATAACAGCTGTGAATAAAATCATACTTTCGTAGTATCTGCGCTGCACATAAACATGAAGAATCACCAGGGTGACTCAACTATGCTGATCACTTCATATATTTCCTGAATCATTTACGACGTAATATTTCTGTTAATACCCAAACGATGTGTGAAAAGGTTCTCCGTAAATGACGTACAGGCTCTTTTCTCAGCTTTGTTATTACAGCGGTATTAGTAGCCACTTAAAATTTTCAAATGAAACTATAGTGTCTCCTGCTACTAATAACGCAGTTCTAAAAGAGGAAAAAAAAATCAATGACACTTCATACTTCAAAATGCAATTAGTAGTTTCGGATAAGTTACAATATTTGTAACTATTGCTTCATTGATTTTTAACATGAAACCGATTGCTGTTTCACGCGGAAGTTCGTGTTGTTATATGGTATTGTTCCATCAGGCTGTTGGGACACTCCAGATTGACGCGGATAAGAGATTCTAATTACTGAAGTGGAATAATGAAGAATGTTTAAAACTGGTGCTAATCACCCCTGGAAAAATACTATTGCAGTCACACATCAACCGGAAGGCAACTGACTTGGCATTTAAGGATGATTTACCATTTAACTAGCACAATAATTATGATCTTGTTTCTATAAGAGCCTTGAAAGAAAGGTGCACGTCAAATACTGAACGGGTTTTAAAAGCAGGGAATTAATATATAATGATTGTTGGATAATAGCTTCATGAGTATAGAGCCAGTATAACTTCGAACGGTGAGTGAAGAGAGTTCAAAGATTTGGAGGTCAGTACTCCTACGTAACATTATACCTCTTGTAATATTACGGCATACTGTGACATATGATTTAATTTCAAGAAGAAATTTCTGAGAATAGCAGTGTATGGTAGTGAAACATGGACTGTGGGAAAACGAGAACGGAAGAGAATCGAATCATTTGAGATGTGGTGCTACAGAAGAATGTTGAAAATTAGGTGGAGAGATAAAGTAAGGATTGACGAGGTTCTCCGGTGAATCAGCGAGGAAAGGAATATACGGAAAACACTGACAAGAAGAAAGGGCACATTACAGCCAGTAAGTAATTCAAGACACAGGTTGGAAATTCTTCTCTGAGGTGAAGAGGTTGTCATAGGAGAGGAATTCGTGGTGGGCCGCATCAAACCAGTAACAAGACTGATAAAAAAAAAAGGCAAAAGAGAAATGGGTAAATATACTCGTTCACCATGTACGTATTTTCAAGAATGCTTTCGTCCTTGACTGTTTTGAATGACAATGCACGACCGCAACTAACTGTGCAGTTGCGGGATCTCTTGGAACGAGAAAATATCCAGCGAATGGACTGGGGTGCTAGTTCCCCGAATCTAAATCCGATAGAGCACAAATTGGATGCCTTGGACATCCACATGCACCAGTGACCATCCAACAGTTGTCAACTGCAACGCCCTACCACAGGAACTCCTTACCAACGTGGCAGGGTGGGAGCACGTTGCAGAACATACACTGCCGCCCTTGGCGACCACATATCCTACTGAGCACCAAATGTCGCCTTTATTTCCAGGGGAGAACCATGAATCTCGGTGACTTAATCTGCTGTCTTTATGTTCGTCTCACTGCCTCTGTCTATCAGTTACCTTCTGTACAGCACTGTGGCAGTTTTCTTTCTAAGTGTGGTCCAAATTTCATAGAGCTATATTACTGTGCAGTGACGAAAGTCACATTCGTCCTTAAGTTTTGCACATCAGTGTATCTCAGTTATTTGTCTGCTTTGGTTACCTCTTGTGCTTCACTTGCTTCGAGGTAGGTATGTCTTCTCCCATTGCCTGCTTTCTGGTAGGCCATCTAATTCATGACCCTATTACAATATTTTGAACGGATATTCCAATATTTTTTGTTGTTCGCTCACGTATTTTAATCAGAGAATATCTTAGTTTCCAAATAATCCTCATTTCTAACATTTAAAGTATACATAACCAATACTGGCACTGTTGTACTGATCGCATGGTGTAGAAAGTGAGTGGATGCGCTTCATTATAATAACTTCTGCATTGCTGATGGACCTTGTTTCCCGCGTTACTCTGAACTTTCTCGTCACACATGTTACGGTGACGTTAAGTGATGGTTTTAGCGGACAGGTGACAGAGGATGCATTAGATGACACTTCTAGGCTGTCTGCATCATGTCTGGCGATTGACGACGTGCTCGTACCTGTTCAAGCTTGGCGTACTACACTTCTTGAAAATGGCGAGACGTTCGTTTGATATAAAGTCGTCATGCGGCATACTGTCGTGTTATCATTTATTAGCTATTTATTAAATAACTAAATACTAACAAAATTACCACTAAAAATTTAATATCACAAATCTGAACAAACCCAGATCTGTTCAGCTGATATCAGTGCCGCTCGAATTACTGTAATTACTTACGGGTAGTAAATCTGTCGTCATAATATGCTCACTTTTGTCATCGCCTTCTGGCTGGTGTAATAGTACCCGCTACGATTTCCTCTCCTGTTCCAAACTTTACACCTAATAGCAGCGCCTTTAAGCTTTCTATAAAAATTTATATATAAATGTAAATACTGAATATTCTTTCTTCAAAATCTTTCTCCTCACGTAACGTGTGCTTCAGATATCGTATTCAACTGCTGAGCAATACCAATTGTTCCGAGGCCCTGCGTTGCGCATGCGAAACAAAACTTTAAACTTACTAAAATACTGAATTATCATAATGAAAACTAACATAATGAAATCCCAAAAGTAACTAAACTGTTTGCTCAGTAAAAACTATTGATCTGAAACTCAACGTTGCATTACGTTATGAAAGCTGCGTGATGTGAAGTTCAATTTCTGACCTGAAATGTCCACAAAACTAAATTACTGCTATATCGGAAAAAAATAACTGTTTGAGATTATGTACACTGTTCACTGTAATTTAATGTGCTTGCTTAGCACAGCACCAGACTCTTCTGACTACAAACTGTTTCCTCATAAGAATGCAATATGAGATTTGCCCTGAACTAAAAGTAACTTATCTCATGATCAGGATGTTGTTTTGTATCTGGTGTGCTGACGTTCTCGAAGGCAAATAGAAATCAACAGCTAAAGAAAAAGTAAACTGCTCATTACAAAATTTGTTTTGGCTTGTCAGAAACAGTCTGTGGTTTTGTTTGGCATCAGGTACAATGCACAAACGGCAAAACATTCAAAACTTTACTAAGATTGATGAAGAAGAAACTCATACTTGCAATATTAAGCACCGATTATTGTCAAAAACGACTGTAAAACATTGAAAGACCCCAATAAAAAATGGTTCAAATGGCTCTGAGCACTATGATACTTTTCTGAGGTCATCAGTCCCCTAGAAGTTAGAACTACTTAAACCGAACTAACCTAAGGACATCACACACATCCATGCCCGAGGCAGGATTCAAACCTGCGACCGTAGCGGTCGCGCCGTTCCAGACTGTAGCGCCTAGAACCGCTCGGCCACTCCAGCCGGCCAAAAATGGGTGTGAAATCTTATGAGACTTAACTGCTAAGGTTATCAGTCCCTAAGCTTACACACTACTTAATCTAAATTATGCTAAGGACAAACACACACACCCATGCCCGAGGGAGGACTCAGACCTCCGCCGGGACCAGCCTCACAGCATATGACTGCAGTGCCTAAGACCGCTCGGCTAATCCCACGGCTGGAAGATCCCAACAATTACAAAAATATCTCGATACAAAAATCACAGATATTCCAATCTATTGAGTTATTTGTGACATAACGTAAACAAAAAGATCAAATTATCACTAAAGACAAATGTTGTTATTTATCTGATGGACAAAGATTTACTTCACTTGATAGTTCTGACAAACATTTCATTCTTGCGAATCCACTGGTTACCTTGAAAAATGACTCCAATAAATCATCTCCATCAACAGAATCAACAACATATCTTTAGAAACAAGTTGTTAACTGCATTACACATAATCAGTCTCAGATTCACAAATATCAAATTACTATCTCTAAACACCAATTGTTCGCCACTGTGCTTCAAATAAGAATGCCCCAATGCTGCACAACTGACTGGCGATCAAGTGCGCAATGGATTACATTCAACACAGAGTCAACGATCTTATTCACTAGTCGCGCAGCGCGCTCATTCATCTGTTTCCCAGTAAAGTAAAGTTGAATTGCTTACAGTGGCAGAGAACATACGAAGATCTTACAGTCTTCCGTGCAATATTTCAATTTTTTGTTGGATGCATTCCAACTTTCATCTTCCACAACAGTTTTTTTTTTTTTTTTTTTCCTACAGTTCTCTTCAGTATCATGGAATTTACTGTCTCATGGCTTAACCACGCCCTGTACTACTGCCCCTCATTCGAGTCAGTCTTTTCCACATGCTCCTTCCCTTATCAATTTCGTGAAGAATCTTCTCATTTCATACATAACAGTGCACTTAATTTCCAAGATCCTTCCATAGCACCTAATCCCAAAGGCTTGGATTTCATTTATCTGGTTTTCCCATAATTCCAAAAGATCATCAAACTAAGTATTCTGGAATAATAACAGGACTGATAAACAACATCAGAGAACAACACAGGTGTTCGAGAATACTTTACGATTCTTCTGTCGCATTCTGTGAAATGAGAAACTGCATATGGAGGGCTGTTATCAGAGTGAGTACTGAACAGGAAATGTACCTGACGCTGGACACACACACACACACACACACACACACACACACACACACACACACACACACACACACACACGGCGCAGTCTCGGGCACTTTTGTGCCACGCATCCCGTTCCACGCGGCTAAACCCTCGTCCACGCCATACTCATCTGCGCGCGTCATGAATACTGTATCCGGCCTCCCTCGCGGCGAGAGCTGCCTTACAGCCAAGCAAATGGCCGTGTCCCGCAGCGTAACGGCTTCCGTACATCACCTTTTCCAATTATCCTAAATTGCTGTACCTGCCTGCGAGTTAGGTCAGCGAATTATTACAGACGCTCTCGATTAAAATTAAAGGAAACATTGAAAACTTGCAGCGTAGATTATTTGCATATTTGTGAATAGGTACGTAATCTGTGAAAGTGTTTACTGTTATAAAGGGTCGTTAATTTATTTTTCTGTTCAGAAGCTTGTAAGAGTCGAGGGGCATGATTGAAGCATTGGTTGAGAAGAAAGAGGCAGAACTGTATCTTATCGTCATTAATAAGTCTCTTCGTACAACAAGCACTGGAGGTAACCGAAGAAAAGGGTTTAAAATTCGTGAAGAAGAAATGAGGGCTTTGAGACTTTCTGATGGCATTGCAGTGCTATCAGAAACGGAAAAAGACCTGAAAGATCAGTTCAACGAAGTGGGTAGTATCTCAAGAAGTGATTCTAGGATATCGAGTGCTCTCGTGTGATGGTGGTGCAATTAAATTAGGAACTGAGATGCTACACGTAATAGGTTTTTCATAATGAGATTTTCACTCTGCAGCGGAGTGTGTGCTGATATGAAACTTCCTGGCAGATTAAAACTGTGTGCCAGACCGAGACTCGAACTCGGGATCTTTGCATTTCGCGGGCAAGTGTTCTACCAACTGAGTTACCCAAGCACGACTCACGACCCGTCCTGACAACCGTGAGTTCTGAGGACGAGTCGTAAGTCGTTCCTGGGTAGCTAGGTTGGTAGAGCATTTGCCCACGAAAGGCAAAGGTCCCGAGTTCGACTCTCGGTCCGGCACACAGTTTTAATCGGCCAGGAAGTTTCAGGTTTTTGATAGTTGCTATGAATATTCTGGGCTGTATGGCTGTGGTCGAAGAAACGTTTCGGTTCGTGACGTTTTGTTCAGAGCTGCAACGGACATCTTCGGAGGATCTCCTGGCGACGCTGAGTCTTGTCCACCAAGAGTCGGACATCGGAGAGCGCCATGAATACTGCATAAAGTGGGCGTGGTCGGCGTTATATGTGTTCAGCAGAGTCAATCTTTGTCAGAGATAAAAGTAACTGATCAGTTCGACAAAATTGTACAGAAACATGACATCATACCGTTTCTTTGACCAGCAAAAAAATTTGTCAAGAACTCCGATCTGTAAATGACAAATGGCCTCCTCTGTCACCAAGTAGACTATATAAGATCCCGTATACGTGTGGAAAGATCGAAAGAAGCGTGAATACAACACTACAAGAATAGTAAAGTCTTTGCGGACAAGAGTTAACAGAAATATCCGCTGTGTCAGAAACTCATGGAGGGAAACTTTCCGAAATAAAAATTTTGTCTCCTATGACAAACTATTATCCACGACTATATCCGGAATCCATCGAAATATGTAAGCATAGTGATAATTTTAATAGACAATCATGAGCACGAAACTCAGTGACATATGGACAGTGGCTCTGCAGAATCAATAGATAAGTAATCATCCCTGACGGGTGAAAATATATGGTTAAGTTTTATCTCTGACAAACGTTCTGTGTGTAAACTCGACCACACCTACTTTACACAGTATTTATGTCGTGAGGTCAAGACTCAGCGTTGCCAGGAGCACCTCCGAAGATGTCCAGCGCAGCTCTGTATGAAACGTCAGCAACCGAAAAGTTTCTTCGAACCACGGCCTACAGGCCGGAAGATTCCTCGGCAACAATGACATGCTGTGATGAACGCCTTCATTGTGTGAGGGTTTTGATACTTGGACAGAAAAATTTCTTATACTAGCAGACATAAAGAAATGTTGCGTGGCAATTATAACGAAAGCATTTTGGAAAACAAGGAACCTTTTGATACACAATATAAATTTAACTCTTAAGAAGGCTTTTGTCAAAGCCTTTGTCTGGTGTGTAGCCTTTTACACGGAAGGAAAAGGTGTGTTCTGTTGGATGTTAGATAGGTACAAGGCATACATAATGAATAAACAGTGAATCGAATTGGGAAGAAAAAAACATTATGGCACCACCTGACTTCATATCCTAAGAAATCAACGAATATCCGATTTCGTAATGGAGGGACGCGTGAGGAGTAAACATTGAAGAAGTAAAAAACTTAAGTCTAATGTTCTTAATGTGTGGGTGAAGTCGCTGAAATGTGAATTGAGTGAATGAATTCATCAGTAAAACACTGGCCGATGTGGCCGAGCGGTTCTAGGCGCTTCAGTCCGGAACCACGCGGCTGCTACGGTCGCGGGTTCGAATCCTGCCTCGGGCGTGAATGTGTGTGATGTCCTTATGTAAGTTAGGTTTAACTAGTTCTAAGTTCTAGGGACTGATGACTTCAGATGCTAAGCCCCATAGTGCTCAGAGCCATTTGAACCATAATACTGACTTACTACAAGCTTTTGTATACATAACTAACTAACAATGTGAACAGAGTGAAGGAATTCACCAGTAAAATATTGAATTACTATAAGCTTCTGTAGTAATTAGCAACAGATGGAAATGTGATTCTTGAGTTTCTCCCGGCGTATTTGGTAATCAAAATATCCACGGGTGTACTGCCGGTCTACAGTACACAATGCACTAATGAAGAACGGATATTCGTCCGCCGAAATAAAACGTGCGTTGAGGCAGTCACGCAGAAATCATACTGACGTACAGCCTACTGCAAAATATAAGGTTTTCCTGCCGTTTGTTAAAAATGTAACGGAAAGAATAGGGAGGATCTTGACGAAGCGGAATACTACCGTAATTTACAAGCCCACCAGGTAGATACAGGAATACCTTAAGCCTGCCAAGGACGCTCGCAAACCATTGAAAAAAGCTGGAGTGTATAGGATCCCATGCAGCTGTGGTGATGTTTATGTGGGTACCACCAAAAGAACTGTTTCTAAACGTTTGGAAGAGCACAAGGGAAATTGTAGAAGAGGAGAAACGGAACGATCAGCTGTTGCGGAGCATGCTTTCCAGCCAGGGAACCACAATATTCGTTTCGAGGAGACGCAAGTACTAGCGGCCACAAGCGGATATTACGAAAGGCTCTACAGGGAGGCAATCGAAATCGCTAAACACCCAAATAATTTCAACCGAAAGGAGGAGGGCGTGAAATTAAACGGTGCTAAAGATTTTTTTTTTTTTTTTTTTTTTTTTTTGTTTTAGGGCGCAAAACTTCTATGGTCATTAGCGCCCGGTCCGTGACTTAGGAACCAGTAAAAAAACCGAAATTGAAAACCAGCAGCAATGGGAACGAAAGTCATAAAATTGGAGAAACTAAAAGCAGAAAGAAGGCTTAAAAATCCACTACGGAAAGGGGTTGGTTGACCCCAAAACAAGCTTCAAATGACTGACGTCATTTCACTGGCACTAATAAACTTGAGAACACGGTCGGCTGAGCGCATGTCATCTGCTAAAATCGACGATATATCAGGCGATAGCTGTAGACGGGAGCGTAACGGATTAAAATAGGGGCACTCAATTAAAACGTGTCTTACCGTCCACAGCTGAGAGCAGTGGGGACAGAGTGGGGGAGGATCGCCGCTTAAAAGATGTCGATGGCTAAAAGGACAGTGCCCTATCCGGAGTCTAGTTAAAATTACCTCCTCCCGACGACACGTTCGGGAGGAAGAGGTCCAAGCACAAGGAAGAGCTTTTATGTCCCGCAATTTATTATGGCTAAGTGTCGACCAATGCGTGTGCCATAAATGAACAAACGTCGACATAGAACGCTCCGTAGATCGGCGAAGGGAATCGATTGAATAGCTGGCCGAGGAAGAGAGACTGCAGCCTTGGCTGCAATATCGGCCGCCTCATTTCCACAGATACCAACGTGTCCCGGGAGCCAGAGGAACGCCACCGAGACGCCCCCCAGGTGGAGCAAGCGCGGACAGTCCTGAATCCGGTGGACCAGAGGGTGCACAGGATAAAGAGCTTGGAGACCGAGGAGAGAGCTGAGAGAATCTGAACAGATAACGTATTGTATCCGCTGATGGCGGCGGATGTAGTGGACAGCCTGGAGAACAGCGTAAAGCTCCGCAGTATAAACCGAACACTGGTCGGGAAGCCGAAAGTGATTTGGGGTGTCGCCAATAATATAGGCACTCCCTACACCTAACTATGTTTTCGAGCCACCGGTGTAAATAAATGTGGCATCCGTTATTTGTGCACATAGACCAGCAAATTCCCGACGATAAACAAGTGAAGGGGTACCATCCTTGGGAAATCGACAAAGGTCACGGAGCAGGCAGATCCGGGGACGGAGCCAAGGCGGTGCTGTACCCCAAGTTATCAAGAAGGTTTTAGGAAAGCGGAAGGAAAGAGAATGGAGCAGTTGACGGAAGCGGACTCCCGGTGGTAGTAGGGAGGAGGGGCGGCCTGCGTACCCTACATCAAAGGAGGCGTCGAAAAAAATGTCATGGGCTGGATTAGCAGGCATGGAAGACAGATGGCTAGCATAACGACTCAGGAGGACTGCTCGCCGATTGGACAGCGGAGGTTCAGCAGTCTCAGCATAAAGGCTTTCCACAGGGCTGGTGTAAAAAGCTCCAGACACGAAACGTAATCCACGGTGGTGGATAGAGTCGAGACGCCGAAGAATAGACGGCCGAGCAGAGGAGTAGACTATGCTTCCATAGTCCAATTTCGAGCGCACTAAGGCGCGATAGAGGCGGAGAAGGACCACTCGGTCCGCTCCCCACGAGGTACCATTCAGGACACGGAGGGTGTAGAGGGATCGCAGACAGCGAGCCGAAAGATAGGAAACGTGGGAGGACCAGCACAGTTTTCTGTCAAACATAAGACCCAAGAATTTAGCGACGTCCGAAAACGGAAGGTTGACAGGACCTAGATGTAAGGAGGGCGGAAGAAACTCCTTACAGCGCCAAAAATTAACACAAAGGGGTCTTACTGGAGAAAAACGGAAGCCGGTTTCGATGCTCCAAGAGTGGAGGCGATAGAGACATCCTTGAAGACGTCGTTCAAGAAGGCTGGTCCGTTGAGAGCTGTAGTAGATCACAAAATCGTCCACAATGAGGGAGCCCGAGACATCAGGAAGGAGACAATCCATAACTCGATTGATGGCAATGGCAAACAGTACAACACTCAGCACGGAGCCCTGGGGTACCCCGTTTTCTTGGGACAAAGTACGGTAGAGAGTAGTGTTCACCCGCACCCTAAATGTGCGCTCTGCCATAAATTCGCGAAGAAAAAGGGGCAGCCGACCTCGAAAGCCCCAAGAGAACAGTGTGCGGAGGATGCCTGCCCTCCAACAGGTATCGTATGCTCTCTCCAGATCAAAAAATATTGCTATTGTTTGGCGTTTCCGGAGAAAGTTGTTCATGATATAAGTGGAGAGAGCAACAAGATGGTCAACTGCAGAACGATGCTTTCGGAATCCGCATTGGGCTGATGTTAAAAGACTGCGGGATTCCAGCCACCAAGCTAAACGGTAATTCACCATACGCTCCAAAACCTTACAGACACTACTCGTGAGAGAAATGGGGCGATAGCTAGAGGGGAGATGTTTGTCCTTTCCAGGTTTCGGAACAGGAACGACGATAGCTTCCCGCCATCGTCTGGGAAAAGTACTGTCGGTCCCAATTCGATTATAAAGGCGAAGGAGGTAACGTAGACTATGGGCTGATAAATGCAGCAACATTTGGACGTGGATACCATCTGGTCCTGGGGCGGAGGAGCGAGAAGAAGAGAGTGCATGTTGGAGTTCCCGCAAGGAGAAAACAGTATTGTAGCTTTCGCGATTTTGAGAGGAGAAAGCAAGAGGTCGCACTTCCGCTGCACGTTTCTTCGGGAGAAACGCTGGCGGGTAATTTGAAGAGCTCGAAATCTCAGCAAAGTGCTGACCCAATGAGTTAGAAATTACGACGGGGTCCACTAATGTATCATGCGCGACAGTGAGCCCAGAGACCGGGGAGAAACTAGGCGCGCCTGAGAACCGTCGAAGCCGACTCCAAACTTCCGAGGAGGGAGTGAAGGTGTTAAATGAGCCAATAAAGAATTTCCAGCTTGCCTTCTTGCCATTGCGGATGACACGACGGCATCGCGCTCGGAACTGCTTATAGCGGATACAGTTGGCCAAAGTAGGATGGTGGCGGAAAACGCGGAGAGCACGTCGCCGCTCACGTATTGCATCACGGCATGCCTCGTTCCACCAAGGAACTGGGGGGGGGGGGGGGGGGGGGAGCGCCGGGGCAATTCGGAGGTGCGTGGTATTGAATGTTCCGCAGCTGTAAGAACAACGTCGGTAATATGTGTGACCTCATCGTCGACGCTGGGAAAGTGACGGTCATCGAATGTCGCAAGAGACGAAAAAAGTGTCCAATCGGCTTGGGCAAACTTCCAGCGTCGCGGGCGCATGTAGGACAGTTGAGGCTGCAGTCTAAGGACACATGGAAAGTGGTCACTCGAGTGTGTATCATCAAGGGCGAACCATTCGAAGCGCCGAGCTAGCGGAACAGTTCCGACCGCTAGGTCCAAATGAGATAAATTTGTCGTGGAGGCTGACAAAAATGTAGGGACCCCGGTGTTGAGGCAAACTAGATCTGCTTGGTGGAAGACTTCTAGCAATAGTGAGCCACGTGGACAAGGATGTGGAGATCCCCAAAGCGGGTGGTGGGCATTGAAGTCCCCGACCAGCAGATATGGGGGTGGAAGCTGACCAAGGAGATGAAGGAGATCAGCTCGTGCCATTGGTGTGGACGATGGAATGTATACAGTACAAAGAGAGAACGTGTATCCGGAAAAGGAAAGACGGACGGCAACAGCTTGGAAGGAAGTGTTTAAATGGATTGGGTGATAATGTTGAGTTTCATGGAGAAGAATCATGAGTCCTCCATGTGCTGGAGTGCCTTCAACAGAAGGGAGATCATATCGGGCGGACTGAAAATGAGGGAGAACAAAGCGGTCATGAGGATGCAGCTTTGTTTCCTGAAGACAGAAGATGACCGGCGAGTAGGATCGTAAGAGGATCGACAATTCATCCCGATTGGCTCGAATACCGCGGATATTCCAGTGGATAATGGACATAGGGTGAACAGAAAATGGAGGAATGTGACCAAGGTCGCTGTCAACTCAACGACTGCTCTGAGCTTGCGACCGACAGCATGGAATGGCATTTAGCCGAAGGCAGAAGATCCTGATCCATAGGTTGGTCAGGAGCAGATCCTGATCCATAGGTTGGTCAGGAGCAGCTCCTGCCACCAGCGATCAGCCGGTTGGACGGCCGCCAGCAGTGCGCCTCGGCGACACAGAAGACGGCCGAGGGCGATTTCCGCCAGGTGGTGCTGTAGATGGGACACGCCTTGGCGGAGAAGGAGAGAAACTGGGTTTCTTTGTAGCCTTCTTGGAAGTATGATGTTTAGAGGAAGGAGGAACCGATGGTTGGGAAGTTGCCGTACGTAAAAACTCTTCACGAGTATGCTCTTTTTTCGAAGTCTTGGTGTCTGACTTTTGGGCTCGAGATTTAGCAGAACCCGACGAAGGGTGAGCCAGAGAGTGGGCAGGCGAAAGTGGTGAGGTTGAACGGTCGATCTTTGCGCTGGCCGATCTGACGACCGTTGCACTAAAGGTGAGGTCGCAAGTCTGCGTGCCGCCTCCTTTGTTGGCCGAGGAGAAGCAACGACAGTGCTGTATTTTCTTTTCTGAGGCACGGTGGGCTGTCGACTGGCGAATAATTTTCGAGCAGCAAAGGTCGACACCTTTTCCTTTACTCTAATTTCCTGGATGAGCTTTTCGTCCTTAAAAACGGGACAATCTCGAGTGGAAGCAGCGTGGTCACCCATGTAGTTGATGCAGCGAGGGGATGGAGATGGACAAGCACCCTCATGGGCATCCTTGCCACACGTAACACATTTGGCCGGATTAGAACAGGACTAGCTGGTGTGATTGAACCGCTGACACCGATAGCAACGCGTAGGGTTTGGGACGTAAGGGCGAACGGAAATTATCTCATAGCCTCCTTTGATTTTCGATGGGAGTTGAACTTTGTCAAATGTCAAGAAGACAGTGCGGGTTGGAATGATTTTCGTGTCAACCCTTTTCATAACCCTATGAACAGCCGTTACGCCCTGGTCAGACAGGTAGTGCTGAATTTCTTCGTCAGACAAGCCATCGAGGGAGCGTGTATAAACGACTCCACGCGAGGAATTTAAGGTACGGTGCGGTTCCACCCGGACAGGGAAGGTGTGGAGCAGAGAAGTACGCAGCAATTTTTGAGCCTGGAGGGCACTGTGTGTTTCTAACAACAGGGTGCCATTCCGTAATCTGGAACAAGACTTTACAGGACCAGCAATTGCGTCGACACCTTTCTGAATAATGAAAGGGTTGACCGTGGAGAAGTCGTGACCTTCGTCAGACCGAGAAACAACAAGGAACTGTGGCAACGATGGAAGAACTGACTGTGGCTGAGACTCAGTGAACTTACGTTTGTGAGCAGACATAGTGGAAGGTGAGGAAACCATTGGGGAAGAATCCCCCATGATTACCGGCGTCTCCGATGTCGCGCTCCTCCCTTGTGGGGGCCCTCTCTGAGGGCACTCCCGCCTTAGGTGATTGTTCACACCTCAGGTCACACCTCCCGACAAACGGACGGAGGGCCAATCGGCACTTTCGGAAGGTATCAGCTCGGGTAATCACCCCTCCCTGGGCCTGGCCGTTACCAGGGGGTACGTACGTGTCCTACCTGTCTACCCGGGGCGGGGAATTACGCGTTACCCCGTCACCGGCTACGCATGGAAGTGAGAAGTGAGTGAGTCGGCCTTCAGACACGCACAGGGAGGAAGAAAGAGAAAGGGAAAGGAAAGAAGAGGGGTCTCAAACGCCGCAGCAGAGAAAAGGGTAAAGAGAAGAGGTAAGGAAAAGAGAAGGACAAAGGAAGGATGAAGACATACAAGCAAGGAAGGCGAAGAATGCGGTACATTTACAAGCGTCCGTCTCCGGACGTAGGCACAAACCATACTCCCAGAGGGGGAGAAAGGGAAGGAAAGAGCCAGAGGTGAGGGGGGAGGGCGAAGATGGGGGGTGGGGAAGGATGCGGAAAGGGAAGGTATGCAGCCCGGAAAGGAAGGAAGGCCACATTAGCTCGGGGTCCCGTGCTCGCTACGCACGTATCCACAAAAGAGTTGTGGATCCCCTGGGGGGTAAAGAAGATGTGTACCACCCGTCCACTTCTGGGTGATGGCAACGGCGATCGACGGCGACGGACAGCGGCCATTGCACTGACGTTTTCAAAACACGTGACGTCACGCCGCGGCGTGTGAGCGCGCGGACACGGAATTTAGCGGCAGTCAGTAGCGAGCCAGTGGGTGTGTTGGACCTTCCATCGAGCTACGGACCCCCTTGAAGATGTCTCCCGCAGTCGGAGACGAAACGTTGGGAATCGACACAGAATTCATCAACCGACCACGGCATAACAGCCCGGATAATTATAATGGACATGATATTTCCGGCCGTGAAAGTCTACAATTTAGTATCAGGATGGGTTTGACAAAAGAATTGCAATAGCTGCTATCAGCAGCAACAGTTGCAGTCGTTTGCTAGCCAGTGCTGTTTAAGGACGCTCCAACAGAATGTTTGTAGAGAAACAAAAATATTTGGCGGTTTATTCTGGCATAGTATCCAACCACTCACCAATCTTTTAAAATGAATTGATACGATTTATTTCTTTACCTCTGCAGTCTCCTTATCAAATGGAAGTTGTACAGATACAGCATCTGTCATGTGAAGCTAAATTTCGAAATCTTTTCGTTTAATACGCTTTTCGTTTCCAGTAACTACATTTGTCTTATTTCCGCCAGCACCTGGAGTATAGCAAATAGCTGCACGTGGTACAGATATTGTCTTGTAACGCTTCACCTGATGAAGAACTGTAGTGGCTTGAAAACTAGTTAATGATACAGAACAATAGAGCGGATCAGAATTGAAAATAGCGACTGGTTGCGTAGTATATCCACATAAATTACCAATTTAAAGCACAGTTGCTGTTTGCTACACACAGTTTGATACACTTTACTTTCGGCTTGGAGTTCTGTCAAGGAGATAAAGCATTTATCTTGTAGCAAAGGCACTTCTTTAGTACATTAAAGTTACAATAGTTGCTGTAAGAATCTGCTGATCTTAGTTGAAAATTCACACTACACCTTACGTAGCAAAAGTACTGTTGCACTATCTATCGATAGTAATTTAAAACTAACACAAGAATTTAGCATTTCATGTTAATTATACCTCCCTTGTGTTTGTTAAATTGATAACGCAATTTGTTTACATAAAATAATGGCCCTATGCACGTGCTAAAATGTCCTTTTTTTGGCGGAAACCAAGTTATATGTCAGGGATGATTTTGTTTGTTATCAACTGTAAGACGTGATATATTTGGCTAGCAAGTGGATATGGTGATGAGTGCAATGAGTATGAGGAATGTGTTTTATGTATGTATTGTAGTCGGATGGAGAGACTAATGCAAGGGTTAGATCTGATAAAAATTTCACTGTACTTGACCTGTAGTTTATGGATTCTATCCTTTATAAGATAATTATATAAATACTAGATTCTCACATAGTATTTGTAGAAGGAAACTGAAGGTAAATAATGAATACTGCTCATGTCTTTCAATCCCATTGTACCTTTTACTTTTTTCTATTGTTTATTGTTTTACTCGTATGAGAGCATTTGGCGTGACTAAGGCATTAGTTCTTAACAAATTTCACGGCAGTGACATAGCTTTAGCATTGTTTGTCCTGGATAAAATACTTTGTTTTGACGACATTTCGTAGAAGTTGGTCCTCTGGTGAATAGTTTGCAATGGAGAGGTGCAGCATTTGTGATAGGTCAATATCGTACCAAATTAACGTCTCACAACTTCTCAGGAGTGAAAACATATTAACATGACTTCCGACGATGCAAATGTCTCCTTTTTGCTCTTAGTAATACAAGATTACCCGCTTATTTTCCTCCACCTAAATCGCAAATTAGTGATAACGTTACGTAGAACCCATAAATTAAACAAAACATTTCTCTTTCCCATTGAAATGGAAATCGATGCTATCCTCTTGCGCATTATCCATTGTTTACTGAAAAGGGCTCTGACGAACGCTGTAATATTTTCTGAAAGGCCAAACAAGTGGCTAGCGGTGGTAATCCGAGAACTGAGATGTTCTCAGTTCCAACCAGAGTTCGTTGTTCTCGGAAACCAATATGAATTTTCGCCTGTGAGTTCTCATTTCAGAGTTGTCTTTCCTGGGGCCTCTTTTCCAAGTTATTGCTTCTGAGATCTCGCTTCCGGGTTCTCCCCTTCCGGTTCTCGATTTTCGGTCCTCAGTTCTCAGTTTTTCAATTTTCAGTTTGTCGGTTTTCTGTGTGTTAGTTCTCGATGTTGTTGGGTTTCGGTTACTCAGTTTTCAGTTTCTCAGTTTCCAGATTCAGGGATTTCGGTTTCTCGGTTTTCAGTTTCTCATTTCTTAGCTTTCTATTCTCAGTTTTCTGTTCTCGTTTCTCAGTTCTCGGTTCCCTGTTCTCGTTTCTCAATCTTCACTTCCCATTTCTCACGTTTCAGTCCTCAGATGTGTGTTCATTTCTGTTGACCAAACCGACACCAGAGTTGTCAGCTCTTGGATTTGTATTTGTTTCCATTTTGTGACTGATGCCTCTAATAAGAGGCATTTCGGTGAAACTGATTTTTTCACTTGTTAAGTAAATTAGAACATTGCAATGAATGACATATTACAAATATATAGTGCATTATGTCTGCAATAGCAAATATATAGTATTACCTGTATGCCACGAAATACTGTATTAACTTTCTCATTGTAAAGATTTAAGATCGATGTATTATTTGTCCATGAAAATAAATATTAATGGAAACAATGTATAACATTTATTGACTAATTTTATAAAGAGAAGTGGTGTTCATTTCTGTTGACCAAACCGACACCAAAGTTGTCGGTTCTTGGATTTGTATTTGTTTCCATTTTGTGAGTGCTGCCTCTAATAAGAGGCATTCCGGTGAAACTGATTTTTTCACTTAAGTAAATTAGAACATTGCAATGAAAGACATATTACAAATATACAGTGCATTATATCTGCAGTAACAAATATACAGGGTGAGTCACCTAACGTTACCGCTGGATATATTTCATAAACCACATCAAATACTGACGAACCGATTCCACAGACCGAACGTGAGGAGAGGGGCTAGTGTAATTGTTTAATAAAAACCATACAAAAATGCACGGAAGTATGTTTTTTAACACAAACCTACGTTTTTTTAATGGAACCACGTTAGTTTTGTTAGCACATTTGAACATATAAACAAATACGTAACCAGTGCCGTTTGTTGCATTGTAAAATGTTAATTACATGCGGAGATATTGTAACCTAAATTTGACGCTTGAGTACCACTCCTCCGCTGTTCGATCGTGTGTATCGGAGAGTACCGAATTACATAGGGATGCAAAGGGAACGGTGATGGACCTTAGGTACAGAAGAGACTGGAACAGCACATTACGTCCACATGCTAACACCTGCTGCTCTCTGCACTGCCAGCTATGATGTGTCCTGTAATAACTATTGTCTAGCAGGGAGAGGAGCCACTCACACCAACAATACCAAGCTGATCTGGTAGAATTCACTGTATTCTGTTGAACTCACGCACAGGGTGGGGCTCCACTGTTCACAATTAACTTTAGTCCACAATGGACGCGATCAATATTTGTACTCCAAGTACGTGTCCGTTGTGACGTACGACGTTGCTGTCTAAATGATGGCATTCAGTGCAAAAAAAAAAAGGTGCGTAGAACACAAAATAATCAGTGTTCAACGAATGTTTTATCAGTCGACGATTGGCACAGTTGTTCCAACAGTACTAAACAATTCAACACCTTACAACACGAGCTCCTTACAACTTCGGGTAGGACATACGAACGAGAAAGTAACTGCGCTCGTGATATTTAACCAGTCAAAATGTTATATGTTTCTTTCACTTAGATCTTGCAGTTAGAATCATACCAGTCCACATTATTTTTCCGAACAGTCACGACGCGATTGATTGTTTCTCTCCCGACACGACACACGAAACCGAGAAATATCACCTTCTCGATACTGCGTCGTGAACACTGAAATTAAACGCAAAACTTGTGTGGCACACATTTTCAGTTATTTTACCTTAACGTGTAAGATAATCGCTGTAGCCACGGCATCAACACAACGCTCCGCCCGCGCTCCATGAAGGCTACGCCACCACTCGCCACTGTTGCCCTGCGCTCGGCAGAGAGGCGACTATCGATATTTAACGATACAATTCTATGCTTACAACCCCATCATGTTCTGAGATATCACTTTTCGTTCTGTGTACGTGTAAATATAATTGAACTTGAGAGTATAATCTTAACTCATTGTAACCTAGTTCCATATAAATTCCCTGGGTATATTCTTCACTTCGTCTAGGAACATTTCAGGTATTATCTTCAATTTGTTGAATGAGAGTGATTGCAGGAATTTAGGAGTAATTTACGAAAACTGCTTTTCAAAATTTGATGGTGATCACATTGTGAACACACAATTTTGAATATGAAACACGTATTGTCTTTGACAGCAGTTTTAAAACATTTCAGAAGCAATGGAGACAATACTGGCAGAGATAAATAATTGTGATATACCTTTCGCAGAACACTCGTTTTACCGTAGTACGATTTCACCCTTGATTGCAGCACTATAACTTCTAGAATGTATACGTCTTTCTTTTAACCGCATAAGGATGCAACTACGGAAAAAAGAGGAGCCGGTTGGTGTGGCCGAGCGGTTCTAGGCGCTTCAGTCTGGAACCGCGTGACCGCTACGGTCGCAGGTTCGAATCCTGCCTGGGGCGTGGATGTGTGTGATGTCCTTAGGTTAGTTAGGTTTAAGTAGTTCTAAGTCTAGGGGACTGATGACCTCAGATGTTAAGTCTCAGTGCTCAGAGCCATTTGCACCATTTGAAAAAAAAAAAAAGAGTAGGGTGAGGGAAGGTGGTCTGCCGTTCTGGATGAAATTCTCGGTTCTCTCGTAAGTATTCGATTTCTTTAGCTCTCGTTTTTGCCAGTCTGTGCTACTGACGAGCACTACAAGTGTGATCTCGCCCCTGCACACGGTGACTTCGCAGCTGCTGCTACAGATGGCAGCGTCCCCTGGCAGAGGACAGCGCGCCAGGCGACCCCCACCCCCACTACCGTGCCCCCTACCCCTCCCCACTCCAGCCACCCCTCCTCCCCCACTGCCCCCCTCTTGGCCTGCTATCTGTATGACGCTGCTCTGCTTTTAACCCTGCGCCGGTCCCCCTTACCTCCGGCGCCGATCCTAATTGAATGCGATGCCGGGCTGCTCCTAGGCGGCAGACAACGGAGGAACAGCGTCGGCCACGGATGCCCCATCAGGGATACTGCGGCCCAGTGTAGGCTGCTGTCCGCAGAAACTGAAACGCTAGGAAGCAAATAACGAAATTTTACTTATAGCGCAGATACAGTACAGCAGAAAGAGAATGTGGTAGAATTTTCCAGTGATTTGTGGAAATACAGCTTGCTCATCGAGCCGAACAGAGCTCAGACGACAGTCATGCATGCATTATTTACGCATTTTCTCTGGCCGACCTAATGTTGTAATTTCTAATATTAGAAGCCAAGATCGCTTCATGTGAAATAGTTTATTTCATTAGCAGTTTACCGATCGTGGTGGTGCAGTAGTGAGTGCACTGGACTTGCATTCGAGAGGAAAACGGTTCAAACCCGAGTCCGGCTATCCTGATTTAGGTTTTACCTGATTTCCCTAAATCGCTTCAGACAAATGCTGGGGTGGTTCCTTTGAAAGGCCGACTTCCTTCCCCATTCTTCCCTAATCCAATGGGAAGGATGACCTCGTCGCTTGGTCCCTACACCCAACTCAACCAATCAACCATAACCAGTTTCGGCAGTAACCGATGGGGCTGCGTTGTTGTAATTGGATCATGCTATATTTCTGGTTGATCTGAGAATCCGAAGATGACATCTAGCTACTGTCGAAACTTGCCACGAAGATATCTATTTCACATCAAGTGATCTTGGGTTCTAATATTACAAGTTATAGCTACTTCAGACCACGCTGGTTCAACTCTAAGCCAGGCTTCTCCAATTATAGGACGATGCTACCCACAACGATATTTTCAACGCTTTGGTCATAACAGTGATAGAACACCCTCTGAATCGAGGCAACATGCGGTTTTGCGCTATCTTGTTACTGCCGGTGATGTGTACACATTACCTGAGACGCCCTGCTAAACTCGCAGGACGGGACAGGTTGTTAAAATTGTGGAAAGGGGCCAAAATAAGAGGCTGTCAGTTAGACTCGAACATAAAACTTTATTTTCTGATCAAACATTACAAGATGCCAAAATTTCTTTTTTTTTTAAAAAACCACACAGCTGTAATCTTCGAGACTTAATCACGGGCTGAAAGCCACTTTAATTTAAAAACGGCTGAAGGCCAATAACTTAAAAAGCAAGTATAATCAGAAATTTAAAAGGCAAGCCTTATCTTAAAACAGTTCTTTAGTTAGACTGAACTAACAAGTTAAATTCAAATTGGCTGAAGGCCTAACACTTAAAACTCAATAACATTAATTTGTTTTACATACCAAAGGCCTTGCGTGAAACAGTTCTTTAATTTTGGCTGAAGGCCTTAGAAACAACTCAAACTCACAATCGGCTGAAAGCCAACACTTGAAACTCAACAACATTACAAACCTTTAAAAATCCAAGGTCTTACGTGAAACAGTTCTATAAACTTGGCTGAAGGCCTTAAGAGCAAAACAACGCTAATTTTAAAAAATCGGCTAGAAGTACAAACAACAAGAACAAATTTAAAAAAAGGAACTACACCCAAGGGCGCTCAGATTTTCGAGGGTCGGCCTAACGCTCGCTTAGGTGAGACAGGCAGTCGGGCCAACCATTGACGATCCGAGGAGAACCCAACCGACAGACCGTCAGCTGAGGAAGCGATAGGATAACTTTAGTTTCGTGTCCAGGATCGGTGAGCCACGGACCTCGCAGCAATGGGAACAGCCCCACACACTCCGATCGCGCGTGGACACCGCCAGGCCCCGGCCAGACACGCACCACGGAGACTGCCTCGCTGCTCCACGCCAACCGACCAACTGCCCAGACCCGGAAACGGTAAAAGGAGCAGATATTGGTCGGCCGATGAGACGACCAACCGACAGTCGTCCCGCTCCAATCTCCCCCCGTCGAACAGTTCGTGTGTGTCGCCAATGGTCGGCGAGCTCTGGCTGTCGGCTCCTCAGCGACGCTCCGTCCCCCGACTTCACTGCTGCTGCGTCCCGACTGCACTGCTGGTCCGTCTCCAACAACGGTCCCAGCCACACCACGACCCGGAAATACTATCGGGCGCCCCAGAGATGGTGCGACAGTGCACTTATCGATACGCGATGCTGCTGCCGCTCAGTGCAAGGCAGGGATTCGTGACCCCAGTAAATGGAATAATAAACGAGGTGGCAGTACCGTAATAGAAGATGACAAACAATAAATGGGATAAACGCAAGCCGTGCTCGGCTCACTACGCTTAACACATCAGAAATATAACTGCTGCTATGTAAAGTATCACCTTAGCGAACCAAAGGTGTTCTGTACCCACTAGCACCCTATACCGTCCCACTGGTTGCTGAACCGGTGTGTCTATTACAAATGGAATCTGGCAACGTCTGTTCTCCTCGAGCCTCCACGTACTTATACATTCAACATGCTGCTAGCATGTTGATTGTACTCATTTGAAAAGACGATGTGGTGCCACTGTTGTGTCCAACACTTCCCTGGAGCACATCACCCTGTCAGGTGCTAGTCAGAAGGGGACGATGAGCTACTGCATGGTTTTGAGTAATGTCCCCCAATAATCATAGATTGCCTATTCACATAACAGTTCTGTGATCCTGATTAACATGGCCAGAAAGGTGGTGGAACGATGAACTATAGACTGAAGAGTCCATAACCTATAGCTACATTTGCATCTATGAACATACTCCGTAAACCACAGAATGGTACGTGGCAGAGGGTACATTGTACCAATACTAGTGATAAACCTTCCTGTTCCACTCACAAATAGAGAGAGGAAAATGGGACATGCTACAAGCCTAGGAGCCCTAATTTCTCTTATGTTTCTATTCCTTGAACGTACTGTACGTTGGTGGCAGTAGAATCGTTTTGCAGTGCGTTCGAAATGCCGGTTTTCTACATTTAGAGCGTTCAGCGAAAGTAATGTCATCTTCCCTTCAGAGATTCCCACTTCAATTCAAGCAGCACCTCCATAACAACTGTGTGCTGATTGGACCTACCGGCCACAAATCTAGAAACCTCCTACTGAATTACTTCGATGTCTTCGTGTGGTCTACCCTGGTGGAGATAGCAAACACTCGAGCAGTATTCAAGAATAGGTCGCATTAGTGTTCTATATGCTGTTGGCTATTGACATGAAGCACTCTTTCCTGAAATTCTCAATAAAAACCGAAAGTTCCTTCCCTGCTACCGTCCTTATGGTGCTCGAATCGTTTCAAGTCGCTCTGCAGCGTTACGTCTAGACACTCATATTTAATCCACGTCACTGTACAGACAGTAGGTTAGTAACGCTGCATTGAAACATTACATGACTGCTTTTCCTTACTCGTATGCATTAACTTGACTAACTGCCACTCAGCACAGCAACCAGTAATTTTGTTCCAGTCATCTTGTCTTCTCCTACGGTCACTCAACGTCGACGCCTTCCCGTACACCACAGCGTCATCGGTGGACAGCTGCAGACTGCTGCTCATCCTTTCCGTCAGACCACTTACGCACAGGGTGGTAATTATTAAAGTCCAGTGTGGCCTGTAATTATCATACGGCAGCGGAACTTGGTGGATGTGCTAATGCATTAATACACAACCAATTTACGCTGGAAAAAATTAGTTCCAATTTTGGCCACCAGCTGCAAATCTGGCGATGTATAGCATCTCTTCATCGTCTCCAGTGCTCATATTGAACAAACTGCATATTCGTGGTTAGTAATAAAATCAACATTTTGCCTTTCTCACTTGTTTGATCTTTCCTGATGAGATCCTGTTCCTAATCAATTACAAACATTTCTGTACAACTTTCTTGAATTTACAGTGCCATATACGGACGTGGTGGCTAAAACTGGAACCTTTTTCTTCAGTGTAAATCGGCTGCACATTAGCGCATTAGTGTATATCTTTCAAGTTTCGCTGCCATTCAATAATTACAGCTCATACTGGACCTTTGCCTGAAAACCGCCCGCTATGCAGAGAATAATTTTTTTAGCCCTGCACCGACGCAGTATCCCGTCTCCTGTGGCTCCTTCTATGTGTTCAACAGATTGCATAAGCAATTGCAAGGCGTTGTGTGGCCTATTGACCTTGATCGCTGATAAGGCTCTGCCGCGCAGAGAGAGCGGGTACTAGATTATCTTCTCCCGCTGCCAGGATAATGCGGGACTTAGACTCTAGTGCAGCCAATTACGTCATGTTATTGGCTCTTTGCTAAGTAAGTCAGCGCTCTTGCGTAGTTGTTGCACTGTTACCCGGTCCTAACTTCACTTATCTAGATCAGATAGTTTAATTAAATAAATATAAAGAAACAACAGGACCTGTATTTGACTGAGATTTAATAATGGTCATTACTAGTTATAGAGTGACTTTGAAATTCACATGGCTGTCAGAGCATAAAGATCCTTTGTAAGTCGGGGACGATCTCGGTGTGTATTGTGATAGACTCTATAGTATACCACTTGTATTAGAAAAAGTGTGTATGCCTTCATATATAGCTCAAGGCAGTCACCTTCGATTGCGGATCCACAGCTGTTGGCAGGAATTACTACCCACTGTGCTGCTTTATATTTCGTCTGTGAACTGCTTACATCTTGTTTAGGGAATGTTAAATGTTTGTAGACAAGAAAGTCAGTGTTCTCAACCCTTAATTTTCGTGAAAAGCGTTCTGGTTTCCATGGTCGTTCATAAGTTATCCTTTATTTTTAATTTTTTGTTTCTCAACTCTAAACGTGGATATACAAATATCCAAATCAGGTGAATCTTTTTGTGTCTGATATGATGGATTTGCTGGTTGAGTATGTTCTCAATGTGTCCACGGTACTGGTCTCATTTCTACTGAAACTGCAGTCTGTCTGGGGGTCACAGTTGGATATTAACACATCGAAATAGATCACACAGTTTTGTAAATTATAGTGACAAATGGTCTTCACTGAAAGTAGTTGTCCCTGAGCAATGAAAAGTGAGGCTTCGGATCTTAATCACGACTGAAATGGATTACTTCTCTATATGACTCGAGTATTCAGAGTCACACCCTTAACTACAGTAGTCGAATTTTCAAAAGGGATGCCAGTTATTTTATTCACGATCATAGCATGGGTTGAAATAATAAAACCTGTGCGCCCCATCAATAACTGATCTACAAATTTACATGCAAATTAATCCATACATGCAATTAACATGGTTTCCAAACGCAGATAAACAATAAATAATACTTTGTTAATGTGTAATTGTTCTGCATTGTTCCCAGACTCGCGATACAAAATACATAGTTCCTGGCTGCCAGCAAGACTTAAATTCTGACCCTGTAGCCCCTGAAATACACAGCTTCCCTGGTCACCAAAGAGTCTAGAACACTACACACAGCCTTTACAGATCACTATTGTGGGGCATTGTTCGTGACAAAACAACAATTTACGAAGTGATCTGGGCTTTTCATAACTTTTATCGTATTTCAAATGTTATTGTCAGATTAATTTCATTAACACTTCCAAATGGCTATAATGTTGAGAGATGATTTACGCTTAAGAAAATTCCGTTTTGTTTTTCTATATAATAAATAATTTCTGTAATGAAGTTATATGTTTTGGCACTCACGCAGTAACGCAGTAGCCAACCAGAGCAAAGGACCGCTATGCATGTCCACGTGAGCTAAGTGAAAGATTCCACTGAACTACATCTACATTTACGTCTACGTCTACGTGATTACTCTGCTATTCACAATAAAGCGCTTGGCAGAGGGTTCAATGAACCACCTTCAGGCTGTCTCTCTACCGTTCCACTCTCGAGCGCCACGCGGGAAAAACGAGCACTTAAATTTTTCTGTGCGAGCCCTGATTTCTCTTATTTTATCGTGATGATCGTTTCTCCCTATGTAGGTGGGTGCCAACATAATGCTTTAGCCGGCCGCGGTGGTCTCGCGGTTGTAGGCGCGCAGTCCGGAACCGCGCGACTGCTACGGTCGCAGGTTCGAATCCTGCCTCGGGCATGGATGTGTGTGATGTCCTTAGGTTAGTTAGGTTTAAGTAGTTCTAAGTTCTAGGGGACTGATGACCACAGCTGTTAAGTCCCATAGTGCTCAGAGCCAGCCATAATGCTTTCGCAATCGGAGGATAAAACTAGTGACTGACATTTCATGAGGAGGTTCCGTCGCAACGAAGAACGCCTTTGTTTTAATGATTGTCGCTCCAATTCACGTATCATGTATGTGACACTGTCTCCCCTATTTCGCAAAAATACAAAATGATCTGCCCTTCTTTGTACTTTTTCGATGTCGTCCGGCAGTCTCATCTGATGCGGATCCCTCAGCGCACAGCAATACTCCAGAATAGGGCGGACAAGCGTAGTTTTTTTTTTTTTTTGTTTGTGGTTTTAGGGCGCAAAACTTCTATGGTCATTAGCGCCCAGCCCGTGACGTAGGAAACAGGAAAAAAACGAAATTTAAAATCAGCAGCAAGGGGAACAAAGTCATAAAATTTGAGAAACTAAAGGCAGAAGGAATGCTTAAAAATCCACTATAGAAAGGGGTTGGTTGTCCCCAAAAAAAAAAAAAAATCAAATGACTGACGTCATTTCACTGTCACTAATAAACTGTAGAACGCGGTCAGCTGAGCGCGTGTCATCTGCTAAAATCAACGATAGATCAGGCGATAGCTGTAGACGGGAGCGTAACGGATTAAAATAGGGGCATTCAATTAAAAGGTGTCTGACCGTCCACAGCTGAGAGCAGTGGGGACAGAGTGGGGGAGGATCACCGCTTAAAAGATGTCGATGGCTAAAAAGACAGTGCCCTATCCGGAGTCTAGCTAAAATTACCTCCTCCCGACGACGCGTTCGGGAGGAAGAGGTCCAAGCGCAAGGAAGGGCTTTCACTTCCCGCAATTTATTGTGGGGAAGTGTTGACCAATGCGCATGCCATAAATGAGCAACTTGGCGACATAAACCGCTCCGTAGATCGGTAAACGGAAGAGACTGAATAGCTGGCCGAGGAAGAGAGACTGCAGCCTTGGCCGCTATATCGGCCGCCTCATTCCCACAGATACCGGCGTGTCCCGGGAACCAGAGGAACGCCACTGAGACGCCCCACAGGTGGAGCAAGCGCAGACAGTCCTGAATCCGGTGGACCAGAGGGTGCACAGGGTAAAGAGCTTGGAGACTTAGGAGAGAACTGAGAGAATCTGAGCAGATTACGTACTGTATCCGCTGATGGCGGCGGATGTAGTGGACAGCCTGGAGAACAGCGTAAAGCTCCGCAGTATAAACCGAACACTGGTCGGGAAGCCGAAAGTGATTTGGGGTGTCGCTAACAATATAGGCACTCCCTACACCTAACGATGTTTTCGAGCCGTCGGTGTAAATAAATGTGGCTTCAGTCATTTGTGCACATAGAGCAGCAAATGCCCGACGGTAGACAAGTGTAAGGGTACCATCCTTGGGAAATTGACATATGTCTCTGAGCAAGTCGATCCGGGGACGGAGCCAAGGCGGTGCTGTACCCCAAGTTGTCAAGAAGGTTTTAGGAAAGCGGAAGGAGAGAGAATGGAGCAGTTGACGGAAGCGGACTCCCGGGGGTAGTAGGGAGGAGGAGCGGCCTGCATACCCGACATCAAAGGAGGTGTCGAAAAAAACGTCATGGGCTGGATTAGCAGGCATGGAAGACAGATGGCTAGCATAACGACTCAGAAGAACTGCCCGCCGATTGGACAGCGGAGGTTCAGCAGTCTCAGCATAAAGGCTTTCCACAGGGCTGGTGTAAAAAGCTCCAGACACTAAACGTAATCCACGGTGGTGGATAGAGTCGAGACGCCGAAGAATAGACGGCCGAGCAGAGGAGTAGACTATGCTTCCATAATCCAATTTCGAGCGCACTAAGGCGCGATAGAGGCGGAGAAGGACCACTCGGTCCGCTCCCCAGGAGGTACCATTCAGAACACGGAGGGTGTTAAAGGAACGCAGACAGCGAGCCGAAAGATAGGAAACGTGGGAGGACCAGCACAGTTTTCTGTCAAACTTAAGACCCAAGAATTTAGCGACGTCGGAAAACGGAAGGTTGACAGGACCTAGATGTAAGGAGGGCGGAAGAAACTCCTTACGTCGCCAAAAATTAACACAAACGGTCTTACTGGGTGAGAAACGGAAGCCGGTTTCGATGCTCCACGAGTGGAGGCGATCGAGACATCCTTGAAGACGTCTTTCAAGCAGGCTGGTCCGTTGAGAGCTGTAGAAGATCGCAAAATCGTCCAGAAAGAGGGAGCCCGAGACATCAGGAAGGAGACAATCCATAATTGGATTAATGGCGATGGCAAACAGTACAACACTCAGCACGGAGCCCTGGGGTACCCCGTTTTCTTGGGAGAAAGTACGGGAGAGAGTAGTCTTCACCCGCACCCTAAATGTGCGCTCTGCCATAAATTCACGAAGAAAAGGGGCAGCCGGCCTCGAAAGCCCCAAGAGAACAGTGTGCGGAGGATGCCTGTCCTCCAACAGGTATCGTATGCTCTCTCCAGATCAAAAAATATTGCTACCGTTTGGCGTTTCCGGAGAAAATTGTTCATGATATAAGTGGAGAGAGCAACAAGATGGTCAACGGCAGAACGATGCTTTCGGAATCCGCATTGGGCTGGTGTTAAAAGACTGCGGGATTCCAGCCACCAAGCTAAACGGTAATTCACCATACGCTCCAAAACCTTACAGACACTACTCGTGAGAGAAATGGGGCGATAGCTAGAGGGGAGATGTTTGTCCTTTCCAGGTTTCGGAACGGGAACGACAATAGCTTCCCGCCATCGCCTGGGAAAGGTACTGTCGGTCCAAATTCGATTGTAAAGGCGAAGGAGGTAACGCAGGCTATGGGTTGATAAATGCAGCAACATTTGGACATGGATACCATCCGGTCCTGGGGCGGAGGAGCGAGAAGAAGAGAGGGCATGTTGGAGTTCCCGCATGGAGAAAACAGTATTGTAGCTTTCGCGATTTTGAGAGGAGAAAGCAAGATGTCGCACTTCCGCTGCACGTTTCTTCGGGAGAAACGCTGGCGGGTAATTTGAAGAGCTCGAAATCTCAGCAAAGTGCTGACCCAATGAGTTAGAAATTGCGACGGGGTCCACTAAGGTATCATGCGCGACAGTGAGCCCAGAGACCGGGGAGAAACTAGGCGCGCCTGAGAACCGTCGAAGCCGACTCCAAACTTCCGAGGAGGGAGTGAAGGTGTTAAATGAGCTAATAAAGAATTTCCAGCTTGCCTTCTTGCTATCGCGGATGACGCGACGGCATCGCGCACGGAGCTGCTTATATCGGATACAGTTTGCCAAAGTTGGATGGTGACGGAAAATGCGAAGAGCACGTCGCCACTCACGTATTGCGTCACGGCATGCCTCGTTCCACCAAGGAACTGGGGGGCGCCGGGGCAATTCGGAGGTGCGTGGTATTGAACGTTCCGCAGCTGTGAGAATAACGTCGGTAATATGTGTGACCTCATCGTCGACGCTGGGAAAGCGACGGTCATCGAATGTCGCTAGAGACGAAAAAAGTATCCAATCGGCTTGGGCAAACTTCCAGCGTCGCGAGCGCATTTATGGCAGTGGAGGCTGCAGTCTAAGAACACATGGAAAGTGGTCACTCGAGTGTGTATCATCAAGGGCGAACCATTCGAAGCGCCGAGCTAGCGGAACAGTACCGACCGCAAGGTCCAAATGAGATAAATTTGTCGTGGAGGCAGACAAAAATGTGGGGACCCCAGTGTTGAGGCAGACTAGATCCGCTTGGTGGAAGACGTCTAGCAATAGTGAGCCACGTGGACAAGGATGTGGAGATCCCCAAAGCGGGTGGTAGGCATTGAAGTCCCCAACCAGCAAATAGGGGGGTGGAAGCTGACCAAGAAGATGAAGGAGATCAGCTCGTGCCATTGGTGTGGACGATGGAATGTATACCGTACAAAGAGAGAACGTGTATCCAGAAAGGGAAAGACGGACGGCGACAGCTTGGAAGGAACTGTTTAAGGGGATTTGGTGATAATGTTGAGTATCGTGGAGCAGAATCATGAGTCCTCCATGGGCTGGAGTGCCTTCAACAGAGGGGAGGTCATATCGAACGGACTGAAAATGAGGGAGAACAAAGCGGTCATGGGGACGCAGCTTTGTTTCCTGAAGACAGAAGATGACCGGCGAGTAGGATCGTAAGAGGATCGACAATTCATCCCGATTGGCTCGAATACCGCGGATATTCCAGTGGATAATGGACATAGGGTGAACAGAAAATGGAGGAACGTGACCAAGGGTGCTGTCAACTCAACGACTGCTCAGAGCTTGCGACCGACAGCATGGAATGGCATTCAATCGAAGGCAGAAGATCCTGATCCATAGGTTGGTCAGGAGCAGCTCCAGCCACCAACGATCGGCCAGTTGACCGGCCACCAGCAGTGCGCCTCGGCGACACAGAAGACGGCCGAGGGCGATTTCCGCCAGGTGGTGCTGTAGATGGAACACGCCTTGGCGGAGAAGGAGAGGAACTGTGTTTCTTCGTAGCCTTCTTGGAAGTATGATGTTTAGATGAAGGAGGAACCGATGGTTGTGAAGTTGCGGTACGTAAAAACTCTTCACGAGAATGCTCTTTTTTCGAAGACTTGGCGTCTGACTTTTGGGCTCGAGATTTAGCAGAACCCGACGAAGGGTGAGCCATTGAGTGGGCAGGCGAAAGTGGTGAGGTTGAACGGGCGATCTTTGCGCTGGCCGATCTGACGACCGTGGTACTAAAGGTGAGGTCGCAAGTCTGCGTGGCCGCCTTCTTTGTTGGCCGAGGAGAAGCAAGGACAGTGCTGTATTTTCCTTTCTGAGGCACAGTGGGCTGTCGACTGGCGAGTAACTTTCGAGCAGCAAAGGTCGACACTTTTTCCTTCACTCTTATTTCCTGGATGAGTTTTTCGTCCTTAAAAACGGGGCAATCTCGAGAGGAAGCAGCGTGGTCACCCATACAGTTGATGCAGTGAGGGGATGAAGGTGGACAAGCACCCTCATGGGCATCCTTGCCACACGTAACATTTGGCCGGATTGGAACAGGACTGGCTGGTGTGATTGAACCGCTGACACCGATAGCAACGCGTAGGGTTTGGGACATAAGGGCGAACGGAAATTATCTCATAGCCTGCTTTGATTTTTGATGGGAGTTGAACTTTGTCAAATGTCAAGAAGACAGTGCGGGTTGGAATGATGTTCGAGTCAACCCTTTTCATAACCCGATGAACAGCTGTGACGCCCTGGTCAGACAGGTAGTGCTGAATTTCTTCGTCAGACAATCCATCGAGGGAGCGTGTATAAACGACTCCACGCGAGGAATTTAAGGTACGGTGCGGTTCCACCCGGACAGGGAAGGTGTGGAGCAGAGAAGTACGCAGCAATTTTTGAGCCTGGAGGGCACTGTGTGTTTCCAACAACAGGGTGCCATTCCGTAATCTGGAACAAGACTTTACAGGACCCGCAATTGCGTCGACACCTTTCTGAATAATGAAAGGGTTGACCGTGGAAAAGTCGTGACCTTCGTCAGACCGAGAAACAACAAGGAACTGTGGCAATGATGGAAGAAACGTCTGTGGCTGAGACTCAGTGAACTTACGTTTGTGAGCAGACATAGTGGAAGGTGAGGAAACCATTGCGGAAGAATCCCCCATGATTACCGGCGTCTCCGATGGCGCGCTCCTTCCTTGTGGGGGCCCTCACCGAGGGCACACCCGCCTTAGGTGATTGTTCACACCTCAGGTCACACCTCCCGACAAACGGACGGAGGGACCAATCGGCACTTTCGGAAGGTATCAGCTCGGGTAATCACCCCTCCCTGGGCCTGGCCGTTACCAGGGGGTACGTACGTGTCCTACCTGTCTACCCGGGGCGGGGAATTACGCGTTACCCCGTCACCGGCTACGCATGGAAGTGCGTGGGTCGGCCTTCAGACACGCACAGGGAGGAAGAAAGAGACAGGGAAAGGAAAGAAGAGAGGTCTCAAACGCCGCAGCGGAGAAAAGGGTAAAGAGAAGAGGTAAAGAGAAGTGGTAAGGAAAAGAGAAGGACGAAGAAAGATAAAGACATACAAGCAAGGAAGGCGAAGAGTGCGGTACATTTACAAGCGTCCGTCTCCGGACGTAGGCACAAACCATACTCCCAGAGGGGGAGAAAGGGAAGGAAAGAGCCAGAGGTGAGGGGGGGGGGGGCGAAGATGGGGGATGGGGAAGGATACGGAAAGGGGGGGGTATGCAGCCTGGAAAAGAAGGAAGGCCACATTAGCTCAGGGTCCCGTGCTCGCTACACACGTATCCACAAAAGAGTTGTGGATCCCCTGGGGGGGGGGGGACAAGCGTAGTGTAAGCAGTCTCTTTGGTAGACCTCTTGCACCTTCTAAGTGTTCTGCCAATGAATCGCAGTCTTTGGTTTGCTCTACCCACAATATTATCTATGTGATCGTTCCAATTTGGATTATTTGTAATTGTAATCCCTAAGTATTTAGCTGCATTTACAGCCTTCAGATTTGTGTGACTTATCGTGTAATCGAAATTTACCTAATTTCTTGTAATACTCATGTGAATAAGTTCACTTTTTTCTTTATTCAGGGTCAATTGCCACTTTTCGCACCATACAGATATCTTATCTAGATCAGTTTGCAAGTCGTTTTGATCATCTGATGACTTTACAAATTACAGCATCATCTGTAAACAATCTAAGACGGCTACTCAGATTGTCTCATATGTCGTTAATGTAGATCAGGAACAACAGAGGGCCTATAACACTTCCTTGGGGAACGCCGGATATTACTTCTGTTTCACTCGATGACTTTACGTGTATTACTATAAACTGTAACCTTTCTGACAGGAAATCACGAATCCAGTCGAACAACTGAGGCGATACCCTGTAGGCACGTAGTTTGGTTAGAAGACGCTTGTGAGGAACGGTGTCGAAACCTTTCTGGAAATCTAAAAATATGGAATCAATTTGACATCCTCTGTGATTAGCACTTATTACTTCACGGGTGCCTTCGGTGCCTTGTGCAAACACAAAATGCAGCATTCCTAGGTCAAATACACCTACCAATATTTTTCACGTCAGCTGCCTTGTACAGTACGTAGCATGGGTATTATTGAGAATAAATAGATCATGGCTGCATCAACCAGAAATGTTTCTGCATTTTAAAATCTAAGAAACATTTCATAAATTACGATACAGTTTTGTAATGCAGGCTACGCAGCCGTGTGTGTGTGTGTGTGTGTGTGTCTATTGTACGGTTGTTGAAACCGTAGAAAGTTTTAAAAAACTTAGTAATTTTATGTGAATCAGCGGTTAAAGAAAGGTTTAGCTTTAATCAAACAATTTCCTTCAAGAGTTTCGACTTTAAGAACTTACCAAAACTGCAACCACGGAAGAAATTAGCGGAAAAGTATGGAGTGTGATATTACACAAATGGCATATATCCAAGAGCTTTAGTTTTTGACACATATTTTAAAGACAAGAAGGGATAAACTGGCAAAAGACAAACTCGGCGAAAATAAGTTTGATTTCCAAAGGAATGAGGAACATACGAGACAACAGTGTCCCTATGACTGAGCTTCGCATATAAATGGAAAGAAAGGTAAACCTTTGTTTGAAGTATTTGCAGACCCAGAGAGAGCTTTTGACAATACTGACTGGAATATTCTACTTGAAATCCTGACGGTATGGTCGGTAAAAATGTTATTTATAACTTGTACAGAAACGAGAAGCCAATTATAAGAATCTAAGGACATAAAAAGGAAGAAGTGGTTGAGAAGGAAGTGAGACAGGGTTGCAGCCTATCCCCAATGTTATTCAATCCGTACATTGAGCAAGCAGTAAAGTAACCAAAAGAAACATTTGAAGAAGGAATGAAACTTCAGGGAGAAGAAAAACAAATCTAGGTGTGCCGCCGAAGTGTCTTTCAGCCGGCCAGAGTGGCCGTGCGGTTCTAGACGCTACAGTTTGAAACTGGGCGACCACTACGGTCGCAGGTTCGAATCATGCCTCGGGCATGGATGTGTGTGATGTCCTTAGGTCAGTTATGTTTAATTAGTTCTAAGTTCTAGTCGACTAATGACCTCAGAAGTGAAGTCGCATAGTGCTCAGAGCCATTTTAAGTCTTTCAGAGACAGCAAAGGAGCTGAAAGAGCAGCTGAACGGAATAGATAGTTCATGGGAAAGATTATAAAATGACAATGAACTAAAGCAAAACAAGGATAACGGGATGAGTAGAATTAAATCAGACGATGTAGACGGTATCAGATGTAATTGACGAATTTTGCTATTTGCTGGTGATGACCGAAGTAGAGAAGGTATAAAATGCTGTAGAAAGAAAAAGGGAGAATTCCTTACCTCCAAATATAAATACGAGGGTTGGAGCTTTGATAGTGGCAACTGTTTATTTACAGCTCGTAAAAAATAGATACGTGTTTCAAAGTTTTACTGACCTTCAAGATAGTCACCAGTATTGTGTATAACCCGTTGCCAGCGATGTGGAAGTCGTAGGATACTCTTAGCAGTGCCAGTTGTGTTGACAGTTGGAGCAGTGCGGTCTATTGCCCGACGAATTTGTAGCAGTTCTGAAGCGAATGCTGTGAAGTGTTTCCTTCAGTTTAGAAATCGAGTTGAACCTACGAGGGCTTAAGTCAGGGGAGTGCAGTGGGTGGTATAGCACTTAGCAGACCCATCAGTCAAACAAATCGGTAACACTTCCACTGTACGTGCCTGAGCATTGTCCTGCAAAATGATGGTCAGGTCCTGCAGAAGGTGTCATCACTTTTGTCTCTAAGCTGGTCGTAGGTCGTCCTCCAAAAATGAACAGATGCAACAGACCGCGCCGCTCGAACTGTCAACACAACTGGCACTGCTAAGAGTATCCTACGACTCCCCCATCGCTGGCAACGGGTTATACACAATTCTGGTGACTACTTTGAAGATCAGTAAGACTTCGAAACACGTATTTATTTTGTACGAGCTGTAAATAAATAGTTGTCACTATTAAA
This sequence comes from Schistocerca piceifrons, assembly GCF_021461385.2. Taxonomy (NCBI): domain Eukaryota; kingdom Metazoa; phylum Arthropoda; class Insecta; order Orthoptera; family Acrididae; genus Schistocerca; species Schistocerca piceifrons. Next base: position 1,221,853,087 of record NC_060138.1, on the reverse strand, counting down.
CTTCCAACCCTCGCGTAAGTCTTAGGAAGTCTTTTCTGAATGTATTTGTCTCGAGGTAGCCTTATATGGAAGTGGAAAATGGAAGACAAGCGTTTCAGACAAGAAGAGACCAGAGAGCTTTGAAATGTAGTGCCACAGTGCAATGCTGAAGATTAAGACGGATAACTAATGAATACTAAATAGAATTGGGCAGAAGCTAAATACACTACCGATCATGAAATTTGCTACACCATGGAGATGACATGCTGCAGATGCGAAATTTAACCGACAGGAAGAAGATGCTGTGATATGTAAATGATTAGCTTTTCACAGCATTCACACAAGGTTTGGCGCCGGTGGTGACACCTACAACGTGCTGACATGAGCAAAGTTTGCAAACGATTTCTCATACACAAACAGCAGTTGACAGGATTTGCCTGATGAAACGTTGTTGTGATGCCTCGTGTAAGGAAGAGAAATGCATACCATCACGTTTCAGACTTTGATAAAGGTCGGATTGTAGCCTATCGCGATTGCGGTTTATCGTATCGCGACATTGCTGCTCGCGTTGGTCGAGATCCAATGACTGTTAGCAGAATATGGAATCGGTAGGTTCAGAAGGGTATTAAGGAACGCCGTTCTGGATCCCAACGGCCTCGTATCACTAGCAGTCGAGATGACAGGCATCTTATCCGCATGGTTGTAACGGTTCGTCCAGCCACGTCTAGATCCCTGAGTCAACAGATGGGGACGTTTGCAAGACAACAACGATCTGCACGAACAGTTCGACGACGCTTGCAGCAGCATGGACTATCAGCTCGGAGACCGTGGCTGCGGTTACCCTTGACGCTGCATCACAGGCAGGAGCGCCTGCGATGGTGTACTCAACGACGAACCTGGGTGCACGAATGGCAAAACGCCAATTTTTCGGATGAATCTGGGTACTGTTTACAGCATCCGTGTTTCCGACATCGCGGTGAACCGACATTGGAAACGTGTATTCGTCATCGCCAGACTGGCGTATCACCTGGCGCGATGATATGGGGTGCCATTGGTTACTAGTCTCGGTCACCTCTTGTTGGCATTGACGGCACTTTGAACAGTGGGCGTTACATTTCAGATGTATTACGACCCGTGGCTCTACCCTTCATTCGATCCCTGCGAAACCCTACATTTCAGCAGGATAATGCACGACCGCGTGTTGGAGGTCCTTTACGGGCCTTTCTGGATACAGAAAATTTTCGACTGCTGCCCTGGCCAGCACATTCTCCAGATTCTCACCAATTGAAAACGTCTTTCCAATGGTGGCCGAGCAACTGGCTCATCACAATACGCCAGTCACTACTCTTGATGAACTGTGGTATCGTGTTGAAGCTGCATGGGCAGCTGTACCTGTACACGCCATCCAAGTTCTGTTTGGCTCAATGCCCAGGCGTATCAGGCCGTTTTAACGGCCAGAGGTGGTTGTTCTGGGTACTGATCAGCATCTATGCACCCAAATTGCGTGAAAATGTGATTATATGTCAGTTCTAGTGTAATATATTTGTCCAATGAATACCCGTTTGTCATCTGCATTTCTTCTTGGTGTAGCAATTTTAATGGCCAGTAGTGTGGCGCGTACTGCGGTAGTCGATATGTCAGTGAGTACCTTAGGTCGGCATGTTTGCTGGTACGCGTATTCCATATCGCCATACGCGTTAAGTCGGTTCCCCAATGATCCAGCACAGTGCCACTCGGTAAGCTGTGACAGCAGCGAGTCTGTACACACTGGGGTGGCCCGCCCGCTCCTGTGTGCCCACGCCGCCTGCTGGGTGAGGGGAGCAGACAACGCCACAGAGCCGCGGCCGGCAGCGCCGACACTCGAGCAGACCGCCGCCATCATTAGAACGCGACCCCCCTGGCTACTGCCGCCGCCGCGGCTGAGACGCGAGAAGTGCCTCAACAGCAGGGGGGCCACCACAGAGCACAATGCACACGGCCCCCGGCCCCTCTCCGAGCGCTTCCCGAGGCCGCTGTCACACCTCCGCTGCTAAAGACGCTTGCTTTTGTGCTGACGCCGAAGGATTACTGTTTTTTGTGTATTCTAGCAAAAAGCCGCTATAAGACTATTTTCTTCCAAATGGTTTTGGCTCTTCCTTTATATGTGGCACGCCTTAAAGCTTAAAAAGTATCTAATACATGTCCATTAGAGGAAAATAAATTTGAGTCGCGTATGTACACCACACGTCAATGTACAGTGCGTGGTTTATGGTATATCATCCAAGTATTATCGACTTCCTCTCCTCTTCCATTTGCGTGTCGCATGAAGAAGAAACGACTGATGGTACCCCTCTGTATGTGACGTACACTCTTGTCCTCTCGTCCTCATGCTTCTAGAGATATACAGAGTAATTCATAACACGATTGTGCGAAACTATCTCATGAATAAAATTGTCACATATTTGTGGATAGGGCAACTCTCCAAGTTAACTCTGTTACGTGGGAAACGTCAATTAAGGGGGAAGAGAATGCGTGTGCAATTCGTTGAAGTTGTTGGGTTGCCTATCTGAACACGTGATCTAACACGATGAGACAATACGGAATGAACATTTTGTATACATATTTGACACGTCTGCTCCCTATTGAATGGAGCACTTCTTCAAATTTGCATCCGTTACAAGAGCCATAGCGTAAATCGACTACCGTAGATTGTCGAGAGACCAATAGTGCATGTTCCGGCGGTTTACTTAGCTGTGTTGGTAAAAGTGGCTTCATCAATAAACACAATCATGACTCATCTGGAGTACTCTGTCTTAATGTCCATGTACAGAACTTAACACGATTCTCGTAATCACTTCCATGCAGCACTTGATGGAGGGAGATATGATAGGTAGGGAAACCAATGACCATGGAGAATGCTTCTTCCTCACGTTACGGAAATAATGAAGCTTTGCAAAGTACTTGCAGCTACGTCTTTTTAATGATTCTTTACTTTCCTTATGTCCCACTGGATTAGCTGGTGGTTCGTGCACACCGCTAAAGCAAAGTCTTTATCGAGACTTTTGCTTCCTCCTTTGCCTCTTACGACATTGATGGAGTTGCGTGTATCACACATGCCCGATTATAAAAAGTTTGCGCTGCACCTATGGGGCGGTGCTATGTAGTGAAGGGATACCAACGAGAAGTCCCGACGTGCACACCTTGATTTTGCGTGGGTTCTACTCTCCTGGGCTAGCAGCTGTTTTAATGATTACTGGGACCAAACAACTGAATGTAAGACAACAAAAGGTCAAATTTATACTCTGCGCCACAGAATTAAAGAATCATTTTTTCGAAACCCAGCGATAGCTTCCCATTACGACACATATATTTTAAATGTCGTTCAAAGGTGCATACGACCAACATCTGTAAGCGTGGCCACCTACGACGTCAACCTTCGGTTCGGTGACACTTCAAACAGCAAGATGTTGGCACAGGCGAAAAAAAGGCCACACCGCGGAAGTTTTGTGGGCTGTATGGTTGGTTCGTCATATCCTATTGACGCCAAATTTCGCCACAATTCTGCCCAATACCATCACGAAGAGAAGGTCGTCACACATCGACTTGCCCGCATTCGAGCTCTTCTTTTGATGTCTCTGCGGTACAGGTCATAAGCGCGACAACCAGCGTTGCAATCACGCCGTTTTTTATGAGTGTCCGAGAAAAACAATTTAGACAAACTGCCGCTCAGAATCGACGCTAAAAGTCCTCAGAGGATGGCAGAAACAGCTTAAATGAAACCACCCCTTTCCCTGGGGCGTTGATTCCCACACATTTCGCGGTCGAAAAAACGACAGTTCGCAGAGCGATGAGCGACACGACGACATTCTTGACAACTTTCGTCAGTACTGACAGTCTCTGACATTTCAATCCTTCTGCAAGGACACTGTGGGGCCGTATCCATTGAACGTGATCTAACCACTTTGGAGCCCAGCGCAACCGCAATTTTTGCTCTCGTGTGAAACCTGGAACTTCAGGGGACCGTTCAAAACCATTAAACGAAATTTTAACAAAGCAGCTTGGGGTACCTATGCATTTTCAGCCCTTCTGTTTTCAGCCCCCCTCTGGTGTGATCACACGGGAATGAAATTAACGTGTGTGGTAAAAAGGGCAAACGGACCCTCTAAGACCACACCCCTCCCCCGCTCCCTCAGGACGGCAATACCCTCGGTGTCACCCACGTGGCTTTGTTGAGAACGTTCGAAATATTCCTGTCGGAAACTAACACCTGTTCAGGTCGGCGACTTTTCTCAACGTCTGGGTGTTAGGCAACATCTTCGACCACCCTTGGGTGGTGTTTGCTGTTTGAACTGTGACTCCCCAGGGCGCAATGCCTTTGCACCTTAACAGAGTAAGCTTGTGGGCACTTTTGAGCAAAATTACAAACTAACTCATCGCAATGGGAGACAGTTATGGGATTTCGAAAAACAAATCATTTAGTGTTGATGCACAGTGCAAATTTGAGGAACAAATTTACGTATACAGATACATAAAAGACGTTACAGAATGATGTTTAAAAAAATTTAGGAGATTGTAGAGGATAAAATTGTGAACGTTTTGATATAGGCTATCTATGGCCTGAAAAGCGAAATAAAGTTTCTATAGCATAAGCACTTCCTACGCATTTGGTAGGACAAATCAAGTATCACAGTAGTGTAGATTGGGAAACATTTATTGACACTAGAGTACAGTCAAGTATTGTAACGAAACCTGATGGTATGAAACACTGTGAAGTCGCAGACATTAAAATCTGGCACTGTTCCTAGCGGCGATGAGCACACAGAGGACTTTACGTAACCCCAGAGGAAAAAGTCATGATGGGTAAGATAAGGGGAGCACACAGGTCAAGGGACTAGGCTTCCCCTTCCAACTACTCCCTGTCTGAAGTTGTGTGCGAAACATCCACTGGCACGACGATCAAATTGCCATGGAGCACAGTCCATCTTTCTGAAAGCACAAACTAGTTCGCAATTGCAAGGGAACTTCATCCATAAATTCAGGGAAGACGTTGTCCAGAAAGTTTCAATGCTGTGTATCATTCAAACGATCTGGGAAGATTTGTGCTCAAATCAGGTGATCACCAAGAATTCCAGTATAAATGTCCACTGAGAATCTCAACTGGTAGCCTCTCCTAGAGATAGTGTGTGGATTTTCAACGTTCAGTGGTACCTCCACAAAAGTTATCTCTTATTTCCGACAGTGGGTTCCTGATATCTGAACACTGAAAATCCTCTACAATCTCCAAAATTTCTAAAGCATAATTCTGTAACACCCAGTATAAGTTACACTCTGCAGCCACTGTACAGTGCATGGCCGAGGGTACATCGTAGCACTGCTATAAATTTATTTTCCTATTCCATTCACGCAATGAGCCAGTGAAAAATAGCTGACCTCGCTGAGCTCGACTGCCACTGCGATGTCCTGTACAAGCTCTTACGACATCCCAGACACTCAACACACACAACCATTCCATACGTCATAGTGAACGGTGCGTTCTATTTGTACACAGAAGTTACCTCTGGACGCACTGCTTTGGTTCTCGTCCAAACGAGAAAACAAAAGCCCTTCAGACATGTACTTCTTGGCCGATGGGCCACTTTTTCATTGATACTCCGTACATATCCTGCAACCCTCCTCGTAGTATAACGAAGTCGCGAAAACACAGCTGGCCACTCTCGGATTTGAATGCATGAGACATATGCTTCTGTAATTTGAGCACATCGGTCATGGGCGTGAAATACTCTGACACTTTTAAATGACTCCATAGCATGTTATCGAAGAGATTCAGGGCAAGTTACTCGGAAGACTACTCTACTGAACCCCCTCTACCAATCCATCTTTGTGTTAAGAACTGTCATATCAGACACAGAAAATAGGTTGGTGCCGCGCCGTGCATAAAACAATTCCATTATTTTCCTGAATGGGTAACGTTACTCATTAATACATTTAATTGTTCAGATAGTTCAAATACCTAGTAATCTCTGATCTTGCTGCGGTGCTAGCACAAGATTCAGTGACTGATTTTGGAGAAATTAGTCAGTGGGCTGAGTACAGAGACAAAGCTTAGCATTAAGAAATGAGAAAGGCAACGCATCAGGCGACCAGGCTGCACCACTAAGCGTTGACCGCTTTTGACGCAACAAGTAAAGCCCTTAACCCAAAAAGCACTTTTTTGGGCATATGTTTATGGAATCTTTTATTCTAGCGTTCACCAGTACTGTAGTATGCAAGAGTGTTGAATACTGTTCTAAACACATATAAAAGTAATAATAAACGTGCCAAATACGACCTTAATAAATATGATTATGCAATTCTTGCACTCATTTACCTTGTGAAACTTGGAGAACTAAATGCTTCAGAGGAAGACCGTCGTGGAGGAAGAACAGTGTGTTTCTTGCAGAAGCGACGCGCTTAGGCTGTCTGTAAATTCCACCCGGTCGTGCCTCCTCCTGCAGCCTTGTGGATGATACTCCTAAAAGTTTGTAAAGGAAACTCCCGGTGCCTGCTTTACTCTCTGCCCTCAGAATAAACTTCATTATCACCACGGAATGCTGCCGCCTCCACTTCGTCCCGGCACCTCGGCTATTTGTTTCGTTTTACCCCGAATACAGATAATGGGCTGTGAGAACGCTCAACAACAAAACAGTCTTGCAGTTTAATGAATCAATTTGGAGTGCTATGACCTCGCGCATACAGTCACTCACAATTAAAACTTTGGAGACTTTCAGCGTAATTCCTTAAAGCTGTACTCTTCCCCCGTATTAAAATTAACTCCTCGCTCCAATACTTCACTGGCTGATATTTTAGAAAATAAGTTTCTGGATTTTAACCGAAGGTGACTAATGCCAGTTTGCGTTGGCCCTACTGACAACAGATTACCTATTGTTGGTGCTGTCTGTGACTGCTATTAAATAATTTATGAAGCGGCAGGAGAATTTTTAGAGGCTACATAGAGCAACGTAAGGCTTCCGAATGATAGCTGTATCACAAGATATGACATGTCTTAGAAATTAAAGTTATGTTTCATTTGCAATAATAGATGTATTTTTTGACAGTTGCTACGTCATTAACATATGACACAGTGGCTAATGTGATTAAGCGCTGAATGATGGTGGCACAAACTTTAAGTACAAGCATTGCTGGCGGAAGATAAGGGAGGACAGTTAGTGTTTAATTTCACACGGTGGTGGAAGAAATTGATTTGGTAGTGGAATAGAGGTACAGTTTCTGATTACCTGTTTGTCTGCGTGGTAGATGAAGTTACAGACCTCCTCCATTCCCTATTCATTTGTTATTGCAGGAAAACGCTGTACGGATCTCTCTAACATTTAATCAAGCATTCTTCACTTGCCTCATCGCATTCGCTACAATACTTCAACTACTGTAGGACTAAAAATTAAAAATATTAACCACGGGAACGGCGAAAACACAGAAAAATCTACAGCAGAAAAGTTATATTTCTTACGACGATTATAATAATAAATTTATAGTCAAGTAGTTTTAGGCCTCGCCGTTGCAGAAATGGCTGTGAGATAAAACAACGGAGTAAGGGGAAGAGGGGGAGAGAGAGAGAGAGAGAGAGAGAGAGAGAGAGAGAGAGAGAGAATGAACTGTTGAGAGAGAACTTGTAAAGAGGGTAGCAAACAGCACAGTTTGACTGAATGAAAAGAGAAGAAAGTGAGCGTTTGTTTCATACTCTGACAGAAGTAAGTGGCCGTACATGTTAGCTGTCGGGGAGAATATCATGATCATGGAAAAGGGAACACCTTCACTGTTTTTCTGAATACTTCAGGGCATCGAATTGTGCGCAGTCTCTACACCTGCTAGTTCCAGAAGCGAGCTGCGACACAGGAAAAGGAGTTTGACACACTGAGTGTCTTTTTTTATGTGTGGATACAGTTACGATACTAGATAATTGAGATTTTGAGTTGGATTTATGATAAGGTGATGGGTATTTGATCAGTAAAGGTAGATACTGAGGACCACGCAGAATGAGGAGTCTATGTAGTAGACGTGACGTATGATTTTCATGTGGGTAGTCTTGTCATAATCGTTGGCAGTTGGAAGTATGAGGCAACGAGGTGATCAAACAGGTTGATATTGCAGCCTCCCATAAAGTTGCACTAAAAGTTCAAGAGTTTCTTAAGACGGTAGGGGGAATCATCAGTGTTATGAAACGATGGTCAAATTATGAGGATCCGTCCGACAAATATGTAATTTAGCTACACTAAGCGACTTCAGAAAGCGTAATTCTTTCCCAGAATTCACGGACATTTATTCTGAAATTAGACTGTGTGAAACTACTACATTATCATTTTCCTCATCTCTACGCTACTCACGACTGCCGTTCAGAGACCAGATACTAAACATTTACTCAAATGAGAGCTGTAACACGAAGACAACCCTAGTGTCGTTGAAAAGACAGTCTAATATGAGACTATATATTACAAGGAGCCTAGAATCGGGTGAATAATGGGATTATCCGTGACCGTCACCTCTTGCAGACGCAAACACTCGCACCGCTAGTGCAGGCCTGGCCAAACAACACTTAGAAAGCGCGAGCGCTTCTGCTTAGTGCTCCGAGCTCCGCGACAAGTTGTGGTGAGAGCAAAGGAGGAACTGAAAAAGCCTGCAATCTGACGCCACTGGAACAACGCAGTCGGCTTGTCACAGTTCGCTAACGATACCAATTATCTCCAGAATGAGATTTTCACTCTGCAGCGGAGTGTGCGCTGATATGAAACTTCTTGGCAGATTAAAACTGTGTGCCGGATTGCTGCTCGAGCTCGGCAAGTGAAAGGTAGGAGACAAGTAAGTAAAGTAGAAGTAGAAGTGCCGGTAGTCGTGCTTTGGTAGGTCAGTCGGTAGAGCACTTGCACCTGGAAGGCAAAGGTCCCGAGTTCGGTTCTCGGTCCGGTTCACAGTTTTAATCTGAGAGGAACTTTCGAGACTCATCCGACCAGATGATTTTCTTCTATCCCAACTTTCCCTATAATTCCCTGCTTATGGAGCTCCGTTCGTGTTGCTTCGGGGCTTTTTTTGGTGCTGCTTCTGTCCTAATATTTTTTCGCCACAACCGTCTCCAATGACTGTGTGTCACGTCACTCAAGACAAACTTTGGCACGAGTTACGACTTGGCAGATGATTGTTTTCCTATTTATTTGTTTGTGGCGTTAATTTTCGATGCGGTACCTCTTGAAACTCAAAACATTTCGGCTACTGGGTTACGGAAGCAACATCATTCAAGTATCAACAAAGTGTCCACATTCTAATCCATTTAGCTCCGACATAAAGCACGCACAATTACGAAGAATACTGCTCTAACCACGGCTGCCACTTGTAACTTGATGATATTGCACAGGATCTATTCGCTGTTAAATACAACAGCTTGGCCATCATCAGAATGTAAGTTTAATCATTGATTTCTTGCTGTGTTTCAATATTTTGCGTTTTTCCATATTCCTGTCCAACGGCAGTATGCCGGAAGTAGGGATAACAGATGGCATTCCCCACATGGGCTGGTGACAGAAAAGATGTCATCTGGGAAGCAAACAGCAGCCCCTGACATCTGGCTGTCAACGCTTAGTGGCAATAGACGCCAACTGGTGCTGTAGCTAGAAGGGTTCTACATCAACCCTCAACCCATGGAAGGTGGTACTGGTCAATATGGCGGAAATTTTTTCTTAAGCTGCAATGCTTGTCCAATCTACTTATCCAGTGCAATGAAGACAGTGACCACCTTAAGTGACCCGTGATCCTACTGGACTAACCGAAGATTATCTCCCAGTAAATAAACTGACACACCAGAAAAAAATAAGCACACCAAAACGTCAGAGAAAATGCATACCATTGAAATTATATTTAGTAGGAAATACTTCGAATAAATTACTTGTTCACTGACAAATAGAGTAAACCTCTTCAGAAGATCGCAGTAACGTGGGATATTTGTGCCACAACACTATTGTTAATCTTTAATATTGTCGTACTGTTCTTCCAGATTTTCTTTTAAATTACTAAAACCTGATTCAAAATATCTTACATGCATATCACCCAACACCAGGCTTCAAATGCCCTTTGATAAAATTGTATGTATATGCTTTCGTATCACATTGCAAATTTATATTTTGTGCAGTATGTCTCTTAAATAGCCTACAGCTGGCTAAATGGCCGTTAGCTACCGAAGGCCAAATAAAAATAAAGATTGGGCTTATCACAATGACTGCTCATTTACGATGAACCTGGACTCCCGAATGGACTATGAGAAGTGTGCTACATCGGATGAATCGTCAGAAGAATGAACGTAAGGTTGCATGAACCAAGAGCCAGTCCACAGCAGCTATCTTCAGCTGCAAGTGATGCTGGCTTCAGAAGACTGCCGCGAAAGAGGCTATCTAAGCGACACACTTTTCCAACGCCTCAGCCTATTGAGACGCAGAATAGCTATTGTGTTAGTGTTCTCGCAACAATGATGACAGGAGCGTCATCATAAACTGGCACCTATTACCTTACAGTATCAAGACAGGTATAAAAATTTAAAGGAGTAGCTTCTGGGAAAAGTTCCTGCTATATCTGCTCACTTTGGCCAAGCACGGGTCCATCGCCACAGAAAAGTCAAAAACAACTCGTCGCCACCCAGAAGAAGTTTCGCAAGCAACCACCTCTACTCCTGAAAGACATCCTGCACATCATCGCACGGAACTGTCACGACCGCAACCGTCCCCAACGTCAACAGCACTTTAGCAGCCCTGCTCTCGCGTCTGCAACCGAGGTGACCAACGTCGAAGCCCTAGTTCATGCAGTGACGAACACACTGGAAACCTCCACGGAATAATGAAGAATCTCCTGAACACCATGGCCGTCGTCGTAGTTCCAGTTTTACGAAGTGGTACCACAAACCAGCCAGCGTCAGCGCAGTTTGATAAGTCAAGAGTCAAAAGATTCCAACCCACGACATGGACTGTGGATGACATTTACCCATCGATGTTAGAATCTCACCCGTGAGAGGAACAGACTCAGTAGTGATTGTCACCTAAATACCAGAGCCGCAGACACCAACCGAAGAATCAGTAATCTGCGGAGACAAGTAAAAGCGCAGAACATTACAACCAGCGCTGGCAAGACGAACTCGCAATGATCATTTCCGACACCCAATCCTGGGAAGTGATCCGTTACTTTACCTTTCTTTGCAAAGTCCACGGCTACCACTGCTGGATACGCTGCAGGGCACTGCATACTCTCCGAAGGCCAAAGCACGTGAATTGATGGATGTTTCATGAAGTCACTTCCACCTTCTCGGACGACCAATTAATAATCAACGTGTGAAGCTGTTTGGAGAAATACTTTTAGCACTCTTCGCTGATGACTCTCCTGATGGAGTCACCATCCAACGACTGGAAGAGATGAGACATGCCATACACGACGCCTCCCGTCTACAAGAAATCCCGTGCACGACAATATGGTAAAGGGACTGCCACAGGAGGTACAAGACGAGGTCAGTCAGTGTCATCCTCGCCCAGAAATAGTATCCTCAGTTTTAGAAACGGGATACCGTGCTAACTGTGCGTAAAACCGGAAGGAGTCTGCCATTTATAGCCTCAGAGGTCTCCTACAGATATTAAGCAATATCATTGAGCGTTTACATCTCACATGGCATAGTCGATGGATGGCACAAAGCAGCCATTTCGTCAATAATGTTCTATCACGTAGCAGATGCTAAGGGTTGTTCTAGAGTCCATACTAGCATCAAACAACAAGGAGCAATGCAGAGTAATCTTTTTCTATGTGTCACAGACGTTTGATGGTATATGACATCGTGTTAAATTCAGCACTAAGAGACATCAATGGCAGGGTACCGCTGACCTTTGTTCTCGACCGCAGTCCTCCCAAAAGGCCGGCCGGTGTGGCCGTGCGGTTCTAGGCGCTTCAGTCTGGAACCGCGTGACCGCTACGGTCGCAGGTTCGAATCCTGCTTCGGGCATGGATGTGTGTGATGTCCTTAGGTTAGTTAGGTTTAAGTAGTTCTAGGTTCTAGGGGACTGATGACCTCAGATGTTAAGTCCCATAGTGCTCAGAGCCAGAGTCCTCCCAAAATCGTCACGAATCATCATGAGCGCTGGAGGAGGCCCATACCTGTGCATCAACAAGAATCTCGTCAGTAACTTGAATATGAGCTGCAAACTGGAGGACAGGTTTTAACTTAACCAAAAGCCAAGCTATGATCCTGAACCGGCGTGGCCAACCAGAGATTCGTAACATAGAACTCTTCAGGCATCCAGTCGACAGAAACAGGATGTACATCTAGACCAGAAGCTCACACAAAAGGAATATCATGTGCCCAAACAAATGAGTCAGCAGATGTTTACACTCTAATTCTAAATGCCAAGTTTTTGTTGTTAGAAAATTGTCTCCTCTAAATCTACCGGTTGAGAATATGGAAGATCACGGACTACACGTGTGAAGTACAGCCAAGCCAGCTGGCTGCAGATAATTCAGAACGAGGTCCTGCGACTCTTCTTTCGTACGTCGCTGAACGTCCCTGGAAACTTTCTGCAGGGGCGTACGTCTTTGAAAGATGCCATGACTCGGAAAGGCGTCGTCGGTCAAGACGGACGGAGTAATGAGTATCACGACGGCATTACTTCTGACACCTCCTGAGCTTGAAGGTTCGACACATCTTGCAACCAAGTAGACACTAGACACAAGACAATACATCATATACCACATGACTACCGAAGGCAAAGCCCTCAGGTTAAAACTACAGTGTAGTTAGTAGAGGATGAAATGTTCCAAAAAAAGAAATATGTCTGCCTGCTCAGGGTACCGTTTTATCGAAGATACGGGCTGCGAAGGAGGAAATCCACTTACATTAGGAGCTTCGGGAAAGAGTGGAATATTTTGGACCCGGCGAAGCTGATCGGCTGCTCGCATTCTGCTGTTGTGAGCATCTATGTAAAAACTACTGTGAAGATGCAACAAAGTGTGGCGTTCGCTGTGTTATTCAGTGGTTTGGTATTTAACTAATTTGTAAATGAAAATGATAATCTTATTTATTACAATGAGTAATTACTAAATAATTTTTCTCCCGGCTAAAGATTTGGTCAAGTTGCTAAAGAACTCCAAGTTAGGCCTAACGTTGTGTTAAAGTGTTGTCTGTAGGTTGTGTAAGTGTCACTAAATCACAGTTCATACAACAGATTCTATAAAACTATTGATTATGATTATCTTCAGCAAAATGATCATTAAAACCACCGAATATCATCCGCGCACAACACTGACGTATGTTACCTAAAACAATATTTATTTATTTATTTATTTATTTATTTATTTAAATGTCAAGTTCCGTAGGACCAAATTGAGGAGCAAATCTCCAAGGTCGTGGAACGTATCAATATATGAACTTACAACATAAAAAGTAATAACAAAATAAAATGTTCATGAACCTGAAAGAAAATCAGTTCATAAGTTTAAGCGAACGCTATGAGCAATACAATGAGAATCATCTTAATTTTTCAAGGAACTCCTCGACAGAATAGAAGGAGTGACCCATGAGGAAATTCTTCAGTTTCGATTTGAAAGCGCGTGGATTACTGCTAAGATTTTTGAATTCGAGTGGCAGCTTATTGAAAATGGATGCAGCAGCATACTGCACACCTTTTTGCACAAGAGTAATGGAAGTCCGATCCAAATGGAGGTTTGATTTCTGCCGAGTATTAACAGAGTGAAAGCTGCTTATTCTTGGAAATAAACTAATATTGGTAACAAGAAACGACAATAAGGAATATACATATTGAGAGGCCAATGTCAAAATACCCAGATTCGTGAAAAGAGGTTGACAAGAGGTTTGTGAACTCACACCACTTATTGCCCGAACCGCCCGTTTCTGAGCCAAAAATATCCTTCTAGAATGGGAAGAGTTACCCCAAAACATACCACACGACATTAGTGAATGAAAATAAGCAAAGTAGACTAATTTACGTGTCGAAATATCACTCACTTTCGATACTGTTCGAATAGTGACAATGACAGTATTAAGTCTTTGAACAAGATCCTGAATGTGGGCCTTCCAAGACAGCTTGCTATCTATCTGAACACCTAGGAATTTGAACTGTTCAGTTTCACTAATCATATGCCCATTCTGTGAGATTATAACGTCAGGTTTTGTTGAATTGTGTGTTAGGAACCGTAAAAACTGAGTCTTACTGTGATTTAACGTTAGTTTATTTTCTACAAGCTATGAACTGAGGTCATGTACTGCTCTACTTGAAACCAAGTCGATGTTGCACACAACATCCTTTACTACCAAGCTAGTGTCATCAGCAAACAGAAATATTTTAGAGTTACCCATAATACTAGAGGGCATATTTATATAAATAAGGAACAGGAGCGGCCCCAACACTGATCCCTGGGGCACCCCCCACTTGACAGTACCCCACTCAGATCCCACATCACAGCCGTTATCAACATTGTGAATAATGACCTTTTGCTGCCTGTTGCTAAAGTAAGAGGTGAACCAATTGTGAGCTACTCCCCTTATTCCGTAATGGTCCAACTTCTGGAGCAATACTCTGATCAACACAGTCAAATGCCTTTGTTAAAACAAAAAATACGCCAAGCGTTCGAAACTTTTTGTTTAGCCCATCCAGTACCTCACAGAGAAAAGAGAATATAACATTTTCAGTTGTCAAACGACTTCTAAAGCCGAACTGTACATTTGATAGCAAATTGTGTGACATAAAATGATCAATTAACCTTACATACACAGCCTTTTCGATAACTTTTGCAATCACTTATGGCATAGAAATAGGTCTAAAATTATCTACATTATCCCTTTCTCCCTTTTTATAAAGCGGCTTTACTACTGAGTACTTTAATCGCTCCGGAAACTGACCATTCCTAAAGGAAAAATTACAAATATGGCTAAATACAGGGCTAACATGTGCGACACAGTACTTTAATATTCTACTACACACTCCATCATAACCATGAAAGTCCTTAGTCTTCAGTGATTTGATTATTGTTTCAATCTCCCTCTTGTCTGTGTCACAGAGGAGTATTTCAGACGTCAATCTCGGAAAGGCATTTGCTAAGAAATTTATGATTTCCTGTAGATGCTAAATTTTTATTTAATTCACCAGCAATGCTCAGAAAATGGTTGTTAAATACTGTACATGTATCTGATTTATCAGTAACAGAAATATTATTACTGCAAACTGACTTTATATCGTCAACCTTGTGCTGCTGACCAGACACTTCCTTGACAACTGACCATATGGCTTTAATTTTTATCCTGTGAATTAGCTATTCTATTTGCATACCACATACTTTTTGCCTTGCTAATAACATTTTTAAGCACCTTACAATACTGTTTGTAATGGGCTACTGTAGCTTGATTGTGACTACTTCTAACATTTTGATATAATTCCAACTTTGTTCTACATGATATCCTTATCCCACTAGTCAGCCAACTGGGCTGTCCATTACTGCTAGTACCCCATTTAGAATGTTATAATGGAAAGCAATTCTCAAAGACAATGAGAAATGTGTTATGGAAAGCATTGTATTTATCATCTATATTATCGGCACTATAAACATCTTACCACTCTTGTTCCTTGACAAGTTTTGAAAACTCTATTGCTTTTGGATTAACTTTCGTACATAGTTTGTAATTAAATACGACATTGGTTAGAGTACAAAGACCTTTTAGTGTTAAAATTTGTGCATCATGGTCTGAAAGGCTGTTCACCCTTTTACTAACAGAATGCCCATCTAGTAATGAAGAATGAATAAAAATATTGTCTATGACTGTGCTACTGTTCCCCTGCACCTTAGTTGGAAAAAACACAGTTTGCATCAGATCATATGAATTTAGGAGGTCTACCAACATCCTTTTTCTTGCACAATCATGTACAAAATTAATATTGAAGTCACCACATAGAACTACTTTCTGGTACTTCCTACAAAGTGAATCAAGAACCCTCTCTAGCTTAAGCAAAAATGCTCTGAAGTCGGAGTTAGGGGACCTATAGACAACAGCAATTAGAAGTTTAGTTTCACTAAATTCAACTAATGCTGCACAACTTTCAAATATCTGTTCAGTGCAGTGTCGTTATACGTCTATGGTCTCAAATGAAATACTGTTTTTTTTACGTACAGAGCCACTCGCCCACCCCGGAAGTAACTCCTTGAGAAAAAGCCAGCTAATCTGTAGCCTGGTAAAGGAAGCCTCTGAATTATCAAATTATTTAAGTGGTGCTCAGATATATCAATAATTTCCGAGTTAGCATCTATTAGCAGTTCACTAACTTTATCTCTAATATCTCTCAGATTTTGATGGAATATGCTAATTCCTTCTCTACTTGGAAACATTACATCCTCTGGAGGTGAGCCCTTACTCAGAGGCACCTCCTTTAAGCAGGTATACCTATCAGCTGACTTCAGTCTAAAAAAGGTGCAGCTCTAACACCAACTACTATAGGAATTTTTCCATGAGTGATACCACCACCACCCACTACCCTGTCACCTATTAGCTTAGCCAGCCTCCCCTTCCCATACCTATTGAGGTGCAGGCCATGCCTAGTGAAACCCCATCTACTGATAGACCCAACTGGCACCACTGAGATGTGATCCATGCCTTCCGCCATCAGTGCCCTCCCCAGCTCCACATTAACGCGCCTAAAAGCAGCATTAAGGTGAGGCCGATCATGACGCAGAAACAGTTGCACGAAATGCACATTAGTACCACCAGTTTGAGTAGCTATCTTAACCAAGTCACCACTGACATATTCCCCGTCTCTATCGAGACTGTTCCCTGCTCCACCCACTTTCACTACCTGATCCTCTTTCGTAAAATTCTTACATAACTCCCCTATGCTTTCAGTCACCTGAGCCAACCCTGCACTAGACTTCACAGGGTCGACAGAAGCGTCCGATCCAACGCGTCGGCTTTGACCCGTGACGTAAGGGTGTTGTCTGTGACGTCATAACGGAGCGGAGTTTGGTTTGAGTGTGGCTGTCTCCAGTTCTGTTTTATTTTATTTACTTTTCTGATCTGTTCGTTCTATCTCGTGAGATTTTTTTAAATTTAAAAACACTTATTACTTATTTTAATTATCTGTTTCCTCGAATTTCTGTTTTAGTTTATTATATTTATCTTTCCGATCTGTTCGTTCTATACCGTGAGATTTTTTTTTTACGAAGACAAAAAACACTAATCAGCTACTGAAGCATCTTTATCTTCCATGGGTTGCAGGGGTTACGACCCCTGGGGAGGTGGATGGATATTCATGCATGGCTGTCTTCACTTACACGTTGTAGCTACGCAAGGCGTCTAAATTTGTTTATATTTAGTTTGCCCGCCACCCAAAACACCCCATTTCCCGCGCTTGTCCCGTTAGTGTCATCAGGCTTCTTGTGGAAAGTGTGTGTGTGTGTGTGTTTGTTTGTTTTTGTTTCCGCCATATTTGTGACGTCATGGGTCAAAGCAGACGGGTGGGATCGGACGCTTCCGTATTTCCACTTCACAATGCTGGTGACCTGGTACTCACTCCCCAACACTTCCTGCAACTGCTGGCCCACACCTCTACCGTGGGAACTACCTAGCAGCAGAACCTTCTTTCTGCTAGACTTTGCAACTAACCTAGGCCTCCTAATTGCTGAGGACTCCTGCAAGTTACCTACATCTATGGCTACACGAGGCTCCTCTCCACTCTGACAGTTGGTCGTATCTATTGCATGTATGCAAAGTAAAACTGTCTGAGTACCACCTCTTCCTAGCTACCTTCTTGCCAACTGCCATTTCCCATTCCCCACCACCCTTCACCCTCCTCAACCTATCTAGTTCCTCCTTTGCGCATTGTAACTGCACCAGAAGGGCACAGATCCTACGCTCCTGCTCCTCTATTAACTTGTTTCTACTACAAATTCCACATTCCCAGGAGAGGATCTCCCTAAAATGGCCACTGGCTTCCCCACTGCATTCCCCCCAATGAAAATACTTTGAACAAATCCCACACAGTAATCCACAAGAGCCCACACTTTTCACTCATGGTAAATTTTACAGTTACTGAAAAAAACTACACGTCTACGTTACCAAACTTCAGTTACACCAGTAGAACTATTTAAGAACTAACAATAATGGTCTCGAAATTCTCTGCCTACTAAGAAAGCAGCTACTTGTTTTAATACTACTACAACACAGCCGATACCAATACCAGCAAAACTTCACAAAATTATTAGCTACAACCAATAAATTAAAACTACCACTGTAACACTAAGCGAAGTTAAAACACTATATGAAAATTTTACTGAAATATTTCACTAGAAAGAATAGTAAACGTCAGTTGAAAACTAAAGCACGAAAATTACTAACGACTTCAACACACTGAAAACTCTCTAAAACACAGCGAGCGAACGATTACGAAAGCTTATTATGTCGTTATTTCGCCACAAACGGCACGCAACACCGCTCAAATTGTTAAATTTAATAACTGTATTACAGAGCACAAATAAGTTTGTCAGTACTTAGCTTATAACCGCTACAGCTGCAGTGCATGCCGCAAAATGTAAACACACTACTGAGGCGCGAGGCTTATACGAACGACGAAAGTAGACTCACGAATAACAGACCACTCGAGTCAATAACACAGGAAGAAAGACTGAGAGTAATGAAAATCCACTAATAATTTACTTTTACGGCAAATATTAAAACAAATAAACTTTAAAATAAGTAAATGAAGTCTAAAATTTGTAAAATATTAACGAGCTATTTCAACAGCAGTGCATAACACGTGACGTCACACCAAAGAAGTCGCAACTCGTGCGTAATTAATTTCGGCTCCATACATCAGCTAGAAAAGTTTGTTATAAGAAACGTGCTAGAGCACTGTTTTTAAAGAACCAATCTGATTCGAATTATTTTCATTAAAATGAGTTCGGGACCACCGGTGCACATTTATTTTTACACATTTTTATTACCTTCGGCATTTATGTCTGCGAGTTGCGTAATTTGAATTTGCCGCTGAGAAAATTGTTAAGATGGCGGCAGACAATTGACAGAGACTTTCTACTGTTAGAGCAAATAGGATAAGTATTTGTAATGCTTATTAAACTTTACTTTCGTATTGTGCACTATTTAGACTTCATCAAGCAAACATTTGATTTTTTTCTAAGGAAAACACAGACAATAAAACGCGATACAAATCGCTATCGTCAATGGCTGGGCTCCTTGCAGCGGAAAGAACTAATTAACACAGATAATGCTTACTGAGAGAGGAATTAAAGTTACAAATAATTATTTATTCATATTTATAATAATAATAAACTCTATTCTCAAATAATAATTAACAAATAATTACAATTTCATAACAGACCTCAGTTTGATATGCGTCCGCAACCTACAAAAGCCAACCAACAAAAGGTAAAAAAAAGGAAGACAAACGCAGATCATAAACGGAATTTATAATTATGATTATAATTGTATGATACACATCGATATGTCCAATTACATCATAAAATATTATATAAACAATATTTATCATCGTTTTCACTGTTTTTTCATATGTTGAATAGATAATGTTTATAATTGTTAGACACATAATTTGCTCTCGTCGCACTGTAGCTAAAATTTATCTCGTGGGTGTTACAAAAGAGTGGGTGGCAAGGTGTCGGACGTCCACATGTCACAGAACATGCAGGTTATAGTGTAACACATCACGAAACTCTTCTGTATTTCAATTTTGATAGCAGTTCTGTAGCCGTTCGTAATCGCCACATTTAGTTAACATTGCTGGGTGCATAGAGCCCTTCCATTAGTGTAACTCATGGAAAACGAACTTAGTATACCGCCACCGACTAAGTGCTGCTGACACCGCGCTTCCTGGCTACGCAGACCTCCATCACAGGAGCGGTAGGCTGCAGGGTGAATTTGGTGAAGAGCGAGCTGTGCCAGCAGTTCCGGAGAGACAAAGCGCGGAAGGCCGGCCCCTGTAAGCCGATTACCCGGCAACCCGCGCAGTGCGCCAAGTGTATCCTGGCCCACACGGGATCGCATGGCACGGTGCTTGCGAGCTCCTCGCCATCACAGCCGTGCCCGCCAGACTCCATACCGTTCTCTCCAGGCGCCAGGCGCTTCTAGCTCTCGCATACGAGCTAATGTCGTAATGCACAGTATCCTCGTTGAAACCACAATGCTTTGCTACAGCGTACTGTTCCGTTTGTTTAGTGTTTCCAAAGAATCCTTTTTCTTCGTTCCGTTTAGGCTATGTGAGAACCACATTAATTCAGGTCAGATTTTTTTTAGCCTTACTTCATTCTCCCACTTCGCAATTTTTTTTTTTTTTTTTTTTTTTGCCATGCTATCCATGACGCTTTTGTCCTGGGCACGATTCTGTCCTGGACAGCTGTGGCAGCCTCAGTTTTTTATTTAAAAGTCACCTTGTTGCATGTTTTTAACTGCAGTGACCTGTCACACCAGTTGTCGCAAATTGGATAAGGATAGCCTGTAATTTTGGCCCTTGTCACTTCTGCACAAGGTGCATAATACAACTCGTCAAAAGAATTGAATTGGTTTATAGATTTCTGCTCTCTTTTCTCATTGCTTCCAAATTCTGTTGTATCTCTTCAAACCTGTGTTATTACTCGTTGCAAATGCAGTCACACGAATGCTGGCATCCCGATGTGACTAACTCCTTGAAATACATTTGGTTATGCATCTGGTAGAACTAGTGCAAGATAACTAGGTCCCTGTAAAGAAATGTATTCTCACTCCCAGCGCTGGGTGAGTCCATCTCTCTGTTCTGAATAACAGGCAGCCTCGGTTTACTGTCAGCTACTCACCTGTGCATTTTACTCGTTATGGCGGAAATATTTTCCCCTACCCACTTCAGCATACCCGGTTGCCGACTCTGCTACACAGCAGGAAGGGAGTTGTGTGCATACCGACTGCTATAAAATCTCTGGCAAACGATTTTAAAGGAAGTACTCGGTACAAAAATTTGATTCCCTCTCATCTCATTATCAGCTTCTTTATGAACTGCCGACCGTTTCCTTAAAGGTCACAGTTATTGTGCTTTTTGGGCTTTGAATACCCTAATGCGCAAAATGCGAAGAGTTTGCAATGAACTGTAGGAATCGCTAAGTGTTTGCGTCATACATTGTTTGGTCATACTTCGCTGCATACAAAATGTAGCTATATTACTCAAGATGCACTCATTAACGTCCTGCGCTACATTACTCGTGAAATTACTATACCAACCCGTCACGTATGTCGTGCCTTCCACACACAACACTCATCACGCCCGATCGAGAACTCGTGATTCACTGCTGCACAGTGTCGTTACCTCGGACATGATTGATTTGTTATCAATCAAAGTATCTTACGTTTTATAGCAGGAATTCGTCATAGCGCAACACTGCTGTATATATACCGGGAGATCAAAAAGTCAGTATAAATTTGAAAACTTAATAAACCACGGAAATACGTAGATAGAGAGGTAAAAATTGACACACATGCTTGGAATGACATGAGGTTTTATTAGAACCGAAAAAAAATATTGCTAGTCGCGTGAAAGATCTCTTGCGCGCGTCGTTTGGTGATGATCGTGTGCTCAGCCGCCACTTTCGTCATGCTTGACCTCCCAGGTCCTCAGACCTCAGTCCGTGCGATTATTGGCCTTGGGGGTTACCTGAAGTCGCAAGTGTATCTTGATCGACCGACATCTCTAGGAATGCTGAAAGACAACATCCGACGCCAATGCCTCACCATAACTCCGGACATGCTTTACAGTGATGTTCACAACATTCTTCCTCGACCACAGCTATTGTTGAGGAATGATGGTGGATATATTGAGCATTTCCTGTAACGAACATCATCTTTGCTTTGTCTTACTTTTTTATGCTAATTATTGCTATTCTGATCGGATGAAGCACCATCTGTAGAACATTTGGTTTTAGACAGAGTAAACGAAAAGTGACAGGTGAGTAAACTGACTTAATCAACCGATGTTAGTTAATGAACCTTTAGAACAGCAGTAACAGTGTTGTTTAGTTAACTTTATACACTTACTTCACGTGCACAGCCGCTATGTTCTGCGAGATTCTTGTAGCTTTCTGAGAATCCTTCGTTCCACAAGTTCTAGCCTCATAAATAGCTCCGTTGTTATGAGGTTCAGACTTTCTGCTGTGTGTATGGTTTCAAGATGTAGCACTGTATAATAGCGCCTCAATTTCGCATTGACCTAAAGATTCTTCATGTTACAAATTGTCGTAATGACATAATGAATTTGTGAGCAAAGTTCATCTAGGTTATTCGTTCTCCCATAAAATCTTTCCCTGTAACTAGTTTCTGCCCATTTTATTGGGTATTATACGAGGGTTGGAACTTAAATAGTGGAAACTACATATTCACAACCGATACAAAAGAGTTACATGTTTGCACTTGTTACTGTCCTTCAAAGTAGTCACCAGCGTTGTGCAGAACCCATTACCAGCGATGTGGAAGGCGTAAAGCCTGTTCTGTTGATGGTGCGAATGAAGCGGCCTACTGCCTGTCGAATATCTGGAACAGTTCTGAAGCGAATGCCACGAAGTGGTCCCTTCATACTCGGAATCAAATCAAAGTCACAAGGACTTAAGTCCAGGAAGTATGGTGGATGGTAGAGTATACCCAGTCCCATCGTCCTAACGGAGCAGCCACAGCTTGTGCTGTACATGCCCGCGCATTGTCGCGCAAAACGATGGGTGGGTTGCGCAGAAAGTGTCCCCGCTTCTTCCGCAGAGCTGGTTGTAGGTGATGCTCCAAAAACGAACAGTAATACTGTGCATTGACTGTCTGCCGTGGAGGAACGTAATGCGTTAGGATAACACAATCACAGTCGTACACAAGAATCACCACAACTTTCACCATGCTGGGGCTCTGACGCACTTTCGACTTTCCGGCGACCCATAATGACGCCATTCGTGCTGTAAGACCTCTGACACATTCAATCTTGATCCAACACCGTTATTCCTGTTTCGGAAACATGATTACATCAGACCGCTCGCTCACAAGTGACTGTGTTTCCCTCGATTGTGCGCACGCCGGTGACGTGGGACGGGCGAGTCCATTTGCTCGGAGGTAAGGTAGGTTTGTCAACAACGTCTACTGTCAGCGACAATATTAGATTCCATTGCGTAGTCTCTCCATAGCAGTGCTGCCACTATTTAAGTTCCAGCCTACATATTTTCTCTGTCTTCCGAACTTTACCTCCTTCTGTCTTGATTTTCGTCGTACTGTTTGTGTGTTCGGTACAGATCTCTGGTCCTGCTTTAGCCACTTGTCTTTGCAGCCAGATGGTTTGGTTAGTCACATCCTTTACTTGTGTAGACTTCAATATTTTTCAATCATCAACCTTTCGACTTGTGTGCTGCTGTTTTACGTATTTTCCTAACTGGTAATAATATTTTAATTTCCTGCTAACAGCAACATCCAACATCCCTTATAATCTGTTTTCCATATTTTTCCTACTAGCTTTAACCGAGTCTGGTGGCGCAGTGGTTAGTACACTCGACTCGCGTTCGGGAGGACGATGGTTCAAATCCCTATCCGACCACCCTCATTTAGGTTTTCCCTTATTTCCGTACATCGCTCAGGCAAATGAGAGATGGTTCCCTCGAAGAGAGTGCATCCTATTTCTTTCCCGCTCTTTTCATAATCTGACTTTTCGTTCCGTCTCTAATGACCTCACTGTCAACGGGACGTTATACTCTTTTTCCCACATTTTTTTACTATCTTTCACCCTCTACTATTGCTTCAAGCACCATGTTAATTCCTTCTCGATGACACAGGAGAAGTTCCACTAACAGGGAAGAATTCTGAACTTTCCGAATTAAAAATGTGTCTTGGACGAGGACTCGAAACTGAAACATTGGCATTTCGCGTCAGAAGGTCGACGTACTGGCCGAAGTGAATATCTGAGGGAATGTCGTGGGTCGTGCTTGGATAGTTCAGTCGGAGAAAGGAAATGTTCCTGGGTTCCAGTCCTGGTCTGACACGCAGCTTTAATACGCCAGGAAGTTTCAAATTAGCCCACACTCCGTTGCATAGTGAAAATTCATTTCGGATGTAAGAAGCATTGTTATGGTAAGGGCGCTCCAAATACTTCTTTCCTCAAGTGTATTTTTTCACTTTTGTTTTCATTTAATACCTTATTTGTCCACTTACAGTTTATCTTTCCTGGACAGCTACATAATTAAAATACTTCAAGTTCATTCTTCACGGAATTTCCAACTTTCCACGTTTCACATCCACGTTTCTGCTCTTCAGACGAACTCATATTAGAACATCTCCCAATTTCGACGTAATGGCGATTTTTCCGAGTCATCAATCTTCTTACGTTTCATTTGTGAGTAGTACTTGCAACCTACGTCCTCAGTTAGTTGCTGAATGTATTCGATATTTGAATCTCTGTCTTCCTCTACAGTTTTACCCTCTACAGGTCTTACTAGTTTTATTCCCTGATGTCGTAATAGATTGTCTATCATCCTAATCCACTTTTTGCTAGAGTTTTCCATATATTCCTTCCGTCGTCGATTCTGTGGAGAACTTCCTCATTCCTTACCTCAACAGTCCACCTAATTTTCAACTTTCTTCTTTGTGTACGGCACTGGCACGCTCTCTCCTAAGCTTATTTTGGTCGGTACAATTCGAATTAAATGTACAGATCTAACGACATAAGCACATCAAACCCTAAAGAGGTGTCTGCAGGAGGTGTACGGCTTGGGTGACAATGTAGGGCCGTGCGGAGTGGCCGTGCGGTTTGAGGCGCCATGTCACGGATTGCGAGGCCCCTCCCGCCAGAGATTCGAGTCCTCCCTCGGGCATGAGTGTGTGTGTTGTTCTTAGCATAAGTTAGTTTATGTAGTGGGTAAGTCTAGGGACCGATGACCTCAGCAGTTTGGTCCCTTAGGAATTTTGACAATGTAGGGGCATGAGACAAGCCTTTTCCTGATGGAAAACTGTCCCTGTCTCTCTGTGCACTGCTGTATTTACCACGACGGAGGAGCTGCTACGTTGTCCCTAATATCCTATACGTTTACAAATTTTCAGTGGATTCTCAAATTCGTCACTGCCGTAATGTTGGCGACTACAGACATTCGGAAATTTGCTAAACTGGTAGACGACTCAGCCGTCACGTCACTCCAGATCCATCGGCCAATCCTCTCGAATGAAAAACTAGGTCGTTTCTATTAACTTGCGTTGCGTGTTCAACAAGTAACTGTTGGCACCACTGCAGGCTACCACCTGGAGAATGCAGCTGTCCCACGAAGGTTACACATTCTTCTTTCGTAGCCTTTGTCCCGCAATGCAGCGAGACCCGCTCATTTGGCCTTCTGCCTCCGCTTCAAGCGATCTCATGCTTGGTCTGGGTGCTGGAGGCTCGTTATTTTGAATTCTATATGAATGGTATCTAGGCAACGCTACCTCCGTCACGCACAAGGTCGTATAACGTCGACTTTCAACGAAAATCTGCATTTTGGTATTGTATCTTGCTCTCTTCGAAGTGTAGCATACACCTAGACAGATTTCCCTCATCTAACGATATGTGCCAGCAAGTACGGCCTGAATATTTTTTCACTGGTCATACGATCACGAAGTGTCAGACCACACGTTCTTGGATGTGTTTTTGTTTCCATTTCAGCAGGTCGTTACTCAGCTTCCTTTGTTGCGGATCATCATTCTGCACCGTTCAAGGCAACTGGGCCGAATGCATGGCTGTAAATTTTCTTTCCTGTGTCTTCTTTTCATAAAGCAAATCAGTCACTGGTCGCCATTTAAGCCACGTATTATTGATGCGGTTTGTAGTTTCAGGAGGGAGTGCACCACTAGCATCGCTTTATGAACCATGTGATAGGTATTCAGATTTCTTTAAATTGAAGAATAGTCCGGAGGATTCAGGGTGGTTCTCCCATGCTCGGACGTGTCGTTGTCGTTCGTGTTGTCAGTATCCAGTAGAACATCAACAGCAGAGAGCAGGCTCCAAGGTGCTGATGTCTGAAGATTTCTGCTGATCGTATCAATTATCATGGTCAATAGAAGGGGAGAAGAGGAGCTGATGCGCACCCATAGAAACCGGAAAGACCTCAGCTGCAGAAGGTACCGGATTTTTGGGATTGCGATAGGATAGACAGACCCATTCAATTAGTTCTTCAGGTAAACCATATAAGGTCCCGTGGTTCTTATTCAAAAGGCTTTCAGAGGTCCACGAAAGCGAACATGCTTTTTCCGGCGAGCAAGCGAGTAGCTTTGATGGTATCGGTGGTCCCACAGCCTATCACAAAGCCTCATGGAATGGCGGTTATACTGACAACTTAGCGTATTTTGGTGTCTGTGATCTCCTTAGTATGTGATAAGAGACGTACAGTTCCGTAGTTCGAACATTCAGTCGGACTCACCTTCTGTTTCCAATTTGAGACTTTACTGCTCTTTTCAGTGATTTTGTTGAGCATACTGCCAGCCATTCAGCTGCCTGCTAGTGCCTTGATCTTCTTACTTCTGCTGGCAGATTCTCTGGCCCAATCGGCTACCCAAGTATCATCTTCCATATGGTTTCTAGAACTGCAGACTT
The DNA here is from genome assembly GCF_021461385.2 of Schistocerca piceifrons. Taxonomy (NCBI): domain Eukaryota; kingdom Metazoa; phylum Arthropoda; class Insecta; order Orthoptera; family Acrididae; genus Schistocerca; species Schistocerca piceifrons. Next base: position 1,221,826,490 of record NC_060138.1, on the reverse strand, counting down.
GGTTATCAACATGATGGGTCCTTGAATAGCTACTAAATGTTTTATTGTGGACTGTGGGAACTCTTAATTTGAGACTGGTTCGAAGTGCGTGCACCAGCGCTCTGCTGCCTTCTTTTGCTCAACAATAAGTTCACTTCTTCGTCACAATTGCCACAGAACTTCTCTATGCCTGCCGTACACCTATGACGCTTCTTTTTCAAGCGACTGGTGTCAAACACGCTAGCTGCTGTGTCAATGTTTTCGAAGCAACTAACTTGTTCCAGTAGTAGAGAGTGTTGTACATTCGAACACTTCTCGGACTTCGCCCTGTATTTGAAATGATAGTACTTACTTTATGTCTGCTGCACTGTTTTTCTGAAATTACAAAAAATTATTCCGATGACGTAAGGGTTTTCCAAACGTGAAAAAGTATTCCAAAATGTAACTTGATCATGTAATTATGAACAAATATTTTACTCATGTCTAAAACTGTTGCAATCGACAAAAATCTTGTCAGTACTATACAGTCAGCGTTTTACATTTTCACTCTACTACACATCAATAATCACAAAGTCAAATCATATTAAGAAGAAGAATTATCAAAAACCAATTACAAGTTAAAACATTTTGAAATAGAAGGTATTGGCAATAGTACAACACAGGGAAAAGTATCAGTACATTCAGGAAACTCAGTTCCTTTGCAAATATCACGTATTCCATAGTAGAAGACCATCTTCTGCTTCAGAATACAAGATTGTGTACGCTCGACGAAATATGGTTTAGCTATCGACACACTATGTAACTAGTTTTAAAAATATGCAGAAATTTACACACCATAGAACATTGCAATAAAGATTCAACTATAACCTCCAAATAGATTTAATACGTTATACAGCACTTAAATACGTAGAACTCGCAATAATTAGAAACGCTGTACAAACATAACCTCCCACAATGACAAAAACAGTATAAAGTGGAGGAAACTGCTTATACCGGTTTCTAGTGGGCATTCCCTAATATGAGTCTAAAATCATCCCCTAGGTTGAAACATCGACCAGGAAAACATCGTGTGTTCCTACGTACACTATCCTCTAGGTACAACTCTACCCCTTACTCCATTTTCGCTCTGACTTTGTTCTTAACATCTCCCGCCCACAACCACGTCGATGCTGCTTTCTTAGAATCCACGCTGGCTCATTTCACACTTCCTTCTTTCGAGTCATTATTTCGAAGAGCATTCCGATTATTTGTGGGTGGTGTCGAGGAGCCACTGTTTCACAAGAAAAGGCTTTTACAACTATAATTTGATTCTGATCATGTTTTCGCATTATAAGGAAGTCAGTTTGGTTGATACGCTAATACTGAAGTAGACCAAAGATGTGAGGCTAGTTAATTGAAAAACGTGTTGGTGTTAATTAAAATGTGAGCCACCGTAAAATCTAGAATTCTCTTACCGTCTTACACCTGCACCATTGCTGCCTTCAACCCAACATGACCACTGGGATCGCCAACGATAAATATGCTGCATTCCTGTGGCACTTCCAGGGTATCTTCATCTATAATCTGTCAGAAATCGTGTTTTAACTTCCTGGAACGTCCAGTGACACATTGTTGTGATAATTTGGGTCGTGGTTATTACGTCTCATGGTGAGTCACTTACAGAGATCAAGCGCTGAATCAGAAATGGGCTAAGAACAATAACCAAATAAAATAATTAATTTCTTCTGGAGGATATCAGTAGTAGTTCTGACACAACAGCAATATAAGTGACATCTAATTAGTTATTAATAGCGTCAGATCGATGGGTACAGGATTCAAAATTTCACAGAGTGGTAATAGCATTACTTTTATTTGCAGTCTTTTACTGTCTGTCATTTAACTACACAACAGTGTGCAGTTCAGGCTTACGTTTTGCGTCATTTGTTCCTTCTAACTAGCTCTGAAGTCGGAGATGTCTCTCACAGACCTGTTGGAAAAAGTGTAACTTTGATTAAAATCTTGTGACACACATTACACATTGATAAGAAGAATACTATGCATGAAGAATATTCATAAAGGCATGCCTTTCTGTTTCATCAAGTGCTGAAATATTTTCCCATAATTCTACGAAAACGTGCTCAAAACTTCATTAGTAGTACTGAGAATGTTGAAACTCAACCATGAATCGTTTTGGATCTTCACTGGGGAATCTCTTGAAGGCCTTGTCGCCTCAGTGGGCTCATAGTCACCTATGAAACTGAAACCATGTGTTTTACAGTCAGTCTGAAAAGTACAAGAAACCGCACATTGGACGTGATCCCACTGTAAATCACGAGCTGCTAATGTTCTTTCAAACTTCATAATACTCTAGCAACGTTATATTCACACAGATGATATGGCCAGTAGCAAAAATTGTATTTTTGACCATGGAAATGGATGATACGATGATACCCTTTTGCCACAGCATGTACTTACTTAAAAGTAACAGAAGGTCAAAGCACTTCCTATTGACTGTACTGAATAAATATCATAAAAATACTTCAAATGTGAAGTATTTTTGTCTGTCCCCACATTTTAAATGTCTACAGTCACTTAACATTTAAAAAGATATATTTACTTCAGGTACGTATGAAGTGTGTATCGTGTATGTATGAAACTGCAAAAATTATTTAAGGTTCCAATGCTTCTATAATTTTCTGTAATCACATTCAGTCGATTGCACTCCATGATTGTGGTTTACTAGGGATTGCTTAGCAAATAATCTATGTACTTTATTTCTATTTATACAAGGCCCACATAAATAGTCACGTATTCCCATGTATTAATCGAATCTCTGTACAGCTGCAATAATGTATTAGATACTCTACAGCCAACTGTGTAGCTCTGCTGTTGGTGCTGAAGCTGCTAGTACTCTCATACTTGTCAAGCTTTCGAAATGTGCCTGCCCTTCATCAGGTGACGGCATCCTTTTTGCAGGTGTGTGCCGTGGGCAGCTGGGCGTGCAGGCGCCGGTGCTGATGCAGGAGCCTCCACCGCGGCTGCGCTTCTCCAACTCAACAGGGGCACAAGTGAGCTGCTCAGCACGAGGCAGCCCGCCCCCGAGCATAGCGTGGATGCATGCAGACGGATCACCTGTCACTTCTGTGCCGGGACTCAGGTAAGCACACACCACATCCAGCAGCTGACCAATGGATTCTGCTGCGAAAGTGACTCACAACATTTGACAGACAGAATAAAATGGAAGGATTGTTTGAATTCAATGTACCATTCGTAATGATGTCTTAGATCACACACTGAAATGGGAGAGGAATGTGGTAGTATCCTTCTTAAAGGAAGCGACCTGGAATTTACCCAAGGCCCATTTAGACGTTAGCTAGGTTTTTGTTACAAGAGACGCACATGTTTTTGATGTTCACAGTTACATGTAAACATACTTCTTCATCTAAAGTGGACAAGTTTATTGTGGTATAGATATTGAAGATGCTTGGTGTATGATTAATATCTTATAGTATTAGCATTTCTTATGTGTTATACTAGATAATAGGCGATTAATGTAACTACTATTGTTACGTTAAACCTGTATATAGTTTTAACCCTGTGCCTTACACGAGCATCAAAGGAAATTTTATTCCTAGACACAAAACAGTACACAGTTACAATTTTATCTGTCATAATAACAGCTAAATTTTATATTTTGCGTTCTATCACCACTGAATACAGCATCAAAAGTGAAAAAGCTTTACTGATACTACTACTACTTCATTTACTAGTAGTAGTAGTAATACTACTACTAATAATAATACTCATAAAACTACAACTGAAGTACTGTTGCCACAAGTATCTCAATGTGACCTCTTGTTTTTCACTTTGTGCACAGTATGTCTTACTTAATCTCTTATATCACTCATTCATCACCATGTAGTCTGATGACATTTGAGACTCTCATGGTTCTATGATGTTCACTGGATCTAAAGAAATGTCCCTTTATCCTGATTTATGTTTTCTCGTCCATTTATAAACGGCGAAGTTATCTACGTTTCATCCGAAATCATACTAACAAAAAGATATATCATTATTATGCAGACTTTAAACTCTTTTATACTGAGATCACTGCACTTTGTACGTTGCAATTATGTTACACACTGCCTGGAAACGCCATGCAGGTGGGCTTAGATTGCTTTTACTATGTACTACTAATTATATCCTCACTATATTTACCTTCTAATTCGTGCCCACCTGTTACAATATAATACACTGCTAACGCGTATTGATAATGGCGTACCCAATTACCTACAGCAAAATCTGATTTTACTACAAAAAATCCTGCCAGACGAATGTCTGCAACTGGGGATCACAGCAGAAGGTTGAAAATATCGCTTCAGTGGTAAGATTCTTTTTATTTAAAGCACGACCTGTTTCGGAGTCTGAAATGCCCAACATCCGATATTATAACATTTTTTAATAAAGAACCTTACAACTGAAGCGGTATTTTCAACCTCTGCTAAAATCTGATTTGTAATGTTTCCCTTATGTTGTACCATAGGAATAAATAGATTATTCAAGGGCTTTGATCACTCCTGTCTCATTCTTCAACCCTATCTAAAAACTGTCTTGAAATTCTGATATTATTTTATTTACACTTTTCTATCGTTGTTGGGTTATAAATCATGAGTTTTATATGTCTAAAGCTTTCCCGGAGTAAACTTCAGATGCTGTAATGGCCGCGCAATGTTTCTTCAAGTCGCATAACATTATCCACCCTGAGGTATTGATGTAACTGTACTGAATTATTCTAAGACATCAGACACGGGCAGCACGAGATGCGACGTAGCTTCACCAGAGGGCAACGCACTGGCTGGGCAGAATGAAAGTGTCCCGGAAAACATTTGCAATAAGACATACGGAGCTTTTAATGAATATTTTAGAACGTTCCAGAAATGTCTGTAATTATGCACTCAATTTTGCGGTGCAGACTTACTGGTGGCTTTTCCAAAACACATCGAATCTAAAGCTCTTGCGCACGCGTTTTCCTTCAATTATGTTTCGCATAACAGTCAACAATTAACGTACATTGTCTCGTCGTGAGCACCATTTTGTGTTTCATTCAGCTGGTCACTAAAAACATCTGCACCTCCACCGATAGTGAAAAAGTGAAGCCCTCGGGACAGAATGAGAAAGACGTGCATGCGCAGACATGTGACAATAACCGATCGGTGCGTCGAAATCAGAGTTTCTGTCAATTTCTGTGTTGGATATACAGTATACACCGAATCGCCATTGAAACTGTTATAGGCGTGCCTATTCCATTACAGAGGTATGTGAACAGGCAGAACACGGCGCTGCGGTTGGCAACGCCTATATAGGAAAACAAGTATGTACTGTATCTGGAGCGGGTGTTAGAACGGTTACTGCTGCTACAATGACCAGGTATCAAGATTTAGGTGAGTCTGAACATGGTGTTATAGTCGGCGTACGAGCGATGGGACACAGCATCTCCGAGGTAGCGATGAAGTGGATATTTTCCCGTACCACCAATTCACGAGTGTTCCATGAATATTAGGAATCTCCGTCATCGCTGCAGCCGAAAAAAGATCCTGCAAGAACGGTATCAACGAGGACTCAAGAGTATCATTCACCGTGACAGAAGGGCGACCCTTTCGCAAATTGCTGTAGATTTCGATGCTGAGCCATCAACACGAGTCAGCGTGAAGGCCATTCAGCGGAACATCATCGATATGGGCTTTCGGAGCTGAAGGACCACTCGAGTATCCTTGATGGCTGCACGGCACAAAGCCTTACGCCTTGCCTGGTCCCGTCGACATCGGAATTGGGCTGTTGATGACTGGAAACATGTTGCCTGGTCAGACGACTCTCGTTTCAAATTCTGTCGAGCAGATGGACGTGTACGGGTATGGAAATATCATGAATCCATAGACCCTGCATGTCAGCAGGAGATTGTTCAAGCTGGTGGAGCCTCTGTAATGGTGTAGGGCTTGAGCAATTGGAGTGATATGGGACCCTGATACGTGTAGCCACGTCTCTGACATGTGACACGTACGTAAGTATCCTGTCTGGTCACCTGCATTCATTCATGCCCATTGTACATTTTGACGGATTTAGGAAATTCCAGCAGCACAACGTGACACCCCAAGTGTCCAGAAGTGCTACAGAGTGGTTCCAGGAAAACACTTTTGAGTTTAAGAACTTCCGCTGGCCACCGAACTCCCGAGATATAAACATTATTGAACGTATCTGGGATGTCTTGCTACGTGCTGTTCAGAAGAGCCCTCCACTTACGGAGTTACGGACAGCCCTGGAGGTTTCATGGTGTCAGTTCCCTCCAGCACTAGTTCAGACATCAGTCGAGTCCGTGACACGTCGTGTTGCGGAACTTATGCTTGCTCGCGGGTGCCCTACGCGATATTTGGCAGGTGTACCAGTTTCTTTGGCTCTTCAGTTTATGTTCATTAACAGTAGTCAGTTCCGCGTAAGTCGCATACATATTTTCCGGGCTCGTTCTACTTTGTCCACGCTGTGCAATCCAGAACCCATACGGGACAAACGGACTGCGGATCCCACAGAGTTGCTTGACGCGGGTGTATCCGACAGAGAGATGCCGACCGTGGCGTCAGCAGCTCGGTCAATGTGCCGCCGGACTGTGCTGGCTTTCAGTTCTTTTCAGCGCTCTCTGCAACCGACCATGTCTTATCGATGGCATCGCCCGGTTCCAAGCTTTTCTAAGATGACATCCTATATATTTCCTCATATGTTTTCTCAGTATGCATAGTTCTGCTGCTTCTTCTACGATCTAATACCAGCAGGCCAAGATGGCTGAAAGGCTATCAAATTCTTCGTACTTCATGCCGTGACACACACCTAGACAAGTACCCGATCACTGTCACTATCCTGAATGTGCAGTTCTGATGTCGATATACACTACTGGACATTAAAATTGCTATACCAAGAGGAAATGCAGACCATAAACGGGTATTTATTGAACAAATATATTATACTAGAACTGACATGTGATTTCATTTGCATGAAATTTGGGTGCATAGATCCTGAGAAATCAGTACCCAGAACAACCACCTCTGCCCGTAATAACGGCCTTGATACGCCTGGGCATTGAGTCAAACAGAGCTTGGATGGCGTGTACAGGTATAGCTGCCCATGCAGCTTCAACACGATACCACAGTTCATCAAGAGTAGTGACTGGCGTATTGTGACGAGCCAGTTTCTCGGCCACCATTGACATTGACCAGACGTTTTCAATTGGCGAGAGATCTGGAGAATGTGCTGGCCAGGGCAGCAGTCGAAAGTTTCTCTGTCCAGAAAGGCCCGTACAGGATCTGCAACATGCGGTCGTGCATTATCCTACTGAAATGTCGGGTTTCGCAGGGATCGAATGAAGGGTAAAGCCACAGGTCGTAACACATCTGAAATGTAACGTCCACTGTTCAAAGTGCCGTCACTGCGAACAAGAGGTGACAGAGATGTGTAACCGATGGCACCCCACACCATCACGCCGGGTGATACGCCAGTATGGCGATGACGAATACACGCATCCAATGAGCGTTCACCACGATGTCGCCAAACACGAATGCGACCATCATGATGTTCTAAACAGGACCTGGATTCATCCAAAAAAATGACGTTTTGCCATTCGTGAACCCAGGTTCGTCGTTGAGTACACCATCGCAGGCTCTCCTGTCTGTGACGCAGCGTCAAGGGTAAACGCAGCCATGGTCTCTGAGCTGATAGTCCACACTGCTGCAAACGTCGTCGAACTGTTCGTGCAGATGGTTGTTGTCTTGCAAACGTCCCCATCTGTTTACTCAGGGATCGAGACGTGGCTGCACGATCCGTTACAGCCATGCGGATGAGATGCCTGTCATCTCGACTGCTAGTGATACGAGGCCGTTGGGATCCAGCACGGCGTTCCGTATTACCCTCCTGAACCCACCGATTCAATATTTTGCTAACGGTCATTGGATATAACCGTTAGCAGCAATCTCGCGATACGATAAACCACAATCGCGATAGGCTACAATTCGACCTCTATCAAGGTCGGAAACGTGATGGTACGCATTTCTCCTCCTTACACGAGGCATCACAACAACGTTTCACCAGGCAACGCCGGTCAACTGCTGTTTGTGTATGAGAGATCGGTTGGAAACTTTCGTCATGTCAGCACGTTGTAGGTGTCGCCACCGGCGCCAACCTTGTGTGAATGCTCTGAAAAGCTAATCATTTGCATATGACAGCATCTTCTTCCTGTCGGTTAAATTTCGCGTCTGTAGCACGTCATCTTCGTGGTGTAGCAATTTTGATGGCCAGTAGTGAAGTTTCTAACGGCACGAAGGAGAAGCAGGAGTTGAAAAGGGAATGGAACATGGCAGTAGCCTATCTCCCATGTTCTTCAGTCTTTTCACTGGCAAACAGAAAAGGAAACTAAGGAGAAATTCGGATGATAAATCAGTCCAAGGAGAATAATTAAAAATTTAAGGTGTGCTGATGACATGCTAATTCCGTCAGAAAAAGCATAGTATTTCAAAGATTAATGGAACGGAATGCATGGTGCTACGAAAAGACTAAACAATAAAAATTTACTTCTGAAAAAAATTTACATTGACACATTTCGGGACCATCTATTATGAGATTATTCAGAAACATATTTGATACAAATTATCTTCTCAAGTAGTTAATACTAACGTAGGTCCTCCAGTCGATTATCACTACAGGTCTGTACTATTTGTGAAGATGATGTCACTGATAAAAAATTTTTTGCTGCTCTTTTCATATGAAACTTATTTTCTGACTGCTATCAAGTGAACTAAAATAAAATTACAGTATTCATTTTAATAAATTGGCCCCACTTGGAACAACAAAAAATATTACAAAATATTCAGTAAGTTTCAAAAATTACAGAGACTTTACATTAAACCACAAAAAGGACTGTGTCTGGTTTCGTAATTGACTGATACAGGTGTGTATGTTGTTATATTTCCGAGTTTTGGCTATCAGAGAGCACAAATTATTAGGTCAAAGATTAATCTTTGTCAGCAGAATGGTTAGCGCTGCTGATTAAACAGCACGTGTCCTATCAGTGTCTTCATCGCAAGAGTCCATTGTGTTACTTTCCTCCAACACCTTGTACCTGGTTTTCTTTTGTGTGTTTAGTAAATATGGCTCTTTTATCGGCTGAATGTCTTAGCAAACCAGTCCTACCTAAACATCCTTTATCCCAGGCTGAAATAATTTAAAATCTAGCAGAACACTATGCCAAATAAAACTGAAGTTCAGCTGATGAAGAAGGAAAAAGAACAGCGTAATTCGGCAGAATTTTGCTGCAGACGGCCAACACGTGCCAGAAGGACTCCCTGAATGAAAGCGCACTCCTTTCCCTTGAAGATGCCCACCTTCTGCCGTCGCAAGCACTCAGCAGTAAAATGTGAATTTCGTGTCGTCGTGTGCCGGAGGGCGGAACTGTGCGGAGAGAGATTTCAAGCGGGAAGCGACGAATTACTTGCCCGAATATGTCTGGGTTCCTTCCACCGGGTGAAACGGCACGAACACAATCCTTCTGTTGCTCACACGTGCACTTCAACAATTTTATACTCATATTATATATATAAAACAGTGTAGATCGCTTAATGTATGTCTATTTTTCACAGCTCAAAACCTAGAGCTTGTAAAACAAGTTTTTGTGCCAGTGTCAATAAAATCTGTGCCAAAACGAGGTATCACAATATATACATAACGATCTCGGACACATTCAGGAAATTTAAATCTTTCCAAGTGAATTCTAAGTTCTCTTAATACTTTGGTCATTTCACAATACGCAGGAGTGAGTCAACAAAACATTTTGACTTTCGGAAGTGACGCTGCTGATTGAAATTTCGTGAAAAGATTTCGTCGTAACGAGAAACTCCCGTGACACTCTTTTCCCTATTTTTCGGTAATAGAGAACTAAGTCCTCTACTTCGAACCGTTCAACCCTATCTGGAAGTGGACTCACAAGCATGGTGTAGGCATTCCCTTTCGTAGATTTGTTGCGTCTTCTAAGTGATGTGCCGAAAATGCAGTGTTTGGTTTGCCTTCCATCCACATCATCTTTGTGATGTTGCTAATTTAATTTGTTCGTAATTGTAATGTTTACGTATTCAGTTGAATCGGCAGCTTTGAAATTTGTGTGCTTTTTTTTTCGTGTAACCCAAATTTCAGAGAACAACAGCAACTGTAATACAAGACCCACATGTCACTTCGAGGCAGCTATTTTATTTCGGGTGGGATCAGCAAAAGAACTGTTACGCGAGTATTACATTTTAACGCATATCACCCTTTCCACGTGCCGCTCCATTAAAAGCATTGTGGCAAGTATTTAAAAATTGGTCACAGTTCTTGGGATGGTTTTTACCAAAACTGCAAAGTGATGCGCATTCCTATGCAAGATTTTGTTTATGGGTGAATTGATACAAGAAGTTTGCAGGGGAACACTGACAACTCCCGAAGACATGGTTCTGTGCTGCAATAAGTTCAGATGAAATGTAGTCAAGAGTCTACGTTCGCTTAATAGGATTTTTGGAATTCTCAACTTAACATTTTCAAATATATATATATATATATATATATATATATATATATATATATATATATATATATACTCCTGGAAATTGAAATAAGAACACCGTGAATTCATTGTCCCAGGAAGGGGAAACTTTATTGACACATTCCTGGGGTCAGATACATCACATGATCACACTGACAGAACCACAGGCACATAGACACAGGCAACAGAGCATGCACAATGTCGGCACTAGTACAGTGTATATCCACCTTTCGCAGCAATGCAGGCTGCTATTCTCCCATGGAGACGATCGTAGAGATGCTGGATGTAGTCCTGTGGAACGGCTTGCCATGCCATTTCCACCTGGAGCCTCAGTTGGACCAGCGTTCGTGCTGGACGTGCAGACCGCGTGAGACGACGCTTCATCCAGTCCCAAACATGCTCAATGGGGGACAGATCCGGAGATCTTGCTGGCCAGGGTAGTTGACTTACACCTTCTAGAGCACGTTGGGTGGCACGGGATACATGCGGACGTGCATTGTCCTGTTGGAACAGCAAGTTCCCTTGCCGGTCTAGGAATGGTAGAACGATGGGTTCGATGACGGTTTGGATGTACCGTGCACTATTCAGTGTCCCCTCGACGATCACCAGTGGTGTACGGCCAGTGTAGGAGATCGCTCCCCACACCATGATGCCGGGTGTTGGCCCTGTGTGGCTCGGTCGTATGCAGTCCTGATTGTGGCGCTCACCTGCACGGCGCCAAACACGCATACGACCATCATTGGCACCAAGGCAGAAGCGACTCTCATCGCTGAAGACGACACGTCTCCATTCGTCCCTCCATTCACGCCTGTCGCGACACCACTGGAGGCGGGCTGCACGATGTTGGGGCGTGAGCGGAAGACGGCCTAACGGTGTGCGGGACCGTAGCCCAGCTTCATGGAGTCGGTTGCGAATGGTCCTCGCCTATACCCCAGGAGCAACAATGTCCCTAATTTGCTGGGAAGTGGCGGTGCGGTCCCCTACGGCACTGCGTAGGATCCTACGGTCTTGGCGTGCATCCGTGCGTCGCTGCGGTCCGGTCCCAGGTCGACGGGCACGTGCACCTTCCGCCGACCACTGGCGACAACATCGATGTACTGTGGAGACCTCACGCCCCGGCGGTACGTCCACCCGGCCTCCTGCATGCCCACTATACGCCCTCGCTCAAAGTCCGTCAACTGCACATACGGTTCACGTCCACGCTGTCGCGGCATGCTACCAGTATTAAAGACTGCGATGGAGCTCCGTATGCCACGGCAAACTGACTGACACTGACGGCGGCGGTGCACAAATGCTGCGCAGCTAGCGCCATTCGACGGCCAACACCGCGGTTCCTGGTGTGTCCGCTGTGCCGTGCGTGTGATCATTGCTTGTACAGCCCTCTGGCAGTGTCCGGAGCAAGTATGGTGGGTCTGACACACCGGTGTCAATGTGTTCTTTTTTCCATTTCCAGGAATATATATTAACATTTTCAAATATATATATTTGAAAATGTTAAGCTTGCAAAATATGCTAGGAAGAAGCGTGCAAGAAAAATAAAGATCACCTTCATAGCGAGCACTAATCGTCACAATTTATCGGGAAAGAATGAAATGGTGGCCATGACCATGGTGATTTCTCAGCCCCGACCGGTGTGGCCGAGCGGTTCTAGGCGCTTTAGTCTGGAACCGCGAGACCCCTACGGTCGCAGGTTCGAATCCTGCCTTGGGCTTGGATGTGTGTGATGTCCTTAGGTTAGTCAGGTTTAAGTAGTTCTAAATTCTAGGGGACTGATGACCTCAGACGTTGAGTTCCATAGTGCACAGAGTCATTTTTTTATTTCTCAGCGTTATAAGCATGATGCTTTAGACTAAGAGTCGTGCGAGTTGGCGTAGTCGAAAAAGGCTGCATTTTGGTGGATGGTGGATCAAAATCCCGTTTCTGTGATTTCATCAAACCGACCGCTTGAGGCGAATTCCGGGATGATCTCATTGAAAGAGCACGGTGATTTCCCTGCCCATCTGACTTCGTGCTTCGTCTCTAATGACCTCATTGTCGCCAGTGCGTTAGACACTAAACTTCCTTCCTGTGCCTTAGATTTAGTCTATGGATATTATCTTGGATAGCAATATATATTAACGGCAGTATTGCGGGTCGCACATGCACATCCAATGGGCAACCACTTCGCTCCCCACCCAAAAATCTCTGTCCTCAACGAGGTCATTAGAGATGGAGCACAGTGTCGGATGGGGAGGAAATGGCATCATACCATCATTCGCTTCACTCCTGTGACCATGACCACCATTTCATTTTTTCAGATTTCTTTGCTTTTCTTCCTATTCCGCCGCAAGTGTGGTAGTTGACACAACACACTTGGTGTGTCATGAAGTGGGGCAACGAGGGAAATCCGTACTTTGGGAAAGTTTCTGACACGAATATGCCAGTATCACGCTACGGGTCACACACACTTAACTAGTATAATTTATGACACACTGCTCGCTTCTGAATTAGTGACTTGTGACATGACAGCTGCAGCTAGTTAGTGGGTAACTCTCACTTAGAGTTGATATTGTACCCGTGCGTTCTCGTATTAAAAATAAGTTCATTGCTAGTAGTGGACCCTGATTTGCTTTTATTTTCACGATACTATCACTTTTAGTAAGAGATTAATTTACTGTATATGGATAAAAACATGAACACAAGATAAAAACATGAACACAATAGTCACAGACTGCATGGTTATCAGTTCACACAAACGCTGAACAGTAGTGTCGCCTGCCCCAAACTTAAGGCATGCAACTTTTCGCAATTCACCTAAAAACGTAATTTATGCGGTAATGATGAGAATTAGAACATACCACGAAGGCCACCTTTTCTGTTGCTTTTTCCTGCTGCTTTCTAATACAAGTAAACAGTTAAAATGTAAGTTTTTTCCGGTGGAACTGTCCGGTCAATGAATGAAGAGGTTTATTCTCTGTACTATCCCCTGTGTCTTAAAATATTCTGACTCCCTTTACTTTATTCTATATCTTGGTACTTAATAGACTTGTAGTAAGTATCACTGTTCCTGGAATAGTGCTAATATTCTATTAACGTTACTAGTACTATCATACGTCTTCTCGGTGTCATTGTCCAGTAACTAGGATTCTTTCGTGCTTTGCTACCTATACGGCACCGTACACCGTTCACAACATATCCACTCTGTTGTTCTGTGAGTGCCTTGACACTTAAAGAGCATCACTTACAATAATTCATGCTTGGCCATCCATTCTGTATTAGAATTAAACGAGTGTTGCAAAAGATCGGATCAGGGAAGAAGTGGTAAGTCATTCAGTGAGCTAGCCAAGACTGGTGAGGCACGTAGTCTTCTCAAAAGTTGCAATACACAGGTATAAGAACTTTATAATTGCAGATTTATTTGCCATCTGAGTTGAGAGGGGGTATGGAAATCGCTGATCGCAGATATACGCCTGTCCATTACAGTATAACGAGACAGCCGTCAATCACGCTTGTGAAAATTATTAAGCGTGATACTCGAGAGGGGGGGGGGGAGAGAGAGAGACAGAGAGAGAGAGACAGAGAGAGAGAGAGAGAGAGAGAGAGAGAGAGAGAGATGGCCTTAGTCGGAACACAACAAACACAGGAACAATACAATGGAACCCCTTAATTTAATTGTCAACAGGAGAGAACGTCAACACGAGCTTTCTACAAAACGCTCTGACGCTTTGACTTACCTGGAATTGTTATCACAACAGGAAATATAACTTTAATCAGGCAGTCAATTGAGCACTAGCTTGTTTGGAAACTAGAACATCGAAAAACTCAGAAATGCGCCAAGCACAAAAATCACTTTGCCACATCGCAGTTGAAACGTCATGGTCTAGAAACATTAACTCTGAGCTAGTAAAATTAAACTGTCTCACTAAACAAAAGTTCACCGCCTAATTGACACGTTACTGTCGTGTATACACACATATCTACTTTCTCTCACTACTTAGAAAAAGTTCGAAACATGGCTAGCTTGCTCAACTATTAATAACTGTATCTTCGTTTCTACGTGTACCTACACCTCTGCACATGCGCCAACACTGAACTGCAAATTGTTAATTTAACATTAATTGCTTCAGTGCAGGTTTTTTATACGCTTCCTGACTTACTGTAAGATTATAAAAATTTTAATTATCCCGAACAGTTAATTAAAAAAGAAAAGTACTTCGTGACGTAGTTCGATATCTAGATACCACTCTGTAGGCCTACAAACGGGGCTCCTCTGCGAATACATCACCCTTAGCATATCCCGCACAGCGGATAGCCGATTTACCTTTCCCGGCTAGTGTTTTTTCTATAGGCTTCCCATTATCATAATACGGCGTTTGTAATCGCTAGAAGTCGCTTGCTTCGTCAGAAAATTTACTACATTATCCACTGCAACTTAATGAAACCCGGAACTGAATATATTTTATTCATTCCGGATATAGAGTTTGTAATCAAAAGCATCCAGACACCCCTAAAAACATACGTTTTGCATGTTAGATGCATTGTGCTGCCACCTTCTGCCACATACTCAATATCAGCGACCTTAGTAGTCATTAGATATCGTGAGAGAACAGAATGGGGTGCTCCGCGTAATTCATGGATTTCGAGTGTGGTCAGGTGATTGCGTGTCATTTTGTGTCATATGTCTGTACACGATATTTCCTCACCCCTAAACAGTCCTAGGTCCACTGTTTCCGATGTGTTAGTGAATTGGAAACGTGAAGGGACACGTACACCACAAAATCGTACAGGCCAACCACGTCTGTTGACTGACAGAGACCGCCACCAGTTGAAGAGGTCGTAATGTGTAATAGGCAAACATCTATTCAGCCCATCACACAGGAATTCCAAACTGCGTCAGGATCCATTGCAAGTACTGTGATAGTTAGGCAGTATGTGAGAAAAATTGCATTTCATGGTCGAGCGGCTGCTCATAAGCCATACATCACACAGGTAAATGCCAAACGACGCCTCGCTTGGTCTAAGGAGCGTAAACATTGGACGATTGAACAGTGGAAAAACGTTGTGTGGAGCGACGAATCACAGTACACAAAATGGCGATCCGATTGCAGGGTGTGAGTATGGCGAATGCCCAGTGAACGTCACCTGCCAGCATGTGTAGTGCCAACAGTAAAATTCTAAGGCGGTGGTGTTATAGTGTGGTCGTGTTTTTCATAGAGGGGTCTTGCATCCCTTGTTATTTTGCATGGCACTATCACAACACAGGCTTACATTGATGTTTTAAGCACCTTTTTGCTTGCCACTGTTGAAGAGCAATTCGGGGATGGTGACTGCATCTTTCAACACGATCGAGCACCTGTTCATAATGCACGGCCTGTGGCGGAGTGGTTACACGACAATAACATCCCTGTAATGGACTGGCCTGCACAGAGTCCTGACCGGAATCCTATAGAACACCTTTGGGATGTTTTGGAACGCCAAATTAGTGCCAGGCCTCACCGGCCGACATCGATACCTCTCCTCAGTGCAGCACTTCGTGAAGAATGGGCTGCCATTCCCCAAGAAACCTCCAGCACCTGACTGACCGTATACCTGCGAGAGTGGAAGCTGTCATCAAGGCTAAGGGTGGGTCAACATCATACTGAATTCCACCATTACCGATGGAGGGCACCACGAACTTGTAAGTCTCCGGATACTTTTGATCACATAGTGCATTTGAGCCGGCCTGCCATAGCTGCCTTACTCTTTATGTTCCACCTGTGGTACCGTTAACACATATCTCGTGGGAGAATCTTTCGCTGCAGTGTACGGGAGTAGTAGCAGGCTGCATCGGTGGCTCTGTCGGTTTGAGAGTTTGACAAGCTGGTGTCCTCAGACAGCCTAATGACAGGCCACCAGACTCGTCTCGACCACGCCCAAACATTTGTTTTGTAAGTACATTTTGCTTTGTTCAGTAAGAAGTCTTGGTGAGAAAACGTATGTGGAAAACGAAAACGGTCTAAATTGTCGGACGTACGTAAGCGCCTCTATCAGGTGAGAGAATGGCAGTTACATACAATATTTCTTTATCGAAAAACATAACGGGGAGCATGCTGGATATTTATTTTTATTTTTCTGTCAAACAATGAAATTGTTAAAGTGACTTTCACGTACACCGTCAGTCCAAAAAGTTCCGAGACTGATTTTTATCCTTGGGATATAAGCGACGTCAGCGCAGCTTGAACTAACAATTGTGGACAATAGATGTATGATCGAGCAGTCGTTTGTTAGCAGGCAGGGTTTAATAGTGCTTTTGCGGCCATACTTTGTCAAAATTCTGTCACAAATCACTGTGGAGCAATGTCCCTAAACCAAGTGTTCAAAACATTCCCCAAAATGCCTTGAAGAAGAGAAAAGTGTGTGCAAAGTCTGTACCGCACACCTTGACTCCCGAACAAAAATGACGGACGTACGCCTCCCGCGGCCGTTCGCGTCCCGTATCTTGATTGAAATGCGAAACGCGGACAGTTCATTTCTGGAAAAGACCATCACGGGTGACGAAACTTGTTATCAATACGAATATACCACAAAGCGAGATAGTGCAGATGTTCACACGAAGGGTCAACGCTTGTCGACATAACCTACAATCAAACCAATGTAAAGCGCAAGTTGAACAACATCCTCAGGAAGCACACATCGTTGTATGAACGTTCTGTGCGTTGTACTGAAATAGGGCGAGAGATAGGGACGGTACTATGAAGAACATCTGAGGCATTAAAGCCGCCTTCTTAACTTTTCCCTATTTTTTTATTAATCCGGTACCCAAAGTTTCTTCACTGATGGTGGCGTAGAGATGTGGGTTTCAGAACAATGCGAGACATAATTTGTCGTGCCAGATGGAGAGCTACAAGAGAGAGCGTTTCTTTTGCGCTATATCTGAAAGTATTGCAGTTCCAAAGTGAAACAGGGTTACAAACATCAAAATAGTTTTGAATTGCCATGTACCCTTCTGCAGGGTTTGCTAGTACCCAAAGTTTCTTCACTGATGGTGGCGTAGAGATGTGGGTTTCAGAACAATGCGAGACATAATTTGTCGTGCGAGATGGAGAGCTACAAGAGAGAGCGTTTCTTTTGCGCTATATCTGAAAGTATTGCAGCTCCAAAGTGAAACAGGGTTACAAACATCAGAATAGTTTTGAATTGCCATGTACCCTTCTGCAGGGTTTGCTAGTTCTCAGGCGAATTGTCAGACTACGAATTCTAGTCTAAAGTTCAATACCCAGGTCTTTCTACAGTTTTTTTTGTCACTTACGACTGTTTCTCGCAGCGATTCGTTAATATTAAAAATTCCAAGCAATACAATAGTTCAGAACCCACGTCAAGCGCCTAGAACTGCTCGGCCACTTTGGCCGGCCGGACGGGATGGGTTTTGCGAATTAACGCACCAAATCTATCTGCGTCTAGAGTTATCCATTTGGAAGGGTGCAATTTCGAAATGTTTGCTAATCCTGCAACACAAGCAGGACTTGGCTACTAGCGCGGTATTCACTTAGTCGGATTTGGAAACCGCCGAAATCACATCCAGGCTGCCTGGCACACGGGTCTCGTAGTTCATCCGCAAGGAAGATTCGACTGAGGCCGGAACGCTTGCTGGAATCCTGGAAGCGGGTTTATGTCAACGTGCGCCGTCATCCTAGTGGGCCATAATTAGCTAACTAAATCGATTTAGCTCCCTGAGAGACGCAATAGTTTCTTCCGCAACTCACCATTTTGTTTTGAGGTACCAGTGCCTTTAGCTTGAAACCACCGATGATAGGGGTAGTGGTACTTCAAAACAAAATGAATAAAATGGTGAGTTGCGGAAGAAACCACAGCGTCTCAAAGGCTTAAAGATCGAAGGAGGGTAAGGAAGTACCACCATGTACCATGGGCCGTACCTGTTAAAGCGGTGCCTTGTTACAGCCAATCATTTTGTTCTGGAGAGCTTTACATTACATTACGCCATCGTATACCTCAAAGCACCGCTTCAGATATTAGATCACCTATGACGGTCAACGTTGACTCTGTGCCAACTGCGGATACACGGGTCATCTGAATACAAAGGTGCACTTTAGATAGCTTAGACAATCTTTAAAGTTTTTCTGTTGAAAATTATCTGCTATTACACCCTCGCTTCATACGCAGACAAAACAAAAGAGGGACCCCGACAGAGATAGACACGATAGTGTTTAACATTTTCACTTTACAAAACCATCTACGATTTCCTTTTTTTGCGACTTGCTCTAAGAATACGACCATATGAAATGATTGTCACACAATGAATAACATTTTACATCGATCTGAGAAAGGTTCGTGAATTAGGCGAAACCGGTAATCCACGAGGAAAATGTGCCATCTTGACGTAGGATTTCTACACACAAGTGTTTTAGACATAAAAACGTTTCTAGCACAAGTTCTACGAGCTAGGGCGTGGAACGTCACAAGCTTGAAGGAGGTAAGGAAACTAGAAAACCTGAAAATTCAAATGCAAAGGCTCAATCTAGATATAGTAGCGCTAAGTGACGTGAAATGGAAAGAAGACAAGGATTTCTGGTCAGATGAGTATAGGATAATATCAACAATAGCAGAAAATTGTATAACAGGAGTAGGATTCGTCATGAATAGCAAGCTGGGGTAGAGACTATGTTACTGTGAACAGTTCAGTGATATGGTTGTTCTTATCAGAATCAACAGCAAATCAACACCAACACCAGTAGTTCAGGTATACATGCCGGCATCATAAGCTGAAGATGAAGAGGTGGAGAAAGTATATGAGGATATTGAAAGGGTAACGCAGTACGTAAAGGGAGATGAAAATCTAATAGTCATGAGGGACTGGAATTCAGTACTAGGGGAAGGAGCAGAAGAAAAGATTACAGGAGAATATGGGCTTGGGAAAAGGAATGACAGAGGAGAAAGACTGATAGAGTTCTGTAACATAATTCAGCTAGTAATAGCGAATACTCTGTTCAAGAATCACAAGAGGACGAGGTATATTGGGAAAAGGCCGAGTGATACGGGAAGATTTCAGTTAGATTACATCATGGTTAGAGAGAGATTGTGAAATCAGATACTGGATTTAAGGGAATACCCAGGAGCAGAGATAAAGTGAGATCACAATGTACTAGTGATGAAGAGCAGTCTCAAGTTTAAGAGATTAGGCAGGAAGAATGAATACGCAAAGAAGTGGGATACGAAAGTACAAAGGAACAATGAGATACGCTTGAATTCTATGAGGCTATAGATACAGCAATAAGGATCAGTAGGCAGTACAGTTGACAAGAAACGGAATCTGCAAAAAGAACAATCACGGAAGTTGGAAAGAAAGACATAGATACAAAGAAGGTAACTGCGAAGAAACCATGGGTAACAGAAGAAATACTTCAGTTGATCGATGAAATAAGGAAGTGTAAAAATGATCCGGGAAACTCAGTAATATGGGAATACAAGTCACTGAGGAATAAAATAAATAGGAAGTGCTGGGAAGCTAAGTCGAAATTGATGCATGAAAAATGTGAAGGAATCGAAAAAGAAATGATGATCGGAACATCAATTTCATCATACAGGAAAGTCAAAAGAATGGTGACATTAAAAGCAGGGGTGATAACATTAAAAGTGCAACGGGAATTACATTCTTAAATACAGATGAGTGAGCGAGTAGGTGGCAACACTATGTCGAAGGCCTCTATGAGGGGGAAGATTTGTCTGGTGTGATAGAAGAAACACGAGTCCAATTAGAGGAGATAGGGGATACAGTATTAGAATCAGAATTTAAAAGAGCTTTGTCGGACTTAAGATCAAATAACGCTGAAGCGATAGATACCACTCGATCAGAATTTCTAAAATCATTAGGGGAACTGGCAACGAAACGACTATTCACGTTGGGTGTAGAATGTATGAGTCTGGCGACATACAATCTGACTTTCAGAGGAAATATCCACACAATTCCGAAGACTTCGAGAGCTGAAATGTGTGAGAATTATCGCACAATCAGCTTAACTGGTCATGCATCCAAGTTGCTGACGAGAATAGTATACACGAGTACGGAAAAGAAAACTGAGGATGTTCTAGATGAAGATCAGTTTCGCTTTAGAAAAGGTAAAGGCACCAGAGAGGCAATTCACGCGTTGCGGTTGATAACAAAAGCAAGACTAAAGAAAAATCAAGACACTCTCATAGGATTTGTAGACCTGGAAAAAGCATTCGATAATGTAAAATGGTGCAAATTATTCGAACAGGGAGAAACGGGTAATATACAAAATGTACAAGAGCCAAGAGGTAATAACGAGAATGGACGGCCAAGAACCAAAAGCTCGGAATAAAAAGGGTGTAAGACAGGGATGTAGTCTTTCGCCTACTGTTCAATCTGTACATCGAAGAAGACACAAAATAAAAGTTCAGGAGTGGAATTAAAATTCAGTGTGAAAGGATATCAATGATATGATTCGCTGATGACATTGTTACCCTAAGTGAAAGTAAAGGAGAATTGCACGATCTGCTGCATGGAATGATCAGTCTAATGAGTACAGAATATGGAATGAGATAAAGCAAAGAAAGACGAAAGTAATGAGAAGTAGCAGACATGATAACAGCGAGAAACTTAACATCAGGATTGATGGTAACGAAGTAGTTAAAGTTAAGGAAATCTGCTACCTTGGCTGTAAAATAGTCAATGAGGGGCGAAGCAAGGAGGACATCAAAATCAGATTATCAATGGCAAAAAGGTCATTCCTGGCCAATAGAAGTCTACTAGTATCAAAGATAGGCTTTATTTTGAGGAAGAAATTTCTGAGAATGTACGCCTGAAGTACTGCATTGTATGGTAATGAAACATAGACTGTGGGAAAACCCGAACAGAAGAGAATCAGAGTATTTGAGATGTGGTGCTACAGGCTAAACTTGAAGATTAGGTGGACTGATAACGTAAAGAATGGGGAGGTACTGTGCAGAATTGGAGAGGAAAGAAATATATGGGAAACACTGACAAGGAGAATGGACAGTATGTACAGGATGGTAAGACGTCTGTTATGACATGAGGAGACTTTCACGGTACTACAGGGAGCTGTAGAGGACAAAAAATGTAGAAGAAGAAAGAGACTGGAATTCATCCAGCAGATAATTGAGGACGTAGATTGCAAGTGCTATTCTGAGGTCAAAATGCACAGGCAAAATTTAATGAAGCACAATGTTACAGTGGGTCACAATACAGACGGTCAATTTTCAATTTTAGGCAGAAATACGTCACAGCAGCGCGATACTGGCAAATGAAATGCTGGAAGCCAGTAGAACGTATGACCCAAGGACTAACTCCAGGTTGAAAAGACACTAGTTCAGTCAAGGCAACTAAGTGCAAAATATCATTGCGAAAGGCCTAGGACAAGGTCATTTTAAACGTCAACTACACAAGCAAGACTTACTAAAGAGAGAAAAAATTACGAGAAAGTAAATTTTGAGGATCTACACGACTTAATTCCAAGACAAGTTCTTAAAAACGTGGAAACGTAGTGAGCGAGGGAAAAGAAGAATGCGCTATAGACGAGAGGAAACTAGGCGTTTAGGTATTAAGGCTCACAAAAGTTGGGTACTTTCATTCCAAGAAAAGAGGGAAACGGCAGATTTAAGAAATCTAGAGACATATTAAATTAGGATGATGATATTGGAGAGCAATGGTACCAAGCGATGCAAGATTGTTAGCGTACCTGACTGCGAGGTAATTTTTAATATGCAGTATTTATAATGCTGTGACTGTACTGACAGAAGTAGAGGAGTTCCTTTTAATTAGTGTCTTTACACCTTCCGGAACGAGCAGTAGATTGCATACAACACAGATTCTCAGAGAAGATAGCATAATATTACCAGCGACTGCTAGCCGCTACAGAATATTTGCTGCAGGCTACTACTACAGTGTATTCAGGAAGCAGGATTACGTCCCTTCTTTTAATTACTGTGAACAGCTGCAATCTTCAATAGAACTTTCGGATATGAAAGTTATTCAGTTTCAGAAGCGTACAGCACTGTATTATTTTCGTTAGCGAATGCTCTGATGGCATCCAGATTGGATAAATCTTACCAAACAATCCTCTATTCAAAAAACGTCACAAGTACATAAACATGACTATCGAGTTTGTCAGACCATTGTGATCGACATATGTGGTTAAAACGCACTCCCAAAAACCGGCATATTCAAAAAGTCTGGCGTTATTTTTTTTTATTGAAATAGCACCAGAATCACCGGCCCTGTATTTAAATTCTAAAGTCTGCCAGTTTTTGGCGGAACACAGGAACTTAGCCGGCCGGAGTGGCCGAGCGGTTCTAGGCTGGAACCGCGCGACCGCTACGGTCGCAGGTTCGAATCCTGCCTCGGGCATGGATGTGTGTGGTGTCCTTAGGTTAGTTAGGTTAAAGTAGTTCTCAGTTCTAGGGGGCTGATGACCTCAGATGTTAAGTCCCATAGTGCTCAGAGCCATTTGTACCATTTTTGAACAGGAACTTACATTTCAACAAACGGGCCCACTTCCTGTCGGCATGCTTAAGTTTTATGACCTATTGACCGTTACTGAATCTTGGCTGGGTGGTGGGTCTGCAAGGGCATTGTACAGTTTTTATCTGGTAGGGATATTCAAAACAGCGCATACTACGATACTGAATATAGAAAAATTGGATCTTTGCAAGCCATGACAAAGGAACGAATACGGCAGCTGTCTGTCATCAAAATCAATAAAATTCTGCGATTCGTAGTAACATGATATCAAAATTACTTCGGGCTGATTACATCTTATTAAGAAAAATATGCAAGCTCTCTCTGTTTTAATCAAGTTTTCAAATCTCACAAATATTTAAAATAATTCACAGCTCTTTATTTAAAATAATTCACGGCTCTTATACATGACTTTAAAACAGAGATTGGCAAGAATTGAGCACACAAGTAGAACTTTGACTCTCCCCCGTGGCTGCACACCTTCCCCACTGCCATGCTAGGCTGGGTAAGAGTGAGAAGAAAACAGCGAGCACACCGCACTTACGTGAATGGCAGCGCAGGCGCACAGACTGCGACTTCGTTTCATTGGTTTCATATTTCTCAACAACACAGACCACCAATTTTCAGTATTATTCAATAATTTTGGCACGCCGGGGACATAATTTTTATCTGGTGTAAACTGTCGGCACACGGACAAATTTAGACAATTTCACAGATTTTCGCACTTAGGTTGCTACGTTAGGGTGACTAACTTAATTTCGTAATCGAAAAATGTCTTTTACACAAGTATGTTGATCGAAATATTTTATCACGTTTGTAACCCCAATACCGGAACGTGAATACTCTTCTGGAGGAAACCAGTGAAGACCTCCTTTAACGTTACGTAAAAGAATTTCTCTTTTAAGCGGGTATTAAACTGCGGATCTATCAGTTCTTTTGCACATGTACAGGGGCATTATCAACTAAAAAGGCATACGGTCTCGAAAACAGATGAAAGATTATCAGTGCCCTCGACCATTTAGAAAACTATCTCTGTGATTCCTTCAAGACCACAATGACTTATTCATACCTCACGTTTCCCTTGAGGTCAGAGAACTCAAGAGAATGGATGGTGCTTTTATCTGAGTTCCTCCGTCCCATGCCACTTTAAAACGCACACTATATTATCTCTGCTAACACCACCTCTTGCTTTTGTCCAATTTCAAAACATTCCACTGCTTCATCACTGACATCGTTATACTTACGAGGGATTACTTTTTCGTGTTATAGTTTCAACCAAATTTTGCGCAAGCGCGAAATACCACCTGTTGCTTTAACAGAACAAACATTACAATATTCTTCATATACTTTATTGTCAGTCACAACTAAGACTTGTGAAACACTCCTTATAATGTAGGAGCTTATATAAAACCCTGGAAAGAAGTTATACGCTGACAAAAGCCAGGGCAGCAAAAAAGCCAAATCGGAGGTGAAATTGATACAGAGAATGTCTCACATAGTTCGGAATACACCTCTGCAGGCGACTTTACTGAAACGGTGACTGCAATTTCTTACGCTTCACCAAACACAGTTAACGATTTAAGAGAATATTTGAGCTCAACCACATTTGTAATGGTAACTGCAGCAAAATCTAATCACATGAAAGCTATCGCGTTTCTGAAGAGAAAACTTCAGTCACTCGTCATCACAGGAATCAGACTACCTTAGTGAAGAAAAGTTACAGATCCATCAATAATCTATTTTATAAAATGCAGACCGTGTTGTCTTAATTTACTTTCCTCGGCAATTCTCACCTAATAAAAGTAAACGACGACAACTTAACCGTGACACCTAAAACAAAAAGAAGCAGTTCGCAAGGGTTATTCGCTAAGAAGTAAGGTATTATGAACCTTGTAATCGTTACTGAGGAAAAGCTTTGCCTTCCGAAAGGCATGAGTTGTGATGTCTTCATATTTTAAGGTGAGTAATATTATAAGAATGGTTGATCATAAACAAATTTATATAGTATAATTACAACCTAGTGCTGTGTATTACACATTACGTGAAAACGTTTGCTGTGGAAATAAACTGCCTTCGAAATATTTATTGTTTATGCGGGCAGCTAGCACGAAGTTCTTAATTATTTTATGTCTTCTTCTTACAACATAATCTGATGGCAGCATTCTACCGAAACGCAGATGATGCTGATAAATAAACTGCGGTTTAGACAGTTATTTTATTGTGCACCATGCCTGACAACATGTTTTAAGATTTCCTTCTTCTTAGGTGAATTGAATTCCCTGAAATGATGTGAATGAAGGGAGAAGGTGTTATATTACTGGGGTAATGCAGTCGGTGCTGCCCATGGCTTACTCTGCCACAAAAGGCTGAATTTCATCTGAAATGGATTCGCTGAAACGAAGTAAATGAAGATGCAGTGACATGACATCAGAAAAAAACGATTAGAACCTTTTTACTACCAGTGAAACAAATTTGTCGCGACTAATGATTTTTTTTTCCCAGATGGGACCCACATCGGGATTTCTATTTATTCATGAGCAGTCGCTTGATCATCAGGCTTTCTGATCACGCGTTCAGGCCTGCCATGATAAGTCAGTAGCTCAAACTTGATTACGTTTGAGAATGTACGCATTTTACAAAAGCTCATGGGATAATATAAACGTGAAGTTGTGTGAAGTTCAGAATTAAAAATTCGGGATCTAATTCATAAGTGTCTTCGCATAAATCACTCGTTTTTGCACCAGCAGTGTGCAAGTGGTCATCTTATATGCGGCTGGGCTAACACGTGTGACTCTTAATTGAACAGCCATAGCTCATAGCTGACACCGTAGGATTGGATGACGCATACAGTACATACATCCCTTTCCGATCAGAAGTTTCTTGTAGTCTGCAAGTTAATGTTCATGTGGCCTACTGCAAAAGAGAGCCAACAACTTACTAGTGCAAGCGCCGCTTGCCTGAGTGAATAATCGAGTTTATTCCCTAGTTATAGATTTTTAAAGACGTCCATATCTCGAGATCTCAAACAATGTTGGCCAGATAAATGCTACAATTGTGCCTGCTCCTAACTCCTCAAGTAGCATTTTGTTCAGATTATGCCATGTTCCGACTGCACAAATCGATTCTAAAATACCTAGCGATCTCAGGTTTCGTAACACTATATAAAGTTTCTGAGAGAACCACTAACCAATGTTTAATATATAGTGTTGTGACAAACTAAATTTCAGATTTTGTACTCTGGTTGTGAATATAATCAAGTCCAAATTACCCCTTCACAAAACAAAATCATGAAATTAGAATCTGTTGCCTGCATGAAGTCCACAACTCGTGAAAATTTTGAAGTATGGTCGAGCCTCTGCTGCCACCGATACATGGTGTGCTGCCCAGAGCACGAAAACATTCAGACTGTGACACGTTGAACGCATAACCTTAAGTGGGATTGCTCTGGCCACCTTTTTTCCTAATGGTTAACACGCCATTGCATGTCATTTTGAAGTGGCGTTTCATGCGCTTCCCAACAGCGCTATTAAACTTTGCATATTTCACTGTTCTTTGACGGTATTCCATTTGAATTTGCGTACTTCTTACTTTCAATTCGTGCTGTTGTGTCTGATCCGTTTAATGAATCGCCGAGATATTCTGGCCACGAGCAGCTGTTTAACTATCTTCTAAAGTAGTGAACGTCCGTGTAGCTATACATATGGAATACTAATTAAAGTTTTAGTGTTTTTAGTCTATATGCTGTAACATTGCAAATGTTCGTCCTACAGATTGTTGTAGTGTCAACGAAAACGTTTCAGTGCTACAAATAAAAACTTGTTTATAATATCCTATGGATTAATGACTCGTACGTAATTTGATTGTCACTGGTTACAATGGCCGGCCCTTTCACAAGCTACCATAAGATTTTTCCACAAAACGTGTGTAAATAATTCCACCTCCTTCTCCCAGAAAGGTCCCTCTCGGCACATAAATGTCAAAATTCCGACTCAGGTTACTGCTTCCAGAGCACCAACCTCACCTGTGACTGTGCAGACTTTTTACTATAATCCACCTCTTAACACTAAGTGGTTCTCGTCCAGTGTTAATGACAGCACAGGGTGAGATTTCACCTGCCGCCGCGGCCATTCACGTCACGTCACGTCACAAGTATCAAATATAACATTCCGTGGCGTCCTTATGGAAGTACAGAAAGAGGCTGTGTTAGACAACGCTGCCACAGTTCCGTTTGCCCGAATTCAGAGCTTCACCAGTAGGAAATTTGCCCAAACCACTTGAACTGCAGTCAACTACTCGCGGAATGTCAAAACTGTCCCGTCTGCACATATCTTACATATCTCACTCCTGCCGATCGCCTTGATTCCCCCCCCCCCAATCCCCCCCCCCCCACCACACTAGTCACCACTGTACCTTTATCAATACCTATATACGTGTATAAATCGTTTAACATAGACATTTCTTATTATACTAGATTCTTCTAAAACAGAAATTCAAACACTTACCTAGTGCGGAATTCACTGTGCGATTTCCGCGTATTTTCTGCCTGATCTCGCATGAACATCACTTCCAAGGTCGTCCAAGAAGGTCAAGATTTAGAAGTCAGCTTTCTAGCTGAACATATATGTTCTGAATTGTATTGCATTATATCAGCAACATTTTTGTAAGAAATAAATATTTGTTAAAAATAAATAGGTGCCGAAAACCGGAGAAATGCGAACAGATATGTAGTTCGCAGGACCAAGGGTGCACCATCTGCAAATCGTTTTCCGTTGGACGCAGCTCACGCCTCATGAATTTCGTGGCAGTTATGGTGTTTACACTACGAAATGTGTGGTCGTCTACAGAAATATTGTTCTGAGAAGTTCTAGAACCCTCACAAATTGAGGGAATCTGCAACTCAGGATTGCTTTAAAAATGATATAAATTCATTTTTCCCAGGTTTTTTTAAGCGAAAAAAACTTCGAAGTGACCGGAACGCAAAGTTGTGTGAAAACATTGATGTTGCTCTTTAACGGTTGTTGCATGTTAGGACTAATTTCACTCAATATACATTCCAGATCTCGTGCCACGTCTCACTATTGTAGCTCCCTTTCTCGAGACAAAACATATTGCATCACCGGAGACAACGGCGACACGATTCAAAAATGCAGTATGTGAAAAAACCTGGCTTCTATAAAACTTACATGGAAACACACATCAAAAAACGTTTTGCATCACATCGATTCCCAGAACTACTGAAGACAGACGTTGACTATGGATATTGTATCACAGACATAGCCCATTTGACTGTTCAGAGATGTCACTAAACCCGCCCAAAGATGTAAACAACCATGCGTGAGCAGCTGCTATTAGACGGAGTGGGTCCGACAGACGATCAGTTCCAGTCATTCCACCAGCAAGGAGGCACACGGCTCGTGTTGTCTGTAGTTCAACGGCCAATACCGCGATTCGATCGCGTCCTCATTGTTACTTTGTGCCAGTAAGGCCTCTCAACAAGGGAAGTGTCCAGGCGTCTCGGAATGAACCAAAGCGACGTTTTTCGGACATGGAGGAGATACAGAGAGACAGGATCTGTCCATCACATGACTCGCTCAGGCCCCGAAAGGGCTACTACTGCAGGGCATGACCGCTACCTACGGATTATGGCTCGGAGGAACCCTGGACAGCAGCGCCCCAATGTTGAATAATGCTTTCCGTCAAGCCACAGGACGTCGTGTTACGACTCCAACTGTGCGTAATAGGCTGCAAGATGCGCAACTTCACTCCTAACGTCCATGTCGAGGTCCATCTTTGCAACTACGACACCATGCTGCGCGGTACAGATGGGCCCAAAAACATGCCGAATGGACCGCTCAGGATTGGCATCACGTTCTCTTCACCGATGAGTTTCGCATATGCCTTCAACCAGAGAATCGTCGGAGAAGTGTTTGGAGGCACCCCGGTCAGGCTGTACAGCGAGCGCAGAAAGGTGGAGGTCCCCTGCTGTTTTGAGCTGGCAATATCTGGGGGCGACGTACGCCGCTGGTGGTCGCGGAACGACCGATAGTGCAACCATATCGGCAGCATATTGGCGAGGCATTCGTCTTCATGGACTTCAATTCGCGCTCCCATCGTGCACATCTTGTGAACGACTTCCTTCAGGATAACGACATCGCTCGACTAGAATGGCCAGCCAGCATGTTCTCCAGACATGAACCCTATCGAACATGCCTGGGATGGATTGAAAAGGGCTGTTAACAGACGACGTGACCCAACAACCACTCTGAGGTATCTACGCTGAATCGCCGTTGAGGAGTGGGACAATCTGGACTTACAGTGCCTTGATGAACTTGGTGATAGTATGCCACGACGAATACAAGCATGCATCAATGCAAGAGGATGTGCTACCGGGTATTAGAGGTACCAGTGTGTACAGCAGTCTGGTCCACCACCTCTGAAAGTCTCGCCGTATGGTGGTACAACATGCAATGTGTGGTTTTCACTAGCAATAAAAACGGCGGAAACGATGTTTGTGTTTATCTTTATTCCAACTTTCTGTACAGGCCCCGTAACTCTCGGAACCGAGGTGATGCCAAACTTTTTTTCATGTGTGTAGTATTAGCTTCCTTTGAATTTAAAGTATGTATTATGGGCAGTAAATTCCATTATATTTGTAGTGCACGTTGGGGCACTTCATACGTATTTTCAAGTGGCATCAACTAAAAATTGCCGTTTTTTAATTTGTGTCATTTTCTTCAGGGGAAGCGGTACGTTCTGTACAAATTTAGGAAACGGATTAAATAAAAAATCACAGCCCACAAACATAAAATATTATTTAATGTAAACTTAAGGTTAAGTACATCAGTATTATTACAGCTTTAGAAGCGAAAGTGTGTTTTTCAATCTTCACATTCCCCTCACTGTGATGTACGGCTTATCTCTTTCAGACAGCAACCAGCCAAAAATTTATTTTCAGTTTCTTTATTCAAAAGGTATCGTTACCGGTTTCGAATAATTACGATTCATCATCAGACGGTTTTCATACTTTCATTAGGACATCTGGTGCGTTTTTTTTTACAGATTAATTGTCACGAAATGTCGGCTTGGAGTGTTTGTTTTCATAGTTTTCGTCCAACAAATGGCTCTGAGCACTATGGGACTTAACTTCTGAGGTCATCAGTCCCCTAGAACTTGGAACTACTTAAACCTAACTAACCTAATGACATCACACACACCCATGCCCGAGGTAGGATTCGAACCTGCGACCGTAGCGGTCGCGTGGTTCCAGACTGTAGCGCCCAGAACCGCTCCGCCACCCCGGCCGGCTTTCGTCCAACAGATGTGAATACGTTCCACTGCATTCTTATCGTTGCACACCTAAATTCTTCTCATTGAACACTTTCGATTTGTCACAGAATAGATTTCTAACGTGCACCGCATGTTTTGATACACACAAAGTGCTTACAAACATATGTTCGTAACATGCGTTTGTGACATATGTTTGTAAGCACTTTGTGTGTATCAAAATATGTGGTGCATGTTAGAAATCTATTCTGTGACAAATCTAAAGTGTTCAGTGACAAGAATTTAGGCATGCAACAACAAGAAAGAAGTGGGAATGTATTCACATCTGTTGAACGAAAACTATGAAAACAAACACTCCAATCCGACATTTTACGACAGTTAGTCTCTAAAAAAACGTGCCACATGTCCTAATGAAAGTATGAAAACCGTCTGAAGATGAATCGTAATGATTCGAAATCGGTAACGGTACCTTTTGAATAAAGGAAATGAAAATTAATTTGTGGCTGGTTGCAGTCTCAACACCATCAACATTTGTCTTCAAATAACAGCCACGGTCCTCAACCATGTCATCGTATGACAAAATTGCATTATCTCGTTAATTTTCTGAGTAAATTCCACCGTACAGCCACGTCACTTTGTTCGACGTATTTGCGGCCTAGTACCACTACAACTACGTATTTTGTGCGAGGGAGCGGGAATATGCTCGCCGAAGGTTGTTATCGCCAAAGAGAATCTGTTTCGGGTAGTGAATACTTTGTTACAAATTAGTCATACACTTCCACTGTATGTTTCCTGCTTGAAATCGAGATGTTTTATGAGTGAAAACACATTTTGTTACAAAAAACCTTGCTGTTTTAGTGGCATTAAACATGAAAAGAGTGTTCAGGCAGAAAGCTTTTAATACATTGAAACTGAAAGATAATTCGATTAACTTCAGTCACAAGAAACTATTTTAGCCGTCATCTGTGTACTTAGAAAAATTATGAATGACAGGGCTAGTAAACGTCTTACGTTATTTGATTTTCAAACAACTGAGCAGAACCGAACGTACTCTGACATTTCGTTGTTTAATAATTCTGATCAACACTAAACTGACACACAATATTTTTAGCGCAACGCAATCTGACTTTCAATAATGCCCACAAAAGAATGGCCCCGGCTAACAATAACCTATACCTTTCATGAATCACTTACCTCAGAAAAATCTTCGTTACTCGAACTACTGCAATACAGCGAGCGCCAATACTGCAAGCTAAATAAAGGATTCTAACTACTGATAGGCATAGTTAACAAACGAAAGATTTTGATAGAGAACAAACAATGTATTTACCTTAATAATGTTCAATAGTCAAGTCTTATAAATTTACTGTCTCTGATGGACACACGTCCAGATCATCCGTTCTCAAAACTCCGCCATCTCACTCTCCACATCCACCACTGCTGGCGGCTCACCTCCAACTGCGCAACGCTACGCGCTGTTCACATCCAACTGCTCAACACTAAAATAGCAAATACTCCAATAACGCAAACCAGCCACAGACTGCACACAGGACAGTCGGTGATTTTCATATAGAGTGCTACGTGGCGTTACCAACATAAAAACCTAAACAGCCTACTTACAATGTGTACTCACGCAGTACAAAAGCGCTATCTACTTTCCTTATTCGTTTTTCAATGTTTCCAAGGGAAGATCACGGTTCTTAAAGCTCTTCATCAGGTTCTAGGAACCTGTGAACTTGAGGAGCTATGTCTTTCTACCGAGGTAGGCAGCTCTTTCTGTCCAGTGTTAAGAAAACGTTCGAGCTTCATCTTTCTTGTACACAACGAAGGAATGTTTCTTTTTTTCCACAAGTTACTGACTTCAAAGTCCTCCGCGACGTAACCACACTTTCACTCTGATTTTCGAAACGTTATTCATTACCGCTGTACTGTACAATATTCTCACGCAGACTGAATAAAACTCCTGAAGAAACTATTGTAGAATAATTAGACCACGTCGAGGGGTGTGGAATCGGCGAGCTATGTACGAGGTGTGGCTAGAAAAAAACCGGACTAGTACTGGTGAAACAATAAAACGAATGCAATAAGGCTGAAAGTCGCGTGGCCTGTCACGTGACTCTCGCTCCGCCTACTGCTCGAGTTTCATCTGCCTCCTGCACTCAGTCTGCCCGTGGCGTCTGTTTTAAGTAGTTGACGTTTTGTCTGTGCGTCGGAAAATGTTGAGTGTACAGAAAGAACAGCGTGTTAACATCAAATTTTGTTTCAAACTAGGAAAATCTGCAAGTGAAACGTTTCTAATGTTACAACAAGTGTACGGCGATGATTGTTTATCGCGAACACAAGTGTTTGAGTGGTTTAAACGATTTAAAGATGGCCGCGAAGACACCAGTGATGACACTCGCATTGGCAGACCATTGTCAGCAAAAACTGATGCAAACATTGAAAAAATCGGTAAACTTGTTCGACAAGATCGCCGTTTAACAATCAGAGCAGTGTCTGAGTTAACAGGAGTTGACAAGGAAAGTGTTAGGCAGATTCTTCATGAAAGTTTCAACATGAACAAAGTGTGTTCAAAAATGGTTCCAAAGTGTCTCACAATTGAACAGAAGGAACGCCGAAGAATGATTTGTTCTGACATCCTGGAAAACATTGAAAGTGATCCCACTTTCTTACAAAATGTTATTACTTGCGATGAATCGTGGTTTTTTACTTACAATCCCGAAACTAAACGCCAATCGATGCATTGGAAAACTCCTGGTTCTCCACGACAAAAAAAAGCACGAATGTCAAAATCGAAATTCAAGGCAATGATGATTGTTTTTTTTTTTTGACATCAAAGGGATTGTGCACATTGATTGGGTACCAGAGGGACAAACAGTGAATCAGCATTACTACATTAGCGTCCTGGCTACCCTACGTGAGCGAGTACGGAGAAAACGGAACGATTTGTGGAGAAAAAAGTCATGGATCCTTCACCAAAACAATGCCCCAGCTCACAGTGGGTTGTCAGTGAAGACGTTTTTGGAAAAACACAACATTCTCATATTAGATCATCCACCCTACTCACCTGATTTGGCCCCCTGTGACTTTTTTCTTTTCCCTAAAGTCAAGTCAGCTTTGAAAGGAACTAGATTTGAGACTGTTGAAGCAGTAAAAGAAAAAGCGACGGAAGTAATGTATGGACTTACCGAAAATGATCTGCAGCATTGCTATGAACAGTGGAAAATTCGTATGGAGCGGTGTAGAGACCGAAGAGGAGAGTACATTGAAGGAGATAACATGAAATTGCAAATAATTGTAAATAAATGTTTTTTCCAGCATCTGTCCGGTTTTTTTCTAGCCGCACCTCGTATACTGTCTGGAGACAACGTAATAAAATACGAGCAAACGTAAAACAACGGTGTATTACGCATGGCTGGATGAGCTGTACACGCAGTAGAGCCATCTGCGCCCATTTATCTGGAAGGTGGATGAAATAGCGGCCCTGTGCGAGCCAGCTGGCAGACTGCCTGCTCCAGGGCCGGCGAGGCGCCCGGCCGCTAACCTGCCCCTTAGGACTGACTCGGTTTTCAGTAACATGAACACGTCATCCATTACAGCGGTCCGCCGTAGCAGGTGGGGCGGAACCCGACGCGTCGAGGAGGAAAATGAAGGCAACCTCGCCTCGACCACGGCCGTCTTAAGCGAGCCGGGAGAAAGGGGCGGAACGGCTGAGTGAATAAGAAAGAGAGACAGAGAGAGTCAGAGACATAGGGGGAGAAGAAGTGGCAAGGAGAAAGGATAAAACCCAGGGCACAGGAGGAACCGGGTGACGTCTCGAGCGCAGTGAGCCTGCCTTCTGAGCTTCTCGTCAGCTCATTGCGCTCGTTCAGCAGCTCGTTGAAACAACTCAGCCGCGCAGCTGCGGCCTCTGCGTGCCACAGAAATTTGTGTCTCTACCCTCGTGGGAGCAGGGAGGCCAACAAACAAGCTCAGCTGTCCCTGCTTGTTCGTTTAAAAGAATTTACAGTGTATTAATTAACACTATATCTTTCCACTACATTTATTGTCTTTAAAAATTCTTCTCTCTATTTTTCAAACCAGTTCATGAAAAATGCCTTCCATATTGAAGCATATATTTGTGTAATCTTCAGAGGATCGGCTTTATAGTCATCATTAAACGATAAAACAACGACAAATCATCGCTCTCCAATTGAGTAGTAAAACTGCTCTAGGCCGCCGCCTATCGTAAGTAAGCATAGGCTACAGTAGTGCTCCTAGTAGCCTTGGTCGATTAATATCGTAACCGCGTTACCTGTCAGCTAGCTGTGTTGCATACCTATCAGGCGTTACCTTTTTTCGATCGTTTTGTTTGCGTATGCCATCACGAAAGCAGTGAAACATTTAGAAACTGGGTGAGGATATACAGGGTGAGTCACCTAATGTTACCGCTGGATATGTTTCGTAAACCACATCAAATACTGACGAACCGATTCCACAGACCGAACGTGAGGGCAGGGGTTAGTGTAATTGGTTAATACATACCATACAAAAATGCACGAAAGTATGTTTTTTAACACAAACCTACGTTTTTTTAAATGGAACCCCGTTAGTTTTGTTAGCACATCTGAACATATAAATAAATACGTAATCAGTGCCGTTTGTTGCATTATAAAATGTTAATTACATTCGGAGATATTGTAACCTAAAGTTGACGCTTGAAACCTCCGACGTTCAGCTGCGTGTTGTAACAAACACGGGCCACGGTCGGCGAGCAGCATCTGTAGGGACATGTTTACGATGACGACCATGTTTACGAGTGTGGCTGTAGTGCACTGTTGTGGTTTGGTCTAGCTGTCGCAGTGTCCGCATCTAGCGCTTGCTGCTATTGTGATTCTGCATTCGTCTCCGCACGCAGACCAACTGCAGTACACCGTGTTACCAGACGTCTGTGATAGTGTAGTGTTGTAGGAACTGTGACCATGGTGTATTCGAACTCTGAAAAGGCGGAGATGATACTCATCTATGGCGAGTGTCGACGAAATGCAGCTGAAGCCTGCAGGGTGTATGCAGAACGGTACCCGGACAGAGAGCATCCAACGTGCCGCACATTGCAAAACATCTACCGCCAACTGTATGCAACAGGTATGGTCGTAGCACGCAAACGGGTCCGTAACAGGCCCGTCACAGGAGAAGCGGGTGCAGTTGGTGTGTTAGCTGCTGTTGCCATGAACCCACACATGAGTACACGGGACATTGCGAGAGCCGGTGGACTGAGTCAAAGTAGTGTCATGTGCTTACTGCATCGTCACCGCTTTCACCCGTTTCATGTGTCGTTACATCAGCAATTACATGGTGATGACTTTAATCATCGAGTGCAATTCTGTCAATGGGCATTAACAGAGAATGCGTTGCAGTTCTACCTGTTTACCGATGAAGCGGGTTTCACAAACCACGGGGCAGTGAATCTACGGAACATGCATTACTGGTCCGTGGACAATCCACGCTGGCTCAGACAGGTAGAGCGACAGCGACCGTGGACTGTAAATCTATGGTGCGGAATCATTGGCGACCACCTCATTGGTCCTCACTTCATTGCAGGGGCCCAAACAGCTGCAACATACATCACGTTTCTACAGAATGATCTGCCAACGTCGCTCGAAAATGTCCCACTGGAAACGCGTCGACGTATGTGGTATCAGCATGATGGTGCACCTGCACATTCCGCAATTAACACTAGGCTGACCCTTGACAGGATGTTCGACGGGCATTTCATAGGACGTGGAGGACACATAAATTGGCCAGCCCGTTCTCCTGACCTTACACCTCTGGACTTCTTTCTGTGGGGTACGTTAAAGGAGAATGTGTACCGTGATGTGCCTACAGCCCCATAGGATATGAAACAACGTATTGTGGCAGCCTGCGGCGACATTACACCAGATGTACTGCGGCGTGTACGACGTGCATTACGCCAGAGGTTGCAAATGTATGCAGCAAATGATGGCCACCACATTGAACATCTATTGGCCTGACATGTCGGGACACACTCTATTCCACTCCGTAATTGAAAACGGAAACCACGCGTGTACGTGTACCTCACCCCTCATGGTAATGTACATGTGCGTCAGTGAAAAAGACCAATAAAAAGGTGTTAGCATGTGGACGTAATGTGCTGTTCCAGTCTCTTCTGTACCTAAGGTCCATCACCGTTCGCTTTGGATCCCTACGTAATTCGGTGCTCTCCTATACACACGATCGAACAGCGGAGGAGTGGTACTCAAGCGTCAACTTTAGGTTACAATATCTCCGGATGTAATTAACATTTTTCAATGCAACAAACGGCACTGATTACGTATTTGTTTATATGCTCAGATGTGCTAACAAAACTAACTAACTAACAAACGTAGGTTTGTGTTAAAAAACATACTTTCGTGCATTTTTTTATGGTTTGTATTAACCAATTACACTAGCCCCTCTCCTCACGTTCGGTCTGTGGTATCGATTCGTCAGTATTTGATGTGTTTTACGAAATATATCTAGCGGTAATGTTAGGTGACTCACCCTGTATAATGAGCAGCATAACGTATGGAATATGTTTGCTCTAGATAGTTATCCTCTTGTCTGTTCCTTAAAAGTAAACAGTATTTATAGCAAAACTGTCATTGTAAAAATAAAAAAAACTAAAAAAAAAACAAATCAAATATCGTTCTATATACAATCGAGCATATATAAAACATATTTCTGTTATTCATAAACAACTTTCGATGTATCAGTAATAACAAGAAAACTTTGCCTTTGATCGTGATGAAGAATTTTACAGATTTTTTTTTTTTCTGTTTGTAGCTGTAAACTACACTTGTATTAAAAGAAATTGCTTTTTTTTATATAAAAGCGCAGTATTTATGCCAGTAAGTAATTTTCATAACTTTTAAATGCAATTTATCTTTTGTAAGGATATAGAATACGCAAGTGACTAACACTTAACGATGTGCGATTGTAATTAAGTGCAAAAGAAACAAATAAAAAATAAAACAAAGAGAAGTCATTGGCTCCCAGTTTCTCTCTCAAAAATTCCTTTATCTTTCTTACCCTACAAATGATAACAATACTACTGGGAATCCTACAGTTTATTACGACATTTGTGTACTGCACCTGAACTACCTAACTGTAATTTTGGTAGAGCCCAATCTACTTTGTACATTCAAAGATCTGTAGGAAGCACCGTTTCGATATCTCGTCAGTTATTTTGGACTGAGGGCCTTTTTTTTTCCTCTGGCTTATATTTTCACATATCAAAAATGGTGCAGAACAGGTACTTAGAACTTCAATATAAAACTGATTGAAAATTACTGTTCCTTCCATATTAACCATTTTACATATATTTCTGAGCTTTCATTATACTATAGAAGCTTTCACTTTACATTTACTTCTTAGAAATTATGCGTAACATTGTTGTAATTTACTCAGTGCATGACATTTACAGTGGATTAACAGATTTTCTAGGGAAAAGCTCCCATGAACTAATTTCAACCAGCCCAATATAAAAACATTGCGCCACTTGGTTTTAGACTCTTCTTAGAAACAACTTATTGTCATACTTAATCTATCAGGATCAAAGCAGAGACTCAGACCACTACTGCTTTCCCACACAGTGCCGCCTATTAATTAATGCGAATAAGTTAAAATATCTAAACCCAAATGCATATTTTTTCATACACACTGCCCAGATCAAATTTGATTCGAGGTTAGTATCTCACATGACAGCGGCCTTGTCGCAGTGGTGACACCAGTCCCCGTCACATCACCGAGGTTAAGCTCTGTTGGGCTTGGCAAAACTTGGATGGGTCACCGACCGGATCTGCCGAGTGCTGTCGGCAAGCGAGATGCACTCTGGCCTTGTGAGGCCAACTGAGGACTACTTGAGTGAGAAGTAACAGCTCCGATCCCGAAAACTTACTACGGCCGGGAAAGAGGTGTGCTGACCACACGCCCCTCTGAACCAGCGTACAGTGGCGCCTTAGGGCTGTTTGTTTGTTTCTTTAATATTTCTCATGTCATATGCTGTCCATGAGTACAAAATTCCATTTGTGATCCACACTGTACGTGATTTCAGTGTACTGCTGACATCTGTCACTTCTAGTGTTCCTGTTCAAGCTCAGTATCTATTTATTGGTTAGTACTTAGAGCTCAGCTGTTAGCACAGTATTCCTTCATTTTCCTGCAAAAATATACAGCCTTTCCCTAAGACCGTTTCCTGGTATTACTGTGGTTATCTTCTGTAAATGATGTTACAAAGGGTCTTAGTTTCAATAGATAAATGGTACTCACCGCTGTTACTTATACAGTTTTCCCTTATACGAAGTACTGCAAGATCTTTTTCTACACTCCTGGAAATTGAAATAAGAACACCGTGAATTCATTGTCCCAGGAAGGGAAAACTTTATTGACACATTCCTGGGGTCAGATACATCACATGATCACACTGACAGAACCACAGGCACATAGACACAGGCAACAGAGCATGCACAATGTCGGCACTAGTAC
Source organism: Schistocerca piceifrons (assembly GCF_021461385.2). Taxonomy (NCBI): domain Eukaryota; kingdom Metazoa; phylum Arthropoda; class Insecta; order Orthoptera; family Acrididae; genus Schistocerca; species Schistocerca piceifrons. The sequence continues at coordinate 1,221,787,644 of NC_060138.1, read as the reverse complement.
AGTGTATATCCACCTTTCGCAGCAATGCAGGCTGCTATTCTCCCATGGAGACGATCGTAGAGATGCTGAATGTAGTCCTGTGGAACGGCTTGCCATGCCATTTCCACCTGGCGCCTCAGTTGGACCAGCGTTCGTGCTGGACGTGCAGACCGCGTGAGACGACGCTTCATCCAGTCCCAAACATGCTCAATGGGGGACAGATCCGGAGATCTTGCTGGCCAGGGTAGTTGACTTACACCTTCTAGAGCACGTTGGGTGGCACGGGATACATGCGGACGTGCATTGTCCTGTTGGAACAGCAAGTTCCCTTGCCGGTCTAGGAATGGTAGAACGATGGGTTCGATGACGGTTTGGATGTACCGTGCACTATTCAGTGTCCCCTCGACGATCACCAGTGGTGTACGGCCAGTGTAGGAGATCGCTCTCCACACCATGATGCCGGGTGTTGGCCCTGTGTGCCTCGGTCGTATGCAGTCCTGATTGTGGCGCTCACCTGCACGGCGCCAAACACGCATACGACCATCATTGGCACCAAGGCAGAAGCGACTCTCATCGCTGAAGACGACACGTCTCCATTCGTCCCTCCATTCACGCCTGTCGCGACACCACTGGAGGCGGGCTGCACGATGTTGGGGCGTGAGCGGAAGACGGCCTAACGGTGTGCGGGACCGTAGCCCAGCTTCATGGAGACGGTTGCGAATGGTCCTCGCCGATACCCCAGGAGCAACAGTGTCCCTAATTTGCTGGGAAGTAGCGGTGCGGTCCCCTACGGCACTGTGTAGGATCCTACGGTCTTGGCGTGCATCCGTGCGTCGCTGCGGTCCGGTCCCAGGTCGACGGGCACGTGCACCTTCCGCCGACCACTGGCGACAATATCGATGTACTGTGGAGACCTCACGCCCCACGTGTTGAGCAATTCGGCGGTGCGTCCACCCGGCCTCCCGCATGCCCACTATACGACCTCGCTCAAAGTCCGTCAACTGCACATACGGTTCACGTCCACGCTGTCGCGGCATGCTACCAGTGTTAAAGACTGCGATGGAGCTCCGTATGCCACGGCAAACTGGCTGACACTGACGGCGGCGGTGCACAAATGCTGCGCAGCTAGCGCCATTCGACGGCCAACACCGCGGTTCCTGGTGTGTCCGCTGTGCCGTGCGTGTGATCATTGCTTGTACAGCCCTCTCGCAGTGTCCGGAGCAAGTATGGTGGGTCTGACACACCGGTGTCAATGTGTTCTTTCTTCCATTTCCAGGAGTGTATTTCTGTTGAGAGCAAGGATCCAATGGCTTTTCCCTTATTGGCTACTTTGGTCTTACAGGAGAGCCTATAGCGGTCTATTTTGTACAAATGGCCATAGAAAGCTGGTCGTCTTCTTCTGATAGAATCGGTGAGGTTTTGTTGGTAGAGTTCAGAATTAGGTTTGTACCATCGTTTCAAATCTGGTACCATCCCTGATCCCACTAAAAGGAATTTCTTTTCTTCTTCTTCGAGCATTCTTATTGGAGTCTTCTCGTTTAGGGACAGGCACTCTGATGCGTACAGGATTTATGGTCTGACTACTGTGTAGTAGTGTCTTACTTTAATATATGTTTCGAGGCTTAATTTTTTCCCGAAAGCATACTATGCCTTTTTCTTTGAGTTATCAGTCTTCTCACTGGTTTGATTAGGCCCGCCACGAATTCCTCTCCTGTGCCAACCTCTTCATCTCAGAGTAGCACTTGCATCCTCAATTATTTGTTGGATGTTTTCTATACTCTGTCATCCTAAACAGTTTTCGCCCTTTAGAGCTCCCTCTAGTATCATGGAAGTCATTCCCTAATGTCTTAACAGATGTCATATCATTCTGTCCCTTCTCCTCGTCAGGTTTGTCACATATTCCTTTCTTCTTAGATTCTGTGCAGAACCTCCACATTTCTTACCTTAGCAGTCCATCTAATTTTCAACATTCGTCTGTAGTGCCACATCTCAAATGCTTCGATTCTCTTGTGTTCAGGAACGCCCTTTTTGCCAGTGCTAGTCTGCTTTTGAAGTCTTCCTTACTCCGTCCGTCATTGGTTATTTAGCTACCTAGGTAGTACGATTCCTTAACTTCATATAATTCGTGACCATCAATTCTGATGTTCAGTTTCTAGCTGTTCTCATTTCTACTACTTCTAATTAATTTTGTCTTTCTTCGATTTACCCTCAATCCCTATTCTACACTCTTTAGACTGTTCATTTCATCCAGAAGAACCTATAATTCGTCTTCACTTTCACTCAGAATAGCATATGTCATCAAAGAATGGTATCATTGGCATCCTTTCACCTTGAATTTTAATTTCACTCCCCAGTCTATCTTTTATTTCCATCATTGCATCTTCGATGTACAGGTTCAACAGTAGGGGCGAAAGACTACGTCCCTGTCTTACCCCCTTTTTAATCCGTGCATTTCGTTCCTAGTCATACACTCTTATTATTGCCTCTTGGCTGTGTTAGCGTCTCTCTCTTTAGCTTCCTCCTATTTGTCTCAGAATTTCAAACAATTTTATATTGTCCAACCCTTTTCAAGGTAGACAAATCCTGTCAATAAATCCTATGAAAGTGTCTTGCTTCCATGATCAACCACAACGTCAGAATTGCCACTCTGGTGCCTTTCCATTTCCTAAAGCCAAACTGATCGTCATCTAAAACATCTTCAGTTTTATTTTCCATTCTTCTGTATATTATTCTTGTTAACATCTTTGATTCATGAGCTGTTAAGCTGAGTGTGAGATAATTGTCGCACTTGACAGCACTTGCAGTTGTCGGAATTGTGTTGGTGATAATTTTCAAAGTCAGATTGTAAGTCCTATCTCATTTGATTTTCCTTTCTTCAAGGGCTACATTTGAATGAAATCCTCTGAGATCCATTCTCCAAGGAAGTTTACGATTTTTGCTCTTTTGAGATGCTTGGTAGCATTGATTCTCATCGATCTAAAGGCGTCTTTAATATTGTTCGTGAATGCGGTATTTCCGATACTGATCAATAAACCTGTTTCCTCTGCTTCTAAATGCAGTACCTGCAGTTGGGCGCGGGCCTCTCGCATTTTATCCTAAGGTTGAAAGTTTCTATTCTAATCTCCACACTCAGTCCGGTGTTCCCTAGTAGAGATCTGGTCCATTCCCTGATGAACTTTTCCATTGTGTTTTGTTTTAGTGATACAATTATAATTATACTTATTATTATTACGTCATCATGTCAATGGAGTTCAAAACTCCATATATATTTAATCTGCATACACACTATGTGATCAAAAGCATCCGGGAACCCACGTAAACATACGATTTTCATATTAGGTGCATTTTGCTGCCTTCTACTGCCAGGTACTCCATATCAGAGAAATCAGTAGTCATTATGCATCGTGGGAGAGCAGAATGGGGCGCTCTGCGCAACTCATGGACTTCCAGTGTGGTCAGGTGATTGGGTGTCACTTATGTCATACGTCTGTAGACGAGGTTTCCACACTCCTAAACATTCCTAGGTCATGAACGTCATCTGCCAGCTTGTGAAGTGCCAACAGCAAAATTCGTAGGTGGTGGTGTTACGGTGTGGTCATGTTTTTCATGGAGGAGGCTTGCACTCCATTTTGTTTTACGTGGCACTATCACAGCACAGGCCTACATTGATGTTTTAAGCACCTTCATGGTTCCCACTGTTGAAGAGCATTTCGGAGATCGTGATTGCATCTTTCAACACGAACGAGCACCTGTTCATAACGCACCGTTTGTGGCGGAGTGCTTACACGACAATAATATCCCTGTAATGGACTGGCCTGCACAGATTCATGACCTGAATCATACAGAACACCTTTGGGATATTTTGGAACGCCGACTTCGGGTCAGGCTTCACCGACCGATATCGATACCTCTCCTCAGTGCAGCACTCCGTGAAGAATAGGCTGCCATTCCCCAAGAAACCTTCCAGAACCTGACGGAACGTATGTCTGTGAGAGGGAAGCTGTCATCAAGGCTAAGGGTTGGTCAACACCTTATTGAATGCCAGCATTAGCGATGGAGGGCGTCACGACTTGAAAGTCATTTTCAGCGAGGTGTCCGGACACCTTTGATCGCATAGTGTGTGAGTCAACAATATACGAAGAATTAAGTGGGATAGTATCATGTTGTACAGCTTACATCTTTCAAAAGTTACTCACTGACAAGATGAAAACCTGAAGAACGGCCTTGGAACCGCACATCTGAAGAGGCAATGGACTGAATGACTTAAAATACGGGTATATCCACCAGAGTCGTCGATTTGTGACTAACGTATTATTTTCACGAGGGCTCGAAGTACTTGGTAACAAACATTAGTTTTTAGTTAGTGTCTGTAAAGACGAGGTGTGAATAAGTAAAGTGGAACATCATTCGTAACGAGAAGCGAGACTAAGACGAAGATAAGGAATCATATCATAGTGAAGAATTTTATTTCCAAATATCGCAGAACTTGGGACGAAATGGTAGATGAACAAATGAAGCACGTTGGATCAAGATGAATGAAGAAAGTAAAATTAGGAGACTGGCATCGAGGAAGTAAGCCCATCTTCTTCCATTTCGTCACAGCCATAGATCGTTTTCCACTCCATTGCTTTATCCAATCCATTTGCTTTTCTCTGTCTCGCCTGCTAAGTTACACATGGTTTTTACTTCGAAGCCTTAAATTTGAAATTGAGATATACTACAAATACAGATACCAAGCAAGAAAGAGGAATACCTTTCACAGGCGAAAACATAAAATTGTATTACGAAAATTCATTTATACAAAGGGACGCAAATTAATTCAAATTAAATTAATTCTGCACATTACTAAATGAAGATGGAAGGAACTTATATGATGGTTATCTACTTAAAAAATATCATGTGATACACAGTAAAATTATGGATTTGTAACATAACAAAAAAAGGAAAGTCAGCTATTAAACAGAAGGTGAGAGGTCCAAGAAATCGGCAAGAGGTACGTTATTCAGGATGCGCCAGAAATGTTGCGACAAACTTCGAGGGCTTGTAGAGGGTGTCTTGAGGAACAAATCGAAGATAGCAACCCTTGTCCGTAAACATGCATCGTCGTTACAGAACACCGAAATTATAGACCCCGGCGTTTGTCACTAGGCAACTATTGTGTCTTTGTGGGCTGACGAACCGCAGCCGGGACGTCTCGCAGTATTGTCTGCTGTTCATTGATTGCGACTGATTACCACAATCGCCAGTGGAGGAGATGGAGCTAGGTGCTAGTAGAAAGGCCTTGTCTCCAACGAATGCGATGCTCTGTTGCTCTGTGCATGACAGTTTCCATCCGCAATTGTTTTTATCCTTGAACCCTCTTAAATCTCCAATGTTTTTCGGTGTACAGGAGAAAAATAGTGGATGGAAAGATGTGCCCGAAACCGACACCCACTAAGAAAAAGAGCATCGCATTCATAGGAGACAATACGTTTCAATGCAGCAGCTAGCTCTATCTTCTCCACGGCGACCGCGACAATCAGTCACGATCAATGAATAATAAGCAACATAGCGAGACGTTCCGCCTACGGTCCGCTATAGTACAAAGATGACGCCGGTGCCTATAGTTTCGGCGCTCTCTAGTGTCGTTGGATGACGTTTCCCGACAGAGGTTCCTATCCTCGATTTTTTCCTCAAGACACCCTGTACAACCCATCGACGTTTGTCGCAACAGCTTGCATTTATCGCGAATCTCTTGCCCAACGTAAAGTCCCGAGCGACTGGAAAAAGCGCAGGTGACGCCTGTATTAAGAAGGGTAGAAGGACGAATTCTCAAAATTACAGACCAATATCCTTAACATCGGTTTGTTGCAGGATTCTCGAACATATTTTCAATTGGAATATAATGAATTTCCTTGAGACAAAGAAGTTGCTGTCCATGCATCAGCACGGCCTTAGAAAGAATCGCTCCTGCGAAATGCAACTCGCCCTTTTTTCGCATGATATCTTGCGAACCATGGATGAAGGGTATCAGACGGATGACATATTCCTTGACTTCCGGAAAGCGTTTGACTCGGTGCCCCACTGCAGACTCCTAACTAAGGTACGAGCATATGGGATTGGTTCCCAAATATGTGAGTGGCTCGAAGACTTCTTAAGTAATAGAACCCAGTACGTTGTCCTCGATGGTGAGTGTTCATCGGAGGTGAGGGTATCATCTGGATTGCCCCAGGGAAGTGTGGTAGGTCCGCTGTTGTTTCCTATCTACATAAATGATCTTTTGGATAGGGTGGATAGCAATGTGCGGCTGTTTGCTGATGATGCTGTGGTGTACGGGAAGGTTACGTCGTTGAGTGACTGTAGGAGGATACAAGATGACTTGGACAGGATTTGTGATTGGTGTAAAGAATGGCAGCTAACTCTAAATATAGATAAATGTAAATTAATGGAGATGAATATGAAAAAGAATTCAGTAATATTTGAATACTCCATTAGTAGTGTAGTGCTTGACACAGTCACGTCGATTTTGGGCGTAATATTGCAGAGCGACATGAAGTGGGACAAGCATGTAATGGCAGTTGTGGGGAAGGCGGATAGTCGTCTTCGGTTCATTGGTAGAATTTTGGGAAGATGTGGTTCATTTGTAAAGGAGACCGCTTATAAAACACTAATACGACCTATTCTTGAGTACTGCTCGAGCGTTTGGGATCCCTATCAGGTTGGATTGAGGGAGGACATAGAAGGAATTCAGAGGCGAGCTACTAGATTTGTTACTGGTAGGTTTGATCATCACGCGAGTGTTACGGAAATGCTTCAGGAACTCGGATGGGAGTTTCTAGACGAAAGAAGACGTTCTTTTCGTGGATCGCTACTGAGGAAATTTAGAGAACCAGCATTTGAGGCTGACTGCAGTATAATTTTACAGCCGCCAACTTATATTTCGCGGAAAGGCCACAAAGATAAGATAAGAGAGATTAGGGCTCGTACAGAGGCATATAGGCAGTCAATTTTCCCTCGTTCTGTTTGGGAGTGAAACAGGGAGAGAAGATACTAGTTGTGGTACGACGTACCCTCCTCCACGCACCGTATGGTGGATTCCGGAGTATGTATGTTGATGTAGATGTAGGTTTCCGGGACATCCAATACAAGAAACAACTTAAAAATTGAATCAGTTAATTACACACAAAATCATGCTGGCAAAACTTTAATAAGGTGTAAGAAAAAATAGAAAACACAGTAAGTCTGACGACTGAGAACAATAAGAGTATAATAATAACACAGAAAATTACGTTGTGTAGGTCTTTTCAGTTCACCTGCTAAGGTGGAGAAGGTACAGTATCTGACACTACACACAAAATTGTAAAAACATTCTTGGATTTATTTAATCGTTTGTGTAGCTAAGAAAGGAATAAGGAACAAAAACCGGCTGCTCATCATGGAAAGTATAACATTTTGGAAGAAAACGTGTTTGAAGTGTGTAAAATCAATTGATGTATGAAGAAAGTCAAGGCACCTGTATATAAAGCGTTCCAGAAAAAAGATAACGTTGATGACAGTTGACATAAAAGGAATTTCAAAAATAATTTACGGATTGTCTACGAAGAAAATTCATTCCCCAAAGGATGTGAACGTGCTGATTATCGCCATCTTTCGGAGTTTAAGAAAGGTCAAATCATTCGCACGAGGGACGTGGGAGCACCATGTGGACAGATCACACGTACTGCAGATTGATTACAGACAAGATAGCCTCAGGACTACAGTATGGGCAGAAGAGTAGGCGTGGACCTTTTAAACTCTCATCCGTCGTTTCCCATTGACACCTGCTGTATCCAAGGGGCACTGTAATCTCCCGCGTTGCAGCCATGTCTGTACGGTTGCCTCGTCATCAGGCGTAAACGGCTTAACCACAACATTGTTCCAGTCAGGCATACGAATGGCACCAACTCTGCTAAACGGGGTCGTGGCAGCGCTGCTTCACAATGGCAGTCATGTTCTCTTAATTAGAGCTGACAGAACTCTTCCGCTCGTCGGGTGGGTAGGGGACCGCACCACCGAACGACAGTGACTGGTTTCCAGTTGTTGCCGAGTTGTCTTCGACTTATCTTCGAGTTGTCTTTGGGTTGTATACGGCACCGAGTATAGGCCAGTGGTCAATGAGGGGCCTACTTCCAGGACGATGCCTTGCAAGCCAGCACCCTTCCAGCAGACGTGGAATGTGGGACGAGCAAATTACTTGTTCAGAACCTGGGAGTAAGTGATCCGGGTGAAACCTCGCTGCTGCAAAGGTCGCAGGTTCGGATCCTGCCTCGGGCATGGATGTGTTTAGTTAGGTTTAAGTAGTTCTCAGTCTAGGGGACTGATGACCTCAGATGATAAGTCCCATAGTGCTCAGAGCCATTTGAATCATTTTGTTAAGTCCATAGTGCTCAGAGCCATTTGAACTATTTTGATCCGGGTTAGAGCTACTTTCCTGCCCGAGGCTGCAGCTATGTGTACTTAATCTCTCACAAATTTGAACATATATTGTTCCTACTATACAATACATCTACATCTACATCATACTCCGTCAAGCCACCTAATGATGTGTGGTGGAGGGCACTTTCGCTACCACTATCTGATCCCTGCAACCCTTTTCCACTCGCGAATAGTGCGTGGGAAGAATGACTGACGGTGAGCCTCTGTATTAGCTCTAATTTCTCGAATTTTCTCCTCGTGGTCAATACGCGAGATGTATGTGGGGGAAAGTAATGTGTTGTCCGACTCCTCCTGATAAGCGCTGTCCCGAAATTTCAACAGTAAATCTCTCCGTGATGCACAACGACTCTCTTGTAACGTCTGCCAGTGGAGTTTGTCTAGCATCTCCGTAACGCTCTCTCGTCAGCTAAACGATCCAGTGACGAAACGCACCGCTCTTCGTTGGTACTTCTCTATCTCCTCTATCAGTCCTACCTGATAGCGATCCCGGATAAATGAACAATACTCAAGAATAGGGCAAACAAGCGCCTTATAAGCCACTTCTTTCGTGGATGAGGTACACTTCCTTAAGATTCTTCCGATGAATCTGAGTCTTGTGTCTGCTTTTTCCACTATCTGTTTGATATGGTCAGTCCACTTAAGGTCGCTCTGGATAGTTACACCTAGATATTTTACGGCAGACGCTGTCTCCAGCTGTTTGTCATTAATAGTGTAGCTGTACAGTAGTGGATTTCTTTTTCTATGTATGCCTGACAATAACTGAGGAATACGTGGTCGAAAGCTCGTGATATTTAAACACTTGAGGCAGATGTAAGGTCTACAAAATGTTATCAAATGAAATGTGATTGCCGGAAATGTATACTCGCGTTATCATTCCTGATGTATTTGTTTTCCATTGCCGGCATGTGGTGGAAGAATGAAATGAAAATATTCTGAACTATTCCAACGTATAAACAATAGAATAATATTAAACAGAAAATTGAAGCCATTCGTGAACGTAGATAAGTCACCACCATAGATAACCACTGGGTACGAGTAATTTACTGTGAATTAACATATACTAGAAAAGTCCTAAATCCCAGTAAAACACAAATCGGACCACATAACTGATTACAGACAACATAATGCTTAGACTAATGTGTACCTAGAGCAATACGACAAAATAGACATCAGAACACTATGTTTACACTATTTTCTGTTTTTCAGTGCAACGATTGTGCTCATATCCGCAACTAAACATCTTGTATTTCCTGCTATACGTGTTGGCCGGCCGATGTGACCGAGCGGTTCTACGCGCTTCAGTCTGGAACCGCGCGACCGCTACGGTCGCAGGTTCGAATCTTGCCTCGGGCATGGATGTGTGTGATGTCCTTAGGTTTGTTAGGGTTAAGTAGTTCTAAGTTCTAGGGGACTGATGACCACAGATGTTAAGTCCCATAGTGCTCAGAGCCATTTGAACCATTTGCTATATGTGTTCTCACCTCAGGAAGTGCGTGTTCCCAGACCCATGCTTTTACTACCACCCCTCAAAATATACAGCTGTTTATAACTACTCTAACCTGTTCCTGTCGACACGTCTTTCCTCATTAGGCTAAAGTAGTTGAAAAGTGTGATCTTGTGGAACGTCCATGAGAATAAGGAGCAAAACACCCAACAGCGAAGGAAGTTACAGTGCAGGATATTGAACCGTAGCCACGAAACCACTAATGTTTGCTACCAACTGTTAGCCTACATAGCTACAACACATATACCTCATTTACCGTTGTGTGCTTCCATAAAGACCCAGAAACTAGGTACAGCGGTACACATGAAGACATCCATACACGCGACACACCCGACGTAGCGTGCCCTACCACAAAATACCATGTGTAACAAGACAGAAGAGTAAAGAACCTATGGTGCACATCGAAGTTTATTTAATCATTTTCTCCAAGCACCCATTACATATGTTGACCGGACAAAATATTACTGACGTCCCTAAACGAGTACACTGCTCGCCTTGGAGCGCTCTAGGTAATGTAGAACTGACATTACGCAGTCACGGGAACCTCAACCAATTACGTAAGGCATGACAGAGTAGTGGCGTTTATGTACGAATTATCGAATAATACAGGTCATGTTAATCGACATGAAGGCGTGACCGAATGTTAGGAAGGAGGTATCGTATTTGGACGTACCCATGACCCCAACCTCGATAAAGTTCACTGATTTGCATGCGTATCAACACGGAGGATCTCACGAGGTTCACATGGTCTACAACACAACTGATAGCCACGTAACAATGCGTAAGAACAGCAGTCGAGAAAGGACCCTGACCAACGGGTACCGCCGACGAGTATCGCCACGGCTCAATGACAGTTGATACTAAACGCGACAGGTGAATGTAAGGCCCGTCTCAACCGGTTTCCGAGCAAAGACTGCGAAGTGGACAATTGGATACCTCGCAAAATCAGCTTAACAACTAATGCATCCAAGCTGTTGAAAAGCGTAATAAATGAAAAAGAAGATTGAGGATCATTTAGATGTCGATCCGTTTAGGCTTAGGCAAGGTAAAGGCAGCAGAGAGGCAGTTCTGACGTTGCACTTGATGGTGGAAGCAAGACTGAAGAAAAATCAGGAGAACCTCATAGCATTTGCCGACCTAGAAAAAAGCGTTCGAAAATGTATAATACAAGATCTTCGAGATTCTGAGAAAAAGAAGAATGAAATGTCGTGTGGCTAGGGCCTCCCGTCGGGTAGACCGTTCGCCTGGTGCAGGTCTTTCGAGTTGACGCCACTTCGGCGACCTGCGCGTCGATGAGGATGAAATGATGATGATATGGAAAACACAACACCCAGTCCCTGAGCGGAGAAAATCTCCGACCCAGCCGGGAATCGAACCCGGGCCCTTGGGATTGACAGTCTGACACGCTGACTACTCAGCTACCGGGGGCGGACAAAAGAAGAATAAGCTAAAGGGAGAGGCGGGTAATATATAATATATACAAAGAACCAAGAGGGAAGATAAAAACCGAGAGACATTAAGCGAAGTGCTCGGATTACAAAGGGTGTAAGACGGGTGTAGTCTTTCTCCACTACTGTTCAACATATACATCGAAGATGGTTCAAGAGAGGGACTGAAATTCCGGGTGAAAGGATATCAATGAAAATATTAGCTGATGACGCTGCTATCCTTAGTTAAAGTGTAGAAGAATTAAACGATCTGTTGAACGGAATGAGAAGTCTAATGAGCGCAGAATGTGGATTGAGAGTAAACCGAAAAGACAGAACTATTGAGTAACAGGAACGAAAGTAGTGAGAAACTTTACGGAGAAACTGGTGATCACGAAGTAGACGAAGTTAAGGAATTGCCTTGGAAGCAAAATAACCCATGATAGAAGAAGTAAGGAGAACGTAAAAAGCACATTAGCGGAGGCAAACAGGGGAATCCTGCGTAAGAGAAGTTCAAGCCTTAATTCGAGAAAAAAACTGCTAAGATAATACGTTCGGAGCACAGCATTGTATAGTAATGAATCATGGACAGTGGGAAAATCTGAAAAGAGGAGTATCGATGCGTTTAAGACATGGTGCAACAGAAGAATGTTGAAAATTAGGTGGGCTGATAAGGTAATCAATGAGGAGGTTCTCCGCAGAACCGGCGAAGAAAGGAGCATAACGAGAAGCTAAAAAGAAACACGATGTGACTTTGTTGAGACATCAGAAAATAACGTCCATGATACCAGAGGGTGTAATGGATAAAAACAGTAGGGCAAGACAGAGATTAGAAGGTATTCAACAACTAATTCAGGACGTAGGGTGCAAGTGGTAGACTGAGATGTAGAGGTTTGCGCAGGAGTATAATTCGTGACAGGTCGCATCAATCCATTCAGACGACCGATGCTAAAAATACCTCGCGTAAGGTCATTGCTCACAGCATCATATAAAGTTGCACGTCGTCACAACACTGAAATTGGACAATAGATGGCTGGACGTGTGTATTGTGGTCCTAAGAGAAGCGATTTTACTCTTTTCAAATTATGTAAGGCCTCGGATGTACCAATCACTCTGCGATGCGTGTGTGGGTGATTCTACGATGTTTTTGGCGTTTTTCGTACCACTGTTTGCATCACTCTTCAGGCTACCGCGAACATGGACCAGGACCCTTACCTTAAGGTTCTAGTTCAAAGTGATGAGTATGCTGTGGACATTCTTCTTCTAAGCTGACAACAGTCATACTGAAAAAACTGCATGAATGCGTTCCTGGTTTGACGAACAGTCAGGCAGCCTGTCGCACTTCGATCTTAATTCCATAGAAAAAATTGGCGGCTGTTAGGAAGACTAAGTAGTGTCTCTGCGAGATGTAATCGTCAGTGATTGGATGCAGCCGGATATGGATTACCGAAAGAAATTTGTGAACTTTTCTCGCCTAAATGAAGGTAAATAAAGGCTAGGGGCAGTATAAGACGGTGTTAGCCAGATGACTCGTGAGGACGACTGCTGCTCATTTGGTGTGTTTGTGAAATTAGTCGAAATCTAACCATATTGAAAAAATCAGTATAAAATTAGCACTTAAACTAATTTTAGTACGCTTTCTCTTAGTATAGCCTTATTTGATAGTTATGGGCTCGTTAGGAGTATCCTAAAAGCAGTTTCATTCTTTCATAATAGAAATATGACAGTATTAGAAAACTTCATAGAAATGAGTCAGTCAGCTAGCAGTTGTCGAATGGCTATGCAGGTGTACCGAAACGATGGATACCGCAGTCGTCTATAACTAAGTTCAGACATTAAAACTATTATAATCAGCTCATTCAGAGCTAAAAGAACGGACCCGCGTGATTACAGACCAATATCCTTCACATCGGCTTGTTGCATAATTTTTTATCACATTCCTAAATTTCTGGCAGGCGTTTGACAGAGTGCCCACTGCATGTGCTTCACGAAGGCCCTAGTACACAAAGTAAGTTCCCAGATATGTGAATATTTCGATGGCTTTTTAAGTATTATAGACCAATATATTGTCCTCGACTCCGAGTGTGCATCAAAGCCAAGGCTACAGTCGGGTGAGCACCATGGAAATGTCATAAGACCGTTCATTTTCTCTGTGTGCACAAATGATACGACGACGGGGTGAACAGCAATTTCCGGTTCTTTGGTGGGGACGCTGTGGTGTGTGGCATCGTGCCGTCGTTGAGTGACTGTAGGAGGAAACGAGGTGAGAGACAGATTCTGGTGTGATTAATGGCAGCTTGCACTAAATGTAGAAAAATATAAGTTAATGCGGACGACTATGAAAAAACGATCCTGTAACTTCTACATCAACATGGTTACTCCGCAATTCACACTTAAGTGCCTAGCAAAGGGCTCATCGAACCATTTTCATACTACTTCTCTATCATTCCACTCTCGAATGGCACGTGGGAAAAAGGAACACCTAAATCTTCCCGTACGAGCTCTGATTTCTCTTATTTTATTATAATGATCATTTCTCCCTACGTAGGTGGGTGCCAACAAAATATTTTCGCTTTCGGAAGAGAAATTTGGTGACTGAAAATTAGTAAATACATCTGTCCGCAAAGAAAACCGCCTTTGTTTCAGTGACTGCCACCCCAACTCGCGTATCATATCAGTGACACTCTCACCCCTATTGCGCGATAACACCAATCGATCTACCCCTCTTTGCTCTTTTCCGATGTCCTCCGTCAATCCTACGTGGTAAGGTTCTCATACCGCTCAGCAATATTGCATGAGAGGACGGACAAGTGTAATACAGGCTGTCTCTTTAGTGGGTTTGTCGCATCTTCTAAGTGTTCTGCCAACAAAGCGCAGTCTTTGTTTCGCCTTCCCCACAATATTACCTAAGTGATCTTTACAATTTAAGCTGCTCGTAATTGTAGTTCCTAGGTATTTAGTCGAATTGATAGCCCTCAGATTTGTGCGATTTATCGTATACCCAAAATTTATCGGATTTCTTTTAGTACCCATGTGGATCACCTCGCACGTTTCTTTGTTTAGTACCAATTGCCTATTTTCGCACCATACAGAGGTTCTCTCTAGATCGTTTTGTAATTGGAATTGATCGTCTGATGATTTTACAGGATGGTAAATTACAGCGTCATCTGCAAACAATCTAAGGGGGCTGCTCAGATTATCACCTAGATCATTTATGTAAATCAGGAACAGCAGAGGGCCTATGACACCATCTTGCGGAACGCCAGGTATGTCTTCTGTTCTACTCGATGATTTACCGTCTGTCACTACGAACAATAACCTCTCTGAGAGAAAATCACGAATCCAGTCACACAAGTGAGACGATACTCTATATGCACGCAATTTGATTAATAGTCCCTCGTGAGGGACGGTATCAAAAGCTTTCTGGAAATCTGGGAATATGGAATCTATCTGATATCCCTTATCGACAGCACTTCATGGGAATAAAGAGCTAGCAGTGTCGCACAAGAACGATATTTTCTGAATCCGTGTTGGTTATGTATCAATAAGTCATTTTCTTCAAGATGATTCATAATGTTCGAGTACAGTATATGCTCCAAAATCCTACTGCAAATTGAGGTCAGTGATATGGGTCTGCAATTCAATGGGTTACTCCTATTTCTTTTCTTGAATATTGGTGTGACCTTTGCTGCTTTCCAGTCTTTAGGAACAGATCTACCATCAAGTGAGCGGTTGTATATATTATTGCTAAGAAAGGCGCTATTGTCTCTACATACTCTGAAAGGACCCTGCTGGTATACCATCTGGACCGGAAGACTTGCCTTTCTTAAGTGATTTGAGTTGTTTCGCAACACCTCAGATATCTACTTTTATGTCACTCATACTAACAGCTGTTCTGATTTCGAATTCTGGAATATTTACTTAGTCTTCTTTCGTGAAGGAATTACGGAAAACTGTATTTAGTAACTCCGCATTAATGACATTGTCATCGGTAATTTTTCCATCGCTATCGCGCAGTGACGCGATTGACTGTTTTTTTGCCACTGGTGTAACTTCCGAATACAGCATCAGTAGTACGCTAATTGGCACAGTCATGTCTATTAAATATGCAGGAGCAACATTGCAAAGCGATATGAAATGGAATGAGCACGTAGGTTTGTAGTAGGGAAGAAAACGCTCAACTTTGTTTTAGAACCTGAAGTTCAAAAATGTTCAAATGTATGTGAAATCTTATGGGACTTAACTGCTAAGGTCATCAGTCCCTAAGCTTACACACTACTTAACCTAAATTATCCTAAAGACAAACACAGACACCCATGCCCGAGGGAGGACTCAAACCTCCGCCGGGACCAGCCGCACAGTCTATGACTGCAGCGGCCCAGACCGCTCGGCTCATCCCGAGCGGCTAACCTGAAGTTTCGGGAGGTGTAGCTCATCAGTAAAGGAGACGGGGTGTAGAACGTTTTTGCGACCCACTCTTGAGTATTGTTTGAGAGTTTGTGATCCGCTCCAGGTCGATTTAAAGGAAGTCATCGACGCAATTGACAGGCGTCCTGCTAGATTTTGTCACCGGTAGGTTAGATCAGCAGACAAGTGCAACGTGGGCTCAAATGGGAAACCCTGCAGGGAAGACGACGCTCCTCTCACGAGGCACTATTGCTGAAATTTAGAGAACTGACTTTCGAGGCCGACTTCAAATCGATTCTACTGTCGCCAGTGTTCATTTCATCTAAGGACCACTGTGACAACGTGAGTCAAATTAGGGCCCGTACGTAGGATCATAGATAGCTGTTTTTGACTCGCTCTGTTTGCGAATGGAACAGACAGGAAATGACTAATAGCAAGTAATACGTGGAACGCTCCGCCATGCAGCTTACGTTGGCCTGCGAAGTACACTACTGGCGATTAAAATTGCTACACCACGAAGATGACGTGCTACAGACGCGAAATTTAACCGACGGGAAGAAGATGCTGTGATATGCAAATGATCAGCTTCTCATTGCATTTACACAAGGCTGGCGCCGGTGGCGACACCTACAACGTGCTGACATGAGGAAAGTTTCTAACAGATTTCTCATACACAAACAGCAGTTGGCCGGCGTTGCTGGTGAAACGTTGTGATGCCTCGTGTAAGGAGGAGAAATACGTACCATCACGTTTCCGACTTTGATAAAGGTCGGATTGTAGCCTATCGAGATTCCTGTTTATCGTATCGCGACATTGCTGCTCGCGTTGGTCGAGATCCAATGACTGTTAGCAGAATATGGAATCGGTGGGTTCAGGAGGGTAATACGGAACGCCGTGCTGCATCCCAGCGGCCTCGTATCACTAGCACTCGAGATGACAGGCATCTTATTCGCTTGCCTGTAACGAATCGTGCTGCCACGTCTCGAACCCTGAGTCAACAGTCGGGGACGTTTACAAGACAACAACCATCTGAACGAAGAGTTCGACGACGTTTGCAGCAGCATGGACTATCAGCTCGGAGACCATGGTGCGGTTACCCTTGACGCTGCATCACAGACAGGAGCGCCTGCGATGGTGTACTCGACGACGAACCTGGGTGCACGAATGGCAGAACGTCATTTTTTTGGATGAATCCAGGTTCTGTTTACAGCATCATGATGGTCGCATCCGTGGTTGGCGACATCGCAGTGAAAGCACATTGGAAGCGTGTATTCATCATCACCATACTGGCGTATCTTCCGGCGTGATGGTATGGGGTGCCATTGGTTACACGTCACGGTCACCTCTTGTTCGCACTGACGGCACTTTGAACAGTGGACGTTACATTTCAGATGTGTTACTACCCGTGGCTCTACCCTTCATTCGATTCCTGCGGAACCTTACATTTCAGCAGGATAATGCACGACCGTATGTTGCTGGTCCTGTACGGGCCTTTATGGATACAGAACATGTTAAACTGATGCCCTGGCCAGCATATTCTCCAGAGCTCTCACCAATTGAAAACGTCTAATCAATAGTGGCCGAGCAACTGGCTCGTCACAATACGCCAGTCACTATTCTTGATGAACTGTGGTATTGTGCTGAAGCTGCATGGGCAGCTGTACTTGTACACGCCATCAAAGCACTGTTTGACTCAATGCCCAGGCGTATCAAGGCCGTTATTACGGTCAGAGGTGGTTGTTCTGGGTACTGATTTCTCAGGATCTATGCACCCAAATTGCGTGAAAATATAATGATATGTCAGTTCTAGTATAATATATGTGTCCAATGAATACCCGTTTAACATCTGCATTTCTTCTTGGTGTAGCAATTTTAATGGCCAGTAGTGTATGTTCGTAGATGAAGATGAAAAATCAATTCGCTTAGATTGCAAGCACACATAATAAACATACCGTTCCATCAACGTACATAGATGACGTTCAAAAAAGACCACATGACGCAATGATGCATAGGTTACAACAAATACGAATGAAGATACAAAAACAAAATAATTTTTATTGTATAGTTCAATAGCCTCGGTAGTCACATCCACTGTCTCTCCCTCGATATCTAATTAAATGCAGGGGGGACTGTTCGACAGATCCGTTGTCTTCAAGGAATGCGTTTACTATAGCTCTGATGCCAATATCCCTTGGGGCCCTGACGGGATTGGTCTGGGAATGTCTTGCGGTCGCAGATCACAGGCGGTCCTCGGCCACGGAATGTGATTCATCTCTTCCCTCCCAGGCTGCGCTGCTCTCAAAGGAGCAACGCCGCCGAACGGCAGCGGCGGGTTCTGTGTGACGGGGGTGTGTGGCGGCGTCACGTAGAACGTCTCGCTGGCGTCTCTCAGCAGACCAGTCGCACGGAAAAATCGGACGCGGGCGGTGAAATGGAAACGTCCATTCTCTAAGTCAACGGTGGCGCGAAATATTTCTTCCGCTCCCTGCATCCCTTCCTCTCTCTCTCTCTCTCTTTCTCTTTGTGTGTGTGTGTGTGTGTGTGTGTGTGTGTGTGTGTGTGTGTGAGTGAGTGTGTTTGTGTGTGTGCGTTTCCCGAATTTATTTTTTCAACTGCAGAATTGGCGGAAGCAAGCGCTAAAAAAAATTGGAAAGCGATATTTTTTGTTGTTGCGTAAAGCCGTCTATGAATCTGGCACGTAACAAATGCAAACACTGATATTTCCGTTCCTCATTAGCGTATTCCTGTGCTGTAACATTTATCCTGCTGCATAATTAACGTAAGAATACACAGGGTGCATAAAAACCGATAGAAGGTCGTAGTTGGGTCGAGTATACAAAATTGAGGAAATATTTTCAGGCAGCCAGTTGTCAGAAAAAAGCTGTTCTGGGCGTATGGCCATAACGCTAGTCTATTGGTCGGAAATCCGCGGCTCGCGAGCCACATACGGCCTGTTGAGTATGACTCTTCGAAAAAAATGAATGCTTTATCAGTAGCAGTTGAGCCTTGTGACAAAAATGACACAGCGCAAGTTTCATTTCTTGGGCTAATTTATTTCATCTACAAGTTTTAAACAATAACTTGCGGGACTGTAGCCACTCAAAGGTCAAATACGTGTGCAGGATATAGCAAATGCTGTAGCTGAGTGCATTTTAAAAAAATTTACTTAACTCGATAAAATCGTCTCAGTTTTAACTGACGTGGTGAAAAGTATGACCAGCACAGGAAACAAGTTGGTTGCTTTTTGAAACAATAAATTAATCTCAAGGTAGTTACTAATCTTCGCATCATTCATTAAGAAATGCTTTCTGTGCAGACATTTCGAGAAGAAACATAAGAAGTTATGAAATTGGTGATTAAGATTATCAACTCCGTAATAGCTAAAGCGCTGAATCATGGCCAGTCAAATGAGTTTTCACTTGAAACTGTGAATGAGTATGCACGGCTTCCACTGCATAACAAGAGGTATATTGGTTAACAACACTAAACGTTTTCAAATGTTTCGTTTCCTTATTAACAAGAATTAAAACATTTCTCTTTGAGAAGCGTATTCACTATCCAGAACTGTCGAATGATCACTGGATGTAAAACTTCTATTTTATGGTCGATGTTACGGCTCATCTAAATCATCTTGCACGTAAATTGCGAAGGGGCAGCGAGTGGGGAGAGAGAAAGGAAACGGATTACTGATGTAAGCTTCAGCGGGAGATTACGCGGAATCGGTGGCGACGAGTGAAAAATTTGTGACAGATCAGGAATCGAATCCGGGATCTCTTGCTTACTACGCAAGTGCCTTAAACAAGTGTGCCACCCAAAACAAAACGCGTTGCAACGGCGCGGAATATCTCTACACGCCTCTCGACTGATCCACGCTCTCCTATCCACAATCCCTGTCCATTTCTCCATGCTCGCTACTCTGAGATTCCCGCAGGCGGTCGGACGTAGCTGTGCATCCGCACTGAAGAAGGTGGATTAATTGCCCACCTACGCTAATCGATTATATGAATGGCAGTATGTGTTCGATAAGAACAGTGTCCCAAATGGCGCAGTGGTTAACCAGCCTACCTAGTAAATTGGAAATCCTCTGTTCGAATCCTAGTCGCCACACATTTTCACTCGTCGCCGACGATGCCGCGTAAAGTCACGAGGCAGCTGACATCAGTAATTCCTTGGCTCCCCACCCTCCTATATATAGTTCCACACAGTAAATGGAATGACACCATTAACAAGTACAGACCTCGATCAGCAATAGGTAGAATATTCAAAATTTATAGGTGTATGCCTTGATGAGGGGTTGAACTGAAAAAAAAACACACTGAAGATCTGCTGAAACGTTTGAGTTCAGCTACTTATGCTATTAAGGTCATTGCAAATTTTGGCAATATACATCTCAGTAAATTAGCTTGCAACGCGTATTTTCATTCTCTGCTTTCGTATGGTATCATATTCTGGGGTAGCTCATCATTGAGTAAGAGAGTGTTCATTGCACAAAAGCGTGTAATCAGAATAATTGCTGGAGCTCATTCAAGATCATCCTGCAGACACTTATTTAAAGAGCTAGGGATCTTCACTGTAGCCTCACAATAGATATATTCACTTATGAAATTTCTTATTAACAATCCGAACGAATTCAAAAGTAATAGCAGTGTACATGGCTACAACACTAAGAGTAAGGATGATCTTCACTACTCAAGCTTCAATCTAACTTTGGCTGAGAAAGGGGTAAATTATGCTACCACAAAAGCCTTTGGTCACTTACCTAATAGCATCAAAAGTCTGACAGATAGCCTTATAGCATTTAAAAGGAAATTAAAAGAATTTATGACTGGCCACTCCTACTCATTAGATCAATTTTTGGATATAGTAAGCGGGTAATTTCTCCCCCCCCCCCAAAAAAAAAATTAAGTGTCATGTAATATTTTGTGTAATGTAATATCTTGTATAGATACCTTTTATTAGCCTGACACGTTCCACATCATCACGAAGTGTCGTATTCATGATCTATGGAAGAAGTACTAATCTAATCTAATCCTTCCATCAACCTCCAATTTACAGGTAATGCTTACAACTATGGATTCATCTTAATTGTAAACTACAAGGGAAAGGAAATCAACTTTTTCGATGTTGTAAAACTTGTTTCTAAACATATTATCCCTTTTTGTTTAAGATTTTCAAACAGAAATTTGTATTCGTTTTCCAATCCTGTTGAAACACCGTCATGATATTGTCATTCGCTATTGCAAAACAACGCTTTTAAGTATGTGGGAAACTCTTCCTAACAGGTTACAGGAATTCAGACACATCAATACAGCATCAGCGTAAAAAAATAAATAAATGAAAAATGAGAAACTTGATGCTACTGTAATGGAGTTAATTGTTTCTCCTTTTAATAATAACTTTTAAATGAAATTGCTGGATAAAAAGTAAAGAATTGCAGTCTTCGAAATTTGAACACCTGTATGCTGATACGGAGGTATTTGAGAAAAACAAGTGTGGACTTAGGTCACAGCATATGTGACATGCTTCGAAAGACCTGGAGAAGGCGGATATAGTGATTTTTAACACATTAAGTATTATTTCTGACACATATAATCAGCTGAAAAAAATGAATGACTTACGTTATTTCCTTATTCGGGTCTATGCATCCACGTGAACTATTACTTCCAAACATGAACCCTGTCAAGTAGTAAACTGAGAAGCCGTTTTATTGATGAGAATCAGGAATATAACCTAAAATAAAAAAACAGCAGCATACACACTTGACTTACCCAACCTTTCCGAGGAGATTCAAGACAACTGGTCAGCAATTTAATGTTTCAGTCATTGTCATGATTTAATTTTATGGATACCTTACAATTTAATTTTATCAATAAGTAAAACGATGTTAAGTATGATATCGAATTTCCTCTAGTTTATCCAAGACTTAAAATTTAACTAAAATTTAGTAAGTTAATTTTAGGGGGCTTGCGGAGGAAAGAAGATGAAGTGTCGAGCATCGAGAAAGGTTTGTGTTGAGATGGTCTGGACCTATAGAGAGGACGAACGGCAGGAGGTAGACGGAATTAGCATACAGTGCGAGTCTCGATGGGAAAGCTGGAAAGGGTCGACCACAGTGAACGTACCTCGGTCAGACTGACGACGTTTCTGGCAAAGGCCAACTAAGGAGTACCATAATTAAGTTAATAACAACATTCTTAACAATATAACTGAAATTTAAAAAAAATTGGCTCTGAAAAGAAATTTCAGTTGTTGTATTGTTGATATTTAGCTTCACTGACAATGAACTTACAGACCACCACGCGTCCTAATCAGTGACGACAATTTGAAAGCGTTTGCGTTTAACATAACTTGTCCCAGGTAACACCTCTTACTCTAAAAACTGCAGTCAATAGTTAAATTGCGGCCTCGATAATTCTTGCCACTAGCTCCCTGCTGGTATTGACATCCATGCATTTGTCGCAGACTGGATGCCGTTTACTGGCCGTAGCTCCTCAACGGTACATTTCCACCCTGTGGTTGTCTGGCGGTATTACTTGATTGCACGTTTCATAACTTGATCTGATCTTATTGTTGTTGTTGTTGTTGTGGTGTTCAGTCCTGAGACTGGTTTGATGCAGCTCTCCATGCTACTCTATCCTGTGCAAGCTTTTTCATCTCCCAGTAACTACTGCAACCTACATCCTTCTGGATCTGCTTAGTCTATTCATTTCTTGGTCTCCCTCTACGATTTTTACCCTCCACGCTGCCCACAATACTACATTGGTGATCCCTTGATGCCTCAGAACATGTCCTACCAACCGATCCCTTCTTCTGGTCAAGTTGTGCCACAAACTTCTCTTCTCCCAAATCCTATTCAATACTTCCTCATTAGTTGTGTGATCTACCCATCTAATCTTCAGCATTCTTCTGTAGCACCACATTTCGAAAGCTTCTATTCTCTTCTTGTCCAAACTATTTATCGTCCATGTTTCACTTCCATACATGGCTACACTCCATACGAATACTTTCAGAAATGACTTCCTGACACTTAAATCAATACTGGATGTTAACAAATTTCTCTTCTTCAGAAACGCTTTCCTTGCCATTGCCAGCCTACATTTTATATCCTCTCTACTTCGACCATCATCAGTTATTTTGCTCCCCAAATAGCAAAACTCCTTTACTACTGTAAGTGCCTCATTTCCTAATCTAATTCCCTCAGCATCACCCGACTTAATTAGACTACATTCCATTATCCTTGTTTTGCTTTTGTTGATGTTCATCTTATATCCTCCTTTCAAGACACTGTCCATTCCATTCAACTGCTCTTCCAAGTCCTTTGCTGTCTCTGACAGAATTACAATGTCATCGGCGAACCTCAAAGTTTTTATTTCTTCTCCATGAATTTTAGTACCTACTCCGAATTTTTCTTTTGTTTCCTTTATTGCTTGCTCATTATACAGATTGAACAACATCGGGGAGAGGCTACGATGATGAGAAGATGGAAAGGTTGAACTCCGGTGTCGGCTCACAGCTTAGTCATCGGGGATGGCACCACGGGGACTACCGAAGTTAACGTCCACGTCCGGCGGTGGGATCAACATCCACATTGCCACATACACTCACTTCATGAGGCACCACGGAGAGGTTTGGAATTTTATTCAGGACGCCGGCGCGAAGACCTGCGAACAGGAACTTTACGCCAGCACTTCCCATCTCCTTGTCGGCCAAATGTGGAAAATTTCATACGGCGACAGAATTCGAACCGGTTTACGTCCGTGTCGAGAGACACCTTAAAGCGCGCGAGACTGACTTCAGCTACGGAAACAGGTATAAATATCATTGTCATAAAAGGTATAGGGGGTTCAATAAGCAATATACATGGAGCAAAGAAAAATGACTTCATAATAAGCGAAGGCAGCCGAGGATCAAGTAGGTAAAAAGACGAGGGCTAGTAGAAATCCTTGGGTAACAGAAGAAATATTGAAATTTATTTGATGAAAGGAGAAAATATAAAAATGCAGTAAATGAAGCAGGCAAAAAGGAATACAAACGTCTCAAAAATGAGATCGACAGGAAGTGCAAAATGGCTAAGCAGGGATGGCTAGAGGACAAATGTAAGGATGTAGAGGCCTATCTCACTAGGGGTAAAATAGATACTGCCTACAGGAAAATTAAAAAGACCTTTGGAGATAAGAGAACGACTTGTATGAATATCAAGAGCTCAGATGGAAACCCAGTTCTAAGAAAAGAAGGGAAAGCAGAAAGGTGGAAGGAGTATATAGAGGGTCTATACAAGGGCGATGTACTTGAGGACAATATTATGGAAATGGAAGAGGATGTAGATGAAGATGAAATGGGAGATATGATACTGCGTGAAGCTTTTGACATAGCACTGAAAGGCCTGAGTCGAAACAAGGCCCCCGGAGTAGACAACATTCCATTGGAACTACTGACGGCCTTGGGAGAGCCAGGCGTAACATAACTCTACCAAGAGTGAGCAAGATATACGGGACAGGCGAAATACCCTCAGACTTCAAGAAAAATATAATAATTCCAATCCCAAAGAAAGCAGGTGTTGACAGATGTGAAAATTACCGAACGATCAGTTTAATAAGTCACAGCTGCAAAATATTAACACGAACTCTTTACACACAAATGGAAAAACTAGTGGAAGCCAACCTCGGGGAAGATCAGTTTGGATTCCGTAGAAACACCGGAACACGTGAGGCAATACTCACCTTACGACTAATCTTAGAAGAAAGATTAAGGAAAGGCAAACCTAGGTTTCTAGCATTTGTAGACTTAGAGAAAGCTTTTGACAATGTTAACTGGAATACTCTCTTTCAAATTCTAAAGGTGGCAGGGGTAAAATACAGGGAGCGAAAGGCTATTTACAATTTGTACAGAAACCAGATGGCAGTTATAAGAGTCGAGGGACATGAAAGGGAAGCAGTGGTTGGGAAGGGAGTAAGACAGGGTTGTAGCCTCTCCCCGAAGTTGTTCAATCTGTATATTGAGCAAGCAGTAAAGGCAACAAAAGAAAAATTCGGAGTAGGTATTAAAATTCATGGAGAAGAAATAAAAACTTTGAGGTTCGCCGATGACACTGCAATTCTGTCAGAGACAGCAAAGGACTTGGAAGAGCAGTTGAATGGAATGGACAGGATATAAGATGAACATTCAACAAAAGCAAAACGAGGATAATGGAATGTAGTCTAATTAAGTCGGGTGATGCTGAGGGAATTAGATTAGGAAATGAGACTCTTAAAGTAGTAAAGGAGTTTTGCTATTTGGGGAGCAAAATAACTGATGATGGTCGAAGTAGAGAGGATATAAAATGTAGACTGGCAATGGCAAGGAAAGCGTTTCTGAAGAAGAGAAATTTGTTAACATCGAGTATAGATTTAAGTGTCAGGAAGTCATTTCTGAAAGTATTTGTATGGAGTGTAGCCATGTATGGAAGTGAAACATGGACGATAAATAGTTTGGACAAGAAGAGAATAGAAGCTTTCGAAATGTGGTGCTACAGAAGAATGCTGAAGATTAGATGGGTAGATCACATAACTAATGAGGAAGTATTGAATAGGATTTGGGAGAAGAGAAGTTTGTGGCACAACTTGACCAGAAGAAGGGATCGGTTGGTAGGACATGTTCTGAGGCATCAAGGGATCACCAATTTAGTATTGGAGGGCAGCGTGGAGGGTAAAAATTGTAGAGGGAGACCAAGAAATGAATAGACTAAGCAGATCCAGAAGGATGTAGGTTGCAGTAGGTACTGGGAGATGAAGAAGCTTGCACAGGATAGAGTAGCATGGAGAGCTGCATCAAACCAGTCTCAGGACTGAAGACCACAACAACAACAACAACAACAACAGTCCCGCAAGAATATAGTGTTTGTGAAGTGATAGAAAGTTCTGGCCCTAACCGGCAGACTTTACCAGAAATAGTTGATGATAATGGGGAGCACGAGCAAGATTCGTCACGTTTCGTCCCGCAGGAGTTGGATGTTGAAGTAGTAGCGGAAAGTTCTCGACCTGACTGGCAGACTTTACCGAAAGTTATAGTGATAGAAGTAGCCGACCCATCCGACGCAAAACTCCAGTTTAAACATTGCGAAAGTATTAAGGAGAAAGATCAAGGGAATTTTAGTGATAGCCGGACACGATTTGTAGAAAAGCACGTAGATTACAGCATGTATGAGGTTAGAGCTGACGTTACACGGTCAGACGGTAGCAGTGTGGGTTGCGCAGATGCAGAGGAAGTAATTGCACATACTACTGGGCACATTCCTCCAGGTAGATTGACAGATGAGATCAATCTGGCCAAAGAGGAATCAACGAAGGTGCCACTTAGTGAAGTGATAGCAAAGCAACACTCACTAGTTGACGAGTTACAGGAAAAGGTTTCGGTATTGGAGGCGAAACTACAGACTAAGCTTCAGGACAAACGTTTTGAAATTAAAACTGCATGTGAACAGAGGCTGAAAAAGCCGCCAGATAAGCCTGATTTAGGTTCAAAGCCGGATGTTTTTTCTGGAATGACTTGGATGTAGACGAGGATTTACTGTGGGAAAATAAAGAAACAATCGAGGACAAGTGTAGACAGATAGTAGTGCCTGTTAATAAGCACGACCTACAATTAAACGCATTGATTGACACCGGTGCAGAATTGAGTGCTGAATCTGGGAAAAATTATTGAGTTACTGATAGACAGACCTAGTATCGTAGTTATGCCAGGAACTGGAGTGAAAATTATCGGTGCTAATTGGAAGGCCAGTAAACCGGTCACAAACAGATTTTTGTCAACTTCGAGATATGTGGGGCACGATTTGAACAAGAGTTTGTCGTCGTGCCAGACTTAACTACGGAAGTAATTATCAGGTTAGATTGGCTATTAAAGTTCCGTGCAGTGATTAATTGCGGATGCAAAACTCTGACATGTACGTCACAAGATAAAACAATAGTAGTTAGTTCTGACGAGGCAGGAGACGGTGTGCATAGGCAATATCAGCCTATACACGTTGTTAACTGGCCGGATGCCACTGACGTAGGTGAATCTCGGCATTGACAGTAGTGTAGAAAGTGAATTGGAAAGTTTTGGTGTGAAAAAAGATCTTTTGCGAGAAATAATGAAGCTAAAAGCCGATGCTCGCATACGTCGTCATGACGCTAAAGCGCGTTTTGCTAAGTTTGCAGTTGGAGACTTACTACTTGTGAAAGCTCATGGGAAATCGAGCGAGACAGACAATGAAAATTCATGGAGAAGAAATAAAAACTTTGAGGTTCGCCGATGACATTGCAATTCTGTCAGAGACAGCAAAGGACTTGGAAGAGCAGTTGAATGGAATGGACAGGATATAAGATGAACATTCAACAAAAGGAAAACGAGGATAATGGAATGTAGTCTAATTAAGTCGGGTGATGCTGAGGGAATTAGATTAGGAAATGAGACTCTTAAAGTAGTAAAGGAGTTTTGCTATTTGGGGAGCAAAATAACTGATGATGGTCGAAGTAGAGAGGATATAAAATGTAGACTGGCAATGGCAAGGAAAGCGTTTCTGAAGAAGAGAAATTTGTTAACATCGAGTATAGATTTAAGTGTCAGGAAGTCATTTCTGAAAGTATTTGTATGGAGTGTAGCCATGTATGGAAGTGAAACATGGACGATAAATAGTTTGGACAAGAAGAGAATAGATGAGTAGATCACGTAACTAATGAGGAAGTATTGAATAGGATTGGGGAGAAGAAAACTTTGTGGCACAACTTGACCAGAAGAAGGGATCGGTTGGTAGGACATGTTCTGAGGCATCAAGGGATCACCAATTTAGTATTGGAGGGCAGCGTGGAGGGTAAAAATCGTAGAGGGAGACCAAGAGATGAATACACTAAGCAGATTCAGAAGGATGTAGGTTGCAGTAGGTACTGGGAGATGAAAAAGCTTGCACGGGATAGAGTAGCATGGAGAGCTGCATCAAACCAGTCTCAGGACTGAAGACCACAACAACAACAACATCATCGTCAAGCATCACAAACATGACGCTACGCTATACATGCATCCGTTATATTCTCCAACATCGCAGAGGTAAATATGCGTCATATCACTTCACTTATCCGCAGGGAGAGAGGTCACTGTGCACGAAGGAAGCTCATCCTTCCCGACAGGCAGCTGAATCCCTCCCAAGCATTTTACCAGGAAACTCTGTCATACGACATATATATTGTTCACTACACTTATGCATCTAGTTTCAGTCGTAGCATATCATGATCAGGTAGGAAACAATTTCATTGTCTGAACATCGTCGTAACTATGAATTAAAAAATTCACAATGGAAAGTCTAATAACTTTAAAAATAATCACAGTGTGATCCAAAAAGCTCCAGTGGGTCATCAGGTAGTTACGTTTTCAACAACTCTAGTCTTGCAACGGAACTGCTATATTTGAGTTACAAACCCTAGCTTTTGAAATATTAGTTGGACGGCCTCCTTTCTGTAATAGTTAAAAGACCTATAGTGTATAGAATTGTCTCTTGTATACAGGGTGGAGAAAAATTGTGTCACGAAATTTAAACCCTGGATAGCTGAACCAAAATTACTAATGTTGTGTAGGTTGACAACTCACCATTTTTAAACTGTGGAAACTTGGCGCCACGCGCTCCGATCGGCCGTGGGATTACCCTGTTGCCGTTCGTCGGTTGACAGGCAGCACTATGGTTCTCGGTTCACACATACAAACGTCCCTCGCCCCGTCACTGCCCCAACGTGATAAGCACACGTGTCGAACATGTCTTGCTGCTTCTCTCCATCTCACGTCAGAGGCATTCACACGTAAGCTCTGCTTCTGAGCACACACACACACACACACACACACCACTTGCAATTTGGTCATACAGTACACATGGCGGCACAGTACTCGTTTGAAGAAAATCGAAATATGGTTTTCGTTTATGGACTAGCGCGCATTAAGTTGGACGGTTGGATGAGGAACGGTACCCAGCAATACGCCCCCAACACCCACAAACGTTTATAGCAATTCACCGGTGACTTGGCGAAACAGCTTCGTTAGCAGGATATCATGGTGATGCTGGAAGACCTCAAACATGACGGGATGCTGCGTTTGAAGAGACCGTTCTAGAGCGCTTCGAGGAAGCACCTACAAGTACTAGAGCAGTTGGACACAACATGGGCGTCACTCATCACTTAGTCCAGAAGGTTTTGGGGGATGACGGCCAGTATCCTTTTAGTTTCCACCCTGTCCAAGACGTACAGCGTGGAAGAAGGGGCTCGTAAAACCATTACCTTCTGATTACAGGCCCATTTGCATTCTACCAGCACTGTCCAAGGCGCTAGAATACATAGTCCACGAACAGGTTGCCAATCATTTAACATTGAATAACCTCTTAGATGAATACCAGTCTGGTTTCCAGCAAAATCGCAGCACAACAACTGCTCTTATAAAAGTGACTGACGAATTAAAACACGCCATGGACAAACAACAGGCTACTATTATGTGCTTCCTGGACTTCAGCAAAGCTTTGGACACTGTTGACTTTGACATTCTGCTTACTAAAATGACCCGTCAAAATTTTTCTTCAAGTGCTGTACAGTGGTTACACTCATACCTTACATACCGCCAACAGTGTGTAATGGTAGGTACTAAAAGGTCTTAGTGGAAAGATGTTGTATCATGGGTCCCACAGGGATCAGTATTGGGCCCATTACTTTTCTCATTATATGTTAATGATGTGTCAACTATTCTCTCCCACTGTAGATACCACCTATACTCTGATGACCTTCAGTTATATCTCAGTGCAAGTCCAGCAAACTTACACACAGCCATCGATCATGTAAATGCTGAGTTACTTGCTTTGTCAGAATGGTCACAGAACTTAGGTCTGAAACTAAACCCTTTCTAAACGCAAGCTGTCTTAGTTGGCCACAAAAGACTTATTACAACTCAGCATAGAGAATCTCTTCCATGCTTGATTTTAAATGGCACCGAAATAACCTTTTCTCCTTCTGCAAAGAACTTGGGGATAATCGTGGACCATCTCTTAGACTGGGCTGAACACCCTGCAAGAAAGTTTCTGCATCCGTTCATTGTCCATAGAAATATAAAAAAGTAGTTCCATTAGAGCTTAAGAAGAAGCTCGCAGAATATCTATCACTCCCTATTCTCGACTATGGCGATGCTATTCTTCAAGGACTTTCGTACGAAAACTCTCGCAGGCTTGAGCTGACGATGAAACAGCCACTATTACTGTCATTCCAGTTTTCTTGTTCTTCATCCTTTCTTTTTCTGACAGTAATAAACATGATTTAAGTTGTTCCAAATTAGTCCATATTAATTTTAATGCACTTTGTTTTGTTATTACTGTTATTATTGCCATTTATCCCTACTTTCATTATAGCGAACTATTATTATTATTATTATTATTATTATTACTATTATTATCTCTAACATTATCATTTTTATGAATGTTTTGGTAATGCAGCGAGCACAGGACAATCAGCCTCATTTCACATGCAGCCAAAGTGATGTTAAGAATAATTAATAAAAGACTTGAAAAAGTAATAGAGGAGAATCTCAGCGAGGAGCAGTTTCGCTTTAGACGGAATACGGGCACCAGAGATGCAATAGGGCTCCTACGAATCTTGGGAGAAAGGTTTATTGAAAAAGGAAGAGACCTATATATGTGCTTCATCGATTTAGAAAAGGCATTTGACAATGTGGTTTGGGACAAGCTGGCGACTATTATGAGGGAAAAGAGAGTGGACTGGAAAACCAGAAGACTTATAAACTCATTGTATCTTAATCAAAAAGTTTCAGTTAAAGTGAGAGGAGAAAGTACAAACTGGATCAGACTAGGGAAAGGAGTAAGACAAGGATGTTGTTTATCACCTACTCTTTTCAACCTGTACTTGGAAAATATGATTGACCAATGCTCATTAGATGACAAAGGAGTAGAAATTGGAGGAAGAAGAGTAGGGTGCTTGAGATTTGCTGATGACATGGTCCTTCTAGCCACAGGGGAAAAAGAATTACAGGATTTGGTGGACACCATTGCAACTAACGGAAAAAAATATGGAATGAAAATTAACACAAATAAAACAAAAGTATTGGCAATAGGAGGAAATAAGGAACTAAAAATTGTGCTGAATGGAGAAAAACTAGAACAGGTGCAAAATTTTAAGTATCTTGGAAGCAGGATAGACACCGACGGGAAGTGCACCACAGAAATTAAAACGAGGATAGCAATGGCAAAAGAGGCGTTTTATAAGAAAAGGAGAATCTTCTGCAGCGGTATGGACAGGGAACTCAGAAAGAGACTCATAAAATGTCTTGTATGGAGTGTTCTTCTATATGGCGCTGAAACATGGACTATGAGGAAAAAAGACAGAGAAAGGCTGGAGGCTTTTGAGATCTGGACATGGCGGAAGATGGAAGGAATAAGTTGGATGGACAGAGTAAAAAATGAAGAGGTACTGAGAAGAGTGGGAGAGAAAAGGCAGTTACTAGATGTAATAAAGAGAAGAAAAAGAAATTGGATTGGGCATATATTAAGAAAGAATGACGGACTGATAAAAACAGTTTTAGCAGGTTATGTAGAAGGGAAAAGGAAGCGAGGAAGGAAGAGATTCGAGATACTGGATGACATGATGGACGGTACAACATACAGCAGCCTTAAGAAGGAAGCAATGCAGAAAATGGAGAGGCAAAGGACCTGCTAATATAGCAGATAACTGATGATGATGATGATCTGTATGTGTTGTTTCTGGTCAGATGTAAGAGAGGGCCTTAAGGCCCTAATCTGGTCAGGCTAAATAAGGAAATAAATAAATAAATCCTATGGTGAACTATGAACGCAGGCAGGGGTTTTCCCGATGGTTTCTGCAACGTGTTGCACGAGTTTCCGACTACCTCGCCATGTGTTTTTTACCGAAGAGTACATCTTTCATTGGGATGGGCTTTACAACACTCGAAACGTTCTTTATTGGGCAAGGAGAAATCCTCACGTCAGATACGTCCACAGACACCAGGAACGATTTTCGCTCAACATTGGGGGAGGCATTGTGGGTGACCATCGGATTGGACCCGTCCATCTACCTCCTCGCTTACTGGAGCAAATTACCTTCACTTTTTGCAAGGAACTCTACCTGGCCTGCTGAAAGATGTTCCACTGGACATACGGCTACGCATGTGGTTGCAGCACGAGGGGGCACTCGCGCATAACCGTCGGGCTGTGCGCGGATATTTAAATGAACTCTTCGACGGTCCTGTAATTGGCAGAGGTGTTCATAGGACATGGCCCCCGCGATTACCAGACCTCACACCACCGGACTTTTTCCTGTGGGAATCCTTCAATGTTCTAGTTCACCTATCTGGACGCGAACAACCTAGAAACGAAGAGGAATTAATGGATCGCATTCAGAATGCCGACAATCACATCAGGGCAATGCCAGGAATCTTTGAAAGAGTTCGGCAAAACACCTTTTGACGTTAGCAAGCTTGTGTCGCGTCCTGCTTTAAGTAAACAATGTCCTAGCTACAAAAAATGCCCTTTTTAGGTCCGACGCAATTTGTAAAAGACTTTCTGTACGTGAGCTGTTCCCAGTACGTCTTACGAAACTACAATGGATGTGAAACTTCCTGGCAGATTAAAACTGTGTGCCCGACCGAGACTCGAACTCGGGACCTTTGCCTTTCGCGGGCAAGTGCTCTACCAATTGAGCTACCGAAGCACGACTCACGCCCGGTACTCACAGCTTTACTTCTGCCAGTACCTCGTCTCCTACCTCTCATTCTGGAAACATCCCCCAGGCTGTGGCTAAGCCATGTCTCCGCAATATCCTTTCTTTCAGGAGTGCTAGTTCTGCAAGGTTCGCAGGAGAGCTTCTGTAAAGTTTGGAAGGTAGGAGACGAGGTACTGGCAGAAGTAAAGCTGTGAGTACCGGGCGTGAGTCGTGCTTCGGTAGCTCAGTTGGTAGAGCACTTGCCCGCGAAAGGCAAAGGTCCCGAGTTCGAGTCTCGGTCGGACACACAGTTTTAATCTGCCAGGAAGTTTCATAACAGCGTACACTCCGCTGCAGAGCGAAAATCTCATTCTGGGTACAATGGATGTGTTGTGACACCGGCGGATTCGCCCTCAGGCCTCCAGAGTGGAAGGCTGGTATGCTACCACCGAGCGTGCGGGCCACCTAGGATACATCGCGATCTCAGGCAAGCAAAGCATTCGCGGTCATGCGTTGTCCAGAACATCCGGCAACAGGGTAGTCGCGCGGCCAATCGGAGCGCGTGGCGCCAAGTTTCCATAGTTTAAAAATGGTGCGTTGTCGGCCCACACAACGTTAGTAATTTTGGTTCAGCTATCCAGGGTTTAAATTTCGTGACACAATTATCTCTGTCCTTATACTGCTATATTTTTCTGACGTTACGTGACCCAGTTGCTTCGTCTCGTAAGATCACCAGAGAGAGAGGAATCAAAAAATTAAAAAAATAGTATTTAGATAGCTACAGCTGTGTAAGAAAGGATGCTGTCAGTCAAGGTGTACGTTTTGCTCTTCCAGGCAGACCCTGAACAACGGCACGCTGTACTTCCCGCCGTTCCGCGCCGAAGACTACCGGGAGGAAGTGCACTCCGCCACATACCGCTGCAAGGCCTCCAACCAGGGCGGCGCGGTTCTCAGCAGGGACGTCATTGTCCGAGCCGGTGAGTAGCATGGTCCAGCTTCACACGAGTACAGATTCAGTGTAGCTGTTCGAAACCAGGCGCACACGATTCGAAGGAAGAAGAAAAGCAGATGACGTTTAAATTCTCATCGACAACGAAGTGGAAAACAATCTCGGAATGAGGGAAGAAATTTGTGGTGTCCTTTTAGGAGGAACCATGCTTGCCTTTGCCTTAAATGGTTTAGGTAAGCAAAGAAGAACCTAAGCCTAGATATGAACTCCTGTCCTCCTGAATACAAATCTAATCTCTTAGCCAGATAGGACGAGAGGAGAACACTACAGCCAAAGGTAATCACAAACCACCTAGTAGCTCTTAACATTTCACGGCGTGGTCTCCAAATTAATCTGTGTTTCTTCTACATCTAGCAGAATTGTATACAATTACAATGAAATGAACACCCTTAGTTGCTTACAGGCGTTGACATACGTCAACGGGGACAGATGAACATGTGTGCCCCGACCGGGACTCGAACCCGGGTTAATGGGTGGAGGCACTACGAATGTAGTGCGGGACAATACTTTGAGAATGTGGGTTTCGCGGGGGACGTGCCAGAGAAAAATCCCTGCAGTCGCGCTATCCTCTGTGTCCTCGGTGGCTCGGATGGATAGAACGTCTGCCATGTAAGCAGGAGATCCCTGGTTCGAGTCCCCGTCGGGGCACACATTTTCATCTGTCCCCGTTGACGTATGTCAACGCCTGTAAGTAGCTAAGTGTGTTAATTTCATTGTAATTTCATTCTAACGAGCTGCATGGTCACCGATGGTATCTGTTCTTTCGGACATGTCCGAAAGAACAGATACCATCTCAGTATATATAGAATTGTATATATTCTAGCTAACTTGGACATATTTAAACTGCATTCTTACATTTTAATACTTCATTACCAGCATTTGCCATTTTATATCCAAGGCCACTGGTCCATATTTTTCCACGTGTTGGTATCATCACTTTATGATGTACCTTTCGTTATACTCAATTTGTTTGGCAACTCGTACTTCTCTTCATTCTATTTTGTCGTAAAGAACTATGTTATTGGAATCGGAAAATTGATTTTACGGTCTTACACGAGGTTTCCGATTACTCTCATTGGTAATAACCTTTTACTGGTGCCGTTGGTTATTGCCATTGTAACTTAGCATCTTTGAGGATATAAGAAGAACATCAACAAAAGCAAAACGAGGATAATGTAACGTAGTCGAATTAAATTGGGTGATGCTGCGAAGTAGAGAGGATATAAAATGTAGACTGGAAATAGCGTGGAAAGCGTTTCTGAAGAAGAGAAATTTGTTAACATTGGGTATAGATTTGAGTGTCAGGTAGTCCTTTCTGAAAATATTTGTATGGAGTGTAGCCATGTATGGAAGCGAAACATGGACGATAAATAGTTTAGACAGGAAGAGAATAGGAGCTTTCGAAATGTGGTGCTACGGAAGAATTTTGCAAATTATATGGGTAGACAACGTAACTAATGGTTCTGAATAGAATTGGGGAGAAACGGAATTTGTGGCACAAGCTGACTAAAAGACGGGGTCGGTCGATAGGACACGCTCTGAGGCGTCAAGGGATCACCAGTTTAGTATTGGAAGGGAATGTGGAGGGTAAAATCCGTAGACGGAGACCCAGAGATGAATACACTAAGCAGATTCAGTAGTATGTAAGTTGCAGTAGTTGCTCGGAGATGAAGAAGCTTGCACACGAGAGAGTAGCATGGAGAGCTGCAGCAAACCAGTCTCTGGACTGAAGACGACAACAACGACAATCAAGCATCACTAAATACGATGCGCCACTGCTCTTAACTGAGCTGTATTATTAATTTTTTTAATGATACGCTGAAACGTTTCGGGCGATCAACATTCGTATCATCGAAAGACGAATAATTTCCAATTCTCGCGACCGACCTGTGTTACGACCGCTATGACCGCTCACTAACCTCTATGCCAACAGACACCTACTGCCGCGGCTCAAAGCAAAGGCCAAAGGCAACCCGCTCTTGTGATCAGAGAAATTGTTTTACTTACTCTCATAACTCACCGATGGTATCGCTCGCTATGCTAGAATGCACAAATCGATATTCAGACGAGCTGTAAGGCGGGTAACTTTAGAAGTTACATATGTGGCTGATGTTTCTTACGGACATAAACGTCTCCTATACATCTCCCATTCACAAAGCATTTCCTGCCTACATGTACTATCTGCCAGTATTTGTTACAGTAACTCGCAAGTTCCGATGCAGATTTGATATTTTTGAACCTGTCATCTAGCCAACGACCCACAGAATAGTACGGAAACACACAGTCGTCACCACACATCGTGCACAGTGACATCCTCAAAGGAAAGCAAAAAATTATGCTAGCAAACAATCTCTTGTTTATCACTGTTATTATTTAACTGGCTCCTTACATATTTTACCATTGTAAACAGGTCTGTTTCATAATATTTTTAGATAATCCGCTACGAATACAAATTTGTCACTACCCAACACCACAGAGCAATCAAAAATCATAAAATAAATCTTTGTTTGTATGCATTCTCGCGCGTAAAGCTGCCCAGCAACACGGAAAACAGGGAAAACTGTTATATGAAAACATATAAAATATTTTTTCATGAATTAATCTCCGACTTAAAGCGCGATGCTTCAACACAGATTTGGTATGGGCAGAGGCGCTTCATTACCTGCTCCTTTTTTTCTGGCAGTTAAAATGAAATACGTAAACCAAGATAAAATACATCTACAAAGCTGCACGCTTTCATAACTTCAGTTCTCAGATTGTATTTAGTTTCTTGGACGTTACCTAGACGATGATTCTGAAGAATCTTGTTATTATGATTTAAACCCGTAAAAATGAAATAATAAACATTCTTTGCTTGAAAATATTGAAACATAAATGTTCCATTTCTTCTAAATTACACATAATTTACTTCATTGTACACATTATCATTTCATTTGCAGTACAGGACGAATGGTGGGAATATCAGATTAAACAGTAATGCTATGAACAATATGTTCACGAAATTTCAAAAAAAATTAGTTATTCTTTTTTCAATTCTTGATGTCAATGATAGCTCAGTTATGCCTACGTTGTTCTGCCCAGAGCACTTTTTTTTTGTCATCAGGCTACTGACTGGTTTGATGTGGCCCGCCAAGAATTCCTTTCCTGTGCTAACCTCCTCATCTCAGAGTAGCACTTGCAACCTACGTCCTC
This sequence comes from Schistocerca piceifrons, assembly GCF_021461385.2. Taxonomy (NCBI): domain Eukaryota; kingdom Metazoa; phylum Arthropoda; class Insecta; order Orthoptera; family Acrididae; genus Schistocerca; species Schistocerca piceifrons. The sequence goes on along the minus strand of NC_060138.1, from coordinate 1,221,750,960 downwards.
AATTATTTGCTTGACGTATTCCAATCTCTGTCTTCCTCTACAGTTTTTGCCCTCTACAGCTCCCTCTAGTACCATGGAAGTCATTCCCTCATGTCTTAGCAGATGTCCTATCATCCTGTCCCTTCTCCTTATCAGTGTTTTCCACATATTCCTTTCCTCTCCGATTCTGCGTAGAACCTCCTCATTCTTTATCTTATCAGTCCACCTAATTTTCAACATTCGTCTGTAGCACCACATCTCAAATGCTTCGATTCTCTTCTGTTCCGGTTTTCCCACAGTCCATGTTTCACTACCATACAATGCTGTACTCCAGTCGTACATCCTCAGAAATTTCTCCCTCAAATTAAGGCCGGTATTTGATATTAGTAGACTTCTCTTGGCCAGAAATGCCTTTTTTGCCATAGCGAGAATGCTTTTGATGTCCTCCTTGCTCCGTCCGTCATTGATTATTTTACTGCCTAGGTAGTAGAATTCCTTAACTTCATTGACTTCGTGACCATCAATCCTGATGTTAAGTTTCTCGCTGTTCTCATTTCTACTACTTCTCATTACCTTCGTCTTTCTCCAACTTACTCTCAAACCATACTGTGTACTCATTAGACTGTTCATTCCGTTCAGCAGATCATTCAATTCTTCTTCACTTTCACTCAGCATAGCAATGTCATCAGAGAATCGTATCATTGATATCCTTTCACCTTGTATTTTAATTCCACTCCTGAACCTTTCTTTTATTTCCATCATTGCTTCCTCGATGTACAGATTGAAGAGTAGGGGCAAAAGGCTACAGCCTCCTCTTGTGATTCTTGAACAGGGTATTCGCTATTACTAGCTGAAACTTGTTACAGAACTCAATTAGTCTTTCTCCTCTTTCATTCCTTGTCCCAAGCCCATATTCTCCTGTAACCTTTTCTTCTACTCCTTCTTCTACAACTGCATTCCAGTCGCCCATGACTACTAGACTTTCGTCCCCCCTTACATACTGCATTACCCTTTCAATATCGTCATACACTTTCTCTATCTGTTCATCTTCAGCTTGCGACGTCGGCATGTATACCTGAACTATCGTTGTCGGTGTTGGTCTGCTGTCGATTCTGATTGGAACAACCCTGTCACTGAACTGTTCACAGTAACACACCCTCTGCCCTACCTTCCTATTCAGAGCACTATGGACGACAAACAACTAGAAATTTTCACAATACGCATCACTCACAGCCCAAACTTACTTCCTCTTACTAAGAATACTTGCAGTGCTTTACAATATTTCAATTAGTGCATGCAATTAAAATGGCATACTAACGATCCCTCTCCTTTTCCTTCGACATAACACACTACGCAACTACGAAATAATATTTTATAATATTAAATATACTCGTATATTTTACAATAAAACAAGGTAATTTTACTATTCAAATATGTTGATTTTGTTGATCAGTTCCTACTCATAATGGGTAAATTATGCAGTATTCTTTAAACATTTAGGAGATAATATTTTTTTCTGCTGGTTTACAGTCTTTTGAATTACAATAGTACACAGTCTTCTCATCTTTGTCAGTGAATTCCAATGTTCGCCGACATTACTGCCACTCGAGGCTACACCTCCCATTTCGTTCATCCAAAGGCAGGTTACACGGTGTTCATGTAAATAAACTGTGCACATATGAGCGTTTAGTCATATTACATTCAGTAGTATAGGTATGGACGTCCTGATCTTCATTGCCTACATATGTGAGGACACGTGACCTAGGTCATTGGCCTAGTGGCGTTATCTTCACAATCCGTGATATACTCTCTGCTACCAGTGATGTCATGCCCTCCTTATGTCCAGCCAATCACAGTACAGCATAAAAAATCAAGCTAGTGGAAATAGGGCAATTGCATTAGTGGAATGTTGTTGTTGTGGTCTTCAGTCCTGAGACTGGTTTGATGCAGCTCTCCATGCTACTCTATCCTGTGCAAGCTTTCTCATCTCCCAGTACCTACTGCAACCTACATCCTTCTGAATCTGCTTAGTGTATTCATCTCTTGGTCTCCCTCTACGATTTTTACCCTCCACGCTGCCCTCCAATACTAAATTGGTGATCCCTTGATGCCTCAGAACATGTCCTACCAACCGATCCCTTCTTCTGGTCAAGTTGTGCCACAAACTTCTCTTCTCCCCAATCCTATTCAATACTTCCTCATTAGTTATGTGATCTACCCATCTAACCTTCAGCATTCTTCTGTAGCACCACATTTCGAAAGCTTCTATTCTCTTCTTGTCCAAACTATTTATCGTCCATGTTTCACTTCCATACATGGCTGCACTCCATTCAAATACTTTCAGAAACGACTTCCTGACACTTAAATCAATACTGGATGTTAACAAATTTCTCTTCTTCAGAAACGCTTTCCTTGCCATTGCCAGTCTACATTTTATATCCTCTCTACTTCGACCATCATCAGTTATTTTGCTCCCCAAATAGCAAAACTCCTTTACTACTTTAAGTGCCTCATTTCCTAATCTAATTCCCTCAGCATCACCCGACTTAATTAGACTACATTCCATTATCCTTGTTTTGCATTTGTTGATGTTCATCTTATATCCTCCTTTCAAGACACTGTCCATTCCATTCAACTGCTCTTCCAAGTCCTTTGCTGTCTCTGACAGAATTACAATGTCATCGGCGAACCTCAAAGTTTTTATTTCTTCTCCACGAATTTTAATACCTACTCCGAATTTTTCTTTTGTTTCCTTTACTGCTTGCTCAATATACAGATTGAACAACATCGGAGAGAGGCTACAACCCTGTCTTACTCCCTTCCCAACCACTGCTTCCCTTTCATGTCCCTCGACTCTTATAACTGCCATTTGGTTTCTGTACAAATTGTAAATAGCCTTTCGCTCCCTATATTTTACCCCTGCCACCTTTAGAATTTGAAAGAGAGTATTCCAGTCAACATTGTCAAAAGCTTTCTCTAAGTCTACAAATGCTAGAAACGTAGGTTTGCCTTTCCTTAATCTTTCTTCTAAGATAAGTCGTAAGGTCAGTATTGCCTCACGTGTTCCAGTGTTTCTACGGAATCCAAACTGATCTTCCCCGAGGTTGGCTTCTACTAGTTTTTCCATTCGTCTGTAAAAAATTCGTGTTAGTATTTTGCAGCTGTGACTTATTAAGCTGATAGTTCGGTAATTTTCACATCTGTCAACACCTGCTTTCTTTGGGATTGGAATTATTATATTCTTCTTGAAGTCTGAGGGTATTTCGCCTGTTTCATACATCTTGCTCACCAGATGGTAGAGTTTTGTCAGGACTGGCTCTCCCACGGCCGTCAGTAGTTCCAATGGAATATTGTCTACTCCGGGGGCCTTGTTTCGACTCAGGTCTTTCAGTGCTCTGTCAAACTCTTCACGCAGTATCATATCTCCCGTTTCATCTTCATCTACATCCTCTTCCATTTCCATAATATTGTCCTCAAGTACATCGCCCTTGTATAGACCCTCTATATACTCCTTCCACCTTTCTGCTTTCCCTTCTTTGCTTAGAACTGGGTTTCCATCTGAGCTCTTGATATTTATACAAGTCGTTCTCTTATCTCCAAAGGTCTCTTTAATTTTCCTGTAGGCGGTATCTATCTTACCCCTAGTGAGATAGGCCTCTACATCCTTACATTTGTCCTCTAGCCATCCCTGCTTAGCCATTTTGCACTTCCTGTCGATCTCATTTTTGAGACGTTTGTATTCCTTTTTGCCTGTTTCACTTACTGCATTTTTATATTTTCTCCTTTCATCAATTAAATTCAATATTTATTCTGTTACCCAAGGATTTCTACTAGCCCTCGTCTTTTTACCTACTTGATCCTCTGCTGCCTTCACTACTTCATCCCTCAAGCCTACCCATTCTTCTTCTACTGTATTTATTTCCCCCATTCCTGTCAATTGCTCCCTTATGCTCTCCCTGAATCTCTGTACAACCTCTGGTTCTTTTAGTTTATCCAGGTCCCATCTCCTTAAATTCCCACCTTTTTGCAGTTTCTTCAGTTTTAATCTACAGGTCATAACCAATAGATTGTGGTCAGAGTCCACATCTGCCCCTGGAAATGTCTTACAATTTAAAAAATGGTTCCTAAATCTCTGTCTTACCATTATATAATCTATCTGATACCTTTTAGTATCTCCAGGGTTCTTCCATGTATACAACCTTCTTTCATGATTCTTAAACCAAGTGTTAGTTATGATTATGTTGTGCTCTGTGCAAAATTCGACCAGGCGGCTTCCTCTTTCATTTCTGTCCCCCAATCCATATTCACCTACTATGTTTCCTTCTCTCCCTTTTCCTACTGACGAATTCCAGTCACCCATGACTATTAAATTTTCGTCTCCCTTCACAATCTGAATAATTTCTTTTATTTCATCATACATTTCTTCAATTTCTTCGTCATCTGCAGAGCTAGTTGGCATATAAACTTGTACTACTGTAGTAGGCGTGGGCTTCGTTTCTATCTTGGCCACAATAATGCGTTCACTATGCTGTTTGTAGTAGCTTACCCGCATTCCTATTTTCCTATTCATTATTAAACCTACTCCTGCATTACCCCTATTTGATTTTGTGTTTATAACCCTGTAGTCACCTGACCAGAAGTCTTGTTCCTCCTGCCACCGAACTTCACTAATTCCCACTATATCTAACTTCAACCTATCCATTTCCCTTTTTAAATTTTCTAACCTACCTGCCCGATTAAGGGATCTGACATTCCACGCTCCGATCCGTAGAACGCCAGTTTTCTTTCTCCTGATAACGACATCCTCTTGAGTAGTCCCCGCCCGGAGATCCGAATGGGGGACTATTTTACCTCCGGAATATTTTACCAAGGGGACGTCATCATCATGTAATCATACAGTAAAGCTGCATGTCCTCGGGAAAAATTACGGCTGTAGTTTCCCCTTGCTTTCAGCCGTTCGCAGTACCAGCACAGCAAGGCCGTTCTGGTTATTGTTACAAGGCCAGATCAGTCAATCATCCAGACTGTTGCCCTTGCAACTACTGAAAAGGCTGCTGCCCCTCTTCAGGAACCACACGTTTGTCTGGCCTCTCAACATATACCCCTCCATTGTGGTTGCACTTACGGTATGGCTATCTGTATCGCTGAGGCACGCAAGCCTCCCCACCAACGGAAAGGTCCATGGTTCATGGGGGGGCATTAGTGGAAAAGAAAAAAAATCCTCTCCCATATCTGCCACCATTCACACATTGCAGTTCTCCTTATCTCCAACCAACTGTAACAATGTATTTAAAAAACCCAAGATGGTGGAAAAAGTTGCGTCACTGGAAAGAAATGAAAAAATCCCTTCCCTTATTTCCAAACAATCATACTGTGCAACACTCCTTATGCCCAGCCAATCTTAGGACAGTATTAAAAATCCAAGTTGATGGAAGTAGACCAGTTGTGTTTGTGTTATACACCATTCTTCCTCCTCTTTCCAACCAATCAGAGAGTAGTATTTAAATAATGTCAAATTACATTATTTCGAATTTACGCTTCCCTATCTCCAACGAGTCACAGAGTAGTATTGAAATAGTGCCAACTATGCAGTAAATGTTACCTATCTGTGTCACTAAAGTAAAAGATGTTCATTATCCCCAAAAGACATAAAAATACTGTTAAGTTACATTATACCTCTGTCACAGCTCCATCTGTGTGTTTTTAAAAGTATCTGAAATAATTTTCAGAAATATAGTAAAGTATCTGAATTAACTTAATACTGAATACGCTATCAACTATGTTTTCATTACTGATTTCCAAAACTTGGTTTATGGAGTGGCTCACCAGTCACACCAGTAAATTTCATTCGAAGGTACATATCATTCGCTATAGAATTTTAGAACAAGTATGCAACATATTTTCCGCAAATAAATTATTATAACATGTAAATAACGAATTAGGAATATTAAGTAGTTGAACATGAGTTTTACCTTATGTACTCCTCTGCAAACTGTGAAATCTGGAAAGAAAAATCAACTGCTCTTACAGATGGCTCCACTGTTCATAAGCGACAAAAGTTTGGTGACTGCATCACAAGTTGTTCTCACTTCACCAACAGGTGACTGTATTCACTAAAAACGATCATAGTTAGATCTATGAACTACACTTGGTTTAAGGCACATCTATCATGTCACAATATTTTAAAATGCTTGCAAAACATGTCGTAAATGCAAGAAGTACGTTGTTTACATCGTTAATCTGGGAATGCAGTTGGATTTAAGTACACGAAAAAACGCTTTAGGCTCAGATTAATTACTTTGCCTCTGTTATGATGTCACAATATATTCTAAAACGATTCAGAAAATGTAATGTGTAAATTGCAACAGTATGTACAGTGTGTTCAGCCTGGTAATGTGTGTGTGTGCGTGTATGTGTGTGTCTGTGTAGCATCATGATCTAACGTTTCTTTCTTTCAAAACCAGTTTAGGGACGTGGGTTAATGAAGCTAATACACCACAAGAAAACTTACAATCTATGACAAATATTACTAAAACAAACTGCTGCACCATCTTGGAATACTATAGATGTCTAAAATAAAACTTGTAGTCATCTGCACTAACATCTAATAAAAAGTACCACCACACATCAACATGATTTTCTTTAGGGAAGGAAGTAGCCACGTGATCGATTTTAGGAAGTTATCGGGTGTTTTATCACGATATATAACTTGAACTGTATAGCGATACGGGCTGTTTATAGTGACAATCATGAGTCAGATGACCGGAGATAATAAGAGCGAGAAATGTATCTCTAAACACAATGTGAGAGTCGATAGCCAGAAAATAAATAATATTATTTATCTTTTACTGTGAGATTTCTCTCGCTTTTAGCAATCATGAAATATTCACAAGTTGGTTATTAGCACTAGAGAGACGTGAAACTTGGTAGCCCAGTGTAGTGAGGACCTGAGTTTGTATGCACAGGCACTAGCAATGTTAACAGCTGTGAAGATGCAACAGAAATTATAGATCAAGTTAACACAGTTTTAATGGTATTTGATGCAATTTTGTATCACGGTGTTACAGTTCTTGGTCCTCCACTCTTATAATTCCATCTTGCCCCTTGTACATATGTATATTGCCAATCTCACCCTATAGCCTGCCCCTATTTTCCTCGGAACTTCGAACATCTTGCACCATTTTACATTGTCGGACACGTTTTCTGGGTCTGTAAATCCTATGAATGTGTTTTGATTTTTCTTTAGTCTTGCTTCCATTAGCAGCCGCAACAACAGAATTGCCACTCTGCTGCCATTTCTTTTCCTACAACCAAACAGATCGTCAACTAACATGTACTCGGTTTCCTTTTCCATTCTTCTGTATATCATTCTTGTTAGCAACTTGGATGCATGAGCTGTTAAGCTGACCATGCCATCATTCTCACGCTTGACAGCCTTTGCAATCCTCGGAATTGTGTGGATGATATTTCTCCGGAAGTCAGATGATATGTCGCCAGACACATTGTACACACCAACATGAATAGTCGTTTTTGTTATGACTTCCCCCAATGATTTTAGGAATTCTGATGTTATGTATCCCTTCTCCGTTATTTGGCCTTAAGTCCTTCAACGCTTTCTTAAATTCTAATACTGGATTCCTTACCTCCTCTAAATCGACTCTTGTGTCTTCTTCTGTCACGTCAGACATATCTTCCCCCTAATAGAGGTACTCAGTACCACCTATCGGCTCTCTCGTCTGCACTTAACGGTGGAATACCCATTGCAATTTTAATGTTACCATCCTTGTTCTTAACTTCACTAGATGTTGTTTTGACTTTCCTAAATGCTGAGTCCGCACCTCTGACATAATTTCTTTTCCGATTTTTTCACATTTTTTCATGCAGTCATTTCGCCTTAGCTTCCCGCACTACCTATTTATTTCATTCCACAGCGATTTGTATATCTGAGTTCCTGAGATTTCCTGAACATTTTTGTACTTCCTTCTTTCATCAGTCTATTGAAGTATTTGCTCCGTTACCCATGATTTCTTCGCTGTTACCTTCTTTGTACCTATATTTTTCTTTCCATCTTCCATGATTGTTCTTTTTAGAAATTTCCATTCCTCTTCAACTGTACAGCCTACTGAGCTACTCCTTATTGCTGTATCTATAGCCTTAGAGAACTTTAAGGGTCTCTCATCATTCCTTATCATTTCTGTATTCCACTAATTTGCATATTGATTCTTCCTGACTAGTCTCTTAAAGTTCAGCCTACTCTTCACCACCAGTACATTTTGATCAGAGTCTATATCTGCTACTGGGTACACCTTACAATCCAGTATCTGGTTTCGGAATCTCTGACTATGATATAATCTAACTGAAATCTTCCTGCATCACCCAGTACGTCCCATATATACCCCCTCCCCTCCTCCTGTGATTCTTGAACAGGGTATTTGCTGTTACCAGCTGAAATTTATTACAGAATTCAATGAGTCTTCCTCCACTATCATTCCTTGTCCGTATCCCATATTCTCCTGTAAACGTTTCTTCTACTCCTTCCCCTACAACTGTATTCCAGTACCCCATGGCTATTAGATTTTCGTCTCACTTTGGTACGGTATTACCCTTTCAATAACCTCATATACTTTCTCTATCTCTTCATCTTCAGCTTGCGATGTCGGTGTTGGTATGCTGTCGATTCTGATAAGAGCAACTCTATCACTGAACTGTTCACAGTGACACACTCTCTCTCCTAGATTCCTATTCATCCCAGTCCCGTTCTACCATTTTCTGCTGCTATTGATATTACCCTATAGTCATCTGACCCACTAACCCATACTATATCTAGATTTAGCCTTTCCATTTCACTTTTAAGATTTAATAGCTTCCTTACCATGTTCAAGCTTCTCACATTCCATACCCCGACTCGTAGAACCTTATTCTTTCGTTGGGTATTCAATCTTCTTCTCATGGTGACCTCCCCCTTGACAGTCCCCTGCTGGAGATAAGAATGGGGGACTATTCCAGAATATTTTGGCAATTTAGAGATCATCATGACACTTTTTCAGTTACACGCCACATATCTTGTGGAAACATATTACGTGTTTTTAATGCAGTGGTTTCCAATGCTTTCTGCGTCCTCATGCCGTCGATCATTGCTGGTTCTTCATCCTTTAGGGGCAGTTTCCCACCCCAAGGACAAGAGAGTGCCTTGACGCTCTGCTCGCTCCTCCGCCCTCTTTGAGAAGGCCGTCGACAGAATGAGGGTGACTTCTTATACCGGAAGTCTTCGGCAGCCTATGTTGATTATTAATCAAAATTAATCAGTAGCAGGTTTCAAACTCGGGACCGTGGACGTTTCAATTACGAATCAAAGACGCTGCCCCTAGACCATGCGTGAAAATCTGAATAGAGACAACTGATGTTTACTGATCAGCGGTGGTCAGTGGCCAATAACAGTCATCAATCAATGATGGTCAGTTGTCAATCATGTATTAGCCATTAGCCTTAAGGCAATAGTCATTAGGCGTTCAGGAGTAAGTATCAGCCATTAGGTGTCAGATATTAGCCATACTGCTTTACGACTTACACATTTCTATTATGTGTCAGGCATTAGGAGTTAGGCGTTGGGTGTTAAGTATTAGGCATTAGCCATTATACACTTTCCACATTAGGCATTAGACATTAAGCATCAGCAGTCAGCCATTAACGTTTAGGTATTAGGCCCTTAGCTATTAGGCGTTAGGTATACTGGAGGCCTCATTGTGCCTACAAAGAGTGAGAAATCTTTCATATCAAACAACTTCAGTTTCTCCAATTTTTGTAGAGGTCTGTCATATTATGATAAGCATTCAAGCTGTGTATATTGTAACAAGTTACATAGACAAGCGGAAAAGCTTTTAGTTTGAAGGTCCGTAGAGCCTGCAATTGTTGCCCATTTGTGTTGTATTGTCAATATGCAAGCTGTATTTATTGTAATGAGTAATACAGCAATTTGAAGCTACAGTGTGCTTGCTAAATTTCAGAAATCTCACATTAAACAGGAAATAATTTTATTTATTTCCGAAATATCGATTGTGGCACTGCCTTTGGAGATGTCAAATATCTAACTGTTACTGGCTTTGGTCGTCTTTGTTGTGAGTGCGTGGTCATTCTAAAGTTTAAAAGAAATAGCACAATAAAATACTTCATTACTTCCTAAAATCTAACATCTTATTCCTTCCTTCACTGCAAAAAATCATGCAGCGTTTTGATGGAACGTTTTATTAGATGTTGGTGATGTTTATTGTCGTATTCTTATTGTGGTGCATTATCTTCACTCTCTCTCCAAAACAGGTGATGAAAGGAGGAAATGTTTGGTTATGATAATACACACAAATTATCGGATTGAATACATGTTACTATTTAGATAGTGTTGCAACGTCTACATTGCACCATCTGCTACAATTTAAAATATATTATAACGTCATGGCTGTGATAAAGTAATTCATTTGAGCTTTATAGCCTTTTTTCTTGCACTTAAATTCAACTACATTTCCAAATAATCTATGTAAAGAAAGCACTTTTTGCAGTACCAACATATTTTGCGAAAAATTTAGGATTTTGTTTCATCATAGACGCGTAAAATAATTCTGACTGTGATATGTCTAAACGAAGTGTGGTTCCTGGATCGAAATACGAATTTTTATCCAGTACAGTCACCTGCTCGTAACAGAGAGAATGCTTTGTGGTACACAAACCAAATTTTGTCGCTTTTTAACAGTGGACGTATCTGTTGGTGACAGTAAGCAATGGCATCTGTTGGTGACAGCAAGCAATTGGGATGTGAGACTGGAGTTACTTATACTTCGAGTTTTCAGGGTTTACAGAACTGTATTTCAGTTAAAACTCATGTTCAACTACTATGTCTTCCTAATTCGTTAGTCATATATCATGAGAAAATTTGATGATTTATAGATATATGATTCAATATTCCATAGTGGATGATGTATACTGTAACTTAGAATGAAATTTAATGGTGAGACAGTCCATAAACTATATTTTGGAAGTAAAAAATGCAAACATGTTGATAACATTTTCGGCGTTTTACGCAATTCCCATACTTAATTATATTGTTTGATAATTATTTTGATACTTTAGAGAACATCCTAGATTGAGCTATGTCAGAGGTATATATACGTACATTGATAACATAATTTGACATTTTTATATCTTTCAGAAATAACGAAAATCTTTGACCTTAATGAAAGGGTTATGTAATTTTTACTGCATATTTGATAGTGTTTTTAATACCGCACCCTCTTTAGTTCGAGGTACGGCATTGTACCTCAGAAGTGATGTGAGCTTATGTTGTTTTTGAACTGCTCTCTGAGTGATTGGAAATAAGAAGAGGGGGGGGGGGAGGGTTTTAACAAGCAATATGTCTATTTCCATCAGCTTGGATTTTTAACACTGCACCAAGACTGGCTGGAGATAAGGAGTACTGCACTGTGTGATTTGTTGGAGATGTGGAGAGAAGAAGGTTTTTATAATTTTTTACGCTAATACAATTGACCTATTCCCTTATTAAAATTCAGCAAAACTTTTCGATCGCAACATATGGTTATTATGGTTGACAACTGGTTTCAGTCTGTGATTTAAATCATTTTTGAGCCATAAGCACCGTGATGGCTGGTGGTCGTGCTGGATGCAGCAAGAACCACAAGAACATGGACGATATCAACAGTTGTCATTCGTGTTCTTTGTTCATATTTATCTTATTTTATGCACCACAACCAGCCGCCATCATGGTGGTTATGGCTTGAAGATACTGTAAATTAGATACCGGAACTGGTTGTGAACTATAATAAACGTTTGTTGTGATGGAGATTGTTTTACTGAATTTTAATATTTTACGTCAATTGCTGTTAAAGCTCCTTTGAAAGAATGTTTTCTAAAACTTTAAGTGCCCTACTTCCTGTATCTCATATTTCTTTTTAATACTGCACTACGATTCGTTGAAGACAATAATACTGTATTATGTAACATGTTGGAGACTGAGGAAAGGTTTTTTTTGTAATTATTTCCACTAACATAATTGGACTACCTCCACCATCTTGAATTTTTTAATACTGTGCTATAATTGGTAGGGGATAAGGCAAACAGCACTGTGTGATTGGTTGGAGATAGGGGAAGGGGGAAGTTTCTTTTAATTTTCCACGAATGCAATTGGACTATCTCCTCTCTTGAATTTTTAACATTGCGCTATGATTGGCTGGAGATAAGTGATGGCTCTCGATCTTCCGCCATAATCGAGTCCATCAACATGAGGTGGCAAATATGAGGTAGCCAAGGAGGTGGAAACGTGTGTTCTACTATGCCAAGAATGCTTGGTAACTACAACAGGAAAACACAATTAATTAGCAGGGATACAAAATAAGAAAATACTTACTACTTAACTTTGCTGTAGTCCATGATCAGTTGGTTGACAATTATAGAAGACGCGACTACACTAAGCGTCTGTAGAATGACATAATGTACAAGTCACAAATCTTGCAGTGACGTAATCTTGAATGTCAAATCCGGTGAATTTGAAGACTAACTTGGAACGATGCTACAAAGACTTGATGGCGGCAATGACTGAGCTACAGACGATGACTAACATGGGCGCTTGCTGTCTACTGAGCGCGGCTACAAACTGTAGACTGGGACAACTGCACTACTCTCCGGCTGTACATGAAGTGGCCTAGCGGCGCCTCGCGGCGAGCGTAAGTACTGCGCCTGGCTGTGTACTCTTTGGCTAACACAGCCGTTCTTCTGTTCCGTTTATCGAGAGAATCGCATCCGGTGGATCGATCTCTCAGGCGGCGGTGTGGTCGTATGACTGAAGACATCACAATAAGGAGGGGCTTGGGCTTCCTACTGATTAGGATTAATACTGCACTATGAATGGCGGGAGACAAGGAGGGGGTTTGGCAGCCCACTGATAAGAACGATGACATCACTGAAAGTAGCAGTGACATCACTGATGGTATCACTGATAAGGATGATGATCCAACTAGATCAACGAAACAAAAGTGGGTATAAACATCAATATGCATGCTACTACATTCATTGTATAGGGTGTCCCAGATATCTTGCGACAGATTTCGAGGTGTTGTGGAGGGCGTCTTGAAGTACAAATCAAGGACAGGAACCCATGTCCAGAAATGTCGTTCAGTGACGCTACAGAGCGTTGAAGTTATAGGCGTCAGCGCCCGTCACTAGGCACCCCTTGGGCAGCAAATGTGACTGTACTCTGGCGTGCCATAGGTGGAACTTACCGCAACGTTGTTTGTTATTCATTGATCACAATCGATTGCCTTAACCGTCAGTGGAGAAGATGGAGCTAGCTGCTGAGGTGGAAAGACCTTGACTCCTGTGATTGCAAAATACTCTGTTGCCTGAGTGTCTGATGGTTTTCGACATTTGTTTCTATTTCAGGTTATTTTTCTCCTGTGTACCAAAAAGTATTCGTGATTTTACAGGGTTCCGGGAGAAAAAAAACACTGTGGGCGGAAGCCTGTGTCTAAAACCATCTACTGAGTTAACAGAGTATTACACTCATAGGAGACTAGGCATTTCCACACAGCAGCTAGTTCCTTTTCTCCAATGGCGATCATGGCAGTCAGTCGTGATCGAATAGGAAACAACATTGGAAAATGTTCCACCTGTGGTCCATCAGTGCACAAAGTCACATTTGCTGACGGATGGGTGGCGTAGTATCAGGAACCAGTGCTTATAACCTAGACGGTCTGTAGCTTCATTGGAATGACGTTTCCTTCTTATCAGCGAATAAGAGCATATGTATTATCCACAATATAAGAGAATAATGGCGGTCCCTTATATGTCCATTTGCCTGTCGACCTTCATTTCATTTTCATTGCTGTCGTAGTCATGTCTTCCTCGTGAGGCTGTTCCGTGACCCGTTTCCTTGTGTTATTTTCTCTTTTAGGTACAACGAAGAATTACCTCTCTGTTGCTCGCTGAATCACCATAGCTTTTTGAAAGGTTTCCTCATTGAAGTCCTTACCTGACTGCTGTAACTTATAACTGGAAGTACACACGTATTCCAAACTAATTGGAATCAGAGTTTTGAAAACAGGACTAAATATATCAAATAAATTTGGGGCTGTATCTTTACTCTTCAGTCGTTTTCTCTTTATAGAGACTTTTTTATTGTGAACGATGAATATTAGGTCGGTACATTAGTTCGGAACTGTTTTGTTTGCATGTTGGTATTCTGCTTGCTATGGATTTTTTTATCGAGTGTCATGTTTTAATTTTTTAGTTCACTGCTGCTATTTGATTTTACATGTTGTTATTTTGTCATATTCTTTAGAGTTCAATAGAGGCAACCAGCGGAGGCAACCACAAACATTTAGGCCGTGTATAGGGATAATGCCACTAGAAAGAGTGTAGCAAGTAAATGGGTCCCGCATTTTAAGGAGGACCGTTTTGTCGTTAGTGACTCTCCACGTTCCGGAAGATCTTCGGTTTAAACGCATTATTCCACAATGATCCGTGTCAGTTTACTCGAAAGCTGACAAACTTGATGAACTATGTTCATTCTACCATCGCGCGGCATTTTCAGGTACTGGGGAAGGTTCAAAAATCGGGTGTATTGGCACCGCATGCTCCTATCTAAATTTACAAAAATTAACGGCTGGCCATATGTGCATCTCTGCGGGGTCTTTAATTGACCTGTGACATACACCGTCCATCCTCACTCTTTATTGCTACTGGTGACGAGAAATTGCGTCTTTAGCTAACTTAAGGGAATGAATGAAATGATTTAGCCCAAACAAAGAACCAACTCCCTCTACAAAGACCTGCGCGTATCCACAGAACACAATGTTATGCGTCTGGTGGAACACCTACAGTGCGGTATCAACGAATTGCTTCCCCCAGGTGGCCCCATCAATGCTGTCACTTATTGTCAATGTGGTGTCACCGCCAGACACCACACTTGCTAGGTGGTAGTTTTTAAATCGGCCGCGGTCCGCTAGTATACGACGGACCTGCGTGTCGCCACTGTCAGTGATGGCAGACCGAGCGCCGCCACACTGCAGATCTAGAGAGACGTACTAGCACTCGCCCCAGTTGTACAGCCGACGTAGCTAGCAACAGACACTGACGAAGACTCTCTCATTTGCCGAGAAGATAGTTAGCATAGCCTTCAGCTAAGTCAATTGCTACGACCTAGCAAGGCGGCATCACCAAGTTATATTGAAATGATAATACTGTATCAACAAGACCAATGTTCCCCAATTGTGGATTAAAGTTAAGTATTCCAGCAGCTACGTACTATTCTTTATAGCATTCATTACGTATCCTGTTTCAGACCTCACGCCATCCTGCGTGAGCTTATAGCGTGCATTTCGGCTTCCTCTCATTGTGTCTAGACTGTCTTGTCTAGACACAACAGTCAACAACTGAGACGCCTTGTAGGAAGACTGCGTGAAGTGATGCTGCTGTACGATAATGCTCGCCCGCATTCTGCTAGACTGACAAAAACTCTATACAGGAGTTAGTTTGTGAAGTTGTTCCGCACCTACCTTATTCATGTGATCTGGCGCCCTCAGTTTTTCACCCTTCCCTCTATATCGAACAGCCTTCAAGGCACTTCCTCTCCGTATGAAAATGCGTCTCCAACATGGCTCTACGAGTTCTTCCCCCTCAAAACCGCGTGATTTCTACTGTTGCGGAATAGGTAAGTTGCCCCAGCAACGGCAGACTGTTGTAAATAGTGAAGGAGAATATATTATCGATAGCTAAAGTCTCTCTTATGTGTATCAGTTATGTTTGTTAAATTTATGGAAAGAGCTACGAACTTATTCACCAACCCAATAATTATCTTTCGCTAATTAGACACACCACATGGGTTGTACGTTATAATTCCGTATTCTAATTGTATGTAATGAAACGAAACGTTTTTGGAATAGAATATATGTGAATGGTTCGGTGTTATGAACAGAGAGATGGGTATACAACACAGCCCATCGTGATATTCGCACACAAGACAGCGAAGCAAGACACTACTGGCCTAACACCGTTCTTTCTGCTACACTGTATCGAGGCCGAACCGACAATGGGTACACTCCCATTTCAACCGGAAGATATTCAGAATGACTAAGTGAGACATCCCGTCACCAGGAGTGAAGAAGCAGGAAAACTGGACTCCCAGGAGAAAGACCAGAAACTCTATGACATCAGGCACCGGCCAGTGAGACAGGGCCTGGGAGACTTAATGTAGTTTTTTACGCCTATATGGAATGTGGTTCAGTCGGAAATGCACCAAAGATCTACTTTTTCACGTGTCGGATGTCACATATGAAGTCGAGCGCCATGATTATTACATGAAGGAGGCAAAAGCGGAGAGACGTCGTCCATGACCTTCACATGAAACCCTACTACAATCCAGACGTGCTGATCGACGATGGGAGGTTGAAGGAAACTGAAGACCCAGTCGACAGTAGCGAAGCTTCAACTGGAGGAGCTATCTTCGATGCTCATCATGGTGAAGAGGATGAAACAAAACGACCATAAAGTCATCGCCGCCATATGGAGAATTGACAAAGTCTAAATCTAGATGCTGCAGTTGGCTCCTAGGAGAAATTTTAAAACAGCGAGTGGGTATTTCTTCAAAAAAGAAGCAATGCCGCGAATTTTCGTGTCTGAAGCGTGGCGTATTGGATAGCGTCGCCGGTTGGCGTACTGCGCGTCGGCGGTTCTAACGAGACCACCAGCAATTAATTAATATTTCGTATTTATCACTTATGGAAGGTTCTTGAAGTATGTTACGTTTACAATGTTCGTATATTCTAGAGTATTCGATGTTTCTATAAATAGCTGCACTCTCCATGCTGGAGTTTGTTCTGTTGTGGCAGTAAGTTAGTGTTCATAATGAAAGTGCTTTCAGTTCTAAGTGTTGTACTTCATTGATCACTGTGCTTTCGGATTTGCACTTCAGTATGGTTGTAACGTGACAATATGGCCGGCCGGTGTGGCCGTGCGGTTAAAGGCGCTTCAGTCTGGAACCGCGTGACCGCTACGGTCGCAGGTTCGAATCCTGCCTCGGGCATGGATGTGTGTGATGTCCTTAGGTTAGTTAGGTTTAATTAGTTCTAAGTTCTAGGCGACTGATGACCTCAGAAGTTAAGTCGCATAGTGCTCAGAGCCATTTGAACCATTTTTGACAATATGTTTGACGCCATAGATTTTAATATCGACACATACAGAGGGATTTGACATTTTTGACTTACTACTAGTTGAAATGTATTGTATTTAAAACGTATGGAATGTCTGTGGCCTGTGGCGTGGAGTATTTGGATAGTTGGGCACATGGCATAATATCACTCATGTTGCAGATCGAGTCGTGAAAACTGTTGAACGATTAAATTTTCCACAGATTTTACAGCAATGAAACATTTCAGATTTGTGAGAAGGGATTTATTTATTGGATGAACAGCTGAGAACTACAAGGGTACGTATATTACAAGTTGTTTCTATGGGGCGCTTTGTACAGTATTGTCAAGATGCTTGAGATAAGATGGTCCGAGCAGAGACTGATTTCAGTTGTTACAATGAAAAACAGTACAGTTACGTGTTATATAACAAGTTTCAAAAATTAACGCAGTTGATACACAGAATGTTAAACACTATTACGCTTAATGATCTAAGAGGAATTCCATGCTGTAGAATGTCCAACTCGCAGAGTGACCACAATTCGTATGATGGAGTTTCACAAGTGATACTAGGGTGTAGCCATCTGTCAAACAACGCAGTAGGACTTAGGATGTGCACCGCAGAGTTGCATCGCACCCCTGCATCCGGGCCAAACCGTTCCTGCTTTGTGACGGCGTACCTCCATTGCTCCTGCTTACACTGTTGAATTATTCGCTCCCGCAGCCCGTTATACCGGCCAGTCCCATAATTCGAGCCTAATAGAAACGGCACTTAATGGTCCGCCGCAGAATCCTTTTATGAGCTATATTTCAGGAAAACAATAATAACAGTCCCATTGGCAAGCATTTATCGTAGGGACTCCGTTACTCTTCTTGCATTGTTTTCCTCTCTCCCTTCGATCCCGGCATCTCCTTGTATCGATCATTTTAGAGCGCGAATGGTGTACAATATATGGAGGTTGATGCTTTTGGTGAACCTATTTCTAATGAGACGACCTTACCGGATAGAATAAAGTACAACTTCCGGCTGTCCTTTCCAGCGAAAAGAAACAAAACTATTGGATACTCTCTGTGGAATGTACACTTAACTTTTCGACTATCGTTAAGTGAATTATTGATAAGGCCCATCTTTAAATTTTATTATCCAGAGTCCTAAACTCTTGCATACTTTTTTCATCAATATTATATTGTAATGCATCTGCCGCGATTTTATCTGCTATCGTTACCTCTTTATCTCAGAATAGCACACACAGTAAACTGCCTCAACTATTGGTTGTCATCCAAGTAGTCATTCTGCACCGATCTGTTTCTACACTTTACAGCTCACTCTATTATCATGGAATTCATTCCATTACATCTAAGTAAATGTTTCATCGTCTTATCCCTTATTTCAGTTGATGTTTTCCACATATTCTTTCGCTCACAGATTATGTGGCAAACCTCATTTCATCTTACTTGTAGCCTATATCTGTAACACCACACGCAGACTCTTTAATTCCGTTCTATTCCAGTTTTCTCGGTATCCATGATAGACATTTACACAGTTCTCTGTTACAGACCTTGCTTCTTAGTTTTTTCCCCAAATAAGCCGACGTTTGATAGTTTAGACCTCCTTCTGCTGGCTAATTCTCTCTTAGCTTGTGCTAGACTGCTTCTTAAGTCTTCCCTCCTTCGTCCATCATGTAGTATTTTGTTTCCATGGTAGGTGAAAGCCTTCACTTTGCCTGCAACGTAATACTCAGATTTAATAACTTTATCGTTCATTGCTGCTACTTCTCATTGTTTTCGTCTTTTTTTAGCTGTTCTCAGGCCATGTTCCGTGCTTATTAAATGGGCCATTGAACATTTCCAGTGCTTCTTCAGTTTCATTAACTCGAGCAATATTATCATAGAATCCTATTAGTGACGGACTTTCACTCTGAATTTTAATCATATTCCTCGATCTTTCTTTTATTTCCTTAATTAATCCTTCAATGTACAGCTTGAACAATATAGCACATACAATAGATACATATACTAACATCCATGTAATGGAAATCTGCTTATACTGCCACGCAGCATTACGTACCCTAAAATTAACATGCCTTTAGGTGCATTGAGAAATAACAACTAAGCAGCAAATATACATTATCAGACAAATAAGTCTGTTCCTTATACATATCATGGTATAACGTACGTAATTACTGATGGTGCATAAAACACAACGAGCTCTAACGAAAGTCAGCTGTCTTTTTAAGTGTATGTCAGTGCCACTAATGATGCTCCAGACGACACAAAAATATTCGAAAGTTTATAGGTCATGTCATAGCAAATCCTAAAAGCAATCCATGCATTTAATGTGAATTGAGAAAACATAGTATTCATTGATATGTAAGACAGAAAGCGAAAAGGGGCCTCTTCCCGAAAGTTTCGGATTTTGAGGCATTACAATTTTACGTCCAGCATTATTTTCTGAACAATTTTAAAAAGAAATAGATTTCCACCTGTAAATCTGAGTGAGTTATACAAGGTTTAATATTTGTGATGGAAAATAGGTATTTAATGTGTTTTAAAGTTTCATTTTATTGCCATTGTTTAACTGGACATACTTGAGAAACAGATTTTGCACACATATTCCACTTAAAATGTCTTTTTTTAAATGGTACGTAGTTTCTTAAGTGAACATTACATATTATGTATATGTAACGTACAGACATATAGTACATTGAAGTGTAAATAAATGTAAAAACCAGGTACTCCTAAATTGGAGCCAAATAGAGCGAAATTAGTGAATCCTGTGCTGCTTTCCATTGGCACAGTACTCTATGTTAATGGCAACTGCAAACTGACAATATCTGTAAGCATTTGTAACTCTAATGTAAAAGGGACCACTTTTCTTGTTTGGGGTTATTGTAATCAAAAAATGTTCGCCTTCTCTACGAAACCACTCTTATCTCCTTAAAAGCCTCTAAAATACAGGAGACGCTATTCTGTGAAGTACTGCATCCACAACTTCGAAATTTTGATAAACTACCTCTTATGGTGCCTATGTTTTTTCCCCTTAACGACAAGAGTTCCATTTTTAGAAGGTTGACATGCATTGCTTTTAACGATGTTATTGACTCCTGTTGGATTCAAACAACTGTTAAATTGACACAAGCTTCCACAAAATGAAGTAAATTATTATAATACACAAAAAAATCGAAAACGGTTATTTCAAACATTTTGCTTCTACTGAATATTTACTTCTACGATAAGAAGTCGGTTTTCGCTTTCCGTTTTACGTATATCGTTCCATAGAGACCATACTTGGCGACCAATTGAAACCTTGTGACTAACGTTTGATTCAAAACCAAAAAAATGTGCTTACTACATGCATTATAAATTACAAATTAAAATCATTAAAACATAACAGTTAGCAGGAGGTTAGGTTGATGGCTGCCTTTCCACAAGAACATCGCTAAAACAGGCCCTGAAAAACCTAGTGGAACTTAGGTGTTTCCGTTTAACAGGCGACAAGTTCATTCCTTAAACCGCAAAATATTTCTATTTCCTCTCAACTCGACAGCAACTAATAGTTTTCCTCTAAATGCAATATATTCAAGTTGTCCATGATGACCCCTAACGAGTGCTGCTATATTTTCACTATTACTTCTTTGAGCGTTATTTTAAAGTGTCTTCCTGTCAGACCCACGCAATTCATCTCACGACCTTGACATTTCATTTCATATACTTTCGCTTTTCCCATTTAGTTTTTACCTGTGCTTATGTTTCAGTTTTTCTTTGTTTTCTTTCCAGAGGGCATCTTTTACTTCTCTGCTGTTAAATAAGCTTGTCATTTTATATGAAGTAATTGCTCAAAATGGACGACACTGTATCTCTGCAGATTTCTCTCGTTGTGTCGGTTCCCATGTCCTGTCGTTGCATGAATAGTATGTACTACACCTCTGTCAGAACCATTTTCTACCACTATTCATCTACGTGTTTTCATAAAATTTTAAACATGGCTGCGTAGTCAGCGACCGTTTATAAATTAAAGTTAAAGCAATTACTGCCCTTGCTAACAAAATTTAAGTTTTTTGACCAGGTTTCGACACTTCTATCAGTGCCTTAATCAGAAATTATATATTCAAATTGGTCTACAATATAAATACAAAAGTTATGGGAATTTTTTTTATATAGAAGTGTAAGTACTGACTAACTGTACAGGAAAGGAACAGTACTTACATGTCACGTAGAAGATAAATACCAACCGAGAAAGGCTTTAGTCACAAAAATTTAAAAAAAGAATACATGAAGGCGAGCCACTATGGGCTGCCCATACATATAAAACCACAGGTAAAAACAGACTGAGGCACCCGCATCAGCAACTGCCCACAAAACAACCAACAGCAGTCAAACGTTCTGCCAGCCACTAAAAGGAAACAGGCAATCCCCGTCTTTGTTCTCTATACTACTTGTCAACGAGTCTGCTCTTTGCACCACATTTGGTGCAAGGTGCAATGGATGCTATTAAATACTTATACGTCTAAACTTTCTCTCTTATTTATCAAGGCACACATGACACTTCCGATGGTCTATCTCACAGGTTAAACTGCACTTGTCGACAAGCTTAGTTCGACCTTTGTACCACACTTGGTGTAAGACAGACTGGAGCCCAAAGTTAAACTGCATTTTTGTTGTGTAACAGTACACAGTAGACCCGTTGTCCACCAGTAGCGTCTCTGACAGATAATCAAAATGTCCTAGGTTCCAGGACAGAATCCATCTGCTGTTTAAATTTTGAATACTAATTCACCAGCGTTGTTGGCTGATGACTCTCGGTATAAGAAGTCACCCTGAACCTGCCAACGACATTGTCAAAGAAATCGGACGTGTGGATAAAGTTGAGGGCAACCTTTTGTCCTTTGAATGGGAAACTGCTACTAAGAAGTGAAATAATCGGCAAAGATCAGAGCCATGAGGATTCAGAAAGGAATGGAAATCACTCGATGAATTAAACGTAATGTGTATATTCACAACATGTATATGAAAATATGTTATGAGGATCCCTCCATAGGAAAAAGATTCCGCATTAGTCCCCTATTCCGATACCTGGAACGAGACTGTAAGGAAAATATGACCGTGGGGAAAAGTATAATCAACGAAAGGATAACATTCGAGTTGGAGGTTGGAGTATTAAATGTGCTAAAACGTGGAAGGCAAGCTAGAAAATTTGAAAAAGGAAATACAACGCCTCGGTCTGGATATAGCAGAGTCAGTGAAATGAAATGGAAAGAAGATAATGATTTCTGATGGGACGAATAGTGGATAATATCAACAGCAGCAGAAAATGGCATAACAGAAGTAAGATTCTGAAATAGTAGGGAGCCATTTGTTGAGATATTATGATCTGAATCGATTAACTGAAGCAATTTCAATTAATATAAATAGCAATGTAATCAAATATCAGAAACAACAAGAATTTTTAGCAAAGTCGAATACTTTAGAAAATCAGTTTTCACCCTGCTAACTTTTGCGCTCAGAATAATGAGAGCACAAGCAATAAAATATAAAAAAAAATTGCAACTATTATCCGTGTTTAAAGGCAAAGGAATAAAGAAAGACATTAATTAACTAAGAACCTTCAATGTGACCAATGTGCCTAAATGCAATTTTATAACAATCTCAGTTAACAGCTTGCCTAAGTCGGCAACCTAAGTCGGCAAACAAGATAAGCAAAATTTAAAAAAATAGCATTCACAACTAGCCGTTACAGCAGTCAGATTAAATCACCAGAACAAAGAACATCAGAATTTAACTATCTACATCAGGTGGAAAATTGACTTTCAGTTGACCTACCAAAGCATATGAAGCAGCTCGTGAATAGAAAACTTTTAGGAAGTGAGGCCCTCCATTGGGCTATCCTTTAATATTTTAAAATCTATACGATGTCAAGGTCCATAAACAGTAAGGGCTGCCTGAAATACACTAGAAGTGTTCCAGTTTTCGATACTAATACGACAAGCACAAAGCAGTTCAAATATTTAGTGTTTAGTGAGTAAAACAAAAAAAATAAGGAATGCACCAACAAGCAATCACCAAACGGCCAACAGCTTAGGAGGCCTCAAGAACCAAAACATATATACCAGTTAATGGCGAAACGGGACAGAAAAAGACAAAATTAAGCAATAATAAACGTGAGCAGTATATCTGTGTCACCTATTTCGTGCAATTTCATATATACCTAAACACAAATAAAATACAAGATTTTGAAGCCCTACATTGGACGGCTACTGCCTTTATATAATCTGTTTCAAATGGTGGTTCAGTGGATGACATCTACTAGACAGAGTCAACGTCTTCCACGTTGTCTGAAGGTAATGTTTTTTTGCCTACAATATTTTGCAAAGAAGGTGGTGTTAAAGGCGTCGAAACCGTGGGCAAGGTTTAATAAACCTGTACCTTGCAACTAGTTGGCTGTTATTTCTTATCCATTGAAACAAATAAAGTAGTTTACACCTGGACAATGTCCACCTGCCACCCTACTGCATTTACATTGACAAGGCAACCCACTGCCAAATGTGAGGCGGAACTGTATAAAAATTTAATGAGAAGTAACATACTTGCTTATTACTGGACCAGACCAGAACCAACGTGCTCACACAGGTCGTGACCACACAGTATTACAGCGGAACGTGTCTCGAATGAGAAAGAAGACTAAGTATCTGCTGGATGACGATTAGTTTGGCGTTCGGAAACGCAAGGGCCCAATAGAAGCAGTTCTGGAGCTGTAGTTGAAACAACACTTAAGAAAAACCATCACACATTTATGGAATTTGTCGAGCTCGAAGAGGCGTTCGACGTAAAATGTTCGAAATCCTGATCCAAATAGCAGAAGGCTATAGGGAAATACCGATAATATAGACTAAGTACAAGAACTAACAGGAAAGAATGAGAATGGTGACCGAGAAGGAAGTGATCGGAAGTAAAAAGAGTGTAAGACAGAAATGTAACCTGTTGCCCTCATTGTTCAATCTGTACATGGAAGAAGCAACAATGGAAATAAAAGGAAGGTTCAAGAGAGAGTTTAAAATCGAGGGCGAAAGTTATCAGTGACAAGATTCGCTCATGACGTTGCTATCCTTAGGAATGAAAAACCTAATGTCTACGGCAGGGCTGGCCAGAAACTCAGAACGCGAGCGGCTCTGTCTCTCGTCTCAGTGCACACTTCCCCCACCACCCCACGATGCTGTCTGAGCGGGAACTGCAAAGGCACTGCTCAGTTGGGGCAGCGCAGTCCCTCATGGGACACAGACCAGCTTGCGTGCGTCTTCGTTTCATACTGTGTTATATTAGGAAACTCGAAAAACAAACTTTGTAGAGTGAGGAACGGTTTGTAATGTAACTGACTGTTCGTACAAGAGACAATAAAAAATACAAATAAAATAGGGTTGAGTTTGTTGCTCCATTACACCAGTAATATTAGGCCAGCAACATTGTTCCATGTAAAATTGTTACAGTGTTTTATCTGAGGTATAGAAAAAGAGGCAAAAGCATATAGTCTCCATAGCAGGCCATTGAGAATGGAGTAAATTGTCATAGCTTCACGTGAAAGAAAAAAAAAATTATTATCTTGCACTTCTCTACTGACAGCGCCATGGCTACAGTTCTTAAGAAAATGTGTCACAAACAAAACAGTTTCATTATTGTATAATAACTTTTGGTTCACTGAAGATATAAAGTTGATATCTGGTTCAAACTGTTGGCACATTGACAGGCGCAAGCGTTTTATCAGACTGTCGTCACTGAGGCTGACTTGTAATCGTGACTTCTTTAGTTTCATTATCAGAAACAATCTTTCACAAATATAACTTGATCCAAGTATGAATTCACTTTTGCAGCCTTGTTATGCAGAGGTGGAAACTCTTCCCGTGGAAAAACTTGGTAGAACTCTTGGACAGACAGTGTCTTTTAATCTGGGGTTACACTGTAGCTCGATCAGTTCCATCTGCAAATGAATTGGGGCCCTTTAAAATGATACGACAAATGGATGCAAGTTTGGAAGTGTCCTGAAAACTATCTGAAAATTGTTCCTGTGTTTTTTTCCAACACCGAAATAAATTATTCAAAATTCATTTTCCTTAACACCAGAGAGCTTAGGGAAATGAGATTTTTATTTTAAATGCATCCACCTCTACCATTAAATCAGGTATTAACTGCTTCTCACCTTGCAACGTCTTAATGGGGATGTTTAAGTGAGCAGTTAAGTCATCTAAAAGTGCGAGGTCGGTAATCAATTCCGCATTCTTTAATGTTGATTCCTGTTTTCCTTTTTCCTTCGTAAACTGAACAATAGCAGGTCTTAGCTTGGCTGGTCGAAGTGGCCGAGCGGTTCTAGGCGCTACAGTCTGGAAGCAGGTTCGAATCCTGCCTCGGGCATGGATGTGTGTGATGTCCTTAGGTTAGTTAGGTTTAAGTAGTTCTAAGTTCTAGGGGACTGATGACCTCAGAAGTTAAGTCCCATAGTGCTCAGAGCCATTTGAACCATTTTCTTAGCTCGAAAAGTTGTTCCAGGCATGCCCCTCATCTTAACCTAACGTACTTCCCAGTAGTAAGCCACGTCTCCATACTGTTGCTGCAGTTCGATCAAAAACTGTTGACACTGACGATGTAATAACATATGTGACTTGTGAGTTTACTGCCAGTAGACGCCCTCTGTCAGCTATGCGGCGACTTATCGTTTGTCTTGAAACTTTAATTTTGGCAAACTTTGGTACTCCCAATGGTGTGACGAATTGCACTGCCTAAACAATGCACTTTTTAATGAACTCGCCACCGCTGAAATGCATCTGGGTATTTTGGACCCTATTTTGTAGCTTGCTTTTAATAACGGTACTCTACCGTTGGTTACTGGCTAAAAATAAGAAACAATAGAACAGACTGTAAACACACTGGACTTTTATAAGCAGATTTGCACGAGTAGGTACAAATAGAACAAATACAATGGTTTTCATGGAATACATACGCTGAGATCGCCTTGATGTACACCGCAACACCTTTTCAGGTCCCTCAACGGGGTTTTCCCTTTCATCGCCGACAAATTCATTAA
Organism: Schistocerca piceifrons; assembly: GCF_021461385.2. NCBI lineage: Eukaryota > Metazoa > Arthropoda > Insecta > Orthoptera > Acrididae > Schistocerca > Schistocerca piceifrons. The sequence continues at coordinate 1,221,724,728 of NC_060138.1, read as the reverse complement.
ATTCCTTGTGCGTTATGGTGTAACGCCGCTCTATAGCATATTTGTGGTGCCCGGCGATTATGCGAGTGCATAATAGACACTGAAAATTTTCATCCTTCTCGTCGAAAAACTGCTGTAATTCCCACTGATATTTGAATGGTCGTGACAATGCGTCGCTGCACTGCCTTTTGTTGAGTGTATGTGCCATTCCATCAACCACTGTTCTTTTACACTTCGCTTAAACCACAAGCAATTTTTGAGAAGAACCGACAAATCGGGGACGTACCGAGCCTTACCCGCACGTGGTCTGCACATCATGCACCCATACAGTTTTGCACCCCGTGGTTGCCCCTGGTCTACGAAATATTGGTTGAGAGTTAACCTAAGAATGAGGAGTATCAGGAATGACTTCAGCTGCAAACTTATCAATTTTAGGGACAACAAAGTAGGCTAAATGGCTCTGAGCACTATGAGACTTAACATCTGAGGTCATTAGTACCCTAGATCTTAGACCTACTTAAGCGTAAGTAACCTAAGGATATCACACACGTCCATGCCCGACGCAGGATTCGAACCCTCGACCGTAGCGGTTGCGCGGTTCCAGGCTGAAGCGCCTAGAGCGGCTCGGCCACACTGGCCGGCTCGACAAAGTAGACAAAGTTAAAGAAATCTGATAAATCGGAAAAAAGAACATACGGCGGAGGAAGCAAATAGGACATAAAACCAAAGAGTTTTAGAAGTGGTATTGCAGAAGTATGTTGAATATTAGGTGGGCTCACAAGACAACGAATGAGGTTCTCAACTCAACTGGCGAAGGAAGGAACAAAAGGAAACATTCAGATGAGGAAGGGACTGGATGATAGGATACCTATTAAGACATTATGGAATAGACATTATGATATAGCTTCCATGGTACTAGTGGGATCTGTAGAGGGTAAACACTATAGAGAAGACAGCAGCTGGAACGGATACAACGAATAATTAATGTAGCGTTGAGGGGCTGCTCCGATTGGATTGGATTGATTTAATGGAAGAGACCAAACAGGGAGGTCATCGGTCTCATCGTATTATTACCAAATCTTAATATCTGTTAGCAATACCTAATGGTGTTGACAATATTTAAAGAGTTTCCTAGTCTAAAATGTCTGTCTAAGAAATATAAGTACACACACAAGTTATTTACATGCCTAAAATGTCTGTCTAAAGTGCGTAAAGAGTGTAACTCACAGTATGTCCACCTGTGTACTAATTATCAGAAATACATACGCACAGTAGTTATGTAAATACTATTACCACACTTAAAAGGAATAATATCTCACCTATTCGTAGAGTGCAATTATTGTGAATCATCACTGTGCACTTTCAAATTAAATATTAGTATGGTATTTCCATCTGTAAGTTGTTCTATAACACTACAAACTACTTATGCCTAAGAGTAACATTTTAAAGAAGCAGTGCAGTAGTTATGTGGCAGCTCTTTCTAGGCATAAGTGAGACTAAGTCACTGGTAGTGTAGAAACGCTGGTCAAGCACAATTTTAAGGGTGGGTAGGAAGGAAGAAAATAATGTATAAAGGAAAACATAATTCATGTCACTGACTGTTTACTATATCTTCTGAATTTTAACTTAGTATGTTTATTCATTGATACATCATACCTATCATTTTGGTACAACAAACTGTACCAAAAATGGTGCGTTTCGACGAGACCATTAATGTGTTTTGTCACTTAAACTGCATGTTTTCATAATGCAGAGGAGAAACATCTTTTTTAAACCGCTAGTGCTTGGCGGCGAGTGGAGTTATTGACCTTTAGTGACAGTTGGCAGCCAGCTCAAATAACGCAGTTTCGGTCACTATGGAGCGTTGAACCGTAGAGCATCGTGTGTTTTCGGTCGAGTAATTCTTTGGAAACAACCCCTTTCCAATCGAATGTATCATATTGGACTTCTACGTGCAGCTCCAGATCGAAACACTACATCCCATTGTGTTGCAGCGTTTAGAAGCACTGGATCTGTGATGAAAAGAAACCACCTGGTCTTCCCAGTTCAGTTCGAACTTTGGAAAACGTAGACACTTTGACAATGGCAGTTCTTGCTAGTCAGAAACGATACACTAAGCGACAGGCTATGTCGCCGGTCGCCGGATATGTCAAGCCATGCAGTGCATCACATCTTACATGATTATCTCAAATTTCACTCGTACAAAATGCTTGTCCAGCAGCTACGTGAAACGTACTTTGTGCATCACAGAGAATTTTGTGACGTAATAGTTGCTTTTCTTCTGTAAGATGCAGATATCCTATTATTTATGAGTGATGCAGCTCATTTCCATCTGGATCGTCATAGTATTGTACAGAACTGTCGACAGCGGACGTTGGAGGACCCGCATGAATTACATGAAAAACCTCTTCCCACCTCAAATATAACAGTGCAGTACGGTATCTCCAAGACTAGGATTGTAGGACCTCAATTTTTGAAGAGGGAGGAAATCGCAGTTACTGTGACATCTGCTCATTCTTTTGAAATGTTAAACAGCTTTCCTCATCCAATACTCGGAAGGCGTCGAGTACACATGAGAGAAATGTGGTTCCAACAGGTGCCACAGCTCATTGAAGTGGTTCAACAAATATTTCCAGGACATGTCTTTCATGAAATGCTGATGTTCCTTATGTAAGTAGGCTGTTTATGTTTTCTCTATGTAAGTAGGCTGTTTATGTTTTCTCTATGTAAGTAGGCTGTTTATGTTTTCTTATTGGCAACGTTACGTAGCGCTCAATATGAAAATCACTGGCTGTGCTGTGTGCAGTCTGTGGCTGCTTTGCATTGTTGTAATACTCGCCATTGTAGTGTTAGGCAGCTGGTTGTGAACAGCGCGTAGCGTTGCGCAGTTGGAGGTGAGCCGCCAGCAGTGGTGGATGTGGGGAGAGAGATGGCGGAGATTTGTAATTTGTCATGAACTGGTATATTTATACATGATGATATCTAGGTAAATACATTGTTTGTTCTCTATTAATATCTTTCATTTGCTAACTATCCCTATCAGTAGTTAGTGCCTTCCATAGTTTGAATCTTTTATTTAGCTGGCAGTAGTGGCGCTCGCTGTATTGCAGTAGCTTGAGCAGCGAAGATTTTTGTGAGGTAAGTGATTTGTGAAACGTATAGTTTAATGTTAGTCAGGGCCATTCTTTAGTAGGGAATTTTGAAAGTCAGATACCTCACTGGAATCTTCTGATTTTTTTTCTTGTAGTTTGTGTAAGTAGTGTAGATTTTGTTTATTGATAGCGCGTAATCATAGAGAGAATTTCCTTTGTAGTTGTAGTTTTTCATTGTTGTACAGTAAAACAATTGTGGCATGCATGTAGATTTGCACCAAGTATTTCGCAGCTGCGCTGGCAATTAAGTAGACATTATTTCCATTGCTATGTTATTTTATTTTGCTCTTCAAATTGTGCTTTTCTGTGTTATCGTGTGAAATATTGTGACAATTATGGCGTGTGAAAAACGTAATACTAGGCTCCAAAGTAAACTGAGAAATGACAGTGAAGACGAAAGCAGTGTGTTAGCGCCGCAGAGTAATGAATTAACTGATGTTCAAAGTAGTAATTTGATAATTGTGCATAGGGAAATGGAGCGGGCGGCAAACAATGGCGTGGACAGTGAAACAATTAGTGAAGAGGGAAGCATATATGAAACGTCCCCTTTGAACAATTATACACGACTGTGCTTAAACTGACACACAATGTTTTTAGCGCAACGCAATCTGACTTTCAAAATTCCCTACTAAAGAATGGCCCCGACTAACATTAAACTATACGTTTCACAAATCACTTACCTCACAAAAATCTTCGCTGCTCAAGCTACTGCAATACAGCGAGCGCCACTACTGCCAGCTAAATAAAAGATTCAATCTATGGAAGGCACTAACTACTGATAGGGATAGTTAGCAAATGAAAGATATTAATAGAGAACAAACAATGTATTTACCTTGATATCATCATGTATAAATATACCAGTTCATGACAAATTACAAATCTCCGCCATCTCTCTCCCCACATCCACCACTGCTGGCGGCTCACCTCCAACTGCGCAACGCTACGCGCTGTTCACAACCAGCTGCCTAACACTACAATGGCGAGTATTACAACAATGCAAAGCAGCCACAGACTGCACACAGCACAGCCAGTGATTTTCATATTGAGCGCTACGTAACGTTGCCAATAAGAAAACATAAACAGCCTACTTACATAGAGAAAACATAAACAGCCTACTTACACTTTGGCCTCGACACTCATCCAATTTGTCGATCTGTAACTTCTTTCGTGGGGCTATTTTAAAGCAAGAGCGAACGTGAACAAGCTCCACACAACCGATGTCTTCATGATTTCCATTTGTCAGTAAACTGAAGATGTACCAAATGAAAATTTGGAGAGGGCCATGTGTAACTTTCAACAGAGGACCGAAATTTTTGTACCGATGTTATCTCAGTGACATTATTATCTCAACATAATTAAGGTATGTAGATTTCAAAACTGTAATAAAATACTATTATGGAAGGCAAGATGTTTTTAATAAAACCAGGTTTCAGTTATTCAGTAGCAAAAAATATACGTTTTCTCTGCTCTAACGTGTGACAAATATGACATGTAAACAGAACCTGGCTAAAGGCAATAAATGACAAAGTTCGAGAGAGGGAAGTTCAGTCTCTCAAACTTCAGTGTTTGCACCAAAGTAAAGACATTTATTGAAGTACATAAATATTTCTTCTATAACAGTACAAAACATGCACGTGTTGCTAATCATAATATGCAAGAGTAATTACGGATCTCTGATCATGAAAGAAATGTCAACGTCTTCCTGAACATAAAATCTTGTCTATTATTTATCAAGACATGTGGAGTTTTTTTCCGTAACAGTGTGAAACACATGTGACCTAAATGTTCTATAACAGTAAAAAATACTCATGCCTATTTGCACTACTGATCAGGTGCACTTGTCGAGAAGAAATTGCGAAATTTGAACCACACGTTAAAGGAACCAAAAATGGTGTCTATTATTTATCAATACATACACACATTTATTCTGTAAAATAACAAATCACATATAATGGTACTGATCTAACTTTCAGCTTAATGTGCACTTAGAGAGAACTGACTTTTCCTGTCGCACAGTGGAAACTACATGACTCTTCGACGAAACAGCATATTGGAAGTAGTAATATACATACATGTATGTATAAAATGAGGTTTGGGATGCTTTCAACTAGCCCGTTTCAATTATCTTTCAAATCCACTCCAACATTATAGTGACTCCAAGCCATGGTATTAACTATAGCCAGCAATGTTAAGCTGCGATCTTCTGCTGATACTGCTAAGTTACACCACTTCGTATTGGAGACTACATGACACTTCGCCATACTGTCAGTTGATGTGGTGACTGCCATGTTACTGCTCCAACCACTGCTCCAAATACATGATGAATACTATTGATGATATGATGGTCTTTTCACATGGTTACTGTCATTACCCATATCATGATGATTACCATTACCCCAAATGCATGATTTCATGAAAGAATTAAAAGGTAATTTGTTGACAGTCTATATCACCTAATGGATTTCAAATAGTATTCTAACCAGAAACTGGCAGTGTATGTGTCATAACCTGACAGTAAGTGAAGCTATGGGATCGTGAAACTATATAGTAACAGCAGAGGTTGAAAGTCTATGTGCCATAATCTGATTTTTAAAACAAATATTATCTCCATTATTTATCAAACTCTAGACTATGTGAAATTGTAACACCTTCTATGTGCATGTCCACATGTCAACAAATCTCGATTTGTCTGAGAAGTTGCTTGAGTATTTATCTTGACTAGAACATGACATGCCTGATGGCTGCATTAATGTGCATTTGTAGATGTTAGCATGTCTCATTGTGTCATCATTTCTGCTTACGCCTCCTAAATTTAGATCAGGCCTTGACTCATCTGAGAGCTCGCCGACGAAGCATACATATATATCCTAGCACGGTCCCCCTTGACGTCACGCTCATAATGAAAGATGGAGGGGATGTACACTAACGGGGAAAAAATCACAACATCAAAAAATAAGTAATGTAGGGTAATGAAATTTTGGAAGTACATTTGCCTAGGTAACATATTTAAGTGATTGACATTGTAAGATCATAAGTTAATGTAAGGAAATTTGAAATGCTGGTACATCAGTAACGGGTGTAGCTGCCAGAATATTAAATGTAAGCACGCAAATATGCATGCATTGCGTTGTACAGATTCCGGATGTCAGATTATGGGGTACAGTTCCATGCCTTTCGCACTTGTTGGTCAATAGTTGGACGGTTAATGCCGTTTGTAAATTACGCTGGAGTTTTTGTCCGATAATGTCCTGTATGTGCTCGATTGAAGACAGATATGGAGATCAGGCAGGCCAAGGCAACATTTCGTCACCCTGCGAAGTATGTAGAAATGAGAATAGCAAGAAACGTAACATCAAAATTAGACGAAGTTAAGAAATTCACGTACCTTGGAACCAAAATTAACCTATGATTGATGAAAGGAGGAGGACATAAGCAGCAGACTTGCACAGGCAAATAAGGCATTCCTGACCAATAGAAGCTTACTGGTATCAAACACAGGGCTTATTTTAAGGAAAAAAGCACATTTGAAGAACAATATTGTGGTAGTGAATCACAGGCAGTGTGAAAACCGGAACAGAAGAGAATCATAACGTTTGAAATGTAGTGTTTCAGAAGATTGTTGAAACTTTGGTAGTCTGATAACGAATGAGGAAGTTCTTCACATAATCGGTGAAGGAAGGAATACATGAAAAAAATTGCAAGATGAAGGGACAGGGTTGCAGACATGTGATAAGGTGTCAGGGAATAACTTCAATGGCCCTAGAGGGAGCTGAAGAGGGTAAATAATGTAGGTGCAGAAAAAGTTCGTAAGTATCCCTCAAATAAATGAGAAAGTAGCGTACAAATGCTGCTCTTAAATAAAGAGGGTGGTAGAGGGGAGAATTCATGCTAAGATACTACAATAACACATGGTTTTTTTACTGTTATAGAAGAAATCTGTGTGTATTTTGATAAATAATTTCATTTTGGTGCAAAAATCGAACTTTCGAGAGATCGAACTTTCCTCTCTCTGGAACTTTGTTCATCAATGGCTAATGACGTTGTGTTTACACATAGTATTTTGTGCATTTCGAAGCTGGACTTCCGTATTGCCAATAAATGCAGTTCAAGTGTTGAAAAACATTAAATAACTCACTAAAATGCAGTACTAGAGTGTTGGAAAACGCGCAGTTCATGAATAAACATCCCACCACAGGGATTCAAGTCCAAAGATATGTTAGGGAGTAGCAACATTATTCATACCTTTCTTGTTGTATTAATTTCCTTCCGAGCAAACATCGTGTTTGGTCAGTTCAGTTTATAATATCGGTACAGAGCATCATTTAGACATAGGAGGAGCATTTAAATATTATTATATTCCTTGCTTAACATCTTATTTTTAGCTACATGTGCGTAGTAATGTTATATAACGCTTTAGATGTGTAGATATCATTGTTTAACTTAATTTGAGATTATGCAGTGATGTTTTAGGTGTCAAGTGTAAGTGACATAAAAGTTGCAGTTTCCACTGATTGACAAATTATTTTAGCTAATCTGAGTTTCGTAGGACAATAACACAGATGTTTTTGACATGATATTACATTGCCATAACCACTGAGTGTGAGCTTATGTATTTTTGATAAATAATACAGAGGTGGAAATACTGTTAAGTTCCACCAGTATCGCCAATATACAATGCCTGGAAAAAATTAGTACACTCTTTTAGAAATATTCAATTCACTGAGAATTTACTCTTGCAGCTGTGCATTGATTACATTTACAGATCAATACCAGAAGCAGTCCTGAGGTACCAGGTATCGACCGAAGCTGAAACACCCATATAAGTACGTCGTGTAGCCTCCACGGGCGACGATTCAGGCACTGACTGGTATTCAGTCGATCGTACGAAAAATGGTTCAAATGGCTCTGACAAGGGAACCTCCCCATCGCACCCCCCTCAGATTTAGTTATAATTTGGCACAGTGGATAGGCCTTGAAAAACTGAACACAGATCAATCGAGGAAACAGGAAGAAGTTGTGTGGAACTATGAAAAAATAAGCAAAATATACAAACAGAATAGCCCATGCTCAAGATAAGCAACATCAAGGAAAGGGTGCATTCAGGAGCGCCGTGGTCCCGTGGGTAGCGTGAGCAGCTGCAGTACGGAAGGTCCTGGATTCAAGTCTTCCCTCGAGTGAAAATTTTACTTTCTTTATTTTCGCAAAGTTATGATTTGTCCGTTCGTTCATGGACGTCTCTGTTCACTGTAATAATTTTAGTGTCTGTGTTTTGCGACCGCACCGCAGTACTGTGCGATTAGTAGACGGAAGGACGTGCCTCTCCAATGGGAACGGAAAACATTTGATCTCAAGGTCATAGGTCAACCGATTCCTCCACAGGAAAACACGTCTGATATATTCTATACGACACTGGCGACGGCATGTGCGTCACATGACAGGAATATCTTGTCGACCCACCTAACTTATACACTTCACGAATGGGTAAAAAGATTCTTCTACCTTGCCCGATTTAGGTTTTCTTGTGGATGTGATAGTCACTCCCAAAAAAGTGATGAAAACATAAGGGTTTGTCATGTAAACCAGAAAATTAAAATTTTCGCACGAGGGAAGGCTTGAACCAAGGACCTCTCGCTCCGCAGCTGCTCACGCAAACCACGGGACCACAGCCCTCCTCTGTTCACATTTGCCTTGATATTGCCTATGTTGCACATGGACTACTCAGTTTGTATATTTTGCTTATTTTTTCATAGTTCCACACAACTTCTTCCTGTTTTCTCGATCGATTTGTGTTCAGTTTTTCAAGGCCTATCCACTGTGCCAAATTATAACTAAATCTGAGGGGGGTGCGATGGGGAGGTTCCCTTGTGAGCACTATGGGACTTCTGAGGCCATCAGTCCCCTAGAACTTAGAACTACTTAAACCTAACTAACCTAAGGGCGTCACACATATCCATGCCCGAGGCAGGATTCGAACCTGTGACCGTAGCGGTCGCGAGGTTCCAGACTGCAGCGCCTAGAACCGCTCGGCCACCCAGCCGGCAGTACTGTCCTGGGATACATTATTCCAAGCCCACTCGACCTCTTCACGTACTTCTGTAAGAGCTTTTGGCTGACGATCCGCACGAGGCACTTCTCGTCCCATCACGTCACCCACGTGCTCGTTTGCAGGCAAGTCGTAGGTCGTGCCGGCCAGGGAAGTTACTGCACGTTTTTCAGAGCACGTTGAGTTTCACGGACAGTGTGTGAGCGAGCATTATCCTTTTAGAACAACACATCAGCTTCCTGTTGCGAGAATGGCAAAAGAATGGGTCTAACAACATCCTGCAGGTACCTAGCGCTGGTTAGTATACCCTCCAGAAACACCAAAGGTGAACGAGGGTTGTAACTTATCGCACACTAGGTCACAAGGACTATGGTGGAGCGAGCGAGTCTTGGACGAATGCTCTTTATGAGACAGCGTTCACCTGGTCTACGTCATGCAGGCAGAATCTGCTTTCGGCGCTTAAGGTCATGGTGCGGCGTTCCATCTTCCAAGTAATCCTCTGACGCCATCAATCGAGCCGTTCACGTCGGTGGTGTGACGAGAGTGGAAGACGGGCTAGAGGTGTTCCTGCCTGCAGTCCCACTGCTAATAACTGATTCGCAACAGTTCCTGGTGATACATCTGGACTCACAAGCCCTCTTACCTATATTTATTTATTTATTTAACCGGGCAAGATTAGGGCCCTCAGGCCCTCTCTTACATCTAACCAGGCATTCAACTTATTTTACATTCATACGTTTTAGTAGGCATGTTAAACTACATCTAGTACAAAAAGTGAAATAAACAATTAGAAAGGTACACCTGGAAAAATACATACATATAGAGTTTATATTCGTAGATCATAAGTACTGTCATAATTAGACATTATTGAAGAGAGAAATTTTAGATAGGTGTGCTGGCAGCAGGGAGTATGAGGGAGACTCATGGTGAAGGGAGGAGAAGAATAGACATGATGAAACATAATTAAGGAAATATAAAGGAAAAGAAGATTGCCTGGCAAATAGAGATAGATGAATTGGAAGGCATCTCAGGAGCAAGATAGGAGACGCTAGCTTTGCTATTTGACAGATGAGGATTGGCCTGGTACATTAATTTTGTGGAGAACTTTATGAGGATGATAGAAGGAAATGCTTCAACTTCTTCTTAAAAGCAGCAGGAGACTGAATTTTGCGCAAGGTAAGGGGCAGTTTGTTCCAGAGGCGGACAGCGGCAACTGAGAAGGAGTTTGCAAAAGTTTTTGTTTTGTGAGTGGGCACAGTTAGGATACCAAATAAGAGTGACCTCGTGTTTCGATTATGATGGCATGACAGGTTTTTAACCTCTGAAGCAAGGTACTGGGGTGCTTGATCGACGAGGAGTCTGTGAAGTAGACATAGAGTGTGGTAGTCACGCAATTTGTCCGGCCGTAGCCACCCTAGCTCGGAGTATGAAGCACTAACATGATCATATCGGCGAATGTTGCAGGTGTAACGCACACAGGCATTCATGGTTAGCTCTAGCCGTCTTTTGTTTTCACTACTCGTGCCTTGTTGAATCACATCACAATAGTGGAGGTTCGGTAGAACGAGTGCTTGCACGAGCTGGCGTTTCAAGTCCTGTGGAAATATGTTCCGAAACTTTTTGAGAGCATAGAGACAAGCAGACGTCTTTCGGCACACTGCGACTGTATTCTCCGCCCAGTTGAGATGCTCATCCAAAGTTACACCCAAGTTCTTCACTGTTTTCTGATATGGTATTGGAGTACCGTCGAGCAGAATAGGAGGTAGCCGTTCGCGGAAATCTGAACTTATTAATTTCTGATGGGCTATTAAGATAACTTGCGTCTTTTTGCATTTAGTTTAAGCCCCAGGCTTTTCGCCCATGTCACTATCGAAGACAGATCATCATTCATATGAGCGATTGCAGTGTTTACGTCTTCATGTCTGACGCTTAGGTAGAGCTGGAGGTCGCCGGCATAGAAATGATATTTACAGGAGGACAGAACCGACGAAATATCGTTGACATATAAAGAAAACAAAAGTGGTCCTAAGACTGATCCTTGTGGCACACCTGAGGAAACATGTTTCCAGGAAGATTTTTCATTTACGCAGACAGCACATTGCTGTCTGTCTTTTAAGTAGCTTTCAAACCATCTCATTGCACTATCAGAGAAATTAAGCTGTTGCATTTTTCTGAGCAATATGTCAAAGTTAACAGTGTCAAAAGCTTTGCTGAAGTCCAGTAGCGTCAATATTGTTGCCTTTCGATTGTCGATGGCACATTTCAGGTCATCTGTTACTTTAATTAGAGCAGTGTTTGTGCTGTGATGTTTACGGAAACCGGATTGAAATTTGTCATATAGGCTGAATTCATGCAAGTGTTCAGTGATTTGGTCATGAGCAATATATTCGAGTGCTTTGGAAACAGCAGGCAGTATGATAATTGTTCGGTAATCACTAGGCAGTTGCGGGTTTTCGATCATAGGGATGGGTCGAATTATGCTTCTTTTCCATGCAGTGGGGTATATTCCGTTCACGAGGGAAAAATTAAATATGTCAGTTAAGACAGGTACCTATACTCTGGTAGCTGAACGACCTGCCACTACTAACCTTACTATACGACGATCCTGTCGGGCGTCTGTCCTAAGCTGACGTCCAGAACCTCGTCTACAGGTGTGAGGATCTCACGTGATCACTGATACCAGCACTGTGCACAACTACCGAGCATGTCCAATTTGTGTGGCATCACTCAGAAGATCTCCTTTCAAATTCGCTCAGTCGGCTGTAGGAAGCACGAGTGCCTTCTGGTTGTGAGCATTGCTTATTAATGGATTGACATAGACGGTGCTCTAGTAGCTTCGCCACTACGCTACCTGTTGGCGGACGACGCAGAAACCATTATCAGTACATCAACTCTAACATATGTTGCATATGCAGTCATCGGATCAAAATCGATGTCGTCTTTCCAGTTGAACTATTTTTTCCAGCGCTGTAGTTATGTATGGTACAATGATCGAACTATCGTCACTGGCAAGCGCAAAAAAAAAGGTTCAAATGGCTCTGAGCACTATGGGACTTAACATCCAAGGTCATGAGTCCCCTATAACTTAGAACCACTTAAACCTAACTAACCTAAGGACATCACACACATTCATGCCCGAGGCAGGATTCGAACCTGCGACCGTAGCGGCCGCGCGCTTCCAGACTGAAGCGCCTAGAACCGCTCGCCCACACCGGCCGGCACTGGCAAGTGCAGTTCAATCTTTAAGTTAGATTACTACTGCCTATAGGCGAGCTGTTTGGTGCGTGGTTAGATAATTCAGATGTGGAAATATTTAATCTAAAACTCCCTTGTTCATTACACCAGATGTGGTCGAACGATCAAATTAAGCTCCTCAACAATTGCAGCTTACTCTGTAAGTTAGATCAGTATCAGTGTCACATGTATTTTGATAAATAATACAGACATTTTAGACTTAAAATATATAATTTTAGCGTCCATTGTACTTTCTGCCAAGTGTGTTGAAAAGGTCGAACTATTGTCGTTGATAAATGAGAGATGCAGAGAAGAAACATGGGGGTTGGCTATTTTTCTTTATGGTCAGTAAAATACTTGGATTTAATTGGCTGTTTCAGTTTAGTGGCTGGTAAAATACTGCACTGTGACTGGGAAATCTAAAAATAGGTGTGTTGCCTTAGAAACTCTCTGATTGCTCTGTTTTCTACAGAGGGTTCGTGACTTAAGAAGATGGCATACTTCGGGTATGTGGCTAGAGGCACGGCTTAAGGGCATGGCTCCCCTCAGGTGCTGCTTACGTGGATTTACTACCAGCTGCCTGCTTCCCTCCTACTGAAGGTTCTTTTATTTATACTCTTCTAAACTTTACAGTCGAAGAATTAAATATAAATGTGCCTGAAATTAGATTACTGAACATGGAACAACGGCAGAAGTGTACGCTGCAGAATACCATTGATATTCTGTCCTCACACAGAACATTTTCAGTTTTCCTATAGTGCTCTTGAGTATGAAGAGATATGAAGATCTAGACAAAGTTGTAGGGAGAGCAATAGGAGGCTACTGTTCATTCGTAGGATACTGGGGATCTGTTGTTTGTCCACAGCCCGTTTACGGAACTCGTAATATGTATATCTACCATAGGATATAGAGCGCACCAAATATAAAGAAGGGTAGAGTCAAAAGGAAAGGCAAACCTACGTTTCTAGCATTTGTAGACCTAGAGAAAGCTTTTGACAATGTTGTCTGGTATTTTCTCTTTCAAATTATGAAGGTGGCAAGGATAAAATACAGGGAGCGAAAGGCTATTTACAATTTGTACAGAAACCAGGCGTCAATTATAAGAGTCGAGGGGCATGACAGGGAAGCAGTGGTTGGGAAGGGAGTGAGACAGGGTTGTAGCCTATCTCCAATGTTATTCAATATGTATATTGAGCAAGCAGTAAAGGAAATAAAAGTTCGGAGTAGGTACTAAAATCCATGGAGAAGAAATAAAAACTTTGAAGTTCGCCGATGACATTGTAATTCTGTCAGAGACAGCAAAGGACTTGGAAGAACAGTTGAACGGAATGGACAGTGTCTTGAAAGGAGGGTATAAGATGAACATCAACAAAAGCAAACGATGATAATGGAATGTAGTCGAATTAAGTCGGGTGATGCTGAGGGAATTAGATTAGGAAATGAGACAATTAAAGTAGTAAATGATTTTTGCTATTTGGGGAGCAAAATAACTGACGATGGTCGAAGTAGAGAGGATATAAAATGTAGACTGGCAATGGCAAGGAAAGCGTTTCTGAAGAAGAGAAATTTGTTAACATCGAATATAGATTTAAGTGTCAGGAAGTCCTTTCTGAAAGTATTTGTATGGAGTGTAGCCAGGTATGGAAGTGAAACGTGGACGATAAATAGTTTAGACAAGAAGAGAATAGAAGCTATCGAAATGTGGTGCTACAGAAGGATGCTGAAGATTAGATGGGTAGATCACATAACTAATGAGGAGGTATTGAATAGAACTGGGGAGAAGAGGAGCTTGTGGCACAACTTGACTAGAGGAAGGGATCGGTTGGTAGGACATATTCTGAGGCATCAAGGGATCACCAATTTAGTATTAGAGGGCAGCGTGGAGGGTAAAAATCGTAGAGGGAGACAAAGAGAAGAATACACTAAGAAGATTCAGAAGGATGTAGGCTGCAGTAGGTACTGGGAGATGAAGCAGCTTGCACCGGATAGAGTAGCATGGAGAGCTGCGTCAGACCAGTCTCTGGACTGAAGACCACAACAACAACAAACAGAGTCGAACGAAATTTCGAACCAGTTTCGTAACAACACTTGAAAAACCAAATGCAACATAATTGCATCGGCACAAAACTACGTAGTAGGTGCGTTACAGTTAGTCCACACTCTTTAGCGTTGAAACCCCAAATATTAGACGCTGTAACGAAGCCATACCGTGCTATGGGTTGATTTTGTGCCAACACCATGACATTAAGAAATACTTACTTCACGAACCGAATTCTACATTTACTAGATGATACATACGTTTAGCTTATAAACAAATAATTTGTTAAAAACTTCCTTAAAGACAATTTTTGAAGAAAACTTTCAGAACTGGCTCCGAATCACAACTATTTACGGTTCTCAACGAAGGATGGTGTGAATTGTCTCAGTCTTCTTCTTGACAGGAGACCCTGCAACAGAAATGTTACGAAATGTTGATAGGGATACACTCGTATAATGGTGTCGTATAGCTCGCGAGACCATGCGTCTAAAATATCGAGGTTCGTCTTTCACGATAGAAATTACGAATATTCTTCATTCCCTACGGATCTATCCGACAGACATGATCCAGATAAAACTTAGCAAGTAACAGCGTGGACAGAGACATACAGGCAGTCACTTTCCCTACTCACCAGCGGTGATAACGACAATAAACATTAACATGTGTTGCACTCAAATGGCACCCTCCGCACGCAGAGTAATGACGTAGATATAGACATACTGCGAACTGAGGACCCGAATTTCAGCTCGACACGTGAATAGTTTCCGCGTATGATGAGCCGCTCACACAGCTGTCCCTCTGACCGACCGGTCATAAATCACGGTCAGGGAGACAGAGACGCGGCACCGCCACACGCCAGTCACGCGCCGCGGATTTGACGAGCCTTCTGTCCGGGCTGACAGCCGGCCGCGTCACGCCGGAATTCCACCCACAGCAGCCCGGGTTACGGCGCTCCAAACCTGCCGCAGCTCGCCTCTTCGGGGCCGTAATCCCTCCTGGGAGGGATCAGCGACTCACCGCCATCACACTCAAGCTGCGAGGTCAGCCCGAGATAGGCTCATTTAAGCGAGAATCCCGACAGACGTGACTAGAGGAAAACCCAGCGTAAACATAAAAGGTCTGGTGGGAGTGGCCGACGAATCGCAGAGATGGGAATTCTGAGGAATACGAGCATTTGAAATGCAAATACAAAAGGCAAAATACCTATTTTTATTTTGCATTTGGAAAACGTTTTTTCGAATAGCACTTTCTACTTTATTTTAAATATTTAAAATGTATATATTTTGTATTTGTAATATGCAAAATGCTTCTCTTGAGTTTTTTTGTTTCATACTTCGTAATTTACATTCTGAAAAAGGTGGCAGGGGTAAAATACAGGGAGCGAAAAGGTATTTACAATTTGTACAGAAAACAGATTGCAGTTATAAGAGTCGAGGGCCATGAAAGGGAAGCAGTTGTTGGGAAGGGAGTAAGACAGGGTTGTAGCCTCTCCCCGATGTTATTCAATCTGTATATTGAGCAAGCGGTAAAGGAAACAAAAGAAAAATTCGGGGTAGGTATTAAAATCCATGGAGAAGAAATAAAAACTTTGATGTTCGCCGATGACATTGTAATTCTGTCAGAGACAGCAAAGGAATTGAAAGAGGAGTTGAACGGAATGGATAGCGTCTTGAAAGGAGGATATAAGATGAACATCAACAAAAGCAAAACGAGGACAATGGAATGTAGTCGAATTAAGTCGGGTGATGCTGAGGGAATTAGATTAGGAAATGAGACACTTAAAGTAGTAAAGGAGGTTTGCTATTTGCGGAGTAAAATAACTGATGATGGTCGAAGTAGAGAGGATATAAAATGTAGACTGGCAATGGCAAGGAAAGCGTCTCTGAAGAAGAGAAATTTGTTCACATCGAGTATAGATTTAAGTGTCAGGAAGTCTTTTCTGAAAGAATTTGTATGGAGTGTAGCCATGTATGGAAGTGAAACATGGACGATAAATAGTTTGCACAAGAAGAGAATAGAAGCATTCGAAATGTGGTCCTACAGAAGAATGCTGAAGATTAGATGGGTAGATCACATAACTAATGAGGAGGTATTGAATAGGATTGGGGAGAAGAGAAGTTTGTGGCACAACTTGACCAGAAGAAGGGATCGGTTGGTAGGACATGTTCTGAGGCACCAAGGGATCACCAATTTAGTATTGGAGGGCAGCGTGGAGGGTAAAAATCGTAGAGGGAGACCAAGAGATGAATACACTAATGAGATTCAGAAGGATGTAGGTTGCAGTGGGTACTGGGAGATGAAGAAGCTTGGACAGGATAGAGTAGCATGGAGAGCTGCATCAAACCAGTATCAGGACTGAAGACCACAACAACAATTTTCATTCATTTAATGAGCCACTTGTTTAAACAAAAATAGTTCCACAACGGATACAGATGGTTCAACAAGCGGCGATGGTATGCCGATACCTGTCAAGTAAATATCATCATGTCCTAATTCTTAGAAAAAGCAGTAAAACTTCGGTTTACCATTGTTATTTGCGTAATGTAAAATGTACCAGATGATCTGATAATGCCTATTAATGTCAGGAGGAAGTGAAGGAAGCTGGGAGCGAGGTCAATATAACATTTTTGTGAGGTCGCGAGTGTCCTCACGGGCAACACTAAAAGACTGCATTGAATACGGCAGTGACAGCTAGATCTTCGTCAACAGCGTATACATCTATGGAGTACTTCAAAAACTTTTTTTTTCTTTTCGCCTGTTAAATTAGAATAAGAAGTTATTCAATAAACATTACCTATCTAATCTAAAATAAAACTTCACCATTATAAATCTTCGTGCTTTACGTTTAAAATTACATTCAGAACTTTTTCATTTACGCAAGCTGGGGTCCCCAGAATTGCTCTTGAGTCTATGTTTTATGGACTTCATAACGTACCATATGAGTTTTTGAAGGTCAGTATTACAGCACCATCAGCTGTTTACAGTTCGCACGCGACAAGAAATCGCGTTGCCCCTAGTTCGTTTCGCTCCATGTCGGCACAGTTGGGAACATTTCTTCTGTTTTGAAGTTCTGCTCCTGTTGAACAAGTATTTTGTTAGGTGGAATGATCATGAGACCACATACGTTTGATATGAAAGATAAAATATGTGAATAATTATTGGTGTTAAAATCAGTGAAATAAAGGGAATATAAGACGTTCACTAATTGGAGGTGCTTTATTTGACTAAAGGTATTTTGAAAATGTGTATTTTGCATTTTTTATTCAAATGCTTTTAATTAAAACCATTTTGTATTTGCATTTCATATAGAATAAATAACCAAGAATTTGCGTTTCGTCTGCAAATACTTTTAATAAACTATTTAATCGCTGATGACTGAACTCCTTTCAAAGGCTCCTGTCATTCAAAATTGAAGGTAACTGATACATATCATGTTATCAACGAGTTATTACAACATCTTGAAATATCTAAACAGAGAAGGCAAGAGATGTGCAACGTTGAGTGTTATCGGACTGTTTCACCTTTCCTGTTCTTAAGCACGACGTGAGAATAAATCTATAAAAAGGACAATTTTCATTTCACAGACTGTGAATGCTCCAACTATGAACAATAATATTTGCAAATTCATACTATTAATTATCTACATTACACACTCATTATACAAACTTAGCTGATAATTTCGTTCGTCGAGAAATGTTGATGTTCCTAACTGATCGCTGCAGCGTTCTTGAGACCTTGCTCTATGAACGTGTTGGCATCTGATCTGCGATTCGAGTACGTTAACTTTTTAAATGAGAAGTCGAATTCAATGTAATAAATTATTTTATTTTAATCAACTTCGGAACTGCTCTTTAACGAAACTTCAGTGCGGCTGTCAGTCCCGAAATACAGAGACTACTTCCATTATGCAACTACCGTAATACAAATGCCGCTACTACTCCCTTATGGTCGCATCGAAAATTTTAACAATGTCATCAGCGTTAGACATTATTAGAAACAGAATTTTAATTAATTTACAATAACGAATGGCACATATAAATTTGTATACGCATAACATTGTGCTTAGTAGAAAATATATCTACAGGTTTAATAATCAATTTTATCAAATACAGATATATTCAATTCCAAAAATTATATTTTTAACAATTATCGCTGCAATACGTTAATTCCGAACAGAATTAAGCTAATCTTTCCGTTGTTTATAATTGAGGTAGCTCAATATGACAGTTCTTATAATTGTATACAAATTACTCAATTTAAAACTGTTGATTAGTACATGCCTACTTTTTATCAACAACTGTCTTTATCTTTTTGCATGTGCTTGTAGAGAATTTCTGTTAAAGTTGTGTCTCTATATTTCATTAAAATCCATTCAACAGTAACTGATTTTGGTAGAAAATAAAGGTCTGACCACAGATGTACATAAAGGAATTGTAGTGCATCGTGCTGTGTACTAGACAGGTGAATCGTCTGATTCGCGATCCACAGTCTGTTACATCACAACGGGAGAGACGGAAAAAATAGGTGGCGCATATACTGAGTTTTTCCTTTTTGCTTAAGAAGGGTGCGAAAATGTAACACGACATTGATAATGCTCCACTGAACTTTTTTTCAAGGGTAGGGAACCTGAGATCGGAGAAGGCAGCTTAAGGAAATGTGGAAATAAATTTGTCTACTGCTTTGTCTAACATTACTGTTTTCCAGCTAATTTACAGCTAACAGGCGCACACCTTTACACGTACTGCGATGTTCCTTTATGTTTACATTCTTCATTTCTCGCAATGAAACGAAGAGGACGAGTCCGATTACTAGAAAGTCATGACGCAGGTTTTGTTTACTTTACTAGATGGTGCACGGCCACACTTCAGTGTAAATGTCCGTAATAATATCAGTGCTGTATTTCCTGACCACTGAATTGGAAGGGAAAGTCCTATTCCATGGCCTGCAAGGTCACCTGACCTGAAATCCCCTTCATTATGTGCTATGGGGATATCTAAAGTCACTTGTGTATGAGACCCCAGTGGATATGGAGGTGGAATTAGTTGCCAGAATTGTATGTGCCTGTGATGTGATTCGAAAACACCAGGGATAATTGTCATGGTGCGTCAGAATCTTGTTCGCCGATGTCATGCTTGCATTGAGATTGATGGCTGCCAGTTTCAGCACATTTTGTAAGATACAGTACAAATAGTATGTTCGTTGTGTCAGAGATGGTATTTGCAGCAAACTGTAACTAATATAAATAAAAATGTACACAATAATGCGATTTTATTCCTGTTGTTGTTGTGGTCTTCAGTTCTGAGACAGGTTTGATGCAGTTCTCCATGTTTCTGAATCTGCTTAGTGTATTCATCTCTTGGTCTCCCTCTACGATTTTTACCCTCCACGCTGCCCTCCAATACTATATTGCTGATCCCTTGATGCATCAGAATATGTCCTACCAACCGATCCCTTCCTCTAGTCAGGTTGTGCCACAAGCTCCTCTTCTCCCCAGTTCTATTCAATACCTCTTCATTAGTTACGTGATCTGCCCATCTAATCTTCAGCTTTCTTCTGTAGCACCACATTTCGAAAGTTTCTATTCTCTTCTTGTCTAAACTATTTATCGCCCACGTTTCACTTCCATACCTGGCTATACTCCATACAAATACTTTCAGAAACGACTTCCTGACATTTAAATCTACACTCGATGTTAACAAATTTTTCTTCTTCAGAAACGCTTTCCTTGCCATTGCCAGTCTACATATTATATTCTCTCTACTTCGACCATCATCAGTTATTTTGCTACCCAAATAGCAACACTCCTTTACTACTTTAAGTGTGTCATTTCCCAATCTAATTCCCTCAGCATCACCCGACATAATTCGACTACATTCCATTATCCTCGTTTTGCTTTTGTTGATATTCATATTACATCCTCCTTTCAAGACACTGTCCATTCCGTTCAACTGCTCTTCCACGTCCTTTGCTGTCTGTGACAGAATTACAATGTCATCGGCGAACCTCAAAATTTTTATTTCTTCTCCATGGATTTTAGTACCTACTCCGAACTTTTCTTTTATTTCCTTTACTGCTCGCTCAATATACAGATTGAATAACATTGGAGATAGGCTACAACCCTGTCTCACTCCCGTCTCAACCACTGCTTCCCTTTCGTACCCCTCAACTCTTATAACTGCCATCTGCTTTCTGTACAAATTTTATTCCTATTATCTCCTTAAGCTGGCTTCTCGGGCTCCAGGTTCCCTACCTCAAATTGTTCAGTGGAGCATCCTCTACGTCCTGTTAAATTTTTACACGCTCTTCCGGAAGCACCCCGCTTACGGCCCTAGACACACATGGTTTTCTCTCAGCTACGCTAAAGAGAGACAGATGGCTGAAATAAAGCTGAGATCCTGTCAACAGGAGTGATGCCAGTCAGAGTTAACACTCACACTTTATCGCATTTATAGCTGATATCAAGCATCCATTTTAACAACTGAGCGACCTATTGCAGTAGTATTACATGCACAACATTAAATTAAGGTAATATATCTTCTGTACTCTTTTGTCTTCGAATTTTAGGCCGACGTTTGTATAATGATTTTTCTGACGTTTCACCACCACGAATAGCTGACATTGACAAATATTTATAGTGGCGGACTCGATCAGAGCGCGCGGCTGCAAATTGTGTGTATCTGTCGCTCTTATGTCTGAAGGCATTTCCCTTGTGCCCCCCTCCCTTGTTACTCGTAACTGTCATTCGCCGTAGCATGGGAATTCAGAATACATTTACCTTGAGGCTTTCTTCTTACTTGTAAACACTATTGTAATGTTTGTGAATTTTTATGGCTTTCCTGAACAATAGGGCTTGGTAGTTCTCTACAGCGAGAACTTAGATGTCGGTGGAGATTTTTTATATGGTCTGTTCAAACGGTACAGTAGTTTCCGCTCTATAAGCAGCAGGTTTCGCTGCTCGCTCGCACCGAGAAATACAAACAATTTTATTGCACGACTCGGTCGGCCGCGGGTGCAACAGAACCCATGTGGACGGGTGGAAAGAAATGTGTCTGGCTTCATAATACGTATTTATATGTGACGTGTATTATGCTTTTATTGTACGTGAATGTGAATCTGCACATGAACTTTCCTTATCCTCCTCACACCTTTCCGTAAAGCGTGGCCAAATCTTTGTTGGGAAGTAGTTCTGTAGTATAGTAGTGCCAACCTCACTACTGGGTAGGGGATCAGAGAGACAGCACAGGGAGGTAAAAGTCAAAGACGTTCCAGTGTCACAAGATTTGGGGTGGAGCGGTTGGTCACGGCCAAGTGGTTCGACCACCCCCTCCACCGGGGCCCAGGAAGACCTCCGGGTGCCCGCCATATTCTGGGAGTGTTACAGAAGACGGGTAAGTGAGCAGACGTGCCCTCAGTGCGTCTGTCTCAATGTTCACGCATGGAAGAGAGGTATTTGAATATTTGTACTAATTCTTTTATTTCCAGCTTCGGATTGTGTAAGGAAATGAATGTTCTCGTTTAATTTCGGAAATTTGACCCCCTGTGTTAATTTATCTGGTCCCCAGTTTGCCCGTTATCCTCCTCACGTAGTGGATGTCCTATGTAAAATATTTGGAGGTTTTGGTGGTATACATTTGGCCAACGCAATTCCGTCTTGCCCGTAGAAATATGCGTGCAGATTAGTATATAGTATACCCGAGCTATAAATTGTAAAATTGTAATATCTGTAAACTGGAACAATTGCTGCAGTCGCTGTAAAATCGAGTGATAATGTTTAAAATAAACAGGTAATCAGTTGTCGTCAATCTTTAACATACCTTAAAAATCACAAAGAAATCACGTTAAAAGAATTCATTTAAAATAAAAGATATAGAATGCAGGGACCCACATATCAGCGTGTGAGCCCCCCAGCCCCTTGCCTAGTATCATACAGAAAGGCCACACTGTCTAGGTAGCGCTCTCAAGCTCCCCTCCCCAGTTATCCGTTGCGCAATTTTCATCCAGGGCTCGACGACATCAACTTTCATCTGGCGTCCCTAGGCAAGGAGGGTAGGCGGTAAACATTCACTGTCCCACACAGTGCGTGCTCCGCCACAGCCGATTTTTCCATCTGTCCCAACATGCAATACCGTTTACGTTCGATGGTCCTGGCAATTTTATTCATAAATGTCCGTGAAGATCACATGTAACAATATAATAATGGCCCGTATTCTGAAGAACACTTTTAATGATCTGATAATGGCAGCAAGCCTAAATCATTGTGAATTATGTTGTTATACGTGATCAACACGGACATTTATGATTAATTATTAATTTCCCAAAGAAATATCTTCTAAGAGCCGCATATTTTCTGAAACTGTTTTATTTAAACTTTCAGTTTCGACATATCATAATGCCATCTTCAGGGTCCTATGCATTCCATCTATAGACAATCAGATGCATAGATGCATACATAACTGGAGGTATCAATATCTGGATTCCCTGAGTATTTTATGGTGTGTGTACTTGACAAGTCTTCGAAGTACACACTTCACAAAAAATTCACGGAATCCATATATTGATGCCTCCAGTTATGCATGCATCGATGTATCTGATTATCTATACATGGAGTGGATAGGGGCCTGAAGATGGCATTAATTAGATGCCGGAACTGTTCGTCTACATAAAATACGGCTGTTAGACGATTTTTCTTTGGTAAATATACTATGTGATCAAAAGTATCCGGACACACCCAGAACATAATTTTTCATATTAGGTGCATTGTGCTGCCACCTGCTGCCAGGTACTCCTTATCAGCGACCTCAGTAGTCATTAGACATCGTGAGAGAGCACAATGGGGCTCTCCGAGAACTCACGGACTTCGGACGTGGTCAGGTGATTGGGTGTCACTTGTGTCATACGTCTGTATGCGAGATTACCACACTCATAAACATATCTAGATCCACTGTTTCCAATGTGATAATGAAGTGGAAACGTGAAGGGACACGTATAGCACAAAAGCATACAGGCCGACCTCGTCTGTTGAGTTAAGGCTCACCGGCCATTTGATCATCTTATTCTATGCGGATGCACAAACAATGCCAGAACCCTTACGGGAATCGGCAGTTAAGCAGCGAGTAATGAGTATAATGGGCAGGGGCGCTATGAGCATAGTGCGGGACAATAAGTTGCGAATGTGGGTCTCACAGAAGGCGTGCCAGAGGTAAGTCCCAGCACTCGCACTATTCTCTGTGCCCTCGGTGGCTCAGATGGACAGAGCGTCTGCCATGTAAGCAGGAGATCTCGGGTTCTAGTGCCGGTCGGGGCACACTTTTAAACGGTTCCCGTTGAATTATATCAAAGCCTGTATACTGCTAGGGGTATTCATTTCATTGTAATTGCATTAGTATCCACTGCAAGTACTATGACAGTTAGGCGGGAGGTGAGAAAACTAGTTCATGGTCGAGCGCCTGCTAATTAGCCACACACCACGCCCGTAAATGCCAAGCGACGCCTCGCTTGGTGTAAGGAGCGTAAACATTGGACGATTGAACAGTTGTATAGATTGACGAATCACGGTACACAATGTGGCGATCCGATGGCAGGGTGTGGATATGGCGAATTCCGGGTGAACGTCATCTGCCAGCGTGTGCAGCACCAACAGTAAAAAATGGTTCAAATGGCTCTGAGCACTATGGGATTTAACTGCTGAGGTAATCAGTCCCCTAGAACTTAGAACTACTTAAACGTAACTAACGCAAGGACATCACACACATCCACGCCCAAGGCAGCATTCGAACCTGCGATCGTAGTGGTCGCGCGGTTCCAGACTGTAGCGCCTAGGACCGCTCGGCCACCCCGGCCGGAGCACCAACAGTAAAATCGGAGGTGGTGGTGTTATGGTGTGGTCTTGTTTTTCATGGAGAGGGCTTGCACCCCTTGTTGTTTTGCGTGGAACTATCACAGCTCAGGCCTATATTGATGTTTTAAGTACCTTCTTGCTTCTCACTGTTGAAGAGCAATTCGGGGATGGCGATTGCATCATTCAACACGATCAAGCACCTGTTCATAATGCACGGCCTGTGGGTGAGTGGTTACACAGCAATAACATCCCTGTAATGGACTGGCCTGCACAGAGTCCTGACATGAACCCTATAGAACACCTTTGGAATATTTTGGAACGCCGACTTCATGCCAGGCCTCAGCGACCGATATCGATACCTCTCCTCAGTGCAGCACTCCGGGAAGGACGGGCTGCCACTCACCAAGAAATCTTCCAGCAGCTGATTGAACGTATGTGTGCGAGAGTGGAAGCTGTCATCAAGGCTAAAGGTAGGCCAACACAATATTCAATTCCAGCATTACCGATGGAGGGCACCATGAACTTGTAAGTGATTTTCAGCCAGGTGTCCGAATACTTTTTATCACGTAGAGTATGTGACCGGCATCTGTCCCGTATCCACGATGGGCCAACGGAGATATATGAATAAAGAGTCAAACATGATCGCAGACTCTTTTACAGTTTTTACGTCTTTCATTGGTACATCTTAGTATTTATGGATCGTCCGACCTTTCCGACAGATAGGTTTCCACATGTACGCGGTATGTGGAACATTCCTGGCATTCTAAGTGGATTCAAATGGTTTAAATGGCTCTAAGCACTATGGAACTTAACATCTGAGGTCATCAGTCCCCTAGAACTTAGAACTACTTAAACCTAACTAACCTAAGAACTTCACACATATCCATGCCCGAGGCAGGATTCGATCCTGCGACCGTAGATGTCGCGCGGTTCCAGACTGTAGCCCCTAGAACCGCTCGGCCACATCAGCCGGCTCTCAGTGGATTAGTCTTGTCCTCTGCTGATCTAATCATCATGGTCGGTTTGTTCATAGTCTTTACACCGTGTTTTCTTAAGCCACTCATGCTGGCGAAACGCCAGCAAAATCATCATAAACTTCGGCAGAAGATCCTGAGACAAAAGTCAACAGACTCTACATTTTTATGGACAGCTGCATGCGTGTAGGCCGTGCAGCTGAGTCACTCTGGCACGCTAGGCCTTGTCCAGCAACTATTGTCCAGTTACTGTAGATACATAGCCCTAACTGAGTGGACCGAGCGAGGTGGCGCAGTAGTTAGACACTGGACTCGCATTCGGGAGGACGACGGTTCAATCCAGCGTCCGGCCATGCTGATTTAGGTCTTCCGTGATTTCCCTAAAATCGCTCCAGGCAAATGGCGGGATGGTTCCTTTCAAAGGGCACTGTCAACTTCCTTCCCCGTCCTTCCCTAATCCGGTGAGACCGATGACCTCGCTGTCTGGTCTCCTTGCCCAAACCAACCAACCCTAACTGAGTATCTTACTCCATTCCACAATCGATTTATGCTGAAATTGATGACTGACATCGGCTCAGATTGAGATGAACTTTAATTATGTTACGAACAACTCAACGAAATTTGATAACTATCGATTTGGTGCTTCATGGTGTAACACTTCCCATTTTGGTTAGTGTTTAGATGTTACTTTGTTACCACATACCCATGTATCTACATGTGCTATATCCAAAGCTTTTCCACAACAGTGTAGAGAGCGTGCAGTCACCGTACACCACCTCTTGCTTCTCCAGTGGACTGATGAAACAACCTTCTAACTCCCTCTCTATCCCTCTCTCTCTCACCTCGTCTTCCACCCCTCCTAGATCGGAGAGCGACGTGCGTGATTGGCAGTCAATTAACACGGGGCACACACCCCGGTGCAGGGCGCCTGTTGCCGTATCCGTCCGCTCGCCCCGAGCCTCTGCAGACGCCCTGCCTGGAGGGCAAAGAACAAGGGAGGAGGAAGAGCCATCAGTCTCGGCGCTGTTGACGCCTCTGGAGAACTGTTCCAACTTCGGCCGCCTCTCCGCCCGGTGTCCCCCGCCCTACAGCTCCTTCTAGGGTGCCACACCCTTGTTTTGGTGATGGATGACTGCAGCCGCTGCAAGATAGACGCATCTTCGTCGGACACGGTCCCGGTGCGACGTCTTCGATCACGCCGACATGTTACTCTGAGGTATTTATAGGCTGGCGAAGCACGCCACGCCGAGACAGCTAGGTACCTTCTAACACTAAAGAACAGCCGTGAGTTCTTTGAAAAGGGAGGGAGTGGGTTGGGAGAGTGATAAGTAACTGAGGCCAGGTAATATACACAATTTTAAACAAACAAACGTGATTACAGAACAATCCAGTAAGTAGCATGAAATAAAAATGCGATACAGGTAACACGTAAGACCCTCAACTACAGGTCAGTAGCACTAATAATCATTACTTACAGACAAGTAATCGTAGGAGCACATGTTAACATACTCTCAACCCCTGAATAGACACTTTAGTGTGTATAGGTAGATAAGGAAAAGCCCCGACACACTACGATAAAAGTTATTACCAATTGCGATAAATACTAGCGCGGCCACTGTAAGCGTCGGCAAAGAGATATTTTGCCACGCCGGAAGGTGAAGGACAAATGATGGAAAAATTTTTAATTTTTTTTTTTTTGGTGACTGTTATTATTGAGAGAAGGGATCGGTTGGTAGGACATGTTCTGAGGTATCAAGGGGTCACCAATTTAGTATTGGAGTGCAGCGTGGAGGGGAAAAATCGTAGAGGGAGACCAAGACATGAATACACCAAGCAGATTCAGGAGGATGTAGGCTGCAGTAGGTACTGGGAGATGAAGCAGGTTGCACAAGATAGAGTAGCATGGAGAACTGCATCAAACCAGTCTCAGGACTGAAGACCACAACAACAACAACATTATTGAGAGTCTGTCTTTAGTTCTCGTGGCGAGAAGACGTATTTCTTGTGGTACAGTATGGTGTCTCAATAATAATTTTATGAAAAATGAAGTCTGAGCGTTCGTTTTTGTGCAAAACCACGAAAGTTTTCTTTTCTTCCCCACATTATCCCAATGTCATGTCACTGTAGCTGCCTACATCAGAAGAGGAAGTCCCATTAAAAGTCAATATTGTACACACGATCAAGAACGAGAACTAGTTATGGCGGAAGGAGAACCACTTAACCAACTTCTGTAAAACTCAACAGCAAAACAAATACAGGAATCGATGTAATTTAAAAGTGAAAGACGCATTCGCTTAAAAATCTATATGGAATCAAAATGATAAAAGTGCGAAAAAATCTGTTTGTTTAATTAATTATTTTACATATTTTTATATAAATTTGCACAAGTGATAATGCAGAAAATGACAAAGCAACTGGACAAACATATCAACCTTCAAATGCATAACTTAACCTCTTCACTCCTGGGATTAAAAAAAAAATTCACAGGATTTTTTCTTTCAAAATTTTCCATTAAATTAATAAACAAGCATGATACAAATGCAAATCAAATACTTCTTTGATTATTCATAAGCTTTAATGGACCTAATCGTGAAAACGTACTAATCTTTACCATGTACTTTCTTCCCCATTGTTCAACACAAACATTTTATTCAAATATATATATATATATATATATATATATATATATATATAACGGTATTGTTAATATACAGAAAAAAGGGGATTCCAATATAAGGTTTTGTTTATGCCCTAAAGCAATTTCATGAATCCAAGTAGATAACAATCAGAGAGAATAATCAGACAACAATTTCTGGCAAGTAATAATTTGCTACTGCCAGTAAATGAATCTTTATGCTTCTTTTTATAATAGGCTTAAAAACAATTATTTTTCACAATACATAATTATGTTCCACATTTGACGCACATATCTCTCATCCTGGAATTGCAGCCAGGTTTTCTATATTTTAAGGACTTCTTCCCTCAACAAATTTTGGTAACTGGCCAACTTTGTAAAATCTAACTCCTGAAACTGGTTGCAACCCAGCTCTCCTTGGCTGTTTATTCTCATTTTCATCAATGTAGAGGAATTTATTGTACAAGGACTTCCTCTTCTCCTAACAACTGGCATGACATCTTATAGTTATTATTGTTTACCACTCAGTTTCTTCAAGCACAGCAAGACAATCTTCAGTCAAAAACTAGTATTCGTCAACTTCCCAATCAGATAATTCCATGTCGCTGTCGTTAAGAAGGGCTTCTAAGTGCTAATCATTTAACATATCATATATTGATGTAGAGTGTAGAGATAACGTTATTTCAGTTTCCATTATAGAAGTCCAAACTTAACTTGGCAAATTCTAAGATCCACGTACGAGGACATTCAGAAAATGGGTTATTTCATAGCAATGAACAAAATGTCTACAAACTAATTCTCATCATCTGGAACAGTTAGCAAATGTTTTCTAAAAGCACTGAATCTCAGCTGAATATTTAGGCCTAGTAATTATTTACATATCTTTCAATTTGTAGAAGTAATCATTTTCAACGTACGACTAGTTGTAAACAAACACACAAATCGTTCCTTGCACGGTATTGCGCCCTGGTTTTAAAACTAAGAATAATGACTGCAACGCTCGCGGACCGGTAGTCTGTAAGCGGAGAAATACTCGTATTTATGAAGAACAAAAATGATGAGCGAAAGTCCACTTGTGTGGACCGAGGGAACAAAGAAGTTAAACAAATGACGTGAGGCACCCAACACTGCCATTTATGGCAAAAGTGATTACAGTTTTTCACTTTTGAAGTTTGACTATAACTGTAAAGTACAAGGTACCAAATATAACGTGCAAGACGAGATTAAAATGAAAAGCTCCAAACATAGATTATTTGGACGTTCGTATTACCCGTAGTCCTTCAGATTACGCATCTGCATAATTTTCAATTTAACCACCACTATATTCAGCAGTTAAAGTTATTAACAACTTATTGACGACGATGAGATGCAAATACAAAATAAATCAATAAAGGCCAATTTGAATCCAAAATTTTCGCAGTAAATTGCAGTGCTGTAGAACAATAAATAAATAAAAACTTTCCATGAATAATAAAATTCATGAGACACTGACAACGTAATTAGACATAGTTAAGGTGAAACATCTCGTAACAATTTAATAAAAGAGTTAAATACTACTCGCGCACAAGCGTTTCTAGTCCATCGACAAGTAAAATTTTAAAGCCACAGTTTCAACGGCCAGCAAGTTCAGAATATTACAAATGGGAATGCTTAAAATCTTACCCCAAAAACAGACAAAACGGATAAACATGGTCATTTAACAACACAACTATCAACTCAAACAAAATGACTAAAACAATCACTTACCAAATTATAGTGGGACATGTCATTTTACTCAGCTGGCCATCTACACAAATCACTTAATAAATACGCCTAATGATCCAGTTCCTTCAAGTAATCAAAATGACTGTGAATATAGTTACTACTACCTGGATATAAACGATGTATAAATCACTCACACCGACTCATACTGGACTCGCATTTGGGAGGTCGACAATTCAAACCCACTTCCGGCCATCCTGATTTACGTTTTCCTTGATTTCCCTAAACCTCTTCAGAAAAATGCCGGAATGGTTCATTTGAAAGGGCCCATCCTTCCCTAATCACCGATGACCTCACTGTTTGGTCCCTTTCCCCAAATCAACCAACTAACCAAATCACTCGCAATAGTGATTCTAAGTACTGCATGCAACTCAATGAACTTCATTAACACATTTGCCATTCACAAAAGCTTGCGTGTTGCATACCTTAGAGAGCCTGTAAAAGAAGGGCAAACGAATGAACCGGACTCAGGGCATTACCTCAAAAGACTTGCACCAGGCGATCAGGTCTACCAGCCGGGAGGCCCTCACCACACGAATTTCATTTTACAGACCTACCATAGGGTATAACGGTCCTGGGAATCGTGCACTTCACAGATGATTTGAACAGGAAATTAAATACAAGTTGCTATCGGCTGGATCCATCACATAAACAGACATCAAGGAACAGCTTACGACGCCTATTTTCATTCATTGCCTGCATATGGCATCATATTTTGGGGTAATTCATCACTGAGGAATAAAGTATTCATTGCACAAAAGCGTGTAATCAGAATAATAGCTGAAGTCCACCCAAGATCATCCTGCAGACATTTATTTAAGGATCTAGGGATGTTCACAATAGCTTCTCAGTATATATTCTCTCTTATGAAATTTGTTATTAACAACCAAACCCAATTCAAAAGTAATAGCAGTGTACACAACTACAATACTAGGAGAAAGGATGATCTTCACTATTCAAGATTAAATCTAACTTTGGCACAGAAAGGGGTGAATTATACTGCCACTAAAGTCTTCGGTCACTTACCAAATAGTATCAAAAGTCTGACAGTAACCAACAAGTATTTAAGGAGAAATTAAAAGAATTTCTGAATGAGAACTCCTTCTACTCCATAGAGGAATTTTAACATATAAATTAATAAAAAAAAGGAAAAAAAACCAAACAAAATAATTATTAAAAAAACTTAAAAAATGTTGTTATATTTACTTAATATGTTGTTAAATTACCTTAATTATGTCATGTATTGGAAAATTTGGCTCGTTCCACATCATTACGAAATATCGTATTCATGATCCATGGAACTAGTATTAATCTAATCTAATCACATACATCGTGGTAACTGACTACTTAACATGACATGAACATTCTTGCACAGGCATACAAGTCTCATAATCGTGATTGCAGCTAGTACTTCAGAAAAACATTTAACAACTTTTGCAACCAAAAATTATGGACAGGTAACGCAAGGCGCATGCAACCAAGAATCCGGATAGCGAGAAACGTTGAGGAACAGACAGGAACTTTCAAATACTACTGACTCTCACCATTAACATTTGTACCGCTTTGAGAAAATTTCTGCCTCTGGATACGCCTTACAATACAGTATCTGATTTCTGAATCTCTTCCTGACCACGATGTAATCTAACTGAAATCTTCCAGTATCTCTCGCATTTTTCAAAGTGTACCTCTTCCTTTCACGGTCTTGAACAGAGCATCCACTATTACTAGCTGAAATTTATTGCATAACTTAGTCTTTCTCCTCTCTCTTTTCTACTACCGATCCCATAATCTCCCGTAACACTTTCTTTTATTCCTTCACTTACAACCATATTCCAGTTCCCCGTGACTATTAGATTTTCAACTCCCTTTACATCATGAATTACCTTTTCAATATCCCCATATATTTTCTCTATCTGTTCATCTTCTGCTTGCGACGTCAGGATTTATACCTGAATTATAGTTGTACGTCTACAGTACTATAGCTTAAATGCTAAAAAGGTTTTTGTTTCATTTTTTCCTATTAACCATGTTTCGCAGCCCTTAATCACCTTTTTCCGCGCCTCTCTGTGTCTAATCTTTACCCATGAACATTGGTTTTGCTTCTGTAGGTTTTACTTATTTACTTACTATTTTATTTTTATTTTTATTTTTATTTTATTTATTTATTTATTATTTCTTTTGTTTTTAGTTGACTCGCTTCCTTAATTCCTGTATCAAAGCATTCGTTTTATATCACTTCCCCTGATTTCAATGTTCATTTGTTCCTTCCTTGGAGCACAGGAATATTTTTGGCATTTTTCAGCTATTTTCCATTTTGTACTTATCGCTTAGTACTGTAAACATAGTTTCCAAGATGCTTTGCGATTTCTTCCATCTGGAACTACCACAGCAACGTCATCCGCAGACGTGAGTATTTGTATTCGCTCTCGATTTATTCTCGTAACAGTACAGCATCCTTTGCACTCTTTTATTGCACGTTCTGTGAAAGTGTTGTGTAAGGACGGGGATAGATTGCTTCCTTTCCTAGTCTGTTTAAGAATTGTAGCTTCTTTTTGTATTGTTCTTAGCTCCACTTCGGCTATTTGTTCTTTGTATAGTTCAGTAAGTACTCCCATGTCTCCGTATTCGAATCGTTTTTTTTAGAATTTCCATTAGTTTTTTCCAGGTGGCAGTGTCGAATGGTTTCCTGACATCTATAAAAGTTATACTTTTTTCAACTTACTCTAAAGCGTCGTTCGATTCTACTGTGTAGGCATGGAACAGCTTCTCCTGTGCCTCTGCCAACTCAGAAGCGAAATGGGTCTTCAACTAAACTGGCTTCGGTTTTGTTTTCAATGCTTCCGTGCACTGTTCTTGTTAACATTTTTGAAATGTGAGTTATGATGCTCATGGTCCCCTAGTCTCCACAAGTAACTGCTTTGTTGTTCTTTGGAATCGTCACCACGATACTCTTAAAATCGTCTAGGGTATTACCTCACCAGTGTTATATGAAATTGTATAAAATCTTACTGACAACAAATTTCGAGTACCCAAAGGGTACCTTGTGGCATATTAGGTTTGTTGTGTGTGTGTTTGTGTGTGTAGGTGTGTGTGTGTGTGTGTGTGTGTGTGTGTGTGTGTGTGTGTGTCCTACCGATAACTGTTAATTTTCTGTAGTTCAGTGTTTCTATTGCCGAAACTGTTACCGGTTTAGGAAGTCTCTGGTAAGCCATTAAGGAAAGTGGGACTGTTGCTGAGAGCGTAGTACTTGAATAAGGATAACACAACCAGCCGCTGTATTTGAATCTAACGTCGATTATTTTGTTAAACATGTGCTCCAGTTTCGACACCACTTGGTGTCATCTTCAGGCGCCGAATATAAACTGCCATCCGCAACCGTTTTCATGTGCAATGAATAGAATCACATGCAGCAGAGCAAAATTAACTGCATTCCGTACCTTCCGTGGCAACAAGCCCCTCTGCGTCTGA
The DNA here is from genome assembly GCF_021461385.2 of Schistocerca piceifrons. NCBI lineage: Eukaryota > Metazoa > Arthropoda > Insecta > Orthoptera > Acrididae > Schistocerca > Schistocerca piceifrons. Next base: position 1,221,691,606 of record NC_060138.1, on the reverse strand, counting down.
TTTGGTTTTGGCTCTCTGTATATGATTCTGTTTATTGCACATGAAAACGGTTGTGGATGGCAGGTTACGTTCGGGGCCTGAAGATGGCACAATGTGGTGTTGAAACTGGTAGGGTCTTTTAAAAAGAATGAACGACGTTAGATTCGAATACAGTCGCTGGTTTTGCTGTCATTATTCAAGGGTTTAGTAAGTAGTTCAGCTTCGCAGCGCCCAGTTACTACGGCGCGTTATTCATGGAAAATAGGATTACGAGCGCCACAGAGACAGACACGCGGCGCGTGAAGCGCAGAATGCTTTGGTGTTAATCCAGCGGCGCCACAAAAGCAGAGCCGCGTGTAACGTGGAGCCCCCACACGCGGCTCCGCTGAAAAGCCGGCGCCCGGCCAGAGAATCTAATTACGCGGCGTGCTCCGCAAATTATGTGTCAGCCTCGGATCAGCTGGCACCTCGTTACACGCCGTGGCAATGCGCGGCCGCGGCGGCCGAGTTTCCGGCGGCGCGCAGGCGGGCGAGACAGGCAGCGCGTTACGGCCGCGACGGGCCGTCACTTCGTGGGGAAAAAGTAGCCAGTGGGACAGCTACCTGCGGTGCACCAGAACTGTGCCGTATATTACCAGAAATGTCGTAGGGACTTCCTGAGCCGTGGTAAAAATTGTTGTTTTGAAGTGCGCGCCGCAGCGCGTTGTGTGAAGCAGTCGCCCTCCGTTTCTGGCGGTGGCGCCGCTGTGGCAATCGCAGCTTTGGTGTCTCCCTCTGGTGGGAAAGGAGAATGGTTGCCTGTTCACGTGCATTTAAGGGGGCTATGAGCTCGCCAGTGGAGAACCTCCCCCTCCTGTTCATCTTCTCCAGTTCGCTGATGACACCGCCTTCCTAGCCCTTTATCCTACCCTTCAACGGTCCCAGCGTACCCTCCAAACCCACCTTGAGCAATTGACCGCTTGGTGCAACCAGTGGTTCCTCCGTGTCAATCCCTCCAAGACCCAGGCGATCATCATAGGCCACACCACCCGTTCCGCCTCCGTGATTTCTACCTCACCATTTATGGCCATCCTATCCACCTCACTCCTACCCTCGAATATCTTGGCCTCGCACTTGACCGCCACCTCACCTGGCCTGCACCACTCCTTACCATCCAAAACAAAGCTCACAACCGCCTCCGCCTCCTGAAACTCCTGTCCGGCCAGATGTGGGGTCCGCATCCTTCCACCATCCTTCACACCTACAAATCCTTGATCCGCCCCATCCTCTGTTATGCCAGCGTAGCTTGGATTTCCGCCACTCCCCGGTTCTATAACGCCCTCCAAATCCTCGAACGCCATGCGCTCCGCCTCGCCTTCCGCATCCGCCTTCCATCCCCCACATGCATCCTCTACGACCTCATCCCCTTCCCCCATATTCTCCTTTTCCTTGAACACATCCACACACTATATATTGCCCTCTGCCCTGATCCCCCTCAGCCCCTGGTGTCTCCCTTCCTCTCCACCCCCAATCCATTACCGCGCCTTTACCGCTCTGTCCCACCCTCTCTCCATCTCCACACCCTCCACCTCCTTTCCCAACACAACTTCCACCGTCTACCCCTCCCGGATGATGAGCTTCGCCCTGACATTTACCCTTCCTACCAACTCCAACCCCATCTTCCTGCCTCCTCCTCAGGGCTCCCTCTCCTCCCCCTCCCTTCTCCTGAGCAGCTTCTAGTCCCCCTCCCTCTCTTGTGCTTCAGTGTCTCTGCACTCCCACCTGCCCTGTCTTCCCTCTTCATCTCCCACCCCACGTATCTCCTGCCTCTTAGTGTACCTGCTGACGCCCCTCCTCTCTTCATCCCGCCGCTTCCCCTGCTGCCCCTTGCTCTCCCCATCCTTTTCCATCCTCTCTGCCCTTTCCCTCAGCAGGTCCCGCCTGGCAGTTCTATTCTTCATCGTGTGTGCTCCAAGTGGGTTTTAAGTGTGTTGTTCCAGAGTGTTTTTACTACTGTGGCCGACTTTTAATGTGTGCATGTCCATTTAGTGTCTTCTCTGGGTTTTGAAGAATCGCCAACTGTGTTTTTTAACTTTCAGGTGACTTTTTTCAACTGTCCTCCATGAATGTCTCCATGTTAGTCAATATTTTTTACCTATTTCTCCAATTATTCTGTTTTAAATTCCCCTTTATCGCCTTATGTATGTACCATTTTATTCTTATTTTAAGGGCATGTCACTCGGCTGAAGAGCGGTGGATGGTGCCGCTGACAGCCCTCCCATGCCCATATGGGGCAGAGGAATGAAATCACAATAAAGAAAAAAAAACAAAAATCGACAGTTGGTCAGTCTGGGTGAGCCTTGAGTCAGTTTGGGGTCAGTCTATCGTCCCCAACTTGCTAGTCTGTCTCTCGTCCGAATTTGTGAGGCAGTTAGTGTCTGTCGGTCGCCCGGAGTGTTAGTATGTCTTTCGTTCAGATCAATCGTTACAGCTGGATAAATGAGAGTCTTTCCACTCCGCCAGTAAGAGAACTCAGCGAGTGGTCGCCCAGTCAGGGCTTAGTTCCTGCATCTGAGTCTGCGCGTTAGGCCGCCAGTCTGCTCGAGTTGCTCAGGCAATAGTCATTGGCGGTTGGATCGATCGGTTGGTCGGTCGCCCACTGAGACGCAAGATGATTTGTCCGCCTTGAGCGTCGGCGCATGTGAGGTCGCCACCTGAGTCCTGTGGGCGGCGGCGTATAGCGAGGGGTAGTGGCTTTGCGGTCGACACGAGAGCAACGGGAGTCAACCCACGACATCGGTCTGGCCGGTGCGAGCTGCGACGCCGTGAGACGGGAGATCGGCGCGGTTTCTTGCGTTCGTTGAAGCGGCTGGCAGCGGACAGTTCAGGAGAGCGATTTGGGGGTGCTTGGCCAGGTCTCCTTGAGAAATCGCAGTTTACTAGAAGTTAAGTGATTGGTGATATGTTGTCTGATTTACTCTTGTTAAATTCTACCTGTTTTCTTGGTCAGTCTCTCGTCCCAAGCTTGCTCGTCTGTCTCTCGTCCGCATTTGTTAGGTAGTTAGTGTCCGTCTGTCTGTCGGTCTGCAGTTCATTAATAGCTGCCTCTGTCATGTTTGTCGGATTTGGCATGTTAACGAGTTAAATGCTTGGAGTGTAACGACCTAATTCCTGAAATATCGTTTGATCTTGCATATCATCTTGAGAGGCGGTATATGTGTACTGTAGAGCATGTTAACTCGTTTGACCAAACTTGTATAATTTTATATAAGATTGCATTTAATGGGCTTTTATTTAAATGGTCATTTTAGTATATAAAGTTGCCACCCACCATAAGACATTTCTTAGAAGTTAAAATCAAGTTGCACCTTCGGTGGCAAGTTAATATTTTAATTTTAGTGTTTTGTACCTTTCCCATCCCTCGTACAGGGTGCATAGTTTATGTGCTTGTGTGAATTGTTAAAACTTTTAGTTTTAAGTGATCTGGTGTGTTGTAGATTTGCACCAGTGTAGTCTTTCAAAGGTTGTTGTGAGTGGTCGTGACTACGGTCGTGTCGAAAGGGAGCGGCTAGGTTCTCAGCCCGAAAGCTCATACAGTCATAAATTTGTTCTTTCTGCCTCTGAATAAATTGTAACTTGATATTTAGAGCGTGCTTTCTGTTTATAATTTTAAATCTCTTCTTAAAAAAAACGCTTTTAGGAATAAAATTCCCATTTGTTAAAAGCAATTTGGTTATGATTTCCTCAGTTAATCCCTGGCAACTACTTCCACGCTCACATAGTGTGATTAAATGTGTTAATGCTCTTGATGAATCGCTAGTAAATAAAATAAATTTTTAAGAATATTCTTTGAAAATAAATTTCACGGTTCACTTCGGAGAAGCATAGCATGGACGCCTGCAAGTAAAATATGCTGGTGTCCAAAACTGAAGCAACAAACCGCTATTTCCTCGTCCTGTGTATAATTCACGATATAATCATACAAACTGTCAACAGATGTGCTTACGGTCGTGTCCTACACGGATTATGGCATTCCGGTCAAAGGACAACCATGCCAACGATGACGTCAGGGCACCTATCAAACGGGATAGGGTCTGTCGGGTAGTCCCACATACACAATCGCTGTGTACACTGTCACATACGGTATTGTGTGGCAGAGAGAAGAGGCCTACCACGCTCTCTGCTATGGAGGGCCTTGGCAAGAGTGACAGTAGGACAGTCGCAAACTGATGTGGCCCGATGGCTTAATGTGATTCGTTCTGTTTTTCGGATGTGGCGACAGTTATACACATCAGAGAATTATATCGAAGACCAGGGCGGGGCAGATCACATGTAACATCGGAAAGAAAGAACACTTAGGCCGACCGATGTGGCCGAGCGGTTCTAGGTGCATCAGTCTGGAACCGCGCGACCGCTACAGTCGCAGGTTCGAATCCTGCTTCGGGCATGGATGTGTGTGATGTCCTTAGGTTAGTGAGGTTTAAGTAGTTCTAAGTTCTGGGAGCTTAAGACCTTAGAAGTTAAGTCCCATAGTGCTCAGAGCCATTTGAACCATTTTGAAGAACATTTAATTGGATGTAAGGGCACGGTGGTACCGCCTTAGTCTTTTTTTTATTCCAGTTTTCTGACTGATTTGATGCGGCCAACCACGAATTCCTCCTCTGTGCCAAACTCTTCATCTCGGAGAGCACTTGCAACCTATGTCTTCAATTATTTGCTGAATGTATTCCAATCTCTGTCTTCCTCTACAGTTTTTGCCCTCCACAGCTCCCTCTAGTACCACTGAAGTCATTCACTGTTGTCTTAACAGATATCCTGTCATCCAGCGTCTTGTCCTTATATTCCTTTCCACTCCGATTCTGCGGAGAACCTCCACTACTCTTACCTAATCAGTCCAAATAATTTTCAACATTCGTCTGTAGCACCACAGCTCAAATGCTTCGCTTCTCTTCTGCGACGGTTTTCCCACAGTCTATGTTTCACAATCATCCAGTGTTGAGCTCCAAACGTACATTCTCAGAAACTTCTTCTTCAAATTAAGGCCTATTTTTGTTACTAGTAGACTTCGCTTGTCCAAGACTGCCCTTTCTGCCTTTGCTAGTCTGCTTTCCATGTCATCCTTGCTCCGTCCGCCATTGGTTATTTTACTGCCTAGGTACCTTAATTCCTTAACTTCATCTACTTTGTGACCACCAACCTTAATGTTAAACTTCTCGCTGTTCTTGTTTGTGCTACTTCTCGTTACTTTCGTCTTTCTTCGATTCACTCTCAATCGATATTTTGTATTCATTAGATTGTTCATTCCATTCGGCAGATCATGTAATTCTTCTTCACCTTCACTCAGGATAGCAATGTCATCAGCGAATCGTTTCATTGACATCCTTTCGCCTTGAATTTTAATTACAATCCTCAACCTGCTTTTATTTTACATCGTTGCTTCTTCGATGTAAAAATCATCAAAAGGGCGAAGGACTACATCCCTGTCTTAAACGCTTTTCAATCCAAACACTTCGTTCGTGGTAGTCCCATCTTATTATTCCCTCTTGGCTCTTTTATGTTTATTGTATATTACCCTTCTCTCCCTATAGCTCACCCCTATTTTGCTCAGAATTTCGAACATCTTGTACCATTGTACATTGTCGAACTTTTTTCCAGGCCGACAAATCCTATGAACGTGTTTTGAGTTTTCTGTAGTCTTGCTTCTATCATCAACCGGAACGTCAAAATTGCCTCTCTCGCAAGCCTCTCTCGCAAGCCAAACTGATCATCTAAAACATCCTCAATTTCCTTTTCCATTCTTCTGTACATTATTCTTGTCAGCAGCTTTGATGCATGAGCCGTTAAGCTGATTATGCGATAACTCTTGCAGTCTTCGGAATTGTGTGGATGATATTTTTCCGAAAGTCAGATGGGATGTCACTAGAATTATACACTCTACACACGAACGTGAACAGCCGTTTTGTTGCCACCGCCACCAACGACGTTAGACATTCTGATGGAATGTTATCACTTCTGCCTTTTTTGAACTTAAGTCCTCCAAAGCTCTTTTAAATTCTGGTTCTAATAATGGATTCCCTGTTGTTGTTGTTGTTGTGGTCTTCAGTCCTAAGACTGGTTTGATGCAGCTCTCCATGCTACTCTATCCTGTGCAAGCTTCTTCATCTCCCAGTACTTACTGCAACCTACATCCTTGTGAATCTGCTTAGTGTATTCATCTCTTGGTCTCCCTCTGCGATTTTTACCCTCCACACTGCCCTCCAATGCTAAATTGTTGATCCCTTGATGCCTCAGAACATGTCCTACCTATCTCTTCTAATTCGACTCCTGTTTCTTCCTGTATCACATAAGACAAATCTTCCCCTTCATAAAGGCTTTCAATGTATTCTTTCCACCTATCTGCTCTCTCCTCTGCATTTAACAGTGCAATTCTCGTTGCACTCTTAATGTTACCACCCTTGCTTTTAATTTCATCGAAGGTTGTTTTGACTTTCCTGTGCTTTCCTGTACTTTTCGGTTTCTTCACATTTTTCATGAAGCCATTTAGTCTTAGCTTCCCTGCACTCCCTGTTTCTTTCATTCCTCAGCGACTTGTATTTCTGTATTCCTGAGTTTCCCGGAACATTTTTGTGCTTCCTCCTTTCATCGATCAACTGAAGGATTTCTTGTGTTAGCCATGGTTTCTTCGCAGTTACCTTCTTTGTACCTATATTTTTCTTCCAACATCTGTGGTGGCCCTTTTTAGAGATATCTATTCCTCTTCAACTGTACTGCCTACTGAGCTATTCCTTATTGTTGTATCTGTAGCCTTAGAGAATTTCAAGCGTATCTCATCATTCACACTTATTTGCGTATTGATTTTTCCTGACTGATCTCTTAAACTTCAGCTTGCTCTTCATCACTACTATATTGTGATCTACATCTGCTCCTTGATACGCCTTACAATCCAATATCTGATTTCGGCATCAATACATGACTGAAAACTTCCTGTGTCACCTGGCCTTTCCCAGCTGTACCTGTTACTCTTGTGATTCTTGAACAGAATAATCGCTATTACTAGCTGAAATTTATTACAGTAATCAATTAGTCTCCGGCCACGGTGGTCGAGCGGTTCTAGGCGCTTCAGTCAGGAACCGCGCGACTGCTTGTGTCGCAGGTTCGAATCCTGCCTGGGGCATAGATGTGTGTGATCTCCTTAGGTTAGTTAGGTTTAAGTAGTTCTAAGTTCTAGATGACATCAGATGTTAAGTCCCAAAGTACCCAGAGCCATTTGAACCATCTTCATTTTCAGCTTGCGACGTCTGTATGTGTACCTGAACTAACGTTGTGCTTTTGGTTTGCTGTCGATTCTGATAAGAACAACCCTATTACTGAACTATTCACAATAACACTCTGTCCTATCTTCCTATTCATAACTGATCCTACACCCTTTATACCATTTTCTCCTGCTGTTGATGTTACCCGATGCTCGTCTGATCAGAAATCCGTGTATTCTTTCTATTTCACTTCACTGACTGAGTCTTTGCATTTCCCTTTCCAGTTTATCTAGTTTCCCTACCACTTTCAAGCTTCTGACATTCCACGCCCCGACTCGTAGAACGTTATCCTTTCGTTGATTATTCAATATTTTCTCATGGTCACTTCCCCCTTGGCAGTCCCCTCACAGAGATCCGAATGGGGGACTGTTCTGGAATCTTTTGCCAACTGTCATCACACTTTTTCAATTACAGGCCACATGTCCTGTGGATGCACGTTACGTCATTAATGCATTGGGTTCCATTGCCTTCTTATGCTGTTGATCATTACTGATTCTTCCACCTTTAGGGGCAGTTTCGCAACCCTGGGACAAGAGAGTGCCCTGAACCTCCGTCCGCTCATTCGTCCTCTTGACAAGGTCTTTGGCGTAATGAGGGCGACTCCTTATGCCGGATGTCTTCGGATACCAATCCTGATTATTAATCAAAATTTAAGCAGTGGCCGGATTGAAACCAGTGACCAAGGGCTTTTTGAATACTAATCAAAAATGCTATCCATAGACCACGGGGCGTAAGGTTTAGTACCGTACGGCAACAGAAGGCTTCGGCAGAGTGGCCTTTATTGTTGGAGACCTCCTGCATGTGTACTTCGCGTTTTCACAGAAGGGAGCGTACATAGTGGATCCGCCAACATGTCACCTGATCGGTCAAAAAGTGCGTCAATGTCCTTTTCACAGATGACTCCCGTTTTGGTTTGCACAGTGATTCTCGACGGATTGGCATCTGGAGGGAAAGTGAAACGCGGTTTCCGGACCCAACCATTACGGAACGGGACTGATATCGAGGAGAATCCCTAATGCTGTGGGCAGGAATTATGTTTACCACTCGAACACCTCTTCATGAAACTGTACGGTTAAATCGGCAAGGTTTAACTGTTACTTGTTGGAAACTGCAAGGTCTGCTGCAATTGGGCAGGGAAATTCCAATGTTGGCGGATACAGCTAAGAGTCAGAGAGTAAAGTAAGAGAACACGTGCTTCAATGGGGCCTGTCAAGTACACACCTGCTGCCGAGAGACTGAAGAAGACGCTTGCCTTAGGGGCGCTATCGATTACATCCTAGCTCCTGGGAGATAGAACAAAGCACTTTCTTCGAGGAGATCGATGAGTCATTGCAGACAACTGCACAGAGGAATGTCTCCAACTTAGAGCAGAGTACATAAGTTGTGACAGACTCACAACTTCCAATAGTTACTGCCGCTGTCTTCGACACTCACACCGTTTAAGAGTGGTAAGCATTACCTTGTGGGGAACTTCCCTTACCTGTGGACACCGGGGATTGCCCTAGCATGTTAGGGGTATGCTGAACAGCTCAACCAACATCTCACACATTTTGCATTCCATGTTGTCGTTCACGTTGTGACACCTCGTGCCACAAAGAATACGATCGTTAATCAAAGGTACATAACAGAACTGTTCCATTGTTTTGTCCGATTATAGCTTCCTCCTGCAGATCGCGTAATAAATACTTGTGACCATGTGGACGGCGTGCTTAACTACCCTAACTGACACCATCCAGACCCATTATCAATACCTTTGTGTCGAAATCGTAATATCCTGCAGAGCAGTGACACTCATTAAACCCTAATTTCTTTCATTAATTTGACCGTAATTGTCACCCGTAGTGATCTGGACTACAGAGTCTGTATAGAGAGTGTGTGACTCCTGACGCCGCCGCTAGTTGGTTGGCAGCTCACGACGCTGTGATTTACCGGTCTTGTGTTTATTTTAGCATCTGTACTACTTGTGGTACTGTTTTTAACGGGCCCAGTAGTTGTTCGGAGGTTAAGTGTGGTTGACTGTTGTGTGTCAAATTAACAGCAGTGATATCTGACTTACATTTTACAACAATTTTTGCGGACTAAATTGTAATTGAAGGTGAGTTCCTATATTTAACTAACATGTTACATGCCAGGTTATTCCGCACCGCTCTTCCCTTTGCACAGTATAGTTCTAAAATGAGTTGAAGCAGGAGGAAGTTATTCGACCCACAGTAAGCCATCTAAAATACACTGTCTGACAAAAAGAAACTGAACTCCCAGAGGACATGGTCGAATGACAATGTAACTTGGTACACGTAAACGTCTATGGCGGGTATGTAAATGATTAGTGTTACAATTCTATGTGACAGACTACATTGGTGTGCTTCATATTTAGTGCTATTACCAGGCCTGGTAGGGTGTATAACGGGCGTGAACAGTGTGAATTATTCAGTGATTGCTGTGAATGCCACGGAGATTTTGCGTACTCCCAGGAGACAGCATTATCAGTTTGAAAGACGCCTCATCATGTGCTTCCGTTTGTGGTGCATTCAGATGTGACAGTGGCCCGATGTTGGACCGCTTGGAAACGTGAAGGCAATACCCTAAGTTGTGATGTACCACATCAGATCACTACAAGAGAGCAACGTCGTACTGTGCAACAAGCCTATCGTTATCTCTTCACATTTGCTAATGTCGTCCGAGGACAAGTAATGGACTCCCTGCTACATTTTGTTTTATCCTGTATCACTGGTCGCAGACTAACAACTGCCGGTGTATGGAATCATCGTCCCTTTGGTAGGCTGCCACCACAACGCAAACCGCTGGGTTCGGTCTGGCGTCGTGACTGGGAAGCATGGACGGGTGATGAACGGCCTACTGTCATGGTTTCTTCGCAGTTACCTTGTGTGTACCTATGATTTTCTTTCCAAGCTCTGTGATTGCCCTTTCTCATTACTTGGTACTTCCGTATCGCACTTCTTTGCGCACTGTTTCTTCCTGACAAGTCCTTTAAACTTCACTCTACTCTTCATTACTACTAAACTGTCATCTGGATCTATGCCTGCTCCTGGGTACGCCTTACAGTATAGTATCTGATTTCGAATCTCTGTCTCATTATGATGTACACCTCCTCCTCTTGCAATTCTTGAGCAGAGTATTCGCAATTACTGGCTGAAATGGATTGCAGAACTCAATTAGTCTTTCTCCTCTCCCATTCCTAGTACCAAGCCCATAGTCTGCCATAACCATTTCTTCTGCTCCTTCCGCTACAACCTCATTCCAATCCCCCATCACTATTAAATTTTCATCTCTTTTTAGGTAATGAATTACCGTTCTATATCCTTGTTGTGTACATAGTCCCGGGTAGTCAGCGCGTACACAACTTTCCCACTAGAGAGCGCCCTGCTAAGCACAACAGCGCAGGCGCAGCGCTCGCCCATCTCCACACTACGAGATGGCGCTGTCTTAGAGACGGACCAAATTCTGCTTCCGCTGATCCGCGTATTAATATGTCACGCAGCCAATGAGATTGCTGTTGACGTAGAACCTTTTCTCCTCGTGGATCACACTCGCGCAGTGATACCTGAACGCTCGAGGTATTATAATGAGTGTGCAGACCTCCGATTAGTCAGTCTGCATTAGTCTGTAGTCAAGTTTCAGTCTGCGCCTAATAAAATTATCGTATTCCTGTACATAGCCATGAAGAGAAATGTATAGACACTTTGCCAAGTATCAGAGATGTGTGAGAATAAGATTAACGTACCAAGACCAAAGGAACTTCAGATTGTCAATTGTGAATAGCATCCAGAATCAAGTTACATAATGTCTATCCTTTTTATTATTTTAATAAATGTGTGTGAAAATTAATCAAGTTCTATTTAAAGTTGGTCACCGTCAATCGGCTACTCTAATCATGCAAGTGGCATTTCTATCGTCTGACCTAACGGCAGAAGATAAACACGCCACGATAAGACCACGAGACATGTTGCTGACACACGCGACAAATAATCTGATGGTGTGAATACTGAAGGTCTTACAGTACGCACACCACAATCCTCATATACTTTCTGTGTGACGTTGGCTTGTACACCTGAAATATAAATGTCGGTGTTGGTTTGCTGTCGAATCGGATGAGAACAGCCATATTACTGAACTGTTCACAGTAACTCTTTCTCCGCCTTACCTTCCAATTTATAAAGAGTGATACTCCCGTTATACCATTTTCTGCTGTTTATGTTAGCCTGTACTCATCTGACCATAAATTCTTTTCTTCTTTTCCACTTCACTAAACCCACTATATCTAGACTGAGCCTTTTTTTTGTCATCAGTCTACTGACTGGTTTGAAGCGCCCCGCCATTAATTCCTCTCTTGCGCCAACCTCTTCATCTCAGAGTAGCACTTGCAGCCCACATCCTCAAATACTTGCTTAATGTATTCCAATCTCTGTCTTCCTCTGCACTTTTGGCCTTCTACAGCTCCCTCTATTACCATGGAACTCATTCCCTCATTTCTTACCAGATGTCCTAACACCCTGTCCCTTCTCCTTATCAGTGGTTTCCACATATTCCTTTCCTCGCCGATTCTGCGTAGAACCTCCTCATTCCTTACCTTATCAGTCCACCTTGTTTTCAACATTCGTCTGCAGCATTCGACTGAACCTTACGGTTGCCATTTGCAGATTTTCTAACTTCCTGTCATCTTCAAACTTTTGACATTATATGTTTTTAAAGCAGCGGTTTCCATTGCCATCTGCGTCCTCATGCCGTTGATCATTGCTGGTTCTTCCGCCTCTAGGGGCAGTTTCCCACACCAAGGGCAAGCGAGTTCCCTGAACCCGTGTCCGCTCCTCCGCCCTCTTTTACAAGGCCATTGGTAGAACGAGAGTAACTTGTTACGCCGGAAGTCTTCGGCCGCCATTGCTGATGATCTTTATTCGAAAGTTAAACGGTGGTGGGGTTCGAACCCGGAACTGAGGAGGTTTAGATTATTAATCAGAGACTCGACCCGTAGACCATGGATACTAGCTGCTATGGAAGCTACAACAATAAATATCCCAGCATGGAATTCTGAAATTGCTTCAATCTCTGAAATAAAATATATAAAACTTAATTTTCCTCTTCGATTACCATTATTTTGTGAACGGCAAGAGCATCGAAATAAATGGCTAATTCATTATTATTCATGACTAACGGCTCTCATTTACTCGTTCATTAAAAACACGGTGTATAATAATTATCACAGAAAAGTAATACGGATGAAAGTACTCGTCCGCAGCTCGTGGTCGTGCGGTAGCGTTCTCGCTTCCCCCGCCCGGGTTCCCTGGTTCGTTTCCCGGCGGGGTCAGGGATTTTCTCTGCCTCGTGATGACTGGGTGTTGTGTGATGTCCTTAGGTTAGTTAGGTGTAAATAGTTCTAAGTTCTAGGGGACTTATGACCATAGATTTTGAGTCCCATAGTGCTCAGAGCCATTTGAACCATGAAAGTACTCGATAGTAGAAGCCATTTGCGAGATAGCTGCGAACGTGCGGCTATGAGGTGTCACTGGCTTCAGCCCTAGTTACTGCAGACGTAATTAAATTGTCAACTTATCGATTAATTCCCCAAACTAACTGGTCTCAAATTTCACTCACGGCCTACCGTAACAAGACATGCAGTGTACTCCAGCTTGTTACACATATTACACACTTGTACCTGTTAAAGGAATTATTCACCGAGTCGCTCTCTCATTCAAATGCAACACAGCTCTCCAGTTAGTTTCAAAAAATGGCAGGCCACCACGTAAATCTTGGCAGAACTGTACTGTTCGCTACAGAAATTCTCCAGCTGTATCGACAGGAGCGCTGTCATCTCCCACTTCTCCACTTTTGAAGTGATTACCACACAGAAAAATCTAGATGGCAGTTGATCTTGGAGGCCGAAGAAAAAGAAAGACCCTTCTCGACTTAAAATAAGCAGCATTACGTGTACCCTTTACATCAACAGTAAAATTTTGCGTGGCTCAAATATGTATCTACAGCTTTCTCCAAGCATGGGTCGTAGGTCAAATTTGAGATCAGTTAGAAAGCGACTTCATCGAAATGTTATCATTTCAAATATTTTTGCACTAAGTAAGACGAGAATATATACTGAAGACAATGGCGGCTCCTAACCACAATTTCGCAATTATCCTGTAAATAACTAGTTTGAGAATCTCTGTTAAGAGAACGTTTTTCCTTCTGGTAGTGCATATGTTCACCAGTGTCAGTTTTCTCTGTTTAATATGAAACATCAGTCTATAATATATAATAATGACAAACTGCTTAAACCACTTACCAAGTAAAAAACTCCTCTGGTGTTGTATGTCCAATCTATGCCTCTTTAGAGGTTTTTAGCGTTCCTTCCTCAGTCTGTAAAAACGGATTCTTTATAAGATCGCTTTGTTGTCGGTCTGTTCGTTTGACTGTGTCTGTCGGTCGGTCCGACTTTTCAAAACCGTTTTCTCAGGAACGGGTAGATGTATCGAGTTGAAATTTATGTCACATATTAAGATCTACGGTGTGAAATAGTGAAGCTTCAAAGTCACAACCAAAATAGTCATTTTTGTTACATATTTTGATACTCGCAAACTCACTCATCGAAACCTATAGGGTACTCCACACAGACCTTGAATCATGTAAACAACAACGCCTTGAAAGCGTCTACGACCAAGCTGGTCTACGACCCCTTTGCCCGACTCGATGGACTTTGTGAGCTTCTAGTATCTTGAGAATATTGAAAAACTTTGAAGAACTTCTAGAGTTTTTTGAAACATTTTCTGCAGGGGACAAAACAGAGGCAGGTTTCAAATGTGCAAGCTACCTTGAGTCAATGCTACAATTCAAGACTTATTTCTTTTTACGTCTTTATTGCCATGAACCCAGTAGAGAATGTCAATGAAACAATTCAGTGCCGCCGTCTAAGCGTTTCTGATCAGGAAAAAATATTTGAGGGCTTGATGTGAATATTGAATGGAAGGCGTAATAGTTTGAACACTTTAGGGAATTGTGTTTAAGAGAAAAACCTTCACAACTTGATGATCCTTCGCTTCCTCGGAATCGAAGTGTACCAGAGAAGTATGAAAACAACGAAGCCAGCTCACCGCACACTTTCAAACCCCCAAAGGAATACTACAAAGCTGTTTACATTTAAATTTGTGAAACGGTGCAATCTTGCATTTCTGAACAATTTCTTTCAACTGGACTAACACAGGTCATTTCAGTTGAACAGAAGTGCTTGATTTTGGTAAACAGAGGTGAAAAAAATTTGGAAAAATCAACTGAGTTTTTCAAAAATGACCTAGACAATGAGACTGCGCTTACACTTGAATAGGTAAGCCGATATCGATAATAAAAAACATCTGGTCTTAATGAAGCATGCGTGATGTAAGAAAGTACATTACACAAGAGCTTGCAGTTGGAGAAATGTTATGTGAAGTAGTGAAGTGCATTAAGCTTCTTCAAGAAGTTCCAATCACGACAGCAACAGCAGAACGGTCATTTTGCGCCCTTAGACGTCTGAAATCATATCTCTGATCAACAGTAGGACAGAAGCGATTGAACTACTTGGCTTTTCTTCATGTTTCGGATGAATTGGATATCCGACCAGTCATCAACAACTTCATATTCAGTAATCGAGTCAGACGGTCGACATTTGCGCCTTTATAAAGACACTCTAGCCCTAATAATGGCATTTAGAGCAATATTAAAAATATTTATAAAATAGAGAATTAAATACATACATAATGTTAATCTTTCAGTTTCGAAATATTAGTTCTGGTTTAATACTGTATTACTACGTTACCATAGCACTGTATTAGCTATTTTCAAATACTTCAATATTTTTAGGGTGTAAGACCCAATTAAAACCCGCTATTTACATACTTTTTGACTGAAAGTATTAGGCATACTGTATTAATTTCATTAACTGTTTTAAAGCGTTAACTTTGAGATATTGTTTTTATTTAATCAACCCTGAGCCTTATTCAAAGTAAGCTTAAATTAGCTATTTCACTTATTAATCAAAGTGCTATTACTGTGCGACAGCAATATTTTATGTTTTAATCTTTTAGTGATAGTTTAGGATTTATTTAAATATAATTTCAGTCTTTTCAGAGCTATACATTCACTGCTCCGTAATAGTCTATAACCATGAT
This sequence comes from Schistocerca piceifrons, assembly GCF_021461385.2. Classification (NCBI taxonomy): domain Eukaryota; kingdom Metazoa; phylum Arthropoda; class Insecta; order Orthoptera; family Acrididae; genus Schistocerca; species Schistocerca piceifrons. The sequence continues at coordinate 1,221,676,185 of NC_060138.1, read as the reverse complement.
TATTACTGTAAATAAAAAATAGCTTTTTAAGAATATACCGTGCGTGTTTGTTTTGTTTCCTTTTTCAAAGCCAAAAATTGTCAGTCTTGTCGAGTTTCCCGGAGTGTCGAGTTATAGAGAGCCCAGTTTTCGAGGTTCTAATGTTGATCACATGACTCTAAAATGCTTTAGAAATCTTTAAAACTCACTATTTTTCATCCAAAATTTAGAAAATTTCCCGGGGCAAGACCCCAAGTATGCCCACCCCCCTCCCAATATTTTTTATGGCGTGTAGCCATGTATGGAGGTGAAACATGGACGAAAAATACTTGAGACAAGAACAGAATAGAAGCTTTCGAAATGTGGTGTTACAGAATAATGCCTAAGATTATATGGGTAAATCAGGTAACTAATGAGGGGGTACTGAATAGAAATGGGGAATTTTTGGCAAAACCTGATTAGAAGAATTGTAGGACACATTGTAAGTCATCAAGGGATCACCAATTTAGTACTACAGGGAAACGTGGGGGATAACAAAAAGAGAGGGAGGCGAAGAGATGAATACAGTAAGCAGATTCAAAAGGATGTAAGTTCCAATAGTTGCTCGGAGATTAATAGTTTTGCACAGGACATGGTAGGTGGAGAGCTGCATCAAACTAGTCTTTAGACTGAAGACCACAACAAGTTTGCCCAGTTTGTGTGTGTGTGTGTGTGTGTGTGTGTGTGTGTGTGTGTGTGTGTGTGTGTTTGTGTAAAGTTTATCATCACACATGAATGTAGTAATTGTCTGATCTCGTCGGTGGCTATTCCAGTTGTAGCATACCAGTGTCGTCACATGTAAAGCGTAAGTCGTGTGGTTCGGATAACTAATGAAGTGGTACTGAGCCGAACTAGAGAGAAGGAAACTTATGGCGTAAGTTGACTAAGAAGGTATAGCTTGATAAGGTACATTCTGTAGAGGAATAGTAAATTTGATTAAGGAGGGATAAAACTTCTCGACGCAGGCCAGGACAGGACTACGGCAAGCAGGTTAAAGTGGATATCGGTTGCAGTAGCTATGCACAGATGAAGAGGCTAGCACTGGACAGACTAGCATAGAGAACTGCATCAGATTAGTCTCTGAGCTACAGCCCACAACAAGAACAATGTCTGTACTGATTTACGATTTCAGAGTGGCATTACAAGTGCGTGCCGGTCTGGTACTTAACTCTTATGTATTTCAACTCACGCTTGGCGCGGCCTTCTCACATGTAAACATGATTAACCTGAAATGCTGTCAAAGCGACCAACTCTCAGCGAACGTAAGGACACTTAGATACGATACGATGGTATCAGACCGGCGTTCTGGCGCGTAGTAGTGATTAACCTGAAACGCTGGTACACCTGCAGGTTGAGTTGTACAGGGCCCTTCTGGCTGACCTGCTGTGTTCACTAACCGCGCAGCACTGTCCACCAACTCTCAGCGATCCGACGGCATCTGACCGGAATTCTGCAAGCACACTTGGACTGCGGTACAGAGAGATTTACACGAGCTAGACGCTTCTCCAGCGTTATCACCTTACAAAGGCTGCTCCTGAAGGACCATAGAGCATCCTGCAGTCCCGTTCGCCCTTCTGCCTTCTCACTACTCCCATCCAACGTTCGGCATCGCTTCCTGCGTCATCTTGGTGCTGCGAGGAGCCTGTATCGATTGCGCCTTCGATGGTGGGTAAAGTGCATTCCAGCCAATGAAATGATGTGAAAAATAAATTCTCTGACGATTTGAGGTACGTCTTGTGGAGTCAGTAACTGCAATGTGTTTTTCTCTTATCTCGCTTTTATAGCGTTTACTCGGGGCTTGCCTTCGTGACAAGAGACTTTATTACTACCCTCGTTGTTAATCTATATTATTAAACAGAGGGGTGTATTAAGATGAGACAGCAAGTTGTGTTTTTCAGTTGTTAATATATAATACTTTCATATGGAGCATTGGAACAGATACGTGATTTGATGGAGGATTACCCAACACCAAGAAGTCAATCGGTCGTTCTTAATGGGGAGGCATCGTCAGATGCGAAGGCAACCTCCAGCATACTTCATGGACGTTTCATATGATATGCTAGAACCGCTTCAGTTCACGAGGCATATAACTTGCCAAGCTGCAATCTGCACGAGACACAAAGGTGTAGAGAGAGGAAATCGTTACACACATTTCGTGTGAAGCAGAGAGACATGCAGATGGTCACTGTCTGTTGAAGAACTTCGAAGCTGATAGAGGAGGAGGAGGAGATTAGTGTTTAACGTCCCGTCGACAACGAGGTCATTAGAGACGGAGCGCAAGCTCGGGTGAGGGAAGGATGGGGAAGGAAATCGGCCGTGCCCTTTCAAAGGAACCATCCCGGCATTTGCCTGAAGCGATTTTTGGGAAATCACGGAAAACCTAAATCTGGATGGCCGGAGACGGGATTGAACCATCGTCCTCCCGAATGCGGGTCCAGTGTGCTAACCACTGCGCCACCTCGCTCGGTCGAAGCTGATAGAAAGAAAAGTAATGTAATGCGCTTAAATAGACGAAACGACAAAATGTTCCGATATCGTTTGACTAGTCTTTCGTGAATAAATCATTGGAATCAGCCGAGCCCTTCACGTTTCTTGCAGTACCAGTCCGGAATGATTTAAGGTGGAATCTCGACATAATCTTAACCAAGTAGTAGACAGACGGCAGTGTTCTGACTGGCTTGATGCAGTCCGCTACAGATTCCTGTCCTGTGCCAACCTTTCCAGCTCAAAGTAGCGCTTCAAACCTACTTCCTCAATTATTTACTCGACGTACTTCAGTCTCTGCCTTCCCCTACAGTTTCTGCTCTCTGCAGCTACCCCTTGTACTACGGAAATTTTTCCCTGGTACCTTCGCACATGTCCTACCATTGTCCCTTGTTATTGCCAGTGTTTCCTTTATATGCCTTTCGTCGCCGATTCTGCAGAGAACCTGCTCATTCCTCACCTTATCTTCTTCTGTAGTGGTCAATCCAAGGATTGGTTTGCAACAGCTACAGTGGCAGCTTGTCTCCATTCCATGCGTCTTTCAGCTTTTCTCTTCATTTCTTCATAGGTGTTACATCCCGCATCTTTCACGATTTGATCCATGTACCTCAGTTGTGGTCTTCCTCTTGGTTTTTTTCCGTCAACACATCCCTCTATGATTGTGTTCAGGACTCCTGTATGTCCTAATAGATGTCCTGTAAATTGCACTCTTCTTTTAACACTGAAACTCCAGAAGCTTCTCTTCTCACCTGCTCTTTCCAGAACCACGTCGTTTGTGACCCTGTCGATACATTTTATTTTGAGCATGCGTATATGGCACCACATTTCAAAAGAATTTAGCTTCTGGTCTTCCTCTGTCCCGAGAGTCCATGTTTCACACCCATAGCATGCCACGCTCCACACATATGATTTCAAAAATCTTTTCCTGATTTCAAGACTGATGCTCTTAGATGTTAAGATGTTTTTCTTCTTGTTAAAAGCAGCCTTTGCTTGAGCAATTCTACTTCTCACTTCTGCCTTACTCCTTCCATCCCTGGTAATATTACTGCCCAGATAAGTAAATTTATCAACTTGTTCAAGCAGTTCATTGCCTACATGAACTTGGACTTTCACTTGATCTTTTTTGTCGCATGACATTACTTATGTTCTTGCTTTATTAATTCTCATATTATATTCTTCCCCCATAACTTTATCCATTCTATTCAGTAGGACTACGAGATCTTTTTCACTTTCAACCAGGACAGCTATATCATCGGCATATCATATCTATTCGTTGGCCATGAATTACTACACCTGTCTGTGAATTTTCCCTTACTTTTTTCAGCGCCTCTTCAATGTATACGGTAAAGATAACAGGGGATAGTGCGTAACCTTGTCGGACACCTTTCCGTATCTGCACCTCTTCTTGTTTTGTCCGTCCACAGATAACTGCTGTCTCGTTTTTGTACAGGTTCCATATCATGTTTCTATCTTTATGGTCTATTCCTACTTTTTTGAGTACCTCAAACATCTTATACCATTTAACATCATCGAAGGCTTTCTCTACATCTACGAAAGCTATGTATGTTGTCAGGTTCTTATCTAGTCGTTTCTCTATTATTATTTTTAGAGCAAATATTGCTTCTCTGCTTCCTCTATCTTTCCGGAATCGAAACTGGTATTCGGAGAGTGTAGCTTCGACTTTTTGTTCTATGCGTTTTAGGATAATTGAGGCTACTATTTTAGAGGCACCTTACCACCTTATCAGTCCACCTAATTTTCAACGTCCTTCTGTAACACCATCTCCTTCGTATGAATTTACACTTTAGCGATACGTTATCTGATCAAAAGTATCCGAACACTCCTTGTAATGCGGACTTCACCATTAGATTTCCGGACACGCAGACCAGGTAGAGTAAAAGGAAACGGGAGAATTGTGTTGTGAGCTGAGAAAGCGGTAACAGCAGAATGTGCCCGTCACAAATGCGGACTACTCACTGGACGTCACGTAAGTAACAAATCCATCACATACAGTTCAGCTCTTCTAAAGCTGCCCTATTCGATTGTTGGTGATGTGATGGTGAAGTGGAAACCCGTCGAACATTGAGGTGGTGGCAGGGGGGGGGGGGGGGGGGGTTTGTAAAAAATCGCTTGAAATCAACAGAACGAATCACAAGTGGGTTCCGAAGTGTTACCAGCAGTCCAGCTAGAGCAATGGCTTTCATCTACATCTACGTGATTACTCTGCTATTCGCAATAAAGTGTCTGGCAGACGGTTCAATGAACCACCTTCCAGCTGTCTCTCTACCGTTCCACTCTCGAACGGCGTGCGGGACAAACGAGTACTTAAATTCTTCTGTACGAGCCCTGATTTCTCTTATTTTATCGTGATTATCATTTCTCTCCATGTAGGTGGGTGCCAACAGATTGTTTTCGCAATCGGAGGAGACAACTGCTGTTTGAAATTTCATAAGAAGTTCTCGTCGCAACGAAAAACGCCTTTGTTTTAATGATTGCCACTCCAATTCACGTATCGTGTCTGTGGCACTATCTCCCCTATTTCGTGATAGTACAAAATGACCCGCTCTTCTTTGAAATTTTTCGATGTCATCCGTCAGTCCCACCTGATGTTGATCCCACACCGCACAGAATTACTCCAGAATGGGGCGGAAAAGCGCGGTGTAACCAGTCTCTTTAGTAGACTTGTTGCACCTTCTAAGTGTTCTGCCAATGAATCGCAGTCTTTGGTTTGCTCTACCCACAACACTATGTTATCGTTCCAATTTAAGTTATTTGTAATTGTAATCCATAAGTATTTAGTTGAATTTACAGCCTTTAGATTCGTGTAACCCAGGGGGGCGCAGAAAGCTATGCGCAGAGAGCAACGTGTTTTTTCAGTTGTGCGCATGACGTCATCGTGGAAGCAGCTGTGCCAAACAGTACACAGTTCGAATTGTGTGTGATTGTTTTTCGTGCGTTGTTTTGTGTTTGAAGGAGTATTTTGATTGAGTTCTTTCTTCTGAGGTACTCAATCAACAGCGGAAACATTCGGAATTCGGGAGTGTTAACGGTTTTTGCTGTAATTGATATTTGATTCGGAACTGAAATAGTTATAGTGGACAGAGGGATCAACATTGTGTTCGCCAGCTCTATAGTTTATGGTTCGTCCTGTGAAATTCTTATTGGAGAATCTACAAGTGAGTGAGAAAATTAATTTTTACAATGCCAGGCTCTGCTTTTACGGGCTGTTTTTCCTACAACCGGAGCACAAACGGAACTGACTTAATGTGATACAGTTTCCTGCGTAATGAAACAGTACAAAAACTATGGTTGTCGAAATGTTGTAGGAAAGACAGTGTAAATGTTGCGCCTGCGCGAATATGTTCTCGCCATTTCGCAGAAACAGATTACTTAAGGGATTTACAGTCTGAGTTGCTTAATTTGCCCCGAAAAAGAATGCTCAAGCCAGATGCAGTTCCTTCGTGCAATTTGCCGTGCAGTAATGCGACTGTGAATGTGCCACCCGCAACAGAAGACGGAACCAAACGGTATAAGAGACATAATAAGAGCACATGTACAGATGACAGTTTTTTTTCCAGACTCGGATAAAGTTACTTTCATTAATACTATAGCGGCTTTAGAAAGAAGGAATGCTGTTCTTACAAACAAGTGTGTGCAACTTCGAGCTCTTAAGTAAATTCATTTCAATGCGATTAAACGAATAGTTTGTGATTTATTTGAGCCGAGGTTTCGAATTTCAAGTGTGTGTCAGTGTGGTTGTGATCTGATATTTTACCGATGTGTGAGGCATAAGGCCGGCCGCGGTGGTCTAGCGGTTCTAGACGCGCAGTCAGGAACCGCGCGACTGCTACGGTCGCAGGTTCGAATCCTGCCTCGGGCATGGATGTGTGTGACGTCCTTAGGTTAGTTAGGTTTAAGTAGTTCTACGTTCTAGGGGACTGATGACCACAGATGTTAAGTCCCATAGTGCTCAGAACCATTTGAACCACCATTTTTTTGAGGCATATGCTGAGAAAGAATATAACTCATTAGTTTTAACTGTGATAGTTTAGCAGCAGAAAAGCAGTTTAGACATCTCACTTCTGGTATAAACAAAATCTTCCGCCAAAAACTTGACGTAAACGCGCATGCCGTGTCGTCTGTTTGTGAGCGCTTGCTTCCACGCTGACGTCGCTAGGCCAGCCGATGGCAGAGCAGAGCGCTTACTGCCCAATCTTATTATTTATTAACCTTGGTGTAACCTATCGCGTAATGGAAATTTAGTGGATTTCTTTTAGTACTCATGTGAATAACTTCACAGTTTTCTTTATTCATAGTGAATTGCCAGTTTTCACACCATACAGATATCTTATCTAAAGGAGTTGTTTTGATTATCTTATGACTTTACAAGACGGTAAATGACAGCGTCATCTGCAAACAAGCTAAGAGGGCTACTGAGATTGTCTCCTATGTTGTTAATATAAATCAGGAACAATAGAGGGCCTGTAACACTTCCTTGGGGACCGCCGGATATTACTTCTGTTTTACTCGATGACTTTCCGTCTATAACGACGAACTGTGACTTTTCTGACAGGAAGTCATGAATCCAGTCGCACAACTGAGGCGATATTCCGTAGGCAGCAGTTTGATTAGGAGACTCTTGTGAGGAACAGTGTCGAAAGCCTTCTGGATATGTAACAATACAGAATCAGGTTCACATCCCCTGTCGATAGCACTCATTACTGTATGAATATAAAGAACTAGTTATGTTTCACAAGATCGATGTTTTCTGAATCCGTGCGTTTTCTTCGAGGTAATTCATAATGTTCGAACACTGTATATGTTCCTAAACGCTATTGCAAATCGACATTAGTGATATGGGCCTGTAATTCAGCGGATTACTCCTGTATTTGGCTATTGGTGTGACTTGAGCAATTTTCCAGTCTTTAGGCAAGAAACTTTCTGTGAGGGAACGATTGTATATAATTGCAAAATATGGAGCTATTGTATCAGCATACTCTGAGAGGAACCTGTTTGGTGTATAACATGGACTGGAGGCCTTGCCTTTATTAAGTGAGTTAAGCTGCTTTGCTACACCGAGGTTATCTACTTCTATGTTTCTCATCTTGGCGTTTGTTCTTGACTGGAATTCAGGAATATTTACTTTGCGAAGATAGTTTTAAAAAATGAGTTACTGTGGTCGACCAGCTCCCCTTAAGCTACACATTTCTGTTGTCAGCGTTAAGCGACGCTGGAAGTGGTGTAAAGAGTGACGCCTGTGGACAGTGGGTGACTGGAAACTATTGACTTAGGTGGATGTCTGGAGAACATTCCGTGCCGCCACGTGTAGTTCGGAGGGCGTGCTGTTATTGTGGTACGGAGCGTTTTCCATGGCCGGGGTGTCGTCCGCTTGTTACGCTTAATGAAACACAGTGCAGAAAGATATGAACACATTTTACATCTTTATGTACTGCGTACAGCAGGGGAACGATTTAGGATGTTGATTGTTTGTAGCAGTATTGAAGTGCACCCTGAAATGAAGCAGCATCTCTGAAACAGTGTTTTGTGGAGACTGAGTGTCTTGCCCAGAGTCCCGCCTGAACCCTGTGGAACACCTTTCGGGTGACTTAGACAGTGTAGACACTATCGTCCAGAGTGACTACCTTCTCTGGATTCCGCTCTTGAGGAAGAATGTGCTGCCATTCCTCCACAGACATTCAGATACCTCGCTGAAAATAGCCTTAAAGAAATTTAAGGCATCATAAAGGCGAAAGGTGGACGCACCTCAAGTTAATGTCCACCTACAGATGTCTGGATACTGCTGTACACATACTGTATTTAAAGATTTTGATTTATATGATCTCCTTCTGGGCACTACAGTACAATATCTTCAAGTCCTTCAATACAGCAAACTTCTTTGTCATATTCGTACGTAATGTGGTAAATCAAACTATATTTAATTACGCCTAAAGCTGATCACACAATAATTCCATTAAACATTGCATTGGGGCTTATTGAAATAAATACAATAAAAGTAATTTTAGTAGCTATCTGTCCGGTTACGAAGTCTCGTAACCGGTTGGCCCTGACTAGTATTAGTACGCAATCTGACTGCATAGAATAACAATAAAGAATGAAAGGAAATTTCCGTTAACACAATTGATTAATTAAGTCCCCAGCAACAATAAAAGCTACGAAACAACAAATCACAAGTGTAACTGTTCTGTGTGTGGTTGTGTGGTTCAACGTACATGTATCTGGCACGGTTCTTCCTCAATACGACAAGAAATTTTAAACAGCATTTACAATGAACTAATTGAAAAACTAGAAATTCTATAATTGCCCATAGAAACCAGAATTACAAGTCTAATGCATTAACACGAGCTAGGTGCTTGGCTGACTGAACCTGTGACCAAGATGCATTATTATTAAGGAGATTTGAAATAAAAAAAAAAATTTTTGTTAATTCCATATATATTGACGAAAAATACACTGTGATCATTGAAACATCTTCCATATACATATTACACCAATCGAACAGCATCTACTCTCTCGCCCAGCAGAACAACAACTGCACACGACATGCCCTCAACTAGTACTGCCCTCGACATTCTCTGAACTACTACTGCCCTCGTGGAGGCGGCGGAATAATACTCTTTGGCGCAATCTCTGGCGCTGTGACTCAGTATAGCCACCTTTCAACATAAAAAATAACTGTTTCCTTACCTACAATGTAATAAGGAAAGCGGTTAAAACTTAAATGAAGGGAATACTGCTGACTGATGTGTATAATATACTCTGACGCTCAGCTCCCCCCCCCCGCCCCTTCCATCAGAACCATCACCACGAATTCACCTCCTCTCGGAGTAGCAACTGAGGGCTACGTCCTCAATTACGAGCTATGTCGACAAAGTAAGTTCCGTTTAGTTATATAAAACAAAAGTGTACAGATACAGAAAAAATATTTATTGTGCGAAAATCTACAACTGTTAATCTTCATTTCTACATAGCTTCCGAAATTTTGTAGGCACTTGTCGTAGCGTGACACAAGTCTTTGTATGCCTTCTTCGTAGGTTGCCTCCTGCGTATTCAACCATGTCGTAACACGTTCTTTCAGCTCGTCATCATCGTTGAAGTGTTGACTACCGAGGACAGATTTTAGCTGTAAGAAGAGATGAAAGTCGCTAGGAGCGAGGTCCGGGCTGTACGGAGGATGATCAAACGCATCCCTGTGAAATTTCCGTAAGAGTTGTTTCGTCACATTCGCCGTGTGGGGTCGGGCATAATAGTGGAAAAAAAAATCTTTTGACAGTAATCCTAGGCGCTTGTTCTGTATTGCTCGGCGCAATTTCTTAATGGCCTCGCAGTAGCCATGTGCATTGTGTGGCCTCGTTGTAAGAAATCAATCAGCAAAATGCCTTTTCTGTCCCAAAAAAACGGTGTACATGACTTTTCGATGTGTCAAGATTTGCTTGGTCTTAACCTTCGTTGGGGATGAAGTGTGCTTCCATTCCATTGAGTACCGTTATGTTTCAGGGGTGTCGTACGATACCCAAGTTTCATTCTCCGTGACTATCAGAGAAAGAAAACCATCGCCTTCTTCAGTGTAGCGTGTCAGAAACTGAAGTGCACTGCCCATCCGTTTATTTTTGTGTGTGTCTGTTGTTAAGTAAGAATTTTGTGTACCCAACGTGAGCAGAGTTTTTCATAACAAGGGCACTAAGTGTACGCCTACACCGGCCGCTGTGGACGAGCGGTTCTAGGCGCTTCAGTCCGGCACCGCGCTGCTGCTACGGTCGCAGGTTCGAATCCTGCCTTGGGGATGGATGTGTGTGATGTCCTTAAGTTAGTTAGGTTTAACTAGTTCTAAGTCTAGGGAATTCATGGCCTCAGATGTTAAGTCCCATAGTGCTTAGAGACATTTGAATCATTTTTTTGTAAAAATTACGTTGTCCTTAATCTTCTCTTCGATTGTGTAAACCAGTTCCTGAGTAACCACAGACGGGCGTCCACTTCGTCCTTCATCGTGCACTCGATCACTTTTTGCATTGAACGGTCTGATCCATCTTCTAACCATTCAATCACACATAGCATTTTGTCCGTAAACTTTGCAGATTTGCCTATGAATTTCTTTTGGTTTAAGTTTCTTTGCATTTGGAAAACGAACCACAGATCTGATTTCACGCGCGAAGGCATTTTCAATTACGGCTGACATTATAAAGAAGCACTACAAAGCACACGTCGGCAGCAGCGATCTGGAAATTGCGTACGTGTCTTCTCCTTGGGTTACTGCCGCGCATGCTCGGAACTGAGATAGTAGCGCTGCCGCTGATAGAAATAGAAACGGAACTTACTTTGTGGACGACCCTCGTATTTGTCTGCTGTATTCCAGTTTCCATCTTCCTCTACAGTTTTTAGTCTCTAGCACCATGGAAGTTATTTACTTTGTCTTAACAAAGATCCTATCATCAAATGGTTCAAATGGCTCTGAGCACTATGGGACTTAACATCAGTCCCCTAGAACTTAGAAATACTTAAAACTAACAAACCTAAGGACATCACACACATCCATGCCCGAGGTAGGATTCGAACCTGCGACCGGAGCAGTCGCACGGTTCCGGACTGCAGCGCCTAGAACCGCTCGGCCACCGCGGCCGGCTGGTCCTATCGTCCGGCCACTTCTTCTTGTCAACGTTTTCCGCATATTCAGCTCCTCGCCGATTTTGCGGAGAACCAACGCGTTCCTCATCTTATCAGCCCACCTTATTTTCACATTCATCTCTAGCACCACATCTCAAATGCTTCTAATCTCCCCACTGTCCATGTTTCGATACCATAAAATGCTGTGCTCCAGATCTACATTCCCAGAAATTTCTTCCACACATTAAGACGTATGTTTGATACTAGTAGAATCCTCTTGACCAGAAAGTCCCTTTTTTCCATTGTTACTTTTCCTTACTCTGTCCATAATAGATTACTTTGTTACGTAGGTAGCCGAATTACTTAACTTTGCCTGCTTGGCTGTTCTCTTTTCTACTACTTCTCGTTACCTTCATCTTTCTTCGATTTACTCTCAATTCATATTCTCTTCTCAAAGGACTGTTCTTTCCAGTCAACAGATCCTGTAATTCTTTCGTTTTTGGTCTTCCTCTCTTATTGTTTCCTGTTGGTTCTTGTACATGTATATTACTCGTCTTTCCCTATAGCTTATCCCCTATTTTTCTCAGGATTGCGAACATCTTGCACCATTTGACATTGTCGGACGCTTTTTCCAAGTTGACGACTCCCATGAATATGTCTTGATTTTTCTTCAGTCTTGCTTCCATTATCAAATGCAACGCCAGAGATGCCTCTCTGGTGCCTTTACTTATCCTACAGCCAAACTGACCACCATCTAACAGATCCTCAATTTACATATATTTTCATAAAATCTATCGGCGTTGAAGAATAAATGTTATAGTAGTCGAAAGCAACGAGAAGGCACAAAGTATTAACGATCACTTTCTGAGCATTGCTGGTGAATTCAATAAAAATTTAGTCTATACAGGGAATCATATAACTCTCTTGGTAAATGACTTTCCGAGTTTGATGTTGGAAATACTCCTCTGTGATACAGACAAGGGGGAGATTGAGTCAGTAATTAAGTCACTGAAGACTACGGACTCTCATGGATATGATGGAGTGCCTAGCAGAATGTCAAAGTACTGTGCTGCACTGTACTTCGCCATATTTGTAATTATTCCTTTAGGAATGGTCAGATTCCTGAACTATTAAAGTACTCTGTAGTAAATCCGCTTTATAAAAAGGATGAAAGGGATCATGTAAACAATTTTAGATCTATTTCTATGCCATCAGTGTTTGCTAAATTTATTGAAAGGGGGCCGTGTATGTAAGGATACTTGATCATTTTATATCACATAATTTGCTATCAAAAGTACAGTTATGGTTAAGAAGTCCTTTAACAACTGAAAATATTATAGTCCCTTTTCCCTGTGAGATACTGGATGGGTTAAACAAAAGTTTCCGAACACTAGACAAATTTCTTGATTTAACTAAGATGTTTGGTTGTGTTGATCACAAAATATTGCTCCAGGAGTTGGGATTAGCTCACAACTGGTTCACCTCATACTTCAGCAACAGACAGCAAAAGGTCATTATTCGCAATGATGATAACAGCTGTGATGTGGGGTTTGAGTGGGGTACTGTCAAGTGGGGGGTCCCCAGGGATCAGTGTTGGGGCTAATTCTGCTCCTTACTTATAAAAATGATATACGCTCTAGTATAACAGGTGACTCTAAAATATTTCTGTCTGCTGATGACACTAGCTTGATAGTAAAGGATGTTGTGTGCAACATTGGCTCCGTTCCAAATAGTGCAGTTCATGACGTTCATAAACTAATGCTAAATCACAGTAAGACTGAGATTTTATACTTTCTAATACACAATTGAACAAAACGCGACGTTTTAATTTCACAGAATGGGCAAATGATTAGTGAAACTGAATAGTTCAAATTTGTAGGTCTTCAGCTAGATAGTAAACAGTGGTGGAAATAACACGTTCAGGATCTTATTCAAAAACTTAATGCTGCCATTTTTACTATTCGAACAATATCTGAAATAAGTGATCGACACGAAAAATGGTCTACTTTGCTTATTTCCATTAGCTTATGTCTTATGGTATTATATTTTGGAGTAACTCTTCCCATTCTAAAAGGATATTTTTGCTCATAAACGGGCGTTTCGGGCAATAAGTGGTGTAAGTTCGCGAACCTCTTGTCGACCCTGTTCACTATTATGGGTATTTTCACATTGCACTCTCAATATATATATATATATATATATATATATATATATATATATATACGGTCGTTTCTTGTTAGCAATACAGCTTATCCCCAAGAATACGCAACTTTCACTCAGTTAATACTCTGTAGAAATAGAACCTACATTTGAACGGACTTCCTTAACTCTTGTGCGGAAAGGTGTGCTGTATACTTCTCTATACTGACTTTTTCGGTTATAAAAGTTTTATTTTTCCCTTATTACTTTTATGTTGTAATTTCATGTTCTGACACGTTCCGTGGCCTTGGAGTTTTGCTCCTCAATTTGGTCCTACGGAACCTGACATGTAAATAAATAAATAAATGTACCAGGGTTTTAGTCGTAAGTGTTGAAGCAATGTTTATTGTGTTAGAATTCGAAAGTGAAGGTTAGAATTTTCTTGTGTCATTGTCAGAAACGGTACGTAAACGATGTGTCACGTAACAAGGCCTTACATGAGACTGTGTGTCAATGTATCACATGAACAGAAAATGCAACGTCTACCCTTAATAGTTAAGATATTTAATCACGCAGTAAATCATATAAAAGCAGGTCATAATCTTTTGAAAGGTTTCGCAAGGCTATTACGCGTTCCACCTAATTTTGCCTAAGCAATCCTGCATGCGAAGTATTAACTGGCATCAGTTAAAATACACTAAGGAAGCCCAATTCATTCACCAAAGAGGTTGCTTGGAAATCTCTTGTTCAAGCAATTCTTGAGTATTTAGTCGGTCTAGGATTCCTGCCGAGGTAGATTAACGAAAGAGGTATGAAAGAATCTATGAATCGCACGATTCGTCACGGGTTTGTTGAGCCTCCTTGCGACTATCTAATAAATCGTCTCACTAACTGTAATGAGAGATGATTCAAGAAAGACCTCTTGCATCGTGGTGAAGAATGCTCACAAAATTCCAAGGACCAAAGCTCCAAAATGTATCAAGGATACATCCTCCAGCATATGTCACGTGTAATGACCACAACGCCACAACTAGTGAAATTCAAGTTCATAAAAGATGTTAATGACAGTCTTTATATCAACCGCGAATAGAGTAGGAAGGCAGACAACGATCCGAATCATCCTGGAGCACTACATTCTCTCCACCACACCTCGCACCGTGTCTTGTGTAGTAGAGATGTATATGTTTCTGTCATCACAGTTACAGCCTGAGGAAGTGAAAACACACTAAATAAAGAATTTGACTTGTGAACTTATGTCAAAGTGGTAGGTGGATCAAAACAAAATGTCCAGACACTCTGTGACCAAAATGGTACTGAAACAGAGGATGACAGACTAAACGCCGAAATACTAAATGTCTTTTTCCAAAGCTGTTTCACAGAGGAAGACTGCACTGTAGTACCTTCTCTAGATTGTCGCACAGATGACAAAATAGTAGATATCGAAATAGACCACTGAGGGATAGAGAAACAAATAAAATCGCTCAAAAGAGGAAAGGCCGCTAGACCTGATGGGATACCAGTTCGATTTTACACAGAGTACGCGAAGGAACTTGCCCCCCTTCTTGCAGCGGTGTACCGTAGGTCTCTAGAAGAGCGTAGCGTTCCAAAGGATTGGAAAAGGGCACAAGTCATCCTCGTTTTCAAGAAGGGACGTGGAACAGATGTGCAGAACTATAGACCTATATCTCTAACGTCGATCAGTTGTAGAATTTTGGAACACGTATTATGTTCGAGTATAATGACTTTTCTGGAGACTAGAAATCTACTCTGTAGGAATCAGCATGGGTTTCGAGAAAGACGGTCGTGTGAAACCCAGCTCGCGCTGTTCGTCCACGAGACTCAGAGGGCCATAGACACGGGTTCACAGGTAGATGCCGTGTTTCTTGACTTCCGCAAGGCGTTCGATACAGTTCCCCACAGTCGTTTAATGAACAAAGTAAGAGCGTATGAACTGTCAGACCAATTGTGTGATTGGATTGAAGAGTTCCTAGATAACAGAACGCAGCATGTCATTCTTAATGGAGAGAAGTCTTCCGAAGTAAGAGTGATTTCAGGTGTGCCGCAGGGGAGTGTCATAGGACCGTTGCTATTCACAATATACATAAATGACCTTGTGGATGACATCGGAAGTTCACTGAGGCTTTTTGCAGATGATGCTGTGGTGTATCGGGAGGTTGTAACAATGGAAAATTGTACTGAAATGAAGGAGGATCTGCAGCGAATTGACGCATGGTGCAGGGAATGGCAATTGAATCTCAATGTAGACAAGTCTAATGTGCTGCGAATACATAGAAAGATAGATCCCTTATCATTCAGCTACAAAATAGGTCAGCATCTGGAAGCAGTTAATTCCATAAATTATCTGGGAGTAAGCATTAGTAGTGATTTAAAATGGAATGATCATATAAAGTTGATCGTCGGTAAAGCAGATGCCAGATTGAGATTCGTTGGAAGAATCCTAAGGAAATGCAATCCGAAATCAAAGGAAGTAGGTTACAGTACGCTTTTTCGCCCACTGCTTGAATACTGCTCAACAGTGTGGGATCTGTACCAGATAGGGTTGATAGATGAGAGAGAGAAGATCTAACGGAGAGCAGCGCGCTTCGTTACAGGATCATTTAGTGATCGCGAAAGCGTTACGGGGATGATAGATAAACTCCAGTGGAAGACTCTGCAGGAGAGACGCTCAGTAGCTCGGTACGGGCTTTTGTTAAAGTTTCGAGAATATACCTTCACCGAGGAGTCAAGCAGTATATTGCTCCCTCCTACGTATATCTTGCGAAGAGACCTTGAGGATAAAATCAGAGAGATTAGAACCCACACAGAAGCATACCGACAATCCTTCTTTCCACGAACAATACGAGACTGGAATAGAAGGGAGAACCGATAGAGGTACTCAAGGTACCCTCCGCCACACACCGTCAGGTGGCTTGCGGAGTATGGATATAGATGGAGATGTAGATGTAGAACTTCTGTACTCGGAACGTGAAACAGGTACGGCGCATTATATTTGTTCGAGTTAAGGTCTTAAAAGTCCTTAAAAGAGCACATTGGTCGCTTAGAACGATTGTAGATGAAGAACTGGTGAAATGAAATGATCGTGTGGCATTATTTTGGGCGAGAGACTCCTCCTGGTGTTTGGCCGCCAGGTGCAAGTCTTTCTATTTGAGCCTCTTCGCCAGTCTAGCGACGGCGACGATAACCACAAAACCAGGAGTAGCTGTCTGCAAAACTGATACCAGGTGGTTATGTGACCCACACGTAATTTATGGTACTGAAGTCGTGTGTATGTGCCGGGTAGTTTTACTGGATCTGTACAGTAAGATGGGAAAATGCGTAAGAGAGGCAGTTCTAACGTTGCGGTTGGTAATGAAAGCAAAACTGAAGAAAAATCGAGACACGCCCATAGGATTTGTCGGCCTTGAAAAACCGTTCGACACTGAGAAATGTAAATGTTCCAAATCCTGAGAAAAACAGAGGATAAGCTATAGGGAAAGACGGGTAATATGCAATACATACAGGAACACAGAGGGAATAATAAGACTGGAAGACTAAGAAGGAAGTGGACGTGTTAAAATGGGTGTAAGACAGGGATGTAGTCAGTCGCCGCAACTGTACAATCTATACATCGAAGAAGCAATGAAGGAAATAAAAGAAAAGCTCAAGAGTGAGATTAGAATTCAGAATGAAAGAATATCAGTCATAAGATTCGTTGGTGAATCTCAGTGAAAGTGATGAAGAATTACAGAAACTGTTGAACACAGTGAGTAATGAGTACGGAATATGGATTGGAAGTAAATCGAAGAAATTCGAAAGTAATTATAAGTAGCAGTGTGGTGTGCGTAATGTAAGACCTTCCGTACACACACCATCAGATTATTTGACTTGTCGCTCTAACGAAATAGGCGAGTGTCAGCAATATGTCTCGTGGTCTTATCGTGGCGTGTTTATCTTCTGCCGTTAGGTCAGACCATAGAAATGCCACTTGCACGCTTAGAGTAGCAGATTGACGGTGACCATCTTTAAACAGAACTTGATTAATTTTCACACACATTTATTAAAATAATAAAACGCATAGACATTACGTAACTTGGTTCTGGATGCTGTTTACAGTTGACAATCCGAAGTTCCTTTGGTCTTGGTACGTTAATCTTATTCTCACATATCTCTGATACTTGACAAAGTGTCTATTCATTTATCTTCAAGGCTATGTACAGGAATATGATAATCTTATTAGGTGCAGACTGAAACTTGACTATAGACTGGTACAGACTAATACAGAACTAGTACAGACTGGTACAGACTAATGTAGACTGGTGCAGACAAATGCTAACTGACTGATCGGAGGTCTGTACACTCGTTATAATACCTTGCGCGTTCAGGTATCACTGCGCGAGTGTGACCCGCGAGGAGAAAAGGTTCTACGTTAGCAGCAATCTCATTGGCTGCGTTTCATATTAATACGCGGATCAGCGGAAGCAAAATTTGGTCCGTCTCTGAGTGAGCGCCATCCCGTAGTGCGGAGACGGACGAGCGCTGCGCCTGCGCTGCTGTGCTTAGCGGGGCGCGCTCTAGTGGGAAAGTTGTGTACGCGCTGACTACGCGGAACTATGTACACAACAAGCAGCAATGAGAACAGCGAGAAACTTAACGTTAGAATTGGGGATCTCGAAGTAGATGAAACAAGGAATTCTGCTACCTGTGAGGCAAAATAATTACGGAGAAAGGACTTACAAAACTGACTAGCACTTGAAAAAAAGGGTATCCGTCCAAGAGAAGTCCATTGTTATCAGACATAGGTCTTAACTTGATGAAGAAATTTCTGAGAATATACGCCTTTAGCACAGCATTGTATGATAATGAGATATGGACAGAAGAGAATAGAAGCTTCTGAGATATGGTGTTACAAAAGAATGTTGAAAATCAGGTGGACTGATAAGGTAAGGAATGAGGAGGTTCTCTGCAGACTCAAAGAGGAAAGGAACATATGGAAAACACTGACAAGAAGAAGGGACAGGATGATAGAACATCTCTTGAAGACATCAGGGAATGACTTCTATCGTACAAGAGGAAGTTGCAGAGGGTAAAAACTGAAGAGGATGACAGAGATTGGGGTGCAACCAGCAAATAAATGAGGACGTAGGTGGCAAGTGCTACTCTGAGCTGAAAAGTTTGGTACGGGAGACGAATTCGTGAGGGTCCGCAGAACAGAAAAAAAAGAAGAGGACGACGTGGAGACGTTACAGAATGCAAGAAATGAAGTGTCGTATTTGAACGTGTCCAAGACCGCATTGTGAATAATGTTGCTTGATTTTTTGGTACACCAATTCGATCTGTCAAGCTTATCCCCACAGAATACCATACGATCCGAGGCCGTGTAACACCGCATAAGAGGAGTGGAAAAAATTTCCTAACCGGTAGAGTTAGGAGACAAATGTCACACCATTTCAATGGCAGGCTGTGTCCAACGACTGTGAAGTTATTATAATCAGGGATGAACACAGCAAACAGGCGCCTATCGATCTCTGTTTTCTTGCAAATCCAGCTGTTTCAGCTAGACCACAGTCATCATCAGTGCATTCAATAGTGAGTCATATATATCCAGAAGGCTTTTATACGCTTCTGCTGCTGAAACGACCTTAGACTCAAGGGTGTGAACTGAGCTATGAACAGCTTAAGGTCGTTTCAGCAACAGATGCGTATACAAGCCTTCTTCATATATATAAAGGGTGTTACAAAAAAATTCGGCCAATCTTTCAGGAAACATTCCTCAGACACAAATAAAGAAAAGATGTTATGTGGACATGTGTCCGGAAACGCTTAATTTACACGTTAGAGCTCATTTTAGTTTCGTCACCTACGCGTCCACCCACGCTCAGTGGAGCGCGTTATCATGATTTCATACGGGATACTCTACCTGTGCTGCTAGAACATGTGCCTTTACGACACAACATGTGATTCATGCCCCGATGGAGCTCCTGCACATTTCAGTCGAAGTCTTCGTACGCTTCTCAACAACAGATTCGGTGACCGATGGATTGGTAGAGGCGGACCAATTCCATGGCCTCCACGCTCTCCTGACCTCAACCCTCTTGACTTTCATTTATGGGGGCATTTGAAAGCTCTTGTTTACGCAACCCCGGTACCAAATGTAGAGACTCTGCGTCCTCGTATTGTGGACGGCTGTGATACAATACGCCATTCTCCAGGGCTGCATCAGCGCATCAGGGATTCCATGCGACGGAGGGTGGATGCATGTATCCTCGCTAACGGAGGTCATTTTGAACATTTCCTGTAACAAAGTGTTTGAAGTCACGCTGGTACGTTCTGTTGCTGTGTGTTTCCGTTCCATGATTAATGTGACTTGAAGAGAAGTAATAAAATGAGCTCTAACATGGAATGTAAGCGTTCCCGGACACATGTCCACATAACATATTTTCTTTCTTTGTACGTGAGAAATGTTTCCTGAAAGTTTGGCAGTACCTTTTTGTAACACCCTGTATATTTCTCACAACTAAATGGACTGATGATGGATGTGCTGTAAATGAAACTAGATCTGCAGTAAAATATTGACACGTGACCTTTGCAGCAGCCATACCCTAGTATTACGACAAGAATTACTGCTGCAGATCAATCTGAACCAGTTTCTCAAACGAAATTACGTGGAAACTGTATGTAATTGCCATTTGAAGTCGGGTGCCGTGCAATAGGTTGTTAATCACATGGGCAGATGGCGCTGCACGTCGTGAGCTGAAAAACGCAAGAACTGGATAATAGTTGAAAATAAGCACGAAGTGTGATCGAATGAGTCACCTAATTTCAAATGACACAACGCGTCGAGTACACCGATGCTGATTGGGGCGCTTTCAGCGCTGTTTGTGGAGATGTAGTTGAGCTTGAAGATGGTTCTGTGTTTTTTTGGGGTTGTTTTTGTCCCAACGATTCAGATTCGAGGGAAGATGAAGCAGATTGTTTAGCCGGCTGGAGGTGCCGAGCGGTTCTAGGCGCTACAGTCTGGAACCGCGCGACCGCTACGGTCGCAGGTTCGAATCCTGCGTCGGGCATGGATGTGTGTGATGTCCTTAGGTTAATTAGGTTTAAGTAGTTCTAGGTTCTAGGGGACTGATGACCTCAGAATTTAAATCCCATAGTGCTCAGAGCCAAGCAGACTGTTTATTTCAACATTGTAGGTCAGCAGATATCCGGTAGACACTCTCACGTACATTCTCTGGTTGGAAAACATTCAGGCTGCATGTTAAACTCTACTGGTCCGCTGAATCAGCCTATCATCATCCTATAGAAAACGTCTGTGACTATTTGGGAAAAAGCAGTCAACATACCCGTGATGACAACATTCCACTAGAACTACTGACCGTCTTGGGAGAGCCAGTCCTGACAAAACTCTACCATCTGATGAGCAAGATGTATGAGACAGGCGAAATACCCTCAGACTTCAAGAAGAATATAATAATTACAATCCCAAAGGAAACAGGTGTCAAGAGATTTGAAAATTACCGAACTATCATTTTAATACGTCACAGCTGCAAAATACTAACGCGAATTCTTTATAGACGAATGGAAAAACTGGTCGAAGTCGACCTCGGGGAAAATCAGTTTGGATTCCGTAGAAATGTTGGAACACGTGAAGCAATACTCACCTTACGCCTTATCTTAGAAGAAAGATTAAGGAAAGGCAAACCTACGTGTCTATCATTTGTAGACTTAGAGAAAGCTTTTGACAATGTTGACTGGAATACTCTCTTTAAAATTCTAAAGTTGGCAGGGGTAAAATACAGGGAAGCGAAAGGCTATTTACAATTTATACAGAAACCAGATGGCAGTTACAAGAGTCGAGGGGCATGAAAGGGGAGCAGTGGTTGGGAAGGGAGTGAGACAGGGTTGTAGCCTCTCCCCGATGCTGTTCAATCTGTATACTGAGCAAGCAGCAAAGGAAACAGAAGAAAAATTCGGTGTAGGTATTAAAATCCATGGAGAAGAAATAAAAACTTTGAGGTTCGCCGATCACATTGTCATTCTGTCAGACACACCAAAGAATTCGGAAGAGCAGTGAACGGAATGGAGAGTGTCTTGAAAGGCGGATATAAGATGAACATCAACAAAAGCAAAACGAGGATAATGAAATGTAGTCGAATTAAGTCGGATGATGCTGAGGGAATTAGATTAGGAAATGAGACACTTAATGTAGTAAAGGAGTTTTGCTATTTGGGGAGCAAAATAACTGATGATGGTCGAAGTAGGGAGGATATAAAATGTAGACTGGCAATGGCAAGGAAACCGTTTCTGAAGAAGAGAAATTTGTTAACATCGAATGTAGATTTAAGTGTCAGGAAGTCGTTTCTGAAAGTATTTGTGTGGAGTGTAGCCATGTATGGAAGTGAAACATGGACGATAAATAGTTTGGACAGGAAGAGAATAGAAGCCTTCGAAATGTGGTGCCACAGAAGAATGCTGAAGATTAGATGGGTAGATCACGTAAGTAATGAGGAGGTATTGAATAGAATAGGGGAGAAGAGGAGTTTGTGGCACAACTTGACAAGAAGAAGGGACCGATTGGTAGGACTTGTTCTGAGGCACCAAGGGATCACAAATTTAGCATTGGAGGGCAGCGTGGAGGCTAAACATCGTATAGGGAGACCAAGAGAAAATACATTAAGCAGATTCAGAAGTATGTAGGTTGCAGTAGTTACTGGGAGATGAAGAAGCTTGCACAGGACAGGGTAGCATGGAGAGCTGCATCAAACCAGTCTCAGGACTGAAGACCACAACAACAACAATACCCGTGATGCTGATGCTCCACCAGATCTAATCATCAGTGAATGGCTCCAGCTTGAAGAGACTTGTAGACTTTCCTCCTCTTCAAACTGAGGCCACTATCAAAACTAGGGGACGTGTTTCACGTTATTAGGGTTACGTTTCCTGGCTGTGAGTAACTATGACGCCGACCTCTCGGCAGTATAAAAGTGCAAGTGCTGGCAGAATCAAACTGGCACACATTTCATTCCATTTGCAGCAGTATTCATGGAAATCGAGGAACTCATTCACTCTTTAAGCAAAGAAATCAAAATGTCACTTCATCACATCGCTACCCGACAGTCTTGTGAATGTCGGCAGAGGATAGCGCAAATAAAATGAGATTCCGTAGAGTGTGAGGTAGAGGTCGGTGCTTGAGAACTTTGGACTCTGTGGAGGCAACGACCCTTTCATATTTGTCAAGCGTAGGGGATGGGTAAGAGAACATTAGTCAACAGTGTGTGTGTGTGTGTGTGTGTGTGTGTGTGTGTGTGTGTGTGTGTGTGTGTGTGAAGGTGGCTCAAATGGGAGACCGCCGGTGTTTGTCAGTGCGACGTTATGCCAGTAATTACAACGATGGCGGGAAGAACCGCGCTCGAGCCGCATTCGGAGGGCCGTGGCCTTTTTCACGACGACCCTGCTAGAGCGCCCGTGTCACAGCGCGCCACGCGCTCGAAAATACCCGCGGAGCCCTGTGTATAGATCTGCACACGTGCAATTACCGGCGCCTATGTCAGGCCCTAACAAGGTGTCAGCCCTAACAGGGATAACCGCGCCCACCACCCCGCAAGCAATTAGTCCGCAGCGGATCCCCGCCCACCGCCGGCGCTGACCGCCGCCTCATTACGACAAGTGCGCCGCGCTGTCTCTGCCCTCTGCTTAAAGACGCGGCGCCCGGCATTCCGACTCGCGGCACTTGCTCTCGTTTCTCATTCACCATCATTCCAAATTAAAAAAAAAAAAAATCACGCATCCAGGAGGAGGGATCGGGATCGCTTGTAACTCTACAGGGTTTCCCAACAGACGTTAGCATTATGAGATAAAATATCAATGATTCGAAATGAATATTTACTTATTTATTTACTCTACGTTAGAACCTAGTACACTCAGATGGGTCATATGTTCACAATCATACAGGGTGTTTCAAAAATGACCGGTATATTTGAAACGGCAATAAAAACTAAACGAGCAGCGATAGAAATACACCGTTTGTTGCAATATGCTTGGGACAACAGTACATTTTCAGGCAGACAAACTTTCGAAATTACAGTAGTTACAATTTTCAACAACAGATGGCGCTGCGGTCTGGGAAACTCTATAGTACGATATTTTCCACATATCCACCATGCGTAGCAATAATATGGCGTAGTCTCTGAATGAAATTACCCGAAACCTTTGACAACGTGTCTGGCGGAATGGCTTCACATGCAGATGAGATGTACTGCTTCAGCTGTTCAATTGTTTCTGGATTCTGGCGGTACACCTGGTCTTTCAAGTGTCCCCACAGAAAGAAGTCACAGGGGTTCATGTCTGGCGAATAGGGAGGCCAATCCACGCCGCCTCCTGTAGGTTTCGGATAGCCCAAAGCAATCACACGATCATCGAAATATTCATTCAGGAAATTAAAGACGTCGGCCGTGCGATGTGGCCGGGCACCATCTTGCATAAACCACGAGGTGTTCGCAGTGTCGTCTAAGGCAGTTTGTACCGCCACAAATTCACGAAGAATGTCCAGATAGCGTGATGCAGTAATCGTTTCGGATCTGAAAAATGGGCCAATGATTCCTTTGGAAGAAATGGCGGCCCAGACCAGTACTTTTTGAGGATGCAGGGACGATGGGACTGCAACATGGGGCTTTTCGGTTCCCCATATGCGCCAGTTCTGTTTATTGACGAAGCCGTCCAGGTAAAAATATGCTTCGTCATTAAACCAAATGCTACCCACATGCATATCGCCGTCATCAATCCTGTGCACTATATCGTTAGCGAATGTCTCTCATGCAGCAATGGTAGCGGCGCTGAGGGGTTGCCGCGTTTGAATTTTGTATGGATAGAGGTGTAAACTCTGGCGCATGAGACGATACATGGATGTTGGCGTCATTTGGACCGCAGCTGCGACACGGCGAACGGAAACCCGGGCCGCTGTTGGATCACCTGCTGCACTAGCTGCGCGTTGCCCTCTGTGGTTGCCGTACGCGGTCGCCCAACCTTTCCAGCGCGTTCATCCGTCACGTTCCCAGTCTGTTGAAATTTTTCAAACAGATCCTTCACGTATCGCTTTTCGGTCCTTTGGTTACATTAAACCTCCGTTGAAAACTTCGTCTTGTTGAAACAACACTGTGTTCTAGGCGGTGGAATTCCAACACCAGAAAAATCCTCTGTTCTAAGGAATAAACCATGTTGTCTACAGCACACTTGCACGTTGTGAACAGCACACGCTTACAGCAGAAAGACGACGTACAGAATGGCGCACCCACAGACTGTGTTGTCTTCTATATCTTTCACATCACTTGCAGCGCCATCTGTTGTTGAAAATTGTAACTACTGTAATTTCGAAAGTTTGTCTGCCTGAAAATGTACTGTTGTCCCAAGCATATTGCAACAAACGGTGTATTTCTATCGCTGCTCGTTTAGTTTTTATTGCCATTTCAAATATACCGGTCATTTTTTAAACACCCTGTATTTATACAGGGTGAGTCACTAACTATTGCCGCCTAGAATAACTCCGAAAGTATGATAGGAGCTGAAAAGTTTGTGGGACAAATGTTGCATGGGACAACGGGGACCATAATATGACGTTGGTTTTTTGTTGCTAGATGGGATCGCGTCAGAGATACGAAGGTCAACTTTGTTTTTTTTTTTTTTTTTAATGTGGTGCTAGAGTTTGGTAGCTATCTTCTGATAGCAGCTATCGAGACGAATCCAGTGATGTGCAACAGTAAGGTCTTTGAAGGTCAACGAAGGTCAAAAAGGTGGTATGTACTTCCAATTACAGAAGGTGTTCGAAGAGATGACCATCGGTTCAAAAAATGGTTCAAATGGCTCTGAGCACTATGCGACTTAACTTCTGAGGTCATCAGTCGCCTAGAACTTAGAACTAATTAAACCTAACTAACATAAGGACATCACACACATCCATGCCCGAGGCAGGATTCGAACCTGCGACCGTAGCGGTCGCTCGGCTTCGGACTGTAGCGCCCAGAACCGCACGGCCACTCCGGCCGGCTGACCATTGGTATCAATGCAGTGCTGCAATCTTCTTGTCATGGATTGAGTGGTATTCCTTATCACATCGGCACTTATCGAAGCACATGCTCTGACAATTCTCTCTCGTATATCGTGCAAATAGTAAATATTCGCCGAATACGGCGTATCCATCTAACGTGCCATTGACATGTAAACACCATGCGACGGTTCTGCAATGCAACACAAGTAGGACCGGTAAGACTAGTATCGTCGAATCAAGCGAATGTGAATGATGTATTCCTTCGAAGATCAGGTCGATATGCTTCTCATTTACGGAGAATTCTAACGAAATTCAGTGAGAGTTACCAACCCTACACGTCCTACATTTAAATACGTGTATGATATATTGAGAACAATTGGATCTTTAACGCATCGGAAGCAAATTCGGCAAAGGAAAGCTACTAACGAGGAAACGGAAACTGGTACTCTTGCCTCTGTTGTTCGCGGCCCTTGTGTTAGTTCAAGTCAAATCGCAAGTGAATCTGCCATGAACCAGAGTAGTGTTGTTCGTTTTCTGTATCACCTTACCATATCAGTCTTCACCAAGAAATAACTGGTATGGATTGTATGCGTCACAATGAATTCTGCCGATTGGCTCAACTTCAGAGTCAGAGGGATGTCACATTTATTAATTTCATTTTATTTACTGACGGGGCTACATTCACGAACCATGGAAATGTTAAGTTGCATAATATGCATTATTGGGCAACTGAAAATCCATGTTGGCTGCGGCAAGTTGTACACCAAAAAGCCGTGGTCGGTGAATGTGTGGTGTGGGATTCTGGAGGACAGAGAGGACAGAATACAGGCAAGCCACCTCTGCTAGGACCTTGCCTAGTGGGCGGTGCGGGTCTCCCTCATCGTACCCTACGCTCCTCTGAGTTGGAGACCTCATCATCATCATTTCATCGAAGGAAATCTTAATGGTAGGAATTACACCAGATTTCTGCAAGAAACATTAGGTCTGTTATTGGACGAAATACCTTTAGGAATAGGGAACAGAACGTGGTATCAACACGATGGGTGTCCGGCACATTTTTCTGTAGATGGACGTTCATCCCACCTTTGTGACCTTCGTTGACCTTCAAAGACCCTTACTGTTACACACCATTGGATTCGTCTGGATAGCCGCTATCAGAAAATAAGTACCAAACTATGGCATCCCATTTGAAGAAACAAAGCTTACCTTCATGTCTCTCAATCGACACCACCTAGCAACAAAAATCAACATCATATTATGGCCCCATCGTCCCATGCAATTTTGGTCCCATAAACTTTTCTGCTCCTATTATTCTCTCGGAGTTACTCTTGGTGGCAATAGTTAGTGACTCACCCTGTATATTCGCTTAAAAATTTAACCAGGCATTCTGCAGGGATATTATAAAATCCATGAATCTTTTTAAAAAAGTCGTTATACATCGCAAGTTGCTTCCTTTTTTTCTTTTTTTACTTGGTGACAACAAGTCTGGAAAACTGCTGACAGGAGCGCCACCTACTTTTGTTGCTGGAAATGGCTACGAATCAGGCAGAGAAAGCATTTTGTGTGCTAAAGTTCGTACTTTGCCAGTTGAATAGTGGGAGTGTATAGAGTTTTCTGTGCCAAGTTTGACAAGACACAACCAGTTTACAGCACCATACTGAAGTTCTTTTTACCTGTCTGATCAGCTC
This sequence comes from Schistocerca piceifrons, assembly GCF_021461385.2. NCBI lineage: Eukaryota > Metazoa > Arthropoda > Insecta > Orthoptera > Acrididae > Schistocerca > Schistocerca piceifrons. Next base: position 1,221,649,200 of record NC_060138.1, on the reverse strand, counting down.
CTAGGATACCTCCCGTCCAACGTGTGTGTCATGTTCCGTTCTGTTTATAAATGTATCCCATAAGGATCTACATGCTTGTCTTACTATTTTTCTCCATTTCATTTCTGATTTCTTATATTTTATCTTAGCTTCAGCAGTTTCTTCTGTAAAAGCTCCCTATATGCTGGCCCTAATCACGCCGTAAACCTTTTCACATGAATCACCTGGGTGCAAATGGCAGCACTGCCAATGTACTGCCCTTTCCTATCTTATGTACGCGATGTCACCGCCATCTCCCTTATCCGAATTTCGCTATCTCGTGACTCTTGTCCTGTCAGGGTAAATACGAGTGTCTTGCGGCTGTACATGATGAAGAAACGCCAGTGCCACACTACGTGTCTGCGAATCCTTTTGCCATACGAAAGTTTGCTGAAGGTAAGTGAGTCGAAAGGTTCAGGCCTGTTGGCCACAGGTATACCAAATACGCTATTTTCACGAGTAGTTTCTCTGACTAGCAGCTCAACACAGTTTTTGAATAAGGCATTTAAAACAATTTCCTGAGTGTACTTCAAACTCAAGCAGGCCGACAGGAAATCAAGTGGGAGCACTGCACATAATTCACCATTGTTTATTAAAATATTTTTTTATTTAAAAATATATCTAAAATCAGGTAGAGCCAATTAAGGGCGTCACAAACGACACTCTGAACTTTTCAGATTTAAGAAATAACAGACATTAGTTTCATGGCAATTTAAGAAAGCCAATAGTTAAAGACAAAAAGCTGTGTCTGACAGCGCTTCTTAGATCCCAGACTTAATATTCCTACCGTTACGAACCACAATTCAGAAAATGCTTGAACGAATGAACAAATAATGTTTGGAAACAGATGGCTCCTTACGACAACATATAAGCACGTTGTTGTTGTGGTCTTCAGTCCAGAGCAACAACATGCTTATATGTTGTCTTAAGGAGCCATCTGTTTCCAAACATTATTTGTTCATTCGTTCAAGCATTTTCTGAGTTGTGGTTCGTAACGGTAGAAATGCTATACAGGAAGACAGAGTAACTTGCAGTTGCCTCGAAAAAAAATAATTGTTAAAATACACCTCCAAGGGCATCTAGATAACTTAATATAGTAAACAGGTGCACAAATTTATACAGCTCTCTTCACGCCGACAGGGTAAGTTTCCTTAAATATCACCCCAATGAACAGTTAAGCAGTTAGTAAGAGAACCAGTGTGCACACTTTGATAACACTGCCTTCAGACAGACGGTGAAAATTCTCGTAAGGTATACCCTAGGAAATACTGAAGTGATTCAGTAAGTGAACGTGTATGCATAGCTGCTCAAGAACGCCATTTAATAAGGAAAAGATCCGATAACTAGTACTCAGAACTAACTTGTAGCAAAAGGAAAATAAATAAAGGTGAGAAAAGGTCGCCACATGTAAACATTTACATAATAAATATTTGAAAAACTACATCTAGTAAACAGTAACTACTCCTGAGACAGCGAATAAATTTCATTTGCTCTTCAGCTCACAAATGGCCAGTGAACGAGCACATAAGTAGCCTTCAGAGCATAGTAACACTTAGTTGTTTTGTACCTTTTGCTTTTTACGCTTCACGAACCTCAAATGTGCCAGTTAATTGTTATCAATGGTTATATTTTCACAGGACCAGACGACATCTCAGTATGACATGTGCGATTCAAATACAACCGACCAACATGTCGCCGTCCTAACGGGGGCTGACACTATGTCCAACAAGAGCAATCAACTCAACAGCATCAAAATACACACAACTTTAAAACAAAATTTCGAACAATAATTTGTAACTTGAGTTAAGGCGGCCCAGACAGTCAAAGTGTGCCACAACAGCAGAGATCTAAAACAGAGCGTTTTAAGCCCATTGCCATTCGTATTTAATGCAACCCCGTGACCCCAGTACTTGTGGAGATCAAAGGACACTTCAGATGATCCTCTTCAATAACTTCGTCTAAGGCTAAACATAATCGCACTTAAAACAATGTACAGCATTACCAAACCATCGAATCCACTGCTGAATACAAGAAATTGATTTGCACTGACAAGTGTCTCCAGTTGCTACAATTTACCCTAACCCCTTCCAAGGCAATGCCGCAAGGTATTAAGCCGCCTAACACGACTCAAATTAGGCAGTTTATGGGATCAGAAAGCTTCATGCGTAAATTTACTTCCACTGATAAGAACCAACAGTAAATTCGGATAACCAAGACCACAGAAATGTCCCACTTTTAGACAGCCCCTGTTGTAACTGCGACCGGGACGGTCGTGGGGTAGCAATGAAACAACAAGATCGAACTACGGAGTCACAAGGAAACAAACACGTCCACTCGTACACAGAACAAGGAAGTAAACTGTCTAACGTGAAGCGAGGTATCAACCAACGTACGCGAGATTAGACTGGCTGGTTGAGCTTTTTTTTTATTTTTTCCTTTATTGTATTTCAATTCCCCATCGGGGCAGGCTGGCAGCAGCATATGCGCTGCTCTTCAGCCGAAAGACATAGAACAAACAATAGAAGACATTTAAAAACATACAAAGGAGAAAATGTGAAGAACATAGATTTAAAAAAGGGGGAACATCATGGAAGACAATAGACAAAAAAAGGGCGGTTGTAAAATGGAGACAAAAACCATAAAAAAGTAATGCACCCAAAAAACCACACACTGGGGCAATTAAAAGAACACAAGGCACAGTATGACCGGAGCGTAAAAGTATCGACGGATGACGTAGCACGTAACAAACACTGACAGTGAACCTCAAGGCAGCACACAATTAAAATCACACCTCTTGACGCACAGGAGAAACAGCACTAAACACAACACGGACATGACACACTGACAATGATCAAAACAGAGGATCTGCCAGGCGCAAGGATATGAGGGAGACCAGAAGAAGGGAGGGAGGGAGCAAGGGGAAGAGAGGGGGAAGATGGGTGGGGGGCGCGGTGAAGAGGGCCAGGTAGGGAGGGATGTGGGAGGGAAAGAGGCAAGGATGGGGTGCAGGGTCTCAGGGGGAAGGGGGGGGGAAGGAGGGAAATCCACTCTGGGAGAAGGAGGGGAGAGGAAAAAGGGGACCCTCGGGAGGGAGAGGGGAACAAGGCCAGGATATAGTTGGAAGGAAGTTAATCATCCGGGAGGGGGAGACGCTGGAAATTGCCCTGATGGAGTTGGAGGGTGTGGAGGTGGAGAGAGGGATGCATACAGCAATAGAGGCGCGGCAATGGACGGGGGGTGGAGAGGAAGGAGGAAACCAGAGGGTGGAGAGGATCAAGCCTGTGGACACTGTAAAGGATGCGGAGATGTTGGGGGAACAGGAGGAGATGGAAGAAGGGGATGAGTTCATACAGAAATGGTTCAAATGGCTCTGAGCACTATGGGACTCAACTGCAGAGGTCATTAGTCCCCTAGAACTTAGAACTAGTTAAACCTAACTAACCTAAGGACATCACAAACATCCATGCCCGAGGCAGGATTCGAACCTGCGACCGTAGCGGTCTTAGTTCATACAGGAGCCATGTGGCGGAAGGAAGGCAGATACGGAAGGCAAGGCGGAGTGCATGGCGTTCGAGGATTTGGAGGGCCTTGGAAAAGCGGGTGAGTGCAGAGATCCAGGCAATGCTGGCATAACAGAGGATAGGACGGATGAGGGATTTGTAGGTGTGGAGGATGGTAGAAGGACGCAATCCCCATGTATGGCTAGATAGGAGTTTCAGAAGGTGGAGGCGGGAATGAGCTTTCTGCTGGATGGTCTGGAGGTGAGGCTGACTGAGCTTTTTTTTCATTTATTGTTATTTTACTCACCTTATACAAAGGTGGGCTGTCAGCAGCATATTACGCTGCTCTTCAGACGCTAGTGGTACAATAAATATGACATAAGGGTGGTACAGAGAATACAAGAAAAATGGCGACCAAAAACTGTAGACACGAAAAACAACGCTGGACGAGAGAAAACACTAAAACCCGTTGACATGGAGCACAAAACACGGACGACTGCGATGGCACAGGTGAACAGTGGTGGCGTGACGGCGAAAGAGCACTAAACACAAAACGAAGGCACACACACAAGACACTGATGGCGATGATCTCCGGTGCACGAATGTCCACTGAGCATGTACGAGTCCGAGGACCTGCCAAGAGAGGAGGACGGGGGGGGGGGGGAGGGAGAGGGGAGAGCAGAGATGCCAAGGTCAGGGGAGATAGGGGGAAGGGAGGAAGAGGGAGGGGAAGCCTGGGGGAAGGGGGTGGAGGAAGGGGGGATGGGGGAAAAGGAGAGAGAAGGGAGGGAGGGTGCCCAAAGGAAAACACACAGGAAGTGGGAGGGGAGGTTCAAAGTGAATAGGAGGGGTAGATGGAGGGGAGGAGAACATCATCAGGGAGAAGGAGCTGGCGGAAGCCACCTTGGTAGAGGGTAAGGAGGGTGGAGAGATTGAGACCGGGTGGGACGTGGGAATACAGGCGCGGCAGTGGGCGGGGGTGGGTGAGGATGGGTGAAACAAGCGGGTGAGGGGGATCGAGTTTATGGGAGATGTACATGATCCGTATCCTTTCAAGGAATAGGAGGAGGTGGGGGAACAGAATGAGGTCATACAGGATCCGCGTGGGGGAGGGGAGACGGATGCGATAGGCAAGGCGTAGAGCATGGCGTTCAAGGATCTGAAGGGATTTATAAAAGGTAGGGGGGGGGGGCGGAGATCCAGGCCGGACAGGCCTAACAAAGGATAGGGTGGATGAGGGATTTGCAGGGTGTGGAGTATGGAGGAGGGGTCCAGACCCCACGTAAGGCAGGAAAGGAGCTTGAGGAGACAGTCGGGAGTGTGCCTTGGCTTGGATTGTCTGGAGATGGGGGGTCAAGGAGAGGCGACGGTCGAGGGTGACGCCAAGGTACTTAAGGGTGGGAGTGAGGGCGATAGGACGGCCATAGATGGTTAGATAGAAAAAGAGGCGGAAGGAAGGGGTGGTGTTGCCTACTATGATCATCTGGGTTTTGGAGGGATTGACCTTTAGCAACCACTGGTTGCACCAAGCGGTGAACCAGTCAAGATGGGATTGGAAAAGGTGTTGGCAACGCTGCAGGGTGGGGGCAAGGGCAAGGAAGGCGGTGTCATCGGCAAACTGGAGAAGGTGGACGGGGGTGACGGCGGCGTCATGTCCGCCGTATACAAAAGGTACAGAAGGGGGGAGAGGACGGAGCCTTGGTGGACACTGGCGGAGGGAAAAAAGGTGTAGGAATCCGTGTTATGGATGGTGACGTAGGAATGACGGTGGGAGAGAAAGGAGCCGATCCGACGGACGTAGTTAATGGGAAGGGCGACGGTTTGGAGCTTGAAGAGGAGATTGGAAATGCCATACGCGGTCGTAAGCACGTTCGAGGTCCAGGGAGAGGAAGATGGCGCAGCGATAATTCTGCCTCCAGCTGCATTTTTTAGCTGAATCAGAAATAGTAAATGTTTTTGACAATTGCTGTTTCGTTCTTTGATCATTTTTTATTAAATTCTGCAAGCAGCAGTTTAACCCACTATAGTAAACTCTGTAGGCAATGTTTGCTCAAATTGGTGTGGTGCCAATGGCTGCCATTCTGAAGTGTGATAGTAAATGTGGTTGGCCGTGCTACTTAATGTTGATGTCATTGAATTGCTGTTTTGATTTGTAGTACATTTCGCCACCTGATTCATTTTGTAAAGTGGTGTTAATTAATTCTGTTGGTATGCGCTGTTCTTATCTGATTTTATATTTGCGAAATTTCCTGCTTGTTTCAGTAAATTAGTTTCTTCAAATTTGAATGAACTTTTTCTGATCCAGCATCTTACAACTTAACGCCAGCTCCCTATTGCTTTAACTCCATCAAATTATTTCATATCGGAATCTCTTCTAACCCCACTAGGTATTATAGTATTCTTACGACAGTAGAAACGCCTCCATCACCACCATTCAACTTACCTTTGCACTACATATTCCACTCGAAATTCCTGATAACATATGGTTCCAGCCAGGTTTGTGTCCCCTGTACTATATGACCATTGTTACCGTTTACATGCGAAACTGGTTCTACAGACGCTCCTGCAGTTAACTAAACTATGCAGGGTGTCCCAGGAAGAATGGTCAGTATTCAGGGATGTGACACTAACGCTCATTTGAAGAAAAAACTTCATATTGACAATGGTTTTCGAGAGGGAAACATGTGGTATGGCTCATCAGTAACATGTTGTAGGTCCAGTCCTTTTGAGAAAAGTGAATGAAGGGGCAGAATTAGTTGCACTTTTTTGGAAATTTCGTTTGTTGAATACCTTTACACGTTACTTTGGTCACGCGGACTGCACTATACTTCCAGCGCGTCGGAGCGTCTTAGCAATTTATCAGACGTTTGAGTGAACATCTCAACTGTACTTACCCTAATCACTGGACTGGTCGTGGTAGTTCAGTTAACTGCCCTCCAAGATCGCCAGACATTAAGCCCTTAGAGTCTTGTCTATGGGACTGGATGACGTCTGAGGTGAATAACGAAAGGTGAATATGTGAGATGGACTGTCTGGTCGCACCATGGACCCTGCTGCCCTCAACAGGGATCGTGCGGGACACTCAGACAATCAACACAACACGTTCTCCTAGGGGTGCACAAATACAACGAAATTGATGTTGAAACGTTGTAGCATATATTGTGAACTGGACAACAGCTGTGGAAGTGACGTGTACGATAATGCTTAGAGATGAATGTGTCAAATATATCTATTTTTCATCTGATACTGTGTAAAAGGCATGTTTTAGTGTTTACTAAATATTGTACACATGTACACATGTAAGCCTGATAATATATTAATATACAAGGTAGGTCACTAACTATTGCCGCGCGGGATTAGCCGAGTGGTGTAAGGCGCTGCAGTCGTAGACAGTGCGGCTAGTTCCTGCGGAGGTTAGAGTCCTCCCTCCGGCATGGGTGTGAGTATTTGTCCTTAGGATAATTTAGGTTAAGTAGTGTGTAAGCTTAAGGACTGATGACCATAGCAGTTAAGTCTCATAAGATTTCACACACATTTGAACATTTTTGTCACTAACTACTGCCACCACGAATAACTCCGAAAGTATGATAGGGGCTGAAAAGTTTGTGGGACAAATGTTGCACGGGACAACGGGGGCGATAATATCATTGGTTTTTTGTTGCTAGGTGGAGTCGCGTCACAGATGTGAAGGTCAGCTTCGTTTTTTTTATGGGATGCTTTAGTTTGGTGCATATTTTCTGATAGCGGCTATCGAGACGAATCCAATGATGTGTAACACTAAGGCTTTTGAAGGACAGCGAAGTTTACAAAGGGAGGATGAACATCCATTTACAGAAGATGTTCGAAGTGATGACCATTGGTATCAATGCGGTGCTGCAATCTTCTCATCATGGGTTGAGTGGTATTCCTTATCGCTTCGGCACTTATCGAAGCACATGATCTGACAATTCTCTCTCGCATACCTTCATGTGTAGTTGGAATGTCTTTATAAACAATGTGTTTTACGAATATCGACAAGAAAAAATCCAGAGGCGTCAAGTCTGGCGAACGAGCCGGCCACGACCCATCTCCGCGTCCAATCCAATGATTCGGGAATTGTCTCTGCAGCTCATTTCTAGCCATCAGCGAATAATGTGCGTGACACCCATCGTGTTGGTACCACATTCTGTTCCTTGTTCCTAAAGGTATTTCTTCCAATAGCAGACCTAATGTTTCTTGCAGGAATGTGGTGTACTTTCTGCCATTAAGCTTTCCTTCGATGAAATAGGGGTCTATAATTCTGTCCTCCAGAATCCCACACCATACATTCGCCGACCATGGTTTTTGGAGTTCAACTTGGCGCAGCCAACATGAATTTTCAGTTGCCCAATAATGCGTGTTATGCAAATTAACGTTTCCATTGTTCGTGAATGTAGCCTCGCCAGTAAATAAAATCAAATTAATAAATGTGTCATACCTCTGAATCTGAAGTTGAGCCCATAGGCAGAATTAAATACGACGCATAAAATCCGTAGCAGTTGATTCTTGGTGGAGACTGATATGGTAAGTGTGATATTTGTGGCGATGCAGAACATGAACAACACTAGCCTGGCTCATGAGAATTTCCCTTGCGATTTGATGCAAACTAACACAAGGATCTCGAACCACAGTGGCCAATATCCGTTTCCTCGTTAGTAACTTTCCTTTGCCTCATATGTTTCCGATGCGTTAAAGATCCAGTTGTTGTCAATTTGTCATACTCATATTTAAATCTACGACGTGTGGGATGAGTGCGTTGAGGGTACTTTTCAGCGTATAAGTCTCTAGCTGTTAGTGAATTTCGTTGGCATTCTCCGTAAACGAGAAGCATATCGACTTGTTGTTCGAAGGAATACATCATTCACATTCGCTTGATTCGAAGATACTAGTCTTGCCGTTCCTATTAGTGTTACACTTCGAAACCGTGCAATGCTGTTTACATGTCACTGGCATGTTAGATGGATACGCTGTATTCGGCGAATATTTACTGTTTCCATGGTATACCAGAGAGAACTGTCAAAGTATGTGCTTCGATAAGTGCCGAAGTGATAAGGAATACCAATCAATCCATGATAAGCAGATTGCAGCAATGAATTGATACCAATGGTCATCACTTCGTACAACTTCTGTAAATGGATGTTCATGCCACCTATTTGACCTTCGTTGACCTTTAAAGATCTTACTGTTTCAAATCACTGGATTCGTCGCGATAGCCGCTATCGGAAAATAAGTACCAAACTCTAGCACCCCATTTACAAAAACAAAGTTGACCTTCGTATCTCTGACGTGACCCAACATCGCAACAAAAAACCAATGTCATATTATGGTCCAGTTGTCCCAAGCAACATTTGTCCCACAAACTCTTCAGCTCCTATCATACTTTCGGGGTTATTCTAGGTGGCAATAGTTAGTGGCTGGCCCTGTAGAAGGTAAATAGCATTGTACATTAAATGTGTTCTATCTTAGAAACTCTTCGGAATAGCGTAGACATGAAGCTTTTTGCTTCAAATGATTTTTCCTGTAAAATGTCTGAATATTGAACATTCCTCTATTAACACATACTTCCTCCGATCTTCTAATGCAACTAACTTTAATTGTTGGGGGTAGGATTCTTTCCTGTCTAATATCAGAACGTATCTTATCGTATTGATAAATCTCCATGTGTGACGTCACACGTATTCTGGCCGGCCATTGTGGCCGAGCGGTTCTAGGTGCCTCAGTCCGGATCCGCGCTGCTGCTACGGTCGCAGGTTCGAGTCCTGCCTCGGGCATGGATGTGTGATGTCCTTAGGTTAGTTAGGTTTAAGTAGTTCTAAGTCTAGGGGACTGATGACCTCAGATGTTAAGTCCCATAGTGCTCAGAGCCATTTGAACCATTTTTGAACGTATTCCCCTACCCTAGTAGCTACTTCCCGCGTATAGCGCATACGTGACCTATTAAGAGGTTCCTAAAATTCTCAATCCGATGGTGAACGTTGAGAAATCCACGAGCAAGACTGTTAAAGAATCTTCTGAGTGTCTGGTTTAAGCTTTCGACTCGCCTCGAAACCAGAGGATCGCCATCTGTTCTCATAGTGATGCTGAATACCTCTAGCATTAGTTCCATCCCGCGAGCGAGGCTAGCTGTCTTCATCAAATCAGTCAGCACCTGCAGAAAACGACAATGGTGTCCGGACCCAGGGGACAGGTCACTTTCGGGCATAATTGAATCTTGTTTTGCAGCTGGGTGCACACAATGCGTTCATTCGCAGCCAGTGGAACCTGCTCTACAACTTGGACGTTAATCCCAGCACGCAAACGGATTTGACACTGGCCTGCTTTCCTGGCCTACGTGCTATTTACTTTACTGCTTATTCCGACCTTCACGGAATGTCGGCGCGAGCCGATGAGGTATCCCATGCTGGCTCATATTTACTTTCGGCAGTGAGCAACACCTCAAACCTGGTTTTTAAGGTGTGACAGCAGTGCTGTCGATATCGACTTTCGTCTTCCTACCAAAGATCCGCAAGCCCGACACTGTTGCCACCTGAAAACAGACAGACGAAATCATCCGATCGTGGTATAGTTTACACCCTCTCCTTTTGTTTTACAAACCAACGATTGATAACAGCTGACATCAACGCTAAATCCCCCCTGTGGTACAGTCGCACAAGAGATGCGAACGGTGAAAAAGTAGAATAATTTATTATGGCATCGCAACTTGTGGTGACCAACAGGCCTGGCAATCCTCCTACCTACGCTGCAGGAGGAGGACAAGGAACAAATATAGACGTCGCTCTCGTAACACCGAACACAACTAATATTATTCAACACTGGAGAGTTACAGAAAACGCCACCACAAGCGACCACAACTTGATAACTTTCACCTTAGGAGAAAGAGAGTTCATTAGGCCATGGGGTGGGAGGTACAACCAAATTATAAAAGAACTGACTGAGAACGCCTAGCAAGGGAGTCCGACATTCCTCCATTACCGGAAGGTGACATGCATCGGGGCATGGACGTAGACCAGAGGGCGGAGGAACTGGTGAGTGCAGTGACCAGAGCGGTGAGGGCTGCTGCACCAACTGGGACACCCCTGCGGGTCCGGGGTAAGAATAGGCCCGAGGTATTCCTGCCTGTCGTAAGAGGCGACTAAAAGGAGTCCATCCCCCTCACGGGGGTAGTTAGCGCCTGCGTCCGGAGACAGACGGTTTCACGACCTATACTCGTGGTCTTTTTGGTTTTTCACTTCTCGTTTCTTCCTTCCTTTTGTTGGTTCCTTTCTTTGCTCTTCTCTACTTCACTGTCTTCCTTACTCTTTCCCTTGACTTCTCCTTGCCTTCTCATTGCCTTTTTCTCCTTGCCTTCTCATTGCCTTTTTCTCCTTGCCTTCTCATTGCCTTTTTCTCCTTGCCTTCTCATTGCCTTTTTTCCTTGCCTTCTCATTGCCTTTTTTTCCTTGCCTTCTCATTGCCTTTTTCTCCTTGCCTTCTCATTGCCTTCTTCTCCTTGCCTTCTCATTGCCTTCTTCTCCTTGCCTTCTCATTGCCTTCTTCTCCTTGCCTTCTCTGGTCTCCGCCTTGGCGTTTGAGACAGTCTGTCCTCTTTCTCCCTCTCTTTTTCCTCTTCTTCCTTCCTCCCTGTGCGTGCCTGAAGGCCGACCCACGCGTTCGCACGCGTAGCCGGTGACGGGGTAACGCGTAATTCCCCGCCCTGGGTAGACATGTAAGGCACGCGCGTACCCCCTGGTAAAGGCCAGGCCCGGGGAGGGGTGATTGCCTGAGCTGATACCTTCTGACCATGCCGATTGGTCCCTCCGTCTGTTTCTCGGGAGGTGTGACCTGAGGTGTAAACATTCACCTAAGGCGGGAGTGCCCTCTGAGAGGGTCCCCACAAGGAAGGAGCGCGCCATCGGAGACGCTGGCAATCATGGGGGATTCCTCCGCAATGGATTCTACTCCATCACTTTCGACTTTGACCCACAAACGGAAACGTGACCAGTCAACAGTGACAAAAGTACTACCGCCTGCCCCACAGTTCCTCGTAGTTTCTCGATCTGAGGACGGAAAGGATTTTTCCTCTGTCAACCCTTTCGTTATCCAGAAGGGCGTAGATGCCATAGCTGGATCTGTCAAATCTTGTACCAGGTTGCGTAACGGTACCTTATTACTAGAAACTGAGAGTGCCTTTCAGGCACAAAAACTGCTTCGGGCCACACTCCTGTACACGTTCCCTGTCCGGGTGGAGGCCCACCGAACTTTGATTTCGTCTCGTGGTGTAGTCTATAGTAGCTCTCTCGACGGATTGACTGACGAGGAGCTTCAATCTTTCCTCGCTGAGCAGGGCGTGACGGCTGTCCATCGGGTCATGAAAAAGGTCAACAATGACCTTGTACCGACCCGGACACTTTTCTTAACCTTCGAAAGTGTTAAGCTGCCATCGCGCATCAAGGCGGGCTACGAGGTTATTTCTGTTCGCCCCTATGTCCCGACCCCTACGCGCTGCTACCAGTGTCAGCGTTTCAATCACACTCGACAGTCTTGTTCCAATGCGGCTAAATGTGTCACTTGTGGCAGGGATGCCCATGAGGGTGACTGTCCACCTCCGTCTCCTCGTTGTGTGAACTGTCAGGGTGACCATGCCGCATCCTCCCGCGACTGTCCTGTCTATAAGGAAGAACGCTGTATCCAGGAAATTCGAGTCAAAGAGAAAGTGTCCACCTCGGCTGCTCGCAAGCTATTGGCTAGTAGGAAGCCCACGCTGCTCCCAGTGGGGAAATACAGCACTGTCCTCGCCTCTCCTCGGACTACCCGGGAGGTAGCAACCCAGACATGCGATCTGACCTTCAGCACCACGGTCGTCCGTTCGGCCAGTGCTAAGATCGCCCGGTCGACGTCTCCTCTTCCTCCCATCACCCCACAGACACCAGCCACTTCCTCAGCTTCTGCTCAGTCGAAGACCCCGAAGTCAGATGCACGGGCCTTCAAGAAGGAACCATCCCGTGCAGACTTCCTCCGTCCCTCGACCTCCCAGCCTTCGACCGGTACTTCCACCAAACGTCCTTCTAAAAAGGCGCATAGGAAGCACAGTTCTCCTTCTCCGCCGCGGCGCCTTTCTTCTCCTGCGCCACCCAGCGGTTGCCGCCCCAGGCCGTCATCCGTTTCGCCTGGCCGCACCGCTGGTAGCCGAACATCTGGCCGTTCACCGGCGGAGGAAGCTCCCCCTCCCGGCCATCCTCCCGAGATGGCCGATGACCCTATAGACCCCATGGACGATGACTGTCCGCCTCCTGCTAGCGGCGGCAGTGCTCGCTCGAAGCCAGGCCCTAAGCGGCCTTCGAGGTGACCCCTTCTCTCATCTTCCTTTTCTTACGATGGCACTTATTAACTGGAATATTCGCAGCATTCGCTCCAACCGAGAGGACTTGAAGTTGCTGCTCCGCTTGCATCGTCCGCTCGTCGTAGCCCTCCAGGAAACGAAGCTACGCCCATGCGATCAAATTGCCTTGGCACACTACACCTCTGTGCGTTTTGACCTACCCCCTGTGGTAGGTATCCCAGCTCATGGAGGGGTTATGTTGCTGGTCCGGGATGATATTTACTACGATCCCATCACGTTGCACACCGGCCTGCAGGCAGTTGCCATCCGCATTACTCTCCCCACTTTTACGTTTTCCTTTTGTACCGTTTACGCTCCATCGTCATCTGTCGTTACCAGGGCAGACATGACGCAACTTATTGCTCAGCTACCTGCACCATTTTTGTTAACTGGAGACTTCAATGCCCACCATCCTCTTTGGGGCTCCCCAGCATCCTGCCCGAGGGGCTCCTTGTTAGCAGACCTTTTCAACCAGCTCAATCTTGTCTGCCTCAATACTGGCGCCCCTACTTTTCTTTCGGACACATCTCATACCTATTCCCATTTAGACCTCTCTATATGTACTCCCCAACTTGCACGCCGATTTGAGTGGTATGCACTTGCTGATACATATTCGAGCGACCACTTCCCGTGTGTTATCCATCTCCTGCAGCATACTCCTTCTCCGTGCTCCTCTCGTTGGACCATCTCCAAGGCAGACTGGGGGCTCTTCTCTTCCAGGGCGACCTTTCAGGATCAAACCTTCACAAGCTGCGATCGTCAGGTCGCACACCTCACGGAAGTCATTCTCGCTGCTGCTGAATATTCCATCCCTCACCCTACTTCTTCTCCACGTCGCGTACCGGTCCCCTGGTGGACCGCAGCATGTAGAGACGCTTTACGTGCTCGTCGACGTGCTTTACGCACCTTTAAACGCCACCCTACAGTGGCTAATTGTATTAATTATAAACGATTACGTGCTCAGTGTCGTCGTATTATTAAAGAAAGCAAGAAAGCCAGCTGGGCTGCTTTCACAAGCACCTTCAACAGTTCTACTCCTTCTTCTGTTGTCTGGGGTAGCCTGCGCCGGCTATCTGGCACTAAGGTCCACTCCCCAGTTTCTGGCTTGAAGGTCGCGAATGAAGTCCTTGTGGCCCCTGAGGCTGTCTCCAATGCCTTCGGCCGCTTTTTCGCCGAGGTTTCGAGCTCCGCTCATTACCACCCTGCCTTCCTCCCCCGCAAACAGGCAGAGGAGGCTAGGCCACCTGACTTCCGCTCCTCGAATTGTGAAAGTTATAATGCCCCATTCACCATGCGGGAACTCGAAACCGCACTTGGCCGATCACGGTCCTCCGCTCCAGGGCCTGATTCTATTCATATTCAGATGCTGAAGAACCTTTCTCCTGCGGGTAAAGGTTTTCTTCTTCGTACATACAATCGCATCTGGATTGAGGGACATGTTCCCGCATGCTGGCGCGAGTCTATTGTTGTCCCGATTCCTAAGCCGGGGAAGGACAAGCACTTGCCTTCCAGTTATCGACCTATCTCGCTTACCAGCTGTGTCTGTAAAGTGATGGAGCGAATGGTTAACTCTCGATTGGTTTGGCTGCTAGAGTCTCGACGCCTACTTACCAATGTACAATGTGGATTTCGAAGGCGCCGCTCTGCTGTTGACCATCTGGTTACCTTGTCGACCTTCATAATGAATAACTTCTTGCGGAAGCGCCCGACCGCGGCTGTGTTCTTTGATTTGGAGAAGGCTTACGACACCTGTTGGAGGGCGGGCATTCTCCGCACCCTGCATACATGGGGCTTTCGCGGTCGCCTCCCTCTTTTTATTCGTTCCTTTTTAATGGATCGACAGTTTCGGGTACGTGTGGGTTCTGTCCCGTCCGACACCTTTCGCCAGGAGAATGGGGTGCCACAGGGCTCAGTTTTGAGCGTCGCTCTCTTCGCCATCGCGATCAATCCAATAATGGATTGCCTCCCAGCTGATGTATCAGGCTCCCTTTTCGTGGACGATTTTACCATCTATTGCAGCGCGCAGTGTCCACGTGTCCTGGAGCGCTGTCTTCAGCGTTCTCTTGACCGTCTTTACTCCTGGAGTGTCGCCAATGGCTTCCGTTTTTCTGCCGAGAAGACGGTCTGTATTAACTTCTGGCGCAACAAAGAGTTTCTCCCACCGTCCTTACGACTCGGTCCCGTTGCTCTCCCACTCGTGGAGACAATCAAATTTTTAGGCCTTACCTTTGACAGGAAACTTAGCTGGTCTCCACATGTGTCATATTTGGCCGCCCGTTGTACCCGTTCTTTAAATGTCCTCCGTGTTCTCAGTGGTATGTCGTGGGGAGCGGATCGAACCGTCCTACTTCGTCTATATCGGTCGATCGTCCGCTCCAAGCTGGATTATGGGAGCTTCGTATACTCCTCTGCACGGCCATCCATCTTACGCCGCCTCAACTCCATACAACATCGGGGTTTACGACTTGTGATCGGAGCATTTTATACCAGTCCCGTAGAGAGTCTTCATGCTGACGCTGGCGAATTGCCACTCACCTACCGGCGCGATATACTGCTTTGCCGGTATGCCTGTCGGCTACTGTCAATGACCGACCATCCATCTTATCGTTCCTTTTTTGACGACTCTCTTGACCTTCAATACGGGTTGTATGTCTCTGCCTTGCTACCCCCTGGAGTTCGCTTTCGTCGCCTCCTTCAACACCTTCATTTTTCACTCCCTGCAACCTTTCGAGTGGGCGAGAGCCGCACGCCACCTTGGCTCCAGGCTCAGGTCCGCGTTCACCTCGACCTCAGCTCGCTCCCAAAAGAGGTCACCCCCGGTTCGGTCTACCACTCCCGTTTTTTGGAACTTCGTTCGAAGTTCAACAACATGACTTTCATTTATACAGATGGCTCTAAGACCAATGACGGGGTCGGGTGTTCCTTTATTATCGGGGCACAAAGTTTCCAATACCGGCTCCATGGCCATTGTTCGGTCTTCACAGCTGAGCTCTTTGCCCTCTACCAGGCTGTTCTTTACATTTGCCGCCACCGACATTCTGCTTATGTCATCTGCTCAGATTCCCTGAGCGCCATCCAGAGCCTCAGTGATCCGTACCCGGTTCACCCTTTCGTACACCGGATCCAACGCTCTCTTCAGCAGCTGGTGGACGTCGGTACGCCGGTTAGCTTTATGTGGGTTCCTGGCCATGTCGGTATCCCTGGGAACGAAGCTGCAGATGCCGCGGCCAAGGCTGCGGTCCTCCAGCCTCGGACAGCTTCTTGTTGTGTCCCTTCGTCCGATTTTAGCAGGGTCATTTGTCGGCGCGTTGTGTCGCTGTGGCATGCCGATTGGGCTGCACTTACCGACAACAAGCTTCGGGCCTTAAAACCTCTTCCCGTGGCTTGGACGTCCTCCTCACGCCCTTCTCGGCGGGAGGAGGTCGTTTTAGCAAGGTTAAGAATTGGACACTGCCGGTTCAGCCATCGCCATCTGCTGACGGCTGCGCCGGCGCCGTTCTGCCCATGTGGGCACTTGCTGACGGTTAGACATATTTTAATGTCCTGTCCAGATCTTACCACACTGCGCCTCGATCTTAACCTGCCTAATAGTTTAGATGCCATTTTAGCGGATGACCCACGAGCAGCTGCTCGTGTTCTTTGTTTTATCAATTTGACAAACCTCGCTAAGGACATTTGATGATGATGTTTTAATCTTATGCCTGTCAGTCTGTCTTTTATTGTGTTTTCCCTTTTAGTTGTTGTTGTCAACTTGTGCCTCGCGGTGCATTCTTAGAGTAGTCAGGGCGCTAATGACCATTGACGTTGTGCGCCCGAAAACCACAAAAAAAAAAAAAAAAAAGCGCCAACTGGGAGGAGGGCCATGGCTGCCTCTCCATGGTCTGCCGAACTAGGAGAACTGCGTCAGTCTGTCAGAAGGCTGAGGAGGCACTACCAGCGCAGTGTAGTCTGGCAGGAACGACAAAGGTGGCAGTTGCTATATAGGGAGGAAAAGCAGAGGTTCCAAAAGGAACTGCGTGAAGTAAAGACGCGAAGCTGGGAAAAACTACGTGCTAAGCCAGCTAGTCATGGACCCATGGAGGCTTGCCGATAAGCTGGTAAGAGAGAATATCCTCTCTCCTATGGAGTTATCGACAGTCAGGCACGGGCACAGTATGACGGAATCTTGGCAGGAGACTGCAGAGGTCCTCCTCCGGTCTCTGCTACCTGACGACAATGCGGATGGGGAGACTGAAGGGCAGAAGCAACTGAGAAATGAAGACCGAGAAGTATACGACAATGAGACGGCTGTCTACTCCTTCTCTGAGGAGGAGGTAGCAGCCCATATAAAATCGTTACAAAGAGGAAAATCACCTGCGCCAGACGGCATTGTGGCGGAGGTGGTGCAGTTCCTGGCGCCCCAGCTGACTGCGCCGCTTACTCATCTTTACAAAGAATGCATCAGGCAAAGGAAGTTTCCGAAGAAATGGAAAACGGCAAACGCAGTTATAATAAAGAAAGGACCTGATAACGACCCTGCAGAAGTGAAGTCATACAGGTCGATTTTCCTGTTGCATCTATTCGGAAAGATACTGGAGAAACTGCTAGCTGACAGATTGGCGGCACACCGAGTGTTGTGCGGGATGAGCAGCAGGCAGTTCGGGTTCAGGCCGGGGCGGTCGGCATCTGATGCAAGCGCCCTGGCAGCTGAGGTCTGCGGCTCAACCCCGCACAAATACGTGGTTGGCATCACGGTGGATATCAGTGGCGCCTTCGACAACCTGTGGTGGCCATCGCTCTTCTCCTGCTTGCGGGAGAAAGAATGTCCAGGGCCGCTATACGGTTGCCTGAGCAGCTGTTGTAAGGATCGGGAGGTCTGGCTATCATTCCCTAGCGAAAGAGTTGGAAAAGCAATCACCAAAGGATGTCCCCAAGGATCCGTTTTAGGGCCCCTCTTCTGGGACATCCACATGGAGCCACTATTAGACAGGTTACAACAAAGTGATGAGGTGCTAGAGGTGATAGCCTACGCGGATGACCCCATCCTGTTGGTCGGTGGCAGTAGCCGGGAAGACATTGAACCGAAAATTGAGAGAGCCATAGATAAACTCTAACAATGGTGCCAGCCGGCCGGTGTGGCCGTTTGGTTCTAGGCGTTCCAGTCTGTAACCGCGTGACCGCTACGGTCGCAGGTTCGAATCCTGCCTCGGGCATGGATGTGTGTGATGTCCTTTGCTTAGTTAGGTTTAATTAGTTCTAAGTTCTAGGCGACTGATAACCTCAGAAGTTAAGTCGCATAGCGCTCAGAGCCATTTGAGCCAATGGTGTCAAACGACTAAAATGACGGTCTCACTCAGCAAATCCACATACCTGTTGCTAAGAGGACATCTAATCAGAAATCCCACTGTCAGAATTGACGGCTCACCAGTTCTCCGGCGACGTGAGACACGCTATCTAGGAGTTATCGTTGATGAGAGGTGGAGCTTCGGGAAACACATTGATACCGTTACCCAGAGAGCTCTCCAGATATTAAACAACCTCATCTCAATAGGCGATAAAAGATTCCATCTCCCACCACACCTGATTTAACTTTACCACAATAGCATCCTAACTTCAGTTGTGGGTTACGGCTCGGGAGTCTGGGCGCACAGGCTCACGAGGGTTGTGCCCGCCATGACAGTGAGAAGGGTCCAGAGAAGCATGATATTGAGATCTGTGGGGGCCTACAGAACATCTTCGGGGGGGGGGGGGGGGGGGGCTATTAGTCATAATGGGGCTCTGCCCACGGGACATCAAATTAAGGGAACAAGCGGCTTGGTACTGGGCCAAAAAGGGAAATCGTGAGAAGATTGCAGACTTCATGGGTGTAAGGGAGGGGGATAAAAGGGAAATAAGGAAAAGAGGGGAGGAACTTTGGCAGCAGTCTTGGGAGGTAGAAGAGGCTGGACGTAGAACTTTCCAGTTCATACCTGATGTAAGGGAACGCTTGGAAATGAAATACTTTGAGCCCACACGAGGACTGATCAGTTTTCTCACTGGCCATGGACCCTACCCGACATACTTATGTCGATTTGGGAAGAGGGCTACACCAGCGTGTGACTGTGGCAATTCGGAGGGTGCGCCCGACCATGTAGTTTACGAATGCCCCCTCTTCAATGATGTTGCGAACACACTTAGAGACAGACTACCAAACTATGACACATATCAACTACTTAGACGGGCGGACACTTTCCAGATCTTATACACATTGGCCAACCAAGTATCACGGAAAGTTTTAACTGAATATTTGAGGGACATAAACTAAATAACCAGGACAACCATCACAGATTGCGTCCAGAGCCCTATTCCCATACCGCCTGTGCGTGGACTGGCCGACTTTTCATCATAGTTGGAATCCGCCACGCGCGGGATTAGGGGCACGCACCTGAAATGACTTAGGATAAGTTAGTTTGTAGGACTTAGTTTTTAGGAACATTATGCTAGAGAACTGCAGCGAATCAACATCGTGGCCTGCCCAGTGGCAGGGGCACGCTCTTAGTGATTAGCTCGGTTTATATCTTTCAGTGGCACACATGTGACGCTGCAGGCGATAGGAGTTAGTTATAAGAACTAGATATAAGCTGTAGATATTAGAAATTAGATGCCCATTGTATGAAAAAAAATAACAGTAGCTCACTCAAAAACTGTAACTAGCTGCAAATTAAGTATAAAATGTATAAGTATTATGACCCACTAATGAAATAAGGAAGTGGGCTAACATTGTATAATTATAATGGTTTTGTTAATAAAGAATTTAAAATTTTTTTTAAAAAAACCAAAGACTCAACCAGGCGTGGATTTGATTCATACTTAGTCTGACCTTTGGTTGTAAGATACACAAGGATTATGATGGTCCTCAAAAAATATAACTGGTATCCAAAATGCGAGGAACAGCATTATGAATAACTGTACAAGTTTTGTTTCCTCAACAGCAAAAAATTCTTTCAAAATACTTCATATTTTTTGTACGTAACCTAAGGTTCCCACGTCATTTGGTAAGCTTCAGCTGCCGCTCCCTGCGGCAATGAAGAGCATATAAAGCAGAAGTCCACTTTTCGAACAGGTGCAGTGGCTTCTTGCCTCGTACGGCAGTGTCACACATACTCCCTAATTTGGAATGAATCTCATATCTAGTGACAAATAAGACTCGAAAACTGTACCTAAGACATTCTTTATTATGGTCTGTAACAACGTCCGCTACTGCGCAGAGAATTTTATCTTGGCCGCTTGCAGGATAAGTGCTCAGAGGAATAGAATTTAATTGCCTTTTACGAGATTTCCAGAACCTCTTTTATTGTTACTGTTAGCTTCCTCCAGAACAATCAAACTTTGCTCTTAACTTCCTGGAGGCGTCGGCCAGTAACGATGTCAGCGCACAATTGTTTCGAAACTTTCAGAACGAATATCAGCGGGTGATTGCGCGGCCAGCCAGATAGTCCAGTCAATGTGTATTCAAGAGGGTTGTAGATTGCATGGAACATGCGAGAACGTTTCAGTTCAGGACTTTGTTAGGTACAGTTACTTACTTTACTTTGCATGTGGCAAGGGCCTTATCGACCATACGCCTGCTGTATGAGCCTCTTCAACTTCTGTCTGTCCAGTGCGCTGTTTGTCCAGTTGCTGTTGCTGTTCATCCTAGTTGTGTTCTCCCGAATGTTATCCCGCCATCTGATTCTGGGTCTCCCTCTTCCTCCCGATCCATCTATTGTTCTGCTGAATGCCATGCTAGGTAGTGTATTCTCTGTCATTCTTGCTATATGGCCTGCCCAATTCAACCTTCTCTTCTTGAGCACTTCGACGATGTTGTGGTGTTTGTACAGCCCTCTTAATTATTAATTTCTTCTTATTCTCCATTCCATGTTATTTTCGTCGTGTACAGGTCCAAACCGTTTCCTTAGTACTTTTCTTTCGAATGTTAACAGTTTTCCTTCCTCTTTCTTTCTAAATATTGTTTCACATCCATATAACATCACAGGTATAATGGTCGATTGATATAAGTGGATTTTGAAGTTACTGCTAAGTGATCTTTTTCTTAGAATTTTCATGAAACTTAAGTGTCTTGTTTGCTCTTGATAAACGGGCATCTATTTCTATATCTGTTCTGTTCTTATTACTAAAAAGACTTCCTAGGTAGAGTTAGGAGGTTGTTGTTGTTGTGGTCTTCAGTCCTGAGACTGGTTTGATGCAGCTCTCCATGCTACTCTATCCTGTGCAAGCTTTTTCATCTCCCAGTACCTACTGCAACCTACATCCTTCTGAATCTGCTTAGTGTATTCATCTCTTGGTCTCCCTCTACGATTTTTACCCTCCACGC
This sequence comes from Schistocerca piceifrons, assembly GCF_021461385.2. Classification (NCBI taxonomy): domain Eukaryota; kingdom Metazoa; phylum Arthropoda; class Insecta; order Orthoptera; family Acrididae; genus Schistocerca; species Schistocerca piceifrons. The sequence goes on along the minus strand of NC_060138.1, from coordinate 1,221,627,974 downwards.
TGCCCTCCAATACTAAATTGGTGATCCCTTGATGCCTCAGAACATGTCCTACCAACCGATCCCTTCTTCTGGTCAAGTTGTGCCACAAACTTCTCTTCTCCCCAATCCTATTCAATACTTCCTCATTAGTTATGTGATCTACCCATCTAATCTTCAGCATTCTTCTGTAGCACCACATTTCGAAAGCTTCTATTCTCTTCTTGTCCAAACTATTTATCGTCCATGTTTCACTTCCATACATGGCTACACTCCATACGAATACTTTCAGAAATGACTTCCTGACACTTAAATCTATACTGGATGTTAACAAATTTCTCTTCTTCAGAAACGCTTTCCTTGCCATTGCCAGCCTACATTTTATATCCTCTCTACTTCGACCATCATCAGTTATTTTGCTCCCCAAATAGCAAAACTCCTTTACTACTTTAAGTGCCTCATTTCCTAATCTAATTCCCTCAGCATCACCCGAATTAATTAGACTACATTCCATTATCCTTGTTTTGCTTTTGTTGATGTTCATCTTATATCCTCCTTTCAAGACACTGTCCATTCCATTCAACTGCTCTTCCAAGTCCTTTGCTGTCTCTGACAGAATTACAATGTCATCGGCGAACCTCAAAGTTTTTATTTCTTCTCCATGAATTTTAATACCTACTCCGAATTTTTCTTTTGTTTCCTTTACTGCTTGCTCAATATACAGATTGAACAACATCGGGGAGAGGCTACAACCCTGTCTTACTCCCTTCCCAACCACTGCTTCCCTTTTATGTCCCTCGACTCTTATAACTGCCATCTGGTTTCTGTACAAATTCTAAATAGCCTTTCGCTCCCTGTATTTTACCCCTGCCACCTTTAGAATTTGAAAGAGAGTATTCCAGTCAACATTGTCAAAAGCTTTCTCTAAGTCTACAAATGCTAGAAACGTAGGTTTGCCTTCCTTTAATCTTTCTTCTAAGATAAGTCGTAAGGTCAGTATTGCCTCACGTGTTCCAGTGTTTCTACGGAATCCAACCTGATCTTCCCCGAGGTTGGCTTCTACTAGTTTTTCCATTCGTCTGTAAAGAATTCGTGTTAGTATTTTGCAGCTGTGACTTATTAAACTGATAGTTCGGTAATTTTCACATCTGTCAACACCTGCTTTCTTTGGGATTGGAATCATTATATTCTTCTTGAAGTCTGAGGGTATTTCGCCTGTTTCATACATCTTGCTCACCAGATGGTACAGTTTTGTCAGGACTGGCTCTCCCACGGCCGTCAGTAGTTCCAATGGAATATTGTCTACTCCGGGGACCTTGTTTCGACTCAGGTCTTTCAGTGCTCTGTCAAACTCTTCACGCAGTATCGTATCTCCCATTTCATCTTCATCTACATCCTCTTCTATTTCCATAATATTGTCCTCAAGTACATCGCCCTTGTATAGACCCTCTATATACTCCTTCCACCTTTCTGCTTTCCCTTCTTTGCTTAGAACTGGGTTTCGATCTGAGCTCTTGATATTCATACAAGTCGTTCTCTTATCTCCAAAGGTCTCTTTAATTTTCCTGTAGGCGGTATCTATCTTACCCCTAGTGAGATAGGCCTCTACATCCTTACATTTGTCCTCTAGCCATCCCTGTTTAGCCATTTTGCACTTCCTGTCGATCTCATTTTTGAGACGTTTGTATTCCTTTTTGCCTGTTTCACTTACTGCATTTTTATATTTTCTCCTTTCATCAATTAAATTCAATATTTCTTCTGTTACCCAAGGATTTCTACTAGCCCTCGTCTTTTTACCTACTTGATCCTCTGCCGCCTTCACTACTTCATCCCTCAAAGCTACCCATTCTTCTTCTACTGTATTTATTTCCCCCATTCCTGTCAATTGCTCCCTTATGCTCTCCCTGAATCTCTGTACAACCTCTGGTTCTTTTAGTTTATCCAGGTCCCATCTCCTTAAATTCCCACCTTTTTGCAGTTTCTTCAGTTTTAATCTACAGGTCATAACCAATAGATTGTGGTCAGAGTCCACATCTGCCCCTGGAAATGTCTTACAATTTAAAACCTGGTTCCTAAATCTCTGTCTTACCATTATATAATCTATCTGATACCTTTTAGTATCTCCAGGGTTCTTCCATGTATACAACCTTCTTTCATGATTCTTAAACCAAGTGTTAGTTATGATTATGTTGTGCTCTGTGCAAAATTCGACCAGGCGGCTTCCTCTTTCATTTCTGTCCCCCAATCCATATTCACCTACTATGTTTCCTTCTCTCCCTTTTCCTACACTCGAATTCCAGTCACCCATGACTATTAAATTTTCGTCTCCCTTCACAATCTGACTAATTTCTTTTATTTCATCATACATTTCTTCAATTTCTTCGTCATCTGCAGAGCTAGTTGGCATATAAACTTGTACTACTGTAGTAGGCGTGGGCTTCGTATCTATCTTGGCCACAATAATGCGTTCACTATGCTGTTTGTAGTAGCTTACCCGCATTCCTATTTTCCTATTCATTATTAAACCTACGCCTGCATTACCCCTATTTGATTTTGTGTTTATAACCCTGTAGTCACCTGACCAGAAGTCTTGTTCCTCCTGCCACCGAACTTCACTAATTCCCACTATATCTAACTTCAACCTATCCATTTCCCTTTTTAAATTTTCTAACCTACCTGCCCGATTAAGGGATCTGACATTCCACGCTCCGATCCGTAGAACGCCAGTTTTCTTTCTCCTGATAACGACATCCTCTTGAGTAGTCCCCGCCCGGAGATCCGAATGGGGGACTATTTTACCTCCGGAATATTTTACCCAAGAGGACGCCATCATCATGTAATCATACAGTAAAGCTGCATGCCCTCGGGAAAAATTACGGCTGTAGTTTCCCCTTGCTTTCAGCCGTTCGCAGTACCAGCACAGCAAGGCCGTTTTGGTTATTGTTACAAGGCCAGATCAGTCAATCATCCAGACTGTTGCCCTTGCAACTACTGAAAAGGCTGCTGCCCTTCTTCAGGAACCACACGTTTGTCTGGCCTCTCAACAGATACCCCTCCGTTGTGGTTGCACCTACGGTACGGCTATCTGTATCGCTGAGGCACGCAAGCCTCCCCACCAACGGCAAGGTCCATGGTTCATGGGGGGGAGGAGTTAGGAGGTATAAATACTAAAAGTAGCCGCTCCTGACAGGTAAGCTAAAGGCAGGAAGGGTACCTTATTTTGGTGTTTCGTTTATATCCTGCAAACCATACACTTTAGAAAAAAATGCTCCAAACAGAAATGAAACATAATTAAATTTCTTGTAAACGTTTCTCTGTATATATTTATCGAATTTCAATTTGAAGGTAGGGGGTGGGGGAATGAAATGGAAAGGAGGGAACTGTTGATATCAGTTTATTGGGACTTTATGCGGAATCAGCGGCGATGAGTTAGCATGTATGCCAGATCGGGACTCGAACGCAGGACCTGCTGCTTACTACGCAGTTGCGTTATCTGCTGCGCCATTCAGACACAGTGTTTGTAGCAAATGCGCGGATTATCTTATTACGCTCCCCGGCCGACTCACACTCCGACCTAGCAGCACCTATCAGCCGTCCCCATCCATGTCGTCCATACTCGATAATTCAGGACTCCCGTTGGAGGTCGAACTTAAATGTGGCCTTGCACTGATGCTTGTGGATTCGAACAGCAATCATCCATTCATATACAACTAATTCGTCTCCACGGGTAGTGAATCAACAATTTGCACCATATACAAAGGAACGAGCACCACACATTAGTATGCAATTGATTCACCTCGATGGGCAATGAAACCACAATCTTCAGCATGGATGCACATTTCCGTTCGACCTCCAGCGGGAACCTAAAATTACCGAACATCGAGGTCATGGGCGGCGAATGCATGTAGGTGACGCTCGGTGGGAGATGGAGTGGGCCAGGGAGTGTGCCGAGATAGTATGCACAACTGCGATGAACACTGTGGCCAGGTGGCGCAGTAGTCAACCACCGACACAGTGGCTTAGCGTGTTTGATCAGAAGGCTGGCTGCGCTCTGTAAGAAAATAACTGAAGGAAGCATTCAACGATGAATCTGAAGCGGCGTCATGTCACGTCTGCCCAGGTCAAATAACAAGAACAATGACGAACAAAAAACATAACTGCTGAGACCATCAGTCCCCTAGATCTCAGAACTACTTAAACCTAACTAACCTAAGGACAACACACACACATCCATGCCCGAGGCAGAATTCGAACCTGCGACCATAGCGGTCGCGCGACTCCAGACTGTAGCACCTAGAACCGCTCGGCCACTCCGGCCGGGCCAATGACGAACAAAATGAAGCGACAAAAAAAGCAACTCTCTAGTAAGTTGAAGATCTCGTGTTCGAGTCCTGGACTCGCACACTTTTTAACTTGTCGCCACTGATTCCGCATAAAATCCCGATGCAGCTGCTGTCATTACTTCCTTTCCTTTCTCCCCCCTCCATATTCGATTTTCACAATTCGTAAAAATTCGTTTTCGCCGCACTCTTTTTGTCAAACATTTGCATCCAATGCCTTCCACGATCCTTTCTCAGAAAGAATTGTCCAAAACAAATTGGTAGAATATTAACTTTCTGCCAACTTGATATTCACTTTTGTCACTTTATCTTCAACGAATCCGACTTTATCGAATTTTTAAAATGTATGCTCAGTATCGAAGTTCCTCTACATATGAATATGTTGAAAGCCTGTTGTGTTTTAGCGACTGTAACTTGCTATCATGATGGAATAACACTTTACCAGTAGATATACCGTAATTGAATTAGAAATACAACCCTTTTTTCATAATTACAGTTTTTATTATCTACATCTACATCCATACTCCGCAAGCCACCTGACGGTGTGTGGCGGAGGGTACCTTGAGTACCTCTATCGGTTCTCCATTTTATTCCAGTCTCGTATTGTTCGTGGAAAGGAGGATTGTCGGTATGCTTCTGTGTGGGCTCTAATCTCTCTGATTTTATCCTCATGGTCACTTCGCGAGACATACATAGGAGGGAGAAATATACTACTTCACTCCTCGGTGAAGGTATGTTCTCGAAACTTTAACAAAAGCCCGTACCGAGCTACTGAGCGTCTCTCCTGCAGAGTCTTCCACTGGAGTTTATCTATCATCCCCGTAACGCTTTCGCGATTACTAAATGATACTGTAACGAAGCGCGCTGCTCTCCGTTGGATCTTCTCTATCTCTTCTAACAACCCAATCTGTTACGTATACCACACTGCTGAGCAGTATTCAAGCAGTGGGCGAACGTGCGTACTGTAACCTACTTCCTTTGATTTCGGATTGCATTTCCTTAGGATTCTTCCAACGAATCTCAATCTGGCATCTGCTTTACCGACGATCAACTTTATATGATCATTCCATTTTAAATCACTACTAATGCCTACTACCAGATAATTTATGGAATTAACTGCTTCCAGTTGCTGACCTGCTATATTGTAGCTAAATGAAAAGGCATCTTTCTTTCTATGTATTCGCAGCCCATTACACTTGTCTTCATTGAGATTCATTTGCCATTCCCTGCACCATCCGTCACTTCGCTGCAGATCCTCCTGCACTTCAGTACAATTTTCCATTGTTACAACCTCTCGATATACCACAGCATCATCAGCAAAAAGCCTCAGTGACCTTCCGATGTCATCCACAAGGTCATTTATGTATATTGTGAATAGCAACGGTCCTATGACACTCCCCGGGGAACACCTGAAATCACTCTTACTTCGGAAGGCTTCTCTCCATTGAGAATGACATGCTGCGTTCTGTTATCTAGGAACTCAATACAATCACGCAATTGGTCTGATAGTCCATATGCTCTTACTTTGTTCATTAAACGACTGTGGGGAACTGTATCGAACGCCTTGCGGAAGTCAAGAAACACGGCATGTACCTGGGAACCCGTGTACATGGCCCTCAGAGTCTCGTGGGCGAATAGCGCGACCTAGGTTTCACACGACAGTCTTTTTCGAAACCCATGCTGATTCCTACAGAGTAGATTTCTAGTCTCCCGAAAAGTCATTATGGTTCAAATGGCTCTGAGCACTATGGGACTTAACATCTATGGTCATCAGTCCCCTAGAACTTAGAACTACTTAAACCTAACTAACCTAAGGACATCACACAACACCCAGTCATCACGAGGCAGAGAGAAAATCCCTGACTCCGCCGGGAATCGAACCCGGCAACCCGGGCGTGGGAAGCGAGAACGCTACCGCACGACCACAAGCTACGGACGGAAAGTCATTATACTCGAACATAATACGTGTCCCAAAATTCTACAACCGATCAACGTTAGAGAAATAGGTCTATAGTTCTGCACATCTGTTCGACGTCTCTTCTTGAAAACGGGGATGGCCTGTGCCCTTTTCCAATCCTTTGGAACGCTACGCTCTTCTAGAGACCTACGGTACACCGCTGCAACAAGGAGGCAAGTTCCTTCGTGTACTCTGTGTAAAATCGAACTGGTATCCCATCAGGTCCACCGGCCTTTCCTCTTTTGAGCGATTTTAATTGTTTCACACTGATTTTAATTGTTATACCCTGAAGAGCCAAAGATACTGGTACAGGCGTGTATATTCAAATACAGAGGTATGTAAACAGGCAGAATACGGCGCTGCGGTCGGCAACGTCTATATAACAACTGTCTGGCGATGTTGTTAGATCGGTTACTGCTCCTACAAAGGCAGGCTATCAAGACTTAAGTGAGTTTGAACGTGGTGTTATAGTCGGCGCACGAGCGATCGGACACAGCATCTCCGAGGCAGCGATGAAGTGGGAGTTTTCCCGTACGACCACTTCGCGAGTGTACCGTCAGTATCACGAATCCGGTGAAACATTAAATCTCCTGCATCGCTGCGGTGGGAAAAAGAGCCTGCAGGAACTAGATGCGCAGCTGTCAGTGTGTCTTCAACTACTACCACAGATCCCATGCAAGCGCTGGGAGTGTCTCCCGTAGCATAACATTGCTCCCACCCGCCTGCGTCCGTGGCGCGCTGCACGTTTTGATCCGCATTTCACCTCTATGGCGACGTTTGTGGAGACGATCCTCGCATTAGTGTAGCACAAATATGATTCACCCAAAGAGCCGACACGTCTCAATTGATCGACAGTCGAATCCCGATGGTCCCGTGCCCACTGCAATCACAATTATGATGTCGTTGGGTCAACATGTGAAAATATAGGGGTGGTCTGCAGTGCAGCACCATGTGTAACAACAACGCTGTACTATTGTACCTATAATATTTTTTTCTTCTGATTTTCGATAAATTAGTGTAATCGATGTTCTGAATTCATTTCTTTTCTTTTCATGTCATTATGTTAAAGAAACTGTAAACAATTTTCGATGTAAATATTAATGTTTATGTCAAATTGCAAGCAATATTATATCAAAACTGAAATGTAAGAAAGGTTGAAACTGTTGTAAGATGTTAAAGTTGTAATTGTGCGCCTCGTCCATACGTAGGCAATGTATTAGGATATGTAGAATGCAAAACCTCGGGTGAATACCCTTTCTGTAGGGGAGCGGTAAAAGGTGGATGGCAGGCGAGAGCGGGAAAATGCACACGGGCGCTGTACGGCATAACGGGCTCAGCAGCAGCAGTAGTCGGAGTTGGGCATCGGTCTGAGAAACACGTTCTGGATCGAGGAGGCTCTCCTGGAAAACGTGATTTCGTTGAGCCTCGGATGTGCCGTTTCCGACGCCTATACAGCATGGCAAAATTCCATAGGCACTAAATGGAAAAATATTGCGACGCTATGAAGAAGTAAAGCGCCGATACATCAAGAGCCATAGCTATGATTGTATGTGTGCTGTGCGCCTCGCCATCTCGCCGCCCGCCAACCGCCGCATCGATACGAACAGGTTGAAACTTTTAGTACTGTATTCGTGTGGACCAGTGTTACTTTTGTTCCTTACTGTTCAATAACAACTTAACTTTTACCAGAACTGTCCTATCATTTAATTATCCTCATCACTATACTAGACAGGGTCCTTTCCACATGTTGTGCAATCCGAGTGTCCCGAGATGAAGATTTAAAGTTTATGTTAATAATAATTACCTGCAGACCTATCTATGTTAGAATGATGTTTAAAGAACTTTGTTGTTAATGAATATATAGGTAAATAATATAGGTCTGACAAAGTTGGAAGATAATGTTGAAATTGGTTTAGTAATGAAGGCTAATTAATTTGAGACAAAAATTATGGTAGTTAAATGAGAAAGAAATAAGACAAAAAGAGTAGTAACTCACATATTGGAAATCTTGAGTGCTTAACGATTTCGATAATCAAAAATTTCAGTACAGTGATCATAACAGTTTCAGCGTCCCCCCCCCCCCCCCCCCCCCCGCTTTTCTTATCTATTCATTTAAATTCTGAAGTGTACTGAACTGATTTGACCAGCAAAGTTAAAGTCAATATAAAACCAAAATTTATTAGTGTTTTACCTTTTTCAAAATTGACATTGTATGTGTGTTTCGAAAGTGCTATTTCTAGGGTAACCTTTGCCCGATTTTAATCAGATCCATAGACAGTATGAAGTTTGTAGTAAACATTATAGTGTATTGTTGTGTATTTATGGCTTGTCCATATTAGTACAGAATGTGAAATTATTAGTTCAGTAGATTTTCAGGTTCTAAAATTTACCATATAATGCAGTGTTATTACGTGTTGTTTTGTATGAACGTGCATCAACTTGTACTGGGAAGAAACTCAGTTAATGCCTAATTAGGCTGGCGACCGTATTATCTTGTCCGTCCTAACGTGTAGTTGCACTTCAGACTTGCTTGACGTCTCATTGTTGTTACTGAGTGGGTGTAAGTCTGATTTTGCCTCCATTCAGGTACACGCGGTCAACATATATACCAAAATCCTTTCTTATAAGGTGAAGCCCGTCAACTTACCATAGTACAGGCTTTAAAGAGTATCGTGCGCCCGAGCGTAGGGTTACACATGTTCAACAATGTACGATGAACGGTGTACTCCGAATCACTTGAGCGTGCATTGTGCTCGTTTGGCTTGATGGCACGGATTACCATTTATCCTACTTTGCGGGCAGACAAGTTTCTGAACCCCACGTTCTATGAAGAGTCGTGGACGTCTAACCATTTAGCGCCTGGTTGTAGTTTTACTTGTACTTCTGCCTCTTTTCGTAGATGTTCACGACAGTAGCGCATGAAAATTCGACCAGCTTCGACGCTTTCGAGATACTCGTACACAGGCTCTGTGTAATAACAATCTGCGCTTTGTCATAGTCGCTTATCTTAATGGATTCCCCCATTTGGAGCCCGTATCTTCGCTGCGTTGTACCCTCTCCCGTTATCTGCTCCGCTTGCATAGTACTTCCGTTACTGCGTCACGTGCTCGCAAAGCCACCAGGCGGCATCCAACGTCACAGTCTGCAGTGCTCATAACACTTTCGCTGATCAGTGTATGTTTGTAGTTAACTGTCCCGTAAGCTTCGACGATGAGTCATTTAAACAATATGAGCCCCTCCTGCTCGATCTGCACAATTGTTTAAAGTGAGAACCTGCCCCCCCCCCCCCCTATCACTACTCCCAGCAGTGCTGGACCCTCATGACACCGACGTAGATGGATGGTATTACTTAAATAGCCCAACTGTTTAAATAAAGTGAAACCCTCTGCACAGTTGTTAAAAAATAAGAAAAGACGTGGCGGAACACTACTGCCAATTCATTTGCGACACCGCAAACACTCTCAGATACAATTGCAAAAGCTTAATTGACAATTTGTCACAGCCTCACCTAGAAATTGTGGGAAATGATGAAATTTAAGAATAATGAACATGCTCGGGTTGAACACAAAAACTCCCAACTCCAGAGACAAGTAATTCATTTGGGATTGGGTTTTGTGGAGAAATTGTGGGAAATAGATGAAATTTATGAATAATAAACATGCTCGGGTCGAACACATAACCTCCCAACTCCAGAGACAAGTGTTCATTTGGAATTGGGTTTTGTGGAGAGACATCATAGGTGAGGCTGTAATTAGGGGATGCTCTTGAGCAATTGTCGGATTCTTATTCGTCCAGTACGCCATGGTGTTATTTTGAGGGCGCTAATTGTCCAACCGAACTCATCAGTACGCACAGTCAACAACTCAGGACATTCTCCAGTCGAATAATTCCTATTTTCAATAATGAGAACATTAAGACCGGTTTTTGATTTGATATTCACATGATTCACAACTTTTTTTTCTTGTTGTCACATTGCTTGGCGAAACAGGTAATACCGGGTAATCAAAAAGTCAGTATAAATTTGAAAACTTAATAAACCACGGAATAATGTAGATAGAGAGGTAAAAATTGACGCACATGCTTTGAATGACATGGGATTTTATTAGAACAAAAAAAAAACAAATTTCACAAAATGTCCGACAGATGGCGCTGGACAGCAAAACGTCAGTGCTACCGTGACAGGTGAGAGATATGCCGATATGTTACAGAATCGCATCATCCCCAGCCTGGCTGTTAAACACCTGTTGGAACGTACGATGTTTATGCAGGATGGCGCTCCACCCCATATTGCTAGACGCGTTAAAGATCTCTTGCGCGCGTCGTTTGGTGATGATCGTGTGTTCAGCCGCCACTTTCGTCATAATCGGCCTCCTAGGTCCCAAGACCTCAGTCCGTCCGATTTTTGGCTTTGGAGTTACCTGCAGTCGCAAGTGTATCGTGATCGACCGACATCTCTAGGAATGCTGAAAGACAACATCCGACGCCAATGCCTCACCATAACTCCGCACATGCTTTACAGTGCTGTTCACAACATTATTCCTCGACTACAGCTATTGTTGAGGAATGATGGTGGACATATTGAGCATTTCCTGTAAAGTACATCATCTTTGTTTTGTCTTACTTTCTTATGCTAATTATTGCCATTCTGATCAGATGAAGCGCATCTGTCGGACATTGTTAGAACTTTTATATTTTTTTGGCTCTAATAAAACCCCATGTCATTCCAAGCATGTGTGTCAATTTGTACCTCTCTATCTACATTATTCCGTTATTTATTCAGTTTCCAAATTAATACTGACTTTTTTATCACCCGGTATTTGAACTGATAATCTGCCCCGTGGCTCCAGTAAACCGAGATTTCTGTCACGTGGACAGACGTGGTACTGGAGACGGCGCTCCGTAGCAGTTCACAGAGGAAGGAGTATCTCACTGAATAATGCATTTTCCGTAAACCAGTCTACACGGCAGACGACGGCGAGCGTTCGCCGTATCAGTTGGCTCCTGGTCATACGACACCGACGCCTGGAGCTTCCTCAGACTAGTTCCTGGAACTCGGCAGCTCCTGGAGAGCGGCAGCCGACGTGGCGAACTTTGAGAGTGGATGCAAACAGCACGCTTCGTATTCGGCAGCCGGCAGTTTCTTCATCTAGCGCCGCGTTATTACAAAGTCCGCAGCCAGTGGAGAGGTGCGGGAAAGGGGAACTTCTGCCGGCGAGTGTGGACAACCTGAGTGGCCCTGCTGCAAGTCAATGGCGGCCGGGCGGGGAATCCTCGAGCAGGGCTACCCACCGTGGCGCTTATATTATCCCAGGCAATTCCGCGAAAGTAGCCCCGTGACTCAGGACCTCATCTGGTGGCGACAGTAAATGTAGTGAGAGAGAACTGGGAGTAAAGGGTCAATATTTGCTATTTACTTTCAGTCAGCCGTATAAAGTGTCATTCTTGTACTTTAATATAATTCAAACCAGTGCTAATACGAAAGGAAGTACTTGAATCTATACTCACGTCTGAACGACATCTGGGATAGTGTTATAGCTACTGTAGCTGTTTCCTATGAAAATACAAAAACTTATTTATGGCTAAGATCTTGTTCATAATTTTCTCTGTTGATGTATGGCAGACAGTTGTCAAGCTATTACGGTATGCTGGAGACAATGCAATGTAACAGCAGTACAGACACATATTCAGAGCGTTTCAGGAGAAATGTGCAACGCCGCGATTAATTTTGCTAGTTCTACAGAAAGTGTCCACTCCCCTTGTTGTGAATATCTTCTTCTGCAGTGCGGTCCATACGCCTTTCCTGTTAAAAACAAATGATGCTCTTCTGCAGGAAAAGCTGTACTAGAACCAGTAGCATCATACGAATCCAGCGGGTGCTACAAATGCTTCTCAGTATCAGGTTAGCTGAGCGTTTAATTCAAAAGTAGTTTGCGTGTAAAAACTTCAACGTATTGTGATGTGTTTGACACAAATTACCGCCACGTCTGTGCTAATCTTAAGTTACTGTTTCGTCATTCACATGCAGTCACCCTCTCTCGTAATAGCCAGCTTATGATAATTAACAAAACCCGTTACCAAACGGAGTAACAAACGGATTGTCTGTGACAGAATACCCACTGAAATATTACACAATTTGCCAAATGCGAATGTTCAGTTTGCTGTCGCCCCTTGGGTAACACGTCACTCAGGTTTTGGGTTTTCAAATGTCACAGTCGACATATTAAAATCGGAATTTCACGTGTTCGTCTTTTTCACACGTTCGTGTCCACTTCACATCACTTCAGGGTCAAGTTTTAACCATTACTCCGTAAAACTTTCACGTCTATTCAGAGCTTCTTCTATCCAAGTCTGAACATGATCACGGCTGAACTCTGAACTGAACCTAGGCTTCTCAAAGCAATTCTTTTAAACCACAAAATAAATACGTGCGTACCGTCCTCTTATTGGCTGTTATGCATTGTAACCAATCCTGTATTAGTATTAAACTGCGCAATCCCGTGTCTGTTACTAATCACAACTCAATAGCTTTCACGAACAATTTATCAAAAGAACAAGTATATGTAATATACAAATATCAAAACAACTCCCTCTTCAAATCATCAAACGTATTCTCTCAGTCCCACAAACTGCCTAGCCGGACTATACTATTTCCCCAGAGTACGATTCACTTTCTCTGTACACAGTTCACACGATAACGTATACTCAGTTAAGAGACACAACAATATTCATTAATTATTATTATTATTGTTATTACTATCGTTAATTCCACATTTAGGAGAGCGGTAAAACACAATCAATTTCCATAGCACTTTTCTTGTCTCTTTCTTTTCTCTTCCCAGAAACTTCTCATATTTTCACTGTGTTTTTTCTTCCTCTCTTCTGTCCATGTCTTTCCTGGTTTCTTCTCTTTTGGTGTTTCCTCGAATTTCTGTTCCCTGATTTCTTTCTTTGTTTGTTATTTCTTGCGTGGAGATATTTAGTTTCTTGAGATCTTCCATGGTTTCCTTTGCAGAGTTAGTTTTCATCGTATTACTCATCACCATGTTAAAAATCTTCTTTATCAGCCTATTTTCGTTCATCCTATAAATGTGCCCATAGAATTTAGCCCTTCTTTTTTCTGATGTTGTCTGTAATTGTCTCCGTCTGTTTGTACAGTTCTTTTGCCGGTCTTTTTATGCAAATCCTCTGTCTCTAAACCGGCCCATAGGTCCTTCTCAGAATTTTTCTCTCTTGCTTTTCCATTTCTTTGATTTTCGTTCTTACCCTGATTACTGCTGTTTCTAAGGCATAGAAGGCTTCTGGTAGGACTACTGATTTTTAATGTCTTGATTTGGCATTAACGGAAATACTTCTTTCGTTGTAATGGTTCCATGTAAGTCTGTAAGCTTTTTGTAACTTTGCAACTATTTCTTCATTGGCTGTCGAGTTCTGTTTTCTGTATAATCTCTCCCAGGTATTTGAAACTTCCTACTTGTGCTATCTTTCCATACTTTGTTACCAATGGGTTTCTGTCTGCGGATTTTGTGTCCATGTACTTGATTTTTTCATACGAAATTTATAGTCCTGTTCAGGCTGCGATTTCATGTAATGTCTCTAGGGCTTCTTTGGCTTATTTTCTGTTATTTATTATGATGGCGATATCATCGGAAAACGCCAGACATTTTATGTTGATGGTTCTATTTTTGTGTCTCCCTATCTTTACCCCATTGACTCCTTTGTCCCATGACCTGATTATTTTATCTAAAAATAAAATGTTTGACAGGCCATCTCTCTGTCTCACTCCTATCTTGATTTATAACGGTTCCGAGATCTCCCCCGTGAACTTAACTTTGGATTTTGTATTTGTTGACTTTTCCTGGATTAGTTTTCTGGTCTTGTTGTCTACCTTCATTTCTTCCAGTGTATTGAAAAGTGATTCTCCGTCTATAGAATCGCAGGTCTCCCTGAAAGCAACAAATGTTATTGTTGTGTTTCTGGACTTTCTCGTTGTTAATATTGTTCTGACATCACATCTGTTCACTGCACGATCTTCCCTCCCCGAACTCTGCTTGGTACTCTCCGATTTGTGGATCTATTTGAGGTTCTAGGTGATTTAACAGAGCTTTGGATAGAATTTTGTATGTCACAGGCAGCAACGAAATCTCTCTATAGTTATTAGGGTCTGTTGTGTCTCCTTTCTTGTGGAGGGAGTTTACTTACATTCTTCTGGCACCTTTTCTGTTTGCCACACGCTTTTGATTATTCATTGTATTGTGGGTGTAATTTTTTCATAGTCTAGTTTCATATTTCTGCAATCGGTCCATCTTCTCCTGGTTCTGTTATTTTTCACTATTTCTTCGTGTGTTGGGGGTGAGGAGTCATGGTTAGGTTCTGGTTTTGCAAATTGTAATCTCTGTTTTTGTTCATCGCATCTCAGTAATGTGTCAAAGTATCGAGCTAATACTTCAGTTTTTCTCCGGAATTGTCTCCAGTGCTCCATCTTGTCTTTTCACGCATAAGCTTGGAGGTTGATATCCTGTTATATATTCTCGGAATATTTTGTACAAATTCCATGTGTTGCTTCTGGCGAAGTCCTCTTCTATCTCCTTCAACCTGCTGTTTTCGTAGCCTCTTTTTTCTCTGCGGATTATTTTTCAGGCGTTTTTCTGTATCCTGTGGAATTCTTCCCATTTTTCTCGTGTTCTAGGGCTGTTAAACTTTTTCCAGGCTTGTAATCTGTCTTCTATGGCTCTGTCGCATGTGATGTTCCATCATCGATGTTTCCTTTTCCTCGGTGATGGTCTCAATTTTGTCAGTTCTCTCATTTCTTATGACAGTTCTGTCCAGATGTTGCTGTTGATTTTCGTAATTTCTTCTATTAATTTCTTCCATTATTTCTTTCTTATTTAGTTGCAGGTACTCTGGAGCTGTTCTGAAAGGTCTTTTGGTTCTCTTGATCTGTCTGTCAGGTATAAATTTTGCTTTGATTTGTAGAAGATGATAATCAGACTCAAAAACTCATTTCCTAGTTCTGACGTTCCTTATTTCTCTAGCGTTTTTCATGGATATTGCTACATGGTCTATCTGAAATTCTCCTAGAGCATTGCTGGAGAATTTCCAAGTGACTAGTTTTCTGTTTGGTTTCTGGAATTGTATTGACATGATTTTCAGCTCAAAATTCCTGCAGAAATTTATCAAGTTCTCTCCATTTTTGTTTGTTCTCTTGCGGGCCGTGTGTTTCCCTGTCGTGTCTCGGAATTTTATTTCCTTACCTAAGAGGGCATTGAAATCGCCTAGTAACACTTTTATTCTTGGGGATTTTGCTGGTAGTTTCTTCCAGAGGGCATCGACCCCGTCTACCACAATGCTGGAAGCTCGCTTAGTAGATGACGGCTCCCTGTAAGGCGACGCAGTAACACAACAGGCCCAGTTCTGATTCTCGGTCGTAATACACCTCACATTTACAGCGAAGCATTCTTGAAAATATGTGTCCCCAAACATATACGTTTTTTCGTCGGGTCACCGACATGAGCTAAGACCGTTTGATACCTTCATGAGTGAAAGTGGATTCATAAATAAACGGTATTAACGGGATTAATTGGCGTCTTGCAATTAGCCAAAGACAAAATTTCGATCATTTACCAGCAGCTCCTTTTCGACGGTACTGCATGTGTTGTAAATTTAAAGGATAGAGTCAGTGTTGGGGCCACTCCTGCTACTAAGTAGTGCGAGCACAGATGTCCAAACATCCTAAAACAGCACAGTCTGTACATACACATGTTTGATGTATGTCATTTGCAATGACCGATCTGGTCATTGCGAATGACATAGAACCACAAAGACTCTCCTCAGTTGAAAATAAATTCCGTGACGATCCAGTTTAGAGCCAGTCGATCATCAGGACCGACGGCGTCCTTGTCGTTCGCACTAGGTTCTCTGATTATTATACTGTAATTTCCAGCATAACAAGTCAGCGTTAATCTTGGGAAAGGCCTTATAAAAGAGGGTGGAGGAGCGGGCAGAGGTTCAGGGCACTTTCTTGTCCTTAGTGTGGGAATCTGCTCTTAAGTAATTCCAGAATCGACAATGTCTAACAGCATGAGAACGCAGGAGCAATGGAAACCACTGCATTAGGGACACATAATATGTAGCAGCCTAAACTCTGGTAGCAAACTATCCTGTAATATCTTATAACAGTTTTCGGGTGGAGGGCGATTGCTTCGTCTCTTTAGAAAAACGTCAAAATTCCGCAACAAGTCCTTTATTTCATTATCTTCAAAGAATTAGCCATCAGCCCATATTTATTTGAACGACTAATATCAATGTCCTCAACTCACAGTTCATACAACCCAGTACACACGCGTGGCTGCCAGAAATGTACTGAAGTCCGACCCGAATTATTACGTGATTTACAGTCATTCTGTTACAATATACGAGTTTCACATTCGGTCGTTTTTCAGTGGATATCTAATAAAGAAATTTCTCACCAAATATTCCACAGACGAATATGAAACGTGCCACGGGGAATTTTACAAGGGCCGAAAGTTCACACGCGTTTCTCTTTCCAACAAGAAAATCCAAAAACTTCCAAACTTCACAAATTTGTCCGTAAATGCAACTGCTATTACGGCCACACTATCTGGACGCGAGAAGCCAATTATTTCTTCATTTTACACATAATGAAGACGGAAGCGTTCAACATGACCTGCACGTCCGACAGCTGACTACAGACTCCTGTTCATTCTGCTTCTCTCCAGGTATAAGTACCTAGCAGTGCGTGGGAACTGCTTAACTCTGATTAACCGATCATTTTGGCTGACCAATCAGAAGAATTATTCGAGATCATTCTGGCGCTAAGACTGTCTTACGCCAATCAACATTTGCAAATGCATTTACGTCACTTTATCATGCAAATATTAATAAAACGTTTAACAAAACCAAATGAAAAGAAAACTAATCTTGCAATAACTGTAGAAAACTATTACTCTGCAAATGGTTATTCTGGCTGCCTTCTTACAAAAGCAAGTACCCTTGGACATAAGTCATCAGCACGGTGGGGAAATTACGCTTTTCATTGCAACTTACTTTCTTAACACTTTCCTACAATAAAGTTATGTAATGTTTAACATGAGATAATATTGAATTTTTTCGTATGTCCCACATACACACTCCCACTCATTCAGCCGCCCTCGGTGGCAGAGTGGTTTTAGGCGCTTCAGTTCGGAACCGCGCGACTGCTACAGGCGCAGGTTCGAATCCTGCCTCGGGCATGGATGTGTGTGATGTCAGGTTAGTAAGGTTTAAGTAGTTCTAAGTTCTATGGGACTGATAACCTCAGATGTTAAGTCCCATAGTGCTCAAAGCCATTTTCTCACTCATTCTCATTTAGTCACACAACAACACATTAAATAAATACTGACCTTTTCTGAATTTTATATTACGAAATTGAAAAATAGTTAACGTTTTTAAGTATGAAAATTCAAACAAATTGACCTAACATTTTGTGGACTTAAGTAATGATTCCAGATGATACTAAAAGACCTACTGTTATGAATCCTAATTTTAATCTTGCAAGTGTTAGTTTGGGGTGTTTTAGCTAATTTTCTCTATCTCTGACAGTATGCGAGCTAGAAAGCTGAGATTCTTACACAATCTTCTTTTTAATAACAAAGGGCAGTATGTTTCCTTTAATTTACGTCTATGTTCACAAACGTTTTGTCAGTAGATTACCGGTTTCGATCTTTAATGACGATCATCAGATCGGTTTCATAAAAACAAAGTCCTAATGTACTGCAGGCTTTGTTTTAATGAAACAGATCTGATGATGGTCATTAAAGACCGAAACCGGTAATCTGTTAACAAAAAGTTTGTGACCATAGACGTAAATTAAAGGAAACTTATTACATATACGGGTAACTGTTTTCTCGCGACGGTGTAACAGCTTGTGAAAAGGGCAGTATATTGACTTTTAACTGCATTGAATAATATTTAATATAGTTTATTTAGATTCTTAGGGGCTTCAATATTCTGTCGATCGAATTAACACAGGTACCACTTCGCAAGGCTAGGCTAGCGACAGGTGCGAACGAGTCACGCTAAGATACAAGCGGCTGTTTCTACCACCGCCAAAGCTACGAGCCGCACTGCACAGTAGTGCAATAAATGCTACTGAGTATTGACTCGCGACGTTACAACCGTCAGGCAGAGATTCCGAAATCAGATATTGGCGTACCCATGAGCAGATATAAACTCAGATCACAGTTTAGTAATGATGATGGTCAGGCCGTAGTTGAAGAGACTAATCAGGAAGAATCAATGCGCAAAGAAGTGACATAAGGGTATATTGCGGAATGAAAAGACACGCTTCAAGTTCTCGGATGCTATAGATACTGCGATAACGAATAGTTAAGCAGACAGTTCAGTTGAAGAGCAATGGACATCTCTAAAATGTGCAGTCACGGAAGCTGGAGAGAAGAACGTTGGTACAAGGAAAGTTACTCAGATGAAAGCACGGGTAGCAGAATAAATACTGCAGCTGACCTATGAAAGAAGTAAGTACAAAAATGTTCAGGAAGATGCAGGAATACAGAAATAAGTCACTCAGTAATGAAATAAGTAAGATTTGCAGGAAAGCTAAGTCGAGACGGATGCATGAAGAACATGAATTAATCGAGAAAGAAAATATTGTCGGAAAGACTGACTCAGCATATACAAAAGCCTATACAACCTTCGATGAAATTAAAAGCAATGGAATTAACATTAAGAGTGCATTGAGAACTCCACCGTTAAACGCACATGAAAGAGCGCATAGGTGTACTGAATACCTTAAAGACCTACGTGATGGGAGGGATGTGATGACGTGACAAAAGAAGAAAGAAGAGTACAAAGGAAATAGGTTATTAGAAATAGAATATTAGAAGCGTAATTTAAAGCAGCTTTGGAAGACTTAAGATCAAACAAGGCAGAATGGATAGATAGTATTCCATCGGAAGTTCTAAAATCATTGGGGGAAGTGGCAAAAAAATGTCTGTTCGCGTTGGTGCGTAGAACATGTCAGACTGGTGATACATCATCAGACTTTCGCAGAAACATCATCCACACAATTTCTAAGGTAGCAAGAGCCGACAAGTGCGAGAATTATTGTACATTCAGCTTAACAGCCCATGCATCCAAATTGCTGACAAGAATAATATACAGAAAAGAAAACTGAAGATCAGTTAGATGACAATCCGTTTGGTTCTAGGAAGAGTAAAGGCACGAGTGAGGCAGTTCTGTCGTTGCGTCTGATGATGGAAGGAAGATCGAATACTAATCAAAATACATTCACAGGATTTATCGATCTGGGAAAGACGTTCGACAGTGTAAAATCGTGCAAAACGTTCGAAATTCTGAGACAAATAGGAATAGGAAAGACAGGTAATGTACAAACGATAAGACTGGAGAACCAAGAATGATGTGCTCGGATTAATAAGGGTATAAGACTGGGTATACACTGTAGAAGCGATGCCGAAAATAAAAGAATGGCTCAAAAGTTGGATTAAAATTCAAGGTCGAAGGATATCAATGGTAAGGTTTTCTGATGGCATTGCTATCCTCAGTGAAAGCGAAGAAGAATTACGAATTGCTGAATGGGATGAACAGTCAACTGGGTACAGAATATGGATTAAGAGTAAATCGAAAGAAACCGAAAGTAATGAGACGTAGCAGAAATTAGAACAGCGAGAAACTTAACATCGGAATTGGTGACCACGAAGTAGATGCTACCTAGGCAGCAAAATAACGCATGACGGACGGAGCAAGGAGGACGTAAAAAGCAGACTATTTCCGGCAACGAGGGGATTCCTGGTGAAGAGATGTTTACTAGTATCAAACATAGGCCTTAATTTGGGGGAAGAATTTCTGAGAACGTACGTTTGGAGCGCAGCTTTGTGTGGTAGTGAAACATGGACTGTGGAAAAACGGTAACAGAAGAGAATCGATGCATTGAGACGTGGTGCTGCAGAAGTATGTTGAAAAATAGATGGACTGATGAGATACAGAAGGAGGAGGTTCCCAGCAGAATCCTCGAGGATAGAATATATGGAAAACAATGCAAGGACACATGATAGATCATCTCTTAAGGCATCAGGGAATAACTTCGACGGTACTAAAAGGACATGTAGGGGGTAAAAACTGTGGAGGAGGACAGAGATTATCATACATTCAGAAAGTAATTGACGACATAGGTTACAAGAAAAACAGTTACCAGTCCATTCCTTTACAATATGGGAATACCAAACTTAGCTGAAGTTTCCCAATTTCATTCACTAGTGTATTACGGCATGATATTCTGGGCCAATTCTTCACTGAGCAAGGAAATGTTCGTTGCAGAGAAGTGGATAACAAGGATAATATATAGTGTCCTCTATAGAACATCTTGTAGAAGGCTCTTTCATCATTTGGGAATACTGACAACAGCCTCAGTCACATTTACTTCCTTACGAAGTATGTTCACAGCAGTCGTTCGTACTTTGAAAACAAGAGTAGCATTCATGATACATTGGCCTAAGCAGAAGTGACTAACACTACCATCATTCAGAGTATGTACGGCAACGAAATGAGTGAAGCATTTACCCACAAAAAATTTGTCCATTTGCCATGTTATAATAAAAATGGTAACGTTAAAAACAAATTGACATCATACTGGCTGTGCAATTCCTTCTGGATTTTCTGAATGTGTAATAATTTAATATTTTAGTGTGTACATTTGTGTGAATGTGTTAATGCACATACATTTCAGTACCAATTACCATGCGAAAAAAATTAAATATGCCTTAAAATTAATGTAGAAGTGAATCATGTAAAGTGATAATCTGGTTACCAAATTTTTCACACAGAAATTTCATTACACCTGCAAAATAACAGAAATTATCTAGATCATAGCGACGCAATTATTATCTACATAATACGCAAATAACTAAATCATTTAATAACATCGGGTAAATATTCAGAGTGACTAATTTGCCAGAGAACAAAACTACGTAGAAATCACGACTCATGCTCGAATTAATAGCGTAAGCAATATTTTTTTCTTTTGTAACATCGGAAGTACCTACCCCAGACATACGTTCCTATGTATCTGCTGCTGCTTTTGGATGGGTATTACACCCTAACTGAAGAAAACCCTGCATGTATCAGCTTACAGTAGAACTGGAGAGCCAGCTGCAGTCTCGATTCTGCCCCCTCTCCCCCCACTGCCGACCCCATCCCCTTTCACATCGCCGTCTCCTGGGCGACGTTCCGTGAGTTTATTGGGGATTCCGTTCCACGCTCTGCACTGAATATGAAGCGCGGCTCGAGAGACTTGAAACATCCCAACATTAAAGCGACGTGCAACCCCCTGCCTTTTCTTCAATTCTCCCCCTTCCCTTCTTTTTCTTGTACGCCACCCAGCTATGTCGCATGATTTGATGGGACGCGTGCTTGGAGAGACGAATAAAGTTCTTTCCTTTACACAGACCCCTAAGATATTTTTAAGAGATCTTTTTTAAGAAACGTGTGACTTGGACCTGTGACAGCAACGGTGAGACCACATCTTGTGAGCTGCATGCTCGGTAAGTAATAGCATGAATATCTCCATTTACATATTGGAAGAGATGTTGGACAAGGGTGTCGTCTGTCAACAACGCTTTTCAATATTTGTGCTAAGAAACTAAGAGGTAAAGCATACGAGAAACTAACAGCTAAAGAATACGTTAAGGTAAGAGATATAATCGTAAAAGGGGAAAGGATATAGAAATTAAATATGCAAATGATCAATGTTGGGTGAATCAGAGGTAGAATTTGCAGTTTCTGACTGAAAAGACGTAAAAGCAGGAAACCAGCACAGAATAAGGATAAGTATAGGAAAAACCGAAGTGATGGAAGTCATCGACGGCGGTGAAAAATATCATTGGAAGGAAAAACATTGGAACAAGTAAAATCTTTTAGATTCTTAAAAAGAGCTGCAAAATAAAGTGTGAGCTTTCTGGAGGAAATATTGTGCTGAATATGTACAAGTAAAAGAGTTTTTGAATAAGTGAAAGCTATGTTAACTACAAAAAAAGCGCTAACATTAAGAAGGAGATTCGCAAATGTAGCATTAATGACAATGGATTACAAACAGTTAAAACCTAATGTGAAAAACTACTTGGATAGTTTCGAAAAGTGGGTGTGGAGAAAAATGACAAAAGTGAAGTGGATAGCAGAATGTTAATGAAGAAGTACTTCTAATTATAGGGGAGGGAAAAAAACTGGTGAAAAATAAGAGGATGAGGAAAACATCAGGGCTGACGCACACACTGCAAAGAAATTGTCTAAAACGAATAGTCATTGAAGAAAAAATTTCAGGGAAGACAACAAAAAGTAAACGAAGGCTTTGAATGCTATGTGACATTAAATATGGACGAAGTTAGCAGCAGGATAGAGGCAAGTGGAAGGCGTCTAGCAGATACCTAGCGTACGACAGTCATACCAAATAAGAAATTTTTTAGGTTATAAGCTAAAATTCCTTTCTTTTTTCGTTTTTTTCTGGTAGGGGGATGGGTTCTTTCATCAGCCTTCAGACTGCTTTGATATGGCCCGCCACAACCTCCCTCCTTGCCAACCTCATCTTTTGATATATTCCAATCCCTTCCCATGCAATTTTTATCCTCCATTGGTCCGTCTAATACCGTGAAAGTTCTGCTATGTTACCTTAACAAATGTCCTGTCATCTTATTCCTTCACTTTGTCAATGTCCACCATTTGTTTCTCTCCTCGCACATTCTGCAGAGAAACTACTCATTTCTCATTTCATCAACCCATTTAATTTGGACCATCCTTCTGTTAAAGTACACCCCAAAAGCTTCAGTTCTCTTGTTTTCCAGTTTGTATGTCCTCCTTGCTTCATCCGACACGTGTTATTTTTCTCACAAGGTAGCAAAACTCCTTGACTTCATTTACTATCTGATACCCAAATGTGATGGTAAGTTCCTCTCTAATCTCTTGTCTACTACTCCTCATTATTTTCGTCTTCCTTCAGCTAGCTCTCAGTCCATATTATCTGTTCAGTAGAGTTTCCAGTTCATTCGTTACGCCTCGTAAGCCTTTCTCGCTTTCATTGGGAGTAGCATTACCATCAGCGAATCTTATCATTGATATTTCAACCTTAATTTTAATCTCAATCCTAAACCTTTCCTTCCTCTCGTCATTGTTTCTTCAGTGTATGGACTGAACCTTTTTACTGCTAGTACTTAGTTCTTGGTCTTCAGTTTTATTATCCCTTTATGGTTATTAAACATAGTGTAAGCTGTGGAGAAAGTTGAGTAATATATACTATGTCTTCCGAGAATGTCGAATATTTTGCACCATTTTACATTCTCGAACGTTTCTTCCACGTCAACAAATATTATGAACGTGTCTTCATTTTTCTTCAGTCTTCCTTCCATTATCAAGCACGACGTGAATATTGCTTCTCTCGTGCCTTTACTTTTCTAAATCCAAACTGATCCTCTTCTTTTCAATTCTTCTTACATTATTTTTGTCAACAGCTTCGATACATGAATTGTTAAGTTGTATGTGCGATGCTTTCCCACTTATCTGCCATTGCTCTCTTCGCCACGGTATAGTTGATAGTTTTCCGAAAGTCTGATAGAACTTCTTCAAACTCTTAGATTCTTGAATAGTTGATTGGTTACAACTTTCTGTAATGATTTTAGAAATTCGGAAGGAATATTATCTATGCCTTCCACCTAAATTGCTTTCGAGTCTTCCAAAGCTCTGTTTAACACTGATTCTAATACTAGATCTCCCATCTCTTCTGTATCTACTCCATTTCTTTTTCTATTACTTCATGAGACCGCTCCTTCCCCTCTTAAAAACTTTCAATGAATTATTTTTTCACCTAACTCCTCTCTCCTACGCGTTTAGCAGCCAAATTCTTATTGTACGCTTGATGCTGAAGACGTTACTTTTAATTTAACAAAAGGTTGTTTTGACTTTCTTATACGATGAATCATTTCATCCGTTGATCATTTCTCTCTCGGCTTCTTGTAATTTTTCCTGTAACCATTTCGCCTTGGGTTCCCTGCGCTTCCGGTTTACTTCATTTCCAAGTCACTTACATTGCTGTGCTCTTTTCCTGTCAAAACAGTTTTGTAATTCCTCCTTTTTCGATCATTTGACGTATTTCTTCGGTTAACCAAGCTGTCTACGCATTTATCTTCCTCATACTTATATTTGTCAATATAGCTTTCGTGATACACCTTTTTAGTGAAGTCCATTACTCTTTACCATCTACGGTGTTCATTACGTCAATATATACTGCCTAAGAGAATTTCAAACACACCTCCGTAATCCACAGTATCACAGTATTGTACTTCTTTGGGCGTGGATTTTTGCTGACGATTCTCACAAACTTCAATCTGCTCCGCATCACCGCTGAATTTTTATATAAATCTATATCTACTCCTGGGTACGCCTTACAATCTAATATCTGATTTCTGATTCTGTGTCTGATAACGATGATGTAATCTAGCTGGAAGTTTCCCGTGGCTTCGGGCCGTTTTCCACACCTCTTCCTCTGGTGTTGTCTGAACAGTGTATTCCCTTTTAGTAGATAAAGTTTATTTCACAACTCCATTAGTCTCTTTGTTCTCTCATTCCTACTACCGAGCCCACGATTGTAACATTGTCAACATCCTTTACAAACTGAATTACACTTTCAACATTTCATCTACATTATCTCCTCATCTTCCTCTTGTGATGTCGGAATATGTACCTGAACGATTGTCTTGGCATTGGTTTGCTGTCGATCTAATGCGAATAATCCCGTTCACAGTATCTCAGTCTCTGATCGATCCTCCTATTCAAGACGAACTCTACTCCAGTTCCATTGTTTTCTGCTACTATTAAAATTACCTTATATTAGTCTCAGCAGACGTCCTATGTTCTATACTAGTTCTGATGAAGATTTGTCATAAATAATCATCCTATTTCGAGGGGCAAATTACTTTTATATATAAGATTTTTATGCTGTCATAATCTACTGATTAAGAGGTATAGTCTTAACACAATGAACTGTGGTCTTGAGACAGCGTACCTCGTGGTGTGCAAATTACCCACACAGTATTCGTCCACTATTTGAGAATGAGAGCAATTAGCGACTTCCAACCAACTTTACAAAAGCATAAAAATTTCTCAGTTCACCTGCTGCATCAAATTCTGATAAAATTCCAGGCTTTCGGAGATATCCGTCACCATCTTCGTCATTGACTAAAATGTGATGGATGGCGCTGCAAGGAACGCAACATAGAGTGCGTAAGCAAAATCTGTGCATATGGAGCGTGCTGCGTTTGTCCGCGCCATCATGACGTAATCCAACAGTCGGATGCCGTTCTGTGGGTATGAAACAGAGTACATTGCCAGTTCACGACAGTCAGTTTTAGTCCCTGACGAAGGTGATGGTGGATATCGTAGACAGCTCGGAATTTTATCTAAATTTGTCGTGGCAAATGCACCGAGAAATTTTTGTGGAAGGACTCCGCCGCGCAAAACTTAGTAGCCAGCTTTACACGTAAGTTTAAACGTCTACGAAACATTTTCTCGCTGACATGCCTACTAAGAGGGTAATCCCAAAAGTAAGGTCTCCTATTTTTTTTATAAGTAAATAGACCTGTTTATTTCTACAATGGTTTACATCAGTTTACAGATTGAACATTTAGCCAGTTTTCGACATAATCACCATTTCTGTCGCATTTTTGTAGACGCTGTGGCAGTTTTTGTATGCCCATGTCATACCAGCTCGCCGCCATGCTGTTCAGAAAGTTATGAACCTCTTCTTTTACCTCGTCTTCGGAGCTGAATCGCTTTCCGGCCAAATGTTTTTTTTAACCTAGGGAACAGGTGATAGTCTGGGCGCCAAGTCAGGACTATAGGGTGGGTGGGTGATTATGTTCCACTGAAACTGTTGCAGGAGAGCAACGGTTTGCCGAGCGATGTGTGGGCGAGCGCTGTCATGGAGAATGTGTACGCCCTTGCTCAACATTACTCTTCTTCGGTTCTGAATTTCCCGTTTGAGTTTTTTCATCAGCGTTAATTGTGGTCCCAGAGATTCAGCTCCGACGACGAGGTGAAAGAAGAGGTTCATAACTTTCTAAACAGCATGGCGGCGAGCTGGTATGACATGGGTATACAAAAACTGCCACAGCGTCTACAAAAATGCATCGACAGAAATGGTGATTATGTCGAAAAATAGCTAAATGTTCAAGCTTTAAACTGAAGTAAAACAGGTCCATGTACTTATAAAAAAATAGGAGACCCTACTTTTTGGATTACCCTCGTACATTATGAAAGGAAAAATGTTTATTTTCGCTGCAGCATCACACACGAGGTTTTATTGTATAACTCCTTTGCTCTTTACTCTATTCGCAACACTTTGGCAAACAGTATCCACAATACCAATGAATGCACCTGCAAAAATATATCATGTTATAACACGTAGTTCCAAAAAATGACGTTTTTGTACATGCGGCTTCCATTTTTTTTAAAGAATCTGTGTCGGGTTTACTGGTATAACAGATTAATACGATAGAAACAACAAATCTAATTCGGAAAAAAAAACATTGGCAGACTGGCGATATGCGAGGTCAAGCCTATGGCGGATAGCTGGTGGCAGCTTGTGGTCAAGTCTATGAAGGACAAGCGGGTTTACAAAAATATTGATGCCACCACAGTTGGAGAGAACACAAAATTCAGCGTTACAAGTGGAAAGAGTATTCTTCTTTTGGAACTTGGTGCCAATGATAGGTAGGAAACACTACTCATTGTCATCTGTCAAATCCAAGACTCTGTTTTCCTCACAAAGTTGTGGTACCGAAAGCAGTACTTCTATAATGGCGAACGTACACTCTTGGCTAGGACCATATGTTGATAGCATGGCATTGCCATCTGTTGTCATATATAAAGGGTTCATTATCGATATTATCCCCCGGAGAGTACTAAATAAAGACAAACGTCGTTGCAGAATGTTAAGTCTCGCAATGAACTTGTCGAGTTGCAGATAATAGTTACAAGATTGGAGACTGGGTAAGGACCTAAAGTATTAATAAAATACTTTTAAAAAATTTAATTAAAACATCAAGTTTCAACTCATTTATCACGTGGCCATAATTTTAATTTTAGTAGCTTACAAAAGATTTATTGTATATATTAAAAGTTTTTCAAATACGTCTTTGAAAGTAAACGCCCTGATAAAAAAAATGAATCATAAGGAGATGTGATCTGACGTCAATGAATTATCGTATACCTACAGACCATCGTCGGGTATATAAGTGATTCGTCCCATTTGTGTGCATTTCCTGTACCTTTGTCACCAAACAAGCTTAATGATGAGGTGAATTTAATGAAAACTATTGCAGTTAATAAAGGTTACGATCGCTCGTTAGTTGAAAACATCTTCAAAGTGAAAACTCGTGCTAAGGTGATTGTTTTAGGAACCAGTGATGTTTCTGACGGTAACGTGTATAAAAAAAGTTTTTTCGGTTCTATTCTTTGGCCCTATTTCTTATAGACTTTGTCGTCTTCTAATTAAGAAATATGAATGCCAAGTTGCCTTTTCAACTAACAATACCGTACGGGAGAATCTCACTCACAATCGCAAGTCCACAGTTGCTCATATACAAAGTTCAGCGGTTTATAAAATCACTTATGAATACGTGTCATATTTATTATACAGGCCACGTATGTTTATTATACAGGACAAACTGAAAGATCTTCCAGTGTCAGGTATAAAGAACACTTATTGGGGAAAAGAGGCACTAATGTATATGATTCCAGTTTTGCTGATCATCTATTAATTTCCTGTCACAGACCGAAAAGTGTTGAAGAAATGTCAATTTTACTTAGGGAAAAGAAAGGTAAGACAAATGTTGATGGAGTTGGGACAGCAACCAGCCACAAATTTACTTTCAGTTCCTTTATTCAAAGGGTACCTTTACCGGTTTCGAATCGTTGTGATTCATCCTCAGACGGTCTACAAGCTTTCTTTATGACATGTGGTGTGCTTTTTACAGATTAATTGTCCTAAAATATACATAATACATAATTATAAACACGCCAAACACAGATGGTTGCGTTACAGATTTTCATTGCATGTGACTTACGTGAAATGTTGGTTTGGAGTGTTTGTTTTCATAACATTCGTCCAACAGATGTGAATACATTCTCACTGCATTCTTATTGTTGCACACATAAATTTTTCCTCACTGAACACTTGTCACTGAGAAGATTTCTAGTACGCACCACATGTTTTGATACATACAAAGAGCTTACAAACATATGAGTATCATAGATGCTATGATATATCGTAACATTTGACGATGTCCTATGTTTGGAAAGGATCATATATTCATTTAGGCAACTGTAATGCCTTTTACACTACTACAGAGACATGGTTTTTTGAGTTGATATTGTTACATTAATTATAAAGTTTTTTAATATATATATATATATATATATATATATATATATATTACTGTATAGGTAAAATAGTACATTAATTAATTACATTTAGCATCATGACAATTATAGTAACATATAAATTTGTTACTTGATCTGCAGATAGGTGTACTAATATTATTTGCTTTGGAGGTTGGAAAATAATTTTTGGAAATTTTTCAGGAAAGGGATGTTAGCTAACTCCGTTTGTTCATTAAGGATATAGTCTGGGGTGCTGTTTTTGTGTGTGTGTATTTCTATTCCTTCTAATGTATTCATAGTGGCTCCTTTTTCTGCTAGATGTAAAATTAAGTTGTCCTCAATGTCTCCCACTGAATGGTTTTCTTCGGCAATATGGGCTGCAAATGCGGATTTGTTCAAGTTACCAAGTCTTAAAGCATCAATGTGTTCTTTATATCTAATTTCAAAAGTTCTGCCTATCTGTCCAATGTAGAATTTTGGGCATGTATCGCATTTGTGTTTCTATATTCCTGATTTACAGAATCGACTCTTGGAGGTATTTACTCATGGATTACTTTTTGTTGTAATTTATTATTTGTGGAAAAGCTGATTGTGATATTTTTCTTTTTAAATAAGTTTGCTGTTTGGTATGAAAGTGGGCCTATGTATTGGAGAGTAGCATATTTAGGTTTGGCTTCTGTGGCACACAGATTTGGCTTGAAGTAACTGCTCTGAAGTGGATCTGTGGTTTCTGTCTGCATTTTGTTGTGGAGTTTTTCTATTATTGTGGGTTTATATCCATTATTATGAGCAACTGTTTTAATTATATTGATTTCATTTTGTTGGTCTGTGTCACTCATTGGTACTTTTTTAATTCGGTGTAGAATCATTCTGAAATATGCCGTTTTTTGTTGGCGGGGGTGGCAAGATGAGTTGTCATTACTGACATCTGTGGTGCTAGGTTTTCTGTAAATACTAAATTGATGTTTATTGCAAATTTCCAGGTCAAGATAGTTAATGCTTTTATTAGTTTCATATTTAACTGTGAATTTAATGTCTATAGCTACGAACTGTGACCTTTCTGACAGGAAATCACGAATCCAGTTGCACGGATAGGGTTGTTAAAGATTTCATTTTGATGAAGACATTCTTAGAGGTGTCAAAACCTAGGTGAAGAACTTTGCAAGCTGTTGGTTGTGTTATTTCTTCGCTTAAACTTATTTCAGGTTGTTTAAAGACAGCCATCTCCAAAACTGTAAATGATTAGAGGTTTAATTCTCGGTGATGGGCAGAACGATACTCAGAGTGTACGAGTGTTGTTCGTGGAGTCGTTACCAGGCCTGATAGGGTATGTAAGGAGCATGAACGGCATCAGACGTTGAGTGAGAACTGTGAGACAGCGTTTTTAGTACCCGACAGAGACTGAGTCGAATTGTGCAACATCCTGATTTGTGGGGCGTTCGGATGTCACAGTTGCCCGATGTTGGACTGCATGGGAATGTGAATGCAGACATACTCTCCATGAAATTACCAGAAGACCACATCTGGTGACGACAAGGGAGGATCGCCGAATTGTGGACCAAGCACACCGTTAATGCTTCATATCTGTGCCTGGCAACAAAATCATAGTGGACTCCCTGCAAAGTTCTGTGCCATCCTGCACCATTGGTCATAGACTAGCGGCAACCAGACCATGAAATCAGCTTCTTATGCGCAGCTGCCATTCACACAGTAAAAAGGGCACCATTTGGAGTGGTGCCGGAGCCGGGAAGCACGGGCTGGTGATGAATGCCGCCGCACTGTAGTCAGCGACGGGCCGCCGCTCTGTGCTACCATGAGGAGCATCGTTGGCGAGCATGGCGACAACCTGGTGAGAGCCCCCAGTGTTCCAGAGAGGCGCAGAAGTGTTGCTCCTGGCGTCGAGGTGTGAGGACCAATCTAGTGCGATTTCAATTCACGCCTGGTAGCGACTGAGGGAACATTTACGGCACAACGGCAGATAGCGGACATCGTGCATGCTCATGTGTTAGTTCCCATGTGACAGTGTGTTGGTGGCAGTTTTCTGTAGGGTTTTGCTCGTCCATACACGTCTCAATATAGTGCCTGCATAATGATGAGGTACTCCCATAGCCAGCAAGACCCCCCCCCCCTCTCCCCAGATGTGTCCCCGATAGAAGATATGTGGGACCCCAGTACCAGTATTCAGGACATGTAGGACCAGTCAGAAGACTATGTATCGGCATTGTGACAGCCTTCGAAACGGAATCAGTGCGTGGGTCCAGGCAACACCGACTCAAAGGAAGGCCTCGGCGCTTGTTGGTGACGTCACGTAAGCTAGGCACGGCGAACGCCAGGTATGTTGCAGGCAGAAACGCCTGGGCGTGCTTGTCACTATAAATCTCTTACTTTTGGACAAAATGTTTGGTATTGTTTTGGATTCTGCAGTTTTATTTAGATGAAAGATTTTCTCACTATCGTAAAGCTACAAATGAAGATCATAGTTCTGTATTACTGAATCCGGTCGAAAGAAACGTAGATCAATATAAGAAGACGCTTTGCCCCATTGCAAGCTTCGGAAATTTTACATTCAAGTAACTATATTTACTTGATCCATTTTGCTATCGAAACTTACCCCAACCCCCTTACAATGAACCCCTTTCATTTATTTATTTATTTATTTTCGTTTGACATCGTCAGTGGAAATGTGAACTAATTTACATGTGTAAATGTCCAACTGTCGCCAGTCATTAGATTACAGTCGTTTTCAACGAAAGGAATTCTAAACAGGAAACAAAATAGCTTCATACATCGAAAATACTGCTGAGCTTAAACTTTTTTAAACATGCACATTAGAAAAGATAAATATTCCCGTCTTGCAACTGAAAGGAGAAACTTTATAAGATAAAAAAATTTTATTTGATAAAACAAGTAACTCTCTTTTGCCTCTTCTTCCGTCCCCCACCCTCTCCCCCAACGTGTACAATCGCAAGATATTTCATTAACATTCAGTACTCCTCACCCCCATAGTCAACCAAGATACCTAAAGAAGAGCACCGATATGTTCACAGTTTCTTGTAAAAGCAACCCAGTACAAACTTAACTTCCTCAGATTTACAAATAAGATAAAGAAGCACGAATTCTCTTGCTGCTGGACCATGAAGTTGTTTTTGTATGTCAATCCTTAAAACAGGTGGACATCTAAGTTCAGAAGTACACTATTTATTAAGCAGTGTAATGAATTGCACAATTAATTGATTGCAGAAATCTCTCAGAACGATGTGTGTTGGTCAACTACCGCCAATAGTTTCACATTTTCCTGTGTCAGGGAGGGAGACACCACCATTATGAGTATGCCTGCAACAGACCTGGTGTTCGCCGTGCCTAGCTGACGTGACGTCACGAACAAGCCCCGAGGCCTCCCTTTGAGTCGGTGTTGGTCCAGGCAAAAGGAGGTGCAACGCCATAATCATGACCAGGTTACCGCCTGCTGCTTCACTCGCTAGACAGTATCGCCCGCAGAGATTTTTTTTCAATATAATTGGTGATGATGATGATGTTTAGATTCTGGCGCGCTCAACTGCACCGTTATCAGCGCCCCTAAGATGTCCCAATCTTCACACAGTCCAATCTCGCCACTTCCACGAATGCTAATGAAAATGATGAGGACAACACAAACATCCAGTCTCCGGGGGGAGAAAACCCCCAACTCGGCCGGGAATCGAACCCGGGACCCCGTGATACAGAGGCAGCAACGCTAGCTGCTAGACCACGCGCTGGGGTCTTTTCCGAACGTACTTCTAACCAAAAAGCGATTCTGCTAGCTGGAGTCCAACGTTTTTGTTAATCATGCCTTTTGCGTTCTTGTGGAGATATTCTCGTAGCAACTTTCCTCCCCTAACAAATATTTCTTTATATCTACCCGAGAAGTGAAATACCAGTTTTCTTAAATTTAGCTATAAATTTTTTTAATGTAACTAAATATTTTCTTAAAAATTTTCGACCCCTACTGCTTTCCCTCTGGGGTTGCATTTCCAGAGATACTGAAACACGTATGTTCTTTATTTCTAATAGAGAAGTCAAACACCAACTGTCACAGATGTAGCCTTAATATCATTTTAGTAGTTTCTTAGTAATTATTTACTTTCAAAAAAGTTTCACCCACCGTTTTGCCCCCTTAGTGCTTGAATTCCCACATATGCTGAAACACGTATTTTTTTTTATTTTCTAACAGAGTAACCAAATACCAGTTGCTGTAGTTCTAGCTTCAAAATTCCCTTAGTAGCGAATTACTTTCAAAAAGACTTTCACCCCTTATTTCACCCCCTTAGGAGTGGAACTCTGGCCAATCCCTTCTTATACGATGTCTACAGTATAAGATCCACGTCCTCTTCCAGCGTCAAGTTTCTGTCCTTAGCAGATTATGAATCAGTGAATCAGCCTGACCCCAGTTCATCCCCTTAGGCGTTGAATTTGCACAAACAGTGAAAACAGTATTTTTTTAATTATAACAGAGAAGCCAAATTTTATTTTTCATAGATTTAGCTTTAAAAATGCTTTCATAAAATAAAATTGTCATAAAACATCTCATCTGCTATTTCACACCCTTAGGGTTAGAATTTCGAAAAATGCCTCCCAAAACGACACCTACAGTATAAGATCAATACCTTCTTCAGATTTCAAGTTTCCATCGTTAGCGACTTGTGCTGGGCTATGGTGTCAGTCAGTCGGTCAGGATATTGCCTTTTCGTATATACAGATTGGCTCAGAATGCCAAGTTCTTTGTCAATTTCACTCAATTTGTAATCGCTGAAATAACACTGCTACCTTCTCAGCCCGTCAAGATTAATTTCTTTTGCTCCTACCCTTTTGGGTCTTTCACTTTCTTTGTCAGGGAGTGTACTAAGAACTGCCTCCTTATTTTGCCAAGTGTGTTCCGTTTTATTCATGAGAAACGTCATCAGTGGAAGCATTTGTGGTTTCATTTCCTCTTACATCTCGAAATATATTCAGCTTGCACATTGTCCATGTATTCCTGCGTTTGGCTTAATTTTACATTTGTCTTGCAGCACCAAACGTTTCTTTACATGAAAGGGAAAAATATTGCGCCACAAATATTTATATTCACACACGTATGTTTGCCGAGGAGTATGTAAATAAAAATTACAAGTAGCAATGCAATATTTTGTCGTGTTTTACGTCAAAAAATGTGCGGTGCTCCAGGTGAAAGTGAAATTAATCCAAAAACTATAGTGAGAAACGTAAAAAAATCTGGAAAATGAATACGTAGACGACGCTTGTAAATGTATGCAAAAAAAAAAACAAAAAAAATGCTGACTCGGACGTCGTTTTGAATGAATAGAACAAAACCCGATTACTAAAATAAATATGCAATTTTTAGAAGATGCTAAGACGGATTTGAAATACGTTTAGTAATTGAATAGCAACTGCGGATGCCACGGCTACGCAAATAATGAGCTTATCACCGCTCTGTTCATAGAATGACTTCTATCCATCATGCAGAATGGTACAGAAATAGCTTTTTCTTCCTGTTACTGGGCCGTTACAACTGCCGTTGCTTCCAGTGACTCTCCGTGCACTTCAGAAATAGTATAACACAAGTAATTCCTCTTTTTTTAAAGTAATGTAGTAGAATAACTAGTACTCCAAATTCTTCATTATGGCGATACTGGTACATTTGTGACATTTGTTTTTCCGTATATGTGTTTTCTCTCTTCGACCGATGATAATGATTGCGTGGAGGTAAGCGTAGAGACTGTTTAATTTGTTAGCTTTACCGTCTACTCAGTAACTGAACTCCCTCACAACAAGGTATAATCCTCTCTATACCACTACATAACGGGGCTATTTACTCAAAATATGTTTTTAGGTCAGAAACCCGACTTAGGAACGATATTCCAAAAAATCTCAGAAAAATTGTACACTTTTCCAGCTTCAAAACAGTTAAAGGAGCAGCTTCTACCCGAATAGCTGTCTCTTCTACAGAGGTCACTGCGCTATAACACCTCAGCCACCATCTCCTTAACATTCCCTCTAAAAAACTCGGCCCTAAACACCGATACCATTTTTTTACTTAGTAGCTCTTGCAACAGCTTTACAAAAAGATACCAGTATCAGTCCACACAGTGATAGGGGCAGATAAGGCATCCGAATGTTTAACCCGCAACAGGAAAACAGAAACCGAGTAAATGAGAACAATAGGGAGAAAATGTTGTGTAAGACATTGGAGAGACTAAATCAGAAAAAGAAGGGTGACTTTTCCGAGCACAGCTGATCGACAGTGGATTGGCCAGGAGTACAATAAGAACTGCTAAACTACCACGGCATAGATGACTGAAGTTAGCTGTATGAACTAGGCAAATCAGAGAAGACATGATTAATAAGGGCACGTACAGCAGAGTAATAAGACACATCCGAAAAGTTCAGGAAACGTGAGAAATAGCAGAAGACCCTAACTGACCGATTGAGGACGGCTACAACTCATAGTACGAAGAGATATTGGAAAAGGAATGAAACTGAAGAAGCATAAGCTATACCTGACCCACAGAAATTATCACAACTGTATTTCAGTTGTATCCATGACTGAGCCATAAGTACGCATGGAAATTGACAAGCTTGGTAAACAACGTACAGTAATAATTCTATAGTCTGTAGATCCTGATTCGATGTAACTGCACCTGAAGGTCCTAATAAAATAAGTAACTTCGGCTCGAAACATTTTTACGCTCTCCATTCCACCGCAGTTCCAAGAAATCCTTCCTCTTGTTGTACGCGGACCGCACAGGTGGAGTCACGGCCAGGTTTTATCGGGTTTCGCCAGGCAGCAGAAGCTTTTAGAGCCATCCTCCGCACTGGGACCGTTCTGAGCGGAGATCTGCCCTCCATCTGAGTGTTCCGCTGCTGTAGGGGCCACACGATGTTTACCTGCCGCGGGAAGCACTCCAGTTAAGCTCTGCTCGCCATTCGTCACAACACTTCTCTTCTGAGTACACACCGGCCACTGCCCAGCAGTTCGACGGTTTACACTCGCAAATTTTCATCCTGAGATTCTGGATTCCGATCACACATAAAAATGTAAAGCTGTGCAGCATCCGAAGGATTGTTGGATACACTGGACTCCTTTACTGCGTGTCATCCATAGGACCTTACAAATCTCTTAACCAGACAGTTATACGGACGCATATACCGGGTGATCAAAAAGTCAATATAAATTTGAAAACTGAATATATCACGGAATAATGCAGGTAGAGAGGTACAAATTGACATACATGCTTGGAATGACATGGGGTTTTATTAGAACCGAAAACAAATACAAAAGTTCACAAAATGTCCGACAGATGGCGCTTCATCTGATCAGAATAGCAATAATTAGCATAACAAAGTTAGACAAAACAAAGATGATGTTCTTTACAGGAAATGATCAATATGTCCACCATCATTCCTCAACAATACCTGTAGTCGAGGAATAATGTTGTGAACAGCACTCTAAAGCATGTCCAGAGTTATGGTGAGGTATTGGTGTTGGATGTTGTCTTTCAGCATCCCTAGAGATGTCGGTCGATCACGATACACTTGCGACTTCAGGTCACCCCAAAGACAATAATCGCACGGACTGAGGTCTGGGGACCTGGGAGGCCAAGCATGACGGAAGGGGCGGCTGAGCACACGATCATCACCAAACGACGCGCGCAAGAGATCTTACACGCGTCTAGCTATTTTTTTTTTTTTGTTCTAATAAAACCCCATGTCATGCCAAGCATGTGTGTCAATTTTTGCTTCTATATCTATATTACTCCGTGGTTTTCAAATTTAAACTGACTTTTTGATCACCCGGTAGTTTGACGTGGATCCCTAATCATAGTACAACTGACAATTTTACACACATACAGGCCAGTAACAGACGTGAAAGAAAAAAGTAACAACGAAGTGAACTCCGATAAAAACAGGAAGAGATTCGCCAAATGTAGGACGTTTTACGGCAAACAATCATAGACAATTACAAAAGAAAGAGGGAAAATGTCTGAATAATACGTGGTTGGGAGAGACGTTCTTAAAGTAAAACAAGCTCGCAGAATGATAAATGAAGACGTAAAACTGATAATAGGAGATGAAGGAAAAGAAGTGGAAATAATGTGAATGAAGAAAATATCTTTGCTGAGATGTTGCAAAAAAAGGACCTACAACAATGTATCACTGGCGATTCTAGGGAAGAGGAAACGAAGAAGAAGACGAGGAATGCTCGTTGAGATTAAATGTGGACAAAGTTCCAGCAGTTTAACGAGGATGCGCTGGATAGAGGATGTGGAAAGCATGCAGTCCTTTTGGAAGACAGATACACCAAAGAAAAAATTATTTCTTTTAGTAATCATTTTATTATAATTTCTTCCATTTCCTTACCATCTCTTATCTCTTGGAAACGATGTTCTTACAGTCTTAGAAAATCTTTTTGTCTGGAACGCTAATTTGCTTTTAATATTTAAGAAAATTAGTTTCTTAGTTTCTTCAAAATTATTTCTTCTTCTTCCAAGAAGTAGAAGTTCCCCCGCAATTTAAATAACTGTTTATGACCGAGAAGCAGCTGTACTCATTTTCCTATATACACTGATCACAATATCTTCTTCACACTTCTGAGTGTTCGAAAAAATTGTTCACATGTGTGTGAAATCTTGTGGGACATAACTGCTAAGGTCATCAGTCGCTAAGCTTACACACTACTTAACCTAAATTATCCTAAGGACAAACATACACACCGACGCCCGAGGGAGGATTCGAACCTCCGCCGGGACCAGCCGCACAGTCTGTGACAAAGTGTGTTACATTTGTTAAATTTTACAGTAAAATTTACTGCCGGGTAGGCAAAATAATAAGTCAACGCCCTTCCAGTCAGATCACCAAAGTTAAGCGGTGTCGGGTTCTGCTAGCTCTTGGATTGGTGACCATCCGGTCAGCCGAGCGCTGTTGAGGAGCAGGATGCCCTCAGCCCTTGTGAGATAAATTGAGGATCTACTTGGCTGCAAAGCAGAGACTCTGGCCTCGTAAACGGACAACGGCCGGGAGAGAGATGTGCTGATCACATGCCCCTCCATATTCGCATCCAGTGAAGCCTATAGTCTGAGGATGACACGACGGTCGGTCAGTACCGGTGGGTCTTTCGAGGCCTGTTCGGACGGAATGGGGTGGCGGCAGGAAGGGCATCTGGCAACCACTTAAAATTAACAATGCGAAATCCGATTTAACTGTGCCGACCCTGCGCAAAGGTACGGTACAAGTCCGCTAGCAAAAGAAGATGGTGACAGCAAGCTCTGCCAGGATTTAAACTATTGGCAGTGTGGTGTGCATAGTGTAAGACCTTCGGTACACACACCATCAGATTATTTGACTTGTCGCTCTAACGAAGTAGGCGAGTGTCAGCAATATGTCTCATGGTCTTATCGTGGCGTGTTTATCTTCTGCTGTTAGGTCAGACGATAGAAATGCCATTTGCACACTTAGAGTACCAGATTGACGGTGACCAAATTTAAACAGAACTTGATTAATTTTCACACATATTTATTAAAATAATAAAAATCATAGATATTATGTAACTTGATTCTGGATGCTGTTTCCAATTGACAATCTGAAGTTCCTTTGGTCTTGACACTTGACAAAGTGTCTACACATTTCTCTTCATGGCTATGTACAGGATTATGATAATCTTATTAGGCGCAGACTGAAACTTGACTATAGACTAATGCAGACTAATGCAGACTGACTAATCGGAGGTCTGTACACTCGTTTTAATACCTCGTGCGTTCAGGTATCACTGCACGAGTGTGATCCGCGAGGAGAAAAGGTTCTACGTTAGCAGCAATCTCATTGGCTGCGTTACTTATTAATACGCGGATCGGCGGAAGCAGAATTTGGTCCATCTCTAAGACAGCGCCATCTCGTAGTGCGGAGACAGACGAGCGCTGCGCCTGCGCTGCTGTGCTTAGCGGGGCGCGCTCTATTGGGAAAGTTGTGTACGCGCTGACTACGTGGAACTATGTACACAACAGTCAGCCATCTGTTCGTCAGAACCACTCGAACACCCTCATCGTCTTTTTGTGGTGTAGCCCTTCTCGAAAGAAACTTCTTCGCTCTTCTCATCACAATTTTATCCTAAGTTCAGGTTGCATTTTTAATGTAGTCTTTTTGCCTTAGATTCCCTGCAAATCCTGTGTATTTCATTCTTAAGTTACTTGTATTTCTGTAATCCTGAATTTCCCTGAATAATTTTGAACTTTCTCCTTTCGTCGATCAACTAAAGTATTTCTTCCATTACCCTTGGTTTCTTTGGAGTAAGCTTCCTTGTTTTTGTGTTTTTCTTTCCAACTTCTGTGACTGTCCTTTTTAGATTTGTCCATTCCTTCAACTGTACTGCCTACTGAGCTATTCCTTATTGCTGTGTCTATAGCTTCATAGAACTAAAAGCGTATCTCGTCATCCCTAGTGGTTCCGTCTCCCACTTCTCTGCCCATTGATTCTTCCTGACTGTTCTCTTAAACTTCCCCCTACTCTTCAGCATTACTAAATTGCGATCTATATCTGCTCCTTCGTATGTCTATCGTCCAATATCTGATTTCGCTCTATCTGTCCATGAAGTAATCTAACTGGAATCTTCGTAACTCGCGGCATTTTCCATTTATACCTCCACTTTTTGTGCTATTACTACCTGAAATTTATTACAGAACTCAATTAGTTTTTGCTCTCTCATTCATGCTGCCAAGCTCATATTCTCCCATAACCGTTTCTTCTACTCTCTCCCCTACACCGCGTTCTAATCTACCACGATTATTAGGTTTACATCTCCTTATCTCCCTTATGTACCGAATTATCCTTCAATATCCTCACGTACTTTATCCCCACCTTGTTCTTGCAACCTCGTCATGTATACCTGAACTATTGTTGTTGGTGTTGGTTCGCTGTAGATTCAAGTAAGAACAACCCTATCACTGAACTGTCCACAGTAACATAATTTCTGCACTACCTTCCTGTTCATAACGAATCCTACTCCTGTTATACTATTTTTTGCTGCTGTTCATGTTATCCTATACTGTTCTGACCAGAAATCTTTGTCTCCTTTCCGTTTCACTTCACTGATCACCATTCTATCTATATTGAGCTTTAGCATTTCGCTTTTTCAGATTTTCTAGCTTCCCTACCACGTTCAAACTTCTGACATTCCAAGTTCCGACTCGTAAAATGTTACCCTTTCATTGATATTCAGCTTTTCCCTCATGGTCTGCTCCTCCTAGGCAGTCCCCTCATGAAAATCAGAATGTGGGACTTCTGCTAATGGAGGTATCATCATGAGACTTTCTCAGTGACAGAGCACGTGTCCCATGTATACACATTATGTGTCTTTACCGTAGTGGTTTCAGTTGCTTTGTGCTTGCTCGTGCCATTGATCATTGGTGATTTTTCCGCTCTTTCCTTCATATGCAGGAAGTCTTCGGCGACCATTGGTGATGATTTTTACTCTAAATTTAAGCAGCTGTGAGGTTCGAATCCGGGACAGAGACCGTTGTGGTTACTAGGCAAAGATGCTACCGCTTCCTTTTTTATATTTTTATGCTACAGAAAATGCTTGTATTGGCAGAAAATAACGGACGCAGTCGGCTTCAGGCTGGGTGGAGAAAGGTAGGCCTGGGTCCAATCACAAGGTCTGGTTGCCCTGCCACTGTGCTGGTGCCTCGATAGTAATGGACTTTTCCTTTTACTTTTAATTAATTTTTTTTATTTTATTTTTTTATCCTTTGATCTTGGTATAAGAAAATGAAACAGAATCGCAGTTAACCCTACATGGCTTCTGCCAGTTAACAAAAGAAAAAAGTCACTTCCAGTCGTTGGGTGCAGCGATTTTTTGTTTATTTTGTTTATTAACTAAGAAAGGAGAAGGTGGCAAATGGGACCACAAAATTAAATAAACTCCTTAACAATACTTCTGCAAAGGGACGATGACGAGAATAACACAAGGACCGGTTAACTCAAACGGTACGTTGACGACAAAATACGAGTAAAAGGTTCGCAATACTGGCGGGTAAGTCATGATATCGTGGCAGGTGCAGGCGGTTCAAATATGACCGCTAGAGCACGGGTGCCGATATCCAATAACATTAGAGACAGACGACTGTAGCGGCCGCGATGGGTGGCTACTGCAGTGTGGAGCGTGTGTAACAACAACAACACTGTACTATTGTACCTACAATAATTTTTTCTGATTTTTCGATAAATTAGTGTAATCGATGTTCCGATTTAATTTTTTTTTCTTGTTTCATGCCATTATGTTAAAGAAACTATAAACAATTTTCAATGTGAATATTAATGTTTATGTCAAATTTCAAGCAATATTGTAATAGAATTGAAGTGTAACAAACGTTGAAGCTATTGTAACATGTTTAAAATTGTAATTGTGCGTCTGGTCCATACATAGGCAATGTATTAGGATATGTAGAATGCAAAACCTCTGGTGAATACCCTGTCTGTAGGGGAGCGGTAAAAGGTGGATGGCAGGTGAGCGCGGGAAAATGCACACGGGCGCTGCACGGCATAACGGGCTCAGCAGTAGTAGTCGGAGTTGGGCATTGGTCTGAGCAACACGTTATGGATCGAGGAGGCTCTCCTGGAAGACGTAGTTTCATTGAGCCTCGGATATGCCGTTCCGACGCCTATACAGCATGGCAAAATTTCATAGGCACTAAATGGAAAAATATTGCCGATACATCAAGAGCCATAGCTGTGATTGTATGTGTGCT
Source organism: Schistocerca piceifrons (assembly GCF_021461385.2). Lineage (NCBI taxonomy): Eukaryota > Metazoa > Arthropoda > Insecta > Orthoptera > Acrididae > Schistocerca > Schistocerca piceifrons. Next base: position 1,221,586,473 of record NC_060138.1, on the reverse strand, counting down.
CTGTGCCTCGCCATCTTGCCGCCTGCCGACCGCCGCATCGATACGAACAGGTTGAAACTTGTAGTACTGTATTCGTATGGACCAGTGTTACTTTTGTTCCATACTGTTCAATAACAACTTAAATTTTACCAGAACTGTCCTATCATTTAATTATCCTCACAACTAACCTAGCCAGGGTCCTTTCCAAATGTTGTGCAATCCGAGTGTCTCGAAATGAAGAATTAAAGTTTATGTTAATAATAATTACCTGCAGACCTAGCTATGTTAGAATGATGTTTAAAGAGCTTTTTTGTTAATGAACTAATAGACGAATAGCAAAGGTCTGACAAAGTTGGAAGATAATTTTGATATTGATTTAGTAGTGAAGTTTAATCATTTCGAGATAGATATAATGGTATTTAAATGAGCAGGAAATAAAATGAAAAGAGTAGTAACTAATATATTGGAAATCTTGAGCACATAATGATTTCAGTAATCGATTTTTTTTTATACAGTGATCTTAACAGTTTCAGGGTCCCCCCCCCCCCCCCCTCTTTTTTATTCATTTGAATTCTGAAGTGTTCTAGACTGATTTGATCAGCAAAGTTAAAGTTAATATAAAAAACCAAAATTTATCAGTGTTTTACCTTTATCATAATTGACATTGTGTGTGTGATTCGAAAGTGCTATTTCTAGGGTAACCTATGCCCGATTTTAATCAGATCAATAGACAGTACGAAGTTTTGTAGTAAACATTATAGTGTAGTGTTATGTATTAATGGTTTGTCCCTATCAGTACAGGAAGTGAAATTATCAGTTCAATAGGTTTTCTGGTTCTAAAATTTACCATATTATGCTGTGTTACTACGTGTTGTTTTGCTTGAACGTACATCAACTTGTACAGGGAAGAAACTCAGTTAATGCCTAATTAGGCTGGCGACCGTATTATTAACAAATTGGTAGCATCTTCTGTGTTGTTTCTTGTCCGTCCTTACGTGTAGTTGCATTTCGGACTTGCTTGACGTATCATTGTTATTACAGAGTGGGTGCAAGTCTGATTTGCCTCCATTCAGGTACACGCGGTGAATTTCTATACAAAAAAGCCTTTCTCATAAGGTGAAGCCCGTCAACTTACCATAGTACAGGCTTTAATGAGTATCGTGTGCCCCAAAGCGCAGTGTCACACGTGGATGATGACAGCTCACAGCAGTGTCGTGTGCCCACACAGGCGATGGCGAATAGGGACAGCACGTGCTCACACGGGGGAATTAACAGCGAGCGTGTTTGCCGGCTCGGACTGTGACGGCTGGGCAGCTGACTGGCTCGGGTCGAACCCTGGTCCACCACGATAGTCGCCGACAGCAGACGACCTAGCAGTCACATAGCAGGTATGCGGCCGATGGGAAGGCACTTGTTCGGCACCTAATGCTGCGGCGGTGGCAGCGTGCTGACTCATCTCAGTTCATTGACTAACGTACTTCCCCTATTGGATAACGGCAGGTGAAGACTCAGAGTACCTGTCTGGATATGGCGGTCTAATTGCAAACCTGATCCGCATAATGTTTTCGGAACTGCAGTGTTTCTGCTCTCTTTAAGGCGCTGTCATTGTCGGGCTGCCGCAAGATAATTTCGCCCGCTCTTCTGTAGTGTCAGCGACTTGACATCTACGGTGGTGCTGCAACAATGTAGCAATTCCTATTTTCAGATCACCGAGCAGTGTCTCCTGCAATCTCTGAGTATTGAATACTTACTTTACGTACTTACATATGCGTGGCTTGGGCCTTAGTGACCATACGCCTGCTCCAGACTCCTCCTCCATCGTTCCCGGTTGCGAGCCTCCCGCCGCCACTCGCCCGCTCCTAGTCCCATGTTCTCGGTGTCCTTGTCAATATTGTCCTTCCATCTTGTCCGCGGTCGTCCTCGGTACATCCTACCAACTACAGCTCCCAGAAACACATCGTGGGGCATCCTCCCTTCACTCGTCCTTGCTACATATCCAACCAGGTCAACCTTCTTCTTGTTATTCTTTTTATAATGTCAGGCTGTGCGTACTGAGGAGTACTGAAAAAAAATCTTTGAGCACCATGGGACTTAACTTCTAAGGCCATCAGTCCCTAGAACTTAGAAATACTTAAACCTAACTAACCTAAGGACATCACACACATCCATGCCCGAGGCAGGATTCGAACCTGCGACCGTAGCAGTCGCGCGGCTGCAGACTGTAGCGCCAAGAACCGCTCGCCCACTCCGGCCGGCGAAGAGTACTGAATACATGAAAGTAAAATATTCTGGGTTGTTAGGCCACGTCATATTTCTTCTATGCGGTCGAAGTTTCGACTGCTCTGCTGGAGTATTGTTCTTGTGGTGGCATCGAACAGTGTCAAACTTTGGCACCACGAGATCCCGAAGAACACCCCATCAGAGGGATCGAAACGTCGATAGTGTAGAAGAAATAAGATGCGGTTTAACTACCCACAAGATTTAACATTCTATGACACCAGGCCCGAAAGCCTGAACGCTTACCATCTTCTTGCGCGAGCACACCCAACTACTGAGGTGACTTGAGACACCTTCTTATGCCATCCTTTTGCTCAGACAGTCACAGAAGGCTTCTTCTTCACCATACGGAACAGAGGTGCAGCACAATAATCATCATACACTCATATCACTCTCCATATGTAGGGATGATTTTTTTCTACACTGAAAATATATAAAAGGATGAAATTGTAATCAACATGTCTCATGGGCTTCGAAATACTGGAGAATAATTTTCGTAGAATTTGGTCAAGGTCAGTGTACGAGTATCTTACGCCGTCGGGCAGTGCAAATTTATTGTGCGCTACTGCCACCAACTGCTGATCGACAACTCACAAAAGCACAGAGTAATCTAATGATTAGACCAAGATTAAAATATGCTATACTGTTGCGAACATTCGAAGTTAGATCTCTGAGAGGAAAATTGCTCCTGTGTTAGACACTGGCGTGTTCAAGGCAGGTGCGAATTTTGACTCACGCCGACATGAAGCACAATCCTAAAAACCAAATAATACGATTAGGCAACGAAAAAGGTTATTTCAGATGGCGTGAGGGGCTGACAGTGCTTCAAGAAGGATGTTAAGCCGCCTGTTTGCAAGTTCTTTCAATTGGACGCCATTTCGGCCTACACCAGTAATCCTACAGGAGAAAATGGACCTGCAGTTTAATGTGGAATCCGAAGAACGCATCGTTCCTGTCATACCCTCACATCATTGAGAGGTGAAGGCTAGCGTAAAGGCAGACTCAAAAATTTCATGATTGATACCATGGCTCAAAAACCATGGTCTCTTTTGTTGTAATTTATAAACTCTTTGTTACCGACTACAAGTTTCAGTCTGCGCTGCAGATCATCTTCAAATCTAAGCTGGAACATGAAAATAAGCAATAAAATTAGAAAAATATTGCTAACACTATGCCCAATGTTTGTAGAAATGACAACAAAATATTATGAATCCACATATACCAGACGCTGCAGAGTGCAGTTTGTCAAAATTGATGTAAAACTAACGTAAATAGAAGGATGGGTGAGGAAAAATATTTTCATACTCGTATGACATGTGCGTAATATATAAAGTATTACATTAAAACCGGATAAAAAAGATTCCTCCATCACAAAGCAAAATAAGAAATTAAAATAATTAATGATTACAAGACACAGAATTAAGAAATAGAAGACACATCAACGTAATACATTCCAGCATGTATGATTCGTTACACAATACATTAATACATAAGAAAAGGGTAATAAAAAGCCTCATAGCACATTGTGGATCCGAACATTTTTGTTCTTGTCTATATCTTTTAAAATATTTTGCAAAGTTAACAGACAAATTTAATTTGCATAGCTTTAATCGTCTAACCCTTAAAATAAAACTTTAAAGAATATTCCTTTATTTTACATTAAAATAAAATACACCACTCTTATTCTAAGTTAAAAAATAGGAGCAAAAGGAAACATAGTTACAAAACTAACTATAGCTTCGTGCAAACAATTACTACAAATTAACGAAGATCTTCAGTGGTAATAGTCTGAGAAACCAGAGTGGCCGCTGGAGGGCACCTCACACCACAGCAGTGACGAGCGATGCAATGCCGTGGTTATGCATGTCACAGGCTGCAATCCGCGCCGAACGCCTTCAATCACTGTCAACTATTATGTATTAGATTAAAGTGTCTTTCAACTCTCAATTTTTATTAATTATTTTATTTCATAGTGAAGGAATCTATTTTACACCGTTTTAATGAACTCATTTATGACACACACACATCTGAAGTGATTACGCAAAAATTTTCTCCCAGTCCTCCTTGTATTTTCCGTTAATTTTACAGCACTGTTGACAAACTGTTCTTTTCTGCGAAGGATATGTGCAGATTCGTAATGTTTTATTTTCATTTGTACGACCTTTGAACGTAGCGTGTGTAATAAAAAACTTCTATAATTCTTTATTGTCATTGCCTTTTTTTCCTGTTACAACTTAGAGATAAAGACGATCTGCAGCACAGAGTAAATCCGGTAGTCGTAGTAAAATGTTATGTCCGCAGAGTGTTTATTTATTATAAACTGAAGTGTTCTGGTATCTGACTGGGATTCGACTCCGCGACCTTAGATCTTCATGTTCGTACTTTACCACTTTACAACCAAGCCCGACGAGAAAAGTTATCTGGAATGCACTTCATGAGGAGAGGGGGGGGGGGGAGGGGAGGAGAGGAGAGGTGTTATATGGCCATTTGTACTCCTTGCTATTGTCTGCAGGATAGCTGCAAGGCCAGGAAATCGTAATGAAATGCAGGTAGACCTGCCATTTTCGACACTTGGTGGAGGTTTTGCCAGTTGAGTCTAAAAGTGAATAATTGTATCGATGTGCGCATAAATAAACGGGAATAAGCATTCCTGTTCGAATGTCTTTCTTGCGATAGCTGACCGTAAACAGTTACGACCATAAAATATCTAGGAATATCCATCCGAATCGTCCTAAATTGGGACAACCAAATTTGTTTCAGTGTGTAAAAACGCCAGGTGGATATTCATTGGGAACATTGTAAGGAACTGTTACCCATACACACAAGAAATAGCTTACCAAATACTCATTGGACAGTACAGATGGTGTTAATAGAGGAAATAGAAAAATATCCAAAGAAGAGCACTACATTTCGTCACAGGTTCATTTCGTAAGTTGATACTCATCAAACTCTAACTGTCCACTTCTCGTGGTCTAGTGGCTAGCGTTGCTGCCTCTGGATCACGGGGTGCCGGCTTCGATTCCCGGCCTGGTTGGGGATTTTCTCTGCCCGGGGACTGGGTGTTTTGTCTTGTCCTCATCATTTCATCATCATCATCATCATCCGTGACTGTGGATAGACTGGACTGTGAAATAAAATTGGTCTGTGTAACAATTGGGACTTTGTACAGGCGCTGATGACCGAGCTGTTGAGCGCCCCACGAACCAAACATCATCATCATCATCATCATCATCATCATCAAACTCTAGCTGCCGACGCTAAGAGAGGCAGGTTGTGCAACATGTCTAGATTTCTGTTAAAATTCAGAGATCGTATGCCGCAAGAAGTGGCAGCGACTGTATTACAGCCTCCCACATAGATCTCACGAAGTCACCACGAGTGGATAATCAGACAAATTATTGCACATGTGAAGCCTAACCGAATGTCGTTCTTCCGAAGCGCCATGAGCGAATGGAACAGGATAGGGGAAAAACGTTAGCGCAATGAGAAAAATACCTTCCGCAACAAGCTTGTGGAGCACAGTTGTAGAAGTTATAAAACAGCATCCAAAACCTCTACTGTGTCTGAATTATTTTCTCGAGCAATAACTAGCAAGACAGTATCACACATGTTGTTATTTTCGTGGAACGTTTCGACTGTAATGTTGGCTTCCGTCTTCTGTTGCAGTGGTGGTGCAGGACTACGAGGTACAGGTGTACCGCGCGCATGCGCTGCTGGGCAACACGGCGGTGCTGCGCTGCGTCATCCCGCCCTTCCTGAGGGACCACGTCTCCGTCTCCTCCTGGTTCCGGGACGACACCATCATCCTGCCGGGATCTCACGAAGCGGGTGAGTCCAGCTCTGTTCCCCAGCCATTCTGCAGCGGAGGTCTCTTGTACAGCACAACGGGCAGTCTTTAGGGTACTGAACTTCTGACTACGCACGTAATAAGTTACCGTATACTCCTCGCACTCCATGTGATACACCAGGTTAGATCCTGTTGCTGGAATTCGAGCTCTCATTATGACCACTCAAACAGTCCTTAACTCGTCCCAGTAATCTCACGTGTACTGCTGCAGTTCTGCTGCTGTCTTCGTTTGCACTTGTCCCTGGTAAAGTTTTTGAACTCTGGAGCCTTGTACCACGTTATTAAAAGAAACGTGTCATGATGGTATTTAAAACCATTACTTAATGAAAATCACTCATCGTTTCCAACTGACTAAATGCATGGAAACAGTACGTTGTCTTTCGCAGGTCTGCTTGGACGTATGAACACCTACAGCTTACTGTACATTGGTAACTGATCGACGTCGTCCAGCCATGAGGGGTTCGTTGTTATATTGCCACTTTCCATACAACTTTCCATTATACAAAACACAGAGGTTGTTTGTCGTAAGCACTTTTCATATTACTCCCACCTTGGCAAGCTGCTATATGCCAATAAGTTTCTGTTAGTTCCACTTTCAAAGCATATTTATCGAGTGACTCACTTTCATGTTTCCCTGCTTTATTATCTACGAAAATAGCAATTAATGAGTGGTATGACATTAATCCTCAAATACGATAGTGATGTATTTGTTACTCATTTTTCTTTTACGTATTTCTAACAAATGGAAGACTTTTGGCGTTTTAGATTCCACTTAATCTTTGAGTTGGTAGATAACAATCTAGCATCAGCTGCAGAGTAATTAGAAGTGGTTGTGTTTTTCACTAGCACCGGTTGCGTCCAAACACGTCTCCCACGATTGTCAGGCACATCCGACACTCGTCGGTGAAGAGAACGTGACTCCAATCCTGAGCGGTACATTCGGCATGCTATTGGGCCCATCTGTACAGCGCTGCACGGTGTCGTGGTTGCAAAGATGGACCCCGCCATGGACGCCGGGAGTGAAGTTGCGCATCATGCAGCCTATTGCGCACAGTTTGAGTCGTAACACGACGTCCTGGGCTGCACTAAAAGCATTATTCAACATGGTGGCGTTGCTCTCAGGATTCCTCCAAGCCGTAATCCGTAGGTAGCAGTCATCCACTGCAGTAGTAGCCCTTGGGCGGCCTGAGCGAGGCATGTCATCGACAGTTCCTGCATCTCTGTATCTCCGCCATGCCCAAACAACACTGGACTCGCATTCGGGAGGACGACGGTTCAATCCCGCGTCCGGCCATCCTGATTTAGGTTTTCCGTGATTTCCCTAAATCGCTCCAGGCAAATGCCGGGATGGTTCCTCTGAAAGGGCACGGCCGACTTCCTTCCCCATCCTTCCCTAATTCGATGAGACCGATGACCACGCTGTCTGGTCTCCTTCCCCAAACAACCAACCAACCAACCCAAACAACATCGCTTTGGTTCACTCCAAGGCGCCTGGACACTTCCCTTGTTGAGAGCCCTAAGGCCTTAGTCACACTGTCCAGCGAGTGCACCAAGGTGAAGGTTCCCTGCTGTTCTGCGGTGGCATGCAAGGCGCCGTAACTGCTGTACGATACCTGAATGTCATCTTCCGACCGATAGTGCAACCATATCGGCAGCATGTTGGCGAGGCATTCGTCTTCATGGACGACATTTCAAGCCGGACGTGTGGCCGAGCATTTCTAGGCGCTTCAGTCTGGAACCGCGCGACCGCTGCGGTCGCAGTTCGAATCCTGCAGCGGACATGGATGTGTATGATGTCCTTAGGTTAGTTAGGTTTAAGTAGTTCTGAGTTCTAGGGGACTGATGACCTCAGATGTTAAGTTCCATCGTGTTCAGAGCCATTTGAACCATTTGAACAGCGACAATTCGCGCCCCTATCGTCCACATCTTGTTAATGACTTCCTTCAGGATAACGACATCGCTCGACTAGTGGGCAGCATGTTCTCCAGACATGAACCCTGCCGAACATGCCTGGGATAGATTGAAAAGGGCTGTTTGTGGACGACGTGACCCGTCAAACACTCCGATGGATATACGCCGAATCCTCGTTGAGGAGTGCGTCAATCTGTGCCTTGATGAACTTGTGCATAGTATGCCACGACAAATACAGGCATGCATCAATGCAAGAAGACGTGCTACTGGGTATCAGAGGTACCGGTGTGTACAGCAATCTGGACCACCACCTCTGAAGGTCTCGCTGTATGGTGGTACAACATGCAATGTGTGGTTTTCATGAGCAGTAAAAAGGGAGGAAATGATGTTTATGTTGATCTCTATTCCAATATTCTATACAGGTTCCGGACCTCTCGGAACCAAGGTGATGGAAAACTTTTTATATGAGTGTATTTTGATAACTGGGTTATACAGTTTCCCAGTATAGTGTTCACAGGTAGTGCACATAGGTAAAGTACTGCATGGTTATCCACGCGCCAAAGACGCCTTTAGTAGTTTACCAACATTTAAAGCGAATAAAGGCTTTTACTGCCTTGAAGTAAATCTGTTTTTGACCGTATCAGTAGCGCCGCATTGGTTATCCGAGAAACATGTAATGAAAAATAACGGTACACAGGTGGTTGCTTCTGTTTCCCGTCACTGGTATTGTCTTCTGAAGGAATTCATCACAATAACTCTGAACGATTTCTTATTAATGGAGACAAGAACTTCCTTTTAAGCATGTCGTGGACCCCTGCACTGAGCAGCATTAAAACTAAACGTTCTTTGTCTCAATCAGCATAAGATTTTGACGATTAGTTACGGCAGTGACAGCTCGCTTTCGTTTGCCTTCAATAAGGGTTCACTGCTCGTATCGTAGCAGGTAGCACTCACAGCACTTGGCGCATGCGCAGAGTGAACCTACTCTCTGCTGGTCTGTAAAAGCAACCAGCTCCGACGTGGCATTAAAGGAGCACTCTAAGAAATTATATGACAAGTCGAGAAGCTCCGACGGAGAAATGAAAATACTGGCTACTTTAAACGATCCGTTGACTACTGAATTGTCAGTAGCACCGCCACAACATAATGACAAAGTCAAATTCCACCACGGCAACAAAAGGCCACGCATACACACTCTAAGCTAAAGACGCACAAAAATTAGCACTAGAATAGTATGCAATACCGCAAGGTACAATGCAACACCACACAGCAGCTAGCCGACAGAGAAGTACCTGATGGTAGACTCTTGGCATCGGTTGGCCGAGACTCGGCAACAGCAGCGCCTCTCCTGAAAATAACGACCAGCTGTACCGTCGAGATGGAGTATCAACTTCACTTGAAGATCTGGCTGCAAACCCGAGAAGAGTATCAAAACCTTTACGTTGCACAAGATTAACAAGACAACGGGACGACAAATATGTTAATGTGTCTAGGTGTTAGTTATTACTTTGTGACAAACGATAAATTAGCTGGAGAGAGTATAGAGGAGTACTTTGGTGCATGTCATTAGCAAGCAGTGACTGGTCTCAGATTTCTTGAACACCCTTGCTCCTTGTGGCAAATGTTGAAGATTCTCATCACACTTACTAGTTGAGAGACATTCTTTGACCCATTCGACCCACTAATTAAATTATTTGTTAACACGTTTCACTGCTTTTGAACGATGCGGTCTTTTCTCGCTCAAAACGAAACAGTTGCCCAGAATGTTCCTTTCTAAAAGCATTCCAGTCCGGAGTAATGTATGGTTCGCAGATATCTGCAGAGCAGTCTTGCAACAGAGTCCTCAGGATCATCCAGTGTGCTACCCACATGAAGCCTTCATAACACTCAGGCACAGTTGGTAAATAGTAGTGGCATTCAAAAATATATCAGTAGAAACAAAAACAGTCTTTACTCTCCACAGCTTAACATTATTCTCACGCAGAAAGGGGAATATTATGCACCCATAATAATCGTCCAAACATCGCTTGTCAGATAAGGTGCTGGTAGGTAAGGATAGTTTTAAAAACAAATTGAAATCTTAAGGTTTTTAACATGGCTGTCAATCAGCGACTGTTGTATAATACAAAATTTTGAAAAATACAGCCCTCAGTCGCGAATACAATTAATTTGTAACCTAGGTTTCGGTGTCACAAGGGACACCTTTTTCGGACTTTCTTACCATTCCATCACTCATAATGTTTTCTCCGTAAACTGCAATCGCTTTTAGGCCTTTAGCACTAAGAAATCTTATAGCAGCCCGTATTTCACAGTCGACGGGACTCACGACTATTGGAGGCATCTTAAACACTCTGTACACAACGTAAACAAGGAAGAATCACACTGTAATGACGTCAGTGAGTAGATTAAGGTACAGGCTTTCATGTAAAAATAAAATTACTGAGATATCTTAGCATGTCTTTTTTTTAATTTCGAAACGGTACTTACTTAAAAAAACACGCCTCGTATAATGTACAACGGAACTCGCTGGAAGAAATTAGTAAATTCTTTATGATATACCAACTGGTATCTACTTCATGGACTCAGAGTCCAAATTATTAAATAAAGGCCTGAAGTTCAACGTTGAACCAAAGTTCCAAAGTAGTGTTATCAAAAATAAGATTACAAACAAGAAGGTAGCCTTCGATACAGCCCAGTTGCCCACATAGAAATGTGATAAAATAACATGTAAGCTCACAGGAATAATTACAGAACTAATTAAACATAATAAGAGCAGAAATGGTGAGATTAATAATGAAAGAGATACAGTATATTAAGCTAGAAATAAATAAGGTAATAGTATGAAGGTCAATAAAGGGAATGCAATGGTAATTTTGAATGAGGATGACTATAATAGGAAGAACCTTAAGTTCTGTAAGAAAAATAGAATCACAGAAATGAAGTAAGACATGACCAATACATTTAATGACTTAATCAAAGGAAGTTTAAAAAGTGGAAATTTATTTTCTCCACTATGGATGCTTGAGTGTTTATAATAATGCTAGAGCCCCTGTAAGTGAGTCACCATCTGAAATACACAAAGAGGGTGCGAGGCACCGTCTAAAATGCATAAAGAGGTTGTGGCAGTTCGAACAATCATTAATTGTATCGTTAGAGTGGCGTATGAGCTCAGCAAAAAGCAAACATCGCATCGTACTCAGAGAGTTTTATACTTATAAGACGAAATGTAACGTTTGCAATGTGCAAGAGGTAATTCATCAATTTAAAGATTCATATCCTCCAGAACTTCCAATCTCTATGAAAACTGTGTATATCATAAAAAACAATTAAATTATATATTATGCGAGGTTGAAATATAAGAGCTGACGGAAATCTTAGAAATTATTGATTACTTGAAATCCTGTATAAATAAGAAATATGTTCCCAACCAAATGGGATTCCTATTGGGAGCTGCCTGGTAGGAAAATGTGGCAGATATATTCCTAAACTATCTGGAATAATTATTTTTAAATCAATGTAATCAGACACTGACAAAATACTGTATCACTACATAGGATGTCACATTGGTGGTGCTGGATGGAATCCAAAATTATGTTACGACCATACATGACCAGCTCAGTAGTTCACATGGTGGAGTGAAATTTGTAATGTAAAATGAGACCCACAAAATTATAAGCTTTATAAAACTACTATCGTTCAAAATTTACGGTAAAGATACAATACTAAATGTGAAAAATCATTGTTAAGTCATATTATACAAATATGCACAAAAATATGTATTTTGACTCCATACTGGCTCTCCAATACGTCATAAAGCGAGAAAAAAAGCGTTATGGATGCACTTTAGGAAGTAGATATATATTCACATGCTAAAAGGAAGTGGAACAATATGTCGAATGGACAAAAACAGAATCGCGCAGCCAACGTGTTTGTAATATTTTAGGGCAGTTTCTGTTGGAATGGAAGATTATAAGCGCTGCTTGTAGGTGCACAACAGTCTGGTCACATGTGTGCGATTATACGACAGCTTACAAACTCGTCAGACTTCTGTCATTTTTAAATACGAATGCCTGAAAAATGCTTGTTTTAAAATTAATAACTTCACTATATAGAATGACGTCAAGTAAGCATCAACATATTTTTGTGTGTTAAATGGAATACATATCGAATACCAATCCTAAATATAACAACGAAACATCTATAATAGCGAAGCACATGCCTCTGACATTTACCAGTAGATGCAATCGGATGAGCAGTCATGACTGTTTGTCGGTATGTGTTTCAACAGCTGTTTACTGTAAACAGTTTTTGAATAGTGTGGAATCAACTTCGGAAGAACAATGTTCTCTACAATATACGAGGGCAGTTCAATAAGTAATGCAACACATTTTTTTTCTGAAACAGGGGTTGTTTTATTCAGCATTGAAATACACCAGGTTATTCCCCAATCTTTTAGCTACACAACACTATTTTTCAACGTAATCTCCATTCAATGCTACGGCCTTACGCCACCTTGAAATGAGTTTCCAAGTTTACATACAATAGCCACTATAGCGATAATGTTATTTTAAGGTGTTGACGAATATAGAATGTCATTCTCGTGTTTACGACAGCAGTGGCGTATTAAAATGACAGATGCATATCTGTATACACCCAGAAAGGTTGACGGTGTAAATTTATGAGTATAGGAGCTTGTATTTCAGAAAAACGAACAATCGAAATCAACCTGATCGCGATACAAATGACAGTGATTGTTTATCAGCCAGAACGGAAAATGGAATTCTCTTTCTATAAATTTGTAGCACCCAAAATGAAAAAAAAAGTTTATTGTACTGAGTACTCTTGTATTGTTAGAGACTTTCAATAAATGATGATTCGAAGCAATATCTCTGAATTTTGTGAATGAGCGTCTACTGATCACTTCTTAGTCAATGAGCCTCATTTCAGAAGTTCTACCAGAAGTGGCAGCAGGGAAGTAGCATCATTGACTGCTGACCAGTCACATATTATTAAACATAAATAAATTATATATAAGTAAGAAAGAGGCGAACTACATAGTTCCGGGAGGAAAATGAGATCAACAACAAATAGAGCAGCTTGCCAAATCCAAATATTCTGGAATTAATATAACTGAGGATCTAAACCTGACACGTACATAACGTCGAGTTCATCCATCACCAACGAAGTGCTCTACAAAAAGAAGAAATCTCTTTGCAGGTGACTCAATAAAAATCTGACAATATGATTTGCCAACAGTTACGTTATTTTGTCTTATCGCAAAATAGGGGAGAGGGAGCCATGGATATGATTCGCAAATTGATGTGGTAGTCATTAAAACAGAGGCAGTTTTCCTTGCAGCAGAATCTTCTCACGAAATTTCAATCAACAACTTTCTCCTCAGAGTATGAAAATGTTTTGCTGCCGCCCGCCTACATACAGGGAAATTATCGTAATAAAATAAGAGAAATCAGAACTCGCACGGAAATCTTTAAGTGTTCTTTTTTCCCGCGTGCTGTTCGAGACTGGAACTGGAGAAAAATGCCTTGAAGGTGGTTCGATGAAGCGTCTGACAGACACTTAATTGGGAATAGCAGAGTAATCTTGTAAATGTAGATTTAGATGAAACATTGCTTTCTGTGGCTCTAAAACCTGGACTTTACGAAATGGTAAAAATATGTAGAGGATCTGGACAAATGGGTTTGTTGAATATCGGATAGTGGGAGTTGGGAATACACGGGAACGAGGTAGTGTTAGTAAAAATTGGCGAATCTTGGCGCTAGGATGGCAATTAAGATGAAAGCGCCCTCAGAACTCTGAGTGTGGCATATTCTGCAGCTCTTAAAAGTAAGCTGCGCGGGATAGCCGCACGGTCATAGGCGCCTTGCCACGGTTCGCGCGGCTCCCCCCGTCGGAGTATCGAGTCCTCCCTTGGACCTGGGTGTGTGTGTGTTGTCCTTAGCAGTTAGTTTAAGTTAGATTAAGTAGTGTGTAAGCCTAGGGACCGATGACCTCAACAGTTTGGTCCCATAGGAACTTACCACAAATTTTCAAATTCCTTAAAAGTCATAAGAGAAAGGAAGAATAATTTTATCGACCATACCTTTTAAGGACAATGCTTCAAGAAGGAACTGAAGGGACGACGAAGGAAAGTAGAGGAAGATGGAGATAACAACTAACTAACATCGTCAGGGAGGAACGCGATATTTACTTGGAACCAAAGAGCAAACTACAGGGCTATTACAAATAATTGAAGCGATTTCATAAATTCACTGTAGCTCCATTCATTGTCATATGGTCACGACACACTACAGATACGTAGAAAAACCCATAAAGTTTTTTTCGGCTGAAGCCGCATTCCCAGGTTTCTGCCGCCAGAGCGCTCGAGAGCGCAGTGAGACAAAATGGCGACAGGAGCCGAGAAAGCGTCTGTCGTGCTTGAAATGCACTCACATCAGTCAGTCATAACAGTGCAACGACACTTCAGGACGAAGTTCAACAAAGATCCACCAACTGCTAACTCCATTCGGCGATGGTATACGCAGCTTAAAGCTTCTGGATGCCTCTGTAAGGGGAAATCAACGGGGCGGCCTGCAGTGAGCGAAGAAACGGTTGAACGCGTGCGGGCAAGTTTCACGCGTAGCCCGCGGAAGTCGACGAATAAAGCAAGCAGGGAGCTAAACGTACCACAGCCGACGGTTTAGAAAATCTTACGGAAAAGGCTAAAGCAGAAGCCTTACCATTTACAATTGCTACAAGCCCTGACATCCGATGACAAAGTCAAACGCTTTGAATTTTCGGCGCGGTTGCAACAGCTCGTGGAAGAGGATGCGTTCAGTACGAAACTTGTTTTCAGTGATGAAGCAACATTTTTTCTTAATGGTGAACTGAACAGACACAATTTTCGAATCTGAGCGGTAGAGAATCTTAACGCATTCGTGCAGCAAATTCGCAATTCACCAAAAGTTAACGTGTTTTGTGCAATCTCACGGTTTAAAGTTTACGGCCCCTTTTTCTTCTGCGAAAAACACGTTACAGGACACGTGTATGTGGACATGCTGGAAAATTGGCTCATGCCACAACAGGAGACCGACAGCACCGACTTCATCTTTCAACAGGACGGTGCTCCACTGCACTTCCATCATGATGTTCGGCATTTCTTAAACAGGAGATTGGAAAACCGATGGATCGGACGTGGTGGAGATCATGATCAGCAATTCATGTCATGGCCTCCACGCTCTCCCGACTTAACCCCATGCGATTTCTTTCTGTGGGGTTATGTGAAAGATTCAGTGTTTAAACCTCCTCTACCAAGAAACGTGCCAGAACTGCGAGCTCGCATCAACGATGCTTTCGAACTCATTGATGGGGCCATGCTGCGCCGAGTGTGGGAGGAACTTGATTATCGGCTTGATGTCTGCCGAATCACTAAAGGGGCACATATCGAACATTTGTGAATGCCTAAAAAAACTTGTATGTGTGTGCAAAGCATTGTTAAAATAACTCAAATAATAAAGTTATTGTAGAGCTGTGAAATCGCTTCAATCATTTGTAATAACCCTGTACATGGCAGGGGCAGCTGGGTCTTCTCCAATGCAGAACAACTACAGGCAGCTATGATTCAACATTAACTTTCTGTTTATGGCTTTGTGAAACGGGTTCCAAACGATGTGGCGGTATGAATTATCTCACACGTCTTTTCGCTACATCACAGCCTAGAAGCTTCTTTAAATGATCTGTGTTAGCTCGACACCACAGAACAGGGACTCAAGGACCCAGCAGAATGTGGATGTCATGAAGGGCGCTTGTGGTGCTGGGCTGGCCGCAATTAATTTGAGAGCGTCCTCGGGGCACTGGGTGGTGGCAGAAACTGCAGCCGTTAATCAGATTGGGGTATCTGCCACAGGCGCGGTCGATGTCTGTGCGGGTGATGACCGACAAGTTCCAAGCATCCACACCTGCTGCTGGCACTTATCTGGAGCCACACGAAAGTCTTCTAATTTTAAGTGTCAGTCTCCACTGACAGAAGCTCCGTCTCTTGTCACACATCACCGCAGCGTAACAGCTTTCATATTATGGTGTTACAACACAGTTTCTGTATCAAAACGTCACATAATATCTGCCATCATACTATCTCTTAGTAAGAGAAGCAAGCGACGTCAAATGGACGCTTAATGGTTGAGTTTTGTTTTAATGAGTTTGCATATCCATTCTAAAAGTGATTAAAGTATGTGACGGAGGAGTAACTTTTGTTTTATAATACACTAAGATTTATTTCCGACACAGCGAACTTGCGTATATTGGAAATATGTAGTGTAGGTGGTGGTGGAGAGCTTTCAATATGGTAGGAACATCATCGTACAATTTACTATGCATCCTATAATATACAGGGTGATTCAAAAAGAATACCACAACTTTAGGAATTTAAAACTCTGCAACGACAAAAGGCAGAGCTAAGCACTATCTGTCGGCGAATTACAGCAGCTATAAAGTTTCATTTAGTTGTACATTTGTTCGCTTGAGGCGCTGTTGACTAGGCGTCAGCGTCAGTTGATGCTAAGATGGCGACCGCTCAACAGAAAGCTTTTTGTGTTATTGAGTACGGCAGAAGTGAATCGACGACAGTTGTTCAGCGTGCTTTTCGAACGAATGTTGGTGTTAAACCTCCTGATAGGTGGTGTATTAAACGTTGGTATAAACAGTTTACAGAGAATGGGTGTTTGTGCAAAGGGAAAAGTTCTGGACGGCCGAGAAGGAGTGATGAAAATGTAGCACGCATCCAGCAAGCATTTGTTCGCACCTCAGGAAAATCGACTCGCAGAGCTAGCAGAGAGCTGCAAATTCCACAATCAACTGTGTGGAGAGTCCTACGAAACAGGTTAGTTATGAAACCTTATCGTCTGAAATTGGTTCAAGCACTGTCTGCAGCTGATAAGATTAAAAGAATCGATTTCTGTGATTTTATCCTTGCTCAAATGGAAACAGATGAATCTTTCGTTTCAAAGATTGTGTTTAGTGATGAAGCAACTTTCCACACTAACGGGAAAGTCAACCGTCACAATGTCTGTATATGGGGCACTGAGAATCCGCGGGAAACAACTCAGTATGAACGTGACTCGCCTAAGGTGAACGTTTTCTGTGCCATTTCAGCCAATAAAGTTTTTGGTCCCTTTTTCTTCGAAGGTGCTACTGTAACTGGACTACAGTATCTGGAGATGTTAGAGAATTGGCTGTTCCCTCAGCTCGAACAAGAAGCACAACAATTCATATTTCAGCAGGATGGAGCGCCACCACATTGGCACTTATCTGTCCGTAACTACCTGAACGTCAACTGCCCGAGGCGATGGATCGGCCGCCAGGCACCCCTTGACAGAGCACTTCATCACTGGCCTCCAAGAAGCCCTGATCTTACCCCCTGCGATTTTTTCTTATGGGGGTATGGTAAGGATATGGTGTTTCGGCCACCTCTCCCAGCCACCATTGATGATTTGAAACGAGAAATAACAGCAGCTATCCAAACTGTTACGCCTGATATGCTACAGAGAGTGTGGAACGAGTTGGAGTATCGGGTTGATATTGCTCGTGTGTCTGGAGGGGGCCATATTGAACATCTCTGAACTTGTTTTTGAGTGAAAAATAAAACCTTTTTACATACTCTTTGTAATGATGTATAACAGAAGGCTATATTATGTTTCTTTCATTAAATACACATTTTAAAAGGTGTGGTATTCTTTTTGAATCTCCCTGTACTATGGATTTCTGTTAAATTCTGATCCTTTTCGGGTCATCTGTATCAGACAATGAAGTAACACGTTTGTTTTCATGGCCATCTTCCCAACAGCTGTTAAAATCAGTTATTATTGGTTTTTCCGTCTTGAGCTTAATGCAATTTAATTAAAGATAATTTTACACCAGAAGCGGTTAGGTTTTCCTTATGAAGTATCTTCCGTGGTCATTCTGCAAACCGATCGAGGTGGCGCAGTGGTAGCACACTGGACTCGCATTCGGGAGGACGACGGTTCAATCCCCCGTCCGACCATCCTGATTTAGGTTTTCCGTGATTTCTCTAAATCGCTCCAGGCAAATGCTGGGATGGTTCCTTTGAAAGGGCACGGCCGACTTCCTTCCCTGTCCTTCCTTAATCTGATGAGACAGATGACCTCGCTGTTTGGTCTCTTCCCCCAAACAATCCAATCCAATCCTATTCTGCAAATTCCTTGGCCCTCTCTCTGTCTCTCATTCCCCGCTTATACACACACGCGCTCGTGCGCATTAAATGAAAATAAAAATGCATTTTCACAGGTTGGAAACGCTCACAACCTGCATGAAAACAAACGGACATAACTTTAGTATGATTTAGAGGTGAAGTGTAATTATTCTAAATGCAGCGCAAGAAATACTGCAGAATGGCAAAAACTGACAAGTGTATACTTATGTGAAACGAAGTCTTTCGACGTCAACCACTGCTAGTAAAGAGGGAAGAAACAGTGATTTGGAGAATATGTAAAGAAGCACCGTAATTAACTTACAGTCCAACTTTATAAACAAAACGCCGTTTTCAACCAAAGAACAGACATAGGTACAAACAAAATTACAAACATATGTATCCAATTTGCAGAACAACCACGCAAGATGTTTTGCAGTAAACTCAAGACTGAAAAACCAATAATAACTGATGACACACATAAAGTGCATACAGTGATTGCGCATAGTGACTCAAAAACGTTTTTCATGCATACATCGTACATGCTTCAAGCACATTGTGTCACATAATTACACAAATAACTGAATGTCACAGTTGTCATTCGGAACCTACAACGAACGTTATAACAAACGTGTTCTCCGTCTTACAAGGTTAGAATCTTTGGACAATAGTAGCAATAGACGAGATACTAAAGTTTGTTCCAGGTACACTAATATTTACATTGAAAGACAGAGGACATGTTTCTTACAACACTCGCTACATGTAAACAGAATATTTAAGAACGATTAGTCATTACAATCATGCTACATGTACAGTTGAACAGATTACGTCAGCGTATTTTTTGTACAATTATGACACACTGCGCATCGTTTAAGTATAATGTATCCATGAAAAATGTTTTATTCTTCATTGATACAAATGACCCGAAGATTATCTGAATTTGACATAAATCGGTAGTTACACAAAATAATAAAGACAACTGTAGTTTATACAATGCAGTTCCTTAACATTTAGATATGTTAGTCAGCGATGTGTCTGTGCGAGCTATTGCTGATCTGATTTTACCTTCACGATCCCCACCGGGGTGACGTGGAGGTCTTACAAGAATATTCCTAGATTCCCGTCGGAAACTGATTCTTTGATTTTTATAATTAGACACAATTCTTAAAATGTCTGCCATGTCAGCTGCTGGAGAATTACATTACAGTCTCACGCGGCGAAAACAAACCTATGAAAGTAGCGCCACGTTTTAGTCTGTATATTTGATGTCCATTGTAGATCCAACGTCGTATTTACTCCGACACACCTGACGCTATGTCCGTTGTTGTTCCAAAATTTACTTGCGATGACTGGCGAGATGTCATTCTCTAGTAGTTATAAAGATGGAATGATTATCGCCAAAAAGAAGTTTTTTTGCATTTCATTTACTGTTCCATAGAGCAGAGCTGTCTGACGTCAGAGTCATTACACAGTCTGGTTTTCTCAGCCAAACCCCGGTGAAGCAGGATGCGAGGAAGAGAGTTTCCAATCAGGATGAAGAGTAGCTACTGAATAACGCTGAGGAGACACCATTCGAAACGACCTAAAGTGTAATGATGACATAAAAAAAATTATAGAAAAATCGGATGACATGCTGATTTATTGGAAAAATTTTAAAGAAGTGTAAGTCATCCACCAAAGATGTGGCTTAAAAAACAATTTTTCTACCGATTCTCGACTACCGCGCATCAGACTGGAAGCCTTATGGCTGCCCACTTCGTCACGGTGTTCCGGAAATGTTCAACTACAAAAGAGAGGTGGTGTTCAGCACGGAGAGCCTTATAGTTGAAATTCCGGGAACATACTTACCAAGAACAGTCGGGCAGCATACTACTTCCTCCCACACACGTCTAGCGAAATCAGAGAAATTGGAACACACAGAACTTTATCGACAACCTTTCTTCCCATGCGCCATTCGTGAGTGGAACTAGAAAGAGGGAAAGACATAATGAAACCAAAAATGCTGTCCGCCACACAGCATCACGTGGCTTCTGCAGCATAGGTATAAATGCAGATGTCGAATATTTGCGAGGAGGGTACACTTTCCGGTAATTATCTTCCAATCAAGGGACATCTCTCGAAAAGCTGGGTTGGACCAGGGGGAGTAGAGCTACACTGGTGTCCAGAATTGCAGTAACAAACGGAAACTTTGCAAGACTGCGTTTATTTTGCCACAAAATAGTATAACCAGGTGACAGTAAAGTAGAAACAATGTAAAAAGTATAGAACGTAATCAAGTGCAATATGCATAATGATAGACAAAAATGTTCTTCGTTTTTTCCATGTATGAAACAGGCGAAATACCCTCAGACTTCAAGAAGAATATAATAATTCCAATCCCAAAGAAAGCAGGTGTTGACAGATGTGAAAATTACCGAACAATCAGTTTAATAACCCACAGTTGCAAAATACTAACACGAATTCTTTACAGACGAATGGAAAAACTAGCAGAAGCCAACCTCGAGGAAGATCAGTTTGGATTCCGTAGAAACATTGGAACACGTGAGGCAATACTCACCTTACGACTTATCTTAGAAGAAAGATTAAGGAAAGGCAAACCTACGTTTCTAGCATTTGTAGAGTTAGAGAAAGCGTTTGACAATGTTGACTGGAATACTCTCCTTCAAATTCTAAAGGTGGCAGGGGTAAAATACAGGGAGCGAAAGGCTATTTACAATTTGTACAGAAACCAGATGGCAGTTATAAGAGTCGAGGGACATGAAAGGGAAGCAGTGGTTGGGAAGGGAGTAAGACAGGGTAGTAGCCTCTCCCCGATGTTATTCAATCTGTATATTGAGCAAGCAGTAAAGGAAACAAAAGAAAAATTCAGAGTAGGTATTAAAGTCCACGGAGAAGAAATAAAAACTTTGAGGTTCGCCGATGACATTGTAATTCTGTCAGAGACAGCAAAGGACTCAGAAGAGCAGTTGAATGGAACGGACAGTGTCTTGAAAGGAGGGTATAAGATGAACATCAACAAAAGCTAAACGAGGATAATGGAATGTGGTCTAATTAAGTCGGGTGATGCTGAGAGAATTAGATTAGGAAATGAGACACTTAAAGTAGTAAAGGAGTTTTGCTATTTGGGGAGCAAAATAACTGATGATGGTCGAAGTAGAGAGGATATAAAATGTAGACTGGCAATGGCAAGGAAAGCGTTTCTGAAGAAGAGATATTTGTTAACATCGAGTATAGATTTAAGTGTCAGGAAGTCGTTCCTGAAAGTATTTGTATGGAGTGTAGCCATGTATGGAAGTGAAACATGAACGATAAATAGTTTGGACAAGAAGAGAATAGAAGCTTTCGAAATGTGGTGCTGCAGAAGAATGCTGAAGATTAGATGGGTAGATCACATAACTAATGAGGAAGTATTGAATAGGATTGGGGAGAAGAGAAGTTTGTGGAACAACTTGAACATTAGAAGGGACCGGTTGGTAGGACATATTGTGAGGCATCAAGGGACCACCAATTTAGTATTGGAGGGCAGCGTGGAGGGTAAAAATCGTAGAGGAGACCAAGAGATGAATGCACTAAGCAGATTCAGAAGGATGTAGGTTGCAGTAGGTACTGGGAGATGAAGAGGCTTGCACAGAGTAGCATGGAGAGCTGCATCAAACCAGTCTCAGGACTGAAGACCACAACAACAACGGATTTTCACACACATTCTGTTAATTCTGGCACCAATACAGGCCTGAAAACGACGGGACAAGCTGCGGATGATGTCATCAATCCCATGTTGAGGCAGTAACACCCATTCTTCCTGCAGATCTGCTCACAAGTCTTGGAGCGTGCTTGGTGGATGCTGACGTGTTGCAACTCGTCTGCCTAATGCATCCCAGACATGCCCTGCTGGATTCAAATCGGGAGAGCGAACAGGCCACACCATCTGTGCAATATCTTCCGTTCCAAAAAAAAAAGAAAGCATCACCTACCCGTGCTCTATGAAAGCGAGCATTATCTTCCATCAATATGGAGTTTGGGCACACAGCACCTTGCAACAATCACGCATGAGATGCTCATGGTACCTGACAACAGTTAAATCTCTTTGATTCATCCGCATAATTTCATGAAGAGGTGTTCCAATGGTCAACATAGTCCCTTCCAACACCATTAGGGATCCTCCTCGATATCGATCTCTGTCGACAACATTTGGGTCCGGAAAGAGTGCTCCACTTACGCTCTAGATGCAAATCCGTCGAGAATCACTCTCCAGACAAAATCGGGACTCACCATTATATCGTGCAGGTGGCATGTTGACGGCTCCACTCTAGGGTTCCCTTCTGTAAAGACACGCCAGAGGTAAACAGGCAGCAGGTCTTAAATAATACAGGCCAGTCTGCTGAAGCCTTCTGTACACCGATTGCTTGGATACGACACGTCCAGGGAATGGTGCCAGATCAGACGCCAATTGCAGTGCAGTAGTAAGGCGGTATCGTCCTGCCCTTACAGCCAAATAACGGTCCATTCTTTCTCATATCCCACGCAGTCAGCCGTGTCCTGGTCTATATAAACTGTCGCTTCATCCGAGAAGCGAGAGAACGATTCACATTAAGCCATCAAGCAACATCAGTCTGCGACTCTACTGCTACCATTCTTCCTATGGTCCTCCACAGCAGAGAGTCTGTAGGAGTCTTCCCTGGGCCATACTGCACAGTCTGTGACTGTGTACACAGCGATTGTGGATGTGGGACTACCCTCCAAACACTACCCCGTTTGATAGATGCCCTGACGTCACTGCTGGCGTGGTTGTCCGTTGATCAGAATGCCATCCTCCGTGCAGAACATGATCATCTGTTGACAGTATGTATGATTATATCGTGAATTAGACACAGGACGAGCAAATACCAGTTTATTGCTTTAATTTCGGACACCAGTGCACTTTATATTTGGTTCTAGGTCGATAGCTCCCGAAGCACATATGGAGCAAGAAATCCACTTAACGCCGTTGCAAATACTAACAGATACACATTAATTAAATCTTCGTAGCGCCCTATATAAAATGGTAATTGCCAGCACTGGTAATACTCTCCCAAACAGTGGCATCTGGAAGCCGCCTTGCGCCACTTCAATGCTCAGGCATTTTCATTTATATTACAGTTCACCCATATACAGGGTTATTACAAATGATTGAAGCGATTTAACAGCTCTATAATAACTTTATTATTTGAGATATTTTCACAATGCTTTGCACACACATACAAAAACTCAAAAAGTTTTTTTAGGCATTCACAAATGTTCGATATGTGCTCCTTCAGTGATTCGACAGACATCAAGCCGATAATCAAGTTCCTCCCACACTCGGAGCAGCATGTCCCCATCAATGAGTTCGAAACGGTAAGGCTTCGGCTTTAGCCTTTTCCGTAAGATTTTCCAAACCGTCGGCTGTGGTACGTTTAGCTCCCTGCTTGCTTTATTCGTCGACTTCCGCGGGCTACGCGTGAAACTTGCCCGCACGCGTTCAACCGTTTCCTCGCTCACTGCAGGCCGACCCGTTGATTTCCCCTTACAGAGGCATCCAGAAGCTTTAAACTGCGCATACCATCGCCGAATGGAGTTGGCAGTTGGTGGATCTTTGTTGAACTTCGTCCTGAAGTGTCGTTGCACTGTTATGACTGACTGATGTGAGTGCATTTCAAGCACGACATACGCTTTCTCGTCTCCTGTCGCCATTTTGTCTCACTGCGCTCTCGAGCGCTCTGGCGGCAGAAAGCTGAAGTGCGGCTTCAGCCGAACAAAACTTTATGAGTTTTTAAACGTATCTGTAGCGTGTCGTGACCATATGTCAATGAATGGAGCTACAGTGAATTTATGAAATCGCTTCAATCATTTGTAATAGCCCTGTATTTAAAACACCAACACAACTGTAAATTTTGAACTAATATGGCTTTTTCTTATGTTAAGGCACAGTGCCACAGGTTATTGGAAAACTCGCACATACCGTATTGGTGTAAGCTACACCTGATAATGTACGTGTAAAAATCCGAAACGTGTAGTGGAAAATATAATATATGGGACTGGTTACACAACTGTGTATTTTCAAGTTACGTTCTTTTTCATATCAATAAATAGCACTTGTTTGCTCTTAGATCTGCACGGCATAATATTTTTAAGCAAAAGTTTTGAAACTGTTTGCGCATACACTAAATTCAGGTAAGTTTGAAAATCTATAGAAACAAATGGAGAAAAAAATGAATCGGAATGAAATAAAGGTTACCGTGATGTTAAAATCAATCAATTATACATAGCCTCAATAACTACTCGACGTACCCCCTCACACTAGTCAGGCATTTGGGATGAAATAAAGCTCACGTGATCCAAATGACACCGATATAGTGCTATTACACGTCGGGGAAGCGGAACATAACTAACTTTTCTTTGATACGTACTACAGATCTGTCGTTAAATGTGATCCACTTTTTATCCCTTTCCAAACGTGATATTTTTGAAAGACTTCGAAAGTACTGTAAATAAAATAGCAAAATTGATTACTAGTTAACATCATTCCAAGGTTTCCGTAAAACAAATTGACGTCTAACTGCCAAAAAAAGTATTTGAAACTTCCTGGCAGCTAAGTTGTCTGTCGGACCGAGACTAGAAATCGTGCCCTTTGATTTTCCCAGGAAACTGCCCCACCAACGAATTACTCTCGTAAGTGCTTGCGTAGCTGAGATGATAAAGGACTTGCCCTCGAAAGGCGAAGGTCCCTAGTTCGAGTCTTGGTCCGACACAGCTTTAATCTGCCACGAAGTTTCATATCAGAGCCCACTCCACCGTAGAGTGAAAAATTTCCTTCTGAAATATACATTTGCTTTATGGCTCACAACTTTTGTAAAAGTGAAAGTTTGTTTTTCGTTAAGTCGCATAATCAACGATAACGGTTTCAATTCCTACGGCTGGAGATACAACAAAAGCTCTCTTCGAACTATTACATTATGAATCATGTGCAGAAGCTGAATGCAGCTACATTCACGAAAATCTCCACTCTCCCTCTCTGTGAGACGCGAAAGTTTACTCACCTTACTACCACTCTGTTGGCTGCTAAGGAACCATAGTTTCGGGTAATTCTGTACAATCACAGCGGACGAGAAAGGCAGAGTGAGTGGTCAGATATATCTGCGGCCTCAAATAACGAATTTGTGAGGCTCTGAATTCTGCCTCTGACATTCGTCCAAACTTACTCACTCATGGGCTTGGAGGTTAATGGTACTGTAAAGTCATACAAAAGGAATGACTACATTCGTTCTCTCACTGAAAAATCAATAGATAACGATTTACGCTTGATTAACACTTTCGTTTTGCCGTACCTAAACATGAGCACAATAAATCTGATTTCACTTTTATAGGCTTCCTGCAATTCTAGATTTTCTGTTTCAGATTGGAAGTACAGTTGATTAACACTTTCGTTTTGCCGTACCTAAACATGAGCCCAATAAAGCAGATTTCATTTTTATAGGCTTCCTGCAATTCTAGATTTTCTGTTTCAGATTGGAAGTACAGTCGATTAGCACTTTCGTTTTGCCGTGCCTAAACATGAGCACAATAAAGAAGATTTCATTTTTATAGGCTTCCTGCAATTCTAGATTTTCTGTTTTAGATTGGAAGTATTCCTTGTGGCACACCCTATCAATTCTGCATCGTAGACTTTCGTGGTAGTTTTATTGCAGCATGTTAGACATTTTTAGATGTTATAACATTTTGTTACTATTTTAAATTTTAAATTCTTGTCAGCATTCTGTGAATTACACTGAGGTGACAAAAGTCATGGGATAGCGATATGCACGTGTACAGAGGGCATTAGTATCGTGTACACGTGGTATAAGACAACAGTGCGTTCGCGGAGCTGTCATTTGTAATTAGATGATTCAAGTGGAAGGGTTTCCGACATGATTAAGGCTGCGCGACGGAGAATTAACAGACTCTGAACACGGAATGATAGTTGGAGCTAGACGCATGCTACATTCCATTCCGGAAATCGTTGGGATATTAAACATTCCAAGACCCACATTTTCAAGAGTGTGCCGAGAATTCCTAATTTCAGATATTATCCCTCACAACGGACAACGTAGTGGACGCTGACCTTAACTTAACGACCGAGAGCAGCGGCGTTTACGTAGAGTTTTCAGTGCTAACATACAACCAATACTGCGTAATCTGGAACGCACGACGAACGAATCTGTGAGCACAGTGCTGCGAAATGTAGTGTTAGTGGGCTTCGGCAGGGACAACAGGCGCGAGTGCCTTTGCTCGACACCGCTTGCAGCACTTCTCCTGGGTTCGCGACCATGTACAGGGTGTTTCAAAAATGACCGGTATATTTGAAACAGCAATAAAAACTAAACGAGCACCGATAGAAATACACCGTTTGTTGCAATATGCTTGGGACAACAGTACATTTTCAGGCAGACAAACTTTCTAAATTACAGTAGTTACAATTTTCAACAACAGATGGCGCTGCGGTCTGGGAAACTCTATAGTACGATATTTTCCACATATCCACCATGCGTAGCAATAATATGGCGTAGTCTCTGAATGAAATTACCCGAAACCTTTGACAACGTGTCTGGCGGAATGGCTTCACATGCAGATGAGATGTACTGCTTCAGCTGTTCAGTTGTTTCTGGATTCTGGCGGTACACCTGGTCTTTCAAGTGTCCCCACAGAAAGAAGTCACAGGGGTTCATGTCTGGCGAATAGGGAGGCCAATCCACGCCGCCTCCTGTATGTTTCGGATAGCCCAAAGCAATCACACGATCATCGAAATATTCATTCAGGAAATTAAAGACGTCGGCCGTGCGATGTGGCCGGGCACCATCTTGCATAAACCACGAGGTGTTCGCAGTGTCGTCTAAGGCAGTTTGTACCGCCACAAATTCACGAAGAATGTCCAGATAGCGTGATGCAGTAATCGTTTCGGATCTGAAAAATGGGCCAATGATTCCTTTGGAAGAAATGGCGGCCCAGACCAGTACTTTTTGAGGATGCAGGGATGATGGGACTGCAACATGGGGCTTTTCGGTTCCCCATATGCGCCAGTTCTGTTTATTGACGAAGCCGTCCAGGTAAAAATAAGCGTCGTCAGTAAACCAAATGCTGCCCACATGCATATCGCCGTCATCAATCCTGTGCACTATATCGTTAGCGAATGTCTCTCGTGCAGCAATGGTAGCGGCGCTGAGGGGTTGCCGCGTTTGAATTTTGTACGGATAGAGGTGTAAACTCTGGCGCATGAGACGATACGTGGACGTTGGCGTCATTTGGACTGCAGCTGCAACATGGCGAACGGAAACCCGAGGCCGCTGTTGGATCACCTGCTGCACTAGCTGCGCATTGCCCTCTATGGTTGGCGTACGCGGTCACCCTACCTTTCCAGCACGTTCATCCGTCACGTTCCCAGTCCATTGAAATTTTTCAAACAGATCCTTTATTGTATCGCTTTTCGGTCCGTTGGTTACATTAAACCTCCGTTGAAAACTTCGTCTTGTTGCAACAACACTGTGTTCTAGGCGGTGGAATTCCAACACCAGAAAAAATCCTCTGTTCTAAGGAATAAACCATGTTGTCTACAGCACACTTGCACGTTGTGAACAGCACACGCTTACAGCAGAAAGACGACGTACAGAATGGCGCACCCACAGACTGCGTTGTCTTCTATATCTTTCACATCACTTGCAGCGTCATCAGTTGTTGAAAGTTGTAACTACTGTAATTTCGAAAGTTTGTCCGCCTGAAAATGTACTGTTGTCCCAAGCATATGGCAACAAACGGTGTATTTCTATCGCTGCTCGTTTAGTTTTTATTGCCGTTTCAAATATACCGGTCATTTTTGAAACACCCGGTAGGTTGGGCCATAGACGACTGGAAAACCGTGGCCTGGTCAGTATGAGTCCGGATTTGAGTTAGTAAGAGTTGATGGTATGGTTCGCGTGTGAGGCAGCTATGGACTCAAGACACTTCGCAAGCTGGTGGTGGCTCCATAATGGTGCTGGCTGTGTTTACATCGAATGGGCTAGATCCTCTGGTCCAGCTGAACAGATCACTGACTGGAAATGCTTATGGTCGGCTACTTGGAGACCATGTGCAATTATCCGTGAATTTCATGTTCCCAAACAGGGATGGAATGTTTATGGATGGCAATGCAGGGTATCACAGGGCCAGAATTGTTACAAATTGATTTGCGGAGCATTGTGGACACTTCGAGCGAATGATTTGGCCATCCAGATCGAGAGACATAAATCCCATGGACTGATTATGGGACATAATCGAGAGAGCACTTGGTGCACAAAATGCTGCACCGGCAACACTTTCGGATCTGTGGATGGGTACAGAGGCAGCATGGTTCAGTTGTTCTATAGGGGAATTCCAAGGACTTGTTGAGTCCATGCCACGTCGATTCACTGAACTACAGCTTCAAAAAGGAGGTCCGACACGATATTCGGAGGTATTCCATGACTTCTGTAGTGACACGTCTGAAGAGCGAGTGGATTTGTCTCACACGGGGAACATTAAATTAATAACCAAAGTACACTAGTGTTCAGTGGAAGAGTCCATTTTTAATTTCTAACTGTAATGTATTGCATCCAGACTTCCCCGTTATAAATAAGCGTAATATTTTTTTTTGTTTCACAGAAGAAGCCAAAATATTGCGTAATACATATTAAAAATGCCCTGCTGACGCATGCCTATGCAGAGACGTTTTACATGAAACGTAAATCTACATCTACACCTACATCTACATGGATACTCTGCAAATCACATTTAAGTGCCTGGCAGAGGGTTCATCAATCCACGTTCACAATTCTCTATTATTACAATCTCGTATAGCGCACGGAAAGAATGAACACCTATATGTTTCTGTACGAGCTCGGATTTCCCTTATTTTATCTATGTGATCATTCCTCCCTATGTAAGTCGGTTTAGACAAAATATTTTCGCATTCGGAGGAGAAAATTGGTGATTGGAATTTCGTGAGAAGATTTCGTCGCAACGAAAAACGCCATTCTTTTACTGATTTCCATCCCAAATCCTGTATCATTTCTGTGACACCCTCTCCCATATTTCGCGATAATACAAAACGTGCTGCCTTTCTTTGAACTTTTTCGATTATACTCAGTCAGTCCCACATGGTAAGGATCCCACACCGCGCAACAGTATTCTAAAAGAGGACGGACAACCGTAGTGTAGGCAGTCTCCTTAGTAGGTCTGTTGCATTTTCTAAGTGTCCTGCCAATAAAACGCGGCCTTTGGTTAGCCTTCCCCACAACATTTTCCATGTGTTCCTTTCAATTTAAATTGTTCGTAATTGTAATACCTAGGTATTTACTTGAATTTACGGCTTTTAGATTAGACTGATTTATCGTGTAACCGAAGTTTAACACGTTCCTTTTAGCACTCATGTGGATGACCTCACACTTTTCGTTATTTAAGGTCAACTGCCACCTTTCACACCATTCAGATATTGTTTCTAAATCGTTTTGCAGTTTGTTTTGATCTTCTGATGACTTTGTTAGTCGATAAACGACAGCGTCCTCTGCAAACAACCGAAGACGGCTGCTTAGATTGTCTCCCAAATCGTTTATATAGATAAGGAACAGCAAAGGGCCTATAACACTACCTTGGGGAACGCCACAAATCACTTCTGTTTTACTCGATGACTTTCCGTCAATTACAACGAACTGTGACCTCTCTGACAGGAAATCACAGATCCAATCACATAACTGAGACGATATTCCATAAGCACGCAATTTCACTAAGAGCCGTTTGTCTGGTACATTGTCAAAAGCCTTCCGGAAATCCAAAAATACGGAATCGATCTGAAATCCCTTGTTAATATCACTCAGCACTTCATATGAATAAAGAGCTAGTTGTGTTTCACAGGAACGATGTTTTCTAGACCGTTTTCTTAGAGGTAATTCATTACGTTCGAACACAATATATGTTCTAAAATCCTACTGCATATCGACGTTAACGATATGATCCTGTAATTTAGTGGATTACTCCTACTACCTTTCTTGAATATTGGTGTTACCTGTGCAACTTTCCAGTCTTTGGGTACGGATCTTTCGTCGAGCGAACGGTTGTATATGATTTTTAAGTATGGAGGTAATGCATCAGCAAACTCTGAAAGGAACCTAATTGGTATACAGTCTGCACCAGAAGACTTGCTTTTATTAAGTGATTTAAGTTGCTCCAAGGATATTTACTTCTACGTTACTCATGTTGGCAGCTGTTCTCGATTCGAATTCTGGAACATTTACTTCGTCTTCTTTTGCGAAGGCATCTCGGAAGGCTGTGTTTAGTAATTCTGCTTTGGAAGCACTGTCTTCGATAGTATCTCCTGAAACGTCCCCTTTAAAGAATTATACACGACTGTCCTTAACCTGACACACAATATTTTGTTAGCGCAACGCAATCTGACTTTCAGAATTCCCTACAAAAGAATGGCCCTGACTAACATTAAACTATACCTTTCACAAATCACTAAATCACTTACCTCACAAAAATCTTCGTTACTCCCACTACTGCAATACAGCTAGCGCCACTACTGCCAGCTAAATAAAAGATTCAAACTATGGAAGGCACTAACTACTGATAGGGATAGTTAGCAAATGAAAGATATTAATAGAGAACAAACAATGTATTTACCTTGATATCATCATATATAAATATAGCAGTTCATGACAAATTTCAAAACTCCGCCATCTCTCTCCCCACATCCACCACTGCTGGCGGTTCACCTCCAATTGCGCAACGCTACGCGCTGTTCACATCCAGCTGCCGCTGCCCAACACTACAATGGCGAGTATTACAACAATGCAAAGCAGCCGCAGACTGCACACAGCACAGCCAGTGATTTTCATACAGAGGTGGCGTTACCAATAAAAAAACCTAAACAGCCTACTGCGAGAATTGATGGAGCCATGCTTGTGGATGAATGTCGTTGCCAGAATTCTTAAATGTTTTGAATTTACGTGTAGTAATGAACAGCTTATAGTCAAAATCATCATGTCGGCGAGTCGCATATCGGTCATTGTTAGGTCGTGTCGGCCGTTCCATCTCAAAATTCGGTGCACATTGCCAATTTTTTTCATAACTTCCGAAATGCCCTGTGTTATTATTTTGTGGCTGTTCCGTATTTCTGTGTCCCTCTTCCCGTATTGGGGCGCGAGTATCCTCTGAAATACGTAATTCTTGAATTACCTGTGTCAGCTGATCTTGTACTTCCCGGATTTCTCTTTTGTACTGTGTATTGATTTGATTTTGATTTTGTTTGAATTTTCTTATTTGTTCATACTCTTCTGTGTCAGTGAAGGCTACAGGTCTTGTGTCATTCAGATCATCATCTACCTTTGTTGATAAGTTAGTGACCTGATCCGAAAGTTCGGCTACTTTCTCCGATAGTGAACACATTTCCTCAGTGTGTTTTTCTGAACCAAGTTTCAGAGTGTCCATTTGTGTTGAAATCGAATCTACTGTGTCCTTTAAGTTTTCCTGAGTTATTGCAAGTTTCGTAACCGAATCGGTAGATGCAACTGAGTCAATTTTAGCCCACAAGGTCTCATGATTTTCATGAACAATGGCTTGCAGTTCTTTTATGGCTGCTTCATGATTCTGTAATGCATTTTCATGCCGCGAAAAAATAGGTTGAAAATGCTCACAAATTTGTGTTTTTACGTCATTACAGACTTTTTGACATTTCGATTCAATGTTATGTAACACAGTAGTTAAATCCTCACGTGTTTGTTCAAGCGTGGTGTCTAACTTTTTAAGATTTTGTTCCACTGTGTCTAACTTTTTAAGATTTTGTTCCACTGTATCTAACTTTCGAAGATTTTGTTCCATTGTGTCTAACTTTTGAAGCTTTTGCTGTGTTTGTCCCATTTGCTGTATTAATTGTAATAACAATGCACTGGTGTCTGGAACATGTTCCTCAGTGCTTTTCAGCAGTGAATTTGCACCGGAAACATTCACATTTTGACAAGCAGAAAATGTGTCTTGACTTATTTGAGAAAACGGTGAGGATCCAAAACCTGAATCTACAGTATTTGCGAGATTGTTTCCTGTCATTTCGGATTCCTGAGGCGAGCTGTTGCCGACCGATCGATCGATAATGCTTCCCTGTTCTCTAATTGTTTCACTGTCTACACCATTGTTTGCCGCCCGCTCCATTTCCCTAAGCACAATTACCAAATTACTACTTTGAACATTAGTTAATTCATTACTCTGCGGCGCTAACACACTGCTTTCGTCTTCACTGTCATTTCTCAATTTACTTTGGAGCCTAGTATTACGTTTTTCACACGCCATTATTGTCACAATATTTCACACGACAACACAGAAAAACACAATTTGAAGATCAAAAATAAGAGAACACATTAACATAGCACTGAAAATAATATCTAGTTAATTGCAGCTGCGAAATACTTGGTGTATATCTACATGCATGCCACAACTGTTTTACTGTACAACAATGAAAGACTGCAACTACAAAGGAGATTTTCTCTACAATTACGCGCTAGCAATAAACAAAAGCTACACTAATTACACAAACTACAGGAAAAAAAAATCAGAAGATTCCAGTGAGGTATCCTGGCAGGGTCGCCATATGAAACGTCCCCTTTAAAGAATTATACACGACTGTCCTTAACCTGACACACAATATTTTGTTAGCGCAACGCAATCTGACTTTCAGAATTCCCTACAAAAGAATGGCCCTGACTAACATTAAACTATACCTTTCACAAATCACTAAATCACTTACCTCACAAAAATCTTCGTTACTCCCACTACTGCAATACAGCTAGCGCCACTACTGCCAGCTAAATAAAAGATTCAAACTATGGAAGGCACTAACTACTGATAGGGATAGTTAGCAAATGAAAGATATTAATAGAGAACAAACAATGTATTTACCTTGATATCATCATATATAAATATAGCAGTTCATGACAAATTTCAAAACTCCGCCATCTCTCTCCCCACATCCACCACTGCTGGCGGGTCACCTCCAACTGCGCAACGCTACGCGCTGTTCACATCCAGCTGCCGCTGCCCAACACTACAATGGCGAGTATTACAACACTGCAAAGCAGCCGCAGACTGCACACAGCACAGCCAGTGATTTTCATACAGAGGTGGCGTTACCAATAAAAAAACCTAAACAGCCTACTTACACTCCATTGCTATCGCGCATAAAAGGCATTTATTGTTTCTTGCCGCTAACATACTTCACATACGACCAGAATCGCTTTGGATTTTCTGCCAGGTTTCGAGACATAGTTTCGTTGTGGAATCTGTTATAAGCATCTCGCATTGAAGTCCGCGCTAAATTTCGAGCTTCTGTAAAATATCTCCAATCCTGGGGATTTTGCGTCTGTTTGGCATGTTTGTTTCGTTGTTTCTGCAACAGTGTTGTAACCCGTTTTGTGCACCGAGGAGGAAGGTAGGCGGTTCAATTTCTGGTGATGGATGAAATTTTCACCGCCAGTATTTGGACACGAGGGCAGGATAGGTGATGGTGTACATTTCTTGCTCACGCAAGTTTGCGTCAATGTTCTGTATTAAATTTCATGAAGTGAGGTCATGTGATAATCTTGATGTGATCCATATGACGGATTGTGACTTTGAGCTCAGCGGACCCCTTGGTGCCATTCTAGGGGAGCAGGCTGTGCGCCGCCATTAGGTGTGATCCTCTCGCTTTTCCAGTCGTTAGACAATACAGACATGACAATGCAGGCATCAGTTACAATCACCTGCACTCGCTACCTCGGGGCCTCTGTGCCAGTGATTCTATATGATTCTTATTTTTTTCTTATTTTTCAAAAAACATTTGCAACAAAAGTTTCTTTTGCAGTCCACCACAGTCGCACCAATCACCTTGAGTCCGTTTAAGACTCCACCGGTCCTGCTTGGCTGGAAAGGAATTTTATTGGTCATCAGGAGGAGTCTGTCCGCAGACAAAAATAGAAAAAGCAATAAAACATAAAGGTTTGTGTCATGGTCACCGAAGCTAACCACAATCATGAAGTTGTAGATTTTGTTTCATTTCATAGCAGGCGTGTAGGGAATCGTTCGAAAAGAGGGATAACAGACTAACGAAAATCGTGTTGACCAGCGTTGCATGTATTGTCGAATATGAATCAAGTGCTAGTGCTCAAATGGAACTTTTGCAGAAGGTTCACAACTGCAGCTTCAATAAAGTACGAATTTTGGAATGTAAAATGAATCACAGCAATAACGTCTGCTGGGTGAACAGGCAGTCCATGCCGAGGTTAGCCAGTCTCGCATTAACGGTCTGCCCTTCTCGCAGGAAACAGCAGATAAAGCTGGCTGTCTCTCGCCTGAGGCAGAACGCTGTGCTCGACCGCACGAAGAATTCACGCTGGTTCTCCTCTCTAACTGCCCCCCCCCCCCATGCTCCAGCAGACCGGATGCGGTGAACTCTTCCAGAATCCCGTCGGACTGTTGCTGCGGCCGCAGAAGGATTTCCGCACACCTCATTGGCCACTAAGCAGAGCAGAAGACACCTTTCAGAAAGTTTTCGCTCCTCCCTCGAAAACACGCAGCCAAAACAAAACTTTCGCCAACTCCCACTTTTCTTACGTAGCCTCAAGCCGTTTCCGAAACAAAGATACCGCAAACAAATTACTGTGAGGTCTACGCCATGCGGCCGGTCCGTGATCTGCTGCAGCAATGAAACAGAGAACGTCTTTCGGAAGTTGGTGATTACATATTCCCGGTATATTTATTTCTGTGCCTGCGATGGTACGGCAAGAGATATTCGTGGCCAGACTTACACGTTCGAAAAAATCGTCGCAGTGTTGTGTGCACGATAGTGTTTCGCTAAACAGTCGCACCTAAATTAATGATAATGATCATAATGTCAGTGTGGATGAAAATAACCCTATTGAGACACTTTTGGCCATCACTTACTTGTTTCGTATTTGCTGCTGAGTCCTCTGAAGGAAGAGAAGATTAATTCTTTTTTTCAGTTTATTTGTGTTTGGCTTTAAGCAGCAAAGATCATACAGTTAACAGTAGATACAAAAGTGTCATGTTAGCATAATTGCAGTTACATGGTAGAAGAATAAAAAGAGTTCGAAGGACAAAAAAATGGCTCTGAGCACTATGCGACTTAACTTCTGAGGTCATCAGTCGCCTAGAAATTAGAACTAATTAAACCTAACTAACGTAACGACATAACACACATCAATACCCGAGGCAGGATTCGAACCTGCGACCGTAGCGGTCGCTCGGTTCCAGACTGTAGCGCCTAGAACCGCACGGTCAATCCGGCCGGCTTCGAAGGACAAATACAACTTCTGAATGTAAAATAAAAACACTCCAAGACGAACAGATTACAGTCAGCAGGAGTGACGATAGTGCCTAGTTAACATTGGTGCAATTTTCAAAATAGAATAGTAATGTGAGTATGAAGCACAAATATAAGTTCTTAATGTAAATGAGAAACAAAATTACGAGCTGAGTTTCGAACCGGAACAGTTCCACAGCAGAATGACATTCACAGCAACTTAGAATAGAAATCTGGACATCGGCGTCGTTTACAAAACAAAGAGCTGAAAGCATAGTAAAAACACAAACGGCCGACCCAGTTTTCGAATCGGGCTGGTTCCATGGCGGGAAAAGATCCACAAAACTGAATACCAGAGTCTTATGTCAACCGAAAACCTTGTGACATATCTGTACAATACAAGAAGTACACCGAGCGAGGTGGCGCAGTGGTTAGCACACTGGACTCGCATTCGGGAGGACGACGGTTCAATCGCGTCTCCAACCATCCTGATTTAGGTTTTCCGTGATTTCCCTAAATCGTTTCAGGCAAATGCCGGGATGGTTCCTTTGAAAGGGCACGGCCGATTTCCTTCCCAATCCTTCCCTAACCCGAGCTTGCGCTCCGTCTCTAATGACCTCGTTGTCGACGGGACGTTAAACACTAACTACCTACTACAAGAAGTACACGGGTTAAGTGACAAACCAAATTAAGATTATTGTGTTTCCTGGTCTTAAACAGTTTATTATACACATTTGTAGGGAGGGGGTAGCCTCTCGCAACCAATTTCTTGCCGACTATTTGGTACATGCCAGTATGACGTGGTTCATATCCCCCATCGCTGGTGTCTCCTGATCACAGCGTAGGTCGGCGGGGTAGCACCCGGGTCCCACCCTCATGCGGATAAGAGAGGTCGCATGACATCTTCTGAACTTCACCGACTCGAATCATCGCTGACAAGACACGTTCGGTTGTGTGGTAGCCAGGCCTTATGGTGCTAGGGGGCGTGCCATTCACAATTCTAAGAAGGGAGGCAAGATGTTACTAAGAGCGCAGCACGAGGCTGCTGCGTCCTTTCGAAGGAACCATCCCAGCATTCGCCTTAAGCAGTTGAGGGAAATCACGGAAAACCTAAATCTAGTTGGTCAGACGGGGCGTTGAAAGATGTCCTCCCTAATACATGTCTATCGTATTTCCACTGTACCTCTGCACTGCTGAGTGGTCAGCGTGACAGACTGTCAATCCAAAGGGCCCGGGTTCGATTCCCGGCTGGGTCGGAAATTTTCTCCGCTCAGGGACTGGGTGTTGTCCTAATCATCATCATTTCATCCCCATCGACACGCAGGTCGCCGAAGTGGCGTCAAATCGAAAGACCTGCACCAGGCGAACGGTCTACCCGACGGGAGGCCCTAGCCACACGACATTTCCATTTATACTGCACTCGGTTGTGTCCTTCAAGCTCTGTTGGTTGGCCATCCACGGAGTCTGGTATTACAGTGTGTAATACATGTTTTCCTTTCAGCAGTATCTGCTCTAGTCATGCGTATTTATTTTACATGATATACGCAGTAATTCAAAAAATTTATTTCAGTTACCAGGTGCAGAGAAGCAAGACATGTCATCACCTCTCCAGACCATGAAGCCGCTAATTCTCATTCAGATAGCTGCTCAATTGGCCTCACGAGGCTGAATGCAGCGGTACCAGTCCTCCCACCAAAGAACACTCCCTCGTCGTATAGGGAATTGAATCCCTTGTCCTCCACTCCGCAGTCAGAGATGTGGACAACTCAGCTACTTTTTGTTAACTTCAACCAAATAAAAATATTTTAAATTTTGGTTATCCACACGAAGTAGCTGTTTGTAGTAGATACAACACGATGGACTATTAGCAAGTCATAACGCAATCACCATTGCCACAACCATGGTTATTAATGAAAGTGTGACCAAATAGGATATCAAACGAAATTTGTGACCTTTAACTCACCTTGATGAGAAGTGGTGAGTTAAATTCACGAAAGGTCTACGAATTTAAAGATACTAGAATACAAAATACTGTTCTATCGGAATGAGTGGCTTGGCTTCGCATTTTCACAACAGTGTGAATTTAGAACGTTTCAAATGGGATAGCCTCATTCGCTCTGGACAATCAGAAATACGTTTAATTAAATGAAGAGCAGGTTCCAAACAATTACTACGGGTACAATTGGTAGTTATTCGTAGTTATCTTGGTGAGATGGCCGCAATTGCGGCTATCAAAACTTTGTCCAAGCCGATTATTGTGGTTTATACAACAACACTCATAAACTCTTCCACATTGTGAGGCGGCGGGTTAGTAATAAGAAATAAGATACATTGTTCGCCGTCTTCTACGAGCTCCTGAATTTTTTGTAGTCAGCGATGGAAATATACTGACCATAGTTTCCAGTCTGCAAGTCCACATTCTTCTTTTGTTCCCCGAAAGAAATGTTTCTACTCTCTGTTTTCTCAGCGGGATCAGGAACTATGATTATAAATGAGAGATATAAGCTCTAACAGACTGATATATTTGATAAACTTTCATACGCATAACATAGTAATATCCCTGATAGTAACAATAATAATAATGATATCTCTATCATAAACAGCACTATGAGCATATCAGAGGAGATCTCTACGGTAAGTTCCCAATAAATGGTCTTTCGCCCTGACTTAATAATCTGATTATTCGTCATAAAAGTGGAAAATAATCTCACCACTTGCCACGCGGTTTTGTTAACATTACAGGCGGCACACAAACATTTACTTCCGTGAAATCTGAGCGATTCAGAACGGAGTACAGTCCTCATGAGTTCGCTTCCTATTATTACTAAAAACATGCGTTTAGTAGCGGCCAGATTTCGACGTCACCCGAGGCAGCGCCTATGCCGGCGTTTGACTAACGTGGACCGTATGATAGCTGGGTGCGTATTGAAGTCTAGTTAGTCCCTGCCTCTCAGGCAGTGTTTATTTAGGGGCGCAACGGACGGCCTAAGAGCACATGCCGTCATCCGCTCTATACCCCGGTAGCAACCTCTAAATAGCCGCTTTCTTTGACACATATTATGTTATAATACTGTCATGAATCAATTTAGAATCTTCGTAATTTTTGTATGGATGGAGTTAAGTTTGCTTTAATCAAAGAAAAAGTAATAGCTCGCATGCATATAAATTTTACCGGCTTCAATTTTTAGAACGGAACCGACAGTAGAACATGACCTCTGAACTACATCTTTAAGAGATCTTGTATAATTGTTATTTACATCAAAGTATTGAAACTTTTTATAACTTTATTATTTAATGGGTTTAATCACATGATGTAATCAGAACTTTCTAGCACTACCACAAATAAGGATGATTTTGTTCCAAATTTAGTTTTCAGTAAATTACTCGAAAACTATTAGAGGTAACTTAATAAGGTCACATAGTTAAGGTTTTTATATCAAACAGGCGCTTTATACCAATTTTTTAATTTCTAGCTTTATTATTTAGCACCACCAATTTTTTAGTTAAAACGAGGCATTTGGGGAAACATATTCATATGATCACTTTGAGATTTAACAATTTGAATATGTTGACAAAGTTTGGAAAAATTACTTTAATTTTTAATTTTATCATTAGATTAAATGCACAGACACGTTATGATGTCGTGGTGCTAGTAGCAGTTATCTGGGTTAAGTCCCGGCACACCCGCTCGCCTTTGCATCTCTCAAATGATACAGCACTTGTTTCGCCACACCACCCCTATTTTTTCTGTGAAAACATTTATTTTTTAATAAAACATACAGCTGACCTCTTTCAAATAAAATTGATTTTAGCCAATGTTTCATGTTTCTATGTAATTTATGTACATAGAATAATTACATAGAAACATGAAATAATACTTTTTATTATTAAAAAATTGCTTTTTTTAAATAAATTTTTCAGTCCTTACGTGAAAGAGAAGCACGCAAAAATTTCGCTTTTCAGTACTCACTTATTCAATCACAATCGCAGGTAGCAATGTGAGCATCCTTACGAATCACATTTTAGAAAACATTATAGATGAAGGGTGGGAGATCACTTCTCCATTATATTTTATTACAAAAAGGAAATGGGAGGATTCACTGTAGATCGTGTCGTACTCGCTTCCTTCTCCACTACAGCTTGTAGGCTGCCTTTCATGAAGCCTCCATGTCCCTGAGAAATAGATAACATAGCCTAAGCTTCTCAACCTACATCCAAGGGAGGACAAAACACACTCTATACTCTATTTTCCTTCTATGGTTCAAATAAATAACTGAGAAGTTACCAGAAAGAATTTCTTTTCTCTCTTTTTCTTTTTTTAATTTAGTATCGAGAAAATTGTTATTAAATTTTTCAGAATGATTATTGCGAATACGTTACACCATAAAATCGTAACATTACACTTCATTATTAAGCGTGAATCACAAAATTTGCAGTTCTCTTTTCTTTTATGCTTAAACCATAGCTATTATGCACTGAAGATCAATTAATGTTCTTAAATAGTAACGTTTTGGGCTTGTTTGTAATTTATTTAATTACCTTAGGTGTTGCTTTACTTAGAAAAACAAGTAACCTGTGTATATGGCTCAGTTATCTTATGGATTAGTATGCTAAAGAAGTCATTTGTTCGACAGCAGTTACTCCGCTTTGCTACACGCATCATTAGAAAGTTGTTTTTACTATAACATATAAATACTTTACAATCTGCATTTCTTAATACAGTTGTTTAATTGTATTTTGTTGTCTGCATTTATCTGTTAACTGACCACCTGCTTTAAGCAAGATCATGCGGTTCTCAAACCTTTCTACGAGACGTGTGAGAGTTACTCATCAATTTTCCACCATTTAACGATATACGTCAGCCCCCTGACCGCATTTCTCCTGTTTGTCCCCGTTTTCATTTATACATATATTTCAACGTTTCTGTGACCATTTGCTCTCCACCGAAAACTATTAATTTATGCAGATTTTGTGGTTTCAGATTTTAGGAATTTCCAGCTTCAATAACTTAACACAAAGTGTTCCGTATTTTTTTAGTTACTAACTCCTTTTATGGATCTTATTCATTATTTATTTACTTGAGCCATGATTTTTCTACTATTAGTACTGAAAAGTTAGCCACTGTTATTTTAACATTTAGAATTTACTATTTCAAACTATCTCCCACGCTCTTTTGTAAGTCATCATCCGGATATAGTCATTTTCGGGAATAATTCTTATTTACCAGGAAGGCATTACAAATTGATAGCGTATATATAACATGAAGACATATATTCCTTACTTACTATGATAGGACAGAAGAAGGGAATGAGTCTTGAACGGGAAATAAAGTTTCATCCATCTGGGAGCGCACAGAATGCCAAACAGCGTATCCGCCAAAGAATGGCAGACTTCCTACAGAAACTAGTTACTGTTGCTTCTAAATCGCTTACGTGTCATCCTGAATGATCCTTGATGCACTTGCACAAACTTCGTGATTTCTGCAGAAATTTCCTTAGATCTTTCTTTAGTTTTGACTAATACTAGTTTACCGCTGCCAAAACTAGTGGGGGAAGCTTTTGCGTCAATCCTCCTCTTTCTGTGCAAAGCCCTTTTTGCCCGAAATTTGATTTGTTAGCCATACCTTAGCCTTTACCTCTTTTAGGATCAGTAATCTTCCGCATTTACTTCTTGTACCTTCTTACCAAATGCAGTATCTTCCTGCAAATATTCGTTATTTCTCATTACTCTAATAGGCAGTTCCCACGATTTGTTATTACTGCCTCTTTGTTCAGCAGAAATTATGTCTATTGTTATGTTTTCTATATCAACTGGTATCAAAGGCTCGTGCTGCACTGGTTTAGAAACTTTTCCAGTAGCATCTATTATTGTTAAACCACTTCCTTTCATGACAGTCAGTTCACTATCATCAGCAATAGCATCAAAGATTGCTTGGGATAAGGCACTTGCTTCACTGCCACTATCAAGAATACAATGCTGAGTTACTTCTGAGATGTCAGTTTTTGTAACAGGGTGAATTATTTTAGTCTGAACAGATTCCTCGTTAAATTCTTCTACAAAATCCTCCTCAATCTGTTTCCAGCTAAAGTAGTTTTGTTCAGTTGCAAGCACATTCAGATTCCACAGACTCTCCAACGTCAGAGGAACAAAATTAACCTTGTTATAGACCTGTAATATGTATCCTGAATTGTTACCCGACTATGGGCTGTGACACGAAACGCGTGGCGAACTGTTTTACTTAATACCAATATACACATTCAATGAAGTAATCGTTGCTCTGTGGCTGTTATCGACACTGTAAAACTCCAGGTTGTCTGTTACCTAACATGACATCATTTTTATTTCTATTTGTTGGCTTTTTGCCTATTGACCATTCATCTGCCAGGGTATTGGAGATTTTCCGGTAATCTGCATGTAACCTACACGTGAAGACATCGTAATTTCTGTGTCCTAGTTTTAGTTGCACAATAAATTACCCAAATAGATTAAGGGTATTGCAAAAAGACACTTATTTGAAAGGCAGCTAAAGAGTACCTGTTATACTACATTTTATACATTGAAGGATTACTTAGATGAAACAGAGTAGGAGCATGGTAGAAAAAATAGTTATACAAATAAATAATAATAATGATTATAAAACGTCCAACATTCCACATAACACCTTCACACTATGTTTTTTCCTTCTTTTTTCTTTTTCTAGAAAAACTTACCCCCAAGATATGCATAGCACAGTACTAACATTTCTTCCTCTTTCTGTGCTCAACATCTCAATCATTATATCACTGCGCGATAACAACGGTGAAGTCACTGATGACAGTGCCACTACAGCAGAGTTATTAAACACGGTTTTCTGACACTCCTTCACCAAACAAGACGAAGTAAATATTCCTGAATTCCAATCAAAAACAACTGCCAAGATGAGAAACATAGAATTAGATATCCTCGGTGTCGCAAAGCAGCTTAAATCACTTAATAAAGGCAAGGCTTCTATTCCAGATTGTATACCAGTCAGGTTCCTTTCAGAATATGCTGATACAATAGCTCCATATTTAGCAAATATATGCAACTAACTTAGATTTGCAGTAAGGTTTTGGAACGTATATGTATTCGAACATTATGAAGTACCTCGAAGAAAACGATTTATTGACACATAGCCAGTACGAATTCAGAAAATATCGTCCTTTTGAAACACAACTAGCTCTTTATACTCATGAAGTAATGAGTGCTATCGACAGGGTATGTCAAATTGATTCCATATTCTTAGATTCCGGAAGGCTTTCGACACCGTTCCTCTCAAGCGTCTTCTAACCAAACTGCGTGCCTATGGAATGTCGCCTCAGTTGTGCGACTGGATTCGTGATTTCCTGTCAGAAAGGTCATAGTTGGTAGCAGTAGACAGAAAGTCATCAAGTGAAACAGAAGTAATATCCGGCGTTCCCCAAGGAAGTTTTATAGGCCCTGTTTTGTTTCTGATCTATATTAACGACATAGGAGACAATATGAGTAGCCCTCTTAGATTATTTGCAGATGATGCTGTCATTTACCGTCTTGTAAAGTCATCAGATGACCAAAGCGGATTACAAAATGATTTAGATAAGATATCTGTATGGTGCAAAAAGTGGAAATTGACCACGAATAAAGAATAGTGTGAAGTTATTCACATGAGTACTAAAAGAAATCCACTAAATTTCGATTACGCGATAAGTTACACAAATCTGAAGGCTGTAAATTCAACTAAATACTTAGGGATTATAATTAAAAATAATCTAAATTGGAACTATCGCATAGATAATGTTGTGGGTAGAGCAAACCAAAGACTGCGATTCATTGGCAGAACACTTAGAAGGTGCAACAGGTCTACTAAAGAGACCGCTTACACCACGCTTGTCCGCCCTGTTCTGGAGTATTGCTATGCGGTGTGGGATCCGCATCAGGTGGGACTGACGGATGACATCGAAAAAGTTCAAATAAGGGTGGCTTGTTTTGTACAATCGCGAAATAAGTGAGATAGTGCCACAGATGCGATACGTGAATTTTAGTGGCAATCATAAAAGCAAAGGCGTTTTTCGTTGCGACGGAATCTTCTCATGAATTTTCAATCGCCACTTTTCCCCTCCGATTGCAGAAACATTCTGTTCGCACCCACCTACATAGGGAGAAATGATCGTCACGATAAAATAAGATAAATCAGGGCTCGCGCAGACAAATTCAAGTGCTCGTTTTTCCCGCGCGCCATTCGAGAGTGGAACGGCAGAGAGATAGCTTGAAGGTGGTTCACTGTAGCCTCTGCCAGGCACTTTATTGCGAATAGGAAAGTAATCACGTAGATGTAGATGTAGGTAGAGGGATGCTGACTCAGTTTTTCAGGACAGCAAATGGGAAGTTGCGGTACAGAAAATGGCCCAGAGATCACCAGTGGGTGTGTGTTTGTGTGTATAGTGAGTGAAGTGTTATGAAACAATGTGAGCATAGCATGTGCGGTGACTGATAGTGATATATGAGTGAACGCTGGGCCATTACATTATTTAGTAAGTTATTTCTAAAAAAAGTATTGTATGCCAGGAGTAAATCTAATGATTGCCTCTAAGTGGTAAATATCTGTAAGTATACGAATCAGTTTATTTTAAATTGGTCTAAACTTGTAAATACTTTGACATGTCCTACATCCTTGTAAAAAGAGATCTACGGATGAATAAAGCTACTACTACTATTACTACCACTACTACTACTACTCCTTCACAGTAAGGATTCGGTGGAGCTAAATACACGATTAAATATCATGCTGATTATGGAAATTTTAATTTTTTATTACCTTAATATTTCTTCTCAGTATTTCGTATTACTGCGTTTCGATATTTGATATTGTTCTTTCTATTAGCCTCATGCCGTTTTACACTCTCTGATCAAAAGTAGACGGACATCTCTTTGTAATGTGGAATTGACCTACAGAAGCCAGGAAGCAGTAACAGCAGAATGGATTGGTCAGGACAGTTCAGCAACTGACCGTCACGTGAGTAAAAAGTCCATCAGCGGCTGTGCAGCCCTGCTAATGCTGCCCACTTCCACTGTTGTGGTTG
This sequence comes from Schistocerca piceifrons, assembly GCF_021461385.2. NCBI lineage: Eukaryota > Metazoa > Arthropoda > Insecta > Orthoptera > Acrididae > Schistocerca > Schistocerca piceifrons. The sequence continues at coordinate 1,221,541,834 of NC_060138.1, read as the reverse complement.
TGAAGTGCAAAAGTGAAGCGACAGCCAGAGCTAAACCAAGGCCTGCCAGACCTCCCGTAATGACGGACAGTGACCGCCTCGCATTGCGGAGAGCGGTTGTAATAAGTCATTTGCGTTCAGTAGAAGGAAATGCTGGTGTGTTCCAGAGTGCTACCAGTAGTTCAGCTAGCACACTGACTGTTCATAGGAAGCTAAAACGAATCGGGTCTGATGGTCGAGCAGCTCCTCATGGGTCACAGTTTCCGATGCCAGTGCTAAGCGACACTTCAAGTCGTGGACAGTGGATGATTGAAGTGGCGACGCTGTGGCAGGAGGATGGAAGTGTTTGGGTATGGAATTTGACTGGAGAACTTTGTCTCCCAGAACGTGTAGTGCCAGCAGTGAAGTGTGGATGAGGTGGTGTTATGGTATGTGGGCGTTTTGCTTGATCTTCGATGCGAGCTTACTTCAATGCTTTCAATGTAACATTTTCAGTCATTGGTGGGCTCGTTACTGGAAGTTAAGGCATACAGTTGATTTTGGGCCCCACTGCACTCCGCTTGGTAGGTAGCACATGCTGGCCTAACATGCTGAATAAGTCGTCCTGTTTCCGTTTGAAGACTCCGTTGGTTTTTGTCATTGTGGTTTGTACGTCGATGGCAGATTACGCTAGGGGCCTGAAGATGGCGCTTTTTCGCGCAGAAACTGTAGCACATTTTGAAACGACATTAGAATTGCAATACAGCTGTTGGTTTCAATTCTAATCATTCAAGTATTTCGTGTCTTGCTGCTGTCCCACTGTCCTCCGTGGATTGGCGGGCACCTCTCTGACGTAGTCTCTTGTGGCAAAATGTGCTCCATTCCTCCACGGACATTCAGACACCTCGTGGAATGTGTCCCCAAAAACGTCTTAAGAGGAGTTTAATGTTTTTATATCTGCCACATATGATTACTAATCGACATTTTCAAAATAATTGAAATGGCTGCAAGCACTATGGGACTTAACTGCTGAGGTCATCAGTCCCCTAGACTTAGAACTACTTAAATCTAACTAACCTAACGACATCACACACATCTATGCCCGAGGCAGGCAGGATTCGAACCTGCGACCGTAGCAGCAGCACGGTTCTGGACTGAAGCGCCTAGAAGCGCTCGGCCACAGCGGCCGGCCGACATTTTCATTTTCTACCTTATTTCTGAAATTTTTAACTTCAGTGGTGGTTTTCAGATATATAAAATTAGTTTATTACATTTGTTTGTAAGCGCTGCGGGTCTGCATATCTTCGAGCAAACTTCTACAGTGCGAAATAATTATATTGTTTGTTGCGTTGTTCAGCATGCTCTGTAAACCTGCAAGTATAGATGACTCTTCTGCACGTAAACTGTAAGTCAGAGTGGGTAACGGGATCGGTCGTTCGTAAGCACAGTACACTGTCACCTTAGAATATACTGGAAGCCACTAGTGGCAAATTCGTAAAAGAAACAGGTCCCCATGACAGTGCCGAAGTACGATACGCACTCAGCAGACAACAATTAAAACCATATTTTCCCTGCACTGGGTGGGACCCACTGGAAGCGAGCGTAATTCCCGAGGTGTTTCGCCCACATTATCCTTTATCAGAAGGCAGTTGTGTAATGTGTCCGGACGCAGCGGTGCCCTCGGACATATCGCGGGCCTGCACAGACGGTCCGGTCGTTCGCAGTTACTGTCTGCAAGTGCGGCAGACGGGCCCTTATCGCTTAAGCCGCCGTGCTAAACGGCCGCAGATTAGCGCCGGGGCAGAATTACAGGGAGAAACCGGCCGCCACTGCAGCTCGCAACTCTGGCCGCTCGGCGAGGTCGAAGCGTTCCCATTCCTGGCCGCAGTCCTCTCGCGACGATACGTCAGCGTAGTTTCAGAAATTTCAACCGCATGCTTTACACGTACCTAGGCAGTGAAATGGAAGATTAGGATGATACACAAGACATAAAATCCCGTCTGAGGCCTGCGATCATTTTTATGTTAATAATTGGCAACCAATGCTGTACAATCGCAATAAAGTCATGAGATGTTCAACTGACTCTTTTATTAGAACATGTTACGCGGTTCGGGACTACACCCATCTTCAGACATATGTTGCAAAAAAAGTACAAAACATAAGTGAACACACACTCAACACGTCTCAGCGTTGCAGAAAATGACATCTGGTCATATGAGTTACATACCACAAACTTCAGCTCTTTCCTAACCAACCAAGCGTACAGCCTTGACAACTCAAAGAAAGTGTCCAATAACATATGACTGCGACACAAGCAGTCTTGAAGCAGAGCGTATACTGACGCTAAACAAGTCAACTAGCAGCCAAGCGCCCTCGGTAGGGGGCGCTGCATGGTCATGTGCTCCATGCGTTCACATGTAATTTAATAATAATACACTCAGCATATAACATCTAACAGGATGTAATTACCACTAGCAGTCGGAATAGTACTTCCGTACACGTTAACACTAAAGGGTTTTTTATTTAATATTTTAAAAACTTAATTTGTTTTTACATTGCCATACTATGTCTACAGCCAGTAGTGGCACTGAGCACAACTCAAACCATATGTCAATATAAGATAAATAACTGGGGGGGGGAGTTCCTTCATGAATAAACCTTTCAACCTTTCAAACTTTCAAATTTCTAAAAGAATACCACCAAATTAAATATAACCAACATTATCCGTCGTAATCTAAAACCCTGTGATCAGCTCGCGTACGCAAATGTCTTAGGCGCTATCTGTTAAAGCCAACGGCAACCACATCGGCGGCAGCCATCCGCCTATCGAATTATAGCCAAGTGATATTCATGGGCCATGATTGCCCAAATAGAAGCCTTCAAACAACAAGAAAGGATCCGCCTGTTCGGAAATTTGAAGTTTTTACTGAAAAAGTGTTTAGAAGTTTACTTCTGTCCTTTGGTCTATCGGTGTCTGACCTCATCTTAGGTACTAACGTTCATTCAAGCTTTCATCCACTAAAAAAATTTAAAACTCATTTCCTTAGGATTCTTACTAACCCTAGTAGTGTACACCTCTGAAACTGTCACACGAACTGTACACCAGCGTCACAGTGACTCTCCAGTATTTACTGGAGAAATTTCCTGAATGTAGCACATTTGATAATGAAATTGGACTCTCACATACTAAACGCAATTTTGCTTCAACTCTATGATGAACTTTTTCAATTAATATTTGTGCTAGCACAGCCAAAATTCGGACAAAGTAAAAACTACCTTGAAGACTTTTCAGTGATGAAACTTGTGAGTGATCCGGATCTAAGGACTTTATTTGCCATTTTCTTAGATGAAGAAACTATTCGTTTAGTACAATGGACATATCACGCAAATATTTTGAAATGTTCTCCGTTTTTCAAAAATCTGTTCATTCCTTATTTCGACATTCTTGTAATGTGGACTACAGTGCTATAGACAGCCGCCAGACTTCTAATAATGACAGCTGTGTTTCTCAATGACCGTTGTTACCGTGGATGGTTGTATTTTCTTCATTACTACTTGAAATTCGGCTGACTGGCTCAGTTTCGTCATTGTCCGTAACTGTTGCAGGAGCATCAGATCCAGAATCACTTTAATCACAAAAGTCTCTTACGTCACATTCGTAATTGGGTTCTTTTAACAGTGCTTTCCGTATAACTTCTTCCGTTAGAAAATGTCATTTCTATGTGCCATTTCCGCATAAATGTACTTCACACTCGGCGGCTATGTACACTCCAGAGTCACAGTGACGCCCCAAAAAATATTTCTGTAAAATTAATTAAACAACAATGTCTCACAATTTTGAAAGTCCGTCTTCTACCAGGTATTACTGAATGCTGAATTTACATTGGTGGCAAAGGGCTGGGTATGTGCAGTGCAGCATACACAGTAACGAACAGAAGACTCCAGGGTCAGAATGACCTTGGTGAACACTTCTAGGATTAAAACCATTCCACACTACAGTATCACACTTCCTTACTATAATCCTGCTTCTGTAGTGCTTCTTCTCATCTTATTATCTTAAGAAACTAACTGCAATGCGATTATAGCAAAGTAGTTAACGTAGCATTCAAACTTCACCCAATAAACATACAGTAAAATCGCCTAGCTTTGGCTAATGAGTTTAAATAATTGACTAGAGCCAATTGAACATAAACTGCGCTCTTAAACATAACAGTTATTAAATGGGGAAAGTTACGTTAAACGCACACACTCACGCGATTGTCACTGATTGACAGACGTTTTAAGGTCACACTTTCTTTTCTTGCCTACTATCACTGGGAAAACTTTTCCATAGGCAGTGGCTCCTACCATGGTCTCACGTTATACTTAGGTTTTTTAGAACTGTGTACATCTTATTGTTATAGTGTTTTAACGAGTAATAATATTAATAGCAAATGAATATAAACATTTTATAATCAATATTACGAGAGATTACTTGCAAAATTTGTGTTGTATAGAATTAGAAAACACACCTGAAGTTATTTAGTACTTTTTCTTGCTCCTGTGTTTTTTCTTGCGTTATTCGTCCATCCTGCCTCATGTACCGCAAGATTCTAGCAGTTATTTTTTGTCCTTCCTGACTTAGGATTTCGGATATTGCTACACCATGAAAGAGTCCTTCATGAATACGCATTTCCTTTAGGTTTCAATTTTAATTCAGAAGGCAAGATTAAGAATGTTAATCCACAGTCTGTTCTCAACTGTAACTACCGCAAATGTTTAGTCACCATTTCCATACAGCATTAGTGGTTTCAAATCGGCAGACTAATTTTGATAGTTTCAGATAAGTAAAATGAAAGCATTTCTATAATTGTGTTGTTATGAACCAGTTTTGCTTGATTTTATAAACACGTTGTATTTCTTCTCCTAGGCGACACATTCAGTCTTTGTAGTTTTGCAATAATTTTCTTGTTATTTTGTTGAACTTATAATGATGTTTCGAAAATTCTACCTCAATACACCATTCTGATCACTTAGTACCTACTTACGAATTTGGAACGAAAGGCTGATTGACGAATATTTATATCGTTCATTCCAAAAAATTGATCCTACGCATAGGCAACGTGGATTCGGGTTTAGATGATGTGCAGGATGATTTATTGATCCCTTTGAGTGAAATCATCTATATTTATAACCTGAAAGCGGTGTGAAACACGTGACATGGTGTACTTCCCATTGTACCAGGTATCATGACGTCTTCCCGTTCTACTAGTGTACTGAGCGCAAGAAGAAAATGTGCTAAAATGGCTGTCTGGGCGCTGTAATTAGTCTAACATACTCTTCGCGATCTCTAAGGGTGTGATACGTAGGGGGTTACAGTATATGCCTCATGTTCTCACCCTGTACTGATTCCAGAAAATTTGGAAATAAGTTTTCATTGAACAGCTGACGTCTACATTCAAGAGTATGTGAGTTCAGGTTCTGTAGCATTTCCGCAACGCTTTCCCGTTAGGCAAGAAGACCTGAGACCATTTGTGCTGCCATTCTTTGAATGCGTTCAGTATCCTCTTTTAATACTACTTGGTACGGATCACACACGCTTCCGCAGTAGTCTAGAATGGGTTGTATGCGTATTTTGTGCGCGATCTCCTTAGTAGAGTGATGATACTTTTCCAGTATAATACCAATGAACCGACTTCTGTCACATAGTTGACCTATGTCTGAGAGTACCTGATCATTCCATTTCAGATCCTCAAAAATCTTTACGCACAGGCATTTGGATGAACTGACTGATCACAGTTGTGATTCATTGCTATTTTTATCGATACCGTCATTTTATTTTCGCACCGGTTACAATTTTAAATTTTTGAATATTTTGTGCACTTTACATAAATTTGCATTACTTTCAAATTTTACCAGGTTCAGCTTGAATATTTGCGCCGCTTCATTCAAGCTGCATTTCGTTACAAACAACTGCAACATATTGCCAAAATCAAAGGTTATTATCAACATTGCCATGTCATTAATCTACAACATGAACTGAAGTTTCCCAGCACATTTCCATGGGACACGCGTATATCGATGACATCATCCAAATTAACATGCTTTCTCTATTCCACGAAGATACCACCAATATGATAGCACTACCGAGACAAGAACTTTTCGGAAGTCAAGAAACACTGCAACTGTTTGACTGGTTTTTGTGTGAAAGCTGTTGCCGCAACCCGAGGTCGTCATAGTACAGGTGTCCCCGTTCGTACCTGAATCTTCACAATGAGTAGGCTGTAAAGAAATCACGGACAAAGGAATTAAAGTTAATGCAGAAGAAATTGTGCGACGGGCGTTCAGTAAGTAAAGCAACACATTTATTTGATCGGCTAGTTTCGGGTGAAAAAATGCGGAATTTGTTGTGGGGCATCGTGAAATATTCCCATTTCAGCCCAAACAGGTATTAAGTGCCGAAAGGTAGCGGCGCTACACGAAACCTTCAAAATGGCGTCTGTAATGGAGGTGCGTTCGAAACAGTGAGCTCTCACTGAGTTTCTTTTGGTGGAAAACCGGAGCATCACAGACATTCATAGTCACTTCCAGAATATCTACAGAGACCTAGCAGTGAACAAAAACACGGTGAGTCGCTGTCATCAAAGTGAGAAGGTCATGCAAGCCTCAACTATCTCCCGCGTGCCGGCTGGCCGCACACAGTTGTGACTCCCGCGATGTCGGAACGTGCAGACCCTCTCAGTCTATATGGCGAACAGATCACAATCAAACATATCGCTGCTCAACTGGACGTCCCTTTTGGTAGCACAGAGACACTTGTCGACCATTTGGGATGGTCAGAGATATGTGCCCGCTCGTTTCCTCGCTGCCTAACAGAAGACTCCGATCTGTTTGACCCACTGAATGATGCACTCCGCGAGAAGCAGTACGCAGCTGATGGAGACGTTACTGGTGCAGCTGATGGAGAGGTTATTGGTGCAACAAGAGGTTGGTTCCGACGTTGACCAGTACAATGGTACCACGCGGCCATACAAGGCCTCCCTGCGAGGTGGTGCAAGGCCATCTTATTCATCGGAGATAATGTTGAAAAATATGGTTTGGTAGCCAAGAGAATGGGGAATAATATGGTATATTGGAATCCTGTATGAAACCAACCTGCTTCCAGAAAAAAAGTGTTACATTACTTATTGAACGCCTCACGTATTTTTACGTTTCGCAATGACATAGTAATTCTGTCAGAGAGCCAACGACTTGGAAGTCCAGCTGAGCGTAGTGGGTACTGTCTGGAAGTGAGCAAATAAAGTGAACATCAGCAAAAGTGAAACAAGGGTAATGGACTGTAGTCGAACACGATGTTGAGTGATTTATATAAGAAGAGGAGACCTAATAACAGTACATGAGGTTTGCTATATGGGCACCAAAATAACTCACGCCCGCGGGAATTAAAAAAGATCAAAAATGTAGACTAGCAATAGGAAGAAAGGGTTTCCTAAACAGAGAAATACGTTAACATATAAATTTAAATGTTAGAAAATCGAACTGGGGAAAAAAGTAGTTTACTTCAAACTAGTCTGCGGACTGAAGAACAAAACAAGTATAGATAAATGAACATTTCAAACATTAACATAAAAATTTTCTGGGCTTAGTACAATGTCAAGTACTAAAATGTCAGTGAATGAAAGAAATTTCTGCCACGACTACAGTGGCCGAAACGTCAGTTTTGTTCAGTGACAGTAATTTCACTATGTGGCTTGTTAGCACACACAGAAAACTTACGTCAACCAATCCCGACAGCGAAAACCTAAGCAGGGTTGTGCAACAGCTATGCTTCAGTGAGCAGTATTGCAAACAGTTCCAGTCATTTAACGTTAGATCATAGTCGAAAGTGTCCGCCCCGATAGCCGAGTGGTCAGAATGACGGACTGCCGTCCTACCGGCCCGGGTTCGATTCCCGGCTGGGTTGTGGAATTTTCTCCGCTCAGGGACTGGGTGTTGTTCTGTCTTCCTCATCATTTCATAACCATCCGGCGCGCAGGTCGCCCAATGTGGCGTCGAATGTAATAAGACCTGCACCAAGGCGGCCGGACCTGCCCCGCAAGGGGCCTCCCGGCCAATCACGCCAAAAGCTCATTTCCATTTTTTTCCATAGTCAAAAGTGATAGTCCGGTAGGGCAGATGATGAGGCTTCACAGCCCCTTGACGAAGAGTTCGTTACGGACGGGTCACGGATTCGAGTTGGGGATTGTTGTTGGCGGGGGAGGGGAGGAGGAAATCGGTGGAATCCTTTAGTGGGGAATTACCCCAGTATTTGCTTTACGCGATTTCGGGAAACAAACTTACGTCTGGACGACCGGTTGGGATCTCACTTCTTTTCTCCCGAATGCGAGTCTCTTGCATGATCACGTTCAGTGATAAGTACACGGACGGAGAAAGAATCGCAGTACCTAAAACAAATTAATGAATAGTAATGATATTTAGGGAATACATTTGTCTAGGTAAATTGATTAACATTGCAAGATCGCAGGTTAATGTAAGCGTGAGAAAAGTCATCGCTAATATGAAATACTGATATAGTAATGACCTGTGTAACAGCCAGAACGTTGAATGCAAGCATGAAAACATGCATGCATCGTCTTACACAGTTATCGGATGTGAGTTTGTGGACTGGAGTTCCAAGGTTATTACACTTGGTCGGTCAATACAGGGGCGGTTAATGCTGTTTGTGGATAACGCTGGAGTTGTCTTCCAATGATGTCCAACGATGTGCTCGGTTGGGGACAGATCTGGTGATCGAGCAGACGAAAGCAATATTTCGATACTCTGTAGAGCGGTAGGTGGGCGAGCATTATCTTGTTGGAAAACACCCTGTGGAACGCTGTTCATGAATGCCAGCAGTACAGTTCGAATCACCAGACTGACATATAAATTTGCAGTCATAGTTTGTGGGATAACCACGAGAGTGCTCCCGCTGTCAGACGACATGGCACCCCAGAGTATAACTCCAAGTGTAGCGCCAGTGTGTCTAGCACGCAGACAGATTGGTTTCAGGTCCACAACTGGCCGCCTTGTAACCAGCACACAGCCATCACTGACACAGAAGGAGAAGCAGCTTTCATCACAACAGACCTCTACCCTGCCCTCCTATGAGCTTTCATTGACACCATTTAAGGCGCAAATGGCGGTGGTTTGGCGTCAGTGGAACGTGCGCAGCAGGAGGTCTGGTTCGGGGCTGTCCTTGAAGCATTCGATTTGTGACAGCTCGTTTTGCCAGTGTGGTTCCAACTGCTGCTCAAATTGCTGCTGCAGACGCAATACGATGCGCAAGAGCCATACGCTGAACACGATAGCCTTTCCTCTCGGTAGTGACACGTGGTAGTAATATTTTAAGGAAAGTCATTAAGAATTCGAGAAGCTTATGTATTCTGACATGTGTTGTTCAGGTGAATGACCTCCCACTTAACATTCAGCAAGCGTAACTAGTACTTTTTGCAGATGACACGATTATTATAATAAATCCCATTCCAGAAAAAGCAGCTGAAGGTATTGTTAAGGATGTCTTTCAAAGAATTATTAAGTGGTTCTCAGAAAATGGACTCTTCCTTAATTTTGAAAAAACTCACTGTATCCAGTTCTGTACACCAAAGAGAGTCAAACTGACAGTTGATGTAGCATATCAACATGGTAGATTTCTCCAAATTTTTGGGTGATCACATTGATGATAACTTGAACTGGAAGAATCATATCACTGAGCTTCTCAAATAACTAAGTTCAGCTTCTTTCGCTCTTCGTATAATCGCTAGTCTTGGAAATAAATACATCAGCCTCCTAACGTACTTTGCATATTTCCACTCAGTATTGTCTTATGGAATAGTTTTCGGGGGTAACTCGCCACTAGACATAAAGTATTGATTGCACAAAAGAGAGCCGTGAGAATAATTAGTAGTGTTCACCCAAGGACGTCATGTAGGCACCTTTTCAAGGAGTTAGATATTTTTATTGCACCATCAGAGTACATATATTCGCTAATGAAATTCGTTACAAATGATCCATCTCAATTCGCCAAGAAATGATGTTCATACTTACAACACTAGTGGGAAAACTGAACTTTCCTATCCGTTATTGAAGCTGTCAGTTGCTCAAAAAGGAGTACATCATTCAGCAAAAAAAATCTTTTATCATTTGCCCAACAACAACATAAAGTGCCTGGCAGATAGCAGACCAAGTATTAAATATAGCTTAAAATGATTTCTTTTAGACAACTACTTCTACTCCATGGACGAGTTTCTGCCGGTTAGCCCAGTGTATGAGGCCAGAGGAGGTCACTGACACACACACACACACACACACACACACACACACACACACACACACACACACAAAAGATAGGGGAAAAGAGAGGAATGCGTTGCTTCAAAAAGGTATAGGAACGCTACCTTTGTTCTCATCCCTGCGTATGAACCGTAATTAAGCGGCATTCGAGCGTCCGTGATCCTGTTAAGATAAATAGCAGCCCCTTGAAACCCTTTCCGTGGCTGGCTACATCCCGAGATGGCTGAGCGACACGGATAGAAGGATTAATTCGCTGAAACGCCGCCCCATCTCCACGGACATCCCGACCGAACTTAAAACGAGATCATCAGTTTTACGTCGCTCTCGTCCTCTTTCTGCAATATATTCGCCGCCGTCTACGCCTTTGTCCTGGGGCATTGGGGTGAGCCTCGTATGAGAGGAAATTCCCTCTGAGCTACTGCACTGCCTTTCGGAGCAAAAATGGGGGCTGGCCAGTGCTATGACGACTTTGTGAATTGATATCCAGGACATATTTAATAATAGACAAAACTGAATATAATATATGACCGGTATCTTATCCGCATGGCTGTAACGGATCGTGCAGCCACGTCTCGATCCCTGTGCCAACAGATGGGGACGTTTGCAAGGCAACAACCATCCATCTGCACGAACAGTTCGACGACGTTTGCAGCAGTATGGACTATCAGCTCGGACACCATGGCTGCGGTTACCCTTGACGCTGCATCACAGACAGGAGCGCCTGCGATGGTGTACTCAACGACGAACCTGGGTGCACGAATGGCAAAACGTCATATTTTTCGTATGAATCCAGGTTCTGTTTACAGCATTATGATGGTCGCATCCGTGTTTGGCGACATCGCGGTGAACGCACGTTGGAAGCGTGTATTCGTCATCGCCATACTGGCGTATCACCCGGCGTGATGGTATGGGGTGACATTGGTTACACGTCTCGGTCACCTCTTATTCGCAATGACGGCACTTTGAACAGTGGACGTTACATTTCAGATGTGTTACGACCCGTGGCTCTACCCTTAATTCGATCCCTACAAAAACCCTACATTTCAGAAGGATAATGCACGACCGCATGTTGCAGGTCCTGTACGGGACTTTCTGGATACAGAAAATGTCCGACTGCTGCCCTGGCCAGCACATTCTCCAGATCTCTCACCAATTGAAAGCGTCTGGTCAATGGTGGCCGAGCAACTGGCTCGTCACAAGACGCCAGTCACTACTCTTGACGAACTGTGGTATCGTGTTGAAGCTGCATGAGCAGCTGTACCTGTACACGCCATCCAAGTTCTGTTTGACTCAATGCCCAGGCGTATCAAGGCCGTTATTACGGCCAGAGGTGGTTGTTCTGGGCACTAATTTCTCAAGATTTATGCACCCAAATTGTGTGTAAATGTAATCACATATCAGTTCTAGTATAATATATTTGTCCAATGAATACCCGTTTATCATCTGCGTTTCTTCATGGTGTAGCAATTTTAATGGCCAGTAGTGTACAAAACGTATATACATTGGACATTTGGCTCATAACTGAGAAGAGTCAGATCTCTGTATTGGAAAAGTTGTCCCGTTTCGTCCCCCTTTCGGAACTCCGGGAGGCGGTTGCCATGGGAATGGTGATAATGAAATGAAAGTTGCATAATCAATGAAACGATAATATTCTGTGAGAAGAAACTTGGCTTGTCAGGAGTCTAAATGTGGTGGGGAAGCTATAAAATGTGTAACCAAATATTCACAGTCTGAATCTGGATATAGTAGGCGTCCTTAAAGTTACATGGCAAGAAGATAAAAATTTCTAGTCAGAGGAATATAGGGTAATATCGACAGGAGCATAAGAAAATGGTGTAACGGAAGTAGGATTCATTATGAGTGGGAATAATTTGTAAAATTTAAATGGTCAACGGTCAAATTACCAAAGATATGTATATTATCTTATCGATAATTATTGCAACAATATCGATTGCATATTAGTTTAAGTAAACGTGAGCCAACAGAAGGTTTACGCACACGTAACCAACATAACTGGGTATAAGGGAAAAGTGAGTAAATGTTATTAATTGTTTTAACACCTTCAAAAAGTCAGATTTGTTGTTTAGATTAATAAGAAAATTATCATTGCCCGGCCGGTTAGCCGTACGGTCTAGCGCACTGCTTTCCGTGCGGGAAGGCGTGCCGATCCCCGGCACGCATCCTCCCGGTGGATTAGTGTCGAGGTTCGGTGTGCCGGCCAGTCTGTGGATGGTTTTTAAGACGGTTTTCCATATGCCTCGGCAATGCGCGAAGGCTCCCCTTATTCCGCCTCAGTTACAGTATGTCGGCGATTGCACCAGAATTACTCTACCACGCAAACATTGGGGTGACACTCGTCTCGTGTGTGACGTTCCCGGGAGGGGGGGGGGGGGGGGGGGGGGGTCCACTGGGGACCGAACCGCACAATAACCCTGGGTTCGGTGTGAGGCGGCGGTAGGTTGAGTGGACTACTGTAGCCTGTTGTGGGGTTATGTCCCCACTGAGGGCTATGGCGGGGACGAAGCTCTCCGTCGTTTCTAGGTCCCCAGTTCCATACAATACAATACAAATGATCATTATTGAAATGACTGACCGGTAACAACATTCTGTTATAACAAGAATATCGTTGCCTCACAGTAATTTTTACGTACATCCACAAAAGTCATAAAATTTGCTAATTAAGTTCTTTAAAATATCTTAAGTAATTGATTAGTTACTGATGTGATCAAATAACAATAAATCTTCAGAATTATTGCGACGCCAGAACACGTACCAATTAAGCCACCGTGAACGAGCACCCTGACAAATAGCATGAAATAAAATGTGCACGATTTGCACATCTTTAGCCATAATTGTAATTCGCCAGTATTACTTAAATTAAATTTACTTTGCTGTAAGTTCAGTCAAGAACATTATCTCAGTTTCTTAAGCAATAGAACAGTTGACTTACTGAAGCAATAAATGTCAATCATTTTTTACGAAGAAAAGAAAACTGGCAGTATTATTCTCATTTTGATGTTATTCCTTTTGTTTAAATGAATTAACAACACTCGGTTTGTCTCTAGTGGTAAATGTACACGATGCTAGCCAAGATAACAATAACACAGGTGAATGGTGAGACCTTTGACATACAACTGTTACTGTTTAAAAACTCATCAAAGTCACAGGGTATGCCTCGCTATATTTCTAATGTAAACGAAAATTGAACAAACTTGTATTTCGTCGGAGATCAAATAATGTCCACAATATTTGCGACAATTCTCCTTTAACTTCATTTGTTAAAGGCACACTTTAATTAGCTATTATTGAGCAAGATCTTGATGTTTGTGGACCCTTACACACCTTCCCACACTTCTTACACCCGTGTGCCTGGTAATTAGCTATATGGTCTCTCATGGACCTAACGTTTCACTCTGCACGCACAGGCACATTGACACCATCATGTGTCTAACAGTGGAGTGCCACGCACTCGCTCTGACGTCACACAGCAGCGTCCAGAGATAGTGCTTTCACTTCGTTTTACCCTTTGACAAGCTATACGAAGTTCCTTATCAGCTCCCTACAGGCACTGACCAACTATAATCATAATACACACTCAATTACAAAGCTAATTTACATTATTTTCATAAAATTTGCGTTAATTACAAAAGCATACTCCAGTTTCAGTCACAAGCTCAATTTCAAAATTTACAGAAGAATTTATGTTAACAATAAACCAATGAAAAAAATTTAGGTAGCACATTTCTACAAGAAAAAGTGTAACACCTGCAGCAGTGTAACGCTGTGTAGCAACAGAGATCGTAACATTTACCTAAGGAGTGCCACGCCTTATCAATGACAATTGGATTCAACCCAGTCAGATACTGCTGAATGCAGCTCTATCTCAATCAGTTTCCGAGCGAACACCGTGAGTGATACTCTATGCGATGGGCATCTGGATCCATGTAGCTCGCTCCGATCGGCACATAAAGCTGCACATCTCCGATGAGTCAACAGCACACAAAGTGACTAGCGGCGTGTGTCATCCGATTGGTCCCGATTTTACTTCTTTTTTAATTTCAACTGATGGAAGGCGTCAAGTGTACTGCCGACCCAAGGACTCCATCAATCCGCAATGTGTGAAGGGTTTAATTCAGACCACAGGTGGTTCTGTGCTGTTTTGACGGTGTTTTTCGTTTCATGACTTGGCTGCACTAATTCAGGTCACCATGAAGGTGAAATAAAAAATTTATTCCAGTAAGTGATGCTCTTTCTCCAATTTTTTCTTAATGGCTGTAGTAGAGACATTCCCGTCTTACAAGGCGAGAACAATCGTTTTTACAGGTCTGTACGTCCCTGATTTGACGAATACTAGAGCACGGTATCGCGCCTTGAACTTAGCCTCTAAATGACCGATCTTAATCCTGCAGAAAACGTCTGGGACTGTCTGCAAAGTGGGAGAAACGTATCAGTCAGTATTCTCCCAATTTGGTACCTATGCAGGATCTAATAGTGATCAGTTTGTGACTGTAGATGAATTTGTCATACCTAAATAAACTTGTGGATTTCCTTCCTCTCCAGACTTCGCACATTATCAGGGATAAATGCAGTAGTACACTGTATTAGCGTGATTAATTTTTTGTACGACATGTTTATCTGTGTTTCGAATAGCAACTGCTCCCAAACATTACCCAGAGGGACACTACAAACAGCAGAGGTGGACGAAATTTTCGATTTTTTTTCTAGTGTAGCTTTCCGAATGGAGGATTATATGTTCTTATAGTCTTTCTCTACCCGCCTACGTAGCCGACATCACTAATGCACGCCTGTGCTGCGGTAAGCGCTCGACTCGGAGGTAAGCCGGTTCGAATCCGGCAGTGGTAAATTTTCGCTGCCATTATATAGCCGGCCGGTAATGCGTGCAAAAGTGGTGGCTTAACCTTCGTGATCACCAGTCTTTGCCCTCGATTAAATTCCAAACCTCTCTGCAGCGTCTCTTTCGAGTGAGGGTATGTGACTTTGTCTATGATGATCCGTCCGTCGGCTGAGATCGTTAAGTCCGGCAGCCCCCTTAGTTCTATTCGAGACGAGCAGGCTGCCAAGTTTCCCTATCTCCCTCCTCTTCATCCATAATAACACAAACCTAACACAGCACAATACAAGCACTCAACACAGTCATCGACACAACACTTATACACATCGACACTTCGTAATACATCGGAGGAATGCAACCTCAAACCACCTCCACTAGAGCTTTCCATGAGCCGCGATGCAAGAGACCTGCTTCTACTCCCCTGCACTCAGTGCCTAAGAAATGGTACTACCTCCATTTTGAAGCAGCAAACAAACACTACTTCATTTTTTACTTTCACGTTTGTCCAAAAACGAAACCACAGTAGTCAACATTTTATTTCCTTTGAAACAACTGACGGCATTAGTAAAGCGAGCCTCAAGAACACAGCAGTTAAACGGAAGCAGTGAAGTTAATTAAGGTATCGATATATGAACGCTCATTTGTGTTGGTAACAGCAGAGAGTACAAAGAGAATGAGCTAACATAAATACTGTGTCCTAGGGAGACATCAATGAAAGAGGTTACAGGTTATATACCACTTGAAGAAAGACAATTCTATATTTCGTATCGCAACTGGTTAGTGATCACAACCAAATCTTTCTCCGGTATCCTGCTTAGCTTTTCACGTGTTCTCGTATTTCAAGCTTGTAGCAATCTACAGACACTAAGAACATGCCTATGAACAACTAAACAGCATTAATAAGTAATTATTTCATTCAAACTTCACCATATATCTTCTTGCAAATTAGAAATGTAACTACTTTATTACTAGCAACGCAAATCGGTAGTGATGATTTTCTCCACTTTACAAACGTCAAAAGCTGAGTTAAATTGTCTCTTGTTACAGCGTTTCCTTTTATGTTCATAGCCGCTGGTAGAAACAGTAGTAGCATAGGTTTTGTTATCTAAAAACAAACACGAACATACTGAAATCTGCGGCACCGCAGAGAAACATTTGACGTAAACGTCAAACAAAAACACAAAATCTGCGCGTATTCGCTCTAGTGGACACATTTCTTTACATTCGTAAGGCCTCAACAACTGCCATTTCTACAGTGATATCATAATTAATTTAAAATACAGCGGGGTTTCGGAACAAGTTTATCAAGAACTACGGGCATGTTTTGCAGGCGGTGTGTAAAATGTACACAAAACTAAGTAGGCTACATATCCTCCTGGATATGGATTACGTATCCCCCATAGTTCGTCCGCAGAATGCTCGGCCTGGTATTTTTCTGCTTCATGAGGCGTTTGCTTTTACTTGATAACATTTCTGTTGTTATTTTAGTCATTATTAATTTTTGTACACTCACGATGATTTTAAACTCTCAGTGCTAACTGATCGAAATACTCACTGACACCTGATAGAGATTTCCGAGATGTGCTGCTTGTTTGACGTTTAAGACTACAGTATCAATACGAAAGAATGGTTTGCACTACATCTAATTTAATACAAAACTATCTCGAAACTGGGAGAGGTACGTGAATGTAAAATTTTGATGATCTACGCACGGATAAAAGTGTGACAAATAACGGGATACATTTCAATGCGGAGTAAAGTACGTTCACTCTCTTTTTGATAAATACATTCATGAACAGAAACATCTGTCCGTATATACAGAGCTTTCCATATCAGCATGGGGTCTTAAAGTAATAAAAACAATTTATGGCAGCCATATGTAGAGTGAGACAAAATTCTTCGAAATATATGACCCACCTTTATCAACACACAGCTGCTACTGCTTTTTCCAGCATTCTGTCATTCCATGGAAGTCGCCAACAATAATTATATCTGCACGAGCTGCCACTCTCGTGTTGCCCGTGTAACATTCTTACCCTGTGAATTTACACATTGCCTACTAAAAAAGTGAAGCACTCGGAAGACATGGTCGGATGTGAGTGTAACTTTCGACACGTACACATTTATGGTGGTTTTGTAAATGATTAGAGTTGAAATTCTCTGTGAGAGGTATAAAGGGCAACAGAGTACATTACTCGTTCGCGTTTTGCGTTATTACGGTATATAACGGAATGGACAGTGTCAGATTGTAAATGATCACTTTGAAGGGCAGCATTATCAACACCTCAAATTGGGTTGTGGGCCACCATTTGGCTGACTGGCCGAATTGTACTATTTCCAAATTCGGGAGCAATTATAGGTGACAGTGGTACAATGTTGGACTCTATGAGAACTTGAGGGCAAGCATACTTGTCGTCAAGGTTGTCGTGATAGACATGTGACCACCACAAGGGAGCATCGCTGTACTGTGCTCCAGGACCGTCGTACTTCCTCCACATTTGCTTCAGGCTCCGAGAACAAGTAATCCACCTTCTGCGACATTCTGTGTCATTCTGTACCACTTGCTGGAGATTAGCGGCATACAGACTGTAGAATTACCGTTCCACTCATCGGCTGCCGAAAACACCACATAACGAATGGTTGCGTTTGGGCCGATGCTTTGACCAGGAAGAAGGGACTGCTCATAAATGTCGTTGCATGATGTCCAGCGATGAGTTGCAGCTCTTCACTAACCTGGATGACCATCGTCGGCAAGTAAGGCCGCGAACTGGAGGGTAATCCCATTCTTCCTGGTTTTAGGGAGGCCCAGCGGTGTTTTTCTACTCTCACGGTGTGGGGACCTATCGGGTAACCTGAGGTCACGGCTGGTAGTGATCGAGAGATCACACAGCAGTACATCACGAACCTCTCTTGCGGGAATATCATGATGCAATTTTTCAAGAGGACAATGTTTGACCACATGAGTATCTGTGACTCTCTGAATTGTCTGTGAGATTTTGAGCTATTCCCATGGCCAGCAAGACTGCCAGATATGTCCCCGACAGAACGTGTGTGCGACCAGCTCGGGTGTCAAATCAATTCCAGTGCCAATATACGCTATATTAAGGACCAGCTGCAGCAGTTGTGGGTCTGCTTGCTTGACGAGACACTACTATGCCTTTATGACACCCTTCCCAATCTAATCAGTGCATGTATCCAGACCAGAGGAGGTGCAGCTTCTTGCTTACAAGTGAAGCTGCGAAGTAGTCTAACTCAATTTTGTAATCACTGACATCACTGCAACTCTCAACCTGTCAAGTTTCCTCCTACGCTGATTTTTAAATAAATTACTGAAAAAACTGTAGTTCAACTATTCTGTCTTCCTGCAGAAGAAAATTTTTTTTAAAATTGGATACTCGTGACTATCAGTAAATTCGGTATAGAATTTCCTCCCCACACTGATTGCTACTTGCCACTACATGTTCATCATCGCGCGAATAAAGCGTGCAGGCAGAATTAAAATTCGAAGCAGCGAGGCCGGTAAGCGGTCCCCGCATACTCCACCTCCTGTAACCTCGACCCCTTATCGCAGCTGGGCAGTGCGCCGGTTATCGGATTCCGATGTGGCGGTGTGGCAGCTCACGCGGCCTGCCCTACACCGATATTCGAGGGCGCTCCACTCATTAAGAGGCTTTTTACACTAATTACTCACTCACCCTGGTCGCAACCGCCCTCTCCTGTTTTTCATGTACCAAACTTCACTTTGAAATACTTGCTGCAACCAACGCCCTCATTATATAGCGATACTTTCTATATTCTGTGTCGATCTGCATGTTATTTCTTTTTATGCTGCTGGCGTCGTTCCAGAAGTGCCTTCGCTGATGCTTTTAAAGAGAAACGTTAAGTAAAATGCGTTGGATCTATAGAAAAAACAATCTATGGATTAAAAAGGAAAGGAAAGGCCGCTGGACCTGATGGGATACCAGTTCGATTTCACACAGAGCAGGCGAAGGACCTTCTTGTAGCGGTGTACCGTAGTTCTCTAGAAGAGCGTAGCGTTCCAAAGGTTGAAAAAGGGCACAGGACATCCCCGTTTTCAAGAAAGAACGTCGAACGGATGTGCAGAACTATAGACCTATATCTCTAACGTCGATCAGTTGTAGAATTTTGGAACACGTATTATGTTCGAGTATAATGACTTTTCTGGAGACTAGAAATCTACTCTGTAGGAATCAGCATGGGTTTCGAAAAAGAGGATAGTGTGAAACCCAGCTCGCGCTATTCGTCCACGAGACTCTGAGAGCCTTAGACACGGGTTCCCAGGTAGATGCCGTGATTCTTGACTTCCGCAAGGTGTTTGATACAGTTCCCCTCAGTCGTTTAATGAACAAAGTAACAGCATATGGACCATCAGACCAATTGTTTCATTGGATTGAAGAGTTCCTAGTTACCAAAACGCAGCATGTCGTTCTCAATGGAGAGAAGTCTTCCGAATTTTGATTTCAAGTGTGCCGCGGGGGAGTGTCGTAGGACCCTTGCTATTCACAATATATATAAATGACCTTGTGCATAACATCGGAAGTTCACCGAGGCTTTTTGTGGATGATGCTGTAGTATATCGAGAGGTTGTAACAATGGAAAATTGTACTGAAATGCAGGAGGATCTGCAACGAATTGACGCTTGGTGGAGGGAATGGCAATTGAATCTCAATGTAGACAAATGTAATGTGTTGCGGATACATAGAAAGAAAGATCCTTTATCATTTAGCTACAATATAGCAGGTCAGAAACTGGAAGCAGGTTTTTTTTTTTTTTTTTTTTTTTTTCTAAAGTTCAGTCTTGATCACACCACTTATGTTTCAATGATATAGGTAACCGGTTTCGGTTATTTTCACATAACCATCATCAGACTCATGGCTCCCTTATGATGGTAGGCGGAGCTCTCCTCAGCTGCTACGAAGGGTAGAGCCACGTGTCGTAACACATCTGAAATGTAACGTCCACTGTTCAAAGTGCCGTCATTGCGAACAAGAGGTGACAGAGACGTGTAACCAAAGACACTCCATACCATCACGCCGGGTGATACGCCAGTATGGCGATGACGAATACACGCTTCCAATGTGAGTTCACCGCGATGTCGTCAAACACGGATGCGACCATTATGATGATGTAAACAGAACCTGGATTCATCCGAAAAAATGACGTTTCGCCATCCGTGCACCCATGTTCGTTGAGTACACCATCTCCTGTCTGTGATGCAGCGTCAAGGGTAACCGCAGCCATGGTCTCCGAGCTGATAGTTCATGCTGTTGCAAACGTCGTCGAACTGTTCGTGCACATGTTTGTTGTCTTGCAAACGTCCCCACCTGTTGACTCAGGGATCGAGACGTGGCTGCACGATCCGTTACAGCGATGCGGATAAGATGCCTGTCATCTCGACTGCTAGTGATACGAGGCCGTTGGGATCCAGCACGGCATTCCGTATTACCCTCCTGAACCCATCGATTCCATATTCTGCTAACAGTCATTGGATCTCGACCAACGAGAGCAGCAATGTCGCGATACGATAAACTGCAATCTCGATAGGCTACAATCCGACCTTTTTGAAAGTCGGAAACGTGATGGTACGCATTTCTCCTCCTTACACGAGGCATCACAACAACGTTTCACCAGGCAACGCCGGTCAACTGCTGTTTGTGTATGAGAAATCGGTTGGGAACTTCCCTCATGTCAGCACGTTGTAGGTGTCGGCACCGGCGCCAACCTTGTGTGAATGCTCTGAAAAGCTAATCATTTGTACATCACAACATCGTCTTCCTGTCGGTTAAATTTCGGAGCTGTAGCACGTCATCTTCGTGGTGTAGCAATTTTAATGGCAAGTAGTGTACATAAACGTAACTAACCTAAGGACATCACACACATCCATGCCCGAGGCAGGATTCGAACCTGCGACCGTAGCAGTCGCGCGGTTCCAGACTGTAGCGCCTAGAACCGCTCCGCCACACCGGCCGCCGAAGCATTACCGTCTCAAGGTAATGTATCATATTCGAATCGGGAATATGTTCGAGAATTCTGCAGCAAATCGACGTTAAGGATATTATTGGTTTTTATCCTGTGGAACAATTATTTTACCCTTCGTGTGTAAAGCAGTCATCTGGGTTTTTATACCAGTGATTTGGTAGTTTGCGCTGGGCGAGATATTCGCTTTTAATGCAAGCGTAGTAAGGGGCCAGTGACGAGTAAGTCCGAATTGGGATTCCATCCGAACCTGGCGACTTGTTTATTTTCAACTCTTTCAGTAGTTTCTGTGCGTCACGGATGTCTGTTACTATGGACTTCATACAGGATATCGTGCGATCGTCAAGTGACTGTATGTTTGTACGATTCCCCTGCGTGAACGACAAAAACACGAAATTTAAAACTTCAGCTTTCCTTTTGCTGCAGCCACGCCAAATTGGTCAACGAATGACCATTTGGAAGCCTTAGACCCACTTAGCGACTTTACGTAGGACCAGAATTTTCTCGGGTTCTCAGCAAGACTTTTTTGATAAGGTTCGACCTTAGTTGTAGTATGCTTCGCGTACTGATCTTTGAATTTTATCCAACATCGGAGTTCATGCTTGGTAGTGTTAATATCTTAAGTGCTTTAAATGCTGGTCTATATGTTTCTCCTCATTTGTGGTTGGCTTTCTTATTACTATTTTCTGTATTTTGAATAATCTATTAGTACATCTTTTACAGGTACCTCCGAACAAAATTACCATGGCGTGCTGGAAAGGAATTTTTTTTATGTGAAAGCTTTTGAAGATTTTTAAATAAAACAAAATGTATTAACACTCTACATCTTTTTTCTTCAACTATACGTATTTATTTCCTGACATAATATAAAATCACTCAGCCATCTTCACTTACTGTTATTTGTATTTTGCCTATAGTGAGCCTTTTATACTGAGATGTTTCCCACGCCACCTTGTGTTGTGGCTTTATATACGTGAGTGATTGTCTGTTGTAGTGAATACGTACACCGTTGGTGGGACACACGGCGATGGGTGAAACTGATTTCACACTATTCGGTTCCGTTGTTATAGCGATCTGCTCCAACTGCTGCAGAGCTGTATTGAAGCTGAAAGTGTTAATCAAAGTTGTGGAGGAATATTCGCTGGGGCTCTGTTGCATAGAAATCAGATTTGCCTTTAGTTCTTAGAAAAATTAGTGGCAAAAAAAAAAATCCGTGAAATCACTTCTTTTCCGAAGAAAGCAGCCGGCCGCTGTGGCCGAGCGGTGCTATGGTCGCAGGTTTGAGTCCTGCCTCGGGCATGGATGTGTGTGATGTCCTTAGGTTAGTTAGGTTTAAGTAGTTCTACGTTCTAGGGAACTGATGACCTCAGATGTTGAGTTCCATAGTGCTTAGAGCCGAAGAAAGCATCAAATTATTTAATTAGAACGGAGTGTGTTCTCGAGCTGGTTTTCATTAATAGATCACAGTTGAGTATACGTCCTTTGCGGAAATAACAGCCGCGCGGGATTAGCCGAGCGGTCTTAGGCGCTGCAGTCATGGATTGTGCGGCTGGTCCCGGCGGAGGTTCGAGTCCTCCCTCGGCCATGGGGGTGTGTGCTTGTCCTTAGGATAATTTAGGTTAAGTAGTGTGTAAGCTTAGGGACTGATGACCTTAGCAGTCAAGTCCCATAAGATCTCACACACATTTGAACATTTGATTTGGAAATAACACGCACCTTCTTGAAATGAACGAAGTTTTAATGACCTTAGTCTCAATGAAATTCTTCTCGCACATGAATTAGCGATTCTCTATCACATATATATAGATGTATATACAAATTTCCTTTAATATCTCCTAATGGCGTCGATTTATACTATACAGTAAAGAACAGACTCCTCTCTCATGAAATTAAACCTTAACAAGAATAAAATCTTACTATATAAGAATAATTATCTAAGCGCACTACGCCACAGAGTAATAAACAATGTCTTTGTCTCTCTTCCTCGTACTGTCACATTAATGCATAGTAATCTTATAACATGATACATCATAAAAGTCACCCTGGTGAACAACACAACGAGACACCAGTTTGCTGACACTGTCACTAACCTCTGCTTCATCACTATGGAAGTGAAATCCCCGAAGGTGTTCTTTTAAGTTCTAGAAACGGATTAAAACCGCATGAGACCAAGTCGAGACTGTATGGAGAATGATCGATGACAGGGAACTCAAGGCGTCGGATTGCTGGAGACGTGGCAGCGCTCGTGTGTGTGGTCCGGCTCTGTCACGCTGCAGAAGAGGGCGCTCCGCACGTGAACGAACTCTTCTGCGGTTAGAAACTCGGTTACAGAACGCTGTTTCTCACGCAGCAACCTAGTTACGTTAAAAACCGCCACATTACACGCTGCAGTTGGGATCCCTCTAGCGGCTGTGTTTTGCAGCTTGCATCAGCGAAGCTGTCACTCGACCAAGTAATAGGCGTGACGTGTAACACCTCACCCGATATTGAAAACAGAATAAAAAATTCGGAGGCATTGCTTTCAAGTACGCCCTCGTAAGCCATGACTTAAAATAGAGCGAATCAACGCACAGTATGTCACTTTCTAGTATTTTTTCCTTTTAGCTAGCAAAGTTTGTGCAGAATTATTGTGAGTAAATTCGATCTCTGAACTGAGTTTTCCTTTTCACTCTCATATATTGTGTGTGATTACCTGAATATACTTTTTTGTCGATTACTATCCCAAGTAATTTTATGTATGTGATGTTTTCTGATATGGAAAATGTTGATATCTTCATTGCCTTACCTTTTTAGTCTACGTTGGAACAAAGTTTTTCCGGCAATGATCTCATGCAAATTTATTTCAACAAACTTTGATGTAATTATAGCTGTGGACTTCATAGCTTGTATATTTTTTTCACTCAGCCTCCATACCACGTTTGACCTACCATCCCGATATGTATATTTCTGTATTTCCTCCGATAAAAGGCTTTCAATGTGATCGTTTTTCTAAATTTTACTGTTTGGGTTTCGCTCCGCTATCTATACGTAAACTATTCTACATAAAGTATGGGAAAACACTTTCTCCCCTTACAGAAAGAGTGTACCGTAATCACTGGAGGACCGAACCGTTCCCATTGGTTCGAAAACTGCGCGGATCATTTCCGTGTTCGATAAGGGTCGTCAAACAGACGCGCAAAACAATACATCTACATCGCTGACGCCAGTATGTTCAAATTCAGAACACGTTTTTTCCTCTCATATTCAGACATTTCTGCAGACTGAAAATCTCTTCTTTAGTACTCAATACGGATTGAACAATCTTCAGACGTGAAATTACGTGCGGGAACACCCAAAGGGAGTGAGTGCTATACGACCATTACTTCTCACAGTATATACAAATGAGGTAGCGGATAAAGTGGGATTTTCCGTCACACTTTTCGCGGAAAATGCTGTTATGTACAGAGAAGTCGCAACGCTATAAATTTTTAGCAAAATGCAGGAAGACGTCCTGACGATCGACGCTTCATGTTGAGACTAGCAGTTCACCTACAAAGCGTTCACATCATCATTGTAGGGTACTGAACATAAATTTGAAGAAAGGCCCATTATTTTACGCCTACGCAATTGCTAGACACTCACTGGAGGCAGTCACATCCCTTAAATAATGGAAGTATCCGTACTAATCGCAGGTGAGATGGATGCCCCGTCAGGAAATATTACAGCGACGAAAGAGGTATGTTACACAACCCACATCACACCAATACTTAAACGTTGTCCCAGAGATCCGTCCCAGTAGCTTCGATAGAATAAATAGAAAAGATACAACGAAGAACAACAGGTTTAGTCACAGGTTGGTTTAGTAACCGCGAAAGCATGACGGAGGTGCTCATCCATCTCCAGTGGCAGATGCTACAAGAGAGCAGTTGTAGATCACGATGTCGTTTACTGTTGAAATTCCAAAAGCGTGAGTATCAAAATATCCACGGGTATGCTGCCGGTCTATAGTGTCCAACGGGCACAATATTTCGGCGATCATACATGTCGCCATCATCAGGTGAACTGACGGACTGAGCTCCTGTGAACGTGCCGGCACGGAGATCCGTACGCTATGACTGCTAAGAGGGAACTGGGTTCGGTCGCGGCGGCGGCTGATTTAAATACCCTCCGCCCGCGGCGCGCTCCCTCCGCCGTCCGCGCCCCGCGCCACGGTCGCGCGGTGGAACAGATTGCGACGGCGTCTGAGATGACGTCGGTGTGATGGCTCTGTCCGCCGTGGTCGTCACAACTATACGTTTGCTCGATTTCCTCTTGATTAACCCGATCGCTGGTTCCCAAGCCTTGCTAAGATTATAGCCACAGTCACGGTTTATGAGGTCGTCATTGGTGCGAATTTCGATGGCCTCTCTAACAACGCTGTCCCAGTATCTCGACGTCTGTACCAGAATCCTCGTGCGGTCATACTCCATGGCGTGATTTTCCGTCAAACAATGTTCAGCGACCGCCGACTTGCTCGGATACATCAGTCGAGTGTGCCTCTGGTGTTCACGGCATCGATCCTCGACGGTACGCATCGTCTGACCAATATACGACTTGCCACATTGACACGGAATCTGGTACACGCCGGCCTTCCTCAAACCGAGGTCCTCTTTGGCGTTCCCCACCAGTGCACGAGTTTTATTTGGAGGACAAAACACAGTTCCGACCCGGTGTTTCTTCAGAATGCGGGAGATTTTCCCCGAGAGTGCGCCTGCGTATGGAATAAATGCAGTGCCTACCTCCTCCCTCGTGACTTCATCCATCTCAACAGGTTGTGCTGCAGTGGTTGGGCGGAGAACACGTTGAATCTGCCACTCTGAGTACCCATTTTTTCGAAATACAGTTCTCAGATGTTCCAATTCCTGGGGTAGACACTCTGCGTTAGAGATAGTGCGCGCCCTATGTACTAGAGTTTTAAGTACCCCATTCCTCTGTGAAGGGTGGTGGCAGCTGTCTGCGTGCAAATACAGATCAGCGTGCGTAGTCTTCCGATACACCCCATGACCTAGGGTGCCGTCAGCCCTTCTCTTGACCAAGACGTCAAGGAAAGGTAATTTATCCTCCGTTTCAGTCTCCATAGTGAATTTGATGTTGGGGAACCAGCGATCTGGTTAATCAAGAGTAAATCGAGCAAACGTATAGTTGTGACGACCACGGCGGACAGAGCCATTACACCGACGTCATCTCAGACGCCGTCGCAATCTGTTCCACCGCGCGACCGTGGCACGGGGCGCGGACGGCGGAGGGAGCGCGCCCCGGGCGGAGGGTATTTAAATCGGCCGCCGCCGCGACCGAACCCAGTTCCCTCTGTGCAGCCACAGCGTACGGATCTCCGTGCCGGCACGTTCACAGGAGCTCAGTCCGTCAGTTCACCTGATGATGGCGACATGTATGATCGCCGAAATATTGTGCCCGTTGGACACTATAGACCGGCAGCATACCCGTGGATATTTTGATTAAGTAAAATATTAGTTCCTTATATTTATATTTCGAGAAAAGACAATGACCGTGAAATTAAAGAGATTAGGGCTAGTAAAAAGACTTACCAGCAATCTCTCTTCTCGCTGACCAGGACTGGAACGGGAAAGGGGGAAGTTGACATTGGTACACAAAATACCCCCTGCCACACACCGTACGGTATCTTGCAGAGTGTAGATGTAGATTTAGTATGCTGTCGCTGAAATGTGCAGAACGTGCTTCTAAAGAGTTCTACATTTGCTTAAACACACCCCAAGCCACAGCAGCGCATAGCGAATGGGAGGAGAACAATTGTCTGCCCTATACGCTTTTGTAGTAGCGATAATCTCTCTTATCTTGTCCTGGAGGCTCCTGCGCAAGTTACATGATGGTGGTAGCAAAATTGTACCCTCTTCCTTGCATTCCGGTTCGTTTAAATCTGCCTGGATGTTTCAGAACAGCGCAGACTTTACCGCAGGTTAACAGATACGTACTTTTCCAGGACTTCTTGCCCCGCTAGGTACGCAGGACAACTTCTGTGGTGTTGGGGAAGTGGGAGATGGAGGGGAGACGGAGGTACAGGCAAGGTTCCGGGTTCGAATTCTAGTAAGAGCGACACACCTCCCACACATGTGTACAACATGTGCAGTAATCCGAGTTCGAATCTCGGTTCAGCACACAGTTCTAATCTGCCAGGAACTTTCATATCAGCTCACACTCCACTGCAGAGTGAAAATCTCATTCTGAATCCGTGGATATATCTATCGAGGCTCCCTGAGGTGCACAATGTGATCCTGTTCAAACGACATACATTTTTGTACCCTATAATGAATGTTTCAAACACTGTTCACCTCTAAACTCGGCCAATTTACTGCCGGCAGAGTCGAAACAGAGGACCCATAGATAGGCCTCCTGAGAGCCATCAGATATCTAATGATCGTGACAAATAAATCACTAACATTATAATCCCTCAGTGTGCACATATAAGCTGGTGCCACTGAACACAGTCCTTGAACGTGATGCGTTTCTTTTTCTAGTAATGTATGTCGATAAAATTTACGAAACACCAATAGTTTTTCACTTGTGTACAGTACTTGCAAGCAGTATGAAATAAAAAAACTAGGTGCACCACGTGCACGATGTAAACAAAGCGTTGTTTTCCACGAACTAATGTCAGGGACGAAACTATGGTGATTGTAGTTAGCATTTACAAATCTTTTTGGGCACAGTTAATGTATTTCCATTGCATAAAACAGCTGTCTCGGGGTAAGTTTCCTAGGTTTCCGTCCCTACTTCAAGCCAAACAGAGCACGGGCATGCAGACTTTTGTAGTAATGCAGTAGGCGGATCGTTGTTGTAGGGGACGCTGGCTGACTGCATGTGTCAGTTGCAGAGGGCGAAATAGTTTTCGCTATAGTCTGACCGGCCGCTGTGGCCGAGCTGTTCTAGGGGCTTCTGTCCAAAACCACACGGCTGCTACGGTCGCAGGTTCAAATCCTGCCTCGGGTATTGATGTGTGTGATGTCCTTAGGTTACTTAGTAGTTCTAAGTCTAGGGGACTGATGACCTCAGATGTTAAGTCTCATTGAGCTTAGAGCCATTTGAACCATTTGAAGCTATAGCCTGCAATGTGATTTCCTTTCAGAACAACGCAAATTCCGAGAATGCTTACAGATAATGCTAATCTTCCTTTCGCCTTCCCTACTACTGATTTTTGTGTTTGCTCCCTGACGAGCTGACGTGCTCCAGGTGTTTATCCTAATTTTGTAATTGGGCTCCGTCAGATTGTTGTTGTTGTTGTTGTTGTCGTTATGGTGTTCAGTTTGAAGACTACACTCACGCTCATAAATTAAGGATAATTTCAGAGTGTGGTGCCACACAACGCGGCACTACACAAAACTGGCGCTAACAACATAGGCACGTAGGGAACACACACGACACAGGTCTGTAAGTCCACGGTATTGGTGACAAGTTGAGAAAAGCATCCCGAAGCACATGTGCTTCAAAACGCCACTGTTTCCTGCGCATGTACCCTGACATCAATATGGGATTAGATCACTATGCACACGTACACAGTCCGCACAAAGGGTTGGCATACTCTGGATCAGGTGCTCGAGCAGCAGCTGGGGTATAGCCTCCCATTCTTGCACGAGTGCCTGTCGGAGGTCCTGAAGTGTCCTAGGGGTGTGAAGACGTGCAGCGATATATCGACCGAGATCATCACAGACGTGCTCGATGGGGTTTAGGTCTGGAGAACAGGCAGGCTACTCCATTCGCCTGGTATCTTCTGTTTCAAGGCACTCCTCCACGATGACAGCTCAGTGGGGCCGTGCGTTATCATCCATCAGGAGGAAGGTGGGACCCACTGCACCCCTGAAAAGGCGGACATACTGGTGCAAAATGACGTCCAGATACACCTGACCTGTTACAGTTCCTCTGTCAAAGACATGCAGCGGTGTACGTGCACCAATCATAATCCCACCCCACACTATCAAACCACGACCTCCATACAGGTCCCTTTCAAGGACATTAAGGGGTTGGTATCTGGTTCCTGGTTCACGCCAGATGAAACCCGGCGAGAATCACTGTTCAGACTATACCTGCACTCGTCCGTGAACATAACCTGGGACCACTGTTCCAATGACCATGTACTGTGTTCTTGACACGGGCTCTCCTGTGACAAGGGTTCAGTGGAATGCACCTTGCAGGTCTCCGGGCGAATAAACCATGTCTGTTCATTCGTCTGAAGACAGTGTGTCTGGAGACAACTTTTCCAGTGGCTGCGGTAAGGTGCCGAGCAAGGCTACCTCCAGTACTCCGTGGTCGTCTGCGGGCACTGATGGTGAGATATCGCTTTTCTTGTGGTGTTTTACACTGTGGACGTTCCGTACTGTAGCATCTGGAGACGTTTCCTGTCTGCTGGAATCTTGAGATCACACTTTGTGGCACACGGAGGGCCCGTGCTACGACCTGCTGTGTTTGACCAGCCTCCAGTCACCACTCGTAACGTCATCAATATCTGTTCTTTGAACCATTTTCAAACCACAGTGACCATTAGCACGTCTGAAAACATCTGCACGCTTACTCGCTGCACCGTACTCTGACATGCACCAACACACCTCTGCGTATTTGGACTGCTGCCAGCGCCACCATGCGACGACCGCAGGTCAAATGCACCACATGGTCATATCCATAGGTGATTTAAACCCGCAAACCGCCTACCAGAGCGTTGTTTCACCATGTATCAGCATTATCCATAATTTATGATCATGAGTGTAGATTGATGCAGCTCACCACACTATTCTATCCTGTGCTAGCCTCTTCAGCACTGCGTAACTACTGCAACCAACATCCACTGGAAGTCTGCTAACAAAAGCACAGTTCTTTCTCTCCCGATCGAGCGGGGTGCCGCAGTGGTTAGCACATTCCACTCGCATTCGGGAGGACTACGGTTCAAAGTCGCGTCCGGTCATCCTGATTTAGGTATTCCGTGATTTCCCCAAATGCCTGGATGGTTCCGTTGGAAGGGTACGGCCTCTTCCCCATCCTTCTCTAATCCGAGCTTGTGCTCCGCCTCCAATAACATCGGTAGGTTAAACATTAATCTCCTCCTCACTTTCTTTCCCATTTTCACCCTCCCCACTACCCTCTACCACCAAACTGATGCTTCAGGATATATTTTCAACCGATTCTGTCTTTTAGTCGTGATGTACTATATGATTTCGTTTTTCCCTAGTTCGACTCAGCACTTTCTCATCAGTTATTAAATCCACCCATCTAATCTTCAGAGAACCACATTTCAAAAGTTTCGACTTTCTTGTTCTCTGAACGTTTCATTTCCGTACGTGGGTACTACATTTTTCCATAGACAAATACCTTCAGGAAAGATTGCTAACAAATTTATTTTTAATGTCAGCAAATTTGTCTTTTTCGTATTTTTTTTCTTCCTATTGTCGGTCTGCATTTTATACCCTCTGTATTTTGGCTACCATCAGTTATTTTACTGCCAAATCTGTTATCTATTGTGTTGTCTTTGATTTATCTATACCTAAAGGGAGCTGCCCTTCTTTACTCCAAGCAGAAACTTCGTGCAAATCTTTTTGTATTGCTTTACAATCATTCATTGACGATGTTTTCCTGTAGACAAAAACACAATCGGTGATTGATATCATGGGGCTGATGGTCCTATCTAGTAAATGTATATAAATGTATGCCGAGTACACTATAGTCCTGGTGCACATCATTTGGCCACACCTACTCTTTAGTGAATAAAACGATATCCCAACGAAAACGTGTTGAAAACACGTGCATGCACTTGTGTATGAATAGTGATGTCTGCCGCGTAGCATCAGACACAGTAACAAGAAGCAGGTTTGTCTGCTGCCGGCAGCTGAAGGCAGAAAGTGAAGAGATTTGTGTCAGTGAGACCCGTACTGGTCGTGAAGACCGCACTAGACTAAAATTATGCTCGTCTGTCTTTCCTGTTTGTGCCAAAAGCAAGGCTCGAGACAGAACTAAGCCCAGATAACATTATGACTCCTCTTACAGTGTAGTCGTCTTCCGCCGATCTGAATTCCACCTCTGTGTGAACCTAACCTCTTACGCTCACATAATAACACTCCCTACTGTTCGCTCTCTGTATGGCATAGATGTTCTATCTCTAGGAACCGTAGTAGAAATAGGCAACAGAAGGAGTTTCTTTGGCCTGCAAGCAACTACAGAATCAAGTATGATACGAAAACAGTTTATTATTAAGACGCGGCCTTTTTCTAGATAAAAATAATAGTTTAGTTACAGCTTGTGCTTGGCACTATAACGGAAAGAGCCGTCACCATAAAGTTACAATAAGACTTTCGTATGGGTTTTGTTGTGGCTTGGCAAGACAGCCAAGCCACTATGAGGAAGCCGAAAGGCACGCGTTTAAGCTCACGCAGGCTGGCGTGAGGTCTGAAACAGGATACGTAATTAATGCTATAAAGAAAAGTACGTAGCTGCTGGAATACTTAACTTTAATCCATAATTGGTGAACATCGCTCTTGACAGTACATGTTTTACAGCATCAATAGCAACTGATAATGGCGCCTTGCTAGGTCGTAGCAAATGACGTAGCTGAAGGCTATGCTAACTATCGTCTCGGCAAATGAGAGCGTAATTTGTCAGTGAACCATCGCTAGCAAAGTCGCCTGTACAACTGGGGCGAGTGCTAGGAAGTCTCTCTAGACCTGCCGTGTGGCGGCGCTCGGTCTGCAATCACTGACAGTGGCGACACGCGGGTCCGACGTATACTAACGGACCGCGGCCGATTTAAAGGCTACCACCTAGCAAGTGTGGTGTCTGGCAGTGACACCACAGGTTTTATGCTATGTTATGCGATCCATGGTGCGTATGACATTTACAGCAGTGAACATTAAAACACGCTGACGAAATTATGACCCTGTAAATATTTTTCCTGTAGTGCATGCTTTAAGTAAAAACGAACAAGCTTTTGACCATTGCTCCTATGGGGAGTTGTAAAACTACCTTACGCTTCCGTCTATTGCCACAAATAAGCGACACTACGGTAGTTTTCATAGTAGCTTTGGTCACACTCGCATTACCTGTATGTTGCATACCTGTCGAGCATTACCCCATAACGATAGATTTCTTCACACATGCGTTCAGTGCCTTACTAGATTCCCCTAAAAACCGGAAGCTATGAACCGTCAGGAATCTGAGTGAGTATATCTAAAGGACCAGTTGTACCCTAAGGAACACTTTTGTTCTACATACATATCCTCCTGTCGGTTACTTACGAATAAACAGTATTTATAACAAACCTGTAATTGTCAGTGTTTAATACAGGTTTTACTCGAAAATAGTTGGTCTTTAACGTGAAACATAGGAATGTTGCGGGAAAAATAAAGAAAACAATACGGATTTATTATGTAGTGCTAGAAAATGCCATTTCTTCAACAAAATGGTAAAATAAAAAATACAAGAAACATCGCCTCAGTACTTCGTCGAAACTGTATGAAACGTGTGTCTGTTATTCATAAACAACTTTCGTATTCATCAGTAACAACAGGAAACTCTTACCTTTGATCACGATGAAGAACGTTCCATTGAGTACAAAATAACAACAATAATTATGTAATTATTTTTAAAGTTTGTGCATGTTAAGGGTACTTGTACCAAAAGTTATTGCTTTTGTTACATAAAAGCGCAGAAGTTACTTGATCAACTAATTGTTATTACTTATAAAATGCAATTTACACTTGGTAAGGGTATAAAATACAAAGCTTAGTATTTAAAAGAGGATGTAGGTTCTCCCTCCACATTACACATTCACACTTTATAGCAACCATGTGGTCATTGAGAAACAAGAATGTCGCAATCAAAGTACACAACGTAGGCACAGCACTCGGTTTGAAAAGAAGCGAAAGCAATTTCCATTATTCACCGTTGAAATTTCACTTAACCAACTAAAACGTTTATGTCTCCGTCCCAGACTACCGTAGTGTCTGCTGCGTTAGTCTGTTGTCAGTCTCCGCTCAAGAGGCTGTGACCTCTATCTGTTACCTCTGGGCAGCCCTTGAGACGTGTTCCCACTTTACAGCGTCTGAGATTAACTTACGTATCACGAAACATCTCTTCGGCCTTAAACTTCTTTGGTGTGACGTCATAAGCGAGTGACTGCGTGTGAAATCGCTCTCTAAGTTTTTATATATTTTTAGGTTTCAGATACATATTTTAACGGTTTTTGTGATGATATTTACTATATAAGTGACTTATTAGTGGTTTCTTCATTCACCTCTGCCTTTGTTGTGTTGTGACCTTATATCTGTGAGTGTTTCATATCGAGCAACGTAACCTCTTACCTGTGTTTATATTCCGCGCTGATTAGTTGCAGCTGTAGCGGCGCACCGAAAGCTATGTACTAATTAATTGTTTGTGTATAGTGGTTTATTTATGAACTTTAGTAGTCTTCAACCGGTGTTTTTTGTGTTTTCTGGTGAAATAATTTCAGAAGAACCTTATAGGAACCGTTTTCAGCTTCGTTACTGTGTCATTAGACGTTTGATTCTCTTTCTGTATTAGTCTTTTGTTATATTCACATTTGTTATTTATTACTACTGTTAATAATAGTAGTTACTTCCCTTGTAGAGTAAGTTTGTGATTATTGTAGTAGCAGAACTTAGAAAAAGTAAAATTTTACCATAAGTGAGAAGTGTGGGCTTTGCCATAGGTTCGTGAGTAGTCGATTGCGGTGTGAGACTTGTTCGAAGTATTTTCACTGGGGGGAATGCAGTGGGGAAGCCAGTAGGCATTCTGGTGAGATCCTCTCCTGGAACTGCAGGTTATGTAGCAAGAGTAAGTTGATAGAAGAGCAGGAGCATAAGATCTGTGCCCTTCAGGTGCAGTTGAAAAACGCACAGGAGGAGCTGGATAGGATGAGGAGGGAGAACTGGGTTGGGGAATGGGCACTGGCTGTTGGCAAGAGACCTGCTAGGAGAAGAAGATTTTCAGATAATTTTACTATTGGTGTTTACAATAGATATGACCAACTGTCAGAGTCCAGTGGAGAGGAATCTCTAGTAGTTGTAGATGTAGGAAGTATGCAGCAGATCTCAGTAGTTACGGTGGCTAGAACAGTTGCAAAGTCGAAGAGGAAGAAGAAGGTTCTGCTGTTAGGTAGTTCTCATGGCAGGGGTGTAGGCCAGCAGTTGCAGGAAGTGCTGGGGAGTGAGTACCAGGTCACCAGCATTGTGAAGCCTAATCCAGGATTGGCTCAGGTGACTGTTAACACAGGGATGGGGAGTATGACATAGATGGTGACCTGGAAAAGATAGCCACTCAGACTGGCAACACGAATGTGCATTTTGTGGAACTGTTTCAGCGTCACGATCGGCCTCATCTTAATACAGCCGTCAGGCGTAATAACATGAGACTTGGGGGTGCGCTGATGACAGAAAGCATGGGTCACATTTCAGTGGTGTCGATGGAGTCTATCAGCAGGACAGGTTTCAATAGACATGGCCTGCACCTCAACAGGTATGGGAAGGGGAGGTTGGCAAAGCTTATTGGTGACAGCATAGGTGGGGTTGGTGGGATCAATCATGGGAAAATTCCTGCAGTAGTAGGTGTTAGTGAGCTGCACCTTTTTTAGATTGAAGTCAGCTGATAGGTATTCCTGCTTAAGGGAAGTCTCTCTAACAAAGTAACCACTTTTGACAAAGCTTAGGTATCCGAGTAATGAAGGAATTAGTATATTTCATCAATATATATAAGGTATTAGAGACAAAGTTAGTGAACTGCTTATAGATGTTGATTCTGAAATTATTGGTATATCTGAACACTTCTTAAATAAGGAGATAATTCAGAGGCTTCCTTTACCAGGATACAGGTTGGCTGGCAGCTTTTCGAGGAGCTCTTTGCTGTGTGGCGGAGTAGCCATGTATGTGAAAAACGGCATCCCATTTGGGCCAATTGATGTTTCAAAGTACTGTACTGAAAATGTGTTTGAATGTTGTGCAGGTGTGGTTAAATTTAATGAAGCTAAACTTCTAACTGTTGTTATCTATAGATCTCCAGACTCAGATTTCACAACATTTTTGCTAAAGCTAGAGGAGGTCTTGGTTCACTTTATGTTGTTGTTGTTGTTGTTGTTGTTGTCTTCAGTCCTGAGACTGGTTTGATGCAGCTCTCCAAGCTACTCTATACTGTGCAAGCTTCTTCATCTCCCAGTACCTACTGCAACCTAAATCCTTCTGAATCTGCTTAGTGTATTCATCTCTTGGTCTCCCTCTACGATTTTTACCCTCCACGGTGCCCTCCAATACTAAATTGGTGATCCCTCGATGTCTCAGAGCATGTCCTACCAACCGATCCCTTCTTCTAGTCAAGTTGTGCCACAAGCTTCTCTTCTCCCCAATTCTATTCAATACTTCCTCATTAGTTATGTGAACTACCCATCTAATCTTCACCATTCTTCTGTAGCACCACATTTCGAAAGCTTCTATTCTCTTCTTGTCTAAACTATTAATCGTCCTCGTTTTACTTCCATACATGGCTACACTCCATACAAATACTTTCAGAAACGACTTCCTGGTATTTAAATCTATACTCGATGTTAACAAATTTTTCTTCTTCAGAAACGCTTTCCTTGCCATTGCCAGTCTACATTTTATATCCTCTCTACTGCGACCATCATCAGTTATTTTGCTTCCCAAATAGTAAAACTCTTTTACTACTTTAAGTGTCTCATTTCCTAATCTAATTCCCTCAGCATCACCCGACTTAATTCGACTACATTCTGTTATCCTCGTTTTGCTTTTGTTGATGTTCGTCTTATACCCTCCTTTCAAGACACTGTCCATTCCGTTCAACTGCTCTTCCAAGTCCTTTGCTGCCTCTGACAGAATTACAATGTCATCGGCGAACCTCATAGTTTTTATTTCTTCTCCATGGATTTTAATACCTACTCCGAACTTTTCTTTTGTTTCCTTTATTGCTTGCTCAATATACAGATTGAATAACATTGGGGATACGCTACAATCCTGTCTCACTCCCTTCCCAACCACTGCTTCCCTTTCATACCCCTCGATTGTTATAACTGCCATCTGCTTTCTGTACAAATTGTAAATAGCCTATCGCTCTCTGTATTTTATCCCTGCCACCTTCAGAATTTGAAAGAGAGTATTCCAGTCAACAATGTCAAAAGCTTTCTCTAAGTCTACAAATGCTAGAGACGTAGGTTTGCCTTTCCTTAATCTTTCTTCTAAGATAAGTCGTAGGGTCAGTATTGCCTCACGTGTTCCAATAATTCTACGGAATGCAAACTGATCTTCCCCAACGTCGGCTTCCATCAGTTTTTCCATTCGTCTGTAAAGAATTCGCGTTATTATTTTGCAGCTGTGACTTATTAAACTGATAGTTCGGTAATTTTCACATCTGTCAACACCTGCTTTCTTTGGGATTGGAATTATTATATTCTTCTTGAAGTCTGAGGGTATTTCGCCTGTCTCATACACCTTGCTCACCAGATGATAGAGTTTTGTCAGGACTGGCTCTCCCAAGGCTGTCAGTAGTTCTAATGGAATGTTGTCTACTCCAGGGGCCTTGTTTCGACTCAGGTCTTGTTCACTTTATAGGAAATACAAAAAGTTAGTTATATGTGGTGACTTCAACATTAATTGTATAAGTGATTGTGCAAGGAAGTGGATGCTGGTAGACCTCCTTAATTCATATAATCTTATGCAAACCGTATTCTTTCCAACGAGAGTGCAAGGGAACAGTAGGACAACCACAGACAACATTTTTGTTCATTCCTCATTACTAGAAGGGCATTCTGTTAGCAAAAAGGTGAATGGCCTATCAGGTCATGATGCACAAATTTTAACTCTAAAAGATTTTTGTGCTGCAACACGTGTTAAATATAGTCATCAGCTGTTTAGGAAAGCTGATCCAGTTGCTGTAGAGACCTTTGTAAACCTTATCAAGGAACAACAGTGGCAAGATGTTTATAGCGCTGATACAGTAGACGATAAATATAATGCTTTTCTCAAGACTTTTCTCGTGCTCTCTGAAAGTTGCTTTCCATTAGAACGTTCAAAACAGGGTACTAGCACAAACAGGCAGCCTGGGTGGTTGACTAGAGGGATAAGAATATCTTGTAGAACAAAGTGGCAATTATATCAAAACGTTAGAAACAGTCAAAATCTAAATGCGTCAGCTCATTACAAACAGTATTGTAAGGTGCTTAAAAATGTTGTTAGGAAGGCAAAAAGTATGTGGTATGCAGATAGAATAGCTAAGTCTCAGGATAAAATTAAAACCATACGGTCAGTCGTAAAGGAAGTGGCTGGTCTGCAGAGACAGGTCGAGGACATAGTTGTGTAGGGGGAATGTCCGTGTTACTGATAAGTCGCATATATGTACAGTATTTAATAATCACTTTCTGAATATAGCAGGTGAACTAAATAGAAACCTAGTCCCAACAGGGAATCATATAGCGCTCTTAGAAAAAAAAATCACTAAAGACCAAGAACTCTTATGGATATGACAGGGTATCTAGCAGAATACTGAAATACTGCTCTATGTATGTTAGCCCAGTACTTAGCCATATCTGTAACTTTTCCTTTAGGAGTGGTCGGTTTCCTGACCGATTAAAGTACTTGGTACTGAAACCACTTTATAAAAAGGGAGACATTGATAATGTTGACAATTTTAGACCTATTTCTATGCCATCGGTGTTTGCTAAAGTTATCGATAAGGTTGTATATACAAGGTTACTGGAGCATTTAAATTCACATAATTTGCTGCCAAATGTTCAGTTTGGTTTTAGAAATGGTTTAACAACTGAAAATGCTATATTCTCGTTTCTCTGTGAGGTTTTGGACGGATTAAACAAAAGGTGTTTTCTTTGATTTAACGAAGGCTTTTCACTGTGTTGACCATAAAATATTACTGCAGAAGTTGGAGCATTATGGAGTAAGGGGAATAGCTTACAACTGGTTCGCCTCTTACTTTAAGAACAGAAACCAGAAGGTAATTATCCTCAATATTGAGAGTGGTAGTGATGTTCAATCCCAATGGGGCACTGTTAAGTGGGGCGTTCCCCAAGGGTCGGTGCTGGGGCCACTGCTGTTTCTTATTTATATAAATGATATGCCTTCTAGTATTACAGGTGATTCAAAAATATTTCTGTTTGCTGATGACACCAGCTTGATAGTGAAGGATCTTGTGTGTAATATTGAAACAGTACCAAATACTGTAGTTCATGAAATAAGTTTGTGGCTTGTGGAAAATAATTTGATGCTAAATAACAGTAAGACTCAGTTTTTACAGTTTCTAACTCACAATTCAACAAGAACGGATATTTTGATCAGACAGAATGGGCATATTATAAACGAGACGGAACAGTTCAAGTTCCTAGGCGTTCAGATAGATAGTAAGCTGTTGTGGAAAGCCCATGTCCAGGATCTTGTTCAGAAACTAAATGCTGCTTTATTTACCATTAGAACAGTATCTGAAATATGTGACACTTCAACACGAAAAGTAGTCTACTTCGCATATTTTCATACGCTTATGTCGTATGGTATTATTTTTTGGGGTAATTCTTCTGATTCAAAAAGGGTATTTTTGGCTCAAAAACGAGCTGTTCGAGCTATATGTGGTGTAAGTTCGAGAACCTCTTGTCGACCCCTATTCAGTGGTCTGGAAATTCTGACATTGCCCTCACAGTATATATTTTCTTTAATGTCGTTTGTTGTTAGCAATATTAGCCTATTCCCAAGAGTTAGCAGCTTTCACTCTGTTAATACTGGGGAGAAATCCAATCTGCATGTGGAATGCACTTCCTTGACTCTTGTGAAGAAAGGAGTGCACTATTCTGCTGCATCCATTTTCAATAAGCTACCACAAGAACTCAAAAATCTTAGCAGTAGCCCAAACTCTTTTAAGTCTAAACTGAAGACTTTCCTCATGGCTCACTCCTTCTATTCTCTCGAGGAGCTCCTGGAAGAGCTAAAAAATTAAGCAAATTCCAGTGTTATAGTGTTGATTTTCTTTATTTAAACTTACGACTTGTCACCTGAATATGTTTTTTTTATATTTCATTTTATCTGTTTCTAATATCGTGTTATAATTTCATGTATTGACTCGTCCCATGACCATAGAGACTTCTCCTTAATTTGGTCCCACGGAACAATACATAAATAAATCAATATGTTACTGGATCCGTTCTTATTTTTCTTTTTCTATCAAACTGTTGTTCATACCGCTCCATTTTCCTTCCATCCACACTCAACTCCTATTTACGAATCCAATTGTAAGCTTGATGCCCATCTGCGCCAGTATTCTGGAATATTATTAGAGATCCTCTAAACCAGCTTTGTCTTTATTTCTCCGTCACACGCCAAGGCCGCGCCTCTTAACTCATCCCTTGCCACGCCATCAATACGGTGCTCTACTAAAGGCGATAGCAAAACGGGTTGCCTCCCCCCCCCCCCAAAAAAGAAAACCTCGTCGGCTCTATCCCCCTCTCTCTCTCACTCATACACACACACAGTGTAAACATCAAAAATAGAATTTGGTCTCGAACATATACTTCGTTAGATTGGCAACAAATAGGTAAACATACCAAACAAGATGAAACACGTAATGGAGTCACAGAATTTACGTTGTGAAACACAGTGTACGACGAAATAGTTGTATCGAGTGACAAAAGAATAATAGTCCACCACAAAAAAGGGTGAGAAACATGGTGAACAGTGTGTGGAAGGCGAGAACACAAAGATGTGATTATATGGCAGTGATAAAAGTGGTAATATGACCTCCAGGCCAGATGTGAGGAAACACAGATCAGCAAGTCGTAAGTAATTACTTTTTTAACAAAAAAATCATTAAGTGAACTTTTAAATAATCTAAAACGAACAAAACTGTATCTTTATAGATCCCACTAATGATGCCTTTGGACAGGAGAAGACGAACCGCATATGGGATAAACAAAGTAACTAGAAGCAGGAAAATGCAGTTTTATTTACAAAAGAAGTGTAGTCAATACATTCCATCTATGTGATGAACTACCCCAGAAAATTATTCCCAAAGACATTAATGAGTATATTCTCATTCATATTCTTTATGTAGTTGTAAATACACATCAGTGGAGTAATGGCAGTATTTTCTAATGTCAATTTGATACTAAACAATGCATTTTCAAAAAAGATTAATTATATCCATACCTGCAGCAGAACAGGAATTCACACTGTGCATTGTCCTCTTTGTTACAGCTTACTTTTTTCGTTTTTTCGTATTTATGGTCTGCCCAAAAGTATCAACACAGTCCCCGTTAATGCACCAAAATCTTTCATTGTACAGATCATACTGTTTAAAGACAT
The DNA here is from genome assembly GCF_021461385.2 of Schistocerca piceifrons. Classification (NCBI taxonomy): domain Eukaryota; kingdom Metazoa; phylum Arthropoda; class Insecta; order Orthoptera; family Acrididae; genus Schistocerca; species Schistocerca piceifrons. Next base: position 1,221,501,367 of record NC_060138.1, on the reverse strand, counting down.
TAATTATATTACTTTAAACAGATAAATAAATTACTGACATTTACAAAATAATATTAATAATAATAATAATATAAAAATATTTCTCCGCTGTACCGGTCCCAAGCCCGGGGCCTCGTTATGCAAGTGATGAGGAAGGAGGAGGGGAAGGAGTAACAACCTCGTTTAAAAAACCAGAGCTCACCTGGCCCGGGTGATAGTACTCTGTCAGGGCCCCTTTGCTAGGGTTACAGCGAAGACCTCAACGGTAGTGAAGGCGGAGAGAACAAATCTCGGTACGGTGGAACTAGCGGAAGAGGCACATAATACAATAAATCCACCTTGCGTCTGACTTGTAACAAGCGGCACTGTGGTCGGCGTCTGTTCACCAGAGGTGCGGCCGTAATACAAATTCTGGAACTAACCACTCCAGTCTTAACCACTGAGCTTTTCTGAGCTCAACCCTTTGATTCTAAGTACTATTATGGAGCGTTTTAGTAATTACAAAATTACCCCAGGTGGTAACAAATCCTCCGCCATCAGTGGCGCAACTAGTCTATCGGATTCTGGGGAGACTAGGCTGAAACGCTATATCCCAAACCAGAGGAAATCGAAGTCTTTTGACCGACTCATGCCCAAGGTCGAAACATTTTTTGGAACTATCTCTCTTGACACCAGGAAAACTCTATAAATTAGGAGACACACTAAAAGAACAAAATATCAAAATTTTAGCCCTGCAAGAAACAAGGTTGCCTGATGAGAATACCATGGATTTTGGAAACTACCGATTGTTTAAAAGTAAAACAGACAAAAGAATTCTTAAAAACACTCCGCATCTGGGTGTTGCATTCGCAATTTCGCAAGACATTCTTGGCTCCGTAATCGAAGTAAATCCAGTAAACAACAGACTAATGACAATTTCCATGAAATGTGCAAATAAAATGTACTGTTTAATTAACGCACACATGCCTATCAACCAGGAGAATAAAACAAATCCAGAAAAAGTAAATAAGTCATGGGAAGTGTTAGAGAATACAGTCTCCAAAATTCCTCAAAATTATGTAAAGATTTTAATGGGTGATTTTAATGCACAGTTAAGGAAAGAGAGAAAATTTAGAAAAACGGTCGGTGAATTCCCTGCACATAAATGGACCAATCAAAATGGAAAGAGGCTGGTAGAATTTTGCAGAAATTTCAATCTCAAAATTATGTCAAGTCATTTTAAGAAAAAACCTTCAAAACAAAAGACATGGCGATCACCTAACAAGGACATAGGTGAATTCCAAATTGACCATATTGCAATCTCGTATCCATGTCACAAAGAAATTTTAAATGTTCAAGTTCGTAAAGGCGCCAATATTGACTCAGACCATTACTTAACCCGTGTGAAACTAAAGCTAAAACCCCAAAATTTCAACAAAAGGACACCATTAATCCCCAAATTTGACACCAGTAAAATCCAACCATCATTATTAGCAGACGAATTTGACAAAACAAGTGCACAAAATTGGGAACAACTCAAACACAAGATTATCAAAACAGCTCATGATCAAATTCCTTTACGAAAACACAAGAAACATGCTTGGTGGAATGAAAACTGTGATCATGCAATCAAAGCCAGACAAGAGATATTTAAAGCATGGAATAGCAACAAGACAGAAGACACATATGATACATTCCTGAAAACTAGAAAAGACACTTCAAAACTAATTAGACAAACAAAAAGACAATATGAGAATAGTCAACTCTTAGAAATTGAAGAAGATTTTCAGAAATACAATACCAGAAATTTTTATAAAACCTTTAAAACCAAAATAAAGGGGTACCAACCCCAGAATCTTTGCTTCAAGAAGGAAAATGGACAGTTGGCTCTTAACAACCAAGAAAATTGCAAAGAACTTTCTAAATATTTTAAGAATCTTCTAAATTGCCCCGAGCCCACAGAAAGATTTCCACCGAAAATTCCCCAACAATGCAATCCAGTTTCACTTGCACCAAATGAAGAGGAAATCATTAAAGAAATTCATAGGTTGAAAAACAACAAAGCATCTGGTGAAGATGGAATTGTTGCAGAACTTTTAAAGGCAGCTGGTCCAAAAACCGTTAAAGAAATTACTTCAATCATGCAAAACATTTGGCAAACTGAAAAAATTCCTGATGAATGGAAAACCGCCTTGATTCACCCACTTCATAAGAGGGGAGACAAAACTGATGTTAATAATTACAGAGGAATTTCTCTTCTTCCAGTCACATACAAAATCCTCTCTCAATGTCTTCTGAACCGAGCACAACAACAACTTGAATGGAAAATTGGCGAATATCAAGCAGGTTTCAGGCCAAATAGATCTTGCCCAGAACAGATTTTAGTCCTCAAACTAATTCTCAGACAACAAAAAATTTACAATAAAAAACTAGTTTGTACCTTTGTAGATTTTAGAAAGGCTTATGACTCAGTGGATCGTGAATCTCTTTTCCAAATTGTGAAAGAACAAGGCCTGGATCCTAAAACCACGGCAATTATCAGAGACACGCTAACTGGTACAAAATCAAAAGTAAAGTTCAGAGGAGAAATTTCAGAATCCTTTGAAATAAAAACAGGCGTGAGGCAAGGTGATGGACTCTCTCCATTGCTATTTAACTGCGTTCTAGAAAAAGTAATACAAGAGTGGCGCGAACAAAAATTGGAGTTCAAAATTGACCAACCAGTGAAATTAGGACGAACAAATATTCGAATAGACTGTTTGGCCTTTGCAGACGACTTGGTTATTCTAACGCAGGACATCCAAATTGCTCAGAAACAAATAGAAATTCTTAAAGAAACAGCAGAAAGAGTAGGTCTCCAAATCTCATTTGAAAAAACACAGTATATGACTAGCAACAAACTGGCACCCAAACTTTTGGAAACTAAGTATGGAAAAATCAAAAGAGTTTCACAATTCAAATATTTAGGTGAAACAATCTCAGAGACTGGTCTAGAAAAAATTGGAAATGAAATTCGTTGTCAAAAGATGGAGACAGCTTTTAGACTTACAAAAGACATCTACAACAAAAAATGTCTCTCGAGGTACTCTAAATTGAGACATTACAACACGGTCATAAAACCAGAGTGTCTTTATGGGGCTGAAACGCTAATTTTAAACAGAAAGAAGGACATTCAAGAAATCCAAAAAAGAGAAAGAAAAGTAATCAGAAAAATTCTAGGTCCAAAATATACTGAAGAAGGAACATACAGGCTAAGAGCAAATAGTGAAATTCAACAATACACCAGCATATATTCGGATATGAAAAAAACGCAGATTAAAATTTTATGGGCATATTAAAAGAATGGATGCTACCAGACTAACTAAACAAGTAGTGGAATTCTACGAAAATCGAAGTAAAGCTAAATTTGAGACAATAAAATGGATTGCTGCTATAAAAGAGGACATGAAAGAGGCAGATATAAAACAAGATGAAATTCAAGACAGAAAATTATTTGGGCAAAAAATTCATGACTAGGTAGTTGGTCAAGCTGAAAAACCAAAGAAAACTGGAACCACATGGTCTGATGAAAGGAAAAGAGCTCATTCCGAGAGAATGAAAACAATTTGGGCAGAGAGAAAGTCTAAAAGAAAATAACTGAATGCCCCGTGATTGTACTTCGCGTGGTCCAGTAGGGCCCAAACGTGAATAATAATAATAAAAATATTTCTACCAGTAGTAATACACTACTGGCCATTAAAATTGATACACCGTGAAGAACTGCAGATGATAAACGGGTATTCATTGGACAAATATATTATACTAAAACTGACATGTGATTACATTTTCACACAATTTGGGTGCATAGATCCTGAGAAATCAGTACCCTGAACAACCACCTCTGGCCGTAAAAATGGCCTTAATACGCCTGGGCATTGAGTCAAACAGAGCTTGGATGGCGTGTACAGGTACAGCTGCCAATGCAGCTTCGACACGATACCACAGTTCATCAAGAGTAGTGACTGGCGTATTGTGATGAGCCAGTTGCTCGGCCACCATTGACCAGACGTTTCCAATTGGTGAGAGATCTGGAGAATGTGCTGGCCAGGCAGCAGACGAACATTTTCTGTATCCAGAAAGGCCCGTACAGGACCTGCAACATGAGGTCGTGCATTATCCTGCTGAAATGTAGGGTTTCGCAGGGATCGAATGAAGGGTAGAGCCACGGGTCGCAACACATCTTAATTGTAACGTCCACTGTTCAAAGTGCCGTCAATGCGAACAAGAGATGACCGAGATGTGTAACCAATGGCACCCCATACCATCACGCAGGGTGATACGCCAGTATGGCGATGACGAATACACGCTTCCAATGTGCGTTCACCGCGATGTCGCCAAACACGGATGAGACCATCATGATGATGTAAACAGAACCTGGATTCATCCGAAAAAATGACGTTTTACCATTCGTGGACCCAGGTTCATCGTTGAGTACACCATCGCAGGCGCTCCTGTCTGTGACGCAGCGTCAAGAGTAACCGCAGCCGTGGTCTCCGAGCTGATAGTCCACGCTGCTGCAAACGTCGTCAAACTGTTCGTGCAGATGGTTGTCGTCTTACAATCCGACCTTTATCAAAGTCGGAAACGTGATGGTACGCATTTCTCCTACTTACACGAGGATTCACAACAACGTTTCACCAGGCAACGCCGGTCAACTGCTGTTTGTGTATGAGAAATCGGTTCGAAACTTTCCTCATGTCAGCACGTTGTAGGTGTCGCCACGGGCGCCAACCTTGCGTGAATGCTCTGAAAAGCTAATCATTTGCATATGACAGCATCTTCTTCCTGTCGGTTAAATTTCGCGTCTGTAGCTCGTCATCTTCGTGGTGTAGCAATTTTAATGGCCAGTAGTGTAGAATTTTACAATTTGTCGCATATATTCCCCGCGTTGTATTGAGTTTCTCTGATTACAAGAGCTCACTAACACCACAGTACCAGACAACAAGTGATGTTCCAACTACCACTCAGTACGTATTACGTATACAGGGGCACTTACTTAGAGTTAAGAAGTTTCCTAAGCACGAGATACCTTTTGATGAGACAAATGCCGTTCGCATGTTGACAGGTGGCAGCCGCTTCGTGGTGACGAGCACCGGGGACCTGCTGGTGAGGCGGGCCACGGCGGCGGACGCCTCCTCCCGCTACAGCTGCCTCACGCTGCACGCACTGACCGGGGAGCGCCGCAGAAGCACCCCGGCACAGCTGCTCACCGTCACAGGTAGGGGATGCACGACCAGCACACAATCTGAAGTACGCCATTGCCTGACACACAGCAGGTCTGTACAGGTCGTAGAGGAGCAGAGAATAGAGGCACAAACACAGCTTATTAGTCCGTCTCAACAAGTGGTCCATTGACACAGCAGGATCCAGAGCGCGAGACTGCAACACTGCGAGTAGGATTTCAGCCAATTTAAGCGTGAGGTGGGAAGCAGCTGTCTACCGTCGAAAGAATTCCAGCTTACAATCATCTTACAAGGGAACCTCCACATCGCACCCCCTCAGATTTAGTTACAAGTTGGCACAGTGGATAGGCCTTGAAAAACTGAACACAGATCAATCGAGAAAACAGGAAGAAGTTGTGTGGATCTATGAAAAAATAAGAAAAATATACAAACTGAGTAGTCCATGCGCAATATAGGCAACATCAAGGAGAGTGCGAGCTAAGGAGCGCCGTGGTCCCGCGGTTGGCGTGAGAAACTGCGGGACGAGAGGCCCTTTGTTCAAGTCTTCCCTCGAGTGACAAGTTTAATTTTTTATTTTCAGACAATTATCAAAGTTCAGGCACTCACATATAATCAACTTCGCTCTCCAAAATTCCAGGACAAGTTGAGATTTGCTTGGACGTATGCAGGATTTGACGGTCTACACACCGAAAAATTTGGAAACGTTAAAAACATATGTTTTGACAGAGCACAGGGAAAACTGTGCGACTGTGAAACTGTTGCAGTCATTAGTTGCAGTTTATGTCACAAACTCTTATGTTTTCATCACTTTTTTGGGAGAGATTATCACATCCACAAGAAAACCTAAAACTGGCAAGGTAGAAGAATCTTTTTAACCATTTGCCAAGTGTACAGGTTAGGTTGGTCGACAACATATTCCTGTCATGTGACGCACATGCCGTCACCAGTGTCGTATAGAGTAAATCAGACGTGTTTTCCTGTGGAGGAATCGGTTGACCTATGACCTTGCCATCAAATGCTTTCGGTTCCCATTGGAGAGGCACGTCCTTTCGTCTACTAATCGCACGGTTTTGCGGTGCGGTCGCAAAACACAGACACTAAATTTATTACAGCGAAAGGAGACGTCAATGGACGAACGGACAGATCATAACTTTGCGAAAATAAAGAAAGCAAACTTTTCACTCGAGGGAAGACTTGAACCAAAGACCTCTAGTTCCGCAGTTGCTCACTATAACCACGGGACCACGGCGCTCCTGAGCTCACACTTTCCTTTATGTTGCTTATCTTGGACTAATAATACAGTCAAATGGTTCACACTGGAATTCTATATTTACATCTACATACAGACTTCGCAATCTATCAGATGGTGCATGGAGGAGGCCACATTCTTCCACTACAACACATTCCCTCTCCTGTCCCAGTGGAAAGTTGAGCGAGAGAAAAACGAACACCAGTTTCTCTTATCTTCGCTGCTCTTACATGATATGTACGTTGGTAGCAGTAGAATCGTCCTCTAATCAAACGAAAATTCCGGCTGTCTTAATTTTCTCAATAGAGTTTCGCGAAAATAACGTCGTCTTCTCTCCGGGGTTTCCCATTTGAGTTCACGTAGACTCGCCGTAATACTCGCGTGTTGATCGAACCTTCCGGCAACTAATCCGGCAGCACGCCTCTGAATTTCTTCGATGTTTTCCTTTAATCTAACCGGAGGAGCATGGCAAACACTCGAGTAGAACTGAAAGAATGGGTCGCACAAGTTTTCTCTTCGCCGTCTCCGTTATAGATGAGCTACACTTTCCTAGAACCATCCCAGTAAACCGAAGTCGACATTCGCCTCACCTTCTACCGCCCTTAATGTGCTCGTCCCATGTCATATCGCTTTGCAACGCTACGCCCATTGGTTTTCCTACGTACCTTGAGCGCCACAGTTCACAAATAATTTAATTCTTACAATTCTGGCTCTCTGAATTTCCCATCAACAAGGGACCTAACACAAAAATCCCTGATTATGGACAGCGGGAAAGTCATATCTACTTGGTAAGGAAAACCTGTCTCTGATTGCCTACACATGCGTAATTCCTACAATGGTAAAAGCTCCGCCATTCCAAACGAATATCAGTTACACGGCACAAATCACTATGAGCAAAGAATAATTATCTCTACCTTAAAAACTGAATATTCATTAAATGATTTGAAATTTTCCCTGCAGTAGGTGGAAAGTCAAGTCACTAGCATTTACTCAGATACCCTCTACGTTTGAAGGAAAACAGTGAATTGCTTAACAAACAAATCTTGACTATATTCTGAAAAACACACGTACACTCAGTGCACCTAGTGATATCTGTAGTATCTAGCTATCCATTCTTTAATTGAGATCCAATAAATATCAAATTCAACCAATTAAACTGGCCTGGTGCAACAAAAAATATTGCGTCGGTCTGACCCGAATGTGAAACTGCAGCTGCCGATAGCAAACTGTTTGAAAATTTTGATCTCTTCCTGGAGAGCTTCTTCACTTTCTGTGATGAACGAGTAATGGTTGCCTCCTCTAGCCAGGTTCTTCATCCCCTGGCGGGTTTCTGTCTTGCATGGTGTTCCGCTACTCCCATGAAACATGTTTACAGAAACATTATTACCATGCTTATCCCGCGATTCCAGCCCTAAATCGATCACTCACCATATATTTTTACATCCTCGACCTAACATTGCCAGCTTTCTCGGGGATTAAAAAAGCGCACCTGAGGCCCATGTAGCAGGACCGTTTATTAGCATATTAAATAAAATCACAAAGGACAAAATACATATAAAAGTAAAAGTCACCATGCTGCTACGTCGTTGAAGGTGGTAGTACACTTACAGATAATGTATTCATACAAAAAGTGAAAGTTCAAGAGATTCATTTTTATCCTGTAGTAAGCGGAATGGCAGTTCACGATGCATATCACATTATGTAGCTTAGTTCAGAAAACTCTAGAAAACAATGAGAATGATTAATCCCAAAGAGGCTTGTACGAAATAACCAGAACAAGTAGCGCTACAGCCATACATTCATCTCATACGATGGAGAAAAACTGCAGCACCAAAAAATAATTAATGTAGAATAATGAAATTTCGGGAATACATTTTTCTGTGTAAGATATTTCTGAGATTAACATTGCGAGATCACAGCTTACCTGATTGAATTACTAAAGAAATTACTACGGCGAAAATGACTATTTTTCAATACTTTTGCGTGACAGATACTATTTCATGATAGCCCTTAGAATGAAATTGAAAAAACAAGCAAAGACGCTAGATTTTTAATCCTTAGTGCTAACCTCCACCCCAAACCTTGCCTTTGGTGCGGAGACTTGCGCGCCTCAGCGATACAGATAACCATACCGTAGGTGCAATTACAATGGAGTGGTATCTGTTGAAAAGCCAGACAAAATTGTGGTTCCTGAAGAAGGGTAGCAGCCTTCTCAGTAGTTGCAGGGGCAACAGTCTGGATGGTTGACTGATCTGGCCCTGTAACACTAACCAAAACGGCCTTGATGTGCTGGTACTGCGAACGGCTGAAAGTAAGGGGAAACTACAGCCGTAACTTTTCCCGAGGGCATGCAGCTTTACTGTACAGTTAAATGATAATGGCGTCCTCTTGGGTAAAATATTCCGGAAGTAAAATAGTTTCCCATTCGGATCTCCGGGCGGGGACTACTCAAGAGAAAGAAGACTGGGCGTTCTGCGGATTGAAACGTGGAATGTCAGATCCCTTAATTGGGCAGGTAGGTTAGAAAATTTAAAAAGGAAAATGAATAGATTAAAGTTAGATATAGTGGGAATTAATGAAGTTCGGTGGCAGGGGGTACAAGACTTCTGGTCAGGTGAGTACAGTGTTATAAATACAAAATCAAATAGGGGTAATACAAGAGTAGGTTTAGTAATAAATAAAAAAATGGAAGCGCGGGTATGCTACTACGAAAAGTATAGTGAACACATTATTTTTGCCTACCACAATAGTCCAAGTTTATATGCCAACCAGCTCCTCAGATGAAGGGACTGAAGAAAGGTTTGATGAGATAAAAGAAATTATTCAGATAGTGAAAGGAGACGAAAATTTAGTAGTCATGGGGAGACTGGAATCAAACAGTAGGAAAAGGAAGAGAGGGAAGATTAGTAGTCCACACATGTGGACTCTGACCACAGTTTATTGGTTATGAACTGTAGTCTAAAACCGAAGAAACTGCAAAAAGGTGGGAATTTAAGGAGATGGGACCTGGTTAAACTGAAAATACTTGAGGTTGCAGAGAGTTTCAGAGAGAGTATTACGGAACTACTGACAAGAACGGTGTCAAGAAATACAGTAGAAGAAGTATGGGTAGCTTTGAGAGACGGAATAGAGAAGGCAGCAGAGGATCAAGTAGGTAAAAAAACGAGGGCTAGTAGAAATCCTTGGGTAACATAAAAGGTACTGAATTTAACTGGTGGAAGAAGAAAATATAAAAATGCAGTAAACGAAGCAGGAGAAAACTAATACAAACGTCTCCAAAATGAGATCGAAAGGAAGTGCAAAATGGCTAAGCATGGATGGCTAGAAGATAAAAGTAAGGATGTAGAGGCATATATCACTAGGGGTAAGCTAGATACTGACTACAGCAAAATTAAAGGCACCTTTGGAGAAATAAGAACCGTATGTATGAATATCAAGAGCTCAGATAGAAAATCAGTTCTAAGCAAAGGAGGGAAAGCAGTAAGGTGAAAGCAGTATGTAGAGCATCTATACAAGGGCGATGTAGTTGAAGGCAATATTGTGGAAATGGAAGAGGACGTAGATGAAGATGAAATGGGAGATCTGTTACTGCGTGAAGAGCTTGGCAGAGCACTGAAAGACCTAAATCGGAACAAGGCCCCAGGAGTAGACAACATTCCATTAGAACTACTGACGGCCTTGGGAGAGCCAGTCCTAGCAAAACTCTACAATCTGGTGAGCGAGATGTATGAGACAGACAAAACAATCTGTATATTGAGCAAGCAGAAAATGAAACAAAATAAAAATTCGGAGTAGGAATTAAAATCAATGGAGAAGAAATAAAAACTTTGAGGTTTGCCGATGACATTGTAATTCTGTCAACGACGGCAAAGGACTTAGAAGAGTAGCTGAAAGGAATGGACAGTGTCTTGAAAGGAAGATATAAGATGAACATTCAACAAAAGCAAAACGAAGATAATGGAATGCAGCCGAATTAAATTAGGTGATGCTGAGGGAATTAGTTTAGGAAATGAGACAGTTAAAGTAACAGATACGTTTTGCTATTTTGGAACCCAAATAACTGATGATGGCGAAGTAGAGGGCATATAAAATGTAGACTGGCAGTGGCAAGGAAAGCGTTTCTGAAGAAGAGAAATTTGTTAACATCAGTATAGGTTTAAGTTTCTGGAAATTCTTTCTGAAAGTACTTGTAGGGAGTGTAGCCATGTATGGAAGTGAAATGTGGACGATAAATAATTTGGACGAGAAGAGAATAGAACCTTTCGAAATGTGGTGCTATAGAAGAATGCTGAAGATTAGATGGGTAGATCACATAACTAATGAGGAAGAACTGAACAGAATTGGAGAGAAGAGGAATTTGTGGCAAAACGTGACTAGAAGAGGGGATCGGTTGGTAGAACAGATTCTGGGGCTTCAACGGATAATCAATTTAGTATTGGAGGAAAGCGTGGAGGGTAAATATCGTAGAGGGAGACCAGGAGATGAATACACTAAGCAGATTAAGAAGGATGTAGGTTGCAGTAGTTACTCGTAGATGAAGAAGCTTGCACAGGGAAGCTGCATCAAACCATCCTCTGGACTGAAGACCGCAGCAACAACAACAACAACAGCGCCACACTCCCTGGTCGAAACAAGAGTAACGTTGCGAGTTTAGGAGTCACGCATAAAATTTCGATTTCCTTGGAAACTAATGGCCATCGCATAAAAAACTGCTAGCCAGTTACTCAGGACAGTTCCCTGTACAAGATACGTAAAGATCATCTACATCCATACTCCGCAAGCCACCTGACGGTGTGTGTCGGAGGGTACTTTAAGAACCTCTATCGGTTCTCATCGAAATCCACGGGATGGTGACCTTGTAAGATAAGTCGCGGGGTCATTACGGCCTTCGGTGTTCCTACATTTTGCCGTAACTCAGACTAGCCTTGCCCGACGTCGACTTCTGCCAGCTTTCTTTGTTTCAGTGTTTTGCAATCAGGACATAAAATGATGGTTCTGCAATATTCACACTTCTCAGCGGCTGCCTTACATGGAATTGATATTATAATTTGTTCTTGGAGTCTGATAACATTTAGTCAGTCTCACACACCGTGCATCTAAACCTTTTAACATCAATTTTATCTCTGGTGTATAAGCGACAGCAGCACACTAACAGTAATGGCACTTTGATCTGACACCTGTGAACAAAAGATGTGTGTTCGAGCAATCAGTTGTGAGCAGGCAGTGTTAAGTAGTGCACGTTTGGGCAGTATTGGATCAACGTTGAAGTGCCACAAATCACAGTGGGACAATGTCTCTAAATCAAATGTTCAAGACGTTCTCCAGAATGTTCTGAACGTGTGTGCAAAGTTTGTAACATACTAAGACAAAGACACATGGACCTCTGCCACAACTTGGTTGATATGCCAAACGCAGACAGTTCTTTTTCTGAAAAATTCAACACTGGAGACGAATTTACTACAAAGCGAGAAAGTGCAAAAAATTCACATGAACGGTCCACACTTCGACGACTTAACTGACATTCAAGTTAATGAAAGTTGGAAAAAAAACTGTTCTGGCATTTTCACATGATAGTGCGAACGTTCCGTGCATTGCACTCATGTGTTGGCTGGTGCGGAGGGGGGGTTGGGGGGGGGGAGGAGGGACGATGCTGAGGACCGTATAACAGCATCATATCTCTCCTCTATTTTTCTTTTAAATTGGTCTGACAGGCTATCGAATAGATGGAATAAGTGAAACAGTTTTGTCACGACTGGTTCTTCCAGTGACCTCAATAACTTTGAGGGCTAGTCGTCTACTCAAGTCCTCTTGTTTCGACTTTCAGTGCTCTGTCAAATTCTTCTCCCAGTATAATACCTCCTATCTCAGTTCCATACACTTGTTCTTCCATTTCCACAATGTTGTCTTGAACTTAATTTCGTATCATATATTCCTTCCAATTTTAAATTTTTATCTTCTTTTCTTAGCATTAGATTGTCATCTGAGTTCTAGATATTCGTACATGAGCTGCTTTTGTCCAAAAGTTTCTTGCTGACACTGAAGGGAAGCAGACAGTCGTTTGGATGTGTGTTTATGTGTGCGTGTAGTGTATTTTGCTGCAGAACCCGCTGGTCTCAGCCCTCCAGTGTATTCTGAGAGCTCGACTCGTAAATCCCCCACCACCGCCTCTCGTTCCAAACTCTGCCACCAGGGAGCAGAGCGCAGCACGGCACAGCACGCGCTTCCGCCACGACCGCACCACCATTGGGTTCGGCGCGCCCTCAGTGACCGTCACACAGCGTGATTTATGGCGCCAGTGAGGTGGGCCGGCACCGACACAGAGGTATATCTCTCTCTCTGTGGCGCCACAGGGATGCTGGACGCATTCGCTGCTCCCTCGCGGCCGGCAGGAACGAGAAAGCAAAAACATCAAACAGGAACCCCCTTTTTTTGGGGGGAGGGCGGAGGGGTGAGGGAGACCGATGCCATCTCTCTCGCCAATTCATATCCATTTCCAGTCACTCGGCAGGTATTTCATAAAGGCTGAAAAGGGAGCGGAGGTGAGGGAGGCTTTAAAGCGCAATGTTTCCGGCACTGCTGGTGATGATGAATGTCGTTTGACTTTTCACGAGAGTATCAGGCGCTCGAAGATGGCTCCATGGATAAAACTTCTTCCAGCGCGATACAAAACTTAGACGTCTCTTATAGAGAAGTCACCCTCCCTCCCCTAGACAACAGCAGAATCTAACAACGAGAAGGCGCACCGTACTTTATTCCTGCATGTCAGTCTGCAAACAATAGAGGCTGGTGCAAACTCCACCTTTCTAGTTTTCTGAAATAGATCACCACGACGTCACCTAGTAACCAAAGTACCATCCTGTGAAGTATCTTTACAAATATGCAAAAGGCTCGACGAATTTTTTATTAATAGAGCCCAGTGCGTTGCACCGGGCGACGAATATCCTTCAGAAAATGCAGTATCATCGAATAAACACCAGCGAAGTATAAATGGTCCTCTGACGGTGTTCATACAGGCAATCGATTTATCAGATGGGATCAGCAGTGCAACCTGATTGCTCGCTGACGTTTCTGCAGTATGCAGAACTTCTTTGTAGCATCATTAGGAAATCTAAAATGCCTTGTACAGAATTTCCACTTGGTGAGTCTACGACTGCTTTCACATACAAATTCTGTAAATCATAGGAAAGTGCATGGCAGAGTGTATTTCCCATTGTTATTAGGTCTTCTTCCAGTACCATACACTCATCGGGAAAAATAATTGCTTAGAATCCTCTGTGCGCTTGCAATTAGTCGCGATCCCCACGGGGGTGATGTATATAGGCACTTGTAGTATATCCCTAGATTAATCACTTACAGATGGTTCTTGAATCTTTGTAAGTGGAATTTCACGCGAGATTTTGTATCTATCTTCAAGAGTCTACAAGTTCAGCTTCAAGAGAATCTGTGTTACGCTCTCCCACGGGTACAGCAAACCTTTCACCATTTGTCTTATCCTTTTTTGTGCACGTTAAGTATCTCCTGTTAGGCCTATTTGGTACGAGTCTTGCACATTTGAACAATGTTCTACTTAAATTTTTTTTCTTTTTTGTGTGTGTATATGTGTGTGTGTGTGTGTGTGTGTGTGTGTGTACAAGTTTCTCCTAAGCACTCACCTTTATAGACTAACCTTTAGACTAACTCCATTTCCCTAGTATTCTATCAATGTCTGTCAAATGCCTCACGTACGACTAAGCCTATGTGGTCATTCCATTTCAAAGCACTACGAACCTGTCAGACCAAGCTACTTATACAAGTTGAACGAATCATTTTGTGACCAATGTAGGATACAACGTTTATTCGTTTTGTGAAAAGCAAAGTTTTATATTTATGAACATTTGAAGCAAGCTGCTACTCTTACAAGCACAGAAAACTTTCTAAGATATGACTGAATATTTGTGTACCTTTTTTGCAGACAGTACATCGTTATAGATAATCACGTCATCTGCAGAATTTCTGACGTTATTTTTTAACAATGTCTGCAAGGTCATAAATATACAATATGAACAGCAAGGGTCCCAACAAGCTTCCCTCCGTCAGACCTAAAGTTACACCTACTTTTGTCGATGATTCTCAATCCAACATAACATGCTGCCACCTTCATACCAAAAAATATTCAATACAGTTACAAAACTTGCAAGATAACTTGCGTCGGATACTGTGTCGAGTGCGTTTTGCAAGTCAAACAATAATACATCTAACTGACTGCCTTGAACCATGGCTTTCAGGATGTCAAGTGAGAAAATCGGTATTTGACTTTACATGATCGATGTTTTCGGAATTAATGATGGCAGGAAATCATTCTGTTCGATATACATCATTATATCTGATCTCAGAGTATATTCTTAGATTTTACAATGAATTAATGTCAAAATTATTGTACTCTAGTTTTGTTCATCATTAATGCTACCTTTCTTGTAGACGGGTATGACCTTTGCTTTCTTCTAGCCAGTGGGCACGGTTTTCTGTTCGAGGCACTACGATATTCCATGGTTAAAAGATGGGCTAATTTAGCTTCAAATTCGGTGTAGAAAATCTTTAAAGAGTCCTTCGGGTCATGGAGCTTTGTTCATTCTTAGCGACTTCAGCTGTTTCTCTACGCCACTGAAACTAATATCTGTTTCACCTTATCTTCGTAATGGTGTGAGAATTAAATTGAGACAACACTCAAGGATTTTGTTTTGAAAGTAAAATTTGAAAACTAATAACTATCTTTAAATGTGGATGGCTGAAATTTGTTGCCTTTAACCAAGATATTGTCCGATTACAAGATCACTGGTGAACACATCGGTAAGTTACATCTTTAATTACTTGGTGATAATACTAAGTGGCGACTTCAGGAATCTGTATCAGTTCATTTTCACTTTATTATGTACAAAACAAGCAAACTGTTGGGATGTGGCTGAAAGGTTTTCGTGCTAGGAGGCAGATTCCGGGACATTCCATGTCTAATGTGGAAATGCAGCAGGAAAGCTTACCTCAAATTGGCTGAAATTGTGGGGTGGTTCCCGGAGCCTTCTTAACGTATTCTGTGGCCTCCAGGAGTTAACCCCCTACATGCCGTAGCAATGGTACCATGGCGCCAAAAAGCCCATTTGAGATTTAGCAAATATTTATTCAGCGTGTATGCCGATTAGAATTCCGCCTTTCCACTCCCGCGAAATATAAGAAATTTCGCACAATCTCAACAGTATTTCTGTTCATGACAATCCTGCACATTGATTCCCCTACTAGACACTGTGTTTGCTACATCAAGCAAAAGTAAAAATCCGTTCAAACTCGATACCAACCTTGTAAATTGTTTATGTGTATTTGTACGCCATGTCCGGAATATTTTTGTAGCGTTCCATTCCATGTCCATGCTTCGAGCCACTTCCTCGTTCGTCACATTGGCTACATACATGATGTCACCGCTCAAACGGAGCTTGGGTTTAGAACAGAGAACTTTGTTTTCTGATCATTCGCTTCCTGGCAGTCTTCCAGCTTTGTCTCTGCAGTGTGAAGGTGTAAGTGTCACTTCTACTATAGCATGAGGTGTTCGTTTCACATTTTTGGGGCCATCCTCTGAGCATCTCGCATTTATATGATCGTTTATGCATCCTGGATGCATCCTGAATTGCGTTATTTCTCTTGTTAATTGTAAATGAAAGTTGTACAGATGAATTCTAATTTTCTTCTTCTTTCAGTCTTCCTAACGATGTCAATCAAAGTTCTGCTTAATTAACTTCAGTATTTCATGTTAGTTTTCTGTATTTTTTTCGTGTCGTACATTTCAACAAGATCCTATGTTCGTTTTTAATAAATGTTTGATAATTGTGATATCAACTTCCATTTATGAACCCTACTATCTTCAAGTCCTTCCATGATCAGGCAACCTTTATTGAAAGAATACAGGTTGTAACGGGTATGAATGCGAATATTTTTATATCTAGCATATTACAGGTAGTATTAGTATATTGGTAGTTTTTTCTCTGTGTGGAACGGTTAACTTTACGACCTCATGTTTTCTCCACAGTTGCACTGCACCAATAAGTCGGCTATGCGTGTCAGTATAGGCTACCCCCCACGCTCTTACACTTCCAACTCCTGACCTTCTGTGCACGGGAAAATAAGCTTTAATGGTTTGCTCTTCCCACGTGTACTTGGAGGTACTAACCAATCTAAAAACATACGACTTGCAAAGGCTACAATTATTAGCCTTAAAATGATGTAAATACTGCTGTAATGCTGTGCAGTACACCGTTCTCTGTCATCTGTAGAAGTATCTGCACCCATAGCCGTTACTTCCTTTACAATCAGCAATACACAAGGGTTTGGTGTTTTCGTTGTGAGCATTGGGCAAGTTATTAACGGCATTTTGCCTAACATGTGAAGCAGTTTATTCGGTGACGAGTCAGTAGTGCTCTCAGGTTTTTACTTCAGAGCTTAAACTGTTACAAATGCAGATTAGTTTCAGAATGAAAATCTAAATGTTCAAATGTGTGTGAAATCGTATGGGAATTAACTGCTAAGGTCATCAGTCCCTAAGCTTACACACTACTTAACCTAAATTATCCTAAGGACAAATACACACACCCATGCCCAAGGGAGGACTCGAACCTCCGCCGGGACCAGCCGCACAGTCCATGACTGCAGAGCCCTAGACCGCTCGGCTAATCCCGCGCGGCCGAAAATCTAAAATAAGAAGTATGGAGTATGAATGGAAGACACAGATTTGTTGGAAGAGTTCTGGAAATGTTGGCTACATTCATGAAATACATAGCATGAAGACTTCGATTTGTTGGAACAGTTCTGGGAAAGTTCATCACATCCATAAAGACATCGCATAAAATATCCTAGAATACTGATCAAATGTTTGGATGCCTTCAGACTTAGATAATAACTGATCGGTGTATCCTACAGGAAACTGAAACAGATGTTCAAGGAAATTATATGGAAATCTTTCGAAGTAGAAGATGCTCTTCTCGCAAAAGCCTGTTGAGTGAATTTATAGAATCGTTATTTGAGAAAATTGCTCGAAGATTCTGCTGCCACCATCTCGTATCTGGTGTAGTAGTCGTGTGAGAAAGACTACAGCGCGAACAGACACATATAGTAGATAGTCACTTCTCCCTCGCTCAGTACGATAATGGAAAAAGAAAAATTTGCTAATGCTAGAACAAGATAACATCCGGCAAGGACTGTACAACTAACTGTTCTCTTCAGTATCTTTGTACATGGTAAAGTTACCTGTAATGCATTTTTCAGTGAAGGAATAACCAACGACAGAGATTAAGATTTCAACTTTTCTTAACGGAACTCATTCCAGAACTCTACATCATAATGAGTCAAATCGGGGGAAATATAGAAATTGTGCAACATCTGGGCCTGACATTACACTGTGTGTGTCTGTGACTATCCATCATGTTCCGGCGTAAGGTTAAGCGCCGGTACGTCGGCCAGGAACGTTACAGCAGAGAGGGCTGCGAGACGACGTCAGAAAATAGTACGCTCACGGACTCCTCTCTAGGGCGACACGGAGACAGGAGCTGCCGCTGCACGAAGAGAAAACAACGCCGAGGCCCAGTTGAAGTCTAGACAATCTACGAACGGTACAGCAATGACTTAGAAACTAAATTGTTTCGCTTGTGTTACGAATTGTATATACTGAAGAGACTGCTTATGTTTTGTGTCACCCTTTGCTTGCGACATCCCATTGTAAATTTCTCAAAGTGTTGTCATTTATCTTACTGTAATAAAAGTCTATTAATGCAATTTGCTTGAATTGTTGTTAGCGATCCGAGAAAGCAAGTTTCCTAGGCACCCTGTATTATACGAGTTGGCAGAACACAACACATCAGAACAGCTGTTCTAAAAATGGGAGTCATTTTGAAAGCTTTATTCAAAACAAGCGCCACCGCTGTACACCTGCAGCTAATTTCTTTTTATCCTAAACCCCACCACAACCGGTTCATTAAATAACCGAACACCCGTGTACGAAACGGTTTGAACAGCGTGATTACAAATGAGTTAATGTGTTCAATGTCTGATGTTAAGCATGTAAAATCTTCATGCTTGAAGAGACATAACGCTAATTGTATTGGTTTTTATTAGGAGGAGCGTCAAACACGTAATGCAACACTTTTTTCCTGATATCATGTTAGTTTTATTCAGCATTACAATAGACCATTTTATTCCCCACTATTATGGTTACAAAACTGTATTTTTCGACGTAGTCTCCGTTCACTACGACGGTCTTAGGCTGCCTTACTGGAAGCGCCTCTATGCCCGCATGCTGCCAATCTCTTGGTCGACGTCTGAGCTAACATCTTGGTGCATCGATAGCCTCCCCAACAGCCACGTACTGCTTCCCGAGGAGTGTATCCTTCATTAGGACTAACAGATGGAATGCTTGATCCGGGCCGGAGGATGGCTGAGGAAGAACCGTTCAGTGAAGTTTTGTGGGCTCCTGTAAGGTGGGCAAACTTATGTGAGGCCTTGCGTTGTTGTGGGGAAGGAGAAGTTTGTTTGCATTTTTGTGGCGACGAACACATCGCAGGACTCTCAGCTGTGTCCAGTCGACCACAATGTGGCACGTCGGACAGCTTTGGGCGACATTGTTGCGATGATGAGAGAGCATCGTCGAACGACTCACCGTGCTTTTGTTCACTGCCAGGTCTCCGAAGACATTCCGCAAGCCCCTATGAATATCTGCGACGTCCTTGTTGCTCGCCACGAGAAGCTCAATGAGAACTCCGTGCTTGGAACGACCTTCAGTTCCAGACTCCATTTTGAAGGCTGCGTATAGCGGCGACACCTATCGTAACTTCATAAAACTACAGGGGCTGAAGCGGGAAAACCGAAACTGGCAGAGAAGAAAATGTGTTACATTATTCATTGAACGCCGCTCGCAGTTTTGGATTTTTCAGCCAGAGACTACTGAAAAACTCGAAACAAAAACTCACTGAAAGTCGCTAAATGCTCTCATTACCAAACAGTGGATGAGTATAGTCTGGATAATTTGAGCTCCGTTTTAAGAAAAATTAGTTTCTGTTGCATCTCAGTCTTTACCACATCATATCTCATGGACTAGGAGTATGTATGGTACAGCGATATAAATGAACAGGTACACTCTGCGGTGCATGTGGATACTTTCTATAAAGTGTGGTGCGAATACAGTTACCAGTTAAGAAATACTTAAAGAAGTACTTTAAGTGTCATAACTGATACGGCGGTTTTACTGTATGAACAACCAAAATGTAAACAATAACATTTTCTTCCTTTTATTATTTTGTGCTGAGTTCTTAGCGAGAAAATTTTTCGAATAGATGTGAAATTAAGTGTAAAGTCTGTCATAAACCATTATGTCCTATAATTCCGCAACACTCGATATATGCAGTGTGGGAAATTTATACGTCATAAACTATACTGTTTCAAGACGTAGACAGGTTATGAGTTTAATAGCTGACTTACTATGTTACATCTACATCTACATTTATACTCCGCAAGCCACCCAACGGTATGTGGCAGAGGGCACTTTACGTGCCACTGTCATTACCTCCCTTTCCTGTTCCAGTCGCGTATGGTTCGCGGGAAGAACGACTGTCTGAAAGCCTCCGTGCGCGCTCGACTCTAATTTTAAATTCGTGATCTCCTCGGGAGCTATAAGTAAGGGGGAAGCAATATATTCGACACCTCATCCAGAAACACACCCTCTCGAAACCTGGCGAGCAAGCTACACCGCGATGCAGAGCGCCTCTCTTGCAGAGTCTGCCACGTGAGTTTGTTAAACATCTCCGTAACGCTATCACGGTTACCAAATAACCCTGTGACGAAACGCGCCGCTCTTCTTTGGATCTTCTCTATCTCCTCCGTCAACCCGATCTGGTACGGATCCCACACTGATGAGCAATACTCAAGTATAGGTCGAACGAGTGTTTTGTAAGCCACCTCCTTTGTTGATGGACTCTCCCAATGAATCTCAACCTGGTACCCGCCTTACCAACAATTGATTTTATATGATCATTCCACTTCAAATCGTTCCGCACGCATTCTCCCAGATATTTTACAGAATTAACTGCTACCAGTGTTTGTTCCGCTATCATATAATCATACAATAAAGGATCCTTCTTTCTATGTATTCGCAATACATTACATTTGTCTATGTTAAGGGTCAGTTGCCACTCCCTGCACCAAGTGCCTATCCGCTGCAGATCTTCCTGCATTTCGCTACAATTTTCTAATGCTGCAACTTCTCCGTATACCACAGCATCATCCGCGAAAAGCCGCATGGGACTTCCGACACTATCTACTAGGTCATTTATATATATTGTGAAAAGCAATGGTCCCATAACACTCCCCTGTGGCACGCCAGAGGTTACTTTAACGTCTGTAGACGTCTCTCCATTGATAACAACATGCTGTGTTCTGTTTGCTAAAAACTCTTCAATCCAGCCACACAGCTGGTCTGATATTCCGTAGGCTCTTACTTTGTTTATCAGGCGACAGTGCGGAACTGTATCGAACGCCTTCCGGAAGTCAAGAAAAATAGCATCTACCTGGGAGCCTGTATCGAATACTTTCTGGGTCTCATGAACAAATAAAGCGAGTTGGGTCTCACACGATCGCTGTTTCCGGAATCCATGTTGATTCCTACATAGTAGATTCTGGGTTTCCAAAAACGACATGATACTCGAGCAAAAAACATGCTCTAAAATTCTACAACAGATCGACGTCAGAGATATAGGTCTATAGTTTTGTGCATCTGCTCGACGACCTTTCTTGAAGACTGGGACTACCTGTGCTCTTTTCCAATCATTTGGAACCGTCCGTTCCTCTAGAGACTTGGGGTACACGGCTGTTAGAAGGGGGGCAAGTTCTTTCGCGTACTCTGTGTAGAATCGAATTGGTATCCCGTCAGGTCCAGTGGACTTTCCTCTGTTGAGTGATTCCAGTTGCTTTTCTATTCCTTGGACACTTATTTCGATGTCAGCCATTTTATCGTTTGTGCGAGGATTTAGAGAAGGAACTGCAGTGCGGTCTTCCTCTGTGAAACAGCTTTGGAAAAAGGTGTTTAGTATTTCAGCTTTCCGCGTGTCATCCTCTGTTTCAATGCCATCATCATCCCGGAGTTTCTGGATATGCTGTTTCGAGCCACTTACTGATTTAACGTAAGACCAGAACTTCCTAGGATTTTCTGTCAAGTCTGTACATAGAATTTTACTTTCGAATTCACTGAACGCTTCACGCATAGCCCTCCTTACGCTAACTTTGACATCGTTTAGCTTCTGTTTGTCTGAGAGGTTTTGGCTGCGTTTAATCTTAGAGTGAAGCTCTCTTTGCTTTCGCAGTAGTTTCCTAACTTTGTTGTTGTACCACGGTGGGTTTTTCCCGTCCCTCACAGTTTTACTCGGCACGTACCTGTCTAAAACGCATTTTACGATTGCCTTGAACTTTTTCCATAAACACTCAACATTGTCAGTGTTGGAACAGAAATTTTCGTTTTGATCTGTTAGGTAGTCTGAAATCTGCCTTCTATTACTCTTGCTAAATCTTCCTCCCTTTTTTTATATTCCTATTAACTTCCATATTCAGGGATGCTGCAACGGCCTTATGATCACTGATTCCCTGTTCTGCATTTACAGAGTCGAAAAGTTCGGGTCTGTTTGTTATCAGTAGGTCCAAGATGTTATCTTCACGAGTCGGTTCTCTGTTTAATTGCTCGAGGTAATTTTCGGATAGTGCACTCAGTATAATGTCACTCGATGCTCTGTCCCTACCACCCGTCCTAAACATCTGAGTGTCCCAGTCTATATCTGGTAAATTGAAATCTCCACCTAAGTCTATAACATGCTGAGAAAATTTATGTGAAATGTATTCCAAATTTTCTCTCAGTTGTTCTGCCACTAATGCTGCTGAGTCGGGAGGTCGGTAAAAGGAGCCAATTATTAATCTAGCTTGGTTGTTGAGTGTAACCTCCACCCATAATAATTCACAGGAACTATCCACTTCTATTTCACTACAGGATAAACTACTACTAACAGCGACGAACACTCCACCACCGGTTGCATGCAATCTATCCTTTCTAAACACCGTCTGTACCTTTGTAAAAATTTCGGCAGAATTTATCTCTGGCTTCAACCAGCTTTCTGTACCTATAACGATTTCGGCTTCGGTGCTTTCTATCAGCGCTTGAAGTTCCGGTACTTTACCAACGCAGCTTCGACAGTTTACAATTACAATACCGATTGCTGCTTGGTCCCCGCATGTCCTGACTTTGCCCTGCATCCGTTGAGGCTGTTGCCCTTTCTGTACTTGCCCAAGGCCATCTAACCTAAAAAACCGCCCAGCCCACGCCACACAACCCCTGCTACCCGTGTAGCCGCTTGTTGCGTGTAATGGACTCCTGACCTGTCCAGCGGAACCCGAAACCCCACCACCCAATGGCGCAAGTCGAGGAATCTGCAGCCGACACGGTCGCAGAACCGTCTCAGCCTCTGATTCAGACCCTCCACTCGGCTCTGTACCAAAGGTCCGCAGTCAGTCCTGTCGACGATGCTGCAGATGGTGAGCTCTGCTTTCATCCCGCTAGCGAGACTGGCAGTCTTCACCAAATCAGATAGCCGCCGGAAGCCAGAGAGGATTTCCTCCGATCCATAGCGACACACATCATTGGTGCCGACATGAGCGACCACCTGCAGATGGGTGCACCCTGTACCCTTCATGGCATCCGGAAGGACCCTTTCCACATCTGGAATGACTCCCCCCGGTAAGCACACTGAGTGCACATTGGTTTTCTTCCCCTCTCTGGCTGCCATATCCCTAAGGGGCCCCATTACGCGCCTGACGTTGGAGCTCCCAACTACCAGTAAGCCCACCCTCTGCGACCGCCCGGATCTTGCAGACTGAGGGGCAACCTCTGGAACAGGACAAGCAGCCATGTCAGGCTGAAGATCAGTATCAGCCTGAGACAGAGCCTGAAACCGGTTCGTCAGACAAACTGGAGAGGCCTTCCGTTCAGCCCTCCGGAATGTCTTTCGCCCCCTGCCACACCTTGAGATGACCTCCCACTCTACCACAGGTGAGGGATCAGCCTCAATGCGGGCAATATCCCGCGCAGCCACAGTCGTAGTCCGATCGGGGGATGCGTGGGACGAGCTGGCCGTCCCCGACAAACCCCCATCCGGAACCCCACAGTGATGCCCATTGGCAACAGCCTCAAGCTGTGTGCCGAAGCCAAACTGCCTGAAGCTGGGAGCGAAGGGATGCCAACTAAGCCTGCATCCGAACACAGCAGTTGCAGTCCCTATCCATGCTAAAAATTGTTGTGCAAAGAACGTCTGAACTAATCTACAGAGAGCGCAAACAAATCGACACAAAATTTAAACGGTTATTAAAATACAAGACTGCCTAGTAAATGCAGTAATGCTACTACTTGCGCACTGCTGACACACTGCTCGGCGGCGGAAGGAGACTACGCGATTTTACTCTATTCAGGTACTAAAACGCGATGCTACAACTCTCAAATACTATAATACGCCAGAAATTTATGAACTAAACAATGCAAGTACCAAAAACACGCAAAGAAATTAAGAATTAAACTATGTAACAAATGAGAGAGCTAGGAGTGTACGACTTGCTGCTGCAGCTGCTTATCCAACGACGGCAGGGAGCACACTGACTGTGACCAACCGACACTGGCCGTTCAAAACAAAAACAGAAGACAAACGACTACGCGAATTTACACTATTCAGGTACTAAAACGAGATGCTACAACTCTCAAATACTATAATACGCCAGAAATTTATGAATTAAACAATCTGTAACGTACTACATACATCAAAAAATGTTTTACATCACCCTGGTTCCCAGAACTCCTGAAGATAGACGTTGACTGTGGACATTGTATCACAGACACAGCCCCTTTGACTGTTCAGATATGTCACTAAACCCGCCCAAAGATGTAAACAACCATGCATAAGAAGTGCCTATTAGACGGAGGGGTCCCACAGCCGATCAGTTCCGCTCATTCCACTAGGAAGGAGGTAAACGGCTCGTGTTGTCTGTAGTTCAACCATGCCTAGGCGCTCAATACCGCGGTTCGATGGCGTCCGCACCGTTACTTGGTTCCAGGAAGGGCTCTCAACAAGGGAAGTGTCCAGGCGTCTCGGAGTGAGCCAAAGCGATGTTGTTCGGACATGGAGGACATACAGAGAGACAGGAACTGCCGATGACATGCCTAGCTCAGGCCGCCCAAGGGCTACTACTGCAGTGGATGACCGCTACCTACGGATTATGGCTCGGAGGAACCCTGGACGGCAGCGCCACAATGTTGAATAATGCTTTCCGTCAAGCCACAGAACGTCGTGTTACGACTCCAACAGTGCGTAACAGGCTGCAAGATGCGCAACTTCACTCCTAACGTCCATGTCGAGGTCTATCTTTGCAACTACGACACCATGCTGCGCGGTACAGATGGGCCCAAAAACATGCCGAATGGACCGCTCAGGATTGGCATCACGTTCTCTTCACCGATGAGTGTCGCATATGCCTTCAACCAGAGAATCGTCGGAGAAGTGTTTGGAGGCACCCCGGTCAGGCTGAACGTGTAAGACACACTGTACAGCGAGCGCAGAAAGGTGGAGATCCCCTGCTGTTTTGAGCTGGCAATATCTGGGGGCGACGTACGCCGCTGGTGGTCGCGGAACGACCGATAGTGCAACCATATCGGCAGCATATTGGCGAGGCATTCGTCTTCATGGACTTCAATTCGCGCTGCCATCGTGCACATCTTGTGAACGACTTCCTTCAGGATAACGACATCGCTCGACCAGCATGTTCTCCAGACATAAACACTATCGAATATGCCTGGGATGGATTGAAAAGGGCTGTTAACAGACGACGTGACCCAACAACCACTCTGAGGTATCTACGCTGAATCGCCGTTGAGGAGTGGGACAATCTGGACCAACAGTGTCTTGATGAACTTGTGGATAGTAAGCCACGACGAATACAGGCATGCATCAATGGAAGAGGACGTGCTACTGGGTATTAGAGGTACCGGTGTGTACAGCAATCTGGACCCCTACTTCTGAAGGTCTAGTATGTAGATGCCAGCAAAATATCCAATAAATACTGGATAATTTTACATCACATAAATCCGTGTTATTCTAACTAAACACAAAATCTTGCTCCTCTAGTTCCACTTTGTTTTGAATTAAATTGTGTATCAGATTAGTGATTTAAACGATTTCTTAGGTAGCTCTGTGCGTGGTAACTTTGGTCTTCAGTGAGCATATCAAAAAATGTGGATCCAAGAGTCAGAAATCTTCAACTATGGTCACATAATGCTTCGTCAATTGTTATATTCTTTCTGACTAAGAAATATCACTTGCGACAGTGAAGATATGCATTTTGTGGCTATCATTTGTAAATACAGTATGTACCTGAACTCCACCGATGAGAGTAGAATATTTTTTGAGTATTTAAGAACATCCAACGGTAGTTCCGGTTGGTTCGTTACAGAGTAAATGCATTTCTTTTGATTTCTAATCGTGTTTATCTTAGTATCTGTGTTGCACTGAAAATATCTACACAAGACGGCAAATGCCGAAAGTATGTCGTTATGTTTTGTCTCCAATCTTGTTCCAATCACTCCTGTTAGTTGCATTTCAAAACATTAGTTCCCACTTTACTCGTCGCCCTAAACCTTGCATTCAGTACTGCTCCGCTCTGACTCGGGGCTGGTTTTCCGGCACTATCAGTTGTACAGTACCAGTGATGTACTGCAGTGTGGATACGTATTGATGCCGAGTTGGCCGGTTTCCAATCTCGTGAGTGGAAAAAGCGGCACAATGACGTTATACTGAGGTCTTCCCGCAGTGACGGCAGTTCCACAAGAGTGCACAGTTTTCGTCTGTAAGATATTTGCATTACTATATGTTTTTTTTTTCTTGAGCTTTTTGGCGATCGCATATTCCAGGCTTTTGGGCTGCTGTGTACGTTCTTTCACACAAGCAAATTTGGTCATAAGCTGACTAAGTCACAATTACATTATTACTCTGCCTCTGGATACAATGGACCCCTTATACCTAAATACTTAGAAAATAAACCTGAATATCCTCCGAAACTTTGTCAGTAGAGTTACGAATACACTCTATTTTTGCACCTCACGTGTTCACGTTGGACACCGACTTCAAATTTCTCTTTTTTCCTCAAAGGCAATGTAGCAGCTCTTTTTTTGTTTTCGCTTTTTAGTCTAATAGGTGAAAGTTTGATTTCATTTTTTACACATTGACTGTCGTTGAAGGGTTTTACTTTTACTTAATATTGTCCCTGCAAAGTATTAGTTTGATTACTTTTAAAACCCAATGTTAAACGTGGATCACTACACGTATAGTCCTCCAAACTCTGAGAGAAAAAATCGTTAGTAGCTTTAATACCAATGTTTACAGATGACGATACTTTAACCTTTCGTTCAATTGTTTTAGATACGAATCGCT
This sequence comes from Schistocerca piceifrons, assembly GCF_021461385.2. Classification (NCBI taxonomy): domain Eukaryota; kingdom Metazoa; phylum Arthropoda; class Insecta; order Orthoptera; family Acrididae; genus Schistocerca; species Schistocerca piceifrons. Next base: position 1,221,474,422 of record NC_060138.1, on the reverse strand, counting down.
AGTTTGTTCTTGGCATAGATCACGTAAGCTTAACGTTTGTTAATCTAAGTTAAATTAATGTTCAAGACTTGTATTATGTTTCAAATTAACAACGTCAGTTTATTGACAAGAATTATTAGTAAATAGGTTCACTCATACGATCTCATTCAATGAAGTTCTTTAATTAGATGTCTAAGTAGGATTCCCGCTAGCATCACAGATGTTAGATGATATCCTGTCACTTTCGGTAAATAAATTATTTCTATTTAATATCCGCAAACTATCATTAACTATGATCACTAGTCGCGTGAAGTTAAAATTTCCCACTATCACAATTCAATGTCCGAATCCGGTTAAAATTCTCAATTCAGTAAAGCGTTTAAATATTCATGCGAACTGACATTAAAGCCAAAGAGATTACTATTCACCTTCCCGTTTATCTAACCTGATAAATGTCCAAATTAAAGTCTTGAATTGACAATCCACAAAAACAATCTCGTCGCGATCTATTCTTGATACCCGTTTAATAAAGTCCCAATTGTTGTTCTCTAAAGCTGTACGTCCTAAAGAACTTCCGAACTAGAACAGACTAGAGACTGGAGTATCGTAATTACAACGTATGGCTATCTATACTTTAATAAACACTTTCTTTGGTGTCCAAGACCTACGTTCTATGACTATAATATTGATTTTCTTACGTATTGGAATAACTAATATTTTAATATTTTCTACTGTTTTTCCGCCTTCCCATGTTCCTAAAATTTATAATTAAATTTTCCTTTTCCTTTGCTTTCTATACTAGATATTTCCCTCTATTTGTTTTTTATTTATTTTTCGTAATTACTACTTGTGGAGGGACTTGGGTCATTTTGTGAATTGATATTTTAAGGACATGGGAGCTAATTTGGGAGCTATTTTTGTTTTTTCAACACCGAGAGGCGCTCTAGGTGTTGTAGCAACCGGCGTCTCCCGATGCACGAATTGTGTCTGGTGTTCACGGCAGATGTCGTTTCGCTTTTGTTTACAGAGGCGACAGGCGGGATGCCGCCACGGCTGACGCAGCGCTCGATGACGTCACTGACGGTGGAGCAGGGGCAGCACGTGACGCTGGGCTGCGCTGCCCAGGGGCACCCACCGCCCACCTTCTCGTGAGTACTCTCCAAGATATTTGTACGTGATACCGCCGAAAGGTAGGCAGACTGCGAGACGGAAAGGCGAACCAGACTGGTATCGGATCTGCACTAACTGAGTGAACATCAGCCCACTAAACTACCGTCTCAGAATGATACTAGGCCGTTTCCCAGTCCCGCTAATATTGCATTCAATTCCCCTGTCCTCTCTTCAGGCACAAGACAACCAAAGAAAATTTACACAGTTCGCCTACAGATGACTACACGGCGATCGCTGGCCGTCTTGGTGATGTGGAAGTTTCAACGACGTGTCCCAGTATTTCTGTACAGAATCATAATTCCAGAAGAGATTTCACTTTTTTTTATTTGGACATCAATCTTCTGGCTGGTTTTAAGTAGTGCGCCATGTTCTCCTGGGCCAACCTACTCATCTCAAGTTAACACTTGCACCCACATCCTCAGTTACTTGTTGCATAGGTATATCACAATCTCTTCTGCTCCGACTTTCCCAACCATTATTCACAACGATCCAACGCTGTGCTCTGAACGTACATTCTCGGAAACTTCTTCCTCAAATTAAGGCTATGTCATACTAGAAGAACTCCTTTGGCCAGAAAATCCCTCCTTGCCTGTTCTTGTCTGCTTTTTTTTACGTGCTCCTTGCTTCGTCTGTCACGTATTATTTTGCTTCCAAGATAGCAAGATTCCTTCACTTCATCTACCTTGTAGCCACGGATTATGACAAGTTTATAGCTGATCACATTTCTGATGCTCCTCATTATTCTCGTCATTCTTCGCTTTACCATCAGTCCGCGGTCGTTACTCCAGACTGTTTATCCCTGCCATAGGTCCTGTAATTCTTCTTCACTTTCACTAAGGGAAGTTATATCAGCGAATCTCGTAATCGATATCATTTCACCCTAAATTTTAATATCACTCGTAAAGCTTTGTTTTATTTCCCTCATAGTTTCTTCGATGAACAGATTGAGCAGTACGCACGAAAGACAGCATCCTTGTCTTCTGGTCATTTAATCCAAGCACTTCCTTCTTGGTCTCCATTCTTATTAGCCCCCCTCGGGTTTTCCACATATTGTATTTCCCCGTTTTCCCTTCAGCTTACTCCTACTTTTCTGATATTTGAATATCTTGCACCATTTTACATGGTCGAACACTTTTTATAGGCCGATAAATCCTATGAAAGTGCCTTGATTTTCATTAAATCATGTACTCATTATTCAGCACAACGTCTGAAATGCCTCTGTCGTGCTTTTACCTTTCCTGAGACCAAGGTGATCGTCGTCCAACATGTCTTCAGTTTTCTTTTCCATTCTTCTTTATATGATTCTTGTCAGCAACTTTGATGCGTGAGTTGTTAAGCTAACTGTACGGCAGTTTTGCCCTTGCGGTCTTCGGGATGATATTTTTCCGAAAGTGTGTTCTTATGTTTGGACTCTCACATTCTGCAAAACGACGTGAGTAGTTGTTTCTTTAGCATATGCTTCAACGATTTTAGACCTTTCGAAAGAAAGTTACTTGCGCCTTCCTTTTTATTTGATCGAAAGTCTTCCAAAATTCTGTTATACTTTGGCTCCACTGGCCCGTATGTCTTCCACATGGACTGCCATTTCTTGTTGAGTCACGTCATCAGACAGTTACTTGTAGAGGCCTTAAGTGTATTGCTCCATCTATTCGCTCTATCCTCTGAGTTTAACAGTGAAATTCCTTTTGCACTCATAATGGTGTCGCCCTTGCTTTTAATTTCATCAAACGTTATTTAAACTCGCCTGTGTGTTGAATCTGTTTTCAATAAGACCATTTCTTCTTCATTTTTTCTTCACACTTTTTCACCAAGCAATATCGCTTAATCGTCCCTACACTTCCTATTTATTTCACTCCTGGCTTTTTCTGAGCACTTTTAGACTTCCTTCATCCGTCGATCATACTACTACAATGCCGTTTTGCATGAATAGACATCAAGACACCTGCTTTCGACAAGGCAGCCATAACATTATGGTTCATCAACAAATCATTGTGCATCAGTTTTGCTTTTCCGATACCTACCTACACACACGACGTTCTGTTGCCAAGAACAGTTTCTTGCATTGCTTGCCCTTTGCGAATGCTTTTAGAGTGAGCAGAAATAACGACAATAGTTGCCTTGTGATCCACTGAAAGTCTAGTCCTGGACACAGCCCAAGTTCATTGCATGAGAGATTATCGTTCATGGCATCCGATGGGAACCACCTAAAGTGTGTTTTTAAGAGACCATGTTTAGTTCGGAGAAAACTGACGCTTCTCGTAATAGCCCTTCTCGTCAATGAAATAATTGATTTGGAACAAGAAATATTATTCTCTGGTTAAAAGTGTGGGCGCCACCACAAGTCAATGTAACTTTTTCTTTATTTCACATGTTTCACTCGGTCAACGCGAGCAGCTTCAGTACTGTGCATATACGATGTGTTACACTACCACAAAATAAGATAAGTTCGCAGATTCAACTTACAAGTTTATAACTTACATTATGTAGCCAAGGGGTACACGTTACACATATCGGGATTTGTATAACATAGCAGTCACACTTTAAAATAGAACAAGTTGGTTGCGTTCAGATGAAGTGAACTATCTGGCGGTGTATAGCGCAACCATCATACGTAAAATGGAGTACGATCGTTGTATACAGCCAAAGTAAACTCTCTGCTTAACTGTACACAACCAATGTACCCAGTTTTATGTATGGAGGCGCAGCTGTACACAGCCCGATATTTGTAACCTGAGGCCCTCGCCTACTAACGTAATATATCACTTTGTAAGTTGAATCTGTGAATTTATCTTATTTTCAAATTCAAATGGCTCTAAGTACTATGGGACTTAATATCTGAGGTCATCAGCCCCCTAGACTTAGAACTACGTACACCTAACGAACCTAAGGACATCACACACATCCATGCCCGACGCAGGATTCGAACCTGCGACTGTAGCAGCAGCGCGGTTCCGGACTGAAGCGCCTAGAACCGCTCGGCCACAGCGGCCGGCTATCTTATTTTATGGTGGTGTCACACATTGTATTTCCACAGTAACACATCGTATTTCCACAGTTTTGAAGGTACTCGTGCTGGTCAAGTGAAACTTGTAAAATAAAGAAAAAGCTACATGGGACTTGCGGCGTCTCCAAAACTTTAATTTCTAACGGTCGCTATTCCTCCACAGGAATTGAAAATCTATCAATTAATCGTAGTAATTTGATAATATTCACAGATAAAATTTTGTTTTTTTATGTTCTCAAATCCTCCATATCCTTTTGCTAGTCTCCAGAAATTGTTCAAACTCATGTACATATATTAATCCTACAAGCTGGAGCCACAGAGTTAGCGTCAATTCGGATGGGAAGAATATCGTATTTAGCGCAATGCACGAAAATTTGATGGCTAATAGCTAGCAAAGTTATAACGAATTTTTAATCTAATAAAATTTACCCGAAGCAGGACTCTGTGTTGCCTCACCGTGGACCAAAAAATCCTCCGAGTCGTGAGTTCAGGATAATTTCATGGAAAATTAAATAATCTGTGAAAGTTCCTTTCCTAATAACCTATTACATGAGTTATTATTGGCGAATAAATAAAACAGTGGGCTCTCTGGCACTTAATGTCCCAATGCAGATTTATTCAAATAAGCAGTGCACAATAAATTTGATAATTCAATCACGTACAACTATTTTCCATCAAACCTGGGAAGAGTGATTTTTACACACGTCTGATCTCTATCGAATATCACAATAGAAGCAACTTTTCTTTCTCTATTTCGGAAGTCATGAATAATAGTCGCACATTACAGATAATTCTGTGGACAATGCCTCTGAAATACACTTTGTGATCACCACCATCTCCGGGGCATAGCGAATACGACCGATACGCTACACAATGGAAGAAAAATTAAGGGTATATGATATCACACAAGATACATATGAACTAAACTTAACTCAGACCGAACATGCCATGAAGGCCGAACGGTACCGACCGGCCACCTTGTCATCCTCAGCCCCCAGGCGTCTCTGGATGCGGATATGGATGGGCATGTGGTCAGCACACCGCTCTCCCAGCCGTATGTCAGTTTACGAGACCGGAGCTCCTACTTCTCAAACAAGTAACTCCTCAGTTTGCCTCACAAGGGCTGAGTGCACCCCGCTTGCCAACAGTGCTCGGCAGACCGGATGGTTACCCATCCAAGTGATAGCCAAGCCCGACAGCCCTTAACTTCGGTGATCTGACGGGAATCGGTGTTACCGCTGCGGAAAGGCCTTTGGCAGGTACGTGTGAAGGGAGAATAATTAAAAGGGACTGCTCAAGCAATATTTTTATTATGATGTCATTCCTTATAGCTCTGTGATTCATTCTGAAACGGTCACTTAGAAAAATTAATGAATTACTGTGCTAGTAAACCCCTTCCGTTAGTTGATTTTCAAACTGCTGAGCAAAACTGAACGTACTCAGACATTTCTCTCTTTACTTATTCTGATCGTCGCTAAACTGACACATAATATTGTCAGCGCAACGCAATCTGACTTTTAATAATCGCTACAAAAGAATGGCCCTGACTAACAATAACCTATACCTTTCATGAATCACTTACCTCACAAAAATCTTCATTACTCGAACTACTGCAATACAGCGAGCGCCAATACTGCCAGCTAAATAAAAGATTCTAACTACTGAAGTCACTAACTACTAATAGGCATAGTTAGTAAATGAAAGATTTTGATAAAGAACAAACAATGTATTTACCTTAATACTGTTCAAAAGTCATAATATATATAGCAGTTCATGACATCCATTCTTACAAATTTACTGTCTCTGATGGACACACGTCCAGATCATCCGCTCTCAAAACTCCGCCATTTCTCTCCCCACATTCACCACTGCTGGCGGCTCACCTCCAACTGCGCAACGCTACGCGCTGTTAACAGCCAACTGCCCAACACTACAATAGCGAATATTACAACAATGCCAACCAGCCACAGACTCCACACAGCACAGCCAATGATTTTTATACAGAGCGCTAAGTGGCGTTACCAACATAAAAACCTAAACAACCCACTTACAATTCAAAAGTTCAAATGTGTGTGAATTTCTAAGGGACCAAACTCCTGAGGTCATAGGTCCCTAGACTTACACACTACTTAAACTAACTTATGCTAAGAACAACACACACACCTATGCCTGAGGAAGGACTCGAACCTCCGTCGAGACGGGCCGCGCAGTCCGTGACATGGCGCCTCAAACCGCGTGGCCACTCCGCACGCCTATGACTCATTCCGTCGCCTAACTATCTATAATATGTGCATACGTATTCGCCCAATGACGGACCTTGTCAGCACAATGAGATGTCGTGGGGCATGCTGTCCGTTGGCTCACATACCTACAACCTATGTGAGGCAGGCAACGCAGACTGCCACTTCACACTACAGAAGTGACTCACCATCTGATGTGCCTTACTCGCTCCAAGGCAACCACAGAAGTCGCATTTTTCACTGAAGTGCTAGCTCATTCAGCTGCCTGGTTTATATTTGTAATTTATCATGCCTCTGTAGCCAGAGGCACATGTAGACTAATTAATTTACAATTGTTGATCTTCCGCCCACGCCAGATGACTTCTAGACAGTTTTAACAATTGTTTAATACCCTCGTTTCCTGGAAAATACAAATTAAACATGCATTTTTATTCACTATAGTTTGATGGGGTTCACTATTGGACACTTTTCTTCGTATAGTCTGTACCAAGTCTATAAATTTTTATGTTGTAGGTGTAGTCATATAGCCAACAATCATTAAACGTGTCACAGAGCACAGGAGGGTCCGTACATAATGTGGAATCCAGCATGGGCCTAGAGAAAGTAAAAATTACTTTTCTTTGAAAGTTCATTCAGTATAAGTTTAGTTTATGTCTTTCATTATGAAAAAAACCACTCTTTGGATATTCTCCAGTATTAATCACTGTTCCCTTGATTCTTTTTACTTTATGTCATCAATTAGTTATTGTTCTAATTTTGAAGATTTTGTACATTTGCACTGCAGTACATCGTAAAAATCCATACTTTACTCAGAAGTAATGAACATGATAGTAATATTGAATAGCACTGACTTTATATAAACACAGCACGGAAATGGAAATGAACGCTTGGCGTCATTGGCCGGGATGCCCCCTATGGGGCAGGTCCGGCTGGCCGGGATGCCCCCTATGGGGCAGGTCCGGCCGCCTTGGTGCAGGTCTTACTACAGTCGACGCCACATTGGGCAACCCGCGCACGGATGGTGATGAAATGATGATGAAGACAACTCAGCTCCCAGTCCCTGGGCGGAGAAAACCCACTACCCAGCCGGGAATCGAACCCGGGCCCCTTAGGAGGGCAGTCCGTCACGTTGACCATTCAGCTATCTGGGCAGACAACACAGCACGGAACAATGATTTGAGTGAAAGTAGAAAACCGATTTGAACAATGTGACAAGTAGGAGTTTGAACAAATTTAAATAGGAATTATAAATTTCAGCACGTTAATAATATGAACCGTGACCAAAAAATTTGATAGATGCTATCATCTATTAAACCAGAATCAGGCGAAACTTGATTTACTTCTTGCTAGCTAAAAATCCTTGCCAATAATAAACGAAGACCAATTTTGCGATTCTCTTTCCTTTAATATAGCTGCAGTCAGATACTTAATCAGCATCATAAAAAAGCAGTTCACTAGCCCAGCATCCTCCAAAAACAACAGGGAAATTACGAGAAAGCAAACAGTGATAAAATATATTAGCAGTCGAAACCTCAAAGCAGAGCAAATGCTCAGTGCATTAAACAACTTCGGGATATCTTACTGTGAAAGTTCAGAGTAAATACCGAGTCTTGCCCTGAAGTTTTGCTTGTATTTCCCACCACTTTCTCCCTCGTAGCTCTCTCTCTCCCAGCCGGCGGCAGGACTTTTACAGACTTGAGTAGGGCAATAAAAGCGGCGCGGTCGGCAGCCTTGCTCGGGGATTTCCCGCTGGCGCGCCTTTGACTTGCAGCGGGCGCACTCAGGCTGTGCACACTGCGCGGCGCAAGTTCCCCTTTCTCCACTGCCCGCTGCGCCGGCCCCGTAATGACCGGCTGCGAGGTGAGATGAGGTAAGGGGACGGAGGCCCGCGGAATACAAGGCGCCCTGCTCCGCTTATTGCTGCCCTGCAGACGCCTCACCACATGCGGCGCTTCTTCTGGAAAGGAGAACAGCTATGAACGGCAGCGGCGGGAGGAATACGACGGCTCAGAACAGACGCAGCCAGCGTCCTTTGAGTTATTCGAAGCCATAGAAAGACACAGAAATCGCGAAATTGCTTGTTCAGAAATATTCGTTTTCCTACAGTACTCTCTATTTTAAAAGCTAATGTTCTAGAAATTAAGCCTACGTGTCTGTAAAATACGGGCTTGTTCATTAAAATTCCGTAAGCACAGTGAGATGCCCAACTTTTTAACTTCAAATAGGTTTTGCTTTGTTAAAGGCATTTGCAATAGCTTCCCATCTAGACGAGCAGTCAGCAGGGCACAGTGATCTTTATCTTAACAATATATCAAACTCCAAAAAATACTTTTGTCAGAACACTGCAATACAAAAGAAAATGCATTCCGATTTCGCGTTCACGTGAGCCTATTACATTACATTTTCCGGATTTCTGGAGAAGAACAATATGAACTATTTCATGACTAGTGCTAACGACAATGATGATTCTGCTGCATCATTTCAGAACTCTCATGTGTTCCAGACATTGTCGGGATGATAAGATAATTGTTTCTGCTTTATTTCATTTGTGCTTTACTCATACGTTACTTTGTCTTGAAGAATAGCACAGGGGATGCAGGAGAAATCAATAAATTAGTTACTATATTATCCAAACCTTTAAATACGTGCAGCTCGTGAAATCAAGTGTCTGGAAATAAAGCAGAGGCGACATGACCATCTAAGACGCCAATTGAGCTAGCAAGCCTTCTGGCCGCTTTGACGATCTCTAGCGGTTGAGCCGACCGGAAGACAGAACCCATGAACGCAGATACTGGAATGAATCCGTAGTGCAACAGATTGAACTATATGAATTGAGTGGCCCTCGTAAATGAGCTCCAGGAATTGGTTCTCAAAAAAAAAACATTAAGTATTTAGCTGTGGATGTGCACATTTTAAAATTTGTTGCAATTAGAACATTGGTTTTACTGGATCATACTCGTTGGAGCTCACGGCTTTCCCGAGTACGAATGCTGGGAGCGGGCAGGCTGAGGTCACACGAGGCATCTCGCCGTGGCGAGGATAGAGGCCGCCCGGTCTGGCGGGCATGCCGCGCAGCCGATGCGACAGCCCCATAGTAGTAGCAGCGGCTGTCTGTGTCTGTCGGCTCGTGTCGCTTCTGATATACTCCCTCCAGCTGATGAACCCACTCTCACATCAGTACAGTCATGCTTAAGACTTTTACTTCTATGCGGTAATGTCTAAAGCGACGTCATTCTGATCCGTAAGGGAGATATAGCTTGTTTTGTACGGCAACGAAAAGTAGCAAAGAGTTTGGAAATTCACAGGAAAACTGTGTAACTTTTGTCGGTCTCGTAATGAATAATCACATTGCTGTAAGACTTTTTAACATGTTGCAGCCCTGTCAGCAACTGTGATGAATTATTACCTCGAAAATCCGCCTCAGCTGCAAAATGTTACTGGTCTTTACCCAGGTTTCAGCTAGAGCAATCTAGCCTACATTCTGGCATGTATTAGCTTATTTTATGCTTCTGAAGAAGGCTAGATTGCTCTAGCTGAAACCTGGGTAAAGACCAGTAACATTTTGCAACTGAGGCGGATTTTTGACATATAAATCACATTAATTGTAGATTAAAAGTGAAGAAACTGCAAAAAGGTGGGAATTTAAGGAGATGCGACCTGAATAAACTGACTAAACCATAGGTTGTATAGAGTTTCAGGAAGAGCATTAGGGAGCAATTGACACGAATGGGGCTAAGAAACACAGTAGAAGAAGCATCCCAGGGCTAGTAGAAATCCCTTGGTAACAGAAGAAATATTAAATTTAATTGATGAAAGAAGAAGATACAAAAGTGCAGTAAATGAAGCAGTCAAAAAGGAATATTAACGTCTCAAAAATGAGATCGACAGGAAGCGCAAAATGGCTAAGCAGGGATGGCTAGAGGACAAATGTAAGGATGTAGAGGCTTATCTCACTAGGGGTAAGATAGATACTGCCTACAGGGAAGTTAAAGAGACCTTTGGAGAAAAGAGAGCCACCTCTATCAATATCAAAATCTCATGTGGGAAACCAGTTCTAAGCAAAGAAGGGAAAACAGGAAGGTGGAAGGAGTATATAGAGGGTCTATACAAGGGCGATGTTCTTGAGAACAATATTATAGAAATGGAAGAGAATGTGGATGAAGATGAAATAGGAGACATGATACTGTGTGAAGAGTTTGACGGAGCACTGAAAGACCTGAGTCGAAACAAGGCCCTGGGAGTAGACAACATTCCATTAGAACTAATGACAGCGTTGGGAGAGCCAGCCCTGGCAAAACTCTACCATCTGGTGAGAAAGATGTATGAAACAGGCGAAATACCCTCAGACTTCAAGAATAATATAATAATTCATATCACAAAGAAATCAGGTGTTGACAGATGTGAAAATTACCGATCTATCAGTTCAATAAGTCACGGCTGCAAAAGACTAACGTGAATTCTTCACAGTCGGATGGAAAAACTAGTAGAAGCCAACCTCGGGGAAGATCAGTTTGGATTCCGTAGAAATATCGGAACACGTGAGGCAATACTGACCCTACGACTTATCTTAGAAAATAGATTAAGAAAAGGCAAACTTACGTTTCTACCATTTGTAGACTTAGAGAAAGCTTTTGACAGTGTTGATTGGAATACTCTCTTTGAAATTCTAAAGGTGGCAGGAGTAAAATACAGGAAGCGATAGGCTATTTACAATTTGTACAGAAACCATATGACAGTTACAAGAGTCGTGGGACATGAAATGGAAGCAGTGGTTGGGAAGGGAGTGAGACAGGGTTGTAGCCTCTCCCCAATGTTATTCAATCAGTAAAGGAAACAAAAGAAAAATTCGTAGTAGGTATTAAAATCCATGGAGAAGAAATAAAAACTTTGAGGTTCGCCGATGACATTGTAATTCTGTCAGAGACAGCAAAGGACTTGGAAGAGCAGTTGAACGGAATGGACAGTGTCTTGAAAGGAGGGTATAAGATGAACATCAACAAAAGCAAAAGGAGGATAATGGAATGTAGTCGAATTCAGTCGGCCGATGCTGAGGGAATTAGATGAGGAAATGAGACACTTAAAGTACTACAGGAGTTTTGTTATTTGGGGAGCAAAATAACTGATGATGGTCGAAGTAGAGAGGATATAAAATGTAGTGTGGCAATGGCAAGGAATGCGTTTCTGAAGAAGAGAAATTTCTTGACGTCGAGTATAGATTTAAGTGTCAGGAAGTCGTTTCTGAAAGTGTTTCTATGGAGTGTAGCCATGTATGGAAGTGAAACATAGACGATAAATAGTTTGGACTAGAAGAGAATAGAAGCTTTCGAAATGTGGTGCTACAGAAGAATGCTGAAGATTAGATGGGTAGATCACGTAACTAATGAGGAGGTATTAAATGGAGAGAAGAGAAATTTGTGGCACAACTTGACTAGAAGAAGGGATCGGTTGGTAGGACATGTTCTGAGGCATCAAGGGATCACCAATTTAGTATTGGTGGGCAGTGTGGAAGTTAAAAATCGTAGAAGGAGACCAAGAGATGGATACACTAAGCAGATTCAGAAGGATGTAGGTTGCAGTAGTTACTGTGAGATGAAGAAGCTTGCACAGGATAGAGTAGCATGGAGAGCTGCATCAAACCAGTCTCAGGACTGAAGACCACAACAACAACAACAATCACATTGCTGGTTTTTTATAGCACCATTAAGTCTACATTCAAACCTACAAATATTTACCTGACCACCTAGGAAATTAGAAAGCTAGCAGGAACAAAATTGCCTACAAATTATTCCCTGTTGGCGTAACTGCAACGAATCAACTCGTTGCGGATCAAATTTCCTTCGTCCGTCTGAGGTCCGTACCGCACTGAAATTTCTTCCCTTGGTTACATTTGACAATACAACCCAAAACATTCTTCTCTGTGAATCGGATAGCCTGGGAAACAGATTACGGTTGCGCTTTCACCTCCCAAGCGGATGTTCGGCGTCACCACAATGCACTCGTGTTAAATGCAACTCAGTCTAGTCGTTAGACTTCGAATGACGTGGCCCACACGCTAGTCAGACTGAAAACGGCACCTTCAGTTTTTTGGCTACTAAATGTGGCTGACATTCTCTCAACGGCCACAAATAAATATTTACAGACATCACCAAAACGGAGTATGATTTTGCTGCTGCGTTATAACATTGTTCTAGCTTATCGGTTACTGATATCTAATCACATATTTGACATATTTAAAGTCACGTTTCTGTCAGAATCAGGCATTTTCAATAGTCGGAAGGGCGACCACAGAAATTGTTACTGTTCCACAACCTTCTCATGTGTGAGACGAAGACAGCGAACATTCATCACTCACACTATTTACAGATAATAGACGATAATACCGCAGTGGTAATGTACTTCCAAAATACCGGTGACACAGTTAAGCGCACTTTTCATTTGCTAGACACACAGCACACATTGAACAATAAAACTGGGTCTGCAGTAATTAAAACGTACCTCTCTATCTTAAGACACTGTATTTCAATGACTTTGCAGTTTGTGCACCAGTAACAAAAAAAAAAAAAAAAAAAAAAAAACTGAATTGTTGGAAACTTCTCGCCTTTCAGCACTCGTATTGCATCTTTGAATGGATCTATAAATGTCACAAGTTCTTGTTTTTGTTGTAGACGACTAGTGTTTGAAAGAATCACTCCGGAAGCATTTCCGTGATTGGAACAGACAGACTCTTTGGCGGCATAAGTGGCGGTATAAATCATTCTAACCTCATTTACAAAATAACCGTCATCCAACGTCTATTTCACGACTGTTCAAAGCATGCGTAATGTATAGATAATGATGCTGCAAGGATTACAATGACTTTCGCATGTTATCGCATTGGTTAGAGACAAGCTAAATCTTAGAAAAATACCGGGAATTTATTTCTAACAATTGGAATTTTTCCTGCATGTATTCACAGACTTTTTCTTCTTTGAAAAATGAGTTTTCACCAATACCATATTTCGCAGTGCCTAATTTTGATAAGCAAAGTGCATAGTAATAGACAGATAACACATCTTCCGAAATGTATCGGTCCATATTTCCGCTGTACATTTACATGCATTCATACCTTTTCACTGGATGATGCTGGGCGTCATATTCGATCCTATTTCATCGACTTGTTTTTCAGTGTTTCGTCCTGCTGACACAGATTGAATCAAAATGTTGGAGACGTGCACACGTCCCAGTTCTGAACTGACGTTTTCAAGTTAATGATGTAAAGCTTGAAATCCTACACGTAATGTTAATGTAAATGGATGAAGACCTCTGGCACACATTTCTACGCAGCTGTTTGTACTCTAGTTTACACTGAAATTGATAGTGCTTCAAAATTTCCCTTCGTTGTGGTCTGCACACATATGCCTTCATATACGTGGTGGCGGATCTGTAAGACTGGAGAACAGAGCGCTTATCATGTTACATGTGGCCGACATCCTCATCAGACCCTAATCGAAATCTCTCCCAAACATTATGACCAATGTCTTTCACACTCAGGGTATATTGTTTCGAACCAAATTTTGTTTTTACACTGTCTTTCATCTCATCTTGAAGCACGTCATGATCCTCCAGTAGGAACCCCCATTTTTATTACAAAAAATGGTTCAGATGGCTCTGAGCACTATGTGACTTAACTTCTGAAGTCATCAGTCCCCTAGAACTTACAACTACTCAAACCTAACTAACCTAAGGACGTCACACACATCCATGCCCGAGGCAGGATTCGAACCTGCGACCGTAGCGGTCGCGCGGTTACAGACTGTAGTGCCTAGAACCGCTCGGCCACCCCGGCCGGCTTTTATTACATATGCGTGTAGTACGTAAAGAAATATGAATGTTTTAGTTGGACCACTTTTTTCGCTTTGTGATAGATGGCGCTGTAATAGTCACAAACGTAAAAGTATGTGGTATCACGTAATATTCCGCCAGTACGAGCGGTATTTGCTTCGTGATACATAAGCCGTGTTAAAATGGACCGTTTACCAATTGCGGAAAAGGTCTATGTCTACCTCGTAAAAACGAGTTAAGCGTCAGATGTAACATTTGACGTATGACATAGATATTGAGACGACAGAATGTTAATATCTAGCTCAATACAAGAGTTTGTAATTAACGCTTTCTAGTATATAATGCTTCTTATCTTGACATCGTTTCGGTATCTGTAATTGAATAAGCTAAAGTCATAAAAATTAAACGCTTATTTGATGTAAAAATTGGACATTACTTACAGAAACAGACGTCATTTGTAATAAAAGCATAATAAAAAAATTTAAAAGTGTAGTCGAAGAATCGTCAAAAAATTAAATGCTTCCTGAAGTTAAAATGTTCTGAGTTGTTATGCCGCGTCATATTTCCTTCGAAAAAAAAACGACGTTTCGACCCAGAAGGTTTTAACTTTAGTAAACGCTTCCTGCCAAAATGATATTTTGTCATCTATTCCTGTTGAGGCATTGAGTTTAATGACTGCAAAGCGTAACAAATACAGAAATTCACTGAAGAAATGTGTTGCTCGTAAAAAGAAAGCATTGTCGAAACAACGTATCAAACTGTTTTTAACCTTTTCACCGGGCCAAATATTTCAACGATCGCCATCTCATTAATATTGGGAATTCCCGAGAAATTAGGTTAACTGTACTATTGCGTGCGTAATACTAATTAAACAAGTAATTCATTTGTTAAAATCAGTACTCGATTTCAGCTACGAATGAGAAAATCTATAACCGTCTGCCATATTTCGCATGGTGAGAAATAACGAGGGAAATGGCTTTTCGCCCTCCAGTACGTGACTATGATGTTGGTTTCAAACTTCGACGAATCAGAAATATGAGCGTGCAAGGTCTATCTGTATCTATGGTCTAATATTGTTGTGCACGTTGTTGAGGAATTCTGTGACACAGGCTGGCCAGCTACATCAAGTGACGTCACGTCACTTGAGGTCACGTGACGGTCTCCGGCCTTAATGCATTCCGCTACGGGCGGGAGCGACGTAATGCGCGCCGGTAATGGACGCGCCGCTTTCAGCTTATTGCCGGCTGCAGAACGGAAGCAGAATATTCGCCGGGGCGCGCTCTCCGATAAGCGTTCGTCAAACTTAATTTCTTTAATGCACCCACTAACTGTGCTTTCCATCAGCGACATAAATGCTCAACTCGTAAATGGATAAAAGTCGTAGTACTCAGTAAAAGACAGCACTGCCATTAATACCGGCAGTCGTTCGTAACTCAGGAACTCGCATCGCGAGCGATTCGTTCGCCGCGCTGTCACAGCCTGTGGACGGCGACGCAATCACAGCCACACAATTAGATCCGTTGTAACAAAAAGGGTGGAACGATCAGTGGTACTGACAGTGTTGGAGATATCCCCCCATGCTCGTTGACAACTTAGGAAACCCGGAGAGAACTGAATCAACAGGAATACAACGTAATTCGATACATTAGTAGACAACACCACTATCTAGGCGTTTTCTCATTACGTTAGCTATAGACAGAGCAATATTTACTTTTCGACCATTTTACGAACTGATACCAAAACTCCCATGTACACGGAAAGACATTCGCATCTTCAATTCTGTTGTCGTGATCATGAATCGGAATATTGTTTTTATGCAGCTCTCGCGCTAATCTAAACTGAGATTGGAATGTATACCGCAGAGACAGGCTGGACAATGAAGGGGGCGGCGTGTTTATAGCCATAAAAAGTGCAATAATATCGAAGGAAATTGACGTAGATCCGAAATGCGAAATAATTTGTGTGAAGGTCACGGTTAAAGCAGGCTCAAACATGGTGACTAAATGTCTCTATAGGCCCCCTGGCTCAGCAGCTGTTGTGGCAGAGCACCTGAAGGAAAATTTGGAAAATATTTCGAGTAGATTTCCCCACCATGTTATAGTTCTGGGTGGAGATTTTAATTTACCAGATACAGACTGGGAGAGTCAAACGTTTATAACGGATGGCAGGGATAAAAGATTCCAGTCAATTTTTTTTAAGTGCATTATCTGAAAACTACCTTGAGCAGTTAAACAGAGAACCTACTCGTGGCGATAACATATTAGACCTTCTGGTGACAAACAGACCAGAACTATTTGAAACAGTTAACGCAGAACAGAGAATCAGCGATCATAAAGCGGTTACTGCATCGATGATTTCAGCCGTAAATAGAAATATTTAAAAAGGTAGGAAGATTTTTCTGTTTAGCAAAAGTGACAAAACACAGATTTCAGAGTACTTTTGTCTCAAGTACAGATAGTGTTGAGAATCAGTGGACAAAGTTCAAAACCATCGTACAATATTCGTTAGATGAGTATGTGCCAAGCAAGATCGTAAGAGATGGAAAAGAGCCACCGTGGAGTTAGAAAACTGGTGCGGAAGCAAAGGGAACTTCACAGGAAACATAAACGTAGCCAAAGCCTTGCAGACAAACAAAAATTACGCGAAGCGAAATGTAGTGTGAGGAGGTCTATGCCAGAGGCGTTCAATGAATTTACCGTACTGAAATCTCTTCTGGAAAAGCATTACGCTATGGAGGATCCTGTCGCCTTATTTTAGCTGAAGACGAGACTGTCGCTAGCATCTGTTAAAATAGATGAAAGATCAGCTCATGATATCCAGTGCTCCTTTTGTCTGAATATAAAATGCAATCATTTAAGATTTACCGTACTGAATTATCTTCAGGACAAGCATTACGGAATGGAGAATCCTGTCGCTTTATTTTAGCTGAAGACGAGACCACTGTCGTTAGGGTTTCAAAGTTTTGTGAAGCTTTTAGCCTAGATATTTTGATGTGTTACAGACTGGTGGCTTAATTCCATCCACTATTACTTTCTCTTTTTTAACCAAAGTTTTATACCTGCGGCAACGTGTGTACATACGTTCTGTCACAATTTTACTGTCTTGAACGTTAGTTGAAGTTTCATATCGTGTGAACTGTATATTATCGATAGTCATCTGAAAACATTTTCTTGCTGTCGCGCACCCTTAACACCATATTATCATCATCATCATCATCGCCATCGGCATATCATTTGATGGGCGGCCACGGTGACATTTTCTGGAAAGTCTTAGGATCTCCGATGACAGGTCGCTGCTGTCGATATCGGTCTTAATCAGCAGTACTAAAACTACCTAATAGGATTAGCGCATTAATTGGTCTTCGGGCACACCCTGGCCCTTCCTGGCTTTAGATCCTCCTAACCGTGTAATGTTGGAATACGGTTGCTGTGGCGTCATATACAAGAGGCGCCAATGCAATCACTTAAGGTTTAGCATTCTGAAATCTCTTCAGGACAAGCATTACGCATTGCACGGCGACCGCACTCCAGTCCGCTTATGGCGCAAATTGAACTCGGCGAGCTCACCAGCGGTTCAACGGACAACGACACTAGAGGCCGGGCCAAGACATGTGCGCAGGCGGCCGAAGTGGCCGTGCGGTTAAAGGCGCTGCAGTCTGGAACCGCAAGACCGCTACGGTCGCAGGTTCGAATCCTGCCTCGGGCATGGATGTTTGTGATGTCCTTAGGTTAGTTAGGTTTAACTAGTTCTAAGTTCTAGGGGACTAATGACCTCAGCAGTTGAGTCCCATAGTGCTCAGAGCCATGTGCGCAGGCGGTGCTATTTTCTGCTTTCACCGAAACTAAGTTTGAACCAATCAGACAGAAGTATGACTCTGTGAGACGGCTGTTTACGCCCGCACCGCGTTGGCATTGGGGAGACCTCGCCTGGACTACGTGCTGCCAGCATCAGCTCGTCCATATATCGCAGTTACTGTGAAGTAGGACTTCGCCAATGAGACGCCGCTGAGAGGACTTGCCATTTTGTTTTTGCTATATCTCCCACAGTTCAAAAAATTGGACTTTAATGCTATTATAACAAACTTCATTCACAGGGACTCGGCCTCTGACTGTAACTTTCGTAATTCAATTATTTGAACATTCAGTCAGTCATTAAACGTTTTTTGTGTTTCGTTTTTCTTCAGAAGTCAGTTATTAATACCAAATCTGTGAAGTTATTACTTTTCTTCCAAATAAAACTTATTAATGGTAGGCTTAAATCTGGTGACTTGACCGGAGTAAGGGAAATATCAACGCTATTAGTGGTTTGCTGCTTACGTCGATTAAATATCCTGACGTAAGGCAAAGCGATATGAAATGGAACAAGCACATACAGGGAAGGTAGTAGGAAAGGCGAATAGTCGATTTAGTTTATTGAGAGAATTTTAAGAAAGTGTGGTTCATCTGTAAAGGAGACCGCGTCTGCAACACCAGTGCAACTCGTTCTTAAGTACTCCTATAGTCTTTCGGAAACCCACCAGGGCGGGTTAAAAGAAGATATCGAAGCAATGCAAAGACGTGCTGCTAGATATGTTAACGTTAGGTTCGAACAAGATGCGAGTATTACGGAGATGCTTCGAGAACTCAAATGGGAATACTTGGAGGGAAGGAGACGTTTCTTAGGCAAAATACTAACGAGAAAACTTAGAGAACAGGTGTTTTTGGCTGACTGCAGAACGATTCTGTTTCCGCCAACATACATCCTCCGTAAGGATCGAGAAGATAAGATAAATTAGGGTTCGTGCAGTGACATGTAGATAGTCGCTTTTTTTCCCCTTTATTCCGTTTGCGAGTGAACAGGAAAGGTGTACCCCCCCCCCCCCCCCCTCACTTATCGACCTTAATGACAGTGAAAAATTAAACCGCGTGTACCTGATGGAAATTTGGCAAAAGCAATCGTCACCGAAGTTAATCTGTCGGTAAAGAGGGAGGAAAGGGTTACATCTAAATGAAAGGAAAAATGCAAATGAAACTGGTGGAAATTAATTTTGAAAGGGGGTAAAGTTAATAAAGAAAGTAAATGTGCGGCCGTTACGTTAACAATTGACTAGCGGTAATTAGATATTTGAGATTTGGGGGAAATTACGGTCGCCAGTGCTAAGGACAATTACTATAGTAACTGAAAAAGAAAGGTTATTACACATATAATTAGCACTAGAAGCGTGGCAACTGAAGGTTGACACGTGTAGTGTGAAAACTGAAAGTTTGTCAGAAGTAATAAATTTCGCTACACTCTGACTTAATTTAGCAAAAGAATTAATAAAACCGGAAAATCGGAAGTTAATTTAGTGACTGAAGTTAATAGTGAGCTTTCTTTCTGAAGCACATCGAAATTCAGTAAAATACGGTTAGTCTTGGACTACCTCAACAATCATTTCAAAAGCTACTTGAATCTACGCAATTTAGAAATAAGAGATTTAAGTTTGAACTTGAATTAAATGATTCTGAACAATTAACAGTAGTAAAATTTAGTACGTACCAAGCTGAGCTGCAGTCACAGGTAACTAAAATACGGTAACAAAACTCGCACTCTTAATTTGTGCTTGTGCAATCTAAATATTGTAGCCAGCTATGAATACCTTAACTGAACTTTGAAATTAAAGCAGTGAAATCGAATGATGCTGGCGTTTGAATTTCAATGACACTCGGGCTTATTTCGGAAAAGGAAGGGACCCTGCTTGGCAATGCAATTGGGACAATGAGTAACAAAGGTTCATGCTAAGTTGCTGTAATTTCTGATGCAACAATTTTAAAAGTTTGAAAAGCTGAGTCTGCCATACAGTTCTAAAACTTTACGTGCTTCCAGTCTTCCTTGTTGGCTGATTGAAGGTTTGAAGCCGTCGATCGAGGAGGTGGCGACAGTCACTCATTGTCGGCCGTCGCTGTTGCAGAAGCTGGATGTTGGCGCGCCTTCTTCTCGACACGGTAACCAGACGAAACGGGCTCTTGATGTGCGCCAGCTAATGCTTCCCGTCCGCGACACCATGTCAGAAACTATCATCGCAAGTCGAGCGCAATTACATGCTGCCAAACCCCGAAAGCGCGGCAACTCGCGGGAACTTCACACAACACACCTGCTCCACTGCACCACCCCAGCCAGACTCTCTGCTCTGCCCGCGCTCCACGCGGCATAGTTAACACTACCAAAGATCCTAAACACTTTGGTTCTCCACACGACCTATCGATGTAATGGTTCGATAGCATAGTTTCCCTAGGCCAGACCCAGTGTAAAAATACAAATAATCTTTACACAACAAACCAATTCTACATCTACATAAATGCATATATATTCAAACAGTAAAACAATTACAATATACAAAGACACAGAAACGTCATATATTCAGGTAAAAAAATAAGGAAAAAAATTATAGTATAATAGATGGAAATACGAGCATATGCATTTCCGGCGTTACAAAGGGATTGACTAGTAGTGCTACAAAGTACCCTCCGCCATGTACCTTCTGCAGCTTGCAGAGAATATGTACAGGGGTAGAGGTAGATATACGAGGGTGAGTCAAATGAAAACCTTAAACTTGTAATAACAAATCGAAATTTTGCGCCGTTATCCTGTAAGTTGGTAAGCGTGCTACAAACAGTGTGCAGAATGGCCTATAGGTGGCAGCATAGTGCAGATGCACACATACCATCACAGTATCAGTATAAATATGTCGGCCCCACTTGCGACTTGCACCAGGGAAGAACAGCGTTCTGTTATTCAGTTTTTGCGTAGTGAAGGTGTGAAACCTATTGAAATTCATCGACGAATGAAGGTTCAGTACGGTGATGCATGTTTGTCACAGCTGCAAGTCTACGAATGGAGTAGGAAGTTCGCAAATAGTGTGACTTCAGTGGAAGATGCTCCTCGTCCAGGTCAGGCACAACGAGTTGTGACTCCACAGAACATTGCAGCAGTTGAAGGCATAGTGAACGGAAACCGTCGAGTGACACTGAATGACATTGCAGCATGAAAAATGAAGATGAAGATGTACGGCACGCGGTGCATGAGTGGTTGCGCGGACTACCAAAAGAATTTTTTTCTAAAGGAACTTATGCACTTTGTAAGCGCTGGAGGACTTGCATTCAGTGTGGGGGAGATTATGTTGAAAAGTGATACAGCTTTGTACCACTCCTGCACAATAAATAATATTTAAAAATATATTTAAGGTTTTCATTTGACTCACCCTCGTAGATATCTGAAGTGGTGAGAAAATGTACAGGCTAGGGTGAGACGTTACCCCGGCTACGTGCCATCTTGTTAGAGCCCCCACACCTCGCTAAGCAGATAACCGACTGGGTCATCCGCAAGCCCTCTTCCCAGTTTGTCTGCGACTTCATGGCATCTGCTCATGATGCCCATGCCATCTGGTCTTCTCTTCCCGTCGGTGTTTTCACTCAAAATTCCCGAAGTACCTGTTGTTTTGCAAACAACTTTCTTGGGAGGGAAAATACAGCTCAGAGACATTACGAATAACAATAACAATACTCAATAACCATTCAAATTATCATAAAAATTATGACAATTGGAAAGTTAAGGATGATGAGGTGTTTCCAAAAGCCGTATATCTGTATGAAAGTGCTTCATTCGCAACTACCCATTTTATAATGGTATGTAAATGTAACCATCATAAACCTGAAGACGTGTCAATACTGACTTGAAATAGGTATTGCCAATAAAGCAACTTCATACAGAGACATGATTTTTGGAAACACTTCATCGTTCTTGACTTTCTAATTGTTATAATTTTTATATTAATATCTATGGTTGTTGCTTTCACCTGTTGTTTTTATTTTCCGTATAATAAAATTTTCGTTTCACACCTGTAGCTGTATTTTCGCAGGTAAAAATGTATGATAACACGCAAATCTCTAAAGTAAACCGAACAGTGAAATAAACAATCTGCAGCTATCTAATCAGCTACATTTTTTTCTCCATCAAAAACGCTGCAAGACTGTCACAAACACAGAGTATTCCATCATATTTCGCGTCTGCATGCGACACAGTATTATTTCCTCTTGCTGTATTTTGGCTGATAACAGTAAAGTCATCTTCAACTTAAGTAGATGCAGAATTGAAACGTCTTGACACAATATTGCATGCACATGCGTCAGAGATACAGGGTTATTACAAATGTTTGAAGCAATTTCACAGCTCTACAATAACTTTATTATTTGAGATATTTTCACAATGCTTTGCACACACATACAAAAACTCAAAAAGTTTTTTTAGGCATTCACAAATGTTCGATATGTGCCCCTTTAGTGATTCGGCAGACATCAAGCCGATAATCAAGTTCCTCCCACACTCGGCGCAGCATGTCCCCATCAATGAGTTCGAAAGCATCTTTGATGCGAGGTCACAGTTCTGGCACGTTTCTTGGTAGAGGAGGTTTAAACACTGAATCTTTCACATAACCCCACAGAAAGAAATCGCATGGGGTTAAGTCGGGAGAGTGTGGAGGCCATGACATGAATTGCTGATCATGATCTCCACCACGACCGATCCATCGGTTTTCCAATCTCTTGTTTAAGAAATGCCGAACATCATGATGGAAGTGCGGTGGAGCACCATCCTGTTGAACGATGAAGTCGGCGCTGTCGGTCTCCATTTGTGGCATGAGCCAATTTTCCAGCATGTCCAGATACACGTGTCCTGTAACGTTTTTTTCGCAGAAGAAAAAGGGGCCGTAAACTTTAAACCGTGAGATTGCACAAAACGAGTTAACTTTTGGTGAATTGCGAATTTGCTGCACGAATGCGTGAGGATTCTCTACCGCCCAGATTCGCACATTGTGTCTGTTCACTTCCTCTTCCATGATCTGTTGCAACCACGCCGAAAATTCAAAGCGTTTGACTTTGTCATCGGGTGTCAGGGCTTGTAGCAATTGTAAACGGTAAGGCTTCTGCTTTAGCCTTTTCCGTAAGATTTTCCAAACCGTCGGCTGTGGTACGTTTAGCTCCCTGCTTGCTTTATTGGTCGGCTTCCGCGGGCTACGCGTGAAACTTGCCCGCACGCGTTCAACCATTTCTTCGCTCACTGCTGGTCGACCCGTTGATTTCCCTTTACAGAGGCATCCAGAAGCTTTGAACTGCGCATACCATCGCCGAATGGAGTTAGCAGTTGGTGGATCTTTGTTGAACTTCGTCCTGAAGTGTCGTTGCACTGTTATGACTGACTGATGTGAGTGCATTTCAAGCACGACATACGCTTTCTCGGCTCCTGTCGCCATTTTGTCTCACTGCGCTCTCGAGCGCTCTGGCGGCAGAAACCTGAAGTGCGGCTTCAGCCGAACAAAACTTTATGAGTTTTCCTACGTATCTGTAGTGTGTCGTGACCATATGTCAATGAATGGAGCTACAGTGAATTTATGAAATCGCTTCAATCATTTGTAATAGCCCTGTACATGCAGTCGGCGACTAGAGCATCAGTCACAGATAAAACTTCATGCATCTTACAATAAACCGTAGCAAGCACCCAGTCAGCATATCCCCAGTACTTACGAATCACGTAATTAATATTTAACTCAACCGAGACGACGGTTTCCAGCTCAGCAAATAATGAAAACTGTTCATTTCATGTCTGTTCACTCAGAGGAATTATTGTTCTGTGCCCATTCTGCCTGTCATTCTGACACAAGGCATCAGTTTTAACAATTGACGACATAATTCGTAGGTTCAAATAGTTCAAATGGCTCTAAGCACTACGGGACTTAACATCTGATGTCATCAGTCCCCTAGACTTAGAGCTAATTAAACCTAAATAACCTAAGGACATAACACACATCCATGCAAGAGGCAGGGTTCGAACCTGCGACCGTAGCAGCGGCGCGATACCGGACTGAAGCGCTTAGAACCGCTCGGCCACAGCGGCCAGCTAATTCGTAGGCATTGTGTATTTTATGACCGGTGCTTACTATGGTTGACACCTAGAAGTGTAAAATTTCATCTATGACTAATTCTTTTATTGCCATCTGCCATATCCCTAATGCACGCACATATTCTCCTTAGTTATAAGTCAAGATTTTGAAGTCACCTTGAAGATGGCTGCATTCTTGTCAGTCAAAATGTCGGAAGAAGAAGTAATATTGTACCGGCTGCATGTTCAGAAGATGGTGGAATAAAAAAATGGTTCAAATGGCTCTGAGCACTATGGGACTTAACATCTATGGTCACCAGTCCCCTAGAACTTAGAACTACTTAAACCTAACTAACCTAAGGGCAGCACACAACACCCAGCCATCACGAGGCAGAGAAAATCCCTGACCCCGCCGGGAATCGAACCCGGGAACCCGGGCGTGGGAGATGGTGGAATACCGCATATTAAATGACCCTTGGACTGTCAACTGCGGAGAGTGAAATGAGGCGTCAGAACGTCAGTAGATTTGTTCTCAATTTCTTTATTCCGGCCCTGCGCTGTAGTACATCACAAAGAGCTTGGTGGAGGCGTCCAGTTGCCTCTCATGTAAAATAATAGGCGTCTAGCATTCCTGACAGCGCTCGAATTCACCTGTCAGATATGTTTCCGGCCGTGACCATGATGACAGCGTGGAGGCGTGGCTGACGATGGCCGTGGACTCCCTCCAGCATGTGGGCAGCTCTCTTGTGACGCGGGGCAGGCTGCCCTGTCTCGTGATCAAATAGCAGACCCTGTACTGCATTCCGGGATGTTGCACCGGATGTCACAGGCTGGTGGTGTAAGCTATGATAAAGAAGCGAGAATGGTTTGGTACATGAATGGCTGAGTATTTATATGCTCCAGATTATGTTTGTTTAGGGCTCTAGGCAGGTACTCTAAACACTTCCATGGTGGCAAGTGAGGAAGGTTTCCGTCCTTCCGCTAGCATATTGCAGCGTTAGCTGTTGCTGTACCATGCCCAGCTGGCTCCGCTTCACAACGCCAGTCGGCTATGTTTTGTGAGCCGTGGTAAAAAATTGCTGCTTTGAAGAGCGCGCCGCAGCGCGTTGTGTGAAGCAGTCGCCCTCCGCTTCTGGCGGTGGCGCCGCTGTGGCAATCGCAGCTTTGGTGTCTCCCTCTGGTGGGAAAGCGGAAAGGTTGCCTGTTCACGTGCATTTAATGGGCGCTATCAGCTCGGCGGTATCAGTTGGAATGAGGCTAGGTCAGTCTCGCGTCACCAGTTGCTAGTCTGTCTCTCGTTTGCATTTGTGCGGCAGTTAGTGTCTGCCTGTCGTCGGAGTGCTAGTATGTCTGTCCTTTGGATCAACTTTAAGGCCAGAAAATGAGAGTCTTGCCACTCCGCCAGTAACAGAACTCAGCTAGTGGTCGCCCGGTCGGGGCTGAGTTCCTGCATCTGAGTCTGCGCGTTAGGCCGCCAGTCTGCTCGAGTTGTTCGGGCAACGGTCATCGGCGGTTGGATCGGTCGGTTGGTTGGTCGCGCACTGAGGCCTGAGAATCGGCGCGTGTGAGATCCCCACCTGAGTCCAGTGGGCAGCGCCGTATAGAAAGGGGTAGTGGCTTCGCGGTTCACACGAGAGCAACAGGAGCGAAACCACGACATCGGACTGGCCGGGGGGAGCTACAACGCCGTGAGACGGGAGATCGGCGCGCCTTCCTGCGTCCGTTGAAGCGGCTGGCAGCGGACGGTTCGGGAGAGCGTTGGGGGTGCTGCGCCAGGTCTTCGCCAGAAATCGCAGTTTATTAGAAGTTAAGTGGTTGAAGATATGTTGTTTCATTTACTTGTTAAATTCTACTTGTTTTCTTGGTGAGGTCACCAGCCGCTTTGTTTTGAGGCCATCCCACCATTCTTCTCCGTTTGCCCACCCGCGGGAAGGTGGTTATTTGTGAATTGGGTGGTCCGTTTTTCCCTTGTGGAATTGGGGAGGTTTAGAGCAATGTGCGGTTAGGGTTGTTTAGTAACACCTCCCCACCCCCACCCCCACCCCCCCCACCCCCCGTCAATCTGCCGTACGTTAATAGCTGCCTCTGTCATGTTTGTCGCATTCGGTGTTAACGAATTTATAGAATGAAGGTAAAGGCCGAATTCCAGAAATATGTTTTTATCTTGCCTATCATCTTGCGAGGCGATATACGTGTAATGTAGTACATTTTATGTAAGTCTGAATTTCATGGGTTTTATTTAAATAGTCATTTTTATAAAGTTGCCACCCTTCCACCGTAAGAGCCCTTTTAAAAACAAATTGCACTTTTGGTGGCAATTAATTTCTTAGTATGAGTGTTTGTACCATTTCCATCCCTCTTACAGGGTGCATAGTTAATGTGTTTGTGTGAGTTGTTAAAATTTTTAGTTTAAAGTAATCTGATGTGTTGCAGATTTGCACCAGTGTAGTTTTTCAGAGGTCGTCGTGAGCGGTCGTGACTTTTCCATCAGTTACTTCCTGGCAACTACTTCCACGCTCACCTAGTGTGATTAAACGTGTAAATGTTGATGGTGAATCGCGAGTAAATAAAGTAAATTCTTTAAGAAAAGATTTTGAAAGTAAAGTTACGGTTCATTTTGCTTTTACAGTTCATAACACTCTCCCTCGCTTGCAGCTGACTCTGCTGTAACTCACATTTTTTGACCGAATACGATCGATACACTACGCTCACACGCAGTTACGATTTGACTGTTACCTTACGCTTGCCCTGTAAGCTGATAATGTGTAAGTCCCCCACAGTGTTTTGCCGTGAAACAGTTCCTGCAAGTCTGTCTGAATTTCGTTGCGTCCACTCTCGGATGCAGCGACGTCTACATCGTGTCCTTCACAACTGGTGATTACAGCTGCGGCGGTGCTCGTTGCAGGTGGTGGTACGAGTCCGGGACGCCGGTGGCTTCTTCTGGGCGCGTGTGGGCGTCGCAGGAGGCGCTGCACATCCTGGGGGCGCGGCCGGAGGACGCCGGCAGGTGGGAGTGTCGCGTGCACAACGCCTTCGGAGAGCAGCGGGTGCACGCCTCGCTGCAGGTCACCGCGCCGCTCGCCGTCCACGTCACGCCACACCTGCTGGTAAGGCACACCGTGACGTCTTCTACCTACATACACATATCCCAAGATAAGTATTTTTATCATCTCTCTGTAGTGATATGGGTGAATTCAGTGTAGTGATATTAATACATCCGCCGTCCGCGGATAGGAAAATCTCAGAGTGTGAGTTTTAGCGTTTTTATTTAAACTGAAGTCTTTCTTCAAAATTTACAAACAATATTCGTGAGGTGGGACTGATCCTCCAAGCCTACCAATAACTAAATCAGAGATGCTTCCGAACATAAACTGTCTGTAGTAACCGTACAACTTCACCAAAGTGAAGCCTCCTGAGACGCCCACA
Organism: Schistocerca piceifrons; assembly: GCF_021461385.2. Taxonomy (NCBI): domain Eukaryota; kingdom Metazoa; phylum Arthropoda; class Insecta; order Orthoptera; family Acrididae; genus Schistocerca; species Schistocerca piceifrons. Next base: position 1,221,446,891 of record NC_060138.1, on the reverse strand, counting down.
CGCGGCCAGAAGAAGCCACCGGCGTCCCGGACTCTTACCACCACCTGCAACAAGCACCGGGCCAGCTTGAATCGCCAGTTGTGAAGGACACGAAAGTATACAGAGAAGTTGCAGCATTAGAAAATTGTAGCGAAATGCAGGAAGATCTGCAGCGGATAGGCACTTGGTGCAGGCAGTGGCAACTGACCATTAACATAGACAAATGTAATGTATTGCGAATACACAGAAAGAAGGATCCTTTATTGTATGATTATGTGATAGCGGAACAAACACTGGTAGCAGTTACTTCTGTAAAATATCTGGGAGTATGCGTGCGGACCGATTTGAAGTGGAATGATCATATAAAATTAATTGTTGGTAAGACAGGTACCCGGTTGAGATTCAATGGGAGAGTTCTTTGAAAATGTAGTCCATCAACAAAGGAGGTGGCTTACAAAACACTCGTTCGACCTATACTTGAGTATTGCTCATCAATGTGGGATCCGTACCAGATCGGGTTGACGGAGGACATAGAGAAGATCCAAAGAAGAGCGGCGCGTTTCGTCACAGGGTTATTTGGTAACCGTGATAGTGTTACGGAGATGTTTAACAAACTCAAGTGGCAGACTCTGCAAGAGAGGCGCTCTGCATCGAGGTGTAGCTTGCTCGCCAGGTTTCGAGAGGGTGCGTTTCTGGATGAGGTATCGAATATATTGCTTCCCCCTACTTATACCTCCCGAGGAGATCACGAATGTAAAATTAGAGAGATTAGAGCGCGCACGGAGGCTTCCAGACAGTCGTTCTTCCCGCGAACCATACGCGACTGGAACAGAAAAGGGAGGTAACGACAGTGGCACGTAAAGTGCCCTCCGCCACGCACCGTTGGGTGGCTTGCGGAGTATAAATGTAGATGTAGATGTAGAAACCGAGCCCCGGGCGTTTCGTGAAGAGCGGCGCGGAGTCCACGTTGCCGTCACCTGAGGACGAGGACGAGTAGAGGCCCTGCGAGGATGGCTCCGGTACGCTGGCGGCGGTGGGTGATGACGCGGCGGCTACGATGACACCAGTGGGCTCGCTCGGCGTGAACTGCCTCTTCAGAATTTTTTTTTTCTTTTTTTTTTCTTTATTGATTTTCAATTCCACCCGAAGGGGGCGGGCTGGCAGCAGCTTAGTATGCCGCTCTTCAGCCTACAGAATTTGTTAAAAAGATGAAGAGAATAAATTATAAAACAGGTGATAAAATTGGAGACTTAAAGAGTAACATGGCGAAAAAAAATCGTGGAACTTAAAACAAAGAACAGAGGGATGATGATGCTAATAAAATACATACGAAGCAGACAGGTAAAACAATAGACAGACAAATAAAAAAACCACGGCGACAGTCTGGTTTCTGTTCGCAAAAGACATAAAATTCACACCTAGCGACAGCATGGTTTCTGTTCGCAACACGAGAAAGACGAACAACACTGAACAGTCACTGGAACACTGTACTAAAAAGTTGGCAAATGTGACATACCACAGCCGAGAGCAGATGGGGGGAAACTGGACAGATGATGGGAAAATAAAAAGGAGGGGGGGAAGAAGAGGAAAAGCGAAGGGGGGGAGGCGGGAAAGGAGCCGATGGAGGATGAGGACCCATAAGAGGGGTGGGGGGTGCTGGACAGACGCGACAGGGATTGGGGAAGGCAGAGGAGGGGAATACAAAAGGACCTCTTCAGGCTTTTTTTTTCCTTTATTGAGTTTCGATTCCCCCTAAAGGGGGCGGGCTGGCAGCAGCTTATTACGCCGCTCTTCAGCCTACAGAATTTGTTTTAAAAAGATGAAGTTAAGAAAAAATAATAACAGTTGGCGATAAAATCGTGTGACCTACAGGTAAAATGGCAGAAAATGCTGGAGCTTAAAACATAAAACACAGGGTTGATGATGCTAATAAAATACACAGGAAGCAGAAAAATAATAGGCAGACAATTAAAAAACACGGCGACAGTCTGGGTTCTGTTCGCAAGAGATATAAATTGCACACCCAGCGACAGCATGATTTCTGTTCGCAACGCTGTGGAAAGACGCACAACACTGAACACTCACTGAAACACTGCACTAAAAAGTTGGCACAAATATGACATACCACACCCGAGAGCAGGTGGGGAAACTGGTCATATGACGGGAAAAAAAGGGGGGGGGGAAGGAGAGGAAAAGTGAAGTGGGAGGGGGGAAAGGAGCCAATGGAAGAGAAGGATCCATAAGAGGGGTGAGGGGTGCTGAGCAGACGTTCCAGGGAGTGGGGAAGGCAGAGGATGGGAGACAAAAGGACTTGGGGGAGGGGGGGGATGATAAAGGGAGAGGGTAGGCGGGGAGAAAACACAGGATGGAAGGGGGCAGGAAGAGGGAGCCCAGGGAAAGGACGGAGGAACGGAGGGGGGTGAGGATCAGAGTTGATAGGAGGGATAAATGGAGGGAGAGAGAGCACCAGCCGGGAGGGGGAGTTGATGGAAGCCACCTTGGGAAAGGAGATGTAGGGTTTAGAGATGGAGGGTAGGGGGGATACAACAGTGAAGACGTGGCAGCGGGGTGGGGATCGGAGAGGAGAGGAGCAACCAGGGGGTGAGGGGGTTCAAGGCGGCGGGAGGTGTAGAGGATGCGGATATGTTCGAGGAAGAGGAGCAGATGGGGGAGACCTCTTCAGGCTCCTGCGCCAGCCTAAATACTGTTCGGCGCATGGATATGGCTGCCTCTATTTGCAGTCACGTGTCAAGCGGAAGGAAAGAGGTCCGCGGCTGTAGCGACCTCTTGCGGCGCCCTGAACACCTCCTGGTGGTCTCTGGGAAGTGTCTATGTTTCCGGGACGACTGGCCAGGCTGACCCCTACTCGGTCCGGGACCCGCTTTACCGGTCTGCTTCACGGGAAGCGAGAGTTGCAGGCGCTTAGTCTGGACACAGTAGATATTTTGTGTTCCACATGCATCGGTACTAAGTCATTTACTCTTCTTACTGTCCCTACAGCATGTTAATGAAATGATTGCTGATCTGCCTCATTCCAACCATCACGGACACAATGTGCGTCCAGTTCCTAAGGTTTCTGATTCTCTTTCTCAGAACTAGAAGTATCTAAAAATATGCAATTTTGCTTAAAACACACAGGCAGTACTTGTGTGTGTGTGACACAGATGGTAGTGTTGTGCAGCACACAATGACTGCGGAGAGAGAGAGAGAATTATTTTGATAGTCGTTTTCGTAACAAGAACGGCGAGTAGTCGTTCGTTTTGTAAACTTACGCGGTGTGACACTTACTGAGATTCGTGAGTGAGACAGTTCAAAAGAGGTCACACAGTCGTGTGACGATGAACCAAAACAATCGTTGCCTCGTACCACCCACTGAATTTCGGTAGTTTTTCTTACGCATTACAAGGTATTAGTGCTGCAGACTTATTCGAAATCTGTTCACAATTTTTTTATACTATGCTGTTGATGAGCTTCCGTGTAAGTAATTATGTTTAGTGCCCGCTCCCTCTACAATGATTGTCATGTTCTACGTTTCACTGCAGACGTGATTTGTGACTCCCTGTCCAAAAGGGATGGTGAACTACGTGGTTCGAGACCTGTTGCAATATCACTTTCACTTATTACGCACGTATCGTCCTCATTGTACTCCCCATGAACATTGTCCGCACAGTCGAGTACCACACATTCCACTGACTCATTTTGCAGAAACGCTAATATTTCATCTGCCACTCTGCGAAATTCCTTGGGTTCCTTTCTGACGAAATGTCAACTTCGGCACTTGTTGCTGTAGATATAATGCAATGTCTGCTTTGGTTATCGTTGCCATTGCTCTGTTTTGTTTCAGAACCACTGGCACAGTTGTGGGTTACTCGTCGACTAAGCGGTTAAACTACACTCATCCTGTGCTCACCATTGGATACCTCTAATCCCACCCCCTTGTAGGCATTGCCAAAACATGATCACACGATTTGCTTTGCAACATCGACGATTGAATGTGGAAGATATTTCCTCCACACTACCCTGCATGTTGACGTAACGGTGTGGAAAGTGTTCTGCAGGTGATCGCCACGGATGCTGGCGGGCGACCTTAAGGGTGCGGACGCGGCATTACGCTAGGCGACGCTGTCACGTGACGGGAGCATTAAGGGGGCATTCTTATCAACAGTTATTACAGTAAATATGACAGGGAATCTATTTTTTTCTTTTTTTTCTCAGTCTTTAAAGGAAGCTCCAGTTATCTCATTGGAAGTTCACGAACTTACCGCCCTCAACATATTTCGAATAAGAGGCAGTGCTGTAAAATTCATGGTCACTATGTTTTGAGAGCCCGCAGCTCGTGGTCGTGTGGTAGCGTTCTCGCTTCCCGCGCCCGGGTTCCCGGGTTCGATTCCCGGCGGGGTCAGGGATTTTCTCTGCCTCGTGATGGCTGGGTGTTGTGTGATGTCCTTAGGTTAGTTAGGTTTAAGTAGTTCTAAGTTCTAGGGGACTGATGGCCATAGATGTTAAGTCCCATAGTGCTCAGAGCCATTTGAACCATTTTTATGTTTTGAGACGTCGATGCCGTATTCCTAATTAATTGTAGTCGAAATGGCACTACGGTATCAGATGCGAGCTACAAAGATGTTTTAAAGTACAAGTTTTTTACAACAGTGCGACAAAAACAGTCGGAAAAGGCTGAAATGTGCTCTTTCACTAAGTCAAAGCACCAGCGCATTGGGCAAAAGTGACACAGAAAGTTTCGTCTTGACATTAACCTCGAGGAAAACTTCCTGGGAGTTGAAAGCTGTGTGCCGTACCACGACTTGAATCCTGAACCTTTGTTCTTAACGAGCAAACGCTCTATCGATTGCGACCAGTCACTCATGAGTCGACCTCACAACTTTACTTCCGTATCTCTTAATTCCCAGCTTCACAGAATTTCTCCTGCATACCTTCTGGTATTTGAATTGGTGGAAAGAAATAAAGGAGAAATGGCTTGGGCACAGTCTAGGGAACGGATTCCATAAAGATTTTTCACCCTGCAGCGTAGGGACTTCGAGTTGAACCTTCTTGGCAGACAAAAACTGCGCATCAGACTAGGACAACAACACGGAAGAGCCGGCCGAAGTGGCCGAGCGGTTCTAGGCGCTTCAGTCTGGAACCGTGCGACTGCTACGGTCGCAGGTTCGAATCCTCTCTCGGGCATGGATGTGTGTGATGTCCTTAGGTTAGTTAGGTTTAAGTAGTTCTAGGGGACTGTTAAGTCCCATAGTGCTCAGAGCCAACACGGAAGTGGTTTCCGATATACCTTATTTATGGCCGAAGTGGCCGAGCGGTTCTAGGCGCTTCAGTCTGGAACCGTGCGACTGCTACGGTCGCAGGTTCGAATCCTCTCTCGGGCATGGATGTGTGTGATGTCCTTAGGTTAGTTAGGTTTAAGTAGTTCTAGGGGACTGTTAAGTCCCATAGTGCTCAGAGCCAACACGGAAGTGGTTTCCGATATACCTTATTTATGGCTCCTAGCGATTTTGGTTTTTTCCCAGTTGCGAAAAACGCACTCTGTGCTCACACATTCTACAGGCGTGTCACCATTGCATCAGCATTTTTTTCAGTGGTGAGAACAGAATCCCAAGAAACTTTCTCAGCGTCGACGTGGTGGTAAGTGTGTAGGGCTGCAGGGAGATGCCGCTGATCAAAAACAGAACATTCAATTTTTGTGGCTGCCTTATGTAAAAGTTAATCGCAAAGCTGGAAAGCACCCCATGCACTCGTGACACCCAGTTCTACCTATGTACGACTTTGCTTCAAATTACTGATCACAGCGAGCATGGAGCATAGATCAGGAACTCACGTCAGTCTGTATGTAAAGCAGTTTTAGTTGCTCATATTAGGGGATCTCTGGCACCTCAGCTTTCCAAATGCACAAAAACATAATAATAAAACGCATGCAGGGTACAATAAACGCGGCAGTTTGTTGCAAAAAAGTATTCTTTTCTATCTAAAAGTGGCCGTAGCATCGTGCTCTTTAGTTTTCAGTTTTATTTCATCGAGAGGAACAAGAAAAGTATAATAACCAAAAAAGGGTGACTAGGGTTTAACGTCCCATTGATGTCGAGTTCACTAGACGGAAAAGTATAACAACATTTTATTCTATAAAAAGTGTGTGTCGTTGTTGCTAACCTAGCCATAAGCGTCGCTCTAACCGTGCGGTAAGCGACCCGCCCTCTCAAGCGACATAGTAATTATGTATTCAAATACGAGTTACTTTTTTTTTGCACAAAAAGTTTATGATGCAGTAATTAGCCTTCTTTTCAGTCTGACACTTCGTTATGCTTCCGGTCAAACAGGAACTTCATTTAGTTGAGCCAATAGAAGCAAAATAGCCGCGTAACTAAATGGACTATGAATATAACTTGTTTCTAATAGAGTGCCATCATACTTTTTATTTTAATTTACCGAAAGTTCGGTGTGCACAGGGCAGTTATGACATCTGAGTTTATCTTTTCATAGACTGACATTCAAGAGACTCACCCATGAAATTGACTGTCCACGTCCCCTTCTGTTATCGTGTATGTCTTTAAAATAAGGCTTCTGATCATCGAATCGTTTAGTACTTGCTTGCGCAAAGTTGGAAGACAGATGAGGATAAAACCCGGTTTCGCAAGGGAAATAAATCCTGTTTCTACATTCAGAACGAAATTTTACACTCCATAGCTATGTGTGCTTCAAAGGAAAAGCTTCCTTACAGATTAAAGTTGTGTGAGACACATACACTCGAAATTTTCCCTATATTTAGCGGTCACTCTTCCGTCCACACATCATATCCGATGTGAAAATTAGTTCTATGACTGACTGTTTTCTAGTACAAGGCACAACGACAGTCCTGGTAACATAGTACCACTCCAGTCAGGAACTACAGCGAGGTAAAAACGTTACAACGTGACTACGAACGATTGGGATTTATAAGTCCAAAACACTAACTCTATAACATAGCCTTTTATAGATCAAAGCACTTAACTCTCCCTGGTGAGTATGAAATGGCTGCACATTGTAATGGTGATGTTTGGTTTGTGGGACGCTGAACTGCGCGGTCACCAGCGCCCATACAAAGCCCCAATTTTTTTCACTGTCCAATTTTTTACACAGCCCAATCGAGCTACCGTCACCAATGATGATGAAATGATGAGGACAACACAAACACCCAGTACCCGGCAAGAGAAAATCGGGCTGCACATTGTGGTCTCCGCTTCGTTCTGTGGCTGATGATACACACTGAATTGTGCCACAACTTGTGGTGAACTCTGAAGGCGTAACAACTGCTCAGAGCTGACAGTACAATTCGGAGTCTCTGCTTTTCTGAGTGGTGGCACAGTTAGTTTATCTGTCGCGGCAGATGGTGAACACTGATGGTGCGGCAATGTTTTACAGCTGACAGCTGCATTCCCTTCTGGGCTATATACACTGGCTGCACAGTTCAGAGCTCTGCGTTGGTGTATGTTTGATGGTACACTTCGACGTGGCAATGTTCAGCTACTCAGTGTTGCATGCCTTTGAGGGCGATGTGAAGTGACTATATATTGTGGAATGAATGTCATTGTTGGTTGTCTCCTGATTACTCAGGTGTCTTTTCTGTGTGTATTTCTGGAGAGACAATAGTATTCAGCTACTTGGTGTTCGATCCCCCAGCGAATAATGAAGACTGGTTGCAATAGTGGGAGTATTTCCTTGTCACAACAAGTTTATCTGCCGCTGTGGAGAAGCAGCAACATTCATTTTCTGGGTGTAACGTCACCCAATGGACAACATGAAGTGGTCTCACAGTGTGGAATCTGTGTCTCTTGTGCACGTTTCTGATGTTTTTCTGTTACGGTAGTCTGTCAGAAGATGGGTTTGATGCAGCTCTCCACGCTAGCCTATTCTGTATAAGCTTCTTCATCTCCAAACAACTACTGCAAGCAATACTCGTTTGAACCTGCTTACTCTATTCATCTCTTACTTTCCCTCCACAATTTTTACCGTCTCACTTCCTTCCGCTACCAAATTTATAATTCCTTCGTGTCTCAGGATATACCCTATTACCCGATCACTTATAACAGTAAAATTGTACCATAAATTTCTTTCCACGCAGTTCGAATCGGTACCTCCTCATTAGTTACTAGATCAACCCATCTAATTCTTGGCACTCTTCTGTAGCATCACATTTCAAAATCTTGTATTTTGTTCTTATCTTAACTGTGCGGCTGGTCCCGCCGGAGGGTCGAGTCCTCCCTTGGGCATGGGTGTGTGTGTTTGTCCGTAGGATAATTTAGATTAAGTAGTGTGTCCAGTTAAGTCCGATAAGATTTCACACACATTTGAACAGTTTTTCTTATCTTAACTGCTTACCGTCCACGTTTCCCTTCTGTACAAGACTACACTCAGTGCATATATCTTCGGAAAAAGCGTCTTTCAGAAATGATTTTCGTGCTTTATCGACTCTGCATTTTATGTTCTCTAGACTTAGACAACGTCTAAGTAGTAAAAGTCATCTATTCCTTTCAGTGTCTCTTCTCCTAATCTAATTTCTTAAAAATGAGATTTTCACTCTGCAGCGGAGTGTGTGCTGATATGAAACTTCCTGGCAGATTAAAACTGTGTGTCCGACCGAGACTCGAACTTGGGACCTTTGCCTTTCGCGGGCAAGTGCTCTACCAACTGAGCTACCGAAGCACGACTCACGCCCGGTACTCACAGCTTTACTTCTGCCAGTACCTCGTCTCCTACCTTCCAAACGTTACAGAAGCTCTTCTGCGAACCTTGCAGAACTAGCACTCCTGAAAGAAAGGATATTGCGGAGACATGGCTTAGCCACAGCCTGGGGGATGTTTCCAGAATGAGATTTTCACTCTGCAGCGGAGTGTGCACTTATATGAAACTTCCTGGCAGATTAAAACTGTGTGCCCGACCGAGACTCGAACTCGGGACCTTTGCCTTTCGCGGGCAAGTGCTCTACCACTGAGCTACCGAAGCACGACTCACGCCCGGTACTCACAGCTGTACTTCTGCCAGTACCTCGTCTCCTACCTTCCAGACTTTGCAGAAGCTGTTCTGCGAACCTTGCAGAACTAGCACTCATGAAAGAAAGAATATTGCGGAGACATGGCTTAGCCACAGCCTGGGGGATGTTTCCAGAATGAGATTTTCACTCTGCAGCGGAGTGTGCGATGATATGAAACTTCCTGGCAGATTAAAACTGTGTGCCCGACCGAGACTCGAACTCGGGACCTTTGCCTTTCGCGGGCACGTGCTCTACCAACTGAGCTACCGAAGCACGACTCACGCCCGGTACTCACAGCTGTACTTCTGCCAGTACCTCGTCTCCTACCTTCCAAACGTTACAGAAGCTGTTCTGCGAACCTTGCAGAACTAGCACTCCTGAAAGAAAGGATATTGCCGAGACATGGCTTAGCCACAGCCTGGGGGATGTTTCCAGAATGAGATTTTCACTCTGCAGCGGAGTTTCATATCAGCGCACACTCCGCTGCAGAGTGAAAATCTCATTCTGGAAACATCCCCCAGGCTGTGGCTAAGCCATGTCTCCGCAATATCCTTTCTTTCAGGAGTCCTAGTTCTGCAAGGTTCGCAGAAGAGCTTCTGTAAAGTTTGGAAAGTAGGAGACGAGGTACTGGCAGAAGTAAAGCTGTGAGGACCGGGCGTGGGTTTAATTTCTTAAGCATCACATGATTTAATTCGACTTTTTTTCCATTACCCTTGTTTTACTTTTAGTGATGCTCAGCTCTCAACCTGTTGCAACGTACCATCCATCCCACTGAACTGTTCTTTCAAGTCCTTTGCTCTGCCTGACAGAATTACAAGGTCATCGGCAAATCTCAAAGTTTTTATTTCTTCTGCCTGAACTCTATTTCCCTCTATTTCAAGATAAGCCCAGCTTATTTATTGACAGATTGTGAACTTAGTAGAAGCGTCGACTTTCAACAGGTCGGAGCAGGGTTCCAAATGTGGCAGTATGGACTGTCTGTACCGTTCAAAGTCTCTGGTTTTCTTCATGTTCGGTGATACGCTTAGTTTACCTACAGGGTGGTTATAATTAAACTTTCAGTACTTGAGAGCGCTCCAATGAAAACTTTGTGCAAACATTTGTAAGGACATGTGGAAGAGAATAACTAACAAACCTTTGAAAGGAACACATTTTTATTTCCATATGAGGGAGTACCATTTGTTAATTGCGTACTGTGTTTATGTTCCAGCTTACAAACGTTGTTCAGTGTGACGACCGTCTGCATCCACGACAGACTCGAACCGCACTAGACACACCGTTTCACAATAATGGTTCGCAACACTTTTCGAAAGGTGGATCACGGAGTGTCCAGCTGTAGTGACACAGCTCGTTCATTGCTTAAGTATTGAAAGTTGTGTCCAGCATTCTCAGCCATAGAAGCAATAACTTCTTCAAGAATTTGTGTCGCAATTGACCGTCGGCCTCTCCCAGGAGCAATTCCCATGTTGCCAGTTAATTCGAACTTTGGAATCATGCTCTTCATCACCGGCGTGGAAGGTCGATTACGCCGTGTTCCTTGAAATGCGCCGATACGCGATAAGTGCGGTAGCAACATTGTTGTCGTTTTGATAAAACAGCTTTACGAATGAAGCGGTGCTCGCCTCGTTCAGACCTGTGTTGACGGTCTGCAACTGCAGTGCAGACTGCTGCCTGTGTTTCAACACTACGTCCCCGCAACAGTACCGGCGCCTGACCGGAAGTTATGACACTGACACCACTAAAAACGCGTACACTGCAGCGCACAGTCTGAACATCATTCCTATAAATTTGTGTACCCATGCGGTAAATAGTTTTCCATCTACACTGGCTCAAGAAGCGAAAGTGTGACTATAGCGAACCTGCATTACTACAGCAGTGAACTCCAGATAAGGAAGGAAGAAAGATTGGGTTTAACGTCCCATCGGCACGGAGGTCATTAGAGCCGGTGCTTGTAACACGTATGCAACCAATATGTAACGTAACTTCAACAAATATGTAACGTAGCTACAAACAATATTGCCTGTGCTCGTCTGTGAAAATAGGGCTCGATAAGCAACCCGAGTTATCAGTAAACGTGTAACGCCGGAAATGCATATCCTCCTATTTCCATCTATTGTACCATAATTTTTTCCTTATTTTGTTACCTGAAGATATAACATTTCTGTGTCTTTATATATTGTAATTGTTTTAATATTTGTATATATATATATATATATATATATATATATATATATATATTTATGCATTTATGTCGATGTAAAATTGGTTTGTTTTGTAAATATTATTTGTATTTTACGCTGGGTCTTGCCTAGGGAAAACTATGCTATCGAACGTATACATCGATAGGTCGTGTGAAGAATCAAAGTGTGTAGGATCTTTGGGAGTGTTAACTCTGCCGCGTGGAGCGCGGGCAGACAGAGAGAGTCTGGTTGGAGTAGTGCGATTGAGCAGGTGTTTTGTGTGACGCTCCCGCAAGTTGCCGGGCTTTCGGGGTTTGGCAGCATGTAATTGCGATCGACTGGCAGTTTCTAGCACGGTGTCGCGGACGGGAAGCATTAGCTGGCACACATCAAGAGCCCGTTTCGCCTGGTTACCGTGTCGAGAAGAAGGCGCGCCAGCATCCAGCTTCTGCAACAGCGACGGCCGACAATGAGGGACTGTCGCCACCTCCTCGATCGGCGACTTCAAACCTTCAATCAACCAACAAGGAAGACTAAAAGCACGTAATGCTTCAGAACTGTATGGCAGACCTCAGCTTTTCAAACTGTTCGAATCACAAAATTACAGCAACGTAGCATGGACCTTTGTTGCTCATTGTCCCAATTGCATTGCCATGCAGGGTCCCTTCCTTTTCCGAAATGAATCTGAGTGTCGTTGAAATTCAAACGCCAGCATTAAAATAATATAATTCAATTTCACTGCTTTAATTTCAAAGTTCAGTTAAAGTATTCATAGCTGGCTACAATATTTAGATTACACGAGCACAAATTAAGAGTGCGAGTTTTGTTACCGTATTTTAGTTACCTGTGACTGCAGCTCAGCTTGGTACGTACTAAATTTTACTATTGTTAATTGTTCAGAATCATTTAATTCAAGTTCAAACTTAAATCTCTTATTTCTAAATTGCGTAGATTCAAGTAGCTTTTGAAATGATTGCTGAGGTAGTCCAAGACTAACCGTATTTTACTGAATTTCGATGTGCTTCAGAAAGAAAGCTCACTATTAACTTCAGTCACTAAATTAACTTTCGATTTTCCGATTTTATTAATTCTTTTGCTAAATTAAGTCAGAGTGCAGCGAAATTTATTACTTCTGACAAACTTTCAGTTTTCACACTACACGTGTCAACCTTCAGTTGCCACGCTTCTAGTGCTAATTATATGTGTAATAACCTTTCTTTTTCAGTTACTATAGTAATTGTCCTCAGGACTGGCGACCGTAATTTCCCCAAATCTCAAATATCTAATTACCGCTAGTTAATTGTTAACGTAACGGCCGCACATTTACTTTCTTTATTAACTTTACCCCTTTTCAAAATTAATTTCCACCAGTTTCATTTGCATTTTTCCTTTCATTTAGATGTAACTCTTTCCTCCTTCTTTACCGACGGATTAACTTCGGTGACGATTGCTTTCCCAAATTTCCATTAGGTACACGCGGTTTAATTTTTCACTGTCATTACGGTCGATAAGTGAGGGGGAGGTTACAAACGGAATCTGGGTAAACGGAATCTGGTCAACATAACACTGTGTGCGTGTTGTATGAGTCTCAGTTTCACTGTCCAGTAACCCTCAACAGATCGTTACACGAAAAACTTAAAACTAACATTTGGATAAGCTATCAGACTGCGTATTTGAATAGGAAAAACTACAGAAACTAATGAACCTGTAACAATGAATACCTAAGCTATCTGACTACGTTTTTGAATAAGAATTTACAAGTGATACAGAGTCTGACTTGCGCAACGGAATTTACTGGATTAGAGTACATGACATTTATGGTGTATCAGCTGTTTTGGCCCTAAGTTTTGGACTCACCTCTTCAGAGGGCTGCCTTTTTCCATGTGGTTTACAGCAATTCGCACCATCAGTGTGACTAAGAATGAATTTAATAAAAAGGAGTTCGCTTCGTCCTGTTAATTACTAAATAACTTGTGAGAAGGAATTTCGTAGATTAAGTCTATTTAAAATCTTCAGAATCATCATAGCCCATAACCAATAACAGACCATGGCAATTACAATGACATTGGTATCAATAATGGCTGAGTGCCAGATTAACAAATAATTTCGTATGTGGCTGACTACCTCCGACATCTCGCAATACAATAAATAACTTTCACCCAATTTATAATGCACCTTCACTGTCGACATAATTGTACACGAATGAGTCTTGGCATTGATGTTAATTGATCTTGATACAACTATCTAGGTAGCTTTAATTTCCAAGGCTCCTTTCGTATGAACTTCCTCTTGAAATCCCGATTGGTCGGAGTTAAAAAGAAATTCATTACTGAACGATGGGATAAGTTTGTTTATCTCATCTACAGATTTTTGGGCCCAATCATCAGTTTTCTGTGCATCGTCAAGTTGAAGCTGTGTTTGAAATTTCGTTATCTTACACCTTCCAATTCTGTAGGACTGTTTGAAGTTATGCAAACATCCACTGTTTCCCTTGATATAACTGTAATCTAAGTTGCGCGCAATCTGATGTGCATAACGTAGCAGGTTACTGTCATGCATACCATGTCAATTGTAGCGAACATCCTTGAAACGCGCAAACACCAGTTTTTGTAACAATTGCGCCTCGTTCCCCCTCGAATATCAGTAGTTTTTCTTATGTACTACAAGGTATCAGTGCTGCAGATTTATCCGAACTCTGTTCATAATTTTTTTTATACTATGCTGCTGATGAACTTCCGTGTAAGTAGTAATATTTAGTGCCCGCTCCCTGTAAATGACTGTGATTTGTGGTTCCCTGTCCAAAAGGGATGGTGAACTATGTGGTACGAGACCTCTTGCAGTATCACATTCACTTATCACGCACGTATCGTCATCATTGTACTCCTCATGTACATTGTCCGCACAGTCGAGCACCACACATTCCAGTAACTCATTTTACAGAAACGCTAATACACTACTGTCCATTAAAATTGCTACTCCACGAAGTTGACGTGCTACCGACGTGATATTTAACCGACGGGAAGAAGATGCTCTGATATCCAAATGATTAGCTTTTCAGAGCACTCACACAACGTTCGCGCCGGTGGCGACACCTACAACGTGCTGACATGAGAACAGTTTCCAACCGATTTCTCATACACGAACAGTAGTTGACCGGTGTTGCCTGGTGAAACGTTGTCGTGATGCCTCGTGTAAGGAAGAGAAATGCGTACCATCACGTTTCCGACTTTGATAAAGGTTGGATTGTAGCCTATCGCGATTGCGGTTTACCATAGCGCGACACTGCTGCTCGCGTTCGTCGAGATCCAATGATTGTTAGCGCAATATGGTGAGTTCAGGAGGGTAATACGGAACGCCGTGCTGGATCCCAACGGCCTCCTATCACTAGCAGTCGAGATGACAGGCATCTTATCCGTATGGCTGTAACGCATCGTGCAGCCACGTCTCAATCCCTGAGTCAACAGATGGGGACGTTTGCAAGACGAGAACCATCTGCACGAACAGCTCGACGACGTTTGCAGCAGCATGGACTATCAGCTCGGAGACCATGGCTGCGGTTACCCTTGACGCTGCATTACAGACAGGAGCGCCTGCGATGGTGTACTCAACGACGAACCTGGGTGCACGAATGACAAAACGTCATTTTTTCGGATGAATCCAGGTTCTGTTTACATCATCATGATGGTCGCATGTTTGGCGACATCGCGGCGAACGCACATTGGAAGCGTGTATTCGTCATCGCCACACTGGCGTATCACCCGGCGTGATGGTATCGGGTGCCACTGGTTACACGTCTCGGTCACCTCTTGTTCGCATTGACGGCACTTTGAACAGTGGACGTTACATTTCAGATGTGTTACGACCACTGGCTCTACCCTTCATTCGATCCCTGCGAAACCCTACATTTCAGCAGGATAATGCACGACCGCATGTTGTAGGTCATGTACGGGCCTTTCTGGATACAGAAAATGTTCTTCTGCTGCCCTGGCCAGCACATTCTGCAGATCTCTCACCAATTGAAAAAGTTTGGTCAATCCTGGCCGAGCAACTGTCTCGTCACAATACGCCAGTCACTGCTCTTGAACTGTGGTATCGTGTTGAAGCTGCATGGGCAGCTGTACCTGTACACGCCATCCAAGCTCTGTTTGACTCAATGCCGAGGCGTATCAAGGCCGTTATTATGGTCAGAGGTGGTTGTTCTGGGTACTGATTTCTCAGGATCTATGCACCCAAATTGCGAGAAAATGTAATCACATGTCAGTTCTAGTATATTATAATTGTCCAATGAGTACCCGTTTATCATCTGCATTTCTTCTTGGTGTAGCAATTTTAATGGCCAGTAGTGTATTTCATCTGCCACTCTGCGAAATTTCTTTGGGTTCCTTTCTCACGAAATGTCAACTTCGACACCTGTTGCTGCAGATATAATGCAATGTTTGCTTAGTTTATCGTTGCCATTGCTCTGCTTCGTTTCAGAACCACCAGTGATGTAGCACAGTTGTCAGTTACTCGTCGATTCAGCAGTTCAACTATGCTAACGCTGTGCTCACCATTGGATACCTCTAATACCGCCCCCTGTAACCATTGCCTTTAGCAACCAACATTGTGGTTGCAGCAGCTCGTGGTCGTGTGGTAGCGTTCTCGCTCCCCACGCCCGGGTTCCCGGGTTCGATTCCCGGCGGGGTCAGGGATTTTCTCTGCCTCGTGATGACTGGGTGTTGTGTGCTGTCCTTAGGTTGGTTAGGTTTAAGGAGTTCTAACTTCTAGGGGACTGATGACCGTAGATGTTAAGTCCCATAGTTCTCAGAGCCATTTGAACCATTGTGGTTGCATGGTAGTCAAAGTATTGGGTGTGGAATGCCGTAAACATCTTTGGCCTTTTGCGACGTCGCACACAAGGGGTTCGTTGTGAGAGTTGGGTTCGCCAGCGGGCAGTATTGTACACCTGGTGACGCACTCTGTTTATCTGTGGTCGGCAGGTGGTGAACTCCGGCGAGTCGGCGACGTTCAACTGCTCGGTGTCCGGCTCGCCCGTGGGCAGCGTGGAGTGGCTGCACAACGGGGAACCCCTCGCCGCCGGCCGCGCTCGCCTTTTGTCGCCGCTAGTTCTGCACGTGGCCGCTGCGACGCGCGCCCACCGCGGCGTCTACCAGTGCGTGGCCCACGGCGAGGCTGACAGCGCGCAGGCGTCGGCGGAGCTCCGGCTCGGAGGTCAGTCGCGCCACTGTGCAGTCTACAACTGTGTCGCACTCACCGCTTACTCTTCATCTCACAAGCCGTAGGGGCGTTATTTACAGATACTGAATGATTCCTCCAAAGACGGACATCATCTCAAACTGAGCGCCAGCGATCATGGTGCTGTTTTTACTACAGTTATTTTCACACACGCACCTTATTATGGTTACCCGTTCCGCTAATACCCAATCTTCAGATTTAGTATTGAAAATTTAACTGAAAATTACGGTTACCGACTGCATCACCCCAAGCGTAATAAACAAACTGTCCCCAGAATGAAATTTTCACTCTGCAGTGGAGTGTGCGCTGATATGAAACTTCCTGGCAGACTAAAAGGGTGTGCCAGACCGAGACTCGAACTCGGGACCTTTGCCTCTCGCGGGCAAGTGCTCTACCAGGAGACGAGGTACTGGCGGGGAATTAAAGCTGCGAGGACGGGGCGTGAGTCATGTTTGGGTAGCTCAGTAGGTAGAGCACTTGCCCGCACAAGGCAAAAGGTCCCGAGTTCGAGTCTCGGTCTGGCACACAGTTTTAGTCTGCCAGGAAGTTTCAACAAACTGTTTGTTGGCTTGTGGCTACGATTCTTCGGTAGACGTTTGTTTAACGATTTTTCAGACGTTTCGCCAGCACGAGTGGCTGGCACCGTCAAAGCTTCACCCTCCTGCGAAACGTGAGAAAAATCGTCGAACAACTTCGGCAGAAGAATTAGAGACACAAGCCAACAGGCAGTTTGTCAACAAGTGGCCGCGAAAGCCTTAACAATCATAATAAACTACAACTGATATTTAATTAGCCTCTACAATGAAGTGGATATAACTTGCACGTATTTATTTGAACAAGTTTTTCTGCATGTCCTTCCTTCGCAGAACGCATAGAAATATTTGTTTTGTAAATAAAACCAGCTGTTCTTGCTGCAACTGTAATTTTTTCCTGCCAGCCGTGTTTCGCCTTTCTTTCTCTGAGGAATCTTCAGTGGGGTCTAGAATAATAAAGTTTTGTTTTGACATGTGTTACTTTTAGGTTATCAAACCGCTCACCTCCTGTTTCTTTAAGTAAATAAGTAATTACTTGCAGTTCATTGGCATCTGCGTTTCCTCTCATTTGGTCGGGAGGTCGCACTACGAATTCATTTCGGAAACATTTGCATATTTTTATATTGCTAATTTTTTCTTTCACACTTTTCACCATGTTTACATTTATTTTTATGGTTCATTGTTACTCCTTTTCCACTAGTTATAGTTATTTGTTCAAGAACTGTGCGTTTAAAGACGTAAAAAATGTGAGTTCGTGTTTCCTCCTGTTTGTCAACATGCAGGTAAACAAACCAAACAAGGGGAAACACATGATGTACTCAAAACATTTACACCATTAAAAGCACAGTTTCGAAAAAATATCTATAACTAATGGCAAAGGAGTAACGATGCAGCATAAAAATAAGCGTGGTGAACAGTGCGAAAGAAAAAATTCGTAATGTAGAACTATGCTTATGTCTCGGAAATGAAGTGGTTGTGCTACCTCTAGCCCAGATGAGAGGAAAAACATATGCCGACAAACTGTAGATAATTAGTTATTTACTTAAAAAACGCTACGTGAACGATTTAATAAGCTAAAAATAATACATATCAAAACAAAACTGTGTCGTTCTAGATACCACTGAAGATGACTTAGAATAAAAAAAAAAAGCGAAACGCGTCTGGGAGAAATAAATTACAGTTGCAGCAAGAATAAGCGGTTTTATTTACAAAACATGTATTTCTTTTAGCCCATTGCTTAAAACATAACGTATTTTCTCGTTACCTTTTTTTGCGTCTGATTTTTCTGTTAGAGATATCATTAGTCAGGTGTACGTAGTGATAATGATACAAGTTGAGACAAGTTGTGTCAGTATTACTGCAGTGTATGCGATTCTGAATCGCTGCTTTCCACCGAAGCCTAATTGTATTTACCCTGGCGGCGTGGCGGCTGCGTCCATTCTACGGAAAGCTAGCGCTGTTGAATTTCCGCCAAATCGGCTCTCCTTTTCATCGAAAACGAGTGTACACGTCACGATTTAGAAGTGCTGCAGGCGGACTGTATTGGCGCCTTTACATCATTACAAATAGACGAAGTAGGTGGCGTGCTTCTACAGACTGGTGTAGGCCTACCTATAATGCTACATATTTTTTGTTCATTGTACAAAAAGTAGATGTTTCATGAAAAGCAGAAAATGTTACAAATATAGCAAAACCAATGTAAATAAAAGATACGCCACCAATAATGGGAGAACTTCTACAAAAATGCAAGGAGTTTCATGAACACTAATTGAATTTTCCAGGCAGGTCAACGTGAATCAGTTACAGGCGTCGACTCGCCTTGAAAGCAACTGGAAAGTTCTGAGTTAAATTACGGGAAATGGTGAAGATGTAAGGTGCGATAATTTTTGTGGGAAAACTTCAACAAACTTTCCAGTGTTCTTTCTGATATTTTGTTTGTTCTTTTGTTTTGTAACAATTTTCTAAGGCACGAAATTTCAAACCCTTCATTTCCTTCAACTCCTATTTTTCACTACAAAGCTAATACAACATGCACTCGCGGTTGGGGGTGGGGTAACCATTGTAATGGCGCAGTGAGGCGAGGAAAGGAGAGAGCGAGGGGGAGCTATACTTGACTGAACAATGCCTACGTACAGTAACCCACTCTTAACTCGATTTTCTACAGTGTTCAACCATATGCATGTCTCTTCACATCCTTGTCTGCAGTGTAATGCTCATTGGGACTGGCCATGCAAATGCTGTTGTGCCTGTTTTGCAATATGGTTTTGTAAATGGTTCATAAACAAAATAATCATTGGAATGCCGGTGCATTTCGGACACATAGCACACCTACGTTGATCTTTCATGGAAATTTTTAACACAAAAATTAATTGTAGAAATGAAAATAGAAAAACTGATCTGCAAAATTGCAGATAATATTATGTTGATCATCAAATAATTACCGAGCGAGGTGGTGCAGTGGTTAGCACACTGGACTCGCATTCGGGAGGACGACGGTTCACTCCCGCGTCCGGCCATCCTGAGTTAGGTTTTCCGTGATTTCCCTAAATCGCTCCAGGCAAGTGCCGGGATGGTTCCTTTCAAAGGGCACGGCCGACTTCCTTCCCTGTCCTTCCCTAATCCGATGAGACCGATGACCTCGCTGTCTGGTCTCCTTCCCCAAACCAACCAATCAAATAATTATTACAAATAATTCATACAATTCTGTGCATCACAGACAATTTCGCGTATGCAGTGCAAGTCACGAACAGTTTCTGCTGTGATTCTCAAGTGCCAAGATATGGCCTGATCAGAATACCGCAACTTTCGCCATTATCACATGAAATAATTTTTATAGTCATATGTTATATTGCTGTATATATAAATATTATCTCAATTTGCGTGATAACATCACCAGTAACCAATGAAGAAGCAGTGGTGTGCATTTCCTGATTGCAAGATCATCCACTAATGTCATTCATTAAACCACAGCCCCTCTGGACTGTGTCATGGGACGAAGATATGTCGCAATTTCAGATTAGGACATTAATCTACTCATATTTGCTAGTGCAATTTGACAACAGTAGACTACGTGCATGTAAAAAAAAATTAGCCTCCTCCTTTTCTCTTTACCTGTCATCACTGACAAACTCTACCCTCATTTTGGTTGCATTCACTGTAATGACCTACAGCAAACAGTTAGACTTAAAACACAATACTCACACTTCACAAAGAAATTGTGCGGCAAGTGGGTTTGAATGAAGAAACCTCTCCTATACATGCAGCTGAACCCTGAGGAGTTACCAGCCCTCATTGCTATAAAATCTGTACGTAGTATATTTCTCGATGAAGTAATATTTTATTCCAATGTCCAATCAAGATAGAGCAAATTCACAAATAGCTGCTTTCAGACATTGCTCATCATCAGTGGAGGCTGCTGTGTAAGAGCACAAGAGCAAGTGAGCACTGTAACTTTGCACACCTTGCCGATTTATTGGCTATTTTTCTTTGAATGCTGTTAACATGGACGCTTCAGTATAAAAGGTACAGCTATTAAATCTACCGCGCTACTGCTCCTTTAGAGTACGCAAAACTTGGCATCAGGGTCACGAGCACAGCGTCAGTTGTGCACGTTTTAAAGAGCATTTGCGCATGCGCAACTCGCTTGACTTAATCCCCTTACGGGCCGAATACAAATGGATTCGATCAACAACGTGGATTCGATCAACAATGTTCACGGTTCACGATGTGAGCCATTGCCACTCAACTAGAAGTTTACGTCCATGCCTCTAGGTGTTAGCACACTATGCCAAACTTTTATCCCTGTTTAGTCGGCATGTGAGGAATGTGATGAAACTGAAGAACTGGACAGAAAGGGAAGATACGACTTACTATACAACAGAGTAAAGACTATGACATGGGAACAAAACAGAGCAGGAAGTGCTACTATGGAAATTTTGAGTAAAGACGAAGAGGTAGTGTACAAAGATCGTGACGATGTCCTCCAGAGATGGGAAGAATATATAAAAGAGCTATATGACACAAATAGCAAACCAGAAACTCTGGAACTTGAATCACACAACAGTGTAAGAGATGAAGAGAAAGGACCGACCATCATAATGGAAGAAGTAAAGTCTGCCATTGCTGCAATGAGAAATGGCAAAGCAGTAGGTACAGATACAATACCGGGAAAAATACTAAAATGCTTGAACCAGAATGGAATAAGAGAAATATTGAGGTTATGTAATAAAATATATGACAGTGGTGAATGGCCTGAGGACTTTTTGACAACAGTAATGATTCCATTACCGAAAAAACAAGGAACCAAGAAATGCAGCGAGCACAGGACAATCAGCCTCATTTCACATGCAGCCAAAGTGATGTTAAGAATAACCAATAAAAGACTTGAGAAAGTAATAGAGGAGAATCTCGGCGAGGAGCAGTTTGGCTTTAGACGGAATACGGGCACCATAGATGCAATAGGGCTCCTACGAATCTTGGGAGAAAGGTTTATTGAAAAAGGAAGAGACCTATATATGTGCTTCATCGATTTAGAAAAGGCATTTGACAATGTGGTTTGGGACAAGCTGGTGACTATTATGAGGGAAAAGAGAGTGGACTGGAAAACCAGTAGACTTATAAACTCATTGTACCTTAATCAAAAAGTTTCAGTTAAAGTGAGAGGAGAAAGTACAAACTGGATCAGACTAGGGAAAGGAGTAAGGCAAGGATGCTGTTTATCACCTACTCTTTTCAACCTGTACTTGGAAAATATGATTGACCAATGCTCATTAGATGACAAAGGAGTAGAAATTGGAGGAAGAAGAGTATGGTGCTTGAGATTTGCTGATGACCTGGTCCTTCTAGCCACAGGGGAAAAAGAATTACAGGATTTGGTGGACAACATTGCAACTAACGGAAAAAAATATGGAATGAAAATTAACACAAATAAAACAAAAGTATTGGCAATAGGAGGAAATAAGGAAATAAAAATTGTGCTGAATGGAGAAACACTAGAACAGGTGCAAAATTTTAAGTATCTTGGAAGCGGGATAGACACCGACTGCAAGTGCACCACAGAAATTAAAACAAGGATAGCAATGGCAAAAGAGGCGTTTTATAAGAAAAGGAGAATCGTCTGCAGCGGTCTGGACAGAGAACTCAGAAAGAGACTCATAAAATATCTTGTATGGAGTGTTCTTCTATATGGCGCTGAAACATGGACTATGAGGAAAAAAGACAGAGAAAGGCTGGAGGTTTTTGAGATCTGGACATGGCGGAAGAGGGAAAGAATAATAAGTTGGATGGACAGAGTAAAAAATGAAGAGGTACTGAGAAGAGTGGGAGAGAAAAGACAGTTACTAGATATAATAAAGAGAAGAAAAAGAAATTGGATTGGGCATATATTAAGAAAGAATGACGGACTGATAAAAACAGTTTTAGAAGGTTATGTAGAAGGGAAAAGGAAGCGAGGAAGGAAGAGATTCCAGATACTGGATGACATGATGGACGGTACAACATACAGCAGCCTTAAGAAGGAAGCAATGGATCGCAGAAAATGGAGAGGCACAGGACCTGCTAATATAGCAGAAAACTGATGATGATGATTCGGCATGCCGGCCGAGGTGGCCGAGCGGTTCTAGGCGCTTCAGTCCGGAACCACGCGACTGCTACGGTCGCAGGTTCGAATCCTGCCTCGGGCATCGATGTGTGTGATGTCCTTAGGTTAGTTAGGTTTAAGTAGTTCTAAGTTCTAGGGGACTGACGACCTCAGATGTTAAGTCCCATAGTGCTCAGAGCCATTTCAGTCGGCATAAATTCTGCTTGATGATAACATACTCCTCGCATATGCTAATTGACTCACTATATACTGTGGTAAAATTAGAACGGAGTCAGTATATGTTTAAGTTGTACTGACAGTAAATCTATTTGTGGGTATCTGAGTTAGTTATGGTATACTGAGTTATGAATTTTATCATACAATAATCCATTTGAGGCGCTGAGAATCATAACGGCATAAAGCACATCACGGACACTTGTAAGATTGTTCCTATTATTCATATTTCTCAAATCTGTTGATCTTGTGGTCAGTCAGATTTATCTTTGCTGTAGGCCCACGTCATACATATGAAGATTCAAAAAAGCCGTATCACTTGTTCAGTTGATATTCATTTACATGTGGGATTACGGATCTCAGTGTCTCACTTGCATTCTAGTCAAGTTATCATGTTGGTAGACACAACTACTTCAGTTTAATGATTTCCTCAAACGGCACTTCCTGTTCGGAGTTGGTTGTTAAGTTTGCGGGAATCGGCTTTGGTGTGCAGTATAAATATGAACTACGTTGAATCTATTTTAAATGCTAACAGAAAAGTAAAGCTGTGAGGACGGCTCGTGAGTCGTGCTTGGGTAGCTCAGAGCACTTGCGCGCGAAACGCAAAGTCTCAAGTTCATGTTCGGTCCGGTACAGAGCTTTTATCTGCCAAAAAATTCCATGTCAGAGAACACTGCAATGCGGAGTGAAAATCTCATTCTGGGAATAGAAAAGTAAATTATCAGGAAAAGTTAGCGCAAAGGGACCAGGGCCTCTGGGAACAGATCCTTTGAATGAAAGAGTCACGAAATCTAAGAAGCGTGACTGCAAGCGAACATTTAATAAGGAAGTGTACACCTAGCACAAGTTGTTGTGTGGGAGCAGCGTAAGAATATCAGTTTTCAGCCTGGAAGTAAATTTGCGAACTAATACATCTGTTAAGGACCTTTTACATCAGTCAGAGAAAACGGGAAAACACGAAAACTCCCACTTATGCTAAAATGCGAAATTGAGAGTTGCAGAAGCTTACATATTATTTCGTTGTTGCTCTGAAGTGTACTCAGTTGTGGACAAAACAACAAAACTGCACAAAAACAATTCGTTCTTTTATCAGATAAGTTATGCATCATATTATTATTACTATTGTTATTATTACCGTTGTTGTTATTGTTGGCAGTGGTTGCAGTAGTATAAACTTGTTGATAAGCATAACTGTTATGCTATTAATTACACACTCTCAAATTAATCTGAATCTAAAAATTTGTGAATACCCAGAATGTATACTCACGATGGATCGGCTGGTAGGACATGTTCTGAAGCATCAAGGGATCACCAATTTACTATTGGAGGGCAGCGTGGAGGGTAAGAATCGTGGAGGGAGACCAAGAGATGAATACACTAAGCAGATTCAGAAGGATGAAGGATGCAGTACGTAGTGGGAGATGAAGCATCTTGCACAGGATAGAGTAGCATGGAGAGTTGCATCAAACCAGTCTCAGGACTGAAGACCACAACAACAACAACATACTCACGAGTCACCGCTGCTCATTATCAAGACATCTTGGTGCAAATCATCTGGTATGAAGTATCTTCTCACAGTTACAGCTCACAGAAGTTGAAATGAGCTCTTGTCTGTTGCCACCTACATCTTACGTAATGTGCAATTGTGATTACACACTGCGTATTAGATAGTTAGTGTGAAGACGAACTGATGATGACCAGCATCTGGAATTTGTCACTTGGGATGGATGAAAAAGTATTAGCGAACTAGACTCAGCATTTTAATGTTAATAATATCTTCTAGAAAATGTGGTAAATGTTGTCCATCTAAGTAAAGGGCTGCCTTATATCCCGTATGCGATTTACTTTTTTTATTTACATAGCATCCTCAGTGGAAATAATTATGAAAAATCCGCCTCGATTGCACAAACTACCTGCTGTTTACCTAGGTTTCAGTGTGGGTAACCACGCCTTCTTCGGAACAAATATAAAACAGCTTGCCTAAATAGGCATAGTCAAAGGCTATTGTTGACTTGGTACATATGTATCGTGTATTTGTAAAAAAATTTTATGGGGTCTTGCCGCTGTAGGTGTTGATTTTAGCCTTTGACTATGCCTATTTAGGCAAGCTGTTTTTTATTTGCTCTGAAGAAGGCGTGGTTACCCACACTGAAACTTAGGTAAACACCAGATAGTTTGTGCAATTGAGGCGGATTTTTCATAATTATTTCGATACTTATGATTGCTGATGCGCTGCTGTATGCCAGTGAGGACGCTTCAAAAGTAAAAAAAGCTAAATGCATATGGCATAAAAACAAACAGCCTTTTATTTACTTACTTGCATAGATCGGCTACATCTCCAAGAAGATATTAATAATAATATGAGTAATAGTAATAATACAGAACTAACAAAGTAACGGCAGAAAACATAAAAGTAACTTGTAATAACACATTTTCCATCGATCATCACAGTAAATCTGCGCCTGCTTTTTGTTCTAGATGATGTATAAGTCAGACTTTATTGTACGATAATAATTCCGCTGTTGTATGGTCCCCTCCTCTCGGTCCACGCGGGCACCGGGCACTGTGTAGCGGTGAGCTGGTGAGCGCGACACTAGCGCCACATTCATCACACGCCGGAAGCGGAAGCTAGACGGCCCCGGCAGCCATGCATAATGCAGGGCTGCCAACAGCGCCGGCGCAGGGAATGGACGCCACCGAGGCACACCCTGCAACACCACGTACGGCTGCCCTACAGGGGCGCGAAGACCGCCGGCCGTTCGGCTGAATGGCTGAGTGTGCAGTGGCCTCCCTTTGTTTCTCAATGCCCTTTTGCCCAGCCCTGTTGGACTGCTGAATTCGTAAAACATTAGACGGTCTGACTCATAACCAGCTGTGGTCACAGAAGGGCCACACTGGGAATAGCAGGGAGGGAGGAACGAACTTCTAAGTGAAAAGATTAAAGTTTCAAGACATGCAAAGGAGGCCCCTGGGCTTCTGCGAATGTTGACTTTACTAGTGTACACAGAAAACTCCTCAAGCAATAGAGAAATATGGATAAAGGAGCTCCATAGAAACATTTCTGCATGTGCCTGTTTAGTTGTCAACAACATGTTCATGCACAGGGGCATGAAAATGGAGAGGGCGCCATCAACCCTAGCTAAGGAAAAACTTAGAATAATTAGGTGTTTTTCTTTCAACAAAATAATTTAAAAGTTTGTATTGCGCATATTTTTAACAGGGTTGGAACAGGAACATTTTTATGGTTACTTAAAGGTCGCCAATCATCTAAAATACTAAAACTGCTCCATACCCCAGGTCTAGCTCCTCCCCCACAAACTATGCTATGGCATCCTTGGTTGCCAACACTGAGAAACTAAAAAAAAGTGGAAAATATAACTGCACTGTTTTAATTTTATATACTGTATGCTGTAGGTTAATTACAGCCCATTACCTACATCTAATACATGTGGCACACGTATCAGATATCATATTTGACCAGCTTCACCTCCAAAATAGCAAGTATCGTTCATATTATGGAAAACAGTAGCTTTTTAAATACGATGTTACAGAAAAATGCTGAAAATTCTTTTGTAGATAGGAGTAAAAACGATAAGGTCCTTAATCGTAATGAGGAGAAAAGTGTTTTCTACCACAACTTCATTCTGTTAGATTAGATTAGATTTACTATCATTCCAATTGCTCCGTAGTGAGCAGGTCCTCTAGGGTGTAGAAAAGTCAGAAAAACAATAATACATGACAAATATTTACAACTAAAAGAAATAAGCTAATGTACCTTCCAAAGGTTCCAAGTGGAATGATCGTCATTTCCTTTTATTGAATACTCATTTACTGTTGTTGTTGTTGTGGTCTTCAGTCCTGAGACTGGTTTGATGCAGCTCTCCATGCTACTCTATTCTGTGCAAGCTTCTTCATCTCCCAGTACCTACTGCAACCTACATCCTTCTGAATCTGCTTAGTGTATTGATCTCTTGGTCTCCCTCTACGATTTTTACCCTCCACGCTGCCCTCCAATGCTAAATTTGTGATCCCTTGATGCCTCAAAACATGTCCTACCAACCGATCCCTTCTTCTAGTCAAGTTGTGCCACAAACTTCTCTTCTCCCCAATCCTATTCAATACCTCCTCATTAGTTACGTGATCTACCCACCTTATCTTCAGCATTCTTCTGTAGCACCACATTTCGAAAGCTTCTATTCTCTTCTTGTCCAAACTGGTTATCGTCCATGTTTCACATCCATACATGGCTACACTCCATACAAATACTTTCAGAAACGACTTCCTGACAATTAAATCTATACTCGATGTTAACAAATTTCTCTTCTTCAGAAACGATTTCCTTGCCATTGCTAGTCTACATTTTATATCCTCTCTAAATCGACCATCATCAGTTATTTTACTCCCTAAATAGCAAAACTCCTTTACTACTTTTAAGTGTCTCATTACCTAATCTAATCCCCTCAGCATCACCCGATTTAATTTGATTACATTCCATTATCTTCGTTTTGCTTTTGTTGATGTTCATCTTATATCCTCCTTTCAAGACACTGTCCATTCCGTTCAACTGCTCTTCCAAGTCCTTTGCTGTCTCTGACAGAATTACAATGTCATCGGCGAACCTCAAAGTTTTTACTTCTTCTCCATGAATTTTAATACCTACTCCGAATTTTTCTTTTGTTTCCTTTACTGCTTGCTCAATATACAGATTGAATAACATCGGGGACAGGCTACAATCCTGTCTCACTCCTTTCCCAACCACTGCTTCCCTTTCATGCCCCTCGACTCTTATAACTGCCATCTGGTTTCTGTACAAATTGTAAATAGCCTTTCGCTCCCTGTATTTTACCCCTGCCACCTTCTGAATTTGAAAGAGAGTATTCCAGTTAACGTTGTCAAAAGCTTTCTCTAAGTCTACAAATGCTAGAAACGTAGGTTTGCCTTTTCTTAATCTTTCTTCTAAGATAAGTCGTAAGGTTAGTATTGCCTCACGTGTTCCAACATTTCTACGGAATCCAAACTGATCTTCCCCGAGGTCCGCTTCTACTAGTTTTTCCATTCGTCTGTAAAGAATTCGCGTTAGTATTTTGCAGCTGTGACTTATTAAACTGATAGTTCGGTAATTTTCACATCTGTCAACACCTGCTTTCTTTGGGATTGGAATTATTATATTCTTCTTGAAGTCTGTGGGTATTTCGCCTGTCTCATACATCTTGCTCACCAGATTGTAGAGTTTTGTCATGACTGGCTCTCCCAAGGCCATCAGTAGTTCTAATGGAATGTTGTCTACTCCCGGGGCCTTGTTTCGACTCAGGTCTTTCAGTGCTCTGTCAAACTCTTCACGCAGTATCTTATCTCCCATTTCATCTTCATCTACATCCTCTTCCATTTCCATAATGTTGTCCTCAAGTACATCGCCCCTGTATAAACCCTCGATATACTCCTTCCACCTTTCTGCCTTCCCTTCTTTGCTTAGAACTGGGTTG
Organism: Schistocerca piceifrons; assembly: GCF_021461385.2. NCBI lineage: Eukaryota > Metazoa > Arthropoda > Insecta > Orthoptera > Acrididae > Schistocerca > Schistocerca piceifrons. Next base: position 1,221,418,653 of record NC_060138.1, on the reverse strand, counting down.
CCATCTGAGTTCTTGATATTCATACAAGTGGTTCTCTTCTCTCCAAAGGTCTCTTTAATTTTCCTGTAGGCAGTATCTATCTTACCTCTAGTGAGACAAGCCTCTACATCCTTACATTTGTCCTCTAGCCATCCCTGCTTAGCCATTTTGCACTTTCTGTCGATCTCATTTTTGAGACGTTTGTATTCCTTTTTGCCTGTTTCATTTACTGCATTTTTATATTTTCTCCTTTCATCAATTAAATTCAATATTTCTTCTGTTACCCAAGGATTTCTATTAGCCCTCGTCTTTTTACCTACTTGATCCTCTGCTGCCTTCACTACTTCATCCCTCAGACATACCCATTCCTCTTCTACTGTGTTTCTTTCCCCCATTCCTGTCAATTGTTCCCTTATGCTCTCCCTGAAACTCTGTACAACCTCTGGTTCTTTCAGTTTATCCAGGTCCCATCTCCTTAAATTCCCACCTTTTTGCTGTTTCTTCAGTTTCAATCTGCAGTTCATAACCAATAGATTGTGGTCAGAATCCACATCTGCCCCTGGAAATGTCTTACAGTTTAAAACCTGGCTCCTAAATCTCTGTCTTACCATTATATAATCTATCTGATACCTACTAGTATCTCCAGGATTCTTCCAGGTATACAATCTTCTTTTATGATTCTTGAACCAGGTGTTAGCTATGATTATGCTCTGTGCAAAATTCTACAAGGCGGCTCCCTCTTTCATTTCTTCCCCCCAATCCATATTCACCTACTATGTTTCCTTCTCTCCCTTTTCCTACTGACGAATTCCAGTCACCCATGACTATTAAATTTTCGTCTCCCGTCACTACCTGAATAATTTCTTTTATCTCGTCATACATTTCATCAATTTCTTCATCATCTGCAGAGCTAGTTGGCATATAAACTTGTACTACTGTAGTAGGCATGGGCTTTGTGTCTATCTTGGCCACAATAATGCGTTCACTATGCTGTTTGTAGTAGCTAACCCGCACTCCTATTTTTTTATTCGTTATTAAACCTACTCCTGCATTACCCCTATTTGATTTTGTATTTATAACCCTGCAATCACCTGACCAAAAGTCTTGTTCCTCCTGCCACCGAACTTCACTAATTCCCACTATATCTAACTTTAACCTATCTATTTCCCTTTTTAAATTTTCTAACCTACCTGCCCGATTAAGGGATCTGACATTCCACGCTCCGATCCGTAGAACGCCAGTTTTCTTTCTCCTGATAACGACGTCCTCTTGAGTAGTCCCCGCCCGGAGATCCGAATGGGGGACTATTTTACCTCCGGAATATTTTACCCAAGAGGACGCCATCATCATTTAATCATACAGTAAAGCTGCATGTCCTCGGGAAAAATTACGGCTGTAGTTTCCCCTTGCTTTCAGCCGTTCGCAGTACCAGCACAGCAAGGCCGTTTTGGTTAATGTTACAAGGCCAGATCAGTCAATCATCCAGACTGTTGCCCCTGCAACTACTGAAAAGGCTGCTGCCCCTCTTCAGGAACCACATGTTTGTCTGGCCTCTCAACAGATACCCCTCCGTTGTGGTTGCACCTACGGTACGGCCATCTGTATCGCTGAGGCACGCAAGCCTCCCCACCAACGGCAAGGTCCATGGTTCATAGGGGGACTCATTTACTAAGATCGCATTAATGCACTGAATTTAAAATTTGAAATTTTTTATTATTTATAAAGTAATAAACATGTAATAGAACTACTATAATCCTTATTTACAATGAACACATTACTGCATAGAAATGGTGCAGAAGTTGCACCACACCAGTGTGTGATCCTGCATCCGACATAAGCAGCCGTTTTAACTCCTGACAGAAGAGTTCAAATGGCGTTGGTCATGGTGCATAAGAACAGATACAAACTCAACAGTAGTATGCTTCGATGCTGGTGCAATCTTTGCCAGGTCACACTCTATACTGTACCCAGGATCTCTGACAATACTATTACCTCGCCCACCCACTATAACCATGGTGTCTTCCTTAGTGAAATCTTTACAAAGTGATCCTAAATTATCTGTCACCTACTCAAGACCAGCACTAGGTTTCATGAAATTGGTGACGTGGAATTCTGATCCTAGTTCATCCTGCAAAAGTTGGACAACACCTCTTCCATGGAAACTACCTAATAACAACACTTTCTTCCTCTTTACTGACTTCCCTACATTCTTACTTTTCAATTTGCTGCTGAAAGTTTGTTGTGCTCTATCTACATTTGCAACTGCTTGAGGCTCACCAGCTTCTAACTGAAGAAACAGGTCAAATCTATTTTCCACATTCACCACGAAGCTGTCAGACTTAATTCTAGGCCTGTTCCTCCTGTTGGCTGTTGCCACTTCCCATCTCTCTTTACCTTTCTCCCTCCTTAACCTGTCAAGATCTCCCCTGGTCTTGTCTAACTTGTCATTAAGGGCGGGAATATTCCCCTCCTATTCTAGTATCTTCCCATCTCTACTACATATCTACAAAACCACTGACGCTTCTCATTTACTTCCCCTACTCCCACGGCACTACAGTCGCCCACATGGAAACAACTACAGCACCCGTCACACCAAAACCCCGAACTAACAATTGTACAGTAAGTCAAGCAGTTTTCACTCATGATAAACGTAACGGTTTATTAAGAATAAGTCAGTTAAATTACAGATAAACATGAAAACATGATTCCACAAAATTGGCCTACACGCAACTGCATGTAAACAAAAACAACAGTGAAAAGTTTCTGAAACAACAACTCAAATTTTACGCTACTTTCTGGAAATGGGAGTTAAATAATCAAGAGGTGGTATGTATCCAAGGTTCTCGGGTATCTAGCCGGATCCGATCGTCGAAGTTCCACGATATTTCAGCGAATAACCGTTCCGCCATCATCAGGTGGTGGTGATGGAATGATCTGTCTGCGCTGTGTCCGTGGTATTTATGTCCGCGGGGTCCCGAGTCGTACCCCGGCGCGGGCGGCCGGCGGGGCGCCGCGTGGTGGGAGGGGTGGGGGTAGCTGCAGCCACGCCCGGTGGTAGGCGCAGTCCATCCCCGTCCGCCGTGGCGGAAGGATCTCGCGTCCGCTCGCGCCGTTGCTCTTTGGTGGTGTTTAATAATGGTTTCCAGGCCTTGCTAAGTTGAAACTCGGTGTCCCTGTTGATGAGGTTATCTGTTACTCGAATTTCTATGGCCTCCTTGTAGATACTGTCCCAGTAGGCACTTGTGGCCGTCAGGATTTTTCTCTCTTCGAATTTCGCTGGTGGCCCGAAGACTGTGTCAATCTCGTGTCGCCTTAAGAGTCTCCCTATTTTTGACGGCTTCCAGTGCTTCCTCTTCGAAACTCTCCATGAACAGGTTGGCCACCAGCAAAGATTCGTGACCTACTAGGAACGGCAAAAGATGACGTAGGCCTTAAGAAAGCGGGCGTATACAAAATCACGTGCGGCTGTGGCAAATCCTATATCGGGTAAACGGTTCGCACGGTCGAGGACCGATGCAAGGAACACGGACGTCACACCCGCTTACGCCAACCCAGCCATTCGGCCCTAGCAGAACACTGCATTGAAACCGGACACACAGCGAAATTCGAAGAGACAAAAATCCTGACGGCCACAAGTGCCTACTGGGACAGTATCTACAAGGACGCCATAGAAATTCGAGTAACAGATAACCTCATCAACAGGGACACCGAGTTTCAACTTAGCAACGCCTGGAAACCATTATTAAACACCATCAAAGAGCAACGGCGCGAGCGGACGCGAGATCCTTCCGCCACGGCGGACAGGGATGGACTGCGCCTACCACCGGGCGTGGCTGCAGCTACCCCCACCCCTCCCACCACGCGGCGCCCCGCCGGCCGCCCGCGCTAGGGTACGACTCGGGACCCCGCGGACATAAATACCACGGACACAGCGCAGACAGATCATTCCATCACCACCAACTGATGATGGCGGAACGGTTATTCACCGAAATATCGTGGAAATTCGACGATCGGATCCGGCTGGAAACCCGGGAACCTTGGATACAGCACATTCGCCGGGAAAGCCTCAGATCAGAAATGAAGAGGCACGCTGCAATTAAATTTCTGGAGAGAGCAAAGAACAATTAAACGAAATTCTATAGATTTGCTACGGCAAAACGTAAACAGAAAATAGGACTATAACCAGACGGCAAAACGTAAACAGGCTGTACGATGTTTTCGCGTTTTCTGCTATATTACGTAAAGAAAAATGAAACCTTTAATGGTGCGCTTAAAAAGCACACTAATACACCTATTTACCACGTAATCAGTAGCACTCCATCTTCAGGCCACGAGTGGCCTACCGGGACCATCCGACCGCCATGTCATCCTCGGTGGAGAATGCGGCTAGGAGGGGCGTGGGGTCAGCACACCGCTCTCCCGGTCGTAAGATGGTATTCTTGACCGAAGCCGCTACCATTCGGTCGAGTAGCTCCTCAGTTGGCATCACGAGGCTGAGTGACCCCGAAAAATGGCAACAGCGCATGGCGTCCTGAATGGTCACCCATCCAAGTGCCGACCGCGGCCGACAGTGCTTAACGGCGGTGATCTTACGGGAACCGGTGTATGCATTGCGGCAAGGCCGTTGCCAACACGTAATCAGTACTAAATTAAATGTTATTATAATGTAAAATGGCTTATCTTTATGAGAAAACCAAATCTCGCGGTAGTCGCCTGGCTGCAGTGCCTGAGAACAAAAGGAATATTAGTTTGGTAATGAAGGGAAATATAAGGTGAAAACTGTAGAGAAAGAACAAGAGTAGAATACGGTAAACAGGCACAAATATTGCAGAAGATCGGTTATCATGTAGAGCTGCATCAAGCCAGTTTTCAGATTGAAGACTACAATGGTATTCGTCTAGTGCAAGAAGTAAATCAGAAACAAACTGTATTTTCGTGCCTCATTGAACGGTGGAGGCCGTCGAATTTCTTCCCAGTCTCTTTTTGAAAATTAGTCACATGGGGAGTCGATCCTCTACTTTTGTGTCAGCTGACTATTTTCAGTTTAGTATGCTTTAAAGTTTTTGGAATCTTCGTAGTCACCCACATCGCTGCTAAGTTCTATGGTTCACTCCAGTTACTTCAGTATTGCATTATCCTCTTGTTTTGATGTTATCCATCATACAAATTAGAATGTACTCTAAGAACAATAAGTTCTACTGCGTGTGACACACAATTTTATACGTATTATACATCAAAGCGTACTAATTTTAGTGACAAAATCAGTCAAATAAATAAAAAATATTTCTTCAACAGGCCCTCAGCTTTATAATTGATAATGGTGTCGTAGACATGTCCAACATAACAAATGCTAAAAAAAGAACAATAGTTGCCCAGCACATTGGTTGACACTCCTTCGAAATTTCTATCGGTGGAAGCCCAGCGGCCTCACATCATAATTAACGGTTTAAGTATTTGGCCATTTTTACCGGGAATTTTTTTACTTGGAAAAAATTTACGTTTGTATGTGTATTTTAACGAAGATGCTATTTTATTGTTTTTATGAATGTAACTACACTGCCTGACGAAAAAGGCAAAGCACCCAGAAGACTTGGTGGAATTTCAGTGTAATTTCGTACAGGTACACATGGTCGGCGCGTATGCAACTGATTAGTTGCAACTCTCTGTAACATGTAGAGCGGCCACCTGTTGTTGGTGTTTAGTGTTGTTCCCAGCTCTGGTAGCGTATATAATGGGCGTGAAGAGGGTAAGATGTTAAGTGATCACTGTGAAGGACAGGCTAATGCAGTGTGAGACAGCGTTATCAACACCTGAGAGAGTCTGAAACGGGCCTCCTTATGGGTCTCCACCTGGCCAACTGGTCGAATTGTGCAGTAACCATGTCTGTGGAGCGTTCGGATGTAACAGAGGACTGATGCTGGAGTGTGAGGGCAGGCGTACTAGTCGTCAAGATTCCGGTAGACCACGTCTAACCATCACGAGGGAAGATCGCCGTAATGTGCACGAAACACATCGTAATCCCTTCACTTATGCGACTGCCATCCGAGAACGGGTAATGGACTCCCTGCAAGGTTCTGTACCATCCCACACCAGCGGTGGAAGACTGACAGTAGCCAGACTAGGGAATTACGGTCCCAAGCGCAGACTGCACAACACAAACAGCAGAGTTTTAGTGATGTCGCGACCGGGAATCACGAATGGCAGAGGGACAGATGGCGTCGCATTGTGTTCAGCCATGACCAGCGTCCGCGAGTAAGGTCGCAATCTGTGGAGAGGTCTTGTTCTTGGAGAGGTACAGCTATTCAGTCCTGGCGTTATGCTGTGTGGAGCCATCCGTTCGAGGTCATGGCTCTTAGTGATGAAGGGAAGTCTGACAGTTCGACGGTGCATCACGGTCAACCTGTGTGCTCATGTGTTTCTCTCATGCGAGAGTTTCTTGGTGCTATTTTTCAACGGGACAATACTGTCCGCACGTGGCACGTGTCTCAGTGAACTGCCTGAGGGATGTCGAAGTGCTTCTGTGGGCAGCAAGGTCCTCAGACGTGTCTCCGGTACAACACGCCGGGGACCAGCTCAGACGCCAGCAGTGCTGTGTGCCAGTATTCCGGTTGTCAAGGATCAGTTATACCGTTTGTGGGCCATCTTGCCTCAGGAGAGGATATAACGGATTCGAGGCACTTTCTCCAACTGAATCATTGCACACAACCAAATCAGAGGGGCTGCAACGACGTACAAACAAGTGTGCTCATTCAGACACGTTCTTTGTAAATTTAGCTCGATTTTGTAATCAGTGAAATAACATAACATGCCTTCTCGACCTGTCAACTTTCTTTTCCTCCTTCCCTTCTGGGTGCTTCAATTTTTTGTTAGGTTTTGTATTTCCAGATGCTTCAGATTCCTGGCCCTCTGCTTTATCATGCCTATATTTGGTGAGGAAGAACAGACACTCCTTGAGAAGTGTTTGGAGTAACGCTAATGGTTTTAAATTTTCTTCCAGCAAATCAAGATCGAGAAGTTTCAGGATAAGTTGTTTCCTAATATTACAATCAGTGTTGTTGAGATTGAAAATTGTGTTTGCATTAGATAGAAAATATAAAGTACGCCCATAAGAGAAAAAGTGCAAAAGTACAAAACGTACCTGCACCACAAGCACACCTCAGCAGTGACTGAACTGTTGCCATTAGCAACGCAGAAATATTGTACTAGATGACACATACTATGAGGAAGGATAAGTATTTTGATGTGCTTCCCAGGATTACTGCTACCTGTATTACATGGCAGGAACCAATTCGTGCGGCTAACGAAGTGGGGGCATTAAACAATGGAAGGTTGTGTGTTGTGGGTTATATCTCCAATGAAATAACGTTTTTCCCTCTTCGTCTGTAATAGTCTTGCAACGCAAAAGAACAGTGTGATTTGTGACTTGGTCCTTAATTCCATGCGTAACGTCGTATTTCCTACCGTTTAACCAGCGTGCGTACGTCCAACGCAGGTTTCTGAGGTGGTATTCGACATGTAAGGAAGCCGCTTAGAATCACTTCCACCACCAGCATTTATTTGTACGAAAAGAGGAGGACAGGTGGTGGCGCAATATTTGTGATCGGCAGCTAATGTCTTTGATGATACGGCAGACCTGTCCACCGTGTATTGCGGACTGAGGGCACGTAACACTGTTCTACATCTACATCCATACTCCGCAAGCCACCTGGCGGTGTGTGGTGGAGAGTACTTTGAGTACCTCTATCGGTTCTCCATTCTATTTCAGTCTCGTATTGTTCGTGGAAAGAAAGATTGTCGGGATGCCTCTGTGTGGGCTCTAATCTCTCTGGTTTTATCCTCATGGTGTCTTCGCGAGATATACATAGGAGGGAGCAATATACTGCTTGACTCTTCGGTGAAGGTATGTTCTCGAAACTTCAACAAAAGCCCGTACCCAGGTACTAAGCGTCTCTCCTGCAGAGTCTTCCACAGGAGTTTATCTATCATCTCCGTAACGCTTTCTCGATTACTAAATGATCCTCTAACGAAGCGCGCTGCTCTCCGTTGGATCTTCTCTGTCTCTTCTATCAACCCTATCTGGTACGGCTCCCACACTGCTGAGCAGTATTCAAGCAGTGGGCGAACAAGTGTAGTGTAACCTACTTCCTTTGTCTTCGCATTGCATTTCCTTAGGATTCTTCCACTGAATCTCAGTCTGGCATCTGCTTTACCGACGATCAACGTTATATGATCATTCCATTTTAAATCACTCCTAATGCCTACTCCCAGATAATATATGGAATTAGCTGCTTCCAGTTGCTGACCTGCTATATTGTAGCTAAATGATAAAGGATCTTTCTTTCTATGTATTCGCAGCACATTTCACTTGTCTACATTGAGAGTCAATTGCCATTCCCTGCACCATGCGTCAATTCGGTGCAGATCCTCCTGCATTTCAGTACAATTTTCCATTGTTAAAACCTCTCGATACACTACAGCATCATCCGCAAAAAGCCTCGGTGAACTTCCGATGTTATCCACAAGGTCATTTATATATACTGTAAATGGCAAGGGTCCTACGACACTCCCCTGCGGCACACTTGAAATCACAATTCGGAAAACTTCTCCCCATTGAGAATGACATGCTGCGTTTCGGTAACTAGGAACTCTTCAATCGAACCAAACAATTGGTCTGATGGTCCATATGCTCTTACTTTGTTCATTAAACGACTGAGCGGAACTGTATCAAACACCTTGCGGAAGTCAAGAAACACGGCATCTACCTGGGAACTCCTGTCTATGGCTCTCTGAGTCTCGTGGACGAATAGCGCGAACTGGGTTTCACACGGTCGTCTTTTTCGAAACCCATGCTAATGCCTACAGAGTAGATTTCCAGTCTCCAGAAAAGTCATTATACTCGAACATAATACGTGTTCCAAAATTCTACAACTGATCGCCGTTAGAGATATAGGTCTATAGTTCTGCACATCTGTTGGACGTCCCTTCTTCAAAAAGGGGATGACCTGTGCCCTTTTCCAATCCTTTGGAACGCTACGCTCTTCTAGAGACCTACGGTACTCCGCTGCAAGAAGGGGGGCAAGTTGCTTCGCGTACTCTGTGTAAAACCGAACTGGTACCCCATCAGGTCTAGCGGCCTATCCTGTTTTGAGCGATTTTGATTGTTTCTATCCATCTGTCATCTGTTTCGATATCTGTCATTTTTTCATGTGTGCGACAATCTAGAGAAGGAACTACAGTGCAGGGTTCCTCTGTGAAACAGCTTTGGAAAAGGACATTTAGTATTTCGGCCTATAGTCTGTCATCCTCTGTTTCAGTACCATTTTGTCCACACAGTGTCTGGATATTTTGTTTTGATCCACCTACCGCTTTGGCATAAGACCCAAATTTCTTAGGATTTTCGGCCAAGTCAGTACATAGAACTTTACTTTCGAATTCATTGAACGCCTCTCGCATGGCCCACCTCACACTACATTTCGCTTCGTGTAATTTTTGTTTCTCTACAAGGTTTTGGCTATGTTTATGTTTGCTGTGGAGTTTTCAAACTCGGTTGTTGTACCACGGTGGCTTTTTTCCACCTCTTACGATCTTGCTTGGCACATACTCATGTAATGCATATTGTACGATGGTTTTGACCTTTGTCCACTGATGGCGATCTGTTCGTCGCAGGCAGGCGTAAACTCTACGGCCCACTTGCTGCTATTTAAAAGCCTCAGGCTACATACTGGCACTTAGTTTCACCTTATTCCTTCTCTGATCATTTGACGATACAAACATGACACAATGTACAGACCGATTACGGTCATATACGCTCAAACGATACCTTTAAGACTCGATCACACACAATGAATGTAGAGGCCGTTGTGCGCGGAGGAAGAGAGCCCCTTTTAGGTGGCTGATCCTACACATATGGGTCTCCCAGCTATAGCGTCTCATGACCCTTTCTCTCTTTAGATCCGTTGACTTTCACTGCTATAGCGAGACTCCAGCGCGTGCCTCTCTGCCGGCAGACACGGTGCCGGAGCTGCAGTCGACGTTCATCGAGCAGGCGCTGAGCCCGGGACCCCCCGTGTCGCTGCGCTGCTCGGCCGCCGGCAGCCCGCCCCCGCAGTTCACCTGGAGGCTGGACGGGCAGGCGCTCACCGCCGCCAGGCTGGGCCACAGGTGAGCGCGAGTCAGCGGGCACCGCTGGCAGGCGGAACGGGTACTCCACTGGGCAGACGGGTGGCGCCTGCGGTAACGAAATTTGTCGTCATCGTGTTGGTATGTTTTCCACAATCCACAGGATGTACACACACAGTTTACTATCACGGTTTTACGTGAAGCTTTCCGTTGTTGTTGTTGTTGTTGTCTTCAGTCCTGAGACTGGTTTGATGCAGCTCTCCATGCTACTCTATCCTGTGCAAGCCTCTTCATCTCCCAGTACCTACTGCAACCTACATCCTTCTGAATCTGCTTAGTGTATTCATCTCTTGGCCTCCCTCTACGATTTTTACCCTCCACGCTGCCCTCCAATACTAAATTGGTGATCCCTTGATGCCTCAGAACATGTCCTACCAACCGGTCCCTTCTTCTTGTCAACTTGTGCCACAAACTCTTCTTCTCCCCAATTCTATTCAGTACGTCCTCATTACTTTCGTGATCTACCCATCTAATCTTCAGCATTTCGAAAGCTTCTATTCTCTTCTTGTCCAAAATATTCATCGTCCATGTTTCACTTCCATACATGGCTACACTCCATACAAATACTTTCAGAAACGACTTCCTGACATTTAAATCTATACTCCATATTAACAATTTTTTCTTCTTCAGAAACGCTTTCCTTGCCATTGCCAGTCCACATTTAATATCCTCTCTACTTCGACCATCATCAATTATTTTGCTCCCCAAATAGAAAAACTCCTTTACTACTTTAAGTGTCTCATTTCCCAATCTAATTCCCTCAACATCACCTGACTTAATTACACTACATTCCATTATCCTCGTTTTGCTTTTGTTGATGTTCATCCTATAGCCTCCTTTCAAGACTGCCCATTCCGTTCAGCTGCTCTTCCAGGTCCTTAGCTGTCTCTGACAGAATTGCAATGTCATCGGAAAACTTCAAAGTTTTTATTTCTTCTCCATGGATTTTAATACCTGCTCCGAACTTTTATTTTGTTTCCTTTACTGCTTGCTCAGTATACACATTGAATAACATCGGGGATAGGCTACAACCCTGTCTCACTCCCTTCCCAACCACTGCTTCCCTTTCATACCCCTCGACTCTTATAACTGCCATCTGCTTTCTGTACAAATTGTAAATAGCCTTTCGCTCCCTGTGTTTTACCCCTGCCACCTTCCGTAGTATTACCAATAAGATAAACTGTACTCACATCATCTACTCGTAATAGCTTAAGCTTCTGCGGCGTTAGTCAGTTCACATAAGTTTCCTGGATACCGCACCGCATCATATTCTAAAATAACTATCGATGTAGAAAACTGACGTTTCGCTCAATGTCACAAAGGCCTTTCCTAGGCCTGTGCAAGACCAGAAGAAGGCCAAAGAAGGCCACTGTAACCGTGTTTTAAACGTCGGTTTTACCAAAGATGTGGTAGCAAATAAGAAAAATTTTACTTTACTCATGAGATACTTGTCGTATATAGGGTTGTAACCGATACAAGGCGTGTTTTTTTTAAGTAAGTAGCGTTTTGAAATTTAAAAAAAAGTGCTAAGATATCTCAATAACTTTATTTTTACATGAAAGCCTGTACCTTAATTTACGCACTGACGTCATTACAGTCTGATTCTTCCTTGTTTACGTTGTGTACTGAGTGTTTTAAGATGCCTCCAATAATCCCCGCCGACTGTGAAGTACGGGCTGTTATAAGATTCCGGCCGTCTTGCCTTTCAATTTCGGCACATTTGTTGGATAAATTTTGATAAAATTTCACCACCGGCATTTATATACGTTACTACACTGTTGCTTTCAAACATTTTCGAATTCCTTCAAAAAAGTGTACCAATTCATTTAAAAAATCCGTCCACGCTTCGGTATCCCAGTTGATACCAGAGCTAAAAGTACTAATAAATCACATGCTCCTCTGCATATTATCACTCATCCAAAAACCGTCGTTTCGGTATCTTAACCTGTTCAGCCAATCCATGGTGGGCCAAAAGCCATAAAGAGGTTACATGTCTGAATAACTTTATATTTATCGTTAGTTTCCATTTTGGTTTATTGAACAAAGCTGAATTTTTCCATGGTAATTCTCCTATCCTTACTCTGTCAGATTCTGAAACAAAGGAAAGGAGAAAATAAAAAATAAGCTATTGACAGTTATAATCCCTTCATGACTTACACATTCTGCTTGTTTTCTGAGGGTACGCCCCGATACCCCATATCGGCACCTCTGACGAAACAAAATCAGAACTGCAGATTTTAAGATGCAAGATTGAACTATATTTTTTACCAGTACAAATGTAGTATTCACACTCGTAAAATGCTCAGAAAAGAGTTAAAAATAATGTCTTATGAAGTCCACATTTCAGAAACAACCCCCAGAAGGTCACAGTCCAAGCAAATGAAGTCCTGTGTGTGTGTGTGTGTGTGTGTGTGTGTGTGTGTGTGTGTGTTTGTTTCGGTCAGGCTCAGAAGTGATTTGTTGTATGTGGGTGTTAGTCGATCAATCCATAACACCTTCAACAGTCTCCTGCAGCAAATCATTTCAGAGACAGCTAATCTGTCATTCTACATGTTATGCAGAGTTATGCTACAAAAACAGATTTTCCTTAACATTTCTCTGGTGCGACCACCCTAAGAGTGGACTTTATTAACAACGACGAGCGAGGCTTCACTCCTCTGGAGATTATTTGCTCATAGTACACCGTATGGTGGTGCAGAACGATCGTAGAAGCAAGTTACAAAGTCGTGCTTGTTCTTAACGTTTCTCTCTGTAGTAGATCACAGTAAACAGTTGGGAATATTAACGTACCATAGGAACTTTGGCCAGCATACATGTGAACCAGCGGCGGCTGGTGGTTACCGTACTGAGGTAGGAACTATGGTGCCAAAGCTCTCCTTTCCGTAATCAACTAATAAATAATACGAAAAGTGACATGCAAGGTAAGATCTGCAGGCAGCCGTACATTATGACAACAAAGCGTACTAAAGATGATGCGTTTGGAGAGATCTTTAAGGCGGTATACGTTAACTTCGCTGGATGCGTAATGTTTTCTTTGTGTTCTAATTTCCGAGCTAGAGAGGTTTAATGTTTTCCGTCTATGGCCCGTAGACCATAGGTGATACTGTTCAATCAGCAGCGGTTACGAGTTTGCACGGCGAGGTATTCATGTTCCGAGACGTTACGGCTCTTTTGTACCTAGTAGCTGACTGAAGCAAACCTAACAGTCCCCGTGATGTTCGTTTTCGAATTTATATTCGCAATTTACGAAGATAAGCAGATTAAGTGATGGTCCTCAGCCGGCCGCTGTGGCCGAGCGGTTCTAGGCGCTTCAGTCGGAACCACGCTGCTGCTGTTCGTAGATTCGAATCCTGCCTCGGGCATGGATGTGTGTGATGTCCTTAGGTTAGTTAGGTTTAAGTAGGGGACTGATGACCTCAGATGTGTTAAATCCCATAGTGCTTAGAGCCATTTGAGCCATTTTGATGGACTATATTAGAGATGTCTCCAAAACGCTCCATTATTACTTTGGTTTGTTGTGCTAAAGTGTAGGGAAATGTGACGTCGATAGTTAAACTTTTTTCCCGTACTGGTACAACGCTCCGTTGATATTATGTATTTACCCTCGCCTGAACTTGTACTGTTTTCGTTCTTGATTTATGTTTAGATCGGGTCTGGGAGCACCAAGTTCCTTACCTTTCACCTTAAGCTCACAATCCAAATTTTTGCCTAATAAACTGCACACTCTACTTGTATTCTGTCGTTTTCGGACTCGCGGTATGCTAGAGTTGTTCACAGCAAAATGAAACACACAAGAACCCAGACACAACATATTCATACAAATAAACGTGCTGATAAAGCAAACGCTGTCAGCAAGCAAGGAAACTCTGAACAACAAAAGGTAACGGGACGTTTTTGGTGCGCTAATTTCCTGTAATCGTTTTGAAATCCTAGCTAGATGATGCCACGTATACTACGATATTGTGGAGCTGTCTAGCAAGAAATGTGTAAACAGAGATTGTCTTTCCTACAGCGGATAGAATTTCCACTGACAGAAACAAAAAGCTATTATATTCATTACTATCCAAATATTAACGACGCGTCGAAGCCCAATAGAGAACGTACAGAGCCAGGGCTTCGATAACGAAGGTTCAGCCACTCTGTTGATACCCTTTCGTTCTAAGCCCCGAAATTTGATAATCGTATGGAGCTTGGTAGGACACCCCCGTGCTAAACGAACTGATCCTTGGGAGGCCCATAAGAGCTGTACTCCGTAGAAGCCACGCTTTCGAACCTCTGCTAAATGGAGGTAACCAGGATTTCGAGGTGCATCCCTACGACTAGCCACTATCTGTTCGAAAAACATCACTCGACTAGCCACTATCTGTTCGAGTAACATCACTCGATATCAACAGTTCGAGAAAAATTATAAGTATTTAAATCCATGTGCGAAATATTAGAAATACTTCTGGTATTTTAATTCTATAATCCTTAACTGATAAGTGTATTTTAATATATATTTTCGGGCGGCTTTGTCTCAGAGCCTTTAAGTACGACCTGCGCCTTATGTGAACCAAAGAGCTCGATCGGGTAGTACGGCTTCTGAGAAATCAACTGAATGATAAATAACATCACCACTATTGCAAATCACCGTGAAATTGTGAAATTCATAGCAGTGACAATGGACGTACATTCATAAACTTGTCTGATTATGAGACAGCAAACAAACGAATGGAAGAACTGTAGCTCAAGCTGTTTCAGTTTAGTTATTTAATTCTGATGAATTTAAAGTTTCACTTGGATCCTACGACACACTCATATGGTGTGACCGAAAGCTGCTCTCGAAAGATGAAAACCTGCTCTCGAAAGGTGAAAACGCCAGCCCATGTCAGTGTCCAGCTTACAACCTTTAACGAAATTGCTTTTATTTTCGTTAAAGATAGTATAATAATTATTGCTTTTAGTTAATTAATTTGCCTCTCTTTAACTGTCTTCTGTAAGTACGAACTTTGTTGTAAAACCTCTCTCTTATTTACGTGTGGTAATAATAAAAATTCACTTTCAAAAGAATTACGTACATTTAAGAATTACGTGAACTCATATTAACTGATTAAGAATATTTAGTTGAGAATTAAATCCTTTACATAATTCGGCCTTGGCAAACATTTTCTAAATGCAGTGGTTTTTTTTTTTTTTTGTTAAATATTTACTGAATTCTATCCCGGCGTTAGCTATGGAACACAAGATTATCTCTATTAGCAGAAAATGGTTAATTATTGCCAAGCTGACATTTAATTATCACTGATCAAACCTACTTCGCTATACATTTAAGTTATTTGAAAGAACCAAAATTGTTAAATTTCAATGTTATTAACATTAACTATCCGCCTACGAATGCACAAACGTATAATTAGTTTAAAATTCATCAGTCTCAGGATCACTGTAAAAGAAGAACAATTTCTTAATTCACTGTTAATTTTTATCTATCTGTTCCAGATTTACGGGTTTGGTTGATTTTTCCTTTAGCGGAACAATTTTTTAAATGTGCCGCCGCTGCAAATCGATCGGTCGCGGCACAGCCCAGCAACACCGCTAAAAATGCTGAAAATTCTTTAAAGAAATTTTATAGATGACATGGGCAAGCTAATTTACATTAATAATACACACTTTTGATAAATTCTGATATATTTAGATCAAACAATAATTGAACTCACATTAATTTGTAACGCCTCCTCTAATGGCGGCTAAATCTAGACAGAGACAAAAGAAGTCTACCCATTCATAAATCGCTTCGACACAGCTTCCTCTCGCATTCAGCTCTACACAGAGAAGACCAAAGAATACGCTGTACATGGTTCTTTTATACTACTGCTGACTATTAACATTTCTTTATAATTTGACAATATTATTCTCCTCTGGCTAAGTTTCACATCTCTGTTATCGCAGATACTGACACATTTCACAATCACATAATAAATATAGAAAAAATTACTATCCTAAATACAGAGAGAATATTACTACAAAAAATATTACGATAATAACAAACGTCTTTTACACAAAATTCAATAATATTTTTTGTTCAATAATTACGGTATATACAACTTGCTCAGAGCGGCTTATATGGTACAAATAAACTCTTGTTCATTAATAGCGTGAGTTTGACAGGGAACGTTACATTGCCCCCTGGCCGCATTTGGCAAAGAGTTTCTATACTTTGACACAATGGTGCCAGTAACGTTCTTTACAATTCTGTATTTTTTATGGAATGGCTCTTTTAATTAGTCCCAGGGTTATATATGTTCATGGCTCCCCCATTTGGGCGAAGGCAGACATGAAACCTGGGCAAAACTGTGCCGGAGCCCAGCCATCCCAGTTGGTTCATGATTAATATTGTCTCTTTAACAGTCATTCATTTGAATTAATTTAGCAGTTTGTCACCAACGGTTACATAATATCACAGTCACATACAGTTCAACGAAAGTTTTTTTTTGTGTGTGATTAACTACTCGTTATTATTAATTTTGGGATATACTGCAAGGTCACTTGTCCTAGGATATATCACTTAGTTTTTTTTTTTAAAAATCACTTAGCACAGGATCACTTTTCATAATGTTTCCACTACCTACGTGTTACAAATTCATCTCTTACACTTGTTAGTGTTCATTTTCTCTTATCAGTTTACGGACATACATAATAAATGTTCAATGTTTATCAAAATGGAGTCATTGGCATGTTATGCAGTTTATGTAAATATTTTGGAAAAAGTCAATAATGCTGTAGTTGGTGAGCGGTGCGGAGTGATTGTTGAGCGGCGCTCGGCGCGGCGCGTCGGTTCCGTGTAGGTCACCGCCCCCGGTGTTGACAGCTACGCCGCGGAGAGGTCTGGTCTGCTACGGGCTGCTGCGGCCGCTGCATGGCTGATGTAGCCGGATGCGCGTTGTATATCAGCTCGCCCGTGTGACATCTTCTTGCAGTGCTCCAGCAAACATGCAACAAGTTCACAAACAGTGTACTATCCTTATGGGCATTTTTCCTGCTGTGGGAAAAAAACGCACACAGTTATTGGCAGTTATTATTCAGTAGGCCTTCACTAGTCTGGTTTGCACAATGTTTCGTTGTCACAGTAACACGTTTTATGGGCACACAATATTTTTCACCATGTCATGACTTGTCATTAGTCACACGCAAGTTTTCACCTTAGGACAAAATGTATCTCTGTAGTCAATGCGCTTTCCTAGCGTCCCTTGACACACAAAGAATTAAAGTTTGACACTAACTTGGTCCACCGTCCGTTATCGGCTCACTGTTCGTGTCGTGCTAGTTCCTTGTCCACTTGCACGCACGGCGATGATACAGTTTTTTATTACTTATACACAACAACTTCGTGACGTATTGCTGCATGTTTAACAGTCACTGTCTGTCTCTGCCACACAATACTGCACTTTTGTTTAAGTTCCTTTATTTTTATTTACAATGTCCGTTGTGCAATTTTTGTAACAGCACATTCGTAACTACTTACCAAGGTGTGTGATATTTGCGTACATGGTAGCAAATATTAAAATTTCGTATTAGTTTGCCCAAAAATCATCTATATTCGTGTTCGAGTAGATTTTATATGTGCATTCCAGCCGGATTCAGGCATATTGTTCAATAACTCCTTTGAAATTATGTCTTACTTCACTTGCAAGGTCCTACGTAACTACAGTGTAGTCTCTGTAGGCTAAAATTGACTTGGACTGTATCAGGCTAGCTCCTTTTTTACTGACTGAATCTGCACATGCTTCAATTGAAGCTTCTTTGTGCGTAACTTTGCGCTACTTACATTTGCAATAAGTTTGCCTCCCATGGTGCCCTCGGGTCACTACTGGGTGCATTATTCTCTCTGATAACATTGGTTAGATAATAAAGTTCTCAGGGCCTCATATTATTGATATTATTCTGGGTTCGAATCTGTCAATCTGACAGCTACACATATATACATATATACACATATAATAGAAAAGATTGTACAAGAAATACTTCAAGTTTGACACACATATAGAATATTATGCAGTACACAAACTAATCATTACTAAAATGTTCCTCCTGACTGATCTCTGTCACAATTTAACACTATAAATAATTGCACTAATCAGGTTATCTGTGCAGACATTTAGAGCATGTTTAAGCTAACATTAATTAAAAGAAGACATAACACAAATATTCATAAACAAAAGAGAAAGTCAATCATATTCTTATAACTAAATACTTCTACACTAGTACATTATGTCTACAGATCACACATCATTAATGTTCATTCATTTACAAAAGAATGGTGTCCACATAGGACTATTAGTCTTTTACTATAGGAATATTTTTACATCCTTACGCGGATACAGTCCCCGTACTCTCCCTGAGTGGGGATCTGCTAAGAGATAGCTACACTCATGTGGCACACTTACTACTCTAAAAGGTCCATTGTACACCAATTGCCACTTGCTATTCTGTTTCAAGGATGCCGAGGACTTAGGATGATTGCGTAAGAGTACCAAGTCCCCAACAATAAATTTTTGGTTATCTGTCACATGTCGATTATATTTTTCTTTCCTTTTCTGAGCGCACCTGGTAAGGTTGCACCCTGCTTTTCTTATCTTCTCTTCCTTAGGCTCAGGAATGACTGGGACCTTAGGCAAAGGTGCCAGCCACTCATTCAGAACTCTATTATTATTCATTATAGTCTCGTTTGGTGGATACCCCGTAGAAGCATGCGGGGTTGCGTTGTGAATTTCCAAAAACTTAGGTATCAGATCTGGCCATCTTGTGTGCTTATATGCAATGTATAGCCTGAAAAATTTATTTAACTCTCCAAATGTTCTCTTTACTAAACTTGCTTGTGGGTGAAAACGGGATATTAGTATGTGCTTTATATCTTGTTCATGTAAATAGTTTTTCCAGGTATGGCCTGTAAAATAGGAAGCATTATCAGATATTATCGCTTCAGGCTTACCCACTTGTGTAAAATATTCTTTCCCTAACCATTTAACTATTCCACGAGCAGTGGCTGATTTAAGGCAGTATACTTTTAAGTATTTAGAGAAAAGGTCATACACCGCTAAAATGTACTTTAATCCACCCCTGGCTCGTGGGTAGTGTCCTGCTATGTCTATAGATACTAACTGAAGTGGCCGATGAGGCACTGTAGGATGCAGTTCAAACCTTGTGGACTTATTTTGAAACTTAGCTTTTTGGCACAGAGGACAAGTCCTGATAATGATGCGAGTCTGCTGGCTTATTCCCTTAAAGTAACAGAATCTGGATAAAATCCTTATTGTTTTGCCTATCCCAGAGTGACCCCATGCTAAATGCGTGTGCCACACTACAGCTGGGATAGCCTGTTGCGGTATACACACGACTCCATGGTCATTTGACAGACCTGTTTTATAATACAGAATATTATTTACTATTTTGAAATTCTGAACACTTTTAAGATTGGTTCCTTCTTTAATTTTGCTGATGATATCTCGCCAAATCGGATCAGTTTCCTGCAATATAGACATATTCTTACACATGTGTAAAAGGTCCCTCCTATGTACCTTATCTTGTACTAAGAGTATTCGATATTCCCCCGATTGTTCCAAAATCTTTGACACTGAGGATTGCCCTAGTGGGAGCCTCGACAAGGCGTCAGCTACAACATTATCTTGTCCTTTTAGGTACATAATCTTAATTTTATATTCCTGCAATGCTAACCTCCATCTTAGCAAGCGGGTATGGTATAATTTGCAAGACTTTAAATAGCTCAGAGCCTGGTGGTCACTGAATACTTTGACTTCTTTACCATAGATGTAATAGTTGAATTTCTTTACCGCCCAAACCACTCCAAGAGCCTCTAATTCGGTAGCGGAATATGCTCTCTCACAGCTGTTTAGTGTGCGCTGGCAAATCCGATTACATTGATTGTTGTGGGGTCGTTGCTCCTGTCCCACTGAAATAAACAAGCGCCCAGACCGTAGTATGAACACGAATCTGTCGCTATGCAAAAATCTTTTGTCATGTCTGGGTGTCGCAGTATGTTTGCATTCACCAAGGCGTTTTTGATAGCGCCAAATGCTAATTGACATTCTTCTGTCCACACCCAGTGCGCATTTTTACGCAACAGGCTCAATAAAGATTCGTTATTCATTAATTGGTTTGGAACAAACCGTCTAAAACAGGATGCAAGACCTATAAACGCTTTGAGTTCTCTCTTAGTTCTCGGACTAGGAAACCCACGAATTGCGTCAAGTTTTTTGCTGTCAGGTTTGATGCCTTGTGGTGTTATTATGTGACCTAGAAATTCAATCTGATTACGTCCAAATTTGGATTTCTCGAGATTCGCTGTTACTCCCGCTTGCTTAAACCTTTCTAAGACTCTACTCAGTAGTTCTACCTGCTCCTCCCAGGTGGCAGTGGCAGTCACCAGATCGTCTACATACACTGTTACCCTTTGCAGCAAATCCGGACCTAAAACCGCGTCGAGGGCTGTTATGAAAACTCCTGCACTTACATTTAAGCCGAAAGGTAGTACCCTAAATTGGTAGCTCCTTCCCCCAAATATAAATGCAGTATATTTCCTCGACTCGGGTGTGAGCAGGATTTGGCAGAATGAACTTCTCATATCAATGGATGTCAAATATTGCACTCCATGGAATTTTTGAATTTGCTCATCTAAGTTTTCCGGATGAGTCCTGACAGGTACAATAATTTCGTTTATGTCTCTCGCATCTAATACTAACCGTACCTGTCCGTCTGCTTTTGCTACCGCCACCAAAGGACTACTATAAGGGGACAAAGACGGTTCTATTATTCCCCACTCGATCAGTTTTCTTATTTCTTTAGCTACTATTTCCTTCTTGGACCAAGGAATGGAGTATGAGGCTCGACAGTAGGTTTTGTGAGGCTTCACCTCGATATTGTACTGATATCCCTTAACAATTCCTGGTCGTTCTGAAGATACATCTGCATAGTTAGTTAATAACTGTACCAAATCCTGCTGTTGCATTGAGTTCAAATTTTCGGACTGTGATACTTTGTTCACTAGTGCGTCCACATTTGCTTTTAATTGATCACTTTGTACGTCTGGATAATAGAGATTTTGTCCTTGACAATGATTGTCTAAATGTAGTATCCACTGATTCCTACACTTTATGTTAATAGCATTACAATTAGGCACAGGTACCTCTTCAGATCTGAGCATGGACAATTCTATCCTCCTACCAGCGTTCATCAAACTTAATTTTCCCCGAGAAAGGTCGATTACTGCGTCCCTTTCTCTCAAAAAATCTACACCCAAAATACAGGCTACCCTTAAACCCTTTACTACCAGGCATGAGCACGCTATGGCTTCTTCCCCTATATACATCTCTACCCGCACTTGGAGTTTAATTATTTGTCGCTGTGCACTTATGGCTCCAGTGACTTTACAATTGTTCACAGGAAAAGTCAGCATACGCCTTTCTTTCCCCAGTACTTTGAATAAGTCCATACTCATGACACTGACAGTAGCACCTGTATCTACGATCGCTTGCACATCAATATTGTTAATTTTGATCTCTATTATCGCTTGTACTTTGTCTTTGTGCTCCTTTATGCACGTGGATGGTTCAGTTATCAGTTCATGTCCCATCTGTACCCCGTCATTATACCTGAGGATACAGATTCCCACTGTTTTGTTCGGTGTCGGGCTGCTCTCAATCCAAACCTCAGCCGACGATGGAGAGCGTATCTCGGCTGAATCTAGTTTGTTGAATTATTACAGGTGGATGGGTGTGGCTGCTCTGTGTCACTGACCTCCACTATGTGTAAGTTGTGTTGCGTCGGCCGCCACGGTTGCGCAATTGGCGAATTTTGTGGTGGCGGTCGGTTATTGTCATATCCTTCACTGTTTGGCCGGTCCGTACTGGGCCTCTGGTTCTGTGGCCAAGTTCGGTTTGCATCATTATAGGTATTAGTGTTCCACGGCCCCCTGGCATTTTTCCATCTACTATTGCTTGGTGGGCCTGTTTCATATCGGTCATCAGACCTCCTTTTCCGGTCATTATTCACCGGCGGACCATTGCCGTTCCGGTCTCTACCTCTATTCCCGTTTTGTACATAATCTTGTCCCCTATTGTTACCTCCGCCGTTTCCATTATTTGGTGGAGGCGTGTTATTTCGACCATTTCTGTAACCGTTTCGTTACTTCTAGCCTGTTCAGAGGCTGCCTTAACGTCCTCCTGAATTAGGTCAATTGAGTCCAGAACAGACAAGAAATGTTCCATGTCATTTTCGGGCACGTGTATAAGTTTTTCCTTTACGTGTATCGGCAAGTGTGATTTCAAAAGTCTAATCAAATCCCGGGATGAAATCTGCTCGTCCCAATAACGGGTCTTATTAATGTACTTCTCAAAATATTTTCGCAAATTGCCTAATCGTGGAGAATACGGCTCTGGATTATATACCTCCTTCCGTAATCTCTCCTGAATACTTGTTGACCAATATTTGGCCAAGAATGCCTTTTCAAATTGCTCATATGTATCGCAACTGTCAGCTGCTTCGGTTGCCCATAATGCAGCATCTCCTTGTATGTAAGACATAACGAACTGTATTTTCTGTGTATGACTCCAAACGCTAGGCAAAATGTTTCTAAATCCCTTGATAAACACTACAGGGTGAACAGATTTCTTCTCCGTTGTAAAGATCTGAAACTGTCGGTTTCTAATCAGGCTTTCTTCAATCACTATTTTGGAATGGCATTTATTTGTTTCGCTTACATTGGTTGCCTGTTCTGTCTCGCAGTCGCAATTTTTTACTGCTGTATTTATATGCCTATCATTGTTGGACCTGGCTGGCGTGACATACGCCTGTGCCTCGTCATGCCGCAAGCTGATTTCTATTTCGGGAAGACGACGGTTGACATTCCGCTGCCACAGCGGAATGTCAGTGTGTACCACCTTTTTCAGGCTCTGCACTTCCGCATTTGAGCCCACATCTTTGGCTTCAATCGCGGCGTGCACTTTCTCGTCTATTTCCTTTATAAATTCGCTTTCCATTTTGTGCACTTGTTCGGACACTTTGTGCTCAATTACTTGATTTGTGTCAATCTCTAATTGTTCCACCCTGTTGGTCAGTACACTGATTTCATCTACGATACTGGCGTTAGCCACTTGGATACTATCTACTCTTTCGCTTAGTTCTTGCACCGTTTTAGGTATGGTTTCATAGTTTTGTTTCAAACTAACAATCTCACTTTGCATAGCTTCCAAAGATTGCATTAACTGCAAGTCTCTCTCATGCAGGCGTCGATCACGCTCTGCTTGTTTAGCATCACGTTCTCTATCACGCTCTGCTTGTTTAGCATCACGTTCTCTATCGCGTTCTGCTTGCATACATGCAAATTCAGCTACCATTCTCTGGTCACGCTCTGCTTGTTCAGCATCACGTTCTCTTTCGCGTTCTGCTTGCATACGTACAAATTCAGCTTGGAAATTGAGCATGCGCTCGAACATAACTCTTAATGATTGCACTTCTGACACCTCACCACTCTCTGGTCCGTGTCCAGTGCTTGCGGGTGGCACAGTATTTCCGCTATCAACTGAATCACTGGCTGGCAGTGGCAACATTTCTTGCCCTTCTGCCCCCAGATTCTCACATTGTACTTCCTGAACTACGCCACTAACATTACTTTGTGTCCCACTTTCTAACTCGGTATCACTACTTACTAATTGTTGTTCATTATCCATGTTGATATCTTTCTGACTACGCAACATAACCATAGTCAACAAAAGAAACAAAATCTGAACTAAATATCCTAACACTCAGGTTTCACTGACATAATCACACAAGAAATGGTCATTTGTTAAAACACACTTATTATATACTACAGTGACTAACTACTCAAATGTCCTGTTATTTAAAAAAAAAACACTAACAACAAGCACACCACTAATGATCTGAGAACACTGCACTTTACTACCCACAGGACAACTACACTGTAGCTTTACCTTTTGGTGATCTATCTTGGGTGCAGCTGCCCCCTGATATTGTGGTAGGTAATTAATTTTTCGCTATAATGAGCTCTCTTCTTCAGCTTGCCTCTGGGTATATAGTGTTCTCATGCAAAAAATCATATACAGGTATTACCACACAATATTGGTTATGCAATACATACAATACATGGAAAAATTATTAAATGTTCTCCAACAAAGTTCGACTATAATAATTCCCTAGTTATCTCATGGGTATTTAGTGGCCACTGCATATTCGAGCCCCACGTTGGGCGCCAATTTAACGAAATTGCTTTTATTTTCGTTAAAGATAGTATAACAGTATAATAATTAGTATAATAATTATTGCTTTTAGTTAATTAATTTGCCTCTCTTTAACTGTCTTCTGTAAGTACGAACTTTGTTGTAGAACCTCTATCTTATTTACGTGTGCTAATAAAAAAAATTCACTTTCAAAAGAATTACGTACATTTAAGAATTACGTGAACTCATATTAACTGATTAAGAATATTTAGTTGAGAATTAAATCCTTTACATAATTCGGCCTTGGCACACATTTTCTAAATGCAGTAGGTTTTTTTTTTTTTTTTGTTAAATATTTACTGAATTCTATCCCGGCGTTAGCTATGGAACACAAGATTATCTCTATTAGCAGAAAATGGTTAATTATTTCCAAGCCGACATTTAATTATCACTGATCAAACCTACTTCGCTATACATTTGAGTTATTTGAAAGAACCAAAATTGTTAAATTTCAATGTTAACTAACATTAACTATCCGCCTACGAATGCACAAACGTATAATTAGTTTAAAATTCATCAGTCTCAGGATCACCGTAAAAGAAGAACAATTTCTTAATTCACTGTTAATTTTTATCTATCTGTTCCCGATTTACGGGTTTGGTTGATTTTTCCTTTAGCGGAACAATTTTTTAAATGTGCCGCCGCTGCAAATCGATCGGTCGCGGCACAGCCCAGCAACACCGCTAAAAATGCTGAAAATTCTTTAAAGAAATTTTATAGATGACATAGGCAAGCTAATTTACATTAATAATACACACTTTTGATAAATTCTGATATATTTAGATCAAACAATAATTGACCTCACATTAATTTGTAACGCCTCCTCTAATGGCGGCTAAATCTAGACAGAGACAAAAGAAGTCTACCCATTCATAAATCGCTTCGACACAGCTTCCTCTCGCATTCAGCTCTACACAGAGAAGACCAAAGAATACGCTGTACATGGTTCTTTTATACTACTGCTGACTATTAACATTTCTTTGTAACTTGACAATATTATTCTCCTCTGGCTAAATTTCACATCTCTGTTATCGCAGATACTGACACATTTCACAATCACATAATAAATATAGAAAAAATTACTATCCTAAATACAGAGAGAATATTACTACAAAAAATATTACGATAATAACAAATGTCTTTTACACAAAATTCAATAATATTTTTTGTTCAATAATTACGGTATATACAACTTGCTCAGAGCGGCGTATATGGTACAAATAAACTCTTGTTCATTAATAGCGTGAGTTTGCCAGGGAACGTTACAAACCTTAACCCCCCAACCCCCAGCTAAGTCAATTTTTCGGATCCGTTACTTTAGTAATGTACTGAGCTCATTTACAGAACAGAATAGGTACTCAACAACAACAAACAAATGCAGTGGTATTTTCACATCGTAAACAACATCTCATTGGCAACAGAGTAATGCTGAGTCAGTTTTTCAGGTTATCAGATGGGAAGATGCGGTGCACAAAATGGACCTGACATCAACTGATAGTATGTGTAGTGTTATGACACAAAGTGTGTATAGTGTGTGCGGTGACTGGCAGTGAGAAATGAATGAAAAACGTAGCATTAGCCTTCGATTATTATTAACTATCTTATTTTTAGAGCATTATTGTGCACTGGGGGTAAAACAAATGAGGTAGCACTGTTTCAGAGTGCCCTTGCATTCGGGAGGGTGGAGCTTCCAGTCTTCATCTAGCCATCCTGATTAAGGTTCTCCGTGGTCTCCCTAAATTAAGTTAGGCAAATGACGAGATCGTTCTTACTATAAGACCATGGTCGATTACGTGCCCCATCCTTATCATTCTAGATCTGTAAGTCTTAAATATCCGTACACGTGGATTACTTTAATTTTATTGTTCGTAAATTGTAATACCAAGACATGTCAAACAACCTTGCAAAAGAGATTGGCTGATAAATACGAGTAAAACTACTACTACTACTACCACTATTATTACCATTACCACATTAAGATATTTGTCCGCAGCTCGTGGTCTAGTGGCTAGAGTTGCTGTCTCTGGATCACGGGGTCCCGGGTTCGATTCGCGGCCGGTTGGGGATTTTCTCTGCCTGGGGCCTGTGTTTTTGTGTTCACCTCATCATTTCATCATCATCATCGTCATCATCGTCATTCGTGACAATGGCTAGACTTAATTGTGTAAGATTTTGACTTTGTACAGGTGCTGATCACCATGCAGTTGAGCCTCCCAGAAACCAAACATCATCGTCGTTAAGATATTTGTTCCATTATTAAATGTTTGTGACGTAGACGACATTTGCGCTAGGTCAGTCCATTAGAAAGCTCATTTTATCATCTGTGGAGAAATTATGATATTGACTGGCTGTAAGCGATGTTAAACACCGAACGCCAATGTTTCACAGATATCTGTTTACAGGTACACAATTGGTCAGTACGTGGACCAAGCTGGCGACGTCATCAGTCACGTGAACATCTCCTCCGTTCGTGTGCAAGATGGCGGCCTGTATAGCTGCAGTGCTGCCAATGCAATGGGCTCCGTCCATTACGAAGCCAGGCTCAACATCTACGGTAAGTGACGGGCAATCTCTCATACACCTCGCAAGTGTTTGGCTGCACTGGTCCCTAATTAAATTCCATAGCTTCTGTACGATGACAACGGTAGTTTCGTTGAGACTTCATAGGCTGGCAGTGGATTGAAAAGACACCCAACGATGAAGAAACATGTTATCTGAAGCCATTTTCGAGAAAGAATAAATAGAAAACACAGCTTTCCTGAACCATAATTAACCTAAATAATGCAATCCCGTTCATCTTTATGGGAAAATAGAAAATGTGGCAAATTCTGATTTCAAACATCTTAGTATTTATGATACTTACTGCTATTACGTTGGAATATATTTAATTCAATATATCAAGTGACGTGTCTAAGAAATTCAGTATGACAGTTGCACCTTAGTGAAAACTGAAAGAAATCTAAACTGCACATGCATTACTATTAATGAATGCTCTAACACTTTTAGTGATGCGCGTAGATATATGCAGCTTAGAGATGAACCAAAACATGGTAACAAGTTAATTATTACAGCTATCGACACCTAGTGTAGATCTGTTTGTGGCTAAGATATGGAGAATTAACATACCTTTTGAGGAGCTAAGACTGTAAGGTAGTGCTATATATTGTTATCATCGCGTGTAAGCAGTAAGAGCGGCACAAAAGTCATACGTGCAAGTTCGTTACTTGAACTGTCTTATCTACTACTAGAAGCGGCTGCGGTGTTTACAAAATTTTTCTAAAAGTGGGTTACTCTAGAGTTCCCATCTCAGCTACATAACTCAGAGGGAAATTTCAACATTCTAACAGTAATTTATATCACCTTAACATTCTTTAAAATATTAATCATTTCCAGAAATAAGTAATCGATTGTTACCAGAGTTCAATGTAAAATTAAGTTCACTGCTTTCTTTCAAATAGTGCAATTACGTAATTAATTTTTGTTCGTTCACAGTTGTACAGAATTGTTGGGTAGGCTTAAGACTTCCTCATGCTTAGAGTGTGAGGAGTTCGAGTTGTGTGACGTCATATCGTGGAATTCCAAGTTGCGGTGCATTTATGAAAATGAAAAAGAGAATGAGTCACATCCGATTTTCTCACTGTACTGTGAAATACGAACCAACGCTGTGTAAGAACGCTTTTTACATCACAAGGCAAACCGAAAAAATGTCATAATCGAATGGAGGATTATTCCGAAGCTTGAGCCGTGTATAATCTTTTTGTGGTGTTTCAAGGCACCGGTGCACCAAAAATCTATCAAAAACGCGCCATTTTAAACGATTTCTTGCAGTACAGTGTTGGAAAACGGAACACCAGTGTTTCAAGGCACTGTTGTGTTTGTAAGTGCCAAGATATGGTTGACATATAAACCTCTCCAGATGTTTTACTGTTCCTGTAGCTGTGTGTATTTGCTCCGATTACGCATAAGCGGAAATGTAGTTATATGAATAAGCACGATATGAAGAACAAACAAATTAGAAACACAAATTTGAGCTCGTTAATGAGGCATGCAAAAACAGCGTCCATGGTAGATCACTGTTTAGACATTTTGTTCGGTTCGTAATCGGGTATTTAATTAATTTCTCCCAAATGTTTGAAAATTGCTTTATTTATCCAGTTGTCTACCAAGAACTGAAATACTTTTAATATTTATATTTCACAGTACTAAGCTCGCTGGAAACCACTGGTGTCTCCACAGCGTTCTCCAAGTTGCCTTTTCCAGTCTAATACAATTGATAACTAAAATAGCGCATGTGTTTGACGAATTTCCACTTTTGGAAATAAAATCTACGTATACGGCGAGTCAGTCGAAGCTGATACTGTCATCGTCGTGTAGTCTGGTGTCTCTACAGTTGAGGGCCGTTAAGTTTAATTCAGGGGTCTCCAAACTACGGCCCGCGGGCCGAAACCGGCCCGCGAGAGCCGGCAATCCTTCCCGCATTATCTGGCCGGACATCCCCGGTGTCCGGCCCGCCAAATATTTGAGGTGGTACCTATACTGCCAACAATTGAGTTTCGAGGCCTATCGCGACCAATACACCGCGACATTGGCTCTACTACTCGCTACAAGACTACATAACTAAAGTAATTGTTGCGCCGCTTGAAATAACAATGCGTTGACATACTCTACCTCTGTTATGTCTTACAGTAATAGTGTTGCTAACAATGATTTTGAGATTTCGTTAACTTTGCAGGGCGCTTTCGTGAAGAATGTGCAGTGACATACCCTTTTGTCCGTGAAATTCGTCAGAATAAAATGATGATGATGATGAAATCCCATACTCCTTGACAGAGTAGAGGGGAACGATGCGGGAGATCCACACCGCCATACTAGTCCTAGTGGAGGTGGTTTGCCATTTCCTTCCTCCGACCATAATGGGGATGAATGATGATGATGAAGACGACAACAACAACCCCCAGTCATCTAAAGGCAGGTGAAAATCCTTGACCCGGGAATCGAATCCGGGACGCCGCGCTCGAGAAGCGAGAACGCTACCGCGAGACTACGAGCCGCCGACATTCTGCTGAAGATGAAATAATTTAAACCTCACTGCTGCGACATGGACCTGACTATCGAAATGTTCGTCAAGCAGTTTAATGAGGTCACTGTACTTGACTGGCTTGGGACTAGAGCCTGTATAGAGTTTCATATTCAGCTAATAAATGTCGGATCCCTTCCCCATCGCCAGTTTCTTGTACCTGATGAAAATACAGTTGTCAGTACAATGACACTCATTCTACACTAGTCTCCGAGAGGAGAATGAGTGGAAACTAGAACATATAAATTATTAGTTCACTTTATTAAAAGATAGGTATGAAGTTTTACTTGACTTTGTATAATCTATTTCCACAGAATGATCTGAGTATTTACAACTGTCTCTGAATAAGTATCATTGGATATAGACAAATTTACAGGACTCTTCACTTGGAGTTCAAAGACATAATGTTCACAGTTAAAGTTCAGCATAAGACACAAAATACATTGGTGTCCTATCTCAGATACTGCTTCATCTTAATCGTCATGAAGTGTAGGTGAGTTTTTCTGTGCTCGGCTGTATATCAACACCTCAGTGCAGTGCCACTGTGCAGCTTAGAGACAGGGCATGTCTTCACGAGCGCCTCCCATTCGTCACAGTGGCATGGACACCATTACCTCCTGCGCTATTGATGTGAGGTGACACCTTCGTAACAGCCGCGCGATCTTTGGATAGTACCATATTAACAAACTTCGGGCATTACTAATAAGATATAATAAAACGAAATGAATCTCTCAATTGAATGAGTAACAAAACTATTATTTGTGTATGCAGCCCAATGAAGGAGAATAGCCACAGTTAAGAGTCCCATCTCAGAATTGTCGCTTTTCTATGGAACAAAAAAAGTTACTCTCCCAGTTCCAGTCATACATGCACACATCCACATCTTAATAAACTTCAAATGGCTATTGCCCTTGCAGACCAGGGAATGGTGTAAATTATCCAGGCTGTCATCGATATGGCATGACAGTAACTAATTAGTGATTTCTGATTGGTGAGATAATGATTTTAATGAGATAATGATTTTAGTGTGATAGATTTAAATGATAATAACTTGGAAATGATTGAGCTCAGTCTCTTAGAAGCCACAAAGTTTGCCTGTGTTTCCAGGTTTAATCCTATCATAGGTCCGAAGATCTGAGGCATACAATAGGAAAGATAAAAACTGGTTGTCGGCATCTTTCATCACTAGTGTAGTGGTGGGACGTCAGGTTTGTGGGCAACTCAACAACCTGAATGAAGTTCAGACTGTGTAATGCTCTCTGCAAGCTTCGGTCAGGTACGTCAACCAATCAAAATTATGTAATTAAATAAAACTCGTAGTTCCTTTCAGTGCTAGCTATTCCCACAACCTTAGACTTTTGCCATTTCATCTTTCTTTTAGCCTTACATTACGGTGATCGTGGAGTGCTAGGGTGCTTTAATCTCACTAGGTAGATCTTGGCCCTTATGACTTCGTGGAGGAGTTAATGTGGCCTGCGGACTAAAAAGTTTGGAGACCCCTGGTTTAATTCATGGAGAAAGTCTGACAATGAGTCTTCCTACTGTTCGATTACTGTCGAAAGTAAGAAATTGCTATTCACAGTCTGTGGATATTTTCGTTAGACTGCAATGTCAGCATGGAATCCCCGAGCGTGTGCCTGTTTGTGGAGACAACTACTAGAAGAAAATTTGTTTGTCTTTTGTGAACGTTATAAAAGAGAATACAGCATGGTGATGTGAGTGTTCTATATTGATACTGTGACCTGACGTTGTCAGAAGAAAATGTTCATGTAATAACCGGTACCCTATTTCCGCACGAAAGTCGTGAAACATCTTTCCTCTTCGCCTGTAGGACCACCGTACGTGCGCCCTCTACCGGGCCCGGTGCGCGCCGTGGAGTCCGGACAGGTGACGCTGCGCTGCCCGTACGCCGGATACCCAATCAGCGGCGTCTCCTGGGAGCGCCGGGGAGTCCCCCTGACAAGTGACTTGCGGCGCGAGCTGCGCGACGGTGGCGCCGCCCTCCACATCCTGCGAGTCGACCCGGCCGCCGACGCGGGCGTCTACGTCTGCACAGTGAGGGGCTCCCAGGGGGACGTCGCCAGGGGAGAAGTGGCGCTGGCTGTCGACAGTGAGTATACCAGGCCACGCTCCGTCACAAAATACTCTGGTTGCAGTACTAGGCCGAACTGAAGGCGAAGACATCATAAAAGTTGTAGGTTCTGTAGACATAACAAGTCCAACCTGATCCTACAAGTCGCTTTGGTCTGGCTCCTTGAAAGTGTTCTTAATAAAAATTCTCTATTTAAACTCGACTGAACTGCATGTGACTGCTTTAGTCTTAAATAAAACTTGCATCTGACTGCGTATTTAACTGAACTGAACTTTATCTGACTGCATGAAAATATTGTTGGAAAATTAATAATCAAAATACACATCTGACTGCGTGAAAGTTTAGTGGTAAAAATTAATGAAAGTCACCAACCTGCATCTGACTGCGTCTGTGGACTTATCTCTTGCACTCCTTCCAGTTTAGTCGATAATAAAACATATATTCAACTCAGCTGTAGTGTAATGGCATAAAATTGTCATTCTAGATAACTTTACTCATTTTGGCCCTGTTTGTTACTAAATAAAAATTCTGTCCTGATCTGTATCATTTGCCAACCGTGCAATGGCATATAGATTATTTTACTCTGATAAATGAAATTATTAGCTTTACTCATGGGAACTTTACTTTAATGTACCTTTTGGTTCAATGCAAGCACAGGATGCGGAGAACGACATAAGGTGTGGGATGAAACTCTGATTTTATCTAAAAAATATTTATTGTTCAAACTTTTAAGGCACATGTGAAAAACTAAAAAAAACTTCTATAGCGTTGATTTACGAGAAAGTTTCACAAAACGCTTATTGCATCAACAATGGGATTTCTATCTAGCTTTTAGACATTATTTAACCAAAGAAAACCTATTTTATTAATTATTCTTTCTAGTTTCCCCAGCTATGTGCCGAGTTTCGCTCAATATATAGCTTATTACGTGCGTAGCGCCAATTCTTACTTTGATGCTGTCACGACCCGGCTGCATCCTGCAGGCATCTAGCTCCACTCGAAACACATCTGCTGTCTCTGCGCATCTCCTCACCGCTACTCAAACGTTTACCGCGTGCACCTAGCTCTGTTAGCTGTCAAAGATCTTACTACTCGAAGATGTACTACTCGTCCAACCTTGCGGTTGGGAACTATCGACATTTTTCACTGGCTCTATCCTGATCGAATCTCAGCACATACCTTTCATCCTGTAGTTGCGTGCTATGCTAATGTGTACCAGCACCGCAGACACGCGCCTCGCAACGAACCAAAGCTTATGTACGTAACATTACAGTTTGGAACTTGGTGTCTTCCCCTTGTGTAGTACTGTTTCGATTCTTCTTATTCTTCAATCGACTTACGTTTCAGGGTGTGGTGATTGGTACCTGGGTACTCCTAGGTACAGTTCCTGGTGTAGCTTAACGCGCAGAGCGCTAGCGTGTGAGGGAGGCGAGCCATACATGGATCACTCCACTCGGCGGACCGTTGGCTGATGCATCTGACCGTGGTTTTTGAGTTCTTTTCCGCAATCGTGCAAGAAAAGCGTAGATGGACCCCAAACTCCAACTCGAAAACACGGTACAGAAACAATTGAAATATAGTAACAATCAGAACGAAGTTTGCATGACAGACACACAAGGCACAAATACGTTCCTCCCGTAAGTTTAACTGTTGATTCTGGCGACAGGTAGGGGATCTGGCCACAAAGTCAAAATAAATTTGCCAAACCACGAAACAAATGTACCCTAAACGACAGAATAAGCTATAGGAAAGAGAGAGAAGTATTCTTGAGTAGCTTTCATTGCCAGTGACTAAGCATTGTATAACGCAGAACTGGCAAACAGCCTTGTCGATACCTGAATGCTAGGCCAGTTTTCAGACTGGAGGAAGGAAGCGGTAAACTACTTCTGGCAGCACTTAACGAATGTTATCTGTTTAATTTGGTGACCGTTTTGCACTGCCTAAGAGAATGGATGTACAACGAATGGAGAAACTGAAAGAAAGAGTGAAGGCAGGATTTTATCTTGTTAGAAGATGTCAGTCTGACTACCAACGTCAGCTCCTGCGTGCACTACGCAAATCTGAATCAGCAACCAAGTGTGCATTCAGACCTATGACCAGTGCTACCGATGGCCCAGCATCCTCAAATTCAGTCCTTCACTCAAAGCAGTAATACATAAAATTAAACTGCGCTACACACTTCTCAGATGTGGTTAATTCACGTTGATGTATCATTTTCTCGTCTAGTGTTGTTTCATTTGCAATAAAGACGAAATATTTTAAATATTCGAAAAATCTCAAACTTCATTTTACAAAATTACTATATCTTTTGAGATCATCATCGTACTGTTACGCTGTAGTCTCCGATAGCCACAACTATCTGGTGATGAATCTACTTTTACTAAAAAGCTAGTTAATCGGCGAGTATATCTGTTTAGAACGGCGTATCCGGAATTAATAATCGTTTAATAATGGTTACTACAAACTTCATAGTATTCTGTCCGTAATAAAATTTTTTCATTGAATACCGATCAGTCTTAAAAATCGAATTTACTGTTTGCAGGTGTTCACAGATAACTGCGAAAATTTATTTTTAACTTCATCTCATAAAAGGGGAGTTTTTGAGATACACAATTAAAAAAATTGATGATCGTTGATTAACAAATCATGAAGTGTCATTAAGAGGATATTATCAAGTAACAAGCAAATTGTGGGTGAATAACCGAATGTGTAAAACCGTCGTACCGTGTAGATGGAGTAGTCCATTAATGTTTTAACTGTCGTGAAGCTAGAATTAAATTTGATGAAATGCAGTTGGATATAAAAGAATCAAGAAATGACAGAAAGAGAACTATGGTTTTTTTTTCCGGACCGAGACTCGAACTCGAGACCTTTGCTTTTCGCGGGCAAGAGCTTGGGTAGCTCAGTTGGTAAAGCACTTGCTCGCGAAAGGCAGAGGTCCCGAGTTCGAGTCTCGGTCCGGCACACAGTTTTAATCTGCCAGGAAGTTTCATATGTTTTTTTATGTATTTGTTACTTTTTTAATCACCTGGAACGCCCTTAATAACATATTACAGGAAGGGCGAAGTTTGTGTTGTGATGATAAGTTTGCAGTATGTCTCGTTGTTTGGCAGGTCCGCCGGTCGTGGTGCCCTTCTTCATCCCAACCAACCTGCGGGAAGGAGCCAGGGCGCAGGTCAGCTGCGGCGTGTCCTCTGGAGACCTGCCTATTCGTTTCGCCTGGCTCAAAGATGGCGCGCCAGTGCCCAAATCTCTGCAGGTACTTTGCTTACAGTTCATCCAGCTCCTTCTCGGAAATCTCCTTTGAAGCACATTGTGTCATCAAAGTTTAAGTCCTTTCCAGTGGTTCGAGATACAGTGTTCATCTCTGCAAGCAGCTGGAAAATGGTTCACTGGTGCTGTTGACATCACACTCGAACACTGAACTGGAGCAAGACTTTTGAGAATGAAATA
Organism: Schistocerca piceifrons; assembly: GCF_021461385.2. Lineage (NCBI taxonomy): Eukaryota > Metazoa > Arthropoda > Insecta > Orthoptera > Acrididae > Schistocerca > Schistocerca piceifrons. Next base: position 1,221,383,588 of record NC_060138.1, on the reverse strand, counting down.
TATCTGAAAACTGAACACTGCATATTTGATAATTAAGTTCGTGCAGGGAAAGAAGTCCCCAGATCACACTTTATTTATCAAATGGTTCAAATGGCTCTGAGCACTATGGGACTTAACTGCTGAGGTCATTAGTCCCCTAGAACTTAGAACTAGTTAAACCTAACTAACCTAAGGACATCACAAACATCCATGCCCGAGGCAGGATTCGAACCTGCGACCGTAGCGGTCTTGCGGTTCCAGACTGCAGCGCCTTTAACCGCACGGCCACTTCGGCCGGCTACACTTTATTTATCAACATCAGCTGCAAATTACACGTTTAGGCAGACTACCATCTCAAATTTTGCCGTAAAAATTTTATAAAGCCATATTTTACATATCATCACAGGCTGTCAGATAACAAACAAACTATACACATGAAGAAGAAAGAAATAATCAGTTGAAAATTGTGTGTTCTTGTTTTAATATGTAAACAGATTTCTAATTTGCTGATATAGAGCCTGTGTAAGTTATACATAAAGCCTGCAGAATGCTCCTACATGAAATGCATGATACAATTATTGAGAATAGTGAGTCAATTAACAGATCTGAGAGAGGTCGAAATAAGGCTCAATAGCTTAAGGATCAACTACTCCTGCTATAAAAGTCTGTGGGCGTTTGACACTCGTTAAAAGGTCTGAATTTCTTACATCCTCAAAGATAGTGCTTGGTCACTGCACGAAGAAAACATCCTAGACATATAGTTGGTCGTATTTATCATTTAAGGGTCACCTAATCATGGGGAAGTTGTACAACATACAGAACCTCAATTTTACGTCAAAGTGAGAATAAAAAACTTTAATTTGATCTAATAAAGTCAACAACTGAAAATGACTAGCACAGAGCAAAGATCTGAACATTTTTGCAAGCTCTGTGGAACACACATTTAACTGGAAGACAGCAGGAAGTGAAATCTATAAGAATTCCATAATTGAGCAGGTCTCAAAATCAAGATATTGAGACAAATATTCGACACAGATCACTGAGCGTACAAGATACATAACCAAATAAGTTAAATACGAGCTGCTCAGAAGATGGATTGTGCTACTGCCTTATTGAAACGTACATTCTTCAAGTACAGCACGAGATAGAGCCACACAACTCTAGACGACAGCCAGAAATTGAATAACTCTCTCCAAAAAAAAGGACGCTCCAGAAACCTTACCATCTACAAGCTCCAGGAGACTGTATGCTGTCATCACTCTGACGAATATGTTCGCTTTTCTACGTAAAAACCAAGCAAGTATACATCCCAAAACTGAGAAAAAAACAGACATATACCAGAAATCAGGTATATATATCAACGACAGTGTAACACTTTTGACATAACATACTTAGGACAAACAGGCAGAGAATTTGGTCACAGAGACAAAGAACACTTGAGAGCCCGTAAGTATGGGACAAACCACTTCACATTTGCAGAACTCCTAAGAGAACATAGTCACAAACCAACGGCCATAGAAGAAGACATGAAAACAATTAGAAACAACAATAAAAATCACCTGCTAAGCCTGCAAGAAAATTACTACCTACAGAAAACCCAAGCAGAAAAGAAAACCCTGCTGAATGATCGAGTACACGTGCCAAACAATTCATTGTTACCCTAACAGATAATAGTGTGTTTACATTTTGCGGCATGCAGTGCAGCTGTAGCGGCTATAAAGCTAAGCACTGACAAACTTATTTGTCCACTGTTATACAGTTATTAAATTTAATACTTTTCAGCGTTGTTTCGTGCTGTTTATGGCGAAATAACGATTTAATAAACTTTTGAAAACGTTTGCTCCCAGTGTTTTTTAGAGTTTTCTGTGTGTTGAAGTCCTTTCGTAAATTTAATGCTTTAGCTTTCAGCTGACGTTTCTTATTGCTTGTAATAAAACATTTCAGTAAAATTTTCATTCAGTATTTTAACTTCGTTGAGTGTTCCAGTGGTCGTTTGAATTTTTGGTTTTAGATAATAATTTTCTGAAGTTCGTTGGTGTTGGTATTAGCTGTGATGTAGTAGTATTAATACAAGTAGTTGCTTTCTTAGTAGACAGAGAGTTCGAGATCACTATTGTTAGTTCAAAAATAGTTCTGCTGGTGTAACTAAACTTTGGGAAACGTAGACGTATAGTATTTTTTCCGTAACTGTAAAATTTTACCATGAGTAAGAAGTGTGGGCTCTGTCGTAGGTTTGTGAGTAGTCGGTTACGGTGTGGGATATGTTGAAAGTATTTTCATTGGGGGGGAATGCAGTGAGGAAGCCAGTGAACATTCTAGGGAGATCCTGTCCTGGGAATGCAGAATCTGTAATAGAAATAAATTGATAGGGGAGCAGGAGCGTAAGATCAGCGCCCTTCAGGGGCAGTTACAACGCGAAAAGGAGGAACTAGATCGGCTGAGGGGGGTCAGGGGTGGTGAGGAATGGGAACTGGCAGTTGGAAAGAAGGCAGCTAGGAAGAGGAGGTATTCAGAGAGTTTTTTTTTTTTTTTTTTTTTTTTTTTGGTCATCAGTCTACTGACTGGTTTGATGCGGCCCGCCAAGAATTCCTTTCCTGTGCTAACCTCTTCATCTCAGAGTAGCACTTGCAACCTACGTCCTCAATTATTTGCTTGACGTATTCCAATCTCTGTCTTCCTCTACAGTTTTTGCCCTCTACAGCTCCCTCTAGTACCATGGAAGTCATTCCCTCATGTCTTGTCCTATCATCCTGTCCCTTCTCCTTATCAGTGTTTTCTACATATTCCTTTCCTCTCCGATTCTGCCTAGAACCTCCTCCTTCCTTACCTTATCAGTCTACCTAATTTTCAACATTCGTCTATAGCACCACATCTCAAATGCTTCGATTCTCTTCTGTTCCAGTTTTCCCACAGTCCATGTTTCACTACCATACAATGCTGTACTCCAGACGTACATCCTCAGAAATTTCTTCCTCAAATTAAGGCCGGCATTTGATATTAGTAGACTTCTCTTGGCCAGAAATGCCTTTTTGCCATAGCGAGTCTGCTTTTGATGTCCTCCTTGCTCCGTCCGTCATTGGTTATTTTACTGCCTAGGTAGCAGAATTCCTTAACTTCATTGACTTCGTGACCATCAATCCTGATATTAAGTTTCTCGCTGTTCTCATTTCTACTACTTCTCATTACCTTCGTCTTTCTCCGATTTACTCTCAAACCATACTGTGTACTCATTAGACTATTCATTCCGTTCAGCAGATCATTTAATTCTTCTTCACTTTCACTCAGGATAGCAATGTCATCAGCGAATCGTATCATTGATATCCTTTCACCTTGTATTTTAACTCCACTCCTGAACCTTTCTTTTAATTCCATCATTGCTTCCTCGATGTACAGATTGAAGAGTAGGGGCGAAAGGTTACAGCCTTGTCTTACACCCTTCTTAACACGAGCACTTCGTTCTTGATCGTCCACTCTTATTATTCCATCTTGGTTGTTGTACATATTGTATATGACCAGTCTCTCCCTATAGCTTACCCATCTTTTTTCAGAATCTCGAACAGCTTGCACCATTTTATATTGTCGAACGCTTTTTCCAGGTTGACAAATCCTATGAAAGTGTCTTGATTTTTCTTTAGCCTTGCTTCCATTATTGGCCGTAACGTCAGAATTGCCTCTCTCGTCCCTTTACTTTTCCTAAAGCCAAACTGATCGTTACCTAGCGCATTCTCAATTTTCTTTTCCATTCTTCTGTATATTATTCTTGTAAGCAGCTTCGATGCATGAGCTGTTAAGCTGATTGTGCGATAATTCTCGCACTTGTCAGCTCTTGCCGTCTTCGGAATTGTGTGGATGATGCATTTCCGAAAGTCAGATGGTATGTCGCCAGACTTATATATTCTACACACCAACGTGAATAGCCGTTTTCTTGCCACTTCCCCCAATGATTTTAGAACTTCTGATGGAATGTTATCTATCCTTTCTGCCTTATTTGACCGTAAGTCCTCCAAAGCTCTTTTAAATTCCGATTCTAATACTGGATCCCCTATCTCTTCTAAATCGAATCCTGTTTCTTCTTCTATCACATCAGACAAATCTTCACCCTCATAGAGGCTTTCAATGTATTCTTTCCACCTATCTGCTCTCTCCTCTGCATTTAACAGTGAAATTCCCGTTGCATCCTTAATGTTACCACCGTTGCTTTTAATGTCACCAAAGGTTGTTTTGACTTTCCTGTATGCTGAGTCTGTCCTTCCGACAATCATATCTTTTTCGATGTCTTCACATTTTTCCTGCAGCGATTTCGTCTTAGCTTCCCTGCACTTCCTATTTATTTCATTCCTCAGCGACTTGTATTTCTGTATTCCTGATTTTCGCGGAACATGTTTGTACTTCCTCCTTTCATCAATCAACTGAAGTATTTCTTCTGTTACCCATGGTTTCTTCGCAGCTACCTTCTTTGAACATATGTTTTCCTTCCCAACTTCTGTGATGGCCCTTTTCAGAGATGTCCATTCCTCTTCAACTATACTGCCTACTGCGCTATTCCTCATTGCTGTATCTATAGCGTTAGAGAACTTCAAACGTATCTCGTCATTCCTTAGTACTTCCGTATCCCACTTCTTTGCGTATTGATTCTTCCTGACTAATGTCTTGAATTTCAGCCTACTCTTCATCACTACTATATTGTGATCTGAGTCTATATCTGCTCCTGGGTACGCCTTACAGTCTAGTATCTGATTTCGGAATCTCTGTCTGACCATGATGTAATCTAATTGAAATCTTCCCGTATCTCCCGGCCTTTTCCAAGTATACCTCCTCCTCTTGTGATTCTTGAACAGGGTATTCGCTATTACTATCTGAAACTTGTTACAGAACTCAATTAGTCTTTCTCCTCTTTCATTCCTCGTCCCAAGCCCATGTTCTCCTGTAACCTTTTCTTCTACTCCTTCCCCTACAACTGCATTCCAGTCGCCCATGACTATTAGATTTTCGTCCCCCTTTACACACTGCATTACCCTTTCAATATCCTCATACACTTTCTCTATCTGTTCGTCTTCAGCTTGCGACGCCGGCATGGATACCTGAACTATCGTTGTCGGTGTTGGTCTGTTGTCGATTCTGATTAGAACAACCCGGTCACTGAACTGTTCACAGTAACACACCCTCTGCCCTACCTTCCTATTCATAACGAATCCTACACCTGTTATACCATTTTCTGATACTGTTGATATTACCCGATGCTCATCAGACCATAAATCCTTGTCTTTCTTCCACTTCACTTCACTGACCCCTAATATATCTAGATTGAGCCTTTGCATTTCCCTTTTCAGATTTTCTAGTTTCCCTACCACGTTCAAGCTTCTGACATTCCACGCCCCGACTCGTAGAACGTTATCCTTTCGTTGATTATTCAATCTTTTTCTCATGGTAACCTCCCCCTTGGCAGTCCCCTCCCGGAGATCCGAATGGGGGACTATTCCGGAGTCTTTTGCCAATGGAGAGATCATCATGACACTTCTTCAATCACAGGCCACATGCCCTGTGGATACACGTTACGTGTCTTTAATGCAGTGGTTTCCATTGCCTTCTCCATCCTCATGTCGTTGATCATTGCTGATTCTTCCGCCCTTAGGGGCAATTTCCCACCCCTAGGACAAGAGAGTGCCCTGAACCTCTATCCGCTCCTCCGCCCTCTTTGACAAGGCCGTTGGCAGAATGAGGCTGACTTCTTATGCCGGAAGTCTTCGGCCGCCAATGCTGATTATTTATCAAAATTTAGGCAGTGGCGGGGATCGAACCCGGGACCGAAGACGTTTTGATTATGAATCAAAGACGCTACCCCTAGACCACGGTGATACTAGACAGTTATACGTTGCATATATGCCATAGATTTGACCAACTGTCAGAGTTGAGTGGAGAGGAGCCTCATGCAGCTGTACATGTAGGGAACATGTAGCAGTCCTCAGCAGTTAGGATGGTTAGGTCAGTTTCAAAGCCTAACAGAAAGAAGGTTCTGCTGCTAGGTAGTTCGCACAATAGAAGTGTGGGCCAGCAGTTGCAGGAAGTGTTGGGGAGTAGTTACCAGGTAACAATCATTGTGAAGCCTAGTGCAGGGTTGGCTCAAACGACTGGCAGCATAGGAGAATTATGTAGGAATGTTATGAAAGAGGATCAGGTAGTGATAGTTGGTGTTAGAGCTGCACCTTGTTTAGATTGAAGTCAGCTGATAGGTATACCTTCTTAAAGGAAGTCCCTCTAACTAAGGGCTCACCTTCCAATTGCAGATGGAATTAGCATATTCCATCAAAATATAAGAGGCATTAGAGATGAAGTTAGTGAACTGCTTACAGATATTGACTCTGAAATTATTGATATATCATAGCACCACTGAAACAATTTGACAGTTCATTGGTTTCCATTACCAGGATACAGATTAGCTCACTGCTATTCAATGAGTTTCCTCTGTGGTGGGGAATTGGCTATGTCAACAGAAAACAGAATTCCATTTTAGTCCATAGACGTATCACAGCACTGCATTGAACAGATATTTCAATGTTGTGCAGGGGCAGTTGAATTTAGTGAAACTATACTTCTAATTGTTGTTTATAGGTCCCCTAACTCTGACTTCAGTGCATTTCTATTCAAGCTAGAGAGGGTCCTTGATTCACTTTGTAGGATGTACCAGAAATAAGTTATATGAGGCGACTTCAATACAAATTTTGTATATGATGGTGCAAGAAAAATGATGATGGTAGATTTCCTAAATTCATATTATCTGATGCAGATTGTGTCTTTTCCAACTAGGGTGCAGGGGAAGAGTAGCATAGCCATAGACAATATTTTTATTCATTCTTCATTACTAGATGGGCAGTCTTTTAGTAAAAGGGTGAATGGCCTTTCAGACCATCATGCACAAATTTTATCATTAAAAGACTTTTGTACTCAAACAAATGTCACAAATAAATACAAACTATGTAGGAAAGTTAATCCAACAGCAATAGAGAGTTTTTCTAAAACCTTATCAAGGAACAAGAGTGGCAGGATGTTTATAGTTCTGATAATAAAAATAATAAACATAATGCTTTCCTTAACACATTTCTCATGCTCTTTGAGAGTTGCTTTCTATTTGAACATTCTAAACGGGGCACTAGCAGTAATAGGCAGCCCAGGAGGCTGACTAGCGTGATAAGGACATCATGTAGAACAAAGTGGGAATTGTATCAAAATGTTAGAAGTAGTCACAATCAAGCTACACTAACCCATTACAAACAGTACTGTAAGGTTCCTAAAATATTATTAGGAAGGCAAAGAGTATGTGGTATGCAAATAGAAAAGCTCATTCACAGGATAAAATTAAAACAATGTAGTCAGTTGTGAAGGAAGTGTCTGGTCAGCAGTACAAGGTCAACGATATAAAGTCAGCTTGCAGTAAAAATATTTCTTTTACTGATAAATCAGATATATGTACAGTATTTAATAATAATTTTCTGAGTATTGCTCATGAATTAAATACAAATTTAGTTTGTAGAGGGAATCATCTAACATTCTTGGCAAATGACTTTCCTAGATTGATGTCTGAAATACTTGGCTGAGATACAGACAAGAGGGAGATTGAGTCTATAATTAAATCATGGAAGTCTAAGGACTCTCATGGTTATGATGGAGTGCCTAGAAGAATATTAAAGTACTGTAATGCACGTGTTAGCACTGCATTTAGCCAAATTTGTAATTTTTCTTTTAGGGATGGTCAATTTCCTGAGCGATTAAAGTACTCAGTAGTAAAGCTGCTTTATAACAAGGGAGAAAGGGATAATACAGATAATTTTAGACCTATTTCTGTGCCATCAGTGTTTGCTAAAGTTATTGAAAAGGCTGTGTATCTAAGGATAATTGATCGTTTTATATCATATGATTTGCTATCAAATGTACAGTTCGGCTTTAGAAATCGTTTAACTACTGAAAATGCTATATTTTATTTTCTGTGTGGGGTACTGGATGAGTTAAACAAGAGGTTTAGAATGTTAGGCATATTTTTTGATTTAACTAAATCATTTGATTGTGTTGATCACAAAATATTGCTCCAGAAGTTGGACCATTACTGAATACAGGGAGTAGATCACAATTTGATCAGAACAGACAGCAGAAGGTCATTAATCACAATGTTGAGAATGGCCATGATGATTCAGTGGGGTACAGTCAAGTAGAGGGGTGCCACAGGGATCAGTGTTGGGGCCACTCCTGTTCCTTATTTATATAAATTATATGCCCTCTAGTATTATAGGTAAATCTAAAATATTTCTGTTTGCTGTAGACACTAGCTTGGTAGTAAAGGATGTTGTGAAACATTGGCTCGGTTTCAGATAGTGCAGTTCATGACCTAAGTTCATTCATTGTAGAAAATAAACTAGCACTAAATCACAGTTTTTACAGTTTCTAACACACAGTTGAACAACACCTGACGTTTTAATTTCACATAATGGGCATATCTTGCCGTTGGTGGGGAGGCTTGCGTGCCTCAACGATGCAGATAGTCGTACCGTAGATGCAACCACAACGGAGGGGTATCTGTTGAGAGACCAGACAAACGTGTGGTTCCTGAAGAGGGGCAGCAGCCTTTTCAGCAGTTGCAGGGGCAACAGTCTGGATGATTGACTGATCTGGCCTTGTAACACTAACCAAAATGGCCTTGTTGTTGTGGTACTGCGATAGGCTGAAAGCAAGGGGAAACTACAGCCGTAATTTTTCCCAAGGGCATGCAGCTTTACTGTATGATTAAATGATGATGGCGTCCTCTTGGGTAAAATATTCCGGAGGTAAAATAGTCTCCCATTCGGATCTCTGGGCGGGGACTACTCAAGAGGACATCGTTATCAGGAGAAAGAAAACTGGCGTTCTACGGATTGGAGCGTGGAATGTCAGATCCCTTAATCGGGCAGGTAGGTTAGAAAATTTAAAAAGGGAAATGGATAGGTTAAAGTTGCATATAGTGGGAATTAGTGAAGTTCGGTAGCAGGAGGAACAAGACTTTTGCTCAGGTGAATACAGGGTTATAAATACAAAATCAAATAGGGGTAATGCAGGAGTAGGTTTAATAATGAATAAAAAAATTGGGGTACAGGTAAGCTACTACAAACAGCATAGTGAACGCATTATTGTGGCCAAGATAGACACGAAGTCCACGCCTACTACAGTAGTACAAGTTTATACGCCAACTAGCTCTGCACATGACGAAGAAATTGAAGAAATGTATGATGAAATAAAAGAAATTATTCAGATAGTGAAGGGAGATGAAAATTTAATAATCATGGGTGACTGGAATTTGAGTGTAGGAAAAGGGAGAGAAGGAAACGTAGTATGGATGGGGGCTAAGAAATGAAAGAGGAAGCCACCTCATAGAATTTTGCACAGAGCACAACTTAATCATAGCTAACACTTGGTTCAAGAATCATGAAAGAAGGTTGTATACATGGAAGAACCCTGGAGATACTAAAACGTATCAGAGAGACTATATAATGGTAAGACAGAGATTTAGGAACCAGGTTTTGAATTTTAAGACATTTCCAGGGCAGATGTGGATTCTGACCACAATCTAATTGGTTATGAACTGTAGATTAAAACTGAAGAAACTGCAAAAAGGTGAGAATTTAAGGAGATGGGACCTGGATAAACTGAAAGAACCAGAGGTTGTACAGAGTTTCAGGGAGAGCATAAGGGAACAGTTGACAGGAATCGGGGAAATAAATACAGTAGAAAAAGAATGGGTAGCTTTGAGGGATGAAATAGTGAAGGCAGCAGAGGATCAAATAGGTAAAAAGATGGGGGCTAGCAGAAATCCTTGCGTAACAGAAGAAATATTGAATTTAATTGATGAAAGGAGAAGATATAAAAATGCAGTAAATGAAGTAGGCAAAAAGGAATACAAACGTCTCAAAAATGATATCGACAGGAAGTGCAAAATGGCTAAGCAGCGATGGCTAGAGGACAAATGTGAGGATATAGAGGCTTATCTCACAGGGGTAAGATAGATACTGCGTACAGGAAAATTAAAGAGACCTTTGGAGAAAAGAGAACTACTTGTATGAATATCAAAGGCTCAGATGGAAACCCAGTTCTAACCAAAGAAGGGAAAGCAGAAAGTTGTAAGGAGTATATAGAGGGACTATACAAGGGCGATGTTCTTGAGGACAATATTATGGAAATGGAAGAGGATGTAGATGAAGATGAAATGGGAGATATGATACTGCGTGAAGAATTTGACAGAGCACTGAAAGACCTAAGTCGAAACAAGGCCCCGGGAGTAGACAACATTCCATTGGAACTATTGACGGCCTTGGGAGAGCCAGTCCTGACAAAACTCTACCATCTGGTGAGCAAGATGTATGAGACAGGCGAAATACACTCAGACGTCAAGAAGAATATTATAATTCCAATCCCAAAGAAAGCAGGTGTGACAGATGTGAAAATTACCTAACTATCAGTTTAATAAGTCACAGCTGCAAAATACTAACGCGAATTCTTTACAAACGAATGGAAAAACTGATAGAAGCCGACCTCGGGGAACATCGGTTTGGATTCTGTAGAAATGTTGGAACACTTGAGGCAATACTGACCTTGCGACTTATCTTAGAAGAAAGATTAAGGAAAGGCAAACCAACGTTTCTAGAATTTGTAGACTTAGAAAAAGCTTTTGACAATGTTGACTGGAATACTCTCTTTCAAATTCTGAAGGTGGCAAGGGTAAAATACAGGGAGCGAAAGGCTATTTAAATTTGTACAGAAAGCAGATGGCAGTTATAAGAGTCGAGGGGCATGAAAGGGAAGCAGTGGTTGGGAAGGGCGTGAGACAGGGTTGTAGGCTATCCCCGATGTTATTGAGCAAGCAATAAAGGAAACAAAAGAAAAGTTCAGAGTAGGTATTAAAATCCATGGAGAAGAAATAAAAACTTTGAGGTTCGCTGATGACATTGTAATTCTGTCATAGACAGCAAAGGACTTGGAAGAGCAGCTGAACGGAATGGACAGTGTCTTGAAAGGAGGATATAAAATCAACAAAAGCAAAACGAGGATAATGGAAAGTAGTCGAATTAAGTCGGGTGATGCTGAGGGAGTTAGATTAGGAAATGAGACACTTACAGTAGTAAAGGAGTTTTGCTATTTGGGGAGCAAAATAACCGATGATGATCGAAGTAGAGAGGATATAAAATGTAGACTGGCAATGGCAAGCAAAGCGTTTCTGAAGAAGAAAAATTTGTTAACATCGAGTATAGATTTAAGTGTCAGGAAGTCGTTTCTGCAAGTTTTTGCATGGAGTGTAGCCATGTATGGAAGTGAAACGTGGACGATAAATAGTTTAGACAAGAAGAGAATAGAAACTTTCGAAATGTGGTGCCACAGAAGAATGCTGAAGATTAGATGGGTAGATCACATAACTAATGAGGAGGTATTGAATAGAATTGGGGAGAAGAGAAGTTTGTGGCACAACTTGACTAGAAGAAGGGATCGGTTGGTAGGACATGTTCTGAGACATCAAGGGATCACCAATTTAGTATTTGAGGGCAGCGTGGAGGGTAAAAATCGTAGAGGGAGACCAAGAGATGAATACACTAAGCAGATTCAGAAGAATGTAGGCTGCAGTAGGTACTGGGAGATGAAGAAGCTTGCACAGGATAGAGTAGCATGGAGAGCTGCATCATACCAGTCTCAGGACTGAAGACCACAACAACAACAACAGAGGACATATGATTAGTGAAACTGACCAGTTCAGATTTCTAGGTGTTCAGATAGATAGTAAACTGTCGTGGAAAGCCCACGTTCATTATCTTGTTCAAAGACTTATTGCTGCATTATTTACTATTTGAATGGCATCTGAGGTGAGTGATCGTTCGGCACAGAAATTAGTCTACTTTGCTTATTTTCATTCTCTTATGTCATATGGTATTATATTTTGGGGTAACTCTTCCCATTCTAGAAGGATATTTTTTGCTCAGAAAGGGGCAGTTTGGGCAATATGTGGTGTAAGTTCATGAACCTTCTGTCGACTCCTGTTCACGAGTCTGGGTATTTTGGCATTGGCCTCTCAATACATATATTCCTTACTATCATTTCTTTTTGAGAATATTAGCTTATTTCCAAGAAACAGCAGCTTTCACTCAGTTAATACTCTGCAGAAATCAAACATGCATTTGGATCGGACCTGCTTAACTCTTGTGCAGAAAGGTGTGCAGTATACTGTTGAATCCATTTCAATAAGCTACCACTCTAATTCAAAAATCTTAGCAATAATCGTCACGCTTTCAAATCGAAATTGAAGAGTTTCCTCATGGGTCACTGCTTCTATTCTGTTGAGGAGTTCCTTGAAAAATTAAGCTGATTATTGTTGTATTGTTAATTGCGTTTACTTAAACTTATGGATTAACTTTTTTCAGGTTAATAATCATTTTATTTTTATCTGTTATTACTTACATGTTGTAATTTCGTGTACTGACACGTTCCATGACCTTGGAGGTTTGCTCCTCTATTTGGTCCTATGGAACTTGACTTGTAAATAAATAAATAAAAAACAATAGACTAACATTCCAAAAAAGGATTTTATCATACTAATAATAATAATAATAATAATAATAATAATACCACCCAACACCTTTTCACTCACTTGTCCATGAAACCCTCCACAGAACATTTGAACCAAAACTCAAATCAGGTGATCACCAAAGCTTTCAACCACTCTCTAACAGCTATTATATTTATATTCAACATTCTACAACTCAAACAGCCCACTCTCTACACATACACACACACACATACACACAATATAGGTAATGAACAGAAGTTAGTTTTCAACATGTATTTCATTTGGTTGGCAACACGTAGGTAAACAAACCAAACCAGAGGAAACACATAATGAATTCACAATACTTACGCCTTTAAAAGCACAGTTTTCGAACAAATATGTATAACTAGTGGCAAAAGAATAATAGTACACCACAAAAATAAAGTTAAATATGGTGAACAGTGTGAAGAATCACTTGTTTGGCTTAATAGCCAAAGAAATTGCTCTTGTACTCGTTTACGGGTTCTCTTCAGTGTGATGCAGTACGGCTTTTCGGTACCAGGCTTCTGAACCTCCAGCCAAATACTACAACAAGGCTTTTCAAAATTTCAATTAAATCCCCTTTGAGCACCTGCTGGAGTCCTTTTCGACAGACTTGCTCTGAGACCAGGTACCTGGGTAGAAATGTTGACGATATACTTGATGTGTAACTATTTCTATCTTGTTTTCATGAACTTTAATTATCACATGCTTCTCCTCAAAGACTCTCTCGTAATAACTCAATAAGTTATTCCTAGTCATATTCGATTAGATTTTCTAGTTCTTGCAATTTTTTTCGATAACGTCGGATTTCTCCGTAAAACCGATTTGAAAAATTGTGAGAGACCAGATTCATATCCTCCTCTTCACAATTAGACTGGTCGGTATGGATCTACAATATCTCCTGTGTTTCTCTTCTTCTTTCAATATTGACACCATTACTATTGCCCCTCGAACCAGCAAAGAGAGTAGGCTCGTCCAGAATTTGATCTTCACATCCCTCTCATCAAATATGTCCATTACCAAGATACTGTCACTCTCAAATCTTTTACAACAAAAAAATTGGTCTTTGTCGCTTCATTTCCAATGTCCAAGTGTAACTGAAGCTGTAATCTTACATTCCCGAAAAGTGCACCCACATCACCCATTATTATGCAGTTTTGTATGGGAAGAACCATCAGCTTGATCCCGTCTGTTAATTGATTAATCAAGGATATGTACTATACACTCACTGACGCACCGGCGTCGAGAGTTGCTTCAGTCAGAATTCCAGTAACATGTACTGCGACAACTGATAAAGACACTTTGAGATGCATCTTTCCACAGTTATGAATATTGAGTCCAAGATTCTCCGTTGTATCCATACTGTTCTCGTATTGGAAGAAAAAAAAATGGCTCTGAGCACTATAGGACTTAACTTCTGAGGTCATCAGTCCCCTAAAACTTAGAACTACTTAAACCTAACTAACCTAAGGACATCACACATATCCATGCCCGAGGCAAGATTCGAACCTGCGACCGTAGTGGTCGCGCTGTTCCAGGCTGTTGCGCCTAGAACCACTCTGCCACAACGGCCGGCCTAACGGAAAAAATTTAGCTCATTATGTTGGCCTTATCCCTCATAAGCCATAGACCTTACCGTTGGTGGGGAGGCTTGCGTGCCTCAACGTTACAGATAGCTATACTGTAGGTGCAACCACAATGGAGGGGTAACTGTTGAGAGGCCAGACAAACGTGTGGTTCCTAAAGAGGGGCAGCAGCCTTTTCAGTAGTTGCAGGGGCAACAGTCTGGTTGATTGACTGATCCGGCCCTGTAACACTAACCGAAACGGCCTTGTTGTTGTGGTACTGCGAACGGATGAAAGCAAGGGGAAACTACAGCTGTAATTTTTCCCGAGGGCATGCAGCTTTACTGTATGATGATGATGGCGTCCTCTTGGGTATAATATTCTGGAGTAAAATAGTCCCCCATTCGGATCTCCGGGCAGGGACTACTCAAGAGGACGTCGTTATCAGGAGAGAGATTACTGGAGGGCAGTGTGGAGGGTAAAAATCGTAGAGGGAGACCAAGAGATGAATACACTAGGCTGCAGTAGGTACTGGGAGATGAAGAAGCTTGCACAGGATAGAGTAGCATGGAGAGCTGCATCAAACCAGTCTCAGGACTGAAGACCAGAATAACAACATGTTGGCCCTAGTCTCTTCGGTCAACTGCAGTCTTGGATCTAAATCCAGTTACTTTTGCTTTAAAACAGAGGTACTATCTCCCCTGTCGTATCAGAGAATGTCTGTTCTCTCCGTGGACTATTCATCTGCTGATAAGGCATGTTTCATACATTATTTGGCCCATATTATGATTCTAATCACAATAATCTGGATGGTTTTTCCTTTCAGTATGATTCCACCGACCACAGTTCATATAGAATGCATACGGACCACCATTTGCTTTAAAAATTTTCATAGTACCTCATGTATCAAGCCAAGATTCGGTGACGGCTTATTCAAATCCTCGTGCTGGGCTGACTCCTTAACTCCATTCATATCGGTTCCTCGGGCACCTCCAGTTTGTCAATATGTGCCGTTATATCTTAACCTAGCCTCTTCGTGGACAAGATCTATAAATTCGAGGACAAAGTTTCTAAGTTCAGACACATGGAGCAATTTATCTTTTATGTCAAGTGGAAATTTAGCCTTTATGATTCTATTAATATCCACATGTGCTATCGGAGCAGTCCAACATTTCCCTTGTTGAGATATTTCTCAACGTATCTTCATAGCATCCCACTACGGAATGAAAACGGCTCTCGGTTCGAAACTTATATGATAACGTGTTTCACTCGTCGCTCTTGATTCCGCGTAATGTTCCACTGCGACTGACAGCAATAATTCCCTTCATTTTATATATAAGGTTCTACAATTTTTTGTACTTTGTGTAGCTGCTCCTGAGTCCGTTTAGGCCAAGTCTTACCTAAGAATGGTTTTTCAAACGCTTCATGACTTGCACAAGATTCTATGACATCAGTTTGCGTAACGAGCCTTCTCCTTGGATGTATCCAGACACATCACTTATCTTTTGGCGTTCGGACCATAAACGAGGCACTACATTTCTAAATTCTTCTATAAAGACAACAGGATTCATTCTTCGTCGTTCTGGGATAAGGGGCTGAATCTGTCTATTTACTACAGTCTTTTCCAGATTCTTCTTCCAGTAACAAATATTCGGACCAGTTTGATGTTTCATCTGTTCTATTTCCCGTTTTAATCCATTGTCAGGGTGCAGGATAAGTTTTGGAAGTTTTTCTACAGTAGATTTAATGCTTTGAAAAATATGAGCAGAGCTCTGTTCGTTTTTGGTCTCAACCCATTCATTGAGCTTGACTGAGTCAATTCTCGTGCTCTCTTCGAGCTTTCACGTGATGGCCAGAGTTTATCTGAGCCATCTTATCTGCTAATTCTTCTACAGTTTGTTCGATCTTTCCCTGATGCGTTTGGTACATCAGCAGAAAGTTTTCTCATTTTTGAGGAAAAGTACCTCTTTGGACTTTTGCATCTCTTTTACCTATCGGTTGGTTGCTAAGCCTTTCACTCGTTCTAACTCTTCAGGTTGCTGTTTAGCTATATCACCTATTTCACTGACTTTTGCAGACATACCGGGTTGCTGAGCGGCTATTCAATTACTTTTACGTAGTTTAGTACTTATATTTGCCAGTATACCTATCAGTTGGGACCCACTGTTAAAATCTAATTCTTGTATCTGGAATTTCCTGTATATCATCACTCGGTGGCGTTCTTAAGGATTTTTTTTTTTAGTTGGTGGTAAGGTCTCATGAGACAAAGCTGCTGAGGTCATCGGTTTCTAAGCTTACGTACTACTTAATCTATCCTAAAGTAACGCTAAGGACAGCACGCACACCTATGCCCAAGGGAGGACTCGAACCTCCAACTGGGGAAACATCATGGACCGGACTTTCTACATCACTATCAGTCACCGTGGAATCGGATCTCTTTTGATTTGCAGACACAGGACTGGCTTCTACATTGCTTAAAAATTCCATTTGACATTTCCTGGGTATTCATTTTTAATTGAGAGTGAGTGAGTACCATGAAGTTTCCCTTCTGCACTATTCAACTATGTCACTACACTCAAAAAATACCATAAAATAATACAAGAATGCGTACACAATATGTTGTGGCACTGATGAAGAGTGTAGTTCTATCTAAAAATCAGGAAGAGAATACTCAAGTGACGATAGGTCTAATTATACTAACAGAAATTATTCAGTCAAATCTCTGCCAGTGAACTTAGCTACGGTCTAATGGTAATGTTGTGATAAGGTATTCACAAACTGACACAGCTGAAAGCGGTAATAGTAAATACAAGCGCTTGCCTTTAATCAACTTTATGGCTGCGAAGAGTAGGCTGCGAAGCAAATGCACGTCTCCCGTCTGCTTCAGTAGTCATTCTCACAGTTACTTTCAAGAGCATCCAACAGAAACATTTACAAGATTATATACTAAGTATCCTTTACAGTGTACAACAATGAAGAGAATGATAATAGTTTATTAAAAAGTATCTTCATTTGTTACACACATTGACTCATCACATTCGTCCTGTTTTCTGTCGCCACGTGCGTTAGCTCTCCCTTTACCGAAATACGTATGTATATATGTGTCTATTTGTGTGTTGGTTTGCTATTTGGCAACTAAACTGTATGTATCTACAACAAAGAACATGTGATGCATAAGGCCAAGTGGATTGACTAGCAAGTCAGTCAGGCTACACAGCACACTCTCACAAACCCCACACCATTTAATGCTGAGAAAATTATAAAATTCGAAGTAACTCGACATTTCAACTGTTGAATCAATAGTTGACTAAATCTTTCGTATTCTACTGTTCAGGTGCGCGTTAGACATTAGCACGAAATGCACAACTCAACACCGACAAATCGCAGCTTGATACAGCGTCATTTGCACTTGCCATGTATGAAATAAAAGGAGACTGCACGCTGTACCCCAAGTTCTTTCCTTAGTTCTGCATTTCCTATTTTATCTTTCCTTGTACAGCCTTTCACCTATGTGGGGAACTTAAATTCTGCTGTTTTAAGTTGTCTTAGGTATTTTTAATCTAATGTCCAACTATCTGGTCCATGTAGTACTGTTGTTCATGCCATGAATCTATTAAATTTCATTTATTACTTATTGTTCCCATTATCGCTCCGAAAGGTGTTGATTTTCTCATTTACGTCTTTCTCTTCATCGAAAGCTGTGTCACATAGTAGACTCTGGAAATGGGACACCTGTTTCATTATTATTCTATTTTATTGACGATTGTCTTAGAGGATATTTTCCTGAAAAAGGCTATTGTTTTCGTTTTTGTCGTTGATATCTTCAGGTTATAATTTAGGCTTACATTGTTTGTATATATAACACTGCTAATAATTTGTCTTCATGGTCCTATGTGATTACCTGGTTGTTGATAAATAGCACCCAATTCAGAAATTTATGTGTTGCACTTTTTACACCTTGAGGTATGTGTGTGTGAATTTCTAAGGGACCAAACTGCTGAGGTCATCGGTCCCTAGACTTAAACACTACTGAAACTAAATTAAACTAACTTATGCTAAGAACGACACACACACACACATGCCCGAGGGAGGACTCGAACCTCCGGCGGGAGGGGTCGCGCAGTCCGTGACATGGCGCCCCAGACCGATCGGCCACTCCGCACGGCCCTTGAGGTATTCTGTCCTTCATCCATTCCCTGACTAGGTCGCCGATAATGAACAGTGTTGGTGACATACAACAACCTTGTCTTACTGCCCGCTTTATCTCTATTTCTGGTATCAGCTCTTTGCCAATATCTATTCTTATTTTGATGTTTTTGTATAAATCCTAACATATTTTTAATCTCCTAGCTGAGGAAACGTCTTTTCTCCAATATTGATCAGAATTTTTCGGTGAAGATATTTCTTTCATAGCTCCTGGATTTCACACCTACAGGAAATAGGCTGCCAGGGAGACCCAAGAAGCGTTGGAGGGATGGACTCCATGAAGATTTAAATCAAGTGTCAATAGATGTGAACGGATGGCGGATAGTAGAAATGGACAGAATACAGTGGAGGAGGAAACTAGTAGATGCGTGCGGTCCACTGGGCCTGATCACGTAGTAGTAGTAGTAGTAGTAGTAGTAGTAGTAGCCCTACAGTGTTAGATGCGTTTCGAAACTGAGTTCTCGTATGGCTTGCATACTTTGTTTCAAAGTGAAAACATTAACGTCACGGGATCTTCCTTTACAGAAGTTTCCTTCCTGTTCTAATAACACTGAATCAGAGATGTTTAGAAGACTTTTAGTTATTATTCATTACTGAAATTTCTTTGCAAGTCGTTATTATCAGACTAAGATGTAAAAGCTTACTCTTGATCGTACGATTGATTGCATTCGATGTCGCTTCTAGGTGTTTCCTTAAACCGTGTCCTGATTTCCATTATGACATTGTCTCGGTCTTTTCTTATCTCTTGAGGTCCATAAACATACCCCGTTGATCCAGCTATCATCCGTTCGCCAGACTACATGTCACAGCCACACATTTTCATTACATTAATATATGTGTCTTCCACACCATCTGTTGCTTAATCCTTTTGTTCGATTCTGTCTGTTACTCACTGAGAAGCTTACGATTTTGAAGGGCATTATTCACTTCGATAAATCATTGTCAGAGGTGAAAGAGACATAAGAAACAAAAAATAATCACTGGACTGTCGGGATCAGTCCTCTGCCCTTTGTGTTTGTAGTCTGTCTCTTATCCACTGACGCACGTGTACGTAAAATGGAACGTGAAATTATTAAGGTACTGGACTCGTGTTTACTGTCCCCATCGGTCTGTCTCGCTTCGTCTGGACAAAGGCGTATACGCACACGACCATCGACCTGGTGTAACAAGACACGTGTTTCATCCACCTGCTTCATCCGACCACACAACCCCTTTCTACTGTTCCATGGTCCAATCTCGAGGATCCCGTGCGTACTGAAATCGCAAAAGACGATACCGTTTGGTCAATATTGAAATTGGTCTCCGGCGGAGCACCATGTAGAAAAATATGCTCTGAACGGAGTGCTCCGAAACACTTGTGCCACCACCAGCACTGTGTTCTATCGTCAGACAGACCACGGATGCTTTACTGAGGGGCAACCCTCCGATTTTAGTTTTCTGTGATGATATGAGGACGTTTACCCCTTGACATCTGTTCGCGCATTCACCGTCCTTCAATCACCTTTCATAGGCGTTAAGGAGAACAGCACTGGAAAAGCTTATCAGCTTCTCTGTTGTCCCAGTCGCCGCACCTGCTCTCTATCAAACTCCCTTTCGTCAGTGAATGTCCTCATTTTTTCGTCATTTGTGGGCCTTATCGTCACTAGAATGATTCCCCATTCATCTACGCTGCAGTCGTGTACTTTCCCTGCTGCAACATGTCTCAGTAACGCTCTTTCACGGAGGACAGAGACTCATCGGTGAATATAACTGTGTTTTGCAGGTTACTGAGAAACAAGTGAGTGAGTTCCTCAGCGTGTTGCTGTTCAACAAAGTCTCCTCACACCACAGTGGGACGTACACTTGCGTCGCGTCCAATAATGCAGCGAGCGCCAACCACTCTGCGCAACTGCAGGTCAATGGTAAGTCTGAAGATTAAGCTGTAAATCCAGATATTTATGGAACAGCACATGTTTAATGAAAACTAGCAGTACATCAGCCCGTGTGTTGTTACTCTGTTGCAGTGTCCCCTCAGTGGCTGGTGGAGCCCCACGACTCGTCCGCCCTCTCTGGGAGTCCACTGTCCGTCCACTGCCAAGCTCAGGGCTTCCCCCAGCCAGTCACCTCCTGGTTGCGCGGACAAGGTGAGAACACAAATGCTTCGTGCACAGATTAGATTAGATTAGTTTTTCGTTCCATAGATCCGTGCTGAGGAGATCCTCGTGGATGTGGAACAAGTCAAATTTATTTATTTATTTCTTTAAGCTGAAATAACAATACTAATAGTATGAATATATACAATACCACATCATTTGTTTCTATTAAAAAATTCGTCAATGGAGTTCAAGGAGTTGGCCACTAGTAAGTCTTTCAGGCTCCTTTTAAACCGATCTTTATTTGTAACTAAATTTTTTTTATATTTGCTGGCAAATTATTTAAGATGAGTGCTCCTGAGTAGTGGACCCCTATTTGAACTAAAGTAAGTGCTTTTAAGTCGTTGTGCAGATCATTTTTTTTCTGGTATTGTGTGTATGAACTGAGCTGTTTGTTGGAAAAAGAGATATGTTATTTAGGACAAATTTCATTAAGGAGTAAATATACTGAGAGGCAGTAGTTAGTATACCCAGTTCTTTGAAGAGGTTTCTACAGGACATCCGTAAATTTACTCCACAAATAATACGTATTACACGCTTTTGGACTCTGAAAACTTTTGTTTGACTTGAAGAGTTACCCCAAAATATTATACCATATGACATTATGGAATGAAAGGAGGCAAAGTATGGAAGCTTTTACATTTTTATGTCGCCTATGTCTGCTAACACTCGAATTGTAAATACAGATTTGTTAAGGCGTTTCTGCAGTTCTGTGGTGTGCTCCTAACAACTGAATTTATTATCAAGTTATAATCCCAGGAATTTCAGACTGTCAACCTCTTCTACCTGCTCTTCTTCATACTTTATGCATATGCTGGGTGGAAACCTCTTACAGGTTCTGAATTGCATATAGTGAGTCTTTTCGAAGTTTAATGTCAGTGAACTGGCTTTAAACCATCTATTAATATGCATGAAAATATCATTAGCAGATCTTTCTAGAACTACACTCGACATATTATTTATTGCAATACTTGTGTCGTCTGCAAACAAAACGAACTCTGCTTCTGGCAGTGTAACTGATGAGAGGTCATTAATGTAAACAAGAAAAGCAACGGCTCTGAGATGGATCCTTGTGGGCCACCACATGTAATTTCTTCCCATTCTGATGATGACTGATGACTTAATTCACTAGTCCCTCGCACTGACACCCTTCGTTTCCTGTTAGCGACGTATGACTTCAACCATTTTGCAGCACTGCCCGTGACACCATAGAATTCTAAGTTATTTAAGAGGATGTTCTGGTTCACACAGTCGAATGCCTTTGACAACTCACAGAAAACACCTGCTGCTTGTAACTTGTTATTTAATGAATTTAGTACATTTTCACTGTAGGTGTAAATAGCCTTCTCGACATCAGAACCCCTCAGAAATCCAAACTGTGTTCTTAATATGTTATTTGTGGTCAGATGGTTGAGAAGCTGCCTGTACATTACTTTTTCTAAAATTTTTGAGAATGCTGGAAAAAGTGAAATCGGTCTGTAGTTTGATGGCATCTCTTTATCCCCTTCCTTGAATAGAGGCTTAACATCTGCATATTTTAGCCAGTCCGGAAATGTCCCAGTTATAATTGACTGGTTACACAAGTAACTCAGAACTGTACTAAACTCACAAGAACATACCTTAATTAACTTTGTTGATATTTCATCGTAACCACTAGAATGCTTTGTTTTTAAAGATTTTACTGTGGAAGTTTTTTTTCTTTTGGTGAAGTGAGTGACATATTCATGTACCTGAAGCTATTTGTAAAGGCTAGTTTCAGATATTCAAGGGCATTATTTACTGATCCTGACACTATCAGAATGGAGCAATCATCATCTTCTCCTTCAGCTCCTTCTGCTTCATCAACCTCCTCATTTTTTTTCATGGCTTTATGCTTCCAAATCTTCACAGTAGTCTTTGTACTCTTATCATATTCTTCATCGTCATCATCTTCCACTTTTTTTTCTTAGTTGATCCTGAGATCCATTCTGTTCAAATACGAATTCTAAAAGCATCCTCAGTAGTCGAATAGTAACTGATCCGTCGATTTGTAGAGAAAAGTCAGTTTCGCAGCCCTTTTCTCTTTCATACGTCTTTTCATTTCTTATATCTAAGGGCATACCCAGCCGTCCTTTCGGGAATTTCATTTCACTGTTTCAGTATCTCTTTTGACCTCTTTCCTCGAAGTAAAATTCCCACAAGCATGCAATAGCACATGGTCTGATATCAGTTAAGAGAATTTCTTTTGTGTGTCCTCTCCGATTGTCTAAGTGTGGTGGAGAGGTTCTTGCGTGCTCTTTTATGACCGAGTGCTACGCTCGCTCCTGAAAGTGCCACCGAAGGCAGACACGTCAAGGGGCAGAAGCGAGACAGGAAATAGCGTGCAACGTAGGGTGGGAGAACAACAGTAAAGTGAACTCCATAGGTGGGGCGAAACCAGTCCCTCTAGGAGAATCAACTGTGATACGAGACGCAGATAAAGACGACTCATTACTCACACTGAAAGCAGCTGCTTATCACGGACTAGGAAACATCACAATTCCCAAGTCCTCCATAGTTCAGGTTTCGCATCGGATTAACCCCATAATTGAATTTTTGTATGAAAATTTTTTGCATGCGAGAGGGAGGGGTCAGTAAAGAACCTGTATACACAAAAGTCAAATAAACGGATAAATTTATAACAAAATGAGGCAACTGTCATGAGATTAACGATTTGCCGACTTTATTACATCTACATCTTTGTGGATACTCTGCAAATCACATTTAAGTGCCTAACAGAGGGCTCATCGAACCAGCTTCACAATGCTCTATTATTCCAATCTCGAATAGCGGTCGGAAAGAACGAACACCTATATCTTTCCGTGCAAGCTCTGATTTCCGTTATTTTATCGCGGTGATCGTTTCTTCCCGTGTCGGTCGGCGTCAACAAAATATTTTTCACATTCGGAAGAAAAAGTTCGTGATTGGAATTTTATGAGAAAACTCCGTCGCAACGAAAAACCCTTTGCTTTAATGATGTCCAACCCAAATCCTGTAACATTTCAATGACACTCTCTCCCGTATTTAGCGATTATACAAAACATGCTGCCTTCTTTGAACTTTGTCGATGTACTCCGTCAATCCTACCTGGTAAGGATCCCACACTGCGCAGCAGTATTCTAAAAGAGGTCGGACAAGGGTAGTGTAGGCAGTCTCCTTAGAAGATCGGTTATATTTTCTACGTGTCTTGCCAGTAAAACGCAGTCTTTGGTTAGCCTTCCCCAGAACGTTTTCTGTGTGTTCCTTCCAATTTAAGTTGTTCGTAATTGTAGTTCCTAAGTATTCCGCCGATTTTAAGGCCTTTAGATTTGACTGCTTTACCGTGTAACCGAAGTTTGTGTTCCTTTTAGCACTCGTGAGGATGACGTCACACTTTTCGTTATTTAGGGTCAACTGCCAATTTTCGGACCATTCAGATATCTTTTCTAAATTGTTTTGCAATTTGTTTTGCTCTTCTAATGACTTCATTAGTCGAGAAACGACAGCTTCATCTGCAAACAACCTAAGACGGCTGCTCAGATTGTCTCCCAAATCGTTTATATGGATAAGGAACAGAAAAGGGCCTACACACTACCTTAGAGATCGCCAGGAATCACTTCTGTTTTACTCGATTCCTTTTCGTCAATTACTTCGAACATGACCTCTCTGGCAGGAAATCACGAATCCAGTCACATAACTGAGACGATATCCCATAAGCATGCAATTTCACTACAACCCGCTTGTGTGGTACAGTGTCAAAAGCCTTCCGGAAAGCCTGAAATACGGAATCGATCTGAAATCCCTTGTCAATACCACTCAGCACTTAATGTGAATAAAGACCTAGTTGTGTTTCACAAGACGATGTTTTCTAAAACCTTGTTGACTGTGTGTCAATAGATCGTTTTCTTCGAGGTAACGCATAATTTTCGAATACAGTATATGTTCCAAAATCCTGCTGCATATCGACGTTAATGATACGCGCCTGTAATTTACTGGATTACTGCTACTACCTTTCTTGAATATTTGTGTGACCTGTGCAACTTTGTAGTCTTTGGGTACGGATCTTTCGTCGAGCGAACGGTTGTATGTGATTTTTAAGTATGGAGCTAATGCATCAGCAAACTCTGAAAGGAACCTAATTGGTATACAGTCTGTACCAGAAGACTTGCTTTTATTAAGTGATTTAAGCATCTTCAATACTCTGAGGATGTTTACTTCTACTTTACTCATGTTGGCAGCTGTTCATGATTCGAATTCTGGAATATTTACTTCGTCTTCTCTTGTGAAGGCATTTCGGAAGGCTGTGTTTAGTAACTCTGCTTTGGCAGCACTGTCTTCGATAGTATCTCCATTGCTGTTGCGCAGAGAAGGTATTGCTTCTTTCTTGCCGCTAACATTCTTTACATACGATCAGATTCTCCTTGGATTTTCTGCCAGGTATCGAGACAACATTTCGTTGTGGAAACTGTTATAAGCTAAATTTCGAGCTTCTGTAAAAGATCGCCAACCTTGGGGATTTTGCGTTTGTTTAAATTTGTCATGTTTGTTTCGTTGTTTCTGCAGCAGTCTTGTGACCCGTTTTGTGTACCAAGGAGGACCAGCTCCGTCGTTTGTTAATTAATTCGGTATAAATCTCTCAATTGCTGCCGATACTGTTTTGAATTTATGCCACATCTGGTCTCCTCTTATATTATTAATTTGGAATGAGTGGAGATTGTCTCTCAGGAAGGCGTCAAGTGAATTTTTATCTGCTTTTGAGAATAGTATATTTTTCGTTTATTTTTGGAGGATTTGGGGGGTTACAATATTCAATGTCGCTTCGACCACCCTATTTCCACTAATCCCTGTATCCGTTTTGATGCCCGTAGGGTAGAAATTCCAAAAAATACCAAATTATAGTCAAAAACAGAATTTAGTAGGTGACTACAAGGAACAGCAAAACGATTTAGATCAAAATTTCCTCTAGGTTTATTGATTGGAATCTCTAACTGAACGTGCATAAATGCTATACAATTCCCGTAAGCAAGAGGAAGAGCAACGCATTATAGCGAAAGTGGTAAATTTTCTGTTGTCTGTCACATCTCGTAAATGGCTGTGGGTAGTACTATGGAGCATTAATTAATAGAAAATAACGCGCCGCACCCTACCCCCGTCACTGTTTTTCTGCACTGATCCTTACATCGTTATTCGGACTATAAATAGAGTACGGCTATATCGTTATCCACATATGGCTACTTAAATTGACCAGATACACTAAACCAGCAATTATCGTGCATATAACTATGACGGTATTATTCGTCCGAATGATCGAAAGTTACTAGGCTCATATTTGGCCCTTAATAGTCCATTAATCTTGTCAGAGTTACATGTACACCAGCTCTCACTTACTCACTGTTGCTGATGTTTCAAGATTCATTCGTGAACGAGTCATAATTTTAATACACGTTTTATACAGACCATAGCTATCATACCGTCTTGTAGTTAATTTAAATATCCTGTTTCCCAAAATTATTAAATTTTCAATCCGGTGCTTTACTAAGCACGTGACGTGTAATCTTCTGCACATTATCCATGTCTGAAAGTTAATGGAATTCAGCTCCGACAGTTGCCTGCGTAGATGAAGTAACAGATAAGCATATCAGAACTACTAAAATATAAGTAACCGTAATATTAGCGGTCTTGGCAAAATGTTTACCCGGCACAGCTAACACTAGCACATGTCATAATCGATCTTGGACACGAAATACAACGGATTATCCTTGCGGAAGGATGTTATTCCCGCATTACCAACCTGGCTCATTGTTGACCGGGTTTCAACGATGCATCTTGTGGCTAGGAAAGATAGTGTACCGGCGGTAGAGGGTATAATTCAATCTTTTGATCCCTTTCAAACAAATTCGTGAAATCAGAAGCGCAAAACATTCAGTCGAAGGCTTAGACTGTCTGAGATTACGGTCAAGTGCGGTGCAGCCGGTAAGGAAACAAGATTAGAGTCTGATATAATCGATATAGTTTCAGAATTCGGAGACGTATTTCTAAGATCGTGATATTTCGAAAGTGCAGAGGAGAGTCACTCTGAACTTACGAGTGCCGTTTGCTAATACGAGGGTTGGAACTTTAATAGTGGCAACTATTTATTTATAACTCGTACAAAATAGATACGTCTTTCAAAGTTTTACTGACCTTCAAAGTAGTCACCAGCATTGTGTATAAAGCGTTGCCAGCGATGTGGAAGTCGTAGGATACTCTTAGCAGTGCCAGTTGTGTTAACATTTCGAGCGGCGCAGTCTATTGCCCGACGAATTTGTAGCAATTGTGAAGCGAATGCCGTGAAGTGTTTCCCTCAGTTAGAAATCGAGTTGAACTTACAAATGCTTAAGTCAGGGAAGTACAGCAGGTGGTATAGCACTTAGCAGCCCCATCAGTCAAACAAATCAATAACAGCTTGCACTGTACGTGCTTGAGCGTTGTCCTGCAAAATGATGGTCAGGTCGTGCAGAAAGTCTCATCACTTCTGTGTCTAAAGTGGTCGTCGGTTGTGTCCCAAAAATGAACAGCGTTTCACTGGCACTGCTAAGAGTATCCTACGACTTCCACATCGCTGGTAACTGGTTATACACTGTGCTGCTGACTACATTGAAGATCAGTGCCGTAAATAAATAGTTGCCACTATTAAAGTTCCAACCCTCATAAAACCGGCTTTGTTCTCCAGAAATCCAGTCGGTTAAGTTTAAAGAATTGACATTCAAGGACCAAGAATTCAGGTATTCTCGTTGTATATACTAAGTGATCAAAAGTATCCGGACATTAATACAGGGTGTGTTCGTCCCTTGCCTTTATGACGGCTTGAACTCTGTTAGCTACATACATTTTTAGTATTGTGTCTGAATGTGTGTGAAGTAATAGCAGGCCTATCTTCCTCAGGGGTCGAAATCAGGAAAGGCAGTGATGTTTGCCGCTGGGGTCTGGAGCGAAGTACACTTCTAACGCATCCCAGAGGTGATCCACTGGATTCAGGTGGGGACTTTGGACAGGCCAGTCCATTGCAGGAATGTTATTGTCCACAAACCATTACCTCACAGGCTCTGCTTTACGACAGGCTGCGCCGTCAAACAGATACAAACTGCCATCGTTTCTGATTTGTTCCTCTACTGTAGCTGTACACAGTGGTATAAAATGTGATGATATTGTGTCACAGGAAGCGTTTTCGTAAGCTTAATAAGGGGAGCACAACCTAACAATCAAAAACACCCCTTCACCATAACACCACATCCTCCGTACTTCACTATTGACATGACTCATGTTGGCAAGTAATGTAATCCAGCTGTCTCTAATAACCTCGTTGTCGACGGAACGTTAGACCCCAATCTTCTTTTCTTCCTTCGTTCTCCAGGCATTTTCCAAACCGATCGGATTGCCAAATAGCAGAGCGTGATTCATCACTCCAAATCTCACGTTTCCAGTCATTCACTGTCCTGTGACGTATCTCTACACACCACCTCAAGTGTCGCTTACCATTGACAACACAAATTTCGGATTATAAGGAACTGCTCGACCACTCTACCCTACAGCCCGCCCGGCTAGCCGTGCGGTCTAACGCGCTGCTTCCCGAGCGGGAATGCGTGCCTGTCCCCTGCACGAATTCGCCCGGCGGATTAGTGTCGGGGTCCAGAGTGCTGGCCAGCCAGTGGATGGTTTTTAAGGCGGTTTTCCATTTACCTCGGCGAAAGCGGGCTCGTTCCCCTTATTCCACCTCACACTGTGCCGGTGATTGCTGTGCAACCACTGTCTCCACGTACGCGTACACCATCATTACTCTACCACGGAATCATTTGGGGTTACACTCGTTTGGCATGAGACGTTCCCGGGTCGAACTACTGGGGGTCGAACTGCACAATAACTGTGGGTTCGGTGTGGGGCGGCGGTGGGGTGGGTGGACTGCTGTGGCCTGTTGTGGGGTTGTGAACCACTGAAGGCACGGGTTGGAAGAAGCCTCTCCATCGTTACTAGGTCCCCGGTTCAGTACAATACAATACAAATGTACCCTATTCTTTTTAACTCCCTACGTACAGTCACTCTGCTAGCTGGACTACTTGTAGCACTTTGGAACTCACTAGTAACTCCTTCCGCTGATTTCATACCATTTTTACAACCATATTCTGCAGTTACCGACGGTCCCTGTCCGTTCAAAATGGTTCAAATGGCTCTAAGCACTATTGGACTTAACATCAGAGGTCATCAGTCCCCTACACTTAGACCTTCTTAAACCTATGCCCGAGGCAGGATTCGAATCTGCGACCGTAGCAGCAGAGCGGTTCCGGACTGAAGCGCCTAGAACCACTCGGCCACAGCGGCCGGCTCCTTGTCCATCAGTACATGAGATCTGCCTGGACTTGCTTCAGCATTGGATGTTCTTTCGTGTGTCCACTTCTGCATCATATAACCAACAATCGATTTGGGCAGCTTTAGAAGGATAGAAACGTCGCAGATGGATTTGTTACTGAGGTGACACCCAGTGACTAGTTCACGTTCTGCTGTTACTGCTGAAATATTGTGGTGACCTGAAATTGTTGTAACACGTAAGTAACAGTTCATTTTTTGTTAAACCTGTTATGTTCTCAACTTTTACTTGCCCTAAATTGGTATTTATCGAAAATGAAAGGAAATGACTCGTAGATAGAATGATTAAGAGAGCTGGAGCACCACCTGAGTTGCTAAAGCATGGAGGACAAGAACATCTGCCACAGCGGTCCTCGGAGATAGCTCCCAGTTATTTATAAAAAGCGAATAAACAATGGTAGGTGAATTGAGATGTGCAATCCACTACTCCTAAATACGAATACAGTGGCTTAATCATTTCACTTCCTCTTACGGATACGTGTGGCTCAGTGGTAAAGCACCAGAGTGGAAATCAGAAGGATAGGAGATCGATCTCCAGACGGTCCACTCACCTTTTTCCTGTCGTCTGTCACCTGTCACACTTCTGGCAATGATTGATCAGTTGAAAAATCTCAAGCCTCACCGTGGTTCGGCGTTCACGTTAAACCCGAAGTTCCTGTGCAAGTGGCATTTACAATCAGTTGAAACGTTGTAGGAACATAGTAGCATAGCATGTCCAGACACCTCCACTAGCACAATGCCTAGAGAAGCACTCTCGCTTTAATATCAGCGTTCAGGTTGCTGGTATCTTAAACCATTTTTTATAGATGTATAAGTTTATAGCTTTCTCAGAGAAGAAAAATTCCATATACAGGGTGAGTCACCTAACATTACCGCTGGATGTATTTCGTAAACCACATCAAATACTGACGAATCGATTCCACAGACCGAACGTGAGGAGAGGGGCTAGTGTAATTGGTTAATACAAACCATAAAAAAATGCACGGAAGTATGTTTTTTAAGACAAACCTACGTTTTTATAAATAGAGCCCCGTTAGTTTTGTTAGCACATCTGAACATATAAACAAATACGTAATCAGTGCCGTTTGTTGCATTGTAAAATGTTAATTACATCCGGAGATATTGTAACCTAAAGTTGCCGCTTGAGTATCACTCCTCCGCTGTTCGATCGTGTGTATCGGAGAGCACCGAATTACGTAGGGATCCAAAGGGAACGGTGATGGACCTTAGGTACAGAAGAGACTGAAACAGCACATTACGCCCACATGCTAACACCTTTTTATTGGTCTTTTTCACTGACGCACATGTACATTACCATGAGGGGTGAGGTACACGTTCGACGGGCGTTTCATAGGACGTGGAGGACGCATAAATTGGCCAGCCCGTTCTCCTGATCTTATATCTCTGGACTTCTTTCTGTGGGGTACGTTAAAGGAGAATGTGTACCGTGATGTGCCTACAACCCCAGAGGATATGAAACAACGTATTGTGGCAGCCTGCGGCGACATTACACCAGATGTACTGCGGCGTGTACGACATTCATTACGCCAGAGATTGCAATTGTGTGCAGCAAATGATGGCCACCACATTGAACATCTATTGGCCTGACATGTCGGGACACACTCTATTCCACTCCGTAATTGAAAACGGAAACCACGTGTGTACGTGTACCTCACCCCTCATGGTAATGAGCATGTGCGTCAGTGAAAAAGACCAATAAAAAGGTGTTAGCATGTGGACGTAAAGTGCTGTTCCAGTCTCTTCTGTACCTAAGGTCCATCACCGTTCCCTTTGGATCCCTACGTAATTCGGCGCTCCGATACACATGATCGAACAGCGGAGGAGTGGTACTCAAGCGTCAACTTTAGGTTACAATATCTCCGGATGTAATTAACATTTTACAATGCAACAAACGGCACTGATTACGTATTTGTTTATATGTTCAGATGTGCTAACAAAACTAACGGGGTTCCATTTAAAAGAAGGTAGGTTTGTGTTAAAAAACATACTTCCGTGCATTTTTGTATGGTTTGTATTAACCAGTTACACTAGCCCCTCTCCTCACGTTCGGTCTGTGGTATCGGTTCGGCAGTATTTGATGTGGTTTACGAAATATATCCAGCGGTAACGTTAGGTGACTCACCCTGTATATTTTCTGCAACAGTTTTACTTTAGAAAGGTTATTCTCTTGTGCTGTAGCTGCTTCATACATCGCCATTTTACATTTATAGAATCTGTTTTTAGGTCATTTCTAATCGAAATTATCACTTTGTCTTTATAATTTGCCATAGTCTTTAAACGAACGCTGAGTATTTCCTTTATTAATGAAAATAAGGCGCTTTCGCCTCATCTGTTCCTCGTAAATGTTTAAAATACTCTGATAGCATCTATACGTCGTCATAACTACCCACGTAAGAATTTTGTGAAACTGCATGTTGACATCAGATTCGTCAATAATTTTTCCCTAATATGCAATGTTTTGTTCTTTGCGTTTAGGAGGAAAACCGAACGACTTCCAGCCCTTGGAGCCTTCAGAACCTCACATGCTGGTGATGGCGAACGGGACTCTAGCGATTCCGTCTGCTTCTGCAGAGGACGAGGGCTTCTACCTGTGTCGTGCTGATAACGGCATTGGTGCCGGGCTCAGCAAGGTGGTCGAGATAGCTGTCAATGGTAATTTCGATAACAAATCACACACAAATGCTAAAACATTATCTCAATATTGTCTGCTCATGTTATATATACATTATGTAACCCGCGCCATACACCTTACGGTCGCGTGCGAAATACGAATGTATCTAACAGATACAGAATTAAAAATCTCCCACTGCCACTTTTCCGTCTAAATCCCCACCTTTTATCGTCACAAGTAAACTATAGTACTGCTATGTGAATAAAATCACTGCCGGTGTATGATACTATCGTCAGGTTTTTCCTGTTAATAATGTCCTTACATACACGTAGGAGAGAAGGAAATTAGTTTTGTTTAAAGAATGTGATATTTCCAAAGCTAAACTGTTGATTGAACACACAACATTACTTGCTACTACTTTTAGCCGCACAGATTCATCATCAACTATCGTCAAATGTAAATCTGGAATATTTGCCATACGTAATATTGCAGTTATATGACTTCGGTGACAAGTAGGTCGTGATTATAATAGAATATTGCTGGACTGATTGTTTATGATTAATGATAATCTCTACCACCGAAACGGATTGTACATAAATTATGTCTTTACTCAGCAGTTTATCTTCGTGAAAGTGACGTTTAAATTTTGTTTTACGGGTGCTATTACAAATATGGCGTAGTTGTAGATGTAGTTCTATTTTAGTGAATCTGTATTACAACAAGAAATGACACCAGTGGTAGCTCTAGTTACTTTAAAATGTTTACATATAACTTTACCCGAAATTTGTTGTAACTGCGTGGAGCGCTAGTAGAGACAGTAAATACTTGTATCGACCCATGTAGCAAATGGCCTTAAGCAACCTCTCAACAATTTGTTGGAAGAGTTTCTATCCACCCCCAGTATTAATGGGTTCTATTATTCGGATATCACGGGTACTTATGATAAGATGGTCATGCTATCGAGTGCAATCTCGACAGCATTTTAATCTAATGTAAATTGCAGAAAAACGAAAGGCGGAGAAACTAACTAAAACTCACTACAAGAAAGGATTAATATGTTTTGATAACACAGTTAGACACATAATCGCACCATAGTCAATCAACAAAGAGCTCATTTCTCTCCTCAAACAACGTAAAGCATTCATAACCAGAGTTCCATCATTTCAACCATACATTATCAGATTAACCATTGACACAATGCACTCTACGATGACTACCTACTCTTTGGTCCGTATACGAAAGAGTACGTCAATTACATTACCTTTTACATAACGTCTATTGCTGATACAAGTTCCTTGGTTATTCCTTAGTGGTGAGCCATCATAACACCTTCCATCAGCGGTTGCACAGAATAACACGGCCACACAAGTGACAACATCCGTTCATCACTCATACCCACGGGAGGTGCAGCTCCTACACATATTCTTGGCTCTGGATAAACAGAAGCCTAGCGACAGTGTTGTGCTCCACTCTACCTCAGTTGAAATAACAGTTCTTCTCTCTACATTCACGTGAATATCTTTCGTTTGTCGAAGAAATTTCCTAACTAAATGCCATGTTGTGCCAGATAGAGACTAATTATAATTTGAACTGAGAGGGATGAGAATTTATTGTCCCGTTCTTCGTTTGCGACGGCAACGTTATAAAGCTCAGTACGTTGAACATATGAGACCTGTCGACTGAAGTAGGCCTTTTCCCCAGATGTAGATTTACGATACTACCAGACTTCGAAAGGCTGCAGTGGGTGCCTTGAGGAACAAACTGCAAACGAAGCCCGGAAACGTCATTCAACGATGCATCTCTCTCTCTTTTTTAACAGTGGTGGAGCCCCTCCACGCCCACATCGGCATAAGAGCCAACTCAAATGTCTACTGCCATCCCTGCATAAGGGTTAGTTTTCACTAAAGTGAGGTGTAGCAGGATGTGGTTACTGCGATGTTTGCGTAGTTCTGGTTAAGGTTAACCATTAATGCGAGCTCATCTGGAAATAGATTGGATAGAAGTCGAACGAAGGGTAGCGTTTTGAAGGGCAGAGGAAAAAAAGTGCCAAGGCAAGAGCTAAGGGAAAACAACCTCTGCGATAGTTAGGTCGGGTGGTAAGAGCAGTAGGGGATGTCTTGCTGCCTGCGATAGGTCGTGGAAGGGTAGGCTTTGTTAGTAGTGGGTATCATGCATGTCGATACCTTTGACGTTGTGCGGTGGTGTTGCTCGGCGGCTGCCGCTGGGTGCCGGTGTTTAGCTCTCGTTCAGCGTCAGCAACCTGCAACAGTTAGGTTTACTATCGTTTTTGTGTCCGATAGGTCATATATCGGATGCACAGTGTAGGGTGATGTGGGCGAATTGTTTTATGTGTCTGTGGGCGAGCTCGTCGGTTTCCCTGCTGTGGCCTGTTGGTCGGCTCTAATAGCAGCTGGTAATTACCAGTCAGTGTTGCTGATACGTAGGGGCTTGCCGACGTTTGTCGCTTGTCGGTGTGTGTTAGTTTACCATAGGTGGCTATGCCCTAGCTAGTAGTCCAAGTTACTGAATGATACCAGACGCCTCGCGAGGATTTACGCTTCCCTTACGTCAGCGTACAAACCGACCTCGGCTGGGCTACGGGTGGCCTAGCATCAGCCCTATAAATACGGCTGATTGTCGCAACAACACAGCAGCAGCGTAGAAACATGTTTTCCGCCCGGTCTAAGGGCAGGCGTTAACTCCCGTAACTTCGATAGAAGGATCTTCTCCACCGGCTGATTTACGGGGAGTTCACAGCCCATAGGACTTTGCCCTCTAGAATTTTCAATATATGGGAAGAACCTCTTTGTTGACCTTTCTTTATCCCTTTTCAGTGTTCATTGTCTTCCGTTGCTAGCAGCACATCTGTCAGCATTTGTGGGTCAGTGGGTCGGTTTATCGGTTCTGCTCCGCGCACGGACCGCCTCTGGAGCGTGGTTAAGGCGCCGGCTGTGGCACAGCCGGTGTGGCTGCTTGCGAAGCGCTCGTCGTGGCGTCGGTCGCCTGCAGCAGCGCCTCTGCGAGGTGCGAGGCCTTGCCGAGTACTACAGTCAGGAAGGCGATCGACAGTGGCCGTTGCAGCGAGCGTACTGTGGTGCTGTCATGGTGCGAACGTTGGTTGCAGCGTTTCTACTGCTGCTGCATGTGCTGGTGATCTGCTAGGCGGCGCATTTTCACCCTACTGAAGGGGTGGGGGAGGGGGATTGGGGGGGGGGGGGGGGGGAGGGTCATCTCGCTATTCAGTTTTCTGCGAATGGGCTTGCTCTGAACTTTGAAAAAACACAGTACATCCAATTTTCTGCTGCAAGAAGTATAACTAGTTCAATAAACATAAAACATCAAAAGAAGTCAGTAGCCAGGATAGAGCATACTAACTTTTTGGGTGTACATATAGATGAGAATCGTAATTGGAAAATTGATATTTTGGACCTACTAAAGCGACTAGGTTCAGCAATTTTTGCAATCAGAATAATTGCCAATTTTGAGCATGTATAAATTAGTAAGTTAACATACTTTGCATATTTCCACTCTCTGATGTCATACGGAATAATATTCTGGGGCAACTCAACACTCAGGCAAAAGGTATTCAATGCTCGAAAGAAAGTAGTTCGAATAATGTGTGGGTTCATAGTCGTATATCTTGTAGGCACCTGTCTGTAAGGTTAGGAATTCTTACAACTGCTTCACAGTACATTTACTCAGTAATGAAATTTTTTCTCAACAACATGGACCAGTTTAAAATCAACAGCGACATTCATGATTACAATACCAGAAAAAAGAAAGACCTACACTATGCTTTAGTTAACCTGTCTTTGATACAGAAAGTGGTAAAATATGCTGCTATAAAACTTTTCGATAAATTACCAGATGGAATAAAATGTCTGACAGCAGTAATAGTTTCAAAAACAAATTGAAATCATGCCTCGTTGACAACTCCCTCTATACCATAGATGAATTCTTGAATATGAGTAAATAAATCTGGAGATATATTATATGCATTTTGCGCCATTTAAGGGAATGGGATAGATAATAGAAATGTATAGGTATAACACTATAATGTAAACAGAAAAAAACTTGTTTCCTGTGCACATTTGTTGTGCATGTGACACGTTCCACATCATAACGGTTTTCCGTGCTATTGATCAATGCAACAAGTAACTAACTAACTAACTAACCAACTGACCTCTGTTTGTTCTGACACGCTTTCGAAACCTCGCCCGCCAGGTTCAGTGGCCTCATGGAGTGGAGGCGGTTGTGGCGTCGTCATTGGCTGGCATCGGTAGCGTGCCAGCAGTGTTGGCCGGTCTCCAGCACTGACAGCGTCCCTTCCGTCGGGCGTAGGGCGGAGTCTACAGCCTCCCTCTCCAGCGGCACCTCGGGTATGCAAGCTGCCACAAACATCTTCCAGCCACAGATGCTCGCAACGTGGTTACCCTGCAGTTTTCGCATCTCGGCGGACGCGTCTTCAGCAGCGAGCATTTCGACGTCGGGTGTTCGCCCGTTCATTTCACGCATCCCTCGAGGAAAGGGCGGCGGCGTGCTCATGCCCCACCCTTTGGCAGCGGAAGCACTGAGGCGAGCCCCTCTTGTGCTTCAGCAGCTCGACTGTGGCAGCTGTGTTGGCCTCCTACCTTACCCAGCACAGCCTCCGGTTCCCCTCACTAACTAGGGCGAGATGCGAGCTTTGTGCTTCTTGGGTGACTTGATGCGTGTCACCGAACACACACCAGACCCAAGATGTGTTCAACAGCCGCGCGGTGGGGGAAGCCGCTGCACACTGCCTTGGTCACTTTTTCCGGAATGGTGGCACGCGTTTACGATGGCAGCGAGAGTGCTACCGCCCGCTCGACCCTTTCTGCACATCTCTCCATACCCTTTCCTGCATACCTCACGGTGTGCATCGCTATTCCCATTCTTTGACACGCTACATGGAGGCTTTATAAACGACCCTTACTGCAATGACGGCTGGAGGTGGCTGTAGTTAGATCGCTTGGCGACAGGCAAATGACGGGTCTTGTCTCTTCGTGTGTTGTACCTGGATTTGCGGCCGTTGGTCCGGCCGGTCTCTGTTCCTCTGCCACGGATTGGAGTCTGTCCACGATGGACATTGTGGCTGCTGCAGGAGTTCGCGCCGGGCGAAACGCGCCCTCAGACAAGGTCGTCCCAGCACTGGTGTTTTCCACAGCGCGCTTCTGACCGCCTTTACTTGAAACAGCAACCTGTCCCTTCACCTTTGGCGAGCATTTGCTGCTCACATGTTGCCTTGCGATTCGCGAACGCTTTCGCCGCTCGTTGTCCATGCCGGGACCACCTCATCTCGGAGTAGGAGTCGATCTCTTGCATCGAGTGCTCCACTCGAAATTGGCCTATAGCTTCGACACTGCGTAGTGCCATTGGATGACGTTTATGGACATCCTGTACAACTCGTCAAAGTTTGTCAGTGTCGTTTAGTTAGGTCCTGAACATGTCGACGTTGCCGAAGAAAGATGAAAAGCCTTTAACCGTATACACTTCACCTAAAACATGAAAACTGTACTGTTTATTCATCTTTTTCAGTAGATGCAATAAGATCTAACAAAGCCTCAAAGTGCTCATACATAATAGCTCCAATAGGTACAGGAAGACCTTGTGGTACACTATCTGGTCAAACGTTCCCGCACAATATGAGTAATACGTAATTGACCGGTAGATGACACAGGAGGTGTACCCGTGAGTGTAAAGGGGGGCGGGGGTAGGACGTGGTGTAATTGGTAGAGAAAGTAGTCGAACACTGGCTTAGCCTGGAGAGCTCAGTGACTTCGAACATGGACTAGTCATTAGATGTCATCGGAGTAAAAAATGCATCAGGAATATTTCAACCCTTCTGAAACGGCCCAAATCGACTGTTGGTGGTGGGAAAGTGAAGATGAAACGTGAAACATCAATCGCAGCCAAACCAGAACCACGCAGACCTCACCAACTTACGGACAGGGATCGCCGAGCATTGCGGACAGTGATCGTGAGACATCGAATAAAATCAGCGGAAGGATCACTCGTGTGCTACCAGCAGTCGAGGTAGCACGATGCGCGTAGGGTGTCAAAAAGAGGCGAGCAGAATGGTCGAGCTGCTCCTTACAAGCCACACATTTCTATGTTCATTGCCAAACGGAGCTTGAATTGGTGTAGCGTGCTACGAAACCGGACAGTGGACGGTTGGAAACCAGTGATTCGGATTGACGAATCACGCTGTAACCTGTATCGATGCGAAGGAAGAGTTTGGGTTCGGCGAACACCTGGACACCGGTACTGGCATGATGTGCAGTGTCAACACTGAAATACAGAAGAGTTGGTACTACGGTATGGAAGTGTTAGTTGTGATCACGGTGATCATGATGATGAAGCCCCATACTCCTTGAAAGAGCGTAGGGGAATGATACGGAAGACCCGCACCGCCGTACTAGGCAAGGTCCTAGTGGAGATGGTTTGCCATTGCCTTCCTCAGACCGTAATGGGGATGAATGATGATGAAGAAGACGACACAACAATACCCAGTCATCTCAAGGCAGGTGAAAATCCCAGACCCCGCCGGGAATCGAACCCGGGACCCCGTGCTCGGGAAGCGAGAATGCTACCACGAGCTGCGGTGTGGTCCCCTTATTGCGCATAAGAAAATGCTGAATGCGGGATGAAATGCACACATTTTACGGCATTGTGTTCTGCGCAGAGCAGAGGAACAATTCAGAGACAACTGTTGTTTGTATATGCTTGACAATGTAGCACTTCACAATGGAGCGCTTGTTACGCAAGTGTTCCTGGAGAATAAGATTCCTGAAATGTAATTTCTTTACCAGACCTCTGCCCAATCGAACACCTTCGAAATGAATTTGAACTTCGTCTTCGACCGATACCGCAGTGTCCGATATAACTGCCTCGTCTGGTTTCGGCTCTTAAGGAAGAGTGGGCTGCAAAACCTCCGCAGACATTCCGATACCTCACTGAAAGTGCCCCAGTAGAGTTCAAGACGATATAGAGGTGAAGGGTGGACGCACCGTATAAGAGTGTGCACTATAAGATGTCCGGTCACTTCCTTGTCAGCTACTGTATTACTCGTATAGAAGTTAGTCTGTAATTATTGTGTCTGTAACACGAATGCTTTCCTGTCCAGAACCGGTGAGGTTTGACGTGATGGAGAAGAATGTGACAGCCCGCCGCGGTCAGCAGGTGACACTGAAATGTGACGTCAGAGGAGACCACCCCATACAAGTCAACTGGTTGTTCAGGGGGCAGCGACTGCACCACAGTTACAGGTAAGTGCATGTGCAAAGACGTACTAAATCTTTATGACGGGCTAGACTCGCATAACTGTAATTTAATTATGTAAAAAACGATCATCTATGTTGTTTATCCTTTTTGTATCAAAATACACATACACGCTTGCACTCACAAATATACACAGATTGAGACAGCTACTGCAGGCCCAACAAAAATATTTATAACAGTTAAATATATGGAGGTCCGTCTTTTCTCAAGTTATAGAGGGTAATGTGGAAGGGGCAGGCGTTTGTAGTTCACTTCTCCCGAAGGCGAGACATTGTTAAGCAGCGCTGTTATCTTGTTACTACTTGATCAAATTTCACGCATATTATTTCGCTGAAGTCCTCTTTGAAGGCTTTTTCCAGTACCACAGAAAGATCTTACAGTACCATTTAAATAAAAAAATGCCGCTGACATAATTCAGCTGCTAGAAGGCAGTAAAAATTATGTGTCAGTCAGAAAATTTGCTATATTGGCCGCTGTGAAACAGCGAAATTCATACTTTGATTTATTCACTCATTATGGATACTTTTGGTTCCCCTGTCTTAGCTGCCTCACAGTCTGTATTGAATATATTCTATAAACCAATACCACTAACTTTGTTATCATAATTTTAAACTATTCTAAACCAGATAATAAAACGTAAATATAATTAAAATTATATATTCTTTCATGTTTGCTATTAATAAAATTGTACTACAGTTAGCTACAAAGGTACACA
The DNA here is from genome assembly GCF_021461385.2 of Schistocerca piceifrons. NCBI lineage: Eukaryota > Metazoa > Arthropoda > Insecta > Orthoptera > Acrididae > Schistocerca > Schistocerca piceifrons. The sequence goes on along the minus strand of NC_060138.1, from coordinate 1,221,344,071 downwards.
TAAACTGTGAAATAACAACTGGAAAGAGAAATTAAACATAGTGATAATTAAAGGAAACCTCCATCGTCAAGTCACCTTCTGATTATTTAAACATCATGTAGACTGGGCTTAAATTGATAACTGATTACCTTCTGAAAAACCTAATATTACGACCATGAGCTACTGGTAAAATTCTTTGCTTGCACAACCAGTTTCAGTCGTCTGGCGCTTATCAGGTTCATAAAAACATTCACAGTGTCATGTCAGACGAAATATAAAATCATTATCGTCAGATGTGGTATGAATCTGTTCACAGCGTTGACGCTGATTCCAGTTATAATATGAATGAGTACACTACCTAGTTTTTATAGATAGACGATGCAGTTTGTGTCACCGTATGATCGTGGTTTTATTATCTAACCACAATGATTTTATATTTCACTTAACGTGGTGCTGTGAATACTTTTATGAACCTGATAATGGTTAGACTAAACTGGTTCTGCAAGTGAAGAATTTTAACAGCAGCTCAAGGTGGTAGTATGATATTTTCAAATGTTTATTAGAGCTGTGGGGCTTCACTTCTTGAAAATATATTAATTACCTCCAATTCCATATGTTTCATTTTGTTGCTTGGTTAGCCTGAAAAACAGATTACTGGGAAAACATGTACAAAGTTTCCTCAGTGCTTGGACACTGATAACATTCGTTTGGACTGCTGGCAGACTCAGCATGTCAGAAATGAAGACGGCTACGGGACTGCAGGCTCAGCTGGTGATCGACCAGGCTGACAGGCAGGACTCCGGTCTCTACGTGTGTGAAGCGGGGAACGTCTTTGGCCACAGCGAGCTGCTGGTCCGCTTGGCTGTCCAAGGTAACGGCTGCCACATCCATGCATCCTCAGCTACTTACTATTACAGGCCAGACTTCTTAAATGTTATGAAATATTTCACACAGAACTTTTATATAGGTAAAGACTTCACTGACTCAGACATTGTCAACAGCTTCATAGCACTATAATGGTTTCGGTTCTAATGGAAAGGTTCTGAACTTTCCAAAAGGAGATCCATTAAACATCTCATCCAGACGCTTGTGAGCAGTAGCTGTTACAGTGTGACTTATTTGAATACACCAGCTTTTGACAAATCTGGAGGTCAAGTTAAAATTAAAATTATGAAAGATTCTTTTAGTCAGTGTAATTTAAAGGGATATTTACCACCTTTCTCATGGATCCATAATGTTGTTGTTGTTGTGGTCTTCAGTCCTGAGACTGGTTTGATGCAGCTCTCCATGCTACTCTATCCTGTGCAAGCTTTTTCATCTCCCAGTACCTACTGCAACCTACATCCTTCTGAATCTGCTTAGTGTATTCATCTCTTGGTCTCCCTCTACGATTTTTACCCTCCACGCTGCCCTCCAATAACAAATTGGTATCCCTTGATGCCTCAGAACATGTCCTACCAACCGATCCCTTCTTCTGGTCAAGTTGTGCCACAAACTTCTCTTCTCCCCAATCCTATTCAATACTTCCTCATTAGTTATGTGATCTACCCACCTAATCTTCAGCATTCTTCTGTAGCACCACATTTCGAAAGCTTTTATTCTCTTCTTGTCCAAACTATTTATCGTCCATTTTTCACTTCCATACATGGCTACACTCCATACAAATACTTTCAGAAATGACTTCCTGACACTTAAATCAATACTGGATGTTAACAAATTTCTCTTCTTCAGAAACGCTTTCCTTGCCATTGCCAGCCTACATTTTATATCCTCTCTACTTCGACCATCATCAGTTATTTTGCTCCCCAAATAGCAAAACTCCTTTACTACTTTAAGTGCCTCATTTCCTAATCTAATTCCCTCAGCATCACCCGACTTAATTAGACTACATTCCATTATCCTTGTTTTGCTTTTGTTGATGTTCATCTTATATCCTCCTTTCAAGACACTGTCCATTCCATTCAACTGCTCTTCCAAGTCCTTTGCTGTCTCTGACAGAATTACAATGTCATCGGCGAACCTCAAAGTTTTTATTTCTTCTCCATGAATTTTAATACCTACTCCGAACTTTTCTTTTGTTTCCTTTACTGCTTGCTCAATATACAGATTGAACAACATCGGGGAGAGGCTACAACCCTGTCTTACTCCCTTCCCAACCACGGCTTCCCTTTCATGTCCCTCGACTCTTATAACTGCCATCTGGTTTCTGTACAAATTGTAAATAGCCTTTCGCTCCCTGTATTTTACCCCTGCCACCTTTAGAATTTGAAAGAGATTATTCCAGTCAACATTGTCAAAAGCTTTCTCTAAGTCTACAAATGCTAGAAACGTAGGTTTGCCTTTCCTTAATCTTTCTTCTAAGATAAGTCGTAAGGTCAGTATTGCCTCAAGTGTTCCAGTGTTTCTACGGAATCCAAACTGATCTTCCCCGAGGTTGGTTTCTACTAGTTTTTCCATTCGTCTGTAAAGAATTCGCGTTAGTATTTTGCAGTTGTGACTTATTAAACTGATAGTTTGGTAATTTTCACATCTGTCAACACCTGATTTCTTTGGGATTGGAATTATTATATTCTTCTTGAAGTCTGAGGGTATTTCGCCTGTTTCATACATCTGGATCCATAATACCACAATAATAGCGATTTGCCTTTACATAATAACATACACTCAGGTATTCAGTCAACGGTACACGTCAGTTATTGGTAAGTCTCTCTCTTACATTGTAGTACAAACGAGTCAAATACCTACTATTAGCACAAAGATCGTCTCACTGATCCTTACACGTAACTGATTGCACACACTCAGCTGATTGCACTATGGCAGGTGGTGGGTGATCTGTTTCTGCTAGAGAACACTATCATTCTGGCATTAGTCATTCGCCGGCCGAAGTGGCCGTGCGGTTCTAGGTGCTGCAGTCTGGGACCGATACGGTCGCAGGTTCAAATCCTGCCTCCGGAATGGATGTGTGTGATGTCCTTAGGTTATTTAGGTTTCATTAGTTCTAAGTTCTAGGTGACTGATGACCTCAGAAGTTAAGTCGCATAGTGCTCAGAGCCATTTGAACCATTTGAACCATTAGTCATTCATCATGTTACCAACATAATTTCGTAGGGTTTCGCGGTCAGTCAGTTGACATAAAAGTTTTTTGAGCATCGTGTCGCGTCGAACTGCAAAAACAATATTTTTAATTTAAAAAAATAAAAACTATGCACGAGCAACCAACGTTTCGGCAACGTTTACCGTGGCCTTCTCCTCGGTCTACTGATGATCACTATATACAGAAAGCGGCCGCTGTAACCGTAGCCGAGGCGTTCGTTGATCCAGCATGGGTCCTTTTTCTTTGCGTTATGACGTGGTACGATAGAAAACTTCCATGTAAATGTTGCCAACAGATATGTATGGATTGACCTGCGAGCTGAAGTCGCTACATACACATTAGATAATGAACACATGAGTTTTCTACGTTGCTACCTCTTTATGATGATAGTAGCTAAGTGCACATCAAATCTGATATTAAGGAATAAAACTATAGGCTTAGCTAATTTTTTGCCACTGACACAACAAAATTATAATTAAATTTTAAGACAGAAAACACAATTCCAGGAATTCTTTCTAATGCCTCATTGATCATGGTATCGGTTTATTTACGAGGGTTTAAACTTTAATAGTGGCAAATAGTTATTTACAACTTACACAATGCAGACACATGTTTTGAAGTTTTCTCATCCTTGAGAGTAGTCACCAGCATTGTGTATAACCCCTTGCAGCCATCCGCTGTGACAGAGCGGTTCTAGGCGCTTCAGTCCGGAACCGCGCTGCTGCTATGGTCGCAGGTTCGAGTCATGCCTCGGGCATGGATGTGTGTGATGTCCTTAGGTTAGTTATATTTAAGTAGTTCTAAGTCTAGGGGACTGATGACCTCAGATGTTAGATCCCATATGGTTTAGAGCCATTTTATAACCCCTTGCCAGCAATGTGGAAGTCGTAGGACACATTTAGCAGTGCCAGATGTGTTGATACATCGAGTGGAGCGGTCTACTGCCTGACAAATCTCTGGACAGTTCTGAAACGAATGCCAAAAAGTGGTTCCTTCACCTCAGGAATCAAGCCCCATCGACCGACCAAATCAGTCGCAAGTTGGTGCCACACGAGACCCGGCATTGTCCTATAAAATGATGGGCTGATCGTGCAGAAAGTGTCAGCGTTTCTTTTTGGAACACTGCCTGCAATCCACCACAGTCCCAGGGCTTAAGTCCTTGTGATTTGAAGTTGATTCCTAAGATGAGGGAAGCACTTCTTGGCATTCGTTTCAGAACTGTTACAGAGATTCGGGGAATAGACCGCTCCTCTCGAACTATCAACACAACTATCCTACGAGTTCCATATCACTGACAACTGGTTATGCACAATCTGTTGACTGCTCTGAAGGACAGTAAAATTGAAACATTTATCTATTTTCTATAAGTTGTACATAAACATTAACCACTATTAAAGTTCCAGTCCTCGTACATAGCGAAAATCAGTCAACAGCATATACTCCTAAAAGCTCTAGTATCCAGTATAGCCATTCTTCCTCCATCACTGTATGCTTCACATTTCGTCCACTTCCACTGGATTGTAATTTGTTACGTTATTATAATAACTGTTTTACGTTGGTTAGTTTTATATAGTGATATGGCATATGTGCATTACAGCAGTACAGAAATATCTGAATAAAGGTGAATATTAGTTTTAAATGCGTAAATATGTATCTGTACTTCATAGTTAGAGAACACTACATGCAGTTTTTCTATTTTTTATACTGATCTTGTATGGGTCGTATCCATCAATATTGGTTTCTTCACATTTAATTTACTTACTATTATTGTGATAATATTTGCCACTTGACTTATTGTAACTACTGCATGGGGGCTTAATTAAATACAATGCAAATAATTTTAATTTTAGTAGCTGACTGTCCGGTTACGAAGTCTCGTAACCGGTTGGCCCTGACTAGTATTAGTAAGCAATCTGACTGCATAGAATAACAACAAAGAATGAAACGAAATTTCCGTTAACACAATTAATTAATTAAGTCCCCAGCAACTATGAAAGCTACGAAACAACAAGGCACAAGTGTAGCTGTTCTGTGTGTGGAAGTGTGATTCAACGTACACATCTGGCACGGTTCTTCCTCAATACGACAAGATGCTTTAAACACCATTTACACTGAAGTAATTAAAAAAAACAGAAATACAATAATTGCATATAGAAACCAGAATTACAGTCTAATACAAGAACACGAGCCAGATGCTTTGTTGACTGAACCTGTGACCAAGAGGCATTATTATTTAAGACATTTGAAATAAAAAATTTTCTTTACCTTCATATATATTGACTAAAATACACTCTGATCATTACAACATCTCCATTCGAACAACATCTGCTGTCTAGCCCATCAAAACAACTGCACACGACATGGCCTCAAAAAGTACAGCTATCAACATCCTCTCAGCAAAGCACTAACCACCACCACTTCTGAACAAGCACTGCCAGTGGAGGCGGCGGAATAAAACTCTTTGGCGCAATCTCTGGCGCTGTGACCCAGTGTAGCCACCTTTCACTACATACATCTATTTTTTAAAATATGAGAAGCTTTTCACTATAAATATTTAAGTAATTGATGTACCACTTTCCAAGAAAGACAATTAGATAGCAGAAATTGAATACTTTTTATATCAGCTTGTTTTTGTGTGTCTCTCATTTCCTCAACCAATTTCGTGTGTAACGATGCTTGTCATCCACACACTTTAACATTAATATTTCGTAATGAAACCAGAAGCAGTAGAAACTGATGATTTATCGGAACATTTTAGTAAAGACTACAACATGAAAATGTATCACTGCTTTTCAATTTTTTTAAATCTTTAATTTTAATTTCATTCTGCTGATGGTACCGATGGGCAACGACCTTGCTGTAGTGGATACACCGGTTCCCGTGATATCACCGAATTTAAGCGCTGTCGGGCGTGGTCGGCACTTAGATGGGTGACCATCCAGGTCGCCATGCGCTGTTGCCATTTTTCGGGGTGCACTCAGCCTCGAGATGCCCATTGAGGAGCTACTCGACCGAATAGTAGCGCTCAAGAATACCATCATAAGGACTGGAAGAGCGGTGTGCTGACCCCACGCCCCTCCTATCCGCATCCGCCTTGAGGATGACACGGCGGTCGGATGGTCCCGATGGGCCACTTGTGGCCTGTAGACAGAGTGTTTTTTTTTAATATACTGACGATTATTTTAGGTGCATACAGCATTTTTTTATGTAGGGCCTTTTCATGTACTTGACTTTAAAGACCATTTCTATTTCTAATGATGAACTTGGGTCCATATGGAGTTTTGAAATGCCATTTCAGAAACAGTACACTAGTTAACTGGATAACTCATCATTTTAAATTCATTAAAAACTGCTTTTCATGACTGTCTATATGCAAATAAATTTCATGTATTTTTACAGTTTTTATTTTAAACAATACTTTTTTGTAGAAACCAAAATTCTCTAAATTGCACATCATATTCTGCATATTTGGGTAGTAACCACATAATAGTGTTTCAAGATCATACTCTTAATCATGATATTTGTAGAATATGCATTTCAATAGTTCCAAATGTTTTCTCAACTTAGATGGCCATTTGTCCATACTTCCAACACCTTTGTTGCTCAATGCAATAGCCACTTGTTTCTAAGTTTATATTGTACATTGTTATTGTTCTTGTATCTCTAGAGCCACACATCATGCCAACTTGGCATTTATTACCAATCCACCAACATTGCTGCTTCTGTAATCAAAGAGATTGTTCATCCTAAATTACTTGTATTGTGTACTTTAATAAAATGACAAGTATTATATGTGATCAGAGGCTTTCTCAGCGTATGTGTTGTTGCTCAATGAGCAGACAGACCATTCATTCAGAACCACCTAATGGTGGCGGAAAGGTTATTCGCCGAAATAGCGTGGGACATCGATGATAATATCCGGCTGTACACCCGAGAGCCCTGGAAACATGACCAATATGATTTAAAATCAACCCTGAAAGTGCCTCAGATTCTTGATCTGATACTCTGGGAGTTTTATAAATAATAGACGATATAGGAATGACCCCTGAGAGGCCCAATACTTATTTTACTATGTGAGGAAACGTAATTTTCATGACTTTTTACACTCTATTGCCTGGTAAAAACATATGGAATCAACTAGTTGTGCACAACTAATGGAACAACTTAACAATTCACTTTCACACAAGAGATCATAGACAACCAAATCAAAAACGTAAGATAAATTTAGCAATACCCCTTATTTTAGGTTTTCATGATGTTTAACAATAAGGACTTGCTCTGGGATGTCAGAAACAAGTTGATCTTTTTTCCTCTCCCTAGAATCCACTGATCAGATTCACATAAATCATATTCTTTCTGAAGGAGTTACATTACGTTTCCTGAATTCTCTTTCTGTAAGCTAAGAGGAACTGAGTAACTATGTTACTAGTTTATTATTTTCTTTGTGAAGCATCATCCTATTTATGATATGCTTTTACTTTTCATTTGTTTGATGCCTGTTGAAAATATCACTGAACTGAAAGAAATATTACTGATATGATTTAAGATACCGTCTTTGTTGCTTTAAGTCTGTTAAATTAATGATTGTTGACAAGCTTATTATTCTGTTTTGTAGAACCTCCTGATCCACCATTGGACGTTGAAGTGGTTGAAGTGAACAGTAGGTCAGTTCGCCTGTCCTGGCACCCTCCTTTCGATGGGCACAGCACCTTAATGGGATACCTTATACAGTATAAGAAAGCTACCAGCCTCATGGATGATTGGCAACATGCTGGAACCGTTAACATCTCCATCCCATCGTCAGGTGCTGATTTAACAAGTAAGAAGTGAGTACTTATAACACAGTGATAAGCGACGACCCAGACAACCTATGAAATCCAATAAATAAAAAGAATAACAACTAAAGCCCACATAATCAAATATTGACAATGCCTTGGTCGTTGCAATAGAATTATTAAAATCTGTAATAGACGATGTTAAGCTACTTAATTTCATCTGATACAAGCTTTCTGTTTCTGAACCTACATATTTTATAAAAAAAATTGTCACAAAAATAACAATAACTCAAAAAATAATGCATCATTAATTATCTTCTTAGTTGAAGTATGGAGGACATAACACAATACAAACAAAACCTGAAACTCCGGTTTCAAATTTTTAAATGCACATTAAATATAAAAACTGACTGTCTCTTTAGTGTTGTTCAAAAAACGTCATTACTGAGTGTGATTACCACAGGCAGAAAATAAAACATGAGAGTAATGTTCGATGTTGTTATTGTTGGTGCTAATGACCTTCTTACAAAATGAATGCCATGTTGATGCTCTGTTATTGAGATTGGGATGCTCCAATGGCTCATTTTCTTGAAGTGGGAGATATTCTTCAAAAACACGACTCTTTCATGATCAAGCATCATTGTCTTGTCTAAGAAAAACATCACTCATTCTACTACGAAAATTATGTAAATAAGTATCAAGGACATCATGTGTATAGTGCAGACATGCACCCAAAGATATTCAAGATCGTGCTTGCACCTGGGTAGTACCACCCAACAACATCACATACTACCACCAAGGGCGCCGAAATGATAGTTTGTGTTGGGGGGGGGGGCGGGGAGGGGGGAGCAAGGTGGTGAGGAACCAAAGGGTATGGAGTATATTGAATATACTGGAAGACGAATGGCGACATGTAAGTAGCCTTAAAGGTTTCAGTTCTGACCCTGTTAAAAACTTTGTCCTCTTACTAAAAAACTAGGCCATGTTCATACTAGGCGCTTCAGTCTGGAGCCGCGCGACCGCTACGGTCGCAGGTTCGAATCCTGCCTCAGGCAACGATGTGTGTGACGTCCTTAGGTTAGTTAGGTTTAAGTAGTTCTTAAGTTCTAGGGGACTAATGACCTCAGATGTTAAGTCTCATAGTGCTCAGAGCCATGTTCGTACTAAATAAAAAAATACACATTACTAAAAGAAAAACGCCTGACTACACTGTTTTTTCTCCTTTCCCTGAGAGCGGAGAAGGGGTTACTCTCATAATCAATATACTGCAAATATACACAACATATAAGGAGCTATAAATTAATGTACAGGTACAGTTACAACGAATTTCCGACGTTATGATCCTGTAAGTATTGCAAGGACTTCGTTCCTGTTACAATAAAATACAAAAAAATGCATTAATAATTGTTATATAATAGCTGCTGAGTATTATTGCCAAGCAAAGAAAAACTTAAATACGAATATTGTGCTTATGACGGGGAAGGCAAAGAACAGTGAGAGGAAGTGATGTGTATAGCCCACAAAGTATCACCGAAAACCCAAAAAGTTTTGACTTGTAATTTGTCGAAATATTACGATCTCCTTTAGATATGTGCAGCGGTAAAAGTTTACACAGTGGCACCAGAAACCATGAATGACCGTTATACATGAACATATACACAAAAAATGAAAGATTTTTTGGTGCTGACACGTCTATTAAAGAGTTGTTAATACAAATAGTACACGTAACTATACTTTTTAGGTGCAATTTATCAGGGTCTCATCATCCATAACGACAGGTGCATCAACTCTGAATAGCACTTAAATTTATTGACATCTTTTCTCTGTGCTATGTAACATGTTAGTTAACTCAATGTCGCAGTGAGAAACATGGGAAAATGCAGGCTACATGATCTCTCTCTCTCTCTCTCTCTCTCTCTCTCTCTCTCTCTCTCTCTCCTCTCTCTCTCTTGTCTCTCTCTCTCTCTCTCTCTCTCTCTCTCACACACACACACACACACACACACACACACACACACATTACGGTATTACACATTCAGAATTCTTCCATGTAACAAAAGGAGTTGTCAAGTATATATGATTTTGTGTTTGAAATTTATTTTATTGTTGATTTTCTTTGGCACGCCATTAGGTAAGTGGTTAAAGATTTTTATGACTGAATACTTCATTCCTTTCTATGACACACTAAAGTTGAGTAGTTCCTCCTTATAGTTTCACTTTTAATGACTACTTGTGTGGTTTACCACTACCTACTCCACAACAGAGTATGTGTACCCAAGTCACTGTTGGCAGTCAGGCCAGATATTTAAAGAGCTGTCGACTAAAGATTCTGTACTCGCCAGTATATATTGTTCTTATTACACATTTTTGTCAAATGAACACTATCTTTCTCAATGAAGTGTTGTGTGAATAACATGCCGTAAGACCTAAGTAACGGAAAACAGGAAACTGACTGAATTATTGGACATTTTCATCTACAAGTCTGCTTTTTCCCGAAGTTGCGTAGATTTCATGGTTAAAATCTATTACATGTGGCTTAAAGTTCAGATTCTTACGAGTTTAAACTCCTCATAATTTAGAATATTGGGTTCTACTGAATTTTCTTTATACACTGTTTCTAGCGGTGTGGTCAGTACTTGTGCAGTACAGAACATTTGAAGTTCCATTTAGAGAAATTCATTTCATAATTTGCAAGAAATTGTTATTTGCAGTTTCAAATGTTTAACTTTCTCTGTTGGATTCGATTACAATACTCTCATCATCAGTAACAAGTAACTATAAACAGCTAGCACAGTCCTCGACATATACAATTATCTCAACAACAAGCTCAGTTTAGGATCATTTACAGTCTGCATAATCGTGTCCTTAAATTTTTGAAAGACTTTAGTCGTCCATGATTTATTCATACTGTGTTTCTGGGTATTCAATCGTGTTGTTGTTTCCATCTCACGCACAATATTTCGACAACCGACCTGGACGACTTCTTGAGATGCTGTGAGTATTGCTGTTATGTTTATTTTCTACCTAAACTCCAACCGCACTGTGAACTACTGTTCGTCTCACGCCGCTGTCTATTGCCGAATTCATTGTCTCTTCACGACCACTACGCCCTTTGATGCTCCTTTGTTTTCCAGAGGCCTCACTTACTTTCTGTGAAACTCATATTGTCTCAGCGTATCCCAGCTCTGATGAGTCCAGTATCATGATGAAAACACCAATTTTATGGGACAACGTAATTAAGGAGTCTGTTGAAATAAAAATGTCGGGAAAGTTAATAAACCGGGACGGAGTTTTCAATTTAAAGAAGACTTGGGGCACGGCATTCAATTTATTGCGATCTCGTCGGTCATGACATCCACCAGAGCTCGGAAACGCTGAGAGAATGTGCTTTTCAAGCAATATCTGTGCGAGCTTTGAAAAATAAAAGAACATCAAAAGGCAAAATGGGCGTCAAGAAATGAACCCAGTTATAAACAGCGGTGCAAGACCGATGGATCATATTCTGGTTGGAGGTAAGTCAGCGAGTACACATAACAGCACAACATGCAGCCCCCGAAGAATACGGCTGGGAATAAATAAAATGTAACTACAACACGCAGTACATGCGGAAGTACACCACTAATCAATCGAGGAAACCTGACACAACACGACTATGTTTTGATTAATCAGAGGACGTCGAGTGATGAAATGGCTGCAGTAATTGTGACTTTCCATTGCTTTCGATTATTTTGCTGTTTCTATTTTTTGTGTTTCTCAAGTACAGAAATTGTCACTCAAGCCACAAATTAGACTATATATTTAACAAATTCACTTCCTCATAACGGAAATTCCACAGTTAATCCTTTACTATTTGATCTGACAGTGGCCCAACCGCAAGCAAAGAAAATATTCATGTGAGGCGAACGGAGGGAGGATAATCAGCAGCCGGTCTTCATGCATCATTTTCTATCGAGTTTAATCCGCGAATGTGTGCCGTGTAGCCTCGGTTGTGTATGAATGCTTCTTTTGCTGGTACCTGTTGGTGGTCTTTGTTGCGTGTATATATATATAAAATATTATATATTTTTTTTATTTTTAATTTATCAGCATGATTCTTTCTCTCAGGGATATTATTTTTTCTTATCACATTTAGTTACGTGCGTAAGTAAATACGAAAAGCGTTCTTGAAGGACCGCTGTTATTCATGTACCAACTTTAGATTTTTAATGTGATGACTAAAATATAGTTGCCATTTACTGAATTGAATGCAATTTTGTTAATTTCTATTTATTGATTGCAAAGCAAGGCTCGAGAAAATTTCGATTGTTGCCATGGAGCAGCCAAGATAAAACTTAACTGAACTCATGGAATCTGTATTATTTAAAAATGAACTTTGACGTTAAATTAATTATCTGTTGCAATTTAGAAAGGTTCTTACAACTAAATCTCTCGCATTTACAGTTACTGTTAACACTTTGAAAAATAGATTAATACTTCGGTGCGTAATGGCCGACCAGAGGCTGCATCGGAAGATGAGCTTCCCGCAGCGCAAATTACTGAAAAAATGCTTATTAAAAATAATTAGCCGCTGAGGTGACAACTATCACAAAGAAATTCATTTTGTGATAACAGTAATTAGTTTATTTTAGCGGAATACAGAATAACTTATGTGTATCCGCTCAATGGCTGCCTTCCGTATTGCGAAACAAAACAGTGTGTGTACCATAAAGTACGTCCGTCCTCCTCGGCCGTACAATCGCGTCTCTTAGCGACCCTTTTTTATTTTGATAGACACATTTTAAATAAAGATGCTACTTTTAAATCATCGCTGCATATCAGTTTTTTTTTTCAAGAACATTAACTGTGTCTTATATACTAATTACATTCATAAAATACGTTAAGTGTTTACAAATAATTTTTAGTTCACCCTTAACACTTCCCAATATTGTTCACTGCTTACAACCGATAAAAATGTCAGCATTTGTGACGTACCGTCACATCTTCTAGCTGATCCAATTCGTGGTAAAAACCTTTAGGTACTAATTGGCGTCGCCAAGCATCAGATCTAGACATCTTCTGGTTGGCATGTGTTGCAGTCTTCCTCTGAGCCCCTTTAACTTCATATTCTCTGAAGTCAGCGTTTTTCTGTGAAAGAACCATGTAGTCTCGCCGAAGCGTTCCTGTAAATTTGGTACTCCTACTACCTGAGGTATGATCTCCATTTCTACACTTATACTCTGCAAGCCTCCTTACGGTGTTTGGCGGAGAGTACTTCTAGTACCACTAACTACTCCCCCTTCCGTGACCCATTCGCAAAATGTGCTCAGGAAGAACGACTGCTGTCGACAACATAAGCTCTTTATGTGTCTGATTTTCTCGTCATAATTTCCCCGAGATGTGCGTGGGAGGAAGTAAGACGTCGCTTGACTCCCCTTGGAAACCACGCTCTCAGAATTTGAACAGTAAAGCTCTCCACGATAAACAATGCCTGCCACTGGAGTTTGAGCTTATCCATTAGGCTCTCGCGCTTACTGAGCGAAACCGCGACGAAATGCGCCGCTAGCAATTAAACCTACTCAGTCTCTTGCATTAATACATTATGGTAATGGCTCCAGAATAACTAACAAATTAAAGAATTTGTAATACAAGCTTTTGTAAGCCGCTTCTTTCTTTTGTGAGTGACTTACATTTTCTTAAGATTCTTCCAAAAAATCTCAGCTGGCATCTGCTATTCCTAGAATTTGTTTTATGTGGTCATAACTACGTCCCCCTGCACGATAATTCCTAGGTATCCTGCCGCTGTAACCATTTCCGTTTGTCTCTAGTAGCGTGACCGATCGAGGTGATGCAGTAGTTAGCACACTGAACTCGCCTTCGGTAGGACGACGGTTCAAAACCGCGTCCGGCCATCCAGAGTTAGGTTTTCCGTGATATCCCAAAATCGCTCCGGGTAAATGCCGGGATGGTTCTTTTGAAAGGGTACGGCCGATTTCGTTCCTCTCCATCTCTAATGATCTCGATGTCGACGGGACGTTAACCCAACCTTCCTTCCTTCCTTTCCTTCCACTAGCGTAACCAAACATCAGTGACCCTCATCGGCTATTTATGCACAATACGTTTCATCTATTGGTGTTCATGGTCAACTGCCAGTCCTAACACCAGTCCTATATGCCCCGAAAGTCTTTCCGCATTTCATTGCACTGTTCCGGTGTAATTTGCTTCCTTTTGACAGGCTATAGGGGAATGCTCAGCCAGCAAAAGGGACGCATTACCTACTTGTAGTGATTGGGCAAATGTATAACCTTAACTAATGTTTGCTTTTATCTGTCGCAGGGGTGAGTCGCACACCGTAACATTTGTGCCCTACAGTTACGGCATATAATAGCAAATACACTATTGGACCAAAAGTACCCGGATACCGGTTAGTGGACATTAAAATGGGGTGTGTCAGCTCTTCGCCTTTATGCCTGCCTCAACTCTGCTGGGCACACTTTCAATGACTGTGGAGGAATGGCAGCTCACTCTTCTTCAAGGGGCGAAACCAGGGAAGGTAGTGATGTTGAACAGAAGGGACCGTTCCATTAGGTTCAGGTTTGGACTCTGGGAAGGACAGCCCATTTTACGAATGTTACTGTCTACAAACAATTGCCTTTCAGACGCTGACAAAATGCATTCGCAAATAATAAAATATTCTGGGCTAGTCAGTAGGGAGCCAGGGTGTGCAATGGACATTTAACAAAGTTACGAAACTCCTTGAAAATGTCCTCCGCAGATGGTGACGAAACGTCGGATTTTAAAGTGAAATCCCTTCGACCACGACATATTAGCCCGGAATATTTTATTAATTGTGACCATTCCGGCCGTGAAAGTTTACATTTTACAATACGACAGAATGCATTCTCACACTAATACAGTCGACGTAACGACAGAATGCATTCTCACATTAATACAGTCAACGTCTCGGAACTGTTTCTCTACTACACGCAGCACATAATTCTGCAAAATGTCTTCATATCCCTCCACATTTAACTTTTCGTTAATCACAATAAGGGGACCACACACTAAACACGAGAAACAACTCTCACCCTAACACCATCTCTTTCAAACTTTACTATTGGCACTGAACATGATGGCAGGTAATCTTCTCCAGGCATTCGTCACCCCAAAAACCTTACATCGATTCACCATGGGGTATAGTGACAATCACCACTTGCAGGCTTTCCAACGACTACCCACCCTCAGACTCAAGGGTGAAATATGAAAAGTTTTGGCTGGTTTCGTTGTCTAGGGGCTGGGATACGTAGCTGCCGCATTACAGGCCAAATACTGCTGAGTCTACAGTATACAATAAGAATACGTACATGAATCGAATGGTCAAAGGTTTCTATCACTGGGCAATTGCGAATTATGAAAGTAGCATATAAATTTATAATTGAAAGATTGCAATTAAATAAAATCTGCAGGTACCATCTTAACGACTTTAAAGAAGAAGTACTTTTGAGAATGCGGTATATTTCTGCAAAACATAAAATATAAGTTGGATAACAGGGAAACGATAGATTCCTACAGCACGTAATTAGTTATGAACAACAGCACAGCTCGTGAGATATTCATTTCTAAACACACACTACGTATTCACTGTAAAAGCCACGGAAATCTCACAAGTGCACAAGTCGGCACTCCAAAGTGTTTCTATCTGCCGCAACAACGTGCAAAACCGCTTCACACTCTCCAAGTCTCTCCCGCGACTGTGCGTCCGTCGCGCCGTCGCTTCCAGCACTTCCAGTGTCCTGTGCCCGTACTCTCCAGGACTGCCGCACTGCCAGAACTCCCTTGTGTCCTCTCCGGAAACTCGCTTCCATCCAGTCTCCCCATTCACGAGCACTGTCATTGGCTAGAGCGCTTGCGCCATGTCTTAATGCCAACGCACAGTCACAATCATAATGAAACATATTGTAAGCAAATACGAAATGCTGGATTTACATTTAACTTCTTGAAATTAAATGAATATTCCGACGGCTGGGCCATAAAAACACTCAACACACACTATTAAATTCATAAACAATTAAATAAACATATATAAAAAGAAAAGAAGCAAAAGGTAGGCCAGGAGTCTAATGTCTCTGTGCTTTCTAAAACACAGTAAATAACTGACCAGTTTCTTCATCAATAGCATATATCGGATATTAAGAAAGACATAGATGAATCAATATACCGAGTGATCAAAAAGTCAGTATAAATTTGAAAACTTAATAAACCACGGAATAATGTAGATAGAGAGGTAAAAATTGACACACATGCTTGGAATGACATGGGGTTTTATTTGAAAAAAAAAAAAAAAAAAAACAAATATTGCTAGACGCGTGAAAGATCTCTTGCGCGCGTCGTTTGGTGGTGATCGTGTGCTCAGCCGCCACTTTCGTCATGTTTGGCCTTCCTGGTCCCCAGACCTCAGTCCGTGCGATTATTGTCTTTGGGGTTACCTGAAGTCGCAAGTGTATCGTGATCGACCTACATCTCTAGGGATGCTGAAAGACAACATCCGACGCCAATGCCTCACCATAACTTCGGACATGCTTTACAGTGCTGTTCACAATATTATTCCTTGACTACAGCTATTGTTGAGGAATGATGGAAATATTGAGCATTTCCTGTAAAGAACATCATCTTTGCTTTGTCTTACTTTGTTATGCTAATTATTGCGACTCTGATCAGATGAAGCGCCATCTGTCGGACATTTTTGAACTTCTGTATTTTTTTTTTCGTAGTAAAACCCCATGTCATTCCAAGCATGTGTGTCAATTTGTACCTCTCTATCTACATTATTCCGTGATTTATTCAGCTTTTAAATTTATACAGACTTTTTGATCACCCGGTATATATAAGCATGCTGTTACTGTTTTTTCGTGTAACTGTGGAGTACTCATAGCCTGACGCGATCGATAGTAATCGGCCACTTTGACCTCCAATAACTCATGTACTATTCAAGTTACATGCCTGTAATTCATACCAATTTAGGTTTACACTAATAGCTCTCTAAAGACACGGCGATCGACAAAATCGGATGAAGCCTTTATATTTTGAAAATTCGTTGCTGGGTGTTACTTGTATAATTTACCATCAGATACTAAAGTTTAAACTAATAAAGATATTGTAAATCTGATTACACCATCAGAATCGTCGTGCAAATAATAGTAAGGTACATGTTTCTTTTTGAGGTACTGGTTACTATTAATTTCATTATGAACTGCGAAATGTCTGCCATTATGGTTTCACGAAGTCCGCCATCTTTAGCGCTCTCGGCATACAGCGGCACCAAGGAATTCCCAGCCACGCAGCTGGACCGGCCGTTGCGCGGCACCACGCGGTCGCTAAGCTAACGTCCGGGACCACGTGATCGCTGCCGAGAGGCCTGCACCCGCTGACCGGCGCGTATGACCACTGCTTCCTCAGAACTCAGCATATTTCCAGGGCGCTGCAACTCGCCCGTTACCTCACACACCTCCACTGGCTTGCCAGAACGTTCAGAAGTAGCACCCTTCAGTTCATACAACTACATACGAAACAAATTTCAAAGAAATTTTCCCCGTTACCTCACACACACTCCAAATCACTGGTTTCCATTCATCCACTGTCCAGTGGTGTCACCCTTTGCGTAACGTCTAGCGTTGCTTTGCAATGAGTACAGAAATCCGTGGCTTATAAGGAGTTGCTCGACCATTATACTCCATTGTTATTAACCCCATTTGCACAGTTACTGTGCTATATGGACTACTGGTAGCGCTTTAGAACTCATGAGAAATACCTTCTGCTGATTTTAGGCGATTTTTTACATCCACCCTCCGCAATGCTTTATGGTCTCTGGTCTTGCTTTATCTGTACTTCATTTCTTCGCCTGTCCAGTTCACAGCCACATTAACAACAGTCAGCGTGGGCTGTTCCAGAAGGTTTGAAATGTCCGAGATGGAATTCTTAGTTGGGTGACATCCAATGACCAGTACAAGTTCGAAGTCACTGAGCTCTCCCGAGTAATTCATTCTGCTGTTACTGCACAATATTACCCCATATCCTTTTACAATTGGGATGATGCCTCGCGTGAGCCGTGCGGGGTAGCTGTGCAGTCTAGAACACCTTGTCATGGTTCGCGCGGCTCCCCCCGTCGGTGGTTCGAGTCGTCCCTCGCGCATGGGTGTGTGTGTGTGTGTGTGTGTGTGTGTTGTCCTTAGCGCAAGTCAGTTTAAGTAGCGTGTAAGCCTAGCGACCGATGACCTCAGCAGTTTGTTCCCATAGTAACTTACCATAAATTTTCAGTTTTGCCTCTCGTCACATCTACTGGTAAATTCCTCATTACATAGGTGTATGCGGATACTTTGGAACAGACTGTGTAGGTTACATAAGTGATCCTACATTTTCCTTATCAAACATAAATAAAACTGATTGTTAATAAATAATTGTGCCACATCCCTTACGATCAATAATTGCAGGCAACAACAGTTATGTGAGTTTTGATTAATTGATTCATTAATGATGAACACAATAGAAGTAAAGCAAAGCTCTGCCGCTCTGGCTACAGATGGGTGAATCGCGACCGACCGATCGCCATATCTTCCTCGCCAATGCCCTCATTTGCAAGTGGTATGGAGGGTCGTGGGGACAGCACACCGCTCTCCCGGTTGTCGGCGGCTTTGCAGACCTTCGAGCGGCTACTTCCCATTCGAGTAGCACTTGAAATGCCATGACAAGTGTGAGTGAACTACGCTCCAATCTTCCCACCGAGGAAAAATTCGTTGGAGTACCGGGATCCTCCGAATCGTAACCATCTAAGCTGACCACTCAGCTACGAAAGCGGACAAAAGAATTAACACAGATATACGGATTATGTGGGTGCAGACTCAAATAAACTGACGATAATAACATACGTGCTGTGAAGCTTCGTGTGTACCTACGATTCAAGTGCAGCCAGTTTTTCTCAATCATGTGTTATTGCAAACGCGTACAATATAAAGTGCCATAGCGTATTAACTATTCATGTAAATGTCGTGTGACCAGGGCCTCCCGTCAGGTAGACCGTTCGCCTGGTGCAAGTCTTTCGATTTGACGCCACTTCGGCGACTTGTGCGTCGATGGGGATGAAATGATGATGATTAGGATAACGCAACCTCCAGTCCCTGAGCGGAGAAAATCTCCGACCCAGCCGGGAATCGAACCTGGGCCCTTGGGATTGACATTCTGTCTCGCCGGCCACTCAGCTACCGGGAGCGGACATAAACTATTAGTTAACCCACACACAGTTAAAGTTCAAAAGGCTCGTTAAAGAAACAATCAATTTTCTCGAAGCATTAATAAAATATTTCAGTCTCACCAGAGTCACTTATCAAAAGCAGCGGAAATAATCATGGTGTTCCTGTGTCCGTTACGGGCTCCAACCTCTCGCCATATGAGGGTCCGTTCAGTACAGGGAACACAACCGTTTTGGTGGTCCAGGTGTTACGGTTTAAGAGGCATAATGTTGCATTGGCGTAGTGACCTCCAAATCTTTCAGTACACTAGCCCGTCACCGTTATTGTGACACTGTACCCTTTCCCCATGTACGTCGTCTTTTCATTGGTGCATTCGACCCTGAGTTCATTTTTATGGATGACAGTGCAATCGAACAGTGTGTAACCTCCCCCCTCACTTATCGACCTAAATGACAGTGAGAAATTAAACCGCGTGTACCTAATGGAAATTTGGGAAAAGCAATCGTCACCGAAGTTAATCTATCGGTAAAGAGGGAGGAAAGGGTTACATCTAAATGAAAGGAAAAATGCAAATGAAACTGGTGGAAATCAATTTTGAAAAGGGGTAAAGTTAATAAAGAAAGTAAATGTGCGGCCGTTACGTTAACAATTAACTAGCGGTAATTAGATATTTGAGATTTGGGGGAAATCACGGTCGCCAGTCCTAAGGACAATTACTATAGTAACTGAAAAAGAAAGGTTATTACACATATAATTAGCACTAGAAGCGTGGCAACTGAAGGTTGACACGTGTAGTGTGAAAACTGAAAGTTTGTCAGAAGTAATAAATTTCGATACACTCTGACTTAATTTAGCTAAAGAATTAATAAAACCGGAAAATCGAAAATTAATTTAGTGACTGAAGTTAATAGTGAGCTTTCTTTCTGAAGCACATCGAAATCCAGTAAAATACGGTTAGTCTTGGACTACCTCAACAATCATTTCAAAAGCAACTTGACTCTACGCAATTTAGAAACAAGATATTTAACTTTGAACTTGAATTAAATGATTCTGAACTATTAACAATAGTAAAATTTAGTACGTACCAAGCTGAGCTGCAGTCACAGGTAAGCTAAAATATGCTAACAAAACTCGCACTCTAAATTTGTGCTCGTGTAACCTAAATATTGTAGCCAGCTACTGAACTTTGAAATTAAAGCAGTGAAATCTAATCATATTATTTTAATGCTGGCGTTTGAATTTCAACGACACTCGGGTTCATTTCGGAAAAGGAAGGGACCCTGCTTGGCAATGCAATTGGGACAATGAGCAACAAAGGTTCATGCTAAGTTGCTGTAATATTGCGAGGCAAATGGAACAATTTGAAAAGCTGAGGTCTGCCATACAGTTCTGAAACTTTACGTGCTTTTAGTCTTCCTTGTTGGTTGATTGAAGGTTTGAAGCCGTCGATCGAGGAGGTGGCGACAGTCACTCATTGTCGGCCGTCGCTGTTGCAGAAGCTGGATGTTGGCGCGCCTTCTTCTCGACACGGTCACCAGGCGAAATGGCTCTTGATGTGCGCCAGCTAATGCTTCCCGTCCGCGACACCATGTCAGAAACAATCATCGCGAGTCGAGCGCAATTACATGCTGCCAAACCCCGAAAGCGCGGCAACTCGCGGGAGCGTCACACAACACCTGCTCCACTCGCTACTCCCGCCAGACTCTCACTGCCCTGCCCGCGCTTCACGCGGCAGAGTTAACACTACCAAAGATCCTACACACTTTGATTCGTCACACGACCTATCGACGTAATCGTTCGATAGCAGTTTTCCCTAGGCAAGACCCAGCGTAAAAATACAAATAATATTTACGAAACAAACCAATTATACATCGACATGAGTCCATAAATATATATATACAAACAGTAAAACAATTACAATATATAAAGAGACAGAAATGTCATATCTTGAGGTAACAAAACAAGGAAAAAAAATAATAGTACAATAGATGGAAATAGGAGTATATGCATTTCCGGCGTTACACGTGCCCCACATTGTCTGAGGATGTTCGTGTAACGTAAACAGACTCAGAAAATGTCCCAAAAAAGAAACAGCGGAAATGCATATGCTCAAAACATCAACAAAATTTAGCATTCGTCTAATTAATCATAAATCAATTTTTAGACCATAATAATTGAGTGGGGACACTCCTAATCTTATTCCACTCTGTCATCTTGCACAAAATAAAACAGGTTGACAACATATTAAAATTCATAGAAGATATAGAAAATGGTTTAGCTATTCCAAAATCATTAAAATTCGTAACACTATGAGAAATGGAATACTATTTGCAAAATTAATCAGAGTACATGGTCATAAAAACAGGTAGATCAAAATATGCAAATTAATAATTAATTACATAGAATACACATTTTTACATAACCTTTTCATAATTAATATCTCGTCATGAGATTCCACTTAACGCTAAACAAGAAAATAATATTCAGTAGATCGAAAAAAACATAAATATTGACAGCAGAATTCTTTCACATCAGCTGTCCGGGAAGAAAAACTATTCCGCCTTCAGTACTCGCAAGTACAAAGAATGCCGACAGCGGCACAAGAGCCGACAGCGGCACCGCCTCGCCAGTATTGTTGCGCCCGCCTGTGCGGCACGCTTGATCTCTCTCGCCCTTGTAACGGCATTTCCAGAACGTCCGTTTCACTGAATTCTTTCGGTAAAACTCACTCCCGAGTAATCTCAAGGAGTCCCTTAATACTATCACAGTGGATAACTCAACACTGTCCATCATCACACGCATGTACTAGCCTGAAACTTAAAACAGCGTCTAAGTACATCGGCAATGACTAGTAAATCACATATTTATGGAATCTTACAGCTATTTACAAAATCATATTTACATTCCTTAATCTACTGTGACTCAGCTGAAAACTTAAACTAGCAGCTTGGATTTTTCAATTGATAAATAATCACTCTCTCTTAAATCATTTAGTCAAAATTAATTACTTATTAATTACAACTTCTTTAATGACCTTGGTCAGTCAAAAGCATGGCAATCTAGCAAATCGTTAAATTATACACTCTATATTTACATACTGTATAAATTACCCATTGTGTGGTATTAATCGATCCTAGGTTGGTACAATTTCAAGTCTACAATATTCCGCAAGCATTTGTGTGAAGTATACCAATGACTTTATATGGTCCATTATAAACAAACTTAAAATTAGAGATTTCATGGTCTATCTCGCTCGATTTCTCATGAGCTATTACAAGTACTAAGTCTCCGATTGCAAACTTAGCAAAACGCACTTTAGCGTCATGACGACGTGTGCGAGAATCAGTTTTAAGCTTCGTTACTTCTCGCAAACGATCTTTTTTCACACCAATACTAATGTCAATCCGTGGAGGGAATTTGATTATCTCTTCCAATTCACTTTCTACACTTTTGTCAATGTCGAAATTCCTCATGTTAGGGCAGTTCAAACTCATTCCTACGTCAATGTCATCCGGCCAGTTAACAATGTGTATAGGCTGGTATTGCCTATGCACACCGTCTCCTGCCTCGTCAAAACTAACTACTATTGTTTTATCTTGGGACGTACATGTCAAAGTTTTGCTTTCGCAATTAATCACTGCACGGTACTTTAATAGCCAATCTAACCCGATAATTACTTCCGCAGTTAAGTCTGGCACGACGACAAACTCTTGTTCAAATCGTGCCCCACATATCTCGAAGTTGACAAAAATCTGTTTTGTGACCGGTTTACTGGCCTTCCCAGTAGCACCGATAATTTTCACTCCTGTTACTGGCATAACTACGATGCCAGGTCTGTCCTTCAGTAACTCAAATATTTTCCCAGATACAGCACTCAATTCTGCACCGGTGTCAATCAACACGTTTAGTTGTAGGTCGTGCGTATTAACAGACACTACTATCTGTCTACACTTGTCCTCGACTGTTTCTTTATTTTCCCACAGTAAATCCTCGTCTATATCCAGGTCATTCCAGAAAAAACCATCCGGCTTTGATCCTAAATCCGGTTTATCTGGCGGCTTTTTCAGCCTCTGTTCACATACAGTTTTAATTTCAACACGTTTGTCCTGAGGCTTAGTCTCTAGCTTCGCCTCCAATACCGAAACCTTTTCCTGTAACTCGTCAACTAGCGAGTGTTGCTTTGCTATCAATTCACTAATTGTCACCTTCGTTGATTCCTCTTTAGCCAGATTGATCTCATCTGCCAATCTACCTGGAGACATGTGCCCAGTAGTATCTGCAATTACTTCCTCTAGATCTGCGCAACCCACACTGTTATCGTCTGACCGTATAACGTCAGCTCTAACCTCATACACGCTGTAATCTACGTGCTTTTCTACCAATCGTGTTCGGCTATCACTAAAATTTTCGTAATCTTTCTCCTTAATACTCTCGCAATGTTTAAACTGGATATTCGCGTCGGATGGGTCGGCTACTTCTACCATTACAACTTTCGGTAAAGTCTGCCGGTTAGGGCCAGAACTTTCCGCTACTACTTCAACATTCAACTCCTGCGGGACGAAACACGACGCATCTTGCTCGTGCTCCCCATTAACATCAACTATTTCTAGTAAAGTCTGCCGGTTAGGGCCAGAACTTTCTATCACTTCACAATCACTATCTTCCTGCGGGACGAGACGCGGCAAATCCTGCCCGCGCTCCCCATAAACACTTCTCCCGTACAGGCCCCTATAATCTCTTAGTTCGTCGTATAAGCGACCGAACTGCCTTAACCTGACCTCATCCCTCTCTGCATCTCCTCGCTCGATGACGGACGTTTTATCCGACATCTGACTTCTTTCAACACTTGCGAATCATTCTTAAACTCAATCTCCAGTTCCGCTGTGGGTATTACAGCTGCCACTTTATAATCGATTTCCGGAACACTACCTAAATTGTTCTCACTGACAGTGAATGTACTTCCTACTGCCGTGTCTACAGCTGATCTACTACTTGTGGGCGCACTCCTTTCTCCTAACACTGGCACACTCTCCCGCCGTTGATTATTCCATACGGAATTTTCATAACGACGACACCTGGGTTTTCTCCTGTTATTGGGCCGCCAAAATTTCTCCACGCCCGGTCGGCCCCTCACCGGCGCGGCTAATGGTTTCCCTGTCTCGTCCCAGCAGATACGCTCCCCGAATGCTGCTGAGGCGGCTTATCGCACCCTCTGGCGTTATTACTACCCTGTGAAGCCCGTATCACGTTAGTATGATACTGGTTTCCGTCATTCCTGTTATTATTTGCATTGTACCGATTGTTATTACGGTCCGAACCATTATTGTTATTGCTGCCATGGTTGCGGTATGCATTATTCCCATGGTTATCGTTGGTGTGGTTGCTGTGGTACCCGTTGTTGTTACCACGGCCTCTACCACTGTCGCGATTATTGCGCCAATTGTCCTCGTCCTCCACTCTTTCCAGGAAATCATTTATTGTCCTGTAATTGCTTCCTACGTAGCGTTTTGTATCATCTGGAAGCTTTTTGTAGAGTTCCCAGACTATTTCGGATTCCGTGCGGCGATCACGCAAATATTCCAACTTGCGGATCCAGCCCTCACAAAACTCCTTCATCGAGCCGCGCGAATTCGCATCGAAAGGCCTCGATACGACAAATTCGCGCCAGACACTTTGCTGTTTTTGCTCTGACCAGTATTCAGCCAGAAACAAATTTTTAAACTCGTCAAAAGTCAGGTTCGTAATGTTGAGGTTTAGGCCCCAACGCTTGGCATCACCAGCCAACACATCAATAACCGCATTAATTTTTCTCTCATTAGTCCATGATCTGGGTAAAACTCTTTCACAATTTTTAATGAAATCCGTCGGGTGTATACCGCCTTTTTTCAAGGGGTCGAACCGCTCCTCTTTCGTCAACAACTCCGAACTATGTGCACAGATTGGCACATAGCTCTGTTTTTCGTCAAGTTTCTTTTCTAATTCCGACACTCTCGTAATTACTTGGCAAGTGGTTGTCGCAAGCGTTTCCACTTCCCTCTTTTTCTCTTCGCAGGTGTTAGCCTGCTTCGTCACTTTGGTATCTACTTCGGATACTAAAGCCTTTAAAGTTTCCACCTTCTGTTGATCCTCTTTTCTCACTAATTGAATTTGTTCCGTCACCTTATTCTCGATGATCGGAGCAACTGCGTCTCCTACACTTTTCTCGATTCTGCTAATTTCGGAATCAAAACGAGTATTTATGCTCGCAATTTCCGCCTGAACGCCTATCATTTCCTGTTTAAGGTTACCGATTTCGGTATTAATCACGACAATATCGTCTTTGATTTTATCAACTTTTGTGTTAACAACTTCAACATTGTTGTTAACAACATTAATAGCTTTGTTCTGATTGTCTAGCATTCGTTCAATTTTATCAGACAGAGCTACTTGCTTGGCAGCCTGAGCTGCTTGCTCGGCAGCCTGAGCTTCTTGCTTGGCAGCCTGATCTTTAATTTCTGCCGATTGACTCTTGATTTCGTTAATCAAAACATTCAATAAATCAGTTAAATTCCCGGAAACCACCGGTTTTACTTCCGTAGCGGCTTCCTCTTTCATTGTCCCCCCGTATTCGTCATCAAGGGATTCAGATTTGATTTTCACTTCCGATTCCGAAACATTTTCTAAAGTCTGGAATTCCATTTCTGCTCTTTGTTGCGTTTCGGCGGTCGCATCTTTCATGCTAGCCGCCTGCCCCGGAACAATGGGTACCGCTGTGCGCGTTTCCCACTGTTCGACCGATTGTTCCGTATCTAAGTCTACCAAATTTTGGTAATTGTTGCCTTCACTCATTTTAATAATTTTCAATATAAATGCAAAATCTCAACTCTAATTAGGATTCCTCACACGAATATTCTCGCTGACGTATCGACCATTTCGTAACCAGTACTTTGTTACGAGATTTGCACAATGCAAAATTCGTGTCCAGAACAACCTCAAATTTGAAGATTGTCCTGTCACGAGGTCGCCACGTGTAACCTCCCCCCTCACTTATCGACCTAAATGACAGTGAGAAATTAAACCGCGTGTACCTAATGGAAATTTGGGAAAAGCAATCGTCACCGAAGTTAATCTATCGGTAAAGAGGGAGGAAAGGGTTACATCTAAATGAAAGGAAAAATGCAAATGAAACTGGTGGAAATCAATTTTGAAAAGGGGTAAAGTTAATAAAGAAAGTAAATGTGCGGCCGTTACGTTAACAATTAACTAGCGGTAATTAGATATTTGAGATTTGGGGGAAATCACGGTCGCCAGTCCTAAGGACAATTACTATAGTAACTGAAAAAGAAAGGTTATTACACATATAATTAGCACTAGAAGCGTGGCAACTGAAGGTTGACACGTGTAGTGTGAAAACTGAAAGTTTGTCAGAAGTAATAAATTTCGCTACACTCTGACTTAATTTAGCAAAAGAATTAATAAAACCGGAAAATCGAAAGTTAATTTAGTGACTGAAGTTAATAGTGAGCTTTCTTTCTGAAGCACATCGAAATCCAGTAAAATACGGTTAGTCTTGGACTACCTCAACAATCATTTCAAAAGCAACTTGACTCTACGCAATTTAGAAACAAGATATTTAACTTTGAACTTGAATTAAATGATTCTGAACTATTAACAATAGTAAAATTTAGTACGTACCAAGCTGAGCTGCAGTCACAGGTAAGCTAAAATATGCTAACAAAACTCGCACTCTAAATTTGTGCACGTGTAACCTAAATATTGTAGCCAGCTACTGAACTTTGAAATTAAAGCAGTGAAATCTAATCATATTATTTTAATGCTGGCGTTTGAATTTCAACGACACTCGGGTTCATTTCGGAAAAGGAAGGGACCCTGCTTGGCAATGCAATTGGGACAATGAGCAACAAAGGTTCATGCTAAGTTGCTGTAATATTGCGAGGCAAATGGAACAATTTGAAAAGCTGAGGTCTGCCATACAGTTCTGAAACTTTACGTGCTTTTAGTCTTCCTTGTTGGTTGATTGAAGGTTTGAAGCCGTCGATCGAGGAGGTGGCGACAGTCACTCATTGTCGGCCGTCGCTGTTGCAGAAGCTGGATGTTGGCGCGCCTTCTTCTCGACACGGTCACCAGGCGAAATGGCTCTTGATGTGCGCCAGCTAATGCTTCCCGTCCGCGACACCATGTCAGAAACAATCATCGCGAGTCGAGCGCAATTACATGCTGCCAAACCCCGAAAGCGCGGCAACTCGCGGGAGCGTCACACAACACCTGCTCCACTCGCTACTCCCGCCAGACTCTCACTGCCCTGCCCGCGCTTCACGCGGCAGAGTTAACACTACCAAAGATCCTACACACTTTGATTCGTCACACGACCTATCGACGTAATCGTTCGATAGCAGTTTTCCCTAGGCAAGACCCAGCGTAAAAATACAAATAATATTTACGAAACAAACCAATTATACATCGACATGAGTCCATAAATACACTCCTGGAAATGGAAAAAAGAACACATTGACACCGGTGTGTCAGACCCACCATACTTGCTCCGGACACTGCGAGAGGGCTGTACAAGCAATGATCACACGCACGGCACAGCGGACACACCAGGAACCGCGGTGTTGGCCGTCGAATGGCGCTAGCTGCGCAGCATTTGTGCACCGCCGCCGTCAGTGTCAGCCAGTTTGCCGTGGCATACGGAGCTCCATCGCAGTCTTTAACACTGGTAGCATGCCGCGACAGCGTGGACGTGAACCGTATGTGCAGTTGACGGACTTTGAGCGAGGGCGTATAGTGGGCATGCGGGAGGCCGGGTGGACGTACCGCCGAATTGCTCAACACGTGGGGCGTGAGGTCTCCACAGTACATCGATGTTGTCGCCAGTGGTCGGCGGAAGGTGCACGTGCCCGTCGACCTGGGACCGGACCGCAGCGACGCACGGATGCACGCCAAGACCGTAGGACCCTACGCAGTGCCGTAGGGGACCGCACCGCCACTTCCCAGCAAATTAGGGACACTGTTGCTCCTGGGGTATCGGCGAGGACCATTCGCAACCGTCTCCATGAAGCTGGGCTACGGTCCCGCACGCCGTTAGGCCGTCTTCCGCTCACGCCCCAACATCGTGCAGCCCGCCTCCAGTGGTGTCGCGACAGGCGTGAATGGAGGGACGAATGGAGACATGTCGTCTTCAGCGATGAGAGTCGCTTCTGCCTTGGTGCCAATGATGGTCGTATGCGTGTTTGGCGCCGTGCAGGTGAGCGCCACAATCAGGACTGCATACGACCGAGGCACACAGGGCCAACACCCGGCATAATCGTGTGGGGAGCGATCTCCTACACTGGCCGTACACCACTGGTGATCGTCGAGGGGACACTGAATAGTGCACGGTACATCCAAACCGTCATCGAACCCATCGTTCTACCATTCCTAGACCGCAAGGGAACTTGCTGTTCCAACAGGACAATTCACGTCCGCATGTATCCCGTGCCACCCAACGTGCTCTAGAAGGTGTAAGTCAACTACCCTGGCCAGCAAGATCTCCGGATCTGTCCCCCATTGAGCATGTTTGGGACTGGATGAAGCGTCGTCTCACGCGGTCTGCACGTCCAGCACGAACGCTGGTCCAACTGAGGCGCCAGGTGGAAATGACATGGCAAGCCGTTCCACAGGACTACATCCAGCATCTCTACGATCGTCTCCATGGGAGAATAGCAGCCTGCATTGCTGCGAAAGGTGGATATACACTGTACTAGTGCCGACATTGTGCATGCTCTGTTGCCTGTGTCTATGTGCCTGTGGTTCTGTCAGTGTTATCATGTGATGTATCTGACCCCAGGAATGTGTCAATAAAGTTTCCCCTTCCTGGGACAATGAATTTACGGTGTTCTTATTTCCATTTCCAGGAGTGTATATATATACAAACAGTAAAACAATTACAATATATAAAGAGACAGAAATGTCATATCTTGAGGTAACAAAACAAGGAAAAAAAATAATAGTACAATAGATGGAAATAGGAGTATATGCATTTCCGGCGTTACAAGTGCAATTGGAGGAGCTCTTCCCATGAGCGGATATTCGGCGAATGGACAGGTCTCCTCGTTCCCCCCATTTAAATCCGATGGAGCACGTGTGGGATGCGTTTGGGAAGCGCGTTGAAGCACAATTACACGCACCATCAGCGTTTGTCAAGCGCTACCACCACAACTCCTTACCAACCTTTTGGCCAGCATGGGAGCGCTTTCCAGAACATGCATTTGCCGTCCGTGGAGATCACACACCCAATTAAGAACCACGTCATTCCGTTTGTAATGTGCAGGGGACCATCACAAATTGAGATAAGATCAGTGTAATTACAGTACTGGCCATTAATATTGCTACACCAAGAAGAAATGCAGATGACAAACGGGTATTCATTGGACAAATATATTATAGTAGAATTGACATGTGATTACATTTTCACGAAATTTAGGTGCATAGATCCTCAGAAATCAGTACCCAGAACAACCACGTGTGGCCGTAATAACGGCCTCGATACGCATGGGCATTGAGTCAAACAGAGCTTGGATGATGTGTACAGGTACAGCTGCCAATGCAGCTTCAACCCGATACCACAGTTCTTCAAGAGTAGTGACTGGCGTATTGTGACGAGCCAGTTGCTCGGCCACCATTGACCAGACGTTTTCAGTTGGCGAGAGATCTGGAGAATGTGCTGGCCAGGGCAGCAGTCGAACATTTTCTGTATCCAGAAAGACCCGTACAGGACCTGCAACATGCGGTCGTGCATTATCCTGCTGAAATGTAGGGTTTCGCAGGGATCGAATGAAGGGTAGAGTCACGGGTCGTAACACATCTGAAATGTAATGTCCACTGTTCAAACTGCCGTCAGTGCGAACAAGAGGTGATCGACACGTGTAACCAATGACACCCCATATCATCACGCCCGGTGTTAACGCCAATATGGCGATAACGAATATGACGAATACACGCTTCCAATGTGCGTTCACCGCGATGTCGCCAAACACGGATGCGACCGTCATGATGCTGTAAGCAGAACCTGGATTCATCCGAGAAAATGACGTTTTGCCATTCGTGCACCCAGGTTGGTCGTTGAGTACACCATCGCAGGCGGTCCTGTCTGTGATGCAGCGTCAAGGGTAACCGCAGCCATGGTCTCCGAGCTGATAGTCCACGCTGCTGCAAACGTCGTCGAACTGTTCGTGCAGATGGTTGTTGTCTTGCAAACGTCCCCATCTTTTGACTCAGGGATCGAAACGTGGTTGCACGATCCGTTACAGCCATGTGGATAAGATGCCTGTCATCTCGACTGCTAGTGATACCAGGCCGTTGGGATCCAGCACGGCGTTCCGTATTACCCTCCTGAACACACCGATTCCATATCCTGCTAACAGTCATTGGATCTCGGCCAACGCGAGCAGCAATGTCGCGATACGATAAACCGAAATCGCGATAGGCTACAATCCGACCTTTATCAAAGTCGGAAACGTGATGGTACGCATATCTCCTCCTTACACGAGGCATCAAAACAACGTTTCACCAGGCAACACCGGTCAACTGCTGTTTGTGTATGAGAAATCGGTTGGAAACTTTCCTCATGTCAGCACGTCGTAGGTGTCGCCGCCAGCGCCAACCTTATGTGAATGCTCTGAAAAGCTAATCCTTTGGATATCACAGCATCTTCTTCCTGTCGATTAAATTTCGCGTCTGTATCACGTCATCTTCGTGATGTAGCAATTTTAACGGCCAGTAGTGTATTATCTTTGAATAAAAGTATCATTTCTGTTCGCCATATAGCTTATTTCTTTCATTTACCATCTGTACTACACCGCAGCATTTCTTTCTTTACATGATCCAAGTTTCATCGAGCTACGTTTGTTGGCTGTGACACATCATGCAAAGCTACTTTCATCCATAACCTTTGCGCACCATTGTACAAAGATTTTGCCATGAAGTGTTTTCAAGTTTTTCCCGTTACTGCGCAGCGCCAACAGGAAAACCATACCGCATCTCAGAATCCGACACCGTCGAATGCCCTTCTTCCATAAGAGCAATTACGGGTCACAATTAGCCTTTTGACGCCGAGCCATGGCTCATGAATAAAGTGGTTGCACTTAGTGCTAGGTTCTTCAGGTATCTTACCTTGAATCGTGTACTGCGAGTGATTATAATAGAACGACTGGAGTGACGACAAATGTAACTTGCAGCATTAAACTGTCAGTCAATGAAGCAGAATACTGCCTCCACATGCGAGGGATATTTAACATAATAAGTTACTCCAGAATGATGTTGCCGTAAGTGGGTCTTACAAGGAACGTAAGTAGTTTGATGTCTCTAAACGTGTCCACATATGATTTAGGTCACTAGGTCTTAGTTTTCAATTAAAATCGAACTCAACTGACATCATGTTTGAGCGATTTACGATTGTCAGCTGGAGTACTGGAGCAGCGATGATAGCAAATACGTCGTGGATTAAAATCTTCGTTCTTTTTTTTAATTTTTCACATGGATAGTTAAATTTAAACATAAAAGGGAAGAGTTATTTTACTTTGTGGAATAAATACATACCCAATAATTATTTTATTTGCAGAAAAGTTTTGTTTCTTCTTGAAAAGTATGTAGAATAAAGAAATATTTTACGTAATATTTGAAGTAATCATTCCTCT
Organism: Schistocerca piceifrons; assembly: GCF_021461385.2. Taxonomy (NCBI): domain Eukaryota; kingdom Metazoa; phylum Arthropoda; class Insecta; order Orthoptera; family Acrididae; genus Schistocerca; species Schistocerca piceifrons. The sequence continues at coordinate 1,221,312,327 of NC_060138.1, read as the reverse complement.
TCCGCGTGTTTCAAGGTAATCTGGAAAATGGTTTGATGCATTATTGCTATACCGGGCTCTGTCTGACATTTTTTGTGATTTCAAGCGTACATTCTACGCAGCCGAAGTGCAACTTTTACAAAATTTATTTGTATAATACAATTTATACTCCGATCTGTGGTATATGTAGACCCTAAAACAGCTACATAATTTTACCATTATTTTCAGTGTTCTGATGAGATGCAACTATGTGATGGTGGATATATGTGTATTTTAGTAGTGTGATTTCATTCAGTTATATATAATGACTTTAGAGAGATAATTATTATTGTGAATGACGTGTTAGACTATAGCACCAATTTGAGCCTGTCGCTTAATTAATTCCTGAGACTAAAATTACCAGTTAGAGGAACAGTTTGGTTATGCGTTTCATGTAACAATGCTTTCCTTTCCTATACGTTAAATTCATTATTTTATAAATTAGGTTACAAACAATACAATTAATTTAATCAGCTACAGCAATAGCACTCGACATTTGCCATTGCTCACACTTATTATTTTAGATAAAAAAATAATTTTGAATGTTGCAGAATTGACTCTAAAAAGAATGCTATGATAACAGACCTGCATCCAGCCACTACCTACCACATCAGGATCCTTGCAGTTAATGCTATTGAGGCCAGCATCTTCACAGATCCACTTACTGTAAAGACGCAAGAAGAAGGTAATGACAAGGCAGTAAAAATATTCAGTTTGAAAATAACGTAGATTCTCTTTGTACATAGTTAACTTTGTTACTTTGTCACCGCAAATAACGAAGCAATCAATCTAATAACAGCTCCAACGGGGACCCCCCAGGATGTGCGCGCGGTAAACATCGACCCTGATGAGCTTCTTGTGACATGGAAGGTATGTCCATCTGCTGTTAATTAAAAGCATTTTCTCTTACATCAGCACCTTAAAAAGAGTGCCAGTAATCACTGTTCTAGCAATAAGAGGTACCTGCTAGTACAACAATAATGATAGTTCACAATTTAACGTGATCACCCTCTAACTACTTGTAATAAATATTTTCTCTAGAGTTTAGAATGTAGTGCCATAATTTCGAAAGGTTTTCTTGTTATAATTCGCGATGGAGTTCTTATTTTCATTATTGTTTACTACACGGAAGTCTTGATAGTAACTTGATGACTGAAAGTCAGTCATAAAATGTAGATTCCCAGAAAAGTTTTAGACACAGTGGCTACTAACTGATTACTCAAACCTGATGTCTGCTGTAACTGAGTAAGACTGGAATCCGTGAAATTACTTAGTGAAATGTTCTCGGGCTTCCAGCTGTGTCAAGTGGTTATGACGCCATAGGCTTTCTATAAAGTTCTCCTTTAACACTGTTAACTGGAGTGAGTGTTGATGGGCGCCCTTACATCCTCTAGCTGTCGCCTATGACGTCATGGTTCTCCACAGTATCGCCATACGTGGGCAAACGTTGCCTTCGCCTTCGGTTTTGCAGCCTCAGTCTGCATCCCATGTCGCACTAAGTCGTAGGCCACCGTCTCTATGAACGATTGTTCTCTGTGATTTTTATTTGAGTGGCATCTTTAATTAAGTTGCCCCGAAAGCTATCACTGCGAACAAAGACGGTGCTATCGTCAAACTAGATTCGGTGTCCGTTTTCCATAGCATTCTCAGCTATAGCAGGTCTTTTGAAGTAGCTTATCCGATAGCAGCCTCTCATGCTCATTCCTAACCTGTTCCACACTGCGTACACTTTTTGTCTCACGTAAGACTGTCCGCACTCACAGAGTACTCTGTAAGCCCGATGTGTTCTTATACCTCTTACAAAACTCGTTAGAGGCGGATTTTTGAGGGGAGTTTGAAGATTGCTTTCACTTTTTCTCTCTTTAGAAGGTAGAGACATAAAATTAAATCGCTCGTCAGGCCTCTCGCAGCTAATGAGGCCGTTAAAAGTACGGCAGGTCAAACGGCGCTTGGAGTTTACCAAATATTTGTCTGACATTTAAGATGATAGACTTGTGGATGAAGGCTCAAATATTTTATCCAGAGTAAAAGCAGATGGAGAGGGATCGAAAGTATTAAATATGCAGATGATCAAACTGTCTTAGCAGAAAGTGAAAAATACCTCCAGGAAATGAAGAATGAAATAATAACAACACAGTATTAAAAAGACGCAAGAAGAGTAAATAAGAAAGTTAGGAAGACCAGCAGAAACAAAACTCCAATAACTAAAGTACGTCACTTACTTAGGAAGAACGCTTTATGCACATGGAAGACACAGGATAGCAGATTAAATGGAAGCATTTACGAAAACACAGAGATTCCTCACAACAATAACAACAACAATTGATCAACACAAGAGATTTACAAAATACTTTAGCTGGAGTGTAGTTCCATTTGACTAAGAAACTTGTCAATTAAAGAAGGAAGAGGAAAAATATTAAGAAAGCTGTGAAATCTGGCTATGGAGAAGTAAGGAGATATCTAAATGGGTGGACAGAAGCGGTAGCAATGACTTAAACGAAGGTGGCATTTTTCCTCCGAGGTTGTAATTTTATTAAGACCTTTTCGTCACTTCTTTTACAAGCCACTATTGTGGACTTCTACAGCCTATTTCATAAGTAAACCAAGAAATCTACAAGCACACTGTAAGCAATGTACCTATTGATGATGAGATTACCAAAAAGATGTAATAAAATTGCAGTCTCGGTGGAAATATGTCAACATCATTTAACAAATATGTGAGGTATGTGGAAGATGAATGACGAAGTGTTCCAAAGAGTAGAGGAAATAAAGACTCTCCCGACACATTTCATATAGAGGAGAGCGAACCGAGTTGGACAAATTTAAGGAAGAACAGTTTGCAAAAGGAGAATCATTGAGGCAGAGAAAGAGGGGGGAAAAGCGGTTATTTAAGAATGTATCACATGCTTCCAGATTACGAGGAAGGAGTTTTCTACGAAGGACAAAAGGAAACAACATGGAGTATGACACTATTAAGGACAAAGTTCAACGGAAAACTGTATTTTAACAACTTATATATTCAGAATTAATCTTTCCGTCAGCAGAGGAGTGTGCAGATCAGAACCTTTGTCCTGAAGTGCTTATCCTAAAAGGTATGTGGAGCGCTGCTGTGAAGCTTGGAACGTAGGAGACATGTAGCTACAGAACTGAAATTATGAGGGAGGGTGATGGGGGTGGGGATGGGTGGCGGGAGGGTCGCGAGTCGTGCTGGATTTCTCAGCCGGTAAGAATGTGCCTCTTAACGTCAAATATCCGGATTCGAGACCAGATCTGATATAAAGTTTTAATCCACTAGGAAGTTTCAAATCTGATGACGAAGATAAAATATGGTTTATGTGAAAATTATTCGGTACGACGACTACAACAGCTCTTCCTATAACAGGATGATTTTAGAATTTAGTTTTAAAATGTTAATAATGCTATTGTGTAGCAGATATTTTGATTACGTGGGCACAGAAAGAGAAAGCTCTCTGAGATAAATAAGTAAAAATAAAAAAATACTAATGCACTAATCGCGATTTCGAAAATGTAATAAAGGTCTAAGACTCTGATTACAGGTGAAAGTGCTCACGCGCGAGTCACAGAAAACTAAAATGATTATCTTCTTTTTTTTAAGTAGCTTATATCAATCATCATCAACAAAAGCAAAACAAGGATAATGGAATGTAGTCGAATTAAAAACGAGGATAATGGAATGTAGTCCAATTAAGTCGGGTGATGCTGAGCGAATTGGATTAGGAAATGAGACACTTAAAGTAGTAAAGGAGTTTTGCTATTTGGGGAGCAAAATAGCTGATGATGGTCGAAGTAGAGAAGATATAAAATGTAGACTGGCAATGGCAAGGAAAGCGTTTCTGAAGAAGAGAAATTTGTTAACAGCGAGTATAGAATTAAATGTCAGGAAGTCATTTCTGAAAGTATTTGTATGGAGTGTAGCCATGTATGGAAGTGAAACGTGGACGATAAATAGTTTAGACAAGAATAGAAGCTTTCGAAATGTGGTGCTACAGAAGAATGCTGAAGATTAGATGGGTAGATCACATAACTAATGAGGAGGTATTGAATAGAATTGGAGAGAAGAGGAGCCTTTGGCACAACTCGACTAGAAGAAGGGATCGGTTGGTAGGACATGTTCTGAGGCATCGAGGGATCACCAATTTCGTATTGGAGGGCAGCGTGGAGGGTAAAAATCGCAGAGGGAGACCAAGAGATGAATACACTAAGCAGATTCAGAAGGATGTAGGCTGCAGTAGGTACTGGGAGATGAAGAGGCTTGCACAGGATAAAGCATCATGGAGAGCTGCATCAAACCAGTCTCAAGACTGAAGACCACAACAACAACAACATATCAATCATGAACGAGGTGGTAGAAATTTAACAAGCCCCCATGCTGCTTGTGACCCTTTTTCCACTCGTAGCTTTCGACATTGGATTCCTTGGTTCTGTACATTTGACGTGACACACTGTGCTTAATGTTCCAATCTGAATTACTTTCACATAATAATTCAGAATGCACAGCTAAATTCATTACCTTTATTACCATACATTTTTCTTCTCTTTACGTACTTTTTGCTACTGAAACACAGTATTACGCCGTCATCGTGAAGACACTATACTGATCTATATTTTCTAATTTTAACACAATCTAGATCAAAATCTATAAACATTGTTTATTATTCAATTACTTTTTATTAGCATGCTAAGGAGGGACACCTGTGACGATGAATGATCAAATAGAAATCTTACAGGCACCACTGGCGGATACCTGGAACGGAGAGATACTGGGATACACAATATACTGGAATCCTCACAGAACTGTGTTTGATGAGACTAACAGTACAAATAAGCAAGAGGTTAGTCCATTTGTGCTTCAGAAACGTCAACAACATGCGCTTTAATTTTGTACTTGTCTTACCGCCCGTTTTGTTGATTTACAGGTACGAGGATCGTCTACTACGGAACTCAGATTAAGACAACTGAAGAAATTCACAAAATATGATGTTTACGTACAGGCTTTCAACAGCATGGGAAGTGGACCGCTATCGTCAGCAGTCACTATTACTACGCGAGAAGGAGGTAACGTCCGCCAACATAGAACTTGTATCTGGATAATATCTAAACGTTTCCACAACCGGAGTTTTTAATGTATTCATAGTAGTACATTTATCAGAGTTAACTAGGATACGTGCAACTCAGCAGGCAAATACTTTTATCAGCGATTGGTATTCCACTGGTACCAACATAGTCGATTAGTTACCTCCCTTTTAGATTTCATTTTGAAAGTGCACGAAAATGGAGACAAATCTGACACACTGGTATATAGCGAGATAACACTTGCGAAAGTTGAGTCTACGAAGCGGGAGTCCCATCCCAGGCGAAGCCGTTACACGCAGCGAGACGATATGAGGTATTTGCACAGCAAATGCGAATTCCATTTGACTTCCATCTCAGTTTTAACTAATTACTCAGGAACCTTTGCGAAAAGTTCCAGCGGCAGTATTAACAAGCGTTATGTCAATGAACTCGTATATTCAAGAGATTTCTAATGTCATTAAAAGCAGTGTACCGTTCCATTAAAGAAATTACGTATTTGTTTCAGTATCTCGGTTGAGACAAGATTGAAAAATACTGGACACTTCAAATAGATTCGTGCTCTGTCACAAGGCTATATATTCTACATATATGAAGATTGAAATCTAGGGTGAATTTAAACTTGCGCATAACACGCCCGCCCGGTTAGCCGTGCGGTTAACGCACTGCTTCCCGAGCGGGAATGCGTGCCTGTCCCCTGCACGAACGCGCCTGGCGGATTAGTGTCGAGGTCCGATGCGCCGGCCAGCCTGTGGACGGTTTTAAGGCGGTTTTCCATCTGCCTCGGCGAATGCAGGCTGGTTCCCCTTATTCCATCTCAGTTACACTGTGTCGGCGATTGCTGCGCAAACCTTGTCTCCACTTGTGCGTACCCCAAAATTACTCTACCACGCAAACATTGGGGTTACGCTTTTCTGGAATGAGACGTTCCCAATGGGTCCACTGGGGCCGAACAGCACAATAACCCTGAGTTCGGTGTGGGGCGGCGGTGGGGTGAGTGGACTGCTGTAGCCTGTTGTGGGGATGTGTACCACTGAGGGATACGGCGGGGACGAAGCCTCTCCGCCGTTTCTAGGTCTCCAGTTACATAGATGCATACATACGCATACCGCAAGAAAGGTTTTATTTTCAAAAGAACCAGCCAATTACACAGTAATATAATTTTTACATGAATGCACATTCAGCCTTAGGGCACTTTTTACATTTACGTTTGGGATCAAAGTTTACAATTACCTTACATAACTGTTCAATCTGCCTTCCAACGGACGCACGACAAACACCCAGAGTAAAATAAAACTCCCTCCATATTTTTGTAATCACATCTGGAGTGACAGACTGCTTTCGCTGCCGTTGTTATGTGTCGTTGCAGTTCGCGTTAATTCGAAGTTGTTAGGAGGGGAGCACATTAGACAAAGTAATTCACAATTTCCCACAAAATAAAACCACATACACTGAGGTCAGGTGACGTTGGAGCCTACTGGTGCAGTGCAAGATCCCTACTCAACTTACGCTTGATCCATCACCTGGGCAATTCATTGTCAACAGATAGTCTTACTGATGGATGACTTTTTGTAATTAGAGATGCCACAACTATCTAATGTAACCACCGCCATTTGCGACTTTAGTGGTGTAATGCGAGAGCTCATTGGAGGCCAGGATGGAGGTCTGTTGTGTTTTCTGACGAAAGCCGGTTCTGCCTCACTGCCAGTGATGGCCGCGTGTTCGTTAGAAAGTGTTAGTCACACTTCATAACTAGTTTCGATCACGTTCAATGATCACGTTCAGATCGGATTAATAGCGAGTTGTGAGGAGTCAAATTTCGCATAACAGAACGTAATAATAAGCTGTAAAACAAAAGGAACAGCACTACAGAACGCTTGCAAGAACATTTTGCTGCAGCAAAATGCTGAAGTCGACTGAAGGTTGTCAAAAGTGTGCTGTACTATTGTTCCTTTTATTTTGCAACTTAATACTGTCTATTTGAATATTCACAACTCGCTATTAATCAGATCTGAAGTTGATCATTAAATTTGATTTAAATTCATATCATATATGACTAATAGCAGCTGACAAAACGTACACTTCGATTCTTGAGCCAGTGGGTTGGTTCTCGGTCCTGTTGAAATTCCTGGCATGTTCTCTAAATTCTGTAACATATCCGTGTGCGTTATTGCTGCAACTACCTCTCCCAAAAAAAAGAGAAAGAGTCGTAAACCTTTTCTCAGCAAATGGTGAAAACATCTTAAGACTCTCTCGCGCTCGACTGTGGTATATGCCCACGTTCTTACATTGTGGCAGTTCACTTTTGCACTTAAATAGAATGTGAACTGTGGTTTTACCTGTCACTGGATGTCTAAATTCAATTCAACTCTGAGTTCCCATAAATTAAATGACACCCAATATCCATATAATGGATCTCATTGATTATAACGTCTAACACCCTACCACAAGAAAGGTCAAAAATTAATTATGATTGTAGTGTTGCTCACGCTGCTAAATATTGCATTTTCGGGAAACAACAAAGTTATATTATGTGGCAGGTGTCATTAGCGCACAGTTAATAAAGTCATTTCTTGAAATAATGGATAAACTAGGCACTCATCTTTTCGTGTTTCCCACGCTGGTCCCGTTGTGAACTCATGACTCAATCGTCGAAAATCTAGGTAGTGATGATTCCAAGTTCGGATGCAAAGAGGCCTAGATGTTATTCTGCGATATTCAAAAGTTTTATAGATGTGTTTCATAAACCATTCTTGAAGATTAAACTTTTGCAAGTAATCAGCACTCCGAATTTAAGTTACACTTCTTTTTTATTACTTTTGTTGCAATATCACGTAACTCGTTCCAAAACATCACTTCACAATATAAAACATACTTGAAAATATCTTCCTCACTGTTAAAGTTCACATTTCATAAACTGACTACAATTTGCGTCTTTTTAACATGACGACCAAAGCTTGACTCTCTAATAACGGCTTACGCGCCCAAAAATCAGAGTTACAAGTACGTCAATGATCATAGTGACAAAAGAAAGAATACACATAAGAATAATATCATTGAAATATATACATATCGATGTATCGAAGTACCTCTACATTAATGAAATCATATCTGAATGTTGTCACAGAAATATGTTAACTATTTTACAGAAACACAGTAGAATATTGCTGGTATCGAGAGGTTGAGGTGAGGTGCCGTAATGGTTACGTAATTCAAGTACCATTACAAACGATAAATTACACCTATTTCGGGTGCAGACCGTTAAAGGAATTTGGTCGCTTGGTTCACCTGTGCTATCGGTGTTACGTTCCACGTTTTTAAATAAGCAGAAAAATTCATTCATAGTACGTGGTTTATTAGAAGACACAGTTTACAGAAATTACTCCACAAGATCCACAGTGACAAACATAGGCCATGTTATTTCACGGATCCAAATTAATATTGGCAGACAGTCACAAAAAATTCACTAATTGTAGATATTAGCACCTAAGTAAATTTAATTTCACCCTGAACCACCGTTGGAATCTATTTATAGACCTGCTCTCCCCACCAATTTGGGGAATGTGCGGTCACAAAAATAAACTATAAATACACTGACGGAAAAAATCCGAACAAATAGTCAGTGTAGAGTAATGAAGTTTCGGGACTACGTTTGTCTAGGAAGTGATTAATGATACAAGATCACAGGTTAACGTAAGTGCGAGAAAAGCCATTTCAAATGTGAAATACTCTTAAAGTAATAACGGGGTAACCGGTAGAATATTGAATGCAAACGTGCATATGTGGATGCATTGCGTCGTACAGATGTCCGATGTCAGTGTGTGGGGTAGAGTTCCACGCCTGTTGCACTTAGTCGGTCAGTATAGGGGCCGTTAATGTTGGTTGGATGACACTGGAGTTGTCGTCCGATGACGGAGATGATAGATAAACTCCAGTGGAAGACTCAGCAAGAGAGATGTTCAGTAGCTCGGTACGGGCTTTTGTTGAAGCGTCGAGAACATACCTTCACCGAGGAGTCAAGCATCATATTGCTCCCTCCTGCGTATATCTCGCGAAGAGACCATGAGGATAAAATCAGAGAGATTAAAGCCCGCACAGAGGCATACCGACAATCTTTCTTTCCACGAACAATACGAGACTGGAATAGAAGGGAGAACCGATAGACGTACTCAAGGTACCCTCCGCCACACACCGTCAGGTGGCTTGCGGAGTATGGATGTAGATGCAGATGTAGACGACATCCCATACGTGCTTGACTGGCGACAGATTTGGTAATCGAGCAGGCCAAGGCAATCTGTCGACACTCTGTAGAGCATGTTGGGTTACAACAGCGGTATGTGGGCGAGCGTTATCCTATTGGAAAACACTCTCTGGAAGACTGTGCACGAATGGCAGCACAGAAGGTCGAATCACCAGATTGGCATACAGATTCTCAGGCAGGGTGAGTGGGATAACCATGAGAGTGCTCCTGCTGTCATCCGAAATGGCACCCCAGGCCATAACTCCAGGTGTGGGTCCAGTGCGTCTAGCACGCAGACAGATTGGCTGCAGGCGCTCACCTGACCTCCTCCCAACCAACACACGGTCATCACTGGCACCGAGGCAGAACCAACTTTCGTTAGGGAACACAACAGACCTCCGTCCTTTCCCTCGATGAGCTCTCGCATTACATTACTCAAGTCACAACTGGCGGTGGTTTGGGGTCAGTGGAGTGCACAGTACACGGTCTCTGGCTCGGAGCTATCCTTGAAGTAACCGGTTTGTAACAGCTCGTTGTCTCAATGTTGTGCCAAATGCAGCTCGGTAGTGCCAAGTGGCTGCTCCGTCCCGTCTTCTTGCGACCGTACCTCCCCGTGACCACCGCTGCCAGCCAAGTCTTTGAGCAACATCGCGGAAGAAACATCCAGCTTCTCTTAATCCTTTCAGGACATCATTCAAACTCAGTGTGGTGCTGATAATGGCGTCTTTGCCGCCTTAAAGGCATTCTTGACTAGCGTCAAACAACCTCATCTAATAATCTCAAAGGTAACTACAGCTCACGACCATTACAGTGTGTATTTAAAACAAACCTGATGTGTAACCTCATACCGCCACTCTTAAGCAGTTGGCGTGAAATTTGAACAGGTGTCATCTTTCAGAGGTGGCAACAAGCCTACCAAATTTCGTTTATCTCACACAACTGATTCTTGCTGGTGGGACTTTTTTCCGTCAGTGTATGTACATCATATTACAAGTGAGCTCCCTTATGGCTAGCACTGTTTAAATTTACATTAGTTTTTACGTAAAAGAGTTTATGGTGTGTATATTGCAGGAATCGTACTGTACACTAATGTGATAGCAACCATATTTGAGTCATCTATTATTTTCCTAAATCGGTCACCAGCTTAGTGAAATAAAACGATTGTAATTTTTAGGAAATGCAAAAAGGACTGTAAAATGTTGTTTAAAGTTTCTCATCTTAAAGTATTTATTGCACTTATTCCAGAAATGGTCTTAGATTTAAGACAGCCAAATTTCCAAATTCATCGATTATTTAATATTGATATTATTTTTAATGTCGATTCACCTGACACGCTTGGTATCCAGTTGTAGGTGTAAAACAGTATCCTTTGTCCTTTAACATAAGTTGAATGACGTATGTATTTGTAAACATCGTTTAATTGGATTTTAATATTTCATAGCACATTCCAGTGTCTTTAAATGATATTATTTTCTAATCTGGTTAAAGATATTATCCTACAGTTACCTTTAGTTGCTATAGAGCTTCGATTTAGCGTAGTAAGATATGACGATACGGAATCAGCTGGTTTCAATATCAGAAATGCAGATTTCTTACAAGGATCTGAAAACACAATTCCAGAAGGTTTCTATGGTATCTACGGAATCACCGATAAGTCAGCAATGTTGTGTTGATATTAGAAACAAGTCTTGCGTGTAATAGAAACAAAATTTACGAAGGTTAGGATCAAAGAGCCTCTTGCAAAGTGTTGCCATCAACTTTGTTTCGATAATCGATAACCGATTACTTATATTACATATCAAGTCTCATGCCTTAAAACTAAACGTGAATGGAAACTTATGTTCCATCTCCTTGTCCCGAATGAGTTTTCAGAACTCTATACGTTGTTATGTATCACCATCATGAACTGCTTGTAGCAGCTGAATCCTGTGAGAATCGAAGAATAAACATTGACACAAAACAAGCGAAATATACTCATGAGGAATGAGCTGCCACGACAAGTAGACTGCTGTGGACTAGGTGCAAAATGGCGACCTGTTGAGTTCTCCCTATAGAAACAAACAATCTTGAAACTGCTGGCGCTGTCGCCGAATGCTTTGAGCCGCAAGAGGTGCAATGCTGCACCCTCGACGGAAACGGCGTCGCACATTTGCAACTGAATCACACCTGTTGAAACAGAGTGTGCAAAACGTCTCTTCTTACTGTGTTTTCGTCGTCTCGACTCAACGCATATTGGTTAATGAACCAGAAAGCAAGCGAGGTAGTTGCACGGGAGGCCTCTATCGTCATCCAGACGAACCGGAAATCTAAAACTCGCGCCAAGTTAAGTCTTTGTTTTCGAAACTTAAGAAACAATTCCATTATTACTTGGACGTATTAAAAATTACAATCATTTGCTTCCCATGGTGAAAATGGAGCTGCCTTTCAATAAATTTGTGTATGTGGCACCCGCTGCGCAAAAACTTATTCGAACTTCAATTTCAAATTTATGTCAAGTTTCTATATTTATTCATGTGAAAAATGGGAAATCGTATGAAAGTTTTTGATAACACCTTCTATTAACCAGCTTGTATTAACCATGTAATAAAATCACGTGTGGCTCTGCGCTTTGTTATCTTGTGCTGCTCTCGGCTTCCAAGTCTCACTCTTTACAGAGATATTACTCAAGTACGTCTTACTGGTACCACTTGCTCTTGTGAAATTACTGTTAAGTTGTGCTTTCAGGATTTTTGTTACATGTCATACCGTGAAAATCGATCTAGGAGATTATGACAGGAGTATCTCCATCCATCTTCTAGTTCCAGAAGCTTCCCCGGAGAACATAACCTGTTCTGCGCTCTCGTCACAAAGCGTCAAGGTCAGCTGGTCACCACCACCTCCCCAAAATCATGGCGGCATCATACGTGGATACAAAGTCATATACAGGCCTGTTGTTACCGATCACAGTAAGTTACACTGTATGTCACCTGTGTCTAATACTGCTTCTACAATTATTTATCAATGTATTGCGATTGCTGACATGATATATTAAATGTATTCAGTACTTACGTAACCTTCACTACAGAAACGTTATAGCAAGCTTTTACATTTATGAAATATATATCAAAAACATTATACCTCTCAATATTTACGTCAACTACTTCTACCACCACGTGTGGTATTTATTTTCTATTGTGAACAGTTACAGGAGTTCCGTTTCGTAGTAATATATGTACAAAATGTTCCAAATTAACTGTTGTTACTCATGTACTCACAACACTACTAATTTATCGTGTGTCATAGTCTTTCAAAACCACTTGCTTTCTTTATGGAGGTTCCTTGTTACTTGTTAATCATTCATTGTTGTCATAACTTTTTATTTATATTTACAGGTACTGAATGAAGACTGTTACTTTTGTCAGTTTTCTGAATATTTCGAGCTGCTCATAAAACCTCAGTGTTTTCAGTTCTCTTGGGATATTGCAAGTCACTTTTTCATTTTGTTTCACCTTCGCCGTTTTCAGACGAGCTGTTTCGTTTTCCCGACTGAGTAGTGTCCTGTATAGGGCACTGTTATTCCATTGCTTCCTGAATTACCACCGCAATAACATTCTGGCCTAAAGATGGCACAGATGTAACCGATTATAAGAAAGAATAATAATAAACAAGTGTTTTGGACTAAGTCAGTATTAATGAATCTTTTCAGTCGCTGAAATTCCGAGGAAAATAAGAGCTAAAATTAAATTTTGTGTTTCTTTCCTCGTAATTATGTATGTTGGGTTTCACTTCTAAAATAAAATCCTTTCTTTTGGGTTTATCATTGAACCCAAACAATAAATCTAGCAATATGAGTTTGAAACGTTAATGCCTAAACACTGCAGAGCCAAAACATTTTGACGACCTGCTTCACAGCTCTCAATACAGCAGCGATTTTGCGTGATGTGGATTCGACAGTTCCTTGATAGCTTCCCGAAGGTTTCTTGCAACAAATGACAAATCACGAAATTCCAGGAAGTTATACAGGGTGTTCCATTGACCGTGACCGGGCGAAATATCTCACGAAATGAGAGTCAAACGAAAAAACTACAAAGAACGAAACTTGTCTAGCTTAAAGGGGGAAACCAGATGGCGCTATTGTTGGCCTGCTAGATGGCACTGCCATAGGTCAAACGGATATCAACTGCGCTTTTTTTAAAATAGGAACCCCCATTTTTTAATATATATTCGTGTAGTACGCAAAAAAATTTGAATGTTTTAGTTGGACCAGTTTTTTCGCTTTGTGATAGATGGCGCTGTAATAGTCACAAACATATGGCTCACAATTTTAGACGAACAGTTGGTAACAGGTAGGTTTTATAAATTAAAATACAGAACGTAGATACGTTTGAACATTTTATTTCGGTTGTTCTAATGTGATAAATGTACCTTTGTGAACTTATCATTTCTGAGAACGCATGCTGGTTACCTGTAAATACCACATTAATACAATAAATGCTCAAAATGATGTCCGTCAACATCAGTGCACTTGGCAATACGGGTAACTACATTCCTCTCAACAGCGAGTAGTTCACCTTCCGAAACGTTCGCACATGCATTGATAATACGCCGACGCATGTTGTCAGGCGTTGTAGGTCGATCACGATAGCAAATATCCTTCAACTTCCCCCACAGAAAGAAATCCGGGGACGTCAGATCTGGTGACGGTGCGGGCCATGGTATGGTGTTTCGACGACCAATCCACCTGTCATGAAATATGTTCTTCAATACCGCTTCAACCACACGCGATTTATGAGCTGGACATCCATCATGTTGGAAGTACATCGCCATTCTGTCATGCAGTGAAACATCTTGTAGTAACATCGGTAGAACATTAAGTAGGAAATCAGCCTATATTGCACCATTTAGATTGCCATCGATAAAATGGGAGCCAATTATCCTTCCTCCCATAATGCCGCGCCATACATTAACCCACCAAGTTCACTGATGTTCCACTTGTCGCAGCCATCGTGGATTTTCCGTTGCCCAATACCGTTGTTGGTGAATGACGCTTCGTCGCTAAATAGAACGCGTGCAAAAAATCTTTCATCGTCCCGTAATTTCTCTTGTGCCCAGTGGGAGAACTGTATACGACGTTCAAAGCCGTCGCCATGCAATTCCTGGTGCTTAGAAAGATGGTACGGGTGCAATCGATGTTGATGTAGCATTCTCAACACCGACGTTTTTGAGATTCCCGATTCTCGCGCAGTTTGTCTGCTACTGATGTGCGGATTAGCCGCGACAGCAGCTAAAACACCTACTTGGGCATCATCATTTGTTGCAGGTCGTGGCTGACGTTTCACATGTGGCTGAACACTTCCTGTTTCCTTAAATATCGTAACTATCCGGCGAACGGTCCGGACCCTTGGATGATGTCGTCCAGGATACCGAGCAGCATACATAGCACACGCCCGTTGGACACTTTCATCACAATAGCCATACATCAACACGATATCGACCTTTTCCGCAATGGGTAAACGGTTCATTTTAACACGGGTAATGTATCACGAAGCAAATACAGTCCGTGTTACGTGATACCACGTACATATACGTTTATGACTATTACAGCGCCATCTATCACAAAGCGAAAAGAGTGGTCCAACTAAAACATTCATATTTCTTTACGTACTGCACGAATATGTAATAAAAAATGGGGGTTGCTATTTAAAAAGACGCAGTTGACATCCGTTTGACCTATGGCAGCGCCATTTAGCGGACGGACGATAGCGCCATCTGGTTTCCCCCTTCAAGCTAGACGAGCTTCGTTCTTTGTAGTTTTTCCGTTTGATGCTTATTTCGTGAGATATTTGGCCCGGTGACTGTCAATGGACCACCCTGTATACACTGATATGCCAAAACATTATGACCACAGCCCACCGTGACGTTGATGCCGCTTGTTGGCATTGAGGGCACGTGACACGGTAACAAAAGTATCTAGGTCGAGCAGACACGAAGGAGGTATCACTCTAGCGAAGATATGGGTCGCAAATGTGGAAATCCGTTGAGATAAGCGACTTTGACAAAGGGTAGATTATTATTACACGAAGTCTGTGAACGAGTAGTTCGAAAACCGTAGGAAGCATCTACGGAAAGAGGCAGAAGGACAGTGAAACTATCACTAGGCGCTAAATGATTGGACGTCCACGACCCTTCACACGAAGTGGGTTCAAATGGTTCAAATGGCTCTGAGCACTATGGGACTTAACTTCTAAGGTCATCAGTCCCCTAGAACTGAGAACTACTTAAACCTAACTAACCTAAGGACATCACACACATCCATGCCCAAGGCATGATTCGAACCTGCGACCGTAGCGGTCGTGCGGTTCCAGTCTGTAGCGCCTAGAACCGCTCGGCCACAACGGCCGGCCACGACATGGGGTTCGGAGACTTGTCTGCTCTGTAAAATAGGACAAGTGGTGATCCGTGGCATCTCTGCTGAAAGAGCGGAATGCTGGTGCACGCACAAGTGTTTCAGATCACCACGTTCATCGTACACTGTTGAACATGGAGCTCCGCAGCAGACTACCCCCACTGTTCATATATTGACCCACTGACATCGTCAATTACGATTGCAGTGGGCATGGGACCGTCGGGATTCGACCGTCGATCATTGGAAACGTGTCGGTTATTCGGATGAATCACATTTTTGCTACACTAGTTCGATGGTCGTCTCCATAAACACCGTCACCGAAGTGTGCGACGGCTCGAAACGTGCAGCGCGCTGCTACGCATGCTGGTGGGAGCAGCATTATTCTATGGGAGACTTTCTCCTACGCTTGCATGGGACCTGACTTAGTAATCGAAGACGCGCTGACGGCTGCGAACCTCCTGCATCCCTTCATGGTTTGTTTTGGGGGTGGAGACCAGACAGCGAGGTCATCGGTCTCATCGGAATAGGGAAGGATGGGGAAGGAATTCGCCCGTGCCCTTTGAAAGGAACCTGGAGCAATTTAGGGAAATCACTGGAAACCTAAATCAGCATGACCCGACGGGGTATTGAACCGTTGTCTTCCCGCATGTGAGTCATCCCTTCATCTTCATGCCTTCCCCGAGGGTGGTGTCTCGGAGCCAGAAACATGTTGCAGTGGTTTGAGAAGCATTTTAATTAACTTCCGATGATGTCCCGGTGACCAAATTCGCCGTATGTAAATCCTGTGGAACCTGTATGGGTCACTGTCGTGCGACATCACGCTAATCAGCGGCCCATTATTTACGCGAATTACATGGTCATATACCTCCACAAATTTACCAGCAAACCGTCAGATCCCTCAAATACAGAAACAGTTATGTACTTCGTCTCAAAAACGGACAAACAACCAGCTAAGAAGTTGGTCATAATGTTTTGTATCATGAGTGTAGAGTGATTACAGGGCTATTACAAATGATTGAAACGATTTCATAAATTCACGGTAGCTCCATTCATTGACATATGGTTACGACACACTACAGATACGTAGAAAAACTCGTAAAGTTTTGTTCGGCTGAAGCCGCACTTCAGGTTTCTGCCGCCAGAGCGCTCGAGAGCGCAGTGAGACAAAATGGCGACAGGAGCCGAGAAAGCGTATGTCGTGCTTGAAATGCACTCACATCAGTCAGTCATAACAGTTCAACGACACTTCAGGACGAAGTTCAAGAAAGATCCACCAACTGCTAACTCCATTCGGCGATGGTATGCGCAGTTTAAAGCTTCTGGATGCCTCTGTAAGGGGAAATCAACGGGTCGGCCTGCAGTGAGCGAAGAAACGGTTGAACGCGTGCGGGCAAGTTTCACGCGTAGCCCGCGGAAGTCGACGAATAAAAGCAAGCAGGGAGCTAAACGTACCACAGCCGACGGTTTGGAAAATCTTACGGAAAACGCTAAAGCAGAAGCCTTACCGTTTACAATTGCTACAAGCCCTGACACCCGGTGACAAAGTCAAACGCTTTGAATTTTCGGCGCTGTTGCAACAGCTCATGGAAGAGGATGCGTTCAGTGCAAAACTTGTTTTCAGTGATGAAGCAACATTTTTTCTTAATGGTGAAGTGAACAGACACAATGTGCGAATCTGGGCGGTAGAGAATCCTCACGCATTCGTGCAGCAAATTCGCAATTCACCAAAAGTTTACGTGTTTTGTGCAATCTCACGGCTTAAAGTTTACGGCCCCTTTTTCTTCTGCGAAAAAAAACGTTACAGGACACGTGTATCTGGACATGCTGGAAAATTGGCTCATGCCACAACTGGAGGCCGACAGCGCCGACTTCATCTTTCAACAGGATGGGGCACCAACGCACTTCCATCATGATGTTCGGCATTTCTTAAACAGGAGATTGGAAAACCGATGGATCGGTCGTGGTGGAGATCATGATCAGCAATTCATGTCATGGCCTCCACGCTCTTCCGACTTAACCCCATGCGATTTCTTTCTGTGGGGTTATGTGAAAGATTCAGTGTTTAAACCTCCTCTACCAAGAAACGTGCCAGAACTGCGAGCTCGCATCAATGATGCTTTCGAGCTCATTGATGGGGACATGCTGCGCCGAGTGTGGGAGGAACTTGATTATCGGCTTGATGTCTGCCGAATCACTAAAGGGGCACATATCGAACATTTGTGAATGCCTAAAAAAAGTTTTTGAGTTTTTGTATGTGTGTGCAAAGCATTGTGAAAATATCTCAAATAATAAAGTTATTGTAGAGCTGTGAAATCGCTTCAATCATTTGTAATAACCCTGTATAATTAAACTTTCGCTACTTGAGAGGTACCACATGAAAAACGTTTGATCGTAGGACAATGATGCTTTGTGGAAACGTTTTCAAGGGCATGCGCAAGAGGAAAGACAAATAAACCACTGAAATAATTCATTTTAATTTCCACATGTGAGAGTAACATATGTTAATCGCATACTGAATTCACGTTCCGGGTTACAAACGTTGCTCAATGTGACAATCATGAGCATCGACGACTGCTGCCCGAAACACCTTGGATGGGATGCTAGCCACCTCCCTCCCTATGCTCATCTTCAACCTTCAACACGTGTTAGTGTCCTGTTGACAAACCCTGTCCTTCAGGTAACCACACACCCAGAAATCACACGGGTTCAGATCTGATGATCTCGGTGGGCACGCTCTATTAGATTAAATTAGATTAGATTAATACTAGTTCCATGGATCATGAATACGATATTTCGTAATGATGTGGAACGAGTCAAATTTTCCAATACATGACATAATTAAGTTAATTTAACAACATACTTAAGTTAATATAACACCTTTTTTATTTTTTGTGGTTTTTATTTTTTTATTTTTTATTTTTAATATTTTTTGTTTTTTTTTCTTAATTGATATCTAAAATTTCCTCTATGGAGTAGAAGGAGTTGTCATTCAGAAATTCTTTTAATTTCTTCTTAAATACTTGTTGGTTATCTGTCAGACTTTTGATACTATTTGGTAAGTGACCAAAGACTTTAGTGCCAGTATAATTCACCCCTTTCTGTGTCAAAGTTAGATTTAATCTTGAATAGTGAAGATCATCCTTTCTCCTAGTGTTGTAGTTACGCACACTGCTATTACTTTTGAATTGGGTTTGGTTGTTAATAACAAATTTCATAAGAGAGTATATATACTGAGAAGCTACTGTGAATATCCCTAGATCCTTAAATAAATGTCTGCAGGATGATCTTGGGGGACTCCAGCTATTATTCTGATTACACGCTTTTGTGCAATAAATACTTTATTCCTCAGTGATGAATTACCCCAAAATATGATGCCATATGAAAGCTATGGAACGATCAGCCAATGTTCGCTTTTCCACAAATGTGTTACGGAGTGACTAAGCGAGCAACGTGAAGTGGAGCTCCATCATGCAGCAAAACGGTTGAGCAATTGAGTCCAAAGCTCCCCTTTCCGTAGAGCAGGGATCACATGTTGCAGAAGCACCTCACAGCACCTTGTGACATTCACACAGCATACCTTTGGTTCAAATGGTTCAAATGACTCTGAGCACTATGCGACTTAACTTCTGAGGTCATCAGTCGCCTAGAACTTAGAACTACTTAAACCTAACTAACCTAAGGACAGGCAGGATTCGAACCTGCGACCGTAGCGGTCGCTCGGCTCCAGACTGTAGCGGCTAGAACCGCACGGCCACTCCGGCCGGGCCATTCCTTTGGTCCACGGAGACCGAGTTTTACGTTGCCATACCAGTACGGGCGCCTAACGGCAAGACGTGACACTAACACTACTAACAATGTTAATCCTGCAACGCACAGTATGAACACCATTCCTACAAAGTTGGATACATTCTACACTGTCTCTTGCAGCGAAAGTTTAATTATAACCACCCTGTACAACATACGTAGTAGTGTGCTCCCTGCCGCCGTTGGATAAGCACCTGCCAGCAGCAAGTCGTATACTCTTAGCTCACTTATTTGTTACATAGTTTAATTCTTAATTTCTTTGCGTGTTTTTGGGTACTTGTATTGTTTAATTCATAAATTTCGGGCGTATTATAGTATTTGAGAGTTGTAGCATCGCGCTTTAGTACCTGAATAGTGTAAAATCGCGTAGTCTCCTTCTGCCGCCGAGCAGTGTGTCAGCAGTGCGCAAGTAGCAGCATTACTGCATTTACTAGGCAATCTTGTATTTTAATAACCGTTTAAATTTTGTGTCGAATTGTTTGTGCTCTCCGTAGATTATTTCAGACGTTCTTTGCACAACAGTTTTTAGCATGGATAGGGACTGTGACTGCTGTGTTCGAATGCGGGCTGAGTTGGCGTCCCTTCGCTCCCAGCTTCAGGCAGTGTTGGCTTCGGTCACACAGCTTGAGGCTGTTGCCAATGGGCATCACTGTGGGCGTCCGGATGGGGGTTTGTCGGGGACGGCCAGCTCGTCCCACGCATCCCCCGATCGGACTACGGCTGTGGCTGCCCGGGATATTGCCCACGTTGAGGCTGACCCCTCACCCGTGGTAGAGTGGGAGGTCGTCTCGAGGTGTGGCAGGGGGCGAAAGACATTCTGGAGGGCTGAACAGAACGCCTATCCAGTTTGTCTGACGAACCGGTTTCAGGTTCTGTCTCCGGTTGATACTGATCTTTGGCCGGACGTGGCTGCTTGTCCTGTTCCAGAGGTTTCCCCTCAGTCTGCAAGATCCGGGCAGTCGCAGAGGGTGGGCTTACTGGTAGTTGGGAGCTCCAATGTCAGGCGCGTAAGGGGGCCCCTTAAGGATATGGCAGCAAAAGAGGGGAAGAAAACCAATGTGCACTCCGTGTGCATACCGGGGGGAGTCATTCCAGATGTGAAAAGGGTCCTTCCAGATGCCATGAAGGGTACTGGGTGCACCCATCTGCAGGGGGTCGCTCATGTCGGCACCAATGATGTGTGTCGCTATGGATCAGAGGAAATCCTCTCTGGCTTCTGGCGGCTATCTGATTTGGTGAAGACTGCCAGTCTCGCTAGCGGGATGAAAGCAGAGCTCACCATCTGCAGCATCGTCGACAGGACTGACTGCAGACCTTTGGTACTGACCCTTAACATAGAAAAATGTAATGTATTGCGAATACATAGAAAGAAGGGTCGTCTATTGTATGATTATGTGAAAGCGGAACAAACACTGGTAGCAGTTACTTCTGTAAAATATCTGGGAGTATGAGTGAGGAATGATTTGAAGTGGAATGATCATATAAAATTAATTGTTGATAAGGCGGGTACCAGGTTGAGATTCATTGGGAGAGTCCTTAGAAAATGTAGTCCATCAACAAAGGAGGTGGCTTACAAAACACTCGTTCGACCTATACATGCGTATTGCTCATCAGTGTGGGATCCGTACCAGGTCGGGTTGACAGAGGAAATAGAGAAGATCCAAAGAAGAGCGGAGCGTCTTGTCACAGGGTTATTTGGTAAGCGTGATAGCGTTACGGAGATGTTTAGCAAACTCAAGTGGCAGACTCTGCAGGAGAGGCGCTCTGCATCGCGGTGTTGCTTGCTGTCCAGGTTTCGAGAGGGTGTGTTTCTGGATGAGGTATCGAATATATTGTTTCCCCCTACTTATACCTCCCGAGGATATTACGAATGTAAAATTAGAGAGATTCGAGCGCGCACGGAGGCTTTCCTGCAGTCGTTCTTCCCGCGAACCATACGCGACTGGAACAGGTAAGGGAGGTAATGACAGTGGCACGTAAAGTGCCCTCCGCCACACACCATTGGGTGGTTTGCGGAGTATAAATGTAGATGTAGATGTATTATCTCAAATGCTGTCCTGCATCAACAATTCTACTGGAGTACATCCCAATACCTGAATTCCAATTAAATACTTTCAGATCTTCGAACGGTAGGAAGTGAAGTGAAGAGGACGCCCAATTTGGAAACCTACCTGCATGGCCTTCTCAAGTTCACAAATTACTCCCTGAGGTTGTTGGCTTTCACAAATGTTGGAGACGGAGTCATGAGCCACGCTGTCTTCTGCTCAACAGAACAGGATGGTAGGTTAACATCTCAATAATTCTCCTTATATTTAATAGTTTTGTATTCAATAGTTAAAAAGTAGAAAGTAATTATTTAAATAAAAATTCATTCTTGATTTGTTGTTGTTGTGGTCTTCAGTCCAGAGACTGGTTTGATGCAGCTCTCCATGCTACTCTATCCTGTGCAAGCTTCTTCATCTCCCAGTACCTAATGCAACCTACATCTTCTGAATCTGCTCAGTGTATTCATCTCTTGGTCTCCCTCTACGGTTTTTACCCTCCATGCTGCCCTCCAATACTAAATGTCCTACTAAATGTCCTACCAACCGATCCCTTCTTCTAGTCAAGTTGTGCCACAAATTTCTCTTCTCCCAAATTCTATTCAATACCTCGTCATTAGTTACGCGATCAATTCTCAACTGGTGACAGATTCGGCGACCTTTTTATGGTTAGCCAAGCACGAAGACAATCAGTAGAAACTGGCACCATGTGCGGGAGAGCGTTATCTTGCTGAAATGTAAGCTCATGATGACTTGCCAAGAAGGGAAACAAAACGTGGCTTGCAATATCGTCGACGTACCACTGTGTTATAAGGAAGCCGTGGATGACAACCAGAAGGGTCCCACTATGAAAAGAAACCGCACCCCAGACCACCACTCCTGGTTCTCAGCCGTATGGTGGGCGACAGTCAGCCAGGAATCTCACCGACTGGAATAGCATCGCCTTCAGTGATTAGCTATGCTTCAGTTTTTTTTTTATTTAAAAATTTCAAATGAGAAGTCTGAACACACATTCGATATATTTCGTAAACGAACGACAACAGGCATAATTACCCACGACCAATCATGCCATCCTGGTGCACACAGACTCGTATATTTTCATTCTATGATAAACGCATTGATCAACTTACCGCTGGAAAAGAAAAAGTTTGAGAAAGAACTAGATCTTCTCCGAAACATGGCTAAAAATAGCGGTTATCCTAAAAACTAGGGGATACTTTATTCGAAAAGAAAACCGATCAAACACATGCCAATCCCTAGATGAAACAACTTTAACCAGTGACACAAATGAAGAACAGAAAAATAAAGTTCTTGTATGGCTATATCTAGCTATTGTTCCAGACAAAATTACTGGATGTTTCAAGAACACAAAATTATACAGTAGGTACAGGAGCACTGACAATCTACAACCATTAATGAGACACATACCAACTAAGTCAGATCATTTTCGCAGCCAGAAATCAACAATATTAACTGCGAACACTTCTCATATTTTTATATCGGACAAACAGGAAGGAGAGTTAGTACACAGTTTAAACAACACACGACAATAAGCGATAGTAACCCGTCCACCTTTGCTGCACACGCCAGACACAGGGTACCTAATACAGATGAAGCGCTTCAAATATTACGTAAGTTATAGAAAGGAAAAATCATGGACGTAGTGGAAGAAATTGAAATTTACGTCCATCTGAAAGGCAGTCGGACAGAGTTTTTAATGAACAAAAATACCTGCGAAATGGAAAATTCATAGACAAATTTTTACCAGTTCTACGACGAAGCATTATGGAACCATAGAATGTATAATTATCGCTCATTAATAAACATGATTGTAATCTGCAATCATAAAGCAGTTTTTACTCATCTGTCATATTTTCCGTACTGTTTCATTACATTATTGCGATCGACGTGTTATATACAGATTTTTATAACAACTATTCAAAAATGATTTGCTTCCACAGTAACAGAAAAAACGTTAAAAGTTATTTTCAAGAAATTTCATACAGTCATATTTACGCCAATGATGCACGATAATTAAATATAACTGAGAACAAAGAAACATATAGGTTAATTATTAAATCACTGTAAAATAATTACACACATCAAAATAAAGTTTTGCATCACCTCGGTTCCGAGAGTTCCGGAGTCAGTACAGAAAATTCGAATGCAGATCAACATAAACATCATTTCCGCCTTTTTTATTGCTCATGAAAACCACTCATTGCGTGTTGTATCACCATACAGCGATATCTTCAGAGGTGATGGTACAGATTGGTGTACACACCGCTACCTCTAATACCCAGTAGCACGTCTTCATGCATTAATGCATGCCTGTATTCGTCGTGGCATACTATCCACAAGGGACTGTTGGTCCATATTGTCCCACTCCTCAACGGCGATTCGACGTAGATCCCTCAGAGTGGTTGGTGGGTCACGTCATCCATAAACAGTCTTTTCAATCTATCCCAGGCATGTTCGATAGGGCTCATGTCTGGAGAACATGCTGGCCACTCTAGTCGCGCGATGTCGTTACCCTGAAGGAAATCATTCACAAGATGTTCACGATGGGGCCGTGAATTGTCGTCCATGAAGACGAATGCTTCGGCAATATGCTGCCAATATGGTTGCACTATCGGTCGGAGGATGGTATTCACGTATCGCATAGCCGTTACGGCGCCTTTCATGACCACCAGCGGCGTATGTCGGCCCCACATAATGCCACCCCAAAACAGCAGTGAACCTGCACCTTGCTGCACTCGCTGGACAGTGTGTCTAAGGCGTTCAGCCTGGCAGGGTTGCTTCCAAACACGTCTCCGACGATTGTCTGGTGGGAGGCAAACGCGCCACTCATCGCTGGAGAGAACATGATGACAATCCTGAGCGGTCCACTCGGCATGTTGTTGGGCCCATCTGTACCGCGCTGCATGGTGTCGTGGTTGCAAAGATGAACTTCGTCATGGACGTCGGGAGTGAAGTTCCGCATCATGCAGCCTATTACGCAGAGTTTGAGTCGTAACACCACGTCCTGTGGCTGGATGAAAAACAATATTCAATTATGGTGGCGTTGCTGTCAGGGTTCCTCCGAACCATAATCCGTAGGTAGCGGCACTCCGAGACGCCTGGACACTTCCCTTTTTGAGAGCCCTTCCTGGCACGAAGTAACAATGCGGACGAATCGCGGTATTGACCGTCTTGGCACGGTTGAACTACAGACAACACGAGCCGCGTACCTCCTTCCTGTTGGAATTACTGGAACTGATCGGCTGTCGGACCCTCTCCGTCTAATAGACGCTGCTCATACATGGTGTTTGGGCGAGTTTAGTGGCATCTCTGAACAGTCAAAGGCACTGTGTCTGTAATACAATATCCACAGTCAACGTCTATCTTCAGGAATTCTGGTAACAAGAGGTGATGCAAAACTTTTTTTGATGTGTATGTAATCTTCCTAGCGTAAGAACGTTAACAACATCGACCTTATGTATAAGAATAAGACCTTATGTGTAAGAGCTTAGCAACAATTGCTCGAAAGTAACATGCTCCTATAATAGCGAAAAACCTTTTCTAATTTATTTTATGACTACTACGTGCAGTCATAGGAACAGAGACTTACATGGCATAATATATTACTAAAGAATCGTTTATAAAGTAAGTTATAATGCGCCTAGTGTATCTAGAAACATGACTTACTCCTATGTTAAAAACCATAAACCACACTAATATATCCAGTGTATAATGCTTCCGTTAAATGGCCTAAGGATGAAAATGTACAATCATACATGAAATAAAGAGAATGGCAGCTGAAGGCATCATGAAATCACTGAAAAAATTCCACGCCTCGTTTTGTTGCCCTTCACGGCAAGCCACCCAGGTCTTATATTTCAGCCAGATAATGCCCATGTGCATACGGCGTGAGTTTGTGTTGTCTGTCGTCGTGCTTGCCAAACCCTAAGTTGGCCAACGATATCGACGGATCCCTCCCCAACTCAGAACGTATGGAGCTTTATGGGCAGGACCCTCCAACCAGGTTGGAATTTTGAATGTGCCAATTGGATATAATGTGCCCTCAGGTCGAAATCTAAAAACTCTGTCAGTCAAATCCAAACCTAGTAATTGCTTTTATATGGGCCAGAGGTGAACCAACGCGTTATTGACCAACTCAATTTGTGCTGCTCTTTCTCTTATTAAAATTATCCAATTTCTTTGAAATTGTAATCATTTGTTTGTCTGTGTGTGTGTGTGTGTGTGTGTGTGTGTGTGTGTGTGTGCATTACTTCTACCTATTTCCGTCCCTTTCAGATAACTCCTTCTTGGGCGTCATATTTTTTTATTTTATTATTATGGTCTATTGTTGTCAAACTGAGAAGCTAGCTATCACCGTCTTTTATTAAAAGTGCAGTTTCTTTCTGCAGCCTTGGAAAGAGCCTTTGATGAGTTCTTCAGTATCACAACATGTGTGTAACTTGATCAAATAGTGACAATATAGCAGCGTCGCAAACCAATGTCGCGCTGTCTGGACAAGAGTTCATCAAACGCCTGCAGTGTGCCAGATGTTACCAAACGCGCGATTCCGATCCATTTCGTGTGTTCACCTGCGAGCAAGAAGCCCTTTAGTTTGTGCTCTGCTGCTGCGATCAACCTACTTGCTCCTAACGCTATTCGTACTACACTGCATATGCGACAGTCGAAGAAATAGTGGAGAATGTCACCGAACTGTCATAGTAGCGCTGCAATTGTATGCTCAAAGGCTCCTGTTCGTGCAAATCCATTATGACCTGTATTAGCAACCGTTATTAAACTTTTTTTAAGAATCTGCAAGTGGAAGAGTAAAGTACGCCAACGAAAAAGATGAGAGATGCAACTAAAATTTTAGCAGTAATAAAGTAGAATCCACATGTGGGATCAACCAAGTAAGCGTTCTGCGAAATCGTAATTCCTATGTATTTAATCCTAGACAGACGTAACATCCTCAAAAGCAAATGGCAAAGATTTTGTATATCGATTGGAACTCTCCGGATGGGATCTACCCAAACTGCAAGGGGATGTGGGCGCTCCTATGCAACACAAAATGGCCCACAGGCTACCAGACTAAATATGTCTGGACTCTCCTCTGAGGGGAAAAATTAAATGTTTACAAGGGAAAACCGACGACTCCCTATGTGACGAGGCTGTTCTACGATAAGTCCAAATGCAGTTCAATGCAAAGTGTAGAGTTACTCATCCAGGACCGCTTTCTAACATATATCAGTTTTCAGGGTCAAACTTTTGAGTTCTTAACGTAATAGTCGTAATAATCAACACACGCAACTTACCCTAGTTACATCTTTGCTTACATTTCACACAGAAGCGGTGACGGTTGTGGAACCTCTTCTTTTGATGCTGGGTCGGTGGTTTGCGAGCTCTTATCTTTGTGCTATTTAATGTTTCACACATACTATCTCACTGAAGTCCTCTTCGAACGCTTTTTCCAGTGCCACGGAAAAGGTATATCATATGGTTCCTTTGAAAGTGCACGATGACAACAAACAGTAAGGTGCAGCTGGCCCGCCCGGTTAGCCGTGCGGTCTGCCGCACTGCTTTCCGGGAGGGAAGGCGTGCGGGTCCCCGGCACGAATCCGCCTGGTGGAGTAGTGTCGAGGTCCGGTGTGCCGGCCAGTCTGTGGATGGCTTTTAGGGTGGTTTTCCATCTGCCTCGGCGAATGCAGGCTGGTTCCCCTTATTCCACCTCAGTTACACTATGTCGGTGATCTGCGCAAACACTGTCTCCACGTACGCTTACGCAATAATTACTCTATCACGCAAAGAATGGAGTTACACTCGTCTAGAATGAGACGTTCCCGATGGGTCCACTGGGGGCCGAACCGCACAGTAACCATGGGTTCGGTGTGGGGCGGCGATGGGGTGAGTGGACTGCTTTAGCCTGTTTTGGGCTACGGCGGGAGCGAGGCCTAGGTCCCCAGTTCAATATCATACAATACAATACAAGGTGCAGCTGACGTCAGTGTTGATAGGGGCTCTGCTCCCAACCAAATTTCAGAGTTGCATACATGCAAGCACAACTACTGGAATGACTACAACTCATTTGTTCGATAACATACAAATATTCAGTTTTAAGAGATCATGTTACAATATACTATCCAGTGACAGAACCGCTCTGAGAAAAAGTCCAACTGGTGACCTTTACAGTCTTCTGTCCGCCATAAGCATTGCGTGGCAGTGTTATGAGTGGTGGAACTGCAGCGGGACCTTCTTCGGACAGGTAAACTACGATGAACTGGAAGAGTAGTGGCGACGGCGACTGGAACTGGAACAACGACAGGCTGTCGCTGGAACTGTAGCAGGAACGCACTCTTGAACACATTCTGACAGTAAATCAGCAAAGCGCGACTTACAGGGGGTAAAATAAATACGAAAACGCCCGAAACACAACACATTAAAACGGTGTGATATTCCCGTTGGCGTTCAAAATAGCTACCAGCCGTCCTAGAATGGATAAATACAGGTCTTTTATGGTTTTAAAGGTACTCGCATACCATTCTTCTTTCTAAATAGTGCTAAGTTCAGGTAACGATGAGGGAAGTGGGTAGCGATAATGCACCCATCTGTCCGAAGTAGACAACAAAGGCTCAATAACACTGAGATGTGGTGACTATGACGGCCACGTGTTCACAAAACCAGTTGTGGAAGACACGAGCTGTGTGAACGGGGCACTATCGTCTTGGAAAACAGCATCACATTGCATCTGATCAGCCAAACCGGCCAATTAATCTTTGGCACCGGAGTAACTATGGGGTTCATCGAATACCCCGGTATGGCTGTTCAAATCATCACCAAACCCCACTCACGTTTCGCTCTTGAGATGTTAACACGGCCTGAAGTTGAAAATAAGGTGAAACAAGACTCATCCGACCAAATGACAATCTCCCATTGCTCTGTATTCCAAATTTTCGTGTTGCGGGTTTATGCATCACTGATGAGTAGTTCTGGAATTCCAGCTCACCCTTAAATTCTCTGCTTATAATGCTAACTTCCGGTTGTTTTAGTGCTCATAGGGTTTGCAAGGGAGCACCATCCAGTTGTGCATTGACTTTTTCAGCTGCCGTGCTCTTAGTTTCCGTCACAATCCTCTTCAATGAACGTCCTTCACGTCTCATTACACACTTTAGTCCGCCCTGTACTTAACGGGCGATGTTTTTCCGCTTTCGGTGTATGCTATACCTCTTGAAACACCAAACATTTCGGCTACTTGGTTAGGTAAGCACCCACTATGGGAGCACACGCAATTTACCCACAATCGAATTCACTGAGTTCCTACATAATGCACTCAGAAGTGCACAGAACACTGTCGGGAATACGACAGACACTTTCAACGCCTTGAGGACATTGCACACGTGCCGCTCGTGGTTAAATACGACAGCACCGCCTACAGCCTTGCCTAATATCTGCATTTATGTTCAAGCACGCACTTCTCGCGGTGTTCCTGTATTTTCGTCCCTATTGCCCCGCTCTGCTGGCGACCTCTGCCGTGAGCCGCTAGGATTTGCTGGCCGACTCGCTTCGCCTGGCGCATAGGCCATGCGGCGTAACTTACTCTGTCTGAGGGAAGTCTACCGTCTAGGGGCAGCGACTCACGATCACAACAGAAAGAAAATAATTCGATGTCATTTACGGAAGCCACAATTGTTAAAAACTACGCAGAATATTCACTACATTGCCCGCTACATATTTGCTGTGATTCTTCAGTTTCTATCGGCACAGTTTCTCCAGGGGACATATTTGCTCTTTCTGGACACACTCGTATTTCCAGCGGACTGTCGGAGCTGCCTCAACTTGTATTCATCACACTGGTTAAGCAGCACACTCAAATTCTCACTTCTTGTCTACAAGAAGGGGCCGTCGGTGGAATTTTATAAAGAAACAAAGAAAGGCTTAGTCAATGATTCCACGTCGTGTACTGACTGCTAGATGTCTTACGTGTTGATAAATGCGAGTCAGTGCTTGTAGCAACGGGAAAGAACCCGACTTCATCTGATCGTAAGATTTATCGGAAAGTTCTAGATCCTGGCATACCGCTTAAATCATCAGCAGCCGTTCGACATTCTTTCCTGGACAAATCCCTTATTCGGATTTCTCCAATCAAACCGTGTGACTAAATAAAAACTTCCTCACCCACTCTTCACATCTTACCACCGTAGTGGTTACACCCCCAACCTCCACACCCCACCCTCTCCTCAACTTGCCATTCTCATTCTCAACACCTTAATTTTGACGTATTTTACTGTTGTTCCATTATACGATACTGTTAATTTAAATTTTACAGTTTTACCGAAATTTATTAATAGTATCTGTTGGAATACAATTTAAAGACCGTAAAGTGCTTAACTATCTGGTTACACTATTTTCATAACAGCTTGTTTTCAAAATATTTTAGCTGCTGGCAATTTTCATTATCATTTTAACAAGCGAGGTGGTAAGAGGCGTAGTGGTAAAGATAATGAAATCGTGTACGATAGTAGCAGTGTTCAGTTTTCCGTAAATACCCGCAGATTTAAGTTTTCCATTATGTTCTTAGCTCCATGGTGGCAAACGTTGCGTTGATTTCATTGAAAAGGGGGAGATCGATTTCTTTCCCCAATATTTCTCTATCAGAAGGTCTGCTAAACCATAATCTTCTCTTTTGAACAATTATTTTTCAACGACGCTGCCCGCTGCCAGAATTTAAATAGTAAGTAGCAGCAAGAACCAAACGGAAACGAGTGTACATCCGTGAACCGAAAAGTATTGCTTTTTTCTCGTGATAACAGTTACCGTTCAGTTGTCGAGTGCCGCAGACACTTATAGGGCCATAATGGGAAATGAGAGGTCTCAAGTGCAGTACTCGAACAATCGGCCTACGTTTCCGAGAACACGGTTCACAATTGTCGCAACCACTTCCGTACTATCGCCGACGCTAAAGCCTAAACTACCCGCAATGGCCCATTAATCACGCTGTCAATGAGTCGCCTCGTGTTTACCGCTGGGACTTAGGTATTCGCGCACAGGACGCTTCTTTCTGTTACGGGCCTCGTGTAGTGGCTGTCATGGCCTTGCGCACTCTCCTGCTGATTTACCCCCTTTTCGGGATAGTTTCCCACCCCAAAGCCAAGATTGTGTTCCTTTGCCTTCTTTCGCAAGTACTAGGGTCTCTCCTTATTCCGGAAGTCTTGGATAACCATTTTTATTAAAAATTTAAACAGTGGCTGGGTTCGAACTAGTGACCTATGAAACTTTGAATATCAGAGGAAGTAATAGTATACACTGACGGAGAAATGTTTGTCTGAAGGTCTTAACTTTCTACGCTCGTCACATGATCCTTTTATTATCATCCAGCTCTCTTAAGAGTGCCTGTATTAATATCCTAATACTCACTACGGCAGCTGTTGATTTAGTAACGTTTTCTTCTCGTCCCTTGCAGTTCCCGGACCACCGGCTGCTGTGAAGGCCCTGACGCTGACTTCAGACTCCATCCTCGTGTCGTGGCTGCCTCCTGAGCAGCCCAACGGCCTCATCACGCAGTACACCGTTTACTGCAGCAGGAAGAACCACCCCTCCAAGGTACACTTCCGTTTCACGACGTGTACTCAGATTTGATTGTACCTGTCTTGATAAACACTGTCTGGAATAATCCAAGGACGCAGGGACGCAGTTGAAAGCCTAAATGACTAATCACATGGTGACTGAGGTTTTTGTGCTTCACATCGCTGCCTCCTGCACACCGTCCGCCGTAATGTGCTGGTTACAGTCACTGGCTGGCGTCGGCTGGGTTACCGAGCTGACTTGCGCATACATTTGTAATTTCTGGAAAGTTTTGGCTGTAACTCATGCAATATTCAAATTTGCTAGAAGCCAGTAGGAATCAGCATGGGTTTCGAAAAAGACGGTCATGTGAAACCCAGCTCGCGCTATTCGTCCACGAGACTCAGAGGGCCATAGATACGGGTTCACAGGTAGATGCCGTGTTTCTTGACTTCCGCAAGGCGTTCGATACAGTTCCCCACAGTCGTTTAGTGAACAAAGTAAGAGCATATGGACTATCAGACCAATTGTGTGATTGGATTGAGGAGTTCCTAGATAACAGGACGCAGCATGTCATTCTCAATGGAGAGAAGTCTTCCGAAGTAAGAGTGATTTCAGGTGTGCCGCAGGGGAGTGTCATAGGACCGTTGCTATTCACAATATACATAAATGACCTTGTGGATGACATCGGAAGTTCACTGAGGCTTTTTGCGGATGATGCTGTGGTGTATCGAGAGGTTGTAACAATGGAAAATTGTACTGAAATGCAGGAGGATCTGCAGCGAATTGACGCATGGTGCAGGGAATGGCAATTGAATCTCAATGTAGACAAGTGTAATGTGCTGCGAATACACAGAAAGATAGATCCTTTATCATTTAGCTACAAAATAGCAGGTCAGCAACTGGAAGCAGTTAATACCATAAAATATCTGGGAGTACGCATTAGGAGTGATTTAAAATGGAATGATCATATAATGTTGATCGTCGGTAAAGCAGATGCCAGACTGAGATTCATTGGAAGAATCCTAAGGAAATGCAATCCGAAAACAAAGGAAGTAGGTTACAGTACGCTTGTTCGCCCACTGCTTGAATACTGCTCAGCAGTGTGGGATCCGTACCAGATAGGGTTGATAGAAGATATAGAGAAGATCCAACGGAGAGCAGCGCGCTTCGTTACAGGATCATTTAGTAATCGCGAAAGCGTTACGGAGATGATAGATAAACTCCAGTGGAAGACTCTGCAGGAGAGACGCTCAGTAGCTCGGTACGGGCT
Organism: Schistocerca piceifrons; assembly: GCF_021461385.2. Classification (NCBI taxonomy): domain Eukaryota; kingdom Metazoa; phylum Arthropoda; class Insecta; order Orthoptera; family Acrididae; genus Schistocerca; species Schistocerca piceifrons. Next base: position 1,221,279,922 of record NC_060138.1, on the reverse strand, counting down.
TTTGTCAAAGTTTCGAGAACTTACCTTCACCGAAGAGTCAAGCAGTATATTGCTCCCTCCTACGTATATCTCGCGAAGAGACCATGAGGATAAAATCAGAGAGATTAGAGCCCACACAGAGGCATACCGACAATCCTTCTTTCCACGAACAATACGAGAATGGAATAGAAGGGAGAACCGATAGAGGTACTCAAGGTACCCTCCGCCACACACCGTCAGGTGGCTTGCGGAGTATGGATGTAGATGTAGATGTTCTATGTATGTATAAATAAGAGCACTCTCTGCTGAGGTAGGCAGTTCAGCTCTGTCCGTATTTATAGCAGTAATTAGGAGTGGTGGTGCCAGATTGAGAGGTGTGCAACAACATTTAGGAAGCATCTACAGTAATAGCATTAATTCGTATCAAATCCAATTCAAGAAGGGGCGCCCTACTTATAATTTACATTTTATTAGCACAGGAAAGGACTCCTTAGTTATAATTTACATTTTATTAGCACAGCCTACAATAACCGCATTGAGCAATCATGAACAAAGAAAATAAAGAATACTATGACTTTTACAGAATTTTCACTCTCGCAGAACCTTGCTACACCGAGGCTTAACGTCTGCAGTGTCATAAACCAAAATCAGATCAGTGCTTCGAAGATGTATAACTAACTGGACAGTTTTTCTGAAGACAGACGGCCATGTACGGACCGTCCACTAGGAGGCGACCCAAACACCGCCAGAGGTCGTGAGCTGCAAGGACGTGGACGTTTTCTCTTCCGAAAGACACGAGATCGAAAATAAGTCCAGCTGTATACAAGCACCGAGTAGTGTTTATCGCAGTGCTGAGTCCAGACCAGTTCGCTCTGATTGGGTTTTCCTGGGCCAGGAGCCGATTATGTAAGGATTCCATCAGTCAGGATTCTCACTCGAGAATGCCTTCACGATGTCTGACTTCTTGAGCATGGAGTTGCCAGCTGTGAACATGGAGTGTTCGTGGCCTCCTCGCCAGAGAAGACGGGGGCTTCGTCGACGTGGCGTTTAGTGGACTTGTAAATTTATTCCTGTTCAACTTTTAAACGGCTGGATGTCCTGCGGGACTTAAACTTCGTCCATTCAGATGGTACTTTAGTATTGAGTATCCTACAGGACTTTGAGATTCATAAAGTGCTTTTTAACGAGCTTAGTGACAATCTAACCAGTCCTCAGCTGCTAGAAGTATTAGTATTCTGTTTACAGAACTGACTTATTTTATGTTTCGTTTGCCGGCCGGGGTGGCCGATTGGTTCTAGGTGCTTCAGTCTGGAACCGCGCGACCTCTACGGTCGCAGGTTCGTATCCTGCCTCGGGCATGCATGTGTGTGATGTCCTTAGGTTAGTTAGGTTTAAGTAGTTCTAAGTTCTAGGGGACTGATGACCTCACAAGGGAACCTCCCCATCGCACCCCCCTCAGATTTAATTACTAGTTGGCACAGTGGATAGGCCTTGAAAAACTGAACACAGATCAATCGAGAAAACAGGAAGAAGTTGTGTGGAACTATGAAAAAAATAATCAAAATATACAAACTGAGTAGTCCATGTGCAAGATAGGCAGCATCAACGGCACCGTGAACTCTGAAGCGCCATGGTCCCGTGGTTAGCGTGAGCAGCTGCTAAAGGGAAGGTCTTTGGTTCAAACCTGCCTCGAGTGAATATTTTTTTATTTTCAGACTATTATCAAAGTTAAGGCACTCAAACATAATCAACTTCGCTCTCCAAAATTCCAGGACATGTTCAGATTTGCTTGGACACATGCGGGATTTGACGGTCTACACACGGAAAAATTTGAAAACGTTAAAAACATATGTTTTGACAGAGCACAGGGAAAACTGTGCGACTATGAAACTGTTGCAGTCATTTGTTGCAGTTCATGTGACAAACTCTTATGTTTTCATCACTTTTTTGGGAGTGATTATCACATCCACAAGAAAACCTAAATCGGCAAGGTAAAAGAATCTTTTTACCCATTCGCCAAGTGTACAAGTTAGATGGGTCGACAACATATTCCTGTCAGGTGACGCACATGCCGTTACCAGTGTCGTATAGAATATATCAGACGTGTTGTCCTGTGGACGAATCGGTTGACCTATGACCTTGCGAGCAAATGTTTTCGGTTCCCATTGGAGAGGCACGTCCTTTCGTCTACTAATCGCACGGTTTTGCGGTGCGGTCGCTAAACACAGACACTAAACTTATTACAGTGAACAGAGACGTCAATGAACGAACGGACAGATCATAACTTTGCGAAAATAAAGAAAATAAATAAATTTTTCACTCGAAGGGAAGACTTGAACCAAGGAACTCTCACCCCGGAGCAGCTCACCCTAACCACGGGACCACGGCGCTCCTGAGCTCACAATATCCTTAATGTTGCATATGTTGCGCATGGACTACTCAGTTCATATATTTTGCTTATTTTTTTCGTAGTTCCACACAACTTCTTCGTGTTTTCTCGATTGATCTGTGTCCAGTTTTTCAAGGCCTATCCACTGTGCCAACTTATAACAAAATCTGAGGGGGTGCGATGGGGAGGTTCCCTTGTCAGAAGTTAAGTTCCATAGTGCTCAGAGCCATTTGAACCAATTTTTAATGTTTCGTTTCAATCCATATCTGGGTAGACATCCTGTAAATCTTTAATAACTGAATTTACTCAGTTATTGCTACCTATCATACCCAACTGCCAACTACTCCATAAAAAAATATATACTCTTGAGATCTCAAATCTATGACGCCATTTACATTTCATTTAAAACAACATTTTCTCAAAACAATCACATATGATAATTTGTAATCCAGACTGGCCCTTCCTAAACAATCATCTCCAAACAGTAACCACAATAGATTTGAGGGAACACGTGCAGGCTTATCTAAAGGAACAGAAATTGTAAAAAAAAGAATTGTAGCGTAGTTGGGAAAACGACAATAATAATACTAACGCTAAATATATTTCTCTCATTAAACCTAATGCGGGAACCCAATTAATATTCCACAAGCAATAGTGGCATAGACAGTGTACTAGAATGAGATTTTCACTCTGCAGCGGAGTGTGCGCTGATATGAAACCTCCTGACAGATTAAAATTGTGTGCCTGACCGAGACTCGAGCTCGGGACCTTTGCCTTTCGCGGGCAAGTGCTTTACCAACTGAGCTACCCAAGCACGACTCACGACCCATCCCCACAGCTCGAAAGGCAAAGTTCCCGAGCTCGAGTCTCGGTCCGGCACGCAGTTTTAATCTGTCAGGAAGTTTCATAGACAGTGTAGTTTAAGAACGTTTGGATCGGTCCCAGGAAGCGTGCATGGATAGCTGAGGTGGTTAAGGCGACTGGCCGCGATAAGCGGGAAATTCGAGTCCCGGTGCAGCAAAAATTTTCGTATGTCGCCTATGATGTATGTCAATGTCACCAATTGGTAATATCTCTGTACCTAATACAGCTGATGCCAAAGAATTCGCAATTGTGAACAAATTTCAGAATATTAATACAGCCGCAAATCGTCCCCACTGTCTGTACTTTCAGACCTGCATACGTGTCTGAGGGAACAGCCACTGTAAAAATAGTAATTCAAAACTGTGATCTGATGGTATAAAATAACTAATTACTGTTAAATAAAGTGGATTAAGAACAAATATTACGTGCAATACAACCGTATTAAGGGGTAAATTATGTTCTGGTGGTGTAATAGTGTGGCGAGTGCGGTATATGTGCCAGAAGTGCGAGGGAAAGTAGGTCGTTAGATTGGGGTAATCCACTTGCGCCCTTCATTGGCCCGCAGGTGATTGCCCACTTATCTACACCACCACGTCACAAGAGGCAACCACACGATGTTTCACAAAATTACATCGATCTTCTGCATCACGCCTTATGGATAACTGGCGACGTACGCGGGGAGGCAGCGGAGGCGGTGGCGAGATGTCTATTTTCCAGTAATTGCGACAACACTGCTTGGAATACAGACATAAGTCTCTAATAACGTAACGCAAGAAACGTGTATGGGCGTGATCTGTGTAAACCTCTGTCCACTGTCCTGCACTGATTAATCATCCTGGACAGCAGCTGTAGCGTTCTCCATGTACAAGCAACTTCCTCCACCGCGAGCGCTGCTCGCTTTTCGGTTTACAAACAGACCATATCTCCCCAGATTTCCTGTCCAGTTATCTTATGTGAGCAGACAAAATGACTTCATTGAACTGGTGTTTGCGTACTGGACTTATTTTCAGTGTATTAAACGAGTACTTATTTGCAATTGTCGTATAAAATAGCCGGCCGCGGTAGCCGAGCGGTTCTAGGCGCTTCAGTCCGGGACCGCGCGACTGCTACGGTCGCAGGTTCGAATCCTCCCTCGGGCATGGATGTGTGTGATGTCCTTAGATTAGTTAGGTTTAAGTAGTTCTAAGTTCTAGGGGACTGATAACCTTAGATGTTAAGTCCCATAGTGCTCAGAGCCATTTGAACCTATAAAATACGTCATATGAATGACCAGTGGCTGTTCCGTTTGACATGTCTGAAAGAACAGACGCCACGCAGAATCTGGGACTGCGGATGGGTGGCGCTCGGTAAGAATGTTTGTCGGTCGTTAGACGTGCCGAGATAGTCCACGCAGATGCGATAAACACTGTGACCCGGGTGGTGCGGTGGTTAATCCACTTCCCTAGTAGCACGAGATCCTGAGCTTCAATCCCTGCAGATTCTGTTATGATACATTAGCTGTAAGTAGAAGATGGAAGGAGAAGAAAGGAAAGGGATTACTGACGTCAGCTACAATAGGACATTACATGGAATCACAGGAGACGAGTGAAAATATGTGCCGGACCGGGATTCAAGCCCAGGATCTACTGGGCAGGTGCGTTAACCACCGCACCACCCGGGACAGAGTGTTATCGCATCTGCGTGGACTATCTCGGCACGTCTAACGACCGTCCAACATTCTCACCGAGCGCAACCTATCAGCAGTCCCCGTCCACTTCCTCCATGCTCGCTGCTCTGGGATTGGCTGGTTCAAATGGCTCTGAGCACTATGGGACTCAACTGCTGTGGTCATCAGTCCCCTAGAACTTAGAACTACTTGAACCTAAGTAACCTAAGGACATCACACACACCCATGCCCGAGGCAGGATTCGAACCTGCGACCCTAGCAGCAGCGCGGCTCCGGACTGGAGCGCCTAGAACCGCACGGCCACCACGGCCGGTTGCTCTGGATTCCCGCAGGACGTCGGACATACTCGGGCATCTGCACTGAAGAAGGTGGACCCATTGTCCATTTAGGCGGATCAGTTACATGAACGCATGGTGTCTGTTCTTTCGGGCATGTCCAAAACGTATCTTGTCGTTATGGGTGCAGAGGAGTAAAGGGTACAGGCGTTTGGAGTGTGAGAGGTGCTTCATACAAGCTGCTGGAGCGTAGGGCGTGGGGGTAGTGGTGCTCGTGACTGGATGCAGATGTGAGCCAAATATGAAATGTATGCAAACTGCATTTGAATCTTACCCCCACAAATGCAGAGCGGGGGCACGCAGGCCGGGGGTGCTTCATGCAAAAATTTGCTAAAGTACAAAGGGAGTGTGGGGACTCTCCCTCCTTGACCTTGATACGTGAGGTTCCCGCTATTGCCATGGAGATAAGGAAGTGCTGATCCTGCTACCAGCAAAATACAACAAATGCAACTGTCTCAACTGTAATATGATACCACAGATAAAAATGCGCTATCAGATAATGAGTCACCGTTTTTCCCCAGAACATACACTGCCAACCTACTGATACTAGCTAGAATAATGGAATAATGTCACGCAAGACTCTCATCCCAAGAAACCTAAACAGCTAAACGCTAACCTCTCACACAAATTCCCAGGACGTGCACGTGAAAACAATACTGTCCAATAAATAAATGTGTGACTAGGGCCCCCCATCGGGTAGAACGTACGCCGGGTGCAAGTCTTTCGATTTGACGCCACTTCGGCGACTTGCGCGTCGATGCGGATGAAATAATTATGATTAGGACGACATAACACCCAGTCCCTGAGAGGAGAAAATCTCTGACGTACTCGGCAATCGAACCTGGGCCCTTAGGATTGACGTTCTGTCGCGCTGACCACTCAGCTACCGCGGGTGGACGTGCTGCCCCAAGCGACCTCCATAATTCTGTCAGCACAAGTGCCGGTGTCCACCTCCATGAGTCAGTGGTCAGTATGTAGCGCTGGTATGAGGAAGACCCAGGTTCGAGTCCTGGCACTGCCAGACACTCTTCGTTCATTCGTGGACTCATATGGGAGGTGCTCAGCTTCGTGAAGCCATTCTAACCAGCCACTACTAGATTTTCGTCGTTAAGGTCGGCAATTGTGACTAGGTGAATGGCTGTATGCACTGACTGTCTCAGCCGCCATGCTGTCACCAAGACAACTGACGAGGCACCGTAAATGGTGAAGTTTCCTGTAGAGGACATAATTTTAAATCATGGACTATGTGCAATGATCTATGAGCTTGAAAATTGTTTCAGACAAGTTTGGTATCAGAAGACGGAAAAATATATCGCCTTAGTTTTTTCACAGCCCAATATACGGAACCTGTGTCCTTCATGCAATTTCCAAAAAGCATCAGTTTACTCTGAAGTCTTGACTGAAATATAGAAGAAGACACAGGAGCGTAGCTGGCACACCGCCTTTCGAGGCTGTGTTTGTCTGTAGCCATCCCACAGCCCCGAAAATGAGTCACGCAGTGGCCTCTAAATACATGGGGAAATCAGTCATTTGTACAAAAGTGGGTAACAATCTATAAATTCGGTAAAAACCGTGAATGATTTTGCGGAACATGGCCCATTTGGTAAATTGAATCCAAAAGTGTAAAAGATGATTACTAAGCTTTTCGTGAAAGCCATTCTTCACATTACATCAAGCGAAAGCAAAATTCACTTTTCAAACAGCAGTTAACACAAATTCGACACATTTGGAGGTCTCTTCCAAATGAGTCGGCGAAAATTTGGTTTCAGACATGCCTCGGAGACGCCAAGAATTATCGAAGCTGCCGGTGACTGGAGGTATTGTTAATTGTAATTGCATTTTTCTTTTGTTCGTGTATGATGTCTATATATGTTTTAGTTTGTTGTCAGATACGTTTTTCTACTGATTAACCCGACCACGGTCTTTTTTAACAGACTGTACTTACCACACACAGACAGATTACCGCGTGGAACATCTTAATTAGACGTAGGCAGATATCTTTTTGTTTTCATTGGCGTCGAGTACAGAGACTGTACCTTGGACGCCAGAGCTAATGGACAATTAACAATTATAGTGTCAAACATTGATTTGTAAGACACAGCCCGGCCGACCTGCTACTGATTTGTACGGGTGTGTGCAAAGTAGGGCTATCATAAAAATCATTAAATTTCTACTTTTGTCACTACCGAATACTGCTTTCCTTGTTAGACATTAACTACAAATACGAGGCTGATGATCTCACAACACGAAGACAAAAACTCACAGACTTAGAGCACGGCCATAGTATGAAGCCGAACCACTACCCCGAGGCGCAGATCGACGATAGTCTTCCGATTTCTACATCCACTATATAGGAATAAGCTACTTAGGAGAAGCCACACTGAAGCAGTCCTCCACAAGAGTCTAGCAACAATTAATACAACGCGCTCCTGAACGCCCTGTAGCAGTCAAACATCTAATTCAAATTGATCACAAGTTTGGAGAAATGTCCAGGCAAAGATTTTACCCACAAATATTAGAGATATGTGGCTTGATGTCATCATCGAAATCCACCCAACCCATCCTAAGAAATGTAAAACAAACTGACGCCTCAGCTTAATGCGAAGTATGTACCTTTGAAGCGAACATCGGACACACATATCTAGACAAGAAAACGATTAGTATTTAGATCTGGCTAAGAAAAAAGCTCTCTATTATCAAGAAAACTGTTGTGGATTGGCAAGACAGCCAACCCACTATGAGAGGAAGCCGAAAGGCACGCGTTTTAGCTCACGCAGGCTGGCGTGAGGTCTGGAACAGGACAAGGAAATGAGACTAGCAAAAAAGGACGTAGCTGTGGAATACTTAACTTTAATCCAAATAAATGGTGAACATCGCTCTTGAAGGTACATGTTTTACAGCATCAATAGTAACTGGTAATAGCGCGTTGCTAGGTCGTAGCAAATGACGTAGCTGAAGGCTATGCTAACTATTGTCTCGGCAAATGAGAGCGTAATTTGTCAGTGAACCATCGCTAGCAAAGTCGGCTGTACAACTGGGGCGAGTGCTACGAAGTCTCTCTAGACCTGCCGTGTGGCGGCGCTCGGTCTGCAATCACTGATAGTAGCGACACGCGGGTCCGACGTATACTAACGGACCGCGGCCGATTTAAAGTCTACCATCTAGCAAGTGTGGTGTCTGGCGGTGACACCACAAAAACCACCGTAAATAAGATAAACGTTCACCTGGTTTTGTGACCAGATTGAAAATTTTTCGCTGACGCTAAACACGATGTACTTGCTTGGTTTGTTCGACACTTGGCATTTTTCCCGCCATCTCAGTGGCACTGATGCTCAAATGGTTCAAATGGCTCTGAGCACTATGGGACTTAACATCTGAGGTCATCAGTCCCCTAGAACTTAGAACTACTTAAACCTAACTAACCTAAGGACATCACACACATCCATGCCCGAGGCAGGATTCGAACCTGCGACCGTAGCGGTCACGCGGTTCCAGACTGAAGCGCCTAGAACCGCACGGCCACACCGGTCGGCGGCACTGATGTAAGGAATTTACAAAGTATTTGTCATTTCAACATCGGAGCTTTCAATCTAATCTGGGAATCAAATTTGGACAGTCAGTGTAAAATTATATGTGTGTAAATCACGAGATAGGTTAAGAAAGGAAAATGAGCATGGAGAGTATGCATTAGTCAGTTACATAATCAACTGATGGAATATAGCACATTTGAGAAAATCTGTTTTATTTACAAAGACACAGACTGAAAATGGAGACTGATTTGAGACTACATACGCAAATACATCAGAGAGAAATCACAGCCTGGTGTAAATTTGTGATTTATTTTAATTTTAATTTTATTATTATTATTATTATTATTATTGTATTTATTTTAAGTGTAAGGGAAGGAAATGATATGTTTTGCATATGGATTAATAGACATAAAAATTTGTAAGAGCTTACAGTTCTTATATCAGGTCAGTAAAAGCTTTAACTAAAAAAGCAAGAAGGCTAAATCATCTGTGCAGATTTTTAAAAAATACAAGTAACGTGAATATCTACGATACGATCACGGTGCCTCGTCACAGTGAATATGAGGACTTGAGAACACGACAAGAACCACCACCTCTGCCAAACAAAGGGATGCGGACCAGATCCACAGATCCATATCTGGGAAGCCATAGTCCATTCCAAAATGGCAAGTCACCGTTTTGCGAGAGAGGGGAGGGGGGGGGAGCCATTCATTACGTTGTACGTGGTTGGTCGTTGTTTATTAGCTATAATCGCAGGGTGGTGATGTTTGGGTCGCATGTTCAATTTCCACCTCCAATGATTATATTTTGATTTTTGGAAGGCCCTAGTGCTTACTTAACGAGTACTGGAACTTACCACAACGTTCTATGTCTGTATAAATTTGAGCACCCTCTGATGATGCAGGCAGTTGAGCTCTGCCTTTATGGTTAACAAATGTATTTTCAGTGTGAAGTGTCTGTTGTTGACAACTCTACTCTTGCAGCTGCTATTTGTTTCCTGATTCTGCCTTACAATCTATCACTTTTTTTTTAAATTAATTCAAGAAGTAAGACTATAAACTCTGCAACGAAGCTGAAAATAATGAAAGACCTTTGTTTCAAAATATGGAAGTTTTGCCTGCTCTGCAAAAGGGTGTGTAACACACGGTGTCGTCGTCTGTAGTCGGCAGAACAGTGATTCATGATTCCACTTTCCTCACAACTAATCAGCATAAGATGTTAACCCATTAAGTGCGGCTAAGAAACGATGTATATGCAAACAATACAAAATAAAGTCATTTTAATAACAATATAATTACAGTAGATTATATAGTTCTATTTGTTGTAAGGTGTGTAGTCTAGTAGAATTTTTTAAAAAGATTCATGCTCGCCATGGCTGTACATCTATTCCAGTACCCAGTATTGCAGTTTCGAACTTTCGGTCGTTTTCAGGTAGCTACAGGTGCTGAAATCAAAGCATTAACCAATGTTAATAAAGGGAACAAAAATGATACGAAAATCTACGGCTCATGTTACTATTTGTCATATATCATAACGATATGTGACGGATGTGATGCTATCCGTCGCATAACGATACTATATATAACAAAGGTTCACATGAACCATATATACTTATATTGTTTCTATTGTTTTTATTAACGTTGACTACTGCTGTAGTTTTAGCAGCTGTAACCGCTTAAAAACGATGAAAAGGTCGAAATTGCAGTACAGATATTGTAAAAAATATTCATGGTGAATTTGAAGTTGGACAATCAATGGACAGCCCACGACTTAATGAGTATTAATAACGGATATTAAGTATTTCAAAAAACAATAATTTATGCTGCGGACCGCTAAAGATGTCAAAATGTTGCTAAATGTATTAGTATAGAAAAGAAAAGAAAGCCAGTTCCAAAAGACAAGTAAAACTGTTCCTATTTTGTTGCATAATATTTTTTTTGTAATGAAATAGTTTAATGCTATAATTCCACTAGTGAAGTAATCTATCACTTGAGGAAATGCAAATCGTTCTTTTCACTGGTATCTATTACTTCTTTCTGTTCTACACTCCATTCTAGCGTGTACGTCTGTAAGTTACAGATACACCTTTATGTGATCGATCGGCTTACTCCACACGCTTCTTACTGTATATCTAAGCTTTTTCTTGTATTTTTCCATTTTTCCAGACGAGTAGTTTCCGAGTCGGTCCCACATCAAGCTCACTTGAAATTCGAGGACTAAAGGAACTGGAGCCATATGAGTCGTGGGTCACAGCCTCTACTATTGTAGGAGAAGGAGAGAGAACCAAGTCAATCACACAAGCACCCAATTCAAGAGGTAAGGTGGGAACTACAACACTACTAGCGAGAGGTGATTTTCAACTATTAATCGATCCAACGTTTCCAGTGTAAAAGATAGCAGAGGAATTTCGAACTTTAAACCTGGATTGCAGGACAGTCATTGTCACAATATATGTAGAGAACTGCTCTAGTCACGTTATGAGGTCCACAGCTTGAACCAAAAAAAAAATGGGATAATCTGAGATCAGTTCTTATTTTACATGCTGAGAATCACACATAGGCACACAAATACATAAATTAAAAAAGGAAATAAAGATACACAGAATGTTTCAGATAACTGATGTAGAGTACAATGTAACTTCTCTGTTGTGTGACACAAGACAATACATGGAAAGAAGAGTGAGAAGGAACGAAATGACACATAGGCAGTCAGTAACATTAACATGTAACACACTCTTCCTAGAAGATCGGGATTCCTGGTTTCGACCTGAGGTAGAACGAATTACTAAGGATGCCCTTACAGCATGGAGAGATCCCAAGTCAACTTGACAGGATAGATATCAGAGATTCTCCAAATAGTTCGCGAGATTTAGGATCAAAAGACGCTTTGAATCACATATTCAGCAACATCACCACTGACCTAGCATCATGAGATGTAACAACCTCCAGCAGCATCATGAGCATGTCTGTACCATACAGTGGACTGTCACAGGGTGATAGTGCCTTATTTATCTATTCCTCTGTCTGTATCTACAAAAATTTATTTTAATAATGACTAAACCAGAGGTTGTACAGAGTTTCAGGGAGAGCATAAGGGAACAATTGACAGGAATGGGGGAAAGAAATACAGTAGAAGAAGAATGGGTAGCTCTGAGGGATGAAGTAGTGAAGGCAGCAGAGGATCAAGTAGGCAAAAAATTGGAGGGTTAATAGAAATCCTTGGGTAACAGAAGAAATATTGAATTTAATTGATGAAAGGAGAAAATATAAAAATGCAGTAAATGAAGCAGGCAAAAAGGAATACACATGTCTCAAAAATGAGATTGACAGGAAGTGCAAAATGGGTAAGCAGGGATGGCTAGAGGACAAATGTAAGGATGTAGAGGCTTATCTCACTAGGGGTAAGATAGATACTGCCTACAGGAAAATTAAAGAGACCTTTGGAGAAAAGAAAATCACTTGCATTAATATCAAGAGCTCAGATGGAAACCCAGTTCTAAGCAAAGAAGGGAAAGCAGAAAGATGGAAGGAGTATATAGAGGGCCTATAGAAGGGCAATGTACTCGTACATGAGGACAATATTATGGAAATTGAAGAGGATGTAGATGAATATGAAATGGGAGATGCGATACTGCGTGAAGAGTTTGACAGAGCACTGAAAGACCTGAGTCGAAACAAGGCCCCGGGAGTAGACAACATTCCATTAGAACTACTGACGGCCTTGGGAGAGCCAGTCCTGTCAAAACTCTACCATCTGGTGAGCAAGATGTGTGAGACAGGCGAAATACTCTCAGACTTCAAGAAGAATATAATAATTCCAATCCCAAAGAAAGCAGGTGTTGACAGATGTGAAAATTACCGAACTATCAGTTTAATAAGTCACGGATGCAAAATACTAATGCGAATTCTTTACAGACGAATGGAAAAACTGGTAGAAGCCGACCTCGGGGAAGATCAGTTTGGATTCCGTAGAAATATTGGAACACGTGAGGCAATACTGACCCTACGACTTATCCTAGAAGCTAGATTAAGGAAAGGCAAACCTACATTTCTAGCATTTGTAGACTTAGAGAAAGCTTTTGACAATGTTGACTGGAATGCTCTCTTTCAAATTCTGAAGGTGGCAGGGGTAAAATACAGGGAGCGAAAGGCTATTTACAATGTGTACAGAAACCAGATGGCAGTTATAAGAGTCGAGGGACATGAAAGGGAAGCAGTGGTTGGGAAGGGAGTGAGGCAGGGTTGTAGTCTCTCGCCGATGTTATTCAATCTGTATATAGAGCAAGCAGTGAAGGAAACAAAAGAAAAATTCGGAGTAGGTATTAAAATCCATGGAGAAGAAATAAAAACGTTGAGGTTCGCCGATGACATTGTAATTCTGTCAGAGACAGCAAAGGACTTGGAAGAGCAGTTGAACGGAATGGACAGTGTCATGAAAGAAGGGTATAAGATGAACATCAACAAAAGCAAAACGAGGATAATGGAATGTAGTCGAATGAAATCGGGTGATGCTGAGGGAATTAGATTAGGAAATGAGGCACTTAAGGTAGTAAAGGAGTTTTGCTATTTGGGGAGCAAAATAACTGGTGATGGTCGAAGTATTTGTATGGAGCGTAGCCATGTATGGAAGTGAAACATGGATGATAACTAGTTTAGACAAGAAGAGAATAGAAGCCTTCGAAATGTGGTGCTACAGAAGAATGCTGAAGATTAGATGGGTAGATCATATAACTAATGAGGAGGTATTGAATTGGATTGGGGAGAAGAGAAGTTTGTGGCACAACTTGATTAGAAGAAGGGATCGGTTGGTAGGACATGTTCTGAGGCATCAAGGGATCACAAATTTAGCATTGGAGGGCAGTGTGGAGGGTAAAAATCGTAGAGGGAGACCAAGAGATGAATACACTAAACAGATTGAGAAGGATGTAGGCTGCAGTAGGTACTGGGAGATGAAGAAGCATGCACAGGATAGAGTAGCATGGAGAGCTGCATCAAACCAGTCTCAGGACTGAAGACCACAACAACAACAATGATGTGTACCACTTAAGTTGTACGAGGCTCAGTGCACGATATAACCAGCAAATACGAATATATAGGGTGATTCACCTATCCCTAGCGATGGCTTTTATGCAACCTGCAACACCTTCAAAAACCACATGCGAGAATTTCGTATTTTCTCCCTCGCCTTTTTCATACTTAACAATGCCTGCAGTGTCAAACCGATAGTACCTTCTCTATGCGGCGCGCAGCACGTCGTATTGCTCACAATCATGTTGTCGCAACTCTGAGACTGCGACTATATGCACAGAGGCTTTGATTGTTACTGTGTTCATCTGATTATAAGGCGTTTGACGACAAAGTTTGAAAAGATGATATTTATGTAGATATCATATATTTCCACAACTTCTGTCTACAGCTTCCTATCGATGTCAGTAAATTTACTAAAGCTGACAGTTGCAGTACGACAACTTTTTAATTAATCTCATCCTAGTTACACTCTGGTCTTGTCAGTAGAGGTCAATAGATATCGTGTCTTTTCTCGTTGCTGCCTGCACTTAACGATATAAGCATATAACTGTCTGTGGCAGTTAGGTATGATATATACGCCAACTGCGATACTAATAATGTATACAAAAAATTAAAACTAGAAATTGGTGAAAATATTGAAGAAATTGGATGCCCTGCTCATATATTACTCCAAATAAATAAGAAACTGCATCTGAATGATTAAATGACTCAAAAACTATTTAATAATTTCACTGCATACGCTGACAGGACAGAAAAGCTAAAATATTTCTGTCAGTTTGTTGCTGCGGAATATAGTACTCTGTTTCCACAATCTAAAACGAGAAGGATGTTATTGTACCAGCTATTGAACGTACTATAAAGTTATCTGATGCTTTAAAATCTTTTTTTATCAGGAGAAAAAGCACCCAAAATTCTACTTGATTTTTACACAAATCCTCTCACTGAAGTCTACCTTTGGTTTCTTGATGGGTATTATACCACTTCCCACTTCCAAGTATTAAAAATTGATACATTATTAGTACCACTATTGGTGGACGTATCATATCCCACCGCCAGAATGAAAAGGTGTGAAAATAGGCAGTGGAATATTTGAAAACAGAAAATATTAATTTAAATTACACATTTTTAGTTTTCCAAAACACCACAGTAGAAACTGTGAAATTCAATCTCCAGATTGGAAGAACAAAACACCTTCCAAGAAACGTGTAATTGCAGTTTATAAATTCGAAACAGAATTTCACGAGCAATATAGAAATTAATATCACATGTGTAAGTACCGTTTTTCCATACCAGTCCACAACAGTAACGTAGAAAGAATATATTCTTTGATAGAAATGCAGTGGATAGATGAGATATCGATAACGTTGAAAGCATTCCTCTATGATTGGAATATTACTCCATTTTGGTTGTTCCAGCATTCATGATTATTTATTAAATTTTAATGCCTATTAAAAATGCATGGTACAAATAAAATGACAAATACAGATTACAAAGAAAAGGAACATAAACTCAGGTTTATTTCTGTGATATTGTAGTTAGGATGTGAAGTAACTGAGATTATTTCGTGCTCATTGTTTTTGTTCTTAAACACATATAACTTACAAAGTCACAAATATAATTCTCATATATGTTCATACATACATATGTATTGATTTTGTTAGCATTTTTCGTCTTTATTCTTAATAAACGTATGTTACTGTCTGAGATACTTTTTTTTTTCATTGTGTTCCGATTTGACAACCGAAAAATCGGACTTTCCCGGTTGAATGACCAAGAGATGTGGCATTCCTATCCAGGTAGCATGTTTGCTGTGGTACCCATTCACCCGACGTTTGAAATGCTACAGTTCCAAAGCGAAGTGGTAGCAAAAACTCCACTGTTGAACATGAGCTGTGCAGGCGACAGTTGTCTCAACCAAGCACACATACTGGCGACAGGCGTTTGCTCATTTGTTTGTACTTGAACAGTATGATGCAGTGGCACAGTAGTAATGTGTATTTCCTGTTGTAAACCAATAGAAAGGTCTTTTCTCGTAGGCAGAAGATAAGAGCATGAGTGGAGGGGAACTCATGTACTTCTCCGGGTCAATTTAAAATCCTCTTTTGTTCCCTTTTTGCAGAGAATTTTTGCGCCCTTGGTGGGGGCCTGTCTCGCCATGGGTACGGTCCTGTATGTTAGGCCCAGAGTTCTAAACTATCTTTGGCTGCCATAGACCATAAGTAAGCATAAACTACAGTACTTTTCTTTAGCAGCTTTCGTTAACTGTCATACCCGCAATAGCTGTAAGATGGTTGTGTTGCATACCTATCAGGCGTTTCCTCATGATGTCTGCTTTCCTTCCGTATGCGATCTGTGTCTTACTAGATTCCCCTAAAAACCAGAAGTGGTCAACTGTCTAGTAACTGAGTGAGAATATCCTCCTGTCTGTTAAATGAGAATAAATCAATATTTATAGCGAAACTGAAATTGTCAATGTTTAATTCAGGTTGATTTGTGACGTGAAGCAGACGGATGTTGTAGTAAAAATAAATGAAACAATACAGATTTATCATATAGCACTAGAAAAATTCATTTCCTAACTACAAAGGTAAAAAAGCGCAAAAGAAAAATATATCAAATGTCGCTTCAGTAGAATCAAATTTCCACGCTGCAGTGGAGTGTGCGCTGATATGAAAATTTCTGGAATATTAAAACTGTGTGCCGGACCGGGACTCGAACCCAGGACCTTTGCCTTTCGTGGGCAAGTGCTCTACGACCTTCTGCGAGAGGTTCTGTGAAGTTTCGAAGGTAGGAGATGTGGTACCAGGCGGAAGTAAAGCTGTGAGGTCGTAAGTCGTGCTTGGGTGCCTCAGATGGTAGAGCACTTGTCCGCGAAAGGGAAAGGTCTTGAGCTTGAGTGTCGGTACAGGGCACAGTTTTAATCTGTCATGAAGTTTCGTCGCTTCAATACTTCCTCGAACTTACATATAGTCTTTCTGTTATTCAGAAACAACTTTCAATAATAACAGGAAACTCTTGCCTTTGATCATGTTGAAGAACGTTTTATTGAGTGCAAAATATCAACTATAATTATATATTATGTTCGCGCCTGTAAACTGGACTTGCACCAAAAGTAATTGCTTCGGTTACATGAAAGTGCAGAAGTTACGCGATCAACCAATTTTCATTATTTATAAAACGCAATTTATATTCTGTAAGGATATGCAATACACAATGGAATAACGCTGAATGTTGTGCAGTTCTAATTATGTGCAAAACTAACAACCAAAGAAACCAAAAAACAAATAGAAGTTGTCGGCTGCCATTTTCTCTCCTACACTTTCATTTACGTTTCTTTCCCCGCCAGGTCTACCAATACTGCCGGTAATCCCACCACTTACTAATCATTCATATGGTGTACCAAAACAACCGAACCATAGTTTTGGTAGAGCACAACTCCAGTTAGGCGCAAAGAGTGTAAAGAATTAGGCTGTCTCAGCCATATATTATATAATTGTTTATAGGTAAATTAGGTCGCCTGGCCCAGCAGACGAAGCCGGTGACTTTCCTAACAGATGAAATTACAGATATCAGTGGCTTGGCAACATATTTGTCTATTGAAATGCATGATGTTTTGACTACGTGCCAACGTGTCGATGCTGTACTTGTTGGATCTGACGATGGTTACAAAGCTGCTGCAGGTCATGAATTTTGACAAACTAATATGTGACCAAGACACTGATTCCTGTAATTTAATATTTATAATGTCTATTGCATCAGTTAATTTCACAAAGTAAAACGAAACATTTTATAAATATTGTTTCCTAAAGTAATGAGCCTGTTAAGTAATTTAGTGATGCCTGGAGAACATGAAAGCCAAAAGTACCCTGGAAGCAAGGTTTTCCTCACCGATGAGCCTTCCGCAGAGAGAAGAACTTTCTTTCGACGCATTCCAGTTGCTGCAGAGGAAAGCCGTAAATGAAAGTCGTAAATGAGAAACTCAGAATAAAGTAGAATTATTTCCAGCTTTTAAGCGTATATCAGGGGCTACAGTGGGAAGTCGTAAATGACAAACGCAGGATAACATAGAGTTATTTCCAACTTTTTAGCGTATTTCAAGGGACTAGTCTTAACGGAGGAAACCGAGTATAACGTAGAGTTATTTCCAGCTTTTCTGCTCAAAGTTTGCCATTCTCTTTGAAAAATGAAAGACATAAAAAATACAGATACTTTTAAACTGTTGTTTATGTTTTCATTTTCAGCTCCGGCGCGCATTGCGTCCTTTTCTCAAGTTCTACGCGAAGCCTTGGACACCAGTGTGACGCTGGAGTGTACGGCAGTGGGAAACCCCACCCCAAACGTGTCGTGGCAACACAGGAAGGAGAACCTCAAAGCCGACCCCAGATTCAGCATCTCACAGAGCTCTCTTCTTATCACCAGTAAGTCATCTAATTGTGATTCTTGAGTTTCTCCCGGCGTATTTGATAATCAAAATATCCACGGGTGTGCTGCCGGTCTATAGTGTCCAACGGGCACAATATTTCGGCGATCATACATGTCGCCATCATCAGGTGAACTGACGGACTGAGCTCCTGTGAACGTGCCGGCACGGAGATCCGTACGCTATGGCTGCTCAGAGGGAACTGGGTTTGGTCGCGGCGGCGGCCGCTTTAAATACCCTCCGCGCCACGGTCGCGCGGTGGAACAGATTGCGACGGCGTCTGAGATGATGTCGGTGTGATGGCTCTGTCCGCCGTGGTCGTCACAACTATACGTTTGCTCGATTTACTCTTGATTAACCCAATCGAGCAAACGTATAGTTGTGACGACCACGGCGGACAGAGTCATCACACCGACGTCATCTCAGACGCCGTCGCAATCTGTTCCACCGCGCGACCGTGGCGCGGGACGCGGACGGCGGTGGGAGAGCGCCGCGGGCGGAGGGTATTTAAAGCGGCCGCCGCCGCGACCAAACCCAGTTCCCTCTGAGCAGCCATAGCGTACGGATCTCCGTGCCGGGACGTTCACAGGAGCTCAGTCCGTCATTTCACCTGATGATGGCGACATGTATGATCGCCGAAATATTGTGCCCGTTGGACACTATAAACCGGCAGCACACCCGTGGATATTTTGACTTTTGTTACATTGTTTGTTCGCTCTTCCTCTTTTTTTTTTCTAGTATATCCCTGCGAGAGGCTCTCGTATGCCACTCTACACGGTGAGAAAGAAACTGAAGTTACCGATGTAAACGCTAACGTGACAAAAGTCATGAGATACATCCTAATATCGTGTCGATCGAATATTCAAATGTGTGTAAAATCTTACGGGACTTAACTGCTAAGGTCATCAGTCCCTAAGCTTACACACTAATTAACCTAAATTATCCTAAGGACAAACACACACAACCATGCCCGAGGGAGGACTCGAACCCCCGCCGGGACTAGCCGTACAGTCCATGACTCGTATCGAACCTCCTTTTGCCCATCGCAGTACAGCAAATCGACGTCACGTGGACTCAATAAGTCGTTGGAAATGCGTAGAAATACTGAACCATGCTGCCTCTATAGCCCCCCATAATTGTGAAAATGTTGTCGGTGCAGTATCTTGTGCACGAACAGACCTTTCGATTCTGTCCCATATATCTTCGATGGAATTCATATCGGGAAATCCAGTTGGCCAAACCATTCGCTCGAACTGTCAGTATATTCTTCAAACCAATCGCGAACTATTGTGGCTCGCTGACATGACATCGTTGTTTGCAAATATGAAGTCCATGAGTGGCTGAAAATGGTCTCCAGGTAGCCGAACGTAATCATCTCTAGTCAATGATCCGTTCAGTTGGACCAGAGGACCCAGTCCATTCCGTGCAAAGACAGCCGACGCCCTTACGGAGGCACCACCAGCTTGCACAGTGCTTTGTTGACAGCTTAGGTCGCAGACTTCGTGGGGTCTGCGCCATATTCGAAGCCTACCATCAGCTCTCACCAACCGAAATCGGGTCTCATCTGACCAGGCCGCGACTTTCCGGTCGTCTAGCGTCCAGTCGATATAGTCAGGGGCCCAGGAGAGGAGCTGCAGGCGATATCGTGCTGTTAGCAAAGGCACTCGTGTCGGTCATCTGCTGCCATAGCCCATTAATGCCAAATTTCGCCCCGCTGTCCTAACGGATACGTTCGTCGTACGTCGCACAGTGATTTCTACGACTGTTTCACGCAGTGACGCTTGTCTATTAGCACTCACAACCCTACGTATGCACCGCTGCTATCGGTCGTTAAGTGGAGTTCAAAAATGCTTCAAATGGCTCTGAGCACTATGGGGCTTAATTTCTGAGGTCATCAGTCCCCTAGAACTTAGAACTACTTAAACCTAACTAACCTAAGGACATCACACACATCCATGCGCGAGGCAGGATTCGAACCTGCGACCGTAGCGGTCGCGCAGTTCCAGACTCTAGCGCCTAGTACCGCTCGGCCACCCCTGCCGGCGTTAAGTGGAGTCCGTCGGCCACTGCGTTGTCCGTGGTGAGAAGTAATGCCTGAAATTTGATATTCTCGGCACAGTCTTTCCACTGTGGGACGCAAAATAATGAAATTCCAAACGATTTCCGAAATTGTATGTCCCATGCGTCTAGCTCCAACTTCCGTTCTGCGTTCAAAGTCTGTTATCTGCCGTCTTGCAGTCATAATCAGATCGGAAACGTTTTCACATGAATCACCTGAGCCCAAATGACAGCTCCGCGAATGCAATACCTATGGAATACCACCATGTGGTAGGTGAAATCTTCATCGAACGGTCGCCATATATCACTCTTGGGACGTAAACTTGACCAGAAATTTGAAACAGTGTGAAACGATTCATCCGACCAAACGACTTTCCTCCATTGCTCCGTAGTCCAGAATTTCGTATCACAGGCATTTGCATCACTTTTGATTTACTTTTGAATTCTAGGCTTACTTACAGTTTCCTGCTCCGTTGGCGTTGTTTTGGTGCTCAAAATACTCGCGAATGCGCCATCCAGTTCTACAGTGATGTTACCAGTTCCCGTCCTCTTATATTTCGTCACAATCCTCTTTAATGACCGTCCGTCATGATTACTTAACACACACTTCCATCCACGTTGTGACTTAGCGAATGATGCTTTTCCGCTTGCCCCGTATGCTGTATAAAACTTCGATAATATGCTCATTTAACATCAAATACTTCGGCTACCTTAGTTACAGAGGCACTCACAAAGAAAAAACCAACAATTTTCTCACATAGGGGCGGAAATAACAAAAGTCTACACAAGGCAAACACAGAGATTGAAGGAACGTTATGTGAACGCTACGTATTTTCGTGCCTACATTCTGGATGAGTACTCGTCGTTGGTCATCAATCTGAGATGATGACGCGTTATCAGCAGGTGCTCTATACCGCGCACAACCCAAGTTCATGGAAGACCCTCAATAACTCTAACAGAGACTGTCACAAGTTGGCTATCGTGACAAACACAGATTTCTAAGACGTAACTATGAGACTATCAGCTAAGCAGCGAGTTGTACAACAATATGGTGGAAATCATGTGTACTTGTGCCACTCCCCTACTCCAGTAAGGACACTAGTGTTTGTTGACACAGAACTGGCTCTACCATTGATGGAAGGCTGTACGTGCAGTTTTGTTTATTCTACACCAGAAACTACCATGTACATTCTATCATTAGAAGTTGCTAGAGGCAATGCACTAGTTGTTAAACATCCTTATAATTGGACATTATGAGCACTAGACAACCGAATAATAAATAATAATTCTATACGAAGGCGGATCATATCAAGACCTGCAGGCTGTACATGACAATTTGCAGATTCAGCTGGCAACACTAACATTTGTGACGATCTATCGAATCACACATACTTGGACGTACAGTAAACACTAGTGCTGTTGATATTTGTATGGTTTTACGTTGGGTTTGAAAAAACTTTCAGAATTATCTTGCTATGTTATTCTCGAAACGCCACAGCAGGACTTAACTTCTCTGAAGTTCTGCTACCCGTCATGCATTTTCCTTTCAAACATTCTAAAAATTATTGTGTTGATACACTTTTATTATGCTATGAACATTATTTCTAGTCTTCAAGCCAGCTTTAAACTTTACCCTAGCAAATACCTTTGCAAGCAATCCATATAAACAACTGCTACGGCCGCAGGTTCGAATCCTGCCTCGGGCATGGATGTGTGTGATGTCCTTAGGTTAGTTAGGTTTAATTAGTTCTAAGTTATAGGGGACTGATGACCATAGATGTTAAGTCCCATAGTGCTTAGAGCCATTTGAACCATTTGAACCATATAAACAATAAATGGTAACGCATTTGTCAGAAATGTTCACTACAAAAAGACAATTGGCTTTCATTGGTTACGAGTTCTTTTGTTGCAGTTGATGTTACTTTTTCACTCTCTTCCTCTAAATGTTAACGTAAATACTTTTTTATTTTCATTTTATCATGCGCCCAAGTGTCGATGTTAGATTAAAGTATAGCTTCCTATCCACTTTTTCAGAGCTGAAGAAAGAGTACGAAGGAAACTACTCTTGTATTGCAAAAAATCTGTTTGGAGAAGACAGAATAAACTACAAGATCATTGTAATTTTGCCTCCTGAAGCTCCTTTACTTGAAGTTGTGGGTTCAGACCATCACAGCATTAAACTGCAATGGACAGCTCGTATGGATGGAGGTGCACCCATTTTAGGTACGTACTTCTTCAAATGAATGTATACAGGTGATAAATTATAACGTTGAATGATCACCTTTCCCTCAGAAAGTAATTGTAATGTAAGAATGTGTAGTTGTTCGAATGCAGATATAGACACCAGATTAGACAACAATTCATTTCCGGCCGGGTTGGGGGTTTTCTCCGTTCGAGATATGGGTGTTTTGTTATCCTTATCATCACTTCATGATCGCCAACACGCAAGTCGCCTAAAAGAAGTCAACTAAAAGGATCTGCACCTGACGGTGACGGAAGCGCCACACGAAAGAGAGATTAAGACACATCAAATCCTCTTCTTCAGATAAATAAAAACCTGTGTATTCTCTAATAGATCAACATAAGCCATAATTACACCATCCATAATAATAAAGTCAAATACATTACATACAAGTAACGATTCATCTTTAAATGCCAGTTCTTCAAAATTTTCCTTAAGATATGTTTGATGGCACTACAGTCCACGTTTCATTGATTAGTAGAGTTTTGTAAGGTATAGCCTGCAGAAAATATTGTATCTAGATCGACTAGTAAATATTAAACCAAAAATCAAAGTGTAAGCTTTCAAATATACTTCCACAGAGGAAGAATCCTTGCTGTAGCAGAGTAAAGTTTAACAAGATAGTAATTAAAGTCAGTAGCATTAAAAAACAACTCAAAGTTAACAATGCTGCAAACCGATACGTAACAACCCTTTTATTTCGTGAACGATTATACATATTGAAACTACAATATTTAATGTCTGAATGTTAGAAGGAAGATGTGACCTATTTTTTTCTTGTACGTGGCTGTATGCTTCTTAGAAGAGAAACTCCCTATCGAACTTCCTTCATATTTAGTGGTAAGATGGCCCAGTGTATAGTCAGTCAAAAACTGAACCCAGATCAAGCATGAAAACAGGAAGAAGGTGTACTGAACTGTGAAGAAAGAAGCAAAAGACAAACAGTGAGTGACCTAATCGTAAGATGTGCAACCTCGAGTGACACGGAAGAAGGAAGCATCGTGGTCCATAGTCACTGTCTTGGCTACCAAATAGGAGGCCCGTGTTCAAATCTCCCTCATGTGCATTTTTTTTTCACAAAATTATGAACTTTCCATCTGGTCATGGACATGTCCTTTTTTCTTTCTTTAGTCTTGGTAATTATCATAATACACATTGGTTACAGAATAGAAGTCATGTGGTAAAAATATATTACTGTCACAAGTAAATGTGATGAATAGTGAAAGCAGGCGAGATGCCCCACTGGCATCTCACAGAAATGGAAACAACAAATAAACGGGTATGAACTATGTTACAACAAAGGAATTTGAGAGTCAAAAATCCCAAAACGGAACTCAAGTGTTATAAAATGTGGTACTTGTGTAGAACAAATAGGAGGTACGTACGTCCGAAGGTCCCTTCCTTACGTCACGGTGTTTCAAACGGACTTGCACCGCGACACAGACACAAATTTGAATACAGCGAAGAGACACGTCAGTGGCCGGACGGACAGTTCATAATTTTGTAAGGAAAAAGAAAAGTGGGCACGAGGGACACTCGAACACGAATCTCCAGCTTTGCAGTTCCTCACCTTGACCACTGAACCACAACGCCGTGGGCCGGCAAATTTGCTCAACGTTACACTTCTTGAGCTTGAGCTTGCACCGTTCACTGTTCCGATTTTGCTTCTTTTTTCAAATTTCAGTATACCTTCTTCCTGTTTTATTGCTTGATCTGTGTTCAGTTTTTGACGGCCATCTAACTACTAAATCTGAGGGTCGCGCGAAGAGGAGTTTCCCTTGTTAGAGGTAAAATACATGCTGTCGGACAACGGTCTCTACTATGACGCTCTAAATTATATCATGTGGGATACGTTCGTGCCAGCCGCGGTGGCCGTGCGGTTCTGGCGCTGCAGTCCGGAACCGCGGGACTGCTACGGTCGCAGGTTCGAATCCTGCTTCAGGCATGGGTGTTTGTGGTGTCCTTAGGTTAGTTAGGTTTAAGCAGTTCTAAGTTCTAGGGGACTTATGACCTAAGATATTGAGTCCCATAGTGCTCAGAGCCATTTCAACCATTTGAATTTGATACGTTCGTTGAATTGCCTTGGACGTCGGAAGTTGGCTATCCCGATAGATAGCCCTAGACCCCTGTACTGTTTTTTACGGCATTTCTTTTGCAGTCATCATATAAAAGTACTATATCCAACTTCTCCTCATTGGTGTACATATCTGCACGCAACGTATTTTGAAGTAGAAATGAGGGGCCTACATTTCAGACATGTAAACAGGCAAATGTGTTGACATTCTGACACGGTGTAGCACGAGAGCTCTGCTTGGCGGTGTTTACACCGCTAGTGCCGATACCGGCCACTTTGCTATCAAATTCTATTAAATTTCTCGAATTTTTTACAACAAAAAATGGTTCAAATGGCTCTGAGCACTATGGGACTTAACTTCCGTGGTCATCAGTCCCCTAGAACTTAGAACTACTTAAACCTAACTAGCCTAAGGACATCACACACATCCATGCCCAAGGCAGGATTCGAACCTGCGACCGTAGCGGTCTCGCGGTTCCAGACTGTAGCGCCTAGAACCGCTCGGCCACTGCGGCCGGCTTTTTACAACAGGTTTCAACGTCAACATTAACAAACGCTGTATCACTTTAATTGCCTTGTCAAGCGCTATCGAAACCAGTTATAAAACGTACACGGTTCCGTTTAAAAAAGCTTCAGTATCGCTGTTTATACCAGCGTTAAAAACATTAACACACAAAAAATACGCATTTTTGACGCACCCAAGGAATTTCACAGAATTAGAAGAAGTGGCAGATGAAATATTAGCTTTTCTGCAACATTAGTCAGTGAAATGTATCGTGTCGTATACACGCGACATGAGGAGCACAATGATGACGACATCTGCTTAACAAGTGAAAGTAAAACTGAAACAGGTGTTTAGCCATACGTTGCATCATTCTTGACGGACAGGGAGCCACAAATGCCGCCTCCAGTGAAACGAAGTGAAGAACAACCATTGTGCAAGGACCGAGTACTAAACAAAACTCCTTACATGGAAGATCATCCGCCAAATAGTAAAAAAAAGAAAATTATGAACAGTTTTCGAATAAGTGTGCAGCAATATGACCGTGTAGAGCATAACAAAAACTACGGATATTCAAGGGAGGACAAGGAGTGCTTGTTACAAAAACTATTGTTTGTGAGTTTCAAGGATACTCAATACAATTTTCGGGACGCGCATGATTGTGACTTACTACGTTATTCACATCAAATTGCGTTTGACACAGATTATAGTGATTGCAAGGGAAGCAGTGGATGGCTGCGTAACTTCAAACATTGCTACAGAATTGAAATTTAAAACAAAATGTCAACTTGACGGTGCACAGTAAACTGCAGAATCGACCCGAAAATTTATAGATAGGATAAACAAACTTATCCCATCATTCAGTAAGGAGTTTGTTTTCGGTTCCGAGCAATCGGGATTTGAAGAGGATATCCACATGAAAGGAACCCTGGAAATTAAATGTATCAAGAGAGTTGTATCAATATCAACGAACATCAATGCCTTAACGCACTCGTATACCATTATGACGACTATTAATCTAGATGGTACACTGGCTGGAAAGTTATTTATTGTGCTGCGAGAAGCTGGAGGTGCTCCGCCCCTACGATTCTTTCTCGTTAGCGGGACAGTAGAGAATATTCACGTCACAGCAAGCAAGAGTGGGAAAATGGCCGTAAGAGATCGACAATTATGGAGCGCTGCTTTTGGGCAATAGCTGGTCAAAATAACTTTCTTTTGCTTGATTCCTGTTCTACGTGTAAAAATCGTACTGCTTTAGAGCAAATTATTCCTTCTGATGAAAGTTAGACATTACGATTCACAATATTTGGAACCACTGGACAAATTCAACCCCTAGATGTTTGTTTTTTCCGTACCTATAAACCACATTATCGCCCTATCTGCAGCTAAGCCTTAGAGCATAGCCAGTTTCACTATAAGCTCCACGACAGGCTGTTTCGTATTCGGTTGCACGTCATCACGTTCCATCAGTTCTCATCATCTTGTTACAC
This sequence comes from Schistocerca piceifrons, assembly GCF_021461385.2. Taxonomy (NCBI): domain Eukaryota; kingdom Metazoa; phylum Arthropoda; class Insecta; order Orthoptera; family Acrididae; genus Schistocerca; species Schistocerca piceifrons. The sequence goes on along the minus strand of NC_060138.1, from coordinate 1,221,253,346 downwards.
CAATATGGTTCTACATGCATTCTTGAAGAGTGGATACCTAGCTGGACGTCCTGCACGGTTTGCAACTCGTAAGGAGTCCGTCTTCGATCTTGATTCAAATGGTTGAGATAGCTCTGAGCACTACGGGACTTAAAATCTGAGGTCATCAGTCCCCTACACTTGATGATGTAAACCTTTGTGATCACTGTGGCGCACCGTTTTTCATTCGGTGCTTATGGTCCAAATTGATGGTTTGTTTCGAAAATTTCTTGAATGTCGACGATATCCATTTTATTAAATAAAATTTTTTTAAAGTAAAAAGCTTTTAATGCTTACACCACAATTTTCCTATTACAATTAAAGTTCGATAGTTAGTTTCGGTTGCTATCGGCAACCATCTTCTGATCTATAACACATTTAGGAAACATAACCTAAGGAAATTATAAGAAGGCGAGAGCAATGCTGAAAGTCTCAAGTGCCTAAATTTCATTCTAATTTTAATTCATTAAGTTCCAGGGGCGATCAGAGAGAAAGGTACTTGCTCATGGAACAAGTCACTACATAATTCACAGAAAACTTATGATAAAATTAAAAGCTAAAAACAACATTGCAAAAATGTAAATTTTTTGTAATAGCGTGTGCCGTCAAGAATACATTACCATGAAACGCTCTAAACTACTGCAAGGAATTACTGTACGTAATAAGAGGCTCGCGTAGAAAGGAACCTTCAGCTTAGGTTTCAAATTCTGGGACTTAACACTCTAAATTTTTAATTCTACTAGGAAGCTAATAAAACTGCATAGCAATGCGCGCCATCCAATACGGTGCTTAAAGATGTGTTATCCAAGTGTAACTCGAAGAAAGACGCTTAATATCTCACAAAACTAACACAAAAGTTTTCATTGAACAGAATCTATGTTGTTTTGCTGTCGATGGCATTAAAACAAAAATCAGTTTACAAGACCCTGCACAGACTGACACAGGGAGGTATTTTTTCTCACTCCATTACAGCTTTTCAACTGTAAATTTCGCTAGGACGTACCTCTAGAAGCACACAGAACATGTCTGAAAAATCTTGGCATTTATTCTTTTGATTGTCTTATTTATTAACAGACTAGCTGTTCCCGACTACGAGTTGTATTGCTCAGTTTGGTTAAATGGTAAAGAAATTAAAGAGAAAGCACAGTTTCTAATACGTTTGGCAACTGAATATATGTCCTAATCACCTTCTTTCCCCCTTCTCTGTTAATCTCCTCCTCCTGTCCCCACCCTCTATCCATCATCTCCTCCCCATCTCCTCCTACTCCTATCTCTTCCGTTCTCTCTGCCCATCCCCTCCTCCCTGTTTCTCTGTCAATGTTATTCTCCGTTCTCTCTCTCCATTCTCTCTTGCCCCCTCTCTCTCCCCATCTTTCCAACCGCGACCTCAGCCCTATTTCCTCTGTCCACCTTCTCCTCCTGCAGCGTCTTTCTCCCGCTCTCTCTCTTAATCATCGGCCCCCTTTCTATGCCCATCTTCTCTTTCCGCATCTCTCCGTCTCATCCTGCCTGCTCTCTCTGTATGTCTCCTCCTTTTTTAATCCCCCTGCCTATGACCTTGAGCCTTGCTTATTGTTATTGCAAATTCAGATTCTATAGTAGTATTCTAATCATAAGCCGAATCATTTCACTATTATATGTTGCCTCTATGTGTCCAAATGTTCATTACAGTTAGATGTAAAAACATAAAGTAATTCGGACAAGTACCTTTTGAGACTTTTGTAATATTGTTTCCCCTTTAGATTTACATATGTATTTTCCGATGGCTTTGAAATATTGACACGAAGTTGCATTCGAATATGCGAATGTTTTTATGTACCTATAAATATTTATTATATATAATAAATAAAAATTATATATATATATATATATATATATATATATATATATACAGGGTGTTTCAAAAATGACCGGTATATTTGAAACGGCAATACAAACTAAACGAGCAGTGATAGAAATACACCGTTTGTTGCAATATGCTTGGGACAACAGTACATTTTCAGGCGGACAAACTTTCGAAATTACAGTAGTTACAATTTTCAACAACAAATGGCGCTGCAAGTGATGTGAAAGATATAGAAGACAACGCAGTCTGTGGGTGCACCATTCTGTACGTCGTCTTTCTGCTGTAAGCGTGTGCTGTTCACAACGTGCAAGTGTGCTGTGGACAACATGGTTTATTCCTTAGAACAGAGGATTTTTCTGGTGTTGGAATTCCACCGCCTAGAACACAGTGTTGTTGCAACGAGATGAAGTTTTCAACGGAGGTTTAATGTAACTAAAGGACCGAAAAGCGATACAATAAAGGATCTGTTTGAAAAATCTCAACGGACTGGGAACGTGACGGATGAACGTGCTGGAAAGGTAGGTTCAAAAAAATGGCTCTGAGCACTATGGGACTCAACTGCTGAGGTCATCAGTCCCCTAGAACTTAGAACTAGTTAAACCTAACTAACCTAAGGACATCACAAACATCCATGCCCGAGGCAGGATTCGAACCTGCGACCGTAGCGGTCTTGCGGTTCCAGACTGCAGCGCCTTTAACCGCACGGCCACTTTGGCCGGCTGGAAAGGTAGGGCGACTGCGTACGGCAACCACAGAGGACAACGCGCAGCTAGTGCAGCAGGTGATCCAACAGCGGCCTCGGGTTTCCGTTCGCCGTGTTGCAGCTGCGGTCCAAATGACGCCAACGTCCACGTATCGTCTCATGCGCCAGAGTTTACACCTCTATCCATACAAAATTCAAACGCGGCAACCCCTCAGCGCCACTACCATTGCTGCACGAGAGACATTCGCTAACGATATAGTGCACAGGATTGATGACGGCGATATGCATGTGGGTAGCATTTGGTTTACTGACGAAGCTTATTTTTACCTGGACGGCTTTGTCAATAAACAGAACTGGCGCATATGGGGAACCGAAAAGCCCCACGTTGCAGTCCCATCGTCCCTGCATCCTCAAAAAGTACTGGTCTGGGCCGCCATTTCTTCCAAAGGAATCATTGGCCCATTTTGCAGATCCGAAACGATTACTGCATCACGCTATCTGGACAGTCTTCGTGAATTTGTGGCGGTACAAACTGCCTTAGACGACACTGTGAACACCTCGTGGTTTATGCAAGATGGTGCCCGGCCACATCGCACGGCCGACGTCTTTAATTTCCTGAATGAATATTTCGATGATCGTGTGATTGCTTTGGGCTATCTGAAACATACAGGAGGCGGCGTGGATTGGCCTCCCTATTCGCCAGACATGAACCCCTGTGACTTCTTTCTGTGGGGACACTTGAAAGACCAGGTGTACCGCCAGAATCCAGAAACAATTGAACAGCTGAAGCAGTGCATCTCATCTGCATGTGAAGCCATTCCGCCAGACACGTTGTCATAGGTTTCGGGTAATTTCATTCAGAGACTACGCCATATTATTGCTACGCATGGTGGATATGTGGAAAATATCGTACTATAGAGTTTCCCAGACTGCAGCGCCATCTGTTGTTGACAATTGTAACTACTGTAATTTCGGAAGTTTGTCTGCCTGAAAATGTACTGTTGTCCCAAGCATATTGCAACAAATGGTGTATTTCTATCGCTGCTCGTTTAGTTTTTATTACCGTTTCAAATATACCGGTCATTTTTGAAACACCCTGTATTACGATATATTACGATGCGATATATATTACGATATATACGACATATTACGATATATATATATATATATATATATATATATATATATATATATATATATGCACATATTCGAATGCAACGTTGTGTCAAAATTTCAAAGGTTTCAGTGAAGAAATTTCGGAGATTTAAGATTTTGAACAAACGAATATTATACGATAGTTCAGTGCCTGCGTTATTCGGATTACGATGGAAAGTTCTTTGACACATACATGTCCAAAGGAACTTTGCATTGTAATCAGAATAACAAAAGTCACTACAATATCGTATTTACCTGCCAATACCGGGGAAGCGACTTTCAAATACAACGTCTGACCTGTACGGGAATATACATAACGGACGCACGAGTACAGGTCGCAGACATATAGTTGAGACATATGGAAGTTTGGATCTGGCCGTGAGTCGTGCACGGATAACCAAATGGTAAGGCGACCGCTCGGATAAGAGGGAAATCTGGGTACGATCCTCAATCCGGCACAAATTTCCATTGTCGTCATTCCATTCTATAGCTGATGGTTGTGATTCGAAATTGCGAATTCATTTCATGTAAACGAATACGAGGTTTCTGGTAACAACGTTCTCCTACATGATTCTGAACCAATGAACATTTGCTTTTCATTTATATAGATATAGCTCTGTATGTGCATTGGTGTTTTGTGAATCCATTTGCGTGTGTGTGTGTGTGTGTGTGTGTGTCTGTGTGTGTGTGTGAGAGAGACAGAGAGAGAGAGAGAGAGAGAGAGAGAGAGAGAGAGAGAGAGAGAGTGAGTGTATGTGTGTGTGCATGCTGGTGACGAGTGTGTGTGTGTGTGTGTGTGTGTGTGTGTGTTTGTGTATGTGTGTTATATACCAGTATATGTAATAAAATAGGTATAGCGCTATAGAATTTTCTGAATTTCAAAAAATTTTAACAATTACTGTCCAGGTTATGTATTAAACTACAAAAGAGACCACGGAAACTTGGAAGAAGTGCATCTGGAAGCTGAAAAGGCATTTCACACGCTGGAGAATCTCAGCTGTGGCTCTACATATCACATATTTATTTCTGCACACAACAGAATTGGGGACAGCCCACGCAGTGCTATTCTGACGGCTAAGACAAAGGGAACAGGTTAGTCACATTTTATGCCTCGTCATTGTTATTTTGCACTGTTAATGTGTTACAGTTCAAGTAACGAACGATGACGGTTGAGTTGAGGCTACGTCACACGTTCTCCGACAGTTCAATAGAGTTACAGTTCTGTAGAGTTCTGAGCGCTCTGTGTGACTACCGAAACCTATCTCCGTTGGCACCTGTTTATTGTATTCAAGTCTTGCACTCCTACAACATTTACTGCCCTCACTTCCATTACCAAACTGACATTCATTCATGACTCAGGATGTATTGTATCAATCGATTCCGTCTTTTAGTCAAGTTGAGCCATAAATTTCATTTTTCCCCACTTCGCTTCATTACCTCCTCATTTGTTATTCGACACTCATCATTCTTCTATAGCACCACATTTCAAAAGCTTCTATCTTCTTCTATCTTATGTGAAATGGCTATCGTCCACATTTCACTACCATACAAGGCACACTCCACACAAACACTTACAAAAATAGACTTCTTAGTGCTTGAATTTGTGTTACATTCAACAGTTCCTCTTTTTCAGAAATATTTTTCTTAATTCTTTTCCTCTTATTACCAGTCTGCCCTTCATATCCTCCCTACTTCGGCCGTCATTAGCTATTCTGCTGTCCAAATAACGAAGCTCTTCTACTGCTTTCAGTGTCTCATTTCCTAATCTAATTCCCTCAGTGTCAGTACTGGCTTGCGGTCTGAACTCATATTCGTACAGCTACTGCTCTTCCCTGCAGACGTCCCTTTAGTTTTCGTACATGCAGCATCTATCTTTCCTCTCGTTATTCATGCTTCTACATTCTTGCATTTCTCCTCCATCTATTCCTTCTCAGCCATTTTGCACGTTCCGTCAGTTTCATTTTTCGGTCACCTGTATTCCCTTTCGCCTGCTTCATTTGCTGCATTTTTACATTTTTTTTCCTTTTTCCAATCAAAGTCAATATCTCCGGAACTATCCCAGGATATCTACTAGGTCTTCACGTTTTACCTATGTGATCCCGTATTGACTTCCCTATTTCATCTCTCAAACTCAGTCCAATATTGCCAAATGTTCTCTCTGAAACTCTCGACTGTATCTGGTTCTTTCAGTTTATCCAGATCCCATCTCATTAATTTCATACCTCTTCGCGGTTTCTTCAGTTTTTGTCTGCAGTTCATAAATAATAATGGTCGATGTCCACATCTGTCCCTGGAAAGCCTTATAATTTAAAATCTGCTTTCTAAAGCTCTGTCCTACCGTTACATAAACAAATTTAAATCCTCTAGTGTCCCCACTTCTCTGCCACACGAACAATCTTCTTTTATGATTCTTAGACCACGTGTTTGCGACGTTCACGTTATGCCCTGTGAAAATGTCTACCAGGCAGCTTCATCTTTGATTCCTTTGCCCCAGTCCATGTTCTCTTACTGTTTTTCCTTCTCTTCCTATCCCAACTACCGGAACCCCGTCACGCATTATAATTAAATTTTCATCTCCTTTAACTATCTGAATAACATCCTTTATCTCATCATACTTTCTTTCAATCTCTTCATCGCCGGGGGAGCTAGGTGGCATATAAAAGTCGCTACAGTGGTTGATGATGGCTTCGTGTCTATCTTGGCTACGATAATACATTGACTATGCTGTTCTCTGTGGCTCAACTGCATTCTTGTTTTCTTATGCGTTTAGGCTTTACTTAGCATTAACCCTATCTGATTTTGTGTTGATAACTCTGTACTAACCTGACAGAAAGTCCTATTCTGCCTACCACCACACTTCACTAATTCCCACTGTATCTAAATTCAAGCTATCCATTTCCCTTTTCAAATTCTCTAACCTATCTACCCGATTAACGCATCTAACATTCCACGCTGCGACCCACAGGGTACCAGTCTCGTTTTTCCTGATGACGACAACAGAGAAAACCTCTGAATTTCTCGCCTCATAGTTTGCCTTTACTTGTAAGTCTATTCCTGGTAATCAGTGACGTGTAAAAATCGGTATTATTAAAACTATGATTCTAGCTCCATATTTTCATTTGTATTAAAGTCAAATTCTAATTAATTTTACAGATAGTTTCTTCATATATGTACAGGGCTATTACAAATGATTGAAGCGATTTCATAAATTCACTGTAGCTCCATTCATCGACATATGGTCACGACACACTACAGATACGTAGAAAAACTCATAAAGTTTTGTTCGGCTGAAGCCGCACTTCAGGTTTCTGCCGCCAGAGCGCTCGAGAGCGCAGTGAGACAAAATGGCGACAGGAGCCGAGAAAGCGTATGCCGTGCTTGAAATGCACTCACATCAGTCAGTCATAACAGTGCAACGACACTTCAGGACGAAGTTCAAGAAAGATCCACCAACTGCTAACTCCATTCGGCGATGGTGTGCGCAGTTTAAAGCTTCTGGATGCCTCTGTAAGGGGAAATCAACGGGTCGGCCTGCAGTGAGCGAAGAAACGGTTGAACGCGTGCGGGCAAGTTTCACGCGTAGCCCGCGGAAGTCGACGAATAAAGCAAGCAGGGAGCTAAACGTACCGCAGCCGACAGTTTGGAAAATCGTACGGAAAAGGCTAAAGCAAAAGCCTTACCGTTTACAATTGCTACAAGCCCTGACACCCGATGACAAAGTCAAACGCTTTGAATTTTTGGGCGCTGTTGCAACAGCTCATGGAAGAGGATGCGTTCAGTGCGAAACTTGTTTTCATTGATGAAGCAACATTTTTTCTTAATGGTGAAGTGAACAGACACAATGTGCGAATCTGGGCGGTAGAGAATCCTCAAGCATTCGTGCAGCAAATTCGCAATTCACCAAAAGTTAACGTGTTTTGTGCAATCTCACGGTTTAAAGTTTACGGCCCCATTTTCTTCTGCGAAAAAGACGTTACAGGACACGTGTATCTGGACATGCTGGAAAATTGGCTCATGCCACAAATGGAGACCGACAGCGCCGACTTCATCTTTCAACAGGATGGTGCTCCACCGCACTTCCATCGTGATGTTCGGCATTTCTTAGATTGGAAAACCGATGGATCGGTCGTGGTGGAGATCATGATCAGCAATTCATGTCATGGCCTCCACGCTGTCCCGACTTAACCCCATGCGATTTCTTTCTGTGGGGTTATGTGAAAGATTCAGTGTTTAAACCTCCTCTACCAAGAAATTTGCCAGAACTGCGAGCTCGCATCAATGATTCTTTCGAACTCATTGATGGGGACATGCTGCATCGAGTGTGGGAGGAACTTGATTATCGGCTTGATGTCTGCCGAATCACTAAAGGGGCACATATCGAACATTTGTGAATGCCTAAAAAAACTTTTTGAGTTTTTGTATGTGTGTGCAAAGTATTGTGAAAATATCTCAAATAATATAGTTATTGTAGAGCTGTGAAATCGCTTCAATCATTTGTAATAACCCTGTATATAAGCTCTGAAAGAAAGAAAAAACGATGCGCCACTAAGGAATTATTCGAAAGACCAGAAATCAGTAGATGTCATGTATATCTACATAAACAAATGATAACAATTTCAGAAAAATTGAAAGATTTATTCAACGGAGAAAGCTTCACAAACTAAGCAAATTAATAACGAATTGGTCCACCTCTAGCCCTTATGCAAACAGTTATTCAGCTTGGTATTGATTTATAGGGTTGTTGGACGTCCTCCTGAGCGATGTCATGCCAAATTCTGTCCAACCGACACGTTAGACCGTCAAAGTCCCCAGCTGTTTTCAGGAACCTGCTAAAAATGCCTCAAATGTTCTCAATTGCGGACAGATCTGGCGACCTTGCTGGTCAAGGTAGGGTTTGGCAAGCACGAAGACAAGCATTAGAAACTCTCGCCGCCTACGGCTGCGCACTATCTTGCTGAAATGTAAGGCCAGGGTATCTTTCTATATGAAAGTCAACAAAACGGTGGGTAGAATATCGTCGACGTACCGCTGTGCTGTAAGGGTGCTATGAAAAGAAATGGCACCTCAGACCATCACTCCTGGTTGTCGGGCAGTATGGCGGGTCAGTTCGGTATCCCATCGCCGTCCGGGGCGTCTCCAGACACGTCTCCGCTGGTCATTGGGAATCAATTCAAAGCAAGATTCATCGCTGGAGACAATTCTACTCCAGTCAATGAGATTCCAGGCTGAATGTGGCAGACACCATTGCAAATGGATTTGTTGGTGTACAGGGGCCAATGGTAGTCGGCATAGGGGGCGTCGTGAGTTCGGTCTCTTTTACGTGAGCCGCCTACTAATGGCGCTTGTGGTCACTGAAGCACCAGTTGCACGTCATATCGATCTTAATGATGAACCCGGCGCTCTGGGTGCCTCTCTGATTACTGTCCGGTCCTCACGTTCTGGTGTCTCTCTCTAGAACGGCGGGTCTCTTCTTGACGCTGTGTTCGGGCGTGGCTCACCCATTGCTGCCAACATCGTCGGATAGTGGCATCGCTCCTATTCAAATGCGAGTGATTCACCAATTACTCTAACCAGCTTCTTTGAGCCCAACTGATCGTCCTCCCTCTAATGCTAAAATCTTTAAATCTGTGTGCATTGCTCACAGGCATAGTTGTATTGTATTGTATCGTATGCAACTGGGGGCATAGAAACGACGGAGAGGCTTCGTTCCCGCCGTAGCCCTCAGTGGTTCAGAACCCCACAACAGGCTACAGCAGTCCTCTCACCCCACCGCTGCCCCGCACCGAACCTAGAGTTATTGCACGGTTCAGCCCCCAGTGTACCCCCCCCCCCCCCCCCCACCGGGACACCGGGAAAGTCTCACACCAGACGAGTGTAACCCCAAATGTTTGCGTGGTAGAGTAATTATGGTGTGTGCATACATGGAGACAGTGTTTGCGCAGCATAGTGTAACTGGGGCAGAAAAAGGGCAACCAGCCCGCATTCGTCGAGGCAGATGGAAAACTGCCTTAAAAACCATCCACAGGCTGGCCATAACACCCGGAAAGCAGTGCGTTAGACTGCACGGTCAACCAGGCGGGCGAGGCATAGTTACTGTCCAACTGGCCAACCCGGTTAGCCGTGCGATCTAACGCACGGCGTTTCCGAATTGGGAAGGAGCAACTCGTTCCCGGCACGAATCCACCCGGTGGACTTTTGTCGAGGTCCTGTGAGCCGGACAGTCTGTGGATGGTTTTTAGGCGGTTTTCCATCTGCCTCAGCCAATGCGGGCTGGTTCCCCTTATTCCGCCTCAGCTACATTATGTCGGCGATTGCTGCGCAAACAAGTTCTCCACGTTCGCGTACACCACCATTACTCTACCAAGCAAACATAGGGGCTACACTCATCTGGTGTGAGACGTTCCCCGGGAGGGTCCACTGGGGGCAGAACCGCACAATAACCCTGAAAGAGTGGTTCGGTGTGGGTGGCTGAGGGGTGAAGTGGACTGCGGTAGTCGCCGTGGGGTTGTGGACCACTGCGGCTGCGGCGAGGACGGAGCCCCGCCGTCGTTTCTAGGTCCCCGGTTAACATACAATGCAATACAATACTGTCCAACCGAGTACATGAGATGAAACTCGCAAGGTCTTTATGACCTGGTATCAACATGTCGCCTATTTACTATCCTTGTCAGCTATGCACTGAAATTCCGCTGCAGCGTCGCACTTTCATCCGTCGACCGCCAAAGCTTACAGTTTGGCATTTTCCGCCGAAAACTGTATGCCTGTCAGTTTGAGGCCGATTTGTATAACTTCTTCGTGGTGAGTCTTTTTTTTTAGTATAATTTAACTTCACTTTATTCTACATTTAATATCTGACCAACAGCTCTTGTTTTGTTTTTTTAAATTATATATATTTTTTTATTGTCACTGTGCACAGTAACCATAATGCAGATATACATATGACAAATTAAATCATTATAAACACTAATTTATTTCTTGTGTCCTTGAAAACACAAATAAATTTGTGTAGTTTTCTGTCTAAAAATGTATGTGCTCCATATTTGTTACTAATTTAGATAAACGTCTCTTAGAACCGCAGGTACCGAACTCAGATATACTTGTCTCAGCAAATGCAACGTCTCTGTGTTTGCATTTGCACTCTTGGCCAGATGGTGAATGCTCCATGTTGTACTTTGTTGTGGAGTATCGAATTCTCGGAGACGAAAATGAGTGGATACTGATTGACAACAACGCACCACCAAAGACTCTGCTAATAGGGGACCTGCAACCGGCCACGTGGTACCAGCTGAGACTCACCGCCCACAACAGCGCCGGTTCCACAAGGGTGCACTTCAACATCGCCACAACAACAGTCGCTGGCGGTAGGTATCACCTAATCAACGAACTTTATTAAATACAGTACATTCAAATGAAATATTTGAGGCAGAAGACAGGTGTTTGCTTGTGAACTGCCCATACAGGAAACAATGGCAGTGGACTTATAGACTCACAAATCAGAAAAAGACGACTGAACCTCTGCATTTTGTAAGTTTTAACTTCACTCTTACCAGTGACAGTTGCCAATGAAATTTCCTATATGTTCTCTGTATGTGTAATGCCTAGGCGATATTATTTGAAACGACTTATTATATTTGTTCGAAAATGTCTCGTACCATGCCGAAGTTTATTTCTGTGTTAGACTGTAATGGAATACTGACAGTTTCAAGGCATAAATATGAAACAACAACAAAAAAACAATTAATTATGCTATGTATCCAGAAATTTTTTGTAATATGTAAAAAATCTATTTCGAAAAGCTACTTCATTGGGAGGAAACGAAAGACAAAAAATGATGAAATACTTGGGCAGGTATACTAATACTGTGAATGAGGCCCATATCACGATAAAATGACAGGAGGTATGATGGCTGTTCTAAGAACTGGACTCCCAGTAGTTACAGGCTTGCATGTCTTGCGGGAAACTGTAACAGAAATGTCGGAATATACTATATGCACGAACGCTCAAGAAATCTTCAGGACAAAAATTTAGCTTATTCTTCAGCTTCGAACACAGAGCGCCGGAGTAATCATCAGGACATAATTTGACTTGCAAGACGACATATAGCCAAAAATACTACCCAGCTTCATAGATGAATGCAACACAAAGAAACCTTAATGCATGACAATATGTAAAGTATTCTCTTCCGTGCATTTTGCATAGTTCATTTGTAGACATACAATGATGAGTCAACATGTTATGGCCACATGCTTAACAGGGCATGGTCCACGTCTGAAACGAAATACAGTGGTGATTCTGTAACTCATGGGTTCCAAAATTCCTTGGTAGGCTTCCAAAAGTACAGGGTGTTTCAAAAAGAACGTATGTATTTCTAAAACGTATATTTGTTAAACTGTAAGAAATAAACTATGAAACTTGGGACTCATATTTACGAATCTCTCGAGTTTACATTACAGATGTTCAGTATGTCCTCCGCCAGCGACACGAACATCGCATCGATGCTCGAATTCCTCCCACACTCGGGTAAGTAAGTACATCGTCCCTGGTATAATGTCACTATGGCTCCAGTTCCTCAACTTTTTTAGGTTCAAAAATTGGCTCTAAGCACTATGGGACTTAACATCTGAGGTCATCAGAACTACTTACACCTAAGGACATCACACACATCCATGCCCGAGGCAGGATTCGAACCTGAGACCGTAGCAGCAGCGCGGTTCCGGACTGAAGCGCCTAGAATCGCTCGGCCACAGCGGCCGGCTTTCTAGGTTCTGTGGCAGTGTTTGTACATGAACGTTGTCCTTAATGAAAGCCCACAAGACGTCATAGGATGACTGGAGGCCGGCTGAGAAGTGCTAAACCGCCAGCTGTTTGACGATCAGTACAACTGCTCGGATATTAACGTACTTGGTGACTTCAATGAGGGAGTGCCCCGTCTTGCTGACAAATAAAGTTGTCCTCGTAAAGCCTGGGAAACACCGATTTTGAAACATAGTATGACACCGCTGACCGTTAATAGTGTTTCCATCAAGGAACAGATGAATGGGATATCGCATTAAACACATTCACTTTTGACTAATCTCGTGCGTCCATGTGGGTTCTGTTGGCCCCAAAATTCGAATATTGTCTTTGTTTACCTTCCCAGCAAGGCGGAAAGTCGCTTCATCCCTGAGCACGAAGCAAGCATTCTGAAGCTCGTCATAAAATGCCACACATTTGCTTTTGTTGTCATGACGTAGAGCCTGTAACAGCTCTAACTTGTACACCTTCAGAATCAACCGACGTCTCAAAACACGTCAAACTGTTGTTGTAAGCAGTTGTAGCTCCCAAACGACACGACGAATTAATTTTGTGAGACTACGTTTAAAAAGCAGTTTCAGTTCGTGCGACTTACCATCAGAAACACGAGCGCGGCCAGGTCTCTTTCCTTTACATAGATATCCTGTGTCTACAAACTGTCGATACCATCTGTAAATACTCCATCCCTTTGGAGAATCAGTTTTGTGCCTCAACCTGAAATGTCTTTGCACTATAATAACGGAATTTCACTTCGCAAACTCGAGAACGAAAAACAGTTTCTGCTGCAGGGTAGCCATTTTGCAACAAGTGACAGTAACCAAGCAAATAGGAGACAACTGACATTTAGCGGCAATGGACATAAACTATACAACTTGTTCAGCTTCCAATAGCCGAGCCGTAGCGCAACGGCCGATAGTTTTGTCGAGACAATACTTTGTATACGTACATTCTTTCTGAAACACGCTGTATGACGCACCAGATGTCTAGGCACAGGTCTGTGAGCACGGAGCTAGAGCCCCAAATGTGATCTGTCAGCTTCATGTCAGCTGGATTTGGTCACCAAGATATGAGCATGAGTTCACTAATAAGTTCCTCAAAACTGTAGCACGTTTCTGACTTTTTGACACTTATAATTATCCTACTTGGAGTTGCCATCGCCATTGCGAAAGATAACAAACATGAAGTGCTCAGTACTATCGTGGTGCCGTCAGTTGTTATCAAACTTCCAGTCGAAGCAAAGATGAATGGCCCCCTAGGCATAACACTGGCCCCTACCCGCCAACGTCTGCGGTGCGGTTTCAGGCAGCGGTTCGCTTGGATTGCATTTATCCGGACATGACAATGGAACCGGAGTAACAAGAAACTGACGACACGTTGAGATCGATCAACAGTCCAATTATGAAATCCCGAACCCACTGAAACCGTAATTGACGATGTCGTTAGGTCAGCATGGGTTCAAAATGTGTGTGAAATCTTATGGGACTTAACTGCTAAGGTCATCAGTCCCTAAGCTTACACACTACTTAACCTAAATTATCCTAAGGACAAACACACACCCATGCCCGAGGGAGGACTCTAACCTCCGCCGGGACCAGCCGCAAAGTCTATGACTGCAGCGCCCCAGACCGCTCGGCTAATCCCGCGCGGCCCGTCATCATGGGAATACTAAAGTGTCGTCTGCTGCACAGTCCAATTTTCAATAATGTGCACTGTACACTGTGCTCCGAAACGGCTCTTCCTGCATCAGCATTGTATTTTGCCGTCACATCTGTCACATATCGCCACCTATCCTGCTTTACAGTGCAGGCAAGTCACTGACCTCCACGTCCTGATACGAGGTGTTGATGCTGGGATGTAACCTGTCATTCGTAGAATGAAATGTTCCACGTCCTTCACCTCCATTGGGCGACGAAAGACGTTCGTAGGTTAAGGTAGTTAGTAATTAGGAAACATCCCACTTCCGAGAGGTTTTTGATTATTTGTTGCAGATCAAAGCTCTACCCATCCTGTGCTATTGGCGATGAGGGCCGTGGACTGGCACTTCTGCCTGCTGGGTGGAATCTTTAGTTCAGTACGGTCGCGAGTGAAGGGCATGGAGTGCACATTACCTTCATGACGCCAAAGAAATCGCCGAAAAGACAAATGATGTTCAGATTTTATTGTAAAAAATTGTTCAGAGTCTCTCGTGAGACGCATTCATGCAAACACCTACCCGAAATTTTATGACTATGTAGTCGATCACTTAGAAGAAGTTAGGATTTTATGTTATAGGAAATACACTGAGTTCCACTTATCTGGGTGTGTTATTCCACTAGACTGGAGAAAATATCTCTTTCACCATCATCGATGCTGCGAATCGAAGTCCACTGGAGAGAAGGCGGTTCACGGTTCAAGAGCACTGCCTAGCAGGACCCTTGCAGCATTGATATTGTATGGCGACCGACAGAAAACGTAAGTGGACTGGAAAATCCATCAATATACGAGATCGACTACTGGACTGTTTCAACGGCCAATTCCTATTATCTTCAATAGGAAAATAAACCACGAAACATTCCAACGCCGAACACCTTGTCGCTAGTCGTTGTTTCACCGTCTTCAAGCCACCTTCCGTAGGTGCTCACGACAGTAGTAGGCGAACAGCCGACTCTTTTCGTAGTTTCTGAGATGCTCCTTCCTAGACGCCGCACCATTACAGTAGCTCCTTTGTCAAATTCGCTTATGTCAGTGGACTTACCCTTTGCAGTCCGTGTCGTCGCTAGACTGATTCCCCACCTTTTTCTTTATTGCCATTTCATTCCCATGTCCCAGAGCGGCGAAAATGGGCTGGCAGTGAAACAATACTCCACTCTTCAGCCAATGGGGTTAAAAAAAAATGAAAGATTTTCAGAAAGATGAACTGCATATAAGTGTTCTGAAATACATGAAAGACGCTTTTCATTTATGATATTTAGAACACAACTCAGAAAAACATAGGTGGATATTTAAACACGATGAGTTGCGAACAGGTTAAAAATAGAAGCTGCACTGTATTACATTACACTATCACTTTATGAGAGGAGCGTACCTTAGAGGAGAGGTAAGGTGGATTAGTTCTTTACGGTAGATAAGGGGTCTATAGGGCTGTTTAGTTCGAGTGGGTTGCGTTGTGGAGATGGATATCAAGTGGGAGGATGGCTGGTAGGAAAACAGGGGATTCGGGGAACAGTTAGCTAGGACTGGGTCCAGGCGAATGTCAAGAGGGAGGAAAAAAAGTTTAGGATGGAGAGGGACTGAAGCCCTGAAATCGAAAATGGATATGGAGGAGCAGACTGAATCTGATAAGAAGGATGGATGTCAGGGTGGACTTCGCTGTCAGGGAGTGGGGGTCTGTTAAAACTGCGCTCCAGTCATTCCTCATTCGTCTCTACTCTGCTTATATATTTTCCTTACCGCGTCATATGTGTCCACGTCACCACCAGGCGTCATTCAGCATCACGTCGGGCAGTGGTCGTAATGTTTTGGCTCAACATTGTAAGAAAGGAAATGCGAGAGTTAAAGATGACGAATGAAAGAGAAGAGATCTCTTGGGTCACTAAAAATACATATTGTAAGAAAAAGTCGCAAATAAAAACGGACGCATTTCTTCTCGTTTAAATAGTGTTCAACAACAAATCTATTGACAGAGCGTAAGCAGAAGCTATATAGATATAATGTAATACCTAATGTACTGATTGTTACATTTCTGTCTTCAGCAACAGTTGGTCCAATACAAGAAAACCGAAGCCCGACAGATACAGCTCGGTTCTATGAGGACATTCACGTAATAGTGCCTACGGTTTGCTCGGCAATATTCTTGTTGTCAGCTGGCCTGTTAGTGTATGTGGCCATTCACAGGAGGTAAGCAAGTAAACTCCAGTAACTATCAAATCCGTGCTGTGTATTTATGTTAATGAATACATGAAACTCTTCTCAGACAGTGTCAGCGAGATGCGCAGTACAAAAGTAACAGGGGAGTTCCCGAAAGCCCGAGTGCTTGCAAGGCCGCCGCTGAAATGGACAACAAGAGGAACTTCCAGCAGATATACTCAGCGTCCCCCACCAAAATGGACGACCATCAACTAGTTAAGCAGTCAGATGCTTCTTCCGGTGAGAAACAAATTGTAATATTAGCAACTGAACGTGATCTCTTTTTACATACGTAATACAACTTGAAACTAATCTTTATACTTTAAATACATTAATCGCCATTTCATTACCTCAAACCACGCTTTAATGATGGATGAATTTCTAAATACGATTCTCCTTACTGGACTTTATTCTATTTTCTGAGATCAACGTAACAAATCTCCCGATATTTCCTCATTACTTTTCCTTCGAAAATGTTTTTAAGAAATGTATTATCGCTAAGAGCAAAGTCAACCATTTTTGCTCCCCTTCGCTTTATTTCTTTCAGGAACTGTCTTCTTTCAACTACCTGTAACAGAACCATTTCATTTGTTTTCTTTTGACCCTTGCTCGTTTTTGTTACTTTCCTCCCTTCCCTGCAGATGGTCCTTGTCTTTCTTCTCTATTCATCTTTCACTTACTTTCGGCAGTATGCTCCATTCGTAACCCGTGGTGAAAGCATTCCTTATTTTGATGTTCCTGTTCTTGTCTGTTACTAAAGTTAACGAAATTCTGTTGTTATGAAAAGTTTTAATTGGTAAAGACTGCTCTTCTAATTTCTAAATATCATTTCTTATTATATCAACTGATTCTTCCTAACCAACAAAATTGTTTCACTTGACTGATCCTTTAGTTACCGAGTTTTACATTTGTTGGTGCTGTTAGGTGGCTGTTGCTTATTTCCGTTAGTTTTGTCTTCTTTGTATTTATTTTTAGCTTATATTGGTGATAGAAACTGTTAGTAATTTCGACATTTTTTCATGTCCTTTTCTGAGTCTACAACTAGAGTAATGTCCTCGGCGAATAATATGCAGTAATTCACGTAACTTTACGTCTTTGGTTTTCTGTTTTCATGTGTTATTTCCTTCTTAAATAAACACATTGTGACCAGATGAAACTACTTTCGTTCGACCATTACTTTGGGTTCTTTGGTTGCTCTGGGAGAAGGCTCATCAATCTAGAAACACGAAATATTAGTTCACTTTATTACAGAAATGAATCAAATATTTACTTAATATTGACTCACTTCTTTACCACAGGAGTACCGGATAATTTAAAACTGTCATTCACTAGTAAAGCATCACATGATGCACTGGTTAACAAACTGTTCTCTTGAGGTACGAAATGCAACATTTATGAAAGTACATTTCATAAGAAATTTAACAACTCGTTGGTCCTACACTATGATGTTGACTCCTTCAGATGA
This sequence comes from Schistocerca piceifrons, assembly GCF_021461385.2. Lineage (NCBI taxonomy): Eukaryota > Metazoa > Arthropoda > Insecta > Orthoptera > Acrididae > Schistocerca > Schistocerca piceifrons. The sequence goes on along the minus strand of NC_060138.1, from coordinate 1,221,235,481 downwards.
GGTCACGAACTAGGCTGAGCTCTTGCATGGTCGACCCTACAGAGGGATCCATAAAAATGTAGACACTCTTTGATAGTTAATAACTTTGGAATAAAATTATATACCGTTGCAGTTCTGCCCGGCAGCATAGTCCATTGTTTTCTCAACACGTCTTGGCGCACGTTTTCCAGCAGATGACAGTGCAGCAATGAATTAAGTAAGATTGTCGTTGAAGTGGTACTGGAAGTACGAAATCATGATGGAAGTACAACAGCAATGGCGTAATGTGTTTGTAACACAGCCATCAACACGTACAACAATTTATCGTATTCGGGATAAATTTAAAGCCCATGGTACCGTTCAGGATGTGCATAAGGAAAGATCTGGACGGCCAAAAACATCAAATAGTCCACTTTCCAGCACTACTGTGTTGCAACATTTTACTAGGTCACCTAAGAAATCTGTGTAGCGGGGTGCACGTCAAAGAGGGGGTAAACCGATCAAGCGTACGACGAATTCTGAAGGCTGCAAAGTGGAAAATGTACATTCCAAGATCACTACACACTATGAACGATAACGACGCGGATCTAAGGATGGACGACTGCGAGTGGTCTGAAGGCATGCTTCGCGAAGATGAAAGGTTTGCAGGGATGGTTATTTGGTCTGACGAGGCTCAGTTCAAACTGAACGGTACTGTAAACCGCCACAGCTGTGCGTAGTGGGCTCCTGAAAATCTTCACATTGACGTGGACAAACATGGTAATCTACCGGGGTTAACGTGTGGTGTGACCTGTCATCGGGTGATGTGATTGCCCATTCTTCTTTGAAGGTACCATAACTGGTGAGGCGCTGCAAAAATCGGTTTTACCTGTCATCCGAGATGTGTTTGGAAACGATAGATTTTACCTACAAGATGACGCTCCGCTTCCCTAACACAGAGGTGTCAAAGCGTACTTGTATGAAAATCTAATTGGACGATGGACAGGTCGAAGAGGAGCTGTTGGCTATCCACTACGGTCTCCAGACTTCACGCCTCTTGACTTCTACCTATGGGACGGCCTTGAAAAATGAAGTTTATCAACAGAAGCCAGATACACTGAACGAGCTACGAGAAACAATTGAGGCGTCCTGTGCCGCTGTCACACGACAGCACCATTTCGGTCATCAATAGCTCAACGGCATCGATATTGTTTGGCTGCTGATGGGGGTCACTTTGAACACATAATAGATCCTTCTCCCCCCCCCCCCCTGCATGAACTGTAATGGTATGTCATTTTGTTCCATTAATATTGACTATCAAAAACTGTCTACATTTTTCTGGACGCCTCTGTAAATTAAGCTCAGCGCGAGGGCGCTGATGTGTTGAGAGGGAGGAGTGGTCTTCTGGGGTTTCTCCCATTGGTTGTTGCGAATTGCAGGGAGGCCTCGCTAATGTCTCTGGTATGGATTCGCGTTGCCGACTTTGGTGTGAGGCTCTGCCTCAAATTTCTTCTGATTTTTTGCTGTTCTTTCACACGCATGTATGGCTATTTGCGTGGACTGATGCTAATAGAAATTCCTTACAACCTTCTAATCCTTCCAGTCAATACCTATACTCTACATAAACTCAAAAACATACAGTTTGCCATGTCAAAAGCCATTGAAATATATGCAAGCAACTGAGGTATTTAGGTCGTTATCGACTATCTTTGTATCACCATTCGCAAGGATAAAATTGCTTACGTAATTACTCTTCCTGATCCATACTCAAACTCATCTTCCTTTATTTCATATTTCTTATTCTACTCCTTATCATGTTACTAATATTTACAATCTGTGCGACAAAATAGGCGTAGTTCTGTGATTACAACATCCCACGACATTTGTCTTTTTTGTTACTGTACTTGTTCTATTTCTGTTGAAGATATGAAGTTTTCAGGAATTTCTCCAGCCTTCTGTCATTCTGTAATGATCCTTCATATTCACCGGAATGTCGTTAAGAATTCTGACAGTATGCCAGAAATCCTTGTTGCTTTTCAATTGCAGGGCTCATTCAGATTCGTCTACGATTAACGGTATTCAAGATTTGACGTGATGGGCGTCAATTTTAATCGCGAAACATTTGCCACGTTGATTTACTGTGGTATAAATAACAGTATAACACATTTCTATAACGTTATTGAACCATATGACAAAGACACGTAAAAGAGCTAATGGTCAGACACACAATCGTCTCCAGTGTAGCATCAAAGCTGTATGGGCAGGAGTCCAGTTTCCCTTCCACAGTTAACTGCTACACTGAGATTTTATATGCATGATTATGTTCCTTATTTTAGAGATTTCAATTAATTAAGTGATAAATAATAAAAATAACCAATTCTTACACATTCTTGTAAACGTATTGCAGATGTGATTTTCCATTACGTCCTGTCGGTCTTAGAAACTAAATAAAATGTTTTTAGGTGTTGGCCATAGGCATTTCCCTTCATTTATTTTCAAAGCCTCTTCAGCGGCCTGTAATAAATGAACGGAATTAGTACACACGACAACATAGTGGAAACATTACTTTGAAACAACTTCTACACCCAAATTTTTCGCGTTAATTTTTTTTTTTTTTACTTTGAAAACAACTATTGGCGTGCATGTGTTCCTGTTTTTAGGTCTTATTGCTTTCTCTTACGATTTTTTACAATATTTTGTCGTATATTTGCTGTACTGAACTTTTTTCTTGAGCTGGCAGTTCACTGCAATAGTTATGCAAGCATTTTTATAAAATCCTGTTTTTAAAATCTGCCACTTTACAATTTCTGTAATATTTTCTCATTTTTATTGAAAATGAAATAAATAATAAGGTGACATTTCTACTGTTGTCCAGTTTGCTAAAAAAGATTTTGTTAGCCACTGAATCATATTTGCCACAGAGATTTAAAACTTTTCGTACTGCATACAACCCAGATTTTAATGTCACGTATCAGTAAAAAGCATCTAGTAACGCTATTATCACATTTTACTGAAAATACCTGTGCACTGTTATTTCAATAAGTTTTACTATTTCAGATCTGTACGAGATGAGTCCGTATGCTACATTTCCTGTGTCATCTGATCCTCCTAGGACAATAAATGCACGGACAATGGACTACGCCATGCAGTTTAAAACATTTGGACATTTGGAAAATGACTGTGGCGTGCAACACGGATTTACTCGAACGGTCAACAAAAAATTTCAGCATATACATCCCGCTGGTAATATAGGATACTAATTTTTGCATTAAATTTCAATTAAAAAATTAGGAGTATGATATTTACCTCTACTTGTGTGTGTAGATATTAATTTCTATGGTTTCTGTTATTTTTCTTGTTCTTGAAATCTAGTTCATTGACATTTCAATGCTGCTATAATAGTTAGTTCTTTAGGGGTGACGGTGTTACATGAAACTTATACATAATTTTTCTAGAGTATCAAGAGTTCATTTTTAAGTGGTGTTAAAAGTAGTAACTAACTATACCAGATTAAGAAACAGTCTATACATTTCACACTATTTAGCTCTACTATCTATTTGCCCTTAAGTTTCTTTCTCACATACTGTTTGATTATGGCTCTGTTCACTTCCTGATGATTTTGTTTCTGAGCTTCATAAGCTGCTTGCTTCTTACCCCCTTCTTTTCGGTGATAAGCACGTGTGTTTCTTCTTTAGATCTACTGTTGCTCGAACATTGGTGGATTTTTATTATTTTCCTCTGTATTATATTCTACAACTGTTCTACTCAACTGTCCTCCATCAGTCGAGGTGACATGTTGTTTCAAGCAATTCAGAAAGAGCAGGAATTGTGCTCCACCTTTTAATCATCTCGTATTAGACAGGACATTAAGCCCAAATGTTCCTTCCTTCTTCAAACTATCCTCCACTTCATTAGGCGGCCCTTTCTTAAGCGTGTTGAAGAATTTCCATTTCTTTTTAGTCTTTCTTAATTTTGCGTCATTGTTGGGCTATCTCCACATCTAAATATGTTTTACACAGCGGCAACCTGGTTCCTGAGTCTTTGTCTAATCCTGGTGTAATACAGGTGGTATCTTACTGAGTTTTACAGTCTTTAACATGCATACATTCTCCCTTTTAAATTTCTAAAGATATCTTCTTAACTTCGAAATAATAATACTATACAGTCTGATACATAGAGATACTGATAACTTAAAACTTCATCCTTTGTGCGCTAGAAAGTATGTATCTTTAGTTCTATTTCTGTATTGTCGTAACAGTCATTTATTTTACAGTCTAAGAGTCCTTGTTACATTATAAAATTGTCTTTGGCGTTTTTAAGAATAAGTAGTTTGCAGTAGCACTGCGTTCAAGACAGATATCTGTTACAGCAACCTGCAGAAATACGGCTCTACTATAAATGATTCATTCATCTTGAAAGTTCTGTAGTTTCCAAAGTATTACATGTACAAAGATGATCCATGCTTGAATGGAACGACAAACTCGCTGAGTTTGCATTGTGCCCACCAGCTGGCGTTAAGTGTTCAGTGCCTTAAGAAAATGGCGACAAAGAAAAGAGTTTTTGTTTGTTGGAATATACGAGGTGTTTATCTGTTACAACAGTGCTGCGTGCATTCCGAAGGAACTATGGAAAATAACTGCCATGTGAACAGAGCAAGGCGAGACAATGGAGCATCGTTGTTCGTCGCTAACGAAACGACGAACTTTGACATCACTGGAGTGGGCGCAGTGGTGAATAAGACGCGGCTCTGTTAACTTGGCTCCTGAGGCCTTCTGACCTAATACCTTGTACCTTTTTCCTTTTGCGACATATTAAAGACCGTACTTACATATCCCTACTGCCCGGAACTCCGGAATAGGTCAGAGAATGCTTCACTATGACCATTCATAGGATGTTGCTACGTAACGTATGGAACAAACTCGGCTACCGTTTGTACGTGTGTCGTGCCACCAGAGGGACTCTCACAAAAAATTTATAGAGTGAAAAATGCAAACTTGATGAGTTCATAGTTCTAGTCAAGCGTCAATCGTATTTTTATATGTTATACTTCGGAAAATAAAGAGCTTTGAAAACGAATGTGTCATTTATAGTAGCTCTGTACTTTACACGAATAAAATATTCATACCGACTCTCTAGTAGTCAAATAAGATACATAGGAGAGTAATAATAACTTTGGAAGTAAGATATAATACTCGACTAGAGATTTAAGTATACAAATTATCTAACAGCATATCCCCAGTTCCTTCTCTTATACGTGATGCAGAAAAAAGCCGATAAGGTCAGAGCAGGAAAGGGGAAATGGAATCGCGCACAACCGTTGTGGAACAAAGGGCATAAAACAGTAGCCAATCGTTGACGAGTGTAGGAAAGAGTGAACTTCTAGCATAATGTGCCAAAACAGAAGCCGTTATGCTAAAAGGTATGCTTACTTGTTATATCAGCTCAAAATAATTGTTTGCAGTAGTCAAGGAAAAGGAAGGAAGGAAAACTTTAAAGTCTTCCCCACGGCTGCTTAAGTCAGACCTGATTTTTTCTGATGTTAACTGAGTAAACCTTGGTTTTTAAATCTATTACACTAGGAGTATCACAATGTCATTAATTTGTTACGGGAATATGCTGCACTGTAGAAACAGCACGGCTACATGCAGTGCTGTAAGGTGCAATGTTTCTTATAATGAAGTCTAAAGAGCAGGTGTAGCAATTTTTGCAAAGAACAGTATCAATTTTTATTCTAACAGGTAGATTATCAACTGTAAAATAAGTAACTTTCAATAAATAAATTTTAAACACTCATTTTTTCTCAAGTACCATTTTTATGTGGTAATTGTGGTGCCGCATCATTTTTTAAATAGGTTACGGCACCAGTTTCTTCTATAGTAATGAACACTGTCGATCTTATGTGGAAAATACTAAAACTTGAATTTAACAGACTTCTTTTTCAGCGGGGACCCACAACGGAAGTTTTGTTAACTCACAAAGATTGTTTTGATTACCTTTCTGCTACTTCGGAATTTGAAAATGTCGAAGAGTCAGTTTTGTGCAACGCCTTGGTCTTTCCCAAATTGCGCCAGTTGCCTAATATCTCTGCTGGCAACTCTCAATAAATCGATCGGTACCTCACTTTCATATTCAGTGACCTTCTAAAAATACATCAGTGAAATTCGGTTCTCGTATCAATTATCACTTTTCGACGACAGACTAAAGAAATTCATAGTCATTTTTATCATATTCAAACATAACAATATTCTTAATTAAGAAACACGTCAACTTTCACAGTTATCGATGTAGTCTACGTTTTGACATCAGAAATCATACACTAACATAGGTGTTCTTAGTATCAAGTCTAAACAAGATCTGACCTTAAACATGCAACTTTTCCATTCCAGACATAGCTCCCCATTATTACAACACATTTCAACAACTAGTTTGATTCATTAATTTGATTTAAGTAAAAGGTGATAACACGTGCCGACAGGACTTCTCTGAACATTGACTCTGCTGCCAACTGCGCGTTAGGACATGCTGTAACGTCTGGACCTTCTTGTCACACCACAGAGGCTAATGCTTGAACTTTCTGCCTCCTGTATCACTACAAAGTTGAGTCTGCACGAAACGATTCGCTCATCGTCTCATAAAGTACCTGGTGTGTTTCGAATGAGTTTCTTGGTCTCAAAACTCTTCCTAGCAGCACTTCATTGTGAATTTTAAAATTTTCCCGGCGAATTTCGGGCTTGCAGCCGGTCGTCGTTCAATACCTCGCACGATACTTTGGTGGCCAACCTTTTTATGGAGGATTTTGAGGAGAGAGCGCTTGAACCAGCTGCCCTGAAACCAACAGGTTTTTGGAGGTATGTGGATGACACTTTCATAGTGTGGCCTCATGGAGAAGACAAATTAATGGAGTTTCTACATCACCTCAACTCCATTCACAGCAACATCCTGTTCACCATGGAAATAGAGAAAATGGTTGTTTGCCTTTCTCGGATGTCCTGGTTCGAAGGAAGAATGATGGTTCTCTAGGGCATTCACTTTACCGGAAGCCCACTCATACTGATTTTTACCTGCAAGCATCGAGTTGCCATTACCCGTCACAAACCATGAATGCGCTTAAAATACTTATTCATAGAGATCACACTGTCTCAGATCTAGATAGCTTACCTCAAGAACTAGCCCATCTAAAGACAGTCTTCAGCGAAAATGTGTATTCCATCCGGCAGATTAACAGGGCACTAACAGTTAAAACTAAGAAGCAGGAAGTGGATAAAGAGGAGAACACGCTGGAAAAACCTTTAGCTTTTCTTCCTTTCGTTGGCAACATTAAGTTTAAAATGGCAAGGATACTCCGAAAATTTTAGGTACAAATGGTTTTCCGCCCACCATCGAAGTTTGCGGACCTTGTGGGATCAGTTAAGGACAATCTGTTACTACGAAAGGCCGGATATTACAAGATACCGTGCCAATGTGGTATGGTTTACATAGGTCAAACCACACGCACCGTGAAAGAACGCTGCGCTGAACATTAAACTTATATTTACCTGCAAACTGAGCTGATCCTTGTGGATGGGTGACGCTTTAATTCGCGTCCCATTACAACATTCAATGCAGCATGAGAAAACAATGATTTTGTCCGCAGAAACGTCTTTCTGGGACTCCATTATTAAATAATCCGTAGAAATACGACTGGCGGAAAACCTGTTGAACCGTGACAGCGGCTACCAGCTGGACAGTGCATGGAATCCCATCATCTCCATGATTTGCTCAAATCGAAGACGACAGAGTGCGTCGACGGCCGTGGCAAACAGCAACGCCGAGGGCGACTGAGTTCCGCTATTCCACCAGCGAGGGCGCTGCCGGCAGGCAGTGTGGTTCATCTATCAAGTTTTCGACGCATGCGCAGAATAGTTACAACGGGCTATATATTGCGGAACGGAAGACGTTTTCGCCTCCGCCTCCTGAAACTCCTGTCCGGCCGGACGTGGGGTCTGCATCCTTCCACCATCCTTCACACCTACAAATCCGTGATCCGCCCCATCCTCTGTTATGCCAGCGTAGCTTGGATTTCCGCCCCTCCCCGGTTCTATAACGCCCTCCAAACTCGAACTCCATGCGCTCCGCCTCGCCTTCCGCATCCGCCTTCCGTCCCCCATGCGCATCCTCTACGACCTCATCCCCTTCCCCCACCTTCTCCTTTTCCTTGAACACATCCACACACTATATATTGTCCGTCGCCTTGATCCCCCTCACCCCCTGGTGTCTCCCTTCCTCTCCACCCCCACCAGTTGCCGCGCCTTTACCGTTGTGTCCCACCCTCTTTCCATCTCCACACCCTCCATCTCCTTTCCCAACGCAACATCCACCGTCTACCCCTGCCGGATGATGAGCTTCGCCCTAACATCTACCCTTCCTACCAACTCTAACCCCATCTTCCTGCCTCCTCCCCAGGGCTCCCTCTCCTCCCCCTCCCACCTCCTGAGTGGCTTCCCCCTCCTACTCCCCCTCCCTCTCCTGTCCTCCCCTTCAGTGTCTCGGCACTTCCTCCTGCCTTGTCTTCCCTCTTCCTCTCCCACCCCACATGTCTCCTGCCTCTTTGTGAACCCACTGATGCCCCTCCTCTCTTCATCCCGCCACTTCCCCTGCTGCCCCTTGCTCTACCCTCCTTTTCCATCCTCTCTGCCCTTTCCGTCGGCAGGTCCCGCCTGGCAGTTTTATTCTTTGTCGTGTGTGCTCCAAGTGGGTTTTAAGTGTGTTGTTCCAGAGTGTTTTTACTACTGTGGCCGCCTTTTATTGTGTGCATGTTTTGAAGAATCGCTAACTGTGTTTTTTAACTTTCTGGTGACTTTTTTTTAACTGTCCTCCATGAATGTCCCCATGTTAGTCTATTTTTTACCTCCATTTCTTCCCATTATTCTGTTTTAAGTTCCCCTTTATCGCCTTATGTATGTAACATTTTATTCTTATTTTAAGTTGTCATGTCACTCGGCTGAAGGGTGGCGGATTGTGCCGCTGACAGCCCTCCCCTGCCCATATGGGGCAGGGTAATGAAATCACAATAAAGAAAAAAAAAGACGTTTTCACCAGTCTGCGACGGTTCACCTGAAGATGACTGGCAGGTGCGCAGTTGAAATACTGTGCGAGGTATTGAACGACGACTGGCTGCAAGCCCGAAATTTGTTTGAACAGCTCTTCATTGTTTACTTCTGCGCACACGTCACAGATTGGCTGCCGTTTTGAGGGCGTATCATCACGGTGATACATTTCCGACCTGTAGGTATCTGGAAACTGTGACAACGTAATATCGCTAAAGCACATAACCGTTCCCTTCTCTGCCTGCAGGGAGTGACATGCAGCAGTCGATGACGTCGTCCAGCCTGCACAGGCACAGCAACGGCGAACACGGCCTCAAGAGGGCCGACGCCGGCCACAACTCGGAGTCGGACACGAGCGGCAGCCCCTCGGCAGCGAGCAGGTACCGGATGCCCCTGAAGCAGGCCACGGCGAGGAGCCTAGGTACGCTGGCCGGCGAGTACTGCCACTTGGCGGCTCACCACACTGCTACACAGCGCAAAATCTGCTTCAGAGCTTTCTGTCACACTACGAAACAAACTGCGTCCTGTTCTGCATGTCGATTTACCTAACACGTGGCAAACCAAAAAAAAATATTAGCTGCTTTTGCATAAAGTTTACAAAGGGCACAGATTTTGCTAAAGAAACTGTCACCGCACAACCTGCAGAGTCTGGTACTTAAATATACAAAATTAGTTTTACAGTTATTTCGAGAAACATATAAACAAATGACATTCCAGTAAAAAAGAAATATGTCTTGCATAACTTGCAGTACAAAGTACGCCCATGCGATAGGTGCGCTACCACAAATTACACAACGCAAACGGTGTGCCCATCCTGCAGTTTTTACTTTGCACGTGTATGTGTGTGTTGCAGAAATTTATCACCTTGACTCTAGTACTGAGTCCAATGAGATGTCTCCCATCCCTCAAAGGAGACGGACACCGCGGCATTATCCTGCCTGCAGTGGTGATAAAAGAGTGACGTCACACGACAGGTAGTCAAGGTTTGTTTCTACAGACTAATTATACTTTCATTTCTTCTGAATCTTTTACTTACTATTTTCGATGATAAAATGGATGATTAACATCATCTGTGGCCGGAAAATATTAAACCACAGGCAGCTTTAGCTTACAATATAAAATCCATGTATGGAGAATCTGCTCATCATATTTATGCATCCCAGTGCAGAAACATTTTCCATATTTAAATAATGCTTCCAAATCTCTTCAAATGATTCAAGTGGCTCTGAGCACTATGGGACTTAACATTTGAGGTCATCAGTTCCCTAGACTTAGAACTACTTAAACCTAACGAATCTAACGACATCACACACATCCATGCCCGAGGCAGGATTCAAACCTGCTACCGTAGCAGCAGCGCGGTTCCGGACTGAAGCGCCTAGAACCGCTCGGTCACAACGGCTGGCCCAAATCTCTTCCTTCAGATAGTTCATTAATGGTGGCCTCAGCCATTGCTAGAAGCATAAAACAATGTTTCATCAATTCTCTGAATTTCTACTTTCATACATATACACTTCGTGATTGTGTATGTAAGTAACACGACAGGAAGCTTAGCCTGTGAACCCTGGAGGCAATGTCACGTTTAACTCCACAGTCGTAACGCAACACAAGACATACCTTAATAGTCCATATAAATCCACCAGGTGAAGAAGAATACATAGTGACCGGTAACAGCAATCATGTTGTTTTATTCAAAGGAAACAGTTTTGATTCGTGGTAGTGAGGCAACGCTTTGTAATGTGAAAATTATTCAAAAACCACGGATCTCTTCGTGAGAAATGGAGATATGCTTGTTGACATTCACTGGAAGAGACAGGAAAATAAGAAATTGAGTCAGAAAATAGACTGGAATAGAGGATGCTTTTGTCACTGTAATGACAAAAACAGGAAGATGGGCGAGACCCCGAGCCACGTGAATGGATGCTACTTGAACCAAGGAAGATCTTTGCTGGGTTTCAAAAGGTAATAAATGATCGGATCGGAATAGCAACATAGTGGAAGGTGGGAGGGTGATTCTAGGAACATCAGGTCTGTGTACAGCTGAAGATGATAATGCATGGAAAAGAGGAGGGTTTTACTACCCAGCATAGAAAGTCACAGGGCTCCTGCTGCTTCTGCATCTTCACTGCTGCTGCTGCTGGTGCTGCTTTTGATGATGATGACGATGATGATGACGATGGTGAGGATGATATATTACTCAGTAGAACTCACGCAAGGTAACTTGGACAGAAGTTCTCAATGTACGAACTAGAACAAGTTGAACTACAAAATAGCGAAGTGGCACAAAAATCTACCTGAATTCCACCACCAACCAAAAAGCGGATCAAGTACAGTATACGTCGGCAGATATACAATGTGATAAATGTGACACTTGTTGTGGTTTCCACTGTCATTCAGAGCTATTTGACAATCTAGGAAAGCGTTTTTCTCTTCCGTGGCGCTACTGAGACCAAGCCCTACTGTTGGTGGCTGATTAGGTAGAAAGGACAGACACACAACCAAATTTCTAACAATTTATTTTTAAAGAACAGCGAAATTTTCTTTGTATCAACATAACATCTTCTTGCCATCACAAATTTAAGAGAATTAATTTTAAAATTACCAGGAACTCTCTTGAAATTTAGTCTGTTTCATTAACAAACGAGATCTCTATAATCAACAGTTTACCAGAAATTGTTTTTAAAAACAAAGGAAACAAGGTAAGTCTTCCATACACGAGCTATACAGTCAAGATATTTATGCTGACCAATGCCTTCAAATTACCTTTTAATTAAAACTGAAAATCATGCAAAGGAACAAAAAGCAGGGTGGTAGAGTACAATACGCAAAAGGATTATCCACATCAGCAACGAATTCATAGTCGCGTCCTTGGCCATACCCCTTATATGAATGAACATTGTTTCCTTACTTCAGTACATAGCGTTCAGAACGGTCACTGGAATATAAGTACTTTAGGGAGAATTCAAATGATTGATTTACATACACCTGTAACACTGTTTCACCGGTCAGTACTCTCAAAGAAGATACCATACCTCACTAACTGTTCGCCATTGCGAGAGCAAAGCCAGAAGGAAAGTCATGAGACAATCAGACGTAACTGATAATTATTCCAGTCTAATTAGGTAGCATCTATATGGGAAGAATCGACAACTTACACTATCCTACGCACACACTTCAAATGGGACCGATGCTTAACATGGAGAACGTACCATGAAAATATGAAGTCACAATAAATCCACTTCACCATAACATGTGTCGGTAGGAAGTGAATCGTACATCCGAATCTGTCACACGACTCTGAACACACAAATTATGCTCGATAGAGGCCCCCCAACGCTCCGCTTAAAGCCAACACGCTTAGCACTCGCGCCGTTTCATGTGTCTGCTGTCCGCCCCGATAGCTGAATGGACAGCCGGCACTGTAGCTCAGCGTGTTCGGTCAGAGGGTTTAGCTACCCTCTGTAATTAAAAAAAAACTGAGTGAACGGATCAACGAACAATCTGAACGAGTGCCATCGGACGTCCGCCACGAACAAATCAACGAACAATATAGAACAAAATGAGATCAAACAAAAAAAAAAAGGTCAGCGTGACGGACTGCCATCCTAAGGGTCCCGAGTTCGATTCCCGGCTGGGTCGGGGATTTTCTCCGCTCAGGGACTGGGTGTTGTGTTACCTTCATCATCACATCCCCATACGCTACGCAGATCGCCCAATGTGGCGTCGAATGTAATAAGACCTGTACCAAGGCGGCCGGACCTGCCCCGTAAGGGGCCTCCTGGCGAATGACGCCAAACGCTCATTTCCATTTCCATGTGTCTGCTTTCACCTGGAAGAACTCACAGAGTACCATACTGTCACGTCTGAAACATAGCCGATTCATATCAAGAACTGCCCAGCCTCCACAGTCGAGAGCGTCATTCGTAACGTCCGATTGCCCAGACTTTCTACTTACCCCACACACACTCTCTCTCTCGGTCTCTCTCACACACACACACGCACACACACACACAAACAAACAAACAAACACGTTTGTACTGGTCATATGACCCACTCCGTGTCTCTGCTTCAGCGACACTTCTCATTGATGGTGCCTAACTTCGGCACACTTTAAAATCTGTATAATTGCCTTGGATTACTATTTAGTGCTATTATTTACTTTTGACCACATGAGTATATAGAGGGAGTGGATGAGAAGAGAGAAAATTCAGCAACATTAAAGCTCCTATGATACATCACTTAAGAAGCAACCTCTGATCTCGGAATGTTTACCACGCGGCTGCTACGGTCGCAGGTTCGAATCCTGCCTCGAGCATGGATATGTGTGATGTCCTTAGGTTAGTTCGGTTTATGTAGTTCTAAGTCTAGGGGAATGTTTAGATTGGATGTTTGTTCAAATGTAAAAATGTGTGTGAAATCTCATGGGACATAACTGCTAAGGCCATCAGTCCCTAAGCTTACACACTACTTAACCTAAATTATCCTAAAGACAAACACACACACCCATGCCCGAGGGAGGACTCGAACCTCCGACGGCATCATCCGCACAGTCCATGACTGCAGCGCCTTAGATTTATTTATTTATTTATTTATTGTTCCGTGGGACCACATTAAGGAGAAGTCTCCATGGTCATGGAACGAGTTAATACATGAAATTACAACACGATTGTAGAAACAGATAAAATGAAATATAAGAAACATATTCAGGCAACACGTCGTTAGTTTAAATAAAGAAAATCAAGACTGTAACACGGGAATTTGCTTAATTTTTTAACTCTTCCAGGAGCTCCTCGACAGAGTAGAAGGAGTGAGCCATGAGGAAACTCTTCAGTTTAGACTTAAAAGCGTTTGGGCTACTGCTAAGATTTTTGAGTTCTTGTGGTAGCTTATTGAAAATGGATGCAGCAGAATACTGCACTCCTTTCTGCACAAGTGTCAAGGAAGTGCATTCCACATGCAGATTTGATTTCTGCCTAGTATTAACTGAGTGAAAGCTGCTAACTCTTGGGAATAAGCTAATATTGCTAACAACAAACGACATTAAAGAAAATATATACTGTGAGGCAATGTCAAAATTCCCAGACTATTGAATAGGGGTCGACAAGAGGTTTTCGAACTTACACCACACATAGCTCGAACAGCCCGTTTTTGAGCCAAAAATACCCTTTTTGAATCAGAAGAATTACCCCAGAAAATAATACCATATGACATAAGCGTATGAAAATATGCGAAGTAGACTACTTTTCGTGTTGAAATCTCACTTATTTCAGATACTGTTCTAATGGTAAATAAAGCGGCATTTAGTTTATGAACAAGATCCTGAACATGGGCTTTCCACAACAGCTTACTATCTATCCGTACGCCTAGGAACTTGAACTGTTCCGTCTCGTTTATAACATGCCCATTCTGTCTGATTAAAATATCAGTTCTTGTTGAATTGTGAGTTAGAAACTGTAAAAACTGAGTCTTACTGTGATTTAGCATCAAATTATTTTCCACAAGCCACGAACTTATTTCATGAACTACATTATTTGATAATGCTTCAATATTACACACAAGATCCTTCACTACCAAGCTGGTGTCATCAGCAAACAGAAATATTTTTGAATCACCTGTAATACTAGAAGGCATATCATTTATATAAATAAGAAATAGCAGTGGCCCCAGCACCGATCCTTGGGGAATGCCTCATTTAACAGTGCCCCATTGGGACTGAACATCATTACCACTCTCAATATTGCGGAGAATTACCTTCTGCTTTCTGTTCTTAAAGTAAGAGGCGAACCAATTGTAAGCTACTACCCTTACTCCATAATGTTCCAACTTCTGCAGTAACATTTTGTGGTCAACACAGTCAAAAGCCTTCGTTAAATCAAAGAAAACACCTGAAGTTCGCAACCTTTTATTTAATCCGTCCAAAACCTCACAGAGAAAAGAGACTATAGCATTTTCAGTTGTTAAGCTATTTCTAAAACCAAACTGTACATTTGACAGCAAATTATGTGAATTTAAATGCTGCAGTAACCTTGTATATACAACCCTCTCGATAACTTTAGCAAACACCGATGGCATAGAAATAGGTCTATAATTATCAACATTATCCCTGTCTCCCTTAAGTGGCTTCACTACCCAGTACTTTAATCGGTCAGGAAACCGACCACTCCTAAAGGAAAAGTTACAGATATGGCTAAGTACTGGGCTAACATACTGTTGGATGTTTGCCTTTCATATGCACTCTAAGACAAAAAAAGAAAACGACCCACTACAAAGGAATTATTCGGATTAGACGGACATCGATACGTGCGATGTACATGTACAGACAAACAAATTATTACAATTACAAAAAATTTGGGTGATTTGTTCAAGAGAAGGAGTCTGACAAGCTGAGCAGATCAGTAACGCGTTGTTCCACCTCTGGCCATTACGCAAGCAGTTATTAAGCTTGGCATTGATTTATAAAGTTGTTGGATGTACTCCTGAGGTATATCGCGTCAAATTCTGTCCAATTGTCGCGTTACATGGTCAAAACTCCAAGCCGGTTGGAGGCCCCTGCCGATAATACTCCTACGACGACCTTGTTGACCAAGATAAGGTTTGCCAAGCACAATGACAAGCAGTAGAAACTCCCGTCATGTGCCGAAGTGCGTTATCTTGCTGGAATGTAACCCCAGGATGGCTTACCACCAAGAAAACGAGGCACAAAATATGGTCGATGTACCGCCGTGATGTAAGGGTACCACGGCTGACAACCAAAGCGGTCTGGCTCTGAAAAGAAATGCCACCCCAGGCTATCACTCCTGACTATCGGATCGTATGGTGAGCGACAGTTACGTTGACGTCCCTCCTCTGACAGCAGCGTCTCCAGACAGGCGCTCGGCCTGGAATCTCGTTGACTGCAAAATAATTGTCTCCAGTAAAGAGTCCCGCTTCGAACGAAGCTCCGACGACCAGCGAGGAGGTGTCTGGAGATGCCGTGGACGGCAGTGGGATCATAACCTGACTGTTGCCCGCAATACAACCCAACAAGAATCTGGGGTGCCATTTCTTTTGACAGCTAGACCCGTTTCGTTGTCATCAGCTGCAGTCTTACAGCTCAGCGGTATGTCGACGACACTCTACACCCCGTGTTGTTGCCCTTCATGCCAAACCATCCTCGGCTTACAGTTCTGCAATGTAATGCCCGCCCGCACACAGCGAAACTTTCTACTGCTTCTCATCGTGCTTGCCAAATGCTTGCTTGCTTTGTGTCATCTCGAAGCTGCAGCTTCGTTAGGTTGAAGGGTTAGCAGGTCCAGCTGCTTTTCCTTCTTCTTCCTCTGGCTCATTTTCAGTTCATCGCGTCTTGGTTTATTTCTCCTGGTTTGACACCCTTCCTTTTCCTTCCTCTTGCTGCCTGAGCAGCGTTGCTACTCTCGTAGCAAGTCTGGCCATCTCGTTGTCTCTCGCCAGTGAATCTGGTTTCCCAGATTCCTGATGAGAGGATTCGTAGATCTTCTCGTGTCGGCATAGAAGAGTCTGGCCGACTGCTTGAAGCTGTCCTCCAGCATCTGCACGCCCGTTAGCCGATGTAGTTCGGCCGTGCTGAAGTCACGCGGAATATGTGGTGCCAGTCTCAGCCACCTGTTCTGGATCTTATGGAGACTGCTGATATGAGTCTTGGCAACATTCCCCCATAACAGGGCGGCGTATTCCACAACGGGTCTGATAATTGCCACATACAGCGTCTTTCCGCAGTGTGGAGACAGTGTGGTCTTGGGATTCAGGAAGGGGTAGAGGAGGCGCATTCTGCCAAGTTCCTTACCCGTGCTTGCCAAATCCTGTCGTGGCCCGACAAGGCCGCCGGGTCTTTTCTCTCCCAGTTGAGAACGTTTGGAGCGGCATGGGCGGGGCCCTCCAGCCAGATCGGGATTTTGACGATCTAAAGCGCGAATTGTACAGAATCTACATCTACGTCTACATCCATACTCCGCAAGCTACCCGACGGTGCCTGGCGGAGGGCACCTTGAGTACCTCTATCGGCTCTCCCTTCTATTCCAGTCTCGTATTGTTCGTGGAACGAAAGCTTGTCGGTATGCCTCTGTGTGGGTTCTAATCTCTCTGATTTTATCCTCATGGTCTCTTCGCGAGGTATACGTAGGAGGGAGCAATATATTGCTTGACTCCTCGGTGAAAGTATGTTCTCGAAACTTCAACAAAAGCCCGTACCGAGCTACTGAGAGTCTCTCCTGCAGTCTTCCACTGGAGTCTATCTATCATCTCCGTAACGCTTTCGTGATTAGTAAATCCTGTAACGAAGCGCGCTGCTCTCTGTTGGATCTTCTCTATCTCTTCTATCAACCCTGTCTGGTACGGATCCCATACCGGTGAGCAGTATTCAAGCAGTGGACGAACAAGTGTACTGTAACCTACTTCCTTTGTTTTCGGATTGCATTTCCTTAGGATTCTTCCAATGAATCTCAGTCTGGCATCTGCTTTACCGACGATTAATTTTATATGGTCATTCCATTTTAAATCACTACTAATGCCTCCTTCCAAATAATTTATGGAATTAACTGCTTCCAGTTGCTGACCTGCTATATTGTAGCCAAATGATAAACGATCTTTCTTTCTATGTGTTTGCAGCACATTACACTTGTCTACATTGAGATTCAATTGCCATTCCCTGCACCATGCGTCAATTCGCTGCAGATCCTCCTGCATTTCAGTACAATTTTCCATTGTTACAACCTCTCTATACACCACAGCATCCTCTGCAAAAAGCCTCAGTGAACTTCCGATGTCATCCACAAGGTTATTTATGTATATTGTGAATAGCAACGGTCCTATGACACTCCCCTGCGGCACACCTGAAATCACTCTTACTTCGGAAGACTTCTCTCCATTGAGAATGACATGCTGCGTTCTGTTATCTAGGAACTCTTCAATCCAATCACACAATTTGTCTGATAGTCCATATGCTCTTACTTTGTTCATTAAACGACTGTGGGGAACTGCATCAAAACCTTTGCGGAAGTCAAGAAACACGGCATCTACCTGGGAACCCGTATCTATGACCCTTTGAGTCTCGTGGGCGAATAGCGCGAGCTCATTCCTACAGAGCAGATTTCTAGTCTCCAGAAAAGTCATTATACTCGAACATAATACGTGTTCCAAAATTCTACAACTGATCGACGTTAGAGACGTAGGTCTATAGTTCTGCACATCTGTTCGACGTCCCTTCTTGAAAACGGGGATGACCTGTGCCCTTTTCCAATCTTTTGGACGCTACGCTCTTCTACAATTTGACACGATATTCCTCAGGGGGACAATCAACAGCGCTTGCATTAAGGTCAGAGGTATAACAAGGCGTTATTGATCTGCTGAATTGTTGAAGCTCTCTCTCTCTCTCTCTCTCTCTCTCTCTCTCCCTCTCCCTCTCCCTCTCCCCCTCTCTCCCCATCCCTCCCCCTCCCTCCTTTTTTACCCCACACAAAAATATGATTTCTCGTTGGATATATATGTGAACGTATTTCATACTTACTTTAATATGTGCCATGTTTGATGGCTCTTTTACTTGCTGATTTATTTTTACTGTTAGTTAAGTACTGCAAGTGAAAACATTCAGTTTTAAGTGTTTGTTAAGATTTACACTCTTACATATACAGGGTGTACATAAAGTCCGGGAACACTTACAATTATTTTTTTTTTTTTTACAAACATTCGATACGCGAACCATGAGTGACCCGGCAGACGTCAATACGGTAATCAAATTCTTGGCATACCCGTCCCAGCATGACATCGTCGACTGTGGCAGTGGCTTCCCGTATTCTCTCGCGGAGCTCTGCTACATCACGCGGTAGAGGCGCTACATACACTAGATCTTTATGTGTCCCCACAGAAAAAAGTCACACATCCGTTGAACAGCTGTAGCACACTTGTTTCTGTCGAACTCCAACGCACAGAAAGCTCGCTCCGCACCTGAACTCGTCATGTTTGCGACTAGCGCTGACTATCGGCAAATTAGCAAACTACGCTGTGGCGGGTTACATGAAAAACCCTTTCAGGGTTTCTCTTCAAAATGACATATGTATGATATCTGTACAATGTTTGGCTCCTGTACAATAAATAACTGAAAGTGTACCCGGACTTTACGCACTCCCTGTATATTCTAATAGCTAATACTGAGTTATTACAGTACTAGTAATTACAAATACAACGAAGCTCCTTTTTTTTCAGCTCGGAAACAAGCTCCGCTGAAGGTGATGCCAGTTTCTCCAGTTATCATCTCCAGCCACCTTCTGGATTCTCAGACAGTCGAGAACTAAGTGAAGCTGAATGTGACCATGACACCATCCAATTTAACAAGTTAATCAGTAGGTATGTAAACGACACATGACATTAAGATACTGCCGTACCAAGCCAGGTGTGCACTCGAGACAAAGAGACTGTGTGTACTCGTAGTAGTGGACACGGGGCCTGTATTCCAAATGATAGCATTGCAAATTTGCGTCCGACAGTGCAGATTTAGGTAAATTCCCGGATGGTTCCTTTGAAAGGAAATGGCTGATTTTCTTCCCCACCCTCCCACAATCTGTTGGTCTGTTCCATCTTTAACGATCTCAACGTCGATGAGAAGGTAAAACCTAATATTATGTTCATAACTGTAACGTTTGGATTGCGTAGAAATGTTGGAACACGTGAGGCAATACTGACCCTACGACTTCTCTTAGAAGCTAGATTAAGGATAGGCTAACCTACGTTTCTAGCATTTGTAGACTTAGAGAAAGCTTTTGACAACGTTGACTGGAATACTCTCTTTCAAATTCTAAAGGTGGCAGGGGTAAAATACAGGGAGCGAAAGGCTATTTACAATTTTTACAGAAACCAGATGGCAGTTATAAGAATCGAGGGACATGAAAGGGAAGCAGTAGTTGGGAAGGGAGTGAGGCAGGGTTGTAGCCTCTCCCCGATGTTATTCAATCTGTATATTGAGCAAGCAGTAAAGGAAACAAAAGAAAAATTCGGAGTAGGTATTAAGGTCCATGGAGAAGAAATAAAAACGTTGAGGATCGCCGATGACATTGTAATTCTGTCAGAGACAGCAAAGGACTTGGAAGAGTAGTTGAACGGAATGGACAGTGTCTTGAAAAGAGCATGTAAGATGAACATCAACAAAAGCAAAACGAGGATAATGGAATGTAGTCGAATTAAGTCAGGTGATGATGAGGGAATTAGATTAGGTAATGACACATTTAAAGTAGTAAAGGAGTTTTGCTGTTTGGGGAGCAACTGACGATGGTCCAAGTAGAGAGGATATAAAATGTAGACTGGCAATGGCAAGGAAAGCGTTTCTGAAGAAGAAAAATTTGTGAACATAGAGTATAGATTTAAGTGTCAGGAAGTCGTTTCTGAAAGTATTTGTATGGAGTGTAGCCATGTATGGAAGTGAAACATGGACGATAAATAGTTTGGACAAGAAGAGAATAGAAGTGGCGCTACATAAGAATGCTGAAGATTAGATGGGTAGATCACATACCTAATGAGGAGGTATTGGTTGGTTCAAATGGCTCTGAGCACTATGGGACTCAACTGCTGAGGTTATTAGTCCCCTAGAACTTAGAACTAGTGAAACCTAACTAACCTAAGGACATCACAAATATCCATGCCCGAGGCAGGATTCGAACCTGCGACCGTAGCGGTCTTGCGGTTCCAGACTGCAGCGCCTTTAACCGCACGGCCACTTCGGCCGGCGAGGAGGTATTGAATAGAATTGGGGAGAAGAGGAGTTTATGGCACAACTTGACAAGAAGAAGGGACCGGTTGGTAGGACATGTTCTGAGGCATCGAAGGATCACAAATTTAGCGTTGGAGGGCACCGTGAAGGTTAAAAATCGTAGAGGGAGACCAAGAGATGAATACACTAAGCAGATTCAGAAGGATGTAGGTTGCAGCAAGTACTGGGAGATGAAGAAGCTTGCACTTGTAACCTCCCCCTCACTTACCGTCCTTAATGAAAGAGAAAAATTAAACCGCGTGTACCTAATGGAAATTTGGGAAAATCAATCGTCACCGAAGTTAATCTGTCGATAAAGAGGGAGGAAAGGGTTACATCTAAATGAAAGGAAAAATGCAAATGAAACTGGTGGAAATTAATTTTGAAAAGGGGTAAAGTTAATATAGAAAGTAAATGTGCGGCCGTTACGTTAACAATTAACTAGCGGTAATTAGATATTGAGATTTGGGGAAAATTACGGTCGCCAGTCCTATGGACAATTACTATAGTAACTGAAAGAGAAAGGTTATTGCCCATATAATTAGCACTAGAAGCGTGGCAACTGAAGGTTGACACGTGTAGTGTGAAAACTGAAAGTTTGTCAGAAGTAATAAATTTCGCTACACTCTGACTTAATTTAGCAAAAGAATTAATAAAACCGGAAAACTGAAAGTTAATTTAGTGACTGAAATGAATAGTGAGCTTTGTTTCTGAAGCACTACGAAATTCAGTAAAATAAGGTTAGTCTTGGGCTACCTCAACAATCATTTCAAAAGCTACTTGAATCTACGCAATTTAGAAATAAGAGATTTAACTTAGAACTTGAATTTATTGATTCTGGACAATTAACAATAGTAAAATTTAGTATGTACCAAGGTGAGCTATAGTCACAGGTACGCTAAACCATGGTAACAAAACTCGCACTCATAATTTGTGCTTGTGTAATCTAAATATCGTAGCCAGCTATGAATACTTTAACTGAACTTTGAAATTAAAGCAGTGAAATGGAATAATATTACTTTAATGCTGGCGTTTGAATTTCAACGACACTCGGGTTCATTCCGGAAAAGGAAGGGACCCTGCTTGGTAATGCAGTTGGGACAATGAGCAACAAATGTTCATGCTAAGTTGCTGTAATTATAGTTACGAAAATGGAACAGTTTGAAAAGCTGAGGTCTGCCATACAGTTGTAAATCTTTACGTGCTTCCAGTCTTCCTCGTTGGTTGATTGAAGGTTTGAAGCCGTCGATCGAGGAGGTGGCGACAGTCACTCATTGTCGGCCGTCGCTGTTGCAGAAGCTGGATGTTGGCGCGCCTTCTTCTCGACACGGTCACCAGGCGAAACGGGCTCTTGATGTGCGCCAGCTAATGCTTCCCGTCCACGACACCGTGTCAGAAACTATCATAGCAATTCGAGCGCAATTACATGCTGCCAAACCCCGAAAGCGCGGCAACTCGCGGGAGCGTCACAGAACACACCTGCTCCACTGCACTACTCCAGCCAGACTCCCCTCTGCCCGCGCTCCACGCGACGGAGTTAACACTACCAAATATCCTAAATACTTTGGTTCTCCACACGACCTATCGATGTATTCGTTTGATAGCATAGTTTTCCCTAGGCCAGACCCAGCGTATAAATACAAATAATATTCACAAAACCAATTATACATCGACATAAATGCATATATTTACAAATAGTAAAACAATTACGATATACAAAGACACAGAAATGTTATATCTTCAGGTAACAAAATAAGGAAAAAAATTTGCAGTGCAGTAGATGGAAATAGGAGGATATGCATTTCCGGCGTTACACACTGAATAGAGTAGCATGGAGAGCTGCATCAAGCCAGTCTCAGGACTGAAGACGACAACAACAACAACTGTAATGTACACCGATGAGCCGAAACATTATGACCATCTGCTTAAAAGTGTGTTGGACCACCTCTGGAACCCGGCTAAGCAGTGATTCTGCGTGCTTGTATGTGACAAATACTTGATAGGTTTCGAAATATTTGTGGCACCAGGTGCCTACGCACAGGTCACACACTTCCCGTATTTTACGGCACGTCCGTTTTCAGGCTCTGAGCTGGCGCCCGATAGAGTCACAGTTGAGTTTCATCGGACTCAGATAAGCCGAATATGATGGCCAAGTCATCAATGTGAGTTCACAATCACACTCCTCAAACCATTGCAGCACAGTTCTGGCCTCCCGATAGGGACAGTTGTCCTGCTGCAAGATGCCACCGCTGTTGGGGAAGACGTCAAGCATAAAGGCTCAGAAGTGGTGCCTTCCATTACTACCGCAGATCCCATGGGAGCAACAAGTGAATCTCCCCTATAACATAACACTGTTCCCACCTGCCTGCGTCCGTGGAGCGCTGGAAGTTTCGAGTAGCCGTTCGGGACACGACCATCAACCTGATTTAAGAATGAACGGGATTCATCCGACCAGGCGACACAATTCCATTGATCAGCGGTCCAATCTCGATGATTCCGTGCCCACTGTAATCATAATTGACGTTGTTGTTGGATCAACATGAGAACCCTTTGGGTCCTCTGCTGCAGAACACCAACTTCGACACCGTGCGCTGGACGGCGTGCTCCAAAAACAACTGAGCCTGCGCCAGCACTATCATCAGGTCTCCACAGAACGACGCTTATCTTGCTAAAGTGCAGGCAAGCTCCCGATCCCTATGTTCTGTGATGAGGAATGGACACCAAACTTATGGTCGCCTACTAGTAGTTCCAGCATTCTTCAACCACTTTCCACACAGCACAGTTGCACGCGAGCACCTTCACCGTTTTCCAGACTCTCGCTCCCAGGCACTGGGGCACAACAATATGGCTTTTGTCAAAGTCGCTTAAGGGGAGTAGGACGTCAAACGGACCGACTTGGAGCAGGAGAGACACCACAGGACATTTTAATTCCCACTGTCTATACTTTTACAAACAAATTCATACAACTTTCTCAGCATGACCAGGAAGGAATCAGGATTAATCTGCCAGGAAGTTTCATATCAGCGCACACTCCGCTGCAGAGTGAAAATCTCATTCTGGAAACATCCCCCAGGCTGTGGCTAAGCCATGTCTCCACAGTATCCTTTCTTTCAGGAGTGCTAGTTCTGCAAGGTTCGCAGACGAGCTTCTGTGCAGTTTGGAAGGTAGGAGACGAGATACTGGCAGAAGTAAAGCTGTGAGTACCGGGTGTGAGTCGTGCTTCGGTAGCTCAGATGGTAGAGCACTTGCCCGCGAAAGGCAAGGGTTCCCGAGTTCGAGTCTCGGTCGGGCATACAGTTTTAATCTGCCAGGAAGTTTCATATCAGCGCACACTCCGCTGCAGAGTGAAAATCTCATTCTGGAATCAGGATTCACTCTCACAGCAGTGGAAGTTCGAAAGCATAACAAACCAAATATTTTTTACATGTGAAATTTTATCATTTTTCCACTTACTATTGACTGCATTTGTCGCTATGGGTACACTTCTCTTCATAAGTAAGAGAAATTCTTCCATGAATTTTGCACAGCATACAAACCACACTTACAGATGTATGAAACTCTACAATTTATTTAATTTATGAAAAAATGAATGAGATGTTACATTTAAACTTTATGTTTAGAAAAAACTCAAATTTTATGGTTAAATATCTCAGTGTTTACCACAGTTTTTAAATAAATTTAGAAAATTCTAGAGTTTCATGCACCTGTAAGTAGGGTTCGCATGCTGTGCCAAATTCATCGAAGAATCTCTCTGACTGATGAAGAGAGGTGTTCGTATAGCAACAAATGCAAAGTAAAAAAAATGATAAAATTTCACATTTAAAAATTTTTATTTTGTTTTGTTTTTGAACTTCCTCTGCTACGAGTGTGAATCCTGAATCCTTCTTGGTCATGCTCACAAAGTTTTATGAATATATTTGTAAAAGTATAGACAGCGGAAATTAAAATGTCCTGTGGCACCTCTCCCGCTCCAAGTCGGCCCGTTTCATACCCTACCCCCCTTAACCGGCGGGATTCTGCATTTACACCACATATCGTCGCTAGAATGATTCCCTATTCGTCTCTGCTCCGCTCCTATACTTCTCTTACCACGTCACGTGCGTGTCCTCAACGGCACCAGGTAGCATACAACCTCCCGGTGGACAGTGGTCATCATGTTTTGGCAGTGTATGTGTATGTGTGTGTGCGTCTATATGAAACTGAACAAAACCAATTTCATTATGCTATAAGCGTTTTCCCTTTATTTTTAGAAACATCATCTGATCTGAAATACACTCCTGGAAACTGAAATAAGAACACCGTGAATTCATTGTCCCAGGAAGGGGAAACTTTATTGACACATTCCTGGGGTCAGAAACATCACATGATCACACTGACAGAACCACAGGCACATAGACACAGGCAACAGAGCATGCACAATGTCGACACTAGTACAGTGTATATCCACCTTTCGCAGCAATGCTGGCTGCTATTCTCCCATGGCGACGATCGTAGAGATGCTGGATGTAGTCGTGTGGAACGGCTTGCCATGCCATTTCCACCTGGCGCCTCAGTCGGACCAGCGTTCGTGCTGGACGTGCAGACCGCGTGAGACGACGCTTCATCCAGTCCCAAACATGCTCAATGGGGGACAGATCCGGAGATCTTGCTGGCCAGGGTAGTTGACTTACACCTTCTAGAGCACGTTGGGTGGCACGGGATACATGCGGACGTGCATTGTCCTGTTGGAACAGCAAGTTCCCTTGCCGGTCTAGGAATGGTAGAACGATGGGTTCGATGACGGTTTGGATGTACCGTGCACTATTCAGTGTCCCCTCGACGATCACCAGTGGTGTACGGCCAGTGTAGGAGATCGCTCCCCACACCATGATGCCGGGTGTGGGCCCTGTGTGCCTCGGTCGTATGCAGTCCTGATTGTGGCGCTCACCTGCACGGCGTCAAACACGCATACGACCATCATTGGCACCAAGGCAGAAGCGACTCTCATCGCTGAAGACGACACGTCTCCATTCGTCCCTCCATTCACGCCTGTCGCGACACCACTGGAGGCGGGCTGCACGATGTTGGGGCGTGAGCGGAAGACGGCCTAACGGTGTGCGGGACCGTAGCCCAGCTTCATGGAGACGGTTGCGAATGGTCCTCGCCGATACCCCAGGAGCAACAGTGTCCCTAATTTGCTGGGAAGTGGCGGTGTGGTCCCCTACGGCACTGCGTAGGATCCTACGGTCTTGGCGTGCACCCGTACGTCGCTGCGGTCCGGTCCCAGGTCGACGGGCACGTGCACCTTCCGCCGACCACTGGCGACAACATCGATGTACTGTGGAGACCTCACGCCCCACGTGTTGAGCAATTCGGCGGTACGTCCACCCGGCCTCCCGCATGCCCACTATATGCCCTCGCTCAAAGTCCGTCAACTGCACATACGGTTCACGTCCACGCTGTCGCGGCGTGCTACCAGTATTAAAGACTGCGATGGAGCTCCGTATGCCACGGCAAACTGGCTGACACTGACGGCGGCGGTGCACAAATGCTGCGCAGCTAGCGCCATTCGACGGCCAACACCGCGGTTCCTGGTGTGTCCGCTGTGCCGTGCGTGTGATCATTGCTTGTACAGCCCTCTCGCAGTGTCCGGAGCAAGTATGGTGGGTCTGACACACCGGCGTCAATGTGTTCTTTTTTCCATTTCCAGGAGTGTATATACGAATTTACACTACTGGCCATTAAAATTGCTACACTACGAAGATGACGTGCTACAGAGGCAAAATTTAACCGACAGGAAGAAGATGCTGTGATATGCAAATGATTAGCTTTTCAGAGCATTCACACAAGGTTGGCGCCGGTAACGACACTTACAACGTGCTGACGCGAGGAAAGTTTCCAACCGATTTCTCATACACAACAGCAGTTGACCAGCGTTACCTGGTGAAGCGTTGTTGTGATGCCTCGTGTAAGGAGCAGAAATGCGTACCATCACGTTTCCGACTTTGATAAAGGTCGGATTGTAGCCTATCACGATTGCGGTTTATCGTATCGCGACATTGCTGCTCGTGTTGTTCGAGATCCAATGATCCATGACAGAATATGGAATCGGTGGGTTCAGGAGGGTAATACGGAACGCCGTGCTGGATCCCAATGGCCTCGTATCGCTAGCAGTCGGGATGACACGCATCTTATCCGCATGGCTGTAACGGATCGTGCAGCCACGTCTCGATCCCTGAGTCAACAGATGGGGACGTTTGCAAGACAACAACCATCTGCACGAACAGTTCGACGAGGTTTGCAGGAGCGTGGCTGCGGTTACCCCTGACGCACATCACAGACAGGAGCGCCTGCGATGGTGTACTCAACGACGAACCTGGGTGCACGAATGGCAAAACGTCATTTTTTCGGATGAATCCAGGTTCTGTTTAGAGCATCATGATGGTCGCATCTGTGTTTGGCGACATCGCGGTGAACGCACGTTGGAAGCGTGTATTCGTCATCGCCATACTGGCGTATCACCTGGCGTGATGGTATGGGGTGCCATTGGTTACACGTCCCGGTCACCTCTTGTTCGCATTGACGGCACTCTTAACAGTGGACTTTACTTTTCAGATGTGTTACAACCCGTGGCTCTACCCTTCATTCGACCCCTGCGAAACCCTACATTTCAGCAGGATAATGTACGACCGCACGTTGGAGGTCCTGTACGGACCTTTCTGGATACAGAAAATGTTCGACTGCTGCCCTGGCCAGCACATTCTCCAGATCTCTCACCAACTGAAAACGTCTGGTCAATGGTGGCCGAGCAACTGGCTCGTCACAATACGCCAGTCACTACTCTTGATGAACTGTGGTATCGTATTAAAGCTGCATGGGCAGCTGTACCTGTACACGCCATCCAATCTCTGTCTGACACAATGCCCAGGCGTATCAAGGCCGTTATTACGGCCAGTGGTGGTTGTTCTGGGTACTGATTTCTCTGGTTCTATGCACCCAAATTGCGTGAAAATGTAATCACATGTCAATTCTAGTATAATATATTTGTCCAATCAATACCCGTTTATCATCTGCATTTCTTCTTGGTGTAGCAATTTTAATGGCTAGTAATGTATGTGTATAGCTTTTGCGTTACATACTACACTGTACTTTCAGATTAGTAATAGCTTTGTATCTTTCTGACTTTTTATAACGTAACAGTGATCTAAATATGTACCTACAAGGTATTTAGATGCTACTTTGTATGTGTACTTACTTTACAAAGCCATTTTTTTCCAACAACATCTGTTGAAATCTAACTTGGATTATCTACAGCCACATAAGCATTATGCAAAATACTGTGGAGCGCACGGTAGAAGGAGCTTACCATCTGGCCGTGCATTAAGGCTTCTTCCCGTTCTATTCACGTATGGGCCTGGGGAAGAATTATTGCGGAAATGCTCCTGCAAGTCCCCTTAGGTTTTCTTCGCTTTCCAGTTGCTTGTGCAGCACGGAAAAAATGAATGACAAAAATTTATTTGTGTACCCTTTAAATAGACTAATGTTGTCTTCTCGATCCCTACGGGTGCTAGACATAAGGAGCTGTAGTATTTCCTAGATACCTCACTTAATACTCGTTCTTGAAACTTTGTAAGTAATGCTTCGTGAAATAAATGACTTCGATCTTAAAGCGTCTGCTATTTCAGAGTCTTCAACATTTCAGTGACGCTCTTGCATGAGTGAAACAAACCTGTCACTATTCGTGCTGCTCTTCTTTCTATATATTCAGTGTCCCTTAATTAGTTTGTCTTATTTGCTATTGGTTCCCCACACATGAACAATGCTCTAAGATGCGACTCACAAGTGTTTTATAACCAGGTTCCTTTGTAGAGTGACTCTTCCTGTTGTCCAACCAACGAAGTGAGGTGTGGCACAATCGAGCCTATATGATCAGTCCATTTCATATCGCCACATATTGTCACATTCGGAGATTTGCATGAGTTGTCTGATTCCACCTGGACTCACTGATATTGCAGGCATAGGAGGGTTGTGAAGTGGACGTTTTTCTTTCCTCTTCGTTTAAATCAAGTTGACAATTTTTGGATCGTTTTGAAATCTTATCAAGATTTGGTTAAGTATTTATGCAGCTTTTCTCAGGTAGTATTTCGTTATAAATAACTGTATCATCCGTGAAAAATCCTTAGTTCAGTATTAATATTGTCTACCAGATCATTAGTGTAGAACATGGACAGCAAGGGTCTAAATACACTGCCCCATTGCCTTGATCCATGATATTCAGGATGTCACGTAAGAAAATCGCGTGTTGGATTTTGCCATTACTGATGTTTTTGGAGGCCTTACTGCTTGGCGTGGACGAGGTTACATCCAAAAATAAATACCTGAATCGCTATATTTTTTGATCGCTTTGTCGTTCATCAGGTACTTTGGCAAAGAAGAAGTGCGTCTTTTTAATCTGTGGTGACCCTTCAGACACTTCCATTGCTTAAGATAAAAATCATCCATTTCATCTTAGGGAAAGTTGAATTGTTACTTCATATTTCATTTTCAAATTGGGGCTTGAATCTTTGCTAATTTCTATTGCCTCGTCTTGTGTTCTTGGAAAGGGATACCATCAAACACAGCAGTGGATGTTACTTAGAAATCTACAGGGGCGATAAAAGAAAAAGCACTTACTGCTAAAAAATAAATAGAATGTTTCATTGTATTTCTTTAAACACACATATTTCTTTCACATCGCTTTTGTTTCGTTATCTCCAACTTCACCTGTTTTGAGACTATGTGTTTCTTTAAACACAAATATTTCTTCAACACAACTTATGTTCCTTTAGTCTAACTTTAACTATTTTGCGTCTGTTGCTCTGGCAGCTGATAGTTTTAAGACAGTCACTACATTACTGTTGTTAACAGTTCAGAATAATCGGATCTTTCTCTTTATTTCAGGTTTCGTCAACAAAAACTGGAAGAAAGAAGACAATATACAATTCATGTATGACTTTACTAACTGTTTGGTGACACATGCAGATAGCGTCGTGTGGATACAGCGCAATTTCATCAAGACACACTTTTCTTTCCGTGTGTGCTCTTCTTTGTGACTGTGTTTGACATTTATTCTTGATTATAATGTGAAAAGATTGGTAGCTCACAAGATTTTCGCCCACTATCAAAGACGTTTCAGAACTATGTGGACACGTTTCTTATTGCTTAAACATATTCCAGGAAATTTATGAATACATTTTTATTGTTCAAACTTTTAAACTGTTTTCTGTGTAAAGTGTTTGAATTTTAGAGCGGAGTTAAAAACTCTTATATACTATTTCCGTATCCAAATGCGCTAGCCACGTTATTTTTGATACAATACTGTAAAACAGTTTACGTGCAAGGACAGTAACGACGGATTCTAAAATTATTAGGTGTCAGTTTTATCAACCATTACGTACCTACAACAAGACTGACCAAATGTACAGAAAAAAGGAATTGTTATGTGTTCAGTGTCGTGGAAATTTTAATAAACAAATTACTTTAATAACGCATAAGTGTAATCAATCCACTAAAATATGATTCTTTTCGTTGTTTTCCTTCCACCTGTTGTCTAGTTAAGGGATAAATTAGATAATACACATTATGAAATAGTTTTCCTTTTCATTCTGACACAAATATCAACATGCCGCAATCCTAAGTTTGCTCAATAAGAATATTTTAAAAAATAAAATAAAAAAGCGTTGATAGACGTTCACTTTTTAAAAACACAACTAGCTTAGCAGCCATTGCTTCGCTCGTGTAGACTATATGGCCTGCAGAGACTTTTTTATTTTTACTTAATCGAATGTTTATGTTGTTCACGCATTGCAGTGGCTTCTAGGCTTCTCTCGCCAATTACGGCCTTTTAAGCATGGTCTCCTCCGAATGTATGTCTGATAAAAGTGCAATTCTGGTAGCTAGAGTTTTTGATAAACATACCTTTTGCGTTCTTGTAGAGGTATTTCCACAGCAACTTTCATCTCCTAAAAAACATTTCCGTATATCGAGCCGAGATGTGAAATACCTATTTTCATAAATTTAGCTTTAAAATTTTGTAATGTAACGAAACATTTTCTTAAAAATTTTCATCCCCTTAGGGATTGAATTTCCAAAAACAGTGAAATATGTATTTTTCATTTCTAACCAAGTAGTGAAATACAAGTTGTCATGGATGTAGCCTTAAAAATCCTTTAGTAGTTATTTATTTTAAAAAAAATTAATCCATTATTTTACCCACTTAGAGGCTGAATTTTCAAAATGTTGGAACACGTACTTTTTTATCTCCTGACTGAGAAATCAAATTCTAATTTTCGTAGCTCCAGCTTCAAACTTCCCTTAATAGTGATAACTTTCAAAAAGTCTTTCATCCGCTATTTTATCCCTTAAGGGTAGAATTTCAGACAATTCCTTCGTAAACGATGCCTACAATATAAGATCCACATCCTCTACAAACTTCGTGTTTCTGTTCTTAGCGGTTTGAGCTGAGCGATGAGAAGTCAGTTAGTTAGTCAGTCGGGACATTGCCTTTTACGTATACACATCATTCCCTCCCACATATTCCCGCGAAATTATCAGACTGTAAAATCAGAGAAATTTGAGCTCATTTAGAGACTTAGTGACAGTCTTTCTTCTAGGCCGCTGTTCGTGAATGGTATAGAAAATGGAGGAAAATGGTAAGTGGTGCACGACGCTCGCTTAAACATGCATTGTAAGGATGTTTGCACAGTATTCGAATGTTACTGTGCGCCGTGTTTTCACACAATTACAGCATCCGCCGACGCAGCTCTTTTTACAGTTAACTGATGCAATTCGACAAGTTGTTGTGCGTGATATGCTTTTGTCACGCAACAATTAATGGGCAAGTATTCACATTGTGAAATAAAAAAATGTCCATTGAGGGTGCTGCAGTTATATAGCAACATGTTCGGGGCACAATAAAATATACTAAAGGTTGTTTCTTGCAAAGACACACCACCAAGGAACGATTTCCCCGTTTTTGTGGCCCTGCGAATTTCATAGACTGTAATTTTGCTACATCCATTAATCCGTAAGGCCAAGGAAAATACGAGTAACATCTGGGAAGCAGAATTCTTCAGGTTTTAAATAAGAAACTGGAATAATTAAAGAAATTTTATACAAACATCTCTAATCCAAACCTTTTAATTGTTTTTCTTCATAACCTCAACTCATTTTAAGTATTTGCCGTAAGTCATAACTAACTGACAAATTCACTGTGCGTAATACCCTGTCACCTGCGATTGCAGACAGCTCATGGCACCTTCATGAAGTTCTTCATCAGAGTCAAGAAACTGAAAGCTAAGCCACATTTTTTATGAGTATGAAGAGATTGGAGACCTCTTAGAATCCAGTTCATGTCTTGTAACCATCCCAGCCGGCAACAGGCGCTCTCCCATAAGGCTCTCTGTAGGGAAAGTACGGTCGGCCATATTGGCACTGCCCGCCATTCTGGGCTCATCGCATTGGTGCCCGCGCACTGACAGCCACCGAGCATTTAGCCGATTCTGTTAAAGAAGTTACCCCAACTAGCTCATGTATTCCTAAGTTGGAGCACTAGCTTCAAACTGAACAGCTCGAATCCTCAGCAACGGACAATCTACCAAAATGTGTCAAAAATTTCTTTCGTGTGAAAGTTCTACCAGTTTTCACCATGCTACCATTTATTTATTTATTTATTTATTTATTTACACGTCAAGTTCCGTAGGACTAAATTGAGTAGCAAATCTCCAAGGTCATGGAACGTGTCAGTACATGAACTTACAACATAAAAGTAATAACAGATAGAAATAAATGTTCATTTACCTGAAAAAAGTCAGTCCATAAGTTTAGATAAACGCTATCAGCAATACAATAAGAATCAGCTTAATTTTTCAAGGAACTCCTCGACAGAATAGAAGGAGAAACCCATGAGGAAACTCTTCAGTTTCGATTTGAAAGCGCGTGGATTACTGCTAAGATTTTTGAATTCGAGTGGCAGCTTATTGTAAATTGATGCAACAGTATACTGCACACCTTTTTGCACAAGAGTTAAGGAAGTCCGATCCAAATGGAGGTTTGATTTCTGCCGAGTATTAACCGAGTGAAAGCTGCTTATTCTTGGAAATAAACTAATATTGGTAACAAGAAACGACAATATGGAATACACGTAATGAGAGGCCAATGTCAAAATACCCAGACTCGTGAACAGATGTCGACAAGAGGTTCGTGAAATCACACCACTTATTGCCCGAACCGCCTGTTTCTGAGCCAAAAATATCCTTCTAGAATGGGAAGAGTTACCCCAAAACATAATACCATACGACATAAGTGAATGAAAATAAGCAAAGTAGACTAATTTACGTGTCGAAGTACCACTCACTTTTGATACCGTTCGAATAGTGAAAATGGCAGTATTAAGTCTTTGAACGTGATCCTGAATGTAGGTTTTCCACGACAGCTTACTATCTATATGAACACCTAGAAATTTGAACTGTTCAGTTTCACTAATCATATGCCCATTCTGTGAGATTAAAACGTCAGGTTTTGTTGAATTGTGTGTTAGAAACTGTAAAAACTGAGTCATACTGTGATTTAACGGTAGTTTATTTTCTACAAGCCACGAACTGATGCCATGTACTGCACTACTTGAAACCGAGTCGATGTTGCACACAACATCCTTTATTGCCAAGCTAGTGTCATCAGCAAACAGAAATATTTTAGAGTTGCCCATAATACTAGAGGGCATATCATTGATATAAATAAGGAACAGGAGCGGCCCCAACACTGATCCCTGGAGCACCCCTCACTTGACAATACCCCACTCAGATCCCACGTCATAGCCGTTATCAACATTGTTAATAACGACCTGCCTGTTGCTAAAGTAAGAGGTGAACCGATTGTGAGCTACTCCACTTATTCTGTAATGGTCCAACTTCTGGAGCAATATTGTGAGATCAACACAGTCAAATGCCTTTGTTAAATCAAAAAATACGCCAAGCGTTCGAAACTTTTTGTTTAGCCCATCCAGTACCTCACAGAGAAAATAGAATATAGCATTTTCAGTTGTCAAACGACTTCTAAAGCCGAACTGTACATTTGATAGCAAATCGTGTGATATAAAATGATCAATTAACCTTACATACACAGCCTTTCGATAACTTTTGCAAACACTGATGGCATAGAAATTGGTCTAAAATTATCTACATTATTCCTTTCTCCCTTTTTATAAAGGGGTTTTACTACTGAGTACTTTAATTGCTCAGGAAACTGACCATTCCTAAATGAAAAATTACAAATATGGCTAAATACAGGGCTAACATGTGCAGCACGGTACTGTAATATTCTGCTAGACACTCCATCATAACCATGAGAGTCCTTAGTCTTCAGTGATTTAATTATTGACTCAATCTCCTTCTTGTCTGTATCACAGAGGAGTATTTCAGACGTCAATCTCGGAAAGGCATTTGCTAAGAAATTTATATGATTTTCTGTAGAAATTAAATTTTTATTTAATTCACCAGCAATGCTCAGAAAATGGTTGTTAAATACTGTACATGTATCTGATTTATCAGTAACAGAAATTTTATTACTGCAAACTGACTTTATATCATCGACCTTGTGGTGCTGACCAGACACTTCCTTCACAACTGACCATATGGCTTTAATTTTATCCTGTGAATTAGCTATTCTATTTGCATACCACATACTTTTTGCCTTGCTAATAACATTTTAAGCACCTTACAATACTGTTTGTAATGGGCTACTGTAGCTTTATTGTGACTACTTCTAACATTTTGATGTAATTCCCGCTTTGTTCTACATGATATCCTTATCCCACTAGTCAGCCAACCGGGCTGTCCATTACTGCTAGTACCCCATTTAGAATGTTCTAATGGAAAGCAACTTTCAAAGAGCATGAGAAATGTGTTATGGAAAGCATTGTATTTATCATCTACATTATCGGCACTATAAACATCTTGCCACTCTTGTTTCTTGACAAGTTTTGAATAACTCTCTACAGCTGTTGGATTAACTTTCCTACGTAGTTTGTAATTAAATATGACACTGGTTTGAGTAAAAAACCTTTTAGTCTTAAAATTTGTGCATCATGGTCTGAAAGGCCATTCATTCTTTTACTAACAGAATGCTCATCTAGAAATGAAGAATGAATAAAAGTATTGTCTATGACTGTGCTACTGTTCTCCTGCACACTAGTTGAAAAAACACAGTTTGCATAAGATCATATGAATTTAGGAGATCTACCAACATCCTTTTTCTTGCACAATCATATACAAAATTAATATTGAAGTCACCACATATAACTACTTTCTGGTACTTCCTACAAAGTGAATCAAGAACCCTCTCTAGCTTAAGCAAAAATGCTCTGAAGTCAGAGTTATTGGACCTACAAACATCAGCAATTAGAAGTTTAGTTTCACTAAATTCAGCTAATGCTGCACAACTTTCAAATATCTGTTCAGTGCAGTGTCGTGATACGTCTATGGACTCTGTTTTTTACGTACAGAGCCACTCCCCCACCCCGCAAGGAACTCCTTGAGAAACAGCCAGCTAATCTGTAGCCTGGTAAAGGAAGCCTCTGAATTATCAAATTATTTAAGTGGTGCTCTGATATACCAATAATTTCAGAGTTAACATCTATTAGCAGTTCACTAACTTTATCTCTAATACCTCTTATATTTTGATTAAATATGCTAATTCCTTCTCTACATGGAAACATCACATCCTCTGGATTTTAAAAACGAGACCAGCAGATTTCATCGTTACTGTTACGGCAGTGAACCAGAGACCCACTATTGTTGTGAGTAGCTTCAAACTAGTCATCTCGAATCCTCGGCAACAGCAGTCAGGAAAAGGTACCTACAATTAGACTGTAAAACATCGTTTTTGTTAGAATAGGACAAAAATCAGAATTCTGGAGCTGTTTTCGTTAAAGAAATTTTTTTTTTAAATGACTAAAACTAACCACTTGCTAGTAATGAAACCACGTTCCTTCCATAGCATGGTGCATTTAAGAAATCTGATTATAAGATTTTTTTCCTGCTTGTGTAGTTTAGCAATTCTTTCATATGTCTTTATTTGTTACCGAGACAGAATCACATTATATTATGTACTAACGGTATATGATAGCTAGAACTTTGTATTTTTGACAAGGCATTTTTACTGAAGCAAAGTATTGTGCAAAGCATAAATGACTTGGGGAACATGCACTGAATTGTATCCCCTGTACAGAGAGGTACTACACAAGCCTGAACCATTCACAATACCCTTGCTCTATAGCTAAGAGTCCACATATGCTTATCTCAACTATTTAGATTCTGAGCTTTCTGCAAAAATGTAGAACAAATATTTATTGAAACACATATTGCACCTAGAACTTTCTTTTGAAATTATTTAGTCCAGTTTAGAAACACCTGTAAAACACAGAGAATAAAATAATCAGCTAAGATAACTCGATTACATCCGCCCGTATTTCTTCGTTTGGTATAACAATTTACTAAGTGCAAGTAAACGAAAGAGATGAGACTGCACCAATCTTCACGGATTAAACTTAACCATACAACAATAATCAAACGTCTTAAGTCAGATATGTGTCATCTTTACTTTAGTGTTTCAGTCATCTGCAAACAACGAGCATCCAAACGTCAAGAATTTAACCTGTCATTATGCATTATGTAGATGCAGCTCCTTGTTACATGACACAATCTTCGGTGAATCTTGAGTCCAAAAGCCGGCCGAAGTGGCCGTGCGGTTAAAGGCGCTGCAGTCTGGAACCGCAAGACCGCTCCGGTCGCAGGTTCGAATCCTGCCTCGGGCATGGTTGTTTGTGGTGTCCTTGGGTTAGTTAGGTTTAACTAGTTCTAAGTTCTAGGGGACTAATGACCTCAGCAGTTGAGTCCCATAGTGCTCAGAGCCATTTGAACCATTTTTTGAGTCCAAAAATGATTTACGTACCTATATTTCTCGCTGCTGCATATCTCTGTAGCAGCAGTCGTATAAAATTGCCCTCCCTTAAAGCCACGAAAAGTAGAGTCGAAAGCTCCGCACATTACTTACATGGAAACATTCGAAAATAACACATACTACGCTACACACACACTTTACACAGCTGAGAAGAATATGCTTCGTAGAAACGCAGCGGTGGGTTTCTTGAAGCGCTCTAAAAACATTTTCATGAATATAAATTCTTCGAAATTATAACTATGACTAACTTGAAGATGTTTGAGTGTTGCAAATATATACATTGTCCGTCCAAAACGTTCCGAGACTGATTTTATTCCTTGTGTGTTAGCGACGTCAGAACAGTAACTTCAAACAGATGTGCATTCGTCACTTGTGAGCAGGCAATGTTAAGCAGTGGGCGTGTGGCCGTAGTACGTCATGGTTGTTGTGTCACAGACTGCAACGGAGCAACGTCTCTAAATCAAGTGCTCAAGACATTCTCCAGAACGTTTTCAAGAAGAGAAAACAGTATGCAAATTTCATACCGCCCAACTTGACTATCGAACAAAGACAGCGATATGTGGACGCCTGCCGGGACTTGATTGGACTGCAAACCACAGAAGTACTTTTCTTTCATCATGGATGACAAGACTTGGCGTTGTCAGTATGAGCCTACTACAAAACGACGACGTGCAGAAATTCGAATGAAGGATCAACGCTTTAACGACACAACGCCCGATTTAAATAACATTCATTAGAAAGATGCTTGTGACTGGTTCACGTGCTTGCATGAACGTTCTGTGCGTGATTCAAATAGGGGGAGCGGGGGGAGGTAGAACATCTCAAATATTAAAGCCACTTGAAACTTTTTGGACTGATGAGGTTCAAACGTTGGACTGAGTTTTCATCTTTCTCGCTGGTGCTGCATGTGTAAAATATGGGCAAGTAGGAGAACACAAACGAGGAGCAATGAAACGCAACAATGCTTTTTGGACAGTCAACAACATAGGCAGCCAAGGAGAGGAAAAGAGCAAGGGGGATGGGCTTTTTCTCTGCTCCCCACCCCTTCCCATACAGAAATTCCAGATGTTTAGTGTAAGGAGAGGGCTCAGTATGGTCGGAGAGCCACATGACACGTCTTACCTAATTACGAAATGCAGTCGGTGATGGAAAAAGGGTGCCCATACTTTCTCTGTATAGAGCTCTAATCACACGACGTATGTCACGCAGGTAAAGGTGAAGTCAGCCAGCAGACTGCTCCACTCGGGGCGGTACCGAGCTTGAATTGGTCCACCGACTCGCATACAAATCTACACCACAACTGAGCTACTTCGTCGGATTTTGACACGCTACCGGACAACCTTCGTACTTGAGTAGATACGGTATTTACGCCGCCTCTGTCTACCCACAAACTATTCTGGTCAACCAACAACCTGTCGTGATGTATGCGTGATGACTACTTATCCATTCGACAGAATTGACTGTGTAACCGTCCAATGATTTTATTCATTGTTCTGTGTAAATAAACCACTGTGTTTCAGGATCCAGCAAACTGTATGCTAAAAAATTCCCATTTTAATTCATACTGTGGTTTTTATCTTTTCTGAGCATACCAGTCTGAGAATTTTCATGTAAAAACAGAACACTTTCGGTCAGGAGACATAGACTTGTTGTGAATGGCTCGTCTTAGTAGCACACTGAACTGATTGTTGTTGTTGTTGTTGTTGTTGTTGTGGTCTTCAGTCCAGAGACTGGTTTGATGCAGCTCTCCATGCTACTCTATCCTGTGCAAGGTTCTTCATCTCCCAGTACCTACTGCAACCTATATCCTTCTGAATCTGTTTAGTGTATCTCTTGGTCTCCCTCTACGATTTTTACTCTCCACGCTGCCCTCCAATACTAAATTGGTGATCCCTTGATGCCTCAGAACATGTCCTACCAACCGATCCCTTCTTCTAGTCAAGTTGTGCCACAAACTTCTCCCCAATCCTATTCAATACCTTCTCGTTAGTTATGTGATCTATCCATCTAATCTTCAGTGTTCTTCTGTAGCAGCACATTTCAAAAGCCTCTATTCTCTTTTTGTCTAAACTATTTATCGTCCACTTTTCACTGTAACGGACTGGCCTGCACAGAGTCCTGATCTGAATTCTATAGAACACCTTTGGGATGTTTTGGAACGCCGATTTCGTGCAAGGCCTCACAGACCGACATCGATACATCTCCCCAGTGGAGCTCTCCATGAAGAAAGGGTTGCCATTCCCCAAGAAATCTTCCAGCACATGATTGAACGTATACTTGCAATGGTGGAAGCTGTCATCGAGGCTAATGGTGGACTAACACCATATTTAATTCCAGCATTAACGATGGAGGGCGCCACTAACTTGTAAGTCATTTTCAGCCAGGTGTCCTAATACTTTTGATCACAGAATATCTTCAGCACACTCTCCTCAACCGAATCAGTGCATGTATCCTGACCATCCCACATTACTTAGTTAAACAAGACGTCACAAGTATTGTACACCGATGTGACGGAAGTCATGTCACACCTCCTCGTATCGTGCCGGACCTCCTTCTGCCCGGTATAGTGCACCAGCTCGACGTGGCGGGGACCTAACAAGGCGTTGCAGAGATATTGAGCCACGCTGCCTCTATAGCCGTCCGTAATTGCGAAATTGCGTGGCGGAAGGTGTTACTCATTTCCTTTCCTGTTCCACTCTCCAACAGAACGAGAATAAAACGACTGTCTGTATGGCTCCGTATGAACCCTCATTTCTCGTACCTTATCTTTGTTTGTAGTCCTTATGCGCAATGTACACGACTGGCCATTAAAATTGCTACACCACGAAGAAGACGTGCTACAGACGCGAAATTTAACCGACAGGAAGAAGATGTTGTGATATGCAAATGATTAGCTTTTCAGAGCATTCACACAAGGTTGGCGCCGGTGGCGACACCTACAGCGTGCTGACGTTAGGAAAGTGTCCAACCGATTTCTCATACACAAACACCAGTTGACCAGCGTTGCTTGCTGAAACGTTGTTGTGATGCCTTGTGTAAGAAGGAGAAATGCGTACCATCACGTTTCCGACTTTCATAAAGGTCGGATTGCAGCCGATCGCGATTGCGGTTTATCGTATCGCGACATTGCTGCTCGCGTTGCTCGAGATCCAATGACTGTTAGCAGAATATGGAATTGGTGTGTTCAGGAAGGTAATACGGAACGCCGTGCTGGATCCCAACGGCCTCGTATCACTAGCAGTCGAGATGACAGGCGTCTTATCCGCATGGCTGTAGTGCATCGTGCAGCCACGTCTCGATCGCTGAGTCAACACATGGGGACGTTTCCAAGACAACAACCATCTGCACGAACAGTTCGACGAGGTTTGCAGCAGCATGGACTATCAGCTCGGAGACCGTGGCTGCGGTTACCCTTGACGCTGCATCACAGACAGGAGCGCCTGCGATGGTTTACTCAACGACGAACCTGGGTGCACGAATGGCAAAACGTCATTTTTTCGTATGAATCCAGGTTCTGTTTACAGCATCATGATGGTCGCATCCGTGTTTGGCGACATCGCGGTGAACGCACATTGGAAGCGTGTATTCGTCATCGCCATACTGACGTATCACCCGGCGTGATGGTATGGGGTGCCATTGGTTACACGTCCCGGTCACCTCTTGTTCGCATTGACGGCACTCTGAACAGTGGACGTTACATTTCAGATGTGTTACAACCCGTGGCTCTACCCTTCATTCGACCCCTGCGAAACCCTACATTTCAGCAGGCTAATGCACGACCGCATGTTGCAGGTCCTGTACGGGCTTTTCTGGATACAGAAAATGTTCGTCTGCTGCCCTGGCCAGCACATTCTCCAGATCTCTCACCAACTGAAAACGTCTGGTCAATGGTGGCCGAGCAACTGGCTCGTTACAATACGCCAGTCACTACTCTTGATGAACTGTGGTATGGTGTTGAAGCTGCATGGGCAGCTGTACCTGTACACGCCATCCAAGCTCTGTTTGACTCAATGCCCAGGCGTATCAAGGCCGTTATTACGGCCAGAGGTGGTTGTTCTGGGTACTAATTTCTCAGGATCTATGAAACCAAATTGCGTGAAAGTGTAATCACATGTCAGTTCTAGTATAATATATTCGCCCAATGAATGCCCGTTTATCATCTGCATTTCTTCTTGGTGTAGCAGTTTTAATGGCCAGTAGTGCATATTGAGTGCAATAGAACCGTTCTGCAGTCAGCTTCAAATGGTGGTTTGGGAAGTGAAATGGGAATCCCTGGAGGGAAGGCGACGTTCTTTTCGAGGAACACTATTGAGAAAATCCTGGTTATTTTGCATTGTGAGTAGCATGGCTCCTTACAGTTGAATAAAGATAGCGCAGCCGCATAGTCTGTGCACTAATGTGACTGTTGTCCATTGAAACCGTTTAAGGACTAAAATATGCTTTCTAGAGAAAAAGTTTGAATATCATATAACAGGTAGATATGATACGATGCTCATTCGGCTGTTAACAATGTGTCTAATGTGGTTTTCCATTTGATTTGCAATTAATGGGTAAATGGACACCAGAGCTTAGTTGATATTGTATTTTAAGTGATTACAAAGAATTGTAATCAACCCTAGTGCCAGTTTATTTGGTTGTCGGTGGTTTACATGGCAACTGAATTACTATAAGTTCGTCGTTATTTCGTTCTTCGTACGTGTTTGTGAACACTGCGGTATGCGATGCCGTAGTAATGGAACTGTAAAGATTTTTACTCGTTGGAAGAATGAATGTAAACGTCGTCATTACTATGGTTTGTAAGTTTTAACTGCCAACACCTCTTTATCTCAGGCATTAGAGAACTGCATCTAAATTAATAACTGCTGAGACGATTTCTCACGGGTAACCTTCGTTTCATTAGGCACTACATTTTACTTAAGTGCAATGTACAGATGTATGATTGCTGAGTGTACTCTGCGGTACGGTAGTGTTAACAATATGAAGCGTCACTATCTGACGCAACGCAAGAGTACTTCGGTATAGCCGCTTGTGGCTAATGTATAGTCATGGCTTTTTTTTATATTGCAGAATGAGTAAGTGCCATCGTTTACGCCATGTACACAGCAGTTCGGGTGGGCCCATAAATGCCTTTACTGTACGCGAACGAGGCAGTACAATTTATGCGTGGTAACGCGCCGCTTCTATGCAGGAGATTAGTCACATAATATGAAGTTTAATCTGCAATAAGAAAAGGTTTGTTATTTTTTATGATATACATTAAAACTTTTTTTTAAAAATGCATTTTTCTAATTTGCATCTTTTGATCGCCAAGG
The DNA here is from genome assembly GCF_021461385.2 of Schistocerca piceifrons. Taxonomy (NCBI): domain Eukaryota; kingdom Metazoa; phylum Arthropoda; class Insecta; order Orthoptera; family Acrididae; genus Schistocerca; species Schistocerca piceifrons. The sequence continues at coordinate 1,221,193,398 of NC_060138.1, read as the reverse complement.
CGGTGCTTAACGTTTCAATATTGAATGTGCTTTCGCTCAGGGTGCGCTATATTCATCTTGAAAAAAAAAAAAAAAAATGGTTTTTGCTTATGGGAGCGCAGCATACGGAATCATGTAAATTCGTTGTAAATGACTTATCGTTTCAATACTAAATGTCTTGTCGCACTGGTAGCGCTAAGGATCTAATATGTAACACAAACAGATGTAATTTTTACTGATCAGAGCATGTCTAAGGGTGATCTACTATATGCTGGTCATTTGCGTACACTCTTATAGCTCTGAGCGTGATGCCGCACGCTGTGGCTTCAGCTTATTACAATCAATATGACACTTTCCTTCTCCGTTAGAGGACTGAATATAAATTAATGAATTACTATGGCGATGATCTGCTTAAGGGGTAGTCTTCTTGTAAATAGGCTTGTTAATTTATTTACTTTTGGACTTGGGGATGCCGCACTTTTTGGTTTTGAGTTGTAGTACAGATACGTGCCCGCCGGTTTGGCCGAGCGGTTCTAGGCGCTACAGTCTGGAACCGCGCGACCGCTACAGTCGCAGGTTCGCATCCTGCCCCGGGCATGGATGTGTGTGATGTCCTTAGGTTAGTTAGGTTTAAGTCGTTCTAAGTTCTAGGGGACTGATGACCTCAGAAGTTGAGTCCCATAGTGCTTTGAACCATTTGAACAGATACGTAATTTTTTTATGCACACGACACATCATGTGTAACGCATAACAGTATAACTAATAAGCTCACGCAACTGCAGCATGTTCTGGAGGTGACGTCATGTAATGACGTAACGCATAGCAGTTTGATGTATTTCGACCCTCTGGAGGCCAATGAGTGGTCTTAGAAAAAGAGAATTTTTGGCATTGTAGGATCTTTAAATATATAATACGCTCCCAGAATGAGATTTTCACTCTGCAGCGGAGTGTGCGCTGATATGAAACTTCCTGGCGGATTAAAACTGTGTGCCGGACCGAGACTCGAACTCGGGACCTTTGCCTTTCGTGGGCTAGTGCTCTACCAACTGAGCTACCCAAGCACGACTCACGCCCCGTCCTCACAGCTTTACTTCTGCCAGTACCTCGTCTCCTACCTTCCAAACTTTGCAGAAGCTATCCTGCGAACCTTGCAGAACTAGCATTCCTGAAAGAAAGGATTTTACGGAGACACGGATTAGCCACAGCCTTGGGGATGTTTCCAGAATGAGATTTTCACTCTGCAGCCGAATGTGCGCTGATATTACGTTAATAAAAAGCACGAATTTATTGCTTAGATAGTAAACATTTTATCATCGACACGCTGCTGTCAGCAGCCTCTTGGTGATTACTGCAGGGGCAGTCACTGTACATGGGATATTACCTGTATTTGTCACACTTACGGCACGGTATATAACCAGTAAGGCAACTTGTAAAATAGAACCAAGATAAATTTGTGGATCTTACACATATATTGCTGAAGTACAATTGTATTATTAATATGTGCCTTATTTGTATAAAATTGTTTTTAAACTGTAATCTTCTTTGTAGGATGGATTTAAAATGGACACAGGTGTCCGAAACTAGTCACCATCAAGAAATAAAAAATAAATACTTCGTAATGCAACTTACTACTGAGCTACAACAATTTATTTCAATTACAACATCTTTTTGTGATCTATTTTTCACCTGCAGCACGCTGCAAGTTCTTGTATAGCATTTTAATATACTCGTACTTCAACAGTTCACATTTATATATGTAATCTTAATATATTCAATTTAATTACGATTACAACCCTTATAAGTCAAAGGACTATAGGTCACCACATTGTGACACAGTGTTAAAATTTGCGCGAACCATCACTGGGTGTCGGCAGCAGTGAAGAAGTGATTCAACCACAGTGATTGAAGTTAAGTCGTGAAAAAGTGGAAAACCAAGAGTGTACATTGAAAGTCCATGCTTGAGCATCACAATAATGGTACAGTGTACATAATGTAATACACTGCTGGCCATTAAAATTGCTACACCAAGAAGAAATGCAGATGATAAACGGGTATTCATTGGACAAATATATTATACTAGAATTGACATGTGACTACATTTTCACGCAATTTGGGTGCATAGCTCCTGAGAAATCAGTACCCAGAACAACCACCTCTGCGCCAGCCGGAGTGGCCGAGCGGTTCTAGGCGCTTCAGTCTGGCCCCGCGCGACCGCTACGGTCGCAGGTTCGAATCCTGCGTCGGGCATGGATGTGTGTAATGTCCTTAGGTTAGTTAGGTTTAAGTAGTGCTCGGCCACCATTGACCAGACTTTTTCAGTTGGTGAGAGATCTGCAGAATGTGGTCGCCAGGGCAGCAGTCGAACATTTTCTGTATGCAGAAAGGCTCGTACAGGACCTGCAACATGCGGTCGTGAATTATCCTGCTGAAATGTAGGGTTTCGCAGGGATCGAATGAAGGGTAGAGCCAAGGGTCGTAACACAAGTAAAATGTAACGTCCACTGTTCAAACTGCCGTCAGTCGGAAAAAGAGGTAACCGAGGCGTGTAACCAATGGCACCCCATACCATCACGATGGGTGATACGCCAGTATGGCGACGACGAATACACGCTTCCAATGTGCGTTCAGCGCGATGTCGCCAAACACGAATGCGACCATCATGATGGTGTAAACAGAACCTGAATTCATCCGAAAAAATGACGTTTTGCCATTCGTGCACCCAGGTTTGTCGTTGAGTACACCATCGCAGACGCTCCTGTCTGTGTTGCAGCGTCAAGGGTAACCGCAGCCATGGTCTCCGAGCTGATAGTCCATGCTGCTGCAAACGTCGTCGAATTGTTTGTGCAGATGGTTGTTGTCTTGCAAACGTCCCCATCTGTTGACTCAGGGATCGAGACGTGGCTGCACGATCCGTTACAGCCGTGCGAATAAGACGCCTTTCATCTCGACTGCTAGTGATACGTGGCCATTGGGATGCGGCACGGCGTTCCGTATTACCCTCCTGAAACCACCGATTCCGCATTCTGCTAACAGTCATTGGATCTCGACCAACGCGAGCAGCAATGTCGCGATGCGATAAACCGCAATCGCGATAGGTTAAAATCCGACCTTTATCAAAGTCGGAAACGTGATGGTACGCATTTCTCCTCCTTACACGAGGCATCACAACAACGTTACACCAGGCAACGCCGGTCAACTGTTGTTTGTGTATGAGAAATCGGTTGAAAACTTCCCTCATGTCAGCACGTTGTAGGCGTCGCCACCGGCGCCAACCTTGTGTGAATGCTCTGAAAAGCTAATGATTTCATATCACAGCATCTTTTTCCTGTCGGTTAAATTTCGGGTCTGTAGCACGTCATCTTCGTGGTGTAGCAATTTTAATGGCCAGTAGTGTATAAGAAAGGAAGAAGGCAAACAATCATAACCAGGTTGCAGCGACAGACTGACCACCAGACAACACATTTGCAGACGCTACCACTTCCGTGCTGAGGCACCCATGTCTCACAATCTGGGAGTGGAACACCCTTCAGGAAACTTCAGCAGTTTCATCGACTGCCGCATTAACAACAGCCGGACCCTGGTCATTGGCCTCCCCTCTAGAAGTTTCCCGGCGCCCCCTGCGCAGACTTTGGCGCTGGCCCGCAGTATTAAAACCCACAGGTCCAGCCTGTGCCAGTCGTCGCCGTGACTGTCACCGCCTCCTTGTCCAAGCCGATCCGCGACTTCCGCCGCTGCCCGCCGCCCTCTTCAGCCTGCAGTTCCTGTTCTTCGTCCACGTAGTCCTGCTAAGTTCGACTGCCAACTGGCTTGTCGCCACCCATCGCTCTGTTGGTTGCGTGCAGCAGATGCATTGACCTGTAGTTCATTCTGGAGGCGAGACAGCAGAGGTAAACAGTCTGAATCACGTGCTACGGACACCATATTAGCAGCTGTTGCCAATGGTAGACACAAGAGCGCGATTCTTTGAGTACACTGTGCGGCGGCGCGGTTCTTTCCGTCCCTTTACGACGAACCTGCAGCTACCTGTGAACGTTGTCTCAGCAGATCATCAGTAGGAAAGCCGAGTGAAACCTACTGCACTTCGACGTGAACCAGGCTGCAATTAAAGTCACTAATCTACGTTTCGGGAGAAACACGAAATGAAAGGTTGGAAATTTTGTCCTCAATTAATATATTCTGAAACTTAGGTGAACAAGTATCACTGCCAAGCCCGTGCTAGTCTTAACACAGTCACTCATAATCCCTTTCACTGCCCGCATCTCGTGGTCATGCGGTAGCGTTCTCGCTTCCCACGCCCGGGTTCCCGGGTTCGATTCCCGGCGGGGTCAGGGATTTTCTCTGCCTCGTGATGGCTGGGTGTTGTGTGCTGTCCTTAGGTTAGTTAGGTTTAAGTAGTTCTAGGGGACTTATGACCACAGCAGTTGAGTCCCATAGTGCTCAGAGCCATTTGAACCATTTTTTCCCTTTCACTCACGTTAGCAAGTTTATGGTGTTTCATTTCTACGAAAATACTGATTGTTTTTGATAGAGAATGCTTGCCAAATATTAAATCTGTCGGTACCAAATGCAGTCAGTTTTTAGCCACCAACCTGCTCAATACGCCACGCGGAATATATGTCTTTTCTCGTCACAAAATTCACTTAAAAATTCCGAAATTTCTACACACCCATCGGAATAATTATGCCGTCACTTTCCATCACTTTTGATGTATGAAACACTGATAAATCCGGCAACTTATCATTTCCATCGGAACTACTACTGCACACGTACGATCTCTTTCATGGCTAGGCTTCGACTCCTCTCTAGAACACTCTTAAGTCTTCTCTACCTGCAGAGAAAGGCGTGCGAAGAATATTGATTTACCATTGGTTAGTTTACTCAACAGCCAGTAGCAAAACAATATTCTCCCGCGTCAGTCCGCGCTTTTCATCCATAACCAACCGCAAAATAGTAAACCTAATGACTGCACTTTTTATCGACGTAATTATCTAATATGCTGAAGTTTTGTTTATTCATAAAGTTATTTACTATTGTTATTTATACCTGAATTACCTTTCCCTTTGCCATAAACTTACTTTACAAATCTATTCTACAAAACTCGCCTTTGTCCATATCCATACATCGAAATGTTCCCACACTAAATCCTACTACATAACTCGTTAAACGATTATCTTCATACTAGAACAGTTTATGAAAAACAATCAATTACTTTAGTGCACTCTAGTGGGCACAATCGAAACTAAAATCACAGTCCCCCTATCCAATACTGTCCTCTATCGGCTAATACACAAACTACGTGCGCGTCCAGTCTCGCGTCACCATCTGTCACTATCCAGTTCTGAGACACAGCACTTAACCGCCTCCAAGGCAGGATCGTTTTACGGCGCTACGCCTCAACTGCACGCAGCATAAATTGGCAGCAGTGTTGCCAATTTAGCGACTTTGTCGCTAGAAATGGCGACTTTTTGCCTTCGTCTTAGCGACAAAAAAAACTTTTTAGCGACAAAAATTATTTAGCGACTTATCTGGCGACTTTTGGAGTACTGACGACTTTTGAAGTACAAATCAAAACTATTTTGGGCCGGTATTTTCATTAACAAAACTAAGATTTTAACTATAGAATGGGTACTACAGTGACTTTGTTTTAGATTTACCAAGTTAAATTAAGTTTTTAGCAGATCATGTAGCATTGTTCAGCATTTGGTAAACCTGAATGTGGGAATTGCCTACAGAGTAAGAAAACCTTGACTATATAACAATTCATTATTCATTACTCACTAGCCTGTTATCACAATAGCGTATTGATCTATAATTCTTCAGCTATTGAACTCCTTTTATTTTTCGAATTGACAAAAAACTTACGTAAAAGTATAATAAAATACATTTCTCTCCAGCAACCTCTAATTTTTCGAAATGTTAACTCGCAGTCAAATTATTAACACATGCACAGTGGTAACGCAAGAACAATTCGGTGGGGGTACCTCAGACATTATTACGTTTTAAACAATGAACAATAGGACCGATATCGAGTTACCGAGTGAGTAGATTGTTTCATGACCTCTAGTTTGCCTGAGTTTTAATGTATTTTCAGTGATTATAAATTGGTGAAACTTATGTTGTGGTGGCTTACATAATGGATTTACCGCAGAAGAAGAAGCAGTACGCTAAAAAATATCGGGATGCGTGGGAAGCAGAACCTGAATTCAATGGGTGGTTGAAACCAGTCGTTGGAGACTTATCCAAGGCAAGATGTCAAGTATGTGCAACAGAGTTTTATGCTAAATTGTGTGATATTAGAAAGCATTCGAAAACTATTAAGCATAAACAAAAAAATTGATTAAAAAAACGCAAACCACCTTACATGTGAAAATTGTTCCGAAAACTACAGTTAGAATAGCAAGCAGAGAGGAAGGCACCCTTTCTTTATTTTTCGGTGATGAGGACGCTAAAAACACGCAATTACATCGTACAAAGTGCACTAACATTATAACTGAAGTTTTGGCTCAATATTTTACACAATAATTGGTTGAAGATATAGGTAACCAAAAATACAGTGTACTAATAGATGAATCCACAGATGTATCAATATCTAAAATGCTAGGTATCGTTATACGGTACTATGGTGTAAACAACCAACCCATTAGATCAGCATTTCTCAAACTCGCTGTAGTAGAAACTGCAGATGCAAGAAATCTGACTGCTGTTCTTGTGAATTCTTTGAAAGATCTCAAACTTCCAGTCGCTAATATGGTAGGAATTGGCACAGATAATGCTTCTGCAATAGTTGGAATAAACAGTGGGCTTTTCGAACAACTCAAGAGAGAATATGGTTTGAAGTGAATCGTTGCATTTGTCACTCTCATCAGCTTGCAGTTTCGCACGCCTCAGTGAATACCAACTACAGTTCTGTCAAAGCATGAAACAGAAGAGTTATTCGATCTTCTGAGTGACTACGATGAATAGCTCACATTCCGGTATGTATATATTTTATAACCTAATTTGAGTTCTTGCTTTCTTTTGTTACAAATATAGTTGTATATTTTTAGTATATTTGACTACTGTGATTGAAACAACAATCTATGTGTTGCGCCAATTATGATAACATGTTTAATTATAAGTTAGCGTATTTTATATGTATGTTGTTGCAAGCGATGCGTCATTTAATTAAGACAATATAGCAATTAGGTATGAGACAATTATTATTAATATTTTATTACCCCCCCCCCCACACACACACACACACACGCGCACACACACACTGGTTTATTGCACCATTCACAGCACGAAATTTTCAGTACACCCCTAGTAAAATCAGTTTTAGCGACTTTCTAGCGACTTTTGATATTGAATCTAGCGACTTGGGTTTTTTAGAGTTGGCAACACTGATTGGCAGATAGATCTGCAGTCGGCAGGAAACTCGTGGAGAGAGCACTAGTGTTGGCAGTTACGGGCAGGCGCTGTAGGGAAGACAGCGAGCGGCTGAAGGAAAGTGCTGCTCTAAACTGAAACTTACACTGACAGTTTTTGTGAATACGCCCACACTTGCATTGTGACCATTCAAAAAGATCAATTGTCACCTCTGCTTTCGTTAGTATCTAGAAAGAATTCTGCTGAAAATGCAACAAAAGCAGCGATTAATTTTCGCATGACTTGTTAACCGTTTGTAACTTTCAGAGGAGCGGCATGAGTGACGAATTTTGAGTAAAACCTGCATTTCTCTTGTTGCCATATTAAAATTTGCTTCTTTTGCCAAAACATTGCGGAGTTTACTCAATGTCACTTCATTAACGCGTTGTGTAGAGATAACTGATAGAGAATTCTGAAACCACGTTTCATTTATTAAGTGAGGAACTGAGGAAAAGTAAGGCCAATAGCTTATGAAAAAGTACATCCTCGGTAGCAAAATAAACGTGTAATTTCTTCGCTTATGCTGCTCGAAAACTCACAGCATTTCTCATTTCGCCAGTTATCGACAGCCGTTAAAAATTACATTCTCTGATGGAAAAAGTCTGTAGTTATCGAAATAACACGCTGGATAATGAAGTTCTGTGTAACAACCATACGAAAAAGTAATATCCTCTTTGCATGCTATCATTTGCGAAAACCTTATTCCCATATCTCAAACTGTTTACGAAACATCAGGATTGTTGTACATATTTCATTCAGGGTTTATCGCTGGCACATGTGATCGCAAATGAGTGTGCTACATCTCATCAATTTTCTCGTGATTGATAATAGATAGGGATCTCCACCCTAGTCTAAAGAAAAATTCAATACTTCAGCTAACTTTAATAGGTGGCAACATATTATTTAATATGCAACAAACGCAAAATCATAGCGACCACTATTTTTCATAGCAAACTTTTTCGAATTTCGTTCAGCGTCTTACTTAAATGCAAATATTGGTGTGGATTACCAACACAAGTACAAGGATAGCGTACCAATAGGGACAAGAAAGGAGGCATGAAGGGCACCAGGACAGAAATAACAATCATCCATTTATTGCACCATTACACACGCACATCATGATATATGCGACATTATAACTGTCTTACTCAAATCTGTGACACACAATATATATCAGGAAGGGCACGAGCAAGGGAGTTTAAGAAATTACAATGGCACATCATCTCCGCTATGACAAACAGTGTGCATAATGAAGGCCGCACAATTTTACCAACGTAAGAAATTAAAATAATTCTAGTATAAAATTAACTAAAATGCCTTGAAGCAAATGTTTATGAGAAGAACACGACGGGGCCGCAAATGAGGCGGCAACACAATACTTAACTCAGGTGCACCAAAACAAACAACGGACACCAGGCCGCGCCAACAACCGACACGTAAGGCACGCAACTACTCTCTCCGTTGCGGTTCCGCGCGTTCCACCCAAGTAATAGCTACCTGAAACATTTTAATACTTGGAACACTTCACCAGTCATCAGCAAATTAAAAAACAATAACATGACATAAAAATACAATAATTTAAGAAAATCACATCATATGAGTATGAGCTTAAGGTCTTTCGGAATTAACAGATTACGCAACAGGTAAAGGGGCATGCGCCACTATTAAATCTTCCGTAATTACACTACTAAGTTTCTCAGTACCCAAGTTGCAATTAACGCAACAAGAATTAAATTATTTAAGTGATAATGTTACTTTAAAGTAATAATAAAATTATTTCATACAAAAGAGGACCAAGAATGGCCCGATCAGCACTCTCCAGTGAAGCAGTTCACACAAATGGTACTCCACGGCTCCGAGCACACAGCCCCATACAAAATGCAACACAACCACAGCGACCCGGTGTACTACCAGAACCACCAGGCAGTAAACCAAAATCGTACTAAGCCAAAACAAGGACTGACCTTTAAAATAACGAGACCAAGGCCGGGCCGGACAACAGACCAAATCCCAGGAAATCCATAAGAACCCTCAGCCAACTTAATACCAAAACAACAATTTATGAACAATATGCAAAACACAAGACCTCTCAGTCCAAAGGCTTCCGTTTAGCCGCGAAGGTGGCTCCGACCCGCGTGCTGAGATGCCAAGCGTTGTACGGAGTGCCGAATCAAGCTTAACCTTCGTTGACGGAAAGCGGAAGCACCAGAAGACAAAATAAACTCCAATCTAACTGCGCAAGGCAAACTCTAAGGAGTGCCACTCGAAGACTATGCATTTGAAGATCAAACATAAAGTACCCAGGCTAACGTGCCGCTGAACGACGCACTTCCATCACCAGCGTCTAGTAGAGTACGGAGAGCAGCGTACCCCATCGATGTACATCCATGGGACGGTGAACAAGGATAGCAATCCCAGCGACGGAGAGACAGGAGGACGAAATGGCATCCCGCCGCACATAGAAGGTATTTCAAACTCAGGATCGACAAACTACAACAGGCGAGATTTTGCTCCCCTTTCGAATCAAGTTAAACGGCACACCGCTCCGCTGTCCACACTTTTAACCGTAAAATCACGGTCCGGTCTTCCCATCGGGCCCCACTCGGCGTCCAGACGCAAACAACCCCAGCCGAGCCGAACTGTCTTCACGCCAAGGCAGCCACCTCTTTCCTCCTCACACCCCTCCAGCTAAGCTCCGGCCAGCGATCACACACGGAAACAACCGCCTAACGCCAAAGCGCCGTCTGAGTGAAAATTCAGCACTACGATCGATACGGTCTTCGAAATAAGCGAGCACCGTAACAAATATGTCAAAACTATTACCGTTCTACATCTACATCCATACCCTGCAAGCCACCCGACGGTGTGTGGTGGAGGGTACCCTGAGTACCTCTATCGGTTCTCCCTTCTATTCCAGTCTCGTATTGTTGGTGGAAAGAAAGTTTGTCGGTATGTCTCTTTGTGGGCTCTAATCTCTCTGATTTTATCCTCATGGTCTCTTCGCGAGATATACGTAGCAGGGAGCAATATACTACTTGACTTCTCGGTGAAGGTATGTTCTCGAAACTTCAACAAAAGCCCGTACCGAGCTACTGAGCGTCTCTCCTGCAGTCTTCCACTGGAGTTTATCTATCATCTCCGTAACGCTTTCGCGATTACTAAATGATCCTGTAACGAAGCGCGCTGCTCTCCGTTGGATCTTCTCTATGTCTTCTATCAACCCTGTCTGGTACGGATCCCACACCGGTGAGCAGTATTCAAACAGTGGGCGAACAAGTGTACCGGTAACGAAATGATGGGCACGTGATTGTGAAGCTGACATATAAAGCTACAAGTAACGCAGTGTGCGATTTGCAGGAGGGGATGGGGGGGGATTCCCCCCCCCCCTCTGCATCAGACCATCCCCTCCTCTGGTTTCAGTTTATGCATCCCAACTTGGGATGTTTACTTCCCATGCACTGGAGTAAAACTTTACACATAATTTAAATTTGTGGATCCGAGCACTGAAAGTTTTTAATACAGTCTTACTATTAATACTATTATTATGCTCGGTTATTAATTTTGAAAAAGTGTTATGTAGTAGGTAAGCACTTCAAAACATTTAGAACTAAATGACAAGACGACGCACGCCACATTTCCGTAGCATGCCACAATGTTGCAAGACGTCGCCCCAGCGTAAACGAGGCTTTCTAAGCCATGTCTGTATTGCATGGTGGGTGTGATGTGTTGCGTATGAAACTAAAACCTGCAATCAGATCCAAACGACGTGGAAAACTGTGAAGAGGTGTCATCCTTCAGCAAGATAACGCTCGCCCACATTCTGCCAAACGGACAGCCGACGCAACAAAGGAGTTGAGATTCGAGGCGCTGGAACACCCACCATACAGTCCAGACCTGGCTCCAAACGATTTTCACATGTTTGGACCCTTAACGGAAGCACTACAGGGAAGAAGATTTGAAAGTGATGAAGACGTCATTGCTGCGGTGCAAAATTGGTTACAGATGCAACTGATGAACGTATTTTCTGATGAAATAAAAAAACTCGTAAAACGTCGGGAAAACTGCACTGAAGTCCAGGGTGGTTACGTAGAAAAATAATGCATGTTTCAGTTTTCTATCATCAGAATAAGTACAGCTTTTCACAAATGTGCCTTTACTTTTTGAATTCCCCTCGTATACCTGTATGTCGATGATTTTGTAAATAAGCTTCACCTATAATGTACTTTTAAAGATATAACAAGGGATGGCTTTTCTGATAGTGCATACGCGTGAATAGTGAGTTTCGGCATTAACATCTATTTATAAATGACTGTTTAACCATGGGTAACGCCACGGTCAAAGCTAGTAACGTATATAATTTTATTAACCCCCTAAGACATCCCCCCCACTGGTAAAAGCACAAATCGCACACTGAAGTAACGTCAAAACGATTCTTTTTTACCGAATAGTTTTCGGAAAGTCGTCTGAGAAAAACTGCAGGGCGTGCGCCTCGATTCTGTCATCACAGCTTATAGTCAAGCGACCGAAAGCGAGCAGTGTCGGCTTCCCCTTCCGAACATATAAATGAACTCGTCCAGCGCTTTAAACTACAGCTGGTGACTGCGCATCGCTCACCACACCCTGTGCAGACTCTACAGGCTATTGCCGCGTTGCACTCTGCTCTTAAAGATGTCGGTGAAATTGTGTATGTGGAATCTATACATTGTAAGTAAGGAAATGTAAGTATTATTATCTTCGTTCAACCCAGTTTTTTTTTTGTTTATGGGTTTTGTCTTCTACTTCTTTCCTCGTACTATCTTTTCTGTTTCCTCCAGCGTTAAACACCAGAATGTCAAGTTCTACCGAAACTGCAGAACATGTTGGCTTTCTCAGTTCATCTAAGAATTGAGCGAAAACAAATCAGCATTAAGCAGATGGGAGAAGAAAATGATCCAGAATGTGTACAAGACAGCTAAAACTACACATTCCACTGGGTTCGCGAACGTCTCACTTTGAAATCAGCAGGTAGGAAAATGTATTACTTGGACGAGATCTGGCTAATTGCAGGCCACAGGCGTGATAAAATATGGATAGGTGATTCAGCATCATCAGCTAAGAAAGCCTTCCTGTCCAGGTAGTCTACTGGAAACAAAGCGCCACCTGGGAAAGGAAAACGACTAGTAACAACTCATATTTGGAGTGAGACAGGTTCTGTGGCCGAGTGTTAGTGGACTTCCGAGTCGAAAAACACCGGTGACTACCACGAATTTTGGGTTCACGGGGTTCTTCCTCCTCTTGAGGATCCTTGTGATGTTGTATGTGATAAAGCACCCTAGCTCTCCTGCAAACTGGAAAACATTCCGAACACATGCTCCAGTAAACAGAACATTATAAACTGGCTTTCGTCTAAAACAATTCCGTTTGAAAACGATATATCGAAGAGAGAACTAATGACTATCGTCGAGGAACATAAAACAGCTTATAACGCCGGCCGCTGTGGTCGAGCGGTTCTAGGCGTTTCCGTCCGGAACCACGCGGCTGCTACGGTCGTAGGTTCGAATCCTGCCTCTCGCATGGATGTGTGTGATGTTCTTAGGTTAGTTAGGTTTAAGTAGTTCTAAGTCTAGGGGACTGATGATTTCAAATGTTAGGTCCCATTGTTCCTAGAGCCACTTGAATCATTTGAAGAGATTTGGAAGCTTTATTTAAATATGGAAAATGTTTCTGCACTGGGATAGATAAATATGATGAGCAGCTTATAATGGGTATGTTGTACACTTTATGGCAAGTTCAGTAAACAAAACGGTTTTAAGAACGCCACTGTGAACTGAACGCCATTGAACTTGTCTGGACACAGATTAAGAATTATGCCACATCTACACCTACAACTACGTGATTACACTGCTACTCACAATAAAGTGCCTGGCAGAGGGTTCAATGAACCACCTTCAAGCAGTCTCTCTACGGTTCCACTCTCGAACGGCACGCGGGAAAAACGAGCATTTAAATTTTACTGTGCGAGCCCTGATTTCTCTTATTTTATCGTGATGATCATTTCTCCCTATGTTCCAACAGAATGTTTTCGCAATCAGAGGGGAAAACTGGTGAGTGAAATTTCATGAGAAGATCCCGTCGCAACGAAAAACGCCTTTGTTTTAATGATTTCCACTCCAATTCACGTATCATATCTGTGACACTATCTCCCGTATTTCGCGATAATACAAAACGAGCTGCCCTTCTTTGTACTTTTTCGATGTCATTCGTCAGTCCCACCTGATGCGGATCCCACACCGCACAGGAGTACTCCAGAATAGGGCGGACAAGGGTGGTGTAAGCAGTCTCTTAAGTAGAGCTGTTGCACCTTCTAAGTGTTCTGCCAATGAATTGCAGTCTTTGGTTTGCTCTACCCACAATATTATCTATGTGATCGTTCCAATTTAGGTTATTTGTAATTGTAATCCCTAAGTATTTCGTTGAATTTACAGCCTTCAGATTTGTGTGACTTATCGCGTAATCGAAATTTAGCTGATTTCTTGTAGTACTCATGTGAATAACTTCACACTTTTCCTTATTCAGGGTCAATTGCCACTTTTCGTACCATACAGATACCTTATCTAAATCACTTTGCAAATCGTTTTGGTCATCTGATGTCTTTATAAGACGGTAAATGACAGCATCATCTGCAAACAATCTAAGACGGCTACTGAGATTGTCTCCTATGTCATTAATATACACTCCTGGAAATGGAAAAAAGAACACATTGACACCGGTGTGTCAGACCCACTATACTTGCTCCGGACACTGCGAGAGGGCTGTACAAGCAATGATCACACGCACGGCACAGCGGACACACCAGGAACCGCGGTGTTGGCCGTCGAATGGCGCTAGCTGCGCAGCATTTGTGCACCGCCGCCGTCAGTGTCAGCCAGTTTGCCGTGGCATACGGAGCTCCATCGCAGTCTTTAACACTGGTAGCACGCCGCGACAGCGTGGACGTGAACCGTATGTGCAGTTGACGGACTTTGAGCGAGGGCGTATAGTGGGCATGCGGGAGGCCGGGTGGACGTACCGCCGAATTGCTCAACACGTGGGGCGTGAGGTCTCCACAGTACATCGATGTTGTCGCCAGTGGTCGTCGGAAGGTGCACGTGCCCGTCGACCTGGGACCGGACCGCAGCGACGCACGGATGCACGCCAAGACCGTAGGATCCTACGTAGTGCCGTAGGGGACCGCACCGCCACTTCCCAGCAAATTAGGGACACTGTTGCTCCTGGGGTATCAGCGAGGACCATTCGCAACCGTCTCCATGAAGCTGGGCTACGGTCCCGCACACCGTTAGGCCGTCTTCCGCTCACGCCCCAACATCGTGCAGCCCGCCTCCAGTGGTGTCGCGACAGGCGTGAATGGAGGGACGAATGGAGACGTGTCGTCTTCAGCGATGAGAGTCGCTTCTGCCTTGGTGCCAATGATGGTCGTATGCGTGTTTGGCGCCGTGCAGGTGAGTGCCACAATCAGGACTGCATACGACAGAGGCACACAGGGCCAACACCCGGCATCATGGTGTGGGGAGCGATCTCCTACACTGGCCGTACACCACTGGTGATCGTCGAGGGGACACTGAATAGTGCACAGTACATCCAAACCGTCATCGAACCCATCGTTCTACCATTCCTAGACCGGCAAGGGAACTTGCTGTTCCAACAGGACAATGCACGTCCGCATGTATCCCGTGCCACCAAACGTGCTCTAGAAGGTGTAAGTCAACTACCCTGGCCAGCAAGATCTCCGGATCTGTCCCCCATTGAGCATGTTTGGGACTGGATGAAGCGTCGTCTCACGCGGTCTGCACGTCCAGCACGAACGCTGGTCCAACTGAGGCGCCAGGTGGAAATGACATGGCAAGCCGTTCCACAGGACTACATCCAGCATCTCTACGATCGTCTCCATGGGAGAATAGCAGCCTGCATTGCTGCGAAAGGTGGATATACACTGTACTAGTGCCGACATTGTGCATGCTCTGTTGCCTGTGTCTATGTGCCTGTGGTTCTGTCAGTGTGATCATGTGATGTATCTGACCCCAGGAATGTGTCAATAAAGTTTCCCCTTCCTGGGACAATGAATTCACGGTGTTCTTATTTCAATTTCCAGGAGTGTAGATCAGGAACAATAGAAGGCCTATAACTTTTTCTTGGGGAACACCGGATATTACTTCTGTTTTACTCGATGACTTTCCGTCTGTTACTACGAACTGTGACCTTTCTGACAAGAAATCACGAATCCAGTCGCACAACTGAGGCGATACTCCGTACGCAAGCAGTTTGGCTCGAAGACGCTTGTAAGGAACGGTGCCGAAAGCCTTCTGGAAATCTAAAAATATGGAATCAATTTGACATCCCCTGTCGATAGCGCTTATTACTTCATGAGTATAAAGAGCTAGTTGTGTTTCACAAGAACGATATTTTCTGAAACCGTGCTGACTATGTGTCAATAAATCGTTTTGTTCGAGGTACTACATAATGTTCGAATACAGTATATGATCCAAAACCCTACTGCAAATCGACGTTAGTGATATTGGCCTATAATTCAGATGATTACTCCTACTTCCCTTTTTGGGTATTGGTGTGACTTGAGCAGTTTTCCAGTCTTTAGGTACGGACCTTTCTGTGAGCGAGTGGTTGTATATAATTGCTAAATATGGAGCTATTTTATCAGCATACTCTGAGAGGAACGTGACTGGTATACAATCTGGACCGGAGGCCTTGTCTTTATTAAGTGATTTAATCTTCTTCAGTACTCCGAGGATATCTGCTTCTATGTTTCTCATCTTGGCAGTTGTTCCTGATTGGAATTCAGGAATATTTACTTCGTCTTCTTTGGTGAAGGAGTTTCGGAAAACCATGTTTAATAACTCTGCTTTACTGGCACTGTGATCAGTGACTTCACCGTTGTTATCGCGCAGTGAAGGTACTGATTGCGACTTGCCACTGGTGTGCTTTATGTATGACTAGAATCTCTTTGGGTTTTCTGCCAGATTTCGAGATAGAATTTCGTTGTGGAAATTAATAAAAGCATCTCGCATTGAAGTACGCGCCATATTTCGAACTTCTGTAAAACTTTGGCAATCTTGGGGATTGTGCGTTATTTTAAATTTGGCATGCTTTTATCGTTGCTTCTGCAACAACGATCTGACCCGTTTTGTGTACCGTGAGGGATCAGTACCAATCACTTATTAATTTATGTGGTATATATCTCTCAATTGCTGTCGATACTATCTCTATGAAAACATTCCACAACTTTTCTACACTTTCATGGCTCAAATGGTTCAAATGGCTCTGAGCACTATGGGACTCAACTGCTGTGGTCATCAGTCCCCTAGAACTTAGAACTACTTAAACCTAACTAACCTAAGGACATCACACACATCCATGCCCGAGGCAGGATTCGAACCTGCGACCGTAGCAGTCGCACGGTTCCGGACTGCGCGCCTAGAACCGCGAGACCACCGCGGCCGGCTACACTTTCATGATCAGATCAGGAGTGAAGGCGTTAAGAGCATTTTTATCAGCTTTTTTTAAATAGATATACTTTGCGATTCTTTTTGATGGTTGTAGGTGTTACGGTATCAGCCTAGCACCTACTGCCTTGTGGTTGCTAATTCCTGTATTCGTCACAATACTCACTATTTGTGCAGGATTATTTGTTGCTGAAAGGTCAAGTACGCTTTCGCAACCATTTACGCTTCGAGTGGGCTCATGAACTAATTGTTCAAAATAATTTTCTGAGAAAGCTATGAGTACAATTTCGGATGACGTTTTATGCCTGCCGCCAGCTTTAAACGTGTAATTTTTCCAGCATACCGAGGGTAGATTAAAGTCGTCACCGACTATAATTGTATGAGCGGGGTACTTATTTGAAATGAGATTCAAGTTTCTTTGAACTGTTCAGCAACTATATCTTCTGAGTCGGGGGGGGTCGGTAAAACGATCCAATTAATAGTTTAGTCCGATTGTCAGGTATAACCTCTGTCCATACTATTTCGCACGAACTATCTACTTCAATTTCGCTACAAGGCAAACTACCTCTGAGAGCAATAAATACTCCACCTCAAACTGTATTTAATCTATCCTTTCTGAACACTGTAGGATCGTTTGAAAAAATTTCGGCTGAATTTATTTCCGGCTTTAGCCAGCTCTCTGTACGTACAAATATTTGAGCTTCAATGCTTCCCATTAGGGCTTGGAGCTCTGGTTCTTTCCCAACACAGCTACGACAATTTACAACTACAATACCAATCGTTTCTACAACTACCTTACTGTGTTTTACCTGCCCACTTTTAGACGGACGTCCCTTCTGTGATTCCCTGAGACCTTCTAACCTAAAAAACAGCCCAGTTCCTTCCACACAGCACCCGCTACCCGTGTAGCCGCCTCCTGTGTGTAATGGACTCCTGACCTATTAAGCAGAACCCGGAAACCCACCACTTGATGGCGCAAGTCAAGGAATCTGAAGCCTACACGGTCACAGAACCACCTGAGCCTCTGATTCAGACCCTCCACTCGGCTCTGCAGCAAGGGACCACAGTCGATTCTATCATCGATGCTGCAGATGGTGAGCTCCGCCTTGATCTCGGAAGCAAGACTGGCACTCTTTACCATTTCTGCTAGCTGCCCGAAACCGGACAGAATCTCCTTCGATCCAAAGCGACACACGTCACTGATACCGACATGAGCCACCACCTGCAGTTTGCTGCTCCCTGTACTCTTCATGGCATCCGGAAGCACCCTTTCCACGTCCAGAATGACTCTCCCTGGAATGCACACGGAGTGCACACTGGCTTCCTTCCCCTCCTTGGCAGCCATGTCCCTAAGGGGCCCCATTACGCTCCCAACTATGATCAAACCCAACCTCTGTGAATGCCCAGACCTTGCAGGACGAGAAGCTTCCTCTGGAACAGGGTGGACGACTGCATCCGGCTCAGAGACATTGTCAGCCTCAGATAACGCCCGAAACCTGTTCGTCAAACGAACGGGGGAGGCCCTACGATCGGCCCTTCATAAAGTTTTTCACTGCCTGCCAGACTTAGGAATGATCTCCCACCTGACCACGGGTGAGGGGTCAACCTCAGTGCAGGCAGTACCTGGGGTGGCCACAGCAGTGGACCGATCGGAGGACACGTGGGACGTGCTCAACGTCTGTCGCATCCCCGCGTTCGATCCCCCAAAGTGACGCCCCTTGGCAGCAGCCTCAAGCTGTGTGACGGAAGCCAAAGCAGCCTGGAGCTGTGAGCGAAGGGTCGCCAACTCAGCTCGCATCTGTACACTACAATCACAGTTCATATCCATTACTGCAGTCGCTCCTGTTTGAATCTCGTAAAAATATGTAACAAGCGAACGGTGTACTCGCCTTGTTAGTAGCGGGAAGTAGCGGTGCTGCTCTCGCTGACGGTCTGACCGACAGCAGTCCCTGCAAGGAACAAAACCTTCAAACTAAATCTCCAGATAAGTGGCTGAAATGTGTGCAGCACATTCAGAAAACTGAAAAATTAATGTGGGACATGGATAACATTGTGGAAGCTCACGATGAGAGTTTAGTCACGAGAGTCATTAGTAGCAGCTGCACCTCATCTACCCCTCAGACGAATGACTGTTCTGCCTGTGCTGGAAGTAAACAAAGAGCTCACCCAATAAAATTGCTGTTGAGTAGTTAAAATTTATTTGTTCCATTTTTTCTGCAAATCCAACTAAAGTGCTTGTGTCACAGGGAGCAGGAAAGAATGAGTACGCAACTTCGTCCAAAACTACAGATTTTATTCTCGTTTCTGTTGCTCATTTCCGAAGTGTTACGCATGCTAAGCTCCATGGTGTCGAGACTCCTCGCCTTCCGTTTGTCCATCCCCGGTGAAGACGTCATAGGGCCACGCGCTACTCTTGTGCGTGGTAGCCCAGTGCGTGGCATTGTTTATGCGAATGCCTCAGTTAGGTAAACAGAGTATACGTTCATGTTAGATTATTTTATAAAGAGTTTTGGCAGCAGACTGGCTACCTCCATCGTCTGCACCTCCACCCACCTCCAGCAAGGAAACACTCGCTCACACCTTCCGAAAATGTGGGGGCAGTAGTGGGGCAGAGTCGGGACAGTGAACATCTATTGAAAGGCTCGAGAGACAAGAATACGTGAAATTAAGACATAAGGTATTTAATACTAAGTGGAATATGTAATTGAAATAAGAATGTTGGATCATCGGTGGATATTTGAGAGGGAATGATGTTTGGAATTTATCAGTTCCATCGAAGTGAATGAGTGTGATAAGGTTGGGCGTGTCCCTATTGTTTGAAGTTAAATGAAATAAATTAAAGGAAATCTATCATTCCAGAAGAGCCTTGCCATCTTTTATGATCAACTTCGTGCTAAACACACGCCTCAAGCACAATTAGGCAACAATTTAATTTTCTACGCGAACGTTGCTGTCGTAAGTTTCTTTCTCTAAATCCGATTGCTGATCCTTAGGAACAGGGCCAGCTCAGTTACAATTATGGTGGGGGGAAGAGTTTACAACTGATGTACTAAATCACGATGTAGTTTTCGGGTTTGATAATCGCGGGGAAAGGAACTGCAACAGACTATGCAGGAAACATACTGCATGTGGGAACAGCAGCGGTTACTGACACGTGCAGGAGAGGCATCGATGTGTGAAACCGCCAACACCACCATGAAAGCTGGCCGCTGTGGCCGAGCGGTTCTAAATGGCTCTGAGCACTACGGGACTTCCCCTAGAACTTAGAACTACTTAAACCTAACTAACCTAAGGACAACACACACATCCATGCCCGAGGCAGGATTCGAACCTGCGACCGTAGCAGCAGCGCGGTTCCAGACTGAAGCGCCTAGAACCGCTCGCCCACACCGGCCGGCCCGAGCGGTTCTAGGCGCTTCAGTCCGGAACTGCGCTGCTGCTACGGTCGCGGGTTCGAATCCCGCCTCGGGCATGGCTGTGTGTGATGTCCTAAGGTTGGTTAGGTTTAAGTATGTGTAAGTCTAGGCGACTGATGACAACAGATGTTAAGTCCCATAGTGCTTAGAGCGATTGAACCATGTTTTGAACCACCATGAACAGAAAAGAATACGTGTTACATTGGTACGACATATCGCCGTCACGACACATCAACGAAGGCAGCGCACTAAGCTACTTTCTCAAGCATAAAAACGTGTTTGTTCCGTGAAAAGCCTGACTGGTGCAGTGGGTTGCATGGTTGAGTATACACTACTGGCCATTAAAATTGCTACACCACGAACATGACGTGCTACAGACGTGAAATTTAACCGACAGGAAGAAGATGCTATGATATGCAAATGATTAGCTTTTCAGAGCATTCACACAAGATTGGCGCCGGTGGCGACACCTACAACGTGCTGACATGAGGGTAGTTTCCAACCGATTTATCATACACAAACAGCAGTTGACCGGCGTTGCCTGGTGAAACGTTGTTCTAATGCCTCGTGTACCATCACGTTTCCGACTTTGATAAAGGTCGGATTGTAGCCTATAGCGATTGCGGTTTATCGTATCGCGACATTGCTGCTCGCATTGGTCGAGATCCAATGACTGTTAGCAGAATATGGAATCGGTGGGTTCAGGAGGGTAATACGGAACGCCGTGCTGGATCGCAATGGCCTCGTATCACTAGCAGTCGAGATGACAGGCATCTTATCCGCATGGCTGTAACGAATCGTGCAGCCGCGTCTCGATCCCTGAGTCAACAGATGGGGACGTTTGCAAGACAACAAGCATCTGCACGAACAGTTCCACGACGTTTGCAGCAGAGTGAACTATCAGCTCGGAGACCATGGCTGCGGTTACCCTTGACGCTTCACAGACAGGAGCGCCTGCGATGGTGTACTCAACGACGAACCTGGGTGCACGAATGGCAAAACGTCGTTTTTTCGGATTAATCTAGATTCTGTTTACAGCATCATGATGGTCGCACCCGTGTTTGGAGACATCGCGGTGAACGCACATTGGAAGCGTGTATTCATCATCGCCATACTGGCGTATCACCCGGCGTGATGGTATGGGGTACCATTGGTTACACGTCTCGGTCACCTCTCGTTGGCACTGACGGCACTTCGAACAGTGGACGTTACATTTCAGATGTGTTGCGACCCTTGGCTCTACTCTTCATTCGATCCCTGCGAAACCCTACATTTCAGCAGGATAGTGCATGACCGCATGTTGCAGGTCCTGTACGAGCCTTTCTGGATACAGAAAATGTTCGACTGCTGCCCTGGTCAGCACATTCTCCACATCTCTCACCAATTGAAAACGTTTAGTCAATGGTGGCCGAGCAACTGGCTCGTCACAATACGCCAGTCACTACTCTTGATGAACTGTGGTATCGTGTTGAAGCTGCATGGACATCTGTACGTGTACACGCCATCCAAGCTCTTTTTGACTCAATGTCCAGGCGTGTCAAATCCGATATTACGGCTACAGGGGGTTTTTCTGGGTACTGATTTCTCAGGATCTATGCACCCAAATTGCGTGAAAATGTAGTCACATGTCAGTTCTAGTATAATGTATTTGTCCAATGAATACCCGTTTATCATCTGCATTTCTTCTTGGTGTAGCAATTTTAATGGCCAGTAGTGTATTTTGCTTCTGTATTGTGATTGAACTAACATAGTATGCCCTTAAAAGTGAGAATCGGCGAAACGACGCTCAAGTATTAGAAGGTACAGAGAGAATATCGAAACGGGCAGCAAAAGTAATTTGAAGTTACACAAGTTGGATACCGAAATAATTGTGACAAAGACAAAGGAAGATGCAGATTGAGAATTTCCTAAAATGTTGGGGACTAGTGGAACCATATCTTATTTCGTAGACGAGACGGGGGGAGTGAAAGACAGTAGCACACCAATTTTGCGACATCGAGGATGAGAAGCCTTCCACTGCTTTCGAGCAATACTCTCTGCATCTCACCTCATTATTTGTCATAACAAATTAATTTATTTTTGGCCCATAAGTATCCGAAATATCTGGCAACGCCACTTGCGTCATGTCGATGTAACACCAGCGATTCACCCCCCCCCCCCCCCCCCCGCCTCTCCGATACGCACACACACACCGCCGTAATGTCACGGCAACGTCCCTAACTGCTCAGTGCTCGGGTATTTCTCATTAAAAAAATTATTTTTCTTTTCTCAAAAATACCCGTATGTTTAGACATGTTACACCTTACAGTGTATTGTGCGGAGTACATTCGACATTTAACTCACGTCCGTACTCCATTCACATGACAAAGATCGTAGCATAGTCTGAAAAATGTTAGCCGAGTGGCAAAAAATCCAGAAATTGACAGTATTGGCAATGTGGCAGAACGTCAGATCCAGATATTGGTAAACTGGCTGTAAACTGTAATTGGCGTAGACAGTGCGGTTTGCCAATTAAGATTTCAGCCTTGTTCCATGGAAACGTTCACTGTCCATACATACACTGCACATACATTCTACATATATATATTTCGTTGTTGTTGTTGTGGTCTTCAGTCCTGAGACTGGTTTGATGCAGCTCTCCATGCTACTCTATCCTGTGCAAGCTTCTTCATCTCCCAGTACCTGCTGCAACCTACATCCTTTTCAATCTGCTTAGTTTATTCATCTCTTGGTGTCCCTCTACGATTTTTACCTTCCACGCTGCCCTCCAATACTAAATTGGTGATCCCTTGATGCCTCAAAACATGTCCTACCAACCGATCCCTTCTTCTAGTCAAGTTGTGCGACAAACTTCTCTTCTCCCCAACAATATTCAATACCTCCTCCTTAGTTATGTGGTCTACCCATCTAATCTTCAGCATTCTTCTGTAGTACCACATTTCGAAAGCTTCTACTCTCTCCTTGTCCAAACCATTTATCGTCCATGTTTCACTTCCATACATGGCTACACTCCATACAAATACTTTCAGAAATGACTTCCTGGCACTTAAATCTATACTCGATGTTAACAAATTTTTTTTCTTCAGAAACGCTTTCCTTGCCATTGCCAGTCTACATTTTATATCCTCTCTACTTGGACCATCGTCAGTTGCTCCCCAAACAGCAAAACTCCTTTACTACTTTAAATGTGTCATTTCCTAATCTAATTCCCTCATCATCACCTGACTTAATTCGACTACATTCCATTATCCTCGTTTTGCTTTTGTTGATGTTCATCTTACATGCTCTTTTCAAGACACTGTCCATTCCGTTCAACTGCCCTTCCAAGTCCTTTGCTGTCTCTGACAGAATTACAACGCCATCGGTGAACCTCAAAGTTTTTATTACTTCTATATGGATTTTAATACCTACTCCGAGTTTTTCCTTTGTTTCCTTCACTGCTTGCTCAATATAAAGATTGAATAACATCGGGGATTGGCTACAACCCTGTCTCACTCCCTTCCCAACCACTGCTTCCCTTTCATGTCCCTCGACTCTTATAACTGCCATCTGGTTTCTGTACAAATTGTAAATAGCCTTTCGCTCCTTGTATTTTATCCCTGCCACGATCAGAATTTGAAAGAGAGTATTCCAGTCAACATTGTCAAACGTTTTCTCTAAGTCTACAAATGTTAGAAACGTAGGTTTGCCTTTCCTTAATCTAGCTTCTAAGATAGGTCGTAGGGACAGTATTGCCTCATGTGTTGCAATATTTCTACGGAATCCAAACTGATCTTCCCCGAGGTCGGCTTCTACTAGTTTTTCCATTCGTCTGTAATGAATTCGCGTTCGTATTTTGCAGGTGTGGCTCATTAAACTGATAGTTCGGTAATTTTCACATCTTTCAACACCTGCTTTCTTTGGGATTGGAATTATTATATTCTTCTTTAAGTCTGAGGGTATTTCGCCTGTCTCATACATCTTGCTCACAAGATGGTAGAGTTTCGTCAGGACAGGCTCTACCGAGGCCGTCAGTAGTTCTAATGGAATGTTGTCTACTCCCGGGGCCTTGTTTCGACTCAGATCTTTCAGTGCTCTGTCAAACTCTTCACGCAGTATCATATCTCTGATTTCATCTTCATCTACATCCTCTTCCATTTCCATAATATTGTCCTCAAGTACATCGCCCTTCTATAGACCCTCTATATACTCCTTCCACCTTTCTGCTTTCCCTTCTTTGCTTAGAACTGGGTTTCCAACTGAGCTCTTGATATTCATGCAAGTGGTTCTCCTTTCTCCAAAGGTCTCTTTAATTTTCCTGTAGGCAGTATCTATCTTGCCCCTAGTGAGATAAGCCTCTACATCCTTACTATTGTCCTCTAGCCATCCCTGCTTAGCCATTTTGCACTTCCTGTCAATCTCATTTTTGAGACGTTTGTATTCCTTTTTGCCTGCATTTTTATATTTTCTCCTTTCATCAATTAAATTCAATATTTCTTCTGTTACCCAAGGAGTTCTACTAGCCCTTGTCTTTTTACCTACTTGATCCTCTGCTGCCTTCACTAGTTCATCCCTCAAAGCTACCCATTCTTCTTCTACTATATTTTTCCCCCTATTCCTGTCCATTGCTCCGTTATGCTCTCCCTGAAACTCTCTATAACCTCTGGTTTAGTCAGTTTATCCAGGTCCCATCTCCTTAAATTCCCACCTTTTTGCAGTTTCTTCAGTTTTATTCCACAGTTCATAACCAATAGATTGAGGTCAGAGTCCACATCTGCGCCTGGAAATGTCTTACAATTTAGAACCTGGTTCCTGCATCTCTGTCTTACCATTATATAATCTATCTGAAACCTGTCAGTATCTCCAGGGCTCTTCCATGTATACAACCTTCTTTCATTTCGAATGTATAAAAGAAGACATCATAGCATACTCTGCAAAATAATGTTAGTTGAGTGATGTCAAATCTGAAAAAACTGGTAAAATTGGTGAGTTGGTAGGATTGGTAGGATACCAGATAGAACATTGGTAAAAACGCTAAATAAACACAAAAAAATCCAGATGTAACAGCCAAAAGAAGAAGTGACAGGTGGGAAAATACATGCATTCCTGTGGATACTTAAAGATCTGTATTACAACAGAGTAGATATAGACCAAGAAGAGTAATGCATTAACGCCTGTATCTCCCCCCACCCCCTTCCCAAGTGTGTAAGTGTCGAACTACCAGGTCCGTATGGGCTGAGTTTACAAATGATATGTTACAACCCGAGCCGAGGCCGCGTTGTGATCAGGACGTTAAGCTGAGAGTGGTGGTGATTCATACTGTCAGTCCATTATTTAAGTACGACCTGGCTGGACGGTACTACTGTCAACGTTGGCTTCAATCGTCTCGTTCAAGCACAATGGCGGGGTTTTCTCTGTGTATATAGCGATGGCTCCAAAATTTCGCCAGAAGAGTGTACAGGATGCGCTTTTTTCTGCCCTCAGATCCAGATCCGCAAAACCTTCAAACTGCCTACGAGCACTTCTATTTTTACGGCAGAGACAGTGGCAGTTTTGGAAGCACTTAAGTTTGTCTCTAGCACTTCCTTCCCCAAGATATTGATAGTATCTGACTCGCAAAGCGTTCTTAAAAACATTCAGTACAGTGGATGGAACAAAACAACCAACAGTTATATCTTGGATGTGATATCTGAATATATTCGCAGCACACGCACGGGCCGGACGATCCATTTGTTGTGGGTACCTCCCCACTGTGGTATCCTCTATAATGATGAAGTTGATGCATTGGCCAAACAAGCGGCAACCTTAGGCACCGTCCTGGATCTGCACCTTCCTTATACAGACTACTTACGTGAAGTCAAGGATCACGCAAGACAACAGTGGCAGGAAATGTGGAACGTTTCTCAACAGACAAAAGGCGGTTTTTTTGCTCAGTGCTACAACCTCGGATACCTTCACAGCCGTGGTTCATGAGGACACATTTGGACCGATCCACGATTTCTACCATCATAAGACTCCGCTTCAATCATGCCTCTTTCCCACAACATCTACATCGGATCAACGTTTACAGTTCACCAGCATGTGAGTGTGACCCTGAGTCGGAAGCTGATGTCAACCACATCTTATTTATGTGCCCCAAATTTGACCATGAATGGTTGGTCTTTCTGAAGACATTGCTGAGTATGGGCTACCATCTTCCTCAATCAGCTTCTTCTCTTTTGTGTGCTAAAGACGTTCGTCTATATAATATGATAGTTAACTTCATCGAGAGTACTGGTTACAATCTGTAGGTTTTAATGGTGTACGTAAATTATAAATATGTCTTGCTGATGAAGATATTTCAGAATTGGTGTGAATTGTAAGCCAAGACACTTTTAATTATTTTCCAATTCAATTCAATTCAATTTTTAAAACATTATGTACAAAACTGTAACAATTAAGCTTTTTGTTCTTGTAAATATGCATTTCTGTATTTGTTTATTCAATTATGTGTACATTGTCACTATGTGTTGCCGATGGCTAAATTGAGTACACACTCAAAGGCCAAATAAACAAACAAACAAAAAAATAGAGCGCTGGTGCACTAATGAAACGTCATTCAATTAACAATCATATATTGCCGAGAGCTTTACAAATACTCCGCCTTCTTCCTGGCGCTGCACAGCAGCGACCGTGTTGAGTCCGCGCTGCCTGAAAGCTCAAGGCGGCACTTCAGTGCCCGACAAGGAACCAAGTGAGCCCAAGACCTGCGCCGCATGTGGTCGGCGCTACAGCCTGTCGCTAGAGGATGCAGCGGCCGTGCGTTTCCGCAGCACGGCGCTTAACCACGGCCCCAGAAATTTGTACGCCCCTATTGTTGATGGTCCTGATGGCGTGTAGGGGGAAAACGCAGAAGTAGCACGGAGGACAGCCCGAGTAGCGGTCCCAGATGATAACCTTTGACTAAACAAAATCTAATTAGAACTGAACGGTAACTGGTTTGAATACAACTTGTCTTCATACACACAACAAAAAACGTTTTGCATCATCTCGGTTCCGACAGTTCCGGAACCTGTACAGAAAATTGGAATAGAGATCAACATAAACATCGTTTCCGCCATTTTTATTGCTCATGAAAACCACCATACAGCGAGACCTTCAGAGGTGGTGGTCCACATTGCTGTACACACCGGTACCTCTAATACCCAGTAGCATGTCCTCTTGCATTGATGTATGCCTGTATTCCTCGTGGCATACTATCCACAAGTTCATCAAGGCATTGTTGGTCCAAATTGTCCCACTCCTCATTGGCGATTCGGCGTAGATCCCTCAGAGTGGTTGGCGGGTCACAACGTCCATAAGCAGCTCTTTTCAATCTATCCCAGGCATGTTCGATAGGGTTCATGTCAGGAGAACATGTTGGCCACTTTATTCGAGCGATGTCATTATCCTGAAGGAAATCATTCACAAGATGTGCATGATGGTGGCGCGAATTGTCGTCCATGAAGACGAATGCCTCGCCAATATACTTCCCATGTCGTTGCACTATCGGTCGGAGGATGGAATTAACGTATCGTACAGCCGTTACGGCGCCTTCCATGACCACCAGCGGCGTACGTCGGCACCACATAATGCCACCCCAAAACAGCAGCAAACCTCCACCTTGCCGCACTCGCTAGACAGTGTGTCTAAGGCGTTCAGCTTGACCTGTTTGCCTCCAAACACGTCTGCGACGATTGTCTGGTTGAAGGCATATGCGACACTCATCGGCGAAGAAAACGTGATGCCAATCCTGAGCGGTCCATTCGGCATCTTGTTGGGCCCATCTGTGCCGCGCTCCATGGTGTCGTGGTTGCAAAGATGGACCTCGCTGTGGACGTCCGGAGTAAAGTTGCGCATCATGCAGCCTGTTGCGTACAGTTTCAGTCGTAACACGTCGTCCTGTGGCTGCATGGAAAGCATTATTCAACATTGCTGTCAGGGTTCCTCCGAGCCATAATCCGTAGGTAGCGGTCATCGACTGCAGTAGCAGCCCTTGGGCGGCCTGAGTTAGGCCTGTCATCGACAGTTCCTGTCTCTCTGTATCTCCTCCATGTCCGAAAAACATCGCTTTGGTTCACTCCGAGACGCCTGAACACTTTCCTCTTTGAGAGCCATTCCTTTCACAAAGTAACAATGAGGACGCGATCGATTCGCGGTACTGACCGTCAAGGCATGGTTGAACTACAGACAACACGAGCTGTGTACCTCCTTCCTGGCGGAATGACTGGAACTGGTCCGCTGTCGCCCCCCCCCCCCCCCTCCGTCTAATAATCGCTGCTCATGCATACTTGTTCACATCTTTGTGGGGGTTAGTGACATCTCTGAACAGTCAAAGGGACTGTGTCTGTGATATAATATCCACAGTCAACGTCTACCTTCAGGAGTACTGGGATCCGGGGTGATGCAATGCTTTTGTTGGTCCGTGTATTAAATTCGTAACTGAAGTAAAACAGTTATCTGGCTTTAGTCAAAATTTCCACGTAACTCGCGTCTCGACAATATTGTTGTAGATTTCTCGAAAGCACGAACAGCACACAGCAAACAGGCAGTGACTATGCTAGTTTTCTATTTTTGAATAAAATTTCCAAACAGTATTCAAACTGTTGCACACCATAATAAATCTTTTTTCATCTAACTGATACAATCACAAATCAACACAGCACTACTGAATACATCCATCACCTACCACACTTCAATTAAGAACGTATCAGACTGCACAGAGGCAAATACCGTGCCGCAGCAAGTACAGAGATTGTTTGACAGTAACATAACTTCCTCTCTCTCTCTGATGTACACGCCGATAACTTACAGAAATCAAAATCACATGCCCATCTTACAGCCTGCTGACACTTCCTGAATTCGCCAGTGCATCCAGTAAGCTAACAGAGTTGGTTTTCCATCTGTAGCCGTGATGCAGATGGCATGGACCAACTCTGGGAAAGGGCTTGAGGAGGGCAGATGATCACTTGATTCCCCTGACACTGGTAACCGAATATGCTCTCGTTTTCATAGCCTGTTAGCGCGCTCGGTTACTCTTGTGTTTAACTTCAGGATTTGAGAACGTTCCTTTACGCGAAGTTTGCATCCTAAAAGGTGTTCTTATGACATCCGTAAGTCAAGTTACTGCATTTAGCCTTGTTACAGCAGCACGTTCTGTCTGTTCCGCACTGTAGTTTAACTGCTGACTCCCTCTCGCATAGTCTAATGAAATGTGCTCATAACTTTTTTGCACTTCACCCTCCCCCACCTCCCTCCCCCGTGTTGTCATTAAGCAACGACACCGTTGCGTAGCCGCAGGCGTGCACCACTTAGCCGTCTCCGTTGGTTCTTAACAGAATTTTATTGCTGCACTTACTTATTATTCTACTGTGGAACGGGTATTACAATTTATGCACCTGCACCTATTGGATACGATGCAGTACACACTGATCTTATTAAAGACTTATAGAAAACAACTGTTGGCAATATAATGTGCTACAATGCAATGACAGCAAATAAAACATTATTGTTATCTTCCCCGCGTCCTATACAGACAAGGAGTACCCCCTAAATACGACGTACATGCACTGCACATATACCAGACACATTGTTGTTGTTGTTGTTGTTGTTGTTATTGTCATTGTTATTGTCTTCAATCCGAAGACTGGTTTGTTGCAGCTCTCCATGCTACTCTACTTTGAGCAAGTCTCGTCATCTAATAACTACTGCAACTTACGTCCTTCCGAGTCGGTTTACTGTATTCATCTCTTGGTCTTCCTCTATGATTTTTACGCCCCCACGCTTTCCCCCAGTACTAAATTGGTGATCCCTTGATGTCTCAGAAAGTGTCCTATCAACCGATACCTTCTTCTAGTCAGGTTGTACCACAAATTTCTTTTCTCCGCAATTCTGCTCAGTACCTGTTCATTAGTTACGTGATCTACCCATCCAATCTTCAGCATTCTTCTACAGCACCATACTTAAAAAGCTTCAGTTCTTTCCTTGTCCAAACTGTTTATCGTCCATGTTTCACTTCCATACATGGTTGCACTCCATAAAAATACTTTCAGGAAAGACTTGCCATCACTTAAATCTATATTCGATGTTAACAAATTTCTCTTCTTCAGAAACGCTTTTCTTGCCTTAGCCAGTCTACATTTTATATCCTCTCTGCTTTGGCAACGATTAGTTATTTTGCTACTCAAGTAGCAAAACTCATCTACTACTTGAAGTGTCTCGTTTTCTAATCTAATTCCCTCAGCATCACCTGATTTAATTCGACTACATTTCATTATCCTTATTTTGCTTTTGTTGATGTTCCTCTTATATTCTCCTTTGCATTCCGTTTAACAGCTCTTACAAGTCCTTTGCTCTCTCTGACAGAATTACAGTGTCATCGACAAATCTCAAAGTTTTTATTTCTTCTCCCTGGACTTTAACTCCCACTCAAAATTTTTGTGTGGTTTCCTTTACTGCTTGCTTAATCTACAGATTGAATAACATCAGAGATAGATTGCAGCCCTGTCTCACTTCCCTCACAGCCACTACTTCCCTTTCATGCCCCTCGATTCTTATTACTGTTGTCTGGTTTCTGTATAAGTTGTAAATGGCCTTTCGCTCCCAATAATTTCCCCCTGCTACCTTCCTCTCAATCTACAAACGCTATAAACGTACATTTACCTTTCCTTAACCTATCTTCTAAGATATGACGTAGCATCAGTACTGCCTTGCGTGTTCCACCATTTCCACGGAATCCAAACTGATCTTCCCCGAGGTAGGCCTCTACAGTTTTCCGTTCTTCTGTAAAAAATACGTATTAGTATCTTGCAACCGTGACTTATTAGACTAATAGTTCAGTAGCATTCACACCTGTCTATTTTGTCATGGCTGGTCCCTCCAAGGCTATCAGTAGTTCTGATGGAATGTCGTCTACTCCGAGGACTTGTTTCAACTTAGGTCTTTCAGTGCTCTGTCAGATTGTTCCGTAGTACTGTCTCCCATCTCATCTTCATCTACGTTCTCTTCTAATTCTACGATAATATTGCCTCCAAGTTCATCTCTCTTGTAAAGATCCCCTGTACACTCCTTCCATCTCTCGTCTTCTGTTTCTTTGCTTAGGACTGATTTTCCATCTGAGTTCTTGATGTTCACACAGCTGCTCCTCTTTTCTCCAAAGGACCCTATAATTTTCCTGTAGTCGGTATTTATCTTTCCCCTTCTAAATCTGTACATTTGTCCTCTAGCTATTTTTGTTTAGCCATTTTGCACTTCCTGTCAGTCTCATGTTTTGACGTTTGTTTTCGCTTTCGCCTGCTTCATTTACTGCATTTTTATATTTTCTTCTTTCATCAGTTAAATTCAATATCTCGTGTATTATGGAATGATTTCTACTTGGCTTTGACTTTTTACCTATTTGATCCTATGCTCCCTTCACTATTTCATCTCTCAAAGCTATCCATTCGACTTCTACTGTATTCCTTTTTCCTGTTCTTGTCAATCGTTGTCTAATGCTCCCTCTGAAACTCTCAACAACCTTTGGTTCTTTCAACTTATCCAGATCCCATCTCCTTACTTTATTACCTCTTTGCAGTTTCTTCAGTTGTAATCTCCAGTTCATAACCAATAAATTGTGGTTAGAGTCCACATCTGGCCCTGGAAAGTCTTAGAACTTTAAATCTAGTTCCTAAATATGTCTTACCACTATTTAATCAATCCGAAAGCTCCGGTGTCTCCAGGTTTCTTCCACGTGTGCAACGTTCTTTCATGATCCTCAAACCAGGTATTAGCAATAATTAAATTGTGCTCTGTGGAATATTCTACCAGACAGCTTTCTCTTTCATTCTCTTCTTCCAGTCTACATTCACCTACAATTTTTTTTTTATCTTCCTTTTCCTACTATCGAATTTCAGTCACCCGACGTAATTAAATTTTCTGAATAATTTCTTCTATCTCATCTCGCATTTCTTCACTCTTGTCATCATCTGCGGAGCTTGTAGGCATATAAACTTGTACTTCTTGGCTTATAATGCGTTCACTCTGCTGTTCATAGTACCTCACTCGCATTCCTATTTTATAATTCATTATTAAACCTACTCCTGCATTACCACTGTTTTATTTTTTATTTATGACCCTGTATTCACCTGACCAGAAGTCCTGTTCCACCTGCCACCGAACTTCACTAATCCCCACAATATTTAACTGTAGCCAATCCATTGCCCTTTTTAAATTTTCTAAGCTACCTACCGGATTAAGGGATCTAACATCCCACACTCCGATGTAGAACATGCATACCAACTTTCGTTATGTCGTACAACTCCTTCTTGGTATTGTGATTTCTTTTCTGAAAGTATATTTTTACCCAAGGGATCTTGCCGAGAAAATTAGAGTTCATACTGAACCTCACAGACAGTCATTCTTCCTGCAAGCCTTTCGTAAGCGGAACAGGAAAGGGGAAAAGAAAAGATAGTGACGCCAGAAGCATCATCTGCCACACTACGTTAGGTAGCTTACGGGCTATAGATGTAGATGAATGGCAGAATCGTCTTGCGATCGCTGGGTTGAGGGGATGGCCGCCGGTTCAGCGTCTATGACGGCTTCAGTGAAGATTCTGCCGTTGGCATGTTGCACCATTTAGAAGTGCACTGGACGTGAAACGGAAAACAAAGGCCAGCAACCCGAGACGGGGCTTTTTCGCAATTGTGCGGAGAAATATTTTTGGGGAAACTTTTGCGGAAATCGAAACCTTGGCAAAAAATTTTGGGGAAGAAAATTTCATAACTGGGGTAATTTTATCTGCCTATCCTTTACTATTAATACTATTTCTGATATTTTAGTTCAGACAGTACATGCTTGGTTCACTAGATATTCACTGGATGTCACCCTCTTCAAATCAAGCGATACCTTTCCTTTCATGGGAAACTTTAGGATCATAGCAGTGATACCTCTCCAAGACATTACTATGACTTGTACATGCACAGTTTCGACCGTTTGGAATGTCTATCGACTTTCGTGGTTGTATCGCCTGTCAGAGACAGCAAAGGACTTGGAAGAACGGTTGAACGGAATGGATAGTGTCTTGAAAGGAGGATATAAGATGAACATCAACAAAAGCAAAACGAGGATAATGGAATGTAGTCGAAATAAATCGGGTGATGCTGAGGGAATTATATTAGGAAAAGAGACACTTAAAGGAGTAAAGGAGTTTTGCTATTTGGGGAGCAAAATAACTGATGATGGTCGAAGTACAGCGGATATAAAATGTAGACTGGCAATGGCAAGGAAAGCGTTTCTGAAGAAGAGAAATTTGTTAACATCGAGTATAGATTTAAGTGTCAGAAAGTCGTTTCTGAAAGTATCTGCATGGAGCGTAGCCATGTATGGAAGTGAAACATGGACGACAACTAGTTTGGACAAGAAGAGAATAGAAGCTTTCGAAATGTGGTGCTACAGAAGAATGCTGAAGATTAGATGGGTAGATCATATAACTAATGAGGAGGTATTGAATAGGATTGGGGAGAAGAGAAGTTTGTGGCACAACTTGACTAGAAGAAGAGATCGGTTGGTAGGACATGTTCTGAGGCATCAAGGGATCACCAATTTAGTATTAAAGGTCAGCGTGGAGGGTAAAAGTCGTAGAGGGAGACCAAGAGATGAATACACTAAGCAGATTCAGAAGGATGTAGGTTGCAGTAGTTATTGGGAGATGAAGAGGCTTGCACAGCATAGAGTAGCGTGGGGAGCTGCAACAAACCAGTCTCAGAACTGAAGACCACAACAACAACAACATCGCCTAACAGGTTGTCGTTGAATCGTGTTCTGCTGAGACACCATACGGGATTTCGTCATTTTAGTTGAAGCTTGTATTTGATGGGTTTTATATTATAATGTATGCCCTATGAATAAATGCTGTTTCATGTATTGAGGATCACTCGGAAACGCATTGGCATGAGTTGTTATAACTAAATATAAGGCAACGACAGATCGATGGCTAAGAGCCTTCAGGAGGTGTAAGTAAAAAATATAGGCACGGTTTTTATGTGTTCACAGTAGTGTATTGGAGAAAAGCGTTAAGTTGCGAAGTGGTATATAGGTGGTGCGCTGATGGTAAATCGATAGAACAATGAAGAAAGCAAATGTGACGCTCCTAGATATAGACACGGTTTTTATGTGTTCACAGTGGTGTATTGGAGAAATGTGTTAAGTTGCGAAGTGGTATATATGTGGTGCGCTGATGGTAAATCGATAGAACAATGAAGAAAGCAAATGTGACGCTCCTAGAGCAACTTTCTTTTATTTTTCTGGTAATGTTATTATTTTTCTTTGCTAATTCAAGATTTTTTAAATATATTTACGGTAATACGATAGCCCTGAATACATAATCGCACTTCTCCAACCTTCCAATACTAATAAAAAATAATAGTTTAAAGGAATAGGTAGGTTTAAGGTATTTGGGGAAAACGTGCGGAAATGGTATTTTTTTCGGGCATTTTTTTGTGTGCTAAGAAGGAACTTTGAAAACCCGTTTGGAAACGCTGTAACAACAGTAAAGAAGTAAATGTTTTATATTACGTTGTAATGCAAAAAGAAACTCATTAACGTATATTACATTGCTACTAGGTCTTCTCACCTGTTGTTGTTGTTGTTGTTGTTGTGGTCTTCAGTCCTGAGACAGGTTTGATGCAGCTCTCACCTGTTGTTGTTGTTGTTGTTGTTGTTGTGGTCTTCAGTCCTGAGACTGGTTTGATGCAGCTCTCCAAGCTACTCTATCCTGTGCAAGCTTCTTCAACTCCCAGTACCTACTGCAGCCTACATCCTTCTGAATCTGCTTAGTGTATTCATCTCTTGGTTTCCCTCAACGGTTTTTACCCTCCACGCTGCCTTCCAATACTAAATTGGTGATCCCTCGATGTCTCAGAATATGTCCTACCAGCCGATTCCTTCTTCTAGTCAAGTTGTGCCACAAGCTCCCCTTCCCCCCAATTCTATTAAATACCTCCTCATTAGTTATGTGATCTACCCACCTTATCTTCAGCATTCTTCTGTAGCACCACATTTCGAAAGCTTCTATTCTCTTCTTGTCCAAACTAGTTATCGTCCACGTTTCACTTCCATACATGGCTACACTCCATACAAATACTTTCATCAACGACTTCCTGACACTTAAATCGGTACTTGATGTTAACAAATTTCTATTCTTCAAAAACGCTTTCCTTGCCATTGCCAGTCTACATTTTACATCCTCTCTACTTCGACCATCATCAGTTATTTTGCTCCCCAAATAGCAAAACTCCTTTACAACTTTAAGTGTCTCATTTCCTAATCTAATTCCCACAGCATCACCCGACTTAGTTCGACTACATTCCCTTATCCTCATTTTGCTTTTGTTGATGTTCATCTTATACCCTCCTTTCAAGACACTGTCCATTCCGTTCAACCGCTCTTCCAAGTCCTTTGCTGTCTCTGACAGAATTACAATGTCATTGGCGAATCTCAAAGTCTTTATTTCTTCTCCATGGATTTTAATACGTACTCCGAACTTTTCTTTTTGTTTCCTTTATCGCTTGCTCAATATACAGATTGAATAACATCGGGGATAGGCTACAACCCTGTCTCAGTCCCTTCCTAACCACTGCTTCCCTTTCATACCCCTCGGCTCTTATAACTGCCATCTGG
Source organism: Schistocerca piceifrons (assembly GCF_021461385.2). NCBI lineage: Eukaryota > Metazoa > Arthropoda > Insecta > Orthoptera > Acrididae > Schistocerca > Schistocerca piceifrons. The sequence goes on along the minus strand of NC_060138.1, from coordinate 1,221,157,451 downwards.
TTTCTGTACAAATTGTAAATAGCCTTTCGCTCCCTATGTTTTACCCCTGCCACCTTCAGAATTTGAAAGAGAGTATTCCAGTCAACATTGTCAAAAGCTTTCTCTAAGGCTACACATGCTAGAAATGTAGGTTTGCCTTTCCTTAATCTTTCTTCTAAGATAAGTCATAGGGTCAGTATTGCCCCACGTGTTGCAACATTTCTACGGAATCCAAACTGATCTTCCCCGAGGTTGGCTTTTGTCAGTTTTTCGTCTGTAAAGAATTCGCGTTAGTATTTTGCAACTGTGACTTATGAAACTGATAGTTCGGTGATTTTTACAACTGTCAACACCTGCTTTCTTTGGGATTGGATTTATTATATTCTTCTTGAAGTCTGAGGGTATTTCGCCTGGCTCAGATATCTTGCTCACCAGATGGTAGAGTTTTTTCAGGACTGGCTCTCGCAAGGCTGTCAGTATGTAACCTCCCTCTCACTTATCGACCTTAATGACAGTGAAAAATTAAACCGCGTTTACCTAATGGAAATTTGGGAAAAGCAATCGTTACCGAAGTTAATCTGTCGGTAAAGAGGGAGGAAAGGGTTACATGTAAATGAAAGGGAAAATGCTAATGAAACTGGTGGAAATTAATTTTGAAAAGGGATAAAGTTAATAAAGAACGTAAATGTGCGGCCGTTACGTTAACAATTAACTAGCGGTAATTAGATATTTGAGATTTGGGGGAAATTACGGTCGCCAGTCCTATGGACAATTACTATAGTAACTGAAAAAGAAAGGTTATTACACATATAATTAGCACTAGAAGCGTGGCAACTGAAGGTTGACACGTGTAGTGTGAAAACTGAAAGTTTGTCAGAAGTAATAAATTTCGCTACACTCTGACTTAATTTAGCAAAAGAATTAATAAAACCGGAAAATCGAAAGTTAATTTAGTGACTGAAGTTAATAGTGAGCTTTCTTTCTGAAGCACATCGAAATTCAGTAAAATACGGTTAGTCTTGGACTACTTCAACAATCATTTCAAAAGCTACTTGAATCTACGCAATTTAAAAATAAGATATTTAACTTTGAACTTGAATTAAATGATTCGGAACAATTAACAATAGTAAAATTTAGTACGTACCAAGCAGTCACAGGTAAGTTAAAATACGGTAGCAAAACTCGCACTCTTAATTTGTGCTTGTGTAATCTAAATATTGTAGCCAGCTATGAAAACCTTAACTGAACTTTAAAATTAAAGCAGTGAAATCGAATGATGCTGGCGTTTGAATTTCCACGACACTCGGGTTCATTCCGGAAAAGGAAGGGACCCTGCTTGGTAATGCAATTGGGACAATGAGCAACAAAGGTTCATGCAACATTGCTGTAATTTTGTGATTTGAGCAGTTTGAAAAGGTGAGGTCTGTCATACAGCTCTAAAACTTTACGTGCTTCCAGTCTTCCTTGTTGGTTGATTGAAGGTTTGAAGCTGTCGATCGAGGAGGTGGCGACAGTCACTCATTGTCTGCCGTCACTGTTGCAGAAGCAAGATGTTGGCGCGCCATCTTCTCGACACGGTCACCAGGTGAAACGGGCTCTTGATGTGTGCCAGCTAATGCTTCCTGTCCGCGACACCGTGTCAGAAACTATCATAGCAAGTCAAGCGCAATTACATGGTGCCCAACCCCGAAAGCGCGGCAACTCTCGGGAGCGTCACACAACACACCTGCTCCACTGTACTACTCCAGCCAGACTCCCCTCTGCCTGCGCTCCAATCGACAGAGTTAACACTACCAAAGATCCTAAACACTTTTGTTCTCCACACGACCTATCGATGTATTCTTTCGATAGCATAGTTTTCCCTAGGCCAGACCCAGCATATAAATACAAATAATATTCACAAAACAAACCAACATAAATGCATATATATACAAACAGTAAAACAATTACAATATATAAAGACACAGAAATGTCATATCTTCAGGTAACAAAATGAGGAAAAAAAATTGCAGTGCAATAGATGGAAATAGGAGGATATGCATTGCCAGCATTACACGTGCCCCACATTGTCTGAGGATGTTCGTGTAACCTAAACAGACTCAGAAAATGTCCCAAAAAAGAAACAGCGGAAATGCATATGCTCAAAACATCAACAAAGTTTGGCATTCGTCTAATTAACCATAAATCAATTTTTAGACCATAATAATTGATTGGAGACACTACTAATCTTATTCCACTCTGCCATCTTGCACAAAATAAAACAGGTTGACAACATATTAAAATTCATAGAAAACATAGAAAATGGTTTAGCTATCCAAAAAATCAAAATTCCTAACAGTATCAAGAAATGGAATACTATTTACAAAATTAATCAGAATACATGGTCATAAAAAACAGATATATCAAAATACGCAAATTAATAATTAATTACATAGAATACACATTTTTATATAACCTTTTCATAATTAATACTCTCGCCGTGAGAGTCCACTTAACGCTAAACAAGAAAATAATATACAGCAGATCGACAAAAACATAAATATTGACAGCAGAATTCTTTCACATCAGCTGTAGAGATGGGGGATCAGCTCCTGAACTGTTTTATAGAGTTGAATCTTTCAAAGGAGTGAACAATCAGTGATTCAGAAAAAAAGAACGGTAGCTCCAAACGTTTCACACAGCAGAGAGAGAGACAGAGAGAGAGAGAGAGTCGGAGCAGGTCAGCGGGGCCTCTGCTGGTCAGAGCACAGTGCACGCCACACAACACAGCCAGCGCCGGCCTCTGCCCTGCTTCTGCCTTGGCTGCCTGCATTGTCCAGTGCCCCATTGGATTTTGTGTTTCACATACGCCGTGCCGTCTCTGTGCTTCCTCTGCCGCGTGCAGTGTCTGGCGCAGCTTAACTTAGCATAGCACTCCGTCGATCGTTTCAGTCGCACGTCCTGCCCTCTGGGCAGTTGATGCGAGCAACAGGACAGAGAGCCTCCTAGTGGAGAACATAAGAACTACTTTCAACAACCTGCTCGCAAGAGAACGGACGATTTGTCCCAGAGCGGGTGAGTGTTGGCCGTTCACCGCTCCCCCCACCGTCGGAACTCGCCTGCTCAACGCTCACCCCACTGTTCTCGACTCTAGCCAGAGCGCTGAACAAAGCAACTCAGGTGTCACTCTGGTCTCTGCGGTCTTAGCTCACGCAGCAATACAGCTCGTGGCTTGACCAGCTTGACCCAGCGCCTCTGCATCGGAGTTCGTCTATTCTGGATATTGTTCTTCGTACTAATACCGATATGCATATTACATAATTATGTTATGTATACATCATTTGTTTTTATTTTATTTTTATTTGTTTAAACTGATCAGATGAGGTTCCTGACGACTCCTTTTACTATAGGATTTTTTATTATGGACACTCGAATTTACACTTTAATTACGACCGAACCAATAAACGTATCGCAAAATGTGATACACCAATATTTTCCTTGTTTTATTCTGCATAAGGCTATATGCAGCACTTTGGTCTTACAGTCAAATTTATATTTTTTTTCTAATTGTAGTACGGATTTTGCGATTTTGGGCGTCTTCGGAAGGAAATGTTCACTTTAAAAATATATGACTTGGGATGTATTTGTGCGAGGTTAATGAAATTTTAATACATTATAGCCAAATACATTGTTAATGTAAATCTCAAGTTACAACATTTTCCGATCACCCAAATAACCACGATAGTGCAAAATAAATCGATAATCAAAAACTTTGTCATATCGTGGAAATTTCAATAAACAATACAAAATTCATACTCATTATCTGTGTTACTTCAAAATAGGATCAAATAAGATCAAAATACAGGGTATAGTACTGGAATAAACCAAGTTTAAAGGGCAATGTGCCTTCCATTTATTTTCTATTGTGAATGAGTGGTGAGTCATGAAAAAGACCTAGTTCATTTCAGGGAGTGAACAGTTCGGATCCGATCTCTGAAAAGAACAGTTTTGCCCATCTCTAATCAGCTGTCCGGGAAGAAAAACAACTCCGCCTTCCGTACCCGCAAGTGCAAAAGTTGCCGACAGCGGCACAAGAGCCGACAGCGGCTCCGCCCCGCCAGTATTGTTGCGCCCGCCTGTGCGGCACGCTTGATCTTACTCGCCTGTGTAACGGCATTTCCAGAACGTCCGTTTCACTGAATTCTTTCGGAAAAACTCACTCCCGAGTAATCTCAAGGAGTCCATTAACACTATCACAGTGGATAACTCAACACTGTCCATCATCACAAGCATGTACAAGCCTGAAACTTAAAACAGCGTCTAAGTACATCGGCAATGACTAGTAAATCACATGTTTATGAAATCTTACAGCTAGTTACAAAATCATATTTAGATTCCTTAATCTACTGTGACTCAGCTGAAAACTTAAACTACCAGCTTGGATTTTTCAATTGATAAATAATCACTCTCTCTTAAATCATTTAGTAAAAATTAATTACTTATTAATTACAACTTCTTTAATGCCCTCTTGGTCAGGCAAAAGCATGGCAATCTAGCAAATCGTTTAAATCTTACACTCTATATTTACATACTGTACAAATTACCCATTCTGTGGTATTAATCAATCCTAGGTTGGTACAATTTCAAGTCTACAATGTTCCGTATACCTAATAGTTTCCCAGAGCTTGGATACTCTAAGTAATAAGCATTTGTGTGAGGTATACCAATGACTTTATATGGCCCATTATAAACAAACTTAAATTTAGATATTTCATTGTCTATCTCGCTCGATTTCTCATGAGCTTTTACAAGTATTAAGTCTCCGATTGCAAACTTAGCAAAACGCGCTTTAGCGTCATGACGACGTATGCGAGCATCGGCTTTTAGCTTCATTACTTCTCGCGAACGATCTTTTTTCACACCAATACTAATGTCAATCCGTGGAGGGAATTTGATTATCTCTTCCAATTCACTTTCTACACTTTTGTCAATGCCGAGATCCCTCACGTTACGGTAGTTCAAATTCATTCCTACGTCAATGTCATCCGGCCAGTTAACAATGTGTATAGGCTGGTATTGCCTATGCACACCGTCTCCTGCCTCTTCAAAACTAACTACTGTTGTTTTATCTTGTGACGTACATGTCAAAGTTTTGCTTTCGCAATTAATCACTGCACGGAACTTTAATAGCCAATCTAACCTGATAATTACTTCCGTAGTTAAGTCTGGCACGACGACAAACTCTTGTTCAAATCGTGCCCCACATATCTCGAAGTTGACAAAAATCTGTTTTGTGACCGGTTTACTGGCCTTCCCAGTAGCACCGATAATTTTCACTCCTGTTACTGGCATAACTACGATGCCAGGTCTGTCTTTCAGTAACTCAAATATTTTCCCAGATACAGCACTCAATTCTGCACCGGTGTCAATCAACACGTTTAGTTGTAGGACGTGCATATTAACAGACACTACTATGTGTCAACACTTGTCCTCGACTGTTTCTTTATTTTCCCACAGTAAATCCTCGTCTATATCCAGGTCATTCCAGAAAAAACCATCCGGCTTTGATCCTAAATCCGGCTTATCTGGCGGCCTTTTCAGCTTCTGTTCACATACAATATTAATTTCACCACGTTTGTCCTGAGGCTTAGTCTGTAGCTTCGCCTCCAATAACGAAACCTTTTCCTGTAACTCGTCAACTAGTGAGTGTTGCTTTGCTATCAATTCATTAATTGTCACCTTCGTTGATTCCTCTTTGGTCAGATTGATCTCATCTGCCAATCTACCTGGAGGAATGTGCCCAGTTGTATCTGCAATTACTCCCTCTGGATCTGCGCAACCCACACTGCTATCGTCCGACCGTATAACGTCACCTCTAACCTCATACACGCTGTAATCTACGTGCTTTTCTACCAATCGTGTCCGGCTGTCACTAAAATTCTCGTAATCTTTCTCCTTAATACTTTCGCAATGTTTAAACTGGAGTTTTGCGTCGGATGGGTCGGCCACTTCTCCCACTATAACTTTCGGTAAAGTCTGTCGGTCAGGGCCAGAACTTTCCGTTACTACTTCAACATCCAACTCTTGCAGGACGAAACACGACGAATCTTGCTCGTGCTCCCCATTAACATCAACTATTTCTGGTAAAGTCTGCCGGTTAGGGCCAGAACTTTCTGTCACTTCACAAACACCACATTCCTGCGGGACGAGACGCGGCAAATCCTGCCCGCGCTCCCCATAAACACTTCTCCCGTACAGGCCCCTATAATCTCTTAGTTCGTCGTATAAGCGACCGAACTGCCTTAACCAGACCTTATCCCTCTCTGCATCCCCTCGTTCAATGACGAACGTGTTATCCGACATCTGATCTTCTCTCAACAATTGCGAATCGTTCTTAAACTCAATCTTCATTTCTGCTGTGGGTGTTACAGCTGCCGGAACACTACTTACATTGTTCTCACTGACAGTGAATGTATTTTCTACTGCCGTGTCTACAGCTGATCTACTACTTGTGGGCGCACTCCTTCCTCCCAACACTGGCACACTCTCCCGCCGTTGATTATTCCACACGGAATTTTCATAACGACGACACCTGGGTTTTCTCCTGTTATTGGGCCGCCAAAATTTCTCCACGCCCGGTGGGCCCCTCACCGGCGCGGCTAATGGTTTCCCCTGTCTCGTCCCAGCAGATCTGCTCCCCGGATGCGGCTGAGGCGGCCCTCTGGCGTTATTAGTATTCTGTGAAGCCCGTATCACGTTAGTATGATACTGGTTTCCGTCATTTCTGTTATTATTTGCATTGTACCGATTGTTATTACGGTCCGAACCACTATTGTTATTGCTGCCATGGTTGCGGTATGCATTATTCCCATGGTTATCGTTGTTGTGGTTGCTGTGGTACCCGTTGTTGTTACCACGGCCTCTACCACTATCGCGATTATTGCGCCAATTGTCCTCGTCCTCAACTCTTTCCAGGAAATCATTGATTGTCCTGTAATTGCTTCCTATGTAGCGTTTTGTATCATCTGCAAGATTCTTGTAGAGTTCCCAGACTATTTCGGATTCCGTGCGGCGATCACGCAAATATTCCAATTTACGGATCCAGCCCTCACAAAACTCCTTCATCGAGCCGCGCGAATTCGCATCGAAACGCCTCGATACGACAAATTCGCGCCAGACACTTTGCTGTTTTTGCTCTGACCAGTATTCAGCCAGAAGCAAATTTTTAAACTCGTCAAAAGTCAGGTTCGTAATGTTGAGGTTTAAGCCCCAACGCTTGGCATCACCAGCCAACACATCAATAACCGCATTAATTTTTCTCTCATTAGTCCATGATCTGGGTAAAACTCTTTCACAATTTTTAATGAAGTCCGTCGCGTGTATACTGCCTTTTTTCAAGGGGTCGAACCGCTCCTCTTTCGTCAACAATTCCGAACTATGTGCACAGATTGGCACAGAGCTCTGTTTTCCGTCAAGTTTCTTTTCTAATTCCGACACTCTCGTAATTACTTGGCAAGTGGTTGTCGCAAGCCTTTCTAGTTCTCTTTTTTTTTTCTTCGCAGGTATTAGCCTGCTTCGTCACTTTGGTATCTACTTCGGATACTAAAGCCTTTAAAGTTTCCACCTTCTTTTGATCCTCTTTTTTCACTAATTTAATTTGTTCCGTCACCTTATTCTCGATGATCGGAGCAACTGCTTCTCCTACACTTTGCTCGATTCTGCTAATTTCGGAATAAAAACGAGTATTTATGCTCGCAACTTCCGCCTGAACGCCTATCATTTCCTGTTTAAGATTACCGATTTCGGTATTAATCACAACAATGTCTTCTTTGATTTTATCAACTTTTGTGTTAACAACTCCAACATTGTTGTTAACAACATCAATAGCTTTGTTCTGATTGTCTAGCTTCCGTTCAATTTTTTCAGACTGACTCGTGATTTCGTTAATAAAAACATTCAATAAATCAGTTAAAATCCCGAAAACTACCGGTTTTACTTCCGTAGCGGCTTCCTCTTTAATTGTCCCCCCGTATTCGTCATCAAGGGATTCACATTTGATTTTCACTTCCGATTCCGAAACATTTTCTAAAGTTTGGAATTTCATTTCCGCTCTTTGTTGCGTTTCGGCGGTCGCGTCTTTCATGCTAGCCGCCTGCCCCTGAACAATGGGTTCCGCGGTGCGCGTTTCCCACTGTTCGACCGATTGTTCCGTATCCAAATCTACCAAATTTTGGTAATTGTTGCCTTCACTCATTTTAATAATTTTCAAGATAAATGCCAAATCTCAAATCTAATTAAGATTCCTCACACTAATATTGTCGCTGACGTATCGACCATTTCGTAACCAGTACTTTGTTACGAGATTTGCACAATGCAAAATTCGTGTCCAGAACAATCTCAGATCCGAAGATTGTCTTGTCACCAGGTCGCCACGTGTAACCTCCCCCTCACTTATCGACCTTAATGACAGTGAAAAATTAAACCGCGTTTACCTAATCGAAATTTGGGAAAAGCAATCGTTACCGAAGTTAATCTGTCGTTAAAGAGGGAGGAAAGGGTTACATCTAAATGAAAGGAAAAATGCCAATGAAACTGGTGGAAATTAATTTTGAAAAGGGGTAAAGTTAATAAAGAAAGTAAATGTGCGGCCGTTACGTTAACAATTAACTAGCGGTAATTAGATATTTGAGATTTGGGGGAAATTACGGTCGCCAGTCCTATGGACAATTACTATAGTAACTGAAAAAGAAAGGTTATTACACATATAGTTAGCACTAGAAGCGTGGCAACTGAAGGTTGACACGTGTAGTGTGAAAACTGAAAGTTTGTCAGAAGTAATAAATTTCGCTACATTCTGACTTAATTTAGCAAAAGAATTAATAAAACCGGAAAATCGAAAGTTAATTTAGTGACTGAAGTTAATAGTGAGCTTTCTTTCTGAAGCACATCGAAATTCAGTAAAATACGGTTAGTCTTGGACTACTTCAACAATCATTTCAAAAGCTACTTGAATCTACGCAATTTAAAAATAAGATATTTAACTTTGAACTTGAATTAAATGATTCTGAACAATTAACAATAGTAAAATTTAGTACGTACCAAGCAGTCACAGGTAAGTTAAAATACGGTAGCAAAACTCGCACTCTTAATTTGTGCTTGTGTAATCTAAATATTGTAGCCAGCTATGAAAACCTTAACTGAACTTTGAAATTAAAGCAGTGAAATCGAATGATGCTGGCGTCTGAATTTCCACGACACTCGGGTTCATTCCGGAAAAGGAAGGGACCCTGCTTGGTAATGCAATTGGGACAATGAGCAACAAAGGTTCATGCTACGTTGCTGTAATTTTGTGAGAAAAATTTAACAGTTTGAAAAGCTGAGGTCTGTCATACAGTTCTAAAACTTTACGTGCTACCAGTCTTCCTTGTTGGTTGATTGAAGGTTTGAAGTCGTCGATCGAGGAGGTGGCGACAGTCACTCACTGTCGGCCATCGCTGTTGCAGAAGCTGGATGTTGGCGCGCCTTCTTCTCGACACGGTCACCAGGTGAAACGGGCTCTTGATGTGCGCCAGCTAATGCTTCCCGTCCGCGACACCGTGTCAGAAACTATCATAGCAAGTCGAGCGCAATTACATGCTGCCAAACCCCGAAAGCGCAGCAACTCGCGGGAGCGTCACACAACACACCTGCTGCACTGCACTATCCCAGCAGTATCATATCTCCCATTTCATCTTCATCTACATCCTCTTCCATTTCCATAACATTGTCCTCAAGTACATCGCCCTTGTATAGACCCTCTATATACTCCTTCCACCTTTCTGTTTTCCCTTCTTTGCTTAGAACTGGGTTTCCATCAAAGCTCTTGATATTCATGCAAGTGGTTCTCCTTTCTCCAAAGGTCTCTTTATTTTTCCTGTATGCAGTATATATTATACCCCTAGTGAGGTAAGCCTCTACATCCTTACATTTGTCCTCTAGCCATCCCTGCTTAGCCATTTTGCGCTGCCTGTCGATATCATTTTTGAGACGTTTGTATTCCTTTTTGCCTGCTTCATTTACTGCATTTTTATATTTTCTCCTTTCATCAATTAAATTCAATATTTCTTCTGTTACCCAAGTGTTTCTACTAGCTCTCGTCTTTTTACCTATTTGATCCTCTGCCCTTCACTATTTCATCCCTCAAAGCTACCCATTCTTCTTCTACTGTAAATCTTTCCCTCATTCCTGTCAATTGTTCCCTTATGCTCTCCCTGAAACTCTGTACAACCTCTGGTTCTTTCAGTTTATCCAGGTCCCATCTCCTTAAATTCCCACCTTTTTGCAGTTTCTTCAGTTTTAATCTACAGTTCATAACCAATAGATTGTGGTCAAAGTCCACATCTGCCCCTGGAAATGTCTTATAATTTAAAACCTGGTTCCTAAATCTCTGTCTTACCACTATATAAGCAACCTGAAACCTTCCAGTGTCTCCAGGCCTCTTCTGCGTATACAACCTTCTTTCATGATTCTTGGACCAAGTGTTAGCTATGATTAAGTTATGCTCTGCGCAAAATTCTACCAGGCGACTTCCTCTTTCATTTCTTAGCCCCAATCCATATTCACCTACTATGTTTCCTTCTCTCCCTTTTCCTACTCTTGAATTCCAGTCACCCATGACTATTAAATTTTCGTCTTCCTTCACTACCTGAATAATTTTTTTTATCTCATCATGCATTTCATCAATTTCTTCATCTTCTCACCTACGGTCGCTTATATAGCTACATCTACTGAACATCTATACTGTACAAACCACCGCGAGATGCATGGCAGAGGATATGTCCCACTGTACCAGTTGTTAGGGTTTCTTCCCGTTCTAGTCACGTAAGGAGCGTGGGAAGAATTACTGAATGCCTCTGTGCATGCTGTAATTATTTTGATCTTATCCTCAAACTCCCCACGTGAGCAATACGTAGGGGCTGTAATATATTCCTAGAATCATCATTTAAAGCCCATTTTTGAAACTTCGGTAATAGACTTTCTCGAAATAGTTTACGTGATATCAAGAGTCTTCCAGCTCAGTTCCTTCAATATCTCTGTGACACTCTCCCACCAACACACCAACAAGGCGTATTAAAGGAGGGGGGGGGGGGGAGGGAATGTACTGCCTGTACCAGTGACTTGTGCTCCGCCTCTTGTTCGAATTGTGGGCGCCAAAACTTAGCAGGACCTCGCCATCTGCCACAGCAGCACGCGCTTCGCGTTTTCCTTAGGGCACTATCTCCTTTGCCCCCATTATTGTCATTGCTACTACTGTTAGACCGCTTGCTCAGATTCAGGAGCATATATAAACAGTTTTGACGGCTTCACTTGATGTCACCGAGAAGCGCGCCCGAGTCGAAGCCGCTGCACTGTGCGCCGCCATTGCTGCCGTTGCTGCATTCAGCTTTTGAGGCTACTGCGAGTAGCTTTGTTGGTGGTGTTACTATTACTGCTATGCTGCGATACCTGGTTTGGCCTGTCAAATGCGCCGTCGAGTGGCGTCATCTGAAGGCAGCGATTGGAAACAATGTTCCGCCAGTGATAGCTCAGGGTGAAGTGGACGTTCGTCTTGACAGTGTGGAGTTTTTCGGTTTCGTGCAACATGAACGTGTTAAAAAATAACGTCTTTCTTCTCTATAAAACAGAGGAAAACATGTAAGTGACTCCTTACGTATTATGTTGACCAGTGTTTTTTGTTCCTATATTACTTCATTTCAGAATTAATGTTAGTAATGTAACATTATTTGAGATTATTCACAAATTCCTACATGCTCTCGTTCATAGTGGACTGTCTTTGATACTGCGAGTGTAAAGTTAAATTAGAAAATACTGAGAATTTCTAAATCAGTCTAAATCAGCATGAAGTCTTTAAATGTTCACCCATCATCTTCAGGTGGTAAATGGATCAAACTAATTGATGAAACTAAATTAGTTTTACTGTATTTACTTAGGGAGCAAAAAGTGATCTTTCATGCATAGATGTACTTGTTTATGTAATGAGTCCTCTTGAGCGAATAATAGTGGATGTTATATTCAAAACTATAGCTTTATGTACCTGCAAATAAGTTTAAAGCTACTGTGTCGATGTAATATCATTCTCACTGTTTACATTGTATTTCCTTGGAGGTAATAGTCTAAAATTGCTTTGATAACATAATTAATATGGATATTGAGTTTTTATTCCGAGTATTCTTGTTTAAAAACGAGTGTTTTTGTGAAATATGTTCATAATAAGAATTAGAAAAAAATCATGAGCATCTATCCAAGACCTTACAATTATTATTTTCAGAATGTAAGTATATATGTATTTATGAACTAAAGACAAAAATATAACTGTCAACAAATTAAGAACTACAGTTTTTAAAGTATTTTATTCTAATCTCAGTTTATTTGCTTTTAATTTGCTTATCAACTCTGTGTTAGCAAAAGGCTTACGAGCTTGTTGCTGTGTGTTAACAATTATGTAAAAGAGGTTACTGTACTCAGAAAAAGTTTGTGAATGCTATGCATTTCAAGAAATTTAAAAATTTTTTGTGTGGAATGAAAAACATTTCTGCAATTGTTTGATATTTTTAAGCCTTGAAACATCTTAAAACAGTAGTTTGTGAAGGTTTTGTTCCCTTAACTTTCAAGGGATCTTGTTCTATTCTAGGCAACTGCCCCCACCCACAAAACTTCGTTAACCCTCGCATGGTATAAGCTCTGGAAAAACATATTGTATGCCTGATGTTTTTCTGACCCCAAAGTGAGTCAAGCAACTTTATGACGATAAAATTTTAAATATGTCCACAAAAGGAATTATAATTTTTTGTGAAACATATGCATAATGTTGATATTACAGCTCCATAGTTTCTTAATTTAATTAAGTTACACATATGTTGTAATTATTTACTACACATGTTTGAAATATGAAAACATTTTGTTTAGTTTGTTTGGTTAGGAAAAGTATTTTAACGCAAAATATTTATAACCTACACACTGTGAATCAATACCATAATTTATTAATTCTTCTTTGGCTGGTGCCTTGTCTTGTAGTTGTGCAGGATTGGCAGAGTTAGGACGGATTTGGCAAGGTTAATTTTAAGGGGTGGCTGGATGCCCTTCCTGCCACCACCCTGTATCCCTCAGGATGGGATTAGTGTACCCCAGCTGTCTGCAACTAGTGTAATCCATGGAATAGTGCAAATAGGTGCAGATGTCTGCGAGTTGTGTAACTGAGTTGGAAAGTGGGTACCTGCCCAGTATTCACCAAGTGGGATGTGGAAAACGGCCTAAAAACCACATCCAGACTGGCTAGCACACCGGCCGACGACAGTAATCCACCAGGCGGATTCGATCCAGAGCTGGGGTGCCTACCTCAGCCCAGGAAGCAGTGCATTAGTGCTTTAGGCTAACCTTACGGGTACTGTAATTTATTAATATGATGTGTAATGTCAGTTACATGGAATTTTATTAGAAATACACTCCCACTCACTCTCCGTGTCATATGACAAACAATCATTACTCAATATACTTATCCTAGCATGTTCTTTACAGACAAATTTGTGACACCCATCATACTGCTGATTCACTTTCTTGTCCTTTGAGCTTGGACAGAAATCACACCGTTTTCTTTTCAGATCTGGAACATCGGCTTCATTCTTATTGTGCTGTTTTTCCTTCAGAAGATCTTTGAATCCTGAAGATATTATTGCTGAATGGATGTGTTGTGTTCTGCACTGCAGCAGCAGGATTTGTCATTCAGTGTGATGTTTCATTAGTTCTTTTACTAGTTCTGAGAGGAATTCTTTTCTTGCATTTTTATTTCTCATATCATGTAAAAATTTACAATACAAAACGTAAGCATTGAGACAAGCTAAATCTAGTATATCAAAAATACAGCAAGTGGCCACCTTCTCGTTCCACATTTCACTGTGGAAATTTGTGGTAAGTTCTTGTGGGACAAAACTGCTAGAGTCATCAGTCCCTAGGCTTACAAACTACTTAATCCAACTTGAACTAGCTTATGCTAAGGATACACACACCCATGCCTGAGGAAGGACTCGAACCTCTGATGGGGGGGAGCTGCGCGAACCGTGGCAAGGTTCACTAGACCAGGTGGCTACCCCGCATGGCTACTGTATAATGTCTAGCCATCTTATCAACTGTATCAACTCTTGCCTTTGTTGAGTTGTAGAACATTATTATTTGAGGTATTTTGTGCTCATGCTCACTTACATCAAATGTCTGGTGTAGAGTAGGCAACAAAATGACTGATTTATTTTGTGTAGGAACATACGAAGCTAAAACAGTATTCTGTGCATACCCAAAAGTGGTCGATAATGGACACCTCTGTTTTGCTGTCAACATTTTTTTACCTCTTTTTGGTTGGCCCAAAGAGTTCCTACAAGTGCCAATTTACTAGTAAGAAATTCTTGCCCCAAATCGAAACTTGTAAAAATGTTATCAGTGGTAATGTTCCTAACATGTCCCTTCAAGTGATCGACTAAATCATGTACCACTCGTTTCCCTTATTTATTTCCCTCCTTTCAGCAGATTTCCCTGTATACACTTCTTCATTTATGTCATAATTGGGCTCACAATCTACAGCAGCCCACACTTTTATCCAATACTTCCCATGTTTCAGAGGAATGTACAGCTTGAATGGATACTGTCCCCTGAAAGTACACAGATTCTCATCAACTGTAATATAAGTTTCAGAGACATAAGACGAAATGCATGCATCAACGAAAATTTCAAACACAGCCCCTACAGGTTCAGCTTTTGATCCAGAAGCAGCTTTTCTTTCTTTTCTTATAAGTTTATTATTGAACTGGAGGCACATCAAAATATCGCGAAATCTTGAAAAGCTCACTGTAGCTAGAAAAACAGGTAAGCTATACTCTTCTGACCAAAATTCACTCAAAGATTTCCCACGTGCCTTATACAAGCCAGTTATTATTAGTAGAGCAAAGAATGCGTGCAGCTCTGTACAATCAAGCTCAATCCAGCATTCAAGAGTTGGGTGCAGAATTTTGTAATCTGTTGCATGGCTATTGGTATACACTCCTGGAAATTGAAATAAGAACACCGTGAATTCATTGTCCCAGGAAGGGGAAACTTTATTGACACATTCCTGGGGTCAGATACATCACATGATCACACTGACAGAACCACAGGCACATAGACACAGGCAACAGAGCATGCACAATGTCGGCACTAGTACAGTGTATATCCACCTTTCGCAGCAATGCAGGCTGCTATTCTCCCATGGAGACGATCGTAGAGATGCTGGATGTAGTCCTGTGGAACGGCTTGCCATGCCATTTCCACCTGGCGCCTCAGTTGGACCAGCGTTCGTGCTGGACGTGCAGACCGCGTGAGACGACGCTTTATCCAGTCCCAAACATGCTCAATGGGGGACAGATCCGGAGATCTTGCTGGCCAGGGTAGTTGACTTACACCTTCTAGAGCACGTTGGGTGGCACGGGATACATGCGGACGTGCATTGTCCTGTTGGAACAGCAAGTTCCCTTGCCGGTCTAGGAATGGTAGAACGATGGGTTCGATGACGGTTTGGATGTACCGTGCACTATTCAGTGTCCCCTCGACGATCACCAGTGGTGTACGGCCAGTGTAGGAGATCGCTCCCCACACCATGATGCCGGGTGTTGGCCCTGTGTGCCTCGGTCGTATGCAGTCCTGATTGTGGCGCTCACCTGCACGGCGCCAAACACGCATACGGCCATCATTGGCACCAAGGCAGAAGCGAGTCTCATCGCTGAAGACGACACGTCTCCATTCGTCCCTCCATTCACGCCTGTCGCGACACCACTTGAGGCGGGCTGCACGATGTTGGGGCGTGAGCGGAAGACGGCCTAACGGTGTGCGGGACCGTAGCCCAGCTTCGTGGAGACGGTTGCGAATGGTCCTCGCCGATACCCCAGGCGCAACAGTGTCCCTAATTTGCTGGAAAGTGGCGGTGCGGTCCCCTACGGCACTGCGTAGGATCCTACGGTCTTGGCGTGCATCCGTGCGTCGCTGCGGTCCGGTCCCAGGTCGACGGGCACGTGCACCTTCCGACGACCACTGGCGACAACATCGATGTACTGTGGAGACCTCACGCCCCACGTGTTGAGCAATTCGGCGGTACGTCCACCCGGCCTCCCGCATGCCCACTATACGCCCTCGCTCAAAGTCCGTCAACTGCACATACGGTTCACGTCCACGCTGTCGCGGCATGCTACCAGTGTTAAAGACTGCGATGGAGCTCCGTATGCCACGGCAAACTGGCTGACACTGACGGCGGCGGTGCACAAATGCTGCGCAGCTAGCGCCATTCGACGGCCAACACCGCGGTTCCTGGTGTGTCCGCTGTGCCGTGCGTGTGATCATTGCTTGTACAGCCCTCTCGCAGTGTCCGGAGCAAGTATGGTGGGTCTGACACACCGGTGTCAATGTGTTCTTTTTTCCATTTCCAGGAGTGTACATTACTATTACACTCTGCAAGTGATTGGTGATAAAAAGTCTGAAACACTCTGCCCTTGTCTGTAACGGTGGTCTAAGGCGACGTGGAATATGCGCAATTTCGCGTATTATGTTACTTGAAACCTGCTTCCAAACATCAGGTGGTACTGTGTTATATGTTATCTGTCCACTTCTAGACATGAAAGTAGATGCACTCATTACCTGAATACCGTTATTATCAGTCATCCTCGTTTCCAATAATTGATTCATTATCACTGTCACTCTTCTGTAAATCTGCCAAAGCCTTCCCAAGACTGTAGCCCCTTGCAAAACGTATATCATCATCTATGACGAATAAACTATAACACCAAGTCTTCCTTCCACAAAACTCAGTTCCAAACTGTGATTTTGTTGTAACAATGCATGTGAATGTATTTTCTATTTATTGTTTATAACAATGTACAAATGAATGTTGGTTTACAAGGTACATTCTTGCCAAGATTTAGTTTTGTAACAAAAGTTATATATAACACTGAAAATAGCATATTGTATACCTGGGGTATTTTCTGACCCCACTCCAAAAATTTCAAATTGTTGTACTTCAAACTGTGTTATAATCATAAATATTTTACCCAGTTATAATAAAAAGTCCGTGAACAGCATATCTGAAGGATGAAAAGTCTACACCCACATGAAAACTGTTTATTCGTCGTAAAACAAGCCTTGCGGTCTAATAAGACATCATGTGAGGGCTAATCCGCCCCTGCCCATGGATCAAACAAACCTGTGACCATTCGTGCTGCCCTTCACTGTGTACAGTCAATATCTCCTGTTAGTCCTATTTGTTATGGGTCCCACACACTTGAGCAATATTCTAGAAAAGATTACACAAATGATTTGTAAGCCATCTGCTTTGTAGACTGATAGCACTTCGCCAGTATTATACCAATAAATCGAAGTGTGCCACTAATTGTACAAGTTGGCAAGTCCAACAGTGAATCGCTGATTATCATAGGATACAACGGTTTTTCGTTTTGTGGAGTGTGCAGTTTTACATTTTTTGAACATTTAAACCAAGTTGCCCGTTTTTGCACTACTTTGAAATCTAATAGAGTTCTGCCTGAATGTTTGTGCAGCTTCTTTCAGATAGTACTTCATTATGTATATCTACATCTACATCAACATCTACATCCACACTCCGCAAGCCACCTGGCGGTGTGTGGTGGAAGGTACCTTGAGTACCTCTATCAGTTCTCCCTTCTATTCCAGTCTCGTATTGTTCGTGGAAAGGACTGTCGGTATGCCTCTGGGTGGGCTCTAATCTCTCTGATTTTATCCTCATAGTCTCTTCGCGAGATATACGTAGGAGGTAGCAATATACTGCTTGACTCCTCGGTGAAGGTATGTTCTCGAAACTTCAACAAAAGCCCGTACCGAGCTACTGAGCGTCTCTCCTGCAGAGTCTTCCACTGGAGTTTATCTATCATCTCCGTAACGCTTTCGCGATTACTAAATGATCCTGTAACGAAGTGTGCTGCTCTCTGTTGGATCTTCTCTATCTCTTCTATCAACCCTATCTGGTACGGATCCCACACTGCTGAACAGTATTCAAACAGTGGGCGAACACGCGTACTGTAACCTATTTCCTTTGTTTTCGGATTGCATCTTAGGATTCTTCCAATGAATCTCAGTCTGGCATCTGCTTTACCGACGATCAACTTTATATGATCATCCTATTTTAAATCACTCCTAATGCGTACTCCCAGATAATTTATGGAATTAACTGCTTTCAGTTGCTGACCTGCTATATTGTAGCTAAATGATATGGGATCTTTCTTTCTATGTATTCGCAGCACATTACACTTGTCTACATTGAGATTCAATTGCCATTCCCTACACCATGCGTCAATTCGCTGCAGATCCTCCTGCATTTCAGTAAAATTTTCCATTGTTACAACCTCTCGATATACCACAGCATCATCCGCAAAAAGCCTCAGTGAACTTCCGATGTCATCCACAAGGACATTTACGTATATTGTGAATAGCAACGGTCCTACGACACTCCCCTGCGGCACACCTGAAATCACTCTTACTTCGGAAGACTTCTCTCCATTGAGAATGACATGCTACGTTCTGTCATCTAGGAACTCTTCAATCCAATCACACAATTGGTCTGATAGTCCATATGCTCTTACTTTGTTCATTAAACGACAGTGGGGAACTGTATCGAACGCCTTGCGGAAGTAAAAAAACACGGCATCTACCCGGGAACCCGTGTCTATGGCCCTCTGAGTCTCGTGGACGAATAGCGCGAGCTGGGTTTCACACGATCGTCTTTTTCGAAACCCATGCTGATTCCTACAGAGTAGATTTCTAGTTTCCAGAAAAGTCATTATACTCGAACATAATAAGTGTTCCAAAATTCTACAACTGATCGACGTTAGAGATATAGGTCTATAGTTCTGCACATCTGTTCGACGTCTTGAAAACGGGGATGACCTGTGCCCTTTTCCAATCCATTGGAACGCTACGCTCTTCTAGAGACCTACAGTACACCGCTGCAAGGAGGAGGGCAAGTTCCTTCATGTATTCTGTGTAAAATCGAACTGGTATCCCATCAGGTCCAGCGGCCTTTCCTCGTTTGAGCGATTTTAATTGTTTCTCTATCCCTCTGTCGTCTATTTCGATATCTACCATTTTGTCATCTGTGCGACAATCTAGAGAAGAAACTACAGTACAGTCTTCCTCTGTGAAACAGCTTTGGAAAAATACATTTAGTATTTCGGCCTTCAGTCTGTCATCCTCTGTTTCAGTACCATTTTGGTCACAGAGTGTCTGGACATTTTGTTTTGATCCACCTACCGCTTTGACATACGACCAAAATTTCTTAGGCTTTTCTGCCAAGTCAGTACATAGAACTTTACTTTCGAATTCATTGAACGCCTCTCGCATGGCCCTCCTCACATTACATTTCGCTTCGCATAATTTTTGTTTGTCTGTAAGGCTTTGGCTATGTTTATGTATGCTGTGAAGTTCCCTTTGCTTCCGCAGCAGTTTTCTAACTCGGTTGTTGTACTACTGTGGTTCTTTTTCATCTCTTACGATTTTGCTTGGCACATACTCACCTAACGCATATTGTACGATGGTTTTGAACTTTGTCCACTGATCCTCAACACTATCTGTACTTACAACAAAACTTTTTTGTTGAGCCGTCAGGTACTCTGAAATCTGCTTTTTGTCACTTTTGCTAAACAGAAAAATCTTCCTATCTTTTTTAATATTCCTATTTACGGCTGAAATCATCAATGCAGTAACCGCTTTAAGATCGCTGATTCCCTGTTCTGCGTCAACTGTTTCAAATAGTTCGGGTCTGTTTGTCACCAGAAGGTCTACTAATATGTTATCGCCACGAGTCGGTATATGTATAACTGCATCATCTGCAAAAAGACTCAGGTCATGGAATCCATGCTAGTTGGCACTGAGGAGGTTATTCTGTTAAGAGATACCTCATTATGTTCAAGCTCAGAATACGTTCTCACATTCTACAATAAATCGGTGTCAGCGATATTGCACAGCAGTTTTGTGGATCACTTCTACTAGCATTCTTGTAGATGGGTGTGACCTGTGCTTTTTTTTCCAGTAACTGGGCATGGGTCTTTGTTCGACAGACCTATAACAGATTGTAGTTAGAAGAGGGGCTACCTCAGCTGCAAACTCATTGTAGAACCTGACAAAGATTCCATCGGAGCCTGGAACTTTGTTCGATTTTGACGATTTCAACTATTTCTCGGCACCACTGACACTAATACCTATTTTATTCATCTTTTCAGATGTACGAGGGATAGATTGAGGCAATTCCCCAAAGTTTTCTTTTGTAAAGGAGCATTTGAAAATGGCTTTGCTACCCTCAATTTTAGTTCCTGTCTCATTCGCTTAGGCTGTGTGAAAGCTCCAGTATCTTCTCAGACATGAAACGGTCCAGTTATGTGTCTTTTTTTCAATTCCTACTGAAATACTAATTGCTAACAGTTCGCGAGAGTTGGGAGGAGGCCAATAATTTGAAAAAATCCTTTCATTAATAAGTTGTACAAAATTTGTTTCATGATAACCTCTCAAGAACGTCCAAGCCGCAATCCACTTACGCGTTCCGTGAATACAGTACTCAGAAAACTGATAAGAATACGATGGAGACACGGAACAAAGATCGAAAATGCATGAAATCTACAACCCGCTTTTGTCTCGCAGAAACGAGAAAATTTCATCGCCGTATGAGTCAATCTTAGCGTTGCATTCATTCTAGACTGCCGTGTTTATAAAGATTGTTACTGAAATTAATACTTCGAGTCGCAATGACTGTAATGATATTAGGAAACATATTCTGTTCTCAGTAGTCCATCGTTTCCTATACATAATGAAGGAACATGAAAGTGAGATTATTTTCTGTCAGTTAAGCGCAATCTGCAGTTTTCCCGTTGCTAGCTGAAGCTGAGACAATTGTTTATTCTTCGATCATCATCTGATATTCTTTGGTTTTGCTAGTGACGCTCGAAGATATGATTGTTGAGCCAGTAACTTGAAATTTCGTAGTTTTTATTTTATTGTAGACCTCTTGTAGCGGTTGAGACTAACTTTAATTTCTACTCAGATTTAGCACTGAGGATCTAAGGACATTGAATACATTTAATTAAATTCAGGTATCATTTCAATTGTTCTTAGAAAGGGAGACACAATATACTTTATGACAGAAAACAGCCATTGGACGGCCTGTTGAAGATGGCAAACCATTGTTGTAAGTTGCGTTTGCACTGATTCAGAAGAGCTTGCTTGATAGGACCGTGGATTTTCTTTAACACTGCTGCGTCATTGTTAGAGGAAGGTACTGTCTGAGATAACACTTTATACGTGTACTACAAAAATTAACAAGAGTAAATACATGCCGTATGGCGTTTTTGACAAAAATAATGTTACATGATAGTGAGCAGCAACTGTAATCTAGCTTAGATAACACGCAACGAAATTTGATCATAGGAATACAGTTATGTCAAAGCAAAGGACATTACAGCATTTCACATATATATCAAATGGAGGTAAACCATATTTGCTCACATTTATTTTCTTCATTCATGTTATTTGGCACATA
This sequence comes from Schistocerca piceifrons, assembly GCF_021461385.2. NCBI lineage: Eukaryota > Metazoa > Arthropoda > Insecta > Orthoptera > Acrididae > Schistocerca > Schistocerca piceifrons. The sequence continues at coordinate 1,221,135,889 of NC_060138.1, read as the reverse complement.
TTTATCGTTATATATTTATTTAACAAGCTCTATTACACTGTAATATAACATGAAACGTAACTTAAAATTTTACCTGTAGAATTGTAGACGAACCAAGACAGTTTAATTCTTGCATTGTACAGTTACATCAGATACATTTCATTCCAAATACAAAATAAAAATAAATGAAGTCTTTACAATTTACTGAAATACTGCGTAACCCGTGCATACACACATCTTTATCCTGTAACTCACGAGGTGTGGTCTCAGACCGCGCGAAAATTTTCGAACTCTTCAAGGCCAGTTTTGGTGAAATGCTTATGTACTCACCTACCCTCCTTAAATTGCCAAGCCTACGACGTTTTGTTGTCGGTTGCGTTATCACCTACTGTGTTTATTGTCGACACGTGTTACTGCTATGTGTTTATTTATTTTATTTATTCATCCGTTGACAATAAATATTGTATGGATGTTGTCAAGGGTACATGTAAGCCATTTCAAAGAAATGGGACACAAACAATATATACGTAAAAAAGTACAGAACAAAATAATACAATGAAATTAATACAGCCTATATACATCCCTGCTTGCTATTTTAAATGCATAGTCTGTTTTTCATAAGGCTTTAGTTTTGTCCTCCCAAAACAGCAAGTCCTTATATACACAACACTGCTTAAGTATATATTTACATCACACAACTGCTGTCCTTTAAAGTATGTAAATGTAATGAATGATTAGGTAATGAATGATTAGGTACAGATAGAGTATTTTCCATTTTGCCTTTATAAATACCATCAGAAACAATTTATTGATCTACATAGTCATTTACAGAATAAAAACATTGTTCTACTAGAAATTTTTTAAATTCTGTTTTAAATTTGTTATCATCTTCTAACTGCCTGATGTTGACTGGCAGTGTGTTGTACAGTTTTGCACTGATATGGCTCACATTTGTCTGAAAATCTGCAATGTGGGTCCTGACATACAATACACATTTGTATATGTATGATGATGGTATAGGAAGTATTCTAAGCTTTTTGAATATGGGTTTGCAGTGTGTCTGTGTGTGACTGTGAGTTATTATTCGGATGGCCCTCTTCTGCAACAAAAAATTTAGTTTTAGGTGCCATGTTGTGGAACCCCAAAATATTATTCCGTAAGTGGCAAGAGATTGAAAATAGCCGAAATACGCCTTTCTGGCACCCTTTGAGGTACAAACATTTGCAATAATTCTGAGGGCAAAACAGGCTGAATTAAGTTTCTGTGCAAGTTTTATTACGTGGTCATTAATATTTAAGTTTTCATCCACATGAATCCCCAGCAATTTTGTGGATGTCACTCTGTCTAAGGCTTTGTCACCCCAAACCAGATCGAGATTTACATTTTGACATATTTTCCCAAACTGCGTATAATTTGTTTTATTTACATTCAATGTCAACCTGTTTGCATTGAACCAAGAGTGGATGTAATTTAGTACTTTATCAGCAGTTGTTGGTAGCAATTGCTTTGGTGCACTTATTATCACACTAGTATCATCTGCAAATAATATTGCCTGGGCTGCATCATCTGAGGTGTGAAAGTCATTTATATAGACAAGAAAGAATATGGGCCCTAGGATGCTGCCTTGTGGTACTCCTATTTCTACAATTTGCCTCTGATACTGAATTTATGTTGTGGTTAGAGTAAGTTGATGTCAGTCCTACAACCTGTGTTCTGTTTTTTAGGTATGATTCAAACCCTTTTTTCCCTATCCCATGTACCTATACCCAACGCTTCCAATTTTTCTAAAAGAATGTCCTGGTTCACAGTGTCAAAAGCTTTGGAGAGGTCTAAATTTACTCCTACTACACTATAATCTCTTCCTAGATTTTTGATTATTTGTTCAGTGTAGCACATTACTGCTGTTTCGGTATTTTTACATGTTGGGGTCTTCTAGACCATGCCTCGTGAACTGCGTATTAATACAGTATCTGTTTTCTTCAGTACAGTACCGTATAGCTCAGAATGTGTTGGCACGATGTGTCTTACTTCCCCGAGTTTGATGAAATTGTCAGTCGGTCTGTGGAGGAAGGTTCCAGTGATATAGATCAAGAAATAAACGAAAAGGACGACGATTTTACATTAGCCATTGATCACAGTTCTGCTATCGAAAAGTAGTGTCATTCAGAGGAAGAACTTAAGTGATGGGGATCTCTGTTTCTTCAATGAAGTACTTAAAGTGGCTGTTAAAATCGAATGTGTTGTGAGTGGTGATAAGAAAAATGTAGTTCCCAGCAATGAATGTCAATTTGACACACTTTCTTTTTTTTACTTATCGGGTGGAATTTTTATGTGCAAAATTAAAACCTGCAATTTAGTTTTATTTGGAAATTATTTGCCGCAGGGAGTGTATAATTTTTCAGAATGTAAAATTCAGTATTCTAACAGTCTATGTGTACTATTTAAAAGAACCACACAAAATTATCTGCTTTTGTGTGATAAATAGTAAAATCCTGCAGGCTTTGTTTAGTGTAACAAAATAAACTAGAAGCATTTAAACAAAACTTAAAGAATTATGAAAATAAATGTTGTGTAGCATAAATTAAAAATTTTAAAATATTTTTGCTTTAAATCTCGGTTTAAACATACGGGCCCCAGAGACGCCACCTCATGGTATATGTTACAGAAAGTCACCTTGTGAGTAAGGGCTATGCAGAGATGTGATTACAAATCTGTTAGTCTTCTACCACATACATTCGGATATGAAGTGTAACACCAAAACCAGTTATTGTTCCTCTCCGTTAAGTTCTTTGTGCATTTCCACTTGTGTGTCTGAAAAACTTTTCCATTGCAGATTAGGGGCGTACAGTTTTCAAGTGACATGCCGTTGATAGTCTGAAAGGATAGGCCCCTATTGTGGATTGACAGATATATTTTACTTTTTAATTTTGCCAGTCCAAACCTGTTTTCTTGCTGAGCCCTGTTTCTTGTTACTGAAGTATGTAATCATTTGCAGAACAGTATCAGTCATTTGTATGCTTGAAAAGTTAGAACATGTTTAATGTGAACAATATTGTAAAATGGGGTTAAAATCCCAGACTCCAAATTTTCCAATAAATTGTGGAAGTAGTAGGCCCTATGTAGTAATGTGTCCTATTACCAGCATTACATTTTTAATATGTTGCTTACGGCATATGTTATTTTAATCGTGTTGTGATTGATTTTATTGACTTATGAAAACTTGTTTCCTACGTTCTTTTTTTGCTGAACTTCTTTGTTATCTTTTGGAACAAAGAGATTTTTCAGTTTCTTGCCTGCCTTTTGCCAACAACCAGTTAAAATTTGATTTCAACCAGTTAAAAACTTTTGAATCAGAATAGAAAACTCAATTCTCAAATCTAGGCAGGAACACATAGTCATATGAATAATATTTTTACTCCTGGTTTTGTGACTATGAATTTGCTCTTATTATAAAACACAAATACCAGTAGGGAGTACATTTGTTTTGGCATTTGAGTGTGAGAAGCCCAAGGTCCTTGGAAAGATTTGTGCATGCTGTCCAGTAATTAATTTTACATAATACTCTGGCTTAACTTAACTATTGAATATCCATGTGCTGTTTTTATGTGCATTGTTCTTCGTATATTTCCTAACACGGTCACAACTGATTTTTATTGAGAACAAACTTCAATGAATACAGATTGTTTTAACAGTGGATGTTTACGCATAGAAGCCATAAAGCCTGATTGAGTAGTAAAGGGTACAGCAATCAGTTGCAAATGATGTTTCTTGCATATCTAGATTTTGATCAGAGTGTAGCCATTTTAAGTGGTGTAGTAAGTTCAAGTTAAAACATTATAAACACATGTATACTGTATGTACATAGCCCCAACTTCGCTATAACAGAGGTTGAGTGTGAACTCCTCCTCTGAGATGGTCTATCCTGACTGGACTGTGGCCCTGTTGGGACTATGTCCACAATACATGTGTTTTTAGTGTTTTAACTTACATTCACCGCACTCAAGATGGCTACACAGTGACGAAAATTTTGATGTGCAAAAACATCATTTGTGACTGATTGCAATACTCTTTACAACTTGAAATGAAAACGATCACAAGGCACAGCTGTTCCCCTATGGAATGAAACCTGATAAAGCATGATGTTTTCTTTTATTGTTGCACAAAAGAATGACAGCCAAGAGGGAATGTTCATTTTCAAGTGATTGGTTTATTTCATATCTAATGGACTCTGTTTGTCTATTGATTTGTGTAAGTCAAACAATGGAAAGTCCAGAATGCTTTCAGTCGTCTGAGACTTCTGTGTGAGTTGCATATTAGTGAGTCTGTGTCTGTGCGTATGTGTGTCTATTGTTGATGAAAGCCAGTGGCTGAAAGCTTTAATTGTGGGAGTTTATTTTGTTGTGCCTATCTGCGACTCAGCATCTCCGCTGTATGATTTGTGTTCCTATTAAGAATAGATAGATTTCTCTGAAATTCTTATCCACCATTTATATGTCCCAAGACATACACCATACACTCAGCATTAGTGAAGTTAAACATATTCATCAGTATACATAATTGTCTTTTAACTAATGATTTTTAGCATGCCTTTCTGTACATATAGAGACTAAATGATGATGTCTGATCAGGTAGAAAAGGGTACAACAGTCGGTCGCAAATGATGTTTTTTGGCTATCTAGATTTCGATCACTGTATGGCCATCTTCAACGCAGTAAATGTAAGTTCAAACATTAAAAACACACGTATGCTGTATGCACATAGCCCCAGAGGTTAAGTGTGAACTCAGCCTCTGACCCGAATCTATTGTGACTGGGCAATAGCCCTGAAGGGACTATGTGCATGTACATGTGTTTCTAATGTTTTACCTCACATTTACTGCATAGGAGATGTCTACACAGTGACCAAAATCTAGATATGAAAAAAAAACTTCATTTGTGACTGATTGCTGTACCATTTACTACTTGAATGAGTACAATTACAGGCCATAACTGTTTCCCTATGGAATCAAATCTGATAAAGCTTGATGTTTTCTTTTATAGTTGCACAAAATAATGACAACCAAGAGAAAATACTCATTTACAGGTGATGAGTTTATTCCACATGTAATGGATTCTGTTTGTCTATTGATTTGTGTAAGTCATTGTATGTCCTATTAAGAATAGATAATTTCTCTGAAATATTTATCTGCCAATTATACAGGGTAAAAAGTATTTAAACCGACAAACTTTGGTAGGTTGTAGGGGACATGAAAACAAATATTTTTCCCCAATGTTATTTTTTCCTATGAGGATTATTTAAACCGGTTGCCATATAACGCTCTTCAGTTGTTAGAGGCTGTATTACGATCTTCAGTTGTTAGAGGGCGCATTATGCTCCTCAGCTGTAGGCAACTGCTGTCCACCAGTGTAATAGTGCATTGTCTCTGTTTACTAATGGAGCGAGTACACCGATATGGTTGGTGCGTACTACATAGTGCACCACAGTGGACGAGATGCACAGCGGGTTTATCAACAACAATATCCTAATTGTCGTATCCTGCATCATACAACCTTTTCTGCTGTGTACCAACGTCTGCGTGAGACCGGGTCATTTAACAGATTACTTGGACAGGGACGCTGTCGAACGGTAAGAACGCTGCAATTTGAGGAAGCTGTCTTGCAACATGTGGAGCAGGATCCTTCAGTCAGCAATTGTGCAATTGCACGTAACATGGGGACGAATGAGACAAATGTAAGAACAGTCCTTCAAGAGCAATTGTTAGTCCGTTTCACTTACAGCGTGTCCACAACCTGGAACCAATTGATTATTCACCCAGAGCACAGTTTTCGCAATGATACCTGGAACAGTGTGAAATGCATCCTACATTTCCATGCTCTGTGTTGTTTACCGATGAAGCAACATTCGGGCTTGATGGAGTCTTCAGAATGCACAATTCACATGTTTGGAGTGAGGAAACCCACATGCCACAGTTACTAGCTCTCATGTGTGGGTCGGTGTTGTTGGGGACTGTTTAATTGGGCCATATCTGATACCTAGGCCATTAAATGGCAGGCACTATTACAATTTTCTCGCCAGAGCGTTGCCAGAATTGCTGGAAGACGTCCCGCTCCCTACAAGACAACGCATGTGGTTCCAACATGACGGGACGCCGGTACATTTCAGTCATAGTGTGCGTCAATTCCTGGACCTACGGTTGCCAGAATCATGGATTGGCAGAGATGGTCCAGTACCATGGCCTGCTCGATCCCCAGATATGTCCCCTGTGGACTTTTTTCTGTGGGGAGAGATGCGCAACCTTTTTTACGTAACTCCTGTTACTTCAGAAGAGGATTTGGTTGCCCGGATAGTAGCAGCAGCAGGAACAATTCGGGATACTCCTAGGGTTTTTGCCCGTGTCAGACAGAACATGATCCGAAGGTGTAACCTTTGTTTACATGTCAATGGAGGCATTTTTGAAAATCTACTGTAATTGAAATTGGGTTGTGTTAATGTGTTGTCTCTTGGTCATAAAAAAATGGAAAAGTAAATTCCAAATCTGTGCTAGCCATATACTTCATCTCCCAAAAAGTCAAGTTAACACTTATTATTATGTGAACTCAATCTTTCACTCTACAGTGGACAGTGCACTGTTGTGAAACTTTCTGGTACTTTAAAACTAGGTACCAGTCTGGGGCAAAAACATGAAATCTTGCCTTTCACTAGCAATTCTATTAATGATTCAAATACCAAGACACAACTCGCAGTCCATCCTCACAGCTTCATTTTTGCCAGTACCTCTCTCTTCCTTTCAAAAGTTCACCTAAGCTAACCCACATGCATTGTTGTGGTAGTAGTCCTGGAAGAAAGGAGTGCGTCAACTGCACAAATGAAGCTGTGAGGATGAGTTGTGCCTGGATAGCTTAGTTGGTAATAGCATTGCCAGTAAAGGACAAGTATCTGTGTTTGAATTCTGATCTGGCATATGGTCCTAATGTGCTACAAGTAGATGAATACAAAAAAAAAAAAAATAGACCACCCACTAATCCGCAAAGATTTAAATGCCCGAAAAGGAAATAATCCAGTGCCTCTAACGGTGGAAGCTTGTGAACAAGACAGAATTATCATGGACATTGTCTTACACATTTTCCTTCAAAAAAATGGGCTGAAAATTACTAATTCTTTTTTAGGACGAGAGACATACGTAAATACACATGGAGCCCAAGGGGAAAGAGATCAGTAATAGATGTGATGGCCAACAGTAAACTATGCAAGGAAGTTCAGGATGGTCGTGTTTTCATATGTAGCGATATTTTGTTGGGCCACTATCTAGTAGTAATAAAAATAGCTGTGCTCTCAAGATGGAAGAAGACAAAAGGAGTTGAGACAAGAAGGGGAGAAGGTTTTAAAGTCTACCTTTTAGAGGCTGAGTTCATAAAACGTCTATACCAAAACAGGCTCAGTCTTTGTCTAAACGGGACAGGTGCAAGTGATAGTTTAGAAACCGAATGGCAAAATATGTGCAGAACAGGTCGCAAATAATTCACTAGAAAAAAAGAATAAGAAAACAAGTAAAAAGGGACTCAAGAGAATGGAATGGCGATGTCGCAAAAAAAGTTGAAGGAACAAACTGAGCAACTCAGACAGATTTACAATTGAAAGAAGAATGTAAAGAGAAAAGAAATAAGGCAAAAAAAAAAAAAATCAGGAAAACTAATGAAGACTCATCAAATAACTTCATTAGCAGAATTGAACGCAGTGTCTATGGAAGACCATCCATAGCGTACAAAAAGTCTGCAGCTCATGGTCTGGTGGCTAGCATTGCTGCTTCTGGATCACAGGGTCCTGAGTTTGATTCCAGGCCTGGTTGGGGATTTTCTCTGCCCGGGGACTGGTTGTTTCTATTGTCCTCACCATTTCATCATCATCATCATTCATGACAGTGGCTAGATTGGATCGTGTAAAAAATTGGATTGTGTAAAAATTGAGACTTTGTATGGTCATTGATGACCGCGCAGTTGGGAGCCCTAAAAACCAAGCATCATCATCATCATAACGTATAAAATGATAAAGCATTTAAATAAAACTGAAAGAGAGACAACAAACTTAAATATAATACCAGAATATAAATGAATAAACCTGCAATTTTGATAATTTTTGGAAGCTCTCATTGCCCTAGCATAATCAAGTTTTTAGTTAATCAGCATTTGCGATTTACTTACTGTAGCAGATATTCCAACTAATATATTGTCTTACATCTAGTTTTCCCTTAAAGAGGAGTGTATCTTATATACATTTATGTTGTGTACATTTATTGTATTTCAAGTTTGCTAGTAAATATAATTAACCTGAAAAAGTTTTTGGAAGTTAGTAATTTTTACCACAGGTTTTTTTCTGTTGCTTTAATAGAAATCTCGATTTCTGGATTTGCTTCAGTTCTTATAGGGCATTTGCAACTTCAGAGCTCAAGAGATTAAAAGATAATCAGCGGACTTAATTGAGAATTATTTGTTTGCTGTTCTGTAATACATTGCCGCAGCTAAAATGCAGTCCTGCTGTGTATGAATGCTTTTCTCGAACACGAATTATTTGGTTGACATTTGTAACCAGCTGGAAACTGCTTTGACTATTCCCAAACAATTTTTAGCTGCTGCGAATTGTTGTGTTGGAAGAGCCCCTGAGAGTCATGTATCTGTTGTACTGGTACCAAAAAAATTTGAGGTGCAGTCTTTCACTGAAACTGCGCCAGTGGGACTCACTTCGCCCGTTTTGAGGAAACATATTTTGTCTGGTGTCAAGAGGAGGAAAATGCAAAAGGGTATAGGTCTATAAATTGTTGGCAGTTCGAACACATGGTGAATGCTGGTACGCCTTAGAGAAATGGCAGCATGAGACAGGAAACGACACCAGGTGAACACTGTCTGTGTGCCTGGACGCCTCATTTAACATGTTGAAGAGGCTAATCTAGCAGGCATTTACAGAACAGGGTGTAACCAGCTGCAGACTGTGGCACATGTTGGAAAAAATGTTGCCTGTTGTGTGGACTCTGAGGTCATAGCTGGGTCATCCGAGCAACTGGCAGAGAAGGTTCTACATCTACATCTACATTTATACTCCGCAAGCCACCCAACGGTGTGTGGCGGAGGGCACTTTACGTGCCACTGTCATTACCTCCCTTTCCTGTTCCAGTCACGTATGGTTCGCGGGAAGAACGACTGTCTGGAAACCTCCGTGCGCGCTCTAATCTCTCTAATTTTACATTCATGATCTCCTCGGGAGGTATAAGTAGGGGGAAGCAATATATTCGATACCTCATCCAGAAACGCACCCTCTCGAAACCTGGCGAGCAAGCTACACCGCGATGCAGAGCGCCTCTCTTGCAGAGTCTGCCACTTGAGTTTATTAAACATCTCCGTAATGCTATCACGGTTACCAAATAACCCTGTGACGAAACGCGTCGCTCTTCTTTGGATCTTCTCTATCTCCTCTGTCAGACCGATCTGGTACGGATCCCACACTGATGAGCAATACTCAAGTATAGGTCGAACGAGTGTTTTGTAAGCCACCTCCTTTGTTGATGGACTACATTTTCTAAGCACTCTCCCAATGAATCTCAACCTGGTACCCGCCTTACCAACAATTAATTTTATATGATCATTCCACTTCAAATCATTCCGTACGCATACTCCCAGATATTTTACAGAAGTAACTGCTACCAGTGTTTGTTCCGCTATCATATAATCTTACAATAAAGGATCCTTCTTTCTATGTATTCGCAGTACATTACATTACATTTGAGAAGACTAGCCATGCACATGGAGTTTCAACGAAGCTAACAATTTGTTGTATTGTTCCCAGCATTAATCGTGGTCCTTTGGTTCTGAGTCAAGTGAAAAGACTGAACCAGAGACATCGAAGATTCTGTGACAAGCTAGGCTGCAACTTCCTGAATTTGAACCACAGAGTGAGAACTGCAGGGTGCCCATAAATCAGTCAGGTGTACACTACGCATCAGAGGCTGCTTCTCAGGTATCTGACTGTGTGTGTGGCGCACACAAGGGATTTTTTAGATTAGGCAGATCTCCGTCCAATCCAGATAACAATAGCTGTAGGAAACCCAGAGGTATCTTTGTAAGGTCAAAATAAATACCTCCCACATGTGATTAACTGCTGAAGGACTCACAACAAAGTCCCAGAGTTTTGAGCATTCGTGAAAAAGCAGCAAAGCTCACAGAATACTAGGTACAGAGAGTTTGATGGCAGTGAGATTTTTGGGGAAAATTTAAGTGTATATCGAAGGGCAGGCAAATTGGAAACGGAGGTGGTGCATTTGTCACTGCAGAAAAGAAACTCAGACCTACCGAGATAGAAATTGAAGGTGCATATGAGATTGTTTGGGCAACACTCAGTATCACAGGTGAGCATAAAATGATAATTGGATCCTTCTATCACCCATCAGACTTATTTCCTGATGTAATAGAAAACTTTAGAGACAACATCAGCTCCTCAATCATACTGTAATCATTGGTGGAGACTTAAATAATCCAACAATCAATTAGGAAAATTACAGTTTTGTTAGTGGTGCGTATGATAAGACATCCTGTGAAATATTATTAAATGACTTCTCTGAAAACTACCTAGAACAAATCATTAAGAACCTCCCTCCCCTTCCCCCACCCCCACCCCCTTCTGACAGAAATATGTTGGATCTAATAGCACAAAATGTACTTGACCTCTTTGAGAGTGTCTGCCTCGAAATTGGTATCAGTGACCATGACGCAGTTGAGGCAACAATGATTACCATAGTACAAAGGTCAACAAAAACGAACAGCAAAATATACATGTTCAGTAAACCAGGTAAAAAATGAGTAGTTTCATATCTCAGTGAGGAACATGAAACTTGCAGCACAGGGCAGGAGCATGTAGAGGAACTATGACTCTAAGTTTAAAACAGTAATTGATTACGCACTTGATAGATATGTACCCAGGAGAACGGTTCATAATGGGAGGGACTCTCCCCGGTATACAGTCAAGGTAAACGAACTTCTACAGAAACTACTGCATAATAGGTATAAAACAAAGCTTGGGGCTAAAGATTGAGAGATGCTGCACGAAACATGTTTGACTGTTGAGAGTAATGCATGAAGACTTCAATAACTACTGTAGCAGAATACTGTCAAATAATCTTTCACAAAACAAAAATATATTCTGATCATATGTAAAGCCTGTTAGTGGCAACAAAGTTAGTGTCCAGTCCCTAGTGAATGAGACAGGAACTGATATTGAGGGTAGCAAAGCAAAAGCTTTGCTTAATTCCATTTACAAATGTCCGTTTACAAAGGATAACCCACGATAATTGCCCCAATTAGATCCTCGTACCACTGAAAAGATGAATGAAATAAGTGCTAGTGTCAGTGGTGTTGAGAAACAGCTGAAATCTTTAAAATTGAAAAAGCCCAAGGGAATCCCTGTCAGATTCTATGCTAAATTTTCGCCTTAGTTAGCCCCTCTTCTAACTGTAATCTGTTGTAAATTTCTCAAACAAAAAACCATGCCTAGTTCCTGGAAAAAGGCACAGGTCACATCCTAGTACGAGAATGGTAGTAGGAGTGAACCACAAAACTGCCGTCCAGTATCACTGACATTGATTTATTGTAGAATCTGAGAGCATATTCTGAGCTTGAACATAATGAGGTATCTCTAACAGAACAACCTCCACCATGCCAACCAGCATGGATTCCGAAAACGTCGATCATGTGAAACCCAGATTGCACTTTTCTTACATGACTATACTGAAAGCTTTATATAAAGGCTGTCAGGCAGATGCAGTATTTCTTGATATCCAAAAAGCATTTGACCCAATATCACATGTACACTTATTGTCAAAAGTACTTTGGTAGGGCAGAGACAGCACATTATCTCGAATGGAGAGTCATCGTTAGTTGCTGTTCATGTTGAATGTGTTTATGTTTATGTCGGACTTAAATAAATATGTGTTGGCAAAGACACTAAGTCCCAAAACCATGGACAGTAGCAGATATCATATCAGTCTTAAAAAGGGCAAATAAAATGAAAGCAATAATTATAATATTATAGCATTAGTGGTCTCAGCACATAAGACTTACACCACCATAATAAATCAGTGTCTATAAATTATTGCCAAAAATTGGTTATCTGAAGAACAAAAGGGTTTCAGAAAAGGAAGACCCTGTACTGAAAATGTTTTCACACTTAAACAAATTACAGAAAAGCAAAAAGTGTTCAACAGGGAGACACACATCACATTTATAGAATTAGAGAAAGCCTCTGACCATGTAGGTAGGAAAATGTAATGGAAATTAAGACATAAGAATCGAAATCCTCTGAAAATAGGTGATAGAAAGCCTATATAGAGGACAAAAAATAAGTATGAAGACTAACCATCCTGAATCAGAAGGCATATTGATAACCCGAGGGGTTCGACAGGGGTGTAGCTTATCACTCACACTTTTAAATATATACATTGAGGATGTGATTGGAGCATGGAAACAACAAATTGATCTGGGCTTGAGATTATCACAAGACATATTTTTAAATGTGACGCTTTTCTGGACAGCCTTGCAGTTATATGGGATAGCGAGAGTGCTACAAACATTCATCTGTAGGCTGAACTAAATTTCTAAGGAATATGATACGAAGATATTCATCTCAAATACAATTCAATGGTACAAACGCGCTGAGGAGTAGGATCGTAATAGGAAACAAAGGCACTGAGCAAGATAGTCACTCCAGTCGCCTGGAAAATATTATAAGCTACCAGAAAGAACTCGACATTGACATCTACTGCAGAAATATCTATTGATATGCAGAACAATCAATAGATCCTTAACAAATAAAGTGAGAAAAGGCACAAAAATAAAGTTTTGTAAGGTAATGGCCACCCCTGTATTGCTACTTGGAAGTGAAACTTGGACAACAAATAAAAAGCAAGAAAGTAGAATCCAAGTAGCAGAAATGAAATTTGTAAGAGGAGTTAAGGGCTTTTCAACATTAGGTAGACTAAGAAATGAAGACATAAAAGCAGAGCACGAGATATATGCTGCAAAGCAGTCTAGAACATGTACAAAGAATGCCAGTTTCAGGACTACCAGAACAAGCCTTAAATTTCAGACCAATAAGAAGACCTACAGAAAGATGGAAGAGGAGACAGAACAGTCCTATGGCCTAGACCATTGTGAAAGAAGAAGTAGTTTCACTTATTATGACATTTTCAGAATTACATTTTATTGTAAATGACAGTTCTTCAATTCCAACAAAACATTTTAAATCTCAGCTTTCCCATTCATACAATACAAGTGTGGATTCTCTAGAAAAGTGCTATGACAAATGTGGCCCAAAGCCTCGGAAAGATATAAAAAAATATGCTAAACCCTTTCTTCTGATCTTCCGAGGCTCTTAGTACATTTATTGTCAAACATGATATTGCTGTCTTAGTGGAGATTAATACATTATACCCCAACTACAGAGCACTATTCATGGGTTGATTTGTTAAGCTAGCATTATTAGTATACAAATAATTGTACCTTTTACAATTGCTTTCTGTCTTTATTTCCTACCTTATTGGAATTGCTGGATTTGATCATATGAGGATGTAATTTGAGATTGTTAAATCAAAAACGATGGGATCATGTTCATATCAATACTGTCAAAAGATACATGAGGGGCAGTTAAATGAAAACTGAACACCCACCACAATGCAACCATCTAATGGTTCCATTGAAAAGCAATCGTCACACTTGTTAAGACACCTATCTCACTGGAAGGTGAGGTGATCATTACCTGTTTCTTAAAGTGCGGTCGGTCGCTGACGGATCCACCACTGCACCCACTCTTGCACTTCCTTGTCCAGTTGAAACCAACTCCACTCATGCCCTTACTGGAACTTTTGTGAACACCTTTGAATTTCTATGGCAGGTGGGGGCGGGGGGGGGGGGGGGGGGATGTGGGCCATTTTCCCCTCTGGCTGTCGGACTGAATCATCCTATTCTTGATAACGCCCACCTGCACACTGCCAGTTGGACGAAGGCTATGCTTCAGCTATTTGGTTGGGAAACTGTAGCATCCTCCATACAGCCAAAATCTTTTGTCGTGTGATTTTTACATTTTTGGCAACCTGAAGAAAGGCATTTGTGGATGTCGGTTTCAGTTGGATAAGGAATTGCAAGAGAGGGTGCAGCAGTGGATGTGTCAGCAGCCGAGCATGTTCTGTAACACAGGTGTAGATTGTTTCATGTCTCAATGGGATAAATTTCTTAATGCATGTGATGATTACTTTTGAGTGGAACCTTTACATGGTTCTGCTGTGGCAGGTGTTCAGTTTTCATTTGAGTGCCCCTCGTACTTTGTATGTTCTACTGAAACATGCTTACCTTTTTGGTGTCAAAGTAATCTTATTTTCAAAAATATGCTGTATGGATAGCTAATGAATATACAATAAGTGATTCGTGTCAAATGAAGTTTTTAGGGCATAGCACATTTTCAGATTTCCAGTATCAGTTATGTATAAAATGGCAGTTTTGGAATCATGCCCTTTCTTGGAAAAATTTCTGTGGACACCCATGTTTGCATAATTCTCATCTACCGTGTGCCTTTGGTAAATCTCTTGCCATGATTTGTCCAGAAAATCTCCCAGAATAACCTGACTAAGCCAACATTTTTGATTCTGTGGAATAGCATTTTCCTTTCGAGATGTAGCAATCTGGGATACCTCCACTTGCTACTGTTCTACTCTTTAAATAATTTATCTTCTTTTTTTGCATTACACGTACCTTGCAGCCATAAAATTGCTAAATTCTTATTCATGCAGTATTTCACTAAATTTTATTATTCACAATAAAATTTGCAATCTGCTGATCATTATTTTCCCAGTTTTACAATATATGTACATTTGCTGGCAACCCAAGATTAAACATCAAATTTAATTTTCAGTCTCTATTTGTGGTCATCTTCTTCAAATTAGTGTCCAATTTCTTTATCCACATGACTGGTGGTCCACACCTTCTTTTCTTTTCTGGTGGTTCCTGTTCCACGATCCATGGAGGCAATGCCTCCTCTGAAATTGCTTTAGTGTGTCCATACCATATGTTCTTTTTGTTCCACAAAATCAGTAATTGAACTTGTGACATTCATTTTCTTCCTAATAACTTCATTTCTGATCCTTTCCTTCCTGGGTATCCCTGCAGATCATCTCCAAAAGTCAATCTCAGTTGCCATCAGTCTATCCATTAATTGATTTAACTGTCCACATGTCATCCAGATGTCATAATGCTTCAAATAAGTCTTTTGAAGATTTTTTTGTGCCCTTTCTAATCTGCTGATCCCACAAAATACAATTTAGTGTTGCAATGGTGAACTTTTTGGCATTTATTTTTAAATTAAAACATATGTTTTTTATATTAGATGCATTGTGCTGCCACCTACTGCCAGGTACTCCATATTGGTGACCTCAGTAGTCATTAGATACCATGAGAGAGCAGAATAGGGTGCTCTGTGGAAATCACGGACTTTGAATGTGGTCAGGTGATTGGGTGTCACTTGTGTCATATGTCTGTATGTGAGTTTTCCACACTCATAAACATCCCTAGGTCCAATGTTTCTGATGCAATAGTGAAGGGGAAACGTGATGGGACTTTGAAAGGTGGCTACACTGAGCCACTGCGCCAGAGATTGCGCCAAAGAGTATTATTAAGCCGCCTACACAGTGCCTGTTGGGAACTCGTAGCAGTCAGTGCCTGTCGAGGACTCGTGGTAGTCAGTTCTTGGGGAGAGCTCGTAGTAGAGTGTTTGTTGAGATGTGCTAGTAGGCAGTGCTTGCTGAGATGTGATATTGGAGAGTTCTGGTTGAGATGTGGTAGTAGCGAGTCGGTGTGGAGAGATTGTAATGTTTAGAGTGCTTTTCATCAATATAAATTAAGGTAACAAACTACTTTTCTTTTTTTTTCTCATAATTTCAATGTCCTGAATAATGCGTCATTACAGGTTCAGTCAACAAAGCATCTGGCTTGTGTTCTTGTATTAGAGTGTAATTCTGCTTTCCTTACGCAATTATAGTATTTCTATTTTTTAGTTACTTCAGTATAAACGGTATTTAAAATTTCTTGTCTTGTTGAAGAAGAACCGTGCCAGATGTGTACGTTGAGTCACACTCCCACACACAGAACAATTACACTTGTGCTTTGGTTTAGTAGGTTTTATAGTTGCTGGGGACTTAATTAATTAACTGTGTTAACGAAAATTTTCTTTCATTGTTTGTTGTTATTCTATGCAGTCAGATTGCGTAATAATACTAGTCAGGGCCCACCGATTACGACACAGCGTAATCGGACTTACAGCTACTACAAATATTTGCATTTTACTTAATTAAGCCCCCATGCACGTGGCGACCACTGCTTCGGATCGTCCCTTGGAATTCTTCTGATTGTAAAAATAGTAGACAGTAGTATTGTTGTAGTAATCTGGAGTTTAGTAATTGTAGTCTATTTTGCATGTGTAGATTTGGTAATTGTCATTCTTCTAATGGTATTTTTTCTCAGAATTTGATTTGTTGTCTTGTATACGCGTTTGACAATTTAGTGCAATTATTTCAATTGTTCGATTAATCGTGTTTGATGGAAACATTTCATGTGAATGGTATTGTTGGAGATAAAGAGTGATTGTGTGTAATTTTCGTACAGTTTTGTATGTTTTGTAAATGATTATGAAAAAGGCAAAAATGATGAATAGTGAGAATGACGAAATTGTTGACATGGCGAACTCGCCAACACAGGACAACAGTATGATGAATAATGGAGTTGAAAATAATTTAATAAGTCGGGAAGACAGTCCGGAACCATTTCAAAATTTTTCTCAATCAGAAAATTAACAGAATACGAGATTAACGATAGAAGATCCTGAAATAGTATCGAACACAGATAGCTTTACAGCTATGCAGAAGGAAGTTAGTTTTGCGGGAAATGTTAGGGGCGAAAAGAATTTCGAACCGGCTGATATGGAGCAGTTGATGGGTGCTATATTAAATTTGGGAGCACGAATGCAAACACAGTTTAGATCTGAATTAAAAACACAGATGGGAACAATCAAAACTGAGATGGGAACAATTAAAACAGAGATAGGAACAATTAAAACAGAGATAGGAACAATTAAAACAGAGATGGGAACTTTGGGATCTGAATTTAAAAATTATATGGGAACAATGGAAACACAGTTTAGATCTGAATTAAAAACACAGATGGGGACAATGGAAACACGGTTAGGATCTGAATTAAAAACAGTGGCAACACGTTTAGAAACAGAGATGGAAACAATGGAAACACGGTTAGACTCACGAATAGGGACATGTTTCAAAAATATGAAAGATGAGTTAAAGAAAGAAATCAGAGAAGCAGTACAACCGATTTTGAATTCTCACAGTAACAGATTAATTGCAGTAGAGATTAGACAAAGGGAACAGGATAGAGAACAGGAAGAAAGAGATCGCGTGATAGTACAAAAATTTTCAGAGTTAAATTTACAACGTGCATATGATAAGAAAGAAATATTTGAGAGAATCGAGGAATCTGTACCAAATGACAGAATAAATAATCTAACACAACAATATGAACAGTTAACTACCAAATGTGTCAATACTGGAACCCGAGTTGCGACACTTACGGAAGACGTAAATAAACAGAAAGAAAAAATTGGTGACTTATCGGAAAGAGTTGAGGAGATTACAGATAAATTGACAAATCTTAGTTTACATGGGGACAGAGATTCGGATGATACAGCTCCATTACCATTCACAGAAACCGAAGAGTACCAGAACATAAATAAACAGGTTGAAAATCAGGGAAAATTTAAAGAACGCGTGAAAAGGGAATTTGAGGCTTTAAAAAAGCAAGTCAAACAGATTGAAGGCGAAATCGTAGGAAAAGACGGCAAAAGAAATTTAGAATCACAGATATCAGAGGGGTTTGAAGAAAATAATTTGTTTCATTTACGGGATGCGACAAGAGAGCGCCAGGCGCGCGAACTTGACAATAATCGTCATTGGGACTGGGACAGACGCGGTAGGTCTTTGTCGCCAGGAGGAGAAAACTTTGACTATAAACACTTTTTGACTGTTCGGAAATTTAAGATCTTCCACAATTCTAAGAATGACATACATCCATGTGCATGGTTAGATCAATTTATGTACGCACTTCCACCAAATTGGCCACTAAGTCACAAACTGGAAATTATGTGCGGCTATTAAAGTCCTCAGGGGATTCACTACACTAAGTGAATATGTGCCGTAGCGAGCATAGGGTCCCGAGCTGTAGTGGTGCTATTTCCCTTTTAGTTTTCTGCACCGCTGCCTACTCTTTTACTATTCTTTGCATCTGTCAAACCAACTCTTCGACTATCAATCTACACTCCTGGAAATTGAAATAAGAACACCGTGAATTCATTGTCCCAGGAAGGGGAAACTTTATTGACACATTCCTGGGGTCAGATACATCACATGATCACACTGACAGAACCACAGGCACATAGACACAGGCAACAGAGCATGCACAATGTCGGCACTAGTACAGTGTATATCCACCTTTCGCAGCAATGCAGGCTGCTATTCTCCCATGGAGACGATCGTAGAGATGCTGGATGTAGTCCTGTGGAACGGCTTGCCATGCCATTTCCACCTGGCGCCTCAGTTGGACCAGCGTTCGTGCTGGACGTGCAGACCGCGTGAGACAACGCTTCATCCAGTCCCAAACATGCTCAATGGGGGACAGATCCGGAGATCTTGCTGGCCAGGGTAGTTGACTTACACCTTCTAGAGCACGTTGGGTGGCACGGGATACATGCGGACGTGCATTGTCCTGTTGGAACAGCAAGTTCCCTTGCCGGTCTAGGAATGGTAGAACGATGGGTTCGATGACGGTTTGGATGCACCGTGCACTAAATGATGCCGGGTGTTGGCCCTGTGTGCCTCGGTCGTATGCAGTCCTGATTGTGGCGCTCACCTGCACGGCGCCAAACACGCATACGACCATCATTGGCACCAAGGCAGAAGCGACTCTCATCACTGAAGACGACACGTCTCCATTCGTCCCTCCATTCACGCCTGTCGCGACACCACTGGAGGCGGGCTGCACGATGTTGGGGCGTGAGCGGAAGATGGCCTAACGGTGTGCGGGACCGTAGTCCAGCTTCATGGAGACGGTTGCGAATGGTCCTCGCCGATACCCCAGGAGCAACAGTGTCCCTAATTTGCTGGGAAGTGGCGGTGCGGTCCCCTACGGCACTGCGTAGGATCCTACGGTCTTGGCGTGCATCCGTGCGTCGCTGCGGTCCGGTCCCAGGTCGACGGGCACGTGCACCTTCCGCCGACCACTGGCGACAACATCGATGTACTGTGGAGACCTCACGCCCCACGTGTTGAGCAATTCGGCGGTACGTCCACCCGGCCTCCCGCATGCCCACTATACGCCCTTGCTCAAAGTCCGTCAACAGCACATACGGTTCACGTCCTCGCTGTCGCGGCATGCTACCAGTGTTAAAGACTGCGATGGAGCTCCGTATGCCATGGCAAACTGGCTGACACTGACGGCAGCGGTGCACAAATGCTGCGCAGCTAGCGCCATTCGACGGCCAACACCGCGGTTCCTGGTGTGTCCGCCGTGCCGTGCGTGTGATCATTGCTTGTACAGCCCTCTCGCAGTGTCCGGAGCAAGTATGGTGGGTCTGACACACCGGTGTCAATGTGTTCTTTTTTCCATTTCCAGGAGTGTATCTAGAGAGTAGATAAACGATAACCTGATATGACTATTTTACCCAAAAGTGATTTCGGAATTTACCGTTTGGACTTACTATATTTTCTGCAGCATTCATTTGTAGTTTAAACGAAATTTTACCTGTTTCTCTTCGTGACAATATTACTTCATATGTTGACGATATTCTTATTGCTAAACGTTCTTGGAGTGAGCATAACAAAATTTTGGATTCATTATTACGTATTTTTGCAAGAGTTGGCATTACAGTGAACTTAGAAAAATCTGAATTTGGTCGTTCTCAGGTGAAATTTCTTGGTCACATAATTTCTACAGAAGGTATTCTTCCTGATCCAGAAAAATTAGACGCTGTTCGTAATTATGCTGTTCCTACCACAAAACGTGAGGTTCGTAGTTTCCAAAATTTTTGTGGAATGATATACTTTTAAAAAAAATTTTGTGGAATGACATACTTTAGAGAAACCAACAGCTAGATGTAAACATGCGGAGAGTACAAGGATACCGCCCTGTGTTTTGGCGGCGGCACATACTCAAATAACAGTCAAGTCTGCGCGCCGCACAGGGCAGTCGTTGACCGCAAACAATTGCTTCCTACGTCACGCGCCTACAGCTGATCGAGCGCTCAGTGCGAATGCACTGACAGCCGTAAACAAATACACAGTCTAATTTCTCCGACTAAATTCAGTATAAAGCTATAGTGACTTGATGAATTATGTTATTAACATTCAGTATTTTTCAGGATACGGTTGTATAAAATATTTAAGACCTTCAGGTAAATTCTGTGCGTGTCCGACGTTAAGACGACTTGCTATCCAGAAATTTTCAGGAAGAATGTAATTTCGAAGAAGAAACTAATAAACTAAAAAAAGGTAACTGTTAATTGAGTTCATTTTTTAGGTAACATATTTCCACCTAGGTACGTACTTTAGATGTAATTTGCTGCTCGCCATTACGTGATTCATACTTTGTGCTAAATTTCATGTTCTATGAATTTACTTGTGAAGCGACGTGCTTGCGTACGTTAACTGATTTTGACAATGATTATTAATGAACTGGGTTGTAACTTGTATATATTATACATCGCTTGGCTGCACTGCTTTTTCACTGATGTCATATTTTTTTTATTATGTGCCTGCTGTGCTTATTTATTTAAATTATAATTGTAACCTGATTAATTGTGCTGACTGTGATTATGTATGTAAGTTATACTTTGTGATTTATCTGCTTGCGCCTTCATGTTTACTTATTAAGATGACATATGAACATTTATTGCTTATGCTGATATGATGCTAATGACTTGTTTATTACGTAAGATATATGTTTACTGCTATGCGTATGGATTGCGTATTTATACATTTCTGTTTGTCGTCACAACTACTCTTTAATTTGGTGTATAGAAATGGTGATATACTGTGTGCAAACATAGAGTTTAGGTCACACTATTGTATTAGTTATAGATTGTTCGCTTGGCAGAGCCTCGTTGTGGGAGTTGTGCTGCATCCACTTGTTGACATTCTGTTGTCTACTGGTGTATTTACTCGCTATTGCATGTTTTGCTTACGCTCAGTGCCTTATATTTTTAAGATAAGAAAATGAACTGCTATAATTCGACGAACGACATTAGTACAAGAAACTTCATAGAAGTCACATGAGCTGAGGTTTTATGGAAGTTGTATAAATTTATGCTAATAGGAAGGAAGCTAACGACATGACATACCAAAACTAGGTTTAGACCATTGACAGTTATTACACTGCATTTTTCGTGAGCAATTGAAATAGGAAGTGACACTTGACACAAGAAATACTGCACATGTTTGCTTCTGTTTGCCATAATTCTTGAAGTGGTGTACACACTGTGAAATATTATGATCATTCACACTCCGTAATCGTACTTAATTACTGAGAGTTATCCGAACTAAGTCTGTTAGAGGTCATGTATGCATTTCTTTTGTTTATAATTCATAATGAGTAGAAGATTTGGGTCAGATGGATTACACAGAGGTTGTGTGTTGACAGTGTGTCTTCGGATTGTATAGGAATGATGAGGTTTGCATAAGTATTTATCAGTACTTGTTCGAGGAGACTGACTAGAGGAAAGAGTTGTTATGGAAGTGAAATGATATTGGCGATAAGGTTTATATGTGTCGACGTATTGAAGAGAGATTATTGAGATTATGTGAAGTTGATGATTACTGGAGTTTTTGTGGACAAGAGGTAAGGTAAATGCTATTAATGATAAGGTTTATATGTATCGACGTAAGAGGTATTATTGAAGTATTGAGATTATGTGATGCTGATGATTATTGGAGTTTTGGTGGATAAGAGGTAAAGTAAGTGAGGTGCATATTTTTTTTTTGTTGGTCTATATGGAACAAGGAGGATGAAGATAGCAGACTAGAACACTAAAGTGGAAGGAAGATTGTCTACACACACTTTGTTAAATCAATAAGCAGTACATTTTTTTTTTTTTTAAGAGAGGAAGTAATTGCATATCTTGGCTCACTGACAGTTGTTCAGCAACCGTACATTTTGATCTAGCTTGGCAAACATTGGTCTTGACATGATGACTATGACGTTGACTTAACTATTATTGACTGTTACACATTGCTGCCACTACTACTTGATACACAAGATGAACATCAAATTTTGACAGAATTGCATTTACACAGTTAACACTATTCAATTACACAGTAGTACTTAATGTGGATGAAAGCTGAGTGAGTGTGTTTTGTGTGTTTTCCTTTCCTAATCCTACCCACCTATCTCCTAAATACTATTTTATTTGTTTGTAGTGGCTTGCACTGACACCCATAAATATTATAGGTTTACTGATATTTGTGTATTTGTAATAGTTAATATGACAATTATCTGACATCATTTGTGTGTTTATTAGAATTTGTATGTTTAGTGTAAGAGCATTGTAAAAGCATTTGTATGTATATTCAAACTATTGTTCATGCTTGAACTGTCTGATTAGTGATGGCGAATATTATGAACTG
Source organism: Schistocerca piceifrons (assembly GCF_021461385.2). Lineage (NCBI taxonomy): Eukaryota > Metazoa > Arthropoda > Insecta > Orthoptera > Acrididae > Schistocerca > Schistocerca piceifrons. The sequence continues at coordinate 1,221,113,145 of NC_060138.1, read as the reverse complement.
TTACCTGCACTTTTCAACATAATGGGTGCCACTTAGGAATGATTAATTTCTGCTGATGAACTGTGTGATCAGTGATAGTAAATATTATGGACTGTTCCTTGTACTTTTTCTACATGATTGGTGCCACTAGGACATGTTTAATTTCTGCTAATAAACTCTGATGAACAGTGTGATCAGTGATAGTGAATATTATGGACTGCTCTCTGGACCTGTTCAACATTGCTGAGTGCAACTGATGGAACTGCTTTTATTGAAATGATATCACTTGTTGGTGTCTGCACCTGCTCAACAATGCTGGGTGCCACTGATGGACTGCTTCTGCTGAAATGATGTCACTTGTTGGTGTCTGCACCTGCTCAACATTACTGGGTGCACAGATGGAGCTACTTCTATGGAAATAATGTCACTTGTTGGTGTCGGCACCTATTCAACATTGCTGGGTGCCACTGATGGACTGCTTCTACTGAAATGTCGCTTGTTGGTGTCTGCACCTCCTCAACATTGCTGGGTGCCACAGATGGAACTGTTTCTACTGAGATAATGTCACTTGTTGGTGTCTGCACCTGCTCAACTTTACTGGGTGCCACTGATGAACTGCTTCTACTGAAATAATGTCACTTGTTGCTGTGTGTACCTGCTCAACACTACTGGGTGCCACTGATGAACTGCTTCTACTGAAATAATGTCACTTGTTGCTGTGTGTACCTGATCAACATTACTGGGTGCCACTAATGGACTGATTCTACTGAAATAATGTCACTTGTTGCTGTGTGTACCTGCTCAACACTACTGGGTGCCACAGATGGAACTGCTTTTACTAAAATGATGTCACTTGTTGGTGTTTGCACCTGTTGACCATTGCTGGGCTGGAATTATCAACTATTTGTTTTTTTTTTTTAATAATTAAAAGTATTTTATGTGAACATTTGTATAAACTGATTTTTTGTGTATTGTGTAAACTATTATGTAAAGCCACATGTATGAAAGAATTTGTATTGCCTATTGTATTTTATATATTAGGTTATTGAAAGGTCAGTGCAAAGCCAAAATTTTAACTAATTATGTGATATTTAGGTATTAATATGATCTTTTATTTTTGTCTGTATTTTTGTGGACGAATTTGGTGGTATTTTCACCACCAATGCTGGCAAAAATACCATCAAATTCTGGCCTGTGGAGGAGGGGCATATGAAAGGTGGCTTCACTGAGCCACTGCGCCAGAGATTGTGCCAAAGAGTATTATTAAGCCGCCTACACAGTGCCTGTTGGGAACTCGTAGCAGTCAGTGCCTGTCGAGGACTCGTGGTAGTCAGTTCTTGGGGAGAGCTCGTAGTAGAGTGTTTGTTGAGATGTGCTAGTAGGCAGTGCTTGCTGAGATGTGATATTGGAGAGTTCTGGTTGAGATGTGGTAGTAGCGAGTCGGTGTGGAGAGATTGTAATGTTTAGAGTGCTTTTCATCAATATAAATTAAGGTAACAAACTACTTTTCTTTTTTTTCTCATAATTTCAATGTCCTGAATAATGCGTCATTACAGGTTCAGTCAACAAAGCATCTGGCTTGTGTTCTTGTATTAGAGTGTAATTCTGCTTTCCTTACGCAATTATAGTATTTCTATTTTTTAGTTACTTCAGTATAAATGGTATTTAAAATTTCTTGTCTTGTTGAAGAAGAACCGTGCCAGATGTGTACGTTGAGTCACACTCCCACACACAGAACAATTACACTTGTGCTTTGGTTTAGTAGGTTTTATAGTTGCTGGGGACTTAATTAATTAACTGTGTTAACGAAAATTTTCTTTCATTGTTTGTTGTTATTCTATGCAGTCAGATTGCGTAATAATACTAGTCAGGGCCCACCGATTACGACACAGCGTAATCGGACTTACAGCTACTAAAAATATTTGCATTTTATTTAATTAAGCCCCCATGCAACTTGTACATCACATACAGGCCGAACTCATCTGTTGACTGACAGAGGCCGCCAACAGTTGAAGAGGGTCATAATGTGTAATAGGCAGACATCTATCCAGGCCATCACACAGGAATTCTAAAATGCAAGTACTATGCCATTTAGACGGGGGGTGAGAAAACTTGGATTTCGTGGCTGAGCGGCTGCTCATAAGCCACACGTCACGCCAGTAAATACCAAACGATGCCTTGCTTGGTGTAAGGAGCGTAAAAATTGGACGATTGAACAGTGGAAAAATGTGTGGAGTGATGAGTCATGGTACACTCTGTGACTATCCAGTGGGTTTGGCGAATACCTGGTGAACGTCATCTGCCAGCATGTGTAGTGCCATCAGTAAAATTCACAGGCGTTGGTGTTATGGAGTGATCGTGTTTTTCATGGAGGGGCTTGCTCCTCTTGTTGTTTGGCATGGCACTATCACAGCACAGGTGATGTTTTAAGCACCTTCTTGCTTCCCACTGTTGAAAAGCAATTCAGGGATGGTGATTGCATCTTTCAACACGATCGAGCACCTGTTCGTAATGCACGGCCTGTGGCGGAGTGGTTACATGACAATAACATCCCTGTAATGGACTGGCCTGCACAGCGTCCTGACCTGAATCCTATAGAACACCTTTAGGATGTTTTGGAATGCTGACTTTATGCCAGGCCTCACCGACTGACATTTATATCTCTCCCCAGTGCAGCACTATTCCAGCATTACCGATGGAGGGTGCCGCGAACTTGTTAGTTATCTTCAACCAGGTGTCTGGATAGTTTTGATCACATAGTGTATGTATTTGCTCTCAACAGCGTATGTGATTGTTCCCTTCTCTTCTTCCAATTCTAAATCTTTTTTCTTTTCGTTAACTTGAGGGCCATATTTTTTTATACTCTCCTGTTAACTTATTCTTGAATGCATTTCTTGTCTTTTTGACCTTGCGCCTAAATTAAATTGTATCAGCAAATGGTAGTGAATGTATAGTAATCTGATTTATTGGGGTTCCCATGTGCTATAGCAAAAACATACATGATTTATGGAACATAGTACTTTATAGCTGCTGCCCCCCTCCCCCACCCCACCCCATGAACCATGAACCTTGCCATTGTTGGGGAGGCTTGCATGCCTCAGCAATACAGATAGCTGTACTGTCAGTGCAACCAGAACGGAGTAGTATTTGTTAAGAGGCCAAAAAAACATGTGGATCCTGAAGAGGGGCAGCAGCCTTTTCAGTAGTTGCATGGGCAACAGTCTGAATGATTGACTGATCTGGCCTTGTAACATTAACTAAAACGGCCGTGCTGTGCTGGTACTGCGAATGGCTGAAAGCAGGGGGAAACTACAGCTGTAATTTTTCCCGGGGGCATGCAGCTTTACTGTATGGTTAAATGATGATGGTGTCCTCTTGGGTAAAATATTCCGGAGGTAAAATAGTCCCCCATTTGGATCTCCGAGTCTGGACTACTCAGAAGGACTCGTTATCAGGAGAAAGAGAACTGGCATTCCATGGATCGGAGTGTGGAATGTTAGATCCCTTAATCACCTTAATCAGGCAGGTAGGTTAGAGAATTTAAAAAGGGAAAAAGATAGGTTAAAGTTAGATATAGTGGGAATTGTGAAGTTCGGTGGGAGGAGGAACAGGACTTCTGGTCAGGTGAGTACAGGGTTATCAACACAAAATCAAATAAGGGTAATGCCGGAGTAGGTTTACTAATGAATAAAAAAATAGGAGTGCGGGTAAGCTACTATAAACAACATAGTGAACGCATTATTGTGGCCAAGATATATATGAAGCCGACGCCTACCACAGTAGTACAGGTTTATATGCCGACTAGCTCCGCAGATGACAGAAGATATTGATGAAATGTATGATGAGATAAAAGAAATTATTCATATAGTGAAGGGAGACGAAAATTTAATAGTCATGGGTGACTGGAATTCGATGGTAGGAAAAGGAAGAGAAGGAAATGTGGTAGGTGAATATAGATTGGGGCTAAGGAACGAAAGAGGAATCTGCCAGGTACAATTTTGCATAGAGCATAACTTAATCATAGCCAACACTTGCTTTAAGAATCATAAAAGAAGGTTGAATACACAGAAGAGGCCTGGAGACACTGGAAGGTTTCAGGTTGCTTATATAGTGGTAAGACACAGATTTAGGAACCAGGTTTTAAATTGTAAGACATTTCCAGGGGCAGATGTGGACTCTGACCACATCTATTGGTTATGAACAGTAGATTAAAACTGAAGCAGCTGCAAAAAGGTGGGAAATTAAGGAGATGAGACCTGGATAAACTGAAAGACCCAGAGAGTTTCAGAGAGAGCATTAGGGAACGATTGACAAGAACAGGAGAAAGAAACGCAGTAGAAGAAGAATGGGTAGCTGCGAGATATGAATAGTGAAGGCAGCAGGGAATCAAGTACATAAAAAGATGAGAGCTAGTAGAAATCCTTGGATAGCAGAAGAGATATTGAATTTAATTGGGGAAAGGAGAGAATATAAAAATACAGTAAGTGAAGCAGGCAGAAAAGAATACAAACGTCTCAAAAATGAGATCGACAGGAGGTGCAAAAAGTCTAAGCAGGGATGGCCAGAGGACAAATGTAAGGATGTAGAGGCTTATATCACTAGGGGTAAGATAGATACTGCCTACAGGAAAATGAAAGAGACCTTTGGAGAAAAGTGAACCACTTGTATGAATGCCAAGAGCTCAGATGGAAAACCATTTCTAAGCAAAGAAGCAAAAGCACAAAGGTGGAAGGAGTGTATAGATGGTCTGTACAAGGGCGATGTACTCGAAGGAAATGTTGTGGAAATGGAAGATGAAATAGGAGATATGATACTGCATGAAGAATTTGACAGAGCACTGAAAGACCTAAGTCAAAACAAGGCCCCAGGAGTAGACAATGTTCCATTAGAACTACTGATAGCCTTGGGAGAGCCAGCCATAAAAAAACTCTACCTTCTGGTGAGCAAGATGTATGAGACAGGCGAAATAAGAAGAATATAATAATTACAATCCCGGAGAAAGCATGTGTTGATAGGTGTGAAAATTAACAAACTATCAGTTTAGTAAGTCATGACTGCAAAATGTTGACACGAATTCGACACAGACGAATGGAAAAACTTGTAGAAGCCGACCTCAGGAAAGATCCGTTTGGATTCTGTAGATATGTTGGAAGACATGAGGCAATACTGATCCTATGACTTACCTTAGAAGATAGATTAAGGATAGACAAACCTATATTTCTAGCATTTGTAGACTTAGAGAAGGCTTTTGACAATGTTGACTGCAGTACTCTCTTCAAAATTCTGAAGGTGGTAGGGGTCAAATACAGAGAGCAAAAGGCTGTTTACAATTCGTACAGAGACCAGATGGCAGTTACAAGAGTCGTGGGGCATGAAAGGGAAGCAAAATAACTGATGATGGTAGAAGTGGAGAGGATATAAAATGTAGACTAGTAATGGCAAGAAAAGCGTTTCTGAAGAAGAGAAATTTGTTAACATCTAATGTAGATTTAAGTGTCAGGAAGTCGTATGGAGTGTAGCCATGTATGGATGTGAGACATGGACGATAAGCAGTTTAGACAAGAAGGGAATGGAAGCTTTTGAAATGTAGTGCTACAAAAGAATGCTGAAGATTGTAAGGATAGATCATGTAACTAATGAGGAGGTACTGAACAGAATTGGGGAGAAGAGGAATTTGTGGCACAACTTCACTAGAAGAAGGGGTCGGTTGGTAGGACATGTTCTGAGGCATCAAGGGATCATCAACTTGGCATTGGAGGGAAATTCAGAGGGTAAAAATTATAGAGAGAGGCGCAGCAGCTTGATCCCTTTGTAAGAAAACTCAAAACCTAGGTACTCAGTTGACAGCTGTTAAAATTGAGATTTGGCAACATTCACTTGAAACCCGCTGACTGCAAAACAGAAAACAATGATCGGAGATTGCTAAGGTGGTCTTCTGTGGAAGAACCCAAAACAATGATATCCTTGAGGTAATCAATGCAGCTAGATATGGAGGCTGTTAGCATTGTAAAAAATATGCTGAAAAAGTATGGGTGCACTAATTAACCAAAAGACAACATTGATATTGCTGTAGATAAAAAGATGTATTGACAGTGAGAAGGCACATAGTGGCCTCATCCAAGGGAAGCTGGAGATACGCTTCCAGCAAATCAATCTTGGAGAAGTAGTGGCTGCCTGATAATTTTGCGAGCAACTTACTGGGGTGGGACAAAAGGTATGTATCTATCATCGACTCTGCATTAATCGTGACACTGAAGTCGTCTCAGAGATGACACTTACCGATTGGTTTCTTAATGATGACCGATGGTGTAGCCCATTTGCTGGAAGAAATAGGCTGAATGACATCAAGCAACCTCAGGTGGTCTAATTCAGCGTTGACAGAGTCTCACAACATGACAGGCACCTACTGCAGCCGTAAAAAACAGAGGGCTAGTGGCCTCTTTCATGGTAATGTGAGCCTGAGTACTGGTAGCACAGTCGAGCCCAGGGGAAAACAAAACCAGAGCATAGGGGCCCCAGTTGTTGATACAGAACTTGATCTGTATCCACTGGAATTTTTAGCAGTTATTAAACATACACATGTCAATAAACAATTTGTTCCTGGAGACAGTTGTTGTAGAAATACAATTTGAATCCATCAGTACTACTGTGTCTGACACATTTGAAGAGGAGTTACACATTGATGCAGTGTGGCCTTTCTTTGCAAACAGCCCACTGCTTAGGGCACACATTACATTGTGGTGGAATGAAGCAGTACGGGCAAGATGGAAGGGGGGCATGCGGCCTCTGTTGTCATGCAGCCTGTTGCTGCTGTGGCCGTAACTGACTTTGTCCCATGCAATGCTGAGCTGAAGATTGTACTTTTGCAACGGCTTCGCCGTCATCCTGAGCACTTTCAGTGTGCCTAACAGGTTTGGGCTGAGCAACTTCTGATACCTCCCACCATGCAGCAATCTGAATGTCTCCAACCTGTGACAGTTCAAAGGGTTATATTGAGCACATCTGTAAGCATCAGATTCTCACACTGAAGTGCTTTTTGTGGATTTCCCTATATGGGGCCAGACAAATAATAACACTACACACACTATGCGATTGACGTAGGCTTCTTGATGGGTACTAGTGACAAATTTACAACAGCTCACCCCGTGTAACTCTGTAACGCAGGCTCTGTAAGATTGATTTGGATGTTTACGACAATGGTAAAATTCTACACGAGTCATAATGACGTGTTCTATTACAATAATTGGTTGAGAGAAGCTTGCACATTTCATCAAATGGTAAGCTGGCTGGCTCTTGTAAAGGCGCACTTTGGCACAACAACTGACACTAACACACAGACAAAACAACCCTAACTCGTCGCCAAGTTTGCTATAGTAAGAACAAATGCAATTTATATAACATAGTGCGTAATATAGCAAGTGTAGGTTGTGCATAGTACTGAACACGTTGACTGGACAACAGTAATATGTGATACAGAATATTTTGAGCACTCATTTCTGATCATGTAAATAATAATGGTTCTTTGACAGCTCATCAGAGCGTACCAGGGGTGTGACCCAGGTGGCCTCTATAAGCAGGCCTGTGAACTGTGTGGACCCACAGTATCTGAAATTATGCATGTCTCGAGTGAAGGTACAGTACCATCTTCTTACATTTTTACTTCCAGTTTGCAGCACTTTCTCTGCTTATATTTTATAACGTGTCAGTGGTAGGCTGCATCATAGAGGCAACCCCTATGCACATTTAAATCCAGATGAGAGAAAGATTTGTATTTTTAATTCTTCCTGCAGAGTTGTCTTGTAGGTACAGTCTGCTAATGACAACAGTATATTTAGTTCATGTGGAAACATTTTAATCAAAGATAGCCTGTATTCATAACTTATAATGCTTGTAAAGAGCCAAGTGGTCAAATTTCAGAAAAGGTTTCCTCATGACCTGATACTAAAATGTAGACGGCCGGAAATATTATGTCCATTATAATTATCCGGGCTGTTATGCCGTGGTCAGTTGATGAATTCTGTGTCGATTCCCAACGTTTCGTCTCCGACTGCGGGAGACATCTTCAAGGGGGTCCGTAGCTCGATGGAAGGTCCAACACACCCACTGGCGAGCTACAGTGAGACTGTCTTAAGTAGCTTGAAGAAAACATAAGCCTAGGGTCCTAAATGAGACCTCTTCCAGCTTTGTCCTCTTGACACTTCAATAAACATATAATCAGGCTTCTGATCCTGTGTCAGGCTAGGGACTCTGTGTCAAAGAAACCCACTGGTGGCTGCTGTTGCACAGTTATCAGACGTGGCCCCTATTGCAATGGGAATGCTGGTTTTCTCACTTTAAAAGAAACTTTCATGGTTAATCCGCCATGGACAATTGCAACACATTTACACAACTTTTCATTAGTTCACATGAAACACTAAATGTGCGAGCAAAAAATATGCTGTATTTTAATGTGGAGTTAAACTAACATGTCGATAGTATTGCACAATGAAAAGACACACTCAGAATTCTGTATAATCTGCATCTTTGCTTCTGTGAACCTCCTCAAAATTTAGACAAAATTACAATGATTTAAAACTTGAAGGCAGTTTATACTATGCAACTGCTATGCAACAATTTTACTACCGTGATGTTCAGTGCCTTGGTATTGCACAGCTACATTTTGAAATTTATAATGTTTGATGTGCAGTTATCGTTGCTGAAAAACTGGCTGAGATATGTCGTGACAAGTAGCAAGAGAAGACACCCCGTTTTGGAAGGTTTTTGAGTTCTGACTTGTTCGCACTTCCTAGTCATCAGAACTTTCAATATTAGCTTCCCCAGAGAGAAATGAACATCTGTTTAGGATTATCCTGTCGCTTTACCACACAGTGCCCTCCCTTTACAGTAACATCCCTAATATCCATGGTCTCAGCGCTGTTGAGCACTACCTTTCCCAACGCAGGTAGGATTATGAGGTCGGGATCAATTTTCAGATGGTGGACTGTGGAGTGGGAAAAAGGTGAGACCTTTGGAAAGGACTGATATTTCTGTGAGGCTAAGGCTTCTGGAGCAAAGTTTCATGACTGTGTTTCAGGTCTGTTTAGGTTGTGGATTCAGTGTGGTGGTGGGAGGGAGTTTTGGAGATAAATGTAAATGTAGTAGGTCAGGAGACAGGGCTTGTCAGCTATGAGTGGACGTGGGGAAGATTTGGAGGTTGTTGTTGCCCCACTCCCAAATTCAATCATGTAGGACTTGTTAAAGACCTTCTCTCCTTCTCCTGGTCCCTACTGTGGAAACACTTTTTTACCACCAACCCTACCAATCAGACTCAACCAAAGACCATTGTTGAACCCTGCCTAACTCAGTTCGTTCCTCCATCCAACCATGATCCATCCCCACTTTCCCCAAATCACCCCCTGTTAACTTTCCAGAAAGTCTTAAACTCAAACCTTGCCTCACCATCAATCCCCAAATCCCTCAATAGGCAAATAAACCTTACATCCACAGAAATCCACCGTCCACCATCTAAAACCTGATCCCGACCTCCTAATCCTACCTGCAGACAAAGGCTCCACCTCTGTTGTTTTGAACCACAATGATTGCCAGGCAGAAGGATCCCACAAGCTGTCAGATGCATCCACATACAAACCTTGCCACAGTGACACCATTCCAGAAATCCAGCAGGATCTTCAGTCTTTCCTCAAATCCTTAGGTCCATCCCAGAACCTTTCCCCAGAGTCCATCTCTCTGCTGACCCCTCACCATCAATCCCCAAATCCCTCAACAGGCAAATAAACCTTACATCCACAGAAATCCACCGTCCACCATCTAAAACCTGATCCCGACCTCCTAATCCTACCTGCAGACAAAGGCTCCACCTCTGTTGTTTTGAACCACAATGATTGCCAGGCAGAAGGATCCCACAAGCTGTCAGATGCATCCACATACAAACCTTGCCACAGTGACACCATTCCAGAAATCCAGCAGGATCTTCAGTCTTTCCTCAAATCCTTAGGTCCATCCCAGAACCTTTCCCCAGAGTCCATCTCTCTGCTGACCCCTCACCATCAATCCCCAAATCCCTCAACAGGCAAATAAACCTTACATCCACAGAAATCCACCGTCCACCATCTAAAGCCTGATCCCGACCTCCTAATCCTACCTGCAGACAAAGGCTCCACCTCTGTTGTTTTGAACCACAATGATTGCCAGGCAGAAGGATCCCACAAGCTGTCAGATGCATCCACATACAAACCTTGCCACAGTGACACCATTCCAGAAATCCAGCAGGATCTTCAGTCTTTCCTCAAATCCTTAGGTCCATCCCAGAACCTTTCCCCAGAGTCCATCTCTCTGCTGACCCCTACCACTCTGGACATAATTGTACATTATTTACATAATTTTTCGCATTTTTTCCACCACCATGGATTCTTGCTTCTTCCATCTGCATCAATACAGAAAAGTGTTCTTGTCTCTAGCCGGAACCCAGTCCCACATACTGTTCCTGTATTGTTGCTTGGCTCATGGAATTCCCCCAAATGGCCTTACCATAAATGACCCATCTCCGGCTGCCATCCTCCTCCTACAATGACCTCCTCCTGTTCAGATTCCACCAATCCTTAGCCCTCACCAACCTAGTCCTGCAAAACCATATCAGCCAAACCCAAACCTCCTTGCAGTACATTCTTTCCATCCGCAAAATTCTCCTGCTTTGCAGTCCCAAATTCCTGGACCCTTTAACACACATTGAAACTCTTGCCCTCCAGGAACTAGAGCAACATACACTACACACCGCAAAAAGCTCTCCACCCTGCTCACTTCCTACTCCCACCTTGAAGTACCACTGTCCACCAACTCTGCTACAACCTCCAAACCTCCTCTATGTCCACTCATAGCTGACGAACCCTGTCTCGAAGACCTACTACATTTACCTGACCCTCCAAAATTCCCTCTCACCACCACACTGAATCGAGAAACTAAAGAGACCTGAAACACTGTCATGAACCTTTCCTCCAGAAGCCTTAGCCTCACAGAAATATCAGTCCATTCCAAAGGTCTGTGAGGTAACAGGTGAGTTGTGGGGCCCTGAAAATATTCTAAGTTCGGAGTTGGCATGGCCGCACGGGCTGCTTGGCAGGCCAACCTCATGGTGTCGGACAAGAGGGGTAGCCCCAGTGTGTGGTCCAGCCACCGCGTGGCTGGGAATTCCATGGTGACGCAGTGTTAATGAACATGCCAGGAGTGCCCAAAGATGGCGGACTTTGTGAAACCTTAATGGCAGACATTTCACAGTTCAAATAGAAATTGATAGTAGCCAGATGAATCATAGTATGTGACGATAAATTGTACGAGTAACACCCAGCTCCCTTTGCACCAAAGGAAGTTTGGTGTGGTTACATACAAACCCAATCCAAAAAAATGTTCAAGTTAACAATTACGCCCCCAAATTTCTCAAACAACATAAAACCTCGTGCTGTACCCCCCCATGCACCAAAAATTAAGCAGATTATATGTATAAGCCCAACAGTTATTCAGATACCACAGCACATAATGTTTACTTCCCCAAAAATTCTTATTGCTAACGTTCCTAAGATCTCGTCAAGTGTATGCACACATAATTCTATCTTAGGCTGCCAATGCCCATATGTTTCTCATACTGGTTGTTTATACAACCGCAGTTCAGTTACGTTTCTAAGCCCTAGTGGCTTTCTTGATTTTGGGTACTCCAACCGATATGCATTTGGGTGTGGGCAGCTTGCTACCACAAATGGCCCATGGAACAATTCAAATAGTTTCTTTATTTCCCTGTCAATGTCACTTAACCGTTCCTTCGTCTTCACCAACACAAGGTCATTTACCTCGTACCTAACTGGCTTGTACCGACTATCTTGCCTGCGTTTCCTTTGTGTAGCTGCCCTGGCCATTCTTTCTATAACCAGCCTTTGCCGTTGCTGCTCAGCGATGGTAGATTCGTGAGGAAAATCTACCGTTTCAACTATCAAGTTTGCTGCCCTGTTGTTCAACATCACCTCACACGGTGGAAACCCGGTAGCACTGCTTTTGACACTGTTCATGACATTGTCAAATGATGCAATATGTTCAGCCCATGAAGTATGCTTAAGGCAACAATAGGCCCGGCACAAGCGATCAAGTTCACGCATATAGCGTTCAGCCAGGTTACCTGCTAGGTGGTAGACAGAGGTCTTTATATGTTTCATACCTACTTGTTTCATGTAGTCCTCCCATAACTTTGAAGTAAATTGTGAGCCATTATCAGACAACACCGCCATTGGCTTTCCCAAGTTCTTAAAGTAATCTACTTCCAGTTTCCAAATCATTACTTTGCTGGTGGCCTTCTTCATACCATATAGTTTTACATATTTGGAGAACACATTCACAGCCAGCATCGCATACTTTTGTCCTCCTCTACTGCTTGGTAACGGACCGAAAATATCAATTGCCAGTAACTCGCCCACTCCCCGGGGAAGGATGTTTTGCATTTCCCCTTGGGTGCCAATGGTACTATGACACGTTGACACCTGTCACAAGCACTTAATTGTTTCCTGGCTCTTCGTACCATTTTATTAAAGATTACATAGTCCTGCAGTACCCCCAAACACTTTTGTGACCCATAATGGCCATAACTTAGATGTGTATAGTTTATTAAAGATTTAACCTGTTCCTCAGGCCAACACAAATGCCACTCCTCCTTCTCCAAATCTCTCCTTCTAAACAGTACCCCTTTACAAATTTTGTAATATTTCCCCACTTTTCATGCCCCTTTGTATCAAAGTTTGTTTTCACCAGTTTCAAAATTGGGTCAGTGTTCTGCACCCGCCTCATGTCTTTACATATTCCCCGAATCTGCTTTTCTCCATCCACTCCCTTCAAATACATCATCACAAATTTGGCCATGCTCCCCTCTTCCTCAACTTGATTTGGCAAACACAAGAGCATGTCAGAAACAACATTGTCAGTTCCTTTAATGTACTCAGTCTTATATTGGAATTGCTGTAGAAGGAGTGCCCATTGTGACAGCCTACGGTTCAACAGCTTGCAATCCTGCAAATAACTTAGAGCCTTATGGTCAGTCATGACTATGGTCTCATGTCCTTCTAAGTGCACCCTAAATTTCAGGAAACGCCTTACCACTGCCAACAGTTCCTTCTTCGAGATCCCATATCCTCGCTCATGCTTAGATAGCACTCCACTAGCAAAAGCTAGCTAGTCTACTAGTTGTCGTTGGGACAGTTCAACACCTATGCCGTAGTCTGAGCTATCTGTCGCTAGATAGAATGGAAGTGACAGGTCAGGATGATACAATATCTTGCTGTTACACAAACTGCTTTTTATCTTTTCGAAATCCCTATTACATTCCTCATTCCATACCCATGCCACTTTCTTTTCCAGTAACCGTGACAGATCTGGTGAATTCAATCTCAAGTCATTTACAAACTTCCGGTAGAAACTGGTCATGCCGAGGAATGACTTTAATTGTTTCTGATTCCTGGGTCTGGCACACTCAGCTATTGCACTGATCTTATCTCCATTGGGTATTATTCCCTCTGAAGACACTACATGGCCCAAAAAATTTATTTTTGCCTTTACAGAGTCACAGTTCTTTAGTTTCAGTTTCATCTCCCTTTTTTGCAAAGTTGTTAACACGTCTCTCAATAGCAAATAATGTTCTCTCCAAGTAGTAGTAGCCACAAGAATGTCATCCACATAGATGCTAAGCTTCCTCATCAATTCATCCCCAAGTACATAATTCAGTGCTCTAACAAAGACAGCAACTGATATGCAGAGGCCAAATGATAAGCTCTACCTTCAAACAGGAAAGCAGTGTATTTCCTGCTTTGTTCTGCCAAAGGAACTTGCTAGAAACCAGTGTCAGGTCCATATGGTCATTATCTTTATGTTTTTGTAGCCTTGGACTAGTTCATCCATATTTTCAGGGTGATCAGGTTCTGGTATTATAATTTCCTAGCATCTAAAACTAGTTGTACTGACTTGTCCCTCTTTTTGACCACCACTATTGGGTTACAGTACATACTCCTGCTTTTTGAACCCCCCCCCCCCCTCAAGCCTCCATGTGTTTTATTTCTGACCTAACAGCATCTTTGTCTGTTATGGCAATAGGATATGGCCTAACCTTAATGAGCTCATGAGGCTTCACCGTAAGTATATATTGAAAATTTACCACTTTCACAGGTCTCTCTGAGAACACATCTTTATTCTCTACCAATGAATTATACAGTTCTTCCCTCTCACTGTCACCAATACCTTCTGTCTCATAGACCTTCCTTTTTATCTCCTCCTCAATCCCTACTTCATCCAACATGCACTGGGCCATGTGCAAGCTTGCCACTAAATCATCACCTGTTGCATTTACAAATTTTGTCTCCTTTATACATCCCCCAGCATTCAATTCCAATACCTGTCCCACACAGTTAATATTTGCCCCATATTTATTTAAAACATCTGTACCCAGAACCATATTTATACTTAAATTTTGAATCACCAGGAATGGGTGACTAAACAACTCTCCACCAATGTTTACATCCAACACAGCCTCCTTCCTCACTGGCTTACTGTAATTACCAGTAGCATTTTTTATTCTAACCTCTGTGAGCGGGAATTATACCATTTTGTCATTCCTGATATAATTGGAGAAACCCTCTGCTACCCCACTGACTGTACTACCTGTGCCCACCAAGGCTTCTTCAGCTTCTTCATTGACTTTACCTATCTGAAATTCAACTATTGGTTGCACCTTCCTAAAATTTTCGTGCTTGAGCTCTGCTTCTGCTAAAAGATCCCCCTCCACTTCATTAGCACAGTACTTTTCCATAGTGCGTACGTGCCCCCCATTCTTCTTCAGTAGTGCTAAAGCCCTTGGTGAGCCTTGGCTTCTTCAACAATCTTCCGCCACACTTCTCGATTATTTGCTGCTCTTTTCCACCCCTGGACTCCCGTACTGGTGCTATCCTCATTACCTCATCGATCCATCTTCTTCTAGGTCTCCCTTTTCGCCTAACTGAATGGATCACACCTTTCATCGTTTTGTTTGGAATTCTATCCTCTGTCATTCTCTCCAAGTGTCCTAGCCATCATATTTGCTGTGATTTCACAAATTTTACTGTGTCCCTGCCTTGTATTAACTCTTGTAATTCGGCATTGCAGCGCATTCTCCAGCCTTCTTCCTCCCTTATTGGCCCATGGATTTTTCATAGTATTTTCCACTCAATTATTCTTAGTGCATTTTTATCATGTTCTGTCAACGTCCATACATCTGAACTGTATGTGATAACTAGGTGGACTAGGGAATTATATATTAGCAGTTTAGTTTTTCTTGTAACAAGGCTATTTTTGAAAAGCTGCGTATTTGCAAAGTAAGCTCTGTTTCCTGCTTGTATTCTTTCCCTTATAGCCTTTCCAATACTTTTATCATTTGTTATTGGGGCTCCCAAGCAGTTAAAAGAGGACACTCCTTTGAAGCATTTCCCATTGATGTTTAGTTTTTGAGGGGTTCTTCTGGCCTCAGATTGTGACATTACCATATCTTTTGTTTTGTTTTCATTTACTATGAGGTCAATTTGTAAGGCTTCTGTTTCCATTGCCCAGTATGTTCCAAGGAGTGTATTTGTATTTCTTCCTACTGTAGCAATATCATCAGTGTATGCACATATCTGGCTAGTTTTCATAAATATGGTGCCTCTGTTGTTGATTTTATTTACTACACTATGCAGGGCTATATTGAATAGGACAGTGGAGGGACTATCACCTTGCTTCACACCTTTATTAAAGTCGAAAGCTTTCACTTGTTCTGCTAAGGACCTTTACTTTTGCTCTTGTGTCTGTTATTGTCATTCTGATTAGTCTTATTAGTTTGGCACATATACCAACTTCTTTCAGTACTCTGTATAGTTCTTGCTGATTTATGCTGTCAAAGGCGTGTTGGAAGTTGATGAATAGGAAATGCAGATCTATATCATATTCATAGAACTTTTCCATCATTTGTCTTATTACAAATATTTGATCAGTTGTTCCTCTGTCTGGTCTAAAGCCACACTGATATTCCCCTAGTATGCCTTCTGCACACTTCTGTATCCTTTCATGTAATATACTTGTGAAGATCTTATAAGCTATGCTTAGGGGTGTTATACCTCTATAGCTTTCACTTGCTGTTCTGTCCCCTTTCTTATAAATGGGAATTATTATTCCAATTTTCTAATTATCTGGCATTGTTTCTGTTTCCCATATACATATCTGATATTAATGTGTGCAGCAGTTCCTTTATTACAGCCTCACCACCAGGTTTTATTAATTCAGCAATTATGCTGTTTTCCCCAGGGGCTCGATTGTTTTTTGACTTGTGCACAGCCTGGGAGACCTCTTGTAGTGTTGGCTTTCTTGTCTCATTGGTTTCATTGTCTACTTCCAGCTCCACTCTTTCCTCCTGTGCAGCTGTCTCATCTTCTAGGCTGGTGCTTAGTGTATCTCTGAAATACTCTGCCCATCTTCCCACTATCTGTTCTTCCTCCCTTATCATTTTCACATCTTTACTGGAACAGGCCATTGTTTTTGGTTGGAACCTATTCTTCATTTTGCCTGTGGCATGATAGAACCTTCTTATTTCTCTCTGTTCCTTTAATTCTTCTAGTTCTTGAAATTTCTTCTTATTCCACTTTCTTTTCTTTCTCTTACACAGTCTGTTAGCTCTTCTCCTTAATTCTCTATATTGTTCCACATTGTTTCTGGTTTCTCTCTGTAGCACTTTTGTTCTTGCCCTGTTCTTTTCCTCTATTGCTGACCTGCAATCTTCATCAAACCATTCCTGGGTTCTTCTATTCCTTCTTATGCCTATTATTTCCTCTGCAGCATCCTTAATGGCCTTTCAGTCCTGTTCCACCTTTCATCTACTCCTACTGCGGTCTCTTTATTGCTCAACTTTCTGCTTAGTGTTACTTGGTGTTTTTTTTTCTTCATCAGGGATGTTGAGTTTGTCTGTATTCCATTTCATCATCTTTCCTATTCTGTTGCCATTTGTTAGTGACAGTTTCTCTCTCAAAGTGGTCTGAATCACAGTTTGGTCCTCTGCAGTTCCATACATCCGAAACTGACATGGAGTGGTGTGCAATCACTAAAATATAGTCAATCTGATTGACTACTCCATTGGCTGCAGACTTCCAAGTACTCAGATGGATCCTTTTGTGTGGAAAGCAGGTACTTTTAATAATCATATTATTCCTTGCTGCGAACTGGCATAGTAAGTCTCCGTTCTCGTTGTTTTCTTCATGTAGTGAATATTTTCCAGAAACTCCACATGGATGTTCATTCCTCCCTATTCTTGCATTAAAATCTCCTATTACTAGCATCAGGTCATATTTAGGTACTGCACGGCATACTTTTTCCAAGTCTTCGTAGAACTGTTCTTTAATTATATTCCTAAATTTCCCTCTTAGTCGGAGTCTGCACATCCGTTAATTTATGGGTTCAAATTCTAGAATGCTTTTCCTAACTTCCCTAGTTATTATAAACCCTGTTCCAAGTTGGGCTGTTCTTTCTTCTGGTCCACTATATACCAATGAGTACTCAGGTTTATCTATCTGCCCATTCCCTTGCCATCTTATTTCCTGTAGCCGTGCAATATCATATTTGAATTTTAAAATTTCATTGGCTATTTCTTTCATTTTTCCAGGCTGAAGCATTGTCCTCACATTCCATGATGCTACTGTCAGATCCTTTATCCATTTCCTTTGCCAGGGTTGTGGTACATGCTTTCCATCCAGTTTCCGAGACTTCTGTTGAATTTTCGTAATAATCTTCTTTTTATAGTATGGGGTTATTAGCCCCACGCCCAACCCCCAACCTGAAGGACCAGGATTTCTATGAGGTTTACTCCTCTAGGGAAGCTGGCTTCACTACACCTCTAGATCCCTCCCTGCCCTATGTTGTGGGACGCACTCTGTCTGGCTCCTCTGTCAAGACCAATCCGGCTTGGGTGACCCTGCCAGGAGCTATGCTACCGCCGGCATAGCTCTCGACTTCAACGAAGCATGCAAACCCTCCTGCCTGGCACTGAAGGTGACTACTATAAGGTGGTGTCCCCTGGGAGGACCTGCCCCCCCCTCCCCATTGATTGATTCTATTTCATTATCCCCTTCAAATATTACTTCCAAAGTATCTTTTGTTCTTTATTTTCTAAGCCCAACCATTCTAATTTTCTGGCAAAACTAAGCTTCTCCTTCTCCCGTACCTTTGGTCCCAACTTTTGTATATACTTAGAAAAATCCACCCAATCACATTCACTCTTCCCCATCCAACCAGTATTCCATTCAGCCTCTTCCATACCCCCATACTGCTCACCATCACACACTACATAATTGTTCACCTTTTCAACTTCCATCTCCCTCGTCACACACTAATTTTCCACAATCTGTAACCCTGCAGTTACTCTCCACAGCACATCCTACCATTTCATTTATAAAATCCCCCCTTAAACCATCAAACTCGTTATCCGCATCAAATATTTTTTTAGTACATCATAATATGCCTTATCCTCAACATTTAACTGCTTTAAACTGTTCACATAATTATATTTCCCTACTGTCCAATTTTCTGGAGTATATTTTTGCAACCATTTTGCCCTTGCTACCCAATCATTTAAGTTCAATTCAGATTCTCCCTTAGTTCTCCACTCTTCATCATTCTTAGTTTGCTGTTGAACCCCATGCATGTAAACACTAGCACAATTTGTTTCATCATGTTTCATGGATTCAGGTACAGCTTTCCCCACCAAAAACCTGACTTGCATTACCATTCTGCACATTTCAAACACTTTCACCAGACATATCAGAACCAGCCTCCTCTGGATGCTCACAGCTAACCGCATAAATTTCACCATATACACTCTCTGGCACATATTCTTTTATCACTACATCAACAATAGGCACTATGGCCCCAAAATCATTACCATCATCTACAAACCCATTAGTTTCAGGCACCTTGACCCTCTCAGAATTAACATTATCATCCACTGTATCTGCTTACGTTACACACAGCTCAAAAAATTTCTTACTATTACTTTCACACACACTTTGGTCATCACAACATCCATCTATACCTTCAGACAGTGAATTGGTTCCAGACCTGTTAATAATGCTCACCAAACCAATACTATCTTTCTCAGAATTCACATCCCCAAGCTCGTTACAAAAAAACATTCTCAGCATTGATTTCTTCCCTTTGGGCCTTTAAACCTCTAACATTCTTCCTCTTAAAAGCTCTCCTTTTTCCATGTTCCATGCACCAGCTCGCCAATGGCCTCCATACCACAAATTCTTTCCTCTCTCCTACTTCTATCATTATTGTCAAACCCCCCTTTTAGAATAACCATCCCTAGTCTGATTATAATTATTATGGTTCCATCTCTTGGTCCTATTGTTTGCAACTTGTCTTGTCCCAAAGTGGACCCATTTGAGACAGCTCCTAGCTTAAAGGATGCTGTCCCTGTTGTGTGCGGTTGTTCAGTCCCCCTCTTGCAGGTCCATTTCCCAGTATTGGCCTTGGTTCATTTCTTACATCACTGCCCCTAAAATCCCTTTGACTGTGGCTCTCTTCATTATATGTTCCTTCATTTCCTCTCCAATGTTCATTTATATTTCTTTCCCAATGATGGCTCTGATGGTTATTTCCCCAATTCCTATTTCTGTGACCATTTTGATGATTGTTTCCCCAATTCATATTTCTTGTCTCCTCCTGATTCCAATGGTTACTTATTGGATTGTTTCCCTTTGAGCCAGGCCTATAGCACGTAGCCTGCTCCATCCTCTCAACAAAGTCTAAAAACTTCTCCACAGAATCAGTGGGGCAATGTATAAGTTCCCATTGTAACTCCTCAGGTAGTCTCCTCGTTAAAGTAGATATTTCTGTTAACACACCTAAAGGCTGATCTAGAAGTACTAATTTATTCAGCTCTTCCTGGCAAAATTACCTCATAGTTTTCTGCCTCCCCTGTACACAGGTCCATTCAAAATCTCATTTTGCAACCTACACTGCTTATTTTTACTCCAGTATTTGTCTAGAAACATTCGTATATTTCAAATGAAACGAACTGATCCTTAAATTTGTTAGCCCAGACTTGTTAGTCCATGTCTGAGCTGAACCTCCCAGCATTCTCTTTACAAATTTTACTTTTGTCTCATCTGATGTCCCAGGCAGAAAACAGTCCTTGCAATTGGCCAAAAAATCCACGGCATGATATCCGTTTTTGCCTGAAAATGGCTTTCCACTAGGTGCCTATGTTACTGGACAGCCAGCATGACCCAAAACATTATACAATTCCATATGGGTAATTTTGTCATTTACTTTTGAGGTGACAGTTGCCATTTCCTTTCTAAGATCATCAGCTGTGCTGTCTATTTTGTTTATCAGCACAGCTTATGTCTCATCATAGCTAGTCACTATTTTCGCATTCCCTTCAGCCAAAGATTGACTTGTCGCCTCTTCCCTATCATCACACATCTGCCTTTCGAAATCAGTTTCACCCCTCAGCTCAGCCTCAACTGCTTCAACCTCGGATTGCCAGCACTCTTCTATTTTTTCTAATCTCTTATCTAATTCGGTCACAATTTCTTGTTCCATTGACCCCAATTGACTATTTACTTCACCCACATTAGTTTTTAATACAGCCAATTCATTTTCCACATCAGTCTTCAGAGAACTCAATTCGGAATTTACTGAACTTAATTTAGTTCCAAAATTAGTGTCTTAAGCACTTAATTTATTATCCATATCAGTTTTAAATGAACCTATTTGTCTACTCATATTTTGGAGAAGAGCAATTAATTCTTTAGACATCACAGGGATACCGATTTCCTCCTGTCTCTGAGGACTTTGTGGCTCACTACCGCTCCCTGACAACCCGCAATCACTAAGCGATTTTTTAATTTCGTGCTCCATTACCTTGGATAACACAAAAACTGAAAGCAAGAGAAACAAAAACAAAAGTTGCGCCTGCAGTAATCACTTATCTTTCTGGAAAGGCTGCGTCAGTCTCGGTGCTGCTGAAGAGGCTGCATTGCAGAGCGTAGTCACGGCCACTTGTTGCAGGTCTTCTGGTCCCTGGACACCTGGCCGCTGGCAGCCCGTCGTCTGGTTGAGAATCAGCCGCACCCACACACTGCTGGCACCGGCTGCAGGTTAGCTGATCGCTGGCACTCCACTCGATCCGCGCTGTGTGGTGTCGTCGAACGGCGATAGTAGGTGCGCACGCGATTGACCGAAACACACGTTTCTGCAAATATTTATGCTTCGCCTAGTTCCACTAGCCTTCGGGTCTAGTTGCCTAACACACTAGTATCCTGGGCGAGCCCCCAATTGCAACGGGGCGGAAAATAAGTGCAGCTGAAGAGTTCACACAAATGTGCATATACAAATGTTCGTTAAAAAATGTTTGTGCAAATTTTGGCTCTCACAGGTCTCAGTAATGTAGGCTGCTATAATCAAAAGTTACTCAGTCAACTCGAACAGAACCACAAGTCCCACTGTCCTCTTTGTTGTAGCAGTTTTGGCGCGAAATCACAGATCGCTACATGTTCACTTACGCTGATGTATACCTCGTAATTCGTACTCACACAAATAATTGTAGCACTTTCAGTTCACCAAATATATGCTTGCACACTTGCACTATTAAACAATACCCTTTGTTGAAATAAATCAGCGTGAAAAATTCTTACTCAAATGACCACATGGGCCACCCAAAAGTTGGGCTCGCTCACCACCCACCGGCCAACTCCGCCACCCACAAACTCACCGACTGCCGAACAGCTGCCCAATGACCCAGTGACCCCCCTGTCCCAAGCTACAGGCCACATGGCCGCCCAGTGGTGGAGGCATCCCACCGACAAATTGCAAATCTCCCGCACTCGCTCTCCACAAAGTAATCCTTGTATACTAGACCTATTCATCTAGTAACGGGGGTTTGTACTGTCACAACAGGTATTTTATCTGCCTTTATGAATAAGTGTATTTTTGCAATTTCTTTAATCTCTTTTTTTAATTTATTGTACAGTTTTATTCCTTGTTAGAAAATGCTGTTTTGTTGCATGGTCATGGACAGAGCTGTTTGTGCAATAATTACCAATGTTATTTTTGATGAGTAGAACTGACTGGTTCAAATGGTTCAAATAGCTCTGAGCACTATGGGACTTAACATCTATGGTCATCAGTCCCCTAGAACTTAGAACTACTTAAACCTAACTAACCTAAGGACATCACACAACACCCACTCATTACGAGGCAGAGAAAATCCCTGAACCCGGGCGTGGGAAGCGAGAACGCTACCGCACGACCACGAGCTGCGGACTAGAACTGACTGGTAAATGTATTCACATGAACCACTTAAAATCCCGTCTTCTGAACAGATCTTTACAATGAGCTCGACTAATATTTTTGGTTATTATTCTTATGGCTCTTTTCTGGAGTTTGAAAATTGTGTTCATATTTGTGAATTTGTTCCCCAAAAAAGAATGCCATAGCTAAGAATTGAGTGTACATATGAATAATATGTAACTAAAAGACACTGCATGTTACACACTGATGATAGGAAGGGCATAACATGCTGATGACATTCTGTTTTCAAGTACCTTTGTGTGTTCACACCACTTCACCTGAGAATCAATATTCATTCCGAGAAATTTTGCACTTATTACACAGTCTATAGAGGTGCCATCTACATTTAATTTAACATTATCATTTTTCCTCTTCATACTGAAATTCATGGCACTAGTTTCTCTTTATGTTCAGTGTCACTTTATTGCATATTGACCAATCATAATATTCTTTGAACGTTTCATTTGATTTCTCGGTAAGGAGTTTTCTTGTTTTCTCAGTGACCATAATATTGCTGTCATCAGCGAAGAGGATTTTTTCACCATTAGTAACACTACTGGGAAAGTCATTGATGTATACTGGGAACAGTATTGGTCCTAAAATGCTACCTTGCAGAACCCCTACATCAGGGCTTAACAACTGGCCGGTTTTGAGTGCGAGTACTCGCGTCTGCTCAGGCACGTGCTCGCGAGCAGGTGCAAGGTCGCGGAGTAGGGGGGGAGGGCAAGTGCGCACGCACGTATGAATAAGGACCGCAGCGTGCCTATTGAATTCGCGCCGACTGTGTAACGTCAAAAGTTCCACGATCAGCTCTAACAGTCACTTCGCTGGTTAAGAATCATGTCAAGTTGCCGTTGTGTAACCCCAACCATGCTTTCGCAGTTCAACCCCCATTGGGAGGA
The DNA here is from genome assembly GCF_021461385.2 of Schistocerca piceifrons. NCBI lineage: Eukaryota > Metazoa > Arthropoda > Insecta > Orthoptera > Acrididae > Schistocerca > Schistocerca piceifrons. The sequence continues at coordinate 1,221,089,890 of NC_060138.1, read as the reverse complement.
ATTGTATCTGTTTACAGAAAAAGATGGTGTTGCAAAATGTTTAGTATGTCACAAAACGCTGAATTCTTTTAGGACATTTAATTTGCAGCTACATTATATGTTGTACCATGCAAAAGACTATGGAAGTGGAAAATTTTATGGACCAGATCGTGCACAGGAAGTTATTAAACTTAACTTAAAAGGAAGCTATCCAAAGAAGATCTGGATGACGAAGAAAAATCAACTGAGGCAGCTCTCAGAGTGAGCTACAAAATTGCTTTGTTTTTAGCAAAATCCCTGTGCGCCTTCACTGATGGCGATTTAATAAAAGATGTTTGGTAGTTGCAGCAGAACATTTGTGTCCATCTCAAGTTGAACAGTTTCGGATTGTGCCATTATCTGACATGACCATTATGTGTCGCATACAGGACATGGCAGACAACGTCCAGAGCCAGCTTGCAAATATCTATAAAGATTTTATGGCATATTCTCTAGCTCTGGACGAAAGTGTTGATATCACTGGAACAGCGCAGCTTTCCATATTTATTAGAGGTGTTAATAGAGATCTTCAGGTGAGGAAGGAGCTCCTCGATGTAGTAGCCATGAAGAACACTACAACCGGAGGTGATATTTTAAGTAGTGTTGAAGCAAGTGTTGAAAATATAGGATTGTCATGGAATTCTTTAGTTTCAGTGTCTACAGACGATGCACCAGCGATGACATGGAAAAAATTAGCTTTCGTTGCGCTGTTGAAGGAGAAAATGCAAAAACTGACCGTGCCGAATGAAATAAGGGGCTTTCACTGTGTGATCCACCAGGAAAACTTATGTGCAAAGAGTATCACTCTAAAAAATGTGATGAGTGTTGTTGTTCGTACAACCAATTATGTAAGGAAGCATGGGCTACAACACAGACAATTTAAAAGCTTTCATGAGGATGTAGAAAGCCAGTATGGTAGCCTGCCTTATTACAGCGAGGTCCGCTGGCTTAGTCGTGGCGAATTATTAAATCGAATGTTTGCCTATTAGACGAGATAAATATGCTCATGTAAATAACATGTGTGTTCCTGAGTTGAAAGAGCCTTCATGGAAATGTGATCTCGCGTTCTTAGCAGATTTAATTAGCCATCTGAATGCTCTGAACATTTCACTACAAGGTAAAGATCTGCTAATTACTCATTTCATAGATCGAATACGAGCTTTTAAAATGAAATTGACACTTTGGGTGAGTCAGCTGGAAACAGGAAATCTAGCTCATTTTCCTAAATTATCATCCATGCAAGATGTTCACAAAGACTGTGACCGTTGTTCACATAGTTTAGTTGCCCTTACGGAAGAATTTGATCAACGCTTTCAAGATCTGACAGCACTAGACAGTGATTCTGATCTGTTCTCCTCTCCATATTCAGCGAATATTGAAGAGATTCGTCCTGAGCTGAAACTAGAAATTATTGACCTGCAGTGTGACAGAGAATACAGAGACAAATTTCAGAACAAGAAAAACATTTTAGAATTTTACAGACACTTCCCTCAGGATAGATTTCCTCATTTGCACAAACTGGCGGCTACAATAATATCAATGTTCGGTTCCATGTATGTTTGTGAATAACTGTTCTCTGCAATGAAATGTAACAAGATGCGCCTGAGAAACGCATTGTCTGATCGAAATTTAAACTGCACGCTGCGCCTACGATGCACAAGAACTATTACTCCGAACATAGATGCAATTGTAAAGGGCAAAAAGTACAAGATAACAGAGAATCCCACACTTCAGTGACACCTTTTATTGTATAACAGTTCACAAATTAATACGAATGTAGAGGCATACACTAAGCTAGTAAAATTATGTGGCACGTGTACATTCTCCTTTACTTGTTTCATTTGTCACAGTAATAATTCGTGAGTGATATCCCTGCAGGTGGCCATTGCTCCGTGCTCGCGCCTTGCTGCTCACAGCTTGCTCCGCGAGCACGTATGTTGTGAAGCCCTGCCCTACATTAATGTATTTTGGTGCTGATAAGTGTTTTATTAAATGTTTGGATCTATTTAAAGTATGTGATATATCTACTCTTTGCACCCTATCTGTTAGGTATGATCGAAACCAGTCATTAGCTACCCCTCTTATTCCTAATGCTTCTAATTTATTTAATAGAATCTTGTGGTCGACTGTATGAGACGCCTTAGAAAGGTCCAAAAATATGCATGTGACACACTCATCTTTATCAAGAGCATTAAGTACAACTTTTGTGAATTCTACTATGGCTGACTCTGTATTTTTGCCACTTCAGAAACCAAACTGTGATTCGCTTAAAAGATTGTATTTATTCAGGTAATTCATTAATCTGTCTTTCATAATTGCTTCTATTATTTTTGTGAATGCTGACAGCAGGGAAATGGGCCGGTAATTTTCTATGTCTTCTGCATTACCTTTCTTAAGCAAAGGTACATCTCTTGCCTGTTTTAACTCCTCTGGAAATGTCCCAGATGTGAAGGATTCATTTATTATATTTGTTAAGGGGCCTTGTATAATCCCTATGCATTGTTTCAGTACATACATTGGTACTTCACCTAAGCCTACTGACTTCTTATTTTTTTAGTGTTTGAATTGTTTTACTGACTTCATTCTCTGTGGTTGCAAGTAACATCATTGTATTTTGTGCAACATTATTTACAGGTGTTAGATTTGTTTGGGGCAATTTTTGCTGTAACTTCTCTGCAATACTTGAAAAATGCTCGTTTATATAGTTTGCTAAGTGCTGTGGATCATTTATTACTTTATCCCCCACCCCTTAGCAGTATGTTATTCAGCTTTTGTTTGCCTCTCCTCGTTTCCTTTTTTATAACATTCCATACTGATTTGCTTTTATTGTCTGCATTATATATTATTTTGTCATTAAATGACTTTTTTGCAGCAATCAGCACCTTCCTTAGATATTTTTGTATCTATGATAGAAATTTAAGGTGTTTAAGTGTTTGGGAGGACTTCTTAATACCTGCTGTTAGCCATATGTTTTTTTTTTTTTTTTTTTTTTTTTTTGTTAATACAGATATTCATACTTTTGGAAATGCCTTTTCAAAGTTCAATTTAAACAATGTGGAGAATAGAGAATTTCATGTTCACTTTGGTTTCCTTATGCACTTCAGCCCAGCTTTGTTTTTCTAGTTCTTTTGCAAAATATTTGATTTTGATTTTTGATAGATGTCATTTGTAGGCTTGTAGTTTAGGGAATGATTCAATGCCTGACTTTACTGTTGTTATTTGACAGAGATGGTCTTAGAGTCCGAGATCTTTTACAGCTACATCACATTTTTCCCTGTGCATATTTGTGGCCACATGGTCAACTACTGATGAAGTCATTGTGGTAACCCTTGGTGCACTATTGACCATTAGGGACATGCCAAAACTTTGAAGGATGTTTATGAAGGTGCTGCTGGATTCATTTATGATGTTGGTGTTGATGTTAATGTCTCCACACAGAATGACGTTCACCTTTGTACTTGAGACTTTATCTAGAACTTCTGTTAACTTACTGAAAAAAGTGTCCACACTACCACTGGGAGATCTATATACACATAAAACGATTAATTTCTTCATGATATTAATTCAGTAGGTGATATTTTGAAGTGTTTCTCTTCACTTACGGTACTGAGGTCATGTCTTGATTTGAACTGTGTTCCTTTACTGATATAAATGCATGATCCTCCACCCCTTGAAGTAGTTATGCAGTAAGAGTTTCCTTTTCATACAATGATGATACTAGATGTTGCATTTTTGTGTCTCTACACCATTGCTAAGTAATACAAACTACTGTGCAATTCAAAGATTGGAGCTAAACTTGTAATAGTTGTATTTTATTTTTTATTGATGACATGTTTTGATGGGGGATTGTTAAGTCTGTGAAATGCCCTATGTTACTCTTTCCAGTAGTCTGTTTTTATTTGTGACATCTGGTATATGTGATATTTGAGGTGTCAAAATCTGTCCTGGGAGTGATTGTTTCAGTATTTTTTAAAGTGCTGGAGATATTCTTTAGGCAGGGGAACCTGTTGTCTGGATTTATCCTAAAAAGACGTACTTTTCCTACCTATGACAACAGGTATTTCACCATGTGTGGCCCGAGATCCACCCCCTATACTTTCATGAATCACCTGTACCAATCTTCCCTATCCAGTCCTGTTTATGTGTAGGGCATACCTAGTGAAACCCCATCTGTTGATAGTCGCAACAGGCACCAGAGAAACATGAGCAAAGTTGGCTGTCCTCAGAGCCATCCCTAACCCCACATTGATTCACCTCACAGCTCCATCAAGGTGTGGTCGATCATGACACTAAAAAAGCTCAACAAAGTGTTCGTTGGTGCCAAGAGGCAGGGAAGCTATCATGTCCAGGTCACCGCCTATGTCATTTGCCCCATCCCTGTCCAAACTGTTTCCCGCCCAACCCACTATCACTACATGGTCCTCTTTTGTAAAGTCCTTACATAAAGACCCTAGGTCCTCTATAACATGACTTAGCCCTGCATTTGGCTTGAAGATACTGGTGGCCTGGTATGCTGCCCCTAAACTTTCCTGTAACTGAGGGCCTACACCTCGCCCATGGCTACTACCTAGCAGCAGCACTTTCTTCTTCCTAACACTTTGTACATTCCTATGCTTCTTGGCCTCGGTTGAAGTGTGCTGCACATTTCCTACTCCTCGTTCTACCTGAGGCTTGTCTCCACTTAACTCGGGCAGTGGTAGATACCTGTTTTTGGCGTTGATGATAAAACTGTCAGATCGCGTTCTCTTTCTTCCTATCCTCCTACTAGCTGCCATTTCCTAACCACCCTCCACCCCTCTATCTCCCTTTATCCTTGTAAGTTCCTCCCTTACTTCCTCCAACTGTGCCTGAAGGGCACAGATTTTCCTTTCCTGTTCCCCAATCAGAATATTCCTACTGCATACTCTGCAGTTCCCGGAGAGAGCCTCTTTTGTTCTCCCAACATTCTCCCCACTGCAACCCCCCCCCCCCCCTCCCCCCAGTGAAAATATTTCCTACAAGATTGGCAACAAATCCTTCTATTCACTACCGTATAACAGCTCCCACATTTCTCACTCATGGTCAGTTTCGAAAGAATAATTGAGTTTAAAGATTGTTTGTCAAGGACACGAGATTGGCTGTGTGTAAACAAAAAATGACACAAAGGTCTTATGTGCGGTGTTTTTTTTTTATTATTATTATTATTTTTTTAATACTGATTTAGAGATACAATGACAGAAAAATGAATTTGTTATTAATTTGCTTTTAGAGAATTTACGTTATCAGGCGTGTTTGGTCAGGTTTTTAAACGTTTATAACTCGGAAAATTTAGGCCTAGATCGCGTCTATCTAACTAGTAAACAATACGAAATGTGTAAGTTAAATACGATTTAGAAACATTTAATTACACTTTTATTGTGACAATAAACACTGATGAAACTAGTAGCATTTTTTTTTAAACGAATTTTGAACTATCAATAGCACCAGCAAAATTTCGAGTTATGTCGCGATTATCGGGACTTCAGCTAAAGGACAAGTTTTTTCAAGAACAAGCACTGCTGGGACACTAATATTCAATTGTGTGACAAGAACGGACACTACAGCAAGTTTACAAAACAAAGAAAATTTAAATTTGACGCTATTTCTTCTTTAATAAGTTCTTTTTCCGGACGAATAAAATACCTGTGATCTCACTCACCCATCTTGATGCGCAATGACGAATAAATATATTTATTTGTCTGTCTCTGTGTTTGTGTCTGATATATACTATTCATGAAGAAATTGGTCAAATATTTACTGTGTTTTAGAACACAGTGGCATTAGGCTACTGACCTGTTTCTGTTCTATTCCTATGATGTACGTTTATTTAATTTGTTTATGTATTTAATAATGTGTGTTGGAGCATGTTTATGGCCCCGCTGTAGGAATATTTATTTAATTTCAAGTTATTTAAATGTAAATCCAGTATTTTGAATGTGTTTCTTTATGTTTGTGAGTGTGCATTGGCTTGGAGACTGGGCGGGAATGCTCTAGCCTATCACAGCAGTGGTTTCCAAGAGGGACACTTGGAGAGACGTATGTAGGTTGGGGAGGAGCATCATTTCCAGATAGGATACGAGGCAGTTCTGAACAGTGTGGCACGAGGGACAGTCGCACAGGACAGGGAAGTTCTGAACAGAATGGCGCGACAGACAGGACACGGGAGGTGCTGGACAGAGAGTGCTGAACAGGATGGCGCGACGGCTGGTCGCAGGAACTACGTTGGGAGAGTGGAGCAGTTTGTGCATGGTGGCGGGGGAGAGAAATATTTCGTAGTGTCGACTTGTGCACTTTGAGATTTCCGTGGCTTCTGCAGTGAAGGCGTAGTATGCATTTAGAAGTGAATATCTTGCGAGCTATGTTGTTGCGTATAACTAATTACGTGAAGTAGGAATCTATTGTTTCCCTGTTATTCAACTTCTATTTTATTTAATTGCTGGGCTACTGACATCAATAAGTGTTTTACAGTAATAAAGGGCATTCTTAAAGGTACTTCTGCTATCGTACCCATCATTTAAAGTCATTAAAATAGTACCTGCAGAATTTATTTAATTGCAATCTTTCATTTATAAATATCTATATAACATTCAAAATTCGCAATTGCTGAGTTATAGGAACCTTCGACCATTCGATTCATGTGTATATTCATATTGTATACTGTAGACTCACCAGTATTTTGCTTGTAATGTGGCAACTACGTATCCCAGCCCCTATACAACAAAACCAGCCAAAACTTTTCTATTTCATCTTTGAATCTGTGGGTATGTAGTTGAGGGCCACCCACACCATCACACCTCATTTTATAATTTGAAAGCCCGCAGGTCTCACCTTTTGCCTCACTCCCAAATTCAATCGTGCAGGACTTGTTAAAGACCTTTTCTCCTTCTCTCGGTCCCTACAGTGGAAACACTTTTTCGCCACCAACCCAACCCATCAGACTCAATCAAAGACCAATGTTGAACACTCTCTAACTCAATTCGCTCCTCCAGCCAACCATGATCCTCCCCTACTGCCCCCAAATCACTCCCTGTTAACTTTCCAGAATTTCTTAACCTCAATGCTTGCCTCATCATCATTCCCCAAATCCGTCATCATGCTAACCAACATTACATCCGCAGAAAGAACCACAGTCCACAATCTAAAAACTGAGCCTGACCTCATAATCCTACCTGCATACAAAGGCTCCACCATTGTTGTTTTGTACTGCAAGGATTACATGGCAGAAGGACCCTGCCAGCTGTCAGATGCATCCACCTACAAACTTTGCGTCAGTGGGCCCATTCCAGAAATGAGCCATTCCATGTCAAATCAACACACCTATTTTACCTCACCCTCTTAGATTTTGCTGAAAGTTGGTATACTTATAGTGGGCACTGAAACTAAGAACAGTATCAAATTTCAATTTTTTAACTCAAACCATTCCTGAAATATGGCTATGTAAACTTTTCAAAAACCAGCCAAAAATGTGTGAATGGACTTTTTTTAAATTGTCTTCGGAGCTGCCCTAATTGAGCTAGAGAACTGGGAAAGGTGCCATTTTGCAGCATTTTTCATGCTATTTCCAGTGATAGACAAAAAAACATAGCTTCTAATTAATAACCTTTTTGAAAATGGTAATTAATATTTTGATTTAATTTTTTTACAAAAAGTACATAATTGAAAATTTTCAAAATATTTCCATAACTAGTTCATACTGTTGTAAATCACATGGCAAAATATAAATGTGGGATGATGATGGGTTCATTGTTAAAAAAAATTATTCCGGACTCTTGTTTCTCACCTATTTCTTTTTGCTGGCATCTTTCATCAACTTTTCTTGAAATTTTGTCTTACACTCTGCTGATGTGTTTTCACCATTTGCGGAATAAATAGTAAGTTTTTATTCATTGTAAACCATCAGGGCACTTGTTATACCAACCAGTATACAGTATCTTAAGCAAAAATCAGTTTGGTTTTCGTGCCAGTCTTTGTACTGAACAGGCAATATTCTCTTTCAGCAACCAAGTTTTGGAAGCCATTAACAAAAAAATGTCTCCAGTGGGTATTTTTTGTGATCTTACGAAAGCCTTTGACTGTGTAAACCACCAAATTCTTTGGAAAAAGGCAGAATACTATGGTTTAGGTGGTACTGTTGGCTTGTGGCTACAATCATATCTACAGGATCGGAAGCAGACTGTAATGCTAAATGGCTCTTCTGGAGAACCTGCCTCGTCTGAATGGGGCACGATAACGTGTGGTGTGCCTCAAGGCTCCGTTTTGGGCCCACTGCTTTTCCTCATCTTTATTAATGATCTTCCTCTTTGTTCTGAGACAAACAGCAAATTTACCCTGTTTGCCGATGATACTACAATTCTAATTGACGATTTGATTGATCATGATCTTGAAAAAACTACAAATACTGTTTTTAATGACATCTTAAATTTGTTCTCCTCAAATGGTCTCTCGCTCAATGCAGATAAAACTCATTATATGAGGTTCCATACATCACAAAGTAATCCCGATGAAATTAACATAAAATGTAGAGATCAACCAATACAGAAAGCTGAAGACGCAAAATTCCTGGGTGCTTACATAGACAGTAAATGTAATTGGTCAGTTCACATTCTTCATCTATGTAAAAAACTTTGCGCGGCTACATTTGCATTACGGGTAATTTCTTCAGTGGCTGAAGTTGACACTATTAAGGTTGCCTACTTTGGCTACTTCCACTCATTGATGTCATATGCTATCATATTCTGGGGGAACCAACCACTTGCAAAAAAAGTTTTCACCATCCAAAAAAAAGCAATCACAATAATGTGTGGGGTCCATCAAAGACACTCTTGCAGGCACTTGTTTCGGAAGATAGGTATCCTAACAACTGCCTCACAGTATATTTTTTCCTTGCTGACCTTTGTGTGCAAAAATTATTCCATCTACCAAGACAACAGTAAATTCCATGGTTATAACACCAGAAACAAAAACGATCTACATTTAGAAATGAAACGTCTCACTCTGGTACAAAAAGGAGTTTACTACTCCAGCATTAAACTGTTCAATGCTCTACCACTACATATCAAATGTGTTCATACAGAACTGCCAAAATTTAAACAAGTTCTCAAAGATTACCTGACAGAGAAATCTTATTATACTGTGGATGAATACCTGAAAGAAAATGTATACCATCACTAAACTTATTGTGTCTAGAAGTAGTTCAATTGATTTTATTGTGCATTTGGGCATTAGCGCACTTTTTGTAACAACAGATTGGCTGTACATGTATTTACTCTTGTAGGCCTAATATCTGATTTAACTTTGTGCTCTTATCTTTAACCTTTATTTAAAACTCCTTTTACTGTCAAATGGTAGTTATGTTATCTAGCTGACATTGTATCTGTTACTGTATTTATAGTATGTCTTACATAAACTATGTACAATTTGCCATTGAATTGCCCTTGTATTTATTGTAAGTTTAAATTGAAACCTGTACAATTTGACACGTTCCATATCCTTGTGATTGACTCACTAACTGGATCTACGGAACAAGAAATAAATAAATAAAAATAAAAATAAAATGACAAGAAGTGTTAAATGGTGTACGTTTTAGTAACATCCAAAAAACTGTCACAGGTGGCACACAATTTCTTTTAATATTTATAAATGATCATTTAAAACTTAAAAGCTGCCTTATGGATCACTGCGTGCTTTTATTTATTTTTTTTTTCTTATGTGTAACCTTAAATACGCTGAGTTAGAGGGTAAACTTTTTCACATTTTTTATAGCTTACCTTTCCTTAAAAACTGAAGTTTGTCTAAAAGATAATGTTTTGCTCTTGAAACTTAAGAATTAAAACATCAACAATCACTGCAACCCGAATTTAAATAACTGCCAACACAAAAAGCAAACCTCTTTGCTGAAGTTGAGTAAATGTAGTGTAAAACTGGGATATCATAGTCAGAAAATAATAAATGAGTGGGAAAATAATTGTTCATTTTGTTCAGGCATTTTGTAAAAATAATTAGCTATAGAAAATAGCTTTGTATGTATATTTTTCTGTTTCTGGCATTATTCACAAATTTTTGTTGCCTTCTGTCATGATTCTATTTCTTTATGACATTCCATCAATTAGAATTGCCCACACTGCAACAATCAACACTGCACTGTTGAAAAGGATTTTTTTTTTCATCTGCTCCTAATTGAACATGATTAGCCAATCTGAATTTCACATGGACAAGGATGATCCAACAAGAGCAGTACTAGGGAAATGGGAACTGCACACTGAGCTGTTGATAATGGCTTTTGGAAAGAATTTGCCAGATCACAGTGTGTCATAAAGAAGATGGATACATCTTGTGGCTTATGAGAAAAATTAATTATTTGTCCCACCCACCAGTGATTGTCATACACACAAGAAATGAAAACAATCAATGTATGACACAATAATTAAATTGGATAGATAAAAACTCTACTCACCAAGTGGTGGCAGAACTCACACATAAAAGGCGGTTGTAACCGGCAAGCATTCGGAGCCAGTAGCTCCTTCTTCAGGCAGAAGGGTTGAAGGGAAGGAAGTGGGGTGAAAGAAAAGTACTAGACAGTTCTAGGAAAAGGGGTAGATTTTGGGAAAGTCACCCAGAACCATGGGTCAGAGGAGACTTACCGAATGGGATGAGAAAGACTGATTGTTGCAGACTGCATTGGACGAGATCTGAAAACCTGAGAGATTAAAGGTGGAAGACAAGATAATACGCAGACAGAGATTACTGCTTAAACATCATGCATGAGTTAATAAGAGGGAAAAGCTAAATGCATTGTGCATAACAGAGGTGGGAGAAGGGAGGTGAAAAATAGATGGGTAAGACAATGAAAAATGTTGAAAACTAAAATGGAGTGAAGCAAAGAGTAATTACTGTGAAGAAATGCTGAGACAGAAGAAATTAACGTAAGTTAAGGCCAGGTGGGTGGCGAAAATCAAGGACATGTTATAGCCCTAGTTCCCACCTGTGGAGTTCTCTCCCATGCAGCCTTGGCATCCAAGGCAAATGTATTTGTTCGAATACAGACTCTTTACAGCAATAAACCACTATCCTCACCTCAGCACCAGCTTATTTCAAAAGCGGATTTCCTGGGCCATCACATCCAACTTGGTACTGCTGATGCCTCCAAAAACCAACTTCAGAGCACACCACTATTCACTCAATATTATCCTGGTCCCGAATGTATTAATCAGCTACTTCGACAGGGCCATGACTTCCAAAAATTGTGGCCTGAAATGAGATCCATTCTGTCTGAAATTTTCCCCACCGCACATGGCTTTCTGTCACCCTCCAAATCTCCACAATATTCTTGTCAGTCCCTGTGCTCCTTCTGCATCCATCTCCCTACCCTATGGCTCCTAGCCCTGTTACCATCCCCACTGCAAGACTCACCCTATGCACCCTCCTACCACTACCTGTAGCAGCCCTGTAACTGGCAATACATATACTATCAAAGGGAAAGCCACCTGTGAAACGACATGTCAGATACCACCTGTTATGTAAACACTGTTTGGCCTTCTACATCATTATGACTACCACCAAATTATCAATCAGGTTGAATGGGCATAGGCAGGGCATGTATACTGGTAGCACACATTATCCTGTTGCAGAGCATGGTCTACAACATGACAATCGTGACCTCAGTGCATGTTTCACCACATGCGCTATCTGGATTGTCCCCCCCAGCACCAGTTTCTTAGAACTCTGCAGGTGGGAACTAGCACTACAACACATCCTTGGTTCTCTGCCACTCACCTGGCCTTAATTTACATTAATTTCTTCCATCTCAGCATTTCTTCACATTAACTACTCTGTGCTTCACTCCATCTTTCATTGTATTACCCAGCTCCCATCTCTGTTACGCACAATGCTGCCCAACACGACATCCTTCATTTCAGTGGACTGCTTCACAGCCTGTGCCATATGGATCCTTCTCACCAACACCAGCTTTTCTGAATTGCGCTGGTGGGATCTTTTGCTGCAATATATCCTATGTTCCCATAACCCTCCTAGCCTCAACGTTTGTTTAATCATTGTCCTCACTCATTCAGCCCCTCCCTTGTTCCCATTCCAGCACCACATAGCCCTCATTCCATCATTGCACCCAGTCTTTTCAGTTCTCTCTCCTTTTCCACTACCCCCCTCCAACTTTCCTCTGCCCTCCGTCTAACCTCGCCAAATGCACCTAGCTGCCCTACTGTAACGTTCCCCTGTTTTATTTCCTTGTTGATTGCCCTCGGTGTCGATGTACTCCATTTGCTGTACTGGCAGAAAAATGGGGGGGGGGGGGGGGGGGGGGGGACAGGGTGGAAGTTCAACACTGACTACTTTAAATGATGTAGCCGACAGGTGCACATTTCCTTTCTTTCGCTGTTTGCAACCCCCCGCCCCCAACAATACACAGTTACATGGCCAGTCCACTATTGGTTAACTTTAATGAGCCTCATTAATACTGTATTTACTCGAATCTAAGCCGCACCTAAAAAATGAGACTCGAAATCAAGGGAAAAAAAATTTTCCCGAATCTAAGCCCGCACCAGAAATTTGAGACTCGACATTCAAGGGGAGAGAAAAGTTTTAGGCCGCACCTCCAAATCAAAACAAAGTTGGTCCATTGTAATATGAGACACAATTTAGGGTCGAGTGAATGACGATACAGCCACAGTAGTTTGGTTCGAGTCGTAAGCTTAGCAGTTTAAACTTTACCAGGTAGCCATTGCTATGCGTCAGGCACTCCATCCATATTTATACGGGTACCCTTCCTTTTTCACGTGCTTCGTCTGGTTTGAATTGATTGCTTATTTTTCTTTGATCTGATAAGAGTCTTGCTTTTGTGCACGCTACCGCCGCTTGCAATTAAAAAAAAGGAGAGGAATCGTCTCATTAGCGAAACAATGGCAAGAGACTGCTATTTGTTGCTACCTACACTGCTGCTTTTTTTGATACTGATCAACAAGAACCAAATAATAGACTGCGTATGATAGAAGATGTTCTGAACGAGAGTTTAGCGAAAATTGTTCTCCGTTTGAAAATCTTTGCAGGTGCCTCTTCAGCACTTTATCTGTAATAAATTCTGATTTAAGTAACCGAAAACAATTCATTTCAGTCAGAAATTTAAATTCTTCCATCATGGAAATCAGCACAGGTGTACCACAAGGGTCTATCCTTGGATCCTTCTTCTTCATTGTCGCTATTAAGGATTTACCTAAAAATATAGCTTACCCTGTTGTGTGTTATGCTGACGATACAACACTACTTACCACACATCAGAACATTTCAGATCTGAATAACCTAACAAAAGAAACACTAGATAAGGCCCTGGACTGGTTTGCAGCCAATAAGCTCCTATGCAACCCTGACAAAACACAACAACTTCTAATGAGAACATCAAATGAAGTAGGCAATAAGTCGGTAAAACTCTTAGGTATTCACATAGACTCAAAACTATATTGGGAGGAACATGTCAGTCATGTATGTGAAAAAATATCTCGGGTGGCATACCTTCTCTTGAAACTAAGGGAGGTAGTGAGCTCGGAGTACCTCAGGGTGACATACTTTGGGCTATTCCAGTCACATATTTCATATGGTCTGATTATATGGGGGCACTCCCCTCACATCAAAAACGTATTGAAATTACAAAAAAAAAGTCATACGTATAATATGTAAAAGAGGTCATAGGGAGCACTGTCGTCCTCTTTTTTCCAGACTCAGAATACTTACAATTATAAATCTACGTGTCTGTATTAAAAATAATATTTCAGAATTTATTGCCAGAAGGGAAATACACGAACACAACACCAGGGCTAACGGTAATTTAGACATACCGCACCACAGATTAGCGAGAACAGGAAATTCCCACAAAGTTAACCCACTCAAAATGTTCAATAAACTGCCAGTTCATGTTCAGTCTATGGATACAAATTCTTTTAAAATGAAGTGGTACAGCTGGCTGTCAGATCATCCATTCTATAACATAAAAGAATTCTTTGAGATGCCTGAGGAGAATATAAGCATTTAAAAGTTGTCTGTAGTTAAACATATTATTTTGTGCTGTGGTTAATCGTGTGTAATTACAAAGTTTATACTATAAACCATAAAATACCATATTATATTAGATTATAAGATAGCTTGTTGTGTTAACTTTTAAAAGCTATCCTTTGTAATTTGGTACACTGCCATGCTTCAAATGTATTCTATAATGTATTGACAGAAGTTTATTTTATTATTCTGTATGTACTAGTACATCTTGTATGATGAAGCCAATATCATTGTAAAATGATCTACGGTGAATAAAATTCTTGATTCTTGATACATTACATTCTGCACAGAAATTAGAGTCATCTTAGATTTAGATCCAGTCAATTGCCGTGCTTCATTTCTGACTGTATCACTATTAGGCATAAGAATAATATGAATGTAAACATGACATGATATGTATATTTTTCCTCGTTTGCTGTTGTCTCACTCTAGTTTCGTAGTTTATTAGGCAGACAGGATTTAAATGAGATAGCAACAAACACGAAACAATACATGGCAAAATGTTTATCTTCGTATTATTCTTATGGTGAAGAGAATACTGCATGTGATTCACAATTCATAAAAGTTCCTATTAGCAACCATCTCTTCCCACAGGTAGGAAAAAATTCAGGATGTAGAGTTGGCCATATTGACAAACATCCCAAACAGTCTTGCCAGTCGGATTTTCATAGTACATTGAAATACTGCTACATTTGAAGATGAACAATACGGAATTTGTATTTACTTCTTTGGATAATGTATGAAAATGCAGTGGTCGATACTCGGGGCGGAGAAAAAAAGCTCGTCTTCCACCTCTTATTTTTTTTAATTTATTTACTGACGCAGAGGTTTTGGCGCCAGTATTTATTTTCATGCCTGCAAAGCATGCCTGTGTAGCGCTACATATATTCGATGGCAAAAGTTAGTTGTGGCAGCACCTACCAACATTTTTCAGAACTTTCGCTTGCTTTGCACTCGATTCTAAGCCGCAGGCGGTTTTTTGGCTTACAAAAACCGGAAAAAAAGTGCGGCTTAGATTCGAATAAATACGGTAGGTTGCAAGCAAACATCAACATACTGCTACAATAGTTTACTGTTGAATATCTATGAGCAGTAAAAACCTAACCTCACAGCTCACAACTCTTGCCTAAGAATACGGTACATATTGAACAGACACTGTTATTGTTTTCACAGTGGCCTATTTGTCTTACACTTATTTCACAGTTAAGTTGATGCATTGTGGTTGACCTAACCAGCATGGGTTTCACGTCTGAAAATCAGCCATTGACTGACTGCCTTGGGACAAAAAATTGGGCCCTTATATATCCTCACAACAATAGGCACTGAAACTATATATTGTTCGATGTTTAATTTGCAGAAATTACAATTGAAACGTAACTCACTCAGTTAACTGCGTATATAGAAAAATTCCGACTTTTTAACAGTTTCTTCTACTACAAGGGTTAAGCCGTATTATTTGTTTAAATGATGAAATTAACAGATGTAGTTATACAAACAACACTTTTGACAAACCTGGTAATTACTTTGGAATTAATTAAGGGCTGGGTTTGCTAATATATTTTCGAATAGAGCAAAATAAATACCTAAAGAATGCTATTCGTGGTTCTTCCAAATGTTTATAATTATTACAGCATTTATATTTGTTTATAATCAACAATAGAGTTTAAGTTACGAAGCAATTACTGATTTCACCCTATAACAAAAGTATTAACTAGGAATAGTCAAAATAAATTTGGAAATCAAGTACATACATAAAACTAAGCACAATTAGATCTCAGTATTAAACATACTGAGGGCCAATCTTTCTCTTTTATGATAATGCAGATTATACTCATGCATGTTAATGGTAATTAGTCCAAAATGAAAAAAACAATGAATTCAAGGAGGCGGA
Source organism: Schistocerca piceifrons (assembly GCF_021461385.2). NCBI lineage: Eukaryota > Metazoa > Arthropoda > Insecta > Orthoptera > Acrididae > Schistocerca > Schistocerca piceifrons. Next base: position 1,221,073,908 of record NC_060138.1, on the reverse strand, counting down.
TGGCAAAACCAGAGGGGAGGTAAAAATACCCCAGCTTTCTTCATCACATCCCCACCTCACTGGATTGACCAGATATATTGCAGATAGCCAACTGGGCAATTCAATGACTACAAGAGACCTCAGAAAGTGGATTTAACAATCTACACACAAAAAAAATATAACATAAGAAATCTTATCAAAACTGTATATGTTTTTCAAATTTCTACTTATATGAAATGGCCATATGAAAACCCCATACAGAATATTTACATACAGTGTACTGTACAATTGCACAAAATATCCACAAGTTATATTTAATAAAAATTAGGCATCTTCATCATAAGTGATGTCCTTTTTGGGTAAAAAAAGATTACATTTTAAGATACATACCACTTTATACAAGTCCTGTCTTGCTTAAAAAGATAAATCCTCATGGGTCGCAAAAAGTAAAATTACAGTGCACAATGCAGTTCACTTTTTAGATGGAAAATTTTACTTGCGTGGTGTTTAATATTTTTCACAAGCACTTTCACACTTTTAATGAGCTTTTGCCTACTTTCTCACCAAGTTGTTCACGCCTTCAACAGTTCCAAGTGGCAGTTATTAAGGAAATGCACTGCTATCGGTACCCTTGGAGGTGGTTCTCCTCAGGCACAGCACATGAAAAAATGAGACAAAATACCCTACTTTAGTACACTTACTTTTACTTCTAACTTGGTCTAAGAAAAAAATGTTTCACACTAAAATTGATAGTCATTACTTCACAGATACCTTACACTGTTCTCATACCATCACAATAATTAGCACTACAATTGACTGTAATACAAAAGGTGGGGACTAGAAAAAGTATGAAAATCAAGTACACATTACACTACGAGACATTACTCCGTCATAACTGTCTGAAACTGGTTAAACATGAAAGATTTGGGTCTCTTTCCCACTTGCAAAATAGCAAAAACTCAAGATGTGCTGCAGCATAGATTTACTAGTCATTAATGAATAGATTCACCTACTCAAATCAAAATTAAGGATATAAGTTGAACATCAACAAAAGCAAAACGAGCATAATGGAATGTAGTCGAATTAAGTCGGGTGATGCTGAGGGAATTAGATTAGGAAATGAGACACTTAAAGTAGTAAAGGAGTTTTTCTATTTGGGGAGCAAAATAACTGACGATGGTCGAAGTAGAGAGGATATAAAATGTAGACTGGCAATGGCAAGGAAAGCGTTTCTGAAGAAGAGAAATTTGTTAACATCAAGTATAGATTTAAGTGTCAGGAAATCGTTTCTGAAAGTATTTGTATGGAGTGTAGCCATGTATGGAAGTGAAACATGGACGATAAATAGTTTGGACAAGATGAGAATAGAAGCTTTCGAAATGTGGTGCTACAGAAGAATGCTGAAGATTAAATGGGTAGATCACATAACTAATGAGGAGGTATTGAATGGAATTGGGGAGAAGAGGAGTTTGTGGCACAACTTAAGAAGAAGGGACCAGTTGGTAGGACATGTTCTGAGGCATCAAGGGATCACAAATTTAGCATTGCAGGGCAGCGTGGAGGGTAAAAATCATAGAGGGAGACCAAGAGATGAATACACTAAGCAGATTCAGAAGGATGTAGGTTGCAGTACGTACTGGGAAATGAAGAAGCTTGCTTTCTCTTTTCTCCAAAGGTCTCTTTAATTTTCTTGTAGGCAGTATCTATCTTACCCCTAGTGAGATAAGCCTCTACATCCTTACATTTGTCCTCTAGCCATCCCTGCTTAGCCAATTTGCACTTCCTGTCGATCTCATTTTTGAGACGTTTGTATTCCTTTTTGCCTCATTTACTACGTTTTTATATTTTCTCCTTTCATCAATTAAATTCAATATTTCTTCTGTTACCCAAGGATTTCTACTAACCCTCGACTGTTTACCTACTTGATCCTCTGCTGCCTTCACTACTTCATCCCTCACAGCTACCCATTCTTCTTCTACTGTATTTCTTTCCCCCATTTGTGACAATTGTTTACTTATGCTCTCCCTGAAACTCTGTACAACCTCTGGTTTAGTCAGTTTCTCCAGGTCCCATCTCCTTAAATTCCCATCTTTTTGCAGTTTCTTGAGTTTTAATCTACAGTTCATAACCAATATATTGTGGTCAGAGTCCACATCTGCCCCTGGAAATGTCTTACAATTTAAAACCTGGTTCCTAAATCTCTTGTCTTACCATTACATAATCTATCTGATACCTTCTAGTATCTCCAGGATTCTTCCATGTGTACAACCTTCTTTTATGATTCTTGAACCAAGTGGTAGCTATTGCTATACTGGCTGAAAAGTGGGGGGTGGGAGTTCAACATTGACTACTTTGAATGATGTACCCGAAAGGTGCACATTTGTGTTTCACAGTTCTTTACTTTCACTGTTCACAGCCTCCCCCCCCCCCCCCCCCTCCCACCACCACCACCACCACCACCACCACCACCAATAATATGCAGTTATATGGCCAGTCCATTATTGGTTAACTTTGATAAACCTCATTGAAAGATTGCAAGCAAACATCAACATACTGCTACAATAGTTTACTGTTGAATATCTATGAGCAGTAAAAACCTAACCACGGGAGTCCATGGTTCTTGCAGAATAATACAGTACGTATTGAATAGACACTGCCATTATTTTAACATGCAGCCTATTTGTCCTACACTTATTTCACAGTTAAGTTGATGCATTGTTGTTGACCTGAACAGCACGGGTTTCTCGTCTGAAAATCGATCGTGGACTGACTGTCTCGGGACCAAAATTAGGGCCCTAATATTTGCGATAGGTCCTGTATGATGGATATATCTGACAGTACCATCACTGTGTATTCCACCATGGTTGTAAGGCAATTAACAAAGTGTGGAAATCTGGAAAAAATGTCGAAGATGAGGAACCATTTGGTATTCAGAAAAGGGGTTGCAAAATTGAGGTGCACACACTCCTAAGTTTTGGTGGTTACTGGCCAAGGCGAAAAAGCATCATGTGGGACTACCTGTGGCTGCACACATCTGTTGCATTTCCCAATAAATGCCCAGCTAATAAATATGGCATTGATTGAGCAGGTTGGTCCTGGGCCATTCTGTGCCAAGTGGTCTAATATCGAGAAATGTTCCCACATGACCTTCATGGATTTTGGTGAAATTTTGCATGAACATTCACACATGTTCTCAATGAACACTGGTAAAGCTTCAGTTTCAGAAATTCAATACTTGCAGAGATACAGTCACTTGTTTGAAACCATAGCACAGCTTCCAATAGTGCATCCTTGAATTTTCAGCAGCTTTGAGATGAGATATCTGTAAGTATTTGCATGAAAGAAACAAAACTTGGCCATCTTATACAACTTTTAGAGCTCTTTAAAGTAAAATATTAAGAAAAGGATTTCTGAGCAATTTTCATATAGATAATTTGAAGCAAAGTTGGGCGAAAAAATAGCTGTTTAAAAAAAAATGCGAACTTTAGTTTTTTATATCTCCAAAAGTAATTGTGGGATGTACATGAAACTTTACACACCATAACTCACCAACACAAGGTCTTAGAATATAAAATTTCATTCTCCTATTGCCATCCATTATTTCACAAATGTAGGGTGAAGTTGACGATTTTTCAAAAAGTGCTAAAAGTGGGTATTTTTAGTCAAATTTTTCAAAAAAGTGTTTTCTCCAAACTCTTCTAAATTATGGTCATTAGAAAGAGCATATTCTAAACTATGTAGAAAAGTGGATTTAGTTTTGCAATGCAAGCATATAAGGCCCTAAAAAGTAGCATCATCAAAGAGGCGCACTGGAAGTTTGAACACGTTTTTCTGGCACTCAAATTATACCTGAAACCTTTTATTATGCCTAATAAATGTTTATTAGTGCCTTGAATAATTGAAATAAAAAGTTCTGGTAAATAGGCAACGAGGCTGTCAGAAAAACTTGAAAACTATGAGAAGTAGCCCTTCTGCTTTTATCGTAAGTGTTCATCTGCATAAAACTCTTCTCATTTGTTTTAAAAAAATCATAAAGAATTCAATGAATAATTGCTTCATATTTTTTGTACTTCTCAAAATTGTAAATATTTACAAGTGGAAAATGAAGACCTAAGTTTTGGATTCAATTGTATAAAACATTTTTCCAAAAAAGAATCGGTTTGCTTGAATCATGCATCAAGTGATGTAAATTTTCCAATCAATATTCCAGAGATTTTTAATACCTAGGTGTTGTAACCCGTGAATTTTTGTCTTAAAGTTATTAGGGAAACATGTGAAATTGGTTGGTTAAACATCTAAGAGTTTTAATTTTGTATTTAATCGCACTTAAATGTAGCCTACTACCTTGGTAAATACGTAACCACTAGTTTCACAGAGAAAATTCACAAGATTCACTGTTTATAGAAAATATAATGACAACAATTAATTTAACAATCAGATTGTTTCATTATCGTGAGCCTTGTTTGAACAGTCAGTAATTCAGTGGTGTGTTTGCAGCATAGTGAGTGGGTTCTCTTGACTGAGCGTGGCTTTTTAAGTGATTCATAAGACCATCAAAGTTTGTAATCTAATTTACAAAAAATTGTTTTGATTGTGTCTTTTATAGCATATATCTCTTATTAGATTTTTTCATTGGTATTATACATTGTGTATAATTTCATTCAGTAGCAATTTGTCTGAAATTTAAGCAGATTATAATTTGCACTTAGAGGCCAAATACATTATTTAGTTACTGATTAGAGATGGATGCAGAAGGGAACAGCATACCTTCCTGCTCAATTGGGCAAGGAGATGGTGGAAAAAAGTGTCATGTCACTTTCTTTGCCAAAAAAGCTGCTTTAAAATGGTTTGCTGATTTTAATGATGAGGAAAAAGAGTTGTTGGTCCGACGTTCTGAAGCAAAGCTGGACAATACCTCTCAAGTTCGCCTACACCATGAAGCCCCGTTATTGACACAATATGAGAGGTTACAAAAAAATGCTTCAATCCCTTTGGGAAGGTGAATCATAATGTTAAGGCAGGAATTCGCACTCTTGATACTGAAACAACTAATAAGGCTTCTGATATGTTGAAGAAGCAGCTTGTTAATAACATAAAGCCAGGTCAGAAAATTTGTCCAGCTTGCAGGACTACCTTAAATAAACACTTGGACGAAGCTTTATCAGCCTCATCATCACATTCTGATGAGGACTTTACACTAAAAGAAGAATTAAATAGTAGCTTATTGTCTATCGGTATTTCACCCCTGAAGAGAACGGTAAGCTACAGAGATAAGCCCCAATATGTGAAGAAGAAAATTCAAAAGGCTCAAAATGTGATTAAAAACAGAATTGTATATGCAATGGGAGTAAACCGACAAATTGAAGATGCTAGTGAAATTAAGGAATGTGGAAACTGTGCCGACTATGCACATTAGGTGACTGAACTGAAAGCCAAGATGCAGAATGCAATTCATAAAGGACAGATGCAAATTTTAACCTTGGCACCTGTAAGTTGGACAGTCAGACAAACAGTAGCTCAGTTCAGCGTGTGCGAAAGAATGGTGAAGGATGCTCGGAAGCTTAAGGCGGAGAAGGGCATTCTGGCAACGAAAATAGGCAAAGCAGGAAATTACCAGCAGAAGTTGCTAGTAGAGTGCGAAATGTTTTTGAAGATGATGAGTATAGTAGGGTGTGCCCTGGAAAAAAAGATAGTATTTCAGTTAGACTTTTAGATAGAAAGACATACATGCAGAAAAGATTGTTACTTTGCAATTTATGGGAAATATATGTTATCTACAAGAATATAAATGGTCCAGAAATAGGGTTCTCAAAGTTTTGTGAACTTAGACCCAAATGGTGTGTAACAGTAGGATAAGCTGGAATGCATGCAGTTTGTGTCTGTGCAGTCCACCAAAATGTTAAGCTTATGCTTAGCGGAGCTGGTATACATGAAAATTACGAGGTGCATTCAAGTTCTAAGGCCTCCGATTTTTTTTCTTTGGACTGGAAAGAGATAGAAACATGCGCATTGTTTTAAAATGAGGCCGTGTTCATTGTCAGTACGTCCCAGAGATGGCAGCACCGTACGGCAGATGGAATTTTACCGCCAGCGGCGAGAATGAGAACTGTTTTAAATACTTAAAATGGCGACGTTTTCCTTACTTGAACAGTGTGCAATCATTCGTTTTCAGAATTTGCGTGGTGTGAAACCAATTGAAATTCATCGACAGGTGAAGGAGACATGTGGTGATGGAATTACGGATGTGTTGAAAGTGCGTTCGTGGGTGCGACAGTTTAATGAAGGCAGAACATCGTGTGACAACAAACTGAAACAACCTCGGGCTTGCACAAGCCGGTCTGACGACATGATCGAGAAAGTGGAGAGAATTGTTTTGGGGGATCGCCGAATGACTGTTGAACAGATTGCCTCCAGAGTTGGCATTTCTGTGGGTTCTGTGCACACAATCCTGCATAACGACCTGAAAATGCGAAAAGGGTCATCCAAGTGGGTGCCACGAATGCTGACAGACGACCACACGGCTGCCCGTGTGGCATGTTGCCAAGCAATGTTGACGCGCAACGACAGCATGAATGGGACTTTCTTTTTGTCGGTTGTGACAATGGATGAGATGTGGATGCCATTTTTCAATCCATAAACAAAGCGCCAGTCAGCTCAATGGAAGCACACAGATTCACCACCACCAAAAAAGTTTCGGGTAACCGCCAATGCTGAAAAAATGATGGTGTCCATGTTCTGGACAGCGAGGGCGTAATCCTTACCCATTGCATTCCAAAGGGCACTACGGTAACAGGTGCATACTACGAAAATGTTTTGGAGAACAAATTCCTTCCTGCACTGCAACAAAAACGTCCGGGAAGGGCTGCACGTGTGCTGTTCCACCAACACAACGCACCCGCACATCGAGCTAACGTTACACAACAGTTTCTTTGTGATAACAACTTTGAAGTGATTCCTCATGCTCCCTACTCACCTGACCTGGCTCCTAGTGACTTTTGGCTTTTTCCAACAATGAAAGACACTCTCTGTGGCCGCACATTCACCAGCAGTGCTGCTATTGCCTCAGCGATTTTCCAGTGCTCAAAACAGACTCCTAAAGAAGCCTTCGCCGCTGCCATGGAATCATGGCGTCAGCATTGTGAAAAATGTGTACGTCTGCAGGGTGATTACGTCGAGAAGTAACACCAGTTTCATTCGATTTCGGGTGAGCAGTTAATTAGAAAAAAAAATCAGAGGCCTTAGAACTTAAATACACCTCGTATAAGGAGATTCTCAGCAAGGCAGTTTGCAGTTTGAACTCTAAGCAGAGCAGGCTACATCACTGTGAAAGGTGTCCTGGGCCCGAAGCTATAGCATCTGAAATTGCCAGCTATTTCCTAGATCATGAGCCACAGGGAGTTATTGTGTTTAAGCAATGGATACATACTGATCGGGCCACACTGGACACGAAGCAGATGGTAGTGCATAAATTTATTGAAGATGTAAAAAATAAAATATGGAGCCTGTCATGCCATCATTACATTGACAAGCATCAAAGCTTGCATCTTAAAGTAAAGGCCTTAAATATCATCTGAAAGACAAAGAGCTTGTTGTCCTAATGGATTTTGCAGAAAATTATTCTTTTATCATTCAGGATGCTGTGCAAGGCTTCCACTGGGACAATAGTCAAACAACAATTCATCCATTTGTTATGTACTTTTGTCAAAATGAGAAAGTAGAATCTTTAAGTTTTTGCATTATCAGTGATTGTTTGCGGCATGACACTATTACAGTACACGTTTTTATCAAGGAGCTCATCAAATATATAAAAGCACGGTTTGCACAGATATCCCACATTCATTATTTCAGTGATGGCTCCAGTGCTCAATATAAAAATTTCAAGAATTTCCTAAATTTGTGCTATCATAAGAGTGATTTTGGAATGACAGCCGAATGGAATTTTTTTGCTACTAGTCGTGGGAAATCACCTTGAGATGGGATTGGAGGTACAACAAAGCGGTTAGCAGCAAGAGCAAGTGTGCAATGGCCACTTAATGGACAAATTCTTATTCCCCTAGATCTGTTTCACTTCTGCTCTGAAAACATTAATGGAATTAAATTTGTTTTCGTCAGTAAAGATGAAATTGAAAAAAATATTGCGCCACAAGAAGAGAGGTTTAAACTTGGACAAACTGTAGCAGACACTAGAGAAAATCATCACTTTTTACCTATTGATGAAACAACAATTCAGGTCAGCAGAGTTTCAAATGATTGTTCATCTTTTCTAGCTAAAATGGTTCACAGTAATGAAGGAGGTATATTAATGTCTGCTCTCCAACCAGGACAATATGTTGCATGCATCTATGAAAACATGTGGTGGATTGGGAATATCTGTGAGACCTCCACAGAGCAAAGGGATGCATTAATAAACTTTATGCACCCACATGGTCCAGCAAATTCATTTTATTAGCCACCAAGAAGTGACAAGTACTGGGTTCTGGAACACCACATTATTGCAGTTATTGCAGTTCCATCAGTAAATTCGTCTGACCGGCAATACACCATTCCTCTTGATATTCATCAGAAAATTAATGTAGCATATCAAAAATTGAAATAGGTTAGAGGAAACAATCTAAGGAGCCCGAGAGCCTTCTAATTTTACACAGGGCACTTAAATAATTTTACTATCAGGCTTGGGAACCTGTGTAAAGAAACCCTTATCAGGCTTGGGATCCTGTGGTAAAGAAACCCACCCGTGGCTGTTGTTGCTAAGCTGTCGGGCGTGGCTCCTATGGCAATATGAATGCTGGTTTTCTCGGGTGAACTGAAACTACCAGTGGTTAAGCCACCATGACCATAGCAATTCATTTATACACTTCTTTTCCATCAGTAAGCTGGTGTTGTTCATTAAACAGGCAACTAATAATTAGATGATTATGCAAATAAATTTAACGATTTACATTCATTCTTAATAATAATTTTGTGTGTGTGTGTGTGTGGGTTTTTTTTTTTTTTTTTTTTTTTTCCCCCCCCCCCCCCGGACAAGCTAGGTCCTATTCATCAGGACTTCTAATTTCCCTTATTCCAGACATTAATAATCAAACAGTGTCACAGCACATAGTAATTCTGAGGAAGAGTTGATTGTTGCCTGGCCAATTGCTCCAGCCAACCACTCAGGATGAAGATGTGAACTTGATTGAGAACATTGTCCACCTACATGACAGTAGCGATGTGGGCTCCTGTAATGGAGAAATTGTCCACTGCTTGTTGAATCTCATCTCTTTAGAGGAATAAGGCCCAGTGCAGGGCTGAAGAGCAGTATGATTTGGGATGTGAGCTGTTGGATTGAACAATGAGATCAATGGCTTATGGTTCATTAGCAGGTGGAACTTGGAGCAATGAAAAAAGACATGAAATTTCTTCAAAGTGAATATAAATGCCAGTGCTTATTTCTCAGTTTGAGAGTATTTCATTTCTCAGTTTGAGAGTATTTCATTTGATGACCCATCAGTGCCTTGGTGCATTAGGACAGTCCCCACCCCATGATCTGATGCATCCATTACAACGTCTGTCTGCTTCCCAGCTGAAAGTTGCTAAAGAAGGTGCTTAGAGTAGATACTGTTTGAGCTTCCAGAATGCCTTTCCATATGCAGCCAACTACATGAAAATATCTCCTTTCTTACTCAAGTGGTGTAACACATGAGCTATCCGAGATGTCACCATAGTGAATTTTCTGTAATACTTAATTTTTTCCAGAAAGGCATGGAGCTGCAAGCAGTTTGCTGGTTGAGATACGGACGCAATCACTTCAACATGTTTCTGCATTGGTAGTATGCCTTTGTGAGCTAGGATGTGGCCAAAATACTCCACTGAAGGCTGAAAACATTTACATTAGCTGAGATTGCACTTTAATCCTACCTTGTGAAAAATGAGAAAGAGTAACTTCAGGTTTACTAAATGGTACTTGTTGGAACTTCCCATGACAAGGATGTAATTTAAATAGTTGATGCAACCTGGCATATTGTGAAGCAGCTGTTTTTGAACCTCTGGACAATTGTTGGTGCACTGGAGACCCAAAAAACCAACTGCTTGTATTTGTATAAACCATGCAGTGTGTCAACCAGTATCTTCTGGGAACATTCATCTATCGGGGGCTGTTAAGTATGCCTCAGTGTGGTCAGTTCTGGAGAAGTATCCATCTACCAGTTTTGTGTGTAGTTACTCAGGATTTGGAATGGGGTACATGTCCACATCAGCTTGAGCATTTACTGTGACCTTGAAGTCCCTATTAAAGCTGAGTTTGCCGGATGTGAAGATAACCAGGGGAGCAGCCCATTGATTAGATGACGTAAGTTCTGTCACATCCAATCCCTGCAATATGTCTAATTTGTCCTTGACCTGGCTGCAGATTGCCAGTGGAACCGGCCAATGGGGGAAAAAAAAAATTGAGGCTAAGGCATAGGTTTCAGTGAAATATGAGCTTCAAAATTTTTCAACTTTACCAGACCAGAAGGATAAAGGTCAGGGAATTCGTTGCAGAGCACATCCTGTTCTGGATAAGGAACGTTCTCTCAAAACAGACTTGCTGTGCCATTGCTGAAAAATCCAAAAGACTTGAAAATCATCCAGACAAAAAAGATTCTCAGTATCAGGACTGAAAGTTATGTCCCTGGCCTCAGTTTTTATAAATGGCTTCCATGGTAAATTGACATTACAATGGAGTGTTTTGCCTGTTATAATTGACCAACCATTGAACTGTTGAAGTTAGTGTGTGCCGCCCCCCTAATTTGAAATGTTTTTGAAAATTGATGAGACTTATGATGGCCTCAACTTGAAAGTTGACTGTCTTGCCATTCACCTGCAGTGAAATGAGAAACACACAGTATTAATGCCCATTTGATTTTGTGATTGTGAGACGGGAATGGCAGCCCAACAAACAGATGTGAGGTGACCCAGAATGGACAGTCATTTCTAGCATGCTTCTGTAAACAGTCTGAGCAGAGTGGATAAGACTACCACAACCAGGGGTGTCATGAGACCCATTGTTTACATGCGGTGTGACACATTTACTTTTGTTTGTGTACTGCTGCGATGTCAACACTGGCTGCTGAATCTGCCACGTATCTGGGTTCCATGTTTACTGCAGCAACTGTCACCCAAAAATCTAAGTTGCAGGCTGCCACTTGTGTGGCTTCATAGGACTGCTAAATGCAACACCTCATCTAATTTACTCTGCTATTCACAATAAAGTGCCTGGCAGAGGGTTCAATGAACCACCTTCAAGCTGTTTCTGCTGTTCCACTCTTGAACGGCGCGCGGAAAAAATGAGCACTTAAATTTTTCTGCACGAGCCCTAATTTCTCTTACTTTATCCTGATGATCATTTCTCCCTATGTAGGTGGATGTCAACTGAATATTTTCGTAATCAGAGGAGAAAACTGGTGATTGAAATTTCACGAGATCCCGCCACAACGAAAAACACCTTTGTTTTAATGATTGCCGCTCCAGTTCACATATCATGTCTGTGGCAATATCTCCCCTATTTTGCGATAATACAAAACGAGCTGCCCTTTTTTGAACTTTTCCGATGTCATGTGTCAATCCCACCTGATGCAGATCCCACACCACAGAACAATACTCCAGAATAGAGCACACAAGTGTGGTGTAAGCAGTCTCTTTAGTAGATCTGTTCCACCTTCTAAGTGTTCTGCCAATGAATCACAGTGTTTGATTGGCTCTACCCACAACTTTATCTATGTGATCGTTCCAATTTAGGTTACTTGTAATAATAAACCCTAAGTATTTAGTAGAATTTACAGCCTTCAGATTTGTGTGACATATCACATAATCAAAATTTAGTTGATTTCTTTTAGTACTCATGTGAATAACTTCACACTTTTCTTTATTCAGAGCCAAATGCCACTTTTTGCACCACACAGGTGTCTTCCCTAAATCATTTTGCAATTCGTTTTGGTCATCTGATGACTTTACAAGACGGTAAATGACAGTATCATCTGCATATAATCTAAGAGGGCTGCTGAGATTGTCTCCTATGTCATTAATACAGATCAGGACCAATAGAGGGCCTATAACACTTCCTTGGGGAACACCGCATATTACTTCTCGTTTTACTCAATGACTTTCCATCTATTACTACGAACTGTGACCTTTCTGACAGGCAATCATGAATTCAGTCGCACTGCTGAGGCTCGCAGTTTGGTTAGCAGACACTTGTGAGAAACGGTGTTGAAAGCCTTCTGGAAGTCTAAAAATATGGAATCAATTTGACATCCCCTGCCGATAGCACTCATTACTTCATGAGTATAAAGAACTGATTGTATTTCACAAGAACAATGTTTCCTAAATCCATGCTGACTATGTGTCAATAAATCGAGGTAATTCCTAATGTTCGAATACAGTATATGTTCCAAAACCGTAATGCAAATTGACTTTAGTGATATAAGCCTGTAATTCAGCGATTAATCCTATTTACCTTTTTGCGTATTGGTGTGACTGTAGCAATTTTACAGTCTTTAGGTAAGTATCTTTCTGTGAGCGAGTGGTTGTACATAATTACTAAATATGGAGCTATCACGTCAGCATACACTGAAAGGAACCTGACTAGTATACAGTCTGGATCAGAGGCCTTGCCTTTATTAAGTGATTTAAGATGCTTTGCTACACCGAGGATATCTACTTCTATGTTCGCAGTTGTTCTTGATTGGGGAATTCAGGAATATTTACTTCGTTTTCCTTGGTGAAGGAGTTCTGGAAAACTGTGTTTAATAACTCTGCTTTAGTGGCACTGTCATCAGTGACTTCACCATTGTTATCACGCAGTGAAGGTATTGATTGCATTTGACAACTCGTGTGCTTTATGTATGGATTTTCTGCCAGATTCCGAGACAGAGTTTCCTTGTGGAAATTATTAAAAGCATCTCACATTGAAGTACGTGCTATATTTCGAACTTCTGCAAAACTTTGCCAATCTTGGGGATTTTGTGTTCTTGTAAATTTGGCATGCTTTCTTCATTGCTTCTGCAACAGCGATCTAACCCATTTTGTGTACCGTGGGGGATCAGTACCGTCACTTATTAATTTATGTGGTATATATCCCTCAATTGCCCTCGATAGTATCTCTTTGAAACAATTTCACATCTTTTCTACGCTTACATGATCAGAATGGAAGGAGTGGAGACTGTCTCTGAACCTCTTCAGTCCCGAAGATAAACAAAGAATGGAAAAATGTTTCCCTCGCTTTTTTTTGGTGCAGTTGATCTCAAAGTAGCACAAAAAAAAACTAATTTTGAAATTTTATTTTAAATAATGTTTGAATAATTGAATGTACACATATCTGTACATTGTGTCTTAACAGAGAAAAAAATGCTGTTCTCGTCGTCTTTTGATATTTTTATTTACAATGAAAAATGTTCACATTACTTCTCATGTTTATGGAATTTAGCAAAACAATTGTTTTTTAATATGCACAAATAAACATTGCACTTTTCACACATCATGGGAGAACGTGATTTGCACCCTGGTAACCGACACTTTGAGGCAAAAATACTCTCAATATATTCGGGTAGGTGGCCAGTCCTGTCACATTTGCTTTCTCTAATTGGCTTTGTCACAATTCGTCTTCGTTTTGTGTGGTTTGATGCTCCTCGTCTTCATCAGAACTGCTGACATACTCCTGTGTTACACTCGGAGAAATTTCTTTCGACAGTTCCAGTGAATCTACAATTCTTGAAGATTTTGCCAAGTCGTGGGCCATGTGAATTCTGAAGTTAATGAGAGGCATCCCCTTTTGTTTTGGTATACTTTTGTACATAATCCATGAATTAATTATGGCTAAATCAGTGAATTGGTTGAATACTCTGACAGTCCATTTTTTTGTCGTGATGTTTGACCTTTAGTATGCCATGTATCTTTCATAAAGATCAATGCCACCCATATTGTGATTATAACTTTTGATTATGGCTGGCTGTTTGACACTAACTTTTGCTTTCTCCGTATTACACCACCATTTGCAGGTACCCTCTGGTTTGCTCCCTATGCACAAGGATAACAAAGTGACAGATTTATTGCCCTTCCATTTGAGGGCACAAACTTCCTGGTCCTCCCTTATGTTCTCATCCCATTGTACCCACTGTAGCTCCTGGTGTGTCTTGAACTTAGGCAGTACTTCTTTCATTCTGTTGGCCATCACAGTTCCTGTTTGAGATATATTTTTGTCTAGCAAAATATGAACAGATTTTGAACTGAATTTACCTTTCTCGCGTGTCGCAGATGACGCCAACTTTAAGATCGGAAATTTTAGGATGCGAGAAAATCCGCTAAAACTGACATGCGCATGACCTAGTGGCAGAAACAGAAACCACATGATGTGCACAGTCGTGCACATCAGGTGTCAATTCGTGAAAACTTCACTTGGCAGAATGGCACCACAAAGTCCTGATGTGCACATATGCGTACGTCGGGACTGAAGAGGTTAAGAAGGAGTTAAGAGCATTTTTATCAGCTTTTTTTAAATATATGTACTTCGCGTTTCATTTTGATGGTTGTGGGTGTTACGGTATTCAGTCTAGCAGCAACTGCCTTGTGGTCGCTTATCCCCGTACCCATCATGATACTCTCTATTTGTCCAGGATTATTTGTTGCTAAGAGGTCAAGTATGTATTCACAGCCATTTATGCTTCGAGTGGGCTCAAGAACTAATTGTTCAAAATAATTTTCTGAGAAAGCATTCAGTGCAATTTCGGATGACGTTTTATGCTGCCACCAGCTTTAAATGTTTAATTTTTCCAGAATATCGAGGGTAGATTGAAGTTGCCACTGACTAATTCTATGAGTGCGGTACCTATTTGAAATGAGACTCATTTTCTTTGAACTGTTCAGCAACTATATCTTCTGAGGCCGCGGTAGTCAGTAAAACGATCCAATTAATAGTTTAGTCTGATCGTCAAGTATAACCTCTACCCATACTATTTTGCAGGAACTATCTAATTCAATTTCACTACAAGGTAAACTACTTCTGACGGCAATAAATACTCCACCACCAACTGTATTTAATCTATCCTTTCTGAACATTGTTAGGTCATCTGAAAAATTTCGGATGAACTTATTTCTGTGTTTTGCCAGCTTTCTGTACCTATAACTATTGGAGCTTCAGCGCTTTCTATTAGGGCTTGGAGCTCTGGTTCCTCCCCAACACAGCTACGACAATTTACAACTACAATACTGATCATTTCTACAACTGCCTTACTGCGTTTTGCCTGCCCCTTTTTAGACAGACGCCCTTTCTGTGGTTTCCTGAGACCCTCTAACCTAAAAAACCACCCAGTCCCTTGCACACAGCCCCAGTTGCCCATGTAGCCACTTCCTATGTGTAATGAACTCCTGACCTATTAAGTGTAACCCAGAAACTCACCACTTGATGGTGCAAGTCAAGGAATCTGCAGCCTAAACGGTCACAGAACTGCTTGAGCCTCTGATTCAGACCCTCCACTCGGCTCTACACCAAAGGACCACAGTCGGTTCTGTCGACGATGCTGCAGATGGTGAGCTTCGCCTTAATCTTGCAAGCAAGACTGGCAGTCCTTACCATTTCTGCTAGCCGCCCGAAACCAGACAGAATCTGCTCCAATCCAAAGCGACACACGTCATTGGTACCGACATGAGCCACCACCTGCAGTTGGCTGCACCCTGTACTCTTCATGGCATCTGGAAGCACCCTTTCCACATCCGGAATGACTCCCCCCGGAAAGCACACAGAGTGCACACTGGCTTCCTTCCCCTCCTTGGCAGCCATGTTCCTAAGGGCCCCCAAAACACACCTAACGTTGGAGCTCCCAACTTCTTCGGCAGCGGCATCCAGATGTCATTGTTTCTCACCTTCCCCCTTCCGTTCAAAAATGCTGGGTTGGTTACTAATCTCTTTGGCCTCTCTGTGTACTCTTTCGTAGTATCAGCTTGCGGCTGCAGCTTCTGCCCTTCAACAGTTGCCCTTCTATTCCTTTAGTCATTTCCTGACCGTTCTCTTTACCCACGCCCACCTCTCCACAGTTATGCGTTATCTTGTAAAATCCTGCTTTTTTTTGCTAGCATCCTTCACCACCATTTCTGTATGTTCTGGGTTGATTTGTAGATCATAACGATATTCCGGATCGTCAAAATCTTTTCTATGCTGTCAGTGACGTTTTTTTTATGAACTACAAGAATACCTTGGATTTTGCAGACAGCTGTACATCGCTATGATCATTTCATGGCTGTCTTAAGGCTCTTTTTATCTCCGCAGACGAGTATCCATTTTTTACCAAAGTATTGGTGAGATAGTCCAGTTGCCTGTCCAGCAGCATTGACTCCATCGCCGTGCGCGTGGCTCAGTGGTTAGCGCACTCTAGACGCATGCGGGAGAACGATGGTTCAAATCCCTGTCCGACCATGCAGATTTGGCTTTTTCGTGATTTCCCTCAACGCTCCAGGCAAAAGCCGGGATGGTTCTTTTGAAAAAGGCACCGCCGTTTTTCCTCCCCATCCTTTCGTAATCTGAGCTTTATCTCTAACGACGGTGCTGTCAATGGGACGTAATACTCCAATTGTCCTTCCCTGAAGATGTGCACAGATGGAGACAAAGCGTTGGGTTTCAAAAAGAAATTCATCCGATTCATCAGCCCACGGGATAATAGCAGGGAATATTTTAAGAAGTGTGGCATTTCGGATTCTGAAATTTTATATTTTACGATTTTAGTGCAATGTTTTCTAAATGGATTATGTGTAACAAAAATGCCATGTTATGTAGATGGTGATCTCCTCATTTTTCTTTTAAAACAAGAAAAGAATTGAAAAGAAAATGAGTCAAGTGTACAAAATATTATCAAGCTAGGAATAAAATTGTAAGTTTCTAATGAACAGACATATACATGACCTTCTGTATACTTCTTGTTGGTGACGCACTTATGCGGACTGGCGAAATTAGTACGTGGAAGCAGGATTTTTTAATTTCGTGTAGGCGCTAATTTTCAATGCCTTGTAGATCACGTTCTTGAATAATGTAAAACGAGGCACATACGATTCGCACAACCATTGAGTCAACTCCACGGAATTTTAGCCCGAATGTGAAACCAGTGGCTTTACGGTAATCTTTAAGTAATCTCAGTCGGTGTAGTGATTAACCAATCGGAAATTACTCATGGATGACGTGCTTCCTTTGTGAAAAGGTTTTTCATACGCTGTCCACAGAGTCATGGCTGAATATGACCCCATGTATCTGTCTCATATTATCGGGAATGCTTACCCTGTTTATCATTTTCAGCTCTTTTTTGAGTCAAAATCTTCAACTTGTTTCATATATCTAGGCGCACATGAATGAAATGTGTCGGAGAAGGAGGTACATCTACTTCCAGATGGCGTCAGTAAACAGCATTGTGTGATAGTTTCTCTCAAGAAAACAGTAATTCTAAAGTAATCATGTGTGTAATCTGTAATTCAAATGTGCAAAATGGTTTCAGACTTTGCTTAGAATCACAAGTATGGATACATTCTGCGTGTGTGAGATTCATTAACTCAAAAACTGTGTTTTCATGTGAATGTGATCAGGGAAGTTGTAACGGATTTAACGCCATGTTAGTCGCTTACGCTACCGGACGTGAAATTAATGTGTTACAAAGTGTGTTGTATGAATTGCAAAGTGCTAAAAAAACAATAAAAGTCCTAAAAGCAAAGCTTCGTGAATGTGAATTGAATGGAGTATCATCACTTAACACAAACTCCGAAATCTACAGCACATCTATTCTTCCAAAAACGAGCGAAAATTTAAAAAAATACGAACTAAAAGCAACTAAAAAGATCGCTGTACAAAACAGATACAATGCTCGGGAAATATGTGACGAGATAAAATCTTGCGGAGAGAGAGTGGAAGCAGTAAGTGTCGTGAGAACTGAAAGTAAACAAGCCTCCGAAAAGTTCGTTGCACCTAACATACAAGCAACTGTTAACAGAAACCTCAAGCGAAAACTTAACAACTCAGCCTATAATGTGCTCAAAACGTTAAAATCTGTTAATAATATAATACATAGAGACTGTGAAAAGAAAGAAGATCGTATAATAGACTGCAAAACTTCGGAAGACTTGAGCACAACAAATAATGCTTTTACTGTACACATACTTGCCGACAGTCTCGGAAAAAGACTGGTAGAAACCCTATATAACTCAGGATGCAGTGTTACTAGCGTAATAAAACCTGATGCTCCACTGAAAGAGATCGTCAACAACTGCGAAAATCTGAGTATCAAGATAAAGAAAAATGATTGTGTTCTAATCCTAGGGGGCGGAGTAGACGTCCGTTGCAATGATGTATTATCAGCAAGACGAGCGCTAAGAGAGACGCTCGAAAAGCTCAAAAATGTACATGTGATGGTAACCAGCATTCCATACGATTTTTTAAAGAAATCTCGTGCTAACGAAGAAATAAAAAAAACTAACAGACTGCTTCACAAAATAACAAAGTGCTACCCAAATTCAACATTTGTCCAGCTAGATTTCAGAAAACATCATTTCATAAACAGTGGAGATCTCCTAAATAGAGCAGGACAACCGTATGTCTGTGCTCAAATTATGAAAACAATAAATAATTCCAATGATCAACACAAACTGCCTGGTATCCTCACCATAGCAGTAACTGAGCAAATGGAAATTTGCAAGGAAACGTCTAAGATGAGAGAGATACCTAACATACCGGTACCAGTATCTGAAGGAGTGGTAGAATATGGGGTACCAGCAGAAATGTCAGGAACATCCAGCAGAGTTGAAGAGGAAACAATTTCTTCAGATGAGAAAGCCTACAAACCTAGTGTAAACTCATATGCACCTGAAACCTCCAAGGATGAAGCTGTCAGCACATTCGACACACTTAATGCTTCGTGCTCACTTGTAACTAGGACTGCAACCACACCAACAGCCAAAAACCATTCAATTAGATCCAGAAACTCATCAGCTGCCCTGCAGACATCTCAAAGGAAGAGCTGCTGTGCGTAGTGACTATTTTTTATGGGACCTTCGCAATTTGAAGAAGAAGAAAAGGCAGAATCTTTACAGTGTCAGCAACAAGAAAGTACAAAGGTAAATAGTGCAGCAAATCCACTACATGAAACTTTAACAGTTGTATACCAAAATGTGCAAGGACTAGAAAGTAAATTAGCTGAAATAGAAGTTCTATTAACTGACTATCTAAAAGACATTAACATACTATGCATAAGTGAGCACTGGGTAAAAGAAATGCAAGCGTCTAGCATAATTATTCCAAATTTTGAAATGATTAGCAAATTTTGTAGAATGAACCATAAAGGGGGTGGGACATGTATTTATGTTAGGACAGGGGTAGAATCAAAAGAAATTAAATGTAAACTAAAATGCATAGAAAAAGATTTTGAATACAGTATATGTGAGCTAACCAAATTAAAAATTACTATTGTGTGTTTGTACCGATCACCACTGGGCAACTTTGCCATTTTTATGGAAAACCTTGAGGGACTGCTGAATGAACATAAACATAATGTAATTGTTCTTGGTGATTTTAATGTTAACTTTAAGAATGATTGTAGTAAACAACAGCAACTGTGCAATCTGTTTTTGTGTCATAATATGATGGCAACTGTAAATGAAGTTACCAGATACGGAAATATGTCTGAAACTATAATAGATCAAGTATTTATAAACAAGGACAAGTGTGAATATAACACTGAAGTAATTGAGACTGGTTTCTTGGATCACAAGGATATCAAATTGAGTTTAAATGTCACATCTTACAAGGACCCTGTTATCAATAACAATTACAGAGAAAGGAGATTTATAAATGATGACAGCATAAGAATTTTTAATTACATTCTGGAAAATAACAACTGGGGTAGTGAATCAAGTGGTGATGTCAACAGAAAGTTTGACTCATTTCTTGAAAGCTACAAACACTGCTTCGATGTTGCCTTTCCTATAAAAAGAGCCAAAACTAAACACAAAACCAAAACATGGGTTACACAGGGGATTAGAAAGTCATCAGACACTCTCAGAAAGTTAAATAAATCAGCCAGGAAGAATGTAGTACTGAAAGCACATGTGAAATGTTATAGAAGCGTGTACAAGAAAGTAATAATTGCAGCTAAGAAGCTTGATAATGATACCTATATTGAGAAAGGTAACAACAAAATGAAGTCAACTTGGGAGGTAATAAATAAAAATATAGGTAGACACAAAAGAAAAGATAACAGCTTTGTCATTAAAAGTGGGGGTAAAACTGTTAAGGACCCACTTCAGATTGCCAACATATTTAATGAACATTTCACAAATATAGCCATAAATTTAATTAAAACTAAATGCAATTCCAATGGCAAGGAAAAAATCCCCATGAATGACATGAGAATGTTCCTTTATCCAGTATCTGATTCAGAGGTACTAAATGCTATAAATAAGTTAAAAAATAAAATGTCATGTGGGTGTGATGGGATTCCTGACAAAGTCATTAAGCAAAGTGCAAGAAACATAGCCTCGCATCTCACTGAAATTATAAATGAATCTTTTAAGACAGGGGTGTTCCCATCAAAACTTAAAATGTCTACTATAAAGCCACTTTACAAGAATGGTGATAAATATGATGTTAGTAACTTTAGGCCTTTATCAATGTTGTCAGGTTTCTCAAAAATAATAGAAAGGATAATGTATCAGAGACTATACAAATTTCTTATTAAGAATAGAATATTGGTTAATGCGCAAAATGGTTTCCGTAAAAATAAATCAACTGAAACAGCTATCTTCAATTTTTTGCAACTTGTTCTAAATTCCATAAACAGAAAGGAATTAAATTGTGGATTGTTTTTAGACTTATCAAAGGCCTTTGATGTCATCGACCATAAGTTACTGCTTAGGAAGTTATATGCCTATGGGATACGTGGAGTTGCCCACAAATGGTTTGAATCATATCTGTCAGACAGGTATCAGAAGGTGGAGATAAGCCAGGCAGATAGGACATATTCATCAAGATTCGAGAGAGTTTTGTATGGAGTACCCCAGGGATCTGTATTAGGGCCATTACTGTTTTTAATATTTATCAATGACCTACCAAGTCATCTATCTGAAGCAGAGGCAGTACTGTTTGCTGATGATACAAGTTTGTTTGTTAAAGCAAATAGTGAAGCTGACTTACAGGAAAAAGTCACATTAGCAACAGACGAAGCAGACAGATGGTTTAATGAAAACAGACTCATTGTGAATGCCAAAAACACAACGTGGATCAACTTCAGACATATTACAAATAAAATAAAAACTAACCTTACAGTAGAACTGGGTAAGTGTAAGATTGAACAAGCATCATACACTAAATTCTTGGGAGTATGGTTTGATGAACACTTAACATGGGAAAAGCATGTAATATCATTGAAGAAAAAATTAAGTCAAACATGTTATATACTTAGAATGCTTAAAAGCTCATGTAATATTAAAACAGTGTTATGTGTTTATTTCTCATTCATGCACAGTTTATTAAGATACGGAGTACAGTTTTGGGGGAACATCAGTCTAACAAAACACTCATTTAGACTACAAAAGAAGCCAGTCAGAATAATAAAAGGTATAGGATATAGAGACTCTTGTAGGCAAGCTTTCAAAGAATTAAAAATCATGACACTACCATCTTTATACATATATGAAAGCATATGTTTCTTAAAAGAACACGAGGAATTTTCTACATTAAACAGAGAATTTCACAACTACAAAACAAGGAATAGGAATGATTTCCACAGAGAAATTCATAAAACAGCTATGTATCACAAAAGTGTACTATACCAACCCAAAATCCTCTACAGTGCTCTCCCCAAAGAACTAAAAGTAATACCAAAACTGTACATATTTAAAAGAGAATTAAAAAACATGTTATTGAGCAATAGTTTCTACAGTATTGAAGAGTTTGTGAATCGTTGACAATAAAAGCGCAGTTAATATTTCCCTGACATACTAAATATGTGTAATTGCTCACATTTAAATACTTGCTGTTTCTATGAAAGTGTGAAACTGTTAATGTAAGAATGTAAATAATCTTTGATGTGAGAATCACAAACTTTTTTTTTTTTTTTTTTTTGTACGTTGTTATCCTACTTGTGTATTTTTATGTTAATGTTCTAAAAGTTCTATTAAAATTGTAATGTGTAAGTGACATGTAAATTCAATTACAAATTTTCATGTATATGTATTTTAAATTGTAATGTTTGTTGACAAGTCCTATATCATTTCGATGATGTACTACAAGGACGCTAATAAATTGAATTGAATTGAACCACCGTATGGTGCCTTGCAGAGCCACCTCGTATCACTGTTGTTCCTCTCGCAAATGTAAAGAGGCAAAAACGACTGTGATTTCTTTTCTCTTCGTGAATTTTACGAACATGTGCCCACCCCCTACCCCCCACTCCCAAAAAACCTGTATTTTAGTGGAAGCACCTATATTTTTAAATACACCAATTCACAAATTTCACATGAAAACTAAAGTATCTCAAAAATGGCTAGGACCTTTAGAGATTAGTAGCTACGGTTAACACAATGTACTTCTCAGTTTCTTGAGAGAGCACCTTGCGTACTTGAATGGGTTTCGATCTAACCGGTAATGTTTCAGCCAGATTCAGTCGCACACTCACAGGCTGTCAACAACAAATCCGAAGCGATTCGCGAAGAGTACAGGACGAGGGAAGGGAAGAACCCCCCAAAAAGGAAATAGAAGACTGGCCTCAAGACCGTAGGTGGAACAACTGAAATTAACAGCTTTCCATTCGCCTCGTTTACACATCGCACAGTCGTAGTCTGAAGACATGACTTCGTAATCGTAGTGCTTAGTGCGATACTGATAATGGTGAATGCACACCGTACCTCTCAAATTATCAGCATGATGCCGTTCAAATACTATATTTTTCTGAATTAGAATTTCTTGGAAGTTATGCTAAACCGAGTTACTAAGCACAAATGGAAACACGTTTTTATTATATTAAAATACACTCCTGGAAATTGAAATAAGAACACCGTGAATTCATTGTCCCAGGAAGGGGAAACTTTATTGACACATTCCTGGGGTCAGATACATCACATGATCACACTGACAGAACCACAGGCACATAGACACAGGCAACAGAGCATGCACAATGTCGGCACTAGTACAGTGTATATCCACCTTTCACAGCAATGCAGGCTGCTATTCTCCCATGGAGACGATCGTAGAGATGCTGGATGTAGTCCTGTGGAACGGCTTGCCATGCCATTTCCACCTGGCGCCTCAGTTCGACCAGCGTTCGTGCTGGACGTGCAGACCGCGTGAGACGACGCTTCATCCAGTCCCAAACATGCTCAATGGGGGACAGATCCGGAGATCTTGCTGGCCAGGGTAGTTGACTTACACCTTCTAGAGCACGTTGGGTGGCACGGGATACATGCGGACGTGCATTGTCCTGTTGGAACAGCAAGTTCCCTTGCCGGTCTAGGAATGGTAGAACGATGGGTTCGATGACGGTTTGGATGTACCGTGCACTATTCAGTGTCCCCTCGACGATCACCAGTGGTGTACGGCCAGTGTAGGAGATCGCTCCCCACACCATGATGCTGGGTGTTGGCCCTGTGTGCCTCGGTCGTATGCAGTCCTGATTGTGGCACTCACATGCATGGCGCCAAACACGCATACGACCATCATTGGCACCAAGGCAGAAGTGACTCTCATCGTTGAAGATGACACGTCTCCATTCGTCCCTCCATTCACGCCTGTCGCGACACCACTGGAGGCGGGCTGCACGATGTTGGAGCGTGAGCGGAAGACGGCCTAACGGTGTGCGGGACCATAGCCCAGCTTCATGGAGACGGTTGCGAATGGTCCTCGCCGATACCCCAGGAGCAACAGTGTCCCTAATTTGCTGGGAAGTGGCGGTGCGGTCCCCTACGGCACTGCGTAGGATCCTACGGTCTTGACGTGCATCCGTGCGTCGCTGCGGTCCGGTCCCAGGTCGACGGGCACGTGCACCTTCCGCCGACCACTGGCGACAACATCAATGTACTGTGGAGACCTCACGCCCCACGTGTTGAGCAATTCGGCGGTACGTCCACCCGGCCTCCCGCATGCCCACTATACACCCTCGCTCAAAGTCCGTCCACTGCACATACGGTTCACGTCCACGCTGTCGCGGCATGCTACCAGTGTTAAAGACTGCGATGGAGCTCCGTATGCCACGGCAAACTGGCTGACACTGACGGCGGCGGTGCACAAATGCTGCGCAGCTAGCGCCATTCGACGGCCAACACCGCGGTTCCTGGCGTGTCCGCTGTGCCGTGCGTGTGATCATTGCTTGTACAGCCCTCTCGCAGTGTCCGGAGCAAGTATGGTGGGTCTGACACACCGGTGTCAATGTGTTCTTTTTTCCATTTCCAGGAGTGTATTTAATATGTGGTGGTGTTCATATTATTAAAATTGTAGGCATTTGTTTTACGCCAAAACTGGATGTTACGGGAAGTTGTGCCTGGTGTGTGTGTGTGTGTGTGTGTGTGTGTGTGTGTGTGTGTGTAAGTAAGGGGTGGAGAAGGGTTGAGAGACAGAACCGAACCTTCATCCGCGCCTGTCCTTACATGAGATATTCGTTAGCGGCAAGTAGAATCGTTCTGCACTCTATTGCAAATGTCGGTTTTGGGGTAGGGAGGATTAGCACTTGGAAGGAAGCAGGTTAAATAGAGTACTAGCAAGGAATTTTCAGAAGTTCTCACTGGTGTAACCGCTTTAATGACACTCAGTCACTCTGCCCTGTTATCCGACTGATGCATTGCCACAATATCATGGACTAACCCAACAGATTTTGTCATTCACGGTTAATAAAATGTTCCGAGCTATTATGGCGTGGTCGAATGGATTTCACCTTAAAACCCAACATATCGTCCCCATTTGCAGAGGAAATTTTCAAAAGTGATCGAAGTTTCTTTGAATGTCCGATTCACTCTCCGGCCCAATACTGACTAGCAGAGTCCAAACCGGACATTCAAAGAAGCTACGATCTCCTTTGAAAATGTCCTCCATAGATGGGGACAAAACATTGTGTTTCAAGGTGAAATCCATTCGATCACGGCATAATAGCCCACAACATTTTATTAGGTATATTTCCGGCCGTGAAAGTTTACATTTTACAATTAGATTTGTCATTGTCACCATCACATTATTGATGTGTTTCTTTCGTTTCTGAAAAGGGTAACACTACAAAAATACAGCAAGTCGCCACTAGGATTTTGTTTTTAAAAATGTTTATTCAACAACTACAGTCATACAGGTAATGCACTCCGTTATTTTTTTCCACTGCAAACAAGATGTTCATGTTTTTGCAATGCCACTTTATTAACAAATTATTCCATTTTTAAATTAATTTAAGGTCAAAAATCAACATCTCGTGTGTTTCTACATGCACTTGTTAGTATACTATCTCACTATTAATATGAAATTATTTACTGCGACTACCGACAACAGTAATACAGTGCGGTAATTGTGTTATTTTAAGTGACTGATTAAAACATCTTTGAAAAGAATCAAATCTCGGTAAATTTCTCCATCACAACACACAGTTGTGCTATACGAAAGTAAATTTTTGTGTGTAATAAAATCGCATGCTCTACGACATTCGCCTGTATAACTATGGACAACCGCTATAAACAACGTATTGTATGTGGAGTTTTAAGTAAGGAGGGACCTTTCACTCGTCTACCGCATAACCGACGATCATTATTGCGTACAGTCTTGAACGAAGTTACTTAAATAATAACTGAATAGAAGGCTTAATTTTGAGTATTTCTTTGTAAGTTGTCGAATTTTTATTTATTTTTTCTGTGCCTTTTATACTTTCTATTGTTTATAAATGTTGCATTTTCCTCTGCTTCAGTGCCGCAAATTGGCGACAGTAGATGACAAAATTTTCAGGTTTCTCTAATTATTTGCACTTCATGCATGCTTTCTTCACTGTCTTAGTAATTCTTATTAACGATGCATCAAATGAGCCTATATTAATACTTTCCTTTGCGCTGCTGGTTCCTGTTGCGTGGTATGTTTCTCATGTGCTACTCCGGCCTTCAGAGACAAGCACTTCTTCAGTATAGTGTTTGTCGCTCTGTGGAGATAATCGTCATTGCTTTATTTGCATCAGCTTTTCACGTTCGTCAGTGCATCTATTTCCTTTCCGTACGTACAAGACACAGGGCTGTTATTAATGCCTGATACCTTAACAAATAAGGCTGTTAAAGACATTTAGCGACATAGCACGACTAATCCAGAGTTTGAGTGTGTTGGCTTTTACGTAAATGCTTAACTTTTCTCTTGCAGGCACTGAGAACTGCAAAGTGAGGTCGTGCCCCTATTTCAGGCAACTTTACAAATTCGGTAGCTGTTTTACCGGCATGTTGTTGTTATTGTGGTCTTCAGTCCTGAGACTGGTTTGATGCAGCTCTCAATGCTACTCTATCCTGTGCAAGCCTCTTCATCTCCCAGTACCTACTGCAACCTACATCCTTCAGAATCTGCTTAGTGTATTCATCTCTTGGTCTCCCTCTACGATTTTTACCCTCCACGCTGCCCTCCAGTACTAAATTGGTGATCCCTTGATGCCTCAGAACATGTCCTACCAACCGATCCCTTCTTCTAGTCAAGTTGTGCCACAAACTTCTCTTCTCCCCAATCCTATTCAATACTTCCTCATTAGTTATGTGATCTACCCATCTAATCTTCAACATTCTTCTGTAGCACCACATTTCAAAAGCTTCTATTCTCTTCTTGTCCAAACTATTTATCGTCCACGTTTCACGTCCATACATGGCTACACTCCATACAAATACTTTCAGAAATGACTTCCTGACACTTAAATCTATACTTGATGTTAACAAATTTCTCTTCTTCAGAAACGCTTTCCTTGCCATTGCCAGTCTACATTTTATATCCTCTCTACTTCGACCATCATCAATTATTTTGCTCCCCAAATAGCAAAACTCCTTTACTACTCTAAGTGTCTCATTTCTTAATCTAATACTCTCAGCATCACCCGATTTAATTCAGCTACATTCCATTATCCTCGTTTTGTTTTTGTTAATGTTCAACTTATAGCCTCCTTTCAAGACACTATCCATTCCGTTCAACTGCTCTTCCAAGTCCTTTGCCGTCTCTGACAGAATTACAATGTCATCGGCGAACCTCAAAGTTTTTATTTCTTGTGCATGGATTTTAATACCTACTCCAAATTTTTCTTTTGTTTCCTTTACTGCTTGCTCAATATACAGATTGAGTAACATCGGGGAGAGGATACAACCCTGTCTCACTCCCTTCCCAACCACTGCTTCCCTTTCATGCCCCTCGATTCTTATAACTGCCATCTGCTTTCTGTACAAATTGTGAATAACCTTTCGCTCCCTGTATTTTACCCTTGCCACCTTCAGAATTTGAAAGAGAGTATTCTACTCCCGGGGCCTTGTTTCGACTCAGGTCTTTCAGTGCTCTATCAAACTCTTCACGCATTATCGTATCTCCCATTTCATCTTCATCTACATCCTCTTCCATTTCCATAATATTGTCCTCAAGTACATCGCCCTTGTATAGACCTTCTATATGCTCCTTCCACCTTTCTTCTTTCCCTTCTTTGCTTAGAACTGGGTTTCCATCTGAGCTCTTGATGTTCATACAAGTGGTTCTCTTATCTCCAAAGGTCTCTTTAATCTTCCTGTACGCAGTGTCTATCTTACCCCTAGTGAGATAAGCCTCTACATCCTTACATTTGTGCTCTAGCCATCCCTGCTTAGCCATTTTGCACTTCCTGTCGATCTCATTTTTGAGACATTTGTATTCCTTTTTCCTGCTTCATTTACTGCATTTTTATATTTTCTCCTTTCATCAATTAAATTCCATATATCTTCTGTTACCGAAGGATTTCTACTAGCCCTCGTCTTTTTACCTACTTGAACCTCTGCTGCCTTCACTACTTCTTCCCTCAAAGCTACCCATTCTTCTTCTACTGCATTTCTTTCCCGCATTCCTGTCAATTGTTCCCTTATGCTCTCCCTGAAACTCTGTACAACCTCTGGTTCTTTCAGTTTATCCAGGTCCCATCTCCTTAAATTCCCACCTTTTTGCAGTTTCTTCAGTTTTAATCTACAGGTCATAACCAATAGATTGTGGTCAGAGTCCACATCTGCCCCTGGAAATGTCTTACAATTTAAAACCTGGTTCCTAAATCTCTTGTCTTACCATTAGATAATCTATCTGAAACCTGTCAGTATCTCCAGGCTTCTTCCTTGTATACAGCCTTCTTTTATGATTCTTGAACCAAGTGTTAGCTATGATTAAGTTGTGCTCTGTGCAAAATTCTACCAGGTGACTTCCTCTTTCATTTCTTAGCCCCAATCCATATTCACCTACTACGTTTCCTTCTCTGCATTTTCCTACTACCGAATTCCAGTCACCCATGACTATTAAATTTTCATCACCCTTCACTATCTGAATAATTTCTTTAATTTCATCATACATTTCTTCAATTTCTTCGTCATCTGCAGAGCTAGTTGGCATATAAACTTGTACTACTGTAGTAGGTGTGGGCTTCATATCTATCTTGGCCACAATAATGCATTCACTATGCTGTTTGTTAGAAATATAATATATGAATTCTTAATACGTGCATATAACGTTCTCATACGTACAAGTAGGAAACGAACACATCAGTGTTCCAGGTTTTGCTGGTGTTAAGTATCCATATTGAGAGATAACAATGTCTTTTTATAATCGAAAATTTAACATTTTCGTCATAAAAGACTGGTATTCTTATGTGACATCAGGAAAACTATTTAAAAACTGCATTTCGGTAAGAAAAGAATAACAATGTCATTTGACAAGTAACAAGAGAAAAAAGGGCCAATAAAAACATAAAACATGCTCTGAGAATAGCTGATATTTTAGAGACACTGTGGCCATTCAAAATTTTACGGGAACGTAGTAGAAGTTTTGTTTCAGTTTTAAAGAATGTTCTCTTGTAGTAGGAGTTCCACTTCATCGGCAACAGTATAAAAGGCAAAAAAGTAATTAAATATCAGAGAACAGTAGTGCATAGTGTTTCAATGTGTCACTTTTATTAGCTTAAAGATTATTAGGCGGACAGATCTCGAGAATTATTTATTGCAGACGAAACGAAGTGAAGAGAGATTAACTGTTTATTCCGAAGGCGAAATATGTTTCTAAGGGTTAAACGTGTATCGTCTTTATAGTGATTACTTAGTTCCTGAAAACAAAAGTAAATTGCTTGAGCATCGTTATTAGCTCTGTTTAACAAGTCCATGTCTAAAAGCTACCATGTTAATATGACCCGTCAACATAGTTCCTATTGCTCCATGAGACAGTTCAAAATCGTTTTGTTGCAGCCTTTCTGTGGACTATAATATGTTTCGATATAATTCAGATTAACCGTCTTGTGCCAAATTCTTCCTTCTCACATAGTTCTCGGAAAAAGGGAAGACGTGTGGAATAATGCAACTACCAAGAGTGATTTTAAATTTTTAATGTGATATCCTTATCTTTGTTGATGGCATTGCACGAGCAAGATAGTCGTAGTGCGTATGATGCTGTCATCACGTTGACACTCTCTTCAAAATAATGAAACATGGACAAAATTTGTACAACATCGCAGATAATACGCGTCTCTCTGATAAACATCAAGAACCTTGTCCGCCCTTCTTATGATCAACGGGCCAGACAGGGTAACTGCATCAAAAATTCATCCTCCGAATTCACTTCCTTCGTTTACCGTATTATGATAATAAAGAAAACAATTTTTTCTTGTACCAGTTTTACATTTGGAAATGATTACCAATAGCAAAATGCAAAAGAAATGCATCTCATAATTCTTCAGTATTTTATTTGTTCGTTATGTTTACATTGTGTCTGTGAATCAAAACTGATACGAGACAAAGTACACAGAAAAAGCAAGTATTATTCAGATGGTTACAGATAGTAATTCGTTTGTACAGAAGATGACAAGACATGTAAAGTATGAAGAAGTAACTATATAAGAGTCTCTTTCGCTAACTGATTATTCTGTGTTAAGTATAGTATTCAGGGTCTCAGGCCTTTTTTGCGTAATTCCTCCTAACCGACAAGGCCAAAACCTTTCTGGCTGCAGATCATAGCTCGAAGAAACTGGCTTACACGTGTCCCAGATCTGTGTCCTTGTGCTGCGTACTCTTCGTAGACTTTTGTGTTAGTTTTATTTCTAATAGTAGTCTCTTCTGCACACTTTAATTGGTTCCTATAATCTAAATCTGTAGTAGTTCATCGTCTTGTTGTTGTTGTTATCTCGAGTCCGAAGACTAGTTTGCATTTCTTATTTATCGTACCGTAAATTCTCCCTCTCTTGGCATTTGGTGTGAGTTACAAACATGGACAGCTAATATTTGCATTTTCAGCATAAAAATTGGCGCTACGGTGTAAGGCAGTAACTGATTTCCCGTTCAACCAAATCTCTGACACTGAATAATGCGACGCTTTTGCAACTTGCAAGAAGGAAAATGTTATAAAGAAAACGCTCTAATTACATTGAGTGATTAAACTTTAATAAGGTTTTAGCAGGATGGCTTCCAACTATTGTTAAGTATTATGTTTTAGCTTGGATTTCGCCATCATATAACCACATTACTAATTATGGTGATATGATATCGACTCTGATGTCTGTGCACCGTATTCCTTGGCTTGCACCGAACGACTTGGCAATGTGATTGGGACACTGCACACCTATTCAACAACAGAGGCTGACAATTTCAAACCTTGCCCGTGGAGGTTTTGGTCTCGCAGTCTGAAATATTTGACTGAAAAAAAAGTCAGCCTTACACATTTAATACTTTTTTTTAATGCAGTCTGCTGTTGTATTTATTTTAACAAATACAAATGGTTCACATGGCTCTGAGCACTATGGTACTGAACATCTGAGGTCATCAGTCCCCTAGAACTTAGAACTACTTAAACCTAACATACCCAAGGACATCACACACATCCATGCCCGAGGCAAGATTCCAACCTGCGACTGTAGTGGTCGCTTGGTTCCAGACTGTAGCACCTAGAACCGCTCGGCCCACCAGCCGGCTTAACAAAGACAGTGAGATTCGTTGTTTACTAACATGTGCAGATAAGTCGTAGCTGCATTTGGTTTCATGCGTTGCACACAGTCACCTCAATAATATGAATGCTGAGTACAGCATATGAAGCCTACTGATTGCTCTGCAACAGTGATTAGTCTACAAATGTTCATAAGAAAGAAATCAACTGTCATCGTAAAAATAATGATAAACCAGAATAAAAGACATTATAATAATTCAGTTGTTGACAATGTGTCAAGTTTTCATCCTGTATTACCTTGTTGGCTCCTTCCAAAACGTCTGCAGTCCATGTTGTCCCATCGTAGTCCAGTCTGCTCTCGTCCTCTGCGCCTATGGACTTCGCCCTTAAATCTGAACAGTCCTTCCTCATGTCTGCTCAGACTCATAATATTAGTTAAACATAAGAAATTTCTCTTCATGTATAATTTTTTAGTACAAATAAATCAATAAAGCAGATGAAGCATAACTTATTGTTTTCATCTGTCACAAGCAATTCAATTTTCTATACCCTTCACCAGCATGAATGTAAGAAGACTAAAAGTCAGGTAGGTTCACTGAAGAAGCAGTGGAGCTTCTTTCCTCCCTTGTCCCTCCGACCTATCACCTCTCCCAGTATCCATTCTTCCTCCCTTCTCCCTCTCTCCTTCCCCCTCCTTTCTGTTCCAGATGGCGCAGTACTTAAGACACAGGATTCACATTCAGGATGACAGTGGTTCAAATTCCCGTTGTCATCCTGTTTTAGGTTTTCCATAGTTCCCCTAACTCGCTTAAGACAAAACGCCACGACCTGTTGCCCAAACATCAATTGCCTCTGATGATGTCTCCAGCACTAGTAAATCAAATATTAGACGCAGAAACATGCCTTAGAGGACTGCCTGACACCCATATCGCTACTATCGCCAAGGACATTAATATCGTCTGTGCATTGTATGGTGAAGTGCAGTCATTCTGTAACGACACATCGGAGACCATGTGTTCCTCATTCTCCTCAGCCCCGAGAATGGTTCGCTATGAACAACTTAATAATAAACACACAGAAAACAAACACTGTGCGTCTACACACAGTGCAGAATCAACAGCCTCTAACTGCAACCATAGAACTGTTAGGGAAAAGACTTGAAACTGTAAATAGCAGCAAATTTCTAGGAGTTTGTATCCAAGATGACCTAAGATGGCAGAACCAAACACAACACCTATGTGTTTACTTCTGCCAGTACCTCATCTCCTACCTTCCAAACTTTACAGAAGCTCTCCTGCGAACCTTGCAGAACTAGCACTCCTGAAAGAAAGGATAATGTGGAGACATGGCTTAGCGACAGCTTGGGGGATGTTTCCAGAATGAGATTTTCACTCTGCAACAGAGTGTGTACTGATATGAAAGTTCCTGGCAGATTAAAACTGTGTGCCGGACATTCATTCTGGAAACATCCCCCAGGCTGTGGCAAAGCCATGTCTCCGCATATCCTTTCTTCCAGGAGTGCTAGTTCTGCAAGGTTTGCAGGAGAGCTTCTGTGAAGTTTGGAAGGTAGGAGACGAGGTACTGGCAGAAGTAAAGCTGTGAGGACGGGGCGAGAGTCGTGCTTGGGTAGCTCAGTTGGTAGAGCACTTGCCCGGGAAAGGCAAAGGTCCCGAGTTCGCGTCTCGGTCCGGCACACAGTTTTAATCTGCCAGGAAGTTTAATACCAGTACCAGTTTCGCAAGCAAGTCGGAAGATTAAAGGCTGAAAAGATTAACTCTAAAATACAAAATTCAGATTGTATCTCCAAGATGTGCTGGTCAATAGTAAATGAAATAAGAGACAGTAAAACAAAACTAAAAGGTAATATCAACATACAGATATCTAATAACAATATTGATGTCACCAATCCTCAAGAGATCAGTAACATTTTAATGACTATTTCATAGATATCATAGAATCTGACTTTAGTACCACAGATAAAGTACCTATTGGAAATCTTGCTGAGGACAATTCTGAAGCTAATCAACTCCATGATATTGAAATCAAGAATATTTTGCAGCTCATCAGAGAATGTACAAACAAAAAATTCCGCTGGCTGGGATGGAATTTCTCCATTTTTACTTAAACAGTGCGAAAACAATCTAGCATATCCTTTGGTGCATCTAATAAATAGTGTCTTAAAAGAAGGAGTGTTCCCTGACATACTAAAATTAGCCATTGTTAAACTTCTCTACAAAAAATGTGATAAACAACTAACAGAAAATTACAGACCACTCGCTTTAACTTCCGTTTTTAACAAGTTAATTGAAAAAATAATTCTGAAATATATGTTGGAGCATTATAATAAGCACAACGTCCTGGGAGATTTTCAGCATGGTTTCAGAAGTGGTTGTAGCACCATGACTGCAACACTTCAATTTATGTTGAAAGCTCTTTGACAATATTGATAAAGGCATGCAAATAGCTGGAGTTTTCCTGGACCTATCAAAGGCTTTTGATAGGGTTGATCGTAAGGTACTTCTGTCAAAACTGGCCAGAGATGGCATAAGTGGAAAACTATGGCACCTCATCACATCACATTTCAAAAACAGAAGACAGTGTACCTCAATCTCACACAATAATGGAGAAACGTTATAAAGTTATACATCAAGGGTCAGGAATATTAAATTTAGTGTGCCTCTGAGATAGATAATTGGTCCCTTCCTTTTTATATGTTACGTCAATGACTTCCCAAAGATAGTAAAAAATGATACCTTCATTACAATGTATACAGATGACACTTTAGGCCTTTGTTGGGGAAATGATATTCTTAATCTCGGTAATCATAGAGGTAAAAAACTTTATAGATATTGCAAAGGAAAAGTTTGAAAATGACAATCTAAAAGTCAATTACAAAAAACAAATATAATCCCCTTCAGTGTTGGTGATTTGCAAGCTTGTATTGATTCTCAAGATTGTAATATTTTAGTGAAAATCTGCAGTGAGTGTAAATTCCTAGGAACATGCATAGGTAGCAAACTACTATGGACACAACAAATTGACAATATATGTGTAAGGCTATCATCTAGCCTATATGTTTTAAGAACAATAGCTCCATATGTTAATACCCAAACAATGAGGATGATGTATTTTGGTTTAATACATCCATTTCTAGCATATGGTCTTACATTGTGGGGTGGGGCTTCCAAAACTCATATAGACCAAGTATTTAAACTCCAGGAAAGAGCCTTGTGAATATTAGGCAAAAAAGATGCTAGAACATCATGTAAGGGATTGTTTATAGAATTTAAAATTCTGACTATCTATTCAATGTATATGTTTGAAACAATAGTATTAACTGTAGAACATAAGAAATATACCTGTCATAGTGCAGAAATTCATGATCACAATACTAGAAAAGCACAAAATTACCGTATGATACAAAGAAGACTGAAAAAAAATGCAAACTGTACATATATTCATGGAGCAAAATACTTCAATGCATTGCCAAATGAACTGAAGGTAATAAATGACAAGACATTCAAAAAACATCTAAAATCGTGGCTCATTGAGCAGTGCCTCTATAGATTACTGTAGAAACTAAAATGTAAAGTGTTATTATGCCAAATAATTTGGACTACATTCTTTTGTTCCTATTATAAAGTAAAATTAGATTGTGTACTGTTGTATTGTACTACCAATTGCTATGCATGTAATTACATGTTTTATGCAAATTACAAAACTTACCACAAAGGTACTTGACATGTTGACCTCAAGATAATTTGTCATCCAAATATACCCCTAAAAACATAACTAGGATCATCAGATGGTAGCTTGTCTTTTAGACTAAATACTATCTGCTGAGTTTTATTTTCATCAAGCAGAAATCCATTTACTTTAAACCAGGATTATGCTTGAGCAATTGTCCCTGTAACACAAGTTTTAAGACTATTGAGGTCATTAATGCTGTTCAGAAAAGTTGTATCATCTGCACATAGTACAGTTTTTGATTTAATACATGACGGTAGGTCGTTAATCATTATTAGGAACAGAAAAGGGCCCAGTACAAATCCCTGTGGGACACCTACCTTAACTTGTTCTACACTGGACAATTCTTTGCCAACACAGACAGCTTGCTTATGGTTCTGTAAAAATTATATTAATAGTTTAAGGCTGTTACCACTAACACCTTAGAAGTCCAATTTTTCAAGTAGTAGTGTATGTTGTACACAGTCAAAGGCTTTGCTTAGCTCACAGAAAGTCACTTGAGCAAAGTCTTTATCCTCAAATACTTGATGGATGTATTTTACAACAGCATCTATCGCATCAGTTGTTGACATATTTTTCCTAAAACCATATTGACATTCACTAATAATTCCTAGATTATCAAAGTAATTAGATAATTATTTGTAAATTGTGCATTCCAGAACTTTAGAAAAAGATGGGGCTATGGAAATTAGCCGGTTACTTGAGGCGGAGTCTTTATCCCCTTTTTTATAAACTGGAACTACCCTAGACAGGGTAGACATTTATTTATACAATGTGTTAAGAGGTATACTATACTGCCTATGACTTTCTTCAGTATGTTACAGAATAAGTCATATATGTCTACACTGTCTGATGATTTTAACTGTTTCACTATTCTTAATACCAAATCCTGTGAGACCTCAGAGAAACTGAAGATACTTGTATTTGTTGATGATCTACAACTATTTTTTGACAGTGACTGTGATGAGCTGATTTCGGGGTTAGCAATACCACTTCCTACTTCTTCAACCGATTTATCAAAATAATCATTGAATTTTTGGGGAGAGATATTAATTGTAACATTTCTTTCATCTTTAGCAACGCTATTTATTAGCTTCCAAGCAGCTTTGCACTTGTTGGTGGATTTCTCAATACTTTTGAGATTGTGTGCTTTTTTTGCTTCTATGATCTATTTTTTTATATTCATTCCTACATATAACATAGGCTAGTTTAGCTTGATTAATCTTCAATCTACAATAAACAAGCTTGATTAATCTTCAATCTACTATAAACATTGTAAAACAACATATCTTGGTTTTTCAGAGTGGTCAACTGTTCTGTATACCAGTTGGAACTTAAAGTGTGCCAAAAGTACTTTAAAAAACCTATCAAATAGTATATTTGCTGGCAGATCGTTACTTAAAGTATAGGGTGTGTCGCCATAACACTGGCCAAACCAGTGTGTCAGCAAGGGAGTTACAAAACCTATGACTTTTTTCATCTGAGACAGGTCTGGTGATTTCAATTTTTGGGGCAGGCTTAGTTGTACTAGTCTTATCAGGAGGGAACCTACTTGTATAATTTAAGGTTACAGAATTATGATCAGAAAATGTAATCTCTGACACATCACATGATTTGTCTGTTGTTTTAAAATTCACATAAATATTGTCAAGACATGCTTGTTCTCTTGTGGGCCTATTATTGACACAGTGTAAGTTGGATTGTCTTAGTAGATTTTGAAGTTCAGTGAAACTACGTTTGTGTGTTGTTACATCAAAATCTGCATTCAGATCAACACCTATTACAATATCATAATTTATCCATCTAGTTTCGCCAAGTACATGTAACAGCTGGTCCAGTTTCTCTAGAAATACACTGATGATGCCCTTAGGTTATATGTACAGGGATATACCAATAACTTAAAACTGTCTAAAACCATACCAGCAGCTTCAAAGTTCAGTTCATCACATAAGAAATCTAGATCCAATCTATTGATTGAACATCTAAGTGACTTGTTAACATAGATTGCTACACCACCTCTTAAAAGCAATTTTCTGCAGTAGGTATTGGCTATATTATAGTTATCAAATCTGACAAATGTTAGGTCATTCTCAGTAGCCCAGAGTTCACTCAAACACAAAATATCAAACCCCTTTTCTATTCCTTATCCCTCACTCCTTGAATGTTGAGATAGCATATTTTAAGATCAAACCTGTCTTTCCTCACAGATGAACCATTATGGCGAGGGGCTATTAAATCTCCTGCACTGTTTACCTTATGGGCTTCTTCTCCTTGCTGGCTTTGATTAAAAAATTGTTTAGACAGAGAGGAGGAACTGTTAATTTCGCTTACCCACAACACTTGACACTGCTACTGCTCATTGAACTCTCTTCCCTTCTTCGTGTTTTCTTGTCTTGATCTCAATGACTGTGTTCCCCTTGTGGGTAGTTCCGATGTTGCCACAGAGTGGACACCTGTACCACTTGATGGAATAATAGTTTTTGTAGCTGAGTATGCTGCCACCCTTGCTGTTTCTGTTTTCGCTGTTCCTTGCTGTGTTGTTCCATCTGTTGTAGCTGTTAATATGCCTGCTTCTCTACCAACACATTCTTCTGTAATCAATGTTTCTTCAAGTTGTGTTACTGCAGCAGCTGGAGTAGTTGGTAGGCAAGATACATTGCAGCTCTCATTGACTATCAGCAATGGGATTGGATTACATTTCTTACTTCTAAGAGAAACACTTTCCACTAGTGCCTTGATCTTCTGGCTGAGTAGCGATTTGCCCCATTTATTTAAATGCATTCCATGTGTAGTGAAGTGCTTTCTCTCCAGGTCATCAATATTAAGGAAAAACACATTTGAAGTGGCCTTGCAGATCTTTTTGTACATCCTGTTTGCTTTTTGGATCTCTCTGTTGACACAAGAAGATTCAATAAGATCATATCTGTGTGGTATGCCTACCACGATCACGTTTTCATTCACTAATGTAGATAGTGCAATTCTTAACACGCTGTTTGCCACTTTTAGTTGATTCTTATACACATCATTTGCACTGCCCATTATTACTATACATTCACTTTGCGACATGCAGTTATAGTTTTTACAGTCTTTTAAAACTTCTGTCAGACCTGCTCCAGGTTGGGAGGTGAAGAATACCCACAACTCCTCTCCCGTGGCTGTCAGCAAGCAAAACTGTAGGCCTACTAAAGTTTATTTTCATAATTTTATTTGCATTGTCGCGGCAGTTACGATTTTCTGACATTTCCCATTTTCTTTCTGCCACTTCAGATAAATAATCTTGGTGCGAATTGCCAGACTCCTCATTATTAACTTCACAATCTGTAATAAGTCACTGAAATCTGTTTCTTAACAGAACTTTAAAATTGTTTGAAGCAGATTTAGGTTTTGCACACTTCTTTGGTTCATTGTGCCCCTGAAATTGTTCGAGTTCTTTAAGTGGTGGACCAGATAGGCTTTTAATCATATTTTCCAACAACTGAACATGTTCTCTTGTTGCTTTCAGTTCATTCTGCAGTGTCTCTAGTACTATAAATTCACGATTTGCACCATACACTTCAGTTGCAGCCAAATGTCCGTTTCACTTAGTTCCATAAGCACACGAAAGGTTCTCTTGATTTATTTTCGCGAAGCAATGTGACTGATACCATGTATGCATCACTGAGCATGTTCTAATACCACTTGACACAATTCTGTCACATAATATGCACATTATAGACCCTAAATACTCGCAATTTATGGAGCGATTTACTACCACATCTATACTCGCCGCCATCTTACCAACCATGGGGCTAGCATTGGAACATGTATCAGAGCATGCATTGGCATCTGTGGTGATCACACCCTATTAAGAACCATATCTTGCTGTTTGTGGTGTACTGGGGACTATCTTGATTCGCGGTGACTTCATTATATGAGAGTTGGAACTTTAATAGTGGCAACTATTTATTTGCAGCTCATACAAAATTGATACATGTTTCAAAGTTTTACTGAGCTTCAAAGTAGTCACCAGCATTGTGTATAACCCATTGCCAGCGATGTGGAAGTCGTAGGATACTCTTAGCAGTGCCAGTTGTGTTAACAGTCCAAGTGGTGCGATCTATTGCCTGACGAGTTTGTAGCACTTCTGAAGCGAATGCCGTAAGTGTTTCCTTCAGTTTAAAAGTCCAGTTGAACTCACGAGTGCTTAAGTCAGGGGAGTGCAGTAGGTGGTATAGCACTTAGCACCCCCATCAGTCAAACAAATCAATAACAGTTTGCGCTGTACGTGCTTGAGCATTGTCCTGCACAATGATGGTCAGGTCCTCCAGAAAGTGTCGTCACTTCTGTCTCTAAGCTGGTCGTAGGTTGTGTTAAAAAATGAACAGCATAAGAAACAGAAGTGATGACACTTTCTGCAGGACCTGACTAAGATAGTTGGCAGGATGTGGAGTGATCATGAGGTCCACACAGATGATAATATTAGCTCCAGGGTAAAAATAGACAACCAGTTGTAAGAGTATAGAGCCTAAGTATGTGTGGTTTGGGTAGCTTATAAGACAGTGTGTACTAATTTGAACTTCATAATATGGGTGTCCCAGAAATGTTGTGGCAAGCTTCAAGGAGTTGTAGAAGGTGTCTTGAAGAACAAATCAGGGTAGGAACCTGTATCCTGAATGATGTTACAGAGCATCAGAGTTATAGGTGCCAGCACCTATCACTAGTCCACCCTTCGGCAGAAAATGTGACTGTACACTGACGAACTGTAGGTGGAACATCTTGCAGTGTTGTTCGTTATTCAGTGATCACGACTGATTGCCACAATCATTAGTGAAGGAGATGGGGCTAGCTGCTGTATAGAAGGGCCTTGTCTCATATGAATCCAATGCTCTGTTGCCTTGGTGAATGATGGTTTCAGATATGGGGTTCCATCCACAGTTTATTTTTTTCCTGTATACCAACAAACATAGGGTATTTCAAGAGGGTGCCAGGAGAAAAATAAACTGTAGATAGAAACCTGTGCTCGGAACTGTCATCCACCAAAGCAACAGAGTATCGTATTCTTAGGAGACAAGGCCTGTCTCCGCAGTAGCTAACTCCATCTTTTTGCTGGTGACCGCAGCAATCAGTCATGATCAATGAATAACAAACAACATCATGAGACATTGCGCCCACAGTCAGTTGGCATACAAAGTCACATCTGTTGTGCAGGGGTTGATTGAGTGGTGTGCGCCAGAGCCTGTAACTTCAATAGCCTGTATCATTGTTGGATGAAGTTTCTGGAGATGGGTTCATATCCTCAATCTGTTCATCAAGACACCATCTACAACCTCTCAAAGTTTGGCACATTTCCGTTGGACCATATATGAATGCTTCCAAATATTCCCACAATTGTAAGTATATAGGGAATAAAGGCTGACAAAAATTATTGCCATAAAAAGTAGGTAACATACAGGGTTATGAGTTCATACACCTGTGTAAGCTGGAATAATTATTCGCCAGACATAAACTTTTTGATCCAATACATCCTGTAGATGAAGAGAACGTGAGTCATTAGAATATACCAGTATGTAATAAGTGTGTCACAAGAGATCTACTTATACATGCATTCTGGCTGGGACCTGTCTCTTGGCCAGTACCACTACTGGTGTATTCATCTGGAGCTGGGGGGTTGCTATACTCCTGACGTCAGTTGCCAAATCCAGCGTGTATGCAGGCATTCTAAACCGTAGCCAAACACACCGCATGATTACTAACATTGGTGGGACACAATATCAGCAAACCAATGTGCGTACACATCAGATGGCGACAGCCACAAGTCTCTCTGTGTACCCCTCAGACACTAGCAGGCTCCTCAAGAAACATTAGCATCGCCTTGTGGCTGCACCTCGCTGCCATCTGTTGCGAGCGTTCACCAGCAGCAGTTCCAGCACAGCTCAGGGTGCCAGCCAGACACCATCCCCTTGGAATTTCCTGACACTTTGAAATTACAATGAAATCCTGACCTTTAGCTACTTACAGGCATTGATATATATCAACCTGGACAGTTGATAATGTGTGCCCCGACCGGGACTCAAACCCAGGATCTCCTGCTTACATGGCAGATGCTCTATCCATCCAAGCCACTGAGGACACAGATGATAGTGCGACTATCCACACACTACATTTGTAGTACCCCTGCCCACTATAATCATTACTCGTGGCAGTCAATCTGCCAATTCCCATAAGAGTTTCGACATTGTAAGTGCATCAGCACTGAAGAAGAAGATCATTGGCCAGTAAGCCTTATCTATATGAAGATGGTATCTGTTCTTTCATCCATGGGATACTGAATGTATAGAGAGAAAGGCAACACAAATGGCCAAAGGTTTATTTAATCCATGGGGTAGTGTTACAGAGGTACTGAAGGAACTAAACTGGAAGACTCTTGAACGTAAACATAAAGTATCCTCAGAAAGCCTACTAACAAAGTTTCAAGAACTGGCTTTAAATAGTTACTCTAGGAATATACTGCAACCCCCTACATATCACTCACATAGGGATCGTGAGGATAAAGCTGGGATAATTAATGCACACACAGAGGCATTCAAACAATCATTCTTCCCATGCTCCATACGTGAATGGAACAGGAAGAAACCCTAATAACCGGTACAATGGGATGTAACCTCTGCATTCACCTCACATTGGTTTGCAGAGTATAGATGTAGATGTTAGTTTGAGAATTCATAATTAATAATTCCAGTGTTCATAGTTTTAAATGTGATTGAAACACATTGGAAATATGAAAGATGATAGTGTTTCTTGAAAAATAATGAAATTAGTTAATATCTGTTGTAGATCCGTCATTTGAACATAGATTCTTATATCTGGACAATATTAGAAATAGAATAGATTGCTACTCACCATAAATATGATGCATTGAGCTGCAGACAGGCACAACGAAATGACTGTTACACATGTAGCTATTGGCCACAGTCTTCCTCAGCAAAGAAAATATACACACATTCACATAAGCAAGCACACCTCATGCATACTCGGCTGCCACCAATGTTCAGAGCTGCAAGTGGCGGTGGCTGAGTATGTGTGAGGTGTGCTTGCTTGTGTGATTATTTATGTGTATTCCAAAGTACAAAACAAAATGAAAATGCTACCATTAATCAGTTCCAGGGGTGGTTTAAGTGCTGCCAACAGAAGAAAACAAAGGTGAGCAAGAAAAGGTCTTCACAAGCATTCCTGGACTCCGTCAATCAGTCTACTTATTTTATGGGAGTAGGGGAAGCCATTAACAAGATTTCTGATAAATGCAATCGGTCACCATAGCAGCAGTTTTGAAGCAAGGATTTCACCAAATGTCAACCGGAGACATTGTCCAGGCAATTGTAGAGCATTTTGCAGTGACTACTGGCACTGCCAGCCAGGGTCCATCATTTTGTTGGTACTGTGAGACCATGGAGAGGGCTGAGTTGTACTTCAGATCCAACTATTCTGAGTTGTACAACTGCCCTTTATTCTGAGTTGTACAACTGCGCCCTTTATCCATGTGGAAGCTGGATGTGACATTGTCAGAAACTTGTGATACTGTGCCCAGTCATGACCAAACCCAACACAGGATCTGAAAAAACTTGCAGACAGTGTCGAAGGAAATCCTAGAATATTTTAATTTGATTTGCAGATGGGACAATTTCCCAACTCGCGGAAAGAGGAAACTCTGATACCTTTCCTCTGAAACCAGAAGTGTCTGGGGGTTAAAATAGTGTCACCTTAATGAGCTGTGTTAGAAAGACCTTGGAATGAATGCGTCAATTGCGTTCTGGTCTGGATATTAGAGACCAGGCATCTCCTTAACCATTTTCAGTGTGGATTCAGGAGACATAGATCTATTGTCAACAACATTAGCGAGCTAGTGCTGGCTTTCCAGCAGTCTTTCCTACATAACACTTTTTCAGGTACCAGGGTGGTGACATGCTGTCGAATATTTTTCAGCAGGAGAATAGTAATGCCAAGGGAAACATAAGAGCTAACCTCTTTGCCATAGCCATAAAAAGCATGACATGAATGGTAAGGTGTCATATGTGATATTCCTTATTTGTAGACGATATTTCAGTTTTTGTTCCTCCAATACTGCAACAATGACTCCTCAGTTGCAACGTATCAGTGACGCGTTTGAAGGAGTGGGCT
Source organism: Schistocerca piceifrons (assembly GCF_021461385.2). NCBI lineage: Eukaryota > Metazoa > Arthropoda > Insecta > Orthoptera > Acrididae > Schistocerca > Schistocerca piceifrons. The sequence goes on along the minus strand of NC_060138.1, from coordinate 1,221,030,923 downwards.
GCAAAGACAGGTTGTCCATTTTCTGCAGATAAGTGTGTGGGTCTGTTTTTAACTATTTGTTGTCCTAAGTTGCATTTGTTGTCCTAAGTTGCATATGCCTCCCCCCCATGAACCATGGACCTTGCCGTTGGTGGGGAGGCTTGCGTGCCTCAGCGATACAGATAGCCGTACCGTAGGTACAACGACAACGGAGGGGTATCTGTTGAGAGGCCAGACAAACGTGTGATTCCTGAAGAGGGGCATCAGCCTTTTCAGTAGTTGCAAGGGCAACAGTCTGGATGATTGACTGATCTGGCCTTGTAACAATAACCAAAACGGCCTTGCTGTGCTGGTACTGCGAACGGCTGAAAGCAAGGGGAAACTACAGCCGTAATTTTTCCCGAGGGCATGCAGCTTTACTGAATGATTAAATGATGATGGCGACCTCTTGGGTAAAATATTCCGGAGGTAAAATAGTCCCCCATTCGGATCTGCGAGCGGGGACTACTCAAGAGGATGTCGTTATCAGGAGCAAGAAAACTGGCGTTCTACAGATCGGAACGTGGAATGTCAGATCCCTTAATCGGGCAGGTAGGTTAGAAAATTTAAAAAGGGAAATGGATAGGTTAAAGTTAGATATAGTGGGAATTAGTGAAGTTCGGTGGCAGGAGGAACAAGACTTCTGGTCAGGTGACAACAGGGTTATAAACACAAAATCAAATAGGGGTAATGCAGGAGTAGGTTTAATACTGAATAGGAAAGTAGGAATGCGGGTAAGCTACTACAAACAGCATAGTGAACGCATTATTGTGGCCAAGATAAATATGAAGCCCACACCTACTACAGTAGTACAAGTTTATATGCCAACTAGCTCTGCAGATGACGAAGAAATTGAAGAAATGTATGATGAAATAAAAGAAATTATTCAGATAGTGAAGGGAGATGAAAATTTAATAATCATGGGTGACTGGAAATTGAGTGTAGGAAAAGGGGGAGAGGGAAACGCAGTAGGTGAATATGGATTGGGGCTAAGAAATGAAAGAGGAAGCCGCCTCGTAGAATTTTGCACAGAGCACAACTTAATCATAGCTAACACTTGGTTTAAGAATCATGAAAGAAGGTTGTATACATGGAAGAACCCTGGAGATACTAAACGGTATCAGATAGATTATATAATGGTAAGACAGAGATTTAGAAACCAGGTTTTAAATTGTAAGACATTTCCAGGGGTAGATGTGGACTCTGACCACAACCTATTGGTTATGATCTGTAGATTAAAACTGAAGAAACTGCAAAAAGGTGGGAATTTAAGGAGATGGGACATGGATAAACTGAAAGAACCAGTGGTTGTACAGAGTTTCAGGGAGAGCATAAGGGAACAATTGACAGGAATGGGGGAAAGAAATACAATAGAAGAAGAATGGCTAGCTTTGAGGGATGAAGTAGTGAAGGCAGCAGAGGATCTAGTAGGTAAAAAGACGAGGGCTAGTAGAAATCCTTGGGTAACAGAAGAAATATTGAATTTAATTGATGAAAGGAGAAAATATAAAAATGCAGTAAATGAAGCAGGCAAAAAGGAATACAAACGCCTCAAAAATGAGATCGACAGAAAGTGCAAAATGGGTAAGCAGGGATGGCTGGAGGACAAATGTAAGGATGTAGAGGCTTATCTCACTAGGGGTAAGATAGATACTGCGTACAGGAAAATTAAAGAGACCTTTGGAGATAAGAGAACCACTTGTATGAACATCAAGAGCTCAGATGGAAACCCAGTTCTAAGCAAAGAAGGGAAAGCAGAAAGGTGGAAGGAGTATATAGAGGGTCTATACAAGGGCGATGTACTTGAGGACAATATTATGGAAATGGAAGAGGATGTAGATGAAGATGAAATGGGAGATATGATACTGTGTGGAGAGTTTGACAGAGCACTGAAAGACCTGAGTCAAAACAAGGCCCCCGGAATAGACAACATTCCATTGGAACTACTGACGGCCTTTGGAGAGCCAGTCCTGACAAAACTCTACCATCTGGTGAGCAAGATGTATGAAACAGGCGAAATACCCTCAGACTTCAAGAAGAATATAATAATTACAATCCCAAAGAAAGCAGGTGTTGACAGATGTGAAAATTACTGAACAATCAGTTTAATAAGCCACAGCTGCAATATACTAACACGAATTCTTTACAGAGGAATGGAAAAACTAGTAGGAGCCGACCTTGTGGAAGATCAGATTGGATTCCGTAGAAATACTGGAACACTTGAGGCAATACTGACTTTACGACTTACCTTAGAAGAAAGATTAAGGAAAGGCAAACCTACGTTTCTAGCATTTGTAGACTTAGAGAAAGCTTTTGACAATGTTGACTGGAATACTCTCTTTCAAATTCTGAAGGTGGCAGGGGTAAAATACAGGGAGCGAACGGCTATTTACAATTTGTACAGAAACCAGATGGCAGTTATAAGAGTCGAGGGACATGAAAGGGAATCAGTGGTTGGGAAGGGAGTAAGACAGGGTTGTAGCCTCTCCCCGATGTTATTCAATCTGTATATTGAGCAAGCAGTAAAGGAAACAAAAGAAAAATTTGGAGTAAGTATTAAAATCCATGGAGAAGAAATAAAAACTTTGAGGTTCGCCGATGACATTGTAATTCTGTCAGAGACAGCAAAGGACTTGGAAGAGCAGTTGAATGGAATGGACAGTGTCTTGAAAGGAGGATATAAGATGAACATCAACAAAAGCAAAACAAGGATAATGGAATGTAGTCGAATTAAGTTGGGTGATGCTGAGGGAATTAGATTAGGAAATGAGACACTTAAAGTAGTAAAGGAGTTTTGCTATTTGGGGAGCAAAATAACTGATGATGGTCGAAGTAAAGAGGATATAAAATATAGACTGGCAATGGCAAGGAAAGCGTTTCTGAAGAAGAGATATTTGTTAACATCAAATATAGATTTAAGTGCCAGGAAGTCGTCCTGAAAGTATTTGTATGGAGTGTAGCCACGTATGGAAGTGAAACATGGACGATAAATAGTTTGGACAAGAAGAGAATAGAAGCTTTCGAAATGTGGTGCCACAGAAGAATGCTGAAGATTAGATGGGTAGATCACATAACTAATGAGGAAGTATTGAATAGGATTGGGGAGAAGAGAAGTTTGTGGCACAACTTGACCAGAAGAAGGGATTGGTTGGTAGGACATGTTCTGAGGCAGCAAGGGATCACCAATTTAGTATTGGAGGGCAGCGTGGAGGGTAAAAATCGTAGAGGGAGACCAAGAGATGAATACACTAAGCAGATTCAGAAGGATGTAGGTTGCAGTAGGTACTGGGAGATGAAGCAGCTTGCACAGGATAGAGTAGCATGGAGAGCTACATCAAACCAGTCTCAGGACTGAAGACCACAACAACAACAACAAGTTGCATATGATGATATGTTGATAATTATTACTTTAGATGTGTCAATCACAACACTGAGTATAGGTTTAAGTGTCAGGAAGTCCTTTCTGAAAGTATTCGTTTGGAATGTAGCCATGTATGGAAGTGAAACACGGACAATAAATAGTTTAGACAAGAAAAGAATAGAAGCTTTTGAAATGTCGTGCTACAGAAAAATGCTGAAGATTAGATGGGTGGATCACATAACTAATGAGGAGGTACTGAATAGAATAGGAGAGAAGAGGGATTTGCGGCACAAATTGACTAGAAGAAGGGATCAGTTGGCAGGACACATTCTGAGGCATCAAGGGATCACCAATTTAGTATCGAAGGGAAGCATAGAGGGAAAAAATCGCAGAGGGAGAACAAGGGATGAATACACTAAGCAGATTCAGAAGGTTGTAGGTTGCAGTAACTACTCGGAGATAAAGAACCTTGCACAGGATAGGGTAGCATGGAGAGCTGCATCAAACCAGTCTCTGGACTGAAGTCCATAACAACAACAACATTCATCCTTAAACTGTAAGTAGTTTTTATTCAGTAACCCGTTTAAACATAGTTGTTATTTCTGTTATTGCTTCTGTAGTGAGGTTACTGTGAAATGTGAAATTTTATTCTATGTCTTCTATTGTTTCTGTATAGGGATGAAGTGAATGTATTTTCTAGACTATGTGATCAAAAGTATCCGGACACCCCCAAAAAACATACGTTTTTCATATTAGGTGCATTGTGCTGCCACCTACTACCAGGTAGTGAGGGGTGAGATTAATGTTTAACATCCCGTCGACAACGAGGTCATTGGAGACGGAGCGCAAGCTCGGGTGAGGGAAGGATGGGGAATGAAATCGGCCGTGCCCTTTCAAAGGAACCATCCCGGCATTTGCCTCAAGCGATTTAGGGAAATCACGGAAAACCTAAATCACGATAGCCGGAGACGGGATTGAACCGTCGTCCTCCCGAATGCGAGTCCAGTGTGCTAACCACTGCGCCACCTCGCTCGGTCTACCAGGTAGTCCATGTCAATTGCCTCAGTAGTCATTAGACATTGTGAGACAGCAGAATGGGGTGCTCTGCGGAACTCATGGTCTCTGAATGTGGTCAGGTGATTGGGTGTCACTTGTTTCATATGTCTGTACGTGAGATTTCCACACTCCTAAACATCCCTAGGTCCACTGTTTCTGATTATGTGATAGTGAAGTGGAAATGTGAAGGAACACATGCAACACAAAAGCGTACAGGCTGACCTTGTCTGTTGACTGACAGAGACCATCAACAGTTAAAGAGGGTCGTAATATGTAATAGACAGACAGTTATCCAGACCATCACACAGGAATTCCAAACTGCATCAGGATCCGCTGCAAGTACTGCAGCATCTACTAGTCAGTGGGGCAAGTCCATTCTGGCACTGCTACCAGTTACATCTACTCTCTACAAACCACCATGAGGTGCATGGCAGAGGGTATATCCCTCCGTACAAGTTATTAGGGTTTCTTCCTATTCCATTCATGTATGGAGAATTAGAAGAATGATTGCTTTAATTCCTCTGTATGTGCAGTAATTATTTTTATGTTATCTTCACAATCCCAGTGTGAGTGATAAGTAGGGGATTGTAGTATATTCCTAGAGTAATCATTTAAAGCTGTTTCTTGTAACTTTGTGAAATACTTTCTCGTGATAGTTTACTTATATCTTCAAGAGTCTTCCAGTTCAAATCCTTCAGTATCGGTGTGACACTCTCCCTTGGATTAAAGAAACCTGTGACCATTCCTGCTGCCCTTCTCCATGTACCTTCAATATCCCTCGTTAGTCCTATCTGGTACGATCCCACACACAGTTGCATGAGTGATTTGTAAGCAATCTCGTTTGCAGTTTGATTGCACTTCCCCAGTGTTCTACCAATAAACCAAAGTCTACCATCTGGTTTACCCATGACTGAACGTATGTTGCAAAGTGTCACACCCAGGTATTTGTATGAGTTAGCCGATTCCAACAATGTCTCATTGATATTATAGTCATAGGATACTACACTTATTCATTTTGTGAAGTGCAAAATTTTGCATTTCTCAACATTTAGAGGACGTTGCCAATCTCTGCACCACTTTGAAATCTCATCAAGATCTGACTGAATATTTATGCAGTTTGTTTCACATAGTACTTCATTACAGATAACTTCACCATCTGTAAAAAGCTTGATTTTACTATTAATGTTGCCTGCAAGGTCATTAATATACAACATGGACAGCAAGGGTACCAATACTCTTCCCTGGGGCACACCCAAAGTTACTTCTACACCTTACAATGACTCTCCATCCAAGATAACATGTTGTGTCCGCCCTATCAAAAAGTCCTCTGTCCAGTCACAAATTTTACTTGATACCCCATATGATCGTACTTTTGACAATAAGTGTAGGTGTAGTACGCAGTCAATTGCTTTTCAGAAATCAAGAAATACTGCATCTATGTAACTGCCTTGATCCAAAGCTTCCAATATGTCATGAGAGAAGAGACAGTTTGGTGTCTCACGATCAATGTTTTTGAAATCCATGCTGGTGGACATTGAGGAGTCATTCTGTTCAAGATACCTCATTACATTTGAGCTCAGTATATGTTCTAAGATTCTACAACAAATGAATGTCAAGGATATTGGATGGTAGTTTCGAGGGTCACTTCTACTACCCTTCTTGTAGAGGGGTGTGACCTGTGATGTTTTCCAAGAACTAGGCATGGTTTTTTGTTTGAGGGATCTACAATAAATTATAGTTAGAATAGGGGCTAACTCAGCTGAAAATTCAGTATATACTCTGACAGGGGTTCCATCAGGTCCTGGAGCTTTGTTCAGTTTTAATTATTTCTCAGTACCACTGACACTAATACCCATTTCATACATCTTTTCAGTGGTACAAGGATTAAATTGGCACTTTCTCGTGGATTTTTCCTTTGTAAAGGAACATTAGAAAACTGAGTTAAGAACTTCAGCTTTTGCTTTGCTACCCTCAATTTCTCTTCCTGTCTCATTCACTAGGGACTGGACACTAAGTTTGGTGCCACTAACAGCCTTGACATATGACCAGAATATCTTTGGTTTCTGTGAAAATCACTTGACAAATATTCTGCTACAGTAGTCATTGAAGACATCATGCATTGCTCTCTTGACAGCCAAACACATTTCATTCAGCATCTCTTCATCTATAACCCTACCCTTTGTTTTACCCCTGTTATGCAGTAATCTCTGTTTCTTTAGAAGTTTCTTTGCAGTGACTGTATACCATGGAGGTTGCCTCCCATTATGAACTGTTCTACTGGGTACATGTCTATCCAGTGTGTGGTCAGCTACTCTTTTAAACATGAGCCAGAGTTGACATGCTCCTGCCCTGTGGTGAAAGTTTCAAGTTCCTCATTGAGATATGACACTGCTAGTTTACTGAACATATATATCTTTCAGCTTGTTTTAGTTGTCCTTTTTTCTTTGGTAATCGTTGTTGCCACAATCGTTTCATGGTCACGAATGCCAGTTTTGATGTGGACATCCTCAAAGAGTTCAGGTCTATTTGTTCCCATTAGGTCTGATGGGATCTGACACAAATGCACTGTTAAATGCTCTGAGGGGGTTATTTGTATGCAGCAACAAAATGAGACAATGGAACTATCCAGTCTAGGTAGTTTTCAGAGAAGGCATTTAGTAAAGTTTCACAAGATGTGTTATATGCCCACTACTAACAAAACTGTAATGTTCCCAATTAACTGTTGAATGATTAAAGTCTCCACTGATGATTACAGTAGGATTGGGGCTCTTAACTTACAAGTGAACTGAAGTTTTCTCTAAAGTTTTCGGTTACCGTACATCATGAGATGAGTCTGGTGGCTGATAAAAGGCCACCCCTGTGACTGAGCCTATGTGGTCATTCTGTTTCATATCCCTTCAAAATATTACTCACAGGTATTTGTGCGATTTGGCTTATTCCAGCTGTGACTCATTGATATTATAATCATAGGATACTGTCATACTTTTTTTTTCGTTTTATGAAGTGCACAGTTTTAATTTTCTGAACATTTAAAGCAATTTCCCAATCTTTGCATAACTTCGTAAGTATTCCAAGGTTGTGTTGTTGTTGTGGTCTTCAGTCCTGAGACTGTTTTGATGCAGCTCTCCATGCTACTCTATCGTGTGCAAGCTTCTTCATCTCCCAGTACCTATTGCAACCTACATCCTTCTGAATCTGCTTAGTGTATTCATCTCTTGGTCTCCCTCTACGATTTTTACCCTCCACGCTGCCCTCCAGTACTAAATTGCTGATCGCTTGATGCCTCAGAACATGTCCTACCAACTGATCCCTTCTTCTAGTCAAGTTGTGCCAGAACCTCCTCTTCTCCCCAGTTCTATTCAGTACCCCCTCATTAGTTATGTGATCTACCCATCTGATCTTCAGCATTTTTCTGTAGCACCACATTTCAAAAGCTTCTATTCTCTTCTTGTCCAAACTATTTATCGTCCATGTTTCACTTCCGTACATGGCTACACTCCATACAAATACTTTCAGAAAGGACTTCCTGACACTTAAATCAATACTCAATGTTAACAAATTTCTCTACTTCAGAAACGCTTTCCTTACCATTGCCAGTCTACATTTTATATCCTCTCTACTTCGACCATCGTCAGTTATTTTGCTCCCCAAATAGCAAAACTCCTTTACTACTTTAAGTGTCTCATTTCCTAATCTAATTCCCTCAGCATCACCCGGCTTAATTCGACTACATTCCATTATCCCCGTTTTGCTTTTGTTGATGGTCGTTGATGTTTTCAAGGTATGATTGAATATTTGTGCTGTTTCTTTCAGAAAGTAATTCATTAAGGGTAACTGAATCAGCTGAGAAAAGTCTGAAGTTACAATTAACTCTTGTGTGGGGGAACCAGTTTTAACAAAACAAGCAATCATACTGCATAATTTGTACACAGGTAAAGAATAACTGTTTCTATGTTTTAATGTAATCATGTATGAGCAGAATGACAGTTTAGTCTTAGTTTAAGTAATCAATGATAAAATAAACTTTTACAAGCTAAAACACTGTTTAATTAAACAATAACAAAAAAACTTCCATTGTCTCATTCTGTTGCTGCATACAAGTTTTACCCCATAGTAATGACCCCCTTGGAGCATTAACAATGCAGTTGTGCCAGATCCCAGCCAAATGCTTATTTAATTACTGTTTATTTTGTAGACAACTACTTCATTGTGGGATTGTACTGCTAGCTCAGAATCTGGGGATTTTTTTTTTTTTTTTTTTTTTTTTTTTTCCACGGATCATAAAGTTTTACACATAGCTCTGTTTATTTTATATTACTGCTGTTTACTTGGGTGTACAGCACCACATCTTATCACTGTGTTAGCTGAAGCAATAATGAAAGTACAGGTTCGGGCTCACAATTGTGAAACAACTACAGAACGGCACAAGACAAGTTATTTGTTATAAGTGCACACTATATGCAATGAACATGGGTTGCTAGGCTGTATGAAAAGTATTCCTTGGTACGGAATGGGTGGCAGCAGTCAAAGTGGAGGTGTAGTTTGTTGTTGGTAGGTTTGATGCGGATGGAGGTTCTGATGTGGCCCCATGCTTCCTCCCTTACTCCCACAACCCACTCTAGCAGATTGCTATTCACACAGTCACAGCCCAGTCCTGGTGCCCGGTGATTGTGGCCCCATGTGTGTGGACTGTGATTGTGTCAGTATGTGTGTGTTTTTTATTTTGGAAGAAGGACTTTGTCCAGAAGTTTAAAGTATTTGAGCAGTCTTTTTCACTGTGCCTGTCTCTAGCTCAATGAATTCTCTGTGTGGTGAGTAGCAATCTGTCCTCAAATTGTTGTTACTTTGGTAATTATTGTTGCTACATCTGCCTCTTGGTCATTCATAATAGTTTTGATGTGGACATTGTCAAAGAGTTCAGGTGTATTTAGTGCCATTGGATCCAATATATTTCCATCACGAGTAAGGTTCTGAACTGTCTTTTCAAGGTAGTTTTCAGACAAGCCATTTAGTAATGTTTTGTAGGATGTCTTGTCACACCCACCACTAACAAAACTGTAATTATCCCAGATGATAGATCTATGGTTAGTCTCCTCTGGTGATAACAGTATGATTGGGGAACTTATGTACAAGGAAACTGAGGTTTCTTTAAAGCTTTTGGTTGTATCAGGAGGTGGGTCTGGTGGTCCATAGAAGAATCCAAATACAATTTTATGCCCATCGTTCATATTGACTTTTGCCCATACGATCTCACTCACATTTTCAAGTAATATCTAGGTGGATTTAAGTTTGTTGTCCACTGTGATGAATACGGCACCTCCATTTCCCATTTGCCTATCCTTTCAATTTGTGCTTAAATTTTCCCCAGAAATCTCACTTCTGTGAATTTCAGGTTTTAACCAGTTTTCTATACCTAGTATTATGTGAGCTTCGCCGCTTTTTAGGACCACTTCAAACTGTGGCACTTTGTTGCAAATGCTTCAGCAGTTATCTACTAGGATTTTAATATTCACATCTGTTGTTGTGGTCTTCTGTCCTGAGACCGGTTTGATGCAGCTCTCCGTGCTTCATCTCCCAGTACCTGCTTCAACCTACATCCTTCTGAATCTGCTTAGTGTATTCATCGCTTGTTCTCCCTCTTTGATTTTTACCCTCCACGCTGCCCTCCAATACTAAATTCGTGATCCCTTGATGCCTCAGAATATGCCCTACCAACCAATCCCTTCTTCTAGTCAAGTTGTGCCACAAATTTCTCTTCTCTCCAATTCTATTCAATACCTCCTCATTATTTATGTGATCTACCCATCTAATCTTCAGCATTCTTCTGTAGCACCACATTTCGAAAGCTTCTATTCTCTTCTTGTCCAAACTATTTATTGCCCATGTTTCACTTCCATACATGGCTACACTCCATACAAAAACTTTCAGAAATGACTTCCTGACACTTAAATCTATACTCGATGTTAACAAATTTCTCTTCTTCAGAAACGCTTTCCTTGCCATTGCCAGTCTACATTTTATATCTTCTCTACTTCGACTATCATCAGTTATTTTGCTCCCCAAATAGCAAAACTCCTTTACTACTTTAAGTGTCGCATTTCCTAATCTAATTCCCTCAGCATCACCCGGCTTAATTCGACTACATTCCATTATCCTCGTTTTGCTTTTGTTGATGTTCGTAGATGTTTTCAAGGTATGATTGAATATTTGTGCTGTTTCTTTCAGAAAGTAATTCATTAAGGGTAACTGAATCAGCTGAGAAAAGTCTGAAGTTACAATTAACTCTTGTGTGGGGGTACCAGTTTTAACAAAACAAGCAATCATACTGCATTATTTTTTACACAGGTAAAGAATAACTGTTTCTATGTTTTAATATAATCATGTATGAGCAGAATGACAGTTTAGTCTTAGTTTAAGTAATCAATGATAAAATAAACTTTTACAAGCTAAAACACTGTTTAATTAAACAATAACAAAAAAACTTCCATTGTCTCATTCTGTTGCTGCATACAAGTTTTACCCCATAGTAATGACCCCCTTGGAGCATTAACAATGCGGTTGTGCCAGATCCCAGCCAAATGCTTATTTAATTACTGTTTATTTTGTAGACAACTACTTCATTGTGGGATTGTACTGCTAGCTCAGAATCTGGGGATTTTTTTTTTTTTTTTTTTTTTTTTTTCATGGATCATAAAGTTTTTCACATAGCTCTGTTTATTTTATATTACTGCTGTTTACTTGGGTGTACAGCACCACATCTTATCACTGTGTTAGCTGAAGCAATAATGAAAGTACAGGTTCGGGCTCACAATTGTGAAACAACTACAGAACGGCACAAGACAAGTTATTTGTTAAAAGTGCACACTATATGCAATGAACATGGGTTGCTAGGCTGTATGAAAAGTATTCCTTGGTACGGAATGGGTGGCAGCAGTCAAAGTGGAGGTGTAGTTTGTTGTTGGTAGGTTTGATGCGGATGGAGGTTCTGATGTGGCCCCATGCTTCCTCCCTTACTCCCACAACCCACTTTAGCAGATTGCTATTCACACAGTCACAGCCCAGTCCTGGTGCCCGGTGATTGTGGCCCCATGTGTATGGACTGTGATTGTGTCAGTATGTGTGTTTTTTTTATTTTGGAAGACGTTTAAAGTATTTGAGCAGTCTTTTTCACTGTGCCTGTCTCTAGCTCAATGAATTCTCTGTGTGGTGAGTAGCAATCTGTCCTCAAATTGTTGTTACTTTGGTAATTATTGTTGCTACATCTGCCTCTTGGTCATTCATAATAGTTTTGATGTGGACATTGTCAAAGAGTTCAGGTGTATTTAGTGCCATTGGATCCAATATATTTCCATCACGAGTAAGGTTCTGAACTGTCTTTTCAAGGTAGTTTTCAGACAAGCCATTTAGTAATGTTTTGTAGGATGTCTTGTCACACCCACCACTAACAAAACTGTAATTATCCCAGATGATAGATCTATGGTTAGTCTCCTCTGGTGATAACAGTATGATTGGGGAACTTATGTACAAGGAAACTGAGGTTTCTTTAAAGCTTTTGGTTGTATCAGGAGGTGGGTCTGGTGGTCCATAGAAGAATCCAAATACAATTTTATGCCCATCGTTCATATTGACTTTTGCCCATATGATCTCACTCACATTTTCAAGTAATATCTAGATGGATTTAACTTTGTTGTCCACTGTGATGAATACGGCACCTCCATTTCCCATTTGCCTATCCTTTCAATTTGTGCTTAAATTTTCCCCAGAAATCTCACTTCTGTGAATTTCAAGTTTTAACCAGTTTTCTATACCTAGTATTATGTGAGCTTCACCGCTTTTTAGGACCACTTCAAACTGTGGCACTTTGTTGCAAATGCTTCAGCAGTTATCTACTAGGATTTTAATATTCACATCTGTTGTTGTGGTCTTCTGTCCTGAGACCGGTTTGATGCAGCTCTCCGTGCTACCATATCCTGTGCAAGCTTCTTCATCTCCCAGTACCTGCTTGAACCTACATCCTTCTGAATCTGCTTAGTGTATTCATCGCTTGTTCTCCCTCTTTGATTTTTACCCTCCACGCTGCCCTCCAATACTAAATTCGTGATCCCTTGATGCCTCAGAATATGCCCTACCAACCAATCCCTTCTTCTAGTCAAGTTGTGCCACAAATTTGTCTTCTCTCCAATTCTATTCAATACCTCCTCATTATTTATGTGATCTACCCATCTAATCTTCAGCATTCTTCTGTAGCACCACATTTCGAAAGCTTCTATTCTCTTCTTGTCCAAACTATTTATTGTCCACTCACACCTATGAGGAGCATATCTTTGGACCTTACACTGATACTTTGGGGTCTTCTATAGCTTTCAATATGTGGAATGGATGGACTCTTTAATCTGAAAAGCCCTTGTGTGCACCCCATGCATTGTCAGCTACCTGGTACCAGTCTCTTATGTATAGTACACATCTGACCCATTTCGGGGGACTATAGTATTCTCAGGATTGTGCCACAGGATTGCCTACTTTGATCTTGGCCACAGTTTGGCGATGGCCATTCATCCTGGTAGCCACCACAAAATAAAACATGTCATATACCAGCTCCACTGCAATCATTGGCCAGCTTCTCATCTTCTCACCCCTTTTGTGTGCCATCCTCTGCCAGTGCACCCACTCATCTTTCCTCTTTCCCACTCCTCTCCTTTTCCACTCTACATTTCTCACATTCCCCACTTCCCTGCCCCACAGCCTCCTGATGCTGTACCTGCTGGCAGACTTATGCTTCCTTCTAGTCCCTGCTATCCGTTCCCCTTCATCACCCCCTCCTGATTGCTGCTTCCATTCTATGTGACAGTTGCATTCTGGTCCGAGCTGCTGAAGACGGCACTTTTGTGTGTGTGTGTGTGTGTGTGTGTGTGTGTGTGTGTGTGTGTGTGTGTCCTTCTCTGAAGAATTCTGTGGCTGAAAGCTAAACGTGTAACAGTCTTTCCATTGTGCCTGTCTGTAACTCAGGGTGTCATCTATATGTTGATTAGCAAGATATCTCTTTCCTTATGTTGTTGATATTCCGACCTGGAGTTTCCATTGTTCTTCACAGTCTCCCATTCAAGCCTTACATTCAACTACAAACTAGGAAGTCATGAACTTTTCTGGGGAAAAGTGCTGTAGATTGTGATCCTTGTTGAAATTCTGTGAGCAAGGATGGCATTCTCAGTCTTCTCTGCCAGTCACTGGAATGATCCAAGTATGACCTTAGGGCCCAGATGATAGAAATCGTTTGTTCAAATGTGCACTACAGTCTGCAGTTGCTTACATCCTTTGCTGCTGGAATAGCCTCTTCAACACATTAAATGAAGTCTCCAAGCATACACACTGAGTGCACGTAGCATTCCTTCCCATTCCTTGCTGCTGTTTTCCTGAGAGGTTCCATTATTTGCCATCCATTTGAATTGCCAACAATTAACAGACTATGCTTTTGTCTTTGCCTCCTCTTGACACAAGATAGAGCATAGTTCCCAACAGGTAAAGTGATTCTCAAATGGCTCAGTTTCAGTTTCAGTGGAAGACAGCGGCTCAGATTTGTTGGTTAGGGGGATGGATTTAACAACCTGAGTTCTCACTGGTGCCTGTCTCCTCCATACACAACACCTTGACCTACTGAATGCCGTTCACAGTCAGGTGTAACAGTAATGATAGAAAATCTGTTTTCTGCAGAACAGACAATATGCACTGGAGATGGTAGTACTTGAGGTACATTTGTTATCTGTGGTACACAACTCTCAGTAGCCCTCCAACAACTCATTCTCACCAACTTCCAATTGCTTGGCAGTAGTCTGTTAATGACCTTCTGCATATGAACAGTAACTAACTCGTCCCGTGCGTGAAAACAATGTGTGCAGTGGGGCTGCATTATGCCTGGTGCAATATCTCACAGAACATTGTTTGTTTGCTCATACAATGGGTACTGACATAAAATTTTAAAAGATTTTTCCCACTGCTCACAAATTTGTTATGTTATTACATTGTTATAGTTCTGTTTAATTTTTCAGTTATATTTTCTGATAATTTTTTTTCATTTGTTCATAATCTGTTTTACCTCAAATTTTATATTATTATCTGAAAGAAATTCATTAATATGTGCAAAATTAAACAGTTACAAGAAGTCACATAAACAAAATTGAATATATTGTCCCATTTAATGATCTGAAATACCATTGTTAGCTTCCATTCTCCTAAGGATATTATTAGTACTCATTATTTATTTATTTATTTGTCCATATAAATCTCTTTTCCAGTACATATATTGTACACAGGATATTGGACAGAAAACCTTTTTAGCTGTTAGTTTTTCAAACGTCAAACATATATTATTTGAATTTTTATGACAAATTGGATCTATACAGTTAATCATTACAAATTTTTGAAATACTGTATATTTATAACTTATTTCCTACAATTATATGTACAAATTACATTTTTTCTTGCATAAGGTACTGTGAGATTGAATAGTAGCAGTTTTTCAGAAGGTAGGCTGTCACAGACTTTTTAAAGCTTTATAGTTCAGGAAGAGATTTTATATGTCTTGGTAATCTGTTGTAAAGTTTTGTTCCTGCATGATATACACCTTTTTGGCATAATGTAGTGTTACAGTGATTAACATGTATGTCACTGGGGCACTGAATGACTCACATGTTACTTTACACAGTCATCATCAGACACTCACTGAATACTGATTTATGCAAGATGCCTCTTTATAAATGAATAGGTTACAGAAATTGCAAATTAGTAAAATATAGGACAAATATGTTTTAGACAGTAACAGCAAAGATAGAAAAGGTGAAAGATACAATATTCAGTAAAGAAAATTTATCCAAACAAAATCTCTATAATTAGAAAATGGCAAAATATAGGTGCTATTTTGTGAGAGGGAAGTCTTAGTGTGCACTGAGATTCCCAAAGTTTACCAAGAATTTTCTAAAAAATGAAATTTTCTAATTAGGGTTATTAACTAATAGGTTACTTTATTAAAAGAACGCATTTTTGGAAACAGGAAGTCAGGGCTACCAAATTATAACAATTAATTTTGTAAAGAATTACATCTGAAGATTGAAACAATCAGGAACATGAAAGACTAACTTGACATATCAAATTTTTGGACGAAGTGAAACTGTTGTTTGAGCGAGGAGATGGGGGCTTTCAAATAAAGTGAGAAACAAACAGTGTTTAGCAGATTCAAACTCTGAACTGAACATGGTGTATACATATTGTAAATTTGGAATATTTCTCTAAATAAATTATTTCTACATGACGATCTTATGAAAAGGATAGATTGCTACTCATCATATAGCGGAGATGCTCAGTCGCAGACAGGCACAAGAAAAAGACTGCTAAACATGTAAGCTTTCAGCCAGAAGACCTTCTTCTGAAATAACACACACACACACACACACACACACACACACACACACACACACACACACACACACATATTCACATAAACACAACTCACATGCACATGACCCTTGTGTATGGCAGCTGGGGTAGACTGTGATCAACTGTGCATGATGAGAAAAGCAATCTGATAGTTGGGGGTAGCTGGGTAGGGAGGTGGAGGGAGAGCGGTGTGTGGGTGGGAAATGGTAAAATGATAGTAAAGCACTTTATTCCACCTGTACCCTGCACTCCCTCCCCCTCCCTGCCCCAGCTTCCCCTGCTATCCAGATTGCTTCTCTCATCATGCACAGTTGCTTGCAGTCTGGCCCGGCAGCCAGAGACAGTGGTCATGTGTGTGCGAGCTGCGTTTGCGTGAATGTGTTTGTGTATGATGTGTGTTATGGAAGAAGGCTTTCTGGCCAAAAGCTTAGCTGTTTAGTAATCTTTTTGTTGCACCTGCCTGGGACTTAACAGCTCTGCTATATGCTGAGTAACAATACTCGTATATCCTTTTCATAACATTATCATTGTTCTGTGGCGTAGAGCACCATAAATATCGACATTTGTTCTGTGCGTAAGTGTGCTATCTTTGAGGAGAGGGCTTTGGGGCAGGATGTTGGACGCTAACAGGAGTTAGCCACCGGACTTGTATCTGTGTAGAAGCTAAGTGTGAATAAATCTGTATCTGAGAGAATTCTAGTTGTTTACCTACAACTATACCATATTCCCCCACTGGTGACCCCGTTTTTGTGTTATACGCGTCTGAGTTACAGCCCGAAGGTTATTTACGCGCAAACTGCGTCGGGTTTCTCCACGATCGCGAGGGCCTTTGTTCAGCTCCAGACAATGGCCTTTCAGCATTCACCGCCGCCCGGATTCCAGCAACATCTCTCCAGCACTCCTGCCGTTGTAGTGGACATGCTGCAAGAATCTTCGGAATCCTTCAGCCAGAACATGCAGTGGAATTCATCGAGTGCCGCCAGTTTCTTCCAACCGCCAACGGTCGTGGACTCTGGCTTTGTTAGCCTGGACCTTCCCGTGTGTTCTCCACAGAGTGTTGGTCGGAACATTCCTACTCCTGTGTCGAACACACAATTCAATACAGTTCGTGGCGTCGAGTGAGGTTTTGCTACTTTGGAAAATCCAGTAGTAAATTCAAACTCGAATCAGTTCCCGCCACGTGTGTATCCTTCTGCACCGGCTAGTCAACAGGTGTTCAATGCTCGCCAAACAGCAAATATCACACCGAGTGTGCATCCTAGTGGACGTGTGTGGGATCCTTGTGTCGCTTCTAATCAGGTCAACAATTCTGTGCTGGACAGTAATTACTGCGACATCTACAACCAGCCCCACCACTCACAGTCGAGTGAATACTGTGTGCATAACGGACATTCACTGGCACTTGGGGCTTCTCTCCGAGCTACCACGTCAATGAGAATGCACATTTTGCCAATGATCCTCACACCGTTCGAGTGTCCGTCGCCTCTCAGCCCCCCCCCCCCCCCCCCCCCCCCCTGATGTCTGATGACACGCTCGCAGAAATCTGGACTGAAAAGCTGCCTTTGCCTGTCCAGACTGCAATCTCTGCGTATGAAGATAGGCCAGTAAATGAACGTTTACGCGCCGCCGACAGAGCATACTCCGCCAGGCAACGTGAGCTCCGTGCGCTGCATTCTGGACGTGACCACACTAAGACGCTTTCTGACGCCATGCCATTGTCTGGTGCTGCTAATAACAAGTTTGTTAAACTAGCTGCCCTGCCTGCACCTTCAGCTCCCCGCAATGACAGTGCATCGGCCTCGGTGGAAGACTCTGGGGCACATACTCCGTCACCTAGCAACTACCCACAGGAGCACAGGCCCGCCCAACCTTACTGTTTCTTCCACGCGAGATTCGGGGAGCAAGCTCGCAAATGCCAGTCACCGTTTTCTTACCCAAGCTCCAACCGCAGGTAGGCTACGGTGCCACCTCCTGCGATGTAAACAACAGGCACCATCCCACGTTGCACTCCATTTCGGACAATAACAGTAAGTGTGGTCGAGTCTATGTTCGCGATTTACAATCAGGTGTATGTTTTCTGGTAGACACTGGCGCAGACGTCTCTTTGCTGCCGGTTCACCTAGCAACCAATAGAGTGCAACCACACAAAACAGTACTTCGTGCAGTGAACTTGTCTACCCTACAGTGTTCGGGTTCCACTTTGTATACAGTGAAACTTTCGCCCAAGTGCTAGCTGGAGTGGACGTTTCTAGTGTCAACAATTGAAGAACCTATTCTCGGAATTGATTTCCTCAAGCACTATCAGTTGTCACTAGATTTTGTGCAAAATACTGTGTTTTACCCCCCCCCCCTCCCCCTTAACCCCTTAACAAACATATTCCTTTCGCTTCGCCGAGTGACAGTTCGGCTAACACCAAACATGTGTGCTGTGCTAAGAAGTGTGTAAACCTATCTTTGGAGCTGCAATCTTGGACAAACAAGTGGCTAGTGGAGTGCGCCAAGTCTTCGAAGTTGCGGATGGAACGTATCGAAATGCTGCTGCATGTCCGCGACATACACCACGAGTTGGCCTCCACACAACAACGCCTCGCGGCACTACAAGCAGACAACTCGTCGGCTACAGACAAGGTCAGTCCGTGCCAATCTGGTGTTCCCGTGCCCGCGCACGTTAACAACAATGTTGTGAACTCTGTAAACTGTGTCAGCACCCCCTTTTGTAATGATAGGGTATGCCCGAGTGCTCATGCTCCTTGCGTTCCAAATGGACAATTAACTTGCCAAGCTCGTGGCAATGAACTACGGCCATCTGCTGTTCAGCCACACCCACTCGTGCCTACAGCGCTCGTAGCGGCACGGCCCGCTACCAACAACCAGTGTACCAACCTCGCCCATGTTAACACGTGTGCGGCCATTATGCAGCCTATGAGCGGGTGGCACACCTGTACTTCCGTGCCCTCAGCGCCTCAGCTTGGCCTGTCCGCCACTGCCTGCTCCGCTTCACGGACATCTGACTGTCATGCCGTGCCACGTATTGCAGTAGTCACTAATGGCACAGTTCATCGGTTACGTCTAACCGATGGGCCGCCCATATCACAACGCCCACGCCGCCTCAAGCCGGAATTTATGAAAATTGCAAAAGAACAATTGGACGATCTGTTTCAAAAGGGAATAATTGAACCTTCTTCCGGTTGCTGGGCTAGTCATATCCTGTTTGACCAAAAGAAAGACGGCACTTGGCGTATGTTCGGAGACATAGGCGTTTAAATGCCCGTACCATCATTGATAAATGTACGGTCCCACACATCACAGACTTCAATCATGGGCTCGCAGGTGCAAAGTACATCTCTGTTTTGGACTGTAAGCACGCATTTCATCAGATTCCTATGGCTCCGGAAGACATTGAAAAGACTGCCATAACCACTCCCTTCGGGCTGTTCCAATACAAATTTATGCCGTTTGGGTTGAAAAACACCCCCCAAACGTGGCAGCATTTCATCAATCAAACTTTATCCCACCTAGACTTTTGTTTCGTATACATGGACAACATATTGGTTTTTGCTTCTACTTTAGAACAGATTGAGGAACGTGTTCAAGTTGTGACAGATATTTTAGCAGCTGCTGGTATTGAACTGAACAATAAAAAGATTCAATTGCACCAGTCTTCCATCAAATTCCTAAGTTATGTTATGTCATCAGACGGTCTGACACCACCACAGGACAAGATCAAGCGTGTTCTCGAGATGCTACGCCCTCAGACCTATAGGGAATTACGCAGGTTCATTGGAACAGTTAATTATTACCGGAAACATTTGCCAGCCGCTTCTGCGGTGCAGGCTCCTCTCACAGATGCTCTCGCTGGCCCACAAACTTCTGGCACCTGCCAGGTACCATGGACACCAGATATGGACAAGGCATTTAATGAACTCAAACAGCTGTTGGCCTCTGCTGTCACTATTGCTCACCCACGGGCGAACGCCACAATGTTTATCACTACTGACGCTAGTGACAATGCTATCGGCACAGTACTGAGTCAGACATACAACGATGTTACGACCCCTCTGCAGTTTTTCTCAAAAAAGCTAAACAACGCGCAAAAGAAATACTCAACATTCGACAGAGAATTACTTGCAGTTTACGAGGCCATAAGACACTTCAGAACTGATGTTGAGGGACGAGATTTCTATGTGCCCACTGATCACAAGCCGTTGGTTCCTGCCATAAAAAATCCCGCGGCTGATCCGCCCCCACGACGCTTTTGTCACATCGATTACATCTTGCAATTTACAAATGACATTCGCTACATCCGAGGAGCGGCCAATGTGGTCGCTGATTTTCTCTCGTGTGTTGGTGCTGTCACAACCTTAATTGACTTAACGGACCTACCTCGGTTGCAATCGGCAGACCCCGATACCATGCAGTTAATTTCAGACCACAGCTCCTCTCTCCAACCGGTACGCTCTACTTTCCCTGGCATATCTGACTTAGTGTGGTGTGATGAATCGACTGGTACATTGCGGCCATTCATTCCTAAGCCCCTTCAACACCAGGTCTTTGACAAACTACACACTTTAGCACACCCCGGTGTCAAAGCTTCCTCCCGTCTGGTAACTGAACGGTTTGTCTGGAGAGACATGCGCCATGACTGTCAGTCTTGGGCAAGGGCATGCATGGTGTGTCAACAGAACAAAGTTTCCAGGCACACTTCTCCACCCCTTGGCTGTTTTGCCCAACCGCCAGGCCGGTTTCACCATGTTCATGTCGACCTCGTAGGCCCTTTGCCCCCCTCCGAGGGTTTCCGTTACTTGTTTACAGCTATTGACAGGATGACTTGGTGGGCTGAGGCTGTGCCTATTCCGAACATTACCTCCGAGACAGTAAGTCGAGCATTCTTAGATTCGTGAATCTCTAGATTTGGCTCACCTGTTTACCTCACCACTGACCAGGGGCGACAATTCGAGTCTTCAGTTTTCTCTGACTTATGTAAAATGTGTGGTATTCTCAAAATTCATACTTCTGCATACCACCCCCAAATCAATGGGCTTGTCGAGCAATGGCATCGCACCTTAAAGTCTGCCCTGCATTGCCATGACTCACTATGGACAGAGGCACTGCCCTTCGTGCTTCTTGGCCTTCGTGCGACTTTCAAGGAAGACCTCAAGGGTTCCGTAGCCGAGTTTGTGTATGGCCAATCTCTGGTTTTGCCTGGAGAACTAGTCACTCCAACCCCACTTCCACGGCCCTCTGAACTCCCTTCACTTCTTGAGCGGGTGCGCTTGCACTGCAGCAAAATTCAGCCGCCACCTCCGGCTGCTCATACACCTCCGTGCGTGTACGTACCGCGCACGCTAGACTCTTGTGAGTACGTGTTTCTCAGAGACGACTCAGTCAAAGCCCCACTTCAGTCACCCTACACAGGTCCTTACAAGGTCGTCAAATGCTCTGAGAATAACATGGATCTCCTCATAAAAGACTTTGTAACCACGGTCTCACTCAACCAAGTGAAACCAGCTTTCATTGAGCCTCAGGTGAACCTCCCTGATTCTGCCCCTATTTCTCCTACTCCTGCTTCGAGTGGCCATCCATCTTCCCACATCATGCATTTGGGTATTGATTCTCCACAGCGTGCTTCTCTGCCGAGCACTGCTCCTTCTCCGTGTTAATCTAATTCGAGTGGCCAATCTTTTCGGGGCTTCACTCCTCACAGCCCTTGCAGTCGAACTGCCAACCACTTGGATTCTACCATTGTGTTACCATCTTTGTGTGACAGCTCTTTGTCACGCTGTTCAATCCACGCTGGCTCCTCGTTGCCTTCGGTCACGCTCCCTCGTCTGTCAGCTGATCGCCCGAGGTTGTCTCCTGCGCAGTCCAGTGAACCTGCCACCCCCCTCTTAGCAGATGCTTCCCCCTGCCATGGCTTTCCCACACCTCCCTGCCTCCCTACCATTGCTCGTACAGGTGCCATCCAAAAATTCACAACACATGTGCACCCTGATGACATGCATAAATTATCTGTTGTTGTAGATGGCGATACGGTGTGTGTGGTACTCGTGTGTGACAATACTGAGGGAGGAAGTGCAGAATCTCATGTGGTGCGCCGCTTTAAATTGAGCAGATGTGCTGCGTGTGGCAATTTGCGTGCCTTTGTTAGGCCTTCTGGCAAGGTGATTCTCCGCCTGCCGGCTGACGAAGTGCTACACCTCCACTCCAGGACGGGACGTCGTCTTCAGCCGCTGGCGTCGCTTGCTGACTTCACCGTCGACGTACCGGGTTTCACCCCCCGGTCTCCTACCAGTCGACCACTTCCGCCTGACGCAGAAGAACTGTGCGTTACCTTCCTAACTTCTCACCCCCCCCCATTCACAGGGACGTACTCCATACTGTGCGGGGGGGGGGGGGGGGGGGGGGGGGGGGGGGGCTATGTGGCATTGAGCGCCATAAATATCGATATTTGTTCTGTGCGTAAGTGTGCTATCTTTGAGGAGAGGGCTTTGGGGCAGGATGTTGGATGCTAACAGGAGTTAGCCTCCGGACTTGTATCTGTGTAGAAGCTAAGTGTGAATAAATCTGTATCTGAGAAAATTCTAGTTGTTTACCTACAACTATGCCATATTCCCTCAGTTCCATCCTGGATTTTCCATTATTTCTACATGAGCTATTTACACTACTGTCATCAGTAAACTATACTGTGAATGGTAAAACTTAGAAAAATGTAGCTGGCGTAGGAAATTAGCAGTTCATGTAAATATTGTATATGTGGTTCTAATTAAGAGAGATTAGGGAAAAAAATAATAATATTAGCATCAGGAGTGGTGTAATAACAAGTAAAATATTTTACATTTATTTATTTTTGTGTTCCGTTGATCCTAGATGCGAATGTATCACTAGGATGTAGAATGTGTCAGGTTATTACAGAAATAGCCACATGTAGATGATCATGAGGCGACCAGTTTAACATATATAAGCAGATACGTGAAAAAGGACATCCACATGTCAAATAATTATACACAAAAATTCAGATAACAACACAGATAATAGTACTGTAATGACATAGATGATAATAATAGTGCAGTAATGACATAGATGATTACTTAAACAAATTTAAAGAAATTCATCTAAAAATATTCTGCCAATAAGTGATATGTTAATCTACATAACCAGTTCTATTAGAAATGCATGAAATTAAACATAAATTCAAGAAGTATTGCACATTATCAAAGAATTCCTGCAAAGAATAGAAAGAATTATCCGAAAGATAAAGTTTTAGCTCTGTTTTGAATTTAATAAGATCCCCAATGACTGATTTGATATGGACAGGAAGTTTATTGAACACTTTTATAGTTGAATAAAGAACTGCTTTCTGTGCCACACTGAGATTTTTTAAATCTTTGTGAGGATCATGCTTTCTTTTTGTATTGTGATCATGGTACGCACTATTCATTTTGTAAATTGCAGAATTTTTGTTCACGAAGCACATTACTGACAAGATGTCTTGACAAGGCGTGGTGAGGATCCCCAGCTGTTTGAATAAATATCTGCAAGAAGATCTAGGATGCACTCTACTCATAATCCTGATAACTGTCTTCTGTGCAACAAAGACTTAATTTGCTTGTGGTTGAATGAAAATAACCAACATATGCAGTTTTGATTGTTTCCTTGTCACAAACAGATGCAGTAGAGCGAATGACAAATGCTGCTGAATTAAGTCCTTTACATAGGTCAGTGATGTTGACAGACCAGTTTTGTTTGTTATCAATATGTAAACCCAGAAATTTGGATGATACAACTTTCACTATTTCTTTGTCCCCACCTTTTATTTCAACATTTTCCAATTTTTTGTTTATTGTTTGAAACTGAATGAAATTAGTCTTATTAACATTGAGGGACAGACCATTTGCAGTGAACCAATCTAGAACTTCTTGGAATATAGTGGTCGCAGAGTTCTCTAGACTGCAGGTGGGTACCTTGTCAATCACAATGGTTGTGTCATCTGCAAATAGGGTGAAGTGCGCTTCTTGGGTCACACACCATGGGAGGTCATTTACAAAGATTAAGAAAAGTAAGGGACCAAGCACCGAGCCCTGCGGCACTCCACATTTTTTTTGTACCCCAATCAGACCTGGCACATTTGCATAATTGTTTAATACTACCTTCTGATTTCTGTCATCTAGATACAACTCAAGCCACTTCCCTACTTTATCTTTTAAGCCATAATGCCCAGCCTTTCTTAGTAGAATCTTGTGGTCTACACAGTCAAATTCTTTTGACAGATCAAAAAGATTCCAACTGGTGACATGTCCTTGTTTATTGATTCAAGGAGTTGGTTGACAAATGAGAAAATGGCTTGTTCAGTCAAAACATCCTTTTGGAATCCAAACTGATTTTTATTAAGGATGTCATATTTATTAAGGTGAGCCATGATTCTATTGTACATAAGTTTCTCAAGGATTTTTGAAAGACTTGTTAACAATGAAACTGAACGGTAGATAGAAACCTCTTCTTTATCATCACTTTTTAAAGAGTGGTTTAACAACTGCAAATTTTAGTCTATTAGGGACAGTACCTTGATTTAGAGATTCATTAAAAACGTGACACAGAACTTTAAGAATATATTTGTGGCAATGTTTCAGTACTTTGATAGATATATTGTCCACACCAGTGGAATTTTTGTTTTTCATTTGGCATATCACCTTCTCAATCTCATCTGCTGTGATGTAGGGTACAAAAAGGTGAATGGCCTTTCAGATCATGATGCGCATATTTTATCTTTAAAAGGTTTTTATCCTGCAACATGTGTTAAATATAGTCATCAGCTGTTCAGGAAAGCTGATCCAGTTGCTGTAGAGACCTTTGTAAACCTTATAAAGGAACAAGAATGGCAAGATGTTTATAGCGCTGTTTCAGTAGACGATAAATATAATGCTTTTCTCAAGACTTTTCTCATGCTCTTTGAAAGTTGCTTTCCATTAGAACGTTTAAAACAGGGTACTAGCACAAACAGGCAGCCTGGGTGGCTGACTAGAGGGATAAGAATATCTTGTAGAACAAAGTGGCAATTATATCAAAACGTTAGAAACAGTCAAAATCTAAATGCAGCAGCCCATTACAAACAGTATTGTAAGGTGCTTAAAAATGTTATTAGGAAGGCAAAATGTATGTGGTATGCAGATAGAATAGCTAAGTCTCAGGATAAAATTAAAACCATATGGTCAGTCGTAAAGGAAGTTGCTGGTCTGCAGAGACAGGTCGAGAATATAGAATCAGTGCGTAGTGGGAATGTCCGTGTTACTGATAAGTCGCATATATGTACAGTATTTAATAATCACTTTCTGAATATAGCAGGTGAACTAAATAGAAACCTAGTCCCAACAGGGAATCATATAGCGCTCTTAGAAAAAGTGTTCAGAGGCTGTTACCTGAAATGCTCCTCCATGATACTGACAAGAGGGAGATTGAGTTAATAATTAAATCACTAAAGACCAAGAACTCTCATGGATATGATGGGGTATCTAGCAGAATACTGAAGTTTTGTTCTATGTATGTTAGCCCAGTTCTCAGCCATATCTGTAACTTTTCCTTTAGGAGTGGTCGGTTTCCTGACCGATTAAAGTACTCGGTAGTGAAGCCACTTTATAAAAAGGGAGACATTGATAATGTTGACAATTTTAGACCTATTTCTATGCCATCGGTGTTTGCTAAAGTTATCGAGAAGGTTGTATATACAAGGTTACTGGAGCATTTAAATTCACATAATTTGCTGTCAAATGTTCAGTTTGGTTTTAGAAATGGTTTAACAACTGAAAATGCTATATTCTCTTTTCTCTGTGAGGTTTTGGACGGATTAAATAAAAGGTTGCGAATGCTAGGTGTTTTCTTTGATTTAACGAAGGCTTTTGACTGTGTTGACCACAAAATATTACTGCAGTAGTTGGACCATTATGGAGTAGGGGAGTAGCTTACAATTGGTTTGCCTCTTACTTTAAGAACAGAAAGCAGAGGGTAATTCTCCGCAATATTGAGAGTGGTAGTGATGTTCAGTCCCAATGGGGCACTGTTAAGTGGGGCGTTCCCCAAGGGTCGGTGCTGGGGGCACTGCTGTTTCTTATTTATACACTCCTGGAAATGGAAAAAAGAACACATTGACACCGGTGTGTCAGACCCACCATACTTGCTCCGGACACTGCGAGAGGGTTGTACAAGCAATGATCACACGCACGGCACAGCGGACACGCCAGGAACCGCGGTGTTGGCCGTCGAATGGCGCTAGCTGCGCAGCATTTGTGCACCGCCGCCGTCAGTGTCAGCCAGTTTGCCATGGCATACGGAGCTCCATCGCAGTCTTTAACACTGGTAGCATGCCGCGACAGCGTGGACGTGAACCGTATGTGCAGTTGACGGACTTTGAGCGAGGGCGTATAGTGGACATGCGGGAGGCCGGGTGGACGTACCGCCGAATTGCTCAACACGTGGGGCGTGAGGTCTCCACAGTACATTGATGTTGTCGCCAGTGGTCGGCGGAAGGTGCACGTGCCCGTCGACCTGGGACCGGACCGCAGCGACGCACGGATGCACGTCAAGACCGTAGGATCCTACGCAGTGCCGTAGGGGACCGCACCGCCACTTCCCAGCAAATTAGGGACACTGTTGCTCCTGGGGTATCGGCGAGGACCATTCGCAACCGTCTCCATGAAGCTGGGCTACGGTCCCGCACACCGTTAGGCCGTCTTCCGCTCACGCCACAACATCGTGCAGCCCGCCTCCAGTGGTGTCGCGACAGGCGTGAATGGAGGGACGAATGGAGACGTGTCGTCTTCAATGATGAGAGTCGCTTCTGCCTTGGTGCCAATGATGGTCGTATGCGTGTTTGGCGCCGTGCATGTGAGCGCCACAATCAGGACTGCATACGACCGAGGCACACAGGGCCAACACCCGGCATCATGGTGTGGGGAGCGATCTCCTACACTGGCCGTACACCACTGGTGATCGTCGAGGGGACACTGAATAGTGCACGGTACATCCAAACCGTCATCGAACCCATCGTTCTACCATTCCTAGACCGGCAAGGGAACTTGCTGTTCCAACAGGACAATGCACGTCCTCATGTATCCCGTGCCACCCAACGTGCTCTAGAAGGTGTAAGTCAACTACCCTGGCCAGCAAGATCTCCGGATCTGTCCCCCATTGAGCATGTTTGGGACTGGATGAAGCGTCGTCTCACGCGGTCTGCACGTCCAGCACGAACGCTGGTCCAACTGAGGCGCCAGGTGGAAATGGCATGGCAAGCCGTTCCACAGGACTACATCCAGCATCTCTACGATCGTCTCCATGGGAGAATAGCAGCCTGCATTGCTGCGAAAGGTGGATATAAACTGTACTAGTGCCGACATTGTGCATGCTCTGTTGCCTGTGTCTATGTGCCTGTGGTTCTGTCAGTGTGATCATGTGATGTATCTGACCCCAGGAATGTGTCAATAAAGTTTCCCCTTCCTGGGACAATGAATTCACAGTGTTCTTATTTCAATTTCCAGGAGTGTATAAATGATATACCTTCTAGTATTACAGGTGATTCAAAAATATTTCTGTTTGCTGATGACACCAGCTTGATAGTGAAGGATCTTGTGTGTAATATTGAAACAGTAACAAATGATGTAGTTCATGAAATAAGTTCGTGGCTTGTGGAAAATAATTTGATGCTAAATCACAGTAAGACTCAGTTTTTACAGTTTCTAACTCACAATTCAACAAGAACCGATATTTTGATCAGACAGAATGGGCATATTATAAGCGAGACGGAACAGTTCAAATTCCTAGGCGTTCGGATAGATAGTAAGCTGTTGTGGAAAGCCCATATCCAGGATCTTGTTCAGAAGCTAAATGCTGCTTTATTTACCATTAGAACAGTATCTGAAATAAGTGACACTTCAACACGATAAGTAGTCTACTTCGCATATTTTCATATGCTTATGTCGTATGGTATTATTTTTTGGGGTAATTCTTCTGATTCAAAAAGGGTATTTTTGGCTCAAAAACGGGCTGTTCGAGCTATATGTGGTGTAAGTTTGAGAACCTCTTGTCGACCCCTATTCAAAAATCTGGGAATTCTGACATTGCCCTCACAGTATATATTTTCTTTAATGTCGTTTGTTGTTAGCAATATTAGCCTATTCCCAAGAGTTAGCAGCTTTCACTCAGTTAATACTAGGCAGAAATCAAATCTGCATGTGGAATGCACTTCCTTGACTCTTGTGCAGAAAGGAGTGCAGTATTTTGCTGCATCCATTTTCAATAAGCTACCACAAGAACTCAAAGATTTTAGCAGTAGCCCAAAATCTTTTAAGTCTAAACTGAAGAGTTTCCTCGTGGCTCACTCCTTCTATTCTGACAAGGAGCTCCTGGAAGAGCTAAAAAATTAAGCAAATTCCAGTGTTACATTGTTGATTTTCTTCATTTAAACTTACGACTTGTCACCTGAATATGTTTTTTTTTTTTTTTTTATATTTCATTTTATCTGTTTCTAATATTGTGTTATAATTTCATGTATTGACTCGTTCCATGACCATGGAGACTTCTCCTTAATTTGGTCCCACGGAACAATAAATAAATAAATAAAAAATAAATACATCAGGCTAATTTTTCTCTGCAGTGCTTTTTGTAGTAGGTTCATTGCTTCATCCATAGACCCTTTACATTGTTCTATTACAGGTTTTCCTGGAATATATATAGTTTCAACATATTGTTGTTAGGGAACCAGCAACTTTATAAAATTTCTTAAAGTGTTTATTAATGATTCTGTTAACAGTTGCAGTATTTTTATTAGGCAACTAGTTTCAAATCTTACAGGTTCATTTTCAGTCCTGGCCTACTGAGGCTGCCCTGACAGTGCCTGATCTTAATTATAAATATCAGCGTGACGACACATGCTTCATAAATGTTTGCAGAATGAAAGCCACAATCCACACATGCCTCTTACCAAGTCAAAATCAAGTTGTGATACTGCAACTATTGGCTGAATCATTAATAAATGGTTTAAGAAAAAAGTTATAATGTATGCTTTATTATTACTATTTACCTGTGTCTAACTTTTTACCAAACCCCTTTGTGTGATTTAAGTAATTGTTCACATACAGATTGCAATCATAGTGAATATGTTAAGGAATGAAAGAAAGTATTTTATGTCTTTACTTAATATGAACTTGTCGCCAAAACGTTGTTGACCAACATAGTCTCTTACAGAGTAGAAACATTATTTGAATAGAAATTTTTAAAATTTTTCTACTATAAGGTTACTGCCATCTTCTAACTTTCTGTTGTAGACTGGCAGTTAGTTGTGAAGTTTAACATCTACATGGCTCACATGCCTTTGTGTGGTCTTTTTGTTTGGTGTATGTGGAGTGCTGTATTATTTAAAGTGTTGTAGTTACAACGTTCAGCATTTGTCTGAAAATATTGAAATTGTATATCTATGTTGAGGGTATTGTTAGTATTTTAAGCTTCCTGAATATGAATCTGAAGTTTTTCTTTGGAGGCCTGTAGGTTATTATTTGAATACCCATCTCTGTGTAAGTTTTATTACATAATTCAGTTTCTGTGCAAGTTTTATTACCCCCCGTACATTAGCTGCACTATCTAAGGCAGTGGCTCCCAACCTGGGGATGCTTACCCTGTGAGTGGTAAAATGAAAAAGGCTGAATTTTGTTTTGGGAAGGAAACTAAACTAAAAGATCTTTAATGTTATCACTATTTCATAAGACTGTAATGCTGATTACTAAAGTTACCAAATACTAGCATTAACATGCGGCACAATGTGGTAGAAGTTACAATTGTTAAACAAATGTATGAACAAAAGCTTCTCTCACTGTCTACCCACTACACGTGCTTCTATGACAGGAAAATTGAGATATATCACATATGCTGAAATATCTCATGAAAATGCATTCTCCCAGTTGTTCTCGCAATAGACTAGATATTGCTTCATTGTCACTTTGTAACAATGAACAAACTTGAGGTGGATGCTTGGGTGAGATACACCAAACAACACCTTATAATCAGGAGTTCATTTATTTACCTCTTCACACAAGTAAGGCTTACAGAGAACTGGATGACGGAACTACACAAAGATAATGTTTTGCTCAGTTCAAAGATGATGCTCAGATCAATACTGGTGTCAATCTCATTGACGCCACATAGCCCCCCCCCCCCACCACTACCACCACAGTGCAGGGTACCACTAAGTGGCCGGGGGGGGGGGGGGGTGACTATGGCGTTGGCAGGGGTGGTCCGCAGGAGCCGGACCACGGGCAGCGTGACAGTGTTGTCGGGGAGCTATGTGGGTAGATGTCGTGAAGGAAGGTCTGGCCACCGAACCTCGAAGCCGTTGAAGCGCTTGGGGCGTCATGCTGGTCGTGCGGCGACAGGTAGACCGGCGGTTTGCGGTGGGTGTGGCGAACACACAAAGCATGTCCAGGTCAACGTCAGGCGAGAGGGGAACACATTTCACCAGATGGCAGGGAATGGCGGAGGTTGTGTCCTGAGCACCGGATGAATGGGAACAGTGAATCATTGGATAGTATTATAGAGATGTCGTGAATTATGTCTGGAGGGACAGGCACAAAACCTCAAGCGAGGGCACGTTCAAGATGGGGAGGTGTGAGAAACCTCGACAGGGCGAGGCAGGCGACGGGGGAGAGGTCGAAGGGACTGGAGAAGGGCCCGGCGGAGAGGGCATGATCGTAGGTAAGTTCGACGTGGGGAGCATGTGATCACTCGACGGAGTGTGTGAGACTGGAAAAGACAAGGACAAGGTCGGAGAAGAGCTCGACGATTGGAGCTGGAAGTCACTCAACTGAGTGAGTGAGTCCTACGCGGAGGGAGTGATTGGAGCATTATGGGCCAGGACAGTCGACGATTGGAACTGGAAGTCACTCAACTGAGTGAGTGAGTCCGACGTGGAGGGAGTGATTGGAGCATCCTGGGCCACGACAGTGAGTGGCGTGGTCGTGGCCTGAAGGGGGTTAGAAGCGGGCTCGACATGAGCAGGCTTAAGTCTGTTGAGAGAGACTGTAACAGCTGAATCGTTCATCTGGATATCATAGGTGTTGGCTGAGCGCCGGAGGACTCGGTACGGGCCAGTATATGGGGGTTGGAGGGGAGCACGGACAGTGTCATCTCGGAGCATGACGTACTCGCAATTGTTCAGAGATTTTGGGACGTGAACCTTAGGACGGGAATGGCTGGTGGGCGGAGGGATATGGAGATTGATGAAGTGGCGTCTGTTGCGGTCTACGAAGGAAGGTAAGTCAGACTGAGGTGGAGAAGTGGAAGGGCTCACAAGTTCGTCAGGGAGAACAATGTTCTGGCCGTATACGATCTCGGCTATTGTGCCTTTGAGGTCTTCCTTATAGATCGCACAAATGCCGAGTAGCACCAGGGGAAGGGCCTCCGTCCATAGAGAGTCATGGCATCGCCTTGAAAGTGCGGTGCCAGCGCTCAACTAGCCCGTTACTTTGTGGGTGATATTCTGTGGTATGGATGCGCCGGATGCCGCAAATTTTACAAATCTTGTTGAACAGGGCCGACTCAAATTGTCTGCCCTGGTCAGTCGTGATGATAGTTTGACATCCGAAACGCGATACCCATGACTTAACGGAAGCTCGAGCAACAGTTTCTGCCAAGATATTGGGGAGGGAGACAGCCTCGACCCAGCGAGTTGTTTGGTTGATAGATGAGAGAACATAACGAAAGCCATTAGAGGGGGGGGGGGGGGGGGGGAGGGGAGGGCCGAAAATGTCAATGTGAATATGCTGGAAACGCCCAGGAGGGATCGAAAAGGCACCGAGGGGGGGTGAAGTGTGCTTGTGTACTTTGCAGCGTTGACACGCAACGCAGGAGCTTGCCCATTGCTGGCAGTCCTTGTTGACATTTCTCCACACAAAGCACTCCGCTAGGAGGTGGGCGGACGCATGCACGAACACCGGGGCGAGCTAAATTATGCAGTGCGTCGAAGGCAGCTCAACGGAGCGTGGTTGGATGAGGGGGCATAACATGCCTGTACTGTCGTCGCACCAGTTCTCACCAGAAATGCCAGGGAAGGTGGTGCAGACAAAGTGTAGTGAAGAGGTAGAGTCTGAAATCAGGTTTTGTGTGTCCTCGTCAGCGAGTTGGAGGTTAGGCAGTTCAGAGAGGTCTAACAGCGAATGAATGGCGTCTATTGCTGAAAGGAAATCAGCAACTATATTTTCAACACCGTTTATGTGTCTGACATTGGTGGTGAACTGAGATGTGAAGTCCATGTATCTGAAACGGCGAGGAGGTGGGTCAGCTGGCGGGTTTGAAATGGCCACAGCCAGGGGTTTGTGGTCTGTTAAAACATAGACAGGGCGTCCCTCAACGTCGGTCTTAAAATGCTTGATCGCTTTGTAGACCATGAGCAACTCCCTGTCAAACGCAGAATATTTCCATTGTGCATTGGTGAGCTTGCGCGGGAAGAACTGCAGTGGCGAAGTTTGGCCGTCAACTGTCTGGCTAAGGACAGTGCCAATGGCAGTATCGCTTGCATCTGTGGTGGTGAAAAGCTGCACATTGGGATGAGGATGTGCAATGGTGCAGGCCTCG
This sequence comes from Schistocerca piceifrons, assembly GCF_021461385.2. Lineage (NCBI taxonomy): Eukaryota > Metazoa > Arthropoda > Insecta > Orthoptera > Acrididae > Schistocerca > Schistocerca piceifrons. The sequence continues at coordinate 1,220,998,453 of NC_060138.1, read as the reverse complement.
GCAAGAAGATTTTTGAGGGCAGTGAAAGAGTCAGTCATAGCAGGAGTCCACGGAATGGGCCAAGATCCAGAAGTCTTGGTGCCTGCCAAGGCGTCCGTCAGTGGAGCCTGAATCTCTGCAGCCCGAGGTAGATGGTGGCGATAATAATTAACCGTCCCCAGAAAGCGCCAGAGTTCTTTGAATGACGAAGGTCTGGGTAGGTTTAGTATTGTTTGTACTTTGTCAGGGGGCGGTGAAATGCCTTCGGCAGAGACCCGAAAACCAAGAAAAGTGACAGCGGGTTGATGTAGCTGCAATTTGTCCTGGTTGGTCTCGATGCCTGCTGCCACGAGAGTGTTCATAACAGTTTGCACATGTCGAATGTTGTCCTCGACAGAGAAGCTGAACACAAGAATGTCATCAAGATATGCAAAGCAGAATTTTAGTTCGAGTAGCACTTCGTTGATGAAGCTTTGCCAGGTCTGGGTTGCGTTTTTCATACTGAAGGGCATGAATCGAAACTGAAATAACCCGATTGGGGTGGTGATTGCTGTCTTCTCGATGTCTTCAGGAGCCATGGGGATCTGGTGGTAGGCTCGTTTGCAATCAATGACAGAGAACATGGTCACACCTGCGAGGGAACTGGTAAAGTCGGCAATGTTGGGTATGGGGTAGGTGTTCATAATTGTTCGTGCATTTAGTTGATGGTAGTCTCCGCACATGTGCCAGGACCTGTCTTTCTTGGGTGTCATGTGAATGGGAGTAGACCAGCTGCTGGCAGAGGGTTCGATGACAGCGGAGCTTAGAAGTTCAGAAATCTGCTTTTTAACGTCGGAGATGCGTTCGGATCAAAGTCGACGTGGTTTACTGGAGATCAGGGGGCCTGGCGTGAGGCGAAGCTTGTGAACCGTGCCATTGGTGACGATGGAAATGTTGCCAGCCGCACGGGAGGCGGTTTGTTTACAATGTGAGGCAGGTGGGGCAGGTGAGGTGAGGTCATGGTGTTCGGAGCCACTCAGCGGATCCGACGGGAGCCGAGGCGGCAAAGTGTCCCAGGAGTTAACGTGACAAGATGGCTGCCGGCCCGAAGCAGTGGCACCATGGCCGGGTGAGCTTGATAGAGTTCGTGAAGCGTTAGTGAGTCCATTGTCCGAGGGTGCTGCCTGTGGCAGCACAGTTGCGGGTGAAGCGCTAGGCGCGAGTGCACTGTTTGTATTGTCAGTGGCGGTCGCACGGCAGCTTGCAGGAGCCGCTGTTGCATAGTTTGAGGTGCTGTCCGCGAGGGGAGGGGTAGGAGCTGTCAGTACGGGAACACGTGACGCTCATCATGCATGCACACTCGTGTCCGGCCGAGTGTCAAATGCTGCCATGTTAGGAGAGTGTGGTCCTGTGGAACTGTCAGTACATGTAATGGTAGACTTGATAGCACAGTTGCGAGGGGTAGTGGGAGGTAAGCACACGGAGGCTCAATTGCTGGGACTACAAGCAGATCCTGCACACTTAACTGACCCTGCTTTGTCCTTGCTGCAGTGTCTGTAATTCCTTTGCTGCTTCGGATAGCTGGAGCTGAGTTTTGTGGAGCCGGAGGGAGAGCTCGAAGTTTTCCTTGCTTAGGCAAGCGACGTTTTCAAGCTCGACAAGGCACTTGTGCGTTGTTTCTTGTAACGACGTTGACAGAGCCGAGCATGTACAGATGAGATGAGCCTGGGCCGATGTGTCACGGGGGGGTTAGTTCGACGGAGCACAGGGGAAGTGAGTTTTGGACAGGTGATTAAACACGGTGTTTTGCACTAGGTCTGGTGAAAGTTTGTGGTGTCGCAAGAAGTCAATGCCTAGTATAGGTTCCTCAATATTGCACACTAAAAAAGTCCACTCAAGTTTGCAGTTTGCGGAAAGAGAGACGACGTGGGAGGTTGAATCCAAGCATTGTAGTTTTGTGGAATAAACAGCTTGCCATGAAGTATGATGAGGGCGGATGTTCGACGACACTAAGGACATAGGCAGCAGCGAAACATCGGCGCCTGTGTCCACTAGGAAAAAATATCCCAACGAAATGTCTTTAATATAAAGTCATCTGTAATTATCTAATTGTTCCCGGACAGAATGGAGCACTGGGAGGTGCCTGTCATGTTGTGTGCAGGAGGCGGCACCCGGACCTACCTGTGATTTGCGTTTGGGAAGCAGCAGGGTGGTTTGCAGTTCCGTGCCGCCTCACCAAACCATGTGTGGAAGTAACAGTATGGGTAGTGCAGCTGCGTTTTGTGCAGAAAGTTCGTTGCCAGAGCCAGTGGCCGAGGTTCGGAGGCCGCAGCCGGTTCCATTGCAGGAGGGGGCATGACCAAGGGCAGAGCCGGTGACGTCCCAACTGTTTGTATACTGCGCCCCGGAGTGAGCGGAACGGTCAGTACAGTGCAGCCCCAGCTGCGTCCGGCCGCGGGACGAGGACCCTGAACCTGAGACTTGCCAGGTAGGCAGTGGCTGGCGAAATAGAGCAGTGATGCCTCATGTAGTTTGTCAGCAATTGTCATTCGTTGCTTGACAGGTTCGGGAGACCTCTGAGCCAGAGCAAAGCGGATGTGGGGAGGTAGTTTATCTGCCCAGATGGCGAGGAGATCTGTGTCAGAGAACAGATCGTCGCTGACCAGGGCCCGTAGCCATCTCCAAAGTTGTGAAGGGTTGCCGTTGCCTAGTTGCTTGACGTGGAGCACTTGCCGTATTGCTGTGTCAGTTGAGTGCGCAAGCCAACGTAGAACTGTCTTTTTGGCTAGAGTGTACTGAGTAGCTGAGTCCGAGGCGTAGACCAGGTCAGCAATCAAGTCTTCCTGGTCGTGCAGGTGGGTGATAAGGCACAGAAATCTGATTGATTCGTCGAGTTTGAGATGGTTGAACACTTCGTCCACAAATTCGTCGGTGCACTGCCCAAAACGAGCTGTTGTTGCTGCAGTATTCCAGGAGACTGTGTCTCCAGTGTATGTGGCGACGTCAGCTGGTCGGGTGGCAGCGTGAAGGTGACACATTGTGGTTGAGTGCGATCTGTTGCGACACGGCTGAGACACCGTAATGTGTCACAATTGCAGTTGCGTAAGTTCGACTGGAGCCGGGGGGGGGTGGGGGGTGGGGGGGGGGGGGGGGGGGACGGGACAGGTGAGAAAAAGTTCAAAGTTTGAAAATGTGTGCCAGTCCGCCAAAAGCTCGATGTATGATCAGAGCCAGCGCCACCTGTGTTTCAGGGAGGCTGCGTAGGTGCGGGCTGTCCAGAAGCACAGTGTGGGAAATGATGTCGAACGTGGGATGGAATGCGTGAATGTTCACTGTTCATAGTCACTCCACCCAAAACGGTGTGCGGATAAGGTGACTGTCGTGGCACAAAACACTGAGGCGTAGCAATGGGATAGAGGTGGAGGTCAGGCACAGATAACAAGTTATTGTCCCTGTTGCAGGCCGAGGTATCGAAGTAGGAAGGCATTTGCTGATGCTGAACTGAGGCAGACACGGGCATGGTCGGATGCTGAGGAGGTTGACCTGTGAACGAAGCAGTTCTGGCCACGTGGCAGGAATCCGCGTGTGGTACTGCACAGATCGCGGCATGGTAAACCGTTGTCCTGGCGGTGGTAGGTTATCCAATGGAGCATTTGCAGAAATCGGCATTGATCCCGCCCTGCATGGAGATCCGTAAGAGGTAACTGCACCGTCAATGAGGGAGGGCACATGTTGTGGGAACAAAGGCGTCTGATAGCCACAGTCGTGCACACTCCTAACCTCACTTATTGTTGCAGGCATGAAAACGTCCGACAAAATCGGCGTAATCTACGAGTGAGAGGCATCGTGTTGCAGTCCTGGTGGGTGTACATCGCCCGCAGCACGATGCATGTCGATCACAAAATCCGGCGTTAGGCGTTGGGCCAAAGCCATTGTTCGAATGTTGTGTTGATGTAATACATGAGAAAATAACCAACGCAGAGGCCGCGGACACAGTAATACGGCGAAGACGGAATACATTACAACTCGGGGTCACCAGTGAGGTGGACGCTCGGGTGAGATACACCAAACAACACCTTATAATCAGGAGTTCATTTATTTATCTCTTCACACAAGTAAGGCTTACAGAGAACTGGATGGCAGAACTACACAAAGATAATGTTTTGCTTTGTTCAATGATGATGCTCAGATCGATACTGGTGTCGATCTCATCGGCACCACAAACTAATTGACAGTACACACAACAGTAACTATATAATGGCTGCTACAATGCTGTATGGTCTACACTTTGATATTATTATTATTATTATTCTTAGTGGCAGTTGAAACATACAAAGCGTTGGCAGCTGGAGGTCTTCCAATTTCTGCCAGTTCACAACTATGGAGTTCAACAATGAAGTGGTCTACAAACAGCAGCCTAACAAATTTTAATTTTGTTGATTCTAAATTGAGGTGCAGGATGTGTATGAAACAAGTGATACTATGGAGAGAAGTGGTGCATAGTTCGCATGTTTTGCAACAAGTGTCTACCCTCAGTGTTGATCACTAGCTCTCTTTTCTGAGAAGGTGTTTGAGTAGGACTCACAGTGTACTGAAAATTGCATTCTGAAGAGGGAAAAAAAAGTATATCCAACTGTCTCATTGACTCATTGGTTAGAGGTTTAATAAAACAACTGCAGAAACGAAATATCATTTGTCTTTCATCAATGTAAAAAGCAAAGTGTTGAAAGGAAATTCTTTTTCATTCTAATGATTATTTAGGTGCTAATGTTGTCCAGTGATTAGGCAGGTGAGGGAGGGAAGGAAGAGGAGGGGGGTGTGGGGTAAATCTAATGTCTGACTGGATTCAGGGATAATTATCTCAGAAATGTTGCGAACTACTGATGTAAGGTGTGTGTCATTTGTAGAAATGTAACGGCCTGTTTACTTCTCAACTTTCACTCTTTTACATTCTATGGTATCATCACCGGAGCAACTCTGTGCCTTCATAAAGAACGCTCTTAAGCCAGAAAGATGTAGTCAAAATGATCTCAGTTGTTAAAGAAGTTGCGCAGTTAAAGCATCTCTCAATTCTAACTTTGCCATCCTTGTACATAAACTCTCACCTGCAGTTAATAATGTTGACACACTGAAAAGGGGCAAAGAATACTGGTTAAACAATGATTTATTCTTTGAAATAATTCCTTTAGCAGTTCTACAGAATGATGTACTCTCTTGAGTCGTTTCTGACGGTTTCCTTCTCAACAGGCCGCCAGCAGGCTTGAGAAATTTGGGTGATATTTTTTAGATTTCAAAAACTTTGTTCAGACGTACTCCACTTATTCTGTGCTGAGATTCCTTGCAGTAGTTTAAAGGCTTGACCTCTGCACTGTAATACGTGGTTTGTTGTATGTTGTTGTTGTGGTGTTCAGTCCTGAGACTGGATTGATACAGCTCTCCATGCTACTCTATCCTGTGCAAGCTGCTTCATCTCCCAGTACTTACTGTAACCTTCATCTTTCTGAATCTGCTTAGTGTATTCATCTCTTGGTCTCCCTCTACGATTTTTACCCTCAACGCTGCCCTCCAGTACTAAATTGGTGATCCCTTGATGCCTCAGAACATGTCCTACCAACCAATCCCTTCTTCTAGTCTTCTCCCCAATCCTATCCAATACCTCTTCATTAGTTATGTGATCTATCCATCTAATCTTAAACATTGTTCTGTAGCACCACATTTCGAAAGCTTCTATTCTCTTCTTGTCCAAACTATTTATCGTCCATGTTTCACTTCCATACATGGCTACACTCCGTACAAATACTTTCAGAAGCGACTTCCTGACATTTAAATCCATACTTGACGTTAACATATTTCTCTTCTTCAGAAACACTTTCCTTGCCATTGATCGTCCACATTTTATATCCTCTCTACTTCGACCATCATCAGTTATTTTGCTCCCCAAATAGAAAAACTCCTTTACTACTTTAAGTGTCTCATTTCCTAATCTAATTCCCTCAGCATCACCCAAGGTAACTCAACTACATTCCATTATCCTCTTTTTGCTTTTGTTGATGTTCATCTTATATCCTCCTTTCAAGACACTGTCCATTGCGTTCAACTGCTCGTCCAAGTCCTTTGCTGTCTCTGACACAATTACAATGTCATTGGCGTACCTTAAAGTTTTTGTTTCTTCTCCATGGATTTTAATACCTACTCCAAATTTTTCTTTTGTTTCCTTTACTGCTTGCTCAATATACAGATTGAATAACATCGAGGATAGGCTACAACCCTGTCTCACTCCCTTTCCAACCACTGCTTAGCTTTCATGCACCTCGACTCTTATAACTGCCATCTGGTTTCTGTACAAATTGTAAATAGCCCTTTGCTCCCAGTATTTTACCCCTGCCACCTTCAGAATTTGAAAGAGAGTATTCCAGTCAACATTGTCAAAAGGTTTCTCTAAGTCTACAAATGCTAGAAATCTAGGTTTGCCTTTCCTTAATCTATTTTCTAAGATAAGTCGTAGGGTCAGTGTTGCCTCACGTGTTACAATATTTCTACAGAATCCAAACTGATCTTCCCCGAGGTCGGCTTCTGCTAGTTTTTGATTCGTCTGTAAAGAATTTGTGGTAGTATTTTGCAGCCGTGACTTATTAAGCTGATAGTTTGGTAATTTCCACATCTGTCAACACCTGCTTTCTTTGGGATTAGAATTATTATATTCTTCTTGAAGTCTGAGGGTATTTCGCCTGTCTCATACATTTTGCTCATCTTTTCCATCTGAGCTTTTTATATTCATACAAGTCGTTCTCTTTTCTCCAAAAGTCTCTTTAATTTTCCTTTAGGCAGTACCTATCTTACCCCTAGTGAGATAAGCCTATATATCCTTACATTTTTCCTCTAGCCATGCCTGCTTAGCCATTTCCACTTCCTGTCGATTTCATTTTTGAGACGTTTGTATTCCTTTTTGCCTGCTTCATTTACTGCATTTTTATATTTTCTCCTTTCATCAATTAAATTAAATATTTCTTCTGTTACCCAAAGATTTCTACTAGCCCTCATCTTTTTACCTACTTGATCTTCTGCTGCCTTCACTACTTCATCCCTCAAAGCTATCCATTCTTCTTCTACTGTATTTCTTTCCCTCATTCCTGTCAATTGTTCCCTTATGCTCTCCCTAAAACTCTGTACAGGACCCATCTCCTTAAATTCCCACCTTTTTGCAGTTTCTTCAGTTTTAATCTACAGTTCATAACCAACAGATTGTGGTCAGAGTCCACATCTGCCCCTGGAAATGTCTTACAACTTAAAACCTGGTTCCTAAATCTCTGTCTTACCATTATATAATCTATCTGAAACCTGTCAGTATCTCCAAGCTTCTTCCATGTATACAACATTCTTTTATGATTCTTGAACCAAGTGTTAGCTATGATTAAGTTATGCTCTGTGCAGAATTCTACCAGGTGGCTTCCTCTTTCATTTCTTACCACCAATCCATATTCACCCACTACATTTTCTTCTCTTCCTTATCCTAATATCGAATTCCAATCACCCATGACTGTTAAATATTTGTCTCCCTTCACTACCTGAATAATTTCTTTTATCTCATCATACATTTCTTCAATTTCTTTGTCATCTGCAGAGCTAGTTGGCATATAAACTTGTACTACTGTAGTAAGCATGGGCTTCGTGTCTATCTTGGCCACAATAAGGCATTCACTATGCTGTTTGCAGTAGCTTACCCGCACTCCTATTTTTTTATTCATAATAAAACCTACTCTTGCATTACCTTTAATTGGTTTTGTATTTATAACCCTGTATTCACCTGACAAAGTCTTGTTCCTCCTGCCACCGAACTTCACTAATACTCTCTATATCTAACTTTAACCTATCCATTTCCCTTTTTAAATTTTCTAACCTACCTGCCCGATTAAGGGATCTGACATTCCACGCTCTGATCTGTAGAACGCCAGTTTTCTTTCTCCTGATAACGACGTCCTCTTGAGTAGTCCCCGCCCGGAGATCCGAATGGGGGACTGTTTTACCTCCAGAATATTTTACCCAAGAGGATGCCATCATCATTTAACCATACAGTAAAGTACTGTATGGTTTGTTGTATATACTGCTTGAAGTTGTGTGTGTGTGTGTGTGTGTGTGTGTGTGTGTGTGTGTGTGTGCGTGTGCGTGTGTGTGCGTGTGTGCTTTTTTAGTTTTTATAGCCTTTTGTTTTTCTTTGTAAATTTTCTTATCAGATTTCTATGAATTATGTTGTGACTCATTCTAAGACCAAGTTCCTTTGACTCACATTGTCACTTAGAAAGCAATAGTCTAAAAAAAAATCAATCAATAGAACTCGCTTGTAGTGGCTATTTCTTCTTTTTAATATGCAACTTCACTTTTTCCACATTCCTAAAGGCTCTACCTCATGATGGGATCTACCAAACACTATATGTGGATGAATGAACAGTAGGGAATTCACTGTGCAGCAACAAAAATGTTTGGTTACTTGTTCAATAACACATGGTGTCTGGCAGGTAGTAAAACAAATCTTAACACTAATGAGAAATCATTTCCTGAGGTGACTCCTATTCTGTAAATGTATATTTAAACACAATAGTAGTACACGTGGTACAGTAAATGAAGGTGGTTCTTCATTGTTAAATTTATGTACCACTTGTAGTACAAGTACTGATATCTATAATATATTTTCCTTAAAATGTAAGGTATGCTGAAGTGAAATTTTATGCCTAATCGTATTTTACAAATTCTGATCATAAGCTTGGATTGTTAACAAGTGCTCAGGGTCAAGGAATATGGTACTAAGTTTTCTGATGTCATATTTGGATAAGGATTATATGTATACAATAAATCCACTATTATACTGACTTTGTGCTGAAAGTTGATAATGCAAAATATCAATAGTAATAATTAATGCAAAAAGTCAAAAATAATAATAAGCAATCATGAGTATTGCCTAGTAAAGCTTGATGCTGGACTTTCAAATTGCTCTTATAATTCTGACACAAAATTGTCAATTGACCAATGCAGTGACTGATACCCCATTCAGTTTGGACCACATTTTGTGGGTCAGTTGACTTCACTTTATTGTTTTCCAGTTGTTGTTGTTGTGGTCTTCAGTCCTGAGACTGGTTTGATGCAGCTCTCCATGCTACTCTATCCTGTGCAAGCTTCTTCATCTCCCGGTAACTACTGCAACGTACATCTTTCTGAATCTGCTTAGTGTATTCATCTATTGGTCTCCCTCTACAATTTTTACCCTCCACGCTGCCCTCCAAAACTAAATTGGTGATCCCTTGATGCCTCAGAACATGTCCTACCAACCGATCCCTTCTTCTAGTCAAGTTGTGCCACAAACTTCTCTTCTCCCCAATCCTATTCAATACTTCTTCATTAGTTATGTGATCTATCCATCTAATCTTCAGCATTCTTCTGTAGCACCACATTTCAAAAGTTTCTATTCTCTTCTTGTCCAAACTATTTATCGTCCATGTTTCACTTCCATTCATGGCTACACTCCATACAAATACTTTCAGAAACGACTTCCTGACACTTAAATCTATACTCGATGTTAACAAATTTCTCTTCTTCAGAAAAGCTTTCCTTACCATTGCCAGTCTACATTTTATATCCTCTCTACTTCGACCATCATCAGTTATTTTGCTCCCCAAATAGCAAAACCCCTTTACTACTTTAAGTGTCTGCCTTCCTAATCTAATTCCCTCAGCATCACCCGACTTAATTTGACTACATTCCATTAGCCTCGTTTTGCTTTTGTTGATGTTCATCTTATATCCTCCTTTCAAGACACTACCCATTCCGTTCAGCTGCTCTTCCAAGTCCTTTGCTGTCTCTGACAGAATTACAATGTCATCGGCAAACCTGAAAGTTTTTATTTCTTCTCCATGGATTTTAATACCTACTACGAACTTTTCTTTTGTTTCCTTCACTGCTTGCTCAATATACAGATTGAATAACATCGGGGAGAGGCTACACCCCTGTCTCACTCCCTTCCTAACCACTGCTTCCCTTTCATGTCCCGCGACTCTTATAACTGCCATCTGGTTTCTGTACAAATTGTAAATAGCCTGTGTTTTACCCCTGCCACCTTCAGAATTTGAAAGAGAGTATTCCAGTCAACATTGTCAAAAGCTTTCTCTAAGTCTACAAATGCTAGGAACGTAGGTGTGCCTTTCCTTAATCTCTCTTCTAAGATAAATCGTAGGGTCAGTATTGCCTCAGATGTTCCAATATTTCTACGGCATCCAAACTGATCTTCCCCAAGGTCGGCTTCTACTAGTTTTTCCATTTGTCTGTAAAGAATTCGCGTTAGTATTTTGCAGCCGTGACTTATTAAACTGATTGTTCGGTAATTTTCCCATCTGTCAACACCTGCTTTCTTTGGGATTGGAATTATTATATTCTTCTTGAAGTCTGAGGGTATTTCGCCTGTCTCATATATCTTGCTTACCAGATGGTAGTGTTTTGTCAGGACTGGCTCTCCCAAGGCTGTCAGTAGTTCTAATGGAATGTTGTCTATTCCCGGGGCCTTGTTATGAATTGGATTATTGAAATATTTTGCTGCATGTTGCATAAAAACCAATAGTTGGTTATACTTTGATAGGCATGCTGAAAGAAATTATTATCAGGAAGTCTTGTGTGTGGGTGGGTGGTGGCAGGGGTAGGCGACTCCATCTTGTCCCAGTTATGGTAGTTGTAGGAGACCCTAAAATATTAGTGTAAGATCTGAAGAAATCCCTCACAGATGAGATGATTGAAAACTTATGAGCAACTGCTAAATGAGTCACAATGAAGTCCCTGTGCTTGAAATACTCATAAAAAGTAGTTGAGTTCAGACAGCTACAAAAAGCTGGGCAAAATGTGAAATTGACAATACTCACTGAGATTTTTTGCGTGAATCTAACAAGGGAAATGTGCCTACTTGTCATCACTGATTTTGTCCACATTTATGGTATGTACAAGGTCTGTTCAAAAAATTCCAGAACATTCTTAATTTTGTGCCAATGGTGTGTTGGAGCAAAAAGTGGTCGGCATCCCTGCACACACCAGTGATTAATGTGTAACTGCCAGAAGTTTCTGTGTTGTTTGTGTGTTTGTTATTGTTGAGTGCTGTATTGGGTAGAATGTTGTGTCGCACAATTTTGTAAATTTTGAGACAGATAGAGCAGCGCATGTGCATTAAATTTTGTACGAAAGTCAAGAAAATTCTTACAGAGGGACACCAAATGAAGCATGAAGCCTACGGTGATGTGTACTTAAACTGTACTCGGTGTTATGAATGTTTCACATGATTTAAAAATGGCTGGACGAAAGTTAAAGATGACCCTCATTCAGGATCCCCTTCAATGTCTACAGAAGGCGCTCATGTCAAGAAGGTCTACAAAACTGAGCATGCCAATCAACAACTGACTGTATGAGAGTCTGTAGAAGAATGTAACATTTCAGTTGGATCATTTCGTGAAATCCTGCTGACACAGCATCTTGCAATGCATCGTGTTGCTGCCAAGTTCATCCCATGGCTCATCCCACACCTCATAGTCAAGATCAGAAAGACCTTCGCTTTGCAATCTCTGAAGAGCTTTTGGATCATGTAAATGAGAACAAAATGTCCCTTAATAGAATGGTAACTGGTGATGAGATGTGGGTATATAGTTATGATGTTGAGACCAGGGTTCAGTCTTCACAATGGGTCGGGAAAGGTTCTCCAAGACCAGAAAAAGCTCATCAGGTCAGGTCAAATGTCAGAGCCATGCTAATTGTTTTCTTTGACTTTGAAGGGTTAGTTCATCATGATTTCGTGCCACAGGGACAAACTGTTAATCAGTGGTACTATGGGAACATGTTGCAATGCCTGCAAGAAAATGTGAGAAGGAAATGGTATGAAATGTGGCTCTTGCATCACAAAAACACCCACACATACATCTCTGTTGGTGCGTGATTATTGCCACTGTGCTGCCTCATACTCCGTACTCTACAGACTTTTTTTATTTCCAAAGTTGAAAACTCCATTGAAAGAATGAAGATTTGCAATGATAGATGAGATAAAAGAAAATTCACAGATAGCAGTTCGCGCGATCCAGCAAGAGGTGTACCATGACTGCTTCCGGAAGTGGAAATGGCATTAGGAGCAGTGTATCAATTGTAGAGAAGAGTATTTCAAAGAAGATCATGCACAATAAGTAAAAGGTAAGTGTAGAAAATTTTTGTGGACAAAATTCCTGAATTTTTTGAACACACCTTGTACAGGAATGGATAGAAATGAAAGTGACAGAAATGGGGGCACCAGATGAATAAGTGATTAGAAAAGTAGCATTTTTGGTGCTGATCAGGAGAAGCATTAGCATTTATGTTAGCATACTTTCCAGGTAGTGAATGACACAGTGGAAAAAGTATAGAATGGCAATCCAAGGATGGTGGGGCTGAGTCCCTAAGCACACTTTTCTTTCACGTTACTTACCCTGCAAGTAAACCAAAACAAACAATGCTCAATACATTGTATTCAGTAATATTTTCATAAAAGGTGTGAAAAGGAAAGGCAAAGGAAAATTTTGGACGAGGGGATTCAAAAAATAGGTTATAAATATATGGCAAAATATAGGAATCTCATGATTAGTTTGTCAAAGTCTAGCAAACATAGAACAACATCATTAAAAAAAATTTATTGATGTAATGAAGCCCTACGTGCAGGAGAACAAATGTATTCTGCTAATGACTCGTGCCAAAGACAAATGCTAATTACTCATGCCAAAGACAAACCTATGTACAACTATAATATGAGATTTTTGGAGATGAAGGATTGCCATACCGTAGTACTGAAGCGATTCCCCTTCTCCAAATGCATTCTACTAACAGCAACTCTGTGATTACTATTTTATTGCAAGGTAGTAAAGAATGTGATCAGAAAGCTTCATAACTTCTCATATCTCATAGAGAGGTAGAAAAGAAATCACATCCTGAGAAGACTGCCTCAAAATACATTCCATTGTACACAATCAGCTATCCCCACCAATATTTGGTGAAATGTAGAGTTATGCATGGCTTGCTACGAAATAGTGTGACGAGGAAGAACCTTTTATGAATGTAAACCGAGTTTGTTTTTGCAACTAAACTTTAAAACAACTACATTACTGTAAAAATTCTGCATTTATAAGTGTTCCAGATGCTGAATCATCAACTGTATTGTAATAAAAGTATCTGTTTGTGCCCTACATCTTGTCCTGCAAATTTATTTTGCAATCCTAAATTTTTCTTAGGCGCTCTTTTTCATGCCTTTTATGCCATCTGGAGCTTCCAATTCTATCACGTTTATTTCTGGCCAAGCTGTACATGCAATGTAAATCTGGACAAAATTGGTGATGGTGAGTAAGTGTGGTCCCCATGTAAGTGTGTTTCAAAAGGATAAACTGATGGAAAAGTGTATTCACCACAGTGGACATGAAAGGCATACCCAACAAGATATAAATCGAAACTGCCTGGGAGATCGTTTGGACAAGACTCAGTGTCAAGTGTAGACATTAATTTATAATTGGATCCTTCTACTGACCACCAGACTCACTATTAAATTTAACCAAAAACTTAAGATAAAGCCTCAGATCACTATCCAACATACTGTCATCACTGGACGAGACATTATGGAATCAGTAGGGTAGTTACGGTTTTGTAAGCGGTGGGCATTACGAGACGTCTTGTGAAACAATAATAAATGCTTTCTTTAAAAGTTAAGGACAATATTATGAAAAGGGTAGTTGCTACTCACCTTATTGTGGAGATTCTGAGTTGCAGATAGGCTCATAGTCTGGCCTTGGTAGTCAGAGACTGTGTGTGTGTGTGTGTGTGTGTGTGTGTGTGTGTGTGTGTGTGTGTGTGTTGTCTAATTCTGATGAAGGCCTAGTTGGCCAAAAGCTTTGTTTGACAGTCTTTTTGTTGTACCTATCTACAGCTCAGCATCTCCAGCTGTAAAATAAATTCTGTGAGTCTTAGAAGCCACTAAACTAAAACAAAATTTCTGTCTCCAGAGGAGTGATTTACCAGGGATATTTTATGAGTCTTCAAAAAATTTGATGCTTGCTGTTGACCCAAACACATCCATACCATATATATTCTGGAGAATAATGGAATAGGCTTACATCTGGTTTACAACAAACAGCAGTCTGTAAAATGTAAACTTTCATGGCCAGAATTGTCAAAATTAATAAAATATTCTGGGCTATTATCCCTTGTTCTAAGGGATTTCACTTCAAAACCTGACATTTCATCACTATCTGCGGAGGACATTTTCAAGGGGGATCATAGTTTTGTTGAATGTCCAATTCACATCCTGGCTTGGTACTGACATCACATGTTTTGAATACGTGATCACTATTGGCTGCTGTTGATTGCCGTCATCTGCTGTTACTATCATACCATGGTGGAAGACTGGTACACATCTTTTTCAGCACCGGTATACAAATTTCATTCAATTTCATGCCCTCCTCCTTCTTATTAAAATTCCTGGGTTTTTTTCAATCTCTGTGGCCTCTCTGTATGGTCTTTCGTGGTATCTGTTTGTGGCTGCCAGTACTTGAATCCAGTCAAAATGAATGTGATGGTCTCCTGGCTATAAAACATGTTCCACAATAGCTGATTTGTCAGTCTCCCATCCTCTGCAACTGCCTTGTGTTTTTTGAGTCATTTTTTGACCGTTCTTTTGGTAGTACCCGTCTACACCTCCCCACAACTACACGGAATCCTATAAATTCCAGCTTTTTCCAGCAGTTGGCGAGCATCCTCGGCCGATGAACTTGTACCTTCCGTGTGGGCATGTAAATTACTGCACTGCTCCACTTTCTCAAGATTTTTCCTATGCGGCCAGTCACTTCCTTAATGAATGGAAAGAAAACTTTCGATTTCACTGGCGCTTTAGCATCACTAGGATTTCTATTTGGTGGTCTTAACGCTCATTTCACCTCAGTGAATGAATAATCATTCTTGACACATGAGTGGTGAAATTTTTAATTCTGCATCAAGCACCTCTGATTCACAGATTTTCCTTGCTCTATCACCCAATGTTTTTATGATGCCTTGCTTTTGTTGAGGGTGGTGGTTCAAATCCCAATGTAGGTAAAGGTCTGTGTGCGTGGGTTTTTGGTAAACTGTGTGTGGCTAATATTCCCCCTGCCTCCTCCTCCTCCTTCGTAAACTGTGTCTTCAGACTGATCCCATTCAGATCTTGTTCCTCCCTGCCATACCTCCACAAAACAAATGTATCATCAATGTAACGAAACCAAATATTCAGTTTCTTGTTCACAGTTTCCAATGCCTGCTCCTCGAATTTTTCCATATAGAAGTTTGCTACAACCAGGCTTAAGGGGCTCCCCACAGTAACACCATCCGCCTGATCATAGAGCTCATTGTTCTATTTGAAATACTTGGTTGTGAGACAACACTTAAACAGTTCTGCAACATTAGGAGGAAAAGTCCGATTTAGCTGTTGCAGCGCTTCATTGAGTGGAGCCATAGGAATAGCGACACCACGTCACAACTAACTAATATGTCCTCAGGTTGTACCACTATGCTATTTAATTTACTGATAGAATGTACTGAATTTTTGATATACGAATCTGATTGGCCCACATACGGTCATAATAATGTTGTCACGAACTTGGCAATTGAATAGGTAGGGAAACCAATGGCAGTCACTATAGGCATTGGAGGAACATGTTCTTCACGCACCTTCAGCAATCCATAAAGTCTTGGTGTGAGCACAGCTGAATTGTACAGGCTTTTCTGAATGCTCTGTTCGACAGAGGGCTTCTTTATTAATCACATAACAGTTCTAAGATCTTTGTCAGTGGGGTCTTTACTTAGTTTCCTGTATGTTTGCCTGTCTAATAAGTCGTTAATTTTACTATGATAGTTGGTCACATTCAAAACATTCATTGCATTTCCCTTCGTCAGCGGGGAGAATGATAACACTGTCAGCCTCATTCAGGACATCGTGTCGCTATTCACTATGGTTCCACTCAATGAAATGTGGCAACAACTGCTGATTCGGCTTTTTCCTCCTGATGTTGCAGAACAGTTCAAGTATTGCCTCATAATCATGTATTTTGAATGGAATGATGAGTTCTATGAACAGACAGATGGTATTTATATGTGGAGTCCCTTAAGCCCGGTTATAGCAAACTTCTTTATGGAAAAATTCGAGAGGCAGGCAGTGGAAACTATGAACAAAAAACTGAATATATGGTTCTGTTACATTGATGATACGTTTGTTTTGTGGCAGCATTGCAGGGAGGAACTGGATTGTTTTCACAATCAGAAGATTCAATTTACGGAGGAGGAAGAGGCAGGTGGAAGATTACGTTTTCTTGATGTAATAGTTTTCAAGAAAGAAGATGGTAGCTTGGGGCGCACACAGACCCTAATCTACATCGGGATTCGAACCACCACCCTCAACAAAAGTAAGGCATCATAAAAACATTGGCAGATAGAGCAAGGGAAATCTGTGAATCAGAGCTGCTAGATGCAGAATTAAAACATCTCACCAGGGCATTGCTCAAGAATGATTATTCGTTACTGAGGTGAAAGGAGTGTTAAGACCACCATGTAGAAATCACAGTGATGCTCAAGTGCTTGTGAAATTTAAAGTTTTCCTGACATTCGTTCAGGATGTAACTAACCACATAGGAAAAATCTTGAGAAAGTGAACATTGTGGTAATTTGCACGCCCACAAGGAAGATACAAGATCATCTAAAATTACGGATACCACAGAAGACTACACAGAGAGGCCATAGAGTCTCTGAAGCACCCAGGAATTTTAATAAGAAGGAGGGCATGAAATTGAATGAAATTTGGATTCTGGTGCAGAAGAAGGCGTGTACCAGTCTTCCACCATGGTATGATAGTAACAGCGAACGACAACAATCGACAGCGGCCGGTAGTGCTCATTTATTCAAAACATGTGGCGACACACCTCTGTGGACTTTCGTTGTAATCAGTAGCGAGCCAGGAGGTGACTCAGACATTCAACAAAGCTACGACCCCCAGTGGGGCGGCGGGTGGAATTATTTTAGAATAATTGTTTTGTATTTATTTAATGCTGTTGTTTGTCGTTCTCAACACTGGCTCTCTAACTACAATATTGGCAACCAGAAAGCGATTAGCAAAACATTAAGCCTTCATCTGAGAAATACATTTATAGCTACAGCTTATAGCTCTGAGGAATTAGGAGATTGTCTGGGATTCATAATCAAAAACCATTTTCTCTAAAATGTTCACTATATTCTGAAAGTCACAGACCAAAAAGAATCCACACAATCCAACTACCAGAGCAGTTCCGAGTCTAATGCGCTGATGCAACTATAATTGTTCAAATTAAATGTTTAAGCAAATGCTCACCATAATTTGATGATAATATTCATCAAACGCCATGCTAAATAATGGTAGAATGTCTGTCCCGCGGCGGCACGTGAAAATACGACATACGCAAACTGAAGATAGATCATTAAAGTCACCTCGGAATTAACACTTCACTCGAAAACGATTTCATGGTTAAGCGTATCCCTAGTAACTTATTACGGCATCCGAGGCTGTTTACAGCAATGATACCAGCGCGACGCGACTCCCAGCGCAGGTGGTGCGCTAATCAGCGTCTGGAGGGAACTGGGGCCTTCCTTTCTCACGCAGCATTCTTACATATAAAGCCGCGGTGCAGACGGCTAAGGGAACGCCTGATCAAATCCGCTCTCCTGACTAGCCGCTGGGCTAGTAATGCACCACTTTAAGTTATCGAATAAATCATTGCTTCCTTTGCTGATGGCCGATGACGCTCTCAATTTAAATGTGCAATCAGCACACAGGTAAGTAATCGTAATAAAAGTCTGACATGGCTAAGTCAAATATTTTGGGCGAGAGAATTAATTTAATTACACTACACGCAGTAGACGAGCTCTGAACTTGCTCTTTGGAGATACGGTATAGCTATAGTTTTATAGTTATTCAGTTGAAACTTCTCACATCTTTATGATTATAGCGGATCTCCCTTCTACTTAAATTTAAACATCCTAGCCTTATTTATTCGCCTACTTAATCTATCTTGCTTCCTTAATTTTTTAAGACAAAAACCAGAAAATCATGAATTTCAACTAAAATTTTAATTTGTGAGATCCAGAATACTGTTTTTATTAAATTATTATGAAAAAGGAATCTAAATATAAATTTTTAAGTTTCTAGCTCTTTTCTGTTGCTCCATTGATTTTTACAGAAAACGTCCAAATTTTGAAAATGGTTAAAGTTATTGAACTGATATTCAATACATATTGATTTAGTATTACTCCTGACATGCTAGAAACGTTTCAGGTTATTTACTTGATTTTTAAAGTATTGCGCAACATTTATGACATCAGAGCTAGTTACAGCGGACTAGGCTGGCACACAATGGAAAGACTGATGTGAATTTTATACGGTGTGAGTAGGCTGCTTCCCTACATCACCCTCTACTTAATTTTTTTTTTTTAATGTAAATGGAAAAGAAAAAAAATTAATTACAAAAAGGGAGCAAGAGTACAGCTTAACTCCCTATGAAAAATTGAAATGTAAACATATAGAAATATTAAAAGAAAGCTTATTACCTACTTCAATTATTTAAATTGCTAGGATGTTCACTGCTTAATAAGCAACATTATCACTTAAAATTTAAGCAAAATCAATGAAACACTTTGGCATACATATTGCCTTAGACAGACAAACACACAAAATATGTAAAATTATGAAAATCTTAAATCCATTAAATACATTTTTACATACACAAATTCAAAGAAAATCACAGTTATTCATGATACATAAACAGATAATTATATCTTAGCAGTCTTTTCTAAACCTGAAAGAAAATTTCACAGATCATGACAATTTCATTTTTACACACGTGGTTGTAGCCACTTTGGCTGGCGTTCTACACTTCCATTCACAAGGGTGGAGGAGGGGAAGTTGCTATGGAGTGCGTCCTTTACATTCACTCTAAATTACATGGGGAAAGGGGAGGGGTCACTGTGAGTTGTGTCCAAGTCACTCCACGCTTTCACGCAGCTACCAGGCTGCCATTATCTGGTTTGTCCTGTAGAACAAACAAAAAGAGTGCCTCAGACTCTGTTCACTTAATATCCAAGGGTGGGTCACAATGAAATGGGGATATATACATTTTATCTTTCAATATGTTACAGGAACAAAGTTAACAGAACTTTTTCAATTTTACTCTCGCAGTTACTTAACTGTCATAAAATCGATAAACAAATGGCTCAAAACTCCGTTAGTCACGTACTAGAGAAAATTTATGCTCAAGGCATACAATCATAAATCCTATTTAATTTCAATTTATTATTTCTGGGTCGGAACATTGAACCAATGCTCGGTACATTTCTGATACATTTGTGTTTTATTTACTTAGCTGACTCATCTTCGATTACCTTATTCTTAGAGATAGTATGAGTATATTTGATTAGTAGTTGTCTTCTCAGCTTCTTTGTACCTGTGAGTAACTTGTGGTAATAGTACAGTTCTGAGTGTTCAAAACACACTACGTTTAGTTGACTACTAAATCCACTTATTGGCCCTCTGCTGCTGTGTCAGTTCCACATCTGCAAGTATGTACTTACTTCATCGAAGTGTATTTATGCTGAGCTATAAATAATGTTTCATGTCTGCCATTATGTTACTCAATTATGTTGCTAGTGTATGTACTTATTTAACACTCACTCTATTAACATTTAACACATAGGATAGCACATTTATTTCATATCTGTAGTGTATTGCAGCTGATCAGTTGGCTCACATGGCAATCCATTTCCACTTGATTGAACGCCGAACCCACAGGTAGTCTCTCTCGACCTACCACTAAAGTGCATTAAGTAATTATGGATGAGCGTAATGCTAAATTCCTTAAACGTATAGGACACCATGAGCTACTCTGTCTCATCTAACATAAGGGTACCTATGGTCGCATTCACGCCTCCAACTCATAACCTCAATACGTGTAGGTGTGTCCTGTCACACACTACACCAAATGACGGCCAGCTCTAACCTTATAAATATCTCAAGGACGTGTCCTTCACGTCTCAGCCACAAACACTGTTCAATTCTATTACACTGCCATTCCTTGCTACACAAAGTGAGTTCATTTTTACAACTTATCTGCATATTTTTCATAACACTAAGCACTCTCTTTTACTATTAATTAGTTAGCTCTACAGCATACAATAGGTTCCACTGCCACTTCAGATTCTGCTTGTACATGAATTTGTATATCTTTTTAAGCTACTGTTGGTTGACCATTTCCAATAAAACAACAACTTTGTACTTATAATATTACCAGGGTTCTATACATACTTGTTACTCAAATACCTTTGTATCTTAATTACATCATACTTTTCTGTTGTTTATGTCACTGTTACTTTTACTAAGATCAACACCTTTGTCCCAATATCTCCTATTTTTCAGAACTCGTATAGGCAGCTCCCAAGTTTCATCATTAGTTACTACATGTTTATCAATAAAAGGTACCGTAATTACTCCGGTTATGGGCAAGACCAATTTTAACTGGCTTCTTTCAAAGTCAACAACACTCTGATATTTTGACAAGAAATCTATGCCAATTAGAACCTCAATACTGAAATTGTTTACAATTAAGCATGGATGATCAATTAAATTACCATAAGGGCAGCAAAGCTTCTTGTTTTACTGTTTTTGACACCTTGCCAGTAGCACCAATTATTCTTAGTCCTGATACCCTCATTACTGTAAGCTTGTCTTTACCAGGTATTGCATCAAAGAAGGTCTGAGATATCGCACTCACCTCACTTCCACTGTCTAAGAGGCAACGTACATTGATACCCAACATATTCACTATTATTATAGGGTGGCTTATTCTAATTTGTACAGGTGGTTCCTCAAACTCATCCAATAGTTCCTTTTGGATTTGTCTCCAACTAAAGTGATCGACATCTGTCTTCATTACATTTAGATCAAAGTGTGTAGGGGTTTCCTGAATTACATTTTCAGCTGCCTTTTCCAGTTGGTCTATTAATTTCAAATCGAAACACCACACGACTTCATTACATTTAGTTTGCTGAACATGACCCAAATTACTGTAGTCTGAGCGATTCTGCGCCTCTAGACTGGGCATAACACTAGTTACAGCTAAACCACTTTCACTATTATCGTCGGGTTCCTTCTCCAGTGACAACTGGTCACAGCTACTGGGTTCATCGACCCCCAACAGGCTATCCTCTACATTCTTACTTACCTCTTGTCCTAAATCTATTAGTACAGTATCAACATCCTGCACAGGCACTTTAGATAAGAGCACATCATCCTCATCGTAAATATAAGCATGAATTTCTTCTGCTTCTTCACCTGACAATTCAGTATTTTGTAGCTCCTCCCTACCGTTACACTACTGCGCCTTCTCTTTCTCTTCACACTTAGAAAGCGTCTCTAACACGGTATCTATCAAATACTGTGAGTGATCTAATATTTCTGCTGTATCCTTAGATGCTACCGACCCCTCATCCACATGTTCAGTCTGAGTATTCTGATCTGTCTTACCAATTACTGTAATTACTGGCTTGGGAAAAGTAACCGCCTGGTGAGCGCCAGTGTCCTCATAGACGGGAACTAGTTTTCCTGCCTCGGCCTACTACTGTTTCCTTTATTTCCATTATAGTTCACTGGCACAGCATTGCTTTCCGCATTGTTGTTTACCTGCATAAGTATGTTCGGAACAAAATTATTATCATTTGTATGCCATTGTTGGTTCTGATAATTATTTCTCCAATTCCTACCTCTCTTAGGATGGCGAGCACCTACTGTTCTGATGTTTACATTGCCATTCTGCTCGTTCTTAAAATTACTACTAGTGTTATTACCATTTCTGTTATTACGTGCTTGCTCCTCATTGGCAGCAACACACTCTACACGTTCCAAATATTCAATGAAACGATCCAGATTGTCTCTAGGGGCATATATAATTCTAGTTTGCCAATACCATGGCAGTTTGGCTTCAAGACCTAGTATTATCATTTCAGGTTTTAGCTTTTCGGCCAAATGTGACAAACGTGAGATCCATGACCTAGCAAACTCTTTAATATATTCCTTGCCTGCATCGAAGCATTTTCTACTCCAAAATTCTCTCAACACTTCATTTTGCTTATTACTAGACCAATACTCATTAATGAAAGCTGTTTTAAATTCTGCTAATGTTTTACACTTAAGCATAACATCAGCTGACCAACGCATGGCGTCACCTGCTAAATGGCTTCTAATAAATGAGATTTTCTCTCGTTCAGACCAAGTTGGTGGAATCACATCTTCAAAATCATTCCAGAAATCTAGCGGGTGGATATTTTTATCTGGATCGAACTGCAAGAACTGCCGACACCCGATAAAAGCGGCGTTTGCAGCTACAATTTGTTGCATACTACCATTACCAGAAGTTACTGAAGCTACTTTACTCTCAATGTTAGCAATGTTAGTACTAATATTTTCTACTCTCATTTCAACATTATCTACTCTTTGCACAATATGAGTAGTATCAGTTTTGATTGCGTCTACTTCTGCTTGACATATGTTTACTTTTATATTAACATCTTTAAACCTATCTGAGCACAGTTCAGATTCCGCCTCGATCTTTTCTGTTAACTTGTGCTCCAGCTTCGCATCTTCCATTTGGAAGTCTCTGCGAACCTCAGCCACTTTGGATTTTACTGTTTTATACATTTCAGAAAATTGTTGAGCAACCTTTTTCTTAATATCCTCATGATTTTAATCAATTTTATAATTCAAACTGTCCAGATCCTCTTTCAACTTATTGCAACCAGCCTTGAAGGTATTGTCCATTACCTCCAATCGTTTATTACAATTAGTTTGGCTGGCCACAATCTCATACTTTAATTCAGCTGTCATTTTAGCATTACTAGGTGACATTTTTGCATTACTGGCAGCTATTGCTTGTAATATTACATTTAAATCAATAGCCCCAGTATCTTTGGGTTGCTCACTAGCTGGCTTTTTATCACACTCAGGTGACGAAAAACTAGCTCCAACACCAGACTCATCAAAACTAAATGAAACTTCTGATTGATCAGTCATATCTAACTTATCCTTTTTAAACTCTACCACCTCTGATGACTGTTTCGTTTTTAACTCATCAGATAAACTATCATTCAATAAATTAACAATTTCTGATTTCTGCTTTACTACAGGGGTCTCTATTATTGAATCATTGCCCCTTTTCACACTACTATCAGGAGACAATACTTCATATTTCACTTTAACATTACTATTTTCATGCATATTTACATTTGAACCGTTGTCTGGCTCGTCACTGGATGTCTGAAACTGACGCCAACAAACAAACTCTACCATCTTGCTGGGATTGCACCTCCTGCAGTGCAAAGAGAAGCGGCAGCCTATAGTGAAAGAGCGAGGGCTGAGATGGCAGAGAGCCACCTCCTCCACAAAACTCAGCCAGCCACCAAACGCTTG
Source organism: Schistocerca piceifrons (assembly GCF_021461385.2). NCBI lineage: Eukaryota > Metazoa > Arthropoda > Insecta > Orthoptera > Acrididae > Schistocerca > Schistocerca piceifrons. The sequence continues at coordinate 1,220,974,959 of NC_060138.1, read as the reverse complement.
AAATCTAGATGCAGTTTTCTCAGAGCAACTGAAGATTTTAGCGACCAACCTGGATCTAGGGTGGAGAGATGGAAGCGGTCGGGAGAAGGGCACTGGATGGAACCAAAGGAAGAATTGGCACCAGGTTACAATGAGGACTGGGTGGTCTGGAGATCACTAAACAGCCTACGCACCAACACTGCACGGTCAAGAGATAACCTTCTGAAGTGGGGATATTCTACAACATCTAATCTCTGCGACTGTGGAGAGGTGCAGACGACCCAGCACATGTATAACTGTCCTGAATGTCCTTCACACTGCACTTTAGAGGATCTGACGTTGGCAACCCCAAATGCTGTCGACGTAGCCCGCTTATGGGCCAAATGCCTATAACATTTTGTTTCTGTGCACACATATTTGTATATATATATATATATATATATATATATATATATATATATATATATATATATTTTTTTTTTTTTTTTTCATATGCCTGTAATTAATTTTTTCTGTGTGCTATTCATTTTTTTATAATCCTGTATCCATGGTGCATGGTGCTTCTGACACAAATAAAAAAAAAACCGTTGTCTGGATTTACAGTTCCCTCACCAGACATAGTTTCTGATTCAAGTTTAACCTCAGTTTCTTCTGGCGGTTCCATCGCTGACAGTCTTTTAGTGGTGCACGACGTATGGCGTTGCCAGTGCAGCGTACCAGGATTACTGATGCGACGCGGCGCGTTGACCTGCAGACGGCACTTCGATGGCTGCTGTGTGTTTGTGTGGCCCGCAACTGCAGGTGCGGCTCCGGTTGCTCCGGCGGACAACTGCGGTGAGGCGAAACTGGCTTCTCGCGTTGCCGGCAGCGCCGCTAGACTCAGTGCCAGCTCCGTCAATCCAGATGCGTTGTTAATCCAATTGCGTCATCCACATACACACATAACACTATCTCTGTTCTATTACTCAGTTTTGTGTCGCATTTCACTCCCGAATCCGAGTATTTAAAAATCACTTTCACTTTTACTCAGTTTCTTTCCCGGCCGATTAGCAACATATGTGGGGCGGCGGGTGGAATTATAGAATACTATGTTTTGTATTTATTTAATGCTGTTGTTAGCCGTTCTCAACACTGGCTCTCTAACTACAATATTGGCAACCACAAAGTGATTAGCAAAACGTGAAGCCTGTAATTAGAATTCCTAGTGCCCACTTCATCTGAGAAATACATTTATAGCTACAGCTTATAGCTCTGAGGAATTAGGAGATTGGGATTCATAATCAAAAACCATTTTCTCTAAAATGTTCACTATATTCTGAAAGTCACAGACCAAAAAGAATCCACACAATCCAACTACCAGAGCAGTTCCGAGTCTAATGCGCTGATGCAACTATAATTGTTCAAATTAAATGTTTAAGTGAATGCTCGCCATAATTTGATGATAATGTTCATCAAACGCCATGCTAAATAATGGTAGAATGTCTGTCCCGCGGCGGCATGTGAAAATATGACGTACGCAAACTGAAGATAGATCATTAAAGTCATCCCGGAGCGACTCCCGGCACAGGTGGTGCGCTAATCAGCGTCTGGAGGGAACTTGGGCCTTATTCTCTCGCGCAGCGTTCATATATATAAAGCCGCCGTGCGGACGGCTAAGGGAACGCCTGGTCAAATCCGCTCTCCCGACTAGCCACTGGGCTAGTAGTGCACCACTTCAAGTTATCGAATAAATCATTGCTTCCTTTGCTGATGGCCGATGACGCTCTCAATTTAAATGTGCAATCAGCACACAGGTAAGTAATCATAATAAAAGTCTGACATGGCTAAATCAAATATTTTGGGCGAGAGAATTAATTTAATTACACTACACGCAGTAGACGAGCTCTGAACTTGCTCTTTGGAGATACAGTATAGCTATAGTTTTATAGTTATTTAGTTGAAACTTCTCACATCTTTATGATTATAGCGGATCTCCCTTCTACTTAAATTTAAACATCCTAGCCTTATTTATTCGCCTACTTAATCTATCTTGCTTCCTTAATTTTTTAAGACAAAACCAGAAAATCATGAATTTTAACTAAAATTTTAATTTGTGAGATCCAGAATACTGTTTCTACTAAATTATTATGAAAAAGGAATCTAAATATAAATTTTTAAGTTTCTAGCTCTTTTCTGTTGCTCCAATGATTTTTACAGAAAACTTCCAAATTTCGATTATGGTTAAAGTTATTGAACTGATATTCAGTACGTATTGATTTAGTATTACTCCTGACATGCTAGAAGTGTTTCAGGTTATTTACTTGATTTTTAAAGTATTGCGCAACATTTATGACATCAGAGCTAGTTACAGCGGACTAGGCTGGCATACAATGGAAAGACTGATGTGAATTTTATACGGCATGAGTAGGTTGCTTCCCTACACCCTCTTGAAAATGTCCTCCGCAGATGGTGACAAAACATCGGATTTTGAAGTGAAATCCCTTAGCCCATTTCATAATAGCCCAGAATATTTTATTAATTGAAGCAGCAATCTTACAAAGACTCAAATCAATGAAAAAAGAATTACAACAAAAATCATCAAGACCCATCCTTGTGGTACAACCTGACCTACAGTCTCTCCTCAAAACCTCAGGTCCCTTACAAGGACTAACACTTTTGAGGTAATCGGCGAGTTGTGGCGCACTGAAAATATTCTAAGTTCGGAGTTGGCGTGGCTGCGGAGTTCGCTCGGCAGGCTGACCGCATGGTGCCCGACAAGAAGAGTAGCCCCAGTGCATGGTCCAGGCCGCGTGGCTGGGAATTCCATGTTGATGCTGTGATGAGGACTGTGCTTTGTGTCGGTGAAGGAGATTTGTATGCCAAGAGTGCCAAAGATGGCGGACTTTGTGAAACCTTAATGGCAGACATTTCACAGTTCATATAGAAATTAATAGTAGCCAGATGAATCATGATACCTCAAAAAGAAACGAGTACATTTCTATGATTTGCACAATGATTCTGATGGTGGAATCAGATTTTCAGTATCTTTATTGGTTTAAAGTTTAGTATCTGGGGATAAAGTATACAAGTAACACCCAGCAACGAATTTCCAAAATCTAAATGGCTCATCCAATTTTGTCGATCAGTGGGTCTTTAGAAAGCTATTAGAGTAAACCTAAATTGGTATAAATTACAGGAATGTAACTTGAATAGTACATGACTTATTGGATGTCAAAGTGGCCGATTACTATCAATCGCATCAGGCCATAAGTACTCCACAGTTACACAAGAAAATGGTAACAGCATGCTTATTTATTATTATTGGTGTTTCGCCCTTAAAGAGCACAGTTGGACTAAACTACACGGCCAGTTCCTTTTGCTGCCTCCCTTGCTGCCCAAACTTCCCTCATTCGCTCGCTGTGTTTCTGTTTCCGGTCCTCTGTCCATGCTTCTTGTCGGCTTTGTGTCTTTGGCTTCATCTTGATTGCCTTTTTGGTTGCCCATATTTCTTTCATCTTCCGGCTGTGATCTTGCTTGCGTTCTTCGGTCCATTTTACGTGTGTTCATTTGTCACAGTGTATCTCATGTCGTTTACTTTTCTTAATGATGTTTCTGAATTTTATTGTGTCTGGTGTTATGTTGAGTTGGTTCAGGTCGTTTTTACCTCTTGTTGTTGTTTCTAGTGGTTACCCAGTCAAAGATCTGTTTGGTCAGTCTGTGCTATAGCATTCTGCATTTTATAATCTTTTTCTATGATTGTCTCCGTATGCTTGTATAGTTCCTCTGTAGGTTTCTTGATCCATACTCCGTTGTTATTAGTTGTGCCAAATATTTTCCAAAGTACTATCTGTTCTACTTTTTCTAGTTGTCTGATACGTGTATGCCCTAGGATTAGTGTGGTCTCTGCAGCAAACAGCGCCTTGGGAAGCACCACCGTGTCGTAGTAGTGTAATTTGGCTTTTTGGTAAAAATGGAAGCAGCATGCTTATATATTTATTCATCTACGTCTTTGTTTATATCCAATATATACTATTCATGAAGAAATTGGTCGATTATTTACTGTGTTTTAGAAAGCACAGAGACATTAGGCTACTGGCTTACTGCTGTTCTATGCCTTTGATATATGTTTATTTAATTTGTTTATGTATTTAATAATGTGTGTTAGAGTGTATTTATGGTCCAGTCGTAGGAATATTTATTTAATTTCAAGTTATTTCAATGTAAATCCAGTATTTCGAATGTGTTTCAGAATGTTTGTGAGTGTGCGTTGGCTTGGAGACATGACGGGAGCGCTATCACCAATCACAGCGCTCGTTAGTAAGGGAGGCAACTACCGAAATGAATGGAAAGGGAGTTCTGAACAGTGCAGCACAGGGTACGGCCGCACAGGACATGGGGAGAGTCCTGGACAGTACAGCACGACAGACACACGGTCGCGGGAAAGACTTGGACAGTGGAGCAGTTTGCACGTGGTCGCAGGAGGTAGAAATATTCGTTGTGCCGATTTGTGCACTTGTGAGATTTCTGTGGCTTCTGCAGTGAAGATGTAGTATGTGTTTAGAAGTGAATATCTCGTGAGCCATGTTATTGCTCATAACTGATTATGTGAAGTAGGAGTCTATTGTTTCCCTGTTATTCAAGTTGTTGTTGTTGTTGTGGTCTTCAGTCCTGAGACTGGTTTGATGCAGCTCTCCATGCTACTCTATCCTGTGCAAGCTTTTTCATCTCCCAGTACCTACTGCAACCTACATCCTTCTGAATCTGCTTAGTGTATTCATCTCTTGGTCTCCCTCTACGATTTTTACCCTCCACGCTGCCCTCCAATACTAAATTGGTGATCCCTTGATGCCTCAGAACATGTCCTACCAACCGATCCCTTCTTCTGGTCAAGTTGTGCCACAAACTTCTCTTCTCCCCAATCCTATTCAATACTTCCTCATTAGTTATGTGATCTACCCATCTAATCTTCAGCATTCTTCTGTAGCACCACATTTCGAAAGCTTCTATTCTCTTCTTGTCCAAACTATTTATCGTCCATGTTTCACTTCCATACATGGCTACACTCCATACAAATACTTTTAGAAATGACTTCCTGACACTTAAATCAATACTGGATGTTAACAAATTTCTCTTCTTCAGAAACGCTTTCCTTGCCATTGCCAGCCTACATTTTATATCCTCTCTACTTCGACCATCATCAGTTATTTTGCTCCCCAAATAGCAAAACTCCTTTACTACTTTAAGTGCCTCATTTCCTAATCTAATTCCCTCAGCATCACCCGACTTAATTAGACTACATTCCATTATCCTTGTTTTGCTTTTGTTGATGTTCATCTTATATCCTCCTTTCAAGACACTGTCCATTCCATTCAACTGCTCTTCCAAGTCCTTTGCTGTCTCTGACAGAATTACAATGTCATCGGCGAACCTCGAAGTTTTTATTTCTTCTCCATGAATTTCAATACCTACTCCAAATTTTTCTTTTGTTTCCTTTACTGCTTGCTCAATATACAGATTGAATAACATCGGGGAGAGGCTACAACCCTGTCTTACTCCCTTCCCAACCACTGCTTCCCTTTCATGTCCCTCGACTCTTATAACTGCCATCTGGTTTCTGTACAAATTGTAAATAGCCTTTCGCTCCCTGTATTTTACCCCTGCCACCTTTAGAATTTGAAAGAGAGTATTCCAGTCAACATTGTCAAAAGCTTTCTCTAAGTCTACAAATGCTAGAAACGTAGGTTTGCCTTTCCTTAATCTTTCTTCTAAGATAAGTCGTAAGGTCAGTATTGCCTCACGTGTTCCAGTGTTTCTGCGGAATCCAAACTGATCTTCCCCAAGGTTGGCTTCTACTAGTTTTTCCATTCATCTGTAAAGAATTCATGTTAGTATTTTGCAGCTGTGACTTATTAAGCTGATAGTTCGGCAATTTTCGCATCTGTCAACACCTGCTTTCTTTGGGATTGTAATTATTATATTCTTCTTGAAGTTTGAGGGTATTTCGACTGTTTCATACATCTTGCTCACCAGATGGTAGAGTTTTGTCAGGACTGGCTCTCCCACGGCCGTCAGTAGTTCCAATGGAATATTGTCTACTCCGGGGGCCTTGTTTCGACTCAGGTCTTTCAGTGCTCTGTCAAACTCTTCACGCAGTATCATATCTCCCATTTCATCTTCATCTACATCCTCTTCCATTTCCATAATATTGTCCTCAAGTACATCGCCCTTGTATAGACCCTCTATATACTCCTTCCACCTTTCTGCTTTCCCATCTTTGCTTAGAACTGGGTTTCCATCTGAGCTCTTGATATTCATACCAATCGTTCTCTTATCTCCAAAGGTCTCTTTAATTTTCCTGTAGGCGGTATCTATCTTACCCCTAGTGAGATAGGCCTCTACATCCTTACATTTGTCCTCTAGCCATCCCTGCTTAGCCATTTTGCACTTCCTGTCGATCTCATTTTTGAGACGTTTGTATTCCTTTTTGCCTGTTTCACTTACTGCATTTTTATATTTTCTCCTTTCATCAATTAAATACAGTATTTCTTCTGTTACCCAAGGATTTCTACTAGCCCTTGTCTTTTTACCTACTTGATCCTCTGCTGCCTTCACTACTTCATCCCTCAAAGCTACCCATTCTTCTTCTACTGTATTTCTTTCCCCCATTCCTGTCAAATGCTCCCTTATGCTCTCCCTGAATCTCTGTAAAACCTCTGGTTCTTTTAGTTTATCCATGTCCCATCTCCTTAAATTCCCACCTTTTTGCAGTTTCTTCAGTAATAACCAATAGATTGTGGTCAGAGTCCACATCTGCCCCTGGAAATGTCTTACAATTTAAAACCTGGTTCCTAAATCTCTGTCTTACCATTATATAATCTATCTGATACCTTCTAGTATCTCCAGGGTTCTTCCATGTATACAACCTTCTTTCATGATTCTTAAACCAAGTGTTAGCTATGATTATGTTGTGCTCTGTGCAAAATTCTACCAGGCGGCTTCCTCTTTCATTTCTGTCCCCCAATCCATATTCACCTACTATGTTTCCTTCTCTCCCTTTTCCTACACTCGAATTCCAGTCACCCATGACTATTAAATTTTCGTCTCCCTCCACAATCTGAATAATTTCTTTTATTTCATCATACATTTCTTCAATTTCTTCGTCATCTGCAGAGCTAGTTGGCATATAAACTTGTACTACTGTAGTAGGTGTGGGCTTCGTGTCTATCTTGGCCACAATAATGCGTTCACTATGCTGTTTGTAGTAGCTTACCCGCATTCCTATTTTCCTATTCATTATTAAACCTACGCCTGCATTACCCCTATTTGATTTTGTGTTTATAACCCTGTAGTCACCTGACCAGAAGTCTTGTTCCTCCTGCCACCGAACTTCACTAATTCCCACTATATCTAACTTCAACCTATCCATTTCCCTTTTTAAATTTTCTAACCTACCTGCCCGATTAAGGGATCTGACATTCCACGCTCCGATCCGTAGAACGCCAGTTTTCTTTCTCCTGATAACGACATCCTCTTGAGTAGTCCCCGCCCGGAGATCCAAATGGGGGACTATTTTACCTCCGGAATATTTTACCCAAGAGGACGCCATCATCATGTAATCATACAGTAAAGCTGCATGCCCTCGGGAAAAATTACGGCTGTAGTTTCCCCTTGCTTTCAGCCGTTCGCAGTACCAGCACAGCAAGGCCGTTTTGGTTATTGTTACAAGGCCAGATCAGTCAATCATCCAGACTGTTGCCCTTGCAACTACTGAAAAGGCTGCTGCCCCTCTTCAGGAACCACACATTCGTCTGGCCTCTCAACAGATACCCCTCCGTTGAGGTTGCACCTACGGTACGGCTATCTGTATCGCTGAGGCACGCAAGCCTCCCCACCAACGGCAAGGTCCATGGTTCATGGTTATTCAAGTTATATTTTATTTAATTGCTGGACCATCAACACCAATAAGTATTTTACAGTAATAAAGAGGATTCCTAAAGGTACTTCTGCTATTGTACTCATCATTTAAAGTCGTTAAAATAGTACCTGCAGAATTTATTTAATTGCAGTCTTTCATGTATAAATGTCTAAGTTACATTCAAAATTCGCAATTGGCAAGTGATAAGAACCTTCGACCATTTGATTCATGTGTATATTTATATTGTATATATATCTAAAAAGAAAGATGATGAAACTTACCAAACAAAAGCGCTGGCAGGTCGATAGACACACAAACAAACACAAACATACACACAAAATTCTAGCTTTCGCAACCAATGGTTGCCTCGTCAGGAAAGAGGCAACCATTGGTTGCGAAAGCTAGAATTTTGTGTGTATGTTTGTGTTTGTTTGTGTGTCTATCGACCTGCCAGCGCTTTTGTTTGGTAAGTTTCATCATCTTTCTTTTTAGATATATTTTTCCCACGTGGAATGTTTCCCTCTATTATATTTATATTGTATATTGTAGACTCAGCAGTATTTGGCTTGTAATGCGACGGCTACGTATCCCAATCCCTAGACAATGAAACGAGCCAAAACTTTTAATATTTCAACTCTTGAGTCTGAGGGCCCACACAACACCTCATTTACTATTTTTGAAAGCCCGCAATTGGGGGCTCATCTGGGATTTGTGCCCTGCAAAATGGTAATTCCTTTGCTCTCTGTTATTTGGCATACTATGCGAAGTGTAAAAACATTTGCAAAACCAATAGAGGTTTCTATAGAGTGAGCCTCTCACAACACAGAGTGTGAGATTGGTTTGTTTTCCCCGCAAGTAGGTTTCTGGAAATAGTGAAATTACGCAGTAATTTTCACAACTAACACATGCTATCGATAGAGGTCCTAATCTATCATGTTAAAGGCAATTTGCATGGGGGCTCAGAGTCTAAATAAGTTGAGTGCAGGGAACAGTATCGCTTAGCGCATTTAACGGACAGCTGTATCGGATATGGTTGGAACAAGCGGTAACGGGCGGCAGTTACGGTTACTTCAGTTGCTTCTCCAGAGGCGGACGCAGCTCAACAGCAGTACCATGGCAGCATCTTTGAGTACTCCAGGGCTGTCTTCAGTGTCGTCTTTGACTACAACCGACGGCATCACCATGGCAGAGGTAACCATCTCAAACAGATAAGTGCCTGCGCAAATAGTGAGTTAGTGTTTAACTATGAAGTTAAAGCTCCACTTATAGATCTCGCAAGTATAAAATAGTCACCTAGTATGTGTGCAATTCTGAAAACGGAAATGAGCCAGTTAGTCTGAAATCAAAGTGCGAATGTATAACCAGTAGGAATTCAGGCACGGGGAATGAATTTGGGGGGGATATGATGTATCATCTAATGCAAGTGATCCAGGCATTGGGAAATATTATGAATACAATGGCAAATAATATCAGTACAATTCGAACAGATATGAGTACAATGTGAACTGAAATAGGTTCCGCTGTGGAAGAGGAAGTTGAAAAAATTATAGGTAACCTTGAAAAAGCAATTGATGATAAATTAAAATGTGCCCGAGTGGATATGGGGGAAATTACAGATGAAGTTGTAATAGTAAAATCTAAAATCGAATCAGTGGAAAGAGATCTTGGGGAAAAAATGGATAAGATACAGGCGGAACTTGGGTTCAAGGTAAGCGACTGCGTAAAGGTACAAGATGCTCATAAGAGCGATATAAATTTAGTAATTAGTGACATTGCCAATTGTGTAGGTGAGGGGGAGAAAGTAATGGGCAAAATTAAAGATAAAATAGAGTCCAGTATCAATAGTGAAAAAGAATTTAAAAAACAAATGCAACAGATAAAAAGTGATTCAAATTTGTTAGCATCCCAACAGGCCACACCGGTTATAAATATCCCTTGGGCAAATACCAGATCTGTGAAATGTTACTCAGATGACGGAAGATATCACCCAGTAAATTTCTTGGCTGTGTGTAGGAACGCTTTTGTTCGCGGCATGTCAGACGAAGCGAAAATAAAATATATTAGATGGCATTTGGAGGGAGACCCATAGTCTTGGGCAAATGTTAAATGTAGTTCATGCAAATTGTACGAAGAGTTTGAAAAATGTTTTTTGAATAAATTTTGGAGCGAGGCAAAACAGATGCGGATCCAAAATGAATTCTTAAAAGGGCTGAGTTACAGGTACAGTAATGGGACGCTGAGAGATTTTTGCAAGCGCGAACTTAGCAAGCTTATGCATGTGAAACATCCATTGGAGGTTTTAACGGATATCACCACCTTAAAAAGGTGATTACCCAAACATTTGCAGTGGGATCTTGTCCATTGTCCATGTGATTCCGTGGATGAATTTCTAGAATTTGTAGAAAAATTATAGAGGGCTATGAAGTTCAAACCTCAGAGCAAACTGGGTGGTATTTATCAAAATGGGAATCCAAATGATCATCACCAAAATAATAATTGTGAGAGAAATCAAATGAATTCTCAGGGGGATAGTAGTTGGAATGAACAGAATGGTCAGAGAATGAACAGGAGTGATAAATTCTGTGAATGGGACCCAAGTAAAGAATGCAGATTTGATGGGGGAAATTCATGCGAAATGCAATCACGTAACAATCAGTTGGGAAACTGATGTTCGCTGCATCTCAGATCCGGGGATGGCAATCTGAACAGGTGATGAAAAGGGCTGGAGATAATGATAATAGTAGAAATGTTCACAGGTTTGGAGAAAGGCAACAAATATGTGATATGGAGTATGATTAGATTAGATTAGATTAATACTTGTTCCATAGATCATGAATACGACACTTCGTAATGATGTGGAACATGTCAGATTAATTAAAGGCGTCTATACAAGATATTACATTACACAAAATATTACATGACACTTTTTTTTTTTTTTGGGGGGGGGGGGGGGGGGGGGGAAATTACCCACTTATTATATCCAAAAATTTATCTAATGAGTAGAAGGAGTTGCCATTAAGAAATTCTTTTAATTTCCTTTTAAATGCTATATGACTATCTTTCAGACTTTTGATGCTATTAGGTAAGTGACCAAAGACTTTCGTGGCAGCATAATTTATGTTAAAGTCAAAGGCTATATAGGTGGCTCTTTCAATAACAGCAGGCATGAATGGTGGAAGCATAGATTTGTGAGAGATTTAAGTAAAAGTAACGAGAATAAATTTGCGGGGAATGATGTAAGTTATGAATGTGTAATGAATGAGTGTGTGAATGATGATGAATGGAAGATTCAGTGGTTCAAAAAGAAGTTAAAGAGGAGATGAATTTTGTGAAAGCAAATTGTGTGGAGAGTTCTGAAGAGGTATTAGCAGATAGTAGCAATTGGACTGAGGGTGCGTGGAGGTCAGTGACATCATGGATTTAAGTAAAGTATGTATCGATTTATGCTTTGTATAAGAGTGTAGCAAAGAATGAAGTGGTAAAGTTGAAGGGTATTAAAATTGCAATTGTATGTGCACGCATTTTTTGGTGCGTGGAGGTAGGAAGGATTTATTAAAGTCAATTAAATAGAACTTGTGGGAATTTGAGCTTACTGTGATTCAGTTGTTTGCCTTGCGACTTTGTTCCTTAAGTATTGTTTCCGCTGGAGGGAATCTTTACCGAGGTTCCTAGTTGGTTTGGGAAATGGTTTATTGACAGGTTTCTACTTTTGGTTTTCGTTGTAGACAGATCCGTCACGATAAATGGTGGAACTCGGAATTCAGAGGCAGACACGATTTCTGCCAGGCACTTGGTCAAAAGACTGATGTGAGTTGATCACTACTTCGTGCTAAAATCTGTGTGAGCGTGTGTAGTACAACAGAAAAAATTAGTGCATGAAGGAGCCTTAGCACTGAGTGAGTGGCACAAGAAGTGCTTACAAAATCGCACATAAGTAAAAGTGCATTTAAAAATTTTATTTCTTGTCCAAAAAATTATTTATGCATAACTGAAATGCATGCATTTATTTAATATGCCGTTACATTGATAATTTGTGTTAGTTTAAGTTTATTTCAGAATTCATGCTTGGTTCTGCATAACTGAAATGCATGCATTTATTTAATATGCCGTTACATTGATAATTTGTGTTAGTTTAAGTTTATTTCAGAATTCATGCTTGGTTCTGCATAACTGAAATGTAGGCATTTGTTTAATATGCCGTTACATTGGTAATGTGTGTTAGTTGAAGTTTCTTTGAAATTCATGCTGCTCCCACACCATGACAAAAATTTTGCAAAAAAACTGTCGGCCAGGCGTTTTAATCATTCTTTGCAATTTCTTTTATATGTACTCATATGAACTGAAGGTTGCTACTTCTGAACATTTGGGCAACTAGAATATTAATAGGTGGAGGTGTGTGAGGTAACGGGAGAGTTGTGGTGCCGTGAAAATATTCTAAGTTCGGAATTGGCGTGGCTGCGGAGGCCGCTCGGCAGGCTGACCGCATGGTGCCGGACAAGAAGAGTAGCCCCAGCGCATGGTCCAGGCCGCGTGGCTGGGAATTCCATGTTGATGCTGTGATGAGGACTGTGCTTTGTGTCAGTGAAGGAGATTTGTATGCCGAGAGTGCCAGAGATGGTGGACTTTGTGAAACCTAAATGGCAGAACTTCATAGTTCATATAGAAATTAATAGTAGCCAGATGAATCATGATACCTCAATAAGAAAATGTACATTTCTATGATTTTCACAGTGATTCTGATGGTGGAATCAGATTTTCAGTATCTTTATTAGTTTAAAGTTTAGTATCTGGGGATAAATTGTACAAGTAACACCCAGCAACAAATTTCCAAAATCTAAATGGCTCATCCGATTTTGCCAATCAATGGGTCTTTAGAAAGCTATTAGTGTAAACCTAAATTGGTATAAATTACAGGAATATAACTTGAGTTATTGGAGGTCAAAGTGGCCGCTTACTATCGATTGCATAAGGCCATAAGTACTCCACAGTTACACAAGAAAATGGTAGCAGCATACTTATATATTTATTCATCTATGTCTTTGTTTATATCCGACATATACTATTCATGAAGAAATTGGTCAGTTATTTACTGTGTTTTAGAAAGAACAGAGACATTAGGCTACTGGCTTACTACTGTTCTGTTCCTTTGATATATGTTTATTTAATTTGTTTATGTATTTAATAATGTGTGTTAGAGCGTTTTATGATCCAGCTATAGGAATATTTATTTAATTTCAAGTTATTTCAATGTAAATCCAGTATTTCAAATGTGTTTCAGAATGTTTGTGAGTGTGCATTGGCTTGGAGGCATGATGGGAGCACTGTCGCGAATTACAGCGCTCGTTACTAAGGGAGGCCACTACCGAAGTGAATGGAGGGGGAGTTCTGAACAGTGCGGCACTAGGTGCGGTCGCACAGGACACAGGGAGAGTCCTGGACAGTACAGCACGACGGACGCACAGTCGCGGGAAAGACTTGGACAGTGGAGCAGTTTGCGCCTGGTCGCGAGAGATAGAAATATTTCGTAGTACCAACTTGTGCACTTCTGAGATTTCCATAGCTACTGCAGTGAAGATGTAGTATGTGTTTAGAAGTGAATATCTCATGACCCATGTTATTGCTCATAACTGATTACGTGAACTAGGAATCTATTGTTTCCCAGTTATTCAAGTTATATTTTATTTAATTGCTGGATCATCAGCACCAATAAGTATTTTACAGTAATAAAGAGCATTCTTAAAGGTACTTCTGCTGTTGTACTCATCATTTAAAGTCATTAAAATAGTACCTGCAGAATTTATTTAATTGCAATCTTTCATGTATAAATGTCTATGTTAGATTCAAAATTCGCAATTGCTGAGTGATAGAAACCTTCAACCATTTGATTCATGTGTATATTCATATTGTATACTGTAGACTCAGCAGTTTTTGGCTTGTAATGTGGCAACTATATATCCCAGCCCTTAGACGATGAAACCAGCCAAAACCTTTAATATTTCAACTCTGAGGGTACGTAGTTGAGAGTCCACACCATATGATTATTATTTGAAAGCCTGCACACTTCAATCCATGGGCCATCTTACCCTACCAAAACCATGCACTCCCATCTGTTATATTCTTTCTAAGACCCGCAAATGCAAAACCACCGCCGGCCGCTGTGGCCAAGCTGTTCTAGGTGCTTCTGTCCGGAACTGCGCTGCTGCTACGTCGCTGGTTCGAATCCTGCCTCAGGCATGGATGTGTGTGATGTCCTTAGGTTAGTTAGGTTTAAATAGTTTCAAGTCTAAGGGACTGATGACCTCAGATGTTAAGTCCCATAGTGCTTAGAGCCATTTGAAACAAAACCATCGTGACTGTTCCATTGCTGCTTGCTTCAAAAGCAAGGTCTCTCTACCATGGTTGATCAACACCTGCAGCCTGCAGAACAAAGACACCTGTCCTATATGAAAGACACCAGCTATTTTCTAGATTGTCTGAAATCTGTGCCCATCCATTTCCACCACACACATAGCGTGTCACCATTGATGCTACCTCCCTCTATTCCAACATTCCCCATGTACATAGTTTGTCTTGTGCTGAATACTACCTCAATGAACACCCATCTGATTCCAAACCTATGACATCCTTCCTGCTCATCTTAACAAACATTATACTTACCAACAACTACTTTACCTTTGATAGGCAGACAAACCAACAGATCAAGGGTATAGCCATGGCAACCACAATGGCTCCTTCCTAACCTAACCTTTTCATGGTTTGCTTGAGGGGGACTTTTCTGGATTCACAGGCCTTCAGCCCCTTGTTTGGTTTAGATACATTGATGTAATTTTTGCCGTATGGACTCATGGTGAGACTAACGTGTTGAAATTTTTGGAGTCTCTGAATCTATGTCTGCATCTAAATTCTGCAAACCACTGTGAAGTGCATCTTTTTCATGTTCCATTGACATATAGAGCACCCAAAGAATAATTGTTTAAATGCCTCTGTGGATGCTGTAAATAATCGAATCTTGTCCTCAAAATCTGTATGGGAGTGATATGTAGGGGCTTGTAGCGTATTCCTACCATCTTTCAAAGCCGATTCATCAAACCTTGTTAGCAGACTTTCTAAGGAAAGTTTCTGTCTGTTCAAAAGTCTACCAGATCAGTTCCTTCAATATCTCTACAACACTCCCCTGCAGGTCAGAGAAACTTGTGACAATTCATGGTATCCTTCTCTGTATATATACAATATCTCTTGCTAGTCCTATTTTTATGGGTTCCACACACTTGAGCAGTATACTAGCAGGGTTCACACAAATGACTTGTTAGCAGTCTCCCTTGTAGAATGATTGCATTTCCTAGTATTCTGCCAACAAATTGAAATCTGCTGTGTGCTTTACCCATGACAGAGCCTATATAATGATTCCATTTCATGTCCCTACTAAGTGTTATAACCTGATATTTATATGGATATACAGATTGTAGTTGTGATTCACTGATATTATATTCAGAGGATACTATGTTTTTCTGTTTTGCGAAGGTAAAATTTTACATTCATGAACATATAAAGCAAGTTACCAATCTTTGCACCACTTTACAATATTAGGAGAAAGATGATTGCTACTCACCTTAAAGACTATTTGTTGATTTGCAGACTGGCACAATGAAAAGACTGATACACATTATACCTTTCAGCCAAAGCCTTCTTCAGCATAGAAAACAAACACACACACACACACACACACACACACACACACACACACACACACACATTCACACAAGCAAGCGCACCTCATGCACACAAGCACACTGCCACCAGCAGCTCCAACAGGAATTTGCCTGTCACAGGAATAGCAGTTTGGAGTTAGGTGGGGAAGGGGCAGGGATAGCAAGGTACAGGTGGGGGGAGGGAGGGGGGGGGGAGAGAAGTGCGCTGCGTGGCGGGATGTACAGGGATGAGAGATTGCCAGCCATAGCATCAGGAAGTGAGGTGTGGGGGAAAAAAGAGGGAGCGGAAAAGGAGAGGAGCAGGGAAAGAGGAAAGAATGGGTGGGTGCATAGGCAGAGGCCAGTGCACTAAGAGAGTGAGGGTATGTAAAAAGGAGGGGATGATAGGACTAAGGGATGGAAACTGTTGTGGGCAGGATTGGTGACAGTAGGCTACCACACATTGAGGGGGGGATCCAGATGGCCCAGGTTGAGAGTCAGTCATTGAAATCAATCATATTAAGTTCAGCTGCATGTTGCACCACATGGTGGCCTACTTTACTTGTGCCCACAGTTTGGCAGTGGTCGTTCATCCTGGTGGATTGCTAAATCTATGGTAACCTTCTGTCCCCACACCCTCCAACAAAAAGTTTCTGCCCCCTCATCTTATCAACTTCTCCTTTTTGCACATTCCCTCACCCTTCTTGTATGCTGTGCTCTGCAAATGTACCTGCCCATTCTTTATCCTTCCCTATTGTTCTCCTTTTCCACTCCCTGTCTCCCCCTCCCCCCCCCCTCCCCCCCACCCCCTCCCACCCACACATCCCCTACCTCCATACCCTGCAGCTGGCATTTTCTAGTCCCTGCACATCCCACCAGCCAGTGCTCTCTCTTTCCCCACCCGTACATTGCCATGCTTCCCACTTCCTCATCCCACTCCAGATTACTATTCATGTGACAGTCACATTACAGTTGGAGCTGCCAGTGGCAGTAGTCTTGTGTGTGGTCTCTTTACAGTGAACAGCAATCTGTCTTTTTCCTAATATTATTGGTATTCCAACCTGGAGTTTCCATTGTTTGATTTTGTACCACTTTGAAATCTTCTCAAGGTCTGACTGAATATTTGTACAGATTCGCTCACACTGTACGTCTTTGTAGATAACTGGATCATCTGTGAAAAGTGAGGTTACCTTTAGTATTGTCCATAAGATCATTAATATACAATATGAACAGCAAGGGACCTAAAATGTTCCCTGCAGTACAACTGAAGTTACTTCTATGTCTAGCTATGACTCTTGATCCCTTATAACATTTTGCATTCTCCCTATTCTCAATCCAGTCACATATTTCGTCTGATGTTCTACATGATTCTACTTTTGATAATAAGGTTATGTGAGGTATTGAGAGAAATGCTTTCTGGAAATTGAGAAATCCTTCATCTGCCTTGATCCATGGCTTCCAGGATATCATGTAAGAAAAGCGCAGGTTGGGTTTCACAGATCTGTGTTTTCAACTTCGATACTGGTTGATGTGGATGAGGTAATTCTCTTCAAGGTACCTCATTATGTTCGAGCTCAGAATATATTTTAAGATCCTGCAACAAATCAATGTCGGGGACATTAGCCAGTAGTTTTGTGGATCACTTCTGCTATCCTTCTTGTAGACAGGTGTGACTTGTTCTTTATTCCAGCTACTGGGCATGGGTCAAAGGAACTACGATAAATTATAGTCAACAGAGTGGCTATCTTAGCCTTGAATTTGGTATAGAATCTGACAGGTATTCCATGGGCCCATGGGGCTTTGTTCAGTTTTATAATTTCAAATCTTTCTCAGTGCCACTGGCTCTAATATCTGTTTCATTTATCTTTTCAGTGGTAGGAGAATTAAACTGGGGTACAAAAGGAACATTTGAAAACAGACATAAGTATTTCCAGTTTCATATCGTATCTTGTTTGTGAGTGAATGGACTTCAACTTTTGTGCCACTAACAGCCCTTACATGTAAACAGTATTTCTTTGGGTTTTGTGAAAGATCGTTTGACAGTATTCTGCTCAGTTATTCATTGAAGGTTTCTTGCATTGCTCTCTTGGTTGCCAAATGTGTTTCATTCAGCAGCATTCTATCTATAGCCCTATGCAATAGCTTCTGTTCCTCTAGAAGTATCCTTACAGTGACTGTATACTGTGGAGGATCTCTCCCATTGTGAACTCTTCTACTGGGTACTTATCTATCCACTGCTTAGTCAACTATTCAACTTGGGCCATATTTCCTCTGCATGCCTCATCCTGAGCAAAATGTTTCAAGTTTGTCATTGAGATATAACAGTACTGCTTCTCCATTTAGTTTGCTGAACATATAAATCTCTCAGCTAGTTTAAGTTGCCCTTTGTACTTCAATATTCATTGTTCACTGTCTCGTGGTTGCTGACACAAATTTTGATGCGGACTTCCTCAGGCAGGTTGGGTCTGGTTATTGCCATAAGACCTAACATATTTCCATCATGAGTGAGGTTCCAAACTAATTGTTCTGTGTAGTTATCAGAGAAGGCATTTAGTAATGGTTCACAGGATGTCTTGTCAAGCCTACGACTAATAATACTATAACTATCCAAATTGATTATTGGATGATTAAAGTCTCCTCCAATGATTAGAGTGTGATCAAGGAACTTATGTACCAGCAAACTCAGGTTTTCTCTAAAGTTTTTGGTTACATGAGGAGGTGAGTCTGGTGGCCGATAGAAGGCACCCATTATCATTTAATGCCAACCCTTGATACTGAGTTTGCCTAAACTGCCTCACATTCAGGTTCAGTTTCTATCTTGTTGAATTTGAGTGTCTTGTCTAACCGCAATAAATACACCACCTACATTTCCCATTTCTCTACTCTTTCGGTATATGCATAAGTTTTCCTGAGAGATCTCCCTACTGTCAACTTTGGGTTTTAACCAGCTTTCTGTGCCAAATATTATGGTAACTTCATTGCTTTTTAGGAGTGTTTCAAACTCTGGCACTTTGTTCTGAATGCTTTGGCAGTTGATCACTAGGATTTTAAACTCTCACCTGCAGGAGGCATTTCTTTGGATCTTACAGTGATACTTCAGGGTTTCCTGCAGCTATCATTATCTGCGTGTGATGGAGAGTCGCCTAATCTAAGAAATGCTTGTGTGCACCCCAAACGCAATCAGCTATTTGGGTAGGTGCCCATGTTGTGTGGTGCACATCTGACTCGTTTAAGGGGACCCTACAACTCTCACCCATGTGGTGCATGTCTAGGAAGTCACAGCCTAGCCTAGCTTATCACAGGACCCTCATTGTCTCTGGTTCAAGCCTTCCTCTCAACCCAGAACCAGGGAGCCACGATGTGTTCTGGCAACAATGCTGCAGATTGTGACCTTCACTGAAACACTGTGAGCAAGGCTGATATTCTCAACCCATTTTTCTAGTCATTGGAATGGTCCAAGTATGACTTCAGAGCCCACTTGATAGGCATCATTTGTTACAGTGTGCACAACAATCTGTAGTTGGTTGCCCCCTGTTTCCTGAGTGGCTGCCAGAATAGCCTTTCAAGATGCTGAATGAGGCCTCCAGGCATACACACTGAGTGCTCCTGGTGTGCCTTCCTATCCCTGCCATTTCCCTAAGGCGTATCATAATTTGCCATACTTTTGAACTGTCTTATGATTAAACAGACCCATAACTCTTTGCTTTTGCTGTCCATTGACATGGGACACAGCAGGTTTTCCAACAGATGAAGCTAGTTCTACTGGCTCAGTTTTGGTTTCAGTAGAAGACAGCACCTCAAACCTGTTGGTTAGTTGGTTAGTTGGATGGGTGTAACATCCTGTGTTTTCCCTGATCTCAGTCTCCCATGTGCAGGATGCCTAGATCCATCATTGACACATCTGTCATGGTCAAGTGGGCGAAGTCAGTATCCACAGGAGAGGATAGTACCATAGGTATTTTTGGTACCTCTGGTACATAACTTTTGGTAGCACTCACAAGACACACATTCACAGCAACTTCTAATTGTCTGACAGTAGTCAGAGTGATTTCCAGGTGCTTATGAATAGCAACAAACTCATCCCTTGCCTGATAACAACAAACACAGTGGGTCTGCATTATGCTAGATGCAGTTTTTTATGGAACAGTAAACAATATCTTATGCCCAGTACATTTTTTTCTTCAACAGTAAACAAGTTCCTTTATACTAAGCTTGCTGAACACACTTCCCCAGTTAAATTTCACATGGTCCTGTTCAAAATCTCATGCCACTTTTCCTGATGTTGACCTTCCCTCACTAAGGGTTAGCTATACCCTTCTATTCACAGTAAACCTAAAAACAAGCCAGAGTACTCACTTTTTGACAGTTGCCATCTTTCCATGCCAAACATGGCATTGGAGCCAAATGTATTTGTTCAGATACAGACTCTTTACACCAGAGCACCACCATTCACAACTCAGCCTTCACTGTATGTAATTATCCCACCATCCTAGTTCAAAAGTTGATATCTTGTGTTGTCATGGCCAATCCTGGTCCTATTGTTCCACCCAGAAAACAGCTTAGTAGTACGCCTCTTGTTACTCAGTTCTTCCATGGTGTTGAAAATATTAATCAGTTACTTCAACAGCTTGAGCATATGCACTGCTTCCCTACTCCCGCATTCTTACTGCTTCTCCCATTTCTACCACTCCCCTCAGCTTGCAGTCACTGCTGCCACCACTTCTTGAGCTAGCCTAGCAGCTGCCAATGAGGGGCAGGGAGGCATGAGGAGTGGTTTGTTTGGATCTCATTCTCAGAGATTGTTGGCTCAGCAGCCAGAGATGGCGGTCATGTGTGCATGAGTTGTGTCTGACTGATTGTGTGAATATGTGTGTGCTTTCATTTTCTGACAAAGGCTAAGGTCAAAGATTTAGTTTTGAGTGTGTGATTGTCTTTTCCATGAGCTTCTCTGCAGCTCAGCGATCATCTTCACAGTGAGATGCTACCTATTCGCATTAATGTTGATTCTCAGAGTAATTGTGTAAGTTATCTGTAGCATGGATTGATCACCGTGGGCTCATTTTGTCAACATGGAGTCTGTGACACTTGACTAGCTGGCCACACAATTGAACTTCCATGATGGGCCAAAACCGCAGACCGTTTCTATTGGTATCTCTGATGGTTTGGGACCTGCCAACCTGAAGCTCATCATTTCTCACTAATGTGCAGGCCCTGTCCGTTGGGTCTAGTCTCACTGATCTGTCCGCAGGCTGGGTCTGTTTGTGTGTGGCGTAATCTGGTGGATTTTCATGGTTTATCCATGGTCACAGGACTGCAGTGCTCCTCAGCAGGGCAGAGGCCACAGACAATGGATTTCAGGAATTGCGACTGTCTGACTGCAAGTACATTGTATAGAACCAACATTTTATTGGTGGTCACCTATATTTTTGGTTTACACAACCGTTCCCCGCCTTATACACTTCTTTCGAGAGTCCTACTTTTTTCTGAGGTTACTTCTGAAATCAGTGAAGGTATTTTAAATATGTCTTGAGACTCCAAGGAAATGCATACTTTTGTCACCAAATGTGTTTTGTTTTATTGAAATAAAATAACATCAGTGGTCTTAATGAAACACATACACCACTTGGCTTGCTTTCTCCATCTAAAAACAGTTCATTACAAAAAATGTTAATGTTGGTACTTAAGATTTTTGCTCATACATTTAGAAATACAGAAGTCCTTGCATTCTCTCTCTCTCTCTCTCTCTCTCTCTTTCTCTCTTTGTCAACTTAAAATTCACAGGCATCTCGAATGCAATGTTTCCCATGTATTCGCTCATTTCATGGTTCCGTTGGAGATGCTCTTCACCTCTTGACACAAAAATGAAACGCAGTCGGTAGGACTCGAACCTACGCTCCCAGAGGGAATCGGATTTCTAGTCAGACGCCTTAACCACTCGGCCACAACTGCCTGTCGCAGAAGTGTCTCTTGAGAAGTGAAACTGCACCTTTTAAAGCAGCCTGATGGCAGAAAACGACATGGCCTCACTCGTTTCTGCAGTGCTTCCGTGGCCAGCACAGTAGCCGTTATGACTTACCCTTGAGATCTCAAAATTTCTCAGGGAATAATGCTAAAACTTATCTGGAAATCAGCGAAATACAGGGAATTTCACTTGGAGTAACTTTTGGCAACCATGCTGAAGCATCCCCCTACCATGACCTGCACTATCCCTGTAACTGACAGAACATATGCTATCAAAGGGAGAGCCACATGGGAAAGGCAAGCCATGTACCAGTTGCCAGCAGTTATGTAAACTCTATTCAACCTTCTATATTGTTATGACTACTACCAAGTTATCTCTAAGGGCTAATGGTGTATACTGACAACACACTATATTGTTTGTTTTGCAGAGTCGACTCTACAACCATACATGCCATGTGGATTCTCTCTCCTGACACCAGTTTCTCAGTGCCTCATGGGTGGAAACTGACTTTACAACAAGTGCTTGGTTCTTGTAAAGTTACATTAATTTCTATGGTCTCACCATTTCTGTCCACTCTGTATGCCCTTCTCCCTCCCACTCATCTGTCTGTCATGTCCATGTGTAATGCTCTTTACTTTCCAGTCTTACTGATTCTGTCACATTGCTTTTCAGTGACCTATTTAGTTTATTACCCAGTCTTTCATCTTTAAGTTCTCAGATTTCTAAATCTTGTCCAGTGCCATCTTTCTTTGTCATCCAGTGACCTGGTGTCCTGGATGTCTTTTCTGTAACCCAGCAGTCCTTTTCCTTAATCCCTCTTCCCTCCTCTTCAACCCTTTTGCCAGAAAGAGCCACTGGCTCCAAAAGTACACATGTTTGCAAATTTTTTGTGTGTTTTACCCTTCTGTTGCTTGGTTAGTAGATTTTTATCTACCCATACTATATTTTCAAAGACTCAACAATTAAAAAAATAAATTTACTTATACCTAGACAGAGATCAGTGGACATGTACTGGATAATGTGCCATGTATGAAGTTCCTAGGCATCCATAAGGCTAATAAACTAAACTGCATCTGTATGTGGGTAAGTTATGCAATACACTCAGTTCTACATGCATTACACTTAGATATATCTTTCATTGTGTTGATGTGCTGATGCAGTTGTTAAGCATACTTTCACTCAGCACTGTTTTACTGTGGAAGAACATTAATGACCACAATGTCATGTGCCCTTAGGCGAAAAAATTACAACAACCTACCTTGAACAGAACTGTAAAGGCAGAATTTTATTCTTGACATGCACCTAATATCTGTTACCACAGTTTCCCCCAATAGCTGCACATTCTTTCCCAATTCAGTGCACAAAGAATATTAAATTATGAAATTTGTATTCAAAATTCTGGATATAAATACACATTTCTACAATTTTAATATGCGTACAAAATCTATTGCACAAACACTTATTTTTGTAAACATATAGGTTTTTAAAGAATTTCTTCACAACATTTTAATACATTTCTTCAAAAATTAACATCTCTTTTAAGATATTGAGAAACATTTAACATCAATATTTTTTAAATTCTTTTGATTTGATTCCACACTCGGCTGATCTGAGCAAACTGTTATAAAACCACTTTTAAAAACAGCCTTCTACACAGTAAAGAACTCACAAATAGCAATGGAAAAGCTGCTGCTATTTTTTCACAAAACAAAGACTTTTAGCACATACAGCAGTAGTTTTTTAATACTTTTATAAACACACAATCTGCACATGTTTGTGTAGTGTGAATAGGTCGGTAGCCTCTTCATCGTTAAAAATATGAATGTTAAAATAGTTTGAAATATATTTTGTAGGAAGAGAACTTTAAATTTTCTCTTTTGACAATAGATATTGTATTTACTAACTTCAATCCCTTTCAGAATTCATGCAAAATAATAATCTTAAACTTATATTTTCCTTACAGTTAATATAAGTCTTTCAAGAAAATATCTTGTTTCTTATCTTTTGTTTAACAAAATTTACTACCATTTTTCTTTTATGGCTTTTTGGAACTGCCTGTTTTGAATATTAAGTGGATCATATTTTCTACACACCTGCTCACTCCTGTTGTGAGTAATTTACAGTAGATGAGGTATTTACTATGAATCATATGAGATCCTAATCCCATAATGAATAGTGATTTAACCCAATGCTTTATACAGAGACTAGAATGAACTATTAAATTTTCAGCTGAAGATAGTGTCAACAATTGACTACAGATGGATGTCGAAGAAATTGTGTAATTTTGTAGAGGCACGATGTTGTTATGTGAGAATGTAGCTCAGTGAATTTGTTAGCTGTGGCATGAAAGAATTATTCTGTCTTGCACAGTAAGAAAACCTATGGGCCTTTCAGTCTAATTAATAATTCGTTGTGATCTAGCCCTTATGAACAGAAAAACAGTATGTACATGGGATTCTGGTGGTCTGTACATAATCAAAAGCCTTCGAATTGAATGTAAAGCCATGCTTGAATAAGTAAATTTATGTCTTTGTTGGTTAAAGGAAGTTTGGAGAAACAATTTTTTTGGTGCCCAGTCTTGTGGAAGCACTAAGAAAATGTAATGATGGTATTTATATTCAAGAATGCTCCTTTAAGAAATGCAAATGGATATGTTGCCAAAGTTGTCATAACTGAATCTTTAAATGCAAGTTGGTTCTTTAACTTTCATATTGTAATTAACTTGATTTAAACGAAAGTACTGATATATCAGTGAAAGTACTGATCTGTATGAATAAAAATAGAAAATTAGTTAGACTAATAATAATGATGAGACTATGATTTGCTGACACATGATGGCAGTGTGAAATGTTGCAAATAAAATATGATGTACTTAGATCAGCTGTACATAAGATTGAAAGATTTTCAAAGTTTCTCTGTGACATGCAGGAAAAGTAACCGAGTGTAAATGTAATTAATTCATTAAATAGAATAAATGAGTCTCAAGGGTGAACCATGCAAAAGGGAAAATGTAAAACACAGAGAAAAACAAAAGTTTTATGATTAATTAAAGGGTGAAAAATAAAATTAAGGTAACATTGATCTGGCAAAAAGGCATTTGGAGACATATCTTCACATGAAGAAGCTGGCAGTTGAGAATGAGATATGTGGTTAATTATTATTGTGTGAGGTCATGTGCAATTTCAGTGAGGGTTAAAAAAGTTGTCACCGACTAATTTTTGATATATCAGTGACAGAAGAAAGTATTCAGGCAACTGAAAAAGAATACTGTGCACTCACGTTTCACATACTTCAGATTGAAACACTGCACTTTTTCTCTTTGGTAAATGAAACAACCATGCCTCTCTTCCATTCTTGAATACTTGACTGTTATCACACATTTCGTACAGTGTTTGTCTCTCAGATATTGAGAATGGAGAGAATAATTTTGTGTTTGCATCTTTGTATAACATTCTCTTTGTGTTAAAACCACATCACATTTGAGTAGAAACTCAGACATCCAAAGGATTGCTCCATTTTCATTGACAGTCTTCTCCTGATGATGAAGACTGTGCACATTTTTAAGAGCTTGAGTTGTTGCTATGTATGTGGTTTAACACTAATGGGTTTTCATATTGCTATTGCTGAGCATCCTTCTCCAGCATAAAACTTTTGTTTTTCTCTGTGTTTTACATTTTCCCTTTTGCATGATTCACCCTAGAGACTCATTTATTCTATTTAATGAATTAATTACATTTACACTCAGTTACTTTTCCTGTGTGTCACAGAGAAACTCTGAAAATCTTTCAGTCTTATGTACAGCTGATCAAGTACATCATATTTTATTTACATTTCACACTGCCATCATGTGTCACCAAATCATAGTCTCATCATTATTATTAGTCTAACTAACAGGGGGGAGGTGGGATATGCTCAGCTACACTTTTTGGAGTGGGTTTAACCATGAGTAAGAAAATATGAGGTAAGCTACTATGGACTGCATAGTGAACACATTATCGTAACCAAGGTAAACACGAAGCCCGTGCCTACCACAGTTGTACAAGTCTATATGCCAACTAGCTGCACAGATGATGAAGAGATTGAAGAAATATATGATGACAGAAAAGAAATTATTCAGATAGTTAAAGGAGACGAAAATTTAATTCTGATGGGGGACTGGAATTCAATAGCAGTAAAAGGAAGAGAATAAAAGAGGAAGCAGCCTGGTGGAATTTTGCACAGAGCATAATTTAATCATCGCTAACACTTAGTTTAAGAATCATAAAAGAAGGTTATATACGTGGAAGAGATCTGGAGGCACAGGAAGATTTCATGTTGATTATGTAATGATTAGACAGAGATTTATGAACCAGATTTTAAATTGTAAGACATTTCCAGGTGAAGATGTGGACCCTAACCACAATTTATCGGCTATGAACTGTAGAATTTGCGAAAAGATAGGAAATTAATGAAATGCGACCGGGATAAGTTGAAAGAACCAGAGGTGTTTGAGAGTTTCAGAGGAAGCGTTAGGCAGCAGTTGACTAGAATATGGGAAAGGAATGCAGTAGAAGATGAATATGTAGCTTTAAGAGATGAAATAGTGAAGGCAACAGAGGATCAAGTATGTAAAAATACAAGGACTAGTAGAAATCCTTAGATAACACAAGAGATATTGAATTTAATTGATGCAAAAATAAGATTTAAAAATGTAGCAAATGAAACAGGCGAAGGGGAATAAAAAGTCTAACAACAGATTGACAGGAAGTGCGAAATGACTAAATAGAAATGGCTAGAGGACAAATGTAAAGATTTAGAAACATTTTTCACTAGGGGAAAGACAGATACCCCATAAGGGAAAATTAAAGAGGTCTTTGGGGAAAAGAGAAGCAGCTGTATGAATATCAAGGGCTGAGATGGAAAACCAGTCCTAAACAAAGAAGGGAAAGCTGAAAGGTGGAAGGAATATATAGAGGGTCTATACAATGGAGATGAACTTGAAGGAAATGTTATAGAAAGGGAAGTAGACGTAGATGAAAGATGAGTGGGGATATATGGTACTGAAAGAAGAATTTGACAGAACTCGTGAAAGATCTAAGTTGAAACAAGGTCCTGGTGGTAGACAACATTTCATCAGAACTATTGATAGTCTTGCGAGAGCCAGCCATGACAAAACTCTTCCATCTGGTTTACAAGATGCATGAGACAGGAAAAATACCCTCAGATTTCAAGAAGAATATAGTAATTCCAATTCCAGTGAACACAGTTGTTGATAGGTGTGAAAATTAGCAAAAATACAGACTCTTTACAGAAGAATGGAAAAATTGGTAGAAGCTACTCTTGGGGAAGATCAGTTTGGATTCTGGAGAAATGTAGGAACTCGCAAGGCAATATTGACCCTACAACTTCTCTTAGAAGATGGGTCAAGGAAGGGAAAACCTACATTTACAGCATTTGTAGACTTAGAGAAAGCTTTCGGCAGTGTTGACTGGAATACTTGCTCTGAAATTCTGAAGGTTACAGGGGTAAAATGCAAGGATCGAAAGGCTATTTACAACTTCTACAGAAACCAGACGGCAGTTATAAGAGTTGTGGGGTATGAAAGGGAGGCATTGGTTGAGAAGGGAATGAGAGACAGGGTTGTAGCTTATCCCCATTGTTATTCAATCTGTACTTTGAACAACCAGTTAAGGAAACCAGTGAAAAATTATCAGTGAAAAATTTGGAATAGGAATTAAAGTTCAGGGAGAAGAAATAAAAACTTTGAGGTTTACCAATGACATTGTAATTCTGTCAGAGATAGCAAAGGACTTGGAAGAGCAGTTAACAGAATGTACAGTGTCCTGAAAGGATGAATTTAGATGAACATCAACAAAAGCGAAACAATTATAATGAATGTAGTTGAACGAAATCAGGTGATGCTAAGGAAATAAGATTAGGAAAAGGGCTGCTTAAAGTAGTAGATGAGTTTTGCTATTTGGGCAGCAAGATAACTGACAGTGGCCGAAGTAGAGAAGATATAAAATGAAGACTGGCAGCAGCAAAGTCATTTCTGAATAAGAGAAATTTGTTAACATCAAATATAGGTTTAAGTGTTAGGAAGTCTTTTCTGAAGGTGTGTAGCCATGTGTGGAAGTGAAACATATGATAAACAGTTTACACAATAAGAAAATATAAGCTTTCAAAATGTTGTGCCACAGAAGAATGTTGAAGATTAGATGGGTAGATCATGTAACTAATGAGGAGGCACTGAATAGAAATGAGGAGACAAGAAATTTGTGGCACAGCTTGTCCAAAAGAAGAAGTCAGTTGATAGCTTACATTCTGAGACATTAAGGGATCACCAGATTAGTATTGGAGGGAAGTGTGTGTGTGTGTGTGTGTGTGTGTGTGTGTGTGTGTGTGTGTGTGTGTAGGGGAGGGGGGGGTTGAACATCATAGAGGAGACATGAGATCAATACAGTAAGTAGACTCAGAAGGAAGTAGGTTGCAGAAGTTATTCAGAAATTAAGAGGCTCACACTGGATAGAGTAGCATGGAGAGCTGCATCAAACCAGTCTTTGGGCTGAAGACCACATCACCACCACCAGCAACAACTACTACTTTTTCCCATCTGGCTACATTATCTCAACAATGCACCCTATCAGGCCAGTAGCACAGCTTCACTGATGCAATTTAGCCCTTCAGGACAATGTAGCTGTCTGTGTTTTTGTTAGTACACTCTGAAGGAGGACATTAGTAACAATTTCATTCTTCTTTGTTTGCCTATTGACCACTCACTGCCACTGCTATACAATGAGTGTTACCTTTATTACCTTCAGCACTTATATTAACATAGAGTTTGATGACATACAAATCAACAAAATCAAACAATCTTGAACATACATTCTATAAAGATATTGCTTGACACATTTAAAGGTGTAAATAATGAACAAAAAGAATAAAACATTGCCCATTGGAGGAAATTAATTGGTTATTTTTGTTAAATTTAGCATCCTGTGCCATGATGTACGTCAGTTATGGGATCTTCCACTCTGTTCACATTTCCCATGTACTCTGGCAAGCAACATTCTCTGAAATATTAATCCATATCTATCACACATTTCTGTGTATATTCAGCATGATACCACTTTTATTTATTAATAAATTTTTGTAACATTCCTTATTCATTTACACACAGTATAAAATAAAGCCGATTGAGGTGTACCAAAAGGATTCAGATTGGCATTATGCATGATTAAAATAAAGTTATTGGTGACTGGAGGCAGCATTTGATTTGCATGTGTCATAGAAATAAATTGGCGAAGATAGTATGCTACAATCGCCAAGCAGCTATAGCTTTGTGAAATGCTGTCGGTCTTTGGCAGATTAAAAATGTGTCCCAGACTGGGACTCAAACCTGGGACCTTTTATGGGCAAGTGCTCCTCTAACTGGGCTAACCAAGAACAACTCATGACTTGCCCTCAAACTATTTTAGTTACTTCATGAGTGTACAAGAATAATGATTTTACAAAGAATTAAGTTATAAAAGTTCACTCTTTACATCAGCAGAGAGGACATAAATATCTTGCTTGTCAGTAGTTTTAGTGGAAAAGTGGTTGGTCGGAATACACAAATGCAGATGCTGTGTCCTGAGATATAAAAACATTTGTCTTTGAAAACATGCAGTAACAGATCAGGGAATAACTTTTTGTTAGATCACTCCAGTAGAAAAATAAGTGCCCTTCTATTCTCTTGGTACTGTTAGGAAGAGGACACTACTAACACCATAAAGTGGATAAGAGCATGTTGTGACTGACTGTTAGAAAAAAAAGAAATATTCTGCTAAAAAATTAACAATGCCCTCCACTCAGAAGGTGGCATAGCAGTCATAAACCAAAATTAATGTTACCCACTCATTAACCAAGACTTTTAGGTAACAAGTAATATGAAGAATGTGCGAGTGTAAGCAGATTAATATAACAAATGACTTGTCTCCATGTTCTGGATTAAGGAACAGCTAATCCAATGACCTCAGGATACAGTACCATGTTTTTCCATGTGGCAGACTTGTAGACCATAGTCTAGCCACATTATACAGATCAGCCTTTATATACATCATATTCAGCTTGTAGCTTTCATTTTTTACTTTCGTATATCATGATCAGTGCACAAGAAAGGAAAAAAATGAATAAATTGAACTTAAATAATACTATCAACAGCTGCAGTTTATGATTTTTTTCCTTTTATTTGACTACACATACATCTGCACTTCTTTTCATTCTAAACTTAATGACCGTCTCAATTTCCATTACACCTGAGTACAAAGCTGTGTGACAGATGATAAATCATGAATTGTTCATCCATCTGAGGAGTGAGGATGTTTGCTAAACAGCAAGCTTCATATAATCTATGGCACAGTGAAGCATAATAGTACATCAGTATTTAATATTTTAATAACAGCAGAAGATGGCAAGGGAAATATTTTCTGTTGAGATCAAAAATTAAAAACAATCCAAATCTTATGAAAGGTAGGGAGATGAAGAAAGTGAGAAAAAGAATGAGAGATGAGCACCTAAACAGTATTCCATCAAAGTAATTGTATTTGATTATTTTCATGATTTACTGTTACCTTCACATCTTTAATTATTTGCCATTTACATTTTTTTGCATGTGTGTCACTCAGCTTGTGTTAATGTTTAATTATTGTTATTCATTTTTTCTTCTGTCAGATCATTTTACTGACTTCCACATCCTTTATCAGCATAAGTCAATTTTTTTTCATTTCTTTTACAAAATCTTTTGCTTGAAATTAACAAGTTCCCTTTGTCTGACATCTTTCGAGTCTCATAGTTTATTTTGTTGCTGTAATTTGTTCACTGTTAAATGACTTGGGAATTTTTTCCATTAATATCTTTGTATGTATTGTGTTATGTTTGCCTGGAGAAAGGATTTTCTCTGGCCACAAATGGTAGCTACTTCTATCAGCTTTGTTGTTAGGATACTTGATATTATATTAGTGCAAGAATTGTTACAGGAGTATAGTGTCATAATGTGCAGATGGTGCAGGTACAGAATGCAACAATTTGTCCCTAACACTCAATGGAGCAGGTTGTTCTTTATACAATCACATGGTTTAATACTTGAAGTCTGAAGTAGATAATATATCAGTATCAGTCTTTTGACAGATAGAAATACATTGTCATAAAAATATATTATCTAAAGAAACAATTTATAAGATTACACAATGAAATATTAAGATTTCAGTAAACTCTTTTTTATAAGTACAAAATTTGTTTTTGAGCATTTTTATTTATTATTACTGCTAAGCAGCAGTGAATACAAATGGCAGATGATAAAAATGCTGTAATTTTTGTCATGTTGATACTACTAGAAAAATTCTCTACTTCAGTCTGCACACAAATGGGTAACTTTCCTCTCTGAGAAGTGTTGCTTTCATACTTCAGTCTTTATACATATAGGTAACTTCCCTCTTTGAGTGTTGCTGGAATACATAACTTTAACACAATGTCAAGTTACATACATGATCTTTGTAATTTTCAGAATGAACCAAGTAAAATTCTTCGCACAGACCAATAATGCTAACTTCTGTCAGTTATAACAACAAAGTCAGTATAGAAAACAGAAAGGTAGTAAAATATAGATACATAGTAGTGTTCTTAGAAAACACCAATATTGTAACAAAACAACCACAAATGGTCAAATTTTAACTACACACAATGTTCTTCCTTAAACATTTCTTTGCCTGAAATACTGGCCTCAGAATAGAAACATGAATATCATAAGTTTAAAGCACTTCCTTTCAACTAATAACAATATAGCATCAAAAATCTATATTACCAGTGCTGTTAACATCAGCTCTTTTCTTTGCTACCACTATTATTCTTTTATCACAGTTTTCCTTGGGAACCATTGTTTCTAATAAGATAAAACATTTAATTTACTTTCTTTGAAGGGCCACATACAAATCAGCTGCAGTAATTTTGCCTCAGACCAACAGCTTCATTGGTATTACTGTAAGCTGTAATACAAGAAAAATAACAACCAGTAATGGCACACAAAAATGCTTATGCTTCAACTCGAGCATGTTGATAGTCAAAATTGATTTCAGAGAATGTAGATATTATCAACTATCTGTATTTCATGCTTACTTATAAATGTGTAAAAATAATATTCTGGCTGTGTGCACATTGTAGCTGCTAGTAGGAACTGGTATGCTGATTGCCTTGAGAGATTTCTAAACATGAGTTTCATAGTAAAAATTGTTGTAGTAATGTATACAACTTGCTGTATATTGTGGGGAAATCCAGCATGTATTATAAATTAAATGTCGGGTACATTATGAGAAACAGACATCTGGGATTTAGAAAAGTTATGGAGTAAA
Source organism: Schistocerca piceifrons (assembly GCF_021461385.2). NCBI lineage: Eukaryota > Metazoa > Arthropoda > Insecta > Orthoptera > Acrididae > Schistocerca > Schistocerca piceifrons. The sequence goes on along the minus strand of NC_060138.1, from coordinate 1,220,943,072 downwards.
AATAACAGTAAATGTCATCAGCAAGGCACACAGTCCTATATTATATTGCAAGGCAATGATGCCATTTAGAGTAAGTGATAATGTCCTTCAAGATCAATGTTTCTCATAATAACATCATTAGTGCCATTCTCAAAAGTTATTTTTCTGTTAATGTTTAAAAGATTTGACATCTATTAACAAAGGTGGATAATACATATCTTAAAGGGCACTGGCCCTTAATTTAATTCAGTAATGTTCTGCAATATATTTAACACATACACACACTACACACACCTAAAGACATACAACTAACACTAGTACCTTAAAAGTAATCATTCTCACTGACTTACAGTTATAAACCTGACCAGTTATGAATGATAATATGCAACTTTTCTTCAGTGCAAATATTAAAATTATTAATTCTGAAAACATCAGTCAAAAAATGAAAGCTAAAACTTAGATTTTCAAACATTTTGTAAGCACATAGCACCACATATATCTTATTAGATAATACTCTTTTTTTAGAAATGAGTCAAATAGCATTCAAAAATATAGATATGTGATAATAGAAAAATATTTTTATTACTGCTGTTTACTAATTTAGGAACTTCCTTTTAGGTTTTTAAAGATTACATGCATTACGTCCTTGATCGGCGTGTGGAATATCTACGTTTCACACCTTTCCGAGTTTGCTGAGCCTGAAATGTGGGTGATGCTGTGTCACTTGTCTCATCTGCTGTGGCTGCTACTCTCATATCTGTTGCAGATGTACTGTCAGTTGATACAGGCTGGAAAATAACCTGGGAATCAGAATTAGAGACAAATTTAGCCGACACTGTCAAATTTGCATCAGGATTACTTACACGGGTTGCCTTTCGGAGAGCATTCGCAACTGCTCTACTGTTTCTAGGTGCCACTGCTGTTAGTGGTCCATTTCTAGTATTGACACTAACAGGAACAGTAGCCATAGCTGGATCAGTTATTGCTTCAGATGAAGTACATGTATGTTTGTATGCACTGTTGTGAAGAGAAACTGGTTGAGCATGAGATATATCATCAAGTGTAGGTATAACTTCTTGGGCACTATCACATTTACTACTAAGTGTGCTGTCTGATGGAGGCTCAGTGTCCATATCTTCTTCTTTCTCAAATGATGTCCTTGATCGCCGCAGTTTTTTCCGTTTCGCTTTTGGCCCCTTGGCGTCAGGAAGTGTTTTCATTTGCACTGGAATTGGTGAGGGACTACTCTGAGGCATTTGAACAACGGGAACCAGATGAACAACTTTTGAAGTACAGTGGTCCTCATTCAGCTGTTGCATGGTCTTCGAAAGATTGGAAGCTGTTGAACCATTCATTGGGGACTGACAATACTCGGATGTTCGAGTCGTGTGGGAGGGTGGAGTTGCTGGTACATCAGGAATTTCAGATTGCTGCAGTGACACTACTGCATGGTAGGCTGCATTCAGATCTGCTTCTTCAACATCTGTGTCCTCCATTCCATCCACATTCAGATAAGATCTGAAAGTATATGGAAATACAAACATCAAAATACCTTGAAATAGTATACACTATGGTAACAAAAGTCATGGTTTAGCAATATACACTTATACAGATGGTGGCAGTATCATATACTCAGGGATAAAAGGGCAGTGTATTGGTGGAGCTGTCTTTTATACCCAAGTGATTCACGTGAAAAGGTTTTTGTGTGACTGTGGCCACATGATGGGGATTAACAGACTTTGAACATGAATCATTTCAGAAATCATTAGGGAAAACAGTAGTGTGGCGAGAATGCCAGATTTCATGCATTACACCTCACCGTGAACAACGTAGTGGCTGACAGCTGTCACTTAACGACCAAGAGCAAGGCTGTTTGCATAGAGTTGTCAGTGCTAACAAACAAGGAGCACTGCATGAAATAAACACAGAAATCAATTTGGGATGTACGATGAATCTATCCATTAGAGCAGTCCAGTGAAAATTGGTGTTAACGGGTTATGGTGGCAGACAATTGGCGTGAATGACTTAGCTCACAGCATGAAATTGCCTGCAGTGCCTCTCCTGGGCTTGTGAGCATATTGGTTGGATCATAGATGATGAAAACCATGGCTCAGTAAGATGAGTCCCGATTTCAGGTGGTAAGAGTTGATAGTGGGGTTCGAGTGTGGAGCAGACCCAACAAAGCCATGGACCCAAGTTGTCACCAAGGCACTGTGCAAGTTGGTGGTGGCGCCATAATGGTGTGAGCTATGTTTACACAGAATGTTCAGGATCCTTTGGTCCAACTGAACTGATCATTTAGTAGGAAATGGTTATGTTCAGCTATCTAGAGACCACCTGCAGCCATTCATTGACTTTATGTTCCCAGTCAACCACGGAATTTTTATGTATAACAATGTGCCATGTCACCAGGCCACAGCTGTTTGTGATTCGTTTGAAGGACATTCTGGACAATTTGAGCAAACGATTTGGCCACCCAAATCACTTAACATGAATCCCATCAAAAATTTATGGGACGTAATTGAGAGGTCCGTTCGTGCACAAAATCCTGCAGCGACATTGCTTTTGCAAATGTGGGTGGCTGTAAGGCAGCATGGTTCATTATTTCTGCAGGGGACTCGCAACAACTTGTTGAGTCCATGCCATATCAAGTTGCTCCAATGTGCCAGGCAAAACAAGGGCCAGCAAATTATTAGGAGGTATCCCATGACTTCTGTCACCTCATTGTGTTTTCAAACTGTTTGAAATGTGTTTAGCATTAAATTTTCTCTTCTGTTGAAATTAAATGTTTTCTTAAAAGTTAAAATTAATGGTGTGATAAACATCTTATGAAGACTATCATCAAAATTTGTTACTTAACAGGTTGGACTACTGGGCAGTTCATATTAAACTTTGCTTAATATAAAATTGTCCGATTGGCACTGACAAACAACAACACATATTCTCTCATGGGTCAAATAATAAAGATATTATTAAGAACAAGGGGTGACAACAAGAATAAAGAAGGGGCAAAAGTTATATGAAGTATAAAACATTTGTCATAGCCCACTGCATGTCATTCAGTTTACAAATAATACTATGTAGATGGCTTAATGTATTTTCGTTTATAGTTAGATTTTGTCTACTGTCATCATCATATAAGAACTTAGAATTTGTGAAACAAAGCCAGCGTTCATTACAATAAAATGTAGGCATAAATAGGGCAGTTGGCATAATGCAAAAATATCGTATATATATATATATATATATATATATATATATATATATATATATATCTAAAAAGAAAGATGATGAAACTTACCAAACAAAAGCGCTGGCAGGTCGATAGACACACAAACAAACACAAACATACACACAAAATTCTAGCTTTCGCAACCAATGGTTGCCTCGTCAGGAAAGAGGGAAGGAGAAGGAAAGACAAAAGGATATGGGTTTTAAGGGAGAGGGTAAGGAGTCATTCCAATCCCGGGAGCGGAAAGACTTACCTTAGGGGGAAAAAAGGACAGGTATACACTCGCACACACACACATATCCATCCACACATACACAGACACAAGCAGACATTTGTAAAGGCCAAATATATATATATATATATATATATCTAAAAAGAAAGATGATGAAACTTACCAAACAAAAGCGCTGGCAGGTCGATAGTTTCATCATCTTTCTTTTTAGATATATTTTTAGATATATTTTAGATATATTTTTCCCACGTGGAATGTTTCCCTCTATTATATATATATATATATATATATATATATATATATATATATATATATATATATACACAAACGCACTACCTTTGAACACTTTGTAACACAAACCCTTTATCTTAGTGTCTCTTTTATGCTGTTTTGATGATATTTTATTCCAAGCACCACTGTTCCATTACATTCCAGATGACAAGATGCTCTACAGTAGAATTCCTACTTCTGGACTGCCTCATAATAAATAAATAATTAATCATAAATAGTTCACCTAAATCACCTGTGTGTCACTGATCACAAATTGTAACAGTAATGCTTTAGTTACTGCCAAAACTCGGTACATTATTATCAACCAGCAAAAGGCATCCAGTAAGCTCAAGGACAAATTGTACAGGATGAAAATTATTTAATGTGTTTACTACAAAGAAAAAATAGTAGCTTGAATACAGTTAGACAGTGTATTTAATTCATCCGTTATAGAGGTAAGTAAGAACTTATTAAAGCAGTGATATACAAAATTACTGGTGTCTTACTGTAATAATTTAATTGAGACTCATAAAATTACCCAAACCACACAAATGTAAAAGAAGTAAATGTACATTATAAGTGCCAAATTTAAACTGAATATGTAGTGAGAAATCAAAGTGAAAATTATGTAAGCAACTACAAAATTTAGTTCATAGGAACTAGAAAGTGAGTTAAATGAAATGTGGATTCACTAATGTAGTCAATACTGTTCTAAACTCTGGCCTTTTTACTGAATGTCTTCAGGTGCTTTTCAAATATATTGAGATATGCACTGAAGGATTCAAATTATAAGTGCACGAAGTAAATAACACTGAATGACTGAGAATCTGTAGACTTTTAACTCTCACTAAACTTTTTAAATACAGTATTTGTAAAAAGAAACTGGCAGACTAACTTGCAATAAACTTTTTAGTTTTGTTTCTGCAAAGGTTGCTTCAGACACTGTTCTGTGAATAGTCCAGGTTAACCTACTGCACTGATCTAGCAAAGACACTGAATGGCCTATGAAAAATGTAATGCATGCTGGGAAATAAATATCCAAGTTCAATGAACAAACTCTTTGATTAAGGAGGTCACTCAGCTGATATACAGATGTTCTTAGTATACACATTAACTTTTAAAAATCATCACATACAGTTACAGCCAAAGAAAGTAACAAGTGCAAGTAAATGAAACATAGTGTATGCTTTCGTGTTGTTATGGATAGTATCTGTTCATCAATACATTTGACTGTGTAGATGAGAATTTGACTGTGTAGATCACAAGATTCTACTAAGAAAGGCTGAGCATTATGGTTTAAAAGATAAAGTAGGGAAGTGACTTGAGTCGTATCTAGATGACAGAAACCAGAAGGTAGTATTAAACAGTTGTGCAAAGGTGCCTGCCAGCTCTGATTGGGGTGCAAAAAAAATGTGGAGTGCCGCAGGGCTTGGTGCTTGGTCCCCTACTTTTCTTAATCTTTGTAAATGACCTCTCATGGTGTGTGACCCAAGAAGTGCACTTCACCCTATTTGCAGATGACACAACCATTATGATTGACAAGGTACCCACCTGCAGTCTAGAGAACACTGTGACCACTATATTCCAAGAATTTCTAGATTAGTTCACTGCAAATGGTCTGTCCCTCAATGTTAATAAGACTCATTTCATTCAGTTTCAAACAGTAAACAAAAAATTGGAAAATGTTGAAATAAAATGTAGAGACAAAAAAATAGTGAAAGTTGTATCATCCAAATTTCTGGGTTTACATATTGATAACAAACAAAACTGGTCTGTCAACATCACTGACCTATGTAAAAGGCTTAATTCAGCAGAATTTGTCATTCACTCTACTGCATCTGTTTGTGACAAGGAAACAATCAAAACTGCATATGTTGGTTATTTTCATTCACTTACGACATATGGCATCACATTCTGGGGAAATCAACCACAAGCAAATAAAGCCTTTGTTGCACAGAAGAGAGTTATCAGGATTATGAGTAGAGTGCATCCTAGATCTTCTTGCAGATATTTATTCAAACAACTGTGGATCCTCACCATGCCTTGTCAATACATCTTGTCTGTAATGTGCTTCGTGAACAAAAATTCTGCAATTTACAAAATGAATAGTGCGTACCATGATCACAATACAAGAAGAAAACATGATCCTCACAAAGATTTAAATAATCTCATTGTGGCACAGAAAGCAGTTCCTTATTCAAGTATAAAAGTGTTCAATAAACTTCCTGTCCATATCAAATCAGTCATTGGGGATCTTACTAAATTCAAAACAGAACTAAAACTTTATCTTTTGGATAATTCTTTCTATTCTGTACAGGAATTCTTTGATAATGTGTAACACTTCTTGAATTTATGTTTAATTTCATGCATTTCTAATAGAACTGATTATGTAAATTAACATATCACTTGTTGGCAGAAAATATTTTTAGATGAATTACTTTAAATTTGTTTATGTAATCATCTATGTCATTACTGCACTATTATTTATGCAATCATCTATGTCATTACTGTACTATTATCTGTGTTGTTATCTGAATTTTTGTGTGTAATTATTTGACATGTGGATGTCCTTTTTCATGTATCGGCTTATGTATGTTAAATTGGTTGCCTCATGATCATCTATATGTGGCTATTACTGTAATAACCTGACACGTTCTACATCCTAGCGATACATTCATGTCAAGAATCCACGGAAGTTGAAAATAAATAAATAAAATAAGTAAAAAAATAAATACACTTTGGAATGAACTGTGTTCAGAGTAATTTTTGATTATCAGTATTTCCTAATTTGTTGACTTCTGTGCAAAAATGATGGCACATTTTGCATATCTTCACACTGTGGTTTTATGCAGTGTAATATCCTGCCATACTGCAGAAAAACTGCAAGCTATTTGTGTTTCAAAATCAAGCCATGAGAACACGCTTGCAGTGTTTGCAGCTGACTACCATGAATTACCTTGTTTGTTAAGTCCCATAGTGCTGAGAGCTATTTGAACCATGAATTACCTTGTTCATAGACATCTTGGACACAAACATAAATGAAGGGAACTTATGTCAAAAGCTATAAGACAAGTCTGAAAAGTAATTAAAAAGACTTGGACTACATTTCACTTCTTGCTGCACTTTCCAATAACTGATACACAATCTGAGTTGCAGTTGTGTTTGCTGGTGTGTCATGAGAGACTCCTTGTATAATTTCGGATCTCTTAGGATTAAAGATCAACTCAATGAATGAAACTGTCATGTGATGCAGAAAAAAGGCGAAATTCTGCATAACCCACTGAAGTGTCGGAACATCGATGCTGTCAATGACCTCCTGAATGTTGTTTCAGCTCAGCGATGGATTTGGAGTTATTGCTGTTCACCTTGTCTTTAATACAGCCCCACAAAAGGAGTCGCATGTGTTCAGATCCGGAAAATATGGTGGCCAATCGAGGCCCATGCCAGTGGCCTCTGGGTACCCGAGAGGAGAATGCGGTCCCCTAAGTGCTCCTCCAGCACATCAAACACTCTCCTATTTCAATGGGGCCAAGTTCCATCTCGCATGAACCACCTCTTGTCGAAGTCAAGGTCACTTTGGATAATGGGAATGAAGTCATATCCCAAAACCTTCACCTACTGTTCAGTAGGCACTGTGCCATCAAGGAATATCACACCAATTGTTCCGTGACCAGCCATTGCACACCACACAGTCACCCGTTGAGAGTGAAAAAAACTTCTCAATCAAGAAATGTGCCCCAAATGTACCAATTTTCCTTACTGACAACATTTACATGTACAAATGGCTGACAACAAGTTGCGAACACATGCATATACAAATTCCCATCATGCCTCATGGCCAACTGTTCAGTTTGAATGACCTAATGCATACCGTTCAGAAGTTATGATGATTTTATTCCATATAGTTCAATAATTGTCGCCTTGTAAGATTGCATATATTGTTGTCAAGAAACTTCTACTAGATTAGATTCCGTTTTTGTTCAATAGACCCAAAAAATGAGATGATCGAGCATGTGAGAAAGTATAACATAAAATGTTTGAATATAATACTTACTACCCTGATAATTTGTCTGGAGATTGTCGAAATAGGTGAATACAATGCAGTAAATAGCTAATAGCTACAGAATTAATATGCTGTCAAAATGAAACATTGTTATGCACTATTAATAAATTTATTATACACAAAATACCTAATCTTGACTGTTGTGACAAAGCGCTGTCAAAACTGAAATCTAACAGACATTTTTACTTAAGCTGTCTTAACAGTCACTGTTAAGATATTCATCTATAGAGTATGAGGAGTAGCCTGTCAAAAAGTCTTTCAAACTCTGTTTAAACCCTGCTTTATCTGAAACCAAGTTTTTAATAGTCGCTGGCAATTTATTGAAAATGCATGTTCCTGAATATTGGCCCCTTTTTGGACCAAGGTAAGTGATTTTAGGTATTTATGTAGTGGATTGTTTTTATTTCTAGTATTGATATTATTGGTTAGAAATAGAGATATATTACTTGCAACAAATTTCATTAAGGAATAAATATACTGAGAAGCAGTGGTTAGACTAAAAAGTTCCTTGAACACGTTTCTACGTGATGTTCTTGAATTTACACCACAAATGATTCTCACCACATGCTTTTGGACCCTAAGAACTTTTGTTCGGTTTGATGAGTTACCCCAGAATATGATACCGTATGACATAATAGAATGAAAGTAAGCAAAGTATGCAAGGTTTTTTTATATTTATATCTCCTACATCTGATGACATTCTCAATTCAAATACAGACTTGTTTAGGCGCTTAAGCAATTCTATGGTATGCCCTTCCCAACTGAATTTATTATCAAGTTGTAATCCCAGAAATTTAACACTTATCAACCTCTTAGATCTGCATGTCTTCATATGTTATACACATGCTGGAAGGAAATCTCTTACAGGTTCTGGAAAGCTTGTAGTGGGTCCTCTCAAAGTTTAAAGACAGTGAATAAGCTTCGAACCATTTATTAATGTCAGTGAAAATTTTAGTAGCAGCTATTTAACCACCTGCACATGATTTGCTACTTATTACAATGTTTGTATCATCTGCAAGCAAAACAAACTAAGCATCTGGCAATGTAACAGACAAGACATCATTAATGTACACAAGAAAAAGCAATGGAACCTTGAGGAACACCACATGTAATTAATTCTCATTCAGATGAAGGCTGACTGCTTACTGCACAGGTATTTTGCAATGACATCCTTTGTTTCCTACTAGACAGATAAGATTCAAACCGTTTTCAGCATTGCCAGCGGCCCTATAATATTCTAATTTACTTAAGAGAATGCTGTGGTTCACATAGTCAAAGGTCACAGAAAATGCCAGTAGCCTCTAATTTATTATCTAATGAATTAAGTACATTCTCACTGCAATTGTAAATAGCTTTCTCTATATCAGAGCCGTTAAGAAATCCAAACTGTGACTTGGACAATATATTATTTGCAGTCAGATGCTTAAGGAGATGCTTGAACACAACCTTTTCAAATATTTTTGAGAAAGCCGCAAAAGTGATTTTGGTTAATAGTTTGATGGCATTTCTTCTTGTAAAGAGGCTTAACTTCAACGTATTTTAGCCAGTCTGGAAATATTCTTCTGATAAGAGATTGATTACACAAATAACTTAAGGTAAAACTGAACTCGCATGAGCACTCTTTGATTAACTTCGTCGATATGTTATCATACCCACTGGGATACTTAGATTTTAAGGATTTTATGATGGGTACTACTTCTTTGAGAGACATGAGTGTCATTTCCATTTTACTGAAGTTATTTTTAAAGACTCGTCTCAGGTACTCCATTGTACTGTTCACCGAAACTGATGACCACAAACTGTCACTAACAAAAATGAAATACTTGTTTCAGAGCTTTGCAACACTACATGCACTTGTTACCAAAGTCTCATTTATTTTTAGAGCTATCTGTTCCCCTTCCTTTTTGGCCCCACCTGTCGCTGTCTTCACTATATCCCATACAGTTTTTATTTTGGTGCCTGATGTAATTATCTTTTTCTCATAATAATGCTGCTTCGATTTCTGGATTACTTGTTTCAATATTTTGCAGTATTCTTTATAATACATTACAATTCTAACATCAGAGCTGTTCCTAGACACTAGATACAGCCGCCTTTTTGTCCCACATGATATCTTTAGTCCTTGTGTAATCCACAGTTTATTTTTGGACTTCTGTGTGATTTGAGTTACCTTTAGGGGAAAACAATTTTCAAAAGTGGAAGTAACATTATTAATGAATGCTTTGTCTTTTCCATTTGAGTCAGAAGTACTGTAAAAAACTATCCAGTCCACATACTCAAGCAATTTCCTGAATTTCTCAATTTTTTACTTATTTGTTACCCTCCTGTACTCAGATTTAATAGATTTTTTATCCTGGCAAGTTTCAGCTTTTAACACAAGATGGTGCATGTCATGATCAGATAGCCCATTTACTATTGATTTTTTGATATGACTTTTTCCCTAGATTTGTCTACAAAGATATTATCAGTAGCAGTCCCAGAGCATTTACATATCCTAGTAGCAAAGTTCAAAGTAGGAACTAATTGAATGATAGTGTTACTTACTGCAATAATTGTTCACTGACAAGAGCTTTTCAATAAATCCACATTAAAATCACCAGCAACCATATTTCCTTGTTTTTTACTGTGAGATGGAACAACGGAGCTTCCAGATTTTTTATGAAGGTGATCTGTATATACATACTATTATAAAGGACCTACTATGAAACACTATTTCTGTTGCATAAGCTGCTCTGAGCAGTATTCTTGAAATCAAAACAGTTTCTGACAAATGTGGCAACTCCTCCTTTCTCCATATTTTCTCTACAGAAGTAAGAAGCTAACTTGAATCCTGTAGCATCTAACATATCTATACCAGTGGTCACATGATGTTCAGAGAGGCAGATTATATCAACTGGTTTGCTCAACTCTAATTCTTCAGCACAAATAAGCAAATCATTAAGCTTACCCCTTTGTCTTTGGAATTCTGATATAATAAGGATAACTGATTTTGCACTGGCTGAATTACAACTGGATGAGCGTAATTTTCTTGTCAAATTTTGAGTATCTCTAGTTTCAATCAGAGACTGTCTGCATGAATTGTTGACATTAAAATTTGCTTTCTGGCTGCTGTTTTATCAATGTGAATGTCATTTTCACCCTGTCTCTGAATATCTTTTGTTTCTGCCCTCCCTACCCTGAAAAAACTGCTGATCTGTTACTTGTAAGCACTGGTACTTTACCACTTGTGACAGTGCCCCTCCTTAAGTAATTTGCTATCAGCCCAGACAGTTTTCCTTCCCTTTGCTGTTGAGGTGACGGCCGTGCCTAGTATAGTCCCACCTGCTGAACAGGAACCACACTGATATGAGACCCCATACCTGATTCAAGCAGCCATTCCACCTCTAAATTAACTCTCCTAACAGAAGAGTTTAAATGAACAGCACAAGCCCAACACCAGTATGTCTCGTTGCTGAAGCTATCTTTACCAGGTCACTGTCTGTTGAAGAATTAGGGTTCCTATCTATGCTGATGCCCACCCCACCCACTATTACCACGGTGTCTTCCTTTGTGAAATCTTTGCAAAGTGAACAGGTTTAAAAAGCTGATGTGTGATTTTAACTACCTACAAAATAATTTTCCATACCATTGCTAAAACAGTACTGCTAAACTGTTTCTTGTCCATTTGCTGCGTAAATGCAAAAGCATGTGCAGCCAAATTACATTGTTATTACAAATCTCCTCGTGTTGGAAAGTAGTTTTGAATCATTATTTCAATTGATGGAAGCTGACAGTTTATCACAAAATTATCTTTTCACCAAGAAAGAAATTGTTGCTCACTTGAATGTCTTGTGTGTGGCAATTTGTTTTCAAGAGTGATTGGCAGCTGCCAGCTACAGCACCCATAGTAATGCCTCAGCAGGTCTTCTTACAATCTGCGACAGTATTCTTACATTACAACCTCCCTACACGCAGCAGCATCATCCACCAAAAGCATCACAGAGCTTTCAGGACTACGTTTATGTGGAATTTCATTCTTTTGCAGTTAGAATTGACACCTTGTTTGACTTACATGGTACTCTTTCAACTTGATTGCAGGAAACTGAAATTCATCATTCATGCAGTAATGACAGGTCCACTGATCAAGTATGCCAACTGACTGAATAGTACATCAATAAAAAATATATGCATTTAAAACCACATGGTACGTGGTATTACACTCAATATTTACTTATCATTACACATTTAAGATGCTTATGCCATCTTCAGGGTCAATCTTGATCCCAGTGTGTCAGCAGGAATGTTGTTTTTGTTATACTTGTGCCGTATATGGCCATGTGGAATTTTAATTCTGTGATAAGTTCTCTATGCTTACACTACACCACTTTACAGTTTCTAGTCTGGTGACTGACACTTTGCAATTTTTATTTTATCTTTCTATCAGTCATTTCATACTCCAGTTCTGCTGATGATAAATCACACAGAGCTATGGGAGCCATATTACAATTTAGATCACGTGCTGAACTCTTATCTACAACACTATAGTACAGTATAATATTGCATGTATGTCTGAAGGAACATTGCATTGCATTGTACTTCTGAATAACACAGGCACTGCTGTATCGTATTTATCCGCCGACATTGGACGAGCTACTTTCAGTTAAAATGTCTTCCCTGTACGGGAACAAGTGCAGGTTGTAGGCACATGATTGACAATATGTGGAAATTTGGATCTGGCCACAAGCTGTGCTCAGATAACCTAATGGTAAGGCGACCGCTTGTAATCCGAGTTCGAGTCCCAATCTGCACAAATTTTCACTGTTGTCATTCCATTACACAGCTGGTTGTTGCCGCTCAAATTTTCACTGTTGTCGTTCCATTACATAGCTGGTTGTTGCCAATATTGGCAACTGTGAATGCATTTCGTGCAGTACAGTAGGATGATGAATGTATGCTTACGTCCCTTTCTTCATTCCCGTAAGGCATTCATGTTTGTAGCACTTTTCCCACAATCTGTGCAAGTAACAGAGTCAGTTTGTGTGGACAAAAGTGCTCTGTCTGGACAGGTAGATAGTTCATCTAGGATCTCCTGTGACAAGACTGGAATAATCCCACTGTCCAAGATGATGTGTTAATGGTTTTATTACTGGACCATCAGTATAATTAGTGATGGTTGGAAAATTACTAACCTGAACAGTCTACAGAAGAATGGCACAACCTGGGGGAAGATCAGATTAGATTCTAGAGAAATGGAGGAATGCACAAAGCAATATTGACACTACTACTTATCTAAGAAGACAGATTGAACAAAGACAGTCTCACATATATAGCATTTATAAATTTAGGAAAAGTGTTCTCCATTGTTGATAAAATATACTCTTTTGAATTCTGAAGTTATCAGAAATAAAATACATAAAAATGAATGGTATCTACTACTTTCCAGAAACCACATTGTAGTTATAAGAATTGAAGGCCAGGAAAAGGGCACAGCAGTCAAGAGAGTAATGAAACAGGATCAGAAACAGTTCCCCATGTCATTCAGTTTTATCCACAGAGCAAGTTGTAAAGGTATTAATGAGCATTTTGAAGTTTAATTCACGTTCTGAGAGAAAAAATAAAAACTCTTGTTTGCTGATGACAGTATAATACTAGACAAGAAAGGATTCAGAAAATCAGTCTTCCGAAGTGCCTTAAGGGGAGTTGGAATGCCGGAAAATGGAAAAAATTCACATTTTCAGTTTTTAACCTTATAACTTAATTTGAAATTTTCTGCTTAAAATGGTGCAAAATTTGTTAAGAAATTCCAATTGGAAGCATTTTTATTTAATTTTTCAAAATTACATGTGCGCCCAGCAAAGTTACCCATCTTGTGATTTGTACACATTTAAATCTTCGCATTTCCGAAAACATTACATATAGAAGGCTGTGGATTTCACTCTTCAGTTGTAGAATCTTTGATCCTTCCATAGGTACCATTGTTTTTACGACTAGCTGTGTTTATTGTTCAGTTTTTGATCTGTGAGTGTTTGTTTTGAGCCTCGAGTTTAGTTTGTCGCTCATTTGGAGTTTGTTATCTGTCTTGTTTTGACTTTCAGTGGTGAGTGCGTAGTTTCTACGATGCCTAGGAGTGCATCATTATTTAAAAAGCGAAAGTTTCGCGGTAATAGATTTACAAATAACGTTTGTTCAAGTGATTCTGCTTCAGCACCTGTTGATGCTGGTGAAAGTTCTGACGTTTGTACAGCTGAGATGTGTGAAGGAGACACGCCCACCAGTGCATCAAAAAAGAAGTTATCAAACTGTGCAAGTGAAATTACAGATGAAGCTTCTAATGAACAATATGTTTTAGTCGACTTTCCTGTTTTTACTGAGTTTATGAAGAAATGTTTGTGTTGTAATCTTTGTGGAGGTTCTTTTGATATGAACATAACAAAATCTATAGGACTTTCCTGCAAAATTGCTATAGTTTGTGCCAGTTGTGAAAATGAGACCTGTTTTTGGAGCTCTAAAACATGCAGTAGCAATTTGTTTGAGAGTAATATCAGGCTAATGTATGCAATGAGAGCAATTGGTAAAGGACATACTGCTGCTCAAACATTTTGTGCCATAATGAATCTTCCACCTCCACCTGCTAAAATTGACAATTACACTGAAGTGATAGGAGATGCTGTTCAGTCTGTAGCAGATTTATCAATGAAAGCTGCTGCCAGTGAAGCAAAATATATAAATGAAGGAAACCCAGATATCCCTGTTGCTTTTGATGGAACCTGGCAGAAAAGGGGTCACACATCCAAAAATGCTGTTGCTACTGTTACTAGTGTGGACAGCGGTAAAGTTTTGGACTATGAAGTGCTCACTAAACATTGTTACCATTGTGCATCTGGTAAGATAGAAGCAGCTCACATATGTAGCAAGAATTATGAAGGTACGAGTGGAGGCATGGAGGCTGCCGCTGCTGTGAAAATGTTTAGCAGATCAGAAAAAGAACGGGGAGTATTTTACACGAAATTCCTTGGAGATGGGGACTCCAAGGCATACAAAAGTGTTACAGAATCCATGCCATATGTCAATAAGACAATAACTAAACTAGAATGTGTCGGTCATGTTCAGAAACGAATGGGCACTCGTCTAAGGAAACTGAAACAGAATCTGAAGGACAAAATTTTGTCAGATGGTAAAACCATTAGAGGTCGCCTGTCAGATAAAATTATAAATGAATTACAACAATACTATGGTATGGCAATAAGAAATAATGCAAATAATTTGCAGGAAATGAGACAAGCTGTATGGGCCACATATTTACATCGATCATCAACTGATGATAATCCTCAACATTTTGCTTGTCCAGATGGTCCTCAGTCATGGTGCAATTATAGAAAATCTCAAGCTACTGGGGATCCTTATCACCATAAAAATTATATTCCATTGGCTGTTATGGAAGTAATTAAACCAATATATAGAGACTTGGGGCATCCTGATCTTCTGCGAAAATGTCTTCATGGTTGTACCCAGAATCAAAACGAGTCGTTCAACAACCTCATTTGGACTCGTGTACCTAAGAATGTATTTGTTGGGATAAAAACATTGAAATGGGGAGTCAGTGATGCTGTTATTTCATTCAATGATGGTCATATGGGTAGGCTAAAGGTCATGGCAAGGCTCGGCATTGCTCCTGGTATCAACACCATCAGAGGTCTTCAGCTTCTGGACAGCGTGCGAGTAAGGAAGGCTCAGTATGCAGCTGAATTTAATACAAAAAAAGCAAGGGCAGCAAGGAGAAGAAAGCTTCTAGGTGAAGAAGAAGAACTAGAAGATGACCCTGATTACTCTGCTGGACACTTTTGATAATAGAATAAAAGGTATTTGTGAATTTTCATAATAAATTACTTTAATCGCATTTTCTGGCATTTGACATTTTTAGTGTTACATGTACCTTTATCTCATAAACCACTCAACCAACAACATTCAAATTTTCAGAAATGCTGCAAAACAGTTCAAAGAGGCCACTGAACTAGAATCATGACAAGAACTGGCTTATTCTCTGAACTAGGGAAGTTTATGTTATACTTTTTCCAATAAAAAATGGCTTAATGGTAAAAAATTCATAAATACTATACCAACAAAAAGAAAACATTGGTTCTAGTTCAGTGGGCTCACAATATATGCTGAAAACCTCTGCCAGAATTTCAAAGTTCTGAAGATAATAGTTCCAAAGAAAAAGGTACACAAAGTTAGCAAATTTAACATTGGCGAGATAGGGCATTCCAACTCCCCTTAAAAAAGAGGATATAAGATAAGCATCAACATAAGTAAAATAATGAAATCAAATTAAGTCAGATGACACAGAAGATTAAAATTAGAAATTTGGTGCTAAAAGTAATGGAGGAGTTTTGTTATTTGAATAGCAAAATAACTGATGATGGTAGAGGTAAGTAGGATATAAAACGCAGACGGGCAATAGAAAGAAAAGTATTTTTCTTGATCTTATCTTTATATGGAAGTGAAATGTGGACAATTAACAGTACTGACAGTTAAAAAACAGGAGCTTTTGGTGTATCATGTTACTGAAGACTGCTGGAAATTAGATGGATAGCTGAAGAAGAGGGTCTGTATCAAACCAGGGGGAAAACAGCTTTATGATACAACTTGACAAAAAGAAGATATGGATTGATAGAACACATTCTGAGGTATTAAGGAACAGTTATTTCATAATCTTGTGAAAAAGGACAGGGACGGACAGTGGGGTAAAAGTGTGACATAACAAAGAACTCTCTGACATGCTTAGAGTTATTATCTTTCTCATAATAATTAAGTTCAGTGCATTAACTTTTAAGTTACTTTTGTGGAACATTCTTGTATGCATTTATGAAGAATAAAAAGTTGCTTCTGTTTGTTATTTATGTGGATAGCCTAAGGGGCCACATAATGGGTGACCCTGCCTAAGAACTGTCATGCCCCTGAACGACATTTCAAACAGACAGTTGAAATACACGCAGAGATTATGAACAACAATGACAGATTATTCCACATCATCACTGACTAAATTAGCTTGCTGTTCCATCAATATGAGCATGAAACCCATACAGTGCAATAAGAGCAGCGTAAAATCTGCAGCACCTGCATGTCGCAGCACAGTGAACAGTTTTGTTGAGATAGAAGAAGCTGTTAAACCAGACTTAAAGACCCTATCGGCTCAGATAAATACTCTTGGGTTGCAACCACATGTAATGATGAAATCTATAACAGAACCGTTACCACAGTTCAAAATAATGAGATGTATGTTGGCCAGTTCCAGCAGTGTGTTTGCACTACCCCTGCAATTGCGGGCACCACCTTTTAAGTCCACCCAACTGAAAAACGTAGTTTGTGGCAATGGAGAATATATTTCATCAGCAACAAGTGATTGACAGAAACAACCTTGATGATAAGCAATCTGGACCAAAAACCACAACATAGGCATCAGACATTATAACACACATGCTGCCTGATGGACCTTACAACAAGCTGAAAGATGCACTGATATCTTGCTGTACAAAGTCCACTGACCTCAGAGTCAGGCAAGTACTATATCAGAAGAAACGTGGTGACAAGTCCTCTATCAGATTTCTGGCAACATCATTGTAATTTAGTGAATAGCTCCACAGTGTCTGATGACTTGTTACTACACATTTGGGAGCAACCACTACCAAGACAAGTACAGATGTCATTGGCAGTATACAATTATAAGTCACCCAACAAATTACTGAAGGTTGAAGGTTGCCGATAGCATCTATGAAATGCTAGAGTTCCCCAAAACAATTTCCACGACATCAGTGGACCACACTGGTCAAGCTCATCTGAGGCGATGACTGGACTGCACAGCCATCATGTCAAGATGCCCATCAAGCATTTCCAAAAAAATCCAAAGCTTAAGAACCACAGAGGAAGCACTGTCAACACAGATGTACATGCAGCAGCAATGACACATGCTAACAGTTGAACTCAAGGTCAGCAGAAGAGCTCCTGCGGGCTATGCTGGTACCAAAAACATTTTGGCCAACATGCTGCAAAATGTGCCTCACAGTGACTGTAATAGTCAGTGGGTCCACAGTAGCAGTGCAGTGTCTACCCATTGTTGGCAGCAGCCACCTCCATACATACATTCAACTGTGTTGAAATGACTGCATTTGTCAGACAGGCATGCAGGCATGATGTTGCTTGTAGACATTGGCTCCAACATCAGCACACTGTCAGCTGTGTGCCAGACAACAAACGGGTTGTTCAAGCATGACTGAAGGCAGTCGACAACTCTGCGATCAACCCTTGCAGACACAGAGTTTTCACTTTCAACATCGGTTACTCCAGGCCTTGCACATGGTCATTTGTAGTTGTCGATGTCTCGGAACCTATTTTAGGCACCATCTTCCTTGTGCATTTTGCACTAGCAGTGTGCAGGGAACATGATTACTGAGCCTAGTTGACCACTGTGCAGTATCAGGAACTAGAAGGACGCCTGCTAATGGTGTGTTGCAGAGGATCAACAGCTCATGCTCCTCTAATAAATGCAGCACCTCTACAACACAGACACCTTCTGAGGATTGTGAAATTAAACCATCAAGTGAGTTACAGTTACAGGTTCACTGTAATGGCATCAAGCACAATACAGTGCACCCAGACAATCTGTCTCACTACATGCACACAGAATTAACCCTCAAGGCGTAACAGAAACAAAGGCAATTTGGAGGAAAAATTACAGGATGGAATCATTTCCCAGTCTGGCAGGCATAGTCTTTGCCCCTACAACTTGCCTGCAAGAAAGATGGCTCATGGATGCCACGTGGCAATTGCCAGGCCTTAAATGCAAGAGCAACATCAGATGGATATCTGGTCCCCAACATACAGAACTTCATATGCATGATAGCTGGCACAGGACTTTTTAGTGTCTTTGACTGTAAAAAAGCATATAAGTGGATACCAGTAACAACTAGTGACATTCCAAAGACTGCGTTGATCATGCCACTTGGTTTATTTGAATTTTTATTCGTCCCTTTTGGGCTCAAAAATACTAACCAGGTGTGCCAACATTTTGTGGATTTTGCACTCAAAGGACACATGTTGTTTAGCTTATTTGGACGTCATCTTGTTACTCTCCCCTGGCACTCAAGTGCATGAACAACATCTGTGCAAAGTATACCAATGGCTGTTTGGCCATGGAATTGTATTAAATGAAAACAAATGCATCATTGGGAAGGCTCAAGTCATCTTTCTGGACCTACTGGTTCAGCCACCAACAATCACCTATCGGTACTAAGGATTCCAGTGCTACAATCTTTGCCAAGCCAGCAGATTACCAGCAGCTTAGATGATTCATGTGTATGGTAAATTTTTATCACCACACTACCTGGCAACAGCAACTGTACAGACACCATTCACGAATGCACTTACAGGCCATGATGCCACTCGATGCAGACCTCTTAAGTGGATACCTGAAATGGACAAGGCATTTTGCAACCTCCAGGTGATCTTAAGTCAAGCAGCGTCACTTGCTCACTCAGTATCTCATGCATACTTGGTTGTAGTTGTTGATGCAAGTCAGTTGGTAATTGGAACAGCATGCCACCAACAAGTAGATCAAAATTGACAGCAATCAAGTTTTTCTCTAATGGTTGCAACCATCCCAAAAGAATGGAGTGCATAAGATAGAGAGCTGTTAGCAATCTATGAGTCAGTCAAATGTTGTTGACCTCTAACAGACGCTCAACCAGTGACTTTTTTTACACATCATAAACCCATTCCCAGAGAATTCCAGAACATTAGTGACAAGTACAGTTTCAACACATTGAGTTCATAAGTATATGACAGACATTCGATGTGTACATATTCAGTTCATAAGTTTATGACAGACATTCAATGTGTAAAAGGTGCTGAAAATTTAACGGCTTCCTACATTTCTCATATTTGTGATGTGGCAGAGATTATAGACTACAGAGAACTGGCTGTAGAGCAGGCAGTGGATCAACAATTACAGAAGTTGTTGAATGACTTTTCTACAGGGCTATGCCTCGACTAGATTTCTCTGTCCAACTCTTAAGCTGAAACTATAGTGAGACATCTCTCAGAACAAACCACACCCATACATTTTGTGGATGCTCTGCAAGACAGCCTTCGACAGCGTCCAATGCTATGTTCAGATTGCTTACAGACTGCTTTGTGTGGCCTTCCATGTAGGATTTATTTAGGAATAAAGGAGACGACTCACTGAAAGGCAAAAGTGCTGTGTCATCGATAGTTATACAAACAAAAGGTACCAAGCTTGTAGGAAAAACATGCACAGACACACACACACACACACACACACACACACACACACACACACACACATGCATATGCCTGTCTCCATACATTTTGCTCAGTCAACTACAGTTCTTTCCTGGCCCAAGGTGAGTGTGTTGGGGTGAAGTGGGGGTGTGGGTTGGGGTGAGATGCGAGATGGAGAGAGAGGTGGGAGGCAGGAAGGGGGTTGGGGGAAAAGTGGCTCATAGGAGAGTGGTGAGCCATCTGTGGGATAATTAGGGGTGCAGGTAGAGGGGGCAGGTGGCAGACAGCTGGGCATGCAATTTCCTAGACTAGGGCACGAGATAACGGCACACAACTAGCTGATGTGGGGACACGATTTGGTCAGGGATACTGGGACAGGGTGTACATACACACACACTATTGGGTGGAGGTGAGGGGGCAATGAATTACATTAGGTTTAGGAGGAGTTGCCATATATGTCAAAAGTTATCATTGTGCAAAAGGTATAGAAACAAAAAAGTTTTGTGTAGAGAAACATATAGAAGCATGTGCCTGTGAGCTTAAATTAAATAAAGGCACATTTATAATTGTAACTGTATATAGGTCCCCATCAGGAAATTTTCATCTATTTCTGAAAAATTTGGACTCCTTGTTGTGCTATCTGTCAGACAGGGGGAAGCAAATTATTATTTGTGGGGACTTCAATGTAGATTCTCTGAAAGAGGGTAATAGGAAAAATGACCTTGAAGTATTACTCGGTTCTTTCAATGTGACACCCGTTATTGATTTTCCTACTCGGGTAGTAAAGGATAGCAGCTCACTGATAGATAACTTCTTTATAGACCAAGATAAGTTTAACCAGATAAATGCTCAGCCTGTTGGGAATGGTCTTTCTGATCATGGTGCACAGCTAGTTACAATTTATGACATAGCTCCATTCAGCAATACTAAACAGTCCTCCAAAGTAGTACGTTCAATCAACGATTTAACAATTGCAAATTTCAGGGAAAGCCTACAGCAGTTAGACTGGGATGAGGTGTACCGTGAACCTGATGCCAGTTTAAAATATAATTTATTTCATGACATTTTTGTAAATGCATTTGAAAACTGCTTCCCCAAGAAAATAGTTAAATATACTCGTAAGAAACCTCGTAACAAACCATGGCTTACTAAGGGTATAAAAATATCTTGTAACCGGAAAAGGGAAATGTATCTGACAGCAAGAAAGAGTAGTGACCCAGAAACTATCAAAAATTAGAAAAACTACTGTGTTATATTAAGAAAAGTTATTAAAAAATCCAGGAGTATATGTATCATGTCTGAAATCAGCAACTCTGATAATAAAATTAAAACAATTTGGAATATTATTAAAAGAGAAACAGGTCAACCAAGAGCAAAGGAAGACAGTATTACCATCAAATTGAATGAAAACTTTACGAACAAAAAGTCAGAAGTTGAAAATATTTTTAATAATCATTTTCTAAATGTTGTGGATATAGTAGGATCCAGGTGTTCATTAGAAGATGCTAGGCTGTTAATGGAAGAGGCCATACCTATGAAATTTGATACAATTGAAATCTCACCCACTTCTCCCTCTGAAATTAGGAAAATAATAAACTTGCTTAAAAGCAAAAACTCACATGGAATTGATGGCATTTCCAGCAAAATACTAAAAGCTTGTTCTCAACAGATAAGTATGATTCTCAGCCACCTGTGTAATAGCTCTCTGGAACAGGGCATTTTCCCTGATAGACTGAAATATGCTATTGTTATACCTTTGCATAAAAAGGGGGATAGATCTGATGTCAACAATTACCGTCCAATCTCCCTTCTAACAGCTTTATCCAAAATTTTTGAGAAAGTAATGTATTCAAGAGTAGCTTCACATATCTGTAAAAATGAAGTACTAACAAAATGTCAGTTTGGTTTCCAGAAAGGTTTTTCAACAGAAAATGCTATATATGCTTTCACCAGTCAAATTTTGAATGATCTGAATAACCGAACACCACCCATTGGGATTTTTTGTGATCTCTCAAAGGCTTTTGATTGTGTAAATCATGAAATTCTGCTAGACAAGCTCAAGTATTGTGGCATGAGTGGGACAGTGCACAAATGGTTTAATTCGTACCTAACTGGAAGAGTGCAGAAAGTTGAAATAAGTAGTTCTCGTAACATGCAAAGATCAGCACATTCCTCAAACTGGGGAACTATCAAGAATGGGGTTCCACAAGGGTCAGTCTTGGGTCCTTTGTTGTTCTTATTATATATTAATGACTTGCCCTTCTATATTCATGAAGAGGCAAAGTTAGTTCTCTTTGCTGATGATACAAGTATAGTAATCACACCTGAGAAACAAGAATTAACTGATGAAATTGTCAATACTGTCTTTCAGAAAATTACTAAGTGGTTCCTTGTCAACGGACTCTCACTGAATTTTGATAAGACACAGTACATACAGTTCCGTACTGGGAATGGTATGATGCCATTAATAAATATAGATCTTAATCAGAAGCATATAGCTAAGGTAGAATATTCCAAATTTTTAGGTGTGTGCATTGATGAGAGATTAAATTGGAAGAAACACATTGATGATCTGCTGAAACGTTTGAGTTCAGCTACTTATGCAATAAGGGTCATTGCAAATTTTGGTGATAAACATCTTAGTAAATTGGCTTACTATGCCTATTTTCACTCATTGCTTTCATATGGCATCATATTTTGGGGGAATTCATCACTGAGGAATAAAGTATTTATTGCACAAAAGCGTGTAATCAGAACAATAGCTGGAGTCCACCCAAGTTCATCCTGCAGACATTTATTTAAGGATCTAGGGATATTCACAGTAGCTTCTCAGTATATATACTCTCTTATGAAATTTGTTATTAACAACCAAACCCAATTCAAAAGTAATAGCAGTGTGCATAACTACAATACTAGGAGAAAGGATGATCTTCACTATTCAAGATTAAATCTAGCTTTGGCACAGAAAGGGGTAAATTATACTGGCACTAAAGTCTTTGGTCAGTTACCAAATAGTATCAAAAGTCTGACAGATAACCAACAAGTATTTAAGAAGAAATTAAAAGAATTTCTGAATGACAACTCCTTCTACTCCATAGAGGAATTTTTAGATATAAATTAAGAAAAAAAAGAAAAAAAATATTTAAAAAATAAAAAAAAAATAAAAATAAAAAATAAAGAAAAACAAAAAACACAAAAAAATAAAGTTGTTATATTAACTTAAGTATGTTGTTAAATTAACCTAATTATGTCATGTATTAGAAAATTCGAGTCGTTCCACATCATTACGAAATATCGTATTCATGATCCATGGAACTAGTATTAATCTAATCTAATCTAATCTAATCTATGGAAGTGAAGGCTGTGCCATAGGGATAGGTCCCACCTGCACTGCTCAGAAAAGCTGGTAGTTGTTGGGAGGATCCAGATGGCACAGGTTGTGAAGCAGCCATTGAAATCTCGTACCTAATGCTCTGCTGAATGTTGTAACACTGGATGGTCCACCTTGCTTTTGGCAACAGTTTAGCAGTGTACCTAACGATGATGCAGCACTTCTGCCTTTCAGTGAGACATCACCTTTATTCCTAAATAATTTGTAATTCTCACCAGAACTTTCTATACATGATTATACTTCCAAGTACAAAGATGCACACACTTGGGCACCTTTTTGTGCCAATAGAGTCAAGTGGATTGTCATTCGACCTGGCACGGCCTCTTACACCATTGGATGGGTACAGATACAAGTTGATTTCAGAGAACAGTAAAAAAAATGGAAGGAATTCTCAAAGTAGAAACTTTGAAAATGATACAAGAAGTAAGGATGCATTGGAACTCCACATTTTACATTGTAAGAGTTTTGCATTTTTGAAATATTGTTCTATCCTAACTCATTAGAGGCCATCTGTGTAAGCAACCATGTCCTATACCAGCTATGATTGCACAGATTTTTATATCGGTATGACTACCAACCAGCTGCCCACCAGGACGAATGGCCACCTCCAAACTGTAGGCAAGAACAAAATAGACCACACTGTGGCTTAAAAACAGCTGAACATAACAAACTTGATTTCAATTGCTGCTTCACAACTGAGGTCATCTGAATCCTTCCTTCCATCATCAGCTTTTCTGAACTTCGCAGCTGGGAGTTATCCTTGCAACACATTCTCTGCTCCTAAGGTAACCTACTGTTCTCACACCCTCCACCCGACAGTTCAACCCCATCTGTCCTATCACCTCCTCCCTATTTCATACCCTCACCCTCTTTGTGTGCTGCCTTTGACAATGCACCCAGCACCCACCGGTCTTTCCCCTCCCCCTGTTTCCCTCCTTTCCGGCTCCCCCCCCCCCCCCCCCACCTGCCTCCCCACCTCCATGCTCTCTAACGTCTCATATTGCACGTGTTGGCAGTATTGTCATGGCCCCTTCTAGACCCTGCACACTCTGCCAGAGAGCACTCTTCTCTCACCCCACCTGTACACTGCTATCACTTCTCATTCCCCGCCCCTCTAGATTGCTGTTTCCATTCTACATCACAGTTGCTTTCCAGTCCAAGCTGCCAGATATGGCAGTCATGTGCTTGCGTGTGTGAATCAGGGTTCATATGTTTCTTAAAAGTGCTTAAAAGTACTTAATTTTCATGCTGTGCAATAAAAGTCTTTTAAGCACTTTTTATCCATTATTTTTTTTTATTACAGTCCTTATAAGTATTTATTTTTGTCTTTGCAGTTATATTCAAGTTCAAAAATCAATTAACTTGTCGGTTAGAAAGGAAAAAGAAAGACTGCATGTGGAGGTCGAAGACTAAAACATTTACGAAGGTCATTCAGCTGTGAGATGTGTAGGGCAGGGCGAGAGAGATAAAGCTATTCCCACCTCAGGCATGTAGAATATAGTTGGGGGAGGGGGGGGATATGATAAAACACATTACTGGCAACTGACACCATTTGCTGTATGTAAACTCATTACTGCAATGCCGACAGTAGGAGATACTATACATTGGCAGCAATGGCAAAGGGCATGGAAACCTTATCCAAATAGAACACCTGTGGCAAGAAAATATCTGTGGCAAACTATCAATCTGCAATTTATCGGCCTTTCTTATTTTTTTGGTGGAAACATGGCAGAACAGGTGTGTTTTTAAAATACTTGGAAAGTGTGCATTTAGCCAACTGTAGAATGAATGTAAACAGTGGCTAGTGCCATCAAAAGACATTCACAAAGAAAAGTGTAAGATTTACATAAAGGACATTGGTATAGTGCTGATGGGAGGAGCGCCATTAAAAGCCAATATGAAAGGTAAGTAATATATCATGTTATATGTAACTTGATTAGAATGATATAACTTGATGTGCTTATATTTCCACCACTTATAATTATTTGTATTGATCCCACTTCCTTCCTCATCCTTGCGTATTTTGGCATTTTATTTACCACATTTACACATAGCCCTGCGCCTGCTATACGGACGTCTGAGTCACAGCTCCCGTACAAGATAAGTAATTTAAGTAGTAATAAACTGTTTTTAACACTTTAAACTAATTTATTACATTAATTATAGTGCTCTTCAAGCGTACCATTAAAGGTTTTTGTCTTACTCGCGTATTTTCACAATAATCACGTAAAGTTCGTTTTGTTTACATATCGCGGCCAGGCCAAACTTTTGAGCTTTCAGATTAAACTTCATACCGCAATTTTAAGTGCATTTACTGATAGTTTAGTGTGCTAAATACGTTTGCTGTCCCTTTATATCTGTAGAGTATCGTCATCTCTTAAGTAATTTCCAGTAAAAAACTTCTGAACCACTGTTTACATTGTCGCAAGTAGGCCTAATTTTTTGTACACGTATTTTCATTGTTCTCCGGCAACTTAATTGTCTTTCTGTCACTAAAATGAATTTGTACCATGAGTGTAAAGTACCTGACGTGCCATAGAATCGTTAGCTCTGGGGTCTTGTGTGATGGATGTAGTAACTGTTTTCATTGGGGCAATTGTAGTGGCGTGGGAATTGGGAAAATGAGCGAGACTCATCAGTGGTTCTGTAAGCTATGCAGTAGAGATAGAAAGATTGTGGAACAGGAGGGGAAAATTGCTGCCCTTCAGGCTGAGTTTGATGAGGCTAGGCGAGAACTGGGCAGGTTAAGGGGGGAGAATGGTAAACAGGGGTGGGAACTGGCAATAGGCATAAGGAACAGGCCAAGAAATTCTTCTGACAGCTTTGTTATTAATGTACAAAATAGGTTTGACCTGTTGCCTCAGTGAGAAACTGATGAGCCTCTCACAGAAGTAGATGTAGACAGGGCTCAACAAGCTTTCAACAGCAAATTGAATAAGAATGTAGGGAAGTCTGCAAAGAGAGAGAAAGTCTTGTTGCTAGGTAGTTCGCATGCTAGGGGTGTGGGCCAACTTCTGCAGGATGAATTAGGGTCAGAATACCAGGTCACAAGTTTTTTCAAATCTAGTGCTGGACTGGGGCAGGTTACAGAGGATTTAGGTTCACTATGTAGAGGCTTTACTAAGGAAGATACCGTGGTTATTGTGAGTGGGCCGGGTAACAGTATTGACAGAGATCCAAGGTACAGCATAGAGTGTGACCTGGCAAAGATTGTATCAACATCGAGTCATACCAGTGTTGGGTTTGTGTCGGTTCTGGAGTGCCACAACCTACCTCATTTGAGATCTTCTGTCAGGAGAGTTAATTTGGAGTTGGAACGGCTGCTTGGATCTGGTGCAGCGTCACACATTGGTGTGGTTCCTGTTGATTCACTCTGTAGGTGGGACTATACTAGACATGGCCTACACCTCAACAAGAAAGGGAAGGGTAAACTGGCTGGGCTGATAGCAGGAAATTTAAAGGGGGAGGAACTACATCTCATGGTGGAAACACTTTTTTTAGTGGAAGATCAGTGTCCAGTGGGAAACTCAGCCAGGCAAGTACTAAAGATGTTAAAAAAGTTCAAGATACTCACAAAAGTAAAGTGAAAAATAATGTTAGTATATTTCATCAAAATATTGGGGGATTGAAGAATAAAATTAATGAGCTCCTGCTTTGTTTAGAAGATATAGAAACTGAGAATGTAATAGATGTACTATGCCTGTCTGAGCATCACATTGTCACTGATATGCAAAAGGTTAGCATCAATGGGTACAAATTAGCTGCACATGTAAGTAGAGATAATATGATGAGAGGAAGAGTTGCCATATCTGTCAAAAGCTTCCATAGTGTAAAAAATTTAGAAACTAAAAATTTTGTGTAGAGCAACATATGGAAGCATGTGCCACTGAACTTAAACTAAATGATGGCACTTTCATAATTGTAACAGTGTATAGGTCCCCCTCAGGGAATTTCCAGCTATTTCTAGAAAACTTGGATGCTTTGTTGTGCTACCTGTCAGACATGGGGAAGCAAATTATCATTTGTGGGGATTTCAATGTTGATTCCCTGAAAGAGTGTAATAGGAAGAATGACCTTATGGTATTACTCAGTTCTTTCAATTTGAGCTCCGTCATTGATTTTCCTACTCAGATAACAAAGAACAGCAGTACATTGATAGATAACTTTTTTATAGATCACGATAAGTTTAAGGACATAAATACTTATCCTGTTGAGAATGGTCTTTCAGATCATGGTGCGCAGCTACTTACAGTACATGACATAGCTCCATGCAGTATATCAAATCAGATAGTTAAACATAATTCCAAGAAAACATATATAAAACCTTGGCTAACTAAAGGAATAAGAATATCTTGCAACCGTAAAAGAGAACTGTATCCAACAGCAAGAGGGAGTACTGACCCCGAAATTGTTCAATATTATAAAAACTATTGTGCGGTACTAAGAAAAGTTATTAAAAAGTCCACAAGCATGTGTATCATGTCTGAGATCAGTAACTCTGATAATAAAATTAAAGCAATTTGGAATATTATTGAAAGGGAAACAGGGCAACCAAGAGCACAGGAAGACTTTAGTGCCATAAAACTGAATGACAAGTGTACTAACAAACAATCAGAAATTGAAAATACTTTCAATAATCATTTTTTAAATTTTGTGGAGAAAATAGGATCTAGATCTTCACTAGAAGAGGCAAGGCTACTAATAGAAGAGGCCATACCTGTGAAATTTGAAACAACTGTAATTCCACCAACCTCTCCCTCTGAAATCAGTAAAATAAGAAACTCACTGAAAAGTAAAAGCTCTTATGGAATTGATGGCATTTCCAGCAAGGTACTTAAAGCTTGTTTCCCACAGATAAGTAGGATTCTCAGCCACGTATCTAATAGCTCTTTGGAGCAGGCTGTTTTCCCCGATAGACTGAAATATGCCATTGTAAAACCATTGCATAAAAAGGGGGATACATCAGATGTCAACAACTACTGCCCAATCTCTCTTCTGACAGCTCTATCAAAAATTTTTGAGAAAGTAATGTATTCAAGAGTAGCCTCCCATATTTGTAAAAATAAAATACTAACAAAATGTCAGTTTGGATTTCAGAAAGGCTTTTCAACAGAAAATGCTATATACGCTTTCACTGATCAAATATTAAATGCTCTGAATAACTGGACATCACCCATTGGGATTTTTTTGTGATCTCTCAAAGGCCTTTGATTGTGTAAATCATGGAATTCTTTTAGATAAGCTAAATCATTATGGTTTGAGTGGGGCAGTGCACAAATGGTTTAATTCATACTTAACTGGAAGAATGCAGAAACTTGAAATAAGTGGTTCATGTAATGTTAAAACAACAGCTGATTCCTCAAACTGGGGTGGGGGGGGCTATCAAGTACGGGGTCCCACAGGGTTCGGTCTTAGGCCCTTTACTGTTCTTGATATACATTAATGACTTACCAATCCACATTGATGAAGGTGCAAAGTTAGTCCTATTTGCTGATGATACAAGTATAATAATAACACCCAAAAACCAAGAACTAAGTAATGTAATTGTAAATGATGTTTTTCACAAAATTATTAAGTGGTTCTCAGCAAACGGACTCTCTTAAAATTTTGAAAAAACACAGTATATACAGTTCTGTACAGTAAATGGCACAACTCCAGTAATAAATACAGACTTTGAACAGAAGTCTGTAGCTAAGGTAGAATTTTCAAAATTTTTAGGTGTGTCCATTGATGAGAGGTTAATCTGGAGGCAACACATTGATGGTCTGCTGAAACATCTGAGTTCAGCTACGTATGCTATAGGGTTATTGCAAATTTTGTTGATAAGAATCTCAGTAAATTAGCTTACTATGCTTACTTTCATTCACTGCTTTCATATAGCATCATATTCTGGGGTAATTCATCGTTGAGTAGAAAAGTATTCATTGCTCAAAAACGTGTAATCAGAATAATTGCTGAAGCCCACCCACGGTCATCCTGCAGACATCTATTTAAGGATCTAGGGATCCTCACAGTAACCTCACAGTATATATATTCACTTACGAAAATTGTTGTTAATAATCCAACCCAGTTCAAAAGTAATAGCAGTGTGCATAGCTATAACACCAGGTGAAAGGATGATCTTCACTATGCAGGGTTAAATCTGACTTTGGCACAGAAAGGGGTAAATTATGCTGCCACAAAAGTCTTTGGTCACCTACCAAACAGCATCAAAAACCTGACAGATAGCCAACTAACATTTAAAAATAAATTAAAAGAATTTCTAGATGGCAACTCCTTCTACTCATTGGCTGAATTTTTAGATATAAATTAAGGGAAACAAGAAAATAAAATAAAAAAAACAACTTAAACATTAGTGTCATGCAATATTTTGTGTAATGTAATATCTTGTACAGACAGCTCTCATTAACCTGACACGTTACACAACATTACGAAGTGTCGTATTCATGATCTATGGAACAAGTATTAATCTAATCTAATCTAATCTGCCACACGAACTTGTGGTCCTTGAGCTACCCAGTTCCTCTCTGTTTCCTTATACCAACACACATATACTCCCATACCTCATATGTTCCTTTTCTCACAAGCATTTGTGCATATTTTTACATAGTTTCACGCATTTATAGGCATTTTTCTATACTTTACATATCTCAGTATGTCTTTACGTGTTTTTACATGTCTTTCTGTTATCCAATGCCATTATTTGCCCATTTCCCCATCATTCTCGTTTCCCCTACATCATCCTTGTCACAGTGGTTTCCTGCTCCAGCTGTCTGCACCAGTTCAGAAAACTATCCCTTTCCCTGGGCAAAACCCAGTCCCATTCTCATTTTTTAAGCTGCCTAAAACCATGGAATTCCCCCCCCCCCCCCCTCCAGTGGCTTACCATGAATGTTCCTTTTTCTGGGTCATATCCCTCCTTTCTTAATGATCTTCACCTTTTTAAGATTACACCAGCCCCTGGCTCTCATACACCTGGTACTGCAAAAACACATCTTCACTGCACAGGCATCTGAGAAATAACTCGGCTCCCTGCACAAGATACTGCTGCTCTGCATTCTTTGCTACATACATCACGTCTGTGAAATTTAATCCCTTGCTCTCCGAATTGGCCTCAGAAAGCTGAATGGTACTGACAGACTGCTGTGTCGTCCTCAGCTGACAGGCATCACAGGATGCAGATATGGAGAGGTATGTGGTCAGCACACCACTCTCCTGGTCGTTGTTAGTTTTTATGACCTGAGCCGCTAATTCTCAATCAAGCAGCTCCTGAGTTGACCTCACAAGGGCTGAGTGCAACCCATTTTTCAACAGCATTTGGCAAATCCGAACCATCACCCATCCAAGTGCTAGCCAAGCCCGAGAGCATGTAACTTTGGTGGCCTGACAACCAGTGTTACCAATGCGGCAAGGCTATTGGCCCCATAATAGTAAGTGTATATCAAGCACCTACAGGTAATTTTAATCTGTTGGAAAATCACGTTGAAGCTCTACAGACTTATTTAACAACAAAAAACAATGACATAGTGTTGGCTTGTGCCTATAACATTGATTTTATTAAAAACTCTCCCAGCAAAAATCCAAAAGAGGCAGTAACACTATGATTTGACTTGATTACTATTGTAAACTTCCCAAGCAGGGTAGCTAATTGCTCACAGAGAGCCAGTGATAATATCTTTATAGAAAGATCTAATGAACAAAATTATATTACAAAACCAGTAGTCAAAGACTTGTCAGACCATAAGAAGTAGTTTCTTTTGTTAAACGTTAATACTGAACAGGAAATAAAATTTGTCAAATCTGAATTCAAGAGGCTGTTCAGTAATCCAAAAATTGGTTATTTTAGTACACTTCTCAAAGACATGATGTGATGTTTACACCACTAATGGCACGAACGAAAAATACAACACTTTTATTAATAAAGTACTTATTTATTCAGTTTGCACTGCAACTAACCTATATTAGACCAAAGTCTACAAAGAAATCATGGATTACTCAAGCAATAAAGGTATCATGTAAAACAAAGAGGAACTTGTATCTGTCAGTCAGAAACAGCTCTGATGTTGATGCTGTAGCACATTAAGAGATGTACTGCAAAATATTAAAGGTAGTAATATGTATGTCAAAGAAAATACATTAGAAAAAGTCACATCAGATAACAAAAGAAGACAATGTGGGATATAGAGGAAGAGGAGATTGGTAGAACCAGATTTGAAGAGGAGCAAATAGCATTAAGAGTAAATGATACACTGCTAACAGATGTGTGCAGTGTTGCAAAACATTTTAACAAACATTTTGCATCTGTTACTAAAAAGGTTAAGCAGACGCTGCCATGGAATACCTCAAACCAGAACTCCACTATCAAGAATCTGATCCTCACTACTCAAGCAGAAGTAATGCCCATTACAAAATCTTTACAATCAAAAAATTTTAGTTCTTATGATAAAATATGAACAAAGTTAATTAAAGAGCATGGTTCTGAGCTTAGTAACTTATTAAGCTACCTGTGTTACAAATAATGTAACTGGATAGGTAAAAAATCTACTCACCAAGCAGCAGCACGAGAACACACATATAAGAAGAGGTTTTACTTATGCAAGCTTTCAGAGCCAGTCCTTTCCTAATAACCACAACCTTCAGCAGGAGAAAGGACAGCCATGCTTAGCCTCAAAACAATCCTGACCTAAACATTTTACCTGCAGACAAAGGTTCCACCACTATCATTATAATTACAGTGACAACCTGATGGAAGGCCTCTGCCTTCTCCACCAATAAACTCTGTCAAACGTAACCTCCAATCCCTGCTTAAAGCCTTAGGCCCTTCGCAGAACCTCTCCCCTGAATCCATTTCTCTCCACAAACCCAACAATCCTGGACACCAGATTGTATCTGATTATTGTGTCCCCCACTGAAAGAATTTTGGCTCTCATTGACCAACACCTCCAACCAACTGCCTGTAATCTAGCTTCCCAAGTCATAAATACCAACCACTTTCTTCACTGAGTCTCCACCATCCCCACCCCTTTTCTTCCTTGGTCCCTACTCATCACTGTTTATGTCAATTCTTATACATTAACATCCTTCAAGCCTATGGTCTTGTCAACATTGAATACTACCTTTCCCTACATCATTCAGAGTCCAGATCTATTCTGTCATTTCTCGTACACCTTACTAACTTTATAATAAGTCACAAACAAATCAAAAATCAATGGCACAGCCATGGGCACCTGCATGCCAACCTGTTTATAGGCCATCTAGATGAGACCTTCCTAGCCTCCCAAAACACCAAACCCCCAGTCTGGATGAGGTTCATTGATGATATCTTCACGATCTGGACTCAGGGCCAGGACACCCTATCCTCATTCCTTCACAATCTCAACATCATCTCTCCCATGCACTTCACCTGTCTCTCCTCAACCCCACGTGTCACCTTCCTGGACATTGACGTCTTCCTCTCTGATAGTTCCAGCCACACCTCTGTCCACATTAAACCCACCAACCGCAAGCAGTACCTGCATTTCAATGGCTGTCATTCCTTCCACATCCAAAAATCCATTCCATACAGCATGGCCACTCAGGGACAACATATCCACAGGGACACAATCTCTCTTGTCCAGTATGCTGATGGTCTCACAAAGGCCTTCACAGACAGGCACTATCCCCCAGGGTAATCCACAAATAGATCTCCTGTGGCATTTCCATACACTCCCTCTATCCTCCCACCATCCTCAAGAACCAGCCACAAAGGAACGCCACTTGTGTCATGCAATACCACCCCTAACTGGTACAACTGAAACCCATGCTTCATCAGGGATTTGATCCCCCATGGAAGACAAAGATGCAAAATCTGCACAATCCACCCACCCAGTACTTAATGTTCCAGTCCTGTCACAGGCTTATCCTACCCAACAGAGTTCGAGCCTCCTGTGAAAGTAGCCATGTCATATATCAGCCCTGCTGCAATCATTGCACAGCTATTTATATTGGTATGATTACCAGCAAGGATGAATGGACACCGTCAGACTGTGGCCAAGAGCAAAGTAAACCATTATGTGGCACAACATGCAGCTGAACATAACATGCTTGATTTCAATGGCTACTTCACAACCTAGGCCATGTGGATTCTCCCCTCTATCACCAGCTTTTCTGAACTGCTCAGATAGAAGTTATCCTTACAACACATTCTCCACTTCTGAAATTATCCCAGCCTTAACCTATAGTAACCTAGTGTCCTCACACTCTCTACCCAACAGCTTCTACCCCCTCTGTCCTGTTATCACCTCCCTATTCTCATCCCCTTGTCCTCTTTCTATGCTGCCCTTTGCCATTGCACCTTCTGGTCTTTCCCCTCTGCCGTTCCTCTCCTTTTCCACTCCCCATTTCTCCTCCCTCACCACCTCCCTGCCCCACAGCCTCCCAACTCTGCACCTGTTGGCGGTCTTATCATGCCTCCTTCTAGTCCCTGCATGCTCCACTGGAAAGTGCTCTTCTCTCACCCCACTCATACGCTGCTATGCCTTCCCCATCCCCACCTCCTCTAGATTGCTGTTTCCATTCTATGTGACAGATGCCTTCTGGTCCGAGCTGCCAGAGATGGTGGTTGCGTGTGTGTGTGTGTGTGTGTGTGTGTGTGTGTGTGTGTGTGTGTGAGTGAGTGTGTGTGTGTGTGTGTGTGTGTGTGTGTGTGTGTGAGGTGCTTGTTTGTGTAAATGAATGTGCATGTTTCCTTCTCTGAAGAAGGCTTTGGCTGAAAGCTAAATGTGTAACTGTCTTTTCATTGTGCTTGTGTACAACTAAACGTGTCATCTTTACTGTGAGCAGCAATCTGTCTTCTTCCTAATAGTGTTGATATTCTAACCTGTAGTTTCATTGTTTTTCTTTATAATGTTTATGTAATTTTCAATTTTTTACAATAATTCAATTGATTTTGCCACCTTTTGTGAGAGTGAATGAGCTGGATGAACATTTGTATGTCTAAAAAATTCAAGCTGTCCTGAGCCACAGTACTGGCATTATCAGAGATGGTTCAGTCCTTGTGCTGTGTAGCAAGACAACAGATTATAATATCTTATGACATTACATTCAAAAACTAAAGAACATATTAAGTGATTGTGGTGAAAGTGAGTCCATGAAAATTTAAAGGGATCTGTGAATTTTTCGTATTAGTGGATTATGTGCTCCAATATTGTTTCTGCCAGAACTTTTCTTGTAAAATTTATTTATTTGTATTATTCCTGTTATGATTATTGTGAGGGCCAAACACTAGTATGTAATGGTTTAATATGACTTGATTAATACTTGTAGTTACAGAGACATAAAGGCAAAAGAACAGGGGAAAATATGATTTTTATTGTTGTTATATTTATTATTATTATTATTGTTGTTGTCAAATTTGCTCCCTCTAGATGCTATGGAAACTCTTTTAGTTTTTCATTAATTTCAGTGTTACTTATCTGATGGGCAGTAGCCATCTGTTAAAAAATCATGCTATTCATTTTATTTATATCAAAATTTTGAGGAATAATTGTGATAGTACAAGTCACAGCATTCACTAAAATATAATAAAAAGTTATGTATGTAATCAAAGAGATGTTTTAAGTTGAAACAATGTAATGAATGCACCGCTTGGTAGCTAGTGGTTGTGATATCAGGCAAGGGGTGCAGGAAGGGACACTGTGTTTGGTGGCCTTGAAGGAAACATATATTGTATAGGATCATAACCTATGAGATCAGTAACCATGTTCAGTGAAAGTGGAACTTTTATTTCAATCAACCATGGATATTACTCAAACATTTAACGACTTGTACTTTTGAAATTGTAGAAGAGCATCACAACAGGATTATCAAGATTGGACCGTACATTAGTGGAAATTTGTCACCTGGTCAAATGAATCATGTTTCATGTTACAGCAGGTCAATGATTATGTCCAGATACGGCATCATGCAGGCAAAGCTGCTTGAAGCATGGACCATGCCATAAATGCAGGCCAGTGGGGCAGTATTATGCTATGAGGGACATTGACCTGGGCTTCCATGGGACCTGCCCTACTAACCGAAGGCACCAAGACAACTATGGATTACATGGACATTATTGCTTGGTATTAATAAAAGGTGCCATACAACTGTGGACTATGTGAACATTATTGCAGACCACATCCCTTCATGCTTGTCTTTCCCAATGGCCATGCTTCTTCCAGCAGGATATCTGTTTGTCACAAGACCAGAATTGTGCTCAGTGACTTGAGGAGCATTATAGTGACTTATCTTGGCCTCCAAATTGCCTGATCTGAATAGAATTGAACACCTCTGGGATTTTATCAGATGCTAGCTCCACACACAAACCATAATTTATGGGAACTGCATGACCTGTAGTCATCTCAAGCCACATACTTCTTGAAACCTACCGAGGTCTTGTCAAATCCATGTGACACAGAACCTCTGCTGTATTGCATTTCAAAGTTGGACCAACACACTATTAAGTAGCTGTAGTCATAATGTTTCGGCTCATCAGTACATCTTTCAGAATGTGTTTTCCATTATTTATGGATGTAGAAGATCGAATTTTTTATTTCAGCAAAGTCAAATACTATTTGGAATAACACTTATCATGTTTTCCGGAATCGTTGTTAGTGATGCTATGAGTATGACCTTTGGAAATAGCGGCTAAGACGAATTCCATCCATACATACTATA
This sequence comes from Schistocerca piceifrons, assembly GCF_021461385.2. NCBI lineage: Eukaryota > Metazoa > Arthropoda > Insecta > Orthoptera > Acrididae > Schistocerca > Schistocerca piceifrons. Next base: position 1,220,906,936 of record NC_060138.1, on the reverse strand, counting down.
AAAATTGATCTGTGTGTGTGTGTCCCACATCTCCTCCTAAACCATTGGCGGAAGGAGACTCATGAAAAACTGCCACATCATGCAAGACTTTTAAAATTTATTACTTCTTTTCTACTAACTATTTTTACAGTGATTTTGCAGACAGTACCCACATATGCCACAAAATGTACCTACGAAAATATATTATTGTATGACATGTGGTTCATGAGATATGTCACCATAAATTCTGAGGTGCAAGGGGGAGAGGGGGGGGGGGGGGGGGGAGATGCATCATGCATGAAGTTTTAATACGTTTACTCTTTATTACTAAGGCACTTCTACAGTTGAGTAAAATTAAGGAGCACAAACGGCTGCAGGCTAAGACGTGCGAAGCAGCTGCATCCAGTGTACAGAAACTGTCCATGATCATCTCACACCAAGTCTACTGCATAATTTCAGACATGTTTTCATTAGTACATGGAAATGAAAGTTTTTCAATATTACGCCACAACGTAGTTCATCTTATGCTTTTGTTTGTAATAGAAAATTGGCACCATAAATATCCAGGCAATGCTGAGTTTGTCAGCTAGTACTAAAAATCAATATGGGATATGGGATATATTAATGAAACAACAGGAACATTCATTTATGCATGTGATCATGTAAAGATTGGGGGGTGGGGGGATGAGAGAGAGAGAGAGAGAGAGAGAGAGAGAGACAGCTGTAGCCTACAACAGGTTCAAAGCTATTCTGTCGCATTTTCATGTGATCTTCATTTGCAAACTTGATATATTCCATACACTATTAGAGGTGTTAACAATTTCTGGATATGTCAGACATTTTTTGCATGAATTTTTTGTGTTTTCATAACATTTTTCATTGCTAATTATTTTTTTATATTTATGGTGCTGTATGGCAGCAGACTTTCATGATATGAAACAATTTACACTGCCCTCAACAAAACTCTTTCGGAATTTACTCTTTTACTTTATTGAGATGTTAGGTCCATATATTTTATACTAGGCCCATAGATTTTCCACATAATTTTTTCAGTGAATAATCTGAAATATTTCCAGTAGCCGGGCATGTAAATTATATAATCAAATGAAATTATTAGATGATTTTTCTAGAAATTGGCTGCTTCTGTACCTCAACAAAATATTGATGTACAATTCCATACTGCAAAAGATTTTATTAACAATAATGCATAAGGGAAAATCAATACACTAATCATAGTGCACTGAATTTTGGGATGAGTTCGTCCAGTCTTAGAGTATTGTTCGTCTGTATGGAACCCTTACCAGTTGGATCTGATTCAAGAGATTGAGAAGGCCCAAAGAAGAGCAGCAAGATTCATGACTGATACATTTAGCCATTGTGAGAGTGTTACAAATCTCATAGAATGTTTGAAGTGGGACACACTTGCAGATAGACGATGCGCTAAACGGAAGGGGCTGCTCACTAAATTCTGAAATTTGATCTTTGCCAAGGATATAGAGCATATATTATTGCCACCAACTTTCAAATCGCGCAATGATCACCACTCGAAGGTAACGGAAAATATAGCTTGTACTGAGGCTAGACAGCCGTTTTTCACTCGTGCAATCCGCAAGTGGGCAAGTGGAACAGAGAGGGGGGGGGGATATGACTTTGACGCAAATTGTGCCCTCCGCCACACACCATTTGGTGGCTATCAGAGTATACATGTAGATGTAGATTGATAGGAACTTGAATAGGTTGCTATGTATCACAGATATCCTGTAACATATCTGGTCTTTGGTCTTGTGGTTAATAGTGAACTTTTATTATATTCCATTATAATAAATGAATTACCTTTGATGTTACAATTTGGAGCTTACTTTTAACAAAAGTGCTAAATTTTGTGCATAATGGAAAATTGATGACAACAAAAATAAGAAATTTTAACGTTAACGTTCCTAAAAAGCTCTTGAGTGCAGGCTCATAAGATTCTCACTCCATCACATGAAGGAAAAACGAGAAACTTTTAAAAATATTTTATAAAAAATAAATTTTAATTGAAAGTTTAAATTATGCTTATCCCAACATGATACCTTTTTATTCTATAAATAATTTTTTGGTCACTCAAAACTACAGCATTTCAGCAAATTCATTTTGAGTGATTTTTAAATAAACAAGTACATCTGATTTAAATGTATGTATAATAAACCTGTTTTGTAATTGCCACTACAAAAATGGTTAAAAGTTAATTTATTTCATATATTTTACCAATTAATGTTTTTGACTGGAATACTCTCTTTCAAATTCTGAAGGTGGCAGGGGTAAAATACAGGGAGCGAAAGGCTATTTACAATTTGTACAGAAACCAGGTGGCAGTTATAAGAGTCGAGGGGCATGAAAGGGAAGCAATGGTTGGGAAGGGAGTGAGACAGGGTTGTAGCCTATCCCCAATGTTATTTAATCTTTATATTGAGCAAGCAGTGAAAGAAACTAAAGAAAAATTCGGTGTAGGTATTAAAATCCATGGAGAAGAAATAAAAACTTTGAGGTTCGATGACATTGTAATTCTGTCAGAGACAGCAAAGGACTTAGAAGAGCAGTTGAACGGAATGGATAGTGTCTTGAAAGGAGGATATAAGACGAACATCAACAGAAGCAAAACGAGAATAATGGAATGTAGTCGAATTAAGTCGGGTGATGCTGAGGGAATTAGATTAGGAAATGAGACACTTAAAGTAGTAACGGAGTTTTGCTATTTGGGGAGCAAAATAACTGACGATGGTCGAAGTAGAGAGGATATAAAATGTAGACTGGCAATGGCAAGGAAAGTATTTCTGAAGAAGAGAAATTTGTTAACATCGAATATAGATTTAAGGGTCAGGAAGTCATTTCTGAAAGTATTTGTATGGAGTGTGGCCACATATGGAAGTGAAACATGGTCGATAACTAGTTTGGACAAGAAGAGAATAGAAGCTTTCGAAATGTGGTGCTACAGAAGAATGCTGAAGATTAGATGGATTGATCACATAACTAATGAGGAGGTATTAAATAGGATTGGGGAGAAGAGAAGTTTGTGGCACAACTTGACTAGAAGAAGGGATCGGTTGGTAGGACATGTCCTGAGGCATCAAGGGATCACAAAATTAGTATTGGAGGGCAGCGTGGAGGGTAAAAATCGTAGAGGGAGACCAAGAGATGAATACACTAAGCAGATTCAAAAGGATGTAGGTTGCAGTAGGTACTGGGAGATGAAGAAGCTTGCACAGGACAGAGTAGCATGGAGAGCTGCATCAAACCAGTCTCAGGACTAACGACCACAACAACAACAATGTTTTATATCCATGTAGAGTTGCTAGTCTCCCATTTGGCACCTATCCAGGTGGCAAAAAGGGGAATGGTCACCAGATATGATGGGTACCAGGGAAGTAAAATTACCAGGATGAACTAAAACTAGTGGCTGCTGCCTTGTAGCATAATACTGGCTTATCAAAGGCTAAAGCAAGGAAACCTTAAGAATAAATTACCTGATTGTCCAGGCTGGGGACTGTGCAGTGGGCCAGCTTCTCACTCACATGAAAAAATTAAATTAACGTAGTAATATGCCTCAGAAAAAACTGGAATCTTAATGACAAACTGGCAAAGGTATAAGGAAAATGACATTCGGTGTGCTGGAATGTGCAAGGTGTCTGCACAAAATTGAATGTATTACCAACAGAACTTGACAGATTCAAAATAGATGTTGTCATACTCTCTGAGACCAAGAGGAAAGGCAAAGGAGAAGAAGAACTTTGTAATTATGCACATATTTGGAAGGGTTCCCAAGCGGTAAGAGCCTAAGCAGGAGTCTCCATTATGATAAAGAAAGCATGGAAAAAGAGAATCACAAATTGGTGACTTATTTGTGAATGTGTTGTTATAGCGGAAATGACTCCATTTGCCAGGAATGTTGCATTTATTGGAGTATACACACCCAACAATGATACAAGAGATCAGAAGAAAGCACTTTCTGGAAAATCCTTAGAGAGACTGGAGAAAAAGTCCCAAGGAGGAAAGAACTAATTATTATGGGGATTATAAACTGATTAGTAGGAATTAGAGAATCATGTACGATAGTGGGGAAACATGGAGAGACTGAATATAATGACAATGGAGAATGATTTATTGAAATTTGAGAATTGGTTCAATTTGAAAATTATCAACAAATTTTTTAAACACAAGGATATTCATAACTGTATGTGGCAACAGAATATTAGAGAACTTCTTTCTGTAATAGATTAGAGTGGGGCAAGTAAAAGTGGCCTGGAGAACAGAGTTCCAAGGTGCGAAGAAACAAAGCAGAAGAAAGGAAATACAGTACTAACCTGACACTAGCATATGTTGAAAGGGACTAACATTCATCTCTTTGCACTTTTGAGCACTGGTCAGCAGGTTGCTGAAGGTGGTTCAAAGCTGGATTGCTGGAACTCCGCAGTCTGATCCAAAATGATCTGCTGCAGATTTTAGATCTGTCAGTGTGTGATTACTTTTTATGGAGAGCCATGAAGTGTAAGGTGTATCACAACAACCATCATAGTCTTCTAGAACTGCATCGGAACATTTCGGATGAGACTGCAGCAGAACAGCTTTGAACCACCTTCAACAACTTGGTGACCAGGCCCCAAAAGTGCCAAGAGATCAGTTGTGGTCACTTTCAACATCTGCTATAGTCAGATTAGTTCTGTATCTCCTTTCCTTTGCTCTGTTTCTTTGATCCCTGGTACTCTGTTCTCTGGGCAACTTTTATTTGTCCCAACCTTTGTTATCATTAGACAGACAAGAAATTTCAGGGCAGCACATGTTAGATCTTATAGACGAGCCCAGTGTGGATCTGACTATTATCCAGTAACAATGAAGAGTTTTTGGTCATGGAAGAATGCAAAGAATGATACTAACCACACTAAAATAAATTTTTCTGAGAAAGTTCAAACTGGACACTTAAATATTGATAGTCTACAAGGTGAAAATGTACAAATGTTCTTTGCTGCCAGAATGAAAATGACATTGAAGAATCATTAGAATGGAAACGACATTGGAAGAATCATTTGAAGAAAGTACAGAGGAAATGTATGAATACATAAAAATCAACATTACAAATTAGCAGCAGAGGTGCTGAGCATAAGATGAAACAATCACAGGCATACAATAGAATAATGTCAGAGGAGAAAGAAGTAGTAGTTAAAGAAAAGAGGAACGCATTCAGTCAGTGGTTGAATGATAAATTGGAAGCAACAAGAACTGTCTACAGGGAAAAGAAAAATGAAGTGAAGAAAAAATGAAGATAGCAAAGAATGAAGCATGGGGAATGGCATGTCAATAGCATGTCGTAGCATGTCAATAGCAAACTAGGATTTGGGAGAGTGAAAGAAGCGTGGTCAGTATTAAAAGGGCTTCGACAAGAGATGAAAGCCAAACCCTATCTTCAACTGATAAGACCAAAGAAATGGGAAGAATATTTCTGGAAATTATTAAATGAGGATAAAGAATATTATCTGGAGAAAGGAACAGAGGAAGGAAAGGAACAGGAAGAGAAGGAGATCCAAATTTTAGAGGTGAGTAAGGTATTACGAACAAGGAAGAATGGTAAATCACCTGGATCAGGCAGTATCAGTCTGGAGCTCTTAAAATATGGTGATGACAAAATTGTGAAACTAATAACACAGTTATTCAATAAAATGTACCCAAGGAAATGAAGCTAAGATATATTAATACCATATTTAAGAAAAGGGATCGCTAAAGCTGCTCGAACTGTCGAGGAATTTGCGTTATAAACATTAATGAGAATTTTTGTGAAAATAGTTAAAAACAAGTTGGTAATAAATTTTAAAACCCAGAAAGAATAATGTAGCTTCACATCTGGTATCATGCATAGATCATATTTTCACATTACAACAGATCATGCAGAAACATAGGGAAAAATCAAAAAACATAGGATTAATTTTCATAGATTTAGAAAAAGTGTATGGTACTGTCCTGATGAAACCACTTTGGAGAGTGTTACATATGGTGAACATAAAGGGTCCTTTAATTAAAATAATACAATAAATATTTAAAAATAACACACATCAAGTGAAAATTGGTAATATACTTTCAAAGAAAATAAGAACAAGCAAGGGTGTTTTACAAGGCTGCCCCATGTCACCAACATTGCTTTAAAATCTAAATAGGCATTAGTCTTAAGTCATGGTCTCATAAATGCAATGGCATATGGGTAGAAATTTAAGACAGAGTTTATTTGAACCACCTACTATTTGCTGACAATCAGGTAGTTATAACACAAGGTGGGGAGGATGAAAATTATGTACGTAATCAGCTAGCAATGAAATACAAAAACTGGGGATTGAAGAATAATTATCAGAAAACAGAAGACCTCACTAGTAATCCAAGTGACTTATACATAGAGGGAAAGAGAATTTAGAAGGTCAGTACTTTCTGTTATTTGGGATCCATTATAGAGATGGAGGGAAAATCAGAGGTAGAAATTAATAAAAGAATTAGCAATGGAAGGAACATCATTGAGATGCTGTATTCAATCTTATGGAGCAGAAATGTGATAAACCAAACCAAAAGATTCATATATAAATCAATACTAGAGACCATAGTTGTTTATGGAGTGGAGACAGGTACTAATTATCTGAAACACATAAAGAGCTACAAACAGTAGAAATGGACCTCTGGCTAAGATAAGCAAGAATTTCTACAAAAGAGAACATAAGGAACGATGAAATAATAAAGAGAATGGAAGTGAGAGAAAGAATACATGACGTGATATACAGAAGGAAGAACAAAGAAAGCCACAATACCAAAAATGATCCTGGAATAAGAACCGGAGGGAACAAAGAGAAGAGGATGCTTGGTGACCAACTAGCTCCAAAACATAGAATTAACAGTGGCAAGTCTTGGCGCAGAGGAAGGAGATACAGAAGGCCGGGACATCTGCAGGGACATCGTGAAGAGATGAATTAAGATCTTATGTAACAGAGATAATAGCTTCCTGGTGTTTGTTATGTTGGAGAAAAACCTCTGTACAGAGGAAAATCTCAATAAACAAATTTTTAAAAAGTTTTTGGAGAAAACTTTCCACAGAGGAAGAAAGTGTTCATTGCACATAATATGGATTTTTTCAGTCGCTTTTTATCTAGCTTGGTGACTGAAAATAGCATCACTTCCGTGAAGGTGTTCTCAACAATAAGTTCGGAAAAGGATACTATTCTTCGATATACTTGACACAAAAATAAACTGCGCAGCAACAAAAAAAGCTTTTCCATTTTTTCACTGCTGTGAAATCTTCCCTATTCTGAGAAAAATTCTTAACCAGTGAAAGAGAGCAAGTGATAAGGGAACATTGTGGGGTCCTCTTTCTTCTCTGCAAGTGAACTTCCAGCCCCCATACACATAAGAAAGTAGGATAGTAACTGCTGATTAAAATGATGGAATGTACCTAATCTTTCTCAAAAATGTAGGAGATAAGCCTAAGCACAGGAATGAGATGCTGTTCCATTACATTATGTCTGCCTTCAGATTTGTGGAAATACAACTCATTCACAGAGAGATGTAGCCATCAGATAATCACTTTGTATGCTCTGTGAAAAGTCAGCTATGCTCAATATACTGTTTTCTGTTTGTACTTAAACAGCCTATAAATGAAGAAAACAAAATTAGCAAGAAAGCTGCTACCATGGAACAAACATGTTTCATCTATTTACAAAGCCTCATTTGGCCTCACACTGTAAGAGCAGGAGTAGATCTGAGTGAGCATTACACCAAGCTGCTTACAAGAATTTTCAGTTGTTGTGTCTAATTCATAGGAAGAACTGCAAGTAAGATATGGTTTTAATTTCTTTTCAATTTGTAGATATCCACAGTTTATTCTGCTATGTCTGCTAGCTGGGATAGCAGTCTAGTAAAATTTATTTTTATGGCCTTTATAGTGTTAATGTTAATTATAGTTAGTAAAAAACTTATTTTTCTTATTAGCAACAAATACATCTACAGCTACATGTATAGTCTACAAATCACCATGAAGTGTATGGCAGAGGGTACATTTCATTGTACCAGTTATTAGGATTTCCTCCCACTCCATTCACACATTGAACATGGGATGAATGATTGTTTGAATACCTCTGCATGTGCTGTAATTAGATCTTATCCTCCTGATCCCTGTATGAGCAATAAGAAGGGATATGTAGTATATTCCGGTTGTGGTATATTCCTAAAGCCATCATTTAAAGCTGGTTCTTGAAACCCTGTTAGTAAACTAGATTTTCTCAGATAGCTTACATCTGTCTTCAAGAGTCTGTCAGTTCAGTATCTGTCTGACAATTTCCCACAGATCAAACAAACTTGTGAACATTCATGTTGCCCTTCTCTGTATATGTTCAATGTCCCCTGTTAGTCATATTTCGTACAGGTCCCACACACTTCAGCAATATTCTAGAACTGGTTGCATGAGTGATTCATAAGCAATCTCCTTTGCAGACCGATTGCACTTCCCAAGTATTCTACCAACAAACCAAAGCCTGCAACCTGCTTTACCCATGACTGAGCCTATGTGATCATTCCATTTCATATCCCTACAGAGTGTTACACCCAGGTATTTGTATGAGTTTGCCAATTCCAGCAGTGACTGTTGATGTTATAGTCACAGAATAGTACTTTTTTTTATTTTTTGAAGTGCACTATTTTCAATTTTTGAATATTTAAACATTTGAAGCAAGTTGCTAATCTTTGAAACACTTTGACATCTTACAAGATCTGACCAAATATTTATGCAGCTTCTTTCTGACAGTACCAAATTATAGATAACTCCATCATCTACAAAAAGTCTGATGTACTATTTATATTGCCTGGAAGGTCATTAATATACAGCATGAGCAGGAAGGGTCCAAATATACTTCCCTGGTGCTCACCTGAAGTTACCTGTACCTCTGATGATAACTCTCCATCCAAGATAACATGCTGCATTCTCCCTGCCAAAAAGTTCTCAATCTAGTCAAGATTTTATTTGATACCCAGTATGAGCTTACTTTTGACAATAAACATAAGTTTGCTACAGTGCTAAATGATTTTTGGAAACCAAGAAATACTTCATCTACATGGCTGCCTTGATCCAATTTTTCTGTATGTTGTGAGAGAAAAGTATGACTTGGGTTTCACATGATTGATGTTTTCAGAATTCATGCTGGGTGGCATGGAGGTGGTCTTTCTGTTCGAGATATCTCATTATGTTTGAGCTCATAATATGTTCTAAGATTCTACAATAAATGTCAGGCATATTGGATCGCAGTTTTGTGGATCACTTGTACTACCCTTCTTGTAGACAGGTGTGACCTGTGTCTTTTTTTCCAAGAACGGAGCATGGTTTTTTGTCTGAGGGATTTATGATAGAATATAGTTAGCATGGGGGCTTACTTAGCTGCAAGTTCAGTATAGAATCTGACAGGGATTTCATTGGGCCCTGGAGCTTTGTTCAGTTTTAACAATTTCACCAGTTTCTCAACACCACTGACACTAAATCTTATTTCACCCATCTTTTCAGTAGTACGAGGATTAATTTGGGGCAATTCACTGGGGTTTTCATTTCTAAAGGAACATTTCAAAATGGAGTTAAGTATTTCAGCTTTTCCTTTGTTACCCTCAATTTTAGTTCCTCTCTCATTCCCTATGGACTGGACACTAACTTTGGTGCCACTAACACTTTTTACATATGACCAGAATCTCTGGGTTTTGTGAAAGATCATTTGATAATATCTAGTACGGTGGCCATTGATGGCATCACTCATTGCTCTCTTGGCATCCAAATGCATTTGATTCAGCATCTCTCTATCTATAGTCCTATGCTTTGTTTTACACCTATTATGCAGTAATCTCTGTTTCTTTAGTTGTTTCGTTATAGTGACTGTGTACCATGGAGGGTCCCATCCTCCCATTACTAGTGCATGATGAATTATTCTTTTAAACTTGAGCCATAGTTTTCTACATTCTTCTGCAATGCGCTGAAAGCTTAAAGGTCCTCACTGAGATATGGCGCTACTGCACTACTGATTTTTTATCTAGTTTCCTCAACATATATATCTTTCTGCTTGTTTAAGTTGTCTTTTGTAATTTGGTAATCACTGTTGCCACCACTGCATCTTGGTCACTGATATCAGTTTTGATGTGAACATCATCAAAGAGATCAGGTCTATTTTTTGCCATTATATCCGATATATTTCCATCATGAGCTGGGTTCCGAACTATTTGCTCTAGATAGGTTGCAAAATGGCTCTGAGCACTATGGGACTTAACTTCTGTGGTCATCAGTCCCCTAGAACTTAGAACTAATTAAACCGAACTAACCTAAGGACATCACATACATCCATGCCCGATGCAAGATTCGAACCTGCGACTGTAGCGGTCGCGCGGTTCCAGACTGTAGCGCCTAGAACCGCTCGGACACTCCATAGATAGGTTGCAGAGATGGCACTTAGTAATGTTTCACATGATGTCTTACCATGCCCACCACTAACAAAACTGTAATTTTCTCAATTGAATGGTGGATGATTTAAGTCTCCACTGATGATTACACTATGATTGAGGAAGTTACGCTCAAGTGAACTGAGGTTTTCTCTGAAGTTTTCAGTTATATCAGGAGATGAGTCTGGTGCACAATGAAGGATCCAGCTATCAGTTTATCCCCATCCCTGATACTGAGCCTTGCCCAAAAAGTGTCACATCCAGCTTAAATTTCTATCTCAGTGGATTTGAATTTCTCACCCACAGCGACAAATACACCACCTCCGTTTCCCATTTGCCTATCCTTTCAATATAAACTTAAATTTCCCCCAAAAATCTCACTGCACTCAATTTCAGGTTTCAACCAGTTTTGTGTACCTAGTATTATGTGGCCTTTACTACTTTTCAGGAGCACTTCAAACTCTGTTTCTTTTTTCCGAATTCTTCCGCAGTTAATCAGAATGATTTCTCTCACCTGTGTGAGGCATTTTTTTTTTTTATCTAAATCTGATACTTCTGGGTTTCCTACAACTATCATTATCTGGACTGAATTGAGAGTCACCTGATATATAAAATCGTAGTAAGCATCCCATACACAGTCAGGTACCTGAGTAGCAGACTCTGTTGTATAGTGCACTCCTAAACCAATTTGAGGGACCCTGTGGCTCTCAACCCTATAGTGCAAGGGCAGAAATTCACAGCCTAGCTTGTCATAGAAATTTCGAAGTCTCCAGTTCAGTCCTTACACTCAATTCAGCACCAAAGGGCTGTGATCAGTTGTGGGTCAATGCCGCAGATTGTGAGCTTCATTGAAACTTCATGCACTAGGCTGGTCTTTCAACTTTCTCTGCTAGTGGCTGGAATGACCCAAGTATGAACTTGGAGCCTGCATGACAGGCATCAATTGTTCTAGTGTGCACCATGATCTGCAGTAGGTTGCACCCTGTTCGCACAAAGGCTGCTGAAATATCCTCTTCAACATGTTGAATGGGGCCCACAGGCATACACACTAAGTGTGCCTAGTGCCCTTTCTTGTCCTTTGCTACCATTTCACTAAGGGATACCATCATTTGCCATGTGTTTGAACTGCCAAAGATTAATAGACCCCTACCCTTTTGCATTTGCCTCCTCTTGATTCCGGACAAAACAGGTTTCCTCAAACCAGGTGAAGTGAATCCCACTGGCTCAGTTTCAGTTTCAATGAAAGACAGCACCTCAGGGCTTGTTGGTCTGGGTGGATCGGTACAACACGCTGAGTTCTCCCTGGTCCCCACCCATCCTTTACAAGATGCCTAGCTCTACCATTGAAACACCTCTCACAGTGAAGTGGACGAGTAATGACAGATCTCGAACTTTCTGCAGAGGATGCAGGATGCACAGGAGCAGACAGAACTTGAGGTACCTTTGGTACTAGTACCACAGATACATGACCCTAGGGAGCTCTCCCAACACATTGATTTGCAGCAGCCACCACTCGTTTGACAGTAGTCAGGGCAATTTCCAGCTGCTTACGAGTGTCAACTGACTCATTCAATGTTTAAGAGCAGTATTCGCAGTGGATCTGCATTTTATCTGGTGCTATCCATTACAGGACAATGAGCAGATAACTTTAAATTTAGCCTGATTATTATCTGTTGGGCTAAAAAGTTGCTAATTCCTTGTAAGGATTGAAGCAAATATATCACAATATAAATGAGTATTGTTACAATCAATGAAAAATTATCTAGAAGCAAGGCAAATGGTAAAATATACAAATCTAGAATTTCAAATTGGCACATGAATCTTGGGTGGGTGGTCCCACACAAAGGAACATTGTAAAGTTGGCTTTTATGTATAAATAAGTATGTGAATTGCATGGATTTTTCATTTATCTGTTTCTGTGCCAATTTCTATACTGGTGCACCAAAGACAAACACTGTAGCATAAGTTTATTTCAGTCAGAATTGCTACCATGTGGAGCACCAAAAAAGCACATCTTTTGCTTGTTGCAGTTTAAGAAGTAACTTTAATGGTAGCCAGGTACAACAACTACGACATCCCTGAAGTGGTCCTTGCAAGATTTGTAGTTATCCATTTTACATAGTTTCTTGTAGCAAACTTTTACCACATATGAGGGTGGTTTGGGAAGTCTGGTAAAAAGTAAGAAAAAATGTTGCTGAGTAAACAACTCACTAGGTCCATCAATACTCCAACTTTTTCATCCCATTAGCAGAATACTTTCTGTCAAACTCTGCAAAATACTATTTTGCTGCAACCATCATATCCTCATTTGATGAAAATTTCTTCCTGGCAAGCCAAAATTTCAAGTTAGGCAACAACAAGAAGTCATTTGGAGTTAAGTCTGGTGAATAGGGTGTGTGAGGAACCAATCAAAAGCCCAATTCAAGCACTTTAACTGATGTATGGGGTGGAGCTTTATCGTGGTGAAGGAGCCCTTTTTTGCATACCAACCTTGGTCTTTTTTCAGCCAATGTAATTTTCAAAATAGGCCAACAATGAAGCACATTAGGTTCTAGTTATGATTCTGCCTTCTTCCAAGTAATCTATGAGGATTATTCCTCGAGAAAACAGTGTCCATCACCTTACCAGCTGACAAAATGGTGTTTGCCGTCTTCGGTGGACTTTCACCAGCCTTTGTCGATTGTTTTGTCTGCTGCTTTTACTCAGATGTGTAATTATGGATCCATGTTTCATCAACAATCACAGATTGGTGTAAAAAGTCTTGCAGATTGCGATTAAACATCGTCACACATTGTGTTGAAATGTTGTGCCAGATGCGCTTTTGGTCGACCGTGAGCAATCGCGTCACACTGCTCACATACAACTTCTTCATAGCCAATACCCCATGCAGGATATTACGCATTCATTCACCTGAAATGCCTACAGACCCAGCAATCTCATGAATTTTTATTCAGCAGTCTTGCATTACTATATCATGGATTTTGTCAAAGGTTTCCTTTGTGGTGAGCTCAACTGGGCAGCTGTAGGGCTCTTCAACTTTTGATGCATGTCTGGCCATGTATAAATTCATTAACCCAAAGTAAATGGTCATCGATGGTGTTGTGGAAACCACATGATCTTAAATTTCTGATCTGATTTGTGCAGCAGTCCAACCCTTCAAATGACAATGTTTAATAACAGCACAAAACTAGGTTTTCTCCATTTTCAATCATAGTTGACATACTGACCAAGACAAACAGCTGTCACCAACGAACTTTAGGCTGTAAAAATGTTACATTCTTTCATGAAAATATACCAGACTTATCAAACCACCATCATAAATACAAGTCAGTGCAATTCCAAGCAGAAAACATGCCAAACTGAGCTTCAAGTTTATCTATAAGTTGAAATTTCAATTTATAAAATTCCAACTACACACCTTGAATTTTTATGCATAGTGTTTCTTTTAATTTCAGACTAATAATGCTTGTTTTTGATACCTACACAACTGTTTTATTGGCATAAAACTGAGTGACATGAGTTGTTTTGAGATTAAGATGCTTATCTGTGAACATGTAGCTGGGTGTGGCTATGTTTTCATATAGTTGAGACTGAACCCTTATTACTGTTTTTGATCCATCTTTAAAAATTCTTAGGCCAATACTTATGGAGGTTAAAAACAGGAGTTAATTTAGTAGCACTCATTTAAGGTTTCCAAATCCTCTGTCTCCTCATTATGAGCTTAGTTTCACTTCTGTGCTGCAGTTTGCCACTGGCATGTTTTCCTTCCCGTTATGAAGATAAAATTTTTTGACAGTAGTGACACCTCTCTTCTGTAACGCTACCAGCAGGATTTTATGCTCAACACTATTAAAGTCCTTGGGAAAATAACAGAATATCCTAACAGGATATATTTTCCTTTTTAGTTCATCATGGGTTCATTTGTGGTAATGTATTCAGTAGTCTCTCTAGAGAATCGTTTGTGGCAGTTAACAAATTTTTCTTGATAAAGTGGGGCACTATTGTATTCCAGACAAATTTCTCAGAGAATTTTGGAAAGACTGTACTGAGTGAAACAGGTCTTTAATTAGAGGTGATTTATTTAACTTTATTTGTGTTCAGGAGTGTTACTACTTAATATTTTAAGTATCTGAAAATATGCCATCAGTAACTGACTGACTTCAGAGATAGTTGAAGGTCTGTCAAGCATAGAGTTTCAGTACTCAGCTAGAAATGTCACTACTAGGGCTTAACAATGTAATGATTTTTGTGATTTTTGTAATTCCATAGAGGGTTCTATATTTGAAAGTAATGTCAGTTCATAATGTGTAATATGTCTGCCACAATAAAGCTAACGTTTTTTGTTGTTTCTTTTTAATCATACCATGTATAATATTGGAATGTATTTCCAATATTTGATTACAGTCCATTGCCTTAATTAGATTTAGCACACTCGTCCTTCCAAAAGATACTTTAAAAATATAAAGCACCATATAGATATAAATTCTTAATATGAGCAGTTTGTTTTCTAAATATCTTCCCAGTGTTCATCCTGCATGTTCTCACTAAGTGCTGTAAACTGATTCATTTGTTTTGATACAATTATTTCATATTTTCTTTAGTATTCAACTGGATCTGTTCAGCACAAAGTATTGTTAGCATTTGATCTTTTTGATTCATTACACCTTTTTTTATAGAATCTTCACATTTTTGCAGTGTACTGTTTATACTATACAAGTTACAAGCTTGGAGCTGTATGCAGTGAATTTCTTGTGCCAATGTTTCAGCCGAGAACCATCCAGCCATCTTCTGAACTATGAGAGATGGTGCAGTCCTTCCATACTCCTGATAAATATATCACTCATGCTACTGTTCATGTGGACACAGACCATCACAACTGCAGAAATGTCACTAGGACTGAAGAGACGTATATTACTGGCATGTCATCTATAATGAATATTGTGTCACATGTTCTAGTTTATGAACATTAGTGCTTGATTTCACATATTACCATAAATAAGTAAATTGTTTGTTGGATGGATTTTGATTGCTTTCTTAATCACAAAGTCTTGGAAGAATGGTGTAGATGTTGGGGTCTTGATTTCTTAGTCCATGGAGTGACCTCTCGCAATGCTGTGCTTGAGCACTGTAGATTTGTCAGACTGTAGCAGACAGTTGAAGCATTGGTCTCCATGCAATATTCTTGAATGATTCATGTTGTTTGTCTAACACATGTAAGTGCACACTGGCAGGGGCCTTGTGTACACTTACCTTATGTAACAAATAGTCATGCTTCACAGAAGTGATGGGAGTGGCTGTTCATGATGCTGGGGTTAACTTTGTCTTTGTGCTTACAGAGAATTCAACTTTTGTCAGAAGAGAGACTTCCTACATATTGTAGGATGGCCACGGATTTGAGCCTTTCCTCTTCAGCATCTTGACCTATGATGTTCACCTTCAATTTGAATAGAAAATCCTTGCATATTTCGGGTGGTAGGTACCTATTATATTCAAAAATTTTTTTGAGGTGTTAAAGTACCTCACAAGATGTTTATCATCCACAATAGTTTGTGCCCTCTGAACAAGTGTATTGAGGACACCACTTAGATGTGATGGATGGTGACAGTTGTCTGCTTGCAGATACAAATTCATATAAATCCATTTGTGTTGGCATAGGGTAGACTCCATGTCCCAAAGTGTTATTTTTTTTGCAATGAACTAAAGCATCAAAAAAACAGGGAGGTATCTGGTCTTTCCCATGCCGATGACATTTTGGATATTTTCAAGGATAGAAATATAATAATGCAAAAATTGATGGAGTTTCACCTCACCATGGAGTCACATCACAAATGCATCGTCAACATACCGCCAACAAATATAGGACTTAAAATTAACAGTACAGCACCACCTCCTCATAGTCCCTCATGCAAATTGCCCATCAGAGGTGATGGAAGGCTCTCCATGTTAACATTGTCTTTCTGTTCATAAGAGTTTGCTGTTTATTTAAAAATATGTTAAAGTAATCACATGTTGAAATAAAGTTATGACCTATTTCTGGAAACAAAGTTAAGGACTCCATAAAGGGAACTTCAGTAAGCAATAATACTTCATCAAAAGTGACTAGTAAATTTGAACTGTTATCTGTTACGAGTCTTCAGCCTGCTGATAAATTCAGTTGTTTTCTGTAGACAGTCTTCGGTGGCCCTGCACCCCAGGTTTTTAAAACTACTACAATTTCTTGAGGGAAGGAGAATCCATTCTACAGCACAGCCATCATTTAGGCCAGTTAGTTAGTGAGGTCCAAAATTTTATGAGGCTGCTGAAACCATTGTTGTACTAATTTGCAAGGTAGTAAAATTGTTTGGATGTTATATGACATCTGGAGTGCTATAATTTCAGTGTGCTATGCAGTTGCACATATCTCAAGATGAATAAGGTGTCCTCACTTTTAGGAGCACTTGTTGAGAAACGTTCTCACCACATTCAGAATTCAGATGAATTTAATAGGTGGTTGAAGATTCTCAGGCTCTACAGTACAGACTCACATGTCAGGTTTGATGCAGTTTTATTGTTTATCACCAAATCCAACACATAATCCTTATCTTTGCTTGCAAAAGGTTTTCATAAAAAGATAATAACTTTATTTCAGCAGGCACCCATGTAATATTTTTTATTCAAATCTGATTTCTTTGCACAGGCTGATGGTGTTGCCAATTGGAAGACCTCTGTCACCTCTGGTGACTAATTTGTTTACACACACTTTGAGGAAAAGCCATGAAACTCTGCTAACTTTAAGCTCAGTATTTGTGTGAGGCATGTAGATGACACATTTGTGATATGGCTCCATGGTGTGGAGAAACTTCATCAGTTCTTTGCCACCTTAATTCCATTCTGGAAAACATGTAATTCATGATGGAGATGGAAAACGGTAGATGCCTTCCCTCTTTGGATATTTTAGTTCATCACAAAACTGTGGCACTTTGGGGCATGGAGTCTATTGTCAAGCAGACCCCTATCACCATTGATCGTGCACTAGTTGTGTAGTTATGTCCTCAAGACACATGTCCATAGGGCACATACCAGGTGACCAACAGGAATCAGATATTTTTCGTTGAGGTAGAGTGGGGGAACCTTCAGCAGTGCTTTTGCTACCAGATGCCATTTTAGTAGTGATGGTGCAGTGGGCAGCAGAGCACTGCATGAGACAGTTGTTGATTCGGAGTCTATATTGTTCAGCAGCTGAAGGGAACAGATAAGCATCAAGAGGAGAGGACTTTACCATCTGAAAGCAAGTGCTCCTTGAAGACACTGTAGCTGTGATAATCATTGAGTGATGAGGCTCATTTTCATTTGCTCATTTTCATTTGAGTGGGGAGGATAACAAGCAAAATTTTCAATACTGGTTTTCTGAGAATACACTTGTAATTCATGAAACACTGTAACTATGTGCTTGTGATTAGCTGCCTCATCATCATTGCCCCCCCCCCCCCCCCTGTATTTTCTTGAAGATGAAGATGAAGATGAAAATGGTGTCACTGTGACAGTCAACAGTGAACATTATTGCATCTACAGCTGTGACGGCGATGTCTACATGACAAGAACGATGTTTATTTTCGACAAGATGATGCCACCCCACACACTGAATGTAAATCTATGGTATTGGTTTGTAGTATTTTTCAATGGTGTGTCATTTCCCATTCCTGTGATATCCTGTGGCCTCCAAGGTCTGCCAGTTTAAGCATTTGTGACTCCTTTTTGTTGGCATACATAAAATCGCAAGTTTATTCCCTTGAATGATTTGAAGAAGGTAGTTATGCAGAAAGTGGAAGCAATTGATCATGAGAAGTTTGACCATTTACAGTGATTTTCAACAAGGACTTGAGATTTGAATTTGAGAAAGTGAACACACTTGTTGGACATTATCTTTCTTTCATAATATGCATTTCAAATGGCATGTAATTACAAAGATGTAGTAAATTTACATCTGAATTACAAATTAGATGCATACTGTTCATTTTGACAATGTCCAATTCCCATCAGTCATCCTGTACTACTTTGGGCAATAAAGTCTGCATGAGGAACTTCAACAACTCAAAAAAGTGCTATCAACTGCACAAAGTACAAAAGGCTTTGCTATTAAAACTGAAAGTGGGTCAGGAAGCTGACAGAGGAAAATTTCAAATTCATGGACTTCTTACTATATGTAGTGAGTCTTTTTTTTCTCTCATATATAGCAGATCCTCTGTAAGCATAACATGAAGGTCACCCAGCATCGAGGACAATCACTCTAGCTGTTTCTGTGAAGGATGACTAATGCTGTGTACGACATGCATACAAAATCATCTTCCAGTGTCAACTCTTGGATATTGGGCAGGGGATGCAAGCTGTTCAAGAATGTTTCAAAAAGGAAAAAATGGTGCTTCACCAATTGCCCCATGAATTAGAAGTGGCTACGCATTCCATTGAGACAGGTCATCCAATGGACTACAAAATCATTGATGTCTTACATCCACATAATTCTGCAGTTGGTGATTAAGGGAGCCATCTGAACACAATGGCGATTTTAATTTGGGTAAAATGTGGAATCCACCACATCAAACAGTCAGCTGTCAAAATCAGTGGTACAGGATCACTATACAGAGAGTGTGTCAGTAGTGTACAGCTCTGCCACCTCAGTGACATTCCTGCATGTTGGGAATAACCATGTTTTTTGTGGTAATTTGTTATTTCTGTCTTTGATCTCTCTTGTAATTTTAACAGAGTACATAGTTGTGATAATTTGTGTTCCTGGCAATGTGGCATATGTAAATTTCATTCATTACTGAGTCAGCATTATAATCTCCTACAAGGCTGATTGGAGTCATCGCCCAGTGGTTTGTGTGCCCAGCAAGAGATCAGTGAAGTTTCCATATCTGTAACTACCATCTGTTCAGAAACTGATTATTCAAGACCACTAGTATCCACTTGACATAGATTGTTGTCACTTTTACTAATGAGTTACCATATTTTGAGTACGTTCAATGTGATGGCATTCTATTTTTGTCAAGAAAATTCAGAATTTATTTGCTGAATTGAACTAAGATGGCTTTGGTTGGACAGTCACAGTTTGGTTGTGAAAAGTTGACTGGTATGGCCAACTGCAACAACTGGAAATTTATGACTAAAATTTACCTAAAACATGAGGGCCATAGGTAACAGTTGTTGGCACTGATGAAGATCCAAAGAATGTACATAATGTCTCTATATCCAAACTTCATGCAGCAACAACTGCTGAAGGAGCATAGTAAAATTTGCTAGCCGTATTCAAAGATAAGAGCTTATCTTGTTGTATTGAGCTGCCTGATGAACATACAGTTGTCTTCTGAGAAAAATATTGAAGCGTATTTGTCACTTGCTGAACAAATTCGAAGTGTTGTTCAGTTAGTTCAGCAAATAAATCTTGAATTTTCTTAACAAAAATATAATAGCATCACATTGAACACACTCAAAATATGGTAACTTGTGAATAAAAGTGACAACAATCTATGCCAAGCGAATACTAGTGGTCTTGATTTATCAGTTTCTGAACAGATGATTTGATAGCTGTGATCATGCTTGTGGATTTCTAGCAGATTTCCAACACTTGATTATGGCAATTGAGGATTCAGGTGTCAATATTACTATTGATTTAGAAAGCCAATTGCTAATTTGACAATCAATGAAACACAAATTTTCTTTGAGAAATGAAACCAGAGATTTGTAAGCAGATGCGTTAAAAATAATAAAGGGAAGAGAGAATTGAAGAAAGGATTAATGAATCATTTTAAGATGAGAGATCTTGGTGAATTCAGTTGCTGTTCTGGCATGAGAATAAAACAAGACAGAAAGCAAGGCACGATTAGCATTGATGAAAGAAAATATGCAATTTGAACCTTGTTTGAAATTATAAAAATGAGAAGAAAAATTGACAGACGATGAACTTGTTACATTGCAAGCTGTTGGGCCATTCCTATATCTGGCTCGAGGCGCAAGACCAGACAATGCATATGTTGAGGAGGCCATAAGTGTATTCAGCTCCAACTATTGAAAAATCCATTGGGAAGCAATCAAATAAATTACAAGATACATGGTAGGGCTGACTTTCCGAAAAATTGCAATTACTGAAACTGAAAGTTGGACAGGCTTCATTTTTAAGTTCACTGGGGCAGCAATTTCATGGAGTTCAAAATGGCAACAAATGATTGATTTGTCAGTGACAGAAATCAAATACATAGACCTATCAACAGCAATGCAAGAAACAATGTACAGTCAATGATTGCACTATTAATTGTGTGTTATACACAGTGAAAAACCAGTAAGTGTGTTCTCTGATAATAGAGGAGCCGTGGCACTAAGTCAAAATGATGTGCATCATGTCCGAACAAAATGCATCAGTGTGGGGCACCACTACATTAATGAGAAAAATTTCAGCATTAATTCAATCAGTACCAACAAGCAGCAAGCTGATTTGTTTGATGAACATGCTTTCAAAGATTAAGCTGTGATAGTACTTCCAAGCCATTGCACTTTCAGAGTTCATGAATTAACATCTCGTGAACTTGTGAGGGTGTTGGGAAAAACTACTTTTCTTACTCACACCTGGCAGTAGTTGGTTATTTTCATCTTTGATCTCTCATGTAATTATCACAGAATAAATAGTTGTAATAACCTGTGCTCCTGGAATATGGTGTATGTGAATTTTATTCATTACAAAGTCAACTTTATAAGTGTTTAAAGGATTGATTGGAGTCAATAACTAATACTGCATCTGTGATAGGCTGTGTCCATAGGTGCAGTAGTGTGAGCAACATGCTTATTATCCCTCAGGTTTATTTGGTGGGCAGGATGGCTGTACCATTAGTCTTAGTGACTCAGGAGAAAGTTGGACGGTTCTGAATTGAATCTGTGGAGAAGACTTATTGGTTACAGCTGATATCTTCATTACTGATTTACAACTAAATTACTGTATATGTCTGTGTCTGAAAATAAATCATCAGTGACTGTCACACCACACTTTTCAGTTAAAACAGCGTAAATTGGACTCCCACAGCTGTAGGTGTACTTACTCAATCCAACAGAAAATCAGGTCTTTACAGACAGTGATTCTGCAGTTAATTCCACATAACTTTATTAATACTCTAACTGTGTGATAAATCTTAAGATTCCTTTTGGTAGCTTTTACACTGTTGAGTATTACTATAGTCTGTATGGCAAGAGAAGCCCTGATGTTAAATGAGTCTGGTGTGACTGTTTTGTGCATCTTCCATGGCCAGTCACATAACATGACATTGTTTATGTTTCTGTGGCAACATCTCAGTGTTTCTGCAGAGTTGGGCAGCTATGACTATAAGTCATTGTGGCAGCAATTCGCACATCACAGCTGAAAGCTGTCAACATGTTTCTCATGCAGTAATAACACTACGCCTGCTCCTGACTGCCTTGATGCAACTTCCTATTACTTTTATCCATATTCTCCATTCCCTTAATCCATTGGCACCTACACGAAAGTCTTTTTTTTTTATCTAATGTTTTGTAATACGGTTTATCAGCAAATTGTTTGACCCCTCATTTATTACAGTTTCACTTGGTGTGTCGACAGTTTGCACATTTTGCTGCAAATCCATTTTGTTGAAAATATTTATAATGCAGCTAAGACAGCCATAGCAGTAACAGAGTAAATTTTAGTGCAAATGTTTACCATTCTCAGGTAAAAGAAGCTAGAAGGCAATGTGAGCTTACTTATGTGAGATGCATGAGAGTCTGTGTGTCACTACAGTTGTCTGCTTTATATTTGAGGAACATTAAAAAGTTCATCTCACAGCTAGAATTAGTTCTAACAAAACTTTACAGAAATAACAGAATATAGTACTCGGCAATTTTAACATTATTTTTCTTTCAAATAATAACAGTCATAAACAACTGGAATTCTCAGTTTTCAACCTACTCCCGATGGTTTTATTCCCAACAAAACTGTATGGACACAGCAAGACCTTGATTGATAATCTGTTCCTAGACCTCACAAATTACAATGATGTAAAAACACCAGCCATAATAAATGGTCTGTCTGATCACGAAAGTCAATTGACAGCCTTAAAACTCACCTGTAGAAAAAAAGTAAATGATAAAATGATCACACCCATGTTAAACATGTTTGAATAATAAATGCAGAATCTGCTAACTTGTTTAGAAACAGTTTACACCATGAAAAATGGGAGGAAGTGCACCAGGCAGTTTCAATGAATGAGAAATTCAATTCATTCCTGGACTTCTTTCTCACACATTTTGAAGCCTTTTTTCTGCAAAGACAGATTAAAATGAAATCAACATGTTGCAGAAGGATTGAGTGGGTAACAGCTGGCATCAAAATATGTGCCAAAAAGAGAGACCTGTATATAGAACAAAGGACTAGTAGTACAGACCTGTATATAAAAAAATGCTAGTACAATCCTAACAGTGAAAATACATTAAAAAAAATACTCTAAAATTCTAACACATGTAATCAGGAATGCCAAATAAATGCATTACGCAGAAAAAAAACCAGCAAGTCAAACAATGAAGTAAAAACCATATGGAACATCATAAAAAGTGAGACAAATAGGAACATAAAATGTGAACAAGTAGGGACTCCACAGTCCTCTGGTAGTGGTTCAGACAAGAATAATCAAAAAGTTGCAGCCTCTGATTTTAATAACTTTTTTCTCACTGTAGCTGAAAGAACAGGGAACCATAATAAACAGTCTTCCACAGAAGACATGGAGCTACTAAATCACATGCAAATCACACCAAATACAGCACATCACTTCAAAAGCACAACTCCTAAAGATGCTGAATGAATCAAAAATTACTTAAAAGCTCTGGATCTTCTGGATATGATGAAATATCAAATATGATTGTAAAATCATGTGTAGACTCAATCCATCATATATCAAGCTATTTATGTAACCAGTCAATGAAAACTGGGACATTTCGAGTCAGACTGAAATCTGCAATAGGTACCCATCTACAAATGTGGGGCAAGATATATACTGTCCAATTATTGGCCCATCTCTTTGCTGCCAGTGCTCTCAAAGGTGTTTGAAAGAGTAGTGGATTAAATCTCAGAAGGTATCTAATTGGGATCTTTTGTGATCTTGCTAAAGCTTTTGGCTGTGTAGATCATAGAACACTGCTAAAAAAGCTTCCATCCTATGGCAGCAAAGACAAATCTTTTGACATGGCCAGACTCTTATCTACACAACAGGAAGCAAAGAGTTATCTTAATGGAGGCAGGTGTAACAGTAAACTCAGGCTGTGTAAATGTAAAATATTGAGTCCCCAAGTGCTCAATCCTTGGGCCATTGATTTTCCTGATCTACGTTAATGATCTACCAGTTACAAATTATGACAGAGCAAAAATAGTCATGTTTGCAGATGATATGAGTATTCTGATCAAGGGTCCCATCTCCATAGTGTCGAATACAGTCCTGACAGTCATTAACCAAGTACAAATGGTTCCCACCAAATAGCCTAACCCTATTTTTTTCAACAACTAACAAAAAACAATAAAGCTAACTCCAAGTTAGTTGCAGCAACCAAACAATTTACGAAACCATACATACAAAATTCCTAGGCAGCCAGCTAACAAGGGAAACTCACATGGCGCCCACCTCAGATTTAGTAGTGAGAAGCCCTAGTGGACAGCCCATCAAAAACTGAACACAAATTATGCATGAAAACAGGAAGAAGGTTTACTGGACTGTGGAAAAAAAGCAAAATAGAAACAGTGAACGGCCCAAGTATGAAGATGTCCAATATAGAGTAGTTTGAAGTAATGGTAGCGTCATGGTTTAGTGGTCATGGTGGTGGACTCAGAAGTGGGTGAGCCATATTCGAACCTCTCTCAATGTTTGATGACAAGGCAACAAGTCAACCGAATCCTCCAGTATACAACAAGTCTGGTGTGTCATACTTGGCATTAGTGACAGTATGTGTGTCATATGATAGGAATCTCTTATCGACGCACCTAATTTGTACACCTGGTAAATGAGTGAGATAGGCCTCATTGCCCATTTAGATGTTCCTATGAATATGAATGTGATCAATCCCAAGGAAATGATGAAAATGTAATAGTTTGTCACATAAGGTGCAACAAAGGAACACAACAATTTCACAGTCACACAATTTCTCTGTGCCCTGTCAAAACATATGTTTTTAATGTTTTTGGAGTTTCGTTCTGTTTTGGAAGTTTTGACTCTTGAATTCTTTTGGTGCAACATAGTTCACACCTGTTTATTTGTTGTTTTCATTTCTATGAGACATCTATGTGGTATCTCACCTGCTCTCACTGCTCATCACATTTACTTGTGACAGTAATGTATTCTTACCACGACTCATACTCTATAACCAACATATAGTATGATGACTGCCAAGACTACAGAAAGAGGACAAACATTTCAATGACTGGATGGACAGTTCCATATGTTGTGTGGAAAAAAAGTCATAAGGGAGTTTTGAACATGGCTTGTCCGGTTTACAATCCTACATCATGACCCCTAAGCAATAATGCCATGGCTGATCAATTTCTCTCAATATGGCACTTGTTGAACTTGGACCGTTCACTGTTACTGTTTCTATTTTGATTTTTCCCCCTCCACAATTCAGCGCAGCTTCTTCCTTGTTTCATGCTTGATCTGTATTCAGTTTGCCGCACAGGGTAGCCATGTGGTCTGGGGTACCTTGTCACGGTCTGTGCGGCTCCCCCAGTTGGAGGTTCGAGTCCTTCCTCAGGCATGGGTGTGTATGTTGTCCATAGTGTAAGTTAGTTTAAGTTAGATTAAGTAGTGTGTAGGCTTAGGGACTGATGACCTAAGTAGTTTGGTTCCATAAGACTTACTACACATTTCCGCATTTTGTGTTCAGTTTTTGACAGGCTATCCCCTGGGCCATCTTACCCCTATACCCGTGGGGGCAGGTGGGGGTGGAGGTGGTAGTTTCCCTTGTAAGATGGACAGAGTGAAATGATCAGCTGGTCAAACAACTTAGCACAGCCTATTCTGCCCTGAGAGCTGTTTCTCACCATGTTAACAGGGAAATATTGCGGTATATTGATAATTTTGAGGAGGACAGGACTACAAAAGTTGAAGAGAAATATTGCTTTTGTCATATTTGGTTATTTCCATTTGTACTCTCCTATGGTTTTATCTTCTGGGGAAATGCTACAGGAGTTGAAAGGGTCTTCAAACTACAAAAATGAGCAGTGAGGTTAATATGTGGGGTCTCTAACAGACCATCCTATAGAGGTCTCTTTAAGACTCTCAGAATATTTACTGTTACAGACCTCTCTCTCTCTCTCTCTCTCTCTCTCTCTCTCTCTCTCTCTCTCTCTCTATATATATATATATATATATATATATATATATATATATATATATATATATATATGGTTATAATAGAGGGAAACATTCCACGTAGGAAATATATATCTAAACACAAAGATGATGTGACTTACCAAATGAAAGTGCTGGCAGGTCGACAGACACACAAACAAACACACAAAATTCAAGCTTTCGCAACAAACTGTTGCCTCATCAGGAAAGAGGGAAGGAGAGGAAAAGACGAAAGGATGTGGGTTTTAAGGGAGAGGGTAAGGAGTCATTCCAATCCCGGGAGCGGAAAGACTTACCTTAGGGGGAAAAAAGGACGGGTATACACTCGCACACACACACATATCCATCCACACATATACAGACACAAGCAGACATAAATATGTCTGCTTGTGTCTGGGTATGTGTGGATGGATATGTGTGTGTGTGTGTGAGTGTATACCCATCCTTTTTTCCCCCTAAGGTAAGTCTTTCCACTCCCGGGATTGGAATGACTCCTTACACTCTCCCTTAAAACCCACTTCCTTTCGTCTTTCCCTCTCCTTCCCTATTTCCTGATGAGGCAACAGTTTGTTGCGAAAGCTTGAATTTTGCGTGTATGTATGTGTCTGTTTGTGTTTCTATCGACCTGCCAGCGCTTTCGTATGGTAAGTCACATCATCTTTGTCTTTAAATATATTTTTCCCTCGTGGATTGTTTCCCTCTATTTTTTATATATATATATATATATATATATATATATATATATAAAAATACAAAGATGAGGTGACTTACCGAACAAAAACGCTGGCAGGTCGATAGACACACAAACAAACACAAACATACACACAAAATTCAAGCTTTCGCAACAAATTGTTGCCTCATCAGGAAAGAGGGAAGGAGAGGGGAAGACGAAAGGAAGTGGGTTTTAAAGGAGAGGGTAAGGAGTCATTCCAATCCCGGGAGCGGAAAGACTTACCTTAGGGGGAAAAAAGGACAGGTATACACTCGCACCCACGCACATATCCATCCACACATACAGACACAAGCAGACATATATATATATATATATATATATATATATATATATATATATATATATATATATATACATACACTTGCTGATAATGTTTGTAGCCAGCAACAAGGAATTATTCCAGAAAAATTGTGAAATTCACAAGCGTAACACAGGATGGGAATAATTTCCACCAAGGCTCTGAAACTCTCACATAAGTCCACAGGGGAGTAACTGAGTCAGGAGAAAAGTATATATCAAGCTTTCCAACAGTATAAAAAAGGAAATTAATAACATGCAAGTATTCAAAAGTAAATGAAAAACACTCCTCAGAGAACAAACTTAATTCCTAGAGTAATAAGAATTCTGTTTAGTAAAAATAGTGGAAAGAAACTCTTTACTTTCATTATGAAGACAAAATTGTGTACTCCTAACATAAGTTACAGTGATAAAATGTAAATTTATTTATATCATAGGTTAAAATGTGATCTACCATTTAGTGCGCACTATTAAGTATTCATTTGAACTTATTTATGTGATGACGATAATTTTGTATTTAAATTTAAATTGTAATGACAAAATGTAAATTTCATAATTTATTTGTGGCACTGGGATAAAAATGGGTGCTTCCATCCATTTTGCCACTTCAAGCATTTGCTTGAACTTATACCAACAAAATTCAGGTTGTAACATTGTCCACAGTCAGTTGTTCATAGAAAATAAGTATTTGTGTGATATATGTAATGCTCACATGATTTTGTGTTATTTCATTTGACTTGTTCTTTATTACTAGTACACCATTTGTTCATTATGTAATCAACAGGACCAGATAAAAAAATCAGATAAAATCAAACTGGAAAGGACATCTACATTTAGACTTGGCAAGCTACTGTGAAGTGCATGGCAGAGGGCATATCCCATTGTACTAGTTATTAGGGCTTTCTTCTGTTCCATTCATTTATAGATCATGGAAAAAATGACTGCTTAAATACTTGTCTGTATACTGCAATTGCCTTCATATACATACGGGGTGGTAATACATTGCTAGGTTTATCACTTACAGTTGTTTCTATAAACTTTCAAAGTAGGTTTCCATGTGGAATTTGGATAGTGACCATTATGTTCTTGGCTTTGACAATACTTGAATTTTTTTGTGGCTTACACATGTTTCAGTTTTATTGTTATTTTTCTCAATATTACTTTTCAGTTTGGTTAACTGTGTTTCATTAGATGAAATATTGGTAACCAGAGAGTTGCTGGTTCAGGTCATACCTTAGCATGAGTGCGAAGATAAATCTACTAAGCAAATAGTTCATATTAAACATCTTTAAGGTGCTGATAAAATGAAGAGAAAACAAAAGAAATAAAACACTACAAAATAAATGTAGAAATTTATAGAACTGTAAAATTACAAAATCATGTAGCGTGTTGTGGTCAGAATTCCTTGTGAGGCAAAGTAATTGAAATTAATGATATGCAAAGCAACACTACTACTCTATCTCAATATGTGTACACACCCAAATGATGGAAGCTCTAGAAGATTTTGTTGTTGGTCTGTATTCTGCTGCTGCAATGTATCTAATTTTATTTCATCCAGTTCCTCCAGGAAGTCAAATGTTTCTTGATTCTGTTCATTTGTGGTCTGATCACAAATTTCTTCAATATCTTCTGTCTTTACTGTAATATTATCACACATAAGTTTTTGTACATGTCTTTGGCTACTGAGATCCAAGCCATGGGTGTCATCAACCATTTGTGAAGACACTGTGTCATCATGGCTGAAGGAGAGATGTTTTCTCTGTAAGTCTACTCGAAATTGTGCCTGTTGCAAATCTTCTGCTACATTTGCTGTATTCAGAGTACTGTTACACCACATGTTCAGCCGAGCTTCCTGATCTTCCTTAGATTTTATTACAGTTCCTTGAGATGGCCTAGAGATTGTCTCTTGTTTAATGTATTCAGATATTTTCTGCTGTACATGCAGATCAGTAAACAGATTCTGCACATGCAGTGATTTTTTGTTCGATATATTAAGAGGCATTTCTGGTTGCTTTGTTTGCCTAGGCTCTGTAATCACCTGTTCAGCAACTGTCTTTGATGTTCTCAGAGCTTTCTTTTGTTTTTGAACATTTCCCTTTTGACACATACCGATTTCAGACTGCCCTTGCATAAGCAATTGTGTTAGTTGTGACATTTTTGGTTGCTCTTTGTGTTTCACTTGCTCTGACTGATCTGTCTGAGAATCCTTCATATTTTCATTGTTCAGATAATGGAATTGCTGCTGATGCGTACATTCTGACATTTGATTCACATACTCCTTCCCATGCACAATTACACCTCTCTGCATTCTTCCTACTGAAGAGCTTTGTGAAGCTTTATGTCCTTCAAAATTCTTTGCCCATTGCACGGTGCATTCTTGTTCAAGTGATTCTGATTTTCTTTTGCATCCTCTTTTTGCTTTTACTTTGTTTAACTGCAGGTTCATATCCTGGTGTGGCATTGTTTCGAAGTGTTGGCTCTGTGTAATGATCCCATGTTCATTTCTGTGGTGCTGTAGAACTGGAACACAGAGTCCATCTTTCAAGGCATGGGCTGTTTCTGCTTGCTCCTGTATCTGCGTCAGAGTTTTCTTCTTTTTCTGGGTGCACTGTGACTGTTGTTCTTGTTCAATATGTGCATGTATCACTTGTTTCTGGAGCTCTTCATTCAGTCGCTTCACTGTGTCTTCTTCAGTTTTTCTCTGCTGTTGCTGCTGCAGCTGTTCATTCCTCCTTCTCAGTGTTTCTTCATTCATCCGTATCACTGTGTCTTCTGCACTTTTCCTTTGCAACTGTTGCCTTTGAACTAGCTTCAAGTGCTCCAGTTCCTTTTTTTGCTGTTGCTTCTTTGTTGTTTTACAGTTTGTATTATTACAGCATCCACTGTTACTACAAGCAGGTAAAGATGGAGTTTGTGCTGAGGAATTCGTATCTTGTAGAGCTGACCTCAGGAAGTCACTCTGATATGATAATGAGGTAGCAGATCTTCCGCTCTGGGTGTATTGTGCCAGGGCAGAACCTGAAAACAATAAATGCAAGTGTTAAAAAAGAACTGCTCATAGTCAACTGAGAGCTATTACTTACCTAACAAACTTCGACATAATCATTACATCGAAACGGCTGACAGTTTACCATGATATTTCACAATCGATAACAAGTACAAAATGCTGAATAAAAATATGCAGTGTATTTAAAACCTGGTTGATTTGGGAAACCCCCTGAAATTTTAATTTTTAGGTATGGCTGTCTAAAACTGCTAATAAACATTGCTACAAGGAAAATGAAAGAGAAAAACATCAATGAATGGAAATAGTTGTTGTTGTTGTGGTCTTCAGTCCAGAGATTGGTTTGATGCAGCTCTCCATACTATTCTATCCTGTGCAAGCTTCTTCATTTCCAAGTAACTACTGCACCCTACATTCTTCTGAATCTGCTTAATTAATCTGCTTAATGTATTCATCTCTTGGTCTCCCTCTACGATTTTTACCCTCCATGCTGCCCTCCAATACTAAATTGGTGATCCCACGATGCCTCAAAGCATGTCCTACCAACTGATCCCTTATTCTAGACACGTTGTGCCACAAATTCCTCTTCTCCCCAATTCTATTCAGTGCCTCCTATGTGACCTACCCATCTAATCTTCAGCATTCTTCTGTAGCACCACATTTCGAAAGCTTCTATTCTCTTCTTGTCTAAACTACTTATTGTCCATGTCTCACATCCATACATGGCTACACTCCATACAAATACTTTTAGAAAAGACTTCCTGACACTTAAATCTATATACGATGTTAACAAATTTGTCTTCTCCAGAAACAGTTTTCTTGCCATTACTAGTCTACACTTTATATCCTCTCTACTTCTACAATCATCAGTTATTTCTCCCCAAATAGAAAAACTCATCTACTACTTTATGTGTCTTATTTCCTAATCTAAGCCCCCCAGCATCACTTGATTCAATTACATCTACATCTACGTGATCACTCTGCTATTCACAGTAAAGTGCCTGGCAGAGGGTTCAATGAACGACCTTCAAGCTGTCTCTCTACCATTGCACTCTCGAACGGCATGCGGGAAAAATGAGCACTTAAATTTTTCTGTGTGAGCTGTGATTTCTCTTATTTTATCGTGATGACCATTTCTCCCCATGTAGGTGGGTGCCAACAGAATGTTTTTGCAATCAGAGGAGAAAACTGGTGATTGAAATTTCATGAGAAGATCCCATCGCAATGAAAAACACTTTTGTATTAATGATTGCCACTCCAATTTATGCATCATGTCTGTGACACTATCTCCCCTGTTTTGCGGTAATACCAAACGAGCTGCCCTTGTGTGTACTTTTTCGATGTCACTTGTCAGTCCCACCTGATGCAGATCCCACACCGCACAACAATACTCCAGAACAGGGCAGACAAGCATGGCATAAGGAGTCTCTTTAGTAGACCTGTTGCACCTTCTAAGTGTTCCACCAATATGAATCACAGTCTTTGGTTCGCTCTACCCACAATATTATCTATGTGATCGTTTCAATTTAAGTTATTTGTAATTACAGTCCCTAAGTATTTAGCTGAATTTACAGCTTTCAGATTTGTGTGGCATGTCGTGTAATCGAAATTTTGCTGAAATCTTTTAGTACTCGTGTGAAGAACTTCACACTTTTCTTTATTCAGGGTCAATGACCACTTTTCGCACCATACAGATATCTTATCTAAATCATTTTGCAAGTCATTTTGATCATCTGATGACTTTATGAGATGATAAATGACAGCATCATCTGCAAACAATCTAAGGCGGCTACTCAGATTGTCTCCTAAGTCATTAATATAGATCAGGAACAATAGAAGGCTTATAACACTTCCTTGGGGAACGCCGGATATTACTTCCATTTTACTTGATGACTTTCCGTCTATTACTATGAACTGTGACCTTTCTGACAGGAAATCA
The DNA here is from genome assembly GCF_021461385.2 of Schistocerca piceifrons. Taxonomy (NCBI): domain Eukaryota; kingdom Metazoa; phylum Arthropoda; class Insecta; order Orthoptera; family Acrididae; genus Schistocerca; species Schistocerca piceifrons. Next base: position 1,220,875,152 of record NC_060138.1, on the reverse strand, counting down.
CGAATCCAGTCGCACAACTGTGGCGATACTCCATAGGCACGCAGTTTGATTAGAAGGCGCTTGTGAGGAATGGTGTCGAAAGCCTTCTGGAAATCTAAAAATATGGAATCAATTTGACATCCTCTTACTACTTCATGAGTATAAACAGCTAGTTGTGTTTCAGAAGAATGACATTTTCTGAGTCCGTGCTGACTATATGTCAATAAATCGTTTTCTTCAAGGTACTTCATAATGTTTGAATACAGTATATGTTCCAAAACCCTACTGCAAATCGACGTTAGTGATATAGGTCTGTAATTCAGAGGATTACTCCTACTTCCCTTTTTGGGTATTGGTGTGACTTGAGCAATTTTCCAGTCTTTAGGTACGGATCTTTCTGTGAGCGAGTGGTTGTATATAGTTGCTAAATGTGGAGCTATTTTATAGGCATACTCTGAGAGGAACCTGACTGGTATACAATCTGGACCGGATGCCTTGGCTTTATTAAGTAATTCAAGCTGCTTTGTTACACCGGGGATATCTACTTCTATGTTTCTCATCTTGGGCAATTGTTCTTGATTGGAATTCAGGAATATTTACTTCATCATCTTTGGTAAGGAGTTTTGGAAAACCGTGTTTAATAACTCTGCTTTAGTGGCACTGTCATCAGTGACTTCACCGTTGTTATCACGCAGTGAAAGTATTGATTGTGTCTTGCCACTGGTGTGCTTTGTTGTATGACCAGAATCGCTTTGGGTTTTCTGCCAGATTTCGAGACAGAATTTCATTGTGGAAATTATTAAAAGCATCTCGCATTGAAGTACATGCTACAGTTCGAACTTCTGTAAAACTTTGCCAATTAGACTACATTCCATTATCCCTGTTTTGCTTTTGTTGATGTCCATCTTATATCCTCCTTTCAAGACACTGTCCATTCCATTCAGCTGCTCTTACAGGTCCTTTGCTGTCTCTGACAGAATTACAATTTCATCGGCAAACCTCCAAGTTTTATTTCTTCCCCGTGGATCTTAATTCCTACGCAAATTTTTTCTTTTGTTTCCTTTACTGCTTGTTCAATGTATAGATTGCATAACATTGGGGATAGGCTACAACCCTGTCTCACTCCCTTCCCAACCACTGCTCCCCTTTCATGTCCCTCGACTCTTATAACTGCCATCTGGTTTCTGTACAAATTGTAAATAGCCTTTTGCTCCCTGTATTTTACCTCTGCCACCTTCAGAATTTGAAAGAGAGTATTCCAGTCAACATTGTCAACAGCTTTCTCTAACTCTACAAATGCTAGAAATGTAGGTTTGCCTTTCCTTAATCTAGCTTCTAAGTGAAGTTGTAGGGTCAGTATTGCCTCACGTCTTCCAATATTTCTGTGGAATCCAAACTGATATTCCCCCAAGGTCGGCTTCTACCAGTTTTTCCATTTGTCTGTAGAGAATTCACGTTAGTATTTTGCATCCATGACTTATTAAACTGATTGTTCGGTAATTTTCCCTGCTTAGACTTTTTGAACTTCCTGTCGATCTCATTTTTGAGACGTTTGTATTCCTTTTTGCCTGCTTCACTTACTGTATTTTTATACTTTCTCCTTTCATCAATTAAATTCAATATATCTTCTGTTACCCAAGGATTTCTGCTAGCCCTTGTCTTATTTACCCACTTGATCCTCTACTGCCTTCACTATCTCATCTCTCAAAGTTACCCATTCTTCTTCTACTGTATTTCTTTCCCGTGTTCTTGTCAGTCATTCCCTAATGCTCTCTCTGAAACTCTCTACAATCTCTGGTTCTTTCAGTTAATCCGGTCCCATCTCCTTAAATTCCCATCCTTTTGCAGTTTCTTCAGTTGTAATCTACAGTTCATAACCAATAGATTGTGGTCAGAATCCACACTGTTATTTTCAGAACCAGAAAGAGTAATGCAGAATGAGTCATGCATTTTGATTCATGGACATTATTTACCCACTTCTCAACAGATGCCCAGCTGTTCATGCAGAGAAAAATGAAAATATATCACTTACACTTAATCAATGACTTATGTCTCGTTTGAGATGGATGAGGATTATATTAGAACTGATTGCTCTGCAATGCAAGCAAACTAATATTATAATTTCTTTACTGCACTGTATCTTCCTCCCCATCATCACCACTAGTCTTAAGAGTTTATGGTTCCTTGTGTAGATCCATGGACTCTTTATATGCAACATGCACAGATCTCACTGGGAGAGTCAAATACGGAACATTTGAATAAAAATAATATGTTCTATGAGTTAAAATTATGCACAAAAACAAGAAAAGAGAGAACACCTTTCTTTATCGATATATGTAGTATTCTCTGAGATAACATTATCCACAAAACCTAGAAAAACATAGAACAACATGCATTCTACAGCACATTCTTTCAGAGGCAGGGGCAGTTAGTTACAGGATGTTCAAGACAAGATTGTCACTGAATAAGTGAAGTCTGTGGATCAGAGAACTGAAAACCAAGGTCTGTAGTCATTTCTAGGAACAGTGCTAAAGATTGTGAGCATCATCAAAACAAAACAAGCAAGGGAGGGTGTTCTCAATCTCACTGTGAGTTGTTAGAAGGAAAAGGATTGATGAGAATCAATGCGTATGGCATTATTTGTACTGACATGTGCGCTGTGGGGACTCAGTCACTGTCTGTTCAGCATGTTTAATAAATTGCCCAGACATACAGACTGAGACACATACAACTATTGGTGGCTGATGGTTGGAGGTACAATATCATTGTTGCATGCAGTCTGTGAAAACCAATTCATAGACGTTGGCCACTAATTGAATCATGTATATGATTGGTGTTAACCCCCTCAACATCACTTAAGGCCTGAAGATGGTGTACTGAAGCACATGAAACACATCAAAAGGACCGCTGTAGATGTCCCGTTTTATTACATAATCACATTATAGGACATCAGAGTGTAGTATGGTGCTAACCAATTATCTGTGCAAATTTAAGCAGATGAGACTCGATTTGACCATAAACCATAGGTTATTCAACATCAAAGTTCTGTTGAAACGTTTGAACTGTAAACTTGGTGTGGACTGCATCATAAACATTTTTCATCCAGATTTCATGGAGGCACAGCTATGCTATAAGATGTATTTCGCATTCTCAATAAACACATCATTTAAACTTATCAAACTATAGCTGTAGGAGCATCTTATTACCACAACACTAAAGAATATTATAAACAGAAATTTTTCTAACCATAGGCAGAAAGTGGATCTGATGTGCTGGAATGTATAGAAGGTGCCGGAGGAAGTGCAGCAAGTGGCGTTGCTGATCCAAGGCTGCCACGGGCCAGTATCTGGTGATCAAGCTCAGCAAGGGCATGTCTGAACTCTTTGTCTCCCCTCATTTGTTGATATAGTTGTGTTCCCAGTTGATCAACATGTGGTGTCAGATTGGTTTGTAACTTTGGCAAGAGGCCTAGTTTGAGGGCTTGCTGCTGATAAACAGATGTCCAAAAGCTCTTCATAAACTTCTCTCTTTCTTCAGGTGTGCTTTTAAGTCCCAGATAAGGTGCTACAGATGGAAATGGATCTGGTAACATTAGTCTCCCACTGGTGGCTAACAGTCCAGTATTCGTTTCTCTTGTAGCAACATCCATCACCTGTCCAGTAGATGGCAGCAGTGCTGTGTGGGGATCCTTTGGTGTTACACTCAGGGATGACTGTCCTGGGTGTACATGTAAAGCATCACCAAAGGATCCTTCCACGTACCTGTCAACAAAAGAACAGCTATAACAAATAATATAGTATTTTATCATTTAAGGCCAAAAAATTATGATTACATGCACAAGAATTTAACTGTTGTAATGCGAAAAGGAAAGTTGCCACTAACCATATAGCAGAGATGCTGAGTCACAGATAGGCACAACAGAAAGACTGTCACAATATAAGATATCAGCCAACAAGGCCTTTGTTGAAAATAGATGACACACATGCAAACACAGCTCACATACACATGTCGGCAGCCTCTGGCGGCTGAAACCACACTGCGAGCAACAGCAACTGCCTTGTCTGTTTTCAGCAAAGGCCTTGTTGTCCAAAATCTTATACTGTGATAGTCTTTTCGTTTGAATGCATTGAATAAAATGTTCTCAGGTTTCCAACTGCGTCAATTGCTTAAACTACACGAGCTTTCAGCCAAGCACTCCTTGGCCATTGTCAAGTGTTATGACTGCCAGTGGGCTGTTGGTGCGCCCTTATATATGCCATGCCATCAGCAATCATCATCCAGCACAGAAGTGCACAGTATTACAAACATTGGTACAACGTGCAAGAGTAATATCAGATGACGACAATCTGCCACACAAACTGAGCCACCTATGCAAGGTTTTCAAGAATAACGACTACAGGGCCCGTCAAGTGAAAGAAGTGATTTCTGGGAAATATCAGAATAAGACCACTGACGAAGAGCAGGAAAAGAAACTTGCTTTGTTGCCATTCTGTGGCTCTGTGTCGGGCAAGATAAGCCGCCTATTGAAAAGACACAAAATCAAATCCCTCTTCAGGCCTCCAACAAAAATCCATAAATTACTGAGAGCAGTTAAAGACGCAGTAGGTCTCAGAACACCTGGAGTTTACGAAATACCTTGTGAGTGTGGCCAGAAGTACATCAGACAAACAGTGCGCACTGTGGAACAACGCAGGAAAGAACATGAGAGGTATTATTGCCTACGCTATCCAGAGAAATCTGCGTTAGCTGAGCATGCACTAGAAAACGGTCACCACATAAAATTTGATGATACCTCTGTTGTGGCTCGCACTAACGGCTTCTGGGACAGTTTAATAAAGGAAGCTATTGAAATAAAAAATTACCGCAAACACCCTGAATAGAGACGGTGGCTTGCAGCTCAGCCGACTCAAAACATGCCCATATATGGCAATGTCACAGGCACCAGTGACGTCACAGCCAGCAGCTAGCGTATATAAGGGCACACCAACAGCCCACTGGCAGTCATAACACTTGACAATGGCCAAGGAGTGCTTGGCCGAAAACACGTGTAGGTTTAAGCAATTGACGCGGTTGGAAACCTGAGAACATTTTATTCAGTCTTATTGTTGTGTCTATCTGAGACTCAGCATCTCTGCTATATGGTGGGTGGCAACTATCCTTTTCATAATATTGTTACATTCCATCCTGGACTTTCCATTGTTTGATTTTTAACTGCCATAGTGGTTAGATGTGATCATTGTTCTGATGTCATCAGCAGCTTGTTGCAGTTGCTGTTTGCTATTTTGAACAATAGGGAATCCAGGATGGAGTAATGACAGTGTTATGAAATGGCTTGATTGCTACTCACCATACAGTGGGGATGTTGAGTCGCAGACAGGCACAATAAAAAGACTGCTAAACAAATAAGCCTTTGGCTAAAAGGCCTTCTTCTGAATTTGACAACACACACACACACACACACACACACACACACACACACACACACACACATGCGCGTGTGACCACTTTCTCTGTCTCTGAGTCTGGCCTTGGCAACCAGTGACAATGGTCATGTGTATGTGAGTTGCATTTGCATGTGTGTGTGTGTGTGTGTGTGTGTTTTAAAGTTCAGAAGAAGGCCTTTTAGCCAAAAGCTTACTTGTCTAGCAGTCTTTTCATTGTGCCTGTCTGCGACTCAACATCTCTACTATATGGTGAGTAGAAATCTATCCTTTTCATAATAAAAGTTGAATCTTGTCATAGAGGCGACATTCAAAGGAATCAAATTGGCCATAGAATTTTTTTTTTAATTACAGTGCAGGGACTCATGTGTTTTTATGAGTGGTTCAGCAGTGCTTCAGATATTTATTGATACACAAATAAAAATGAGGATTGGAAAAGTGGAGTTAAAAAATTTAAGTGACGCTACGTGGGTCTGTCAATGTTCTTCATGTCTGGCTGTGAGGAAGGCAACTGGAGCCATCATTGTAACTCTAGTAAACATTCAGGCAGAAAGTTCCAAACAAGCTGCAGGAGCATCAGAATCCAGTGCAAAGTTGAATTTTTCTTTTGTTTTTCATTTATGCCTGTTCACGTGTTTGCTAAATAAGTGCACGCCATTCTCTGATTTACTTGAGGGGAAAGACTGTGATACTGTTATTGCAATCAACTTAATAGATGCTACAAGGGATCAGTTCAAACAAATGCGGGAATCAGATGCAAGTTTCACATATGTATGTAAAAGAAAGTTTAGAAGTGGCAACAAAAATAGGTGCTGATATAACTCTTCTCTTGGAAGAATTCAAAAGTTGCCAAAACATCTTGGAGTATGTGTGTGTGGTTTGCCAAATAAAGGTAGCCTGGAACCTATACATTCGACTGATTTCAAATCTTTAGTATTTGATAAAGTTTTACATATAATGGACACTGAACTTGAGAGATGTTTTACTTCAAACTTGAGAGATGTTTTACTTCAAACTCTGGAATCACTTGTCTAAAGCCAGAAAGTGAATATTTTTTGTGAATGAACAAATGTTACTGCCACAATACTATGAAAAGCTATTCTTTTGATAATATTGTTACTCTTTTGGTAATAATGTTACAGTCCGTCCTGAAGTTTCCATTGTTTAAATGTTACTGTCATTGGCACAAAATTATTCATGTAATACTGAATAATTGGAGGCAGAAATTAAGATATTAAAAATTCTTATCATTAGACATGAACAGCATAACAGAGTGAAGACTGACAATTTACCTGCATTGCTCAAGGTGTTAGAGCAATATAAACTAGTGTTACATGATTTGAAGAAATTAAATCAAATAGTAGTGACTATTCCACATTTCTCTGTGTCTTGTGATAACCATTTTTTGTGTATGTGATATGTAAAAAATTATTTAAGGAATTCATTGTCTAAATGAATTTTATTCATAGTGGATGCTGTTGAACTCCGTGACTGTTCCTTTATAGGGTATAGAAGTCACAATACTGGTAGCGGAAATTTTTCTACACTCTATAATTCATTGTCTGATGAACAGCTAAGGTTTATTTGTCTATTCTTGAAATAGAAAGGGCTGTGACGAAACTGTTGATGTGCAAAGAGTAGTTGATAAATTAACCACCAGTCACAATAACAGAAGGATTAATGGAACAATGGAAAATCAAGCATGGAACGTAACAATATTATGTTAAGGAAAGTTGTTACTCATCATATAGCAGAGATGCTGAATCGCAGATTGGCACAACTAAAAGACTGTTGCAAATAAAGGTGTCACCCAGTAAGGCCTTCATGAAAAATAGACGACAGACACATGTACACACACTCTCAAGCAAACACAACTCACACACACATGACTGCAGTCTCTCTACCTCTCGTCATGCCCTGAAATGAAAAATGTCCTGCTACTATCCTTCCCACTCCTCCCACAGTGGTATACCACTGTCCACCGAATCTACACAATATACTCATCCGTCCCTATATGACCCCTGCTCCCAAGCCCTTACCTCATAGCTCATATGCCTGTAATAGACCTAGATGCAAGACCTGTCCCATACATCCTCCCACCACCACCTACTCCAGTCCAGTCACAGACATCATCTATCCCAGCAAAGACAGGGGTACCTGTGAAGACAGTCATTTGATCTACAAGCTAAACTGCAACCACTGTTCTGCATTCTATGTGGGCATGACAACCAACAAGACGTCTGTCTGCATGAATGGCCTCCAACAAACTGTGACCAAGAAACAAGTGGATCATCCCGTTGCTGAGCACTCTGTCAAACATGACATCCTTCATTTCTATGACTGCTTCAAAGCCTGTGGTATATGGATTCTTCCCACCAACACCAACTTTTCTGAACTGCGCAGGTGGGAACTTTCCCTGCAATGTATCCTATGTTTCCGTAACCCTCCTGGCCTCAACCTTCATTAGTCATTGTCCTCACCCATCCAACCCCTTCCCTGTTCCCATTCGAGCACTACACGGCCCTCATTCCACTATCACACCAAGTCTTTTTACTTGTCTCCTTTTACGCAACCCCACCACCCTCTCCACCTCTCCTTAATCCTCCGTCTAACCTACCACCTGCACATAGCTGCCCTGCACTCTCTCCACCTCATCCCTGTGCACTTCCCAGCAGCACTTCACTCTCCTCCACTCATACCCTACTATCTCTCCCCCACCCCACCCCAGCTTCCTCCTTACCCCCACCCAGTCACAACTCCCATCATGTACTTGTACTTCTGCTCATAGTGTGGCTTATGTTACCCGAGACTGGAGTCGTGTGTGTGAGTTGCATTTGCATGAGTAAGTGTGTGTGTGTGTGTGTGTGTGTGTGTGTGTGTGTGTGTGTCATCTGATTTTGACGAAGGCCTTACTGGCTGAAAACTTTATTTGTGACAGTCTTTTTGTTGTGCCTGTCTGCAACCCAGCATCTCTGCTATATGGTGGGAAGGATTAATCTGTTTTAAAAGTAAGTAATCACCTGTTTGTTATTTTTCATAGTTTTTCACTTTTTTCTCAGTGATACCAACTTTTCTGCTTTCTAACTGAACATAAAATTAATGTTATCTTGAAAATGCTTGTTTTGAGGCATAATTTGCTTTCGGTGCATTGTATGTTGGGACGTATTGGAGTATGTTATATACAGACATTATATTGTGGCAGTTTTAGGTAGAGGATGTTTTGGTCTGTGGTTCCTAAAGATACCAGCAGAGGTCATACCCGAACTACACGTTTACAGTACTGTCAACCTCAGCAAACAGTTGCTCTGTAGTTTTTGATGGATGTTTTGTGTACTCTGCTTTGCTTTGTGTTGTGCATTCACTGTTGTTTACTCTTCTTAGTTTGAGATGAGTGAAGATACTAAATATGGTCCTTGGTGGGGTTCAAGTATGACCTTCACAACTCGAGTATGACCTTCACATCATCAGAAGGGACTGGCATCCCTTATGTACATTACTTTAGCCCATCTACTATGATGCAGTGTCTGAAATACCTTTCAAGATTTCACTATTAATAGTGTATATGTGTATTGGAAGATGTAGCTTATGTATATAGTTTTACTTTATAGTTTCCTATACAAGAACTGAAATAATATTTCGCCGTTACAAGGGAGTATGTGTATTAGAAAATATGATTTATGTATTCAGTTGCACTGAAGATTCTGATGCATGGATATCAATATTTGTCAGTATTTTAGTGTTGGCGTACATGGAAATATAGTTACATATGTTGGTGTGCTGGGGTTTCTGAATTTGTTTATTGTTCATTTTTTTGTAATGTTTGTGTTGTCCCCATTCAAAAGCCCTATATTTTCACTGTGCTCCTGATGATTTGTTTGAAATGGAAAGAACATGTCAGGCAGAAGAGGATGACATAGCAAGTAATGAAAGATACCCTTATACTCGTATTTATGGCCACAGCACTAAACATAAATTGGAAATGTTATAGAAATGAAATGTCATTCTAATATTTTACTGCCTCTTAAGTCACTATTATTAAGTTACTGATGTAAATTAACTGTCACAAGTGCTTTTTTACAAATACTTTCATCCAAGATGGAATGGCTGTTGAGTCTGTTACTGTATGCTTAAAATACCAACAAAAAGATAGAACCAGTCACTGGCTTCAGTATATAACTACAATGCATTTCGATCATTTCAGTGATTACTGTGTAACCTTCAGTTGCTATATACTCAAATTACATTGATTTACATTCCTTTTATCACCAACAAGTGAAGTCACTGTGATGTTTTGAATCTTGCAATTTTTATTTCTGCATTGAAAAGGTTATCCATATCCATATTATTAAACTTGTAATCCAGGGCACAGTTACCAAACCCATTTGCAGGTTGCCTACCAAATTTGATTTTCAATATTTCATGTAATTATTGACCCACTTTAAAAATCTAAAAGCTGCCATAATCTACTCTTTAAGAGGCACAATCTTTTGTTAGAAGCTTAACACAATAAGACAACTACTACAGTTAGAAACTGTGTGTTTGTCTTGAGGCAACATAACTGATAGCATGTAAATGCCTGGACTTTATTTGCCCAGTATTTAAGAATGAGAGAATGCAGGAACTTCCAACAAACTGTACACATTATTTCAAACCTTTCAAAAACAGTTTTTGCTGACACCCTCCACATAAAGATGAAAGACAAAAGTTTACTGCTTACTATATTTCCACTGTCCATGCAGTAATACAGCAGCATCAAGGTATGATAGTTTAATTTATTACTTCTTTACTACTAACTATATTTGCAACACACTTTGCAGACAGTATCCACATAAATCTCTGAATGTACCTGCAAAATTGTGACATGGTGTGACACATACAGTTCAGGAGATATGATGACATAGACACTGAGATGTGTGAAAAACTAGCTTTTGCTTCAAAGGGGCACTAATTACCCATATTATATTAATTCATTATCTGATAGTGAGAGCACTTAATAACTTCCAACAAATTTTAAGCATAATTTCAAACCTTCCCTAAACTTTTTCTCTTTTACATGCTTATTTAACATATTAAATCAGGTGTTACATAATCAGATGTTTGAAGCTGTTTTATACATAGGAGTTTGATTCTTTCACTGGTTTTTACTAAAATTTTACTTGTTACTGCCATTATACATTGAAATCAATATTGTTTACTGTTTATCAAGGAAAAATAATGATAACTTGAGCTATTTCAAGTTAGTAAAAGACGACTAGAAAGGGTGTTCAAGAGGGCATGACAAACCAGATGTTGCCCTTGACTGAAGAAAAAATGGCAAACAGAAGTTCAGTATGCTGCAAATACATGGAGCCACTCAATGAAATTTTATCTCAGTGATACAGGTACATGAATTCACACAATAACTACAAATATACAATGACTATAAATACACAGTAATAAATTTAATGTGCACTACTAACCAAATATGGCATTTTACGATATCTGTTATAATAAATTTATTGGCATAATTATTAACGTCAATAAATTAATGTTTTAAACTATATTTTGTCCTCCATATTTTTCAATGTGAACTCAAGGCTAGGCCCACCCTTGGCCCAACCATGTGACAGTAAATGCATAAACTGTCAAATGTTAATCATTGTGAGATTTGTCAGGGCAAATTTGATGGGAAAGCTAGTAAAATACTTGATAGGCCTCTCTCATCAGCCTCTACATCATTCAGGCAATGTTAGAGAAGTATATCAAAGGAATATTGAGGCCACTCTGGCAAAATTGGAAATAGTGTATTCCTAATCGCATAGGATGATAGGAAAAAAGATTGGTGAGGAATGGTAACAAGTAAACAGTGGAATGAATGACAGATATAAAAGTCCTGTTGTTAATTGGAATAATTACTATGGGCAGTTTGAAGTTTCATAGGAAAGCATTATTATTTAGTATAGGTTGTAAAGTTCCAAGAAACAGACCAAATTGACATAGTGAAGAGACTGATACCAGATTTGATTAACAGTGTTTGATGCAATTTCAGTTCAGCAATGTGTGATAAAACTTTACTGATGAATTACTTAATACATTTGGACCGTTTTTGTCACAACACTATCTTTAATGCTGAAGTAATCTTTTCAGCTGTGATTTTTTTTTCTTTTTGCGAACGTTAACACGATATTTCGTAACTAAAATCCATCATTTTAATCTTTCACTTCCAGAATAAATAACAGCAGCAAAAAATAGATCTTAACTGTGGTAATTACCATTGCTTTTCTTTTATACTTCTTATTAAAGTGCAGGCTGAAAAATTCAAAGCTACTCAGAATTATCAGAACTCTATTTGAAGGGTTAAAGTAATCATTTATTTCTCATTACCTTGCATTCACTTTGCTTAAGCTATAATTGACTTGGAGGTGTTTGAGTTTCGTAACATCAGTTTCTGTCATTTCATGTTGAATTGCCATTGCCTTGCGTGAAACACAACATATGTTCTGTGGTATTTTGCAATGTGTAATGAAAGGATGAACCAAAACAAGGCAGAAACACTCTCTACATCAAAAGCACAACTTGTGAGATGTCATATTGTGATGGTGTTTTCAGTTAAAGCCCATTTTTTAGGGAGTTTATATTATGACCTACACCTTTGAAAATATATACTGTTACTAAGCAGCACAATGAAAATGAGTTGTTATTAGTAAGTATTGTTTTAATAAAATGTTGGAAAACATCATGTTTGTGGTTAAAGAATTTCAGTGTTCAGTTATTTTCATGTTGTAACTTGGTGTTGTGAAAGTACATTGTTTTAAGGCAACAGCACATTGAACACTCATCAAAAAAGCGCCAGTTTTGGAAGGATTTGTTATAATTAAAGGTACGAAGTGCATAAAACAAAAGCTGGCTTAAATGCTGTTTGTTTACTGACCAGTTTCAGTTGATGACCATGTTCACAGTAAACAAATATGCAATTGTAAAACCAAGAGTACATATCATACATTTTCTGAAATCGAGGATACATAATTAAAGTCAAGTAGAACAATTCTGAACACATTAACTGAGTTGAATGTAACTACAAATGAAGATATCAAACTGGTTCAGGATGGTCAACAACAGACTCTCACACATAAAGAGATATATGTGGACTGATGACTGAAATCAGCATCAGTGTTGTGCATTTCCTCAAGATGTTCATCGTTAAATGTCACATAGTAACACAGCAGAAATTAAAGCTCTCAGAAGATTGTTACATGATATATATGATTGTTTGTTGCAGAAGTTATGTTGTTTTTTTTTTCAGGGCTTTGAGTCTTTCTCAGTAAATTAATTGAAATAACTTTTTTTTGTAATACTCAGTGTTATGTAAATGTAAATACACTCTCTCACAAGTGTGAGTTTGTCCAATTTTTTGAGATGTTATAAGCTGCTATCCTTACTGACGGGACATGGAACTTTATTTAGTCTTATAACATGTTCATTGGATATTGAAATTAATAAATATGTGTACTACGGACAGAACATGGTTATCATATGGACAAGGGAGGATACACGTGTTTTAAAAGAGCTAACATAGAAATTTTACACACGTCCATTTTCATAAACAATCTGTGTGTCTTGGGAGCCAGTTACAGCTAACAGCTGCTACTGAAGAATGCTAGTCACAAATCTAGTTAACTAGTACATCCCAAGTGATGCAGGTGGCATGTTTCATGAGGCTGGATTTCCCATACACATCAATGCCAGTTGTCAAATGAGCAAGTTGTAGATCATTTGTTCCATCTCAGTTATCTCATTGCTTTGGTAGCAGTCAAACTTGTTAGTTGTAAATCAGTTATTTCAAAGTTCTTTAGGAGCAGTTCTATTAAACTCTCTGTGTGTAGTAGCTGATTCAGCAGTAGGTAAACAACAAGAAATGAACAACAATTGCTCCACCATTGTAGGGAAGGACCATTGATATACACACACACCAATGGAGTACAATGGGCATTCTTTCAGGTCCTGTGCTACTCTCCTTCTGAATGTTCCTAGTGGCAGGGATTGCACTTCTTGATGCAGTGAGTTGAACATCTTTAGGGCAACCACTGGAAAGCTGTCTTGCGTTCCTGTCAGTCGACACCTGGGTATTTCGATGCTCCTCTTGTTACGGGCACTGTGATTGTATATATCTTGCCTCACGCTGAAGTGAAGACTCCTTGGTTTTCTTTCACGCTGATGAGACATAAGAACACATACTAGCTGAAGACTGTCGTAATTCCTAACTGCTTGAATATAGGCATGCAGTGCACCTGTCTTTTGTTTGATGTGATTATTCTGAGAGCTTTTTTATGTAGAATTAGCACATCCTTACAACCTGCAGAATGTCCCCATAGGCCATAATTGATGTGGCTATGGAATAGGGAATAGTATACTGTTATGAGGTATTGGTCACTCAATACATCTTTTAACCTCCTCAGAAGGTATATTACACGGGAGAGCTTGGAGCACATTTACACTGTGTGTTCGTTCATTGTTAGTTTCCTGTCTATCATGAAACCCAACAGTTTAACAGCCTCCATATTATCATGGCATCCGATGTTGTTAAGGGTGCATATCAGATGTTGTGGTTTTTCTTCATTCGTCTTTTTATTTTTGATGAACCATTCTTTAATGTTTTGGAAGAGTACATCTGTTTCTTGCAGTGATTTTGCAGCAGTTCTTCCTTTGGCAAAAAGGGTGGTGTTGTCAGCAAACTGTAACATATTGTTGTTATAACCCATATCATTGACATAAATAAGGAACAGGAGAGGCCCTATGACGGACCCTTGGGGTACTCCATGTTCCAGCTTTTGTTCTTGTGATGTTGCTCCATGAATTGGTACCACTTGTCTCCGGTTTTCCAGATAAGACTGAAAAGCTGCCAGAACAACACCTCCGACACCGTAACACTTCAATAGTATCTTGTGGGAAATGCAGTCAAATGCCTTGCTAAGATCTAAGGTCACAGAGTGTCAGTGCCACACTTTCTCTGTCTTTGAATCCTTGCCTTATTTTTCTGGCTAAGTCCAGTGCTACCGTAAACGTTGACTTTCCCTTGCGAAAACCATGCTGTGTGTCCTGAAAGAGCTTATTTACTTCAATATAATTTGCAACAGACTCCATAACTTTAGCTAGAATAGGAATGATAGAAATTGGTCTGTAGCTGGTCACCTTTTTTGTAGATTGGTACTGACCATGCTAGTTTAAGAAAATTTGGGAAGGCACCAGAGGATAAGCATTTGTTAATCGCTATAGATAATGGTTGTGCAAGACATACCATAGATATCTTTGCTCTCTGAGTTCTTGTATGACTTAACTATTTTTACGATATCCTTAGGGTGCACTTCCTTCCAGTTTTCAAAATTGCTACTGGTTATGTTTCTTATGTGATGTCTGGGGACTAAGCCTGAGTCAGGTATTTCATTAATAGTATCTTTCACTATCCTAACAAAGTACTGATTGAAGGCATCAGGGCTACCAGAATTTAAGGCTGAGGTGGGCTTTTTTGTGCACTCATTTACCGGATTCCAAGCTGCTTTGCATGGATTGTGAGCCTCTTTAATGAACCTGCCATTGTATCTCTTTTTTGCCTCCTCCACTCGCTTTCTGTAAATTTGTTTGGCTGTTACATAGTTACAATGAAGCAGGTCTCTAGATGGCAGATCTCTAACTGCTTTCATACGGTCCCTGAAAATTAGCACAATGCATTTTAAATTGTTTAGCTCAGGGGTATACCACATCTTTCCTGCAGTAGGTTTGTCCCTTCCTTTAGCTTTGCCTGTAGGATACTTCTTGTGGATTTCTGCAAATAAATCATCAAATTTAGCTTTTAATGATTGGAACAGACATTCGAATGAGGCACTGGCCCCCATTCCTGCAATTTTTTGCTGCCAGTTTACACTTGACAGGGCTATTTTAAGACCATTTAGTCTTTCTTCTTTTATGATCCTTTTACTAAATGTGTAACTGGAGTGCCATGAGCTTGGTTGTCGTTGACTCGAGCATTTCATACTTATTTCCATTACTAATGCACTATGGTCAGCAATCGTTGGTTCAACTATACTGATATTATAGTCCCAGATATTGAGGTTAGTGATAACTGAGTCTAGGCAGGCATCGCCTCTTGTTGGCAGTCGGTTTGCAACAAACAGCCCATAGCTATTTATCAAAGTCATGAAGATTCTCTCTTTAGTGCTTCCATCACCTATATGTATGTTGAAATCTCCGCACAGTGCAATTTTAGATAGTGACCGGGCCAAATATCTCATGAAATAAGCGATTTGTGTTAGATGGTGCTGTATAGTCACAAACGTATAAGTACATAGTATCACGCAACATTCCACCAGTGCGGACGGTATTTGCTTCGTTATACATTACCTGTGTTAAAATTGGCCGCTTACCAATTGCGGAAAAGGTCATTATCATGCTGATAAAAATGCTCGTAACGCCTTTTTAGGAGACAGTCTTCACTCCTTCCGATCTGATCATGTAAGTGTAGAAAAGTTGTGGAATGTTTTCAAAGAGATAGTATCAACAGCAATTGAGAGATATATACCACTTAAATTAATAAATGATGGTACTGATCCCCCATGGTACACAAAACGGGTCAGATCGTTGTTGCAGAAGCAACGAAAAAAGCATGCCAAATTTAAAAGAATGCAAAATCCCCAAGATTGGCAAAGTTTTACGGAAGTTCGAAATATGGCGCTTACTTTAATGAAGTTCGAAATATGGCGCGTACTTTAATGAAGTTCGAAATATGGCGCGTACTTCAATGCGAGATGCTTTTAATAATTTCCACAACAAAATTCTGTCTTGAAATCTGGCAGAAAACCCAAAGAGATTCTGGTCATACATAAAGCACACCAGTGGCAAGACACAATCAATACCTTCACTGCGCGATAACAATGGTGAAGTCACTGATGACAATGCCGCTAAAGCAGAGTTATTAAACACGGTTTTCCAAAACTCCTTCACCAAAGAAGACAAAGGAAATATTCCTGAATTCCAATCAAGAACAACTGCCAAGATGAGAAACACAGAAGTAGATATCCTCGGTGTAACAAAGCAGCTTAAATCACTTAATAAAGGCAAGGCCTCTGGTCCAGATTGTATACCAGTCAGGTTCCTCTCAGAGTATGCCGATAAAATAGCTCCATATTGAGCAATTATATACAACTACTCGCCCACAGAAAGATACGTACCTAAAGACTGGAAAATTGCTCAAGTCACACTAATACCAAAAAAGGGAAGCAGGAGTAATCCACTGAATTACAGGTCTATATCACTAACATCGATTTACAGTAGGGTTTTAGAACGCATACTGTATTCAAACATTATGAAGTACCTCGAAGAAAACAATTTATTGACATATAGTTAGTACGGACTCAGAAAATATCATTCTTCTGAAACACAACTAGCTCTTTATACTCATGAAGTAGTAAGGGGATGTAAAATTGATTCCATATTTTTAGGCTTTCGACACCGTTCCTCACAAGCATCTTCTAATCAAACTGCGTGCCTACAGAGTATCGCCACAGTTGTGCGACTGGATTCGTGATTTCCTGTCAGAAAGGTCACAGTTCGTAGTAATAGACGGAAAGTCATCAAGTAAAACAGAAGTAATATCCGGTGTTCTCCAAGGAAGTGTTATAGGCCTTCTATTGTTCCTGATCTATATTAATGACTTAGGAGACAATCTGAGTAGCCGTCTTAGATTGTTTGCAGATGACGCTGTCATTTACCATCTCATAAAGTCATCAGATGATCAAAATGACTTGCAAAATGATTTAGATAAGATATCTGTATGGTGCGAAAAGTGGCAATTGACCCTGAATAAAGAAAACTAGCTGAGATAAGAAATCAATGTTTTGAAGAGAGCTGTTTCCCAGAGGTACTGAAATATGCTGAAGTCAAACCACTCTTCAAGAATGGATCCAGAGAGATCATGGGAAATTATCATCCTGTCTCGATTCTCCCAGTCCTATCTAAAATATTTGAAAAACTTGCTGTTGCACAAATCCAAAACTTCATTGCAAAATATTCTGTTATTCTAAACAATCAATTTGGTTTTCAGCATGGTAAGGACACCATCGATGCAGTAAACAGTTTCATTGAGAAAATAAGCACATCATTAGACAAGAGAAATAAGGTGGCAGGAATTTTCTGCGACCTCACAAAGGCGTTTGATTCGGTAAACCATGCATTGCTAGTTTACAAACTTGAAAAGTATGGCATTAGCGGCAGTGCCCTAGAATGGCTTAAATCCTACTTATCCAACAGAAAACAAAGAGTTAGCATTTCTTCAAATGGCACATATTATTTTTCTGACTGGAAAAAAAAATATCTCAGGGTGTTCCACAAGGCTCCATATTAGGCCCAGTCCTATTTTTGTTTTATGTTAATGACTTACCATTAAATATCAGCTTCCCATCAGTTCTGTTCGCAGATGACACTTCTGTCTTTGTTGAAGATAAGGACTCGGAAAAAATTCCCAAATCTGTGATCAGTACCCTCACTACCTTAGAAACTTGGTTTCAGCTAAATGGGTTGAATCTAAACATATCTATGACTATATATGACGGTAGAATCTGTTCCCGAAAGAACAGTTACCGTGGATGACCATGCAGCTTTGCTAGAAATGAAATGATAATTAAATGGACACCCTAGCTGCAAACAGGCGTTGATGTACTTCATTGGGGACATGTTGAAAATGTGTGCCCCGACCGGGACACGAACCCGGGATCTCCTGCTTACATGGCAGACACTCTATCCATCTGAGCCACTGCGGGCACAGAGGATAGTGCGTCTGCAGGGACTTATCCCTTGCACGCTCCCCATGAGATCCACATTCCCAACATGTCCACACCACTACATTCGTAGTGCACCTAATAGATGTTTACCCATCATACTCATTACTCGTGGCAGATTAATCTACCAAGTCCCATATGAGTTTGGGCATAGCGTGTGCATTCGCTCAAGAAGGTCAATGGCCGGGAAGCCATATTTTAACTATATATGACGGTAGTTTCTGTTCCCGAAAGAACAGTTACCATGGATGACCATGCAGCTTTGCTAGAAATGAAATGATAATTAAATGGACACCCTAGCTGCAAACAGGCATTAATGTACTTCATTGGGGACATGTTGAAAATGTGTGCCTCGACTGGGACACGAAACCGGGATCTCCTGCTTACATGGCAGATGCTCTATCCATCTGAGCCACCGCGGGCACAGAGGATAGTGCGTCTGCAGGGACTTATCCCTTGCACGCTCCCCGTGAGATCCACATTCCCAACATGTCCACACCACTACATTCGTAGTGCGCCTAATAGATGCTTGCCCATCATTCTCATTACTCATGGCAGATTAATCTACCAAGACCCGTACGAGTTCAGGCATAGCGTGTGCGTTTGCACAAGAAAGTCAATGGTAGGGAAGCCATATTTTAACTATCTATGACGGTAGTCCCCCCCCATGAACCATGGACCTTGCCGTTGGTGGGGAGGCTTGCGTGCCTCAGCGATACAGATAGCCGTACCGTAGGTGCAACCACAACGGAGGGGTATCTGTTGAGAGGCCAGACAAACATGTGGTTACTGAAGAGGGGCAGCAGCCTTTTCAGTAGTTGCAAGGGCAACAGTCTGGATGATTGACTGATCTGGCCTTGTAACAATAACCAAAACGGCCTTGCCGTGCTGGTACTACGAACGGCTGAAAGCAAGGGGAAACTACAGCCGTAATTTTTCCCGAGGGCATGCAGCTTTACTGTATGATTAAATGATGATGGCGTCCTCTTGGGTAAAATATTCCGGAGGTAAAATAGTCCCCCATTTGGATCTCCGGGCGGGGACTACTCAAGAGGATGTCGTTATCAGGAGAAAGAAAAGTGGCGTTCTACGGATCGGAGTGTGGAATGTCAGATCCCTTAATCGGGCAGGTAGGTTAGAAAATTTAAAAAGGGAAATGGATAGGTTGAAGTTAGATATAGTGGGAATTAGTGAAGTTTGGTGGCAGGAGGAACAAGACTTCTGGTCAGGTGACTACAGGGTTATAAACACAAAATCAAATAGGGGTAATGCAGGAGTAGGTTTAATAATGAATAGGAAAATAGGAATGCGGGTAAGCTACTACAAACAGCATAGTGAACGCATTATTGTGGCCAAGATAGATACGAAGCCCACACCTACTACAGTAGTACAAATTTATATGCCAACTACCTCTGCAGATGACGAAGAAATTGAAGAAATGTATGATGAAATAAAAGAAATTGTTCAGATTGTGAAGGGAGAAGAAAATTTAATAGTCATGGGTGACTGGAATTCGAGTGTAGGAAAAGGGAGAGAAGGAAACATAGTAGGCGAGTATGGATTGGGGCTAAGAAATGAAAGAGGAAGCCACCTGGTAAAATTTTGCACAGAGCACAACATAATCATAGCTAACACGTGGTTTAAGAATCGTGAAAGAAGGTTGTATACATGGAAGAACCCTGGAGATACTAAAAGGTATCAGATAGATTATATAATGGTAAGACAGAGATTTAGGAACCAGGTTTTAAATTGTAAGACATTTCCAGGGGCAGATGTGGACTCTGACCACAATCTATTGGTTATGAACTGTAGATTAAAACTGAAGAAACTGCAAAAAGGTGGGAATTTAAGGAGATGGGACCTGGATAAACTGAAAGAACCAGAGGTTGTACAGAGTTTCAGGGAGAGCATAAGGGAACAATTGACAGGAATGGGGAAAAGAAATACAGTAGAAGAAGAATGGGTAGCTTTGAGGGATGAAGTAGCGAAGGCAGCAGAGGGTCAAGTAGGTAAAAAGACGAGAGGGTCAAGTAGGTAAAAAGACGAGGGCTAGTAGAAATCCTTGGGTAACAGATGAAATATTGAATTTAATTGATGAAAGGAGAAAATATAAAAATGCAGTAAATGAAGCAGGCAAAAAGGTATACAAATGTCTCAAAAATGAGATCAACAGGAAGTGCAAAATGGCTAAGCAGCGATGGCTAGAGGACAAATGTAAAGATGTAGAGGCCTATCTCACTAGGGGTAAGATAGATACTGCCTACAGGAAAATTAAAGAGACCTTTGGAGAAAAGAGAACCACTTCTATGAATATCAAGAGCTCAGATGGAAACCCAGTTCTAAGCAAAGAAGGGAAAGCAGAAAGGTGGAGGGAGTATATAGAGGGTCTATACAAGGACGATGTACTTGAGGACAATATTATGGAAATGGAAGAGGATGTAGATGAAGATGAAATCGGAGATACAATACTGCATGAAGAGTTTGACAGAGCACTGAAAGACCTGAGTCAAAACAAGGCCCCCGGAGTAGACAACATTCCATTGGAACTACTGACGGCCTTGGAAGAGCCAGTCCTGACAAAACTCTACCATCTGGTGAGCAAGATGTATGAAACAGGCGAAATACCCTCAGACTTCAAGAAGAATATAATAATTCCAATTCCAAAGAAAGCAGGTGTTGACAGATGTGAAAATTACCGAACTATCAGTTTA
This sequence comes from Schistocerca piceifrons, assembly GCF_021461385.2. Lineage (NCBI taxonomy): Eukaryota > Metazoa > Arthropoda > Insecta > Orthoptera > Acrididae > Schistocerca > Schistocerca piceifrons. Next base: position 1,220,854,215 of record NC_060138.1, on the reverse strand, counting down.
ATAAGTCACAGCTGCAAAATACTAACACGAATTCTTTACAGACGAATGGAAAAACTGGTAGAAGCCAACCTCGGGGAAGATCAGTTTGGACTCTGAAGAAGCACTGGAACACGTGAGGCAATACTGACCTTACGACTTATCTTAGAAGAAAGATTAAGGAAAGGCAAACCTATGTTTCTAGCATTTGTAGACTTAGAGAGAGCTTTTGACAATGTTGACTGGAATATTCTCTTTCAAATTCTGAAGGTGGCAGGGGTAAAATACAGGGAGCGAAAGGCTATTTACAATTTGTACAGAAACCAGATGGCAGTTATAAGAGTCGAGGGACATGAAAGGGAAGCAGTGGTTGGGAAGGGAGTAAGACAGGGTTGTAGCCTCTCCCTGATGTTGTTCAATCTGTATATTGAGCAAGCAGTAAAGGAAACAAAAGAAAAATTCGGAGTAGGTATTAAAATTCATGGAGAAGAAATAAAAACTTTGAGGTTTGCCGATGACACTGTAATTCTGTCAGAGACAGCAAAGGACTTGGAAGAGCAGTTGAATAGAATGGACAGTGTCTTGAAAGGAGGATATAACATGAATATCAACAAAAGCAAAACAAGGGTAATGGAATGTAGTCTAATTAAGTCGGGTGATGCTGAGGGAATTAGATTAGGAAATGAGACACTTAAAGTAGTAAAGGAGTTTTGCTATTTGGGGAGCAAAATAACTGATGATGGTCGAAGTAGAGAGGATATAAAATGTAGACTGGCAATGGCAAGGAAAGCGTTTCTGAAAAAGAGAAATTTGTTAACATCGAGTACAGATTTAAGAGTCAGGAAGTCATTTCTGAAATTATTTGTATGGAGTGTAGCCATGTATGGAAGTGAAACATGGACGATAAATAGTTTGGACAAGAAGAGAATTGAAGCTTTCGAAATGTGGTGCTACAGAAGAATGCTGAAGATTAAATGGGTAGATCACATAACTAATGAGGAAGTATTGAATAGGACTGGGGAGAAGAGAAGTTTGTGGCACAACTTGACCAGAAGAAGGGATCGGTTGGTAGAACATGTTCTGAGGCATCAAGGGATCACCAATTCAGTATTGGAGGGCAGCGTGGAGGGTAAAAATCGTAGAGGGAGACCAAGAGATGAATACACTAAGCAGATTCAGAAGGATGTAGGTTGCAGTAGGTACTGGGAGATGAAAAAGCTTGCACAGGATAGAGTAGCATGGAGAGCTGCATCAAACCAGTCTCAGGACTGAAGATCACAACAACAACAACATGACGGTAGTATCTGTTCCCGAAAGAGCAGTTACCGTGGATGACCATGCAGCTTTGCTAGAAATGAAATGATAATTACCGTCATATATATTTAAAATATGGCTTCCCGGCCACTGACCTTCTTGTGCGAACGCATACGCTATGCCTGAACTTGTACGGGACTTGGTAGATTAATCTCCCACGAGTAATGAGTATGATGGGCAAACATTTATTAGGTGCACTACGAATGTAGTGGTGTGGACATGTTGGGATTGTGGATCTCACGGGGAGCGTGCAAGGGATAAGTCCCTGCAGACGCACTATCCTCTGTGCCCACGGTGGCTCAGATGGATAGAGCGTCTGCCATGTAAGCAGGAAATCCCGGGTTCGTGTCCCGGTCAGGGCACACATTTTCAACATGTCCCCAATGAAGTACATCAATGCCTGTTTGCAGCTAGGGTGTCCATTTAATTATCATTTCATATCTATGACTCACATGATGCAGTTCAGAACCAAACAGTCAAAATGTGAGCAGATTAAGATTGTACACAACAACCAAGGTACAGAAGAAGTTGACTCAGTCAAATTCTTAGGTTTAAATGTAGATAAAAATTTGAGCTGGCACGCACACATTGAATACCTGGCAAACAAACGGAGCAGCTTTGCATTTGCAGTGCAAATACTGTAATTGCAATTGACACATGAAAAGTAGCATATACAAGCTACTTCGTATCCATTTTTAGGTAGGGTATTGTTTTTTGGGGTAAGTCGACAAACGTGGTTCATGGTGTGGGTTCCTGGTATCATGTCCTAGTTCATGAACCACGGGCAACGTACGAGTGGCCAAGTAAGTGGTCCTGACAGTCGGGATACCAGTTTCTTTGGAATAAGGGTGGGCATTTCGGACATATTCTGAGTCGTGGCCACCTTTGTGCTCAGACGGCAAAGACTACCAAATCCACCGGTTAGTCCCTCAACCGTTAGGGGTAAAACTCAATGGGACCCGGGGCAAGTAAGGCTAGCAACCTGCTTCCCTGGTACTATAAATATGATGCTGGCAACAATCAGAGCAAAATGCCTCGGACCTTTGGAGGTGACGGGGTCCCACCTCTAATTGACAAACCAGGGACTCCTAAGATACGACTCAGCAAACGAATGGTAACGAGATGGGGAGCTATTAATATCAATGGGGGTTACTCTGGGAAGAAGGTAGAGCTGGCAGAGGCTGCAAGTAAGATGGGGTTGGATGTTTTAGCTGTTAGTGGCATTCGAGTAAGGGGCGAGAAAGAAGAAGTGGGAGAATACAAGGTCTACCTGTCAGGAGTCAAAGCAGGAATGGTACAATCGGGTGTAGGGCTTTTCATCAGGAAAGAAATGGAACCCAGCGTAGTTGCAATAAGGTATGTAAACAAACGACTGATTTGGATAGATTTGACAGTGTCTAGCAAGAAAATTAGGATTGTGTCAGTATATTCGCATTGTGAAGGGACAGATCAAGATAAGATGGATAGTTTTTATGACGCACTCAGTGATGTAGTTGTTAAAGGACAAGGACAGTGTTCTGCTCATGGGTGATTTTAACGCCAGGATTGGAAATCGAACAGAAGGGTATGAAAAGGTTATGGGTAAATTTGGAGAGGATATAGAGGCCAACAGGAACGGGAAACAGCTCTTGGATTTCTGTGCCAGTATGGGCTTAGTAATCACAAACTCCTTTTTTAAACATAAGAACATTCACCGGTATACTTGGGAAGGCAGGGGAACCAGATCTATCATTGACTATATAATAACAGATCAGGAATTCAGGAAGGCTGTGAGGGACACACGTGTATTCAGGGGATTATTTGATGACACTGATCACTATTTAATCTGCAGTGAAATTGGTATTGTGAGGCCGAAAATGCAGGAGGTCAGGTCCATGTGTAGGAGGATAAGAGTGGAGAAACTTCAGAATAAGGAAATCTGACACAAGTACATAACAGTGATCTCAGAAAGGTATCAGTTAGTTGAATGTAGTCAATTACAGTCATTGGAAAAGGAATGGACAAGGTACAGGGACACAGTACTACAAGTGGCCAAAGAATGTCTTGGAACAGTAGTGTGTAAAGGTAGGATGAAGCAAACAGCTTGGTGGAATGACACAGTGAAGGCAGCCTGTAAAAGGAAAAAGAAGGCATATCAAAAATGGCTATGTACTAGAACTCAGGTAGACAGAGAAAGTTATGTTGAAGAAAGAAACAAAGCCAAACAGATAATTACAGCATCCAAGAAGAAATCTTGGGAAGACTTTGGAAACAGGTTGGAGACCTTGGGTCAAGCTGCTGAAAAACCATTCTGGAGTGTAATTAGCAGTCTTTGAAAGGGAGGTAAGAAGGAAATGACAAGTATTTTGGACAGGTTAGGAAAACTGCTGGCGAATCCTGTTGATGCCTTGGGCAGATGGAGGGAATATTTTGAAGAGTTGCTCAATGTAGGTGAAAATACGATCAGTAATGTTTCAGATTTCGATGTACAATGGGACTGGAATGATGATGGAAATAGTATCACATTTGAGGAAGTGGAGAAAATGGTCAATAGATTGCAGTGCAATAAAGCGGCTGGGGTGGATGAAATTAAGTCGGAACTCATCAAATACAGTGGAATGTCAGGTCTTAAATGGCTACACAGGATAATTGAAATTGTGTGGGAGTCGGGACAGATTCCATCAGACTGGACGAAAGCAGTAATCACACCAATCTTTAAACATGGAAACAGAAAAGATTGTAACGACTACAGAGGTACCTCTTTGATCAGCATTGTGGGTAAAATCTTCTCAGGCATTGTTGAAAGGAAAGTGCGAGTATTAGTTGAGGACAAATTGGATGAAAATCAGTGTGGGTTTAGGCCTCTTAGAGGTTGTCAGAGCCAGATCTTTAGCTTACGGCAAATAATGGAGAAGTGTTACAAGTGGAACAGGGAATTGTATCTATGTTTTATAGATCTAGAAAAGGCATATGACCGGGTTCCTAGGAGGAAGTTATTGTCTGTTCTACGTGATTATGGAATAGGAAGCAAACTTTTGCAAGCAATTAAAGGTCTTTACATAGATAGTCAGGCAGCAGTTAGAGTTGACGGTAAATTGAGTTCATAGTTTCAGGGGTAAGACAAGGCTGCAACCTGTCTCCACTGTTGTTCATATTATTTATGGATCATATGTTGAAAACAATAGACTGGCTGGGTGAGATTAAGATAGGTAAACACAAAATAAGCAGTCTCGCATATGCGGATGACTTAGTTGTGATGGCAGATTGCAATAGACTGGCTGGGTGAGATTAAGATAGGTAAACACAAAATAAGCAGTCTCGCATATGCGGATGACTTAGTTGTGATGGCAGATTGTACTGAAAGTTTGCAAAGTAATATTTCAGAGCTAGATCAGAAATGTAAGGAATATGGTATAAAGACTAGGATCTCCAAAACAAAAGTAATGTCAGTGGGAAAGAGATATAAATGGATTGAGTGCCAAATAGGAGGAACAAAGTTAGAACAGGTGGATGGTTTCATGTACTTAGGATGCATATTCTCACAGGATGGCAACATAGTGAAAGAACTGGAAGCGAGGTGTAGCAAAGCTAATGCAGTGAGCGCTCAGCTATGATCTACTCTCTTCTGCAAGAAGGAAGTCAGTACCAAGACTAAGTTATCTGTGCACCGTTCTATCTTTCGACCAACTTTGTTGTATGGGAGCGAAAGTTGGGTGGATTCAGGTTACCTTATCAATAAGGTTGAGGTTGTGGATAGGAAAGTAGCTAGGATGATTGCAGGTACTAGTAGATGGGAACAATGGCAGGAGGTTGTGCACAATGAGGAAATCAAAGAAAAACTGGGAATGAACTCTATAGATGTAGCAGTCAGGGCGAACAGGCTTAGATGGTGGGGTCATGTTACACGCATGGAAGAAGCAAGGTTACCCAAGAGACTCATGGGTTCAGCAGTAGAGGGTAGGAGGAGTCGGGGTAGACCAAGGAGAAGGTACCTGGATTCGGTTAAGAACGATTTTGAAGTAATAGGTTTAACATCGGAAGAGGCACCAATGTTAACACTGAATAGGGGATCATGGAGGAATTTTATAAGGGGGACTATGCTCCAGACTGAACGCTGAAAGGCATAATCAGTCTTAAATGATGATGATGATGATGATGATGATGATCGACAAACATAGTGTGGATACTAAAAATACAGAAAAAAATCATACGAAATATGTGCACTGCAAATCATAAAGAACCATGTTGACCATTATTTATAAAACTTAAAATATTAACTCTGCCATCCTTATACATACATGAGATTATTATATTTTTGTACACCAGACATGAATTATTTGAGGGAAACCATTTTGTCCGTTCACATGATACCAGAAACAAAGAAAATTTTATGCTCCCCACCCACCGCCTCAGTCTGTATGCCCAGGGACCTCAATACATGGGAATGAAAATTTGTAATAAATAAAAAGGGAACAAGTTGATGCAGATGAATTTAGGTTCACTTAAAAGAAAGCTATATGAGGTACTGACACTGAAGTGTTATTACTCAGTGGATGAATTCATGCAGGTCAAACTGGAAATTTGAGCTGGGTACAATGAGTTATCCTTATAGTGTTGTTATTTATTATAGTGCTATTATTTATTAATGTAAAAATCATTGTAATTGTTTTATAAATTTTTGACATGTCTCCTGTAGGCAAACCTAATGGATTGCAAATGTATGTCATGATATGAATAAAACACAATTCACAAAAAATTCACAATTCTGCATGATTGACTGATCTGACCTTGTAAACATTAACCAAAATCACCTTGCTGTGCTAGTCTGCGAATGGCTTAAAGCAAGGGGAAACGACATCTGTAATTTTTCCCCAGGGCTTACAGCTTTACTATATGGCTAAACGATGATGGTGCCTTCTTGTGTAAAATATTCTGGAGGTAAAATAGTCCCCCATTCAGATCTACAGGTGGGGACTACTCAGGAGGACTTCGTTATCAGGAGAAAGAAAACTGGCATTCTACGGATCGGAACATGGAATGTCACATCCCTTAATCGTGCAAGGAGCTCAGAAAATTTAAAAAGGGAAATGGATAGGTTAAAGTTTGATATAGTAGGAATTAAAGAAGTTCAGTGGCAGGAGGAACAACGCTTCTGGTCAAGTGAATACAGAATTATAAATACAAAATCATATAGGCCTAATGCAGGAGTAGGTTTAATAATAAAAAAATAAAAGTGTCGGTCAGCTACTATGAACAGCATAGTGAACATATTATTGTAACCAAGATAAGACACGAAGCCCACGATACCACAGTAGTAAAAGTTTATATGCCAACTAGCTCTGCAGATGATGAAGAGATTGAAGAAATTTACAATGAGATAAAAGAAGTTATTTACATAGTGAAAGGAGATGGAAATTTAATAACCATGGGGGACTGGAATTTGATAGTAGGAAAAGGAAGAGATGGAAAAATAGTAGGCGAATATGGAATGAGGGTAAGGAATGACAGAGGATGTTGCTTGGTAGAATTTTGCACAGAGCATAACTTAATTGTAGCTAACACTTGGTTTAAGACTCATGAAAGACGGTTGTATACATGGAAGAGGCCTGGAGACCCTGGAAGGTTTCAGATAGATTATATAATGGTAAGACAGAAATTTTGGAACCAGGTTTTAAATTGTAAAACATTTCCAGGGGCAGATGTGGACTCTGACCACAATTTATTTGTTATGAATTGTAGATTAAAACTGAAGAAACAGCAAAAAGGTAGGGATTTAAGGAGATGGGACCTGGATAAACTGAAAGGACCAGATGTTGTAGAGTTTCACAGAGAGCATTAGGGAATGATTGACAAGAACTGGGGAAAGAAATAAAGTAGAAGAAGAATGGGTAGCTTTGAGTGATGAAATAGTGAAGGTAGCAGAGGATCATGTAGTTAAAAAGATGAGGGCTAGTAGAAACCAATGGGTAACAGAAGAAATATTGAATTTAATTGATGAAAGGAGAAAATATAAAAATACAGTGAAGAAAGCAGGCAGAAAGGAAGACAGACGTCTCAAAAATGAGATCGACAGGAAGTGCAAAAAGTTTAAGCAGGGAGGACAAATGTAAGGATTTAGAGGCATATATCACTGGGAGTAAGATAGATACTGCCTACAGGAAAATTAAAGAGACCTTTGGAGAAAAGACAACCATTTGTATGAATATCAAGAGCTCAGATGGAAAACCAGTCCTAAGCAAAGAAGGGAAAGCAGGAAAGTGGAAGGAGTATATAGAGGGTCTATACAAGGGCGATGTACATCAACATTATGGAAATGGAAGAGGACATAGGTGAAGATGAAATGGGAGATACGTTACTGCATGAAGAATTTGACAGAGCATTGAAAGACCTAAGATGAAACAAGGCTCCGGGAGTAGACAACATTCCATTAGCACTACTGATATCCTTGGGAGAGCCAGCCCTGTCAAACCTCTACCATCTGGTGAGCAATATGTATGAGACAGGTGAAATACCCTCAGACTTCAAGAAGAATATAACAATTTCAGTCCCAAAGAAAGCAGGTGTTGACAGGTGTGAAAATTACCGAACTATCAGTTTAATAAGTCATGGCTGCAAAATACTGACACACCTTTGTATATGGCCACATGAGGCAGCAATGCTTCCTGTGTTTCTGGGACACCTTAACTCCCTCCATCCAAGCATTTGCTTCACCATGGAAGTGGGGAACAATGGAGACTTTCCATCGTAAATATCTTGGTCTGCAGAAAAGTAATGGTTCTTTTGATCACAGGATGTTCCATAGTTCCATAAAACAACTCACACTGATCTGTACCTGTGAGTTGTGAGCTGCCATCACCTATCTCAATGCAATGGTGTATTACAGGTGGCTAGAGTTACAGAGGCATCTCAGATGCATGGAGCTTATCAGCACAGCTTAGCTATCTTTGCTCTGTTTTTGTACAAAACAAGTACTGTGATTAACAGATCCATAATGCTGTGATTAACAGATCCATAATGCAAGTCAACCTGCCCGCAGTAAACCTCAATAACAGCCAAAAGAAATGGAAAACTCCAAGAGGATGCTTCTTCTACTCTATGTTGGGTGCCCTTTAAGATCAGCAGGCTGTTCAAAAAATATCAAATAAAATGGTTCTGTTAAAGACAGCCTAGTCTAAGGAGATCAAGGCTACAAAATTCTGCACCAACGTGGGAAATAATACATTGGCCAGACATGTTGCAATGTTGCACTGTCAAAGATAGAGGTGCTGAACATAGATTGGGTCAGCCAGAAAAGTCTGCTGTCACTGAGCACTATCTTGATATGGGACTAGAGAGTGACAAAGATCCTTTCCTCTGCCTTCATGTACTTGGAATCTGTCATTAAAGAAGCGGTTAAAATATGTATAAGTAATGATCCCATTAACAGAGATACAGGATTTCAACTTAGCAAAGGATGTAAAGCAGCATTGGTGGCACTATGGCTTGGTCAGCTGCAGGCAAATGAATCTGAGTCAATATGGACAGGTATCTGGCATCTAGACACTTAAACCATTAGATCACAAAGATTTGTATTTAGATCATAAATGAAATGTAGAATCAAATTTGTCTGTTCTTAATATCAAAAGTAAGCACGCTTGATATTTTTGCCATCTACCATGAATGGGATACTACACTTTGAATAAAACACATGTATTTTTGGCATGGAATTGAATATGCAATAAAAAATGGAGAGGGAGTTCTCATTTGAAAATAGAAAGTTGACCCCATTGATGCAGGAGGGGTGATTAAGAGGTGGCCGGTTATAGCACAGACTGATGTCCCCTTTACTGATATTAGCTTTTCACCTAGAACAGTTTTTTATACAATGTGTCATTTCAAGGTATTTAGTTTTCTCAAGTTAAAAGAAACACCACGTATATGAATAAATGTGAAAAGCTGGCAGATATACATATTCAAAGTGTTTGTAAGGAAAATCATGATAATTCTGTCATGTTGACTAAATCCCGGCATGAGAAATTTATATTTTATCTAACTGCTGCTGGAGATCATTATTATTCTGACAAATATCTGATAACACTAGAAGCTACATTGTGAGAAAGTGAATTTAAATACAAAGTTGTAAGTGGTGTGTTTATTTGTAATGTCTAAGACAGTTTGACAAGAGAAACCTATTTTGTGTCAGTGTTATATTTAGTTTGGAATTTGTATCCGAGAGAGCCAAAACAAGCTTATACAAACAGATTACTGACAGTAGTTGAAGCACATGCTGTAGGAAGAACTGAAGATGTAAATGAGCATTAACTCTTGAATCCCAGTGGATCATAAGATCTTTTCATTACATGTGACTGATGAACACAGGACACTGTGCAGAACTATTTTCCTGTTTTCATTCTTCAAGGCTACATAATTTCCATAACTTACTGAAATCTTTCTAGTGTAATCTCATAAGGTAATGGAGAAACTTATTTATATTCACAATTGAAAACTGAAAAATATTCTGATGTTTTTGATATGAAATCTGTGTCTAATTGGGTCTGTTTGGAAGGTTTGGAGTGAAGTAAGATTTAATGTACTTTATTATTCTGAAAGGGAAAATTTACTTACATTTATACTTGAATAGGGGAAATTTTGTTGTATTTTTAAAGGAAATATAAATTTTACTGTTTTTGAAGAAAAATATTTTTGCATGACATCATTTTGAGGTGTTTGTATTTATGCTCTATCTGGACTCTGTACATCAGACATACATTATGTCTTTATACTGTTTGTGCTGGAATAAGTGTATGTTATTGAATATTAAGTGAATTTAAGAAATTATTACGTTTTCTTAATGAATTTTGGATATGTTTGGCTAACTGTTGTTCTGTATTTCTGGCAATTTGTGTCTGTTTAGATATTATTTTGTCTGTTTAGAAATACAAGGTGCATTCCATAAGTAATGCAATCAAATTCATGAAAAATAATTTACTGAATATATTCATACAAATAATCAAAAATTTTCAAATAATCAGAAATTTTCAGAATAGCACCCTCTTCATCGATATATTTCTGGAGGTGGTGTTTCCAGGCCTGGAAGGCATCCTGGAATGCCTTTTCCGGAATGTCCTTTACAGCTGATGTAACATGCACCTGGATGCTTTCTGTCGTGTCCCAATGTTTTCCTTTCATGACTCCTTTTAACCGAGGAAACAAAAAAAAAAGTCAGCAGGAGCCAGGTCAGGACTGTAGGGAGGCTGGGGAACTAATGGGGTCTTGGTCCTGGCCAGGAAGTCATTGACAATTAAGGCGCTGTGACTCAGCGCATTGTCGTGGTGAACTTTCCACGTGTCCTTGATGTCGCTTCAGCAGTGTGAGACCCTCCTTTTCAGTCTTTTGAGCACTTCCAAGTAGAAAGCTGAGTTCACTGTAGTTCTGGTAGGTACGAATTCGTGGTGGACAATGCCTCTGACATCAAAGAAGATAATGAGCATCATTTTGATCCTAGACTTGCTCATGCATGCCTTCTTGGGACGGGGCAACGATGGGGTGTGCCACTCTGAACTCTGCCTTTATGTCTCAGGGTCATACTCAAAAATCCATAACTCATCATCAATGATAACTGAGTTTAAAAAATGAGGATCATTTTCACACATTTCCAACATTTCTCGGCACCGAAGCACTCGCATGTGATTGTGTTTGTTGGTCAACACTTTTGGGATGAGTTTGGCACACACCTTTCTCATGTTCAAATCTTTGGTCACAATGGGGAAAACGGCTGTTTTTGGCATGTTTAGAGTTTGTGCTATCAATCAAAGGCTCAGCCATCTGTCAGAGTTCGAACGATCGCGCACACGCGTCATATTTTCATCGACTCATGAGGTTGATGGCCGTCCACTGCGAAGTTCATTTGTGATCTCCTCTTGGCCTTCCATGAATGACTTGTGCCATCAGAAAATTTGTGATCTGGACAAGGAATCAGTCCCAAAGGCATGCTGAAGTAATGGAAACATTTCCGTGGCGTTCTTCCCAAGTTTAACACAAAATCTGATAGCGTACCATTGCTCTACAGAATGATCCATTGTGCCGTGTTACATAAACTCAAAATGGGGTTGACGGAAATGCACGTTCTGACTCTCTGGCAGCTCGCAGCCGAATTAAGACAAAGAGCATTTTGAAGCTAACACCTCCCTCCACTTAGCCCAGCCGGTTACAACACGCTGTGGTGTACTGTTGTGTCAGAAAAAAATTGGTCGCATTACTTACGGAATGCACTCTGTACTTAATGAAAGATACAGGGTGACTTACTAGTTTACTGTTGTCAAATTGCTGTCAGAATTTGTACATGATTATTATGGAAAACCTGAAGCATTAATAGCAATTTTGTTCTGAGTAGAGGACTCAAGCTGAAATATCATATAATTGAACGCCTTTTGACTGTGAAATATCATATAATTGAACAAATTTTGCCTACCATCCTAACTAATATTTTTTTCAGCTAATTGTGTTTAGAGAGAAGAAATTATTTTTCAGACCATATATGTCAGAAATTCTGAAAAATTTTCACAGGTGGATGAATTTTCTACATGAACTGGACTGTTGTTAAAAATATTTTGAGGAAGAAATTAACTATTGAACATGCAGTGGATGACTATAAAGTCAGTATGGATGTACTGTGTTAAGATGTTTCTTGTAATTTGAAGGTGACAAGATGAATATTATGTTGTGTTGTTGAGACTGTCTACTTATTTTGAGAGTCTTTGAGAAATGTGATGATGATGCTACTGATGATGAGTATAGGATTTTTGTGTGTTATGAAAAGATCGCTTTATGTTCGACCTCTGCTTAAAACAGAATTACTACTCAGCACACATATTGGTTGAAAGCACCAATGACGGCTGTTAATCAGTTGAAATCGATTTGCAAAAGTGAATAAATAACACATGATTTTGCGATTGGTTGCTGCATATTTGGTAATTTTATGATATGAAGGGTTTTCAAGTATGATGCTGATACTGTATAGCTGTGAGGTATAGGTTATGTTGAAGAGTTATGATGATGTTTCAGATGATGAGAGTGTTGAAAGTACTAATGATGTGTTAGGGAACATGTTTGGATTTGTGGTATAACATGTTCATTTACATCATGTAGTACGTGTTTCTAACAGGCAGTAAGAGAAAACTTTGTGATGTGTTCACTGTGAGTCTGATGGCTGTATGAAGAATACGTAGATTACATCCAATGATCTTGTCACGAATTTTTTTGGGACTATAATAAAGGGTTAGTGGTTAATTGTGAAAAACTGCTGTCATAGTGCGCTGCAGCTGTTATCATTAGTACTATCAGAGTGCTTACTGAGTCTATTCAAGAGCATATTGCAGAAAAGGTGTCATAAATTAATTTTAATTTTGTTATAATACCTCTCTGGAAATACATTTCGGCTTGGGCTGTGAACTGCTGAGGGATTACCGTTAAACATTTGCTGTCATTACCAATACGAAGTATACTTATGTTTGTGTATGAATAATAAGAAATTTTCTTTATGCTTTGAAAAGGAAAACATATATTCTGTTGTTCCAGACTTGAAAATATTTTGACAAATAACTGTTGTTTAATGTATCTTTACTACCACTCAGCTAATTTTAATGGATAATTATATGAATGGTATTTAAATATTCATGTTGCTATTCTGAAGGCTATGAATGAAGCTCGTGTGGAATATGGGATGCAAATAAACACAGCAAAAGCAAAGAGTATGGTCATCAGTCTTCCCCCCCAAGAACCATGGACCTTGCCGTTGGTGGGGAGGCTTGCGTGCCTCAGCGATACAGATAGCCGTACCGTAGGTGCAACCACAACGGAGGGGTATCTGTTCAGAGGCCAGACAAACGTGTGGTTCCTGAAGAGGGGCATCAGCCTCTTCAGTAGTTGCAAGGGCAACAGTCTGGATGATTGACTGATCTGGCCTTGTAACACTAACCAAAACGGCCTTGCTGTGCTGGTACTGCGAACGGCTGAAAGCAAAGGGAAACTACGGCCGTAAGTTTTCCCGAGGGCATGCAGCTTTACTGTATGATTAAATGATGATGGCGTCCTCTTGGGTAAAATATTCCGGAGGTAAAATAGTCCCCCATTCGGATCTGCGGGCGGAGACTACTCAAGAGGATGTCATTATCAGGAGAAAGAAAACTGGTGTTCTACGGATCAGAGTGTGGAATGTCAGATCCCTTAATCGGGCAGGTAGATTAGAAAATTTAAAAAGGGAAATGGATAGGTTAAAGTTAGATATAGTGGGAATTAGTGAAGTTCGGTGGCAGGAGGAACAAGACTTTTGGTCAGGTGAATACAGGGTTATAAATACAAAATCAAACAGGGGTAATGCAGGAGTCGGTTTAATAATGAATAAAAAAATAGGAATACGGATAAGCTACTACAAACAGCATAGTGAATGCATTATTGTGGCCAAGATAAACACGAAGTCCACGCCTACTACAGTAGTACAAGTTTATACGCCAACTAGCTCTGCAGATGACGTAGAAATTTATTAAATGTATGATGAAATAAAAGAAATTATTCAGATAGTGAAGGGAGATGAAAATTTAATAGTCATGGGTGACTGGAATTCGGTAGTAGGAAAACGGAGAGAAGGAAAAGTAATAGGTGAATATGGATTGGGGCTAAGAAATGAAAGAGGAAGCCGCCTGATAGAATTTTGCACAGAGCACAACTTAATCATAGCTAACACTTGGTTCAAGAATCATAAAAGAAGGTTGTATACCTGGAAGAAGCCTGGAGATACTGACAGGTTTCAGATAGATTACATAATGGTAAGACAGAGATTTAGGAACCAGGTTTTAAATTATAAGACATTTCCAGGGGCAGATCTGGACTCTGACCACAATCTATTGGTTATGAACTGTAGATTAAAACTGAAGAAACTGCAAAAAGGTGGGAGTTTAAGGAGATGGTACCTGGATAAACTGAAAGAACCAGAGGTTGTACAGAGTTTCAGGGAGAGCATAAGAGAACAATTGATAGGAATGGGGGAAAGAAATAGAGTAGAAGAAGAATGGGTAGCTTTGAGAGATGAAGTAGTGAAGGCAGCAGAGGACCTAGTAGGTAAAAAGACGAGGGCTAGTAGAAATCCTTGGGTAACAGAAGAGATATTGAATTTAATTGATGAAAGGAGAAAATATAAAAATGCAGTAAATGAAGCAGGCAAAAAGGAATACAAACGTCTCAAAAATGAGATCGACAGGAAGTGCAAAATGGCTTAGCAGGGATGGCTAGAGGACAAATGTAAGGATGTAGAGGCCTATCTCACTAGGGGTAAGATAGATACTGCCTACAGGAAAATTAAAGAGACCTTTGGAGAAAAGAGAACCACTTATATGAATATCAAGAGCTCAGATGGAAACCCAGTTCCTAGCAAAGAAGGGAAAGCAGAAAGGTGGAGGGAGTATATAGAGGGTCTATACAAGGACGATGTACTTGAGGACAATATTATGGAAATGGAAGAGGATGTAGATGAAGATGAAATCGGAGATACAATACTGCATGAAGAGTTTGACAGAGCACTGAAAGACCTGAGTCAAAACAAGGCCCCGGGAGTAGACAACATTCCATTAGAACTACTGACAGCCTTGGGAGAGTAAGTCCTGACAAAACTCTACCATCTGGTGAGCAAGATGTATGAGACAGGCGAAATACCCTCAGACTTCAAGAAGAATATAATAATTCCGATCCCAAAGAAAGCAGGTGCTGACAGATGTGAAAATTACCGAACAATCAGTTTAATAAATCATGGATGCAAAATACTAACCCGTATTCTCTACAGACGAATGGAAAAACTGGTAGAAGCTGACCTCAGGGAAGATCAGTTTGGATTCCGTAGAAATATTGGAACACGTAAAGCAATGCTGACCATACGCCTCATCTTAGAAGCTAGATTAAGGAAAGGCAAAGCTACGTTTCTAGCATTTGTAGACTTAGAGAAAGCTTTTGACAATGTTGACTGGAATACTCTCTTTCAAATTCTGAAGGTGGCAGGGGTAAAATACAGGGAGCGAAAGGCAATTTACAATTTGCACAGAAACCAAATGGCAGTTATAAGAGTCGAGGGACATGAAAGGGAAGCAGTGGTTGGGAAGGGAGTAAGACAGGGTTGTAGTCTCTCCCTGATGTTGTTCAATCTGTATATTGAGCAAGCAGTAAAGGAAACAAAAGAAAAATTCGGAGTAGGTATTAAAATTCATGGAGAAGAAATAAAACCTTTGAGGTTCGCCGATGACACTGTAATTCTGTCAGAGACAGCAAAGGACTTGGAAGAGCAGTTGAATAGAATGGACAGTGTCTTGAAAGGAGGATATAACATGAATATCAACAAAAGCAAAACAAGGGTAATGGAATGTAGTCTAATTAAGTCGGGTGATGCTGAGGGAATTAGATTAGGAAATGAGACACTTAAAGTAGTAAAGGAGTTTTGCTATTTGGGGAGCAAAATAACTGATGATGGTCGAAGTAGAGAGGATATAAAATGTAGACTGGCAATGGCAAGGAAACCATTTCTGAAGAAGAAAAATTTGTTAACATCGAGTATAGAGTTAAGTGTCAGGAAGTTGTTTCTGATAGTATTTGTATGGAGTGTACCCATGTATGGAAGTGAAACATGGATGATAACTAGTTTGGACAAGAAGAGAATTGAAGCTTTCGCAATGTGGTGCTACAGAAGAATGCTGAAGATTAGAGGGGTAGATCATATAACCAATGAGGAGGTATTGAATAGGATTGGGGAGAAGAGAAGTTTGTGGCACAACTTGACTAGAAGAAGGGATCGGTTGGTAGGACATGTTCTGAGGCATCAAGGGATCACCAATTTAGTATTGGAGGGCAGTGTGGAGGGTAAAAATCGTAGAGGGAGACCAAGAGATGAATACACTAAACAGATTCAGAAGGATGTAGGTTGCAGTAGGTACTGGGAGATGAAGAAGCTTGCACAGGATAGAGTAGCATGGAGAGCTGCATCAAACCAGTCTCAGGACTGAAGACCACATCAACAACAAGATGGTCATCAGTACAAAACACAGACTGCCTAAGATTAAAATAGGACAATCTCCCATTAGCCAAGTGCGTGCATTTAAATATCTGGGAAGCACAGTAACTGAAGACTTGAGATGTCACCAGAAGGTGAAAAGTTGAATTGCCATAGCGAAGGAGGCATTCAACAGAAAGAGGAGACTCTTGTGTGGCAAATTAGATAAAGATCTAAGGAAAAGGCTTGTCAAATGTTTTTTTCTGGAGTGTGGCACTGTATGGGGCAGAAACATGGACACTGAGGTGAGAGGATGAAAAAAGGTTAGAAACATTTGAGATGTGGATGTGGAGGAGAATGGAGAGAATAAGGTGGATAGAAAGAGTGAATAGTGAAAGAGTATTGGAAAGGGTTGGTGAGAGAAGATGTCTGCTGAAGTTTGTAAGAGAAAGGAAAAAGAACTTGTTTGGACATTCATTGAGAAGGCAGTGCTTGTTAAGAAGATGCTTTGGAAGAATTGGGTTGTGGGAGAAAGCCGCGTGGGATTAGCCGAGCAGTCTAAGGTGCTGCAGTCATGGACTATGCGGCTGGTCCCAGTGGAGGTTCGAGTCCTCCCTCAGGCATAGGTGTGTGTGTTTGTCCTTAGGATAATTTAGGATAAGTAGTGTGTAAGCTTAAGGACTGATGACCTTAGCAGTTAAGTCCCATAAGATTTCACACACATTTGAACATTTTTTGGGAGAGAAGACTGAGAGGAAGAAGAAGATACAAGATGCTAGATGACATAAAGGGAAGACGAAATTATGCAGACCTGAAGATGGCAGAAGACTGGACAGCCTGGAGAACTACCAAGTGAAAACCTGCCTTTCGGCAGAACACTGACGATGGTGGTGATGTTGACATTAAAATGAAATTAATATCCTCTTGGCACAACTTACAAAAAATGAAATTAAGTAGCGTATCAAGTATATTTTATTAAGACTCAAAAAATATATGAGGTCTGTTCAAAAAATTCTGGAACATTCATAATTTTGTGCCAGTAGTGTGTTGGAGTGAAATGCGGTTGGCATTCCTGCAAATGCCTGTGTTTAAAGTGTATCTGCCAGAAATCTCATTGTTGTATGTGTGTTAGTTGTTGTTCAGATCTGTATTGAGTAGAGTGTTGTGTTGCACAATTTGCAAATTTCGAGATGGCAGAGTTAGCGGAGCATTGCGTCTGCATTAAATTTTCCGTGAAACTCAAGAAAACCTTTACAGAGACACAGCAATGATTCAGGAAGCCTACAGTGATGAGAGCCATACTTGGTGCTGTGAATGGTCAACACAGTTTAAAAATGGCCGGACGGAAGTTAAAGATGACTCTCACTCAGAACGTCCATCGACATCTACTGATGACGCTAGAACCAATTAAAGACTGACTGACTGAGAGGTTGCAAAATAATGTAACATTTCAGTTGGACCGTGTCATCAAATCCTGACACGGCATCTTGGAATGCATTGTGTTGCCGCCAAGTTCATCCCACAGCTCATAGAGTCAAGATCAGAAAGACCTTTGCCTTGCAACCAGTACAGAGCTTTTGGAACATGCAGTTGAGATGTTCCTTAAGAGAATCTTAACTGGTGATGAGACATGGATCTATGGTTATGATGTTGAGACCAAGGTCACTCTTCACAGTGGATCAGGATAGGTTCTCCAAGACCAAAATAAGTTCATCAGGTGAGGTCAAATGCCAAACCCATGCTGATAGTTTTCTTTGACTTTGAAGGATTAGTTCTTCATGAATTCATTAATCGATGGCACTATTGGGACATGTTGCGATGCCTGTGAGAAAATATGAGATGGAAATAGCCTGAATGTCTTGAGACAGTTCATGGCTCTTACATCACAATAACACACTCAAACATTTAACCCTGTTGGTGCATGACAGTTGCCCAAAAAACAAAATCACTGTGCTGCCTCATCTTCCGTACTCTCCATACCTGGCTCTTGTGGACATTTTTTTATATTCAAAGTTGAAAATCCCTTTGCAAGGATGAAGATTTGCAATGACAGAAAATGACAAATAGAAAACCAAAGCTAATGGATTATCCTTGGCTTTTCGATCTTAACGAACTTATCAAAGTTATTACATTTGATAAAAGGTTTTCTCCATTACAACAGGAAAAAACCTTCGTCTCTTGGTCACATCTCTTGAACAAGACATAAAATGAGGATTGAGTAAGCAGGTCTATTTCGTTTAAACAGGAAAAAGAGTCTTGGATATGATGCCTGCTAAATCTGAAGATGATAATAATAATGAGAAAAACAATCTGACTGACAGTTTCTGAGTGAAATTTGTTATTGTCAAGAAAACATTATGGCAAAAAAATCCTGTAAACAGAAGCTGAATGTTCCTACATGCAAAAGCATTAGAGTTAAAGACTTTAACAGTGGTGAACAAGAAAATTCAGATACCGAAATGGATGATGTGAATAGTGAAGCGTCTTCTGCCCATAATGACACTAACCAAATGTCAAAGTTATGAGGAAAAAACTGTCCCTGTTCACTCAATTTTATGGTATCAATAACACAGACACGGCAAGAGTAGGACTTACTGGTTAAATTTTAGGTCATAGTGAATGGCGATTGAGCCCTTGTGTAGGATGTGTTTCAGCAGTTCCAGTCCATTGTGGTTTTGTATAATGAAGATATGCTTCTTTATGTGGCTGCTGAAAATTTTGTGTAATTGCTCTGCATTTCAGTGGTGTTGCAGAAGTCTTCAGGACAACATACAAAAACATGGACAAGCAACTATTCACATGTATATGAGTAATGATTGCATAGGCACACTAAAATTTCTAGAATCACACTATTTTTCAATGTTTTATTCTCCAGTGGATTTCCCTCCCCAAACGCCCACCCCTCTCTCTCTCTCTCTCTCTCTCTCTCTCTCTCTCTCTCGCCCACCTGTCAATCTGTCACACATGCAAGAACGAGTGCGCGCACACACACACACACACACACACACACACACACACACTCACATGCACATAGAGGAAGAGTAAGGAGGTGGATGAGCTGCAGAAACAGAAGGAGCACTGAAATATTCAAAAGCATTACTGCCTGGTTCTCATAAATGAGGAACATCATTTCCAATTGTATAATGTCCAACAGTGGACAAAATTGAGTGTTGAGCTGTCTTTCATTCTGTGAAGTCAGATTGTAACAAATCATATTCACTAATAGTGTTGATAGCTGCCGAAAACTAGCTGTTGTTTCAAATCGCATTCAGTCCTCTGTAGTGTGGGTTTCAAATCCTATTGCAACAAGCACTAACACTACATGAAACTGATTACTTACTTTGCTCAGATGGCTTTATTGCCAGTGAGTGTGCTTTTGTTGATAGTACTATGTATTACTTGTGAATTATGCGTAGGGGAACAATTGCCTGGCACAGTTGTTAAATTGGTTACTGCTGGTACAATGGCAGGTTATCCAGCTTGAAGTGAGTTTGGACGTGGAGGTATAGTCGGTGCATGAGCAAAGGCCAAGGTAGCAATGAAGTGAGGATTTTCCCATATGACCATTTCACGAGTGTACCGTGAATATCAGGAATTCGGTAAAACATCAAATCTCCAACATCTCTGTGGCTGGAAAAAGATCCTTTAAGAATGGCACCATTGACAACTGAAGAGAATTTTCCAACATGACAGAAGTACAGCCCTTCCACAAATTGCTGCAGATTTCAGCACTGGGCCATCAACAGTGCCAGCGTGCAAACTGTTCAACGAAACATCATCGATATGGGCTTGGAGCTGAAGGCTCACTCGTGTACCCTTGAAGACTGCATGACACACAGCTTTACGGCTCGCCTGGACCCATCAACACCGACATCGGACTGTTGATGACTGGAAACATGTCGCCTGGTTGGATGAGTCTCATTTCAAATTGTATCAAGAAGATGGACATGTATGGGTATGGAGACAGTCTTATGAATCCATAGACCCTGCATGTCAGCAGGGGACTGTTCAAGCTGGAGGAGACTCTGTAATGGTGTGGGGCATGTGCAGTTGGAGTGATATGGGACCCCTGATATGTCTAGATATGACTCTTGACAGTTTGACTCGTACATAAGCATCCTGTCTGATCACCTGCATTCTGATGGACTTGGCAATTCCAGCAAAACAATGCAACACCCCACACATCCAGAGTTGGTAGAGTTGCTCCAGGAACACACTTCTAAGTTTAAGCACTTCTGCCCTGGCCACAAACTCCCCAGACATGAACATTATTGAGCATATCTGGGATGCCTTGCAACATGCTGTTCAGAAGAGATCTCCACCCCCTTGTATTCTTATGAATTTATGGTCAGCCCTGCTAGGATTCATGGTGTCAATTCCCTCCAGCACTACTTCAGACCAGACATTAGTCGAGTCGGTGCCACGTCATGTTGTGGGGCTTCTGTGTGCTTGCGGGTGCCCAATACATTATTAGGCAAGTGTAAAAGTTTCTTTGGCTCTTCACTGCATATATATGGTGGAAGAAATCACAGTAGGGACAAATCAGCTTAAACCACCATACAGCAAAGTGAGTGAAACAAAGGAGACTGATGTGTATAATACACTATGTAAACATTCTAGGGATAACTGATGAGAATAAGAGATTTATAGTTCTAAGCTAACATAATTGATTCAACAGCTGTGGTAACTGGCGGTGAGGTAAAGTCTGCAGCTCATAGTCTCGCGGTCGCGTTCTCGCTTCCCGAGCACGGGCTCCTGGGTTCGATTCCCGGTGGGGTCAGGGATTTTCACCTGCCTCGAGATGACTGGGTGTTTGTGGTGTCCTCATCATTTCATCTTCATTCATGAAAGTGGCGAGATTGGACTGAGCATAGGTTGGGAATTTGTACGGGCGCTGATAACTGTGCAATTGAGCACCCCACAAACCAAATGTCATCATCATTATCAGTGAGGATAAAGTTGGTGTGTCAGCTTGTGGCTGCTTCGAAGGAGGAGGATTGAACTAAATTTGAAGAGAAGCTGATGGTCTTTCCGAACTTGTATACATTAAAATGTTTGACCAAAGGATTTAGGTTTTGGATTAACAGTTTTGTTTAATAATAACACAAACAAACATGTAAATAATACAGCATATCATTAAAGAGTTATAGCAGAAAGACATTGTGAATTGTATATCATAATGGGTAATGTGAAAATTTTTGTTGCGTTATAACATGATTATGTTAGTTTGACATAAATCCTATTAAACTCAATTGGCAGCAAGAAGAATGTTATGAGTATTCTGTACATTAGAATGTTTATTGTGAAAATTTTATTTTTTATGAAATGATAATGTTCTTCTATAATAATAACAAAAATAATTGGTTAGTTACTCTTTTTTTTGTATATTTTATAAATTATTGAATCGAAGCATACTAAGTCCAACAAATGTTATACAAATTTGAAGAACACAACTGCAAATTGATTTCCCCATTTCATGTTTCTAGAAGTAAGTGTCAAACACAACAACTTCACATTGTACCATGTATGAAAAATTTCTCAGTTTAGGAGTAGTCAGTTTTTTGCTTCTCCTGTAAAATTTTGCATTTTGGACACAATACAATTTGAAATGACATTCCTCAAATGGTCTGCTACTTATCTTATTTCTCTGCAAAGCAAGATATATCAACAATATTGCTTTGAGGAATGAAAATATGTAAATCTGGCTGTTCAAAGATTTTGTGTGTGCATAGTGATTGGGACTGAAGTTGAAATCAGATATTATGAGAATGAAATTTTTGCTCTGCAGTGGAGTATGTGCTGGTATGAAACTTCCTGGCAAATTAAAATTGTGTGCCGGACTCTGACTCGAACTCTGGACCTTTGCCTTACGCGGGCAAGTACTCTACCAACTGGGCTACCCCCCCAGCATGACTCACGACCCCTCCTCACAGCTTTAATTCCACCAGTACCTCATCACCTACTTTCCAAACTTCACAGAAGCACTCCTCCGAACCTTGCAGAACTAGCACTCATGTAAGAAAGGATATTGCAAAGACATGGCTTAGCCACAGCCTGGGGGATGTTCCCACAATGAAATTTTCACTCTGCAGTGGAGTGTGCACTGGTATGAAACTTCCTGACACATTAAAACTGTGTGCCGGACCTAGACTCGAACTCCTGTGAACTTCTCTGAAGTTTGGAAGGTAGGAAATGGGGTACTGGCGGAATTAAAGCCGTGAGGACGGGTCGTGAGTTTTGCTTGGGTAGCTCAGTTGGTAGAGCACCTGCCCGTGGAAGGCAAAGGTCTCGAGTTCGAGTCTCAGTCCAGCACACAGTGTTAATAGCAAGGAAGTTTCGTACCAGCACACTCCACTGCAGAGTGAAAATTTCGTTCTGGATACATCCCCCAGGCTGTGGCTAAGCCATATTTATGCAATGTCCTTTCTTCCAGGAGTGCTAGTTCTGTGAAGTTTGGAAGGTAGGAGATGAAGTACTGGCGGAATTAAAGCTGGGAGGATGGGTCATCAGTCATGCTTGGGTGGCTCAGTTGGTAGAGCACTTGCCCACGAAAAGCAAAGTTCCCGAGTTCGAGTTTCGGTCCGGCACACAGTTTTAATCTGCCAGGAAGTTTCAGATATTAGCAGTCACCCAAACACTTGAGTTCAGCATCATTTTCTCAATGTATGTCATGTTACAATCTACTGAAGGACTTAATTTCTGCTGTGTTAATATGTGGCATTTAACTATAAACATGTTCTCCAGGCAGAAATCAGCATATATATAATGTAGGAAATGCACAACACTAATGCTGATTTCAGTGCTGTTTATTTACTGACCAGTTTCATCAATACAAATATATGGACACAGGCATAAATCAAGACAGATGTCTGCCTGTCTCTGTATATGTGCGGATGGATATGTGTGCGTGCGTGCGAGTGTATACCTGTCCTTTTTTCTCCCTAAGGTAAGTCTTTCCGCTCCCGGGATTGGAATGACTCCTTACCCTCTCCCTTAAAACCCACATCCTTTCGTCTTTCCCTCTCCTTCCCTCTTTCTTGATGAAGCAACCTTGGGTTGCGAAAGCTTGAAATTTGTGTGTGTGTTTGTGTGATTATTGTCTCTATCAACATACCAACACTTTCGTTTGGTAAGTTGCAGCATCTTTGTTTTTAGATATATTTTTCCCAAATGGAATGTATCCCTTGTGTGTGTGTGTGTGTGTGTGTGTGTGTGTGTGGAAGGGGGAGGGGGGTGAGATTTTGTGAGAAATCACAGATTTTAGGGACAATACCACAGAAAATTAATGTATTTTGTGTACTTTCATTCACTGTCATACAGAATAATTTTCTGGGGCAATTCCACACAGAGACACAAAGTATTCACTGCACAGAAATGCATGATAGGCCATGTATAATATCTGCTCTAAATTCTCTAATGTCATCTAGGCAGCAGTTCGAAAACATTATGCATACTAACAACAGCATCTCAGTAGTCTCTTATTCAGTTTCTTATGAAGAATCAGGCATGACTAGAAAATAATACCAGCATTCATAAATACAAACAAGAGCAAAACTAGCCTCCTGTCTCTATAACTTAATTTTGCTAATGCATAGAAAAGAGCACAGTATGTGCAGTTATAAAAATATTTGACTTCCTGGCTTGTAAGATAAAGGTTCTTGCAGATGATGATAGTTTTAAAAATAAATTGAAATCATTTCTGTTTAACATCTCCTTCCACTCCAGAGATGAATTTCTGAGTAGACAGTATGTGGTTGCTGCACTTATCAAATGTTGTAGATTAAGATTTTTAAAAAGCCAGCACGCAGTCTTGTTTTCTAACAGAAAGTATACCTTATTTATAAATCTAATAACATATTCTGTATCATAGCGCATTATCACAAATATTATTCATTGAACATGCAAGTACATGACCATTGGAGCACTGGTGGCTTATGAGTGATTATCTGGGCAGATATCCTCACTGAGGATATATTCACTTTAGAGATAATGATACACTATGTGATCAAAAGTGTCTGGACACCTGGCTCAAAATGGCTTACAAGTTCATGGGGCCTCCCATCGGTAATGCTGGTATTCAATATGGTGTTGGCCCACCCTTAGCCTTGATGACAGCTTCCACTCTCGCAGGCATACATTCAATCAGGTGTGGAAGGTTTCTTGGTGAATGGTAGCCCATTCTTCATGGAGTGCTCCACTATGGAGAGGTATCGATGTTGGTCAGTGAGGCCTGGCACAAAGTTGGCATTCCAGAACATCCCAAAGATGTTCTATAGGATTCAGGTCAGGACTCTGTGCAGACCAGTCCATTACAGGGATGTTATTGTCATGTAACCACTCTGCCACAGCCCGTGAATTGAGAAGAGGTGCTCAATGGTGTTGAAAAATGCATCCACCACCCCAAAATTGCTCTTAAACAGTGGGAAGCAAGAAGGTGCTTAAAACATCAATGTAGGCCTGTGGTGAGATAGTGCCATGCAGAACAACAAGGGGTGCAAGCCCTCTCCATGAAATACATGACCACACCATAACACTGCCACCACCAAATTTTACTGTTGGCGCTACACACACTGGCAGATGACGTTCATTTGGGCATTTGCCATACCCACACCCTGATATCGGATCGCCACATTGTGTACCATGATTTGTCACTCCACACAACATATTTCCATTGTTCAGTGATCCAATATTTATGCTTCTTACACCAAGCGAGGTGTCGTTTGGCATTTACTGGCCAGATGTGTGGCTTATGAGCAGTCGCTCGACCGTGAAATACAAGTTTTCTCACCTCCCACCTAATTGTCATAGTACTTGCAGTGGATCCTGATGCAGTTTAGAATTGCTGTGTGGTGGTCTGGATAGATGTCTGCTTATTACACATTACAACCCTCTTCAATTGTTGACGGTCTCTGTCATTCAACAGATGAGGTCTGCCTGTACGCTTTTGGGCTGTATGTGTCCCTTCACATTTCCACTTTACTGTTACATCTGAAACAGTGGACCTAGGGATGTTTAGGAGTGTGGAAATCTTGCATACAGACGTATCACACAAGCATCATCCAATCACCTGACCACATACGAAGTTTGTGAGTTCTGCAGAGCACCCTATTCTGCTCTCTCATGATGTCTAATGACTACTGAGGTTGCTGATATGGATCACCTGGCAGTAGGTGGCAGCACAATGCACCTAATATGTAAAACGTATGTTTTTGGGGGTGTACAGATACTTTTGATCACATAGTGAACATCTAAAGAGATCAAAGCCAAGCTAAACATATATCTATAGTCTGAAAAGCATTGTGAGGTGCATGCAGAGGGTACTTCTCACTGTACAATGTCTAAGGATTCTTCCCATTCCATCTGCGTTTGGGACATGACAAGAATGATTACTTAAATGTCTCTATGCATGCAAGGATGTAGCCAGAGCTGTGTAGGGGGGCTCCAATGGGTCTGGACCCCCCTATAACCCAAATGAAATTACACATGATCTAGATGCCGTGTAGTGATATAGGAAGATATTTTGATTTTCAATCATAAGACAAAATGGGATTTGCACTATTGATAGTCAGCAAGGCCAAAAATAGAGTTAGACTGTTATTAGATCCTTAACACTATCAGCTGTTAACCATACCTATTTTCGTCGAGATCAGCTGTTGGTTGTGCTTCAGCTCAGCTGTTATTTTGTTAATTAGTTCAGTTCTTCGTTGCAATTGAATTTAATTTAAGTGTTACCATTTATTGTTTTTGTGCTATGTGCTATTGCAATAGTTTCTAATTAGGGATAAGTTTGTGACAAGAAATAAGATGAAAATTGATTTTGATTGTCCTCTGGCATTATGGTAAGTTAAAACTATATATGCACTACTATAACAACCTAAATACCTATCTATAGCAGTTTAATATTAGGATTGGAGTCACATGGAGGCTGACAGACTTTTAAGCTTCAGTATTTCAGCATTTTATAAGGCAGTAGGTTGTACTCAGGCAGTAGGTTGTTCTCAATTAGGAAGATTAGAGATTAGATTAGATTAGATTAGTTTTTCATTCCATAGATCCGTGCTGAGAGGAGATCTTCGTGGATGTGGAACATGTCTTTCTTTCTTTAAGCTGAAATAACAATACTAATACTGTGAGTATATACAATACACCATTTTTTAGCTGAAATAACAATACTAATAGTATGAGTATATACAATACATCATTTGTTTCTATTAAAAAACTCTTCAATGGAGTAGAAGGAGTTGGCCACTAGAAAGTCTTTCAGGCTCCTTTTAAACTGATCTTTATTTGTAACTAAACTTTCTATGTTTGCTGGCAGATTATTGAAGTTGAGTGTTCCTGAGTAGTGGACCCCTTTTTGAACTAAAGTAAGTGCTTTTAAGTCCATGTGCAGATTATTTTTGTTCCTGGTATTGTATGTATGAACTGAGCTGTTTGTTGGAAAAATAGCTATATTATTTAGGACAAATTTAATTAAGGAGTAAATATACTGAGAGGCAATAGTTAGTATACCCAGTTCTTTGAAGAGGTTTTTACTGGACGCCCGTGAATTTACTCCACAAATAATATGTATTACACGCTTTTGGACTCTGAAAACTTTTGTTTGACTTGAAGAGTTACCCCAAAATATTATACCATATGACATTATGGAATGAAATTAGGCAAACTATACCAGCTTTTTCATTTCTATGTCGCCTATGTCTGCTAACACTCGAATTGCAAATACAAATTTGTTAAGGCGTTTCTGCAGTTCTGTGGTGTGCTCCTACTAACTGAATTTATTATCAAGTTGTAATCCCAGGAATTTAAGACTGTCAACCTCTTCTATCTGCTCTTCTTAATGCATATGCTGGGTGGAAACCTCTTACAGGTTCTGAATTGCATATAGTGAGTCTTTTCGAAGTTTAATGTCAGTGAGCTGGCTTTAAACCATTTATTAATATCCATGAAAATATCATTAGCAGATGTTTCTAGAACTACACTCAACATACTATTTATTGCAATACTTGTGTCATCTGCAAAATAAATGAACTCTGTTTCTGGCAGTGTAACTGATGAGAGATCATTAATGTACACAAGAAAAAGCAATGGCCCTAAGATGGATCCTTGTGGGACACCACATGTAATTTCTTCCCATTCTGATGATGACTGATGACTTAATTCACTAGTCCCTTGCACCGACACCCTTTGTTTCCTGTTAGCCAATTCTGATACAGAACGATGGGGAGGGGTTTGTGGAGAAGAGAAGGTGTATGTGATGACAACACATTCTATAGTTCATTCATTTTTAAAAAATGTTTTTCAGTGGGCTGCTTGAATTTGTCTGAGCTGATTGCACCCTGCATCCCTCTGTCCCTCCTTTCGTCGAAAGGAATTTATGCTCTTGTAATACTATTGCAACGGAATTCTGCAGTTCCATGCACAATTAAATTTTAAAACACATGCATTCATACACTATCAAATGACTAAATATGCATAATTAAAGGAAAAAATTGCTTTAGCAGAGTTCAGTCTTTTATTGTAATGCATTTTATTTTATTTTAAAACATTTACAAAAACCAGTTTCTCCAAATTCTCCACGGATTTGCGGTAGCTCTGCATGTTGAGTTGCTGAGCTAGCAATCCTTTGAGGAGATGAGATGGTCTGAATCCATCCACTACCAACATTGAAAATGGTTTCCTGTGGTTTCCCATATTCAATTTAGGCAAATGATGGAGTAGGTCCCCTACATAGGCCACAGCCAATTCCTTCCGAATAGCTTTCTTTCCTGGCAGATTCCAATTCCCTTAAAGATGCAGCCCCTCTACATAAGTGAAAAGAGCTGTATCAGAGACAAGCCGAGCATCTCTTTAGAGACTCCCAGCACTACAAACCATATGCTAAATAAATAATAATCCAAATTCTGCTCATTTAGGCTCATGCTTTTGTCTGCAGGACATTCTTTAATGCAGACAGTGATCTTTCTTACACTGCAAAATGTGACAGATGCTTCCTTAAATGAGGAAGAGTAAAGCTGAATAATTCTAGATCTCTACATTTTCACCACCAAAAATTTTTCTAGCTTCTCTGTTGAAAAGAGATCTCTTTATTCCAAAAGCCCTGTCAGTAATAATGGAGGTGCCCCTAAAAATTAGCACTCACATATTTCTGATCATTTCTTCAGCTTGTGACAAAGCAAGCTGTGATATTTTACTTCTCCTCTTGTTTTTCCATCTACCTCCTCAAATTCATTTTTTAATTTAACTAATTACCATTAACATATGTGAATATAATCTGTATTTTAATAAAAGAGAAAGTTTTAAACAATATAACACCAGGTCTAATTTTGTGCTTAGTTTTATATATGTAATTGATTTTATTCCAAAGTAACTAACGATTTTGTTAAAAGTATTTTTTGTGTAATGATATTTGTTAATTTCATCATTTAAACAAATAATTAGGCCTAACTGTTGTAGCAGAAGAAACTGTTAAAAAGAACCAATTTTTCAATGTATACAGTTAATCAAATGAGTTAAGTTTTAATTGTAATTTCTGTAAATTAAACTTTGAACAATGTGTAGTTTTAGTACCTATTATTGTGAGGTTTTTTGGTGTCGAGACAGGCAGTCCACAGCTGAGTTTCAGACAAGAAACCTGTGTTGGTTAGAATAACAACAATGCATCAATGTAACTGTGATGTAAGTGTTACACAATTAGGCCATGTGTAAAAACAATGACAGTGTCTGCTCCATACACACCTTTCTATTCTTCAAGAACTGTGAACTTTGTGGTTAGGTTTTTACTGTTCGTAGGTATTCAACAGTAAACTATTGTAGCTGTATGTGGATGTTCACGTGAAAACTATTAATGAGGCTTATCTAAAGTTAAACAGTAGTGCACTGGCCATGTTAAATGTCTATATGAGGTGTTGTGAAAAGTGAAAGTGGAACACAAATGTGCACCTTTTGGCTACGTCATTTACAGTAGACAGTACTGCACTTCCACCCCCTATTTCTTCAGCCTGCTCTTCAACACCAAGGACAACAAATGAAGAAATAAAGAAGGCGAACGTCATCACAATCTCAAATCCAGGCTGAAAAAAGATTAGTGTAAAATGACCTTGGAGGGTGAAGGGAGATTGGATCATGACTGCTTCTCTGTGGTTTTCCAAAATGCAGCACTCCTAAGTAACAAGATTATATCTCCACTTCGAGATCATTTTTAAATAAAGAGGTTTATTGTTCTTTATGTAAATTTTCAGAATAAATGGAAGACTGTGCCTTTTTAAGGTCCTATGTAACAAATTGCCCCCCCACCCCCTGGCAGATTCCTGGCTACATCCTTGATGCATGTTGCAATTAGTTTACCTTGTTTTCACAGATACTACTACAGGAGCAAAACATAAGAAGCTATTGTAAATTCATAGCTCTGAAACTTTGTAATACTGTTATAAATAAAGCTGAGATTGATTGCTGGTATAAATAAAGTTGAGAGTGATTGTTGTATTTATTCAAGTAATTTCAAGAGAATGCTGGCATCTATCTTCAAGCCTCTGCTAGTCCAGATTCCTCAGCAGTAACGGGAGTGTGCATTTGTGGGTCTGTGTGGTTTTGTGGGTGTGAATGTGTGTGTTATTGCTTGAAAAAGAGCTAGTACTTAAAAAGTTAGTTTGAATGCTGTTTTCTGATATGTATTTTGTGTGCCACACATCGATCTACTGTTGCCTTTCCCTTATTTGACCATTCCATTTCATATCCCTACAAACTGTAATAGTCAGGTATTTGTTTTGAGTTCACTGATTTTAGTTTAGAATTTCTGATGTTTTTGTCATGGGATACTCTTTTTAATTGTGAGGTGTACAGATTACATTTCTGACCTTTTTAAAGTGTGTTGCCATTCTTTGTACAACTTTGAAATTTTATTAGATTCTGTTGAGTGACTGGAACAGCCTCTTTCAAATGCAACTTTATTATAGATAACAGCATCATCAGAAAAATCTTAGAATAGATCAGTAACATACACCATGAACAATAAGGGTCCCAACACATTTCCCTAGGACATATCTGTAGTTAATTCTGCATCTGTCAATGACACTCCATCTCAGGTAACACATTGCATCCTGCCTACGTGGAATCCTCAATCCAAAGACAGATTTCCATTAATAACCTGCATACGATCTTCCTTTCATGAATAAGTGTATGTATGGCAGTGAGTCAAACGTTTCTTGGAAGCCAAGAAACAGTGCATCCATCTGATTGCCTTGGTGTATGTCTTTCAAAATGCCAGTGTAATTTGGGTTTTGCTTGACTGACATTTCCAAAAACTGATGCTGGTTCACATGGAGTAGGTTATTCTGATCAAGATAAATCATTAACTTTGACCTCAGAAAATGGTCTGGGATTCTGGAAGAGATAGATGTAATAGATTCTGGACAGTTTTTTTGTTGATTACTTCTGCTACTCTTCTTTTATGGGCATGAATTGAGCTCAGGTTTTGTTCAATTATCTGCAGCATATTAGGGTTCAAATAGGCACTAGATCATGTGGTAATTCTGGGTAGAATCTGATAACAATTCCATTGAGCAGTGTTCTGTACCAGCAGTTTCACTTGTTTCCCAGCAACAGTCACATGAATATCTGTATACTCATCCTTCAAGTGTTGTGAGAATTAAATAGTGGCAGTACTCCTGGATTGTTCTTTAAATGAAGCAACATTTGAATTCAAATTTCAGTATTTATGCATCATGCTCTCCTAGTTTTTATTTCATGTGTCATCAATAAGTGTTTGGACACTAACTCTGCAACCACTGAAAGCTTCTGAAATGGTAAAGACTTTGCTATGGCAGTTGTTGAAGGCTTCAAAGATTTTCCTTTTGAGAGCTAAACATTTTCAATGTAGCATTTCTCCATCAAGTGCCTCCTTGAGATATGACACTACAGCCTCATTATCTGTTTTACTGAGTATGTAAATCTTTCTACATGTTTTAGTTGCCCTTTGTACTTTAATAGTCAGTGTTGCCACAATTATTTTGTGGTAACTGATACCAGTTTCAGTGTGGGCATCCTCAAAAAGTCAGGTCTATGTGTTGCTATTAAATCTATTTCCACCATGTGTGGGCTTCTCAACTATCTATTCTACAGACTTTCCAAGGAAGGCGTTTAGTATTGTTTATAAGGATATCTTGTCACTCTCATTTACAAAACTCTTAAGTATCCTACTCGATTGTTGGGTAATAAAAATCACCTCCAATGACGATGTCAGTACATTGCTCACATGAAAAGAAATGTACATAGGAGTAGCATTTTATTCATTTGATCAGCCACTATAAGATAGCACTATAGGTATTATTTACAACAAGCAAAGACACTAATTTAAAAGGGAGAAGTCACATGAAGTCTGTGGTATGGTGCAGTTCATTGCTCAGTAAACACGTTGTTTTCCCCAAAAGCAATGACTTTTCATTGTGTAACGGTATTTTGCCCATTGTTCATATGCTTGTATTGTACATACATGTTGTGGGAAACAGCCAGATACAGCAATACTGAAAAATTCAGTAATATGAGATCAGTTCCCCAATGTAAACATGCAGAGAACCACAAGATCTGCCATTTTGACAAATGCTGAAACTGCTGAGGTGAGGAAGATGATGCAACATGTGCTGTGATGAAGCAAGCTGGGATATTTTTAATTACCCTCTTGTTTTGCCATCTGCCTCCTTTAAATTCATTTTTTCATGTTTAACTGATTATCATTAAAATATGTGAATATAATCTGCATTTCCAAAAAAGAGAAATATTGGCCCTCATTTTTAACGTAACTAACACCAGATCTAATTTTATGCTTAGTTTTATGTATGTAATTGATTTTATAATTTATTTTGACTATTCCTAGTTAGTATCGTTTGTTATAGAGTGAAATCAGTGATTGTTCCATAACTTAAATTCTGTTGTTGACGTATAAACAAGTGTAAATTCTGTAATAATTGTAAACATTTGGAAGATGAAATATTAGTAATCTTAAAGTATTTATTTGGCTCTATTTGAAAACATGTTAGCAAAGCCAGCTCTTAATTAATTCCAAAGTAATTAACAGTTTTGTGAAAAGTATTGTTTACATAACTATATTTGTTAATTTCATGATTTAAACAAATAATTTCGCATAACCCTCGTAGTAGAAGAAACTGCTAAAAAGAACCAATTTTTCGATGTATTCAGTTAATTTAGTGAATTTAGTTTTAATTGAAATTTCTGTAATTTTAATTTTGAACAATGTTTAGTTTCAGTACTGATTATTGTGATGATATATATGGGCCCGATTTTTGGTCACGAGTCAGTCAGTCCATGGCCAAGTTTCAGGTGAGAAACCTGTGTTGGTTACAACAACAACAATGCTTCAAATTAATTGTGGAACAAGTGTTAAACAATTAGGACGTGTATAAAAACAGTGACAGTGTCTGCTCCATATGTACTTGTGTATTCTTCAAGTACTGTGAACTTTGTGGTTAGGCTTTTACTGCTCGTAGATGTTCAATAGGAAATTATTGTAGCAGTATGTGGGGTTTTGCCTGCAAACTAATAATGAGGCTTATCGAAAGTTAAACAATAGTACACTGGCCATGTAACTGTGTATTATTGGGGGGTTGTGAACAGTGAAATTAAAGTACTGAAAAATGTAAATTATGCATCTGTTGGCTACATCATTTTTAAAGTAGTCAGTGTCCGAATCCACAAACCCCATTTTTCTGCCAGTGTAGCAAAGCAGTATGTCAACATTGAGGACAACAAACAAACAAATAAAAGCAGGTGGAACTGCTACAGTGCCTTCAAAATGTTTGAAGAGACTGTCTGTTCAATCTCAGATTTCATGTGGTAGTGCTCAGAAAGCAATGCAGAAGTTAAAATTTCATGCTTATCATGTTCATAATATGCAGGAATAGAAGGGAACATGCAAAGAAAAGTGTCTAGCATATTTTACATGGTTTTCCTTATTTGTTGACGTTCAAAGAATCACAGAAGTGGACCCTGTTTTCTTCACTGATAAGGCATGGTTTCACCTTAATGGATGCATGAATACTCAAAACACAACAATTTGGTCAATCAAAAATCCACATGCCTTATGTGTAAACGCCTTGCACTGTCAGAAATTTGGATTGTGGTGTGCCATGTATTGTCATCAAACAGTGAGCTCTAGTTTCTTTGAAACTACAGTGAACAATGTTGTGATACAAGACATCTGTACACAGTTTATTTCACTTCTTGGGGCTGATGTGTACAACTGTTTGATCACCACGTATCCAGCTGATGTTTTCTCTAATGTTTTCTGTTTTCTTTAATGTTTTCTGTTATGTCTGGGGGTGAGTCCAGTGGTTAGTAGAAGAACCCATTTATAAGTTTTCACCCATCTTTGATATTTAGTCTTATCTGAACAATTACGAATGCAGCTTCCGTTTTTATCTTAGTGGATTTGAGTTTCTTGTGTACTACAACACGTACACCAGCTCCATTTTATGTACACTGATCTGCCAGAATATTATGACCACATATCTAATAGCTGGTACGTCCAACTTTAGCATGGATAACAGTGGCAATGCATCATGGCATGGAAGCAGTGATGCTTCAGTTGGTCACTGGAGGAAGTTGGCACCACATCTGCACTCACAAGTTACCTAATGAGCTCTGACACCACATTCAATCACATCCCTGATGTGTTCGATCAGGTTCAGATCTGGTGAGCTGGGAGGCCAGGAAATTAACTGGAAGTCACCACTGTGCTCTTTGAACCACTTCATCACACTCCAGCCTTGTAGCATGATGCATTAGTTTGTTGAAACATGCCACTGTCATCAGGAAACATGATCATCATGAAGGGGTGTATGTGGTCTGCAGCCAGTGTACAATACTCCTTGGCCACCATTGTGCCTTGCATGAGCTCCACTGAATCCTAGGACCCCCATGTTAATGTTCCCCAGAGTATAATGGAGTGGCTGCCACCTTGTCTCCATCCTGCAGTACAGGTGTCAAGTAGCTGTTCCCCTGGAAGATGACAGATTTGTGCCCTCCCATTGGTATGATGAAGAAGGTATCAGGATTCATCAGGCCATGCAACACTCTGCCACTGCATCCATGTCCAGTGCTAATGATCATGTGTCCATTCCAGTCACGATT
Organism: Schistocerca piceifrons; assembly: GCF_021461385.2. Taxonomy (NCBI): domain Eukaryota; kingdom Metazoa; phylum Arthropoda; class Insecta; order Orthoptera; family Acrididae; genus Schistocerca; species Schistocerca piceifrons. The sequence continues at coordinate 1,220,819,795 of NC_060138.1, read as the reverse complement.
GCTGATGTCATGGTGCTAACATTGGCACGTGCAAGGGTCGTCGGCTGTGGAGGCCCATTGTTAGGAGTGCTTGGGGCTCTGTGTGTTCAGACACACTTGTACTCTGCCCAGCATTAAAGTCTGATGTTAGTTTTGCCATAGTTTGTCACCTGTCCTGCTTTACTAGTCTGCCCAGCCTATGATGTCCAACATCTGTAATGAGAGGTGGCTCCCAACCCCATGTGGTTTCACCACATGTTGAAGACACTCACCACAGCACTCCTTGAATACCCGACAAGTCATGCAGTTTCTGAAATGTTCGTTCCAAGCCTCTGGGCCATCACTATCTGGCTTCAGTCAGAATCAGATAGATAACATGCCTTTTCATTTCAGCATATGGACAGCGTGCTCACTGATGCTACATGCAGTGTGCTTGTGTCTGACTAGCAGTCATTCCTCACCATGTGACACTGCTATCACCTGGATGGGTTTATATCAATAGTAGGTCAGTGGTTGTAATGTTCTGGCTAATCAGTGTGCATCTCTTCTTCTGATATACAGAGGGGTCCAAAAAATGTATCCACTGTTTAAAAGTCCATAACTGGCAAACTAATTGATGGAGTTGTCTCATCTTTGGTAGTGTAATAGTTTGTAGTTCCGGCAATCACCATACAAGCATTGTATTGCTTTGTTTTGTTTTGTCAGATGACAGTCACCAGATAGTCAGTGTTTTGTTCTTAGTTGCACCTAGTTACTCGAGTAAACGTGGCTGGTGCAAGGCTTACATTCGATGAAAGGAAGTCAGTTTTGAAGTATTTTAAATACGAAAACATTAATGAGGTTGAATGGTAATGGCGAAATGAGTATCAAACAGAGCCACCGACACGTTTAACGATTCGTCGCTTTCGAGACAAATTTGAAGCCGAAGGCTGTGTTAAAGAGGTACACAAACAACAATCTGGATGACCTGTAACAGTAACAAGTCGAGCTAACTTCCGTCGTGTGTTACAACAATTCACTCGCTCACCACAGAAGTCTGAGACAGTGTGCCCGTGAAACTGGAGTGAGTCACTCAAGTGTTCGGTGATTTTCGAAGACAGCAAAGTGGAAGTGCTACATCCCACGATTACTACATGCAATGAAGAGGACGGCCCGGATCGTAGAATGGAGTATTGTGAGTGGTTTACTAACATGGTGCGGAATGATGAACAGTTTGCAGAGGTGATTGTGTGGTCTGATGAGCCACAGTTCAAACGCTATGGTACAGTAAATCGCCACAATTGCATCTACTGGGCCGCCGAAAATCTGAACATCCGTGTAGACAAAGCCGTGAATTTGCCAGGAGTAGACGTGTGGTGTGGGTTGTCTTACCGGTGCTTGATTGGGCCATTCTTCTTTGATGGCACAGTTACAGGTGAGGTGTACCTTCAGAAGCTTCAGACATCCATTTTACCTGCCATCCGAGACTTGTATGGAGACAGAAGAGTTTACTTTCAACAAGATGGTGCCCCAGCCCACTACCAAAATCATGTTAGGGCGTATCTCAACAAAAATCTACCAGGAAGATGGATAGGCCATAGAGGTGCTGTGGAGTATACACCACATTCCCCAGACCTTACTCTTCTGGACTTTTACCTGTGGGGAACACTAAAGGACATTGTTTATCAACAAAAGCCACACACATAGGTTGAACTTTGAGAATCCATCGTACATTCATGTGCAAATATCCAACTGAACACGTTGCAGTCAGTAGTTTGTGCTGCAGTTCTTGCAGTCAGCAGTTCGTGCTGCAGTTCAGTGGCATCATTTGTGTGTGGATTTTAATGGTGACAATTTTGAACACCTACAGTGATACCTTTAAGTTGGACTTTAAGTTACACTTTCACCAAAAATGAGACAGCTCCGTCAATTAGTTTCCAAGTTATGGACTTTTAAACAGTGGATACATGTTTTTTGTCCCCTCAGTACATTCAGATACTCCAAAATTGGAACTTTGCTTTTGTTTAACACCTATTTGCAGTAGTCACTGCTCTTTGAAAGTTTCTTTACAGAGACTGTATACAATGGAGGGTCCATCCTTCCTGAATAGTTCTTGAAGATGCATATCTGTCAAGTGATTGGCCACATATTCTTCTAAACTTGAACAACAATTCATCTACGAGGGCAGTTCAATAAGTAATGCAACACATTTTTTTCTCGGCCAATTTTGGTTGAAAAAACCGGAAATTTCTTGTGGAATATTTTCAAACATTCCCGCTTCGTATCGTATAGTTTCATTGCCTTCCGACAGGTGGCAGCGCTGTAAGGAGCTGTTAAAATGGCGTCTGTAATGGATGTGCGTTGCAAACAACGGGCAGTGATCGAGTTTCTTTTGGCGGAAAACCAGGGCATCTCAGATATTCATAGGCGCTTGCAGAATGTCTACGGTGATCTGGCAGTGGACAAAAGCATGGTGAGTCATTGGGCAAAGCGTGTGTCATCATCGCCGCAAGGTCAAGCAAGACTGTCTGATCTCCCGCGTGCGGGCCGGCCGTGCACAGCTGTGACTCCTGCAATGGCGGAGCGTGTGAACACACTCGTTCGAGATGATCGACGGATCACCATCAAACAACTCAGTGCTCAACTTGACATCTCTGTTGGTAGTGCTGTCACAATTGTTCACCAGTTGGGATATTCAAAGGTTTGTTCCCGCTGGGTCCCTCATTGTCTAACCGAACACCATAAAGAGCAAAGGAGAACCATCTGTGCGGAATTGCTTGCTCGTCATGTGGCTGAGGGTGACGATTTCTTGTCAAAGATTGTTACAGGTGATGAAACATGGGTTCATCACTTCGAACCTGAAACAAAATGGCAGTCAATGGAGTGGCGCCACACCCACTCCCCTACCAAGAAAAAGTTTAAAGCCATACCCTCAGCCGGTAAAGTCATGGTTACAGTCTTCTGGGATGCTGAAGGGGTTATTCTGTTCGATGTCCTTCCCCATGGTCAAATGATCAACTCTGAAGTGTATTGTGCTACTCTTCAGAAATTGTAGAAACGACTTCAGCGTGTTCATAGGCACAAAAATCTGAACAAACTTCTCCTTCTTCATGACAACGCAAGACCTCACACAAGTCTTCGCACCCGAGAGGAGCTCACAAAACTTCAGTGGACTGTTCTTCCTCATGCACCCTACAGCCCCGATCTCGCACCGTCGGATTTCCATATGTTTGGCCCAATGAAGGACGCAATCCGTGGGAGGCACTACGCGGATGATGAAGAAGTTATTGATGCAGTACGACGTTGGCTCCGACATCGACCAGTGGAATGGTACCGTGCAGGCATACAGGCCCTCATTTCAAGGTGGCGTAAGGCCGTAGCATTGAATGGAGATTACATTGAAAAATAGTGTTGTGTAGCTAAAAGATTGGGGAATAACCTGGTGTATTTCAATGCTGAATAAAACAACCCCTGTTTCAGAAAAAAAAATGTGTTGCATTACTTATTGAACTGCCCTCGTACATGATCCTGCCTAGAGCTAAATGTTTGGAGTTTCTCCTCAGGCAGAGAGACACATATGCAACTTTGTAAACAATTCCACACAGAAGACTGTGTAATGAATTAAGTACACTACGAAATAGCAGTACACAAACTGAAAGCTTGCATATTTGGATACCAGCTGAACATTATGAGCAGTAGTGCTGACACCAGTTCAATGACAAAAACTTCCCAAACTCAGCAGGTTCTCATATATACTCCATATTGCAGTAATTCAAATGTAGTAAAGTAATGTAGAATGTTGTCAGCTTTAAAATACATGGAAATACCAATATCATTTGAGTTTAACAACTTCCAAGCTTAAAAATAAAGTGGTTCTTGTCACATACACTATGTGATCAAAAGTATCTGGACCCCCCCCCCCCCCCCTCCCAAAAAAAAATACGTTTTTCATGTTAGGTGTATTGTGCTGCCACCTATAGCCAGGTACTTCATATTAGCAACCTCAGTAGTCATTAGACATCATGAGAGAGCAGAATGGGGTGCTCCACGGAACTCACAGACTTCGAACGTGATCAGGCATTGGGTGTCACTTGTGTCATACATCTGTACACGAGATTTCCACACTCCTAAACATCTCTAGGTTCACTATTTCCAAAGTGATAGTGAAGTGGAAATGTGAAGGGACACATACAGCACAAAAGCGTACAGGTCGACCTCGTCTGTTGACTGATAGAGACCGCCAACAGTTGAAGAGGGCTGTAATGTGTGATAGGCAGACATCTATCCAGACCATCACACAGGAATTCCAAACTGCATCAGGATCCAGTGCAAGTACTATGACAGGCGGTAGGTGAGAAAAATTGGATTTCATGGTCGAGCAACTGCTCATAAGCCACACATCATCCCGGTAAATGCCAAACGATGCCTCGCTTGGTGTAAGAAGCATAAACACTGACAACTGAATAGTGCAAAAGTGTTGTGTGGAGTGATGAATCACAGTACACAATGTGGCAATCTGACGGTGAGGTGTGGGTATGGCGAATGCCCAGTGAACGTCATGTGCCAGCGTGTGTAGTGCCAACAGTAAAATACGGAGCCAGTGGTGTTATGGTGTCGTCGTGTTTTTCATGGAGGGAGCTTGCACCCCTTGTTGTTTTGTATGGCAGTATCACAGCACAGGCCTACATTGATGTTTTAAGCACCTTCTTGCTTTGTACTGTTGAAGAGCAATTCAGAGATGGCGTTTGTGTCTTTCAACATGATCGAGCAGCTGTTCATAATGCACAGCCTGTGGCGGAGTGGTTACATGACAATAACATCCTTGTAATTGACTGGCCTTCACAGAGTCCTGACCTGAATCCTATAGAACACCTTTTGGATATTTTGGAATGCCGACTTCGTGCCAGGCCTCACTCCATGAAGAATGGCCATTCCTCAAAAAACCTTTTTCCAGCATTACCAATGGACTTGTAAGTCATTTTCAGCCAGGTGTCCAGATACTTGATCACATAGTGGAAGTGAATGGAGCTGTCGAATATGGCACATGACTATAAAATCATTTCAACCTGCACCTTCTGTATGAGTGAGAGGTGCACCCAGGATGGTTGCCTCACAAGGTTTCAACCCATTTTATCACAGAGATAATGTTGAGTCCTGATGAAAGACTAATCCATTTCAAGAGACCATTGTATTTTTTTAAGTCAGAAACTATGGAAATAATATGATACTAAAAAGAAAAATTAAATTAACTGTACACCAATTTGATATAAAAGCTCCATAGGAAACAAATTGGAGGGAAAAATCAAGAGACAGGCCAAAAACATCTGTATTACAAAGTTCTATCAGCAAAATGAACTGTAGCAACTACAACCAAACACAAGATGGCAAGAGACAGAGAAGGATGGCTACATCAGCAAGGTATTGCCATTAGCGTCTGATGATGATTGTGGTCAACAAGCAAACTACAGGTGTTGTTATTGGTTAGCTTGATTCATTATCACAATAGTCGTGCCAGACAGCAATATATGTTTAGCCTTACTATTCAAAACTGTCTCCTTACCATTGCATACAAGACTGAACATTCCACATGATAGTGTTTGTTGACTGCATTCACAGTTTACAGAGATTAGTACAGATTTAGGAACAGAGGTTCAGCATAATCGGATCTTGCATGGAAATTACCTGACTTGATAAAATATGTTATTCACCAATACAAGCAAGTGGCAGCATAATAGCATGTGTTCTATAAGAACACACTGTTCATATTTCTGGCATTGCCCCTGACTGCTAAGTGAGAGGAGAGGCTAACAGCAGATCAGTGACACCTATTTGATAACTTCATAAAGGGAGACCTAAACATTCAGTATTATAATGTGGTTTTGTTAACAGTCTAGAGGCAGGCTGACTTTGATTTCAAGAATCCTCATACCTAGGGAGCACATTTGGAATAGTGTTGAGCTGGCATAATCAATTTTCATAATTTGCCTGTAGTTATTCTGTGTCATAGGTCAGTGCAACTTCTCTATTTTTCAGGTGGCTTTCCATGTAATACAAGTCAGTACTTGATGAAGGCAGACAAGGTACTAGTTGTTGTTAACTGAACTGCTCATAACTTTAAATGGTTTAATTTCCTATAAATGTTCAAAAATGTTTTGCTTCAGATCAGTTCTTATTTATTCAGTATACTTACAGTCTAAAAAACTCTTTGAACTGGGATGTTGCTGCTGCTGTTGTTGTGTCATCCTTTTGGATGACAGGACTAGTAAAAGGCACTGTTAGCTGATCACTAACATCTGTGGCCTTTCTTGGGTGATGGCACAGTCTCTCCTTTGTATTGTCTTCTTCATTGTCCTGCAGAAACCAAAAAGTAAATTTCACTTGTGGCTATGTATTATAATTCAAATCCTAAAGTCACCATTAAGAGGAAAACAGCTGATAACTAAACATTTGGGCAAAATATTTTTCTGTGATAATAACTGTCCTCCAATACCAGATACTTATTATCAGATGATATGAATCAAACATTAAGCTTCCCTATGGAACATCTATGAAAATAAACTAAAATGGTTTTATGTTCATGAGATGTTTTGTTCATGAGACACTACGGCAATATATTTTGAATGCTTTGCATTACCATGGAGACCCAACATCAGCACAAACCAGAAAATTGTACACAGTATTGTATCACCATTTTAAATTCATTTTTGTTCATTTGATACTTATAAATGTATGAGCTTTAGGTCTTGATACACATAAATCATCAATTAAGAAACTAGATGTATATGAGGTCTGTACAAAAAATTCCAGAATATTCATAATTTTGCACCAATGGTGTGTTAGAGCACAATGTGGTTGGCATCCCTGCACAAGGCTGTGCTTAATGTGTAACTGCCAGAAGTTTCATTCTTGTAGTCTATTAGTTATTGTGTAGTGTTGCATTGAGCAGAACATTGTGTCACACAGTTTACGAACTTCAGGATGGCAGAGTTAGAGGGGCAACACCTCTGCATTCATTTTTGTGTGAAACTCAAGAAAACCTTTACAGAGACTCACCAAATAATGCATGAAGCCTACAGTGGTGAGTGCTTAAGCCATACTCAGTGTTACAAATGGTTCACATGGTTTAAAAATGGCTGGATGGAAGTTAAAGAAGACCCTTGTTCAGTGTGCCCTTCGACATCTACTGACAATGTTCATGTCAGGAACATCAACGAAATTGTGCAGGCCAATCAAAGAGTGACTGTACGAGAGATTGCAGAAGGATATGGCATTTCAGTTGGATCACGTCATAAAATCCTGACACAGTGTTTTGGAATCCATTGTGTTGCCGTCAAGTTCATCCCATGGCTCATCAGTCAAGACCAGAAAGACCTTCACTGTGCAATCCATGAAGAGCTTTTGGATCACGCAAATGAGAATGAGATGTTCCATAAGAGTCATAACTGGTGATGAGATGTGGATCTGTGGTTATGATGTTGAGACCAAGGTTCAGTCTTCACAATGGGCTGGGGAAGATTCTCCAAGACCAAAAAAAGCTCATCAGGTGAGATAAAATGTTCAACCCATGCTGATACCCTTCTTTAACTTTGAAGGATTAGTTCATCATGAATTCATGCCACAGGGAGAAACTGTTAATCCATGGCACTGTCAGGATGTGTTGCAACGCCTGTGAGAAAATATGAGAAGGAAATGGCCTGAATGTCACAAGACAATTCATGGCTCTTGTATCACAATAACGCATCCAAACATTCATTCCTGTTGATGTGCAACTATTGCACAAAAGACTGTGCTGCCTCATCCTCCGTACCCTCCAGACCTGGCCTCTGTGGGCTCTTTTTTTATTTCCCAAGTTGAAAACCCTGTTGAAAGGATGAAGATTTGCAACAAAAGATGAGATCAAAGAAAATTCACAGACGGTGCTTCATACGATCCAGCAAGAGGCATACCAAGACTGCTTCCAGAAGTGAAAACACCATTGGGAGTGGTGTATCAATTGTGGAGAAGAGTGTTTTGAGGGAGACAATGCACAATAAGTAACAAGTAAGTTAAGAAAAATTTTGTAGACAAAGTTCCAGAATTTTTTGAACACACCTCGTACAAATATTAAATACAAGATGCTAATAAAGAGAAAGTTCAGTACTGATGCCATGGAGTCTGAGTTTAAGCTTCATCTCATTATTAGTTATAACTACTTTGCTGACACTTTCATATACTCTGGCTCGAGGTATGGAGTAAATTTTACTTTCTTTGACAACTTATACACAGTTCATAACTACTATTATTCTTTCTTCTCTACACAGTAACTATTTAGAACTTTGCAAGGATAGAGTGAAATACAACCATTCAGTTGCAGAAACGAATGGTTTATTCAAACCCCTTAATGTAGGTTTTGACTTTTTTTTTTAAGTGTTCTTCATAAGGCTTAATGGATAGCTACAGTAGCTAAAATTATATGCTCGTTAAAATACAGCTATACAGAAAAAGTGAAAAATAACTCACTACAATACAAATAGTTATTTACACTTACTGGTTATATGACCAGTACATGGTTACATAACTAGTGGCAATGTAACTAGTTAATGTGGATAACTTGTATGGTAGTGAGTTATTTTTCACTTTCTCCTTGTACCTGTTTTTTAACATGTATGTAATCCTAATTATCAAAAGAGATTAAAGAAATTGCAAAAATGCACTTATTTAAAAAGGCAGCTGAAAAGTACCTGTTATGCAATACATTTTATACATTGAAAGATTACTTAGACAAAACAGAGTAGGGGTTTTCTTAAAAAAAGTTATACAAATAAATAATGATTATAAAACGTCCAACATTCCACATGACACATTCACACTTTTTTTTTCCTTCCCCAGAAAAACTTACACCCAAGATATGCATAGCACAATACTAACAATAAATAAATAAATAAATGTCTTCCTCTTTCTGAGCTCATCACAATCATTATAGAGGGATGCTGATTCAGTTTTTCAGGATAGCAAAACGGAAAAGGGAAATTGCAGTACAGAAAATGGCCCAGAGAACACCATTGTGTGTGTGTGTGTGTGTGTGTGTGTGTGTGTGTGTGTGTAACAGTGTGGCATTACGTTATGTAATAAGTTACTTGTAAAAAAAAAAGTATTGTATACCAGGAGTAAATCTAATGATTATCTCTAACTAGAAGTGTTTAAGTGTATGTGTATACAAATTAGCTTATTTTAAATTGGTCTAAACTTGTAAATACTTTGACATGTCGTATATCCTTGTAAAAAGAGATCTACGGATGAATAAAGCTACTACTACTACTACTACTACTACTACTCACTATTGAGGTGTGTAACCATTGATCCTTCTGAGAAAGATGTTTTTAAAGATGTCAAAACGTAAGTCAAGGGTTTGAATAAACATTTCATTTCTGCAACTGACTGGTTGAATTTCACTTTATCCTCACAAAGGTTCCATTCTACAGTTGTTTCATCCAGCAATGTTCTCTCTCCCGTTACTCGTGCCAAACACTAATTTGACTGACAGGAGGCAGAAAGTTTACCAGACTTTCTCTCTATTTGTCCTAATTTGATTTTGAATTGTATATGAAATTAAAATAAAATAATGATCAAAAATAGAAAATATTGCGCCTTCAGGGATGTATGAATAGTTATGTACTGGTGTTTTCCTCATGAAGGGCAAATATGGAAGGGGAAATTGCCACATGCATACAAAAGCAGAAACCATACAAATTCTTGCCAAGATCAGCAAGCTGAAAAATTTTCTTAGTTAAGAATGTGTGTTGTGAATGTGCATAATCCACCACTGGGGGATTCTGAGTCCACTGTTAGACAATTTATATCTTCAGTATGTTATCGGTCAGTATTTCCTGGTGATATCAATGTAGGGATCCAAAAACATGTTGACGGAGAAATATTCTAGGAAAATTATGACATACTCTGGTTTGATTTCAGCAGCATGTGGAAGTATGGTACTAAGGTGTACTAGAAACACTACCGTATGACGTACAATGTGGTTATAAATGAATTTTTTCATTCCACAGAGTGAATTTACAGAGCTTCCACACTGTCTGATGACAGGAAGATAAATAATTTAGTATTGTGCAGAACAGAAGACCACCATGAAAAATCAGTAACACTGATTAAAAATATCAGAAACAAGTATTTGAAAAATATTTGAGAGAGGCATATGGACATAAACGTTATAAGGAATTACCAGCATTAGATTTGATGTTTCTTTCTCCCTATGGGAGGATTGAAGGCAGTAAGGTATCTTATTACAAAATGGAAGACAAAATTTCTGAAATGAAATTATTAATAACTAAACACACCAGTACTACAACTTCATATTAGGCATGTGTTACATATTAGTATTTTAACTTGTTCATTGAAGTTTGTATGAGATTTGAACATATTTTGCTGTCTGGCAGGTAAAGTTCAAATACATGCAAATACTCTGTGTATTTCTGCTTTTGGTACTTTTGACCAGCTAGGAACATGAGAAAAGATATTGTGAATAGACTATACAACACTACTGGAAGCTTCCAAAAAACAGAGTTATCTGGTATTTTCAATTGCAAGAAGAGTAACAGTAAATATTTTTGAGGTTAACAATAAATGGCTCTGAGTACACATGCTACTAGCCAGAATGCATTACATGTTTGGCTTCCTTCAAACTGGTAGTGAATTAATACACCTGCTTATATGGTGGGTAGCATGCAAACTCAGTTTGTAAAAATTATAATTCTTTTTTTCTGGAGAGTAGATCAGTAGACCCCCTCACCGCGCTGCCTTCGCCTGCATTTGAAAGTAGCTTTACTATTAAAATAATCAAAAATTACATTAGAGATACATATATGATCATGAATCCTTAGAGATATTAAAAGTGTCTCATCTCCAACACATTATCTTCTGGGCTGGCCATTTTTGTGAGTATACTTAAAACAGTAATTAGATAAAATATTAAACTCACAATCACAAGCCTGCAGCTGTTTATGTAGACTGTTTTACAATGAGAGTGTGCAGTGTTTATTTTTCACAATGCTTCAGGCATAATGAGAGGCTGAGGAGATGTAGTGTATCATTCACATAAATGGACACGAACAACAAATCTGATACGATAATTGCAATAGAATTTGGTGAAAATCAGTTTTTCATTTCTGGTCGACTCCAAGGATTAAGGAATTATAATTACTACAGATATATGAAAAATGACCACTTTAAAAACATGTATCTGGTTAGGCACAAGATATCATTCCCACCTGGCTGACCGAAGTAGCTTCAGTGCTGGGCCACGGTGCTGCCATCAGCGCAGGAAGTACTTGTGGTGCTGGCAGTGCGGGTAAGACAGGTGGTGCTGGGAGTGCCGGCGTGCTACGGGGAGACTCCGTAGCTGCAGGGCTGGGCCACGGTGCTGCCATCAGTGCAGGAAGTACTTGTGGTGCTGGCAGCGCGGGTAAGACAGGTGGTGCTGGGAGTGCCGGCATGCCAGTGGGAGATACCCCGCCACCGGTAGTTACACCCGGAGCTGCCGAAGCAGCCCCACCAATTGTTCTTCGAACAGCTGTGATTGCAGACAACAGCGCACAGGCTTCGGCACCCTTTTCGTACAATTGTTCATTCAGGTCATCACGGTGCTGTTTGTGTGGCACAACTGTTTTGTCACCTCCATGAATATTCACATTCACTTCTGTCAAATTACGTAGCCGGGAACATGGAAGTGGCACGTTCCGCACTCGACGATTGCCGTAGCAGTGGCCGCGAACTCCACGCCCGTAATGTGATGAGCTACAACAAAACATATGCGTACTGTTATGTAGTTGCTTGTTTTTCTCTTTTGTCACAATTATTAAATTGAGACCATTTTATCACCCAAATTTCCAGCTGTAATTCTCCTTTTGCTGCCATGAACCATAACAGAGAATTTCACAGGATGCCTCAGACTTTAGTGTCACAATTAACAAGATGGTATGGGACCCTATACCAAATATTTCAAGATAAAGAATGTGTCATGAGTTCTTTACACAGGCAGCTGGCTTGCAACAAGTGGAAAATGGTGCCAGAACTATTTCACTGACACTGCTACATTTACACAATTATCAGTCAGAAGAGAAAGATACGTCATAGACAAACTACACCACTCATCTATAATTCAGCTGACTACTATGTTAGACTTTATATTTAAGCACCAGTTTCTAATTAACTATATTTAGATTATTGGTAATAAAGCTTCATATGTACAGTGTTTTGGTGTCCATACACACAGAAAATTGATGTGAACTGGACGTGAAGATAAACCACGTAAGGAAATTCAGTTTGGCTGCTTTGGATGTAGTATTATACAGAATATTGAAGTGATAAAAAGTGTTGTTCTCACATATATGTAACAGTTTCATTGTTGGCACAAAAAGTAGATTTGCCCTGCTGCCACAGTTAAGTAATGAAGAGCCTCATGTAGATGTAGGTGTAGCTGATGCATGGCAGAATTCAGTTAGGAAGCCTGTTGCTTCAGAAAAAGTAGGAAGAAAATTCTGCTGTTAGGTAGCAGTCATGGAAGAGGTGTGGGACAACTTCAGCAGGGAAAATTAGTTGACAGCTACCAGGTCACAAACATTTTCAAGTCTAGTGCATCTCTCAGCCAAGTGATGGAGGGTATAAGATTTTTGTGTAAAGGTTTCACCAAGGAGGATCATGTTGTAATAGTGGGTGGAACAGAGAACAGTATTGATAGGGATCAGGGCTACAGCATTGAGAGTGACCTGGTAAAAATAGCATCAGCAACTAACCACACCAAAGTTGAGTTTGTGCCTCTTTTCAAGTGGTGCGATCGACACCAGTTGAACAGCTCTGTGAAGAGGGTCAATATGGATTTGGATCAACTGTTTCGAGCTTGTGCTGGGTCAGGGATTGATTTAGTTCCTGTTGACACTATTGGTAGGTGGGGCTTTACTTTTTATGGCCTGCATCTCAATAGAATAGGGAAGGATATACTGGTTAGGTTAATAGCAAATTCTTTAAGGGGGGACACTGCAACTCAAGGAAGTAGTTCTTTTTTAGGTTAATCTCATTATATACACATTCAATACTGAAACAACATGTATCTGAAAATGTTAAGCATAATACGTGTGAAGACAAAAAAAGTAACAGTAAATTTACTACATCAAAATATCAGAGGTTTAAAAAACAAAATTAATGAATTTCAGATCTGTTTAGATGAGCTACAGTCTACAAATCCTGTTGATATTATTTGTATTTCTGAACATCATTTAGGTAATGAAACTGAAATTCTTAATATGGAAGGGTATACCTTAGCTTCAAAGTACTTTAGAAAAGAGATGGAGAAAGAAGGAGTTGCCACTTACATTAGAAAGTGTCACAATTATAAAAAGACTGACATTCTTAAATACTGTAGTGATCAGCATTTCCAAGCATGTGCCACACAAGTAGAAATACGCACAAGAAAAATAATTATAGTCATAATATACAGGGCTCCAACTGGTAATTTCCAGCTATTCACTAAACAGCTTGACGCAGTATTAAATTTCTTAACTCCTAAAAATAATGAACTCATACTAAGTGGAGATTTTAATTTAAATTTTCTGGAGGATAGTCACTCAGGATCCATACTAGAGTCTCTTACCACTTCTTTTGATCTCATTCCATTAGTACAGTTTCCAACCAGGCTTATGGGTACGAGCAGCACTGCTATTGATAACATTTTCATAGATACTGCCACACTAGCAAATCATAGTATAAATCCAGTATTTAATGGCCTTTCAAATCATGATGCCCAGTTGCTTACATTTAATATAGTAGGGTCTGATTCAACTAATAACAGGAAGTGGGTAACTATACGAATAATAAATGAAACAGGAATTGAAGGTATAAAAAACTGTTTGAGGAATACAGACTGGAAAGATGTATACAATTTACCTGGGAAAATGAAAAATATAACTGTTTTTCTAATACAGTCATAGGTCACATTGAAAACTGCTGCCCTAAGATAGTAATCAAAGCAAATAGATTAAATGTTTCAAAACCTTGGATTACAAATGGAATAAAATTATATCGCAAAACAAAAAGAAGACTGTACTTAATGTCAAGCAAAAACTACAGAGCTAAATCACATAACAAATTATTTTGTAAAATTCTAAACAAAGTAATCAGACCTCAAAATGTATTTACTTTCAAGAAAAAAATAAATGCCTCTAATAACAAGATAAAAACAATATGGAACATAGTAAAAAGTGAAACAGAAAAAACCATCAGGCAAATGAAGAAATTATGTTAAATGTAAATAATGAGTTGATTAGAGATACCTCCAAAATTGCAGACACTTTCAACAACTTTTTTCCTTTCAGTAGCAGACAACTTAGGTTTGCATGGTTCCTCAGAAGACAGCTTAAAATATTAAAAAATGCATTTCCACAGAAGTATAACAAAATTCAACTATATCCTACCTCACCAAAAGAAATTTCTAATATTATTAGCTCTCTTAAAAACAAATGTTCCAGTGGTTCTGATGAAATCAGCACAACCATAATTAAATGTTGCTGCTCAGAACTTTGTGACATACTGAGTTACTTACGTAATGAATCCCTTCACAGTGCTACTTTTCGAGATAGTCAGACTGTCAAACCATTACACAAAAAAGGAGACAAATCATCAGTGGAAAACTTCCGCCCCATTTCATTATTGGCAATATTTTCAAAAGTGTTTGAAAGGGTTATGTACACTAGCCTTTATAAACACTTAGTACAGAAAAATATTCTCATTCACAATTAGTTTGTATTTCAGAAAGGATTGTCAACTGATTAAGTTATATTCACTTTTACAAATGATATATTAGAATCAATAAATCAAAAGTTTTTACCATACCACTTGGCATATTCCGTGATCTGGCTAAAGCTTTTGATTGTGTTAAGCATGATGTCCTTATACAAAAGTTGAAACATTATGGGATAACAGGAGTAGCAGGCTCATGGTTCTCATCCTATCTTTTTAATAGAAAACAGTATGTGTCTGTATCAGGCTTACCACATAACAAGTCATTCAGAATATGAAACCATCAGGCAAGGGATGCCCCAGGGTTTTATTTTAGGCCCCTTGTTGTTCCTATTATAAATTAATGACCTTCTATATGCAGTGTCACAAAATGCAAATTTTGTCTTATTTGCAGATGATACAAGTATTGGTATAAAGAACAGTACCTGTGATCTCCCTGAGCAATCATCTAATGAAATATTTGTAAGTATCAATGGGTGGTTCACAGCAAATGGATTGTCACTGAAGTTTGACAAGACTCAGAACATACAGTTTAGTACCTCACAAAGAATACCTGACCTTATAAGTATAATGTATTCAAACAGTGAAATTAAAGCTGTTGACAGTATCAAATTTTTAGGGCTATATATTGACCACAACCTAAATTGGAAAACTCACACTCTTAATCAAACGCCTTAATTCAGCTACATTTGCAGTATGCATTATAGCAGAAATAGGTGATTTAAAAATTATGAAGTTAGTTTATTCCGCCTACTTCCATTCACTAGTTATGGAATCATCTTTTGGGGAAACTCCTCTCACAAAGAGAACCTTTTCAAAATTCAGAAACGAATCATTAAAATTATATCTGGTGTCAATCCTAGATCATCACGCAGAGACCTCTTTAAGAAATTGGTATTCTAACTACTACTTCTCAGTACATATACTCATTGATGTCCTTTGTCATTTCCAACATGTCTCTTTTTACACAAAATAGTGCAAAACATGATTATAAATCCAGAACCAAAAACAATCTGCATAAGGACTATAAAATCTTAACATTAGTACAAAAAGGAGTCAAATACATGGGTACTCATATATACAATAACTCACAAGAGCATATCAAAGGTTTTGTAAGTGATAAAGATTGGTTTCCGAGTGAATTAAAGAACTTCCTGTTGGCCAACTCCTACTCCATCAATGATGAATATCTTCACAAGGATTATAGCTCATAACTCTGTCTGCATTAGAATTGTACAATATCCATATATCTGAGACTCCTCGCCAAGGGATCCATGGAAAACAATAAATGTGTGGCGTCGATCCATGGATTGATAGGCCAGAACATCATATGTGTATTATGTCTTCGAGTTGATCTTTGTTTTGTATACTCCTGGAACCTCAGTTCCAACCTAGCCTTAGAACTGTACGTTTGTCGTGTAATAAAAGTATTGATGATTAGAAGAGAGAACCGTGATCATTACCTTACCACCTTGATATCTCCTTCAGTGGTGACCCCGAAGTTTGAACAATCCGTTAAACCGAGTACAAAGTGACTACCGCGCCGGCTTCCACATTCTGCGTGGACCTATGTCCACTACACTATGGCCTTCTACAACATGCCGCCGCTGCCCAGTTTTCACCAGCAACAGCAACTAAATTCAAGCACGTCAGCTGTAGTCGGTGCCCGATGCGAATTTCCGCAGTCCTATAGCCTCGAGAACCCAGGGACCTCGTCAGGTGCAGTGGTTTTGAACATAACACCAGCGGTCTCCGACTCCGGCTTTGTTAGCCCCAAAGTGCTCCAGTTTTTGCCGCACAGCAGTGCAAGAAACCACTACACACTGATACCGAACTTAAATGCAAGTACTGTAAATAGTGGGGAGCATAGTTTTCATAATGTGCCACAACAGGAAGCCTTTTTGAACGTGCAAGCTCCACGTGTGTCTCACTCCGTGCCGGTTGCACACTACGTGAATAACATTCTCCAGCCTGTTACTCCGAGTGTTCATCAGTGCAGTAATTTGAGCGCATCAGGTTCCACCAAGCTCATCAGTGACTCTGTGATGGACAATTTTGCTGCAGATGTAGAGGACCAATCGCATAATAACCTGTCGAGCAACCTCCGTGACCACTTTGACCTTCTGCCGCAACAACCTGTCCCGCTTTGCTCCGTGCTGGGCTTCCTGCCATGGAAAAAGCTTTTGACAAACTGAAGCACCTACTAGCAAACGCTGTGACTGTCGCCCACCCGCATCTGGACACTACATTTTTTATTATTGTGGATGCCAGTGATACTTCTTTTCTAAGAAGCTCAACGGAGCCCAAGAAAAGTACTCAGCCTTTGATAGGGAGCTCTTGGCAGTTTATGAGGCTGTGAAACACTTTCGCGCCGAGGTTGAGGGTAGGGACTTCTACATTTTAACTGACCATAAACCTTTGGTTGCCGCTGTAAAGAACCCTCCGACTGACCCTCCACCTAGACACTTCCGTCATTTGGACTTTATATTGCAATTTACCTCTGACATATGCTACATCAAGGGTGCAGATAATGTGGTCGCAGATTTTTTGTCTCATGTCGGTGCTCTCACAATTCTGATAGACCTCTCTAACTTGCCTCAGCTGCAGTCTGCCGACACGGACACTATGGACCTTATTTCCAATCACAGTTCGTCACTCAAACCTGTGCGATCCACCTTTCTGGTGTCTTAGGCGAGGTTTGGTGTGACGAATCAACTGGTACGCTGCGTCCCTTCATACCCAAACCTCTACAGAGACAAGTGTTCAACAAATTACACCACCTAGGTTATCCAGGTGTGAGAGCCTCTACCAGACTTATTTCAGAGCATTTTGTCTGGTGCGACATGCATCGTGACTGCCAAGCCTGGGCCTGTGCCTGCATTCTGTGCCAACAAAATAAAGTTTCGCGGTACACATTGCCCCCACCAGGCAGTTTCACCGCTCCTCCCAGTCACTTCCAGCATGTTCATATCGACTTGGTGGGCCCCCTCACCCACTCCGAGAGTTACAGATACGTGCTATCTATTTTAGACAGAACCTCTCATTGGCTGGAAGCTGCCCCGCTACCCAATATTACATCCCAATCAGTGACACGATCCTTCGTAGACACTTGGATTTCAAACTTTGGCTGCCCTGTTTACTTGACGACCGACCAAGGCCATCAATTTGAGTCTGCCTTGTTTTCTGAACTACGTAGGCTGCACGGCATCAAGAAAATTCATTCAAAAGCATACCACCCCCAAAGCAACGGCCTCATGGAACATTGGCATAGGACGCTTAAGACAGCCCTATGTTGCATGGCCTCCTTTGGACGGAAGCCCTGTCATTTGTCTTACTCGGTTTGCAGACCACTTTCAAGGAAGACCTTAAAGGCTCAGTGGCCGAGTTCGTCTACGGCCAGTCCCTTACACTGCCAGGCGAACTTGTTGCTCCTACTCCAGTCGCCAAACAGTCCGAACTGCCGTCCTTGGTAGAATGGGTGAGGTTACACTGTAACAAGTTTCAACCCCCGCCCCCTTCCAGCCACACTCTGCCGCACACATATGTTCCCAAGGTGCTCGACACTTGCAAATTTGTATCCCTACACGATGACACTGTAAAAGCCCCGTTACAGCCCCCTTACACAGGTCCGTACAGAGTTTTCAAATGAACCAGTAACGCAATGGACATCGTAATTAAGGGCTCAGTAACTACTGTCTCCCTCAACGGGGTTAAACCTGCTTGTGTCGAGTTTTTCCCTACCTCACCCTCCGTTGAAGAGACCACGCTCTCTGGCCACCCCCAGCCTTCTTCCTCTGCTCATGATTCGAGTAAACTCACACCTACACTGGCCCCGTCAACCAGCCCAAACTCATTCTGGGGTTTGCCACCTCCCGGCTCCTATAGCAGAGGCCCCAGCTTCCAGGGTTCTAATATAACAGTTCCATCTTCGTGCGGCAGCACACCGTGCTGCTCTTCTAACCAGTGCAGCCCACAGGTTCCTGCCACGCCCACTCAGGCATCACCATCTGACACTCAACCCTCTACTTGCAGCACACCGCCCTCATCGTGCTACGGTTTCCCCGCCCCACCGGCTCAGCATACCTCTCCATCAGCAGGTGCCACTTACGAGCTCTCCACCCACATTCATCCTTATGACATTGGTGGTTATTAGCGCTGCTTGCATGTGACAATTCGTGTGACTCATTAGGTGGTGTGTCACAACGTGTAGTGAAGCATTTCAAAATCTCTCGAAGTTCTACGTGTGGCTTATGTTAGGCCAAGTGGAAAGGTGATCGTTAGGTTCCCTGCCGACAACACCTTTCCACACCAGCGCTCCCGCACTGGCCGATGACTACGACTGCCAATGTCACTTCAAGACTTCAGCATCAGCATTGCAGGATTTGCTCCACGCCCATGCCGTTAGACGCGGAGGAACTCACTGTAACCCACTTAAACTCTCGCTAACGCCCCCCCCCCCCCCCCGCCCCCACCTTCGGGTACGTATTCCATACTGCAGGGGGGGCAGGGGGCTATGTGGCGTTGATCCACGGATTGATAGGCCAGAACTTCATATGTGTATTATGTCTTCGAGTTGATCTTTGTTTTGTATACTTCCGGGACCTCAGTTCCGGCCTAGCCTTCGACCTGTAGGTTTGTCGTGTAATAAAATTATTGATGATTAGAAGAGAGAATTGTGGTTATTACCTTACCACCTTGATATCTCCTTCAAATGTAATGTAATATGTTGTAAACCTGAAGTACACAGTTACATGATGATAATGAGACTCAAGAAATTGATAGAACTAGAGAGACTAGCAGAAGACCATATATTTTGAAAAGCTTGTTGACTCACTATTTATAGTAGCATCATAATATTCCTGTTTTGTATTTGCTTTCTGTTGTCATATTGACACATATTATGATTCAGTTAAGTTATTGGGTTTAGGTGTTGAGAAGTTAGCTCAACAGAGAGTCAAGTTCAGCATTTTGGAGGCTCTCTACACTTGGCCATACCTTGTCATATATATGAGATGGGGACTGGGCATTGTTTTGGGAGAACTTCTGTAACATAAATGATTTTATTCAACTGATAGGCATAAAACCCTTGATTTTTTACACATTTATTTAAGGTATAATTTTGTCTTCCTGGTGATGAGCACTTGCAACTGTGATTCCTGTTCATCTATTACAGTTGTATAATCATGAGAAATAAATATGTGTGTGCCAGATAAGACTAAATTGACTGTGTAACTGCACACTACAACAGAATTAGATGAGCTTCAGAAGTATTGCAATCAACATACCTGTGATAATATGACTTACGGTAATTATTAACAGTCTAAACATTAGATAGATGTGCTCACAATAAATAGTGACTTAATAACGATCTTGAGATAATACCAGAATCCATAGTTATTGTCCATTTCATGTTAAGTGTTGCTTTTTTAAGTAGATCTTTCAACAATGACAATCAATGTGCTATAGAGACACCATCTTCATCATCTGTGAGGACGAAACACTTTGTTTGTTGGAAGCCATATTGAGTCAAATTATACGAACATGTACTGAGTCTTCAAACTGGAAGAGTGAAATCCCAAGCAGCAACCTTGCACTGGGTCCAAATAATAAAGGCAGCTAGAATCTGTCAATTTAGTCACATAGGAAAACCACAGTAAAATGAAGTGCACTGTTTTTTTTTCCCCCTTTCTTCTGTGCATTGGATATGGTAACAAAGCAAGTAGTGTATTCTGGCGAGTTATACCTGCAGTTATCATCCATCTGCATTGCTGAGTTGTCCATGTCAGGATGTAGCTGGGTTGGCACATGGTATCTGGCAAGCCGATGGGGCACATCCTGTGACCATCTTGACATCACGGTGTCAAATGTTCTTCTTTTAGCATCTGTGTGGTGAGGCTGCTGGTACTCTGGAACTGAGCACAATTCCACTTCTTATGCAACTAGCCACTTTATTGCATGTTAAGTAGGTTTATTGCACAGACACTACTGCATTGAGATATTTTTTTTTTTTTTTCTGTACGAAAACTGTTAATATTGGCACATCATCATGGAAGATATCAGTACATTTAATGAATTAAAGTTAAATACATTGGGCAGCTCTAATAATGTTCGTTTAGAATTTGTTATTAATACTAGTAGGTTAATAGGGAAGGTGGCTTTGTTAACAACTAGGGAACAGATTTTTATGTAAATAAATGTTTATTTTTGAATATAATAGAGGGAAACAATCCACGTGGGAAAAATATATCTAAAAACAAAGATGCTGTAACTTACCAAACGAAAGCATTGGTATGTTGATAGAGACAAAAAAACACACACACAAATTTCAAGCTTTCGCAACCCACGGTTGCTTCATCAGGAAAGAGGGATGGAGAGGGAAAGACGAAAGGATGTGGGTTTTAAGGGAGAGGGTAAGGAGTCATTCCAATCCCGGGAGCGGAAAGACTTACCTTAGGGGGGAAAAGGGACAGATATACACTTGCACACACACACACATATCCATCTGTACATGTGCAGACTCCTTACCCTCTCCCTTAAAACTCACATCCTTTCGTCTTTCCCTCTCCTTTCCTCTTTCCTGATGAAGCAACCGTGGGTTGCGAAAGCTTGAAATTTGTGTGTGTGTTTGTGTGTTTTTTGTCTCTATCAACATACCAACGCTTTCGTTTGGTAAGTTACAGCATCTTTGTTTTTAGATATAATGTTTATTTTTGCTTATAGATAAAAAACTGTGACTTAAGATAGAAATTCCTGAAACGGAAACAGTATACTTCAGTCATACATGAAATTCTGTTCACATAAAAATACATGTTCTGTAATATTTTATGTAAATAAATATGTTGAATAATTTAGCTAAAACACATAATTTGTCACTGATCTTTGTTATAATTTTTAAATTGAACAAAAAATGTCATAGATTATCATATTACGAATGAACTTCTTGCACAGTGAGTGACCTTCACTACACATGCTGCCTCACTGTTTAAAAGGGGAGGAATCCCTTGTTTATGATATGGATGGCTGACACAATGTCTACAAAAGTCTTCATTCATTGCCCTTGTCTTGTTTAAAGCATAGAGTTTGTACAGTATGGTATCTTAAATGGAGTGTTTGGCAATATAAAATAATATCCTGGACGTATGCAATAGGCGGGACCAAGCAATAACCATGTAAGTCAAAGTTGCATACGTCAGGGTCCAATTTTGCATATAAATACATAGAAATTATGCTCAGTTGGAGCCAGAGACTAACAAAAACAATGTAATTAAGAAGAAGAATGTCCAACGATACAGCAGATTATACTACACTACAGTATTATGCATTGCAACAATGTAAACTGAAGTTATTGTGACGTAGAAGACTTCATAAAATTTAACAATATTGTCTGACAAGTCGAATTCTTTTTCTTCTAACACAAAATTTCCTTGCAACATGCTAATAAATTTTTTATTCCTTCTTTTGTATCAGGAGTACATGTTTCATTAGAGTCTATTTTTTTCTAAAATTTGTACCTGTTTTCAATCGAACTGAGGCCTTCTGTCAAGTTTGCAACCATCATCTGAACTTTTGATCAAACTGAGTCTAATGAATCAGGGTATTCAATGTTTTGCTCAAGCCATGTATTTCTATAAGCTCAACAGTTGCCAGCTTCCGATTGTGTGAATGCAGCAGTGTTGAATGTAATCAACATCCACCTGCTGAATTTAATTGCTGGTAAGATTGACCATTTCTTCAGTCACAATTTCAATTTGATCTGGGTCTGGTGCTGAGTTCCCTTAGTTTCAGTGGTGAAAAAAATGGGTACAGTTTGATATAAAAACATTATCTATGTGAAGCCACTAAGCCACCTGAAATAAAGTAATTGACTGAAAACTAAATTTGGAACAAGAAGGTCCTTATTTGTAATAGATTAAATATCATTTATATTAATGATAGAGGGTTCTACTTACAGCACTTGATTACATCCATTAAATCTACATCTACATTCTACTCTGCAAGCCATCTAATGGTGTGTGGCGGAGAGTACTTCCGGTACCACTATCTGGTCCCTCCAACCCTGTTCCAATCGCAAATACTGTGTGGGAAGAATGATTGTTGGTAATCCTACGTATTGGCTCTAATTTCTCCAATTTTCTCCTTGTGGTCAATACGTGAGATGTATGTGGGGGAAGTAATATGTTGTCCGACTCCTCCTGAAACGTGCTGTCCCGAAATTTCAATAGAAAATCTCTCCGTGATGCCCAACGCCTCTCTTGTAATGTCTGCCAGTGGAGTTTGTTTAGCATCTCCGTAACGCTCTCTCGCCAGCTAAACGATCCCGTGACGAAACACGCCGCTCTTCATTGGATCTTCTCTATCTCCTCCATCAATCCTGCCTGTGCCGGCTGGAGTGGCCGTGCGGTTCTAGGCACTACAGTCTGGAACTGAGCGACCGCTACGGTCTCAGGTTCGAATCCTGCCTCGGGAATGGATGTGTGTGATGTCCTTAGGTTAGTTAGGTTCAATTAGTTCTAAGTTCTAGGCGACTGATGACCTCAGAAGTTAAGTCGCATAGTGCTCAGAGCCATTTGAACCATTTTTTGAGTTCTGCCTGGTAGCGATCCCAGATAGATGAACAATACTCAAGAATCGGTCGAACAAGTTCCTTTAAGCCACTTCCTTCGTGAATGAGTTACTTTTTTTTCAGTTTCTTCCTATGAATCTGAATCTGGCATCTGCTTTTCCCACTATTTGTTTCACGCGGTCATTCCACTTAAGGTCGCTCTGGATAGTTAATCCTAGATATTTTACGGTAGACACTGTTTCTAGCAGTTTGTCATCAACAGTGTAGCTGTACAGAAGTGGATTTATTTTCCTACGTATGTGCAATATGTTATATTTATTTACGTTCAGGCGCAACTGCCAGAGCCTGCCACGGTAATCAATCCTCTGCAGGTTGTTCTGCAAATTCTTACTATCTTCTGGCGTTTCTACTTCGTTGTAGACAATCGCATCATCTGCGAACAGCCTTAAACAGCATCCGACGCTTCCTACTAGATCGTTTATACACATTGTAAACAGTAACGGTCCTATCACACTTCCTTGGTGCATTCCAAAATTAACTTTACATATGTCGATTTTGTTCCGGTTAGAGCGACGTGTCGAGTTCTATCTGCAAGAAAGTCTTGAATCCAGCCGCAAATCTGCTCCGATAAGCTCGCATTTGTTTATCTAAACTGCAGTGCGGGACGGTGTCAAATGCCTTCCAGAAGTCAAGCAATACTACATCAACCTGAGCGGCGTTGTGTACTGCTCTGTGGAACTCATAGAGGAACAGAGCGAGCTGAGTCTCGCAGGATTTCTTGTGCACGCCACACGTACCCCGCTACCCTAGTAACCGCTTCCTGCATGTAGTGTAGTATTAAGGGGAACCCTAAAATTCTGCACTCGACAGCAGAGGTCGACAAATTCGCATCCGATAAGGTCGCAGAATAATCTGAGCCTCTGGTTTAGACCTTCCACTCTGCTCCAAACCAGAGGACCACGTGCGATGCTAGTCGCCTTCACCAAATCAGCCATCCTCCGAAAGGAGCCAAGGATGGCCTCAGAACCCAAGCGGCAGGCGTCATTCGTGCCGTCATGTGCCACTACATGAAGCCGGTGCACCCAGCGCGCTCGATAGCCGCCGGCAGGGCCTCCTCCACATCACGGACGAGGCCCCCAGCAAACATACCGAGTGCACACTGGTACCCTTTTCCACCTTGTCTGCTATTCCCCCGAGGGTCTCCATCACTCGCCTAACATTGGAGTTCCGAATAAAAAGCGCCACCCTTGCACTTGTCCGGGCTCGGCAAAAAAGTCGGCCGCTGGCCCAACAGGAGAGGCATCCCGTGCTGGCTCCGAGTTATCATCAACACTGGGTAGTATCCCAGATCACGTAAGAAACAGATTGCCCAATCGCTTGGTCTAGCAGGCAACCCTTGTCAGGGAACGGCCACCAGGCGGCAGCAGCGTCACACCCTTACTTGTGGAATCAACCACTAGATGGCACTCCGTTCTGTGAAATATGTGGCAACATGGGCCGAACGCGTGCAGCTTTCCACTATTTGGCGTCTGTGAAGTACAGCTGTTTCTGACATACCGGTGGTAGTGGATCGAGTCGTCATGCCGAGGGCCTGCGAGTATATCAACTGTGAAAGGAGTAGACGGACAAATCCTGAACTGAAAATGTTCAGATTCCCGTCCAAAACAAAGAAAGATTATGCGAGTGGATTTTAAATTCAGGTAAATCTATAAATTAGTTACGAGTAAGAATTAATAAAGATCCCTAAACATTCGATCCTATCTAAATTTTGTCGATCTTATATTCTGATATAACGTGGCAGCCCTTCCTGTACAAGAAGCATATCATATAATTTTTAAATGAAATCTCTGCTGCGATTTGGACTTTTTTTAAGATGTTTATTCACTTCACTATCGTAATTTTGGCTGAAACCAATATAAGATATGGATAACAAAACGCAAATCATAGTGTGGTAGCATTTGGTAAACAATTTAAGAAGCATTACCTTACAAGACCTTTCCCTTGGTACTTGAAAATGGCTCTAGAACTGAGATCGCAACAGTGAAATAAATGTATAATAGCCGTCATATAACTGCTAGGTCATTGGTCCCTCTAAATCCTGGTATATACTAGAGCGAACGAAGTGAACAAGTGTAAAACCTCGTTTACACTGCTGCAAATGAGTATTAATAGAGAATTCGTCAATGTTCAGTTCCATTCGTTTATACATGTGAACAAACGTTTATACTGGAATGAATGGAGGAGGATAGAAGAGAACGAGCATAGCATGCAAACTATAGACGCTGCCTATTTTAATTTTTTTTTATCTGTGCGCTAATAATCCTCACACAGCTTTCACTCGAAAACAACACTGCTTATAGTAACATGTCTGCGCGAGAGCAGATTGTGAATTACTTTTCATTTCGCATATGATTGTAAGAAGTATCCCTACAGTAGAAATAAACTTGGTTTGTGGAATTACAGGAGCTAATCTACATTCTTCGATTGAAAACTCGGGAAAAACCATAGCCGATCATGGTCTACAGTCAGCTGTATGACGAAAGCATTTCGCGCGCAGCGCTCTAGCCGAACGCAAATCAGTGTCATTCAAGTCACCGAAGATACAGCGTTGCCAATTCCGCGACATGGACATGTCAGTTAGCATTGTAGCGTCGCTTGCGACATCTGTTGACCGACGGGAAAACTGTTTTTACGGTTGCCTGTTCCGCCGTAAGGACGGTCAATCTGTTTCTTACGTGATCTGGGGTAGCATCTCGTACCTGTTGCTAAGGCGTAGGGAACCAACCGCGCGACCTGCCCCCTCTTTCGCCTTCCACCCAGTGATACGCGAACCCGCCACTGTCTGCCACCCACTCTTCCACTACCTGCCACCCACTCTCGAGTGAGGACGGACCAAAAGCACCAAAGGCGTTGCACGTCTCGTCCCCAGCCCCCCAATGTCACCGCAATTTTGAGCATCAGCCAGAAGCATGCCGGCGATGGCCAACGCAATTTCCAGCTGTTTACGGACAGCAGCTAATTCTCCTTGTGTCTGCTCACAACTAGCACAGTCTCTAGCCATATCGTGTGTAAAAAAATAGATACAAGATCTCAAATGGCGCCACTGAGTTTGGAATGTACGTAAAATATAACGAGGAGAATAAAGAAACACTAAAAACTGCTCTGCAGATTTCTCACTATACCCTGAGACTGCAAGCTGTTAAACAGAAATAAGTTTCTCTACTGAAACAGAAATAAGTTTCTCTACTGAAGTCGACGTATCTACTGTAACCTTTTACTAATAACTCTGCTTACCCAAAGTACTGCACGAGATAAGTATGCAAACTAGAAAGCACTGATGTAAATTATATGCTGTGCACCAGCACGAGATTTAAACTCAGTGTCGTGACGTGAAGCTTCTGGCGACAGGAAAATTACGCTAGGAAGCCGCCTTACACAAGGATATGCTCCAAGATTTACGCAAAAACAAAGGAGTAATTCTTCTAACCATTAGTCTACACAGTTAGATATACAGTTATAGACCACTTCTTTGCAGAAGCACGTGAAAAAAGAAAACAGAAATTAGACTAAGTTACTGTGTATCAGACAACTGCTGCTGCTGCTGGCGCGTTCGTTCGTCTCGGCAAGTGGTGCTATGGATAGGAAATTTCCAAACCGATCCCCAAACGGCTGTAATGAGGTCAGCAGCATGCTAGCAGGCAAGCACCGACCCATTCCCATCCAGTTTACTGCCGTATCACACCTCTCCCCCCTCCCCAACTGACATCTTCCGTTTCGCTCATACAGTTTTACGTATATAGTTTAGCTTCTCTGTTTCTTCGCTCTTTTCTCTGTATTCAGAACCAATCTTCCCCCTCCCATCCTCAGTTCCCCCTCCCCTTTGCCTCCAACGCGTTTTTCTTATTATTGGTCTATTACGATTGCAGTGCTGTACAGCCAGCCTCTGATATACAATTGGATTCCCTAGATGTAGATGGTTAATTACATGAACCTATTAATGTTTATGTGCAGAACATTGTAAATTGGTAAGTTGCAGTCGCTACTGCAGCTACTTGTTTGCTGTAGTCAGTCGATTGGCAAGGGGGCGTTAGTTTCAATAATTTGCAGTAAATCGCTGTACTCAGACGGTCATTAATTTGTTATTTATAACCACCAAAACCTTAGCAGTATTTTACACACTACAACTTGGACGTACGCTGTTACCTAGCTATTCACAGCTACAATTAGTCAACCTTCTACTGTTTGGTTCATCTTTTACATAAAGCTAGTTCTTTTACGACACAGATTTTTAGTAAATTGATCGATCATCTATAGTTACAGGTATCTACAGTTTTTTAGGTACTGTATCTACAGTTATGAGTGCTGAAGCATATTCAGTTCTAGGTGGTTAGCCACTTGTATTACCAGGTAGTTCACTATTTATTACTGCAGATACTAAACCATCTACAACCTACAAGTGGCGATTTATTTTTGCTACAGGTGGTTAGTAATAGGTAAATAATGATGTATACATATTCTATTCTTAAAGTGCTCCATTCTTAAAATGCTCTACTTTATAGTTACATGTAGTGATTACAGTTAATGAGCCCTTACTCATTCATGGAAAGGCAGTCAAATTTACTGTACTTATTACATACAGCGTATGTGAACGTCGCTAGCTACATTAGTAGTGGGGCACTGCAGGTACGAGCCAACCTTCAACTGTTGACCTTTGGGCCAGTATTACAGCTGCACTTTTAGCTTCCACAAAATGACGCAATTGCAAGTGCCAATAATTCGCTGACTTCAGTATCACCACTTTCTTGTTTCCAAGGACATTCCAGGAATCATGACAGCGCAGGGGAGGGGAGGGAAGGGTCCTTCGCCTCCAGCTGCACTTCTGAAAGTTTTGAACGAAGCATCCCCCACCCGAGCCTCGGCAACAGTGACGATGTGAGAAGGGGAAAATTGGGTGAAAGACTGAACGGAAGTTTGTGTTAGGGAGGACATCGGACTTACGGCCTGGCCAGACAGAATCCGGCCTGGCCGTCCCACCTGTGGCCTTGAACCGCAGAAGGCAGACCGCACTGTTGAATCGCTCGTTACTGTATGGCGGCGGTCACACACAGTGCGGCTCTGACGCAACGGCAACCGGCCGCCGCCGGGTTGTCACACATTACAGATTCGCAGCAAACCGAAGCGGCAGCTCTGTTGGCGCATTCAACTGCTCTGTTGTCACACTGGAAGCGGCGGCGTGCGCCAGTTTTTGTCTTGCAGCTCGTAGTGCACGCATCATGGACACAGGAAGACTTATAGAGCAGGTGAGAGAATACAACTTTTTGTATGATACACGCGATCCTGATTACAAGAACATTCTGAAGAAGGCTGATGCTTGGAGGGATGTTGTTGTTGTTGTTGTCGTCTTCAGTCCTGAGACTGGTTTGATGCAGCTCTCCATGCTACTCTATCCTGTGTAAGCTTCTTCATCTCCCAGGACCTACTGCAACCTACATCCTTCTGAATCTGCTTAGTGTATTCATCTCTTGGTCTCCCGCTTGGAGGGATATAGCTGCTAAACTGGATCAAAATGGTAAATATTTTAGAAAAATTTTAAGTTCCACAAAAGCAAAAATGTAGTAAAGTATATTATTAAGTACTGGAATTTATCTAGTGTATATTATAACTTAAAGGAGCTGGAAGTATGTAAGCAACGATGCCATCATAATGGAAAACTACACATAGAATGTGGAAAGAGAAAAGAACCGTGACCTTTGTTAAAATCGGTCTTGATGTATGATAATAGTGTTCCATTTAAACGAAAATTCATTGTCTCTCCCCACGTCGTATATTTTGAGGTCGTGTGTTATTCCCATGCTTGTTTTTAACGCTAACAACACAAGATGCTATTCCACGCAACTCCTCCACGATACAAATTAAAGTAATATTTCCGATATTATGAGAATAAATTTGCCAATGATCCGAAACATTGTTGTTTGTTTAACATTTACAGTCACTTAAGAATTTATCGACTAAATTACACAGAAATAGGATATTGTTTGTAGCGTCACAGAGGTGTCTTGGTTATCTTTCCTTAAAAGGTATTTTGTTACCCAAATGTGATATTGTAGTAACCACGCAACTGCCCTTTATTGAAAATGCGACATGTCTTGTTCTGCAGTTAATTGCGTTATGAGATACTACAGTGTATGTCTCCATGGCTATGACAGGCTCAGCTTGTTAAGGGTTCACATGGATCATACAAATGCTTATATAGTTCGATATATTAATACCCATTTGTTTTACTTCCAAAAAATGGTAGAATGTTCTACTTCAGATGTAAATACTACCGTTCCGCCAGAATGAGATTTTCACTCTGCAGCGGAGTGTGCGCTGATATGAAACTTCCTGACAGATTAAAACTGTGTGCCCGACCGAGACTCGAACTCGGGACCTTTGCCTTTCGCGGGCAAGTGCTCTACCAACTGAGCTACCGAAGCACGACTCACGCCCGGTACTCACAGCTTTACTTCTGGCAGTACCTCGTCTCCTACCTTCCAAAACTTTACAGAAGCTCTCCTGCGAACCTAGCAGAACTAGCGCTCCTGAAAGAAAGGAGAGCTTCTGTAAAGTTTTGGAAGGTAGGAGACGAGGTACTGGCAGAAGTAAAGCTGTGAGTACCGGGCGTGAGTCGTGCTTCGGTAGCTCAGTTGGTAGAGCACATGCCCGCGAAAGGCAAAGGTCCCGAGTTCGAGTCTCGGTCGGGCACACAGTTTTAATCTGCCAGGAAGTTTCACTACCGTTCTGGTTTTGTCAACTTGCCAAATATGCGGAAAAAAATCTTTGATGACAAAGAAAATAATTACTGGCTAGACTAACTGAAAACTGTCACAGGACGAATACTCAATACTAGACGAACATATACAGAAAGAGAATTTCATATTTGAATGGGAACAGTAGCTTATCATAAGAAGCATTTTCATAAGATATTAACATTAGAGATCTCTTTGAATGTGATTGTTTCCATTTCAGACATCTGCCACAGTCATTATTTTCTTTATACATCTACAAGAATACATTACCGGTACATTTGTTCATTTGCAGCCGAGACCTTGAAAACGAAGTGGAGGAACTTGAGAGATGCCTACGTCAAACACAAGAAGATGGTAAAAGGCACCACTGGGCAGAGCTCGTAACGGTACAGATCATGGCCGTGGAGTGAACACATGAGGTTCATGGACTGTGCTCTGGAAGCACGACCAACAACATCAAATATTCCTTGCTGAAGAGAGGCCGTCACAAGTGACAAGTTCACAGTCAGCTGAACACTCATCAGATCCCACAATTTTTCCTCAGCCAGAGTTGCTAACACATGAGTATGAAGGAGAATCTCAGGAGCGGTGCACAGAGGTTTTGGAACCATCTTCAGCACGAAAAAAGCCAACTGCTAAAAAAATGAGAAAGCAGGGACGAAGTGCTGATGTCGAGTGTATAATTAGTTTCTTGCAAAAGAAACATCAGTATAAGGATAAGCATGACGAAGTTGATCATTTATTTTAAAGCTATGCAAAAACATACTAACGTCTTACAGTTACATCACAAGCTAAGCTTAAAGTTCAACTGGCACAGTTATTTGCGGAGGCTGAGCTCGCGGAATTAGATGAGCAACAGCCAACACATGTCTCTCAAAGTCTTTCAGTAGACTCGGCCCACGTTGATTTCCGTGAACCCGCTGCATTTGGTGGTGCAAATACTGGCACATCAACTGACAATGTAGGTCAGGGCATGAATCCTGATAAGATCACCCTCACACAACTTTGAGCACATCAGATTTTTCACATGTAAAAGTTCTGTACTCGTGTAATTTATACTTGTATACAAATAATCTTAATATTTTGTAAACCAATTGCTGTAGCAAATGGAATACACAAAACATTGAACTTTTCTAAAGAATCTGCTAGTCTTTCTGTTCTCACATATTTAGCCCTTTCGCAGTTTATCATAACTTCATTGCTTTTGTCACAAATGCGTTGTGTTGACAAACTTGTCGAAACACTTGGTAGGTATTCAAAGGTAATCGCACAACAATATATTTATCTTCTGTTGAAATAATCAGCAAAATGTTCACGAACTTGAATTGCAGCAATAGGTAACCTTCGATTAGTTGATCCAGTATCTACGAATGCACGTATTGGCTTGCACTCTTCTTCACTTTCAGAAGGTGGGTATTCTTTGTTATTACTTGATATAACGTAATTGTGTAAACAGCAAGCCGCTTTAACAATATGTTCTGCAGTTTCAACATCGGGTTCTATGGCTCTTAAAAATATGCGCCGTTTCATTGCCAACATACTAAAGGCATTTTGCACTTCACGACGTGATCGGCTAAGCCAGGCATTGATTTGATTCTTCTTTGCATTGTTGATTACTGCAGGTTTTGGATATGGTCTCAGCAAATAAATCTGAAGTGCAAAACCTTCATCACCAACGAAAACACGAGGAACAGGGATGTCTGTACCCGGTAGTGGCTTTGGAGGCAGAATACTTTTGCCCTCGATATACTCTTGATAGAAAGCTGAATTCTCAAAAATAGTGTTGTCACTGTGACGCCCATAACTTACAATGTCAACTACTGTAAACTCGGTAGTATGGATCAACGATCGCCAGGAGAGCTAGCGAAAAGAATTGTTTTTAACAGAAGTACTGGGATCCACTATCCTTCGGGCATTTTAACCTGATATGCTTTCCGTCTATGCTTCCAAGGCAGTTCGGAAACCCCCAAAGTTCTAGAAATCCTTCTTCAGATTTCTTCCACATCTCTGCTGTAGGAGTAGGCAAATACTTGGGCTGTAGAACAGTCCATATTGCCTGGCACACTTCTTTCACAATTTCTGAGACCGTTGAACATCCTAACCGAAAAGAAAAAGCTATGGTCTGCTGACTGTCGCCTGTAGCCAAATATCTGGAAAAGGTTAAAATAAATTATGCTGGTAGAACGAATGGACAAGTTAACGACCAAAGATATGTTTGTTTAAATTCAGTGACAATGTTATGAATACAATGAAACAAAACAATCTATTTAGTAGAAAGTTCAGGCTAGTGGGACATACGGAACTAGATGTTAACTGTCGTTTGCTGTAATCGTAAACACTGCAGATCAATTTATCACTCCATTCCTAATAACATTGTGGGATAGAACTTTTTTCCGCCGAACCTTTCATACGATACAGCAAAACTGAAATGGAATAATTTATATGACTTCTGTATGAAGCACAAAGAGGCCACAAATGGTAAACTTAGCTCAAATAAATGGCTAGTCTTTGCCTTGTATCGATTGGCTTTCTCCAATTCGTTGTGCACTTCTCGGTGCTCCCTTCTATCAGGAGATGCAGTTCCTCGAAACATTCTCGCGACATACGAAAATACTTGAAGAACCTATCTTCGTCAGACTCTAGTTCAATACACAGACGGTGGTATTCTCCTAAGCTTTCTCTCTTGCTATTAATGTCGTGCACCCAACATCTCCTCTTCTTGGTGCCATTTCGTATCGCTAATGCGAGGAGGAGTTCTTCCTCGTCCGAACTACTCATTTCTGCCCTTAAAAAAAAAAAAAAAAAAAAAGTACTCGCACAAAGAAGCGTGAAGCTTCCAAATCGTCTAACGCCAAGACAATCGCGCTACGCATGCAAGCTCAATAATGGGGTTCGGCCCCTTCCACAGCGTAACACAACTGACGCAGCAAGAGTCACTGCGGCCGTTGCCTGTGTGTCGTCCCTGGCCGCTGTCGGGCCCGGCAACCCGCTGCCCCGTCCGTCGCGGCGGCAGGCCGGATTCTATCTGGCCAGGCAGCGCTGGCTACCACAACGCTGCAGTGATGTAATGTATAGTACATCAGCCTAGTAAGCAGGAGACCTGGGTTCAAGTCCTGGCTCTGGCACGTATTTTAATTCATTCCTTCAGCTTCTATCATTATCCAGTATAATTATATCACTTCGGCAATTACTGGTAATGCCTCACCGCTTTTGCTGCTTAATCACATTATTTCTTCTCTTTTTTTCCATGTACTACGACGTCCAATATCTTCGTCTCTGCAAACTGACAATGTCATGCTGTTACACTACAATGATTAGATATCAAACCTCGTAAAATTTGCAGCTAGTTTGTTTGAACTACTCTTATTGGAAGTCCTAATACAGATGATGTGGTTGAGGCCTTGATATTAAGCGAATATTCCAGTTGAGGTAGTTTCATGGACCAGTATAATCTCTAACGTCATTTCCAGTGGCCCACTAAATTTCGGAACACGACAACATCTAAATATTCATACGGTATAGAGAATAGCATCACTTTAATACGTGGAGTGGCATTTGTTTAGTATTTGAGCAATGGAGGGTGTCCATATAAAGTCTTATGTTAGGCGTATAATGATAGCTCTTTGTGTCTGAAAAGTGGAGAAAGTCGAATTTTCGTAGCGATTTTATCTTACGATAAACATGTATATTAATGTGTCAGACAGATACGTCAGATGCATCAATATTTAATTTGTTCTTGCAAAGTGTGAGACGTCTTGCAATGTGAGATAGCGACTCATTGTCTTCGGAAATGTCATAACTCACGCTATTACCGTATTTCAGGTTGTGTGTTTGCAAGCTGTAGGATACATGTTCTTATTCTTTCTTTCTTTGCCTAACAAGACGATTGTGTTGTGTGTCTTTGTGGTGCTGTAGTTGGTTACAGTTTTTTTTTTTTTTTTTTTTTTTTGTATAATGTTTCTAGCGCATAACACGATGCATTTACTTTTACAGTGCAGCACTCTGCTGGTGATGGTAGCAAGCAGGATATGGAAGTGAACTTACTTTTAATTGCGTTTTCAGAGCTTTTGGGAAAGTATTTGAGGTAAAAAAACGCATTTTCAACAAAAACGAATTTCTGTTTCGTTATTTAAATTTTATTAGCAAATGCTGGTTTTTAATTGTTTATAGAGAAATATTATATCTACTCAATCCGGTATTTCTTGGTGAATGATATAGAGCTTCAAATGAGAATTATGAATGTGACAGTTGAAATGTCCAAACGACGTCCTCCCATCCACCTCCTTCCCTCCACCTTCCCTCCACCTGCTTCCCTCGCCTTCTGTCCTACGCTTCAGAAATCCCAACGGTCCCTCCAAATCTACCTCAGCCACTTTACCTCCTGGTCTAACCAATGGCTACTTAAGATTAATCCCTCCAAAAGGCAGGCAATAATTATAGGACACACTACCCGCACCTTTCAGCTAACTACCATACTAAAATTTCCTGAAGTATTTACTCCACAGTAACAAAAGTACGCAATGATGACCACGTTTCCTTTCTACTATAGTTATTTTTTACTCGTCGTTGTAGCTACTGACTAACAACGAGAACTGTTTCTCCATTTACTCCAGTTATTGCTTCTCACCGCTTGGTTCATCTCGTGTTTGCTCGGCCGTATTCCTGTTACCACGCTATTGAACTCTCTACACCCGTTCAGCGGCGTGTTTTAAACTTACGGTATCATACAAATGGTATGCAGCCTGCTAGGTAGAATTCTATTACGAGTGGTACTTGCGACCTGCAAATCTCTCGGTACTCGTCGTTTTACTGTAGTACAATGGTGCCCATACTTCCCTTTCTCTATAGTCACTTTCCGACACTTAATATCCGCCAA
Organism: Schistocerca piceifrons; assembly: GCF_021461385.2. Classification (NCBI taxonomy): domain Eukaryota; kingdom Metazoa; phylum Arthropoda; class Insecta; order Orthoptera; family Acrididae; genus Schistocerca; species Schistocerca piceifrons. The sequence goes on along the minus strand of NC_060138.1, from coordinate 1,220,784,829 downwards.
TGATTGAGAATTGTCTCTTCACTTACACCAGTTCCATGATGCGCTTCGTACATTGTTTTTACTGACAAGTTCCCTACTAATATGCTATTGAGTTCACTACAGCTGTTAGGAGATTAATCCACAAATTTCCCACCCATAGCGTCACTTGTCTTTGATATTAACTCATTTTATTTATCATTAGGTTTTTATAGGTTACTTATTCTGCTGCTTATGCGCAACTACATTTTCGTTTATGCTGTATGACAATTATAGTTGTGTAAGGTTTTGTTTTATTATTTTATCGTTGTTTTACCCTCACCCTGAGACCAACCTCAAGACATGCCAGTCATTAGCTAATTAGCACCAGTTCTCACTGGTGGCTGCACTTTTTGTTTCACTTTCTTGCACCATATTTGTTCGATCACCCAAAATCATTACTAGGGAGAAAGATGACCTGGAACAAAGTCCGACGAAATCTTCGACGCCGTTTATCTGTGCAAGTGGGAATTTGGTTTCTGAGTGAACTGGAATCACTACTTTTGGATCCTCTGTTTTTCATTTCTTCATTTGAGGACTTGTTCGTATGTAAACCCACAGAACATGGGCCATTATCCATCAGACTATTTCCATCAGTACTTTGGAGAATCGTTGAATAATCTCAAGATTGGTGTAGAGTGCACAATGTCTGGTGTCCGCACCGTGAAACGATTCTTTCACCAAATTCTTTATCCTAACCAGTACGTTCAGAAAGTGTTTAAATCTGTACGTGAATCAACTCACAGATGATCAACGAATGTATGGATATTTTCAGCAAGACAGAGCAACAGCACATACAACCTTGACAACCTTGTCACAAGTGTGTGAGGTGGATGACGAGGAGAGAACAGTTAGCGTAGGCAGAATAACCTCCTAGACACCTCGCTAGTCTCATCTCTTTCCCTGTGATTTATATCTGTGGGGTAAATTGAAGGGTCAGGGATCCTCAGATAATCTTCACACACTGGAAGACCCCTGAAAATGTAATAGCTGCTATTCCTCCGGCAGAGCTGCTAAATCGAACACAGCGCTGCATCAATATCAATGGCGGCCATTTGCCCACGTAAGTAATTCTACATCCTTATTTAATTTGTGAACTTCATATATATATCAAAAAAAGTTTTGCATCACCCCGGTTCCCAGAACTCCTGAAGATAGACGCTGACTGTAGATATTGTACCACAGAGCAGTCCCTTTGACTGTTCAGAAATGCCACTAAATCCGCCCAAAGATTTAAACAACCATGCATGCCAGCGCCTGTTAGATGAAGGGGCTCCGACAGCCGATCAGTTCCACAAGGAGGTGCACGGTTCATGTTGTCTGCAGTTCAACCAAGCCCAGACGGTCAATACCCCAGTTCGATCGCGTCCGCATTGTTACTTTGTGCCAGGAAGGGCTCCCAACAAGGGAAGTGTCCAGGCGTCTCGGAGTGAACCAAAGCGATGTTGTTCGGACATGGAGGAGACACAGAGAGACAGGAACTGTCCATGACATGCCTCGTTCAGTCAGCCAAAGGGCTACTGCTATAGCGGATGACCGCTACCTACGGATTATGGCTCGGAGGAACCCTGACAGCAACGCCACAATGTTGAATAATCCTTTTCGTTCAGCCACAGGACGTCGTGTTACAACTCAAACTGTGCGCAATAGGCTACGTGATGCGCAAGTTCACTCCCGACGTCCATGGCGAGGTCCATCTATGCAATCACGACACCATGCAGCGCGGTACAGATGGGCCCAACAACATGCCGACTGGACCGCTCAGGATTGGCATCACGTTCTCAACCATACAATCGTCGGAGACGTGTCTGGAGGTAACCCGGTCAGGCTGAACGCCTTAGACACACTGTCCAGCGAGTGCAGCAAGGTGGAGTTTCCCTGCTGTTTTGGGGTAGCATTACATGGGGCCGACGTACGCCGTTGGTGGTCATGGAATGCGCCCTAACGGCTGTGCGATACGTGAACGCCATCCTGCGACCGATAGTACAGCCATATCGGCAGCACATTGGCGAGGCATTCGTCTTCATGGACGACAATTCGCGCTGCCATCGTTCACATCTTGTGAGTGACTTTCTTCAGGATAACGACATCTCTCGACTAGAGTGGCCAGACATGAACCCTATCGAACATACGTAGGATAGATTGAAAAGGGCTGTTCATGGACGACCTGACCCACCAACCACTCTGAGGGATATGCGCCGAATCGCCGTTAAGGAGCGGAACAATCTGGACCAACAGTGCCTTGATGAACCTGTGGATAGTATGCCACGACGAATACAGGCACTCATCAATGCAAGAGGACGTGCTACTGGGTATTAGAGGTACCGATGTGTACAGCAATCTGGGCCACCACCTCTGAAGGTCTCGCTGTATGGTGGTACAACATGCAATGTGTGGTTTTCATGAGCAATAAAAAGGGCGGAAATGATGTTTGTGTTGACCTCTATTCCAGTTATCTGTACAGGTTCCGGAACTCTCGGAACCGAGGTGATGCAAAACTTTTTTTGATGTGTTTATATACATAGGGACTTATTCATTCCAGAACACATGATGATGTGGTGAGGACAAAATGTTGAAACTGCAATCTTGATGTATAACAACGAAGGCTTCTGGTATGGCCAAAGTGGAATGACAACTTTCATTAATAAGTTATATCCTCCTCTGAATAAAGGCCACTTACCTATAGGTGGAGATGATTTGCTTTGCTGGTTCCAGTACTGCTCATGGTAACCGTGAGGATGACTTGAATACAGATTCCCTGTAACAGGAGACAGAGTCTTGTCATGCTGGTCCGGAGGTGGTGTCGGCATAGCCAGTAGGTGCGACAACAGCGTCTGGTTTGACGATTCCATATGCTGCTGTGGTGACTGTAGAGATGGTGGCAGAGGCGGTGGTAAAGGTGGTGGCCGTAAGCGTGGAGTCTGCAATGGTGGAGGTACCCAGAAGTTCAGAAAATTGGGCAGGCCATTGGCCAAGCTAGAGGCTTCACGATCATCCCTTCTGTAGCACGGATTGTACTCGTCCCTAAATGCTTCACGAGAGGCGTGATGTGTGCCTCCACGATTTGCAAACGGTGTGTCCAAAGAAGCATTCTTATACGACTCTGTGACATAAGGCTGCGGTCTACAGTGAGCAGTGGAATGTTCGGTCATTCTTCGTGAATGTGGTCGATGTTGCTGTGCCCTGTGGGGCGATTTTCCATGGGTGGGTGGCACATCAGTTAGGGGCATGTGGGGAAGTGGGGTCATAGGTGGGTAAGGACGGTGGGTAGGTATGTGGGAATGAGAACTGTGATGTGTAGGCATACGATGCTGGGACACATGAGGTGGTGCCTCGTGTCTTGGCACCTGCGGTTGGGTCAAATGGTGCAGAGGCATGAGGGAGTGGTTATTGTTAGCTGGAGACACAGTGTGAGATGGAGGAAAATGATGCACCGGCATAAAGGGCTGTGACACAGCAGCCGGAGTCGAGTTAAATGGAGTCACGGTGCGCAGCTGCGACACTTGGACTTCATTCGGGTAAGTCGGTGGAACAGTTTGTGTATGTTCTCGGGGATGGGACATGTGAGGTTGAGAAACATTTGATGGAGGAACATTTAGTAGGAAGCCATTTGTAGTATGCTCAAATGCAGCATGTCCGAGAAGTGATAGTATGTTTGAGGGTATGCTAGGTGTCTGAGATATTGGTGGAGGTGGGACTGAGAAGTCAACTTGAAAGTTGTACGGTAAACTGGGAGGTGCAGCACTTTGCTTCTCGCGCGGTGGACTCCGCTCCCGGACGTTTCCGCTGTGAGTCGGGAGTGCATTGTCTTTGCAGTTGGGAGGCGGTGGGGGATACGGAGTCGGTGCGTTGGCGGCCAGTGGCCGTTCGGTGGCGCCAGTGCGCTGCTGCTGCCGGTCCTCCAGCGAGGGAGGGTGGGCGCTGGCTGTCATCTCGCGAGGCGGCAGGACGGTGGGCGGGCCGTAGCGCACGGCCGGCGGCGGCGGCAGCCGGTTCAGTTGTCTGCCGCCAGTCGTAGGCGGCGGCGGCGGCGGCGGCTTTGGTGGTGGCGGCGGCGGCGGCTGCGCTGGCGGGGGCGGCGGAGGAACCGTCAGCAACATGTGCACAGTACGCGCGTGCTCGTCCGCCGGCGCAGGGGGTGGCGGTGGCGCTGACGGCGGCGGCGGCGGCGGCGGCGGCGGCGGCAGCGGCAGCGTCACGGCAATCGAGTAGTGCGTGCCTCGCTCCTGCTGCGGCTGCGGCTGCGGCGTGAGAGGCGGCGGGGGCGGTGGGGCACAGGCAGAGGCGGCCGCTGCGGCTGTCTTGCAGGAAGCGGCTCCGTGGCGCGGGGGCGTCATCGGCGGCGTAATGGGCGCGTCTGCCGGGTTGACGCGGTACTTGGCGTGTGTTGGCGGCGGCGGCGGCTGTTCCACCTTGCTGTGTTGGTCCTCCTCATCGCTGGGCGGCTCCTCCTGCCAACCCAGCAGAGAGGCGGAACTCGGTTACTTATTCCACAGAACATACACTGACGAGTCAAAACATTATGACCACTGAAGCTGTATGCTGCACGGTGGCGCCGAGAGCACGCGGCTCGATAAGAGAAGTGTATGGGCGGAGCAGAGACGAACGGGGAGTAATTCTAGCGGCGGTAAGTGGCGCAAATGCGAAGATTCGCAGACTTTGGCGACTTTGAGCACAGCCGGATTGTTGTGGCCCAGTGCCTGGGAGCGAGCATCTCGGAAACGGCGAAGGTGGTCGGCTGTTCGAATGCTACTCTCTTCAGCATCTATGGAAAGTAGTTGAAGAATGCCGAAACCACTAAAGAAGTTGGGCATCCATACCTCATCACAAAACATAGGGCTCGGAAGCTTGCCCGCTCTCTAAAGCAAGATAGGCGGTGACCTGTGGCAGATCTGACGTCAGAGTAGAGTGCCGGCGCAGGCACAAGTGTTTTGGAACACACCGTCCAGCTCGCAGTGTTGAACACGGTGTTCCACAGCAGAGGACCGCACCTGTTCCCGTGCTGAGCGAACAACATCGTCATTTACAATTACAGTAGGCACGGAATCATCGAGATTGGACTGCGGACCAATGGAACCGTGTCGCCTGGTCGGATGCACCCCGTTTATTGTTAAACCAGGTCGGTGGTCGTGTCCAGATACTTCACGATCCACGTGAACGACTGATCGAAACGTGCAGCGCGCCAAAGACGCTGGCAGGTGGGAGCAGTATTATGTTACGGAGGACATTCACCTGCCTTCCGTGGGACCTGCGATAGTAACCGAAAGCACCATGATAGCTGTGGACTACGTGAACATTATTCAAGATTTATGCTCGATGTCTTTCTCAACAGCGGTAGCATCTTCCATCAGAATAACTGTCCGTGTCACAAGATCATAATCGTGCTGCAGTGGTTTGAGAAGCACGATAGTGAACTCACGTTGATGTCTTGGCCACCAAATTCGGCTTATCTGAAACCGATGAAACACACCTGGGACGCTATCGGCCGCCATCTCCGCGCGCACAAACCGACTACCCGTAAATTGCGGGGAGTGTGTGACCTGTGCGTAGGCACCTGATGCCACGAACCTCTGTCAAGTACTTGTAGAATCCATGACACGCAGAATCACTGCTGAATTGCGTTCCAGAGGTGGACCAACACGCTTTTGAGTAGATCATCTTAATGTTTTGGCTCATCAGTGTATTCACGATAAACGTTACGATGTGGAACACGTCAACAGGAAAAAATCTAGAACACATAAAAAGTCTACTCTCTAAAAATTACAGGGCTATTACAAATGACTGAAGCGATTTTATAAATTCACTGTAGCTCCATTCATTGACATATGGTCACGACACACTACAGATACGTAGAAAAACTCATAAAGTTTTGTTCGGCTGAAGCCGGACTTCAGGTTTCTGCCGCCAGAGCGCTCGAGAGCGCAGTGAGACAAAATGGCGACAGGAGCCGAGAAAGCGTATGTCGTGCTTGAAATGCACTCACATCAGTCAGTCATAACAGTGCAACGACACTTCAGGACGAAGTTCAACAAAGATCCACCAACTGCTAACTCCATTCGGCGATGGTATGCGCAGTTTAAAGCTTCTGGGTGCCTCTGTAAGGGGAAATCAACGGGTCCACCTGCAGTGAGCGAAGAAACGGTTGAACGCGTGCGGGCAAGTTTCACGCGTAGCCCGCGGAAGTCGACGAATAAAGCAAGCAGGGAGCTAAACGTACCACATCCGACGGTTTGGAAAATCTTACGGAAAAGGCTAAAGCAGAAGCATTTCTTAAACAGGAGACTGGAAAACCGATGGATCGGTCGTGGTGGAGATCATGATCAACAATTCATGTCATGGCCTCCACGCTCTCCCGACTTAACCCCATGCGATTTCTTTCTGTGGGGTTATGTGAAAGATTCAGTGTTTAAACCTCCTGTACCAAGAAACGTGCCAGAACTGCGAGCTCGCATCAACGATGCTTTCGAACTCATTGATGGGGACATGCTGCGCCGAGTGTGGGAGGAACTCGATTATCGGCTTGATGTCTGCTGAATCACTAAAGGGGCACATATCGAACATTTGTGAATGCCTAAACAAACTTTTTGGGTTTTTGTATGTGTGTGCAAAGCATTGTGAAAATACCTCAAATAATAAAGTTGTTGTAGAGCCGTGAAATCGCTTCAATCATTTGTAATAACCCTGTACTTACTATTTCTTTTCAAGAATTCCTCTGTGGGACAGATGGATTTGTCACGCAGAAACGTCTTTTGATTCATTTTGAAAGATTTTCTGCTATACGTTCAGACATTGTTTGTCCGTGGGTACGTTGTCAAAGAGTTTTCACGTCTATCTGTGCCAACGATGGATTCGTTAAAGGGTAATGCACATTATTTTTCCGCCTAGTGTTTTACTTGTGAATGTTTCTGTTACTCTCAAACTCATATGGACCGTTAGTAACGACTTTCATACGTGAATGTACAGTGGAACCTCACTAATCCGACCCGTACTGGACCAGGAGCGTGGTCGGAACCCAAAAGAGATCGGATTAGCAGAGGAACACTGTTACTGGTCCATAATATCCCATTACAACTGATAATACTGTCTGGAATACCATTACATGTTAAAACAGTAACAAATAGAAAAGAAAACGCAGACTACGATCGATATTGATTTTGACATCTTGGGTTGTCGTGTGTTCTACCGGATATCAGCGTCGTACTTGCACGATATTTCGGTCACGTAGCTCGTGACCTTCATCAGGTGCAACCTGAGACTCTGTATGTTCCCTCTGCGGTCCGCGACCACCAGTCCCACTTCTGGGTGTTCCATCTTCGGTCTGGTGCGCCTGGCAGTCCGTCAGAGGCTCGTTTTCCATCTCCATGTCTCTGGTTCTTCTGTTTGTGTAGTGTTGCAGCTGGCCCCGTTACTCCTTTAACAATTCCAGAGCCGGATCCCAGGCTCTGCTTAGCTGGTACCCTGTGTCACGGTTCATAAGATCGTCAGCCATTTAAATTTCTATCGATTCTCTTATAACACTGTCCCAAAATCTGGGTGTTTGTGCTAGAATCTTGGTGTCCTCATACTTCATGGCATGATCTAGTTCTAGACAGTGTTCAGCAATGGCTGACTTAGTCACCTGTCTTAATCTAGTGTGCCTCTGATGTTCTTTGCACCTGATCTCCACAGTTCTTGTCTGGCCAATGTAGGACATGCCACATTGGCAAGGTATATTGTAAATCCCTGGTTTTCGTAACCCCAGGTCGTCTTTGACACTCCCCAGCAGTCCCCCGATCTTGTTGGATGGACAGAAAACACACTTGATATTGTGTTTACGGAGGATCCTACTGATTTTGGCAGAAATAGAGCCAGCATAGGGCAGATATGCCGCCTTATTTGTTTCATCTTGGTCTTCTTCAGGAACCTGTGGTATAGTGGCTGGTAGGAGTGCCCTCTCAATTTGTCTGTCCGTGTATCCATTCTTGGAGAAAACCGTTTTGAGACGTTCTATCTCTATAGGTGGATTCTCTTGGTCTGACAGGGCACGTGCTCTGTGGACCAAAGTCTTCAGTACCCCATTCTTCTGTGCAGGGTGGTGACAGCTGCTGGCCTGCAGATATAAATCAGTGTGTGTTGGTTTTCGGTACACACTGTGGCCAATTGATCCATCTGCTTTCCTCTGGACTAGTACATCCAGAAATGGCAGCTGGCCATTCTTCTCCAGTTCCATGGTGAACTTGATATTAGGGTGGCATGAGTTAAGATGTTCAAGAAACTCATTGAGCCTGTCCATCCCATGTGGCCAGATCACGAAGGTGTCATCCACATACCTAAAGAAGCATGTGGGTTTAAATGTGGCTGTCTCCAATGCCCTCTCCTCAAAACTCTCCATAAACATGTTGGCAACCACAGGGGACAGTGGGCTGCCCATAGCTACACCTTCAGTTTGCTAAAGCCGGGAAGCCTGAAGAGATACTGATTTTGCTGCGATGTTCCGGTATTTCCTAATCCACAAAATGTCTATTGCGGTAAACGTAGAGCTTTGTTCGATGAATTGAAGGGCTATATGACATGCATTTGTGTGTGATGCTCGAGCTGTAGGTTCGTTACTTTTCTTGTCGTCGTCATCTTTTTCGGTCTCATCGGTTTTCGAATACCAGCGTCAGTGAGTTGTGCAGTGAACGTCAGCTGTATTGATCCACTCACTCAAATCACTGAGCGCAACATGTGTACCTATAGTTGGTAACACAATTTATTTTCACACACTTCAATATGTAATAGGAACACTGTCACTAATCTGTAAAACAAAGAGTGCACAATAACAGCTGCTGATCGACTTACAAACAAGTCGTTTCGTGCTAAAACTGATCGAACTATTGTATCTAGCAACGGTCAACTGCCTACCGATCCATATCGCAGACGATGAGTCACGGACAAGTCCAGATCTGAATGTAGCAGCGGCCCTTGTAGGTAAACAAAACCGCAAATGGGCTCGTCGTGCTACACGGGGAGACGGACCATTCGAGGTCGGAGTAGTGACGTTCCACTGTGCAGGATGATCCTTATTAATGTTTTAAAACCCCAACACGACACTGAGACAAGTAATTTAACAAAGGACACACGGGGCCGCAAATGTCAGAAAATACCCGAAAAGTGAATGACAAATGTTGAACATGGGTCGGCAGCAGCACGTGCGGCTGTTGAGCGTATTTGTCTGTCCCTCCTGATCTTCCCAACCGAAGTCAAGTATTCACCTCAGTGTGGCTCCGGGCCTACATGCACGACGATAGTGCGTATGCGCTAACGGTTCATATCTTGCATGTGACAGGAAGAATTTTTCTTTCATTGTGTTACACGGTTATGTGTTTGCATTGCGGTAATACCATACTTATTATTTCATTTACGGGTGTTCCGGACCCCGCTGGCTTATTTCAAAGTACAGTACGACAAAAAACTAGTTTTGCGTCATAAGTATATGAGCATAGGATTTCGAATTGCGTCCCTACCACTAAATGATCTACATTTTCTTTACTAAATAAAGTACGTAAACAAAAAAGAAGGGACAAAAGGAAAGAAACACAAAATAAAACAGCTTTTGCTTGGTTACAGCATTGACAGTAATTTTGTATCTTCTACGTTTACATTTTCTGTATCCAGAAAGGCCCGTACAGGACCTGCAACATGCGGTCGTGCATTATCCTGCTGAAATGTAGGGTTTTGCGGGGATCGAATGAAGGGTAGAGCCACGGGTCGTAACACATCTGAAATGTAACGTTCACTGTTCAAAGTGCCGTCAATGCGAACAAGAGGTAACCGGGACGTGTAACCAATGGCATCCCATACCATCACGCCGGCTGATACGCAGTACGGCGACGATGAATACACGCTTCCAATGTGCGTTCACCACGATGTCGCCAAACACGGATGCGACCATCATGATGCTGCAAACAGAACCTGGATTCATCCGAAAACATGACGTTTTGCCATTCGTGCACCCAGGTTCATCGTTGAGCACACCATCGCAGGCGCTCCTGTCTGTGATGCAGCGTCAAGGGTAACCGCAGGCATGGTCTCCGCGCTGATAGTCCATGCTGCTGCAAATGTCGTCGAACTGTTCGTGCAGATGATTATTGTCTTGCAGACGTCCCCATCTGTTGACTCAGCGATCGAGACGTGGCTGCATGATCCGTTATAGCCATGCGGATAAGATGCTTGTCATCTCGATTGCTAGTGATACGAGGCCGTTGGCATCCAGCACGGCGTTCCGTATTACCCTCTTGAACCCACCGATTCCATATTCTGCTAACAGTCAACGTGAGCAGCAATGTCGCATACGATAAACCGCAACCAAAGCCGGAAACGTGATGGCACGCATTTCTCCTCCTTACACGAGGCATCACAACAACGTTTCACCAGGCAACGCCGGTCAACTGCTGTTTGTGTATGAGAAATCGGTTGGAAAGTTTCCTCATGTCAGCACGTTGTAGGTGTTGCCACCGGCGCCAACCTTGTGTGAATGCTCTGGAAAGCTAATAATTTGCTTATCACAGGATCTTCTCCCTGTAGGTTAAATTTTGTGTCTGTAGCACGTGATCTTCGTGGTGTAGCAATTTTAACGGCCAGTAGTGTATTTTATTTTCCATATCGGAGTCTAAATCGAAACTTAGGTTAAGTAACAGATTCGATGTACTTGTTCTAAAACTAATTTATCTACAACAGTTTTGATCTGACTGGATACGTTGATAGGAATCCCATTATTTTAGTTTTATTACTACACACTTTTAAATTGTAATCCCTGTATGTTTTGTTCAGCTAGTGTAGGGATCTTTGATCTATATGATTCTTTTGAATAATAACGATATCAAGTACTAACATAAGAGCGAAAAAAATTGTTAGCATAATTGATTCGAAAGCATTCAGTTGTATTAACACAACAGTCTCCATCCGCTTCCCACTCCCCCCTCCCCCCCCCCTTCCCTCACAACTCTCTCTCTCTCTTTTCCCTGTGACGCTCATGAATGATTGTTTTCTTAGCATTTCCTGTGAAAATATCATTATGTTCTGAAAAGCGAATGTATCTGTCAGTTGCCTCGACTTCGGCTGTTGCAGAATGAGTCAATTTCCTTGCCTAGTTGTCAATTTTTTAGTAGATATTACCCTGTGAAATTTTACCCTGCATTATAGTTTACATTTTCAAATAATTTTGCGGGCGAAGTAGTTAAGGTAGGCATATATATACGTATACTCCTGTACTCATATTTATGAAATAAAAAAAGAAACCATCAGAGTTAATTCCTACTAACAAATTTCCGCGGAATATTTCCTTTCCATTGCTTCGAAGAAGTGTGGTAAATCCCCTGATATTCTAGCTTTTGATGGAGGATATCGTGGATGTAGAATATCAAAAAAATGGTTCAAATGGCTCTGAGCACTATGGGACTCAACTGCTGAGGTCATAAGTCCCCTAGAACTTAGAACTACTTAAACCTAACTAACCTAAGGACAACACACACATCCATGGCGACTGCTACGGTCGCAGGTTCGAATCCTGCCTCGGGCATGGATGTGTGTGATGTCCTTAGGTTAGTTAGGTTTAAGTAGGTCTAAGTTCTAGGGGACTGATGACCACAGATGTTAAGTCCCATAGTGCTCAGAGCCATTTGAACCATTTTGAACACATCCATGCCCGAGGCAGGATTCGAACCTGCGACCGTAGCGGTCGCGCGGTTCCAGACTGTAGCGCCAGAACCGCTCGGCCACCAACGGCCGGCCTGTAGAATATCGTAACACTGTTATGTATCCTTGGTGTGTGAGTACTGGAATAACCTCAGTGTGTGTCTGTGTACTAAGAAATTCCCGATGCACACATTTAAGCGGGAAGGATTACCCAGTGCTGAAAAGCATGAGATACTGTCATGTGAGTTTAGCTGTAGATCACAGAAACTTGATACCACATAAAAAATGTATGTAAGAGAGTGTTTCTCCATCTTTTCATCTGTCTACCAACGAAACTGCCACGAACTGCTGCAGAAGATGGCCATTACCTTTATGAACATGACGATGTGTGGTGTTACTGTTGCAGTCGAACAAAAACATCTTGTAGTCGCAAATTTCTGTATAGCGGTAGGTGGTAGTGTCGTGACAAATACTAAAAATCCCTACCGATGGGATGTGAGCATAGGGGTGGGCGTGCGTTTAAAGTTAAGTTTTTTTATGTTTTTCGTGAATAACTCGTAAATCGCGGCTGTTTCCCAGTACAAAATTAAACTACATTAAACTTGATACAGTAAATGTCGTACTCGTTTTTGCTCTAGGACTAATCGTTTCTAAATTGCAGGGTTGGAAAAACATTTTCGGTAGACGACGGGGTTTTCGAGTTATTTAAGGAAAACATAAAAAGAGACATTTAAACGTGCCCCCCCACCCCTATGCTTATGCTTACACCCCGCCGTTCGGGATGTTTAGTGTATTGTTCATGAGACTCCTTCCTATCACCGCAGAAAAATTTGCGATTACACCATTTTTGTCCCCCTATTCGACCTTTCTTCGTCTTCGTTGACTGGGCTCTACCTATTTACAAATCTTTCCTGACGAGATTTTGTCATGTACGTCAGTTTTGTCTGATGTGCTTATTTTGCTGAAGTTCACATAATTTTTCATCTATCTAACTGTACTGCTTGACGGCATAAACACTGAACTAATTGCAGGTTCATAACCAGAAAGAATGCGCTAGGTAGACTGTCTTCAAAATGTAGCCCATGTTTTCATCAAGTTTTCTTTCCTCTACCGTGTCCTCTACTCTGATGTTAGTTGTACGAGATTATTCACCAAAGGGGACATAATTAAAACTAAATGACGGCATTAGGAGTTATTCACAGTCTAAATATGTCACTGAATGAGATTTTCACTCTGCAGCGGAGTGTGCGCTGATATGAAACTTCCTGGAAGATTAAAACTGTGTGCCCGACCGAGACTCGAACTCGGGACCTTTGCCTGTCGCGGGCAAGTGCTCTACCATCTGAGCTACCATAGCACGACTCACGCCCGGTACTCACAGCTTCTGTAAAGTTTGGAAGGTAGGAGACGAGATAATGGCAGAAGTAAAGCTGTGTGTACCGGGCGTGAGTCGTGCTTCGGTAGCTCAGATGGTAGAGCAGTTGCCCGCGAAAGGCAAAGGTCCCGAGTTCGAGTCTCGGTCGGGCGCACAGTTTTAATCTGCCAGGAAGTTAAATATGTCACTGTTACAGCGTGAGTGTGTCAAGGCAGCCGCGCGGAGTGGCCGCGTGGTTTGAGGCGCCATGTCACGGACTGCGCGGTCACTCCCACCGGAGGTTCGAGTCCTACCTCCGGCATGGGTGTGTGTGTTGTTCTTAGCATAAGTTAGTCTAAGTAGTGTGTAAGACTAGGGACTGAAGACCTAAGCAGTTTAGTCCCTTAGGAATTCACACACATATGAACATCTGTCAAGGCAAAAGGATTATTCAGATGGTTCAAATGGCTCTGAGCACTATGGGACTTAACATCTGAGGTCATCAGTTCCCTAGAACTTAGAACTACTTAAACCTAACTAACCTAAGGACATCACACACGTCCATGCCGGAGGCAGGATTCGAACCTGAAACCGTATCGGTTGCGCGGTTCCAGACAGGAGCGCCTAGAACCGCTCTGCCACACAGGCCGGTCCGGCTGGCTCAAAATGATTGTGTTGTCTGCATTGTGTAATTAACAATCGATGTTTTAAAAGGTTTTCAGCGTAGCTGTTTTTCGCACAAAATACCGTGGCCGGTAGATGTCAGTCGGCAGGGCACGTTTGGGGAGAGCGGCAGTGATTGGGGTTAGGCCGGTATTACACTATCAAATTTCTTTGTCAAATATCTTTGTCCAATATCTTTGTCAAAGATATTTGATGGTGTAATAGGGAACTTTGTCAAATGTCGTCCAATATTTGATCAAATCTAGGGCCTCGCCGTAGATTTGATCAAAGAAGTCGCTTGTCTTCTGTTCACTGCAATGTGACATGTTACCACATGGAGCGCTCGCATCGCTGCATTCTGTCGTCTGTAGTGTTTTTATAAACATTGCCAGTAAGTACAATTGGTGTGTGCCGACAACTACAAAATTAATAGAGGTGTATGAAGCTGATGAGGCGCTTTACAACGTGAGACACGCTGAATACAAAAATAGATTACGAAGATTGGAGACCTGACGTAACCTAACCTAACCTAACCCTCTCCTGTAGCAAGGAATCGGAGTGTTACAGTGAGTCCGTCTTCTGCAGATGTAGCAGTTTTTAAGTGAATATTGTTCTTTGGGATATGAGGATATACTTCATTGAGCACATACAGAAATGTATGCTCATCCGTTCTTAAGTAATTGATATACGACTTGACGTCCGCCACTATAAGCTCACGTAACAAGTTTTATTGAATGCTTTTATCGTGTCGTCGTAAAACCCACGGCCTCACCCAAGTACGTTCCCTTTTTTTTCCCCCGCTTCTCTTCCGCACGTGCACACAGTGCAATTGTGGTACATGCAACTGCTGCGGTAACAAGTTGTTGTTGTCAGTCATCTTGAACTTTGACGAAACATATGATGACCCCTTTTAGCGCTGTGTCAAAGATCTTTGTCAAATATATTTGACGGAATATTTGATCACGTCTTTGATCAAATCTTTGACAAAGAAATTTGATAGTGTAATACCGGCGTTAGGGGCAGGCGCTGCAGGGGAAGTGTTGAGCGCTGGAGGGGACGTGCCGATCTAAACTGAAGCCTATGCTCACATTTTTTGTAAATATTAAGTGGAGCCCCTCCACGCCCACGCTTGCATGGTGACTATTCAAAAAGACCTGTCACCGCTGCTGTGATTAGCATCTAAAACGAATTCCGGAGAAAATGCAGTAGTTTATTTCGCTTAGCTTGTTAACAATTTTTAACTTTCAGAGAAGTGTCATGAGTGACGAATTTTGAGTGCAACCTACACATTTCTCTTGTTGCCATGTTACAAATTTGCTTCTTTTGCCAAAACACAGCGGAGGTTACAAAACGTCATCTCACTAACAACGGCAAACACAACGGTGAGAGAATTCTGAAACTTGGAAGAGCGGTTGAACGGAATGGACAGTGTCTTGAACGGAGGATATAAGATGAACATCAACAAAAGCAAAACGAGGATAATGGAATGTAGTCGAATTAAGTCGGGTGATGCTGAGGGAATTAGATTAGGAAATGAGACACTTAAAGTAGTAAAGGAGTTTTGCTATTTAGGGAGTAAAATAAGTGATGATGGTCAAAGTAGAGAGGATATAAAATGTAGACTGGCAATGGCAAGGAAAGCGTTTCTGAAGAAGAGAAATTTGTTAACATCGAGTATAGATTTAAGTGTCAGGAATTCGTTTCTGAAAGTATTTGTATGGAGTGTAGCCATGTATGGAAGTGAAACATGGACGATAAATAGTTTGGACAAGAAGAGAATAGAAGCTTTCGAAATGTGGTGCTACAGAAGAATGCTGAAGATAAGGTGGGTAGATCACGTAACTAATGAGGAGGTATTGAATAGGATTGGGGAGAAGAGAAGTTTGTGGCACAACTTGACTAGAAGAATGGATCGGTTGGTAGGACATGTTCTGAGGCATCAAGGGATCACAAATTTAGCATTGGAGGGCAGCGTGGAGGGTAAAAATCGTAGAGGGAGACCAAGAGATGAATACACTAAGCAGATTCAGAAGGATGTAGGTTGCAGTAAGTACTGGGAGATGAAGAAGCTTGCACAGGATAGAGTAGCATGGAGAGCTGCATCAAATGAGTCTCAAGACTGAAGACAACAATAAACAACAGTTCATTAAGTTCATTAAGTGAGGAACTGAGGAAAAGTAAGGTCAGTAGCTTATGAGAAATCACATCCTCAGAATAAATCAAACGTCTAAATGTCCTCACTTATGTTGTTCCAAATTCCACAGCATCTCTTGTTTCACCCGCTATCGATGTCCCTTAAAAGTTTAATTCCTTCATTAAAAAAAATCTGTAGTTAGTGGAATAACACGGTAGATAATTAATAATTAAGTTTTCCCTAATAAACATATAGCAATATATTCCCCTCCTTGCATACTGTCATTTGCCAAAATCTCTTTTCGATACCTCAAATTGATATTCTGAAATACGGGGAATGTTGGGGATGTTTGTCGCTGGGGCTGCGCGATCGCAAATGAGTGTGCTACATCAGATCAGTTTTCTCGTTATTGATGACAGGTAGAGACCTCCGTCCAAGTCTAAAGAAAAATTCGATATGTTAGCTAAATTTCATATGCAGCAACATACTATGCAATATGCACCAAAAGCAAAATCATAGCGACTCCTATTTTTCATTCCAAACATTTTCGCATTTCTCGCCATGTCCTACTACCATGTAAATATCACAGTAACTACGATAATTAACGAAGTGATGGCCACATCTTCATGAACCTGACATATAAAGCTCTAAGTAACGCGAAAATGAATTTTTTCTTACCGAATAGTTTCCGTAAAATCGTTTGAGAAAGATTGCGGGGCATGCGGCGCGGTTCTGTCATCGCCGACTGCCCGAAAGGTGGCAAACACTGTTGGCCTCCCCTTCTGAACGAACGAATGAACTCGCCCATTGCTTTGGACGAAAGCTGGTCTCTGCGCATCGATCACCATATCACGTGCAAAGTCTACTATTTGATTTACGTAGAAGATACGAGGAACTAGTCATATTTGTAGACATTAAACGACTACTCTCACTCGTATTTTAAGTTTTGTCAAACGTCTACGTGAATTCGGTGGTACATGGCCTGCAGTGCCCACCCCAGCGAGCATGTGGCAGGCCGAAAATACTTTCTAGCCGAAGAAAGTAGGCGTAGTCTTTTGGAGAAACTGCTATCATTTCAGTTCAATAGTGCGCTAGTGGGCGGCAGAGTGCAGATCTTTCCAGCCTTATTACGTCCTTCCAGCATTTGCCTACTTCATTCACGGACAGAACGGACAATAGTAGCCAAACGCAGATTATAACCGTGAAACTGAACATCACAAGGAAGGGTGTCGAGACGTGGGAGAGAAAAGCTGGTAGAGAGATGGAACGAAATGAAATAAAATGAGGAAATGGCATCGTTGGCCGAGAGGCCCCATCCCGCGAACTTCGGCCGCCAAGTGCAAGTCTTATTTCATTTGACGCCACATTGATGAGGACGAGATGATGATGAGGACAGAATAACACCCAGTCCCCGAGCGGAGAAAATCTCCAACCCAGCCTGGAATCGAAACTGGGCCCACTTGCATGGGAAGCGAGCACGTTACCACCCAGCCAAGCAGGCAGACAGAGAGATGGACATGAACGCCGAAGCTGCAACAGCTTATGCAAGAGGATGGGTTGTGTGAGATACTCGTCTTCAGTGATGAAGGAACATTTTTTTGTGAATGGAACAGTGAACAGGCACAGTGTGCGATCCCGGGTGATAGAGAATCACACACATATTCGAGAATCATCGAAAGTTAACGTGTTTTGTGCAGTCTCTCGGTTTAAAGTTTACGGTCTCTTTTTCTTCCGCTAAAAAACCATTACAGGACACGTATCTGGACATGCTAGGAAAGTGGCTCATGCTACACCTGGATACTGACAGCGTGAACTTCCACCTACCAACAGGACGATGCTCCACCCCGCTTCCATTATAATGTTCGTGAATTCTTAAACAGGAAATCGAGAAACCAATGGATCAGTGATGGTGAGGTTGATGATCAGGAGTCAGGGACTCGATACTCTCCTGACCTAACCTAATTTTATTTTGTTTGTGTGGTTTTGTGAAAAATTCAGTGTTTATGTCTCGTTTACCAACAAGCATACCAGAACTACGACCTCGCTTTCACAGTGTTTTTCACCAGACTGATGGCAATATGCTTTTATCTGCAGAATCAGTGGGAGACATATATGGAGCACTTTCAATATAAAAAAAACTCTCTGAGTTTTCGTATGTATGTGCAAAGTTCTGTGACAGTATGTCAAATAATATAGCTTGAGCAATTCTGTGAAATCGCATCAATCATTTATAATATACTTCCCATACCACTATTTAGTGCCCCTGCCGCGTTTTTCTGTCTGTATGTGACGATTAATTTGAGGAACTACAGTTGTGATTTTGACAAGGATTTTACAAACAGGTAGATGATCCACAAGGAAGAATTGTGTATACGCTTTATGAATATTTCGTGCAAATTGGCTGAAATGTGATGATGATTGTTCATTAAATCGCGTTTCACAAGAACTTTCCTTGCATGTGCTGTTTCAATCGCGTAAGTTACACCACAATTTTGATTTGATATTCAGTTACATAACGTTGTTCTCTGAATTTTAACCATAACTCTGCGCAGCTGTACGTGCTATGCAAGGGCGAGTCTCTTGTTTCATGCAGATACATATGTGCAGATGTAAGGATTTGAAATTTGTGTCCTCTTCTTGTATCATAGTATCAACTTGTTAATTTCGAAACTGTTCAATATTCCTTAAGAAGACTTATCAAATCTTTGCGATATTTTTCCATAGTTCAGTTTCGTGGAGAGTATACTAAATGTACCTCAATATAATATGGTTTGGATCTTCATTGTCATCTGGATGCTCAGTGCATCTACCGCTGCGGTCCTATAGAGGTGCGCAGGGTAACATCTGTGATCTAACATTATTCGAAAAATTGGCGCAAAAGAACTCTCGCAAAATTCAAAGGCGGCTCTTCAAATTTGGTTTGGAATGCCCTTACTGGTGATGAGTTTTGGTTTTATTTTTATACAGAAAAGTCATTCGCCTCAATCGGTCATGTGAACATCAGTTCGTGCTAAAGAAGTCGGACGAATTGGTAGTATTGGCAAGAAAAGGTAGCTATTTTTTTAACGGCCATTTTGCTGCCTTAGCATTAGAAGACAGACGTACCATTACTGCCGATTGGTACATAATTGTCTGTTTGTTGCAAAATTTTGAAGAATTTTGTGAGAAACACCCAAAATCTCAAATGCCTTTACATCACGGCAATGCATCGTCCAGTATAACGAAACAAAATACTGAGTAACTAGATGCTCTAAAGGTCAGCACCATGGAGTGTCCACCAGAAACCCTGACCCAGCAACTTATGATTTACTTTTTTGCTCTAAGATTGGTTCCATCGAATGCATAAAAACGTATTGATTTTTAAAGAGGGAATATTTTGAAACGATCATTTAAATTTTTTAAAATAATCGCTGTTTGAGTTTCCAAAACTTTTCAGTGTTTAACTGTAATACTTGACTTACTGTGTTAAACCTTTAATACAAGAATATACCCATTAATGAGTTGGTTATGAGAGCTTTTAAGATCTTCAAATTTGGTCATTAATTATATGAAATACTGAGAATTAAATTTTTGTTGCTCCTGGAAGCCGTTAGATTGGCAACCTGGAATCAGGGCTGTGCCACTGTTTTAGCCATTTAATAATAAAGGTGGCTTACAACTTTGGTACATCCTTATTAGAAGGCAAGCTATAGTTCTGCAGCATACCCATTTCTCCAGCAGTGTTTTGCCAAGGCACCCTGTATTGGAGCTCGTCTGCCATTAGTGTTCGCAGTTACATCAGCATCATTGAAAAATTTGAGCCAGGCCTGCAGGCGTCTCGCGGAATGAGTTGTTTCAGCCAGTCGGACACAGGAGCCATTCTGTTGGCCATTCCCCACACCAGCTAACAACACTCATCTGGCAGACCGCTGCTTCCGGCCAGGGCTATTCAAGACACGTGTTGGAAACGACCTACCGTCATAACAGACTCACTCACTGTCATGCCAGCTTACTACATCCGAACCGTAACCAGTGTAGATGTCGCTGTTGTCTCTAGGGAGATAGCAACGCCAGAAGACGGTAAACATTTGCAGAAGGATCTACAGAGGATTGATGAGTAGTGTAGGCACTGGCAGTTGACCTGAACATAAATAAATGTAACATGGTGGCGCATGCTAGGATGCGAAATCCACTTGTGAACAACAACACCCTTGGTGTCAAATTGCTGGAAACGATTGCTATCGTGAAATATCGAGGAGTATCTAAGAGGGACATTCAATAAGTAAAGCAACACTTTTTTTGTGGAAGCAAGTTGGTTTTATTTAGGATTCCAGTACACCATATTATTCCCCCTTCTTTACGCCTCAAAACCCTGTTTTTCAACGTAATCTCCGTACAATGCCACCGCCTTATACTATCTTACTGGGACGGCTTGTATACCCGCACGGTACACTACTACTAGTCGACGTACTAGCTAACGGCTTGCTGCATCAGTAATCTCCCCATCGTCCAAGCACTGTTTCCCGCGGAGGGCATCCTTCATTTGGTCAAACAGATGGAAGTCGGCAGGTGCGAGATCCGGGGCGTACGGTGGATGAGGAAGAACTGTCAGACTTGTGTGAGGCCTTGCGTTGTCACGAAGAAGGAGACGCTCGTTCACATTTTTGTGGCGACGAACCTTCTTCAGTCGTTTCTTCAATTCGCTGAGAGTAGTGCAATACACTTTAAATTTATCGTTTCACCATGAGGGAGCACATCAAGCAGAATAACCCCGTGAGAGTCCTAGAAGTCCGTTGCCATGATTTTATCGGCTGAGGATGCAGCTTAGAACTTTTTCTTCTCAGGAAAGTTAGTGTTTCCTGTAGGGACACATGAATCCGTGTTTCATCGCCTGTGACGATTATCTACAAAAAATTGTCACGATCAGCCTCGTAAAGCGCAAGGAATTCCGCACTGATGGTTCTTAGTTGCTCTTTATGGTCTTCTGTTAGGTGGCGACGAACCCAGCGCGCACACACCTTTAAGTGCGGAGTATTCCACGATGTCCCACAACAAATTCCGCATTTTTTCAACCGAAATTTGCCGAGAAAAAAATGTGTCGCATTACTTATTGAATGCTCGTCGTAAGTAGAATGACCACGTAAAACAAATAGTAGGAAGATAAGATGCCAGATGGAAATGTATAGGAAGAATCTTAAGAACATGTAATTTATCAGCTAAAGAAGTGGTTTACAAGACGCCTGTTCGACCGACTCTTCAGTATGATGTTAGGAAGAAGTTGGCTTACAGCTGGTAAGATTGTTGTTTATTATAACGGCCGGTCTTAAAGCCGCATCTTCAGGTGCGACAACGTTAAAAGATCATTGACATTGATCCTAGTCAAAATTTACTATACAGAGAATATCGTCAATACTATGTCGAGCGAAACGCAAAGAAGACGTGCTTCATTCCTTAAAATTTGCCTGCGCCAGTCTGACAACAGGGCAGCTCGGTGCAGGACAAGGCAAAAGCTGCCGGCACGAACGATAAAGCGTATTGTTCATCACGTTTAGTCCAGGCGAGGGCGACAAAGAGATCATCAACAAACTGTGGCAGACGCTAGACGAGAAGCATCAGGGAGAGGCTTACTATTGGCATTTCGAGAGGATACGTTCCGGGAAGAATCAGACAACATTACTTCCGCCCACATACATCACGAGAAATGACTCCAATGAGAAAACAGAAGAAATTAAAGCTAACACACAGACCTATCGAGAATCATTCTTCCTACGCGCCATACGCGAGTGGGAAAAGAAATGGGGGATCAGTTAGCAGTACCAGAGGTGCCCTCTGCCACACACCGTCAGTTGGCTTGCCAGTGCTGACGAGACTTCAACGAGAAAATAGAAGAAGTTAAAGCTAATGCAAAGGGTTATCGAGAATCATTCTTCCGCATAATACGCGATTGGAACAAGAAATGGGGGATCTGTTAGCGCAGGGGCGGGCAGGAATCCTGCACGTGTGTGTCGCACTTGCACGCGTGCAGTTAACAGGTGTTCCGCGTGCACACAGGGGCAAGCTGGCCACCCGCTTATCTCCCCTCCCCACCATACCTTGTGTCCGCTCCTTCCTCTGTAATGCGTTTTGTTTCCTAGCTTGCTTTATCGAATGAAGGAATAAGATTAGTAGGAGTGCTTGAAAGATATCGTGTTTTGAAAGAGTACCTATTGCGTACGACACGTTTTATTTAATTATCACAGGTGGAATGGGACAAAATTTCTACATACAGACAAACACAGTTACTTAAATTTTCATCACTGACGTTTGCTGTTAACCGACACTTACTAATTCAGCAAATGGTTTTCCAGCTCTCGCTATATTAAGCGCAATCTTATAACTTGCACGTACCGCTGGGCTATTATTGTTGTCGTCCTGAAAAATTGAAAACAGTGCTCCATAAAATGTTAAATCAGTTAGATGAGAGACATGACGAAAGGAAGTCGCAGATCTCTTGTGACCACAGCAACTACGACAGATTCATCTAGTATCGTCAGATCGCTCTTCTTTAGCTCAGTCAATTTCCCCATCCGCTCAGAATCCGACAATAAATTGTACTCGTCCTTCTGAAATTTGTTATAATGGCCTTCAATACTAAACTTCCGCTGACCAGCGAGAATACTGCCACGTATTAAACATTTCCAATTTTCACGCTTTTGCACAGAGAAAACATGATTCTCCCATTACTTTTTAAAAGATAGCAAATCTCCACTTCTCCGTTTCCTTGTTTCACTCTGCATTTTCCGGTTCTTGAAATACAACGTTCACTACATAGTGATCGCTACGCATCAACGTCCGCAGCTTAGCCTGGCACTACACTGCCGCAACCTGCCGGCTGTCGCCACAGCCCCATTCGACGACTGCACGCGAGCAGCACACGTGCAGCGCT
This sequence comes from Schistocerca piceifrons, assembly GCF_021461385.2. Taxonomy (NCBI): domain Eukaryota; kingdom Metazoa; phylum Arthropoda; class Insecta; order Orthoptera; family Acrididae; genus Schistocerca; species Schistocerca piceifrons. The sequence goes on along the minus strand of NC_060138.1, from coordinate 1,220,762,104 downwards.
GTGCGCTCATGAGCCGCGTGCAACGTTTGCCCGCCCCTGTGTTAGCGGTACCAGAGGTGCCCTCTGCCACATACGGTCCGTTGGCTTGCGGAGTACTGAGGTAGATGCACATGTGGAAGAATTAGGGAAAGACAGACTCATCATATCCAGGCTTAACAATGCCCCCTGCCTCCGCGTACTGGAAGCCGATTCTTGTGTCCACAGTAGTGGAGAGCACGAGACCCCGGTCGCGGGCAATGAGTGGTGTGTTGCAGGTCCTCTTCGGAAGCTGGAGGAGAGTGACTGGAGGATGGTGTCGGCGTAACTCCCACTGGGCGCCTGCCCACGGCGGGCTTGTCCCTGGCTAATGGCGGCCGTGTCCGCGGTTACAGCCCATTACGACGACCGAACAGCCTAGGTGGCGCCGGCCCGGTGTCGCGGGCGACCGCAGCGCACTGTCACGCCAACAACTACGTAACTCCTCGCAACAGCCCTTATTTTCACATTTTTGAAATGTGTCATTGTGGCCCCCGACAGTTAAAATTACACTGAAGTGGCAAAAGTCGTGGGATACCTCCCAATACCGTGCCGGAACTGCTCCTGCACGGTGTACTGCAGCAACTGGACGTGGCACGGACTCGACAAGTCGTTGGAAATCCTCTGCAGAAATATACAGGGTGTTACAAAAAGGTACGGCCAAACTTTCAGGAAACATTCCTCAGACAGAAATAAAGAAAAGATGTTATGTGTACATGTGTCCGGAAACGCTTACTTTCCATGTTAGAGCTCATTTTAGTTTCGTCAGTATGTACTGTACTTCCTCGATTCACCGCCAGTTGGCCCAATTGAAGGAAGGTAATGTTGACTTCGGTGCTTGTGTTGACATGCGACTCATTGCTCTACAGTGCTAGCATCAAGCACATCAGTACGTAGCATCAACAGGTTAGTGTTCATCACGAACGTGGTTTTGCAGTCAGTGCAATGTTTACAAATCCGGAGTTGGCAGATGCCCATTTGATGTATGGATTAGCACGGGGCAATAGCCGTGGCGCGGTACGTTTGTACCGAGACAGATTTCCAGAACGAAGGTGTCCCGACAGGAAGACGTTCGAAGCAATTGATCGGCGTCTTAGGGAGCACGGAACATTCCAGCCTATGACTCGCGACTGGGGAAGACCTAGAACGACGAGGACACTTGCAATGGACGAGGCAATTCTTCGTGCAGTTGACGATAACCCTAACGTCAGCGTCAGAGAAGTTGCTGCTGTACACGGTAACGTTGACCACGTCACTGTATGGAGAGTGCTATGGGAGAACCAGTTGTTTCCGTACCATGTACAGCGTGCGCAGGCACTATCAGCAGCTGATTGGCCTCCACGGGTACACTTCTGCGAATGGTTCATCCAACGATGTGTCAATCCTCATTTCAGTGCAAATGTTCTCTTTACGGATGAGGCTTCATTCCAACGTGATCAAATTGTAAATTTTCACAATCAACAAGTGTGGGCTGACGAAAATCCGCACGCAATTGTGCAATCACGTCATCAACACAGATTTTTTCTGTGAATGTTTGGGCAGGCATTGTTGGTGATGTCTTGATTGGGCCCCATGTTCTTCCACCTACGTTCAATGGAGCACGTTATCATGATTTCATACGGGATACTCTACCTGTGCTGCTAGAACATGTGTTTTTACAAGTACGACACAACATGTGGTTCTTGCACGATGGAGCTCCTGCACATTTCAGTCGAAGTGTTCGTACGCTTCTCAACAACAGATTCGGTGACCGATGGATTAGTAGAGGCGGACCAAGTCCATGGCCTCCACGCTCTCCTGACCTCAACCCTCTTGACTTTCATTTGAAAGCTCTTGTCTACGCAACCCCGGTACCAAATGTAGAGACTCTTCGTGCTCTTATTGTGGACGGCTGTGATACAATACGCCATTCTCCAGGACTGCATCAGCGCATCAGGGATTCCATGCGACGGAGGGTGGATGCATGCATCCTCGCTAACGGAGGACATTTTGAACATTTCCTGTAACAAAGTGTTTGAAGTCACGCTGGTGCGTTCTGTTGCTGTGTGTTTCCATTCCACGATTAATGTAATTTGAAGAGAAGTAATAAAATGAACTCTAACATAGAAAGTAAGCGTTTCCGGACACATGTCCACATAACATATTTTCTTTCTTTATGTGCGAGGAATGTTTCCTGAAAGTTTGGCCGTACCTTTTTGTAACACCCTGTATAGAGCCATGCAGCCTCTATAGCCGTCCACGACTGCGAAAGTGTTGCCAGTGTAGGATTTTGTGCACGACGTGACCTACCGACCCATAAATGTTCGATGGGATTCATGTTGGGCAGTCTGGGTGGCCAAATCATTCGTTCGAATTGTCCAGAATGTTCCTCAAACCAATCGTATAATCCATAAAAATTCTATCGCTCTTTGGGGCATGCAGTCCAGGAATGGCTGCAAATGTCTCCAAGTAGCCGATCATAACCATTTCCAGCCAGTGATCGGCTCATATGGACCAGAGAGCCAAGTCCATTCCATGTAAACACAGCCCACACCATTATGGAGCCACCATCAGTTTGCACAGTGCCTTGTCGACAACCTGTGTCCGTGGCTTTGTGCAGTCTGTGCCGCACTCGAACCCAGCTCTTACAGACTGAAATCGTGACTCATCTGACCAGGCCATGGTTTTCCAGTCGTCTAGGTTCCAAACGGTATCGTGACGAGCCCTGGGGCCCTATTCTGTATCGTTCATACCGATCGGTGTATTATGTTTGTCTCGGTAGTGACGTCATTTTCGGTTCTGTACCGAAATATCCTATTCAGTAAGCTTCTAGAATGAGATTTTCACTCTGCAGCGGAGTGTGCGCTGATATGAAACTTCCTGGCAGATTAAAACTGTGTGCCCGACGGAGACTCGAACTCGGGACCTTTGCCTTTCGCGGGCAAGTGCTCTACCATCTGAGCTACCGAAGCACGACTCACGCCCGGTAGTTACAGCTTTACTTCTGCCAGTATCTCGTCTCCTACCTTCCAAACTTTACAGAAGCTCTCCTGCGAACCTTGCAGAAGTAGCACTCCTGAAAGAAAGGATATAGCGGAGACATGGAGTCGGGCACACAGTTTTAATCTGCCAGGAAGTTTCATATCAGCGCACACTCCGCTGCAGAGTGAAAATCTCATTCTGGAAACATCCCCCTGGCTGTGGCTAAGCCATGTCTCCGCTATATCCTTTCTTTTAGGAGTGCTAGTTCTGCAAGGTTCGCAGGAGAGCTTCTGTAAAGTTTGGAAGGTAGGAGACGAGATACTGGCAGAAGTACAGCTGTGAGTACTGGGCGTGAGTCGTGCTTCGGTAGCTCAGATGGTAGAGCACTTGCCCGCGAAAGGCAAAGGTCCCGAGTTCGAGTCTCGGTCGGGCACACAGTTTTAATCTGCCAGGAAGTTTCATATCAGTAAGCTTCTGTTACGAAACGGTCCTCCCACCCATTTTACAATTGTACCGAGAGGTTTTGGATTTCGGTGTGGCCCTGTCGATCGGTGAGCTGTAGTTGATGTACACCTATAATTTGTTATTTTAAACATATTTAGCGATTTTAGCTTTGGATTTAGTGATTGTGTTACTAAACAATCACCAGAGGACGCATCCGGTTGGAAAGTGAGTTCATAATAGATTATTTTACTTTATTAGAAATATGGTTAGGTTAGGTTGTTGCTGTGAACGATTACATCCAAAAAGAAAACCTTTTCGGTCAATATTCTCTCAAAATATGTGTTATTTTAATGCAAATAAGAGTTTAAAGATCAGCCGGCACGGTAGCTCAGCGTGTTCGGTCAGAGAACTGGTTGGCCTCTGTATAAAAAACTGAGTGCAAGGGTCTACAAAACGAACTTGAACGAATGTCATGTGACGTCCGCAACGACCAAACACAACGATCAATAACGAACAAAAAAAAAAAAGGGTTAGTGCGCGGGAGTACTACACGGGTTCGCGCACGGATGGGTGCTAAAAAAAATTTTTTTTCCTCTTCATATACGCAACACGTTCTGAGGCATTGTTATTCGTGTAAGTTAAGAGTTTTCTGTAATATTCGTTATTACTTACATGTAAGAGCGCGCTTCCAAACCAATGTTGCAAGAATTCCTTTTTAATAAGGGGCATGAACTTATTGCCTGGATCTTTCACGTTATACACTAACCCTGTTTTCATTTCTTCATCAAAATTGCTCTGACTTTGCCCACCTGAAGAGTTAATGCTACGGAAATACTTTGCTTAATTGTTCTTATCCTCTCTCCAAGTGTGCTTCGAGGTACAGAAATTGCTTCAGCTGCCTCTCTCGCTGCCATTTTGTTAGACATAACCCTGCAGTGCACATTTAATTTTCCTCTTACCTTTTCTCATTTTCCGCCGTGTCAGTACGGAAGAAAGTAAGAAGAAGAAAATACAACTTAAAAATTGAAACTACTTCTGGCCGACAATGGAGTAGCCGTCACAGCACGACAAACACGCTGTACGATCTGTTCATATTGTTCGTTCTTTTATAAAAAGTATCATGAAAGATTTGTTGGATGTCATTCCTTACATAACATAGATAACCGAAATACAGCAACGAAATTAATGATTTAGCTTAAAAAGGGATACCACGTGCCTCATATTACCTTCCATGCGCTAGGAGCTACAGCAACGACTATCAGGCACTCAAAGTAGACAAAGAACTGAACCGAGGAAGATGATATCTGACTGTAGTCACATGGATACACAAGATTGCTGCTGCTTACTTTACATTTCTGTTGTCTGCAGGCGGAAAGGGAAATCATAGTAGTGGCCAGTACTGTAACCCGTTCGATACTGAACGACTCTCCCATGTACATAAAACTCACTAGTGCAATTTGACCCTGTAGCAATTTTCAAGTTGAGTATAAAAAATTTTTATGTTTCAGCTTATTCAAATGTAAAACAACAAAATCTGACATGCATATACGTCAACAGGACATTCTCACGCAGTATAATGTTTTTGCATCTTTTACATACACTCCTGGAAATTGAAATAACAACACCGTGAATTCATTGTCCCAGGAAGGGGAAACTTTATTGACACATTCCTGGGGTCAGATACATCACATGATCACACTGACAGAACCACAGGCACATAGACACAGGCAACAGAGCATGCACAATGTCGGCACTAGTACAGTGTATATCCACCTTTCGCAGCAATGCAGGCTGCTATTCTCCCATGGAGACGATCGTAGAGATGCTGGATGTAGTCCTGTGGAACGGCTTGCCATGCCATTTCCACCTGGCGCCTCAGTTGGACCAGCGTTCGTGCTGGACGTGCAGACCGCGTGAGACGACGCTTCATCCAGTCCCAAACATGCTCAATGGGGGACAGATCCGGAGATCTTGCTGGCCAGGGTAGTTGACTTACACCTTCTAGAGCACGTTGGGTGGCACGGGATACATGCGGACGTGCATTGTCCTGTTGGAACAGCAAGTTCCTTTGCCGGTCTAGGAATGGTAGAACGATGGGTTCGATGACGGTTTGGATGTACCGTGCACTATTCAGTGTCCCCTCGACGATCACCAGTGGTGTACAGCCAGTGTAGGAGATCGCTCCCCACACCATGATGCCGGGTGTTGGCGCTGTGTGCCTCGGTCGTATGCAGTCCTGATTGTGGCGCTCACCTGCACGGCGCCAAACACGCATACGACCATCATTGGCACCAAGGCAGAAGCGACTCTCATCGCTGAAGACGACACGTCTCCATTCGTCCCTCCATTCACGTCTGTCGCGACACCACTGGTGGCGGGCTGCACGATGTTGGGGCGTGAGCGGAAGACGGCCTAACGGTGTGCGGGACCGTAGCCCAGCTTCATGGAGACGGTTGCGAATGGTCCTCGCCGATACCCCAGACGCAACAGTGTCCCTAATTTGCTGGGAAGTGGCGGTGCGGTCCCCTACGGCACTGCGTAGGATCCTACGGTCGTGGCGTGCATCCGTGCGTCGCTGCGGTCCGGTCCCAGGTCGACGGGCACGTGCACCTTCCGCCGACCACTGGCGACAACATCGATGTACTGTGGAGACCTCACGCCCCACGTGTTGAGCAATTCGGCGGTACGTCCACCCGGCCTCCCGCATGCCCACTATACGCCCTCGCACAAAGTCCGTCAACTGCACATACGGTTCACGTCCACGCTGTCGCGGCATGCTACCAGTGTTAAAGACTGCGATGGAGCTCCGTATGCCACGGCAAACTGGCTGACACTGACGGCGGCGGTGCACAAATGCTGCGCAGCTAGCGCCATTCGACGGCCAACACCGCGGTTCCTGGTGGGTCCGCTGTGCCGTGCGTGTGATCATTGCTTGTACAGCCCTCTCGCAGTGTCCGGAGCAAGTATGGTGGGTCTGACACACTGGTGTCAATGTGTTCTTTTTTCCATTTCCAGGAGTGTATATGACATTAAACCACAGCACATTTTCAATATTAACTGATCACTTGTTTGAAAAGTCAAAGGCGACGATGATCTCTTTCTAAAAGTTATGCCATACATAGAGCGCAGTCTTCCACGGCCGGTATTTGTGTTATCAGCGAATTTTGTTTTATCGGCGTAAAGTCTACTGAAATCCCACTCACACGGGTATATACCGTCATAAAAGCTGCTATCACTATTCCGAGAAGAAAAGAAGAGTTATCAGAACATTGGTGGACCGGACTAAAAGATCCTGTGAATCACAGTGCTTTGACGACAACCTCAATCACTTAGGAACTGCCTTCAGAGGAAATGGCTACTCTGACAAAGATATAAATACGGCACTACAACCTCAAAGGATCGGAGCTTCTAATGAACCACTTGTAAAAACTGGCAAAGATCACATCAGTGGAGTAACTAGAAAAAACGGTAATGGAACACTGTTTAAACCAATAAGAAAGGTGTGCGAAAATCTGAGCCCGCCGCTTGCTTCAGCAGAGTGAATAAAATCTCTTGCTCTTGCCGTCAAGAGCACATGTTGTTGTTGTGGTCTTCAGTCCGAAGACTATTTGATGCAGCTCTCCATGCTACTATATCCTGTGTAAGCCTCTTCATCTAATAACTACTACAGCCTACATGCTTCTGAATCTGCCAACTGTATTCATCTCTTGGTCTCCCTCTAAGATATTAACCCCTCCCCCCTAACCACACACACACACACTTTTCCCTGCAGTACTAAATTGGTGATCCCTTGATGTCCCAGAATGTGTCCTATCAACTGATCCCTTCTTCTAGCCATGTTGCGCCACAAGCTTCTTTTCTCCCCCATTCTGTTAAGTGCCTCCACATTACCTATGATATCTACCAATCCAATACTCGGCATTCTTCAGTAGGATCAAATTTCAAAAGTTTCTATTCGCTTCTTGTCTGAACTGTTTATCGGCCATGGTTCACTTCCATACAAACACTTTCTGAAAAGACTTCCTGACACTTAAATCTAAATTCGTTGTTAACAAGTTTCCCGCCTTCAGAAACGCTTTTCTTGCCACTGCCAGTCTATATTTTATATCCTCTCAACTTCGGTCATCATCAGTTATTTTGTTGCCCAAATAGCAAAATTCATCTGCTACTTTCCTAACCTAATTCCCTAGGTGTTACTTGATTTAACCGTTTGGTTTCTGTATAAGCTGTACATATTACTTCGCTCCCTATATTTTAGTCCTGTTACCCTCAGAATTTCGAAGAGAGTTTTCCAGTCAAAATTGTCAAAGGCTTTCTTTATAGGCTTATAGAAAGCCTAGTAATGCTATAAACATAAGTTTTCCGTTTCCTTGACCCATCTTCTAAGAGAAATCTAAGAGAAGTTAATTTTGCCTCGCGAGTTCCTACATTTCTTCTGAATCCAAACTGATCTTCTGTGAGATCGGCTCCTCCCAGTTTCTCCATTCGTCTCTGTGCACAGGAACTACAAAAAGAACCATTATCATCCGTCTTGAGGAGCTTAAGAGTGATTGTCGTCAGGGTAAAAGGGAAAAATCAGCAGTAGCACTGAGACCAAAGAACCACCAAGTACGTTTCTGTGATACTGTGATTTTAACAAGATCTGATCATCACTATGCTAGGATGTACAAAGATGTCACAGTAGTTCAAAAGCACAGAAACAAACAGAAAAGGATAAGGATCGAAATTAGAAAGTTGTGGATCATAGTGCTAAATAAAACAAACACCACCAATTCTTCCCCTTTACAAGCTCCATAAAAACGTCGGCGCGATCCACGATCTGAAGCAGCGTTCCTATAAAACCAAAGTTGCTGTATACTTCCTGGCTGACTGGTTTCGGATTTCGCCCATTTACACAAGCCATCTATTACTGAGAACAAAATTCGTTATGAGTGGATGTGTTTATATAAACATTTCCGTTTCCTGAGAGTGTTTGAGGCTGTAACTGCTTCCCAAGTAGGTAAGGCCTCTGAAGATGTCTTCAAAAAAGTAGTTCAAATGGCTCTGAGCACTATGGGACTTAACTTCTAAGGTCATCAGTCCCCTAGAACTTAGAACTAATTAAACCTAACTAACCCAAGGACGTCACACACATCCACTCCCGAGGCAGGATTCGAACCTACGAACGTAGCGGTCGCTCTGTTCCAGACTGTAGCGCCTAGAACCGCTCGGTCACCCCGGGCGGCAGATGTCTCCAGCATTGGAAGACAAAACGACAGGCAAAGAGTTATGCCTTGACTCACGGCCTAATATTCACAAAACAAAAATCACTCACTATGCCACACATTTTATTTTTCAGATTCAGTTCTATTACTCTGTCTTAGGAGCCATCGAGTCTAAGTACTCCAAACGCAAAACGCGCAGACGGACCCATAGGGTCGAGTATAGTCGCGGGCAATACTCCACGATACGTTTATGGCGGAGACCGCCGCAGTCACGATTTACAAGAGCTTCAACCGTACGCTGCGGACTACACATCACGAAGTCGCTCTCCTTGGCGTTCTCTCAACCTTTCCTTGGAACGCAACCAAATCCGCCAATCTGACGTGTGCGTTCCCGCAGTGCAGCTGTAGTGCTGTCGCAACTCGACGTGCGTATCCTTCCTTCTTCTTGCTTGCAATTCAGATTCTACATCTATTATTGCATAGAACGTTTGCACTCCACAGGCCGATTTTCAGTGCGCGGCTTAAGACAGTTTAGTAGGGATATTCTTTTATGTTTTCGTTGGCTTTTATTCCGTTTAATTATAGGCTCTGCTGTTCTCAAGTCTTGACAGATTTATTTTATTTAACTTTGCGGCCGGATGCTATCCCTGCAGCCGCAGGCAGGGAAGTCGTGTGCACCACCTGTGTGTGAACTGTGTAGACTTTCTTCTGTGTGTGATCGTATTTTAGCTGTTTGTGTATCGTAATTTCTGAGGCGCAACGTGGGAACCAACCCAGAAATTTGCTAAACGAGCAAGGAAAACAGCCTAAAAACCACTCTCAGGCTGGTCGGTGTATCGTTAATCCGTTGCACGGATTCGGTGCGAATCCAGCTCAACTTCCTGTCTCGTAGGCTAGCGTGCTGCTTGTTAACGCTATACGAGTAGATCAGGGCAATTGAAATGGTGTATTTAATAACAGTCATCATAATAATAAACACTCCTCGAACACTGCTTGGGTATTATGTACGAGTAAATCAATGAAAGATATTTTGTTTTACAGTACCTGATGTTTTGCGAATATTGAACTCCATTTACATCAACAAAACTCAGTTCCTCCGTTTACATCAACTGCATACAGATTCTAACAAGGGAACCTCCCCATCGCACCCCCCTCAGATTTAGTTATAAGTCGGCACAGTGGATAGGCCTTGAAAAACTGAAGACAGATCAATCGAGAAAACAGGAAGAAGTTGCGTGGAACTATAAAAAAATAAGCAAAATATACAAACTGAGTAGTCCACGCGAAGATATGCAACATCAAGGAAAATGTGAGCTCAGGAGCGCCGTGGTCCCGCGGTTAGCGTGAGCAGCTGCGGAGCGAGAGGTCCTTGGTTCGAATCTCCCCTCGAGCGAAAATTTTTCTTTATTTTCGCAAAGTTATGATCTGTCCATTCGTTCATTGACGTCTCTGTTCACTGTAACAAGTTAAGTGTCTGTGTTTTGCGACCGCACCGCAAAACCTTGCAATTAGTAGACGAAAGGACGTGCCTCTCCAATGGAAACCGAAAACATTTGACAGCAAGGTCATAGGTCAACTGATTCCTCCACAGGAAAACGCGTCTGATATATTCTATACGACACTGGTGACGGCATGTGCGTCACATGACAGGAATATGTTGTCGACCCACCTAACTTGTACACTTGGCGAATGAGTAAAAAGATTCTTCTACGTTGCCCGATTTAGGTTTTCTTGTGGATGTGATAATTATTCCCAAAAAAGTGATGAAAACATAAGAGTTTGTCACATAAACTGCAACACATGAATCCAAAAGTCTCACAGTCGCACACTTTTCCCTGTGTTCTGTCAAACATATGTTTTTAACGTTTTCAAATTTTTCCGTGTGTAGACCGTCAAATCCTGCATATGTCCAAGCAAATCTGAACATGTTCTGGAATTTTGGAGAGCGAAGTTGATTATGTGTGAGTGCCTGAACTTTGATAATTGTCTGAAAATAAAAAAATTAAACTTTTTGCTCGAAGGAAGACTTGAACCAAGGACCTCTACCCCTGCAGCTGCTCACGCAAACCACGGGACCACGGCGCTCCTGAGTTCTGGCTATCCTTGATGTTGCCTATCTTGCGCATGAACTACTCAGTTTGTACATTTTGCTTACTTTTTTAATAGTTCCACACAACTTCTTCCTGTTTTCTCGATTGATCTGTGTTCAGTTTCTCAAGGTCTATCCACTGTGGCAACTTATAACTAAATCTGAGGTGGGTGCGATGGGGAGGTTCCCTTGTAAGTTTTACATCTGCTTTTTATTTATCTATTTATTTTTAGCTCTAACTAACTAGGACCGTGCCTAGTATGGCGGTGCGGGTCTCCCGCATCGTCCCCTACGCTCCTCGGAGGATGGGACGTCATCATCACCATCATCATCAAGTAAAGGAAACGTGATAGCTGTTAATAAAGTGATAATAGCATGTCAGATGAAACTCATTATACAGGATGACTCAACTGCCCCTACCGTGGTCTTTTATGCAACCTGCAATGTACAGCCAGCCTTCATAAACCACACGAGGGATTTCTCTAGCTCGATACGCGTAAACTGCCCCGAGGTGACAAAAGGCATGATGCAGCGATAGGCACATATACCGATGGCGGTAGTATCGCATACACAAGGTATAATAGAGCATTGCATTGGCCGAGTTGTCTTTTGTGCTCATGTGATTCATGTGAAAGAGTTCCCACGTGATTATGGCCATACGACGGGAATTAACACACACTGAACGCTGAATGGTAGTTGGAGCTAGAAGCATAAGACGTTCTACTTCGGAAATAGTTGGGGAAGTCAGTATTCCAAGATCCGCCGTGTCAAGAGTGTGCTGACAACATCACATTTCAGGCACTACCTCTCACCAAGGACAACGCAGTGGTGGATGGCCTTCACATAACGACCGAGGGCAGCGGCGTTTGCGTAGAGTTGCCAGCGCTAACAGACCAGCAACACTACGTGAAATTTAGCGTTAACGGACTGTAGCAGCAGATAGCCGACTCGAGCTGGTGCTGTCTCTGTAATGGTGTGAACCGTATCTGCATGGAATGGAATGGAAAATGGTTATGTTCGGCTACTTAGTGACTATTTGCAACCATTCATGGACTTCATGTTGTCACAACAACGATGGAATTTTAATGGATGACAGTGCACCATGCCACCGGGTCACAACGGTTCGCGATTGGTTTGAAGAACATTCTGGACAATTCGACTGAATGATTTGGCCATTCACCAACGTGAATCCCAGCGAACATGTGTGGCTCATAATCGGGAGGTCAGCTCGAGCACAAAATTCTACAGCGGCTACAGAGGCACACTTCTGCAGAAGACTTCCAAGGACTTGTTGAGTCCTTACCACGTCGAGATGTTGCACTACGCCGCGCAAAAGGAGGTCCGACACGATATTAGGAACTAATCCGGGACTTTTTTCACATCAGTGTATTAGTCCTGAAGAGAAAAATGTGCAAGACCATTATGTAGGAAATTTAAATTAGTTAAATTTTGTACTGGGATATGTTTTCGATGGAGCCTACTGTTTTTGTGTTATTGAAGAGAAACGCACAAAAATGACCTTCAAAGCTCCTTCACCCCACACATATCCCTTACCAGTCAGGATATCTAGTATGTTGTTCGTGGCACTCCCTCCCATCGCTGTAAAGAAATTTCTGACTACGAGAACTATTCCCGATATTCGACCTTTCTTATGGTCTCAACTGATTGGGCAATTACGCCACCAATAATTGGCTACTTCGTTAACATTATTAATTTGTATGTGTCCGTGAGTGTAATGAATGGAAAACGACTTTTGTAAACAATACGCTAAAAGTAATGACGTTGACAATTCTATCCAAACTTAATACTTACAAGTACAGTATCATGAATACAACGATCTAATTGTTTATTTTATGGTGTTAAAATTCACAAAAATTGTTAGCTAAAATTTACGCAAAACGTCAATCTTATAATTTGTAAGTGCTTGACTAAGCCGGAGCTAAATAAAGCTAGTCAGTGAAGGCCAAAAAAAGGTCAAATGTGGGAAATAATTGGTACCGTCGCAAATATTAGTACAATAGTAGGAGGGAGTGTCATTAAAAACATACTAGAAGTCCTGGCTGGTGGGATTGACTGTGGGGGTAGGGGTGCGTTTGACAGTCACTTTTGGACGTTTTTCCTGAATAATTCGAATACTATGGTCTCTAGCGAAACCGCAACCCAATGCGAAATTTAACTACATTAAATTTCGTAAAGAAAAGTGGTGTTCATTTTTTATAGTTTGCGCGCTGCTAGCGAGAGTATATGCATCATTTGACAGCAGTAGGGGTGACTGAATCGCCCTGTAAATCTAATTGAGCCGCTGGTAGAATGAAAATGGCTTGTGGTGCTTTTGGAAGCAAAACAGTTATGCTTAATACCCGCCTGAAAAGAAACGTTCTGACATATGGCAATGAGACGTGGATTTTAAATGAGTAAGGGAAAAAATGTTCAAAAACTACCGGTCGCTCAGCGAGCAATACAGAGATGCGTGATGGAACTACTACGAAAGAAAGGAAACAAGCAAGTGATCGGAGAGAAGGCTGGAATGGCAGAGGTAATTATTCCCTCAATAAAAATTAAGTTGGAATTACGGTGGTGTAACAAGAAGCCAGATAAATGGCTGGTACTCGAAGCAATGACGTATTTTGTTAGACTACAGAGATAAGAAAGGACCAGAAGAAGAACAGCGATCTGTCAACGACAGTACCGCGGTGTATACACCGGTCCCCGCCAGATCACAGAAGTTAAGCATCGTCGGGTATCTCCGGCACTTGGACAGTCGCTGTGAGCTGTTGACCTGCTGGGGTGCACTCAGCCTCGTGATGCCAATTGAGGAGCTACTTGACCGAGTAGCAGCGGCTCCAGGTCACGAAAACTGACTACGGCCGAGAGAGCGGCCCCACCCGACGACGCCAGTCGGCTGAGGTCGCCCGCAACCGTTGGGTCTTCCGACGTCTGTTGTGGTGGACTTTAGTTTTAGAACAACAATCTAACAGAAGTGGGTACACGATACCGGAAGTGGTGCACGAGGGACGTGGATGCGTGGGGCTGGAAACCGTAAAGGTGCATACACACAATACCTTTCTTCTGTTCCAATTTGTGTATGCGCCTACATTTCCAAAAATGCAAGTAAGCAGGCTTTTTCTGTGCGTGCATAATTTGTTCGGGTTGGAAGGCGTGCATCATGCTGCATTGCTTCCCGAGTTAGCCTGAAAATGTACTGTTGTCCCAAGCATATTGCAACAAACGCCGGCCGCGGTGGTCTAGCGGTTCTGGCGCTGCAGTCCGGAACCGCGGGACTGCTACGGTCGCAGGTTCGAACCCTGCCTCGGGCATGGGTGTGTGTGATGTACTTAGGTTTAAGTAGTTCTAAGTTCTAGGGGACTTATGACCCACGATGTTGAGTCCCATAGTGCTCAGAGCCAGCCAGCCAACAAACGGTGTATTTCTATCGCTGCTCGTTTAGTTTTTATTGCCGTTTCAAATATACCGGTCATTTTTGAAACACCCTGTATAATCTTTTTATTGAAGTTGTGTAAACAAATTTTAAATAACATACTGAAAATCAATTGACCTTCACATTTCGACGTTGAAAATCTCTCAACTACTTCTCAGTTTAGGAAATAATCACTGAAATGCTTTGTTTTGAAATGCGAAATAAATAGCTCAAAATTATTTTTAAGTCGCCGGCTCCCAGCTAACGAAGTGTTCAAATGTTCAAATGTGTGTGAAATCTTATGGGACTTAGCTGCTAAGGTCATCAGTCCCTAAGCTTACACACTACTTAACCTAAATTATCCAGAGGACAAACACACATACTCATGCCCAAGGGAGGACTCGAACCTCCGCCGGGACCAGCCGCACAGTCCATGACTGCAGCGCCTCAGACCGCACAGCTAATACCGCGCGGCAACGAAGTGTTATTGCCAGCCTTATGGCTGCATTTTCCCAATTAAAAAATCTAAAATCTTGCCGTGACATCTTCGTACCTCTGTTATTTAGATACTGATTTACCCACAGCCGCCCTCATGCCTTTTCTGTCCGCCTTTCATCACAATAAACGCAGAACAGGGTGCCGAAGAAACAACTGGATGCAATGGAGACTGCTTGAACAACGAGACAACGTGTAGACACGATAGCGCGTTTGCGTATAGTACTTGCAATCCACTATTTTTTTCAAAAACGTTGTTGTTCCCATGCTTCTGTGATGGCGCAAGAGAAAAGAGGCATGTGTGGACGTACCTTAGTGCATACGAAACTCTCGAGGAAGCCTTTATCCTGAGTGAGTGTCAAACGGCTAATGATGACGATTAACTAGAAATATGAATTTGCGAGATCAGCTTCATTGTGACTGAACATTTTGCCTTCTGTGTCAGTGAAAAACTAGTACATCTCCATTTGCACTCTGTTGGGAAACTCGTTCTCTTGGATAAGATGGGCGTCAGATACAATGACCATCGTCTTACCGTAAGTGATAATCAACGTAGTGAACTCAGTTATGTGCTAGATTCAGTACCTCGTTTATAAACAACAACGGTGAGGTGCACTGAAAGCTTACAGGTAAAACCACAATATACCACGATTTCATCGTGGTGCGGAGCATGCCATTAACAATGCACCCACGCAAGCATATAATTCATACACGTCGGATATGTTTCTTCACGAGTTAATGATTTTGAGAGTCGAAGGGCATGGGAGGGAAGCAGTGCTAGAGAACGCAGTGAGCAAAGATTGTTGTCTATCCTCGATGTCACTACATCTTTACACTGAGCAAGCTATAAAGATAGCCAAAGAAAAAATTATAGAAGGAATTAAAGTTCAGGGACCAGAAATAGAAACTTTTAGGCTTTACGATGACACTGAATTTCTGTCAGAGATAGCAGATGACTTGGAACTGCAAATTGGATGGAATAGGCAGTATCTTGAAAGGAGAATATGAGATGAGAAAAAAATCTAACCTGAGGGAATCAGATTGGAAAATGAAATACTAAAAGCAGTAGATGAATTTGGCTATGCGGACATTAAACCAACTAATGATAGCCGAGGTAGACAGGTTATAAAATGCAGACCGGCAATGGCAAGAAACGCTTTTCTGAAGAACAGAAATTCGTTGCTATCGAAATAAATTTAAGTGACAGGGAGTCGTCTCTGAAGGCATTCGTCTGAAGTGTAGCCTTGTACGGAACTAAAGGGTGGACGTTAAGAAGTTCAGACAAGAAAACAATAGAGGCTTTTGCAATGCGGTCCTACAGATGGTTCAAATGGCTCCTCCCCTAGAACTTAGAACTACTTAAAACTAACTAACCTAAGGACATCACACACATCCATGCCCTCACGCGGTTCCAGACTGAAGCGCGGTTCTAGGCGCTTCAGTCTGGAACCGCTTGACCGCTGCGGTCGCAGATTCGAATCCTGCCTCGGGCATGGATGTGTGTGTGATGTCCTTAGGTTAGTTAGGTTTAAGAAGTTCTAAGTTCTAGGGGACTGAAGACCTCAGAAGTTAAGTCCCGTAGTGCTGAGAGCCATTTGAACCTTCCTTTTTTAAGACGCAGAACGCAGACAATGAATATCCCATTGCTGATAAAGATACTAGGGCGTACTGAAAAGTAACGCCTCGGAATATTTACGTGAAAACTCTCAAAGCTATTTAAGTAAATCAAACGTTACTAATGTTCTAAGCCGACGGTCTCGCCGCAGTGGGAACACCGGTTCTCATCAGATCACCTAACTTAAGCACTGTCGGGCGGGGCTAGGACTAGGATGGGTGACCTTCCAGTCTGCCGACCGTTGTTAGCACTCGGGGTGCACTCAGCCCTTGCGAGGCAAACGGAGGAGCTACTTGATAGGGAAGTAGAGCTCCGGTCTAGTAAACTGACATACGGCCGGGAGAGCGTTGTGTTGACCACATGCCCCTCCATCTCTGCATCCAGTGACGCCTGTGGGCTGAGGATGACGCGGCGGCCGGTGGGACCGTTGGCCTGTTCGTACAGAGTTTATTAATGTTCTACACCTTCATTTTTCATGTCCCTGCCACTATAGGACTGCGAATTCTGGCGTATAACGAGGCAGTTACAAAGTAACTTTGTCGGTGCCTGAGAAACAGCGTACTGTACTCGAGTTTCGAATTCGATGATCTCTTCCACACATGGACCACCTTCTCCCTCAGTATGAAAATGCCGAACCACACACGAGCGCCGCGAAATCTGCATCAATCCGACGTCTTGGGTTCACTGCCATCGATTATCCTCCATACAGCCCCGACTTGGCCCCATACCAGTTTCATCTGTTTCCAAAACTTAATGAACACCTCCGAGGACTTCACTTTGATAGTCACGAAGCGGCGCAAGTGGAGGTGAGGCTGTGTCTCCGTCAACAAAGACAAACATTCTACAGTGACGGTATCAAAAAACTGATCTCTCGTTGGGAAAGAATGTGCTCGTAGCTGGGTGACTATGTTGAGAAATAAATACATAGACACAAAGAATAAAGATGTATATTGTTAATAACGTCTGCTTTATTTAAAAAGCTTTAAGAGTTTTCACACAAAAACTTCGGAGGAATTACTTTTCAGCACGCCCTCGTAAGTGTGTTATTAGACAGCAGTTTCTGCGATATTATGAATAATACAAGGAAACGCGGTACCAAGTTTACAAATGTTTCGGTCGCAGGTTCGAATCCTGCCTCGGGCATGGTTGTGTGTGATGTCCTTAGGTTAGTTAGGTTTAAGTAGTTCTAAGTTCTAGGGGACTGATGCCTCAGATGTTAAGTCCCGCCGGCCGGAGTGGCCGAGCGGTTCTAGGCGCTACAGTCTGGAACCGCGCGATCGCTATGGTCGCAGGTTCGGATCCTGTCTCGGGCATGGATGTGTGTGATGTCCTTAGGTTATGTTAGGTTTAAGTAGTTCTAAGTTCTAGGGGACTGATGACCTCAGAAGTTAAGTCCCATAGTGCTCACAGCCATTTGTTAAGTCCCATAGTGCTCAGAGCCATTTTTACAAATTCTTCCCATCTTCACTCGCACAGAATTAGTCCTCAAGACTACCAGAGACGATTAAAAAACTTTTTTCTGTGTGGTTTAGTGATTGAAAGGTACCATAATAAACGAGTTGCCACGTGCGAACCTGATGACATAGTGTCAAAAAAGACACATTACATCATACTTTTCCGAAATAAAACGTTAGAATGTAAGTGATCAGTAGGTGAGTGATACGTGTTATACTGTGAGTAAATGCTAGGGTAGTTTGTCACACACATTACCGTTCAAAGTTAATCTGCTATGATGTGCAGGGTATTGTATAAATGTGTACCATGTGGCAATGCCCCACTTGTACACGTAGCAGATGTACGCTATTATTGCCTCTCGAGAGTAAACACTACGGTGCGGAGACTCTGACCAGATCTTGTCCGGTAAAACGTGGTTTTGGGGACTGAGGGATGGGAGTGAGGTAGCGAAGCACTTGTTTACTTTTCTTCGGATCCAACACGTTCACTCGGTCGGTCGCCGCTCAGGTATGGAACGGGACGATACGCGTGAAATGTTGCAGACAGTCGGCGCGTCGTAAGTCAAAACTATTTGCGCGTCCTTTCGACTTCCGTGTGAACTGGGCCTTTCTCAACGCGGCGCATGTTCCCACTGAGCTGCCGATTTCTCGGAAAGGGCATTCCGCCCTCCTAGGGGCGCGGCGTGAAACTTAACTCGAGCTGACGCTGTGAAACTTGCAGGAGTCCTTCCGGGAAGTGTTGGGCCCAACGCGTCAAAGACAGCCGCCACAGGCGCACTACATCGCCCCTGGCAGAGGGCAGACGGTCACACGCCGCCGCTGGAAGACCAGTCTCACTGATAGCGCTGCCCTTTCGTGAACGCGTCTGCTGCCTCAGCAACGGAGGCTATTCCTGTATCCATTCGCTCGGCCTACTCTGCGAAATCCATCTCAAGCTACGTTTTCCCATCTGCAGGTGGTCGCTCATGTCGGCATCAATGATGTGTGTCGCTATGGATCGAAGGAAATCCTCTCTGGCTTCCGGCGGCTATCTGATTTGGTGAAGACTGCCAGTCTCGCTAGCGGGATGAAAGCAGAGCTCACCATCTGCAGCATCGTCGACAGGACTGACTGCGGACCTTTGGTACAGAGCCGAGTGGACGGTCTGAATCAGAGGCTGAGACGGTTCTGCGACCGTGTGGGCTGCAGATTCCTCGACTTGCGCCATAGGGTGGTGGGGTTTCGGGTTCCGCTGGATAGGTCAGGAGTCCACTACACGCAACAAGCGGCTACACGGGTAGCAGGGGTTGTGTGGCGTGGGCTGGGCCGTTTTTTAGGTTAGATGGCCTTGGGCAAGTACAGAAAGGGCAACAGCCTCAACGGGTGCGGGGCAAAGTCAGGACATGCGGGGACCAAGCAGCAATCGGTATTGTAATTGTCAACTGTCGAAGCTGCGTTGGTAAAGTACCGGAACTTCAAGCACTGATAGAAATCACCGAAGCTGAAATCGTTATAGGTACAGGAAGCTGGCTGAAGCCAGAGATAAATTCTGCCGAAATTTTTGCAAAGGTACAGACGGCGTTCAGAAAAGATAGATTGCATGCAACCGGTGGTGGAGTGTTCGTCGCTGTTCGTAGTAGTTTATCCTGTAGTGAAGTAGAAGTGGATAGTTCCTGTGAATTATTATGGGTGGAGGTTACACTAAACAACCGAACTAGGTTAATAATTGGCTCCTTTTACCGACCTCCCGACTCAGCAGCATTAGTGGCAGAACAACTGAGAGAAAATTTGGAATACATTTCACATAAATTTTCTCAGCATGTTATAGTCTTAGGTGGAGATTTCAATTTACCAGATATAGACTGGGACACTCAGATGTTTAGGACGGGTGGTAGGGACAGAGCATCGAGTGACATTATACTGAGTGCACTATCCGAAAATTACCTCGAGCAATTAAACAGAGAACCGACTCGTGGAGATAACATCTTGGACCTACTGATAACAAACAGACCCGAACTTTTCGACTCTGTATGTACAGAACAGGGAATCAGTGATCATAAGGCCGTTGCAGCATCCCTGAATATGGAAGTTAATAGGAATATAAAAAAAGGGAGGAAGGTTTATCTGTTTAGCAAGAGTAATAGAAGGCAGATTTCAGACTACCTAACAGCTCAAAACGAAAATTTCTGTTCCGACACTGACAATGTTGAGTGTTTATGGAAAAAGTTCAAGGCAATCGTAAAATGCGTTTTAGACAGATACGTGTCGAGTAAAACTGTGAGGGACGGGAAAAACCCACCGTGGTACAACAACAAAGTTAGGAAACTACTGCGAAAGCAAAGAGAGCTCCACTCCAAGTTTAAACGCAGCCAAAACCTCTCAGGCAAACAGAAGCTACACGATGTCAAAGTTAGCGTAAGGAGGGCTATGCGTGAAGCGTTCATTGAATTCGAAAGTAAAATTCTATGTACCGACTTGACAGAAAATCCTAGGAAGTTCTGGTCTTACGTTAAATCAGTAAGTGGCTCGAAACAGCATATCCAGACACTACGGGATGATGATGGCATTGAAACAGAGGATGACACGCGTAAAGCTGAAATACTAAACACCTTTTTCCAAAGCTGTTTCACAGGGGAAGACCGCACTGCAGTTCCTTCTCTAAATCCTCGCACAAACGAAAAAATGGCTGACATCGAAATAAGTGTCCAAGGAATAGAAAAGCAACTGGAATCACTCAATAGAGGAAAGTCCACTGGACCTGATGGGATACCAATTCGATTCTACACAGAGTACGCGAAAGATCTTGCCCCCCTTCTAACAGCCGTGTACCGCAAGTCTCTAGAGGAACGGAGGGTTCCAAATGATTGGAAAAGAGCACAGGTAGTCCCAGTCTTCAAGAAGGGTCATCGAGCAGTTGCGCAAAACTATAGACCTATATCTCTGACGTCGATCTCTTGTAGAATTTTAGAACATGTTTTTTGCTCGCGTATCATGTCATTTCTGGAAACCCAGAATCTACTATGTAGGAATCAACATGGATTCCGGAAACAGCGATCGTGTGAGACCCAACTCGCTTTATTTGTTCATGAGACCCAGAAAATATTAGATACAGGCTCCCAGGTAGATGCTATTTTTCTTGACTTCCGGAAGGCGTTCGATACAGTTCCGCACTGTCGCCTGATAAACAAAGTAAGAGCCTACGGAATATCAGACCAGCTGTGTGGCTGGGTTGAAGAGTTTTTAGCAAACAGAACACAGCATGTTGTTCTCAACGGAGAGACGTCTACAGACGTTAAAGTAACCTCTGGCGTGCCACAGGGGAGTGTTATGGGACCATTGCTTTTCACAATATATATAAATGACCTAGTAGATAGTGTCGGAAGTTCCATGCGGCTTTTCGCGGATGATGCTGTAGTATACAGAGAAGTTGCAGCATTAGAAAATTGTAGCGAAATGCAGGAAGATCTGCAGCGGATAGGCACTTGGTGCAGGGAGTGGCAACTGACCCTTAACATAGACAAATGTAATGTATTGCGAATACATAGAAAGAAGGATCCTTTATTGTATGATTATATGATAGCGGAACAAACGCTGGTAGCAGTTACTTCTGTAAAATATCTGGGAGTATGCGTGCGGAACGATTGGAAGTGGAATGATCATATAAAATTAATTGTTGGTAAGGCGGGTACCAGGTTGAGATTCATTGGGAGAGTGCTTAGAAAATGTAGTCCATCAACAAAGGAGGTGGCTTACAAAACACTCGTTCGACCTATACTTGAGTATTGCTCATCAGTGTGGGATCCGTACCAGATCGGTCTGACGGAGGAGATAGAGAAGATCCAAAGAAGAGCGACACGTTTCGTCACAGGGTTATTTGGTAACCGTGATAGCGTTACGGAGATGTTTAATAAACTCAAGTGGCAGACTCTGCAAGAGAGGCGCTCTGCATCGCGGTGTAGCTTGCTCGCCAGCTTTCGAGAGGGTGCGTTTCTGGATGAGGTATCGAATATATTGCTTCCCCCTACTTATACCTCCCGAGGAGATCACGAATGTAAAATTAGAGAGATTAGAGCGCGCACGGAGGCTTTCAGACAGTCGTTCTTCCCGCGAACCATATGCGACTGGAACAGGAAAGGGAGGTAATGACAGTGGCACGTAAAGTGCCCTCCGCCACACACCGTTGGGTGGCTTGCGGAGTATCAATGTAGATGTAGATGTAGAACGTGCTGCCTGAAAAGCTTACAAGGGGAGGCCGCCAATTGTGAAATTCAGATTCGATTCATACTGCTCATAATAAAAGCTCATGGCCAGAGGTGTAATGTGGCAAAGCACCAAGATGCACTTCTCAGCCGTTGTCGAGAAAATCGACAGTTAAAAGAAACCGTTGCGGTGAAATACTCTCTACGATTAATAGTTTTCCACAGCGTCGTGGCGCAGCGGTAAGCGCTCTGGTTTGTAATCCGAAGGTCGCCGGATCGAATCTCGCAGTATGCGACTTTTTTTTTTTAGTATTTGTTTTTTGTAATTCAAATGTGTGTATATATGATTCCCGGCAATCTGTTGCAACAATTGTGCATATAATAAGTTGTTGAAAGTCGTTTGTCGTGGAAAAACTGGCGACTTCGAACATCATTATGTTTTCCGCAAACAAAGTTGTATTTCACAAATTTTATTAATTGCCTTTATAATGTTAACCACATATACTTAACGGAAGACGTAGAAACGATATTCCGAAACGAATACGTATAGCGTAAGTCAAACGTTCGAGTTAGAATAGAGACCCCACGAACACAAATTCGCTGTGGCAGGTATGAAATACAGGGTGATTCAAAAAGAATACCACAACTTTAGGAATTTAAAACTCTACAACGACAAAAGGCAGAGCTAAGCACTATCTGTCGGCGAATTAAGGGAGCTATAAAGTTTCATTTAGTTGTACATTTGTTCGCTTGAGGCGCTGTTGACTAGGCGTCAGCGTCAGTTGATGCTAAGATGGTGACCGCTCAACAGAAAGCTTTTTGTGTTATTGAGTACGGCAGAAGTGAATCGACGACAGTTGTTCAGCGTGCATTTCGAACGAAGTATGGTGTTAAACCTCCTGATAGGTGGTGTATTAACCGTTGGTATAAACAGTTTACAGAGAATGGGTGTTTGTGCAAAGGGAAAAGTTCTGGACTTTATCACTGGCCTCCAAGAAGCCCTGATCTTACCCCCTGCGATTTTTTCTTATGGGGGTATGTTAAGGATATGGTGTTTCGGCCACCTCTCCCAGCCACCATTGATGATTTGAAACGAGAAATAACAGCAGCTATCCAAACTGTTACACCTGATATGCTACAGAGAGTGTGGAACGAGTTGGAGTATCGGGTTGATATTGCTCGAGTGTCTGGAGGGGGCCATATTGAACATCTCTGAACTTGTTTTTGAGTGAAAAAAAACCTTTTTAAATACTCTTTGTAATGATGTATAACAGAAGGTTATATTATGTTTCTTTCATTAAATACACATTTTTAAAGTTGTGGTATTCTTTTTGAATCCCCCTGTATAAACTCCGTTACTCGCTCGTTACACTTGAAGGACAGATATTGAGCGGGCCGAAACGAGCCGCCGCATAACAGCGTAGTTGCCTGCTAACTTTGAAAGAAGGTAGATACGGTCCCTAGCGCAACTTATAACATCGTCGAAAATCAGTGCGGACGGGAGAGCTTTGGTACACCCTGTTAAAAAAACGGAAAAATGGAGGCGGTACAATTGGAGAGCGATCCGCCTTCACCAACATGCATAAGCAATTCATTAATAGTTTATATATATATATATATATATATATATATATATATATTTGAATTACAAAAAACTAATAATAAAAAAAATTGCATGGCGTGAGATTCGATCAGGCGACCTTCGGATTACGAACCCGAGCGCTTACCGCTGCGCTACGACGCTGTAGAAATCTATTAATCGTAGAGAGTATTTCACCGCAACGGTTTCTTTTAACTGTCGATTTTCTCGACAGCGGCTGAGAAGTGCATCTTGGTGCTTTGCCACGTTACACCTGTGGCCATGAGCTTTTATTATGCGCAGTATGAGTCGAATCTGAATTTGACAATTGGGGGCCTCCCCTTGTAAGTAGAGCGCGTGTTCCCTCGCACAATGCAAACATACCAGACCGTTTCCTTGTGGTGCGGCCCTACCTGCGGGACACGCTTGCGTGCTTCGTGAGGAGTCTGTCGCGTCGCAGCGTTTTACTCCGTTGGAGGAATACGGGAACTCGGAACTGAGCAGCAGTGGTTACTGGGCGACAGCTGCAGTATTTGGCGCGCACAGGCAAGAAGTTCTAATTACTGAAACATTCATCAGAAATGGTTCGCCGCTTCTCTGCTTCAGGGGATGGGCAGCTTATCGAGTCGATATTCGAAGAGCACGTTTTGTGAAATATGGCTTACACCGAGATGAAAAAAGAAATGCAAAAGCTGTTAATTTTGCCAGAAATCGCAAGAAAAATAAATGAAACATGTCAGGAGAAATCTCTTTGATTATGTCCAATGTAATACATTTGTAAATATATTTCTACTGGGCAATTAACTAAAGTTATAATGAGTTGTATGTTGTTGCTGTCATCAGTACTGTGAACGCCGCTTAAAATTCGGCACATTGAAGTAATCTGTGAATACGTTTCTCACAGCGAATCCCTCAGTTTTCGCGTAACCGCCGACACGTAGTAAGTTATTGTTGGGGACTTCATTAACTTCGATATGTTTGCGTTGTGAGGCAGTGGGAACCGGCATTTCTCCGCTTCATAGAGCAACTGTTTTGTTCTTCTTCACGATGTAAGAACATTTGTGTGACTGCTTTGCGCTTCCGGAGTACGCTTCTCAATAATATACAGTCTTCCTCCTCTTAACTAACTTCCATGTGCTTTCGGAGTGCCAAAATTAACACGTTTTTAGATCTATCACTACGCTACATATTTTACCTATACTGCTCCGGTAATACTGTCGCGCCGCACTGCATCGCGTCTGTAGTGACAAATGGCCAATGAGCCACATAATACTGCTCTCGTCTAGGGGGAACTGTAGCACCCACCGATTTCCAACAAACTGTAAAAATAAATTCAAACCTTTACGACACTTTTTCTCGTTTTGATCCCCCGCAAAAAATGTAAAGCGGAAAAGTTTGTCGCTTGCTACATTTCGGTTGCTGGTTTGCTAAAAATTACGCGTTATACGTGACATTTCAATTTATTACTTCACAGTTACTGATTCTATTAGCCATGAAGTTTGTACACGTAGTCGAATTGTACTACTGAAGCCAACTATGAAATCGTGTTGTTATACGAGACATAGGTTAGGAGATACGGCGTGATAACTATTGAGTAGCGCGAAAAATCAACTTTTCTTCAAATCCTAAATATTTCTCTATTTCAAAAGCACAACATTTTCATTGAATTAAAAAAAGGCGTCAGAAGGTCTTTCTAGTATCACGTACTGTTGTCAAATTACAAAAAAACACCACTTTCGCTTTTTAAGCTCTGACGCTCAGCGCTTCTTGCCTAGGAAAACATTTCACGCAGCATCCTGCGCCTCGCATCGGACATCGAAAGACGCAAACGTGTTCCGCAGAACACTGCGATAAATTTCCTCGCCTAGGAAAATGTAGCTTTACTGATCCGTGATACTCTGCAAGACACACTCTAAAGAATCAGGCGCGGGTCCTAGGGAGGACGCGGAATAACGTGGATAAACGTGGGTGTCACGAACACCTCCCCCTTCAATATATAGCATATGAGTTTCCACGTTCCTCACTTGACTTTTGGAGAATGAAGTAGCATGAAAACTAAGTCTGTTGAAAAGAGCAAGGAATTCTGTAAATTGCAAGCTACGTTTCACAAAGGATATATCTTTCAGTTGCTTACGATGATGGCCTGTCTAAGCACATGAGCTTAAAACCTGACTGCTGACTTTCCATCTAAGTAACGGCACACATGCTGAGCGTACCTGCTATAGACCTGACACAGTTCTTTAAGCCCACAAGTAAAACCGACAAATCATTGGAAGTTGAGTAAAGGCTTCCCCACACTATCAAATAATTTTATCAAAAAAAGTATCTAAATAGCCCGCCACTCATTCTTGTGATAGGAAATAATATGTTATTTTGCTATGACTTTTCGTACGATCACTCCATCTTTCCGCCCTTTCCCATTTTTTTGTTTCTCTTTATCTCTCGTCAAAAAAAAAAACTGTGTATTAGATGAAGCATTCATCTCTTTTATTGATATTGAACTGATATAACTTGTTTCTAAAGCCGGCCGCGGTGGTCTAGTGGTTCTAGGCGCGCAGTCCGGAACCGCGGGACTGCTACGGTCGCAGGTTCGAATCCTGCCTCGGGCATGGATGTGTGTGATGTCCTTAGGTTAGTTAGGTTTAAGTAGTTGTAGGTTCTAGGGGACTGATGACCACAGAAGTTCAGTCCCATAGTGCTCAGAGCCATTTGAACCATTTTTGTTTCTAAATTGTACAATTTCAACTTCACATATCCTTCTGCAAGTCCACACAACGGAAACAAGGCGATCTGAAGAAGAAATTGTATTATTTCGAAGGCAATAATGTGAGCTGAATCGTACCAATAAAACAGATGAGTGGATTAAACAGCAACAATGAATTAATGAAATACACTTGAACTCCTTTATGTTTCTATCAAAGGAGATGAATCACATCAAAATAGAAGTAATAACAGTTTACTGAAATAAATTATACATACCCTCATCTGGCTGATCTTCATTGGACGGCTAAGTTTAGCCTTCCTTCGGTTCATTCTGAAAAACACAAACACGACACGTAAATAGAAGCAACAGTGTGGAAAGTACTAATATATGATCGTTAGGGTAAGTATGACATGAAGTGTTGACCTCAAGTGTCAGGCTGTCACATTTACAGGCTTACATAAATTTTGTAACATTCTTATTTCATTTATCTGATCGTTATAAAATTCAATTTATTATACTGATTCATACTGCACATTAATTATATTTCAATTCCATCGGGTGCAAAAACACCGCTGCCTTGATTCCCCTGCTAATAATCGATACTTAAACATAAATCATAACCAATTCTCAGTTTGTAATTCTAGAATAATTT
Organism: Schistocerca piceifrons; assembly: GCF_021461385.2. Lineage (NCBI taxonomy): Eukaryota > Metazoa > Arthropoda > Insecta > Orthoptera > Acrididae > Schistocerca > Schistocerca piceifrons. The sequence continues at coordinate 1,220,735,296 of NC_060138.1, read as the reverse complement.
TTACGTCCAATGAAACTAGCTTTTCGTTTGTATTTGTGTTAAGAACTTAACGTACTTGTTAGGAACATTTTCCAACCAATAACTTTCACCATACATGTAATTTTGTAAATCGCATTGTTTTGGACATATGAATGACAACAATCTGATGCACTGGTTTTTGTTAGTTTGCATTGTCCACTATTGTACTGTGTCGTCTGTATAGCTACTTTTCACGTGGCATGTTGCCAATGAAAATCTAGAAACTATTACATTTTAACAATACGCAGTGCCGGAAAAAAATGGAGCACCAGTGGCATACTAAGGGGTTCTAGTATTAGTGATTCATTTGTCACACTCATCGATGATCAGAAAGCATTTAGGAGGGCTGTCCGTGCGCCCTCTGTTTTCACTCTGCAGGCAGCAACTGCGCTGACGAGAACCTATTCCTGTTGAACAACTTCAGCCATTTGAATGAAGTCGCATTGTGAGCCTGCGGAAAGCTGGATGACGTCTCCACGGATTGTTGTAGATTCTGGCCATAACGTATCGGTGACGTGTCGCTGGTTTCGGCAGTGGTCTGTTCTGGATAGTACAACGATAAAAGCATCCCAGATTTAAAAGAATGCAAAATCACCAGGACTCACGAAGTTTTACAGAAGCTCGAAATGTAATGCAGACATCGTTTCAAGATGCTTTTAATAAGTTACACGAGACTCTCTTTCGAAAACTAAAAGAAAATCCTAAGAGGTTCTGGTCGTATGTAAAATAAACCAGCGGGAAGACACATTCAGTGTCTTCACTGCGCGATAGCGATAGTACTGTTACCGATGACAGTGTCACAAAAGTGGGGTTACTAAATGTGGTTTTCCGAAATCTCTTCACCAAAGAAGACGAAGTAAACTCCCCAGAATTCGAATCAAGAACAGCTGCCAATCGGAGTAACTTACAAGTACGGCGTGACTCAAAAATTTTTAACATTTGAAACTACATTAATTCACGGAATAAAGTAGGTAGATAGGTGAACCTTGACACACGTGCCTGGAATGGAATGAGGCTTTATTGAAACCAAAAACGAGTACAAAAGCCGGCCAAAAGATGGCGCTGCACTGCAATACGAAGTGCCGCTGCATGAGTACACCTACAACTGCAGAATTTGGGCTACCGGAAATCATAGAACTATCGTGGAAACTCTTTTGCATGACGAGAAAGCGACGGTGTGTTGTGGATTTACCATACCTATCGTAATCGGACCCTTTTTCTTCGAGGAAATGTAAGGCGCTGATTTTCAAACTGTCGCCGGGGAAGGGTGCGAAGTACGTCTATATGTTACAGAATCCTTAGGCTGGCTGATAAACAACTGCTGGACTTACTTTCATGCAGGACAGCGCTCCACCTCACAATGCCGTAGTTGTGAATGATCTCTTGCGAACATATTTTGGTGAGGATCGAGTGCTAAGTCGCCACTTCCGTCACGTCTGGCCTCCCTGGTCTCGAGACCTCAATCTGTGTAATTGTTGGTTGTGGGGTTACCTGAAGTCGCAAGTCTACCGTGGTCGTTCGACCTCATTAGGGATACTAAAAGACAATATTCGAAGGCCGTTTCCCATTATACCTACTGAGTTGCTGTCTAGTGTTGCTCCTAACTTTGTCCCTCGACTACAGGTATTGTTGATGAATGAAGGCTGGTATGATGAGCATTTGCTATAAAGAACATCGTCTTTGCTAAAAATCAATTGCTTTTGTATCATATGAAGCGCGATTTGTTGGTAATTTTCTGCAATTTTTTTGGTCTCAATAAAATCCCATGTCATTTCAAGCAAGCGTTCATTTTTTACCTCCTACCCATTTAAAAAATTAAGGTTACCATAGGAAGTTGAATGAGGCATCGACCCGCACACCTGTCTGTGATCGAGGTCTCAATCGTGGCCATGGTCCAAGTCCATTGGTACTGTCACTGAGCCTCTATCCACTTCGCCTGACTGCTGTCTGGCAGCCAAACTCCACCAGTACTGCCAGATACGGTCACCAGAGTCCACACACAGTCGAGGCTCATTCACAGCCCAACTGGTCTGCCAACCAGCTCGCTAACCACAGCTCCGACCATCCAACCACTTGGCTGTGCTGATGGTGTGCGGGCTGGCAGACAGCAGTCGAGCAAAGCAGTTAGAGGCTCAGCGGTAGAACTGACGGAGCTGGACCACAGACCCAACAGTGAGCCCATAGCCCACACATAGGCAGTCGAGTTGAGTCTGATCCGCTCGGCGAGCGCGTCGGCGCATTAGGAATGGAAAAAAACGGACTTGAAGAGGCTCTGTGGAGCCGAGTGGTTGTTGGTGGTTGGCAATACGAGGGAGCAGTCCCAAAGGCTAGCAGTACTGTGCTGACTGGTGTTGCCTTGGTGCCCGGAGGTCTGTTCCTTAAGCCGCCCACTCTCAGGCCGACTCGCCTGACTGTGATTGGACACACAGCGACTGCGTGGCAGGCCGTATCTGTTCCCAGTCGTGTGGCAGCTTTCACCACTCCAAAACAGAAGAGTAAAGGGCGGAGCATGGTGTGACAGGTAGCGGTCGGCGTCAGGAGGCAGCGGTGCGGCGGTGGAGCCGACGCACCCCTTCCAAGGACCCGACCGCTGTAAAATCGCCCACACAAGGGCGAACGCGTCGGGGCAGACCCGGTCGGCAGGGGAGGTTGGCGGACTGGTCGGCTCTCTACTCCTAGAGAGTGTGGACTGAGGCGGCGATTTGGACAAAGTGCGATTCTTGCACACAGGGAATCCCAAGAGCCAGTGCGAGTTGTTTTTAAGTCTGCACGCTATACGGCAGTCTGCGTGCTGTCAGGAAATAGAACAGGCAGTAATGCTACGTAGCATATATGGGCAGAACAAAGGTGTGCATGGTCTTGCACCGTCTTAGCTTATATTGTTTGTCGTTGGTAACGCCTAGTTATGAGTCCCGTGGCTGACATTTTTTAGTGCAGTCCGAAGAAAATTTGTACTACGGTTTTATTAGGAACTTACATCTGGAAAATACAAGTGTTTTGGGTTAAATTAATCAAATATTTGTTGTTATATTATTAATTTTCATTTCATAGTTCAATTGTGGGACTTTGAGAACGAAAAACTAGAGCCCAACTATTCTATGCATTTTGTGGTCAGGGTTCTATGTGTAATTTATTCTGCTGTTTTTCCCGGTGTCGTCGATATTGGCTTTTCCCTCATAACATTACGTTTTGTTCTTTGTGGAAAAATGAAGAGAACATTAATTACTGTACGGAAATTATACACACATGTATTCATTGTCACTCAGAAGTTTTTCACTATTGATTGTCTCTTCGTTAACAGAGTTCTAATTTCTGTTATTCACTGTGTATTTATTGGAGAAATTTTTTCTATTCCTTTAATCATAGCCGTTGCTTTCTCCCGCTAAAAGTTGCTCTATTGATTATGAACTCATTTAATAGGTTGTCTGTAATGTTCTGTGTTTATTTTATATATTTGTAAAAGATTTACTTGTTTAGAATTATATGTGTTATTTATGTTATTAATAAACACTGCATTTTGATAAAAGTCCAGTCAGTTTTACTCTTCAACGCGTGTTGCTCCAAATTCGGCCGTACCACAACTGAAATATATTGCATGACGACAGTTTCAGAGCGGCGCAGAGTTTCTGTCAGAAAATCGATCGGTTAAAAAAAAATATTGTCTTATTCTTGTGTCACTGACTCTTCAAATATTTTGAACCTGTCCATTTGTGTTCCCATCTTCCCAGCTACACACCCATTACGCGAAACGTGGTCAATAACTGTGCCAAATAAACCAATTTGTCGCTGCTTTACAACTTCTCCAGTCTACCCAAACATGCCAAATTGATTACGCCAGGATGTGTTGGATAAAGTTCCCTCGAACTGTTAAATTTGGTGGAAATAGTTTTCTATATTCACCACTCTCCATACTCTTTCTTGTGCATCTAGGCTCCGCGCTTTATCTGTCACATTCTGTTCCATATTTTGCTATGAGATACGCTTAGTCTCGGAACTGTTTTCCACACCCGGACTTGAATGTACGGCATTAGTAAACTTCTATTCTTAAAGATAGCTTTCTTTTCCTTTGATATTAGCTCCTATAATGTTGTATTGCTTTGGAAATAGCACAATTCTTTAATTTTCTCTGTCTGTCTTTCTTTCTTTTGTATCGATGTCAGCCAGATTCTAATTTAATGAGCTCCAATCAACAGCTCTTCTATTATTTTATTACTCTTCGTCATAAAAAGTTTGTATTCTGGGAGGAACATCGGCAACTATTTCTTTTATACTTTTTGTCCTGAATGCATATTTACTATTTAACATAACAGCATCCGAGAATGGCGGATGAGCCTAAGAGCAAATTCCGTGTATGAAAAGTGTTAATTCTCATGTCTTGAGTTTATGAACTTGACTGGAAATATTACAGATTTCATTTGTTACGCTAAGCAGCCTTCTTCGAAGGTTCTTAAGAAACCGTAGAGCACAAAAATACAAGGAAGTACATCTCTTTCAAATACGGTTACGGCATTTACTTCGGGTTAGTACGGTTTATAGGTGCTTGAAGATTCATCGACCAAACCCCGCAAGCAAATTCAAGAAGATCTATTTCTAGAGTAGTCGCTAACTTACCCAATTCAGTTCACGTGACCCGCTGACCGGCTTCGCTCTCAAGCTACCAACTTATCAAGCCATTTCATCTGCCCTGCTGGTATTCTAAGAAAACCCCCGGCCTGAACTCTCACCTCATCTGCAACCCAAGTAGCCTCGGAATGCTGCGCGAACAAAGCGAAAACTTTAGTTCTCTTTGTCATTCTGAGTTGACGTGACCTCCTCTGCCCCTTTGCAATGGATGTCACTGACGCCTTTAATCGTCGTGCTCGTGACATCTGCAAGCTTCCTTTGTGTATGTACAGGTGTCTTTGCAACCATACATTTAAGATGCTCTCTTTCTTGCTTTATTTATTTCCTCTTGTTACCCAATATTTAGAATAACAGAACAACTTCAGTTTTCAAAAACTTTAGTTTTGTTATGAACCAAGCAAGGTGGCGCAATGGTAAGGCATTCGACTCACATTCGGGAGGGCATTGATTCAAACCCCGCCCGCCTATCCAGATTTACGCAAACGCCGAGTTGGTTCCTTTGAAAGGGCACGGACCACATCCTTCCCCAGTTAGAGTTTGGCTCCGTCTCTAATAACGTATCTTGTCGGCGACGTAAAAACAATCTTCCTTCATTCCCTTCTCACTTTTTTGTAATCTGTGATTAGAATTGTGCTCGAAGACAGATGCAAACCACTCTGGAACGGTGTAAGATTATTTTTAATTCCAAACATTTCAATAGGATCCTGTTGAATCAGTTCCGTCAATCCAAAATTGGTCTCTCATATCTTTTGAGGATGAGATGCTGTTTTAACGCAGTCGTTCTCAGACGAATCTTATCCAGAACAATTTCTGGTAAGTGAAAACTGTAGGGATAACTACCCATCACATCCCACTATTTTTTAAAAGAAAATATGCGAATCGGCACACGGGGCCATGCTACAGAAATAAAAAAGATATAATATACGTGTCGAATAAATTTCTTTTATTTCTATGATCACAAAACTTTTTGGTCCTTAGAATACCGGTTGCGGCCAGCGATGACCACCTTCAGATCTGCAGCAGAACAGCGAAAAACCGAAACAACTAGTGGCCAGTCTAGTCTTAAAAACAATAAAATATGCGAAACTACGTTTTAAAATGCAGCCGCTAGTTTTTTTTTTGTGTGTGTTCTATGTTTCGTTGCAGATGTGAAAATGTTCATCGCTGGCACAAACCTGTAGTCTACGGATTTTGTGATCACAGATACAAATAAAAGAAATTTATTCTACAGATTCTAGATCAGTGTTTTACTAGCGACTATGTCGCAGCTTGTGATATACATCTAAGAAATAAGAAGAAGAAGACAGATGCACAGCGAAGGAATTAGCCGAATGGGACGTAAATATCTAGATGTGATATACATGTACAGACAAACAAAGGATTATAATTTCAGAAAAAAATGGATGATTTATTCAAGGGAAAGAGCACACAAATTGAGGAAGTCAATGAAGTGCTGGTTCACCTATGACCCTTATGCGAGCACTTATTCGGCTTGGCACTGGGTGACAGAGATGTTGAATGTCCTCCTGAGAGATATCGTGTCAAATTCAGCCCAACTGGCGCGTTAGATCATCAAACTCCTGTGCTGGTTGGAAGGCCTTACCCGTAATGCTCCAAACGTTCTTAATTCGGGCGAGATTCGGCGACATTGCTGGCCACGGTAGGATTTGGCCGCAGCGAAGACAAACTGTAGTAACTCTCGCGGTGTGCGGGCGGCCATTGTCTAGCTTAAATGTAAACCCAGGATGGTTAGCCATGGAGGGCAACAAAACGGGACGCAGAATATCGTCGATGTACCGCTGTGCTGTAAGAGTGCCGCGTATGACAACCAAAGGGGTCGTCCTGCCACGAAAGGAAAAGCAACCCAAGACCATCACTTCTGATTGACGGGTCATATGGCGGGAGACAGTCAGGTTCGTATCCCACCAGTGTTCGAGACATCTCCAGACATGCTCATTTCGAAGCGGGACTGATCCCTCGAGGCATTTTAGCTCAGGCCAATGAGATTCGAGTTCGAAGACGTGTCTGGAGACGCCCCGAACAGCGGTGGGATATCAGCCTGAGAATCGCTCGCCATACGGTCCGACATCCAGGGTCTTGGGTGCCATTTCTTTTCATGGCAGAACCCCTTTGCTTGTCATCCACGGCACCCTTACACCTCAGCGGTACGTCGACGATATTCTGCGTCCCGGTTTGTTCCCCTTCATCCTGCAAGCCATCCTGCGCTCACATTTCAGCAAGATAACGCCCAAATGCACGCGGCTAGAGTTTCTACTGTTTTGTTTTCGTGCTTGCCAATCCCTACATTGGCCAGAACGACTGCCGGATCTCTCCTCAACTGAGAATGTTTTGAGCTCTATGGGCAATGCCCTCAAATCAGCTGGGGATTTTCACGATCTAATGCACCAATTGGACAGAATTTTGCACGATATTTCTCAGGAGGACACCCAACAACTCTATCAATCAATCCCAGGCCTAATAACTGCTCGCTTACGGGCTAGAGGTGGACTAACACGTTATGATTTGCTCAATTTGTGAAGCTCTTTCTGTTGAATAAACCATCCGGTTTTTCTGAAATTGTAAATATTTGTTTCCACTTTTTTCCCTTTGAGTGTATTTATCGTATTAACACCTTCAATTCTAATTATTTTCCCGGATGGTACTGAAGTTGTATGGAAGTGGATGTTTGGTTATTCAGACAAAAGTGAAAGCCGCTCGGGATTAGCCGAGCGGTCTTAGGCGCTGCAGTCATGGACTGTGAGGCTGGTCCCGGCGGAGGTTCGAGTCCTCCCTCGGACATGGGTGTGTGTATTTGTCCTTAGGATAATTTAGGTTCAGTAGTGTGTAAGCTTAGAGACTGATGACCTTAGCAATTAAGTACCATAATATTTCACACACATTTGAACATTTTTGAACAAAAGGGAAAAAGAAACTTTTCTACATCTACATCTATATTTATACTCCGCAAGCCACCCAACGGTGTGTGGCGGAGGGCACTTCACGTGCCACTGTCATTACCTCCCTTTCCTGTCCCAGTCGCGTATGGTTCGCGGGAAGAACGACTGTCTGAAAGCCTCCGTGCGCGCTCTTATCTCTCTATTTTACATTCGTGATCTCCTCGGGAGGTATAAGTAGGGGGAAGCAATATATTCGATACCTCATCCAGAAACGCACCCTCTCGAAACCTGGACAGCAAGCTACACCGCGATGCAGAGCGCCTCTCTTGCAGAGTCTGCCACTTGAGTTTATTAAACATCTCCGTAACGCTATCACGGTTACCAAATAACCCTGTGACGAAACGCGTCGCTCTTCTTTGGATCTTCTCTATCTCCTCCGTCAACCCCATCTGGTACGGATCCCACACTGATGAGCAATACTCAAGTATAGCTCGAACGAGTGTTTTGTAAGCCACCTCCTTTGTTGATGGACTACATTTTCTAAGGACTCTCCCAATGAATCTCAACCTGGCACCCGCCTTACCAACAATTAATTTTATATAATCATTCCACTTCAAATCGTTCTGTACGCATACTCCCAGATATTTTACAGAAGTAACTGCTACCAGTGTTTGTTCCGCTATCATATAATCATACAATAAAGGATCCTTCTTTCCATGTATTTGCAATACATTACATTTGTCTACGTTAAGGGTCAGTTGCCACCCCCTGCATCAAGTGTCTATTCGCTGCTGGTCTTCCTGCATTTCGCTGCAATTTTTTAATGCAGCAACTTCTCTTTATACTACAGCATCATCCGCGAAAAGCCGCATGCAGCTTCCGACACTATCTACTAGGTCATTTATATATATTGTGAAAGGCAATAACACTCCCCTGTGGCACGCCAGAGGTTACTTTAACGTCTGTAGACGTCTCTCCATTGAGAACAACATGCTGTGTTCTGTTTGTTAAAAACTCTTCAATCCAGCCACACAACTGGTCTGATATCCCGTAAGCTCTTACTTTGTTTATCAGGCGACAGTGCGGAACTGTATCGAACGCCTTCCGGAAGTAAAGGAAAATGGCATCTGCCTGGGAGCCTGTATCTGATATTTTCTGGGTCTGATGAACAAATAAAGCGAGTTGGGTCTCACACGACCGCTGTTTCCGGAAACCATGTTGATTCCTATAGAGTAGAATCTGGTGCAACAGAGTAATGGTGAGGATTGGGTAGAGTGAGTGTCAGTAGGTATGCAGAGATGAAGAGACTTACACAGGATAGATCTGCATCAAACCAGAGTAGAGACTGAAGACCACAACAGTGACATGGGAAGTGACAGGTAGATCTCGTTCCGGAATTAATCCGAAAGAACTGAAACTGTTTTAACGAAGTAGAAAGCCCCTTCGGTGCGGCACGAATGCATCAAAGGAAGCGCAGGGGAGGCCGTCCATTACTGAGATTCGTCACAGCCACGTTGCGACGCGGGAGTTGCTGCCATCGCCCGCTGACAGGCCCTGGCTGGGCGTGCGCCAGCTCCGATTTCCCGCTGTCTTTTTACAGCTGAACGCACGCACTCGCGTTACATATGCAGTGCCCTCTGTACGAGATCTGCACATAAAATTACGAGTAACGCTGCCAGTTAGTGGAATAAAGAAGTACTCTCTGTCGAGATAAAGACACGCATGAGCTAAGCGTCAGTATATCGAGCGAGATACACACGTTACGCAGACTGTCTATACTTTAGAAATGGAGACGTGCACTAAAGTTTTATCCAAATAGAGTACCATAATGGTCTAAATTATGGACAAAAACAGCCATTTATTTCCGATCGTGTTGGAATGAGTCTCCATTTCGTCCTTATCATACGGCAGCGTCAGCATCGTCGTCATGTTTCAATTGTTACACTAAATCGTCAGCCTGTAAAACTTTTCACGAATCTTCAGGTTGTCTTGTTTTAAAATACAAAAGTCATCTGTATTCTGCATCAGATTTTACAGGACTTCGTAAGCATACCGGGCAAAAAAATTTTAACCCACTCACGAAAGAGCGCGCTGGTCGTCTGTAGCCCGAGTTCGGCGAGGAAGAGAGTCTTCAGGTATGCCTGGTACAGCTGGTGATGGTGATCAGATCCCGTGGAGCTAACGAATTACGAGGAAGCTGACTGCCGTGTTCCACCCGCTGTTCGAGACGCACCCATACATTCTCTGTTCGATTAAGGTTAGGTGATTCAACGGTGCAATCGAAGTGAGATAGGATGGCGCAGCGTTAGTCCAAACAAGAACGTTTACGTACAGCCCTGTGAACACGGCTCTCGTCACCGTAGAAGACAAGAAATGGCACTTCATCACCTAGGTTATTGCAGTAAACGTCCTGGGTTCATGCTCACGGTAACCCGAATGAGTGGGCAGAAGTCATGATACGTAAAATATCCCAAAAACATCATATAACGACCTCCGAACTGTACGACACTCTTCACACATCGCAGGTTCCGTCCGTTGGTGCATTCCGCGTCCTGCATCATTTGAGAAGGAGCAAAATCGTGACTCGACGGATGACACCGCACGCCCGCAGCCAGCTACTGCCTACTTTATCTGCCGTTTGATCCACTGAAGTCATACTGCTTGCTGTGCCGTATCATTTCGCGAGGTACTCCCCCCCCCCCCTCACGGCCCCCCAAAAAATCTCCATTACATGCAATTCTATTCCCAATAACCGCTCGCAAACGGGTTCAGATAGACTGAACAATCCACACGGACATCTGCATCTACATATGCGCCAATACTTCGCAAGCTACCAAACATTGTCTGGCGAAGGGTACGTCTGGACCGCTAACTGATCTCCCCTTTCCTGTTCCGTTCCCGATTGGCGCCTGGGAAGAATGACTGCCAGCAAGCCTCCGTATTAGCTGTAATTTCTCGAATTTTAGTATGAAAGCTTTCACGACCGGATGACATATCTTCTGGTAAACCTTCCGGGACGTAAGGTCGTGGTCCATGAAACTCTTCAGCTCCTAACGTTTCGTCCAGAGCTGCGCTGGACATCTTCAGAGGGGTGTTTCTCCTTCGGTGTCTTGCCGACTGACGGGTGGGACGTCTGAGAGCGACTTATATATCCTAGAAAGTGGGCGTGACCAGAGTTACACGTGATATGCAGAGATAACCTATGTCAGAGATAAAACTTAACTATCGATCGTAATCTTGTCACGGATAAAACTGTCTAGCAATTCTGTAGTGCTACTGTCCAAATATCACTAAGTTTCATGGTCTCTTCTTTCCGATTAAAATTATCCCTATGTTTATACATTTCAATTGCTTCTCTACAAAGCCGTGGGTAATAGTTCGTCGTCGTAGATAAAATTTTTGTTTCGGAAAACTTCACTTGATGATTTCATGGCTGAAAAGCGTGTTCTGCTACAGCCGATTTATCTGTTTTTCCTAATCGGCAAAGACTTCTGTGTTCTTTTAACCGTGTATTTACGCTTCTTTTTGTTGTTCCAACATAAACTTTACCACATGTACACGGAATTTTATATACGCCACTGGCTGATAGAGGAGCGCGTTTATCTTTTACAGACCGAAGAACATGACAAATTTTCTTCGTTGGTCTAAAAACAGGTCTAATATCATGTTTACTTAAAATATTTCCAATCTGATCCGTTACTTTCTTTATAAACGTGTAACTCTGGTCACGCCCACTTTCTACGATACATAAGTCCCTCTCAGACGTCCGACCCGTCAGTCGGCAAGACTCACCGGAGGAGAAACACCCCTCTGAAGATGTCCAGCGCAGCTCTGGACGAAACGTTAGGAGCTGAAGAGTTTCATGGACCACGACCTTACATCCCGGAAGGTTTACCAGAAGATATTCTCGAATTTTGTCGTTGTGGTCATTTTGCGAGAGGTATGGGTGAGGAAGCAATATGTTGTCTGACCCTTCCCGGAAATTCCCCTCTCGAAATTTCAATAGTAAGCCTTTTCGTGATGCACAAGGTCTGTTGGTTGGTTGATTTGGGGGAGGAGACCTAACAACGAGGTCATCGGTTCTGTCGGATGAGGGAAGGGTGGTGAAGGCAATCGACCTTGCCCTTTCAAAGGAACCATCCTGGCATTTGTCTGAAGCGATTTAGCGAAATCACGGAAAACCTAAATCAGGATAGCCAGACACGGGTTTGAACCGTCTTCTTCCCGAATGCGAGTCCAGAGTACTAACCACTGCGCCACCTCGCTCGGTGCACAAGGTGTGTCTTGATGCACAATACTCAAGAATCGAACATGCACCTTTTAAGCCACTGTTTTAGTGGCTGAACTGCATTTCGTTAAGATTCGTCCTATGGACCTCAGTCTGACATCTCCTTTTCGTGCTATTTCTCTCATATGGTCATTCTACTTAAGGTCGCTCCGCATGGTTACACTTAGATAGCATACGCTCGTTACTGTTTCCAGCAATTTGTCATCAATAATGTAGATGTACGGTATTAGATTTCTTTCCCTATGTATGCGTAGTATGTTATATTCATCTACGTTCAGGGTCAACTACCAGTCTCTGCACCATTCTTCTACCCTCCGTAGGTCCTTCTCATGGACATCCGAATTATCTGTGAACAGCGTTGAAGAGCTTCCGACACATTCTAGTTGATCATTTCAATTTTTATCCGTCAATAGCGACGTGTTCAGTTTTACCTGCAAGGAAGTCTTATATCCAGTCACAAATCTTGCGCGGTACCTGTTGAAAATGGGACTTAACATCTGTGGTCATCAGTCCCCTAGAACTTAGAACTACTTACACCTAACTAACCTAAGGACATCACACAACACCCAGTCATCACGAGGCAGAGAAAATCCCTGACCCCGCCGGGAATCGAACCCGGGAACCCGGGCGTGGGAAGCGAGAACGCTACCGCACGACCGTACCTGTTGAGCTCGTTTCCTTTTTCTTCACTAAGCGGCAGTGCGGGACAGTATCAAACGCCTTCCTGAAGTCGAGGAACACAGCATCAACCTGACCGACGATGTCAACGGCGCTTTGGATCTCATGAAGGAAATGAGCGAGCTGAGTTTCGCAAAATCTCTGTTCTCGGAATCCAGGCTGGTTTTCATAGGGGGGATTTGAGTTCTCCATAAACGTCATAATATAGAAACATAAAACATGTTTCATAATTCTAAAACTGATGTCAACGATATAGGCCTATAATTATGTGCATCTGTCCTATGAGCCTTCTTGAAAACGAAAATGGCCTACACTTTTTCCCAGCTGCTGGGTATCTTATGTTACTCTGGCGACCTACAATAAACCGCTACGATACACCAACAAAGCGGACTACTTCGTTGTCGATGAGAGCCTGGGCACGTCCAAATGCGACATCTCTTTTCTGCTATTCTGTCGCGTCTCTACCTCGACGCGTCTTACTGTCATGATTCCTTACGAGCGACTGGCACGTAACACGCCGTATCACTGTCACGACGTGTCATTTGTGGAGAATCTCGTATCCGGCCGCGGTGACAGAGCGGTTCTAGGCGTTTCAGTCCGGAACCGCGCGACTGCTACTGCCGCAGGTTCGAATCCTGCCTCGGGCATGGATGTGTGTGACGTCCTTAGGTTAGTTAGGTCTAAGTGGTTCTAAGTTCTAAGGGACTGATGACCTCACATGTTAAGTCCCATAGTGCTCAGAGCCATTTGAACCATTTCAGAATCTCGTGTGTTTCCAGTTGTATGCCATACAGCGCTAAGCGACCAGGGTACTTTCTTAAGAGGCGCTTAACATTTGGTCCGCTGGACTTAAATCTTTGGCTGAAGAGCGGATTTTGTCATGCAACCAGCTCGCGCCCTGATGTGGATTTGAAATAACAATCAAGGCGAAAAAAGCTTAATACCATCGGTTTGTATATCTTTAGAAGAATATGTTGACTTGGCGTCCGAGTTAAACAAGTAATAAAATGAAATGTAATAACTTGAGGCGTAATGGAGATATTTATTGGCGGATTGCTTATACGACGACCGTAACTCAATTTTTTTTCCCGTGTCTGTTTGGGACTTTGGGGAACTGGAGTTTTCCTTCTACGTCGGGCCACCACGCCAAGCACGCAGTTCCGGAGGCGTTGAATCACTCCGCACGTCCTTCCAGCGGAGTCCTCGCAAGTCAATCCGACAAGCAAGTAGGCAGTTACAGTTACCTCGTTCGAGAGTACACAAAGTCTCGTCCATAAAAGATTGTCCCTAGGGGCGTACAAACTGCAGCACCGTCTCAAAATCAAGGTTGATGGCAGGCCGTGACGGAAGGCATTCGCGGAGACAATTTTGGCGGAAATGGTTGAAAACGAGGGTTTATCAAGACTCAAGTAAACCAGACACTTCTCGCGATCGATCAGATCTGCGTCATCGCATACGTGCATGTTACTCCTGCCATGGTACAAAACACTTGGAGAGGGGTGGAATGCAGATTAGAAACCTGTCGTGCTACAAACAGTACGTATATAAAGTTGCATTATTTGTGTGAAAAACATTTTGAGATACTACACTTGTAGAAACATATCGTTAATTAATATCTAAATTGCTTCTCAAGTTCTTACATTTTATCTATGTATATGAAAGACAATGTCCAGACTGACAGACTCACCATCGCCCAGCGCAAATGGCTAAGGATAGAAACTTGAACTTTGGAGAGAGTGTTAATCTTTTTCTGTAGGCATTATTTAAAAACGGACTGTTTAAAATTCCACTTCTAAGAGGGTGAAATAGGGGACGAAAGGTTCTTTGGAACTATGTCGCTCTGAGGACAATTTTGAAGCTAGAACTACGAAAATTTGTATTTGGTTTCTCAGTTAGAAATAAAAAGGTACGTGTTTCTGTAGTTTTAGAAATTCAACCACTAAGGGGGTAAAATAGTGGCTGAACGTTTTTTTTAAAAAATAAATAATTATTAAAGAACTACTAAAACATTTTCAAAGCTACGTCTATGAAAACTCATATTTGACTTCTTGGTTAGAAATAAAAAATACAAGTTTCAGTGATTTTTGATATTCAACCCTCCAAGGGAGTAAAATAGGGGACGAAGAAGTTTTGTGAAATTAATTTATTGTGATAGAATTTTCAAAGGTAAATCTGTGAGTATTTGAATTTGGCTTATCTGTTAGATCTTAAAAAAAAAAATAGGCGTTTCACTGTTTTTGGAAATTCATCCCCCTACGGGGTGAAACAGAGGATGAAAATTCTGAAGAAAATATTTCGTTACATTAAAAAATAGCTAAATCTACGAAAGCTGATATTCCATTTCTCTGTTAGATATAAAGAAATATGTGTTAGGGGATGAAAGATTCTATAGAAGTATCACCACAAGAACACAAAAGGCATGATTATAAAAACCTTGGACTGGACTCCAGCTAGCAGAAGCGTTTTTTGGTAAGAAGTACATTCGGAAAAGACCATGCTTCTATGACCATAATTGTGTCAAAGGTTTGGAAGTTGTTGGAATTTGTGAACAACATAAAAAGTCTACTAAAAGAAAACAAAATAAATTTGTGCAGAACATGCAATCTACGCGACGGAAGCGGCAGGCCCTTATTATTATGTATTTAATCCGGACGCCCTGTATTTCGTGCTAAGGGCTGATAGGGCTCTGGGCGCGCCAGCAGGCGGAAGTCACCTTTTGTGTTGCCAACGATGAGTCGGGCGTGTCTCGCGATGTCTGCGTTCAATAAAGGAGCGGGCCGAGCGTTGACCCCCGTGGGCTCTCGCCTCGTGCAGCACGCTAACCTTCCGTGACCCGTGTCTGACCCCCGGCTGTGCCAGGGGTGTCTGTCTCCAGTGCCAGGAGGTTCCCTCCGAGCTGTCAGCTCTCTGATGTGACCCTCCACATCATACGTTTCAGTTTTATCTCCCCCCACAGGTTACGACGTGCACAGACTGAAACGGAAAGTGTTATGTCACGAAGCACCACCCCGAAATTTATCAGCCTTCTTGGAAGAATTTGGAGGCATTAAATAAGTGAACTGTTCTCAGCCAGCAACATCAGTATGAAGTGTGGTCATCACAGTGTAACGCCGGAAATGCATATCCTCCTATTTCCATCTATTGTACTATAAATTTTTTTCCTTATTTTGTTACCTGAAGATATGACATTTCTGTGTCTTTATATATTGTAATTGTTTTACTATTTGTATGTATATATTTATTTATGCATTTATGTCGATGTATAATTGGTTTGTTTTGTAAATACTATTTGTATTTTTACGCTGGGTCTTGCCTAGGGAAAACTATGCTATCGAACGAATACATCGATAGGTCGTGTGGAGAACCAAAGTGTTTAGGATCTTTGGTAGTGTTAACTCTGCCGCGTGGAGCGCGGGCAGAGCAGAGCAGAGTCTGGCTGGAGGAGGGCAGTGGAGCAGGTGTGTTGGGTGACGCTCCCGCGAGTTGTCGCGCTTTCGGGGTTTGGCAGCATGTAATAGCGCTCGACTTGCTATGTTAGTTTCTGACACAGTGTCGCGGACGGGAAGCGTTAGCTGGCACACATCAAGAGCCCGTTTCGCCTGGTGACCGTGTCGAGAAGAAGGCGCGCCAACATCCAGCTTCTGCAACAGCGACGGCCGACAATGAGTGACTGTCGCCACCTCCTCGATCGACGACTTCAAACCTTCAATCAGCCAACAAGGAAGACTGGTAGCACGTAAAGTTTTAGAACTGTATAGCAGACCTCAGCTTTTCAAACTGTTCCATTTTCGTAACTATAATTACAGCAACTTAGCATGAACATTTGTTGCTCATTGTCCCAATTGTTACCAAGCAGGGTTCCTTCCTTTTCCGGAATGAACCCGAGTGTCGTTGAAATTCAAACGGCAGCATTAAAGTAATATCATTCGATTTCACTACTTTAATTTCACAGTTCAGTTAAGGTATTCATAGCTGGCTACAATATTTAGATTACACAAGCACAAATTAAGAGTGCGAGTTTTGTTACCGTATTTTAGCTTACCTGTGACTGCAGCTCAGTTTGGTACGTACTAAATTTTACTATTGTTAATTGTTCAGAATCATTTAATTCAAGTTCAAAGTTAAATCTCTTATTTCTAAATTGCTTAGATTCAAGTAGCTTTTGAAATGATTGTTGAGGTAGCCCAAGACTAACCGTATTTTACTGAATTTCGATGGGCTTCAGAAACAAAGCTCACTGTTAATTTCAGTCATTAAATTAACTTTCAATTTTCCGGTTTTATTAATTCTTTTACTAAATTAAGTCAGAGCGTAGCAAAATTTATTACTTCTGACAAACTTTCAGTTTTCACACTACACGTGTCAACCTTCAGTTGCCACGCTTCTAGTGCTAATTATATGTGCAATAACCTTTCTTTTTCAGTTACTATAGTAATTGTCCATAGGACTGGCGACCGTAATTTTCCCCAAATCTCAAATATCTAATTACCGCTAGTTAATTTTTAACGTAACGGCCGCACATTTACTTTCTTTATTAACTTTACCCCTTTTCAAAATTAATTTCCATCAATTTCATTTGCATTTTTCCTTTCATTTAGATGTAACCCTTTCCTCCCTCTTTACCGACAGATTAACTTCGGTGACGATTGCTTTTTCCCAAATTTCCATTAGGTACACGCGGTTTAATTTTTCACTGTCATTAAGGTCGTTAGGTGAGGGAGAGGTTACAACAGGCAATAATGCTCTGTATTCATGGTGGCACGGATGCGAAGTGTCATCTTGAGGAATTTCTTGCCGTGACCATGCTGTGTCAGTTCGTGAAGATTGCTTGCTGTAGGCTGGTATGAAAGTATACTTCTTCCCATCCAATCCTAGGCCTGTGACGTGTGGCAAATCAGACGACCGGACAAGCCAGTGAAGGATCGGTAGCTTACGTGCATGTGCCGCGAACAGCAGTGTCGAAGCTTGTGTGATCCTGCTGCAATATGCCATTTGGTGCTCTGGTTATGAATGAGACAACAGGTTTTGTCATTCTTACCACACATTGACGAGCATTCAGCCTTCTTTCAGCGGTTACCGAATCAATCTTAACGTCATATCAACAGTTCACCACAACTTGATTCCAGAAGTCAGAAAAGTATGAGACTCGAGGATCGCTGTTTCTCGTGACCTGTCATTACGTCATCCACAGATATGTTGGTGTCGATCTCGTCGCAAAAGAAAGGAAAAGAAAAAAAAGCGAGACTCATCGCCAGACATCAGGAAACGGACTTGATGTGTCACTTGACTCTAGCTCTCCAACTTGTGAGCCTCCGTTGTGGGTGGTATAGTACCGGCAGCAAACAACGCACGGCAGCTTGAGAGGGTGTCAACCCAGTTTGCAGTAATATGTCCACGACGGTTCGTGGTAGTCTACAAGTAACATCTATCCGGACTTCAACTGTTGTCATGAGTCTGCTAGCAGAGCCAGTCGAGTAATTCTACGATCTCGTGGTGCAGTACTTCTGGAAGGACCAGAGCCTACTGTTCTTGCCACACTGTTACCCAGAATCTATCTCGTCACCAGCTATTCCCCAATAGACAACTGTCTGTGAGACCTGGCAGTATGATGCTTCCATGGCCCCCACGCCAATGAGTCAACCTTTCTCTAAGCGTGGATGATGGCTATAAGATACAACTGCACGTCCTCTGGGCATGCCGTGTTACTACCCTCTCCTGAAAAGATCTATTAAGGTTATATGCATGCAGCAGCCGTCACTTATTCATGCAAGGTTTTTTTCTATGCAGAGAATACTGAGAAGAAGCTCGCATTTGGATGGAATTTTGTTCAACGTATTCCACAGTCAGTGTCAATTTCGTAGCATTGCGTCAAGTTGTTCATGGTGTAACATTTCCGTCAGTGTATAGCGGATGCAGAAAAAAAAAATTGCTTCAGTCCATGGTCGCAGTTTATATTTTGCCTTTTGGATACCATCATCAATCCCCTGGTGCGCAGTCGTTTGCTTGTTTCCCAGGTCGCTGTGTCATGTGTGTGTATATGACACCCCTACTCAGCAAGTGAGCACGACGACTGCACACCATGGGATAGCCTGACGATGGTACGAGGGCGTTCTGAAAAGCGATGCCTCTGAACTTTTGATGTAAAAACTCTTTTTCAAAAAAACAAACGTTATTAAAAATACCTGACGATTCCGGCTGGAGAGCGATCAATTAATTCAAAGTAAAGAGAGCTTCTGATACGAAGTTTATTATTGCCTTGACGGCGTGTACGAGCACTGGATTACTATTGTCGACAGAACTTAGTGCCATCTTCCGATCCACAGAATACAGCATGGTTTCATAACGTGTACTCTCTATGGATCTGAAGATGGCAGCTCAGTCCTGTTGAAACTAATAATTCAGTGTACATACACGAGGACAAGGCAATAAAAAAACTTCATATTGGAAGCTTTCTTTACATTAAGCGTTATTAATTCTACATCTTTATTCTGTACGTCTACATATTTGTAGACCTCTGCCACTAGACGGCGTGTAACATCGCGGTCTTTCACGTGACTGTGTCGGTGGGTGAAAAATAGAGCGCTGTAATCGAGTTCCGAATTCGAAGGGTTCCCCCACACATGCAGCACCCTCTCCTTCACCATGACAATACCAGACTACACACGGGCGCTGCGACATCTGCAAGAATCCGACGTCTAGGGTTCAGTTTTATCGCCCCCCCCCCCTCCCCCTTACAGTCCCGACTTGTACCCGTCCGATATTCATCTGCCTCCAAAATGTAAAGAACACCTGCGATGACTTCAGTTTGGTAAATATGAATTGGTGCAAGCAGAGATGAGATAGTGCTTCCGTCAATATAGTCAAACATTCTACAGTGACAATAGCAACAAACTGGCTCTCTTTCGGAGAAATGTGTTCTTCGCCAGGATAACTATGTTGTGAAAAAAATATTAGGACATGAAGAATAAAGATGCACAATGTTAACAACGTTTGTTTTATTTAAAAAGCTTAAGAGTTTTCACATAAAAAATCATAGGCAATTCTTTTCAGCACGTCCTCGTGCTTTGAACCGAAACCGGTAGCCAAGAGGCAAAAGAAAAATTGCGACCATAGGCTACAACAAATTTTTTCTGTTTCTGTTGGGCGCTGCTGTTCCAACTGACAGCATGTCGGGGATACGTAAAATGTTAAATTCTACAGGTTTCATCCGGTATCTCGATGAATTAAGTGTCCGATCTGCAATTAAAACGGAGATCAGGAATAGTTCGGCAAACTGACTAACTCTGCTGAACAATCGCACAGCATTCTTTTACCTGTGGAGATGAAACGTATTTGCAAAAAACATATAGAAATATAGGTTGTGCTAGCCTAGGTGAGCGGTTGCTGGTTCTGAGGAGGCGAGGATATACCACCAGTCATAGGGCCGATCTACTGCACAGTACAATGTTCAAATAGATGCACAGTTTGTATAAGAGGTTTAGTGAGCACGGAGCAATAACAACCCACCTTCGTTCACATTTGGTCAGCCTCAGAAGCTAAGTGCTCAGAGTGGCTGACAGCCACGTGGACTACCCGTGTTCGATTTCCAGCAGCGCCAGGGATTGGTCTCCACGTCGTATTATATGCATTGCGAGCCTTTATTAGTGAATTATCTGTATCATTGTACAAAATCATCAAAAGTGTGAATAAATATTTTATTAACTTATGTGCCAATTGGCCCGTTCTCTTACTGGTTAATTTTCTCCATTTCTACGAAGATTTTGCAGAGAACGTCCTCATTCCTTTCCTTGTCAGTCCACCTAATTTTCAACATTCTTCTGTACCACCACTTCTGTTCCGGTTTTTCCCAGCCCATATCTTACTGCCATACAGTACTGCGCTCCGAACGTACATGCTAAGAAATTTCGTCCTTCATTTGTAATGTTCAGTTTCTCGCTGTTCCTCATTTCTGATACTTCTCATAACTTTCGTCTTTCTTTGATTTACCCTCAATTCGTATTCTGTACTCATTATAATGTTCATTCCATTCAACATATCCTGTAATTCTTCTTCACTTTCACTGAGGATAGAAATATCATAATTTATAATAATATCCAGAATGAAATGTTCACTCTGCAGCGGAGTGTGCGCTGATATGAAACCTCCTGGCAGATGAAAACTGTGTGCTGGACCGAGACTCGAACTCCGAACCTTTGCCTTTCTCGGGCAAGTCCTCTACAGACTCAGCTACCCAAGCATGACTCACATCCCCTCCTCACAGCTTCAATTCTGCCAGTATCTCGTCTCCTACCTTCTAAACTTCACATAAGTTCTCCTGCGAACCTTGCAGAAGAGCAGGAGAGCTTCTGTGGAGTTTGGAAGGTAGGAGACGAGATACTGGCAGAACTGAACCTCTGAGGCGGGGACGTGAGTCATGCTTGCGTACTTCAGTCGTAGAGCGCTTGCCCGAGAAAGGCAAAGGTCGCGAGTTGGAGCCTTGGTTTTAATCCGCAGGAGGTTTTATAATAATATCTCTGTCTGCAAATGAATTCTACCAATGCAGAGGTTCCAATAAATTACCATACAATCAGTACCACTTGAGAAATAATCCAAAACCTCTTATTATACGTAAGTCACTAACAAAAGCAATTGTACGCTTTACTGAGGTAGACGTAAATATCTCTGAAAGCGAAGGCTGTGACATCAAAGGTGGAAATGTCGAACGATTTCGTAGTTGCTTCTGGCAGCACTGAATTTAGAGCTTCGCAAAGGCATCGAAAACTATTGATCGACTCGTACATTTTGGATCGTGAGAAACGAACGGGTCACAAAGGTTAATTTGAAGGCATTAGATAAATAATGATGAGCGCTGAGTGTAAAATATTAATCCCTGGCCATGCGACATGCAGCGGTCACAAAGGATTTACGTAACGTATCCTGTCAATAATATAGACGCTCGTGCGAAAAGTACTAGACCAGCGGGTATAATTCCACAAGAAGAGGGCAGACTGTTGCTCGTGTGATCCCCAGCTGTCGGCGTAGAATATTTCTGGGGCTGAGCGCATGGGAAGTGACTAAGTAAGAGACTAATTACCGCTAATGACCTTTAGTGGCAAAAGACGGTGACACTGTGGAGAAAGGCTAAATGCTACCTACAGTAGAAAGGAAGGGGGTGAGGTAATTGCGAATACGTTGTTCTCAGGTAGAAGGCGGCCTTGAAAACAACACTACATTGCTTACGATTGCTGAACTCATCTGGAGGAATGTTCGATCTTGAATATGAACGTTCGTATTAAGTTAAGAAAGTTTATAATTTTTGGTCATTTGCATGTTCCGTGGGCCACAACAGGGACAATCAGTTAAGATATAGAGCATTTCAGAATGTTTACAAATCTTGTTTCGTGCATTTTCTTCTGTGAAAATATGAGTACTTGCAGACTATAAAACTGAATTTTTAGTCTAATCTCAATAAAATTTAATAAACATAACCCAACCATTTGCAGATAATATGTATTCAAGAATTCGTGTATGAAGTAGAAGGATTTGTCAAGCAGAACTGATTTCAATTAGATTTTTATGGTTGCCAGAAGTGTCTGCCGTGTCTTTACTTACCAAGGGAGGTAGTCTAAAAATTTTTGTGGTAACATACTCTGCTTCTTTCTATGCAAGAGTAAGAGTCATTTGTGAGTAGTAGATTTATTTTTGATCCTAATATTATGATTATGAAAGCTACTATTATAATGACATTGCGATTGGTTGTTCACAGAAATATTCGTAAGCGTTAAAATGTATTATGAACAGCGCGACTGCAGGGACTTATCCCTTGCACGCTTCTCGTTAGACCCACATTCTCAACTGTCCACAATCTACATACGTAATGTACCTAATAGATATTTGCCCAGGTAATGTTCACATGCTTGCTTTTAATTACACCCAAGGTTGTTCTGAATTTTCTTTATGCTAGATCTGTTCTTTCGGCATCCATTTCTTTTTCGATTTCATCACATTTAAGCTGCAGTAATTTCGTCTTAGCTTCCTTTGATTTGCTGTTTATGTAATTCCTAATCAATTGAAGTATTTCTTCTGTTACCCAACCTTTTCCGCAGTTACCTTTTTTGCACCTAAATCTGTCTGTTCAACTTACGTGATTACCCCTTTTGAGATGTCCACTACCCTTTAGCTGTACTGCCTACTGTGGTATTCATTATCGTACTGTCTACACTCTTAGATAGCTTCAAACGTACATTATTATTCTTCAGCACTTTAGATTCCCATTTCCTCCCTCATCGATTCTTCCTGACGATTCCCTGAAACTTCAGCCTACTTTTCATCATTACCAAATTGTAGACTGAGTTGATATCTGCTTCTGAGTACAGTTTGCGATACAATACTTGATTGTGGAGTCTCTGTCTCGCCATTATGTAATCCAGCTCGTATCTTCACG
This sequence comes from Schistocerca piceifrons, assembly GCF_021461385.2. Taxonomy (NCBI): domain Eukaryota; kingdom Metazoa; phylum Arthropoda; class Insecta; order Orthoptera; family Acrididae; genus Schistocerca; species Schistocerca piceifrons. The sequence goes on along the minus strand of NC_060138.1, from coordinate 1,220,712,369 downwards.
TGTCCCTGACGTTTTCCAAATATACATCCCCCTATTGTGACTTTTAATAGTATATTCATTATTACCAGCTGAACTTCGTTGCAGAACTCAATTAGTATTTCTCTTCTCTCATTCCTGCTAATGAGTCCATATGCTGTTGAACCAACAGCCTCAATTCCTTTCCCTAACACTGGGTTTAAATTCCCCATGATTGTTAGAATATCACGTCCCTTGACATACTGAATTACTAGTTCATTGTCCTTATATACTCCCTTTATCTCTTTTACCTTCTGCTTGCTACGTCAGCATGCATACCTGACCTATTGTTAAAGGACATCTTGTAAACACCATGAGCTGCATTTAAAATGCTTAATACACAACTCGGTATTCGGGTATAGAATCCATCGTCAGTGGGATATACGTATCACTATATCAATGACATATATGTTAATTATAGAATAAAATTTTCACTCTTTAGCGGAGTGTGCACTGATTTGAAACTACCTGGCACATTAAAACTGTGTGCCGGACCATGACTCAAGCTCGAGACCTTTGCCTTTCGCGGGCAAGTGCTCTACCAGCTGACACACGCCGGTACCTTGGCGGAAGTGCAATTGTGAGGACGGGTCGTGAATCGTGCTTGGGTAACTCAGTTGGTAGCGCACTTGCCCGCGACTGGCAAAGGTCCCGAGTTCCAGTCTCGGTCGGGCACACAGTTTTAATCTGCCAAGAAGTTTCATATTAATTATAAATTATTTGTGGTGTTCAAATTAATGTTCCCTCTCACAACATTGACAGCCGTGTATGTTGCTGCTGTCAAATCGCAAAGGGTGACGTTCTTGGAAACAACTGCCTGATAACGTAAACATGGAAATGTCATTTTAAATGCAGCTCATGGTGATTATAAGATGTCCTTGACAAATATTTGAAAATTGAGGAGCATCAAGCCTGAATTAATGTTGGAGCTGGTTTGCTGTCGATTCTGATGAAAATAATCCTATCACTGAACTATGCTTAAATAGGAGCCCTGCACTGCAGCTTTTGACATTCAAACGACTCCGAATCGAAGAGAGTGAGTTATATACGTCTTGGAAAAAATGTGGGGAGTATTATACATCCTCATTTATTGGAATTGCCAAAAAAGTTCTACGAATATATGACGCGAAGAGAGAAACGTATTACACACTCGAGATGATATTCACAGTGACTTTAAACAAACACTACGAAGAACTTAAAATATGTCCGGGAAAACAAGATATATGTGAATTAACTTTTAACGAATGTCATTCAGCAAATTTGTGAAAAGTAAAAGTAAATTTTAGAATAACATACTCTGAACACCTAAAGTACTGAAGTGGAGCTACATACTCCACATTTTCAAATCACCTCATATATCAAAATCACAACTCTACTGGCAGAGAAACATCAGTAAGCAGTAAAAGTAATTCGCAGACACCTAATGCCCACCTAGCACGATCCTTTAAAGATTCCCTACAGTAACTTTAAGCATCAAAATTGACACACGCAATCTTTTTCAGTTACCCATATAGCTTTTTGAGGTAATAATATAGCCCCAAAATTTCCCATACAGATGTTGCTTGTGTTGAAAATGACGTGCGGCATTGAGAACATACATGAGACTGAAACGGCTCGACAGCCAGAGAACTTGCTTAATGTAATATAGCGTAACATTCAATTAATTATCATTAAATTTTCAAGTTGTTAGACACCTGTCTTTTCAAATAAATTTGCTATTTTAGACCATAGGTTGCGAAAGATAACTTTCTTGTGATATTTATTTCTCATCCTCGAGACGCTAGAAACTTCTCCTTTTTTGTACTAATCTTGAAAATTTCTCAATGTGCATCTTTTGTGTGTTGGAATTTGAGCCGATTCGGTCGAAGAAAACTAACTGGTCCGAATTCCGTCGACCGTTTCTATACGTTCGGATCGTTGTGATCCGTTGTAATGAGACGGTGCACTTACGGGTGTATTGATTTGAAAAGATTCGGCAGATGCTGGTGCCACTGTAATCGCAGCCTAGGAATGCTATCATTCGGTGTAGTTTTGTACTGCAGATCATTAACGGTTCCCTGCCCTTGTACTTGCTTCCCCCTGGCACTTGTCACTGCAGATTTTCCAACAGGTGCAGTGTGTCTGGCGTGTTCGGTGTCAGTTTCGACGCAAGATAACACCTCAGACTTGTTGGTGAAGGGGATGGGTATAACACCCTGAGTCGATTGGGTTGTTGTCTTGAGCTGGCCTAAATACAAACATCCATCAGATGATTCTTTAACTTCACTGATAATATATACATTTTCTTTTCACCATGTTCAGTGTACTGCACTGTAATCTTATTTTCAGTTGATTTCGCCGGCCGGGTGGCCGAGCGGTTGTAGGCGCTACGGTCTGGAACCGCGTGACCGCTACAGTCGCATGTTCGAATCCTGCCTCGGTCATGGATGTGTGTGGTGTCCTTAGGTTAGATAGATTTAAGTAGTTCTAAGTTCTAGGGGAGTGATGACCTCAGAATTTAAGTCCCACAGTGCTGAGAGCCATTTGAGCCATTTTTTCAGTTGATTTCCTGCCTACTTTCCAATTTTCTGTCTTAAATCCATCTTTTCGTTATTCAAGGTAATTTACGTGTCCTAGAGACAGTACTGTGTAATCATGAATCGGTAATCCATTTACCCGTGTTCCTTCATCGCTGTCCTTGTTCAAGAATATGAACATTTCCCGCAGAACTTCTGTGAATAGTTATGATGGCACGAAATTTGAATTCTAAATAACCCTCTATCTCGATGAAATAACGACAGTGCTGCATACACTATTTAGAACACTAACACAGGTTGAATTAATGCATTCGTAGTGTTCGTCTTCACGTTGTGCAGCTGGGAAGAAAAAGCGCATGTAAACACGCGCGGTTACTCATTCTCGGTAACATGACGGCAGTGCGCTGTTCTGGCGATTGTGGACTGGCGCATACGACTGCAGTCGTACGGCGGGCGGCGCATTAACTGCTGGTGAGTCATCGCTGCGCCTGGCGTCACGGCCTGGAGGTCGCGAGTTTGACCTCCGCCAGGTGTCGCCAGTCCCTGCCTCCTGCGGGCGCTGATCGATAACACAACATTATGTCGCGACGGGCCGCGTGACGCATCAGGGAAGTGCTGGGTACTGGATGCGGCGCGTCAGCCTTCACGTCGCAGTCCCGTTTGAATTCTGTTTTCATTTCCTGGGATTCAGTTTGCTCCAATTAGTAGATACCAGAAAACCAGAACTGCCACGGATGTACTTGTCTTGGTTCAAGTGTTTCGTACAGGGTTCACTTCCGTGGATTTGTTTGATGTATCAGGTGGTAGTGAGGTGTGATTAATAAACACAAAAACTGTACGGGATGTTTGTTTACTATCAGTATCCAGCACAAAAACATGGACAAGTCGACAACAATAGCAGCATCTGGGAGTGAAGGCGATTTACCCCTATTTTTTGTGAGTCAGCGTGTAATCGGGGCTAATAGTACATGAACAACTGAACTGCAATAATTCAAAGTGTGACGCGTTTTCCTTAGTCACCACTGTACGTGTTATCATAATATAACCGCGTGTTTCCAGTAAAGGCCAAGTGCAATAACATCGTGATTCAGTTGTATCTGATGTACTCCAATACGGCTGTCAACACTGTTCTCGCTATAACATTAATCAAAAAGTACAGCATCCTACCCAATGTTACATATGTGTAGCTCACTCCGTCAAACTATCCCATAATTTCAAATCACGCTGGAGGCCTATTTTATTAATGATACAGCCTATTAAAACGCGGTCTCTGTCAGGTAGCCAGTTTTGTTTGCATGCAAATCATTTTTATAACATATTGACTGAATCGTTCTGGTAAAGGGATAGAAGCGCTGTACACAAACAAAAATCACTGCAAAATGATAAAATAAAAAATTAATAGCATGTTCTTCTTACGTTACGTAAGAGGTGTACAGAACTGAAATCGGATATCCTCAATATTCTGAGTAACGAAAGGCATGGTAAAAATCTCACAGCGGTGCAGGGACAATATGAACGTTACTGTACTTTGTACACTAAACAGAGAGAAAAGTCTGTATCCTGAAACGTACCGTAGGAGAGTACGTGACCTACGTCAGCAGGTGCGAGAATACAGAATTATGTCACTCCTAAAACTTCAAGCAGATGCCTTTGTCTCCGCGGCATCCCAAGCTGTGTGTACTTCTCCACTCTATAATTTTCATAATTTCTGCGATCTTCTCTTTTGAATATATTTTTAACTAAAGCTGTTGACCAACAGAAAGGAATTTAGCAATTTTCCCAGCATTTATTGAGTATATGTTGTATGGTGTCTCTCAATCTTATTTTTGGATTCTTCTGTTACTTCTTGCTAGACAATTTCCGTATTTTACGTTGAATAACAAGTACACTGCTTTTATTCTACTGAGTAGAACAGAAACAGTTTCTGCTAAACTGCATGTGACTTGCCTAGTAGCAGTGAACATTTAAGTTTCATTTGAAACTGTCCTGACTGTCGATGCTCTATATGCAAAGTCAATAGCGCACAATGCAAATATTACTGTCTTACGTAAACTGACTGTCCTCAGGAACGATTCGTCACAGACACGCACATGTAATGCAAGAGAAATTGTTTCGGCGTCTGAAATGACCTAGTATTGATTATGACGTAGCAGTGTGACGTTGTCACGGAACGTAATAACAAGACGACAAAACAGTTTTTGCCCAGAAACTCTCGAGATGAAATTACCTTCCATAATCTGAAAATAATTTATTAATGCTAAAATGGCTTATTTCTGAATATTCGGTAGAAGCAAAAACGGTACTAAGTGAAATATTAATTGAATTAGTTACAGAAACATTTTGCTTCATTACTTTCAAATAGGCATACGTACAACGCCTTAAAGTTGCTCCCATCTGTTATCTCACAAAACTGCACTTCATTTAACTGACTGGATGAATAATATGGATTTGAAATAAAGGTATAAGACATGCGCTGACTTTGAATTATTGTGCTTCAAGCATACAAAAGTTCACATAGACCCACCGATTAAAGTTGCATGAAACGCGTGCTATTCTTACCACACTCATACAAACATCAGTTCCTCACATACATTTGAAAATCATGTAAGACACGTAGTCTATTCGTCGAATGTAATTCCTGATTGCTACACCCGGTCACGAATCACACAGAACACGTAAACAGAATAGATTCTGCCCCACATTGATTGTAACCGCAACTGCCAATCTGTTACTTATTACCTAAGCAACACAACTGTCCCGATATGGCTCGCCAGGTCGTAAGATAAAGAAACACACTACCTAATAAATAAAATATTACGTTCGATTCTCAGTACCACTGCATGAATATAAACCGTACGCTGCTTTCAGTTTATCGCTCTTTATCTTTTTCATCGTAATGTCATGCAGCCTCTGTCAAAAGCACATCATATTATACACGAGAAAAACACAAACTCACACCAGAGCCTGGGCAGTAGACTGAAACAAAACGCTTTGTTTTCCTTCAAAAACAAGCAAGCCGTGTTTGGCGACCACGCCCTCGCTACACATTGGCCGAAGACACTATCGCCTGAAACAGCTCAGGCAGATACACTCAGCCACCAGTGCAGCAAAAGCAACCGTAAATATGCAGAAGTCGGTCAATGGGTCACAGGTATAACAGCAAAGAAAACTGCCCGAGACAAAGCTACGTAAAAACAATAGATGTAGAAGATGGGAGATTGTAATGGACGTACTTCAATGTAAAATTCTTAAAATGTATATTACACCACTGTATTTTAAAAGCTGCAAATTCATTTCATGTAATCCAGGTGCCTTTATAATTTTTACAACCTCACAAGCGGGCTAAATGTCGCCAGTTACAGTGATGCATATAAAGGTCAGTAGAGGTCGTGAGAGGTGTATGCATATATGCAGCCTCGCTGGTGAGGTTAACGTGGGCGACCAAGCTTTTACAATTCATTATGAGTGTTGTCTGTGACAGTAACACAGTGAATTTTAACCTCATTTTTTTTTTAAATTAGTATCTGCTGATTGCGCCTGCTGTCACTTGTTTTCATTTTTATTTTTTGTCAGTCCTGAGGACTTATCTGATTGCAGAGGAGCTGCCGATTCATACATCAACACGACAAAACCAAATACTTCCAAATGCAAATGTATCAGAACTGGAAAAGCCATAACCAGGGTCATCAAGAAAAGAACAACGTTTACTGAACTTGAAACAACGAACATGCAAGTTTCTCAAGAAAGGGATCATCATTAATATAATCAACGACTTGGTTTATCATCATAACCATATAAAAGGAGCTTGTTAGCTGACAACAAGAGGAATGTGCAACACATATTGCCATATTTGAAGAAAGATAATAGAGCATTCTTCGAGGAATTAATCATTTAAGATTGGTTTATGTTCTTTATAAGTCAAAATAAAGTTTCAAAATATTTAATTGTACAGTGTTATTACATAAAAATTACTAGAAAATCTCGATACTTCGGTCTTTGGCTCGTTTTGCCGAAAAAATTAAAGCACTTAGAATTCGAGTTTTCGTTGTAAAATATTACTTTCCATTCTTGTGAAGAAGAAAATCATTATAATTTTGCGATAGTAATACACTCCTGGAAATTGAAATAAGAACAGCGTGAATTCATTGTCCCAGGAAGGGGAAACTTTATTGACACATTCCTGGGGTCAGATACATCACATGATCACACTGACAGAACCACAGGCACATAGACACAGGCAACAGAGCATGCACAATGTCGGCACTAGTACAGTGTATATCCACCTTTCGCAGCAATGCAGGTTGCTATTCTCCCATGGAGACGATCGTAGAGATGCTGGATGTAGTCCTGTGGAACGGCTTGCCATGCCATTTCCACCTGGCGCCTCAGTTGGACCAGCGTACGTGCTGGACGTGCAGACCGCGTGAGACGACGCTTCATCCAGTCCCAAACATGCTCAATGGGGGACAGATCCGGAGATCTTGCTGGCCAGGGTAGTTGACTTACACCTTCTAGAGCACGTTGGGTGGTACGGGATACATGCGGACGTGCATTGTCCTGTTGGAACAGCAAGTTCCCTTGCCGGTCTAGGAATGGTAGAACGATGGGTTCGATGACGGTTTGGATGTACCGTGCAGTATTCAGTGTCCCCTCGACGATCACCAGTGGTGTACGGCCAGTGTAGGAGATCGCTCCCCACACCATGATGCCGGGTGTTGGCCCTTTGTGCCTCGGTCGTATGCAGTCCTGATTGTGGCGCTCACCTGCACGGCGCCAAACACGCATACGACCATCATTGGCACCAAGGCAGAAGCGACTCTCATCGCTGAAGACGACACGTCTCCATTCGTCCCTCCATTCACGCCTGTCGCGACACCACTGGAGGCGGGCTGCACGATGTCGGGGCGTGAGCGGAAGACGGCCTAACGGTGTGCGGGACCGTAGCCCAGCTTGATGGAGACGGTTGCGAATGGTCCTCGCCGATACCCCAGGAGCAACAGTGTCCCTAATTTGCTGGGAAGTGGCGGTGCGGTCCCCTACGGCACTGCGTAGGATCCTACGGTCTTGGCGTGCATCCGTGCGTCGCTGCGGTCCGGTCCCAGGTCGATGGGCACGTGCACCTTCCGCCGACCACTGGCGACAACATCGATGTACTGTGGAGACCTCACGCCCCACGTGTTGAGCAATTCGGCGGTACGTCCACCCGGCCTCCCGCATGCCCACTATACGCCCTCGCTCAAAGTCCGTCAACTGCACATACGGTTCACGTCCACGCTGTCGCGGCATGCTACCAGTGTTAAAGACTGCGATGGAGCTCCGTATGCCACGGCAAACTGGCTGACACTGACGGCGGCGCTGCACAAATGCTGCGCAGCTAGTGCCATTCGACGGCCAACACCGCGGTTCCTGGTGTGTCCGCTGTGCCGTGCGTGTGATCATTGCTTGTACAGCCCTCTCGCAGTGTCCGGAGCAAGTATGGTGGGTCTGACACACCGGTGTCAATGTGTTCTTTTTTCCATTTCCAGGAGTGTATAAATCTTACCATACATAATATAAAAATATGGTCCAGGATTTTTATCAAAAAAATTTTAATAAAATAAAAAATATTAGGCTGGAATCATGTTTTTGGCAGTTGGCCCATTATTGTTCTCCAGTCTGAAATCATACAACTTCGGAACGCCAATGTTTCAGATTCATCTGATCGTGAATAGGAAGATGTTGATAATGTTAATGACGATGATGGTGAGCCCACGCTATGGAAATGTGTTCGAGATAGATGACACTCCAGAATTATGTGATTATGTACCACTTTCAACAATTCAGGGATTAGAAAATACTTAGAGACATAAAAATTTTTTGTGCTGTACGTGTCCCTTCACGTTTCCACTTCACTATCACATCGGAAACAGTGGACCTAGGGATGTTTAGGAGTGTGTAAATCTTGCGTACAGATGTAGACACAAGTGACCCCCAATCACCTGACCACTCCGTCAGTTCCGCGGGGCACCCCATTCTGCTCTGCTTTTGTTGTAATTTATGAAATACTGAACGACTGTTTCCGGCTTTTTTGACCACATGTTACTTTCAGAGTAGCTTCCGACACATTTGCCGGAACTTTTATTGTTAGGGAACATTTTCAATACTTTTGATGATATAGTAAAATATACTAACATCAAGCACATTACTACAAAGGTAACTCAACGAATACTACTGTATTTGTAAATTTAATAAAAGTGTAGCGTTTATAGTACTTGCATAAATATATATTTCATTTATCAGTTTATAAATGGAACTCCTAAAAGCTATTGTGGAAAACATTTCACTAATGGGATAAAGACAATGTTTGATTCCTGATGTAGCACATATAACTACGGTCGCAGGTTCGAATCCTGCCTCGGACATAGATGTGTGTGATGTCCTTAGGTTAGTTAGGTTTAAGTAGTTCTAAGTTCTACGGGACGGATGACCTCAGATGTTAAGTCCCATAGTGCTCAGAGCCATTTGAACCATTTGAACGGAACGCCAACTTACAGTTTCGTTGCCCAAACGGCAACTGAAATTTCGATCTCCTTCCTGTAATGCCTGAGTACACATGTTGTCCCAGAGCTACGTGGAACACGTTCCTGTGTTCTGCTCGCGCTCGGCTCGGCCCGGCTTTATGAGTCGGCATTTAGCCAAGCAGAGTGCCGCGACTGCGCATTAAAATTGTCTTAATGGCCACATAACCGCCGGTTGCGGCCCGCGGCGAGCGCGTTTGCAGACGTCGGCCGCTACAGCCGTGACATTATGTCCCGCGGCTCAGCGTTTCGCAAGAGGCAGGCGGGCAGGCATAATCCCACGCAGTGATTCAGCTCGCGGCTCGGCAAAATTCTGCCCTCCACGTTCTCCCAGGGTATGAGGCGGCTTCATCATGAAACAGCTGGACGCTGCTGTCCACTCCACGTTCCCCACGGTTCGAGTACCTGCTTGTAGAAAATTCTCCAAACAGTGGTGTGTTCCAGGCGTACGGGTTGAGATCAGAGTCTTCTTCCGTAATCCTACGTCACTATTTGACAGCAGTAAAGTTTTTTTAGTTGTATAAATATTTCGCTGTGTTCCCCACCTTACGATGCTATCTTGTACCATCGTGCTTCCTGGATTTCTTGCACTCCTGCTATTACGTCAATTGTAATTTATTTTGTTTCATTATTATTATTTTTTTCATTTAAGAATTCTTTGTTCCCCCGATTCAACAGTCACCATAAACCTTTGTTTTATTTATCCTCAACCAAAATTATGTGAAACGTAGCTTGCTAGTTAGATACAAGAGTTCACCTACATTACTTATTTTCGATAAATGGGCGATGTCACCTGCGAAGATATCATTTAACCGCCAGTGTACTTTTTTTTTTAATTTACTTACTTTAGAGGCATGCCCATACAGACACCTCAGTAGCTACTGTCAGTTATGATGATACTAACTCGAGGACAACGCAACACCCAGACGACACGTGGTCGGGAATCAAACCGGGACCCCTCCGGTTAGCAATCCGCTGTGCTGACCGTGCAGCTACGGATACGGAAATTCCCCAATGTACAGTTTTACTATGGTCTTAACTTGTATCTCACTTACAGGAGTCCCTTCGACGTAGAAGCTACAGAACCTTTCCTATAAGGTACAAGCTTGCCTTTCTTTTGAGTCAGCCGTCTTCTGCCAACTTTCAAAATGGTTCAAATGGCTCTGAGCAGTATGGGACGTAACATCTGAGGTCATCAGTCCCCTAGAACTTAGAACTACTTAAACCTAACTAACCTAAGGACTTCACACACATCCATGATCGAGGCAAGATTCGAACCTGCGACCGTAACAGTCGCACGGTTCCGGACTGAAGCGCCTAGAACCGCTCGGCCGCCGCGGATGGCCTGTGAGCTTTGATGCAGACCGCCACGAATTCCTCTCCTGAGCCAACCTTTTCATCTCAGCTAGCACTTGCAGTCTACGTCCTCAATTATTTTCTGGATGTATTCCGATGTCTGAGTTCCTCTAGTACTATGGAAGTTATTCCCTGATGTCTTAACCGATGTCCTATCATCTTGTCTCTTCTTCTTGTCAGTGTTTTGAAAATACTCCTTTACTCGCCGATTCCGTGGAGAACCTCCTCATTCCTTACCTTATCTGTCCACCTAATTTTCATCATTCTTTGTAGCACCACATCTCGTATGCTTGTATTTTCTTACGTTCCGGTTTTCTCACAGTCATCACTGCTTTATAACCTTTTAAGTATGAGTTTGTCTTTCATTACCTACTTCGATTTTAATTAAAGGTAACATGGAGTTTTGGCGACATTCTTCCCACCCAGCCTGCCCAGAATGACGCGCATGCTAGCAAGTCCCTTTTGGGATTCGGGACGGCGCGTCGACCCCGGATCGAATCCGCCCGGTGTGCCAGCCGTCGTAATCGCGGTTTTTAGGTGGATGCCCACTTCCCATTAGGTGAACACCGGGCTAGCACCCATGTCCAGCTCAGTTACACCGAGTCGCAAACAATTAGAAAACTTTCGCACTGTTTCACAGACATAACACAACACGTGGCCACTTGGAGTACACAAATTCCGTCCCGGTAGGTAATGGTGTGGCGATACGAAGGGCTTCCGACCACCCACTGCCATTAACAATACCAATTACGATAATTAATACGTCGATCCTGTGTAGATACGGGACACAGGCAAAGGAAAAAGAAGAAGGTGACATACTGGTAGTCTTATCAAGGTGTTTCTGGCGATTAGAGACGCTGTCGCTAATGCATGTACACTGTTCAACTACCTTTTCATTTAACGGTAGCAAAGCGGCCTCTGGCCAGTGCGATGGGGATTCGCGTACGATGGGACAATGAATTCTCGACCAGTAAGTGGACGTACGTACAGGTCGGTGATTCCGCCTCCCCCCCCCCCCCCCTCCCCCTTTTGTCTTGTGTGAGCCCCTAATGGGAGTGCATCGTCTTTGTAAGATTTCTTCAGGAAAACACTTTGCGTGCTGTGTTCTAGTTTTGGGCTTGCTGCACGTTATAAGATTACGACTTGTCAGCCTTTGTTTGCAAAATGATCGTTGCATCACTGCAGGATGTAACGCACGAGTATATAATATCTTTCATCCCAACGCAGTTTTCATCTACACTGCATTAAGGTGTGAAATGACCGATCAACCAAAAACTGTCATGATGTCATTGTGGTCCGTTTCTGCTGCATTTTCCTCAGTTTACTGGTTTTAGTGTATTTGTCGTAATAGTTGAAAGAAGTTTGGCTGCAATTGTTAACGCAGTTTTCCAAGTTAGTGATTGCATTTGAAAATGCCTACCCAGTGCGTCGAAACTAGTAATGTAACCTTTTAAAAATTTTATTGTTTTAGTGACTGTAGCTTGACGACCGTATGTGGTGCCAAGCGTTTTAAATTTCATTCTGTCGCCCTTCTAGATAACAGTTATGTCGAAATACACAAGTTTATATTTTGGTGCACTGTAGCCATTGCTCAATCTCATTTGGATGTGCGGTAAGGAAGTATACTCTTCGGATCATTTGCGTATGTGCTTGCGAGCCTTATAGTTGCGTTGCACACCAATACTTCCGGAGTGACTTGCCTTTTTATTCTGCCTGGGAGCCCTGGTAGATCTCGTCCAGAGTGAGCGTGCCGCCAGGTTTGTATGTACGATTCTTACAGCGTCGCCACACACTGATAATATGCAATAATTATTTGATTAAATATCGTATTGTGGTAAGTTAATAGTAATAATGTCTTGGGTTAGCACATCTGTGTGATCTCATTCATTATTAACGCACCGGTAAGTTTTCGTAGCAATAATTGTTTTAAATACTGTAGTGTGCTAACTGTATAGGTCTAAGGTGTGTCTTTGGAATTGTATCAGTCTAAATTACATTAACAGCGATGGCCATATTCAGATTTTCCGGCGATTAATGTAAGAGATTTATAGTAATATTGCATATACTAATAATATTGCAGAATTTATTTTGTGTGTGTGTGTGTCTGTGTGTGTGTGTGTGTGTGTGTGTGTGTGAGAGAGAGAGAGAGAGAGAGAGAGAGAGAGAGAGAGAGAGAGAGAGAAATCTTATGGGACTTAACTGCTAAGGTCATCAGTCCCTAAGCTTACACACTACTTAACCTAAATTATCCTAAGGACAAACACACTCACCCATGCCCGAGGGAGGACTCGAACCTCCACCAGGACCAGCCGCACAGTCCATGACTGCAGCGCCTCAGACCGCTCGGCTAATCCCGCGCGGCTGATTTATTTTGTTTGGATATGTCAATTATAATCATGTCTTCATTCCACTTGGGAGTGCTTTTTCCCTGTCACCCGCCCATAAGCACTGATCTTGACGGCTTCATTCTGATTTGTCCAGTGAGAATGGAGGAAGGGGAAAGTAGTGGTTGGCGTTTAAAGTGTTAGCAACGTTTATCCGCAAAGTCATCCACAGATTTCCGCAGGTGACTGTGTAGGCGACTGTGAGTTGTGTGTATTGAACTGGGGACGTAGAAACGTCGGAGAGTCTTCGTCCCGCCGTAGCCCTCAGTGGTTCACAACCCCACAACAGGCCAAAGCAGTCCACCCACCCCACCGCCGCCCCGCACCGAACCCAGGGTTATTGTGTGATTCGGCAGCCAGTGGAAACTCCGCCCCCCCCACCCTCCCCCACCCAGGAAACGTCTCACACCAGACGAGTGTAACCCCAAATATTTCCGTGGTAGAGTAATTATGGTGTACGTGTATATGGAGAGTGTTTATGCAGCAATTGGCGACATAGTGTAACTGAGGCCGAATAACGGGAACCAGACCGCATTCGCCGAGGCACTTGGAAAACCGCCTTAAAAATCGTCCACAGGCTGGCTGACACACTGGGCCTCGACACTAATCCGCCGGGCGGATTCGTGCTGCAGACCGGCACTCCTTCCCGCTCCGGAAGCAGCGCGTTAGACCGCGCGGCTAGCCGGGCGGGCTTGATTGTGAGTTACTACTAGTCGGTTGTGCTGAATGAATGATCTGGTAGCGGTGCCTTTAGTGCCAATAACCAGGCTGGTCGCGTCGGAGATGATTACACAGACAAACTGTTCAAATAATGCCAATTTCTCTACCATTCCTGAGGGGTGGTTTGGCGTATTGTTGGGGAGACGTGGAGCTCTCTCTTTCGTGACCAGGGATTGAGTGGTGACCGCAGCCGCTGGAGGAGTTCAGCACGCTACCAGCATGTCACCTGGATAATTTGACATACAATGTCCGGCGAATGCAGAGGGTTGGGGGTTGGTGGAGGAGGGGGGGGGCTAGTTCCTGGAAATGCTGGTATGTGTTTGAAGCACTCTTTGATATTTCCACCGATGTATCGTCATCCATATCGTCGCCATTACCGAGGGCCGGAGGTCCCTCGCTTGATGTAGCAGCATCGATATAGCAGCTTCAACGATTGTTTGCCGCCAGCAACCAAGCCGGAGATGATTACACCTAAAAGTATAATCGTTCTCGGCCTTTGCTGGGGGGGGGGGGGGGCAGTGTGCAGTGTACACATCTCTACACCACATGTTGGAGTTTGAGGGGTGGGCTATCCTGCAGGCGACATACCTTTTACTAGTGAGCTTTCTGGGTGCGTATTTTGTAGTGCTGTGCTGTGCACACAGTATCTTGGCTGGACGGATCAGAATTTTGCTACGATTTCACACAATCTAGTAACGCAGTGGTGACTTGGTAAGGTTTATCACGCTTTAGTATTTCCTATACATACTGTAGCTCTGGTTGGAAATGGTAAAACAGCAAATCTTAGAAAATGTCCTACGGTCGTGACTATTTCTATCCACTTGGTCCGTTTCTTACACACACGAGTAATAAAGTGGTGGCTTACGAATGATAAATAGATCGGGCCCAGGCTGCACTGTGACTGACTGAGAGCAGAACGGTGACGACGCGACGCGATGCGACGTTGACGCGACGTCGCGACACGACACTACGTCGCGACACGACGTGACACTGTTACACGACGTCGTGGCGTGACGCTGTGACATGACGCAACGCCAAGGTGACGTGACGTCGAGAGCGGCGGGTTGGAACTCGCGAGAAATGTAGAATAATACGGAAAATTGTGGAACAATGAGAGTACTTACATATCTGCATGACTGTGGCCTCTACTTGTGCCTCAAATGACGTGATATTACACTGTTATTAACAAATAGAGTTCGAGTGACATGACGTAACGTTATTTGTTATTAACAAATGCACAAAGCTGACCCTCTCCGTTTGCTGCCCAGCTCCAGAATGAGCGCCAGTTATAAAAGATGAAGATCAGATGGGGAGCTTCAACAACAATGATGGATAATTCGGGATCATGCTGCATTGTGACTAACTGAGAGCATTGTGTTGTCGAGAAGAGCACGAGGGACCTCTTGTAATTGGATAAAATATGAAAAAAAATGTGGAAAAAATCGTAAAATTGTGTAAATACAGAAAAAAATACGAAAGTAGGTGAATAATACTTAATAACGGGGAAAATATGAAAAAAAGGTGGAAATATGGATAAATATGTAATATTGGAAGATAGAAAGTATGTAAAATTGTGAAAGAATAAAGGAATTAAATATCTGCCACGGAGTGGTCACTGCCCGTGCCGTAAATGAGGTAATATTAATTTGTTATTAACAAACAGACCTTGATGACACGACTTGACATAATCTGTTATTAACAAATAGGTACAGCTTACAAATTCTTCCAGAGGTGTGCAGCTCCGGTGTGAACCTACCCACTTCTGTCCCAGTTATACAACATGAAGACAGAAAGGGGGTGTTTGAGCCTCATTGGTTCATGGTAGGAGAGGGGGAAGGGAGGGGTGGGGGTTCCCTGGGTGACCTTTATCAAAATGGTTCAAATGGCTCTGAGCACTATGGGACTCAACTGCTGTGGTCATAAGTCCCCTAGAACTTAGAACTACTTAAACCTAACTAACCTAAGGACATCACACACATCCATGCCCGAGGCAGGATTCGAACCTGCGACCGTAGCGGTCGCGCGGTTCCAGACTGTAGCGCCTTTAACCGCGCGGCCACTCCGGCCGGCTTGACCTTTATCAATTTCCACTGGTTCCCTGGGAGGGGGGGGGGGGGGAGGGATGTCCTTGAATACATGTCACCAAAGTAGGTAACCTGACATCGGACGTCCTCATCAGTGACCTTACGATAAGACAGTTATCTCAACCCAAATCGGTTTTGATAATGTACTTATGATCTGTCCATTTTTTTTTTTTGGCTTTGCCTTTCCTGAATCTATGGTTACCTACACTGCTTTAATTACTGCTTTTTAAATGTAATTCCATTTATACCTCATAACCACAACACCAATGCTTCCACATAGTTCACTAGATACTGCCTCAGAAAATTTCTATTAGGTCTCAATATTTCTTCGTTTGTAATTATTATATTTTTGTTTTAATACTTTTAAAGTTATTTTAGTCTACTTTCCGTCTCTACTAGACTACGACCCGAATCCATACTAGTGGAGCGTATGCTTTTCAAATATTTGGTTTCTAAATCTTTGTCTAATTAATATATTGTCCACTTCATATGTGAAATTCTTTAATTTCAAAGTGATTTTTAAAGATATTGTTCACTAAAATGAGGTTCTTCCCACATCCCATGTTCTCCAACAAACGTAACATTGTTGCTCTCGCTTACTATGGTGTTCAAACAATTCGAGCTTATCAAATTTTCATCCCTTTTCGCGTACAAATTCGTCAGCTGGCAGGAACTGGCATACCCTCTCCTGCCTTCTCACTATCAGCTTACGGCTTGCTTATGTAAAACTTCTACAATTCTGGTAGGCGTAAACTTCATTTCAGTCACGCCTTTAACGCTATAAGCCGCTTATAGTTCTTTTAATTCGCTTCACTAATCCATTTGAAGTCCACCTATCTATCTCTGTGTTAAGATTTTAGAGTGTTCCCGAATCTTTTCAACTAGCCATTTTCCATTTTTCAGATAACGTGCCCAAGTAGAAAGAGTTCTTACAAATATCAAACTTCCAGTATTCTGGGCCTAAGTTCGTTGAATGAAAGCCCTTTTGTTAATAACCTCGTCTGCACTGTCTCCACCGGGAAATCCGAACGAGCGACAACTTTACAATCGAAAAAAAAAGTCAAAGGGATAAGTTATCATGAGAAGTTTTTTAAAAATGTATCCAAGAAGACGAATTTCTCTTTCCTTTGTAATCTGATTATCTCTATATTTCTCTTTTGCGTTGCCAGTTCCTTAGCCAGGAGAGCAACTTCTAGTTGCGAACGTCAAGGCAGTATTCGATAGTGGAGAACTGTTTTATATGTAGACATTGTCCTTTGTTGCCAAAGCCTCATGGTAACTTTTGGTAAGGCATTTCTACATGTTTCTACATTCCTGCTGAAAATCAAGTCTTAACGGTTTTCAAAAGATAATATTTGCTTATGTGAGTTATCTTTTAGTTGAGATACTTCCACATTTCTGTGAGACACTCCTGTCAGATAGACACCTGCGTTATCTCTGACAAATCTGAGGTTATCTGGGCTGCAGCTGATTCGTTACGTATTTATAAACACAGGAGGGATCCAGTCCTGAAAAACTACTTATATCGTATTAACGTTATTTTGTTAAATATCGTCACCATTACCTCATTTTTAACTTACTGAAGCAATAAAATCATAACAGGCGTCTGTTTCAGGCAGCAGAATTTTAAACAGATATCGCGAGGTAAACGTGTTGCACAAGTTAGGTTTGTACCTTATCCTTGAGGCATTATTATGCGGACTCTTTACCATGGCAGGTTTCAGTGAAAAAAAAAATGGCTCTGAGTACTATAGGACTCAACTGCTGAGGTCATTAGTCCCCTAGAACTTAGAACTAGTTAAACCTAACTAACCTAAGGACATCACAAACATCCATGCTCGAGGCAGGACTCGAACCTGCGACCGTAGCGGTCTTGCGGTTCCAGACTGCAGCGCCTTTAACCGCACGGCCACTTCGGCTGGCGGGTTTCAGTGAACACTATTTTGAACTATGACGGCTAGATGTCAGCCCTGAACTATTGCGTTTACGACACTGCCAACCTAAGGAAGCAATTGGAGAGTAGCCTTTACTGACTGCTTTGTGTAATTCGCTTTGCTATGGATTGTGAATTAATCGTGGTTTTCGTATCGCATTTTGAAATCAGTGAAGAGGCCAATTCTGGTCCATCACGGAGGAGGGGGTTCGAGTACGTTTCTGACAACATTGAAAGGGTCGGTGATACCTACGACAGTGTGTCAGTTCTTCTTTTAGAGAGCACTGAGAAAGGGTGTAGACTACGAGCACTGCAAGTCGGGGCTTGTTCCCCCTCAACCCTGCTCAGCTCTCAAGAGTGTCTTACGTTCTCGTTTGTTTGCGCTCGCAGACCAGTGCCACGTTACAAAGTCCTTACTAGATACTATCTGTCGAAACAAGCAAAAATAATACACTACTGGCCATTAAAATTGCTACACCACGAAGATGACGTGCTACAGACGCGAAATTTAACCGACAGGAACAAGATGCTGCGATATGCAAATGATTAGCTTTTCAGAGCATTCACACAAGGTTGGCGCCGGTGGCGACACCTACAACCTGCTCACATGAGGAAACTTTCCAATCGATTTCTCACACACAAACAGCAGTTGACCGGCGTTGCCTGGTGAAACGTTGTTGTGATGTCTCGTGTAAGGAGGAGAAATGCGTACCATCACGTTTCCGACTTTGATAAAGGTCGGATTGTAGCCTATCGCGACTGCGGTTTATCGCATCGCGACATTGCTGCTCGCGTTGGTCGAGATCCAATGACTGTTAGCAGAATATGGAATCGGTGGGTTCAAGAGGGTAATACGGAACGCCGTGCTGGATCCCAACGGCCTCGTATCACTAGCATGTCTGTAACGGATCGTGCAGCCACGTCTCGATCCGTGAGTCAACAGATGGGGACGTTTGCAGGACAACAACGATCTGCACGAACAGTTCGACGATGTTTGCAGCAGAATGGACTATCGGCTCGGACACCATGGCTGCGGTTACCCTTGACCCTGCATCACAGACAGGAACGCCGGTGATGGTGTACTCAATGACGAACCCGCGTGCACGAATGGCAAAACGTCATTTTTTCGGATGAATGCATGTTGTGTTTACATCATCATGATGGTCGCATCCGTGTTTGGCGACATCGCGATGAACGCACATTGGAAGCGTGTATTCGTGATTGCCATACTGGCGTATCACCCGGCGTGATGGTATGGGGTGCCATTGGTTACACGTCCCGGTCACGTCTTGTTCGCATTGACGGCTTTTTGAACAGTGGACATTCCATTTCAGATGTGTTACGACCCGTGGCTCTACCCTTCATTCGATCCCTGCGAAAGCCTACATTTCAGCAGGATAATGCACAACCGCATGTTGCGCATCCTGTACAGGCCTTTCTGTATACAGAAAATGTTCGACTGCTGCCCTGGCCAGCACATTCTCCAGATCTCTCACCAACTGAAAACGTCTGGTCAATGGTGGCCGAGCAACTGGCTCGACACAATACGCCAGTTACTACTCTAGATGAACTGTGGTATCGTGCTGAAGCTGCATGGGCAGCTGTACCTGTACACGCCATCCAAGCTCTGTTTGACTCAATGCCCAGGCGTTTCAGGGCCGTTATTACGGCCAGAGGTGGTTGTTCTGGGTACTGATTTCTCAGGATCTATGCACCCAAATTGCGTGAAAATGTAGTCACATGTCAGTTCTAGTATAATATATTTGTCCAATGAATAACCGTTCATCATCTGCATTTCTTCTTGGTGTAGCAATTTTAATGGCCAGTAGTGTACGAAGCAGCGTATGAGGTTTGATACAAATGCAAATTCGATGTGAATTCTGCAGGGGTTGGACAAAAATACGTAAACAAAGCGAGTAATGCGTGTTTGAAGATAAATTCAGATGTTGGCCAAGACTTCAGGACGCGCTGTTGTATTTGGCGGCGAACGGCGGTCGTGCAGCGTTCCCAACACGTTGCGAGTTGGAGTCATGGTCAGAATAGTGTTCTGTGTAGTTGCGAGCGCGTTATGTGGGAGACAGTGAATTCGAATGTGGGCAAATTATTGGTGTTCGTATGGTGGGTGCTTGCGTAACGAAGGTAGCCGGGGTGTTTGGTGTTTCAAGAGGCACCGGGTCGGAGAGCTGTACCGCATACAGGGTAACGGGAAAGACATAATCAGCGAAGTTACAACGCGGACGAAAGAGTGTGTTGAGTGCTCGCGGCGGACGGGCAGTGAAGAGGATAATGACGAGAAAATAAAAAGCTGCAAACGTCACTGCGGAACTAAATGTCGCAGTCGACAACACTGCCAACACCAAAACAACGTGAAGGGAGCTCCATAATTAGGGAATTACAGGGCGAGACGTAACTCCAAAACCACCCATCAGTGATGCAAATGACCGTAGCGGGAAAACGTAGTGCTGAAGCCATAAAATTTGGACTACGTAGCAATGAAAGAAGGTCATTTGGTCAGATGAGTTTCGTTTCGCAATGTTCCCAACATTTGGCAAAGTAATGTCTGAAGAGTGTAACATGGTCGGGGATTGGACGATGATTCAGGCAGCCACGTCGTGATGCACACTTGGTCTGGGGGCCCTCGTTCTGTCAATGGTCTTGCCAAAGAGGGTGGAGGAGCGGACAGAGGTTCAGGGCATTCTCATGCCCTTGGAGTGGTAGCTGCCCTTAAAAGGCGGAAGAATCAGCAATGATCAACGGCATGAGGATCTAGAAGACAATGGAAACCACTGAATTAAAGACACATAATGTGTATCCACAGGACATATGACCTGTAACTGAAAAAGTATCATGAAGTTCTCTCCTTTGGCAAAAGGTTCCGGACTAGTCCCTCATTCGTATCTCCGGAGGGGACTGCCAAGGGGGAGGCGGCCATGAGAAAAGGTTAGAACGTGGTAGGGAAGCTAGAAAATCTGAAAAGGGATATGCTGAGGCTCAGTGTAGATACAGTGAGCGTCCGTCAAGTGAAATGGAAAGAAGACAAGGATTTCTGGTGAGACGAGTATAGGATAATAACAACCGAAGAGGAAATGGTATAATGGGAGTAGGATGGGCAGAGAGTCAGTTACTGTGAATAGTTCAATGATAGGGTTGTTAAAAACAGGAAGGACAGAGAATCAGTTCAATACAATAGTTCAGGCATACATACCGACGTTGCAAGCAGAAGATGAAGAGATGGAGAAAGTATATGAGGATACTGAAGGCGTAATTCAGTATGTAAAGGGAGATGAAAATCCAATAGTCGTGGGGGATTGGAACGCGGTTTTACGGGAGGAAGGACTAGAAGAAAGGGTTACGGAAAATATGGGCTCTGTAGTAGGAATGAGAAAGGAGAAATATTAACTGAGTTCTGCAATAAATTTCAGCTTGTAATACCGAATATTCTGTTCAAAAAGCACAAGAGGAGGAGGTATAGTTGGAAAAGGCTGGGAGAGTCAGAAAAATTCGTAAATAAAGAACTGTAAGATATAGGGAAAGACGGGTAATATACATTATGTACAAGAGCCAAGAGGGAATGTTAAGACTGAAAGACCAAGAACGAAGAGCCCGGATTAAAGACGTTCTAAGACAGGGACGTAGCCTTTCGCTTCTACTGTTAAAACTATACATTGAAAAAGCAATAACCGAAGTAAAAGAAGGGTTCAAGAGTGGAATACAAATGCAAAGTGGAAGGATATCAATGATGCGGTTGGCTGATGACATTGCTACCCTGAGTGAAAGTGAAGAAGAATTACAGGATCAGTTGAATGGAAGAACAGTCTACTGAGTATAGAATAGGGATGGCGAGTAAATCGAAGAAAAGCGAAAGTAACGAGAGAAACGTAACATCTGAATTGGGGATCACGAATTAGGCGACATGAACGAATTCTGCTACTTAGGCAGCAAAATAACCCATGACGGACTGAGCAAGGAGGATATAAAAAGCATACTAGCACTGGCAAAAAGGACATTCCTGGCCAAGAGAAGTCTGCTAGTGTCAAACATTGGTCTTAATTTGAGGAAGAAATTTCTGAGAATGTACGTTTGGAGTACAGCACTGTACGATTGTAAAATATGGACTGTGGGAAAACAAGAACAGAAGAAAAGCGAAGCATCTGAGATGTGGTGCTGTAGACAAATGGTGAAAGTTAGGTGAACTGTATGGAAAGGAGTGAGGAGATCTGTGCAGAATCAACGAGGATTAGAATGATAGAACATCTGTTCAGACATCAGGGAATAACTTCCATGGTACTAGAGGAGCTGTAAAAAGTCGATAGAGGAAGAGGTAGATTGGAATATATCAATCAAATAATGTACGACGTATGTAGTAATTGCTACTATGAGGTGAAAAGGTCGGTACAGGAGAGGAATTCGTGGCGGGTAGCATCAAACCAGTCAGACGACCGATTATTAAAAAAATATAATTGTATTCAATGGCGGCCTATGGTTACTCTAAAGGGTCGCATTACTGTCAAGTATTACGTGACCAATCTGGCCGAATAGGTCCTTCCCATGGAAAAACTTTTGTTTCCCAAAGGCGATGCTGTGTTTCAAGACTACAGGGCACTTTTTCACACAGCTCGCATCATCCACGACTGGTTTCGTGGGCACAAGGAAGAACTGTCTCATTTTCAGTGGCCACCAGTCACCAGATCTCAAAAGTACTCAGGCTTTGTGGTCTACTGTGGAGAGAGGGGTGCGTCATTGCCAATCACGTGCATCATCGTTACCTGAATTTTCCACTATTTTGCAGGAAGGAAAACCATACAGGATGTGTATCAATTCATCACGAGACGACTGGAAGCTGTTTTGAATGCCAACGGGTTTCATACATCACATTAAGACTCTGTAATGTATTATGTTGTTGTTGTTTCCATTTTTTGTCCACCCTGTGACGCGGCACGTTACTTTTGTACCGCCCTGCCAATGTCCAGCAATGTTCATTTGTCTAGCTAAAAGCTGTCGTAGAAAATACTAGACCACTACTGTCTATTGCAGGTCGCAACATATAGAGAATTGTACTGAAATAAAAGTTTTAACTTGGCAATGTAAATTTTCAGGTGTATTCTTACGATAAAGATCACAGTTAATACTGCGAAGTCCAAACTAAGTGGCAACACAATGTAAAGTTCACACGCACACTACAATCACACACGTCGCCAGTTTATGGTATTTACTCCCGTTACCGAAGTTAATAGAGTTCACCGGATCGTTTAGTTATGAAAATGCTCGCTCTACACGTAATACCTGTTCCAGTCTTAGATCGCACAACACGCCACGCGGTTTTAACTAACAGTTAAAAGCAATAATTTTGATATTCCGTCCGAAATTCCACACGACTTCCACTATACTGTTCACTTAAATATACTTTGTACTACTTGACTATGGATGCACTGTGTATGGGTCAGCGAGGCCTTCGTATCTGAAGATTCTTGACGCAGTACACCATGAGGGTATCAGGCTGGCTACTGGTGCCTTCCGTACCAGTCCCATCCCCAGCCTGTGTGCTGAGGCAGGGGAACCGCCGCTCGCCATCCGGCGGAAACTCCCCATGGTGCGACGGGTGTGTCAATTCCTTGCCTGTCCTACCTCCCCTGCGTACCCTACTGTTACCCGACCGCCTATGGAACGTCTCTTTTCCAGTCGTCCAAGGGCAACAAGACCATTTGGGATTCGTGCCAAGCACTTGCTTGAGTCCCTTGGTGTGGAGCGTGTGGCACCCCAACGCCAGGATTTTATCCGCCTGCCTCCCTGGTTGCTCCAGAGGCCCAGCGTCCTTTTAGACTTGTCAGAGTACCGGAGGAGCTGCACTCCTGCGTTTGTTTTTACCTCCTTATTTTACGACATTTTAAACCAGCATCCCGACCATTACCAGTATTTACGGATGGCTCTAAACAGGGGGACTCTGTTGGTTGTGCTGTTGTTTTCCCTGATCGAGTCGTCAAGTTACGGCTTCCTGCGGCGTTTATCATCTTTGATGCCGAATTGTCTGCGATCTTGCGGGCATTGAAGCAGATGAGATGTGTTCCCAGTCTTAAGTTTCTCATCTGTTCTGACTCCCTGAGTGCCCTTCAGACCATGCAACACTTGTACCCAGCGGATACGGTCGTCCAGAACATCCATGATGCCCTACTCCACCTGCAACGACAGGGAAGGAGGTTTCTTTCTGCTGGGTTCCGGGGCACGTGCGTATTAGGGGAAACGAACTGGCGGACGTGGCTGCCAAAGATGCATGTTCCCTCCCTCACGTTTTTGAATGTGCCGTCCCCGTCCATGCTGTTACCTCCCTTTTGCGTTTTCGTGTTATGCGTCAATGGGAAGAGGAGTGGCTGGCAGTCGGTGAAAATAAGCTGCGTTTGGTCAAGGCCACCACGTGGCTATGGCGTACGTCCTACCAGTCATGCAGGCGGGTTGAGGTTCTCCTCACTCGCCTCCGCATCGGGCACAGTCCCTTAACGCACGGTTTTTTACTCCGGCGGGAGGACCCCCCAATCTGCAGTGCTTGTGGCGTCCAGATTACTGTCCGCCACATTTTACTTGACTGTCCTTTATTCTCTGACCAGAGGGCGGTGGTTTTCTTGCCACCGGATTTGCCCTCTATTTTGCAAGACGACGCAACGACTGTGGTTAAGGTCTTACGGTTTTGTGTCCTGTCCAATTTGTTGCCTCGGATTTTAGGGAGAGGATTTTAATGTGCTGCTGGGTGACTGGCTCACCCAGGCTTTAAGTAAGAGGTCCGCCAGTCACGAGTACCTACTTGTTTCACTTCGATTGCTGTTCTCTTTTCCTTGTGTTTCCTTTCCTTTTTTAGTGCGTTTCTTCTCCTCTTGTTTTGCCTCTGTATGTGAGGATTTGTAACTGCGTCAGGTCTGTGTCTTTTACCCGTTCCCCTTGTTCGCTGTCCGTCTTCGTCCCTTCACTGCATGTGTTCCTGTTTCTATGCGTTTGGGCGCTGATGACCACGTTGTTTAGCGCCCGAAAACCTCAAACCACACACACACACACACTGTACTACTTCGCGAACTCGTAATTAGCATTTTTCCGCGATTTTACAGTACTTTCGTCGGAGCTGCTTTCAATGAGATGTTACTAGTTCGAACCCTCAGCCCCGACTTACTTAGATCACACCAAAGGCTTCGTTCCCAGCATAGACTGGCGCGAGCCTGCATTTTTCTGTTCGGCTGATATTACAAACAGCAAATCAGGTTGCAGTATTATCCCGCGCTAACTTCAATGACCAATCATAGTAAAACATTTCTTTCAATGGTAATTGCTAAATAAATAAATTTAGAAAAGTATCAAAAATAAAATTGCTCCTTCTGAAATTACCGATTAATTTGTTTTTTTTTCCTTTATTGTAATTTTAAACACCTATACAGGCGGGCTGTCAGCAGCATAGTACGCTACTCTTCAGCCTTAAGTGGAACAATAAACAGGACAGAGAGGTGATATATACAATACAAAAAACGGCGGGCAAGAAATGGAGATACAAAAAACAAGAAACAAGAAGCCGTTCACGTTGGATGAAAAAAAACACTAACACTTGGAGACACGGCGCCCGATTAATTTGTGTTCTACTCACGATTTATTAGTACCATAAACTGACTGCACATTAAATTATAGTAAATCCCCTGTATAGTTTAACTGGTACTTCGTGAATAAACAAAACAATTACTTCTGTTCTTCACTCATACAACACTCACACTGCTAATTAGTACACATATAAAACAATTATAATTATGCAAATACATTAAATATTAATCATACATAACATTACAACATTGTTTTGACTACGACTGCTAGCACTGTCCGCCAACTGCTGACCTCTGCCGCCTACTGGTACAACTACGTGCAGCTCTGTAACTCAGGTCCATGTCAGCTGGTGACATCTGTCGATGACTCAACCCCCTGGACATCAATGGTACGCTAAAATGGCTAACACTGTTTAATATTTGTGGCTATTCGCAGTTACTTACGTGTTACAGAGCATGATGTAGTTGCTTCTCCTTCTCCGGGTTCTCTCTTCGTCGGTGAATTAAAACGCGACACCTGTGGACAACATACAACAAATCACTTTCCAGCCACAAACAGCAATATCGTCGCTAGTCTACAAGCTACAACCAGCAGTAGATTTCCTGTAATGTAATTCTACGTCTACGTACAGGGTTATTACAAATGATTGAAGCGATTTCACAGCTCTACAATAACTTTATTATTTGAGATATTTTCACAATGCTTTGCACACACATACAAAAACTCAAAAAGTTTTTTTAGGCATTCACAAATGTTCGATATGTGCCCCTTTAGTGATTCGGCAGACATCAAGCCGATAATCAAGTTATTCCCACACTCGGCGCAGCATGTCCCCATCGATGAGTTCGAAAGCATCGTTGATGCGAGCTCGCAGTTCTGGCACGTTTCTTGGTAGAGGAGGTTTACACACTGAATCTTTCACATAACCCAACAGAAAGAAATCGCATGGGATTAAGTCGGGAGAGCGTGGAGGCCATGACATGAACTGCTGATCATGATCTCCACCACGACCGATCCATCGTTTTTCCAATCTCCTGTTTAGGAAATGCCGAACATCATGATGGAAGTGCGGTGGAGCACCATCCTGTTGAAAGATGAAGTCGGCGCTGTCTGTCTCCAGTTGTGGCATGACCCAATTTTCCAGCATGTCCAGATACACGTGTCCTGTAACGTTTTTTTCGCAGAAGAAAAAGGGGTCGTAAACTTTAAACCGTGAGATTGCACAAAACACCTTAACTTTTGGTGAATTGCGAATTTATTGCACGAATGCGTGAGGATTCTCTACCGCCCAGATTCGCACATTGTGTCTGTTCACTTCACCAGTAAGAAAAAATGTTGCTTCATCACTGAAAACAAGTTTCGCACTGAACTCGTCCTCTTCCATGAGCTGTTGAAACCGCGCCGAAAATTCAAAGCGTTTGACTTTGTCATCGGGTGTCAGGGCTTGTAGCAATTGTAAACGGTAAGGCTTCTGCTTTAGCCTTTTCCGTAAGATTTTCCAAACCGTCGGCTGTGGTACGTTTAGCTCCCTGCTTGCTTGATTCGTCGACTTCCGCGGGCTACGCGTGAAACTTGCCCGCACGCGTTCAACCGTTTCTTCGCTCACTGCAGGCCGACCCGTTGATTTCCCCTTACAGAGGCATCCAGAAGTTTTAAACTGCGCATACCATCGCCGAATGGAGTTAGCAGTTGGTGGATCTTTGTTGAACTTCGTCCTGACGTGTCGTTGCACTGTTATGACTGACTGATGTGAGTGCATTTCTAGCACGACATACGCTTTCTGGGCTCCTGTCGTCATTTTGTCTCACTGCGCTCTCGAGCGCTCTGGCGGCAGAAACATGAAGTGCGGCTTCAGCCGAACAAAACTTTATGAGTTTTTGTACGTAACTGTAGTGTGTCGTGACCATATGTCAATGAATGGAGCTACAGTGAATTTATGAAATCGCTTCAATCATCTGTAATAGCCCTGTATATGTCAGATTTCTAAAAGCCACTGTGAAGTGCTTGGCAGAGGATACGTTCTATAACACTATGAATTATGGGGTCTTCCCGCTGCAATCGCTTACGGGGCCTTGTGGGAACAATGACTGCTGAAATGAATGGTCACGCAGCCTTTTACGGTAGAAGCAGGTGACGGCCGGTAACAGGAGGATATTCTCAGCTGCAGAAAGGAAATGTATCGAATGTTTTAGTGCTGTTGTCATCAACCACACCGTGAGAGAAACTGTGTGTCTGTGCTAGGAAACGATACGTGGGCAGCTCGGTGACAATGAAAGACTGAATCACTGGTAAGGTGCTCAGGTCCACTGGATGCTCCATAAGATTATTTGAAGGCTATGAGGACTGTTGTTTAAGCTTTAGAAAATATGGCGTCATACGGAAAGTGTATAACGTTTGCAACATTTTCGTCGCTTTGGATTTAACGCCGTAGTGAAGGCAGCGGAGGCAGTTTGAAACAGTTGTGACGTGTATGGGGAGGGCACCATCGAAGAAATCGCGTCAGAAAACAGAATTGTCATTTAAAGTAAGATCGTTATGACGTGAATTACTCGCGACATTCAGGAAGACCGACGGTCTGTACGCTTTACCACTATGGTTCACGTCACTTTACTTGATAGCTGGTAAATGTAATAAACTGCGACGATTTTACCTTCGACACTTATATTCACCTTCGACACATACATTCAATGCACAAGACTGGTAAGCTGCGAAAAAAAAATAAATAAATAAAAAATTCGGTTTGAGTCCCGGTTTGGTATAAATTTTCAGCTGGCCGTGGTTGTTCATCACAATGCATACTTGGCGTATTTCAACGGTTTCCACTGTTGACATTCCCTGTCTTTGCCTCTTCACTTATGTCAACTCCTCGACCCATTCGTTTTAGTCATTTAATCTATTTCAGTACGATAGAGATAGTATATTCTCCATGAGCTTGGATGGGCATCCTTCGAAGAAAGAAGATCTTTCTACCAAGCGCTATCAAAGACGTTTAGAGACTCAGCAATTGCAACAGATTGCAGAAAGATTCTACTGCCTCCACCGTTTTTCTTGCGTAAGGACCGCACAAACAAATTAAGAGATACTGGAAATCGTACCGCTGCACATCAAAGAAGCCCCAAACTGAGGGAATGAACGTAGGGGAGCAATCCTACACCGCCCTTCTGGGCAAGGTCCAAGTGGACGTGGTTTACGATTGCCTTCTTCCGACCTGGTATGAAATGCGATCTCCACATGTGCATCTACATGATTACTCTGCAATTCACAATTAACTGTCTGATGGAGGTATCATCGAACCACCTTCGCCGGCCGCGGAGGTCTAGCGGTTCTAGGCGCTCAGTCCGGAACCCCGCGACTGCTACGGTCGCAGGTTCGAATCCTGCCTCGGGTATGGATGCGTGTGATGTCCTTAGGTTGGTTAGGTTTAAGTAGTTCTAAGTTCTAGGGGACTGATGACCACAGATGTTAAGTCCGATAGTGCTCATAGCCATTTGAACCACCTTCCAGCTATTTCCATACTATACCACTTTCAAACAGCGAGCTGGCTTAAATCTTTCCGTGCTAACCACTATTTTCTCATATTATTACAATGATAATTTCTCCCTATGTAGATGGGCACAAACAAAATATTTTCACACTCCGAGAGGAAAGTCGGTGACCGAAATTTCATTAGAAGGTCCTGCCGCAACGAAAGACGCCTATGTTTTAATGATTGCCAT
The DNA here is from genome assembly GCF_021461385.2 of Schistocerca piceifrons. NCBI lineage: Eukaryota > Metazoa > Arthropoda > Insecta > Orthoptera > Acrididae > Schistocerca > Schistocerca piceifrons. Next base: position 1,220,683,519 of record NC_060138.1, on the reverse strand, counting down.
CCCAATCTACGACCCTTAACATAGACGAATGTAATGTATTGCGAATACATAGAAAGAAGGATCCTTTATTGTATGATTATATGATAGCGGAACAAACACTGGTGGCAGTTACTTCTGTAAAATATCTGGGAGTATGCCTGCGAAACGATTTGAAGTGGAACGATCATATAAAATTAATTGTTGGTAAGGCGGGTACCAGGTTGAGATTCATTGGGAGAGTCCTTAGAAAATGTAGTCCATCAACAAAGGAGGTGGCTTACAAAACACTCGTTCGACCTATACTTGAGTATTGCTCATCAGTGTGGGATCCGTACCAGATCGGGTTGACGGAGGAGATAGAGAAGATCCAAAGAAGAGGGCCCGTTTCGTCACAGGGTTATTTGGTAACCGTGATAGCGTTACTGAGATGTTTAACAAAATCAAGTGGCAGACTCTGCAAGAGAGGCGCTCTGCATCGCAGTGTAGCTTGCTCGCCAGGTTTCGAGAGGGTGCGTTTCTGGATGAGGTATCGAATATATTGCTTCCCCCTACTTATACCTCCCGAGGAGATCACGAATCTAAAATTAGAGAGATTAGAGCGCGCACGGAGGCTTTCAGACAGTCGTTCTTCCCGCGAACCATACGCGACTGGAACAGGAAAGGGAGGTAATGACAGTGGCACGTAAAGTGCCCTCCGCCACACACCGTTGGGTGGCTTGCGGAGTATAAATGTAGATGTAGATGTAGATGTACCATATCCCTGGCACTCTCTCCCGTATTTCGCAATAATACCAAACGAACAATACCAAACGAACTACCCTTCTTTGAAATTTTCGATGTGTTCCGTCAATCCTGTCTGATGCGGATACAACTCCAAAAGATGATGAACAAACGTAATATAGGCAGTCTCTTTAATAGATCTTTTGCATTTTCTTTCTGACAATAAATCGCAGTCTTTGGTTCGCTGTCTCCACAGTTGAAGCTATTTGTAGTTGTAATCTCTGAGTGTTTAGTTGAAGTCACAGCCTTTAGATTCGTGTGATTTATCGTGTAACAGAAATCTAACGGGAGCCTTTTAGCACACGTGGGGATGATTTCACACTTTTCGTTATCTAGAGTCAACTGTCACATTTCGTACCATACGGATATCTTGCCTAAATCACTTGCAATTGGTTTTGATCATGTGATGACTTTGCAAGACGGTAAATGACAGCATCATCTGCAAACAATTTAACCCTGTGGCGCATGAGTTTCACTGCAGTGGACAACTTTTAATGGTCAATTCACTGGCTTTTTCAATCAGTCGTGAGGCTGAATACGCATGCAGGACACAACTCCAGTAGGGAGTGCCCATTGCAGTGAACTGTGTGCATTTGCAGTCTCAGGACTGCTTGAAGATGCCAAAGCAGCGACCATTAACAGGTGTCCAATGTAGTGGACGCTACGCGCCACAGGGTTAAGAGGGCTGCTCAAATTGTCTCCTAAATCGTTTAAGTAGATCAGGAACAGCAGAGGGCCTATTACGCCATATACTAATTCTCTTTCACTTGATGACTTTACGTCAGGTACTATGAAGGCGAATTTTCTGACAGAAAAATCACAAATATAGTCGCAGAACTGAGACAATACTCCGTAGGCACGCAGTTTGATTGGAAATATCATGTGAGGAACGGTGTCAAAATCCTTCTGGAGATCTAGAAATATCGAAACAATCTAGAAATATCGAAACAAACTGAGATCGCCTGTCAATAACATTAATTACTTCGCGGGAATAAGGAGCTACTTGTGCTTCACAAGAACGATTTTTTCTGAATCCGCGCTGTGTGTCAATAGACCGTTACCTGAGAGATGATTCTTGATGTTCGAACACAGTATACGTTCCAAAATATCACTGAAAATCGGCATTCGTGATATGGGTCTGTAATTCAGTGGATTACTCGTATTTCTTTTCTTGGGTGTTGGTATGACTTGTGCAACTTTCCAGTCCTTAGGTACGAATCTTTCGACGAGCATCCGTTTGTATATGGTTGTTAAGTATGGAGCTATTATAACAGCATGTTCTGAAAGTAACCTGACTTTTAGCCAGGTGTAGTGAAGTATGTGTCTGTGCTGTATGGAGGATTGCGATGAATGCTCGTGTGGCGTTGTGTTGTTGTGGGTGAAGGAATAGGGTGAAAGCCGGTGTCGGCACACACCCTGCTCTCGAATAACAAGCGGCCGAGCTTAACGCCCCATTCGACGGGTGATCAACAGTTCCACATGCCCACACTTCATGAGACACTGCGGAGAACGTTGGAAATTTAATCTAGGACATTGGTTGGCGCAAAGATTGCTGGTCAGGAACTTGACGCCTCCACTTCTCCTCCCCTTAGCAGTCGAATACTGGCAGTAAAAATTTTCCACCACCAGGATTCGAACCGGCTTGACTGTGAGGCAAGCGTCACCGCACAAACGTGCGTTTGCGATCTTTTTGTTGTTCTTTTTTTCTTGCATTTTGTTCGTTATTGTTCGTTGACTTGGTCGTAGCGGACGTCACATTACACCCGTTGAAGTTCGTTGTTGATTCCTTGACTCACAAGGAAACCTCCCCATCGCACCCCCTCAGATTTAGTTAAAAGTTGGCACAGTGGATAGGCCTTGAAAAACTGAACACAGATCAATCGAGAAAACAGGAAGAAGTTGTGTGGAACTGTGAAAAAAATAAGCAAAATATACAAACTGAGTAGTTCATGCAGAAGATAGGCAACATAAAGGATTATATGAGCTTAGGAGCGTCGTGGTCCCGTGGTTAGCGTGAGCACCTGCGGAATGAGAGGTCCTTGGTTCAAGTCTTACCTCGAGTGAAAAGTTTAACTTTTTATTTTCAGACAATTATTATCTGTCCGTCCGATGCGAGGTAACTGCGCCGTAGTATGGGGACGCTACACCTAAACAAACATCCAAACACTCGACGTCAGTCGACTACAGCGCACGGAAGAGAGAGTATTCCCGCTAACGAGGCTCCCTGGCTGGCAGTTGAGTGTTCGCTACTTTGGACGAGAGTGCATTAAATACGTGAGATGTATTCCGACTGTGAAACTGTTCCATTCATTTGTTACAGTTTACGTGACAAACTCTTATGCTTTCATCATTTCTTTGGGAGTGATTATCACATCCATAAGAAAACCAAAATCGGGCAAGGTGGAAGAATCTTTTTACCCATTCGCCAAGTGTACAAGTTAGGTGGGTCGACAACATATTCCTGTCATGTGACGCACATGCCGTCACCAGTGTCGTATAGAATATTTCAGACGTGTTTTCCTGTGGAGGAATCGGTTGACCTTATGACCTTGCGATCAAATGTTTTCGGCTCCCATTGGAGAGGCACGTCCTTTCGTCTACTAATCGCATGGTTTTGCGGTGCGGTCGCAAAACACAGACATTAAACTTATTACAGTGAACACAGACGTCAATGAACGGACGGATCATAACTTTGCGAAAATAAAGACTGTAAACTTTTCACTCGAGGGAAGACTTGAACCAAGGACCTCTCGCTCCACAGCTGCTCGCGCTAACCACGGGACCACGGCGCTCTTGAGCTCACGCTATCCTTGATGTTGCCTAACTTCTGCATGGACTACTCAGTTTGTATATTTTGCTCATTTTTTTCGTAGTTCCACACAACTTCTTCCCGTTTTCTCGATTGATCTGTGTTCAGTTTTTCAAGGCCTATCCACTGTGCCAACTTATAACCAAATCTGAGGGGGGGTGCGATGGGGAGGTTCCCTTGTCAGTTGTTTATTACCGAGACCAGCCAGCTCTCTCTCTCTCTCTCTTTTTTTTTTTTTTAAAAAATCTCATTTTTATCTCATTTTTGTTCGCTTTCGTTCGTTGCATCTGCTTGGGGCGGACGTCGTAAGACATCAGTTTAAGTTCGTTGTTGATCGATTAACTCAGCTTTTTATTACAGAGGGGAGCTAACTCTCTGACCGAACACGCTGAGCTACCGAGCCAACTGCGATCTCAGCCGCCAACTGCGATCTCAGCCACAAAGGCGGGTACTACAGAGGCCTATAGGCAGTTGTTTTCCTCTTAGGGAAGGAAATAACTAGCAGTGATGTAATAGTTTGTCAAGTATGTATGTAAATGTGGGAAAAGCAAAGGCAAAAGCATCGACGGAATGCTAATCGGTGACGCAAAGTGACTGTCCTTGAGAGACACGCAGCATCCTGCGGAAGAAGCAGGTGACGTCCGGTGATGGAGGGATAAGCGAAGCTACAGAAAGGAAGCGTGCTGGCGCACAGGCAAGCCGTGAGCGGTCGCGAACGGAACTCCTGTGGGTCGGTCTGAACGGGGTCCCCCACGCTCCTGGAGAACGCTTTGATGTTCTGCACGGCGGCGGAGCAAGCAACGAGGCATCAGATACACTTCAAGTCCCCGGGAGCAGCACGAGCGATAGCAATCTGTCGTGAGATACAGCGCAACGTCTGAACAGCGGTGCTCGTACGTCGCAGCACGACTGTGACGGCAAACACGAGGCCCATTGAGAACTACACTGCCGAGGCACGAACACAAGAGAGAACTTGTAGGAAGTTGCTTTTATTTTGCCGAACAATTCCTATGACTCACTGCTTCGGGACGTCACACTTGCGGTCGTCTTCATGTGGTGCTGCTGTTTGCCAGTAACGGCATCAACCTCCAATCTCTGGGAACGCTAAGAGGACTAAATTCGCAAAGATATGGAGAACAAGTGCTAGTAAATGAGGGATATGTTTCTTATTTTCCGTAACAAGTTTTCCTATAACTAGGCATTATTTACATGTTTTCATTAGGCTACAATAAGTATTATCTCCGCCCCCGGTAGCTGAGTGAACATCGCCTTCCTCCTTCGAGTGGGGCCGCAAGCAATAGAACCACGGATACTACTTCTCCCAGATACGACATATTATCCCCGAACAAAGACAAACGCAGTGACTTGGATTCGAGGTTTGACTGTGCGTTATCTTTTCCGAGACGGCAGTAAGGATGTGCTCGACTTTTGGGCCTTACTACAAGAACATCATTCACAGCTTATGAGACATCCGAGATATCGAACATATTACGCAAATTTTTTAGGGAGTGCCTTGCTTGATCCCCCACCCAGTTGGGGTGTCCCGGATAGGAGAATGTAATTATTGTCTATATTTATCAGAACAAGAAAGGACCAGGACAGTAAGGGGATCCACCACCACACGTGAAGACATACCCGACACCGACGCGAGGTATAACGGGATTAGCGAGGTACGCGCCCAAAAGAGGAACGTGGTCCGTTATTGTTTTGTACTGACAGAAGCAGGATTTTTTTTTTCATTATTATGTAAAAAAAAGGTCCACTTATTTACGTTTCCCAGAAATACACTCCTGGAAATGGAAAAAAGAACACATTGACACCGGTGTGTCAGACCCACCATACTTGCTCCGGACACTGCGAGAGGGCTGTACAAGCAATGATCACACGCACGGCACAGCGGACACACCAGGAACCGCGGTGTTGGCCGTCGAATGGCGCTAGCTGCGCAGCATTTGTGCACCGCCGCCGTCAGTGTCAGCCAGTTTGCCGTGGCATACGGAGCTCCATCGCAGTCTTTTAACACTGGTAGCATGCCGCGACAGCGTGGACGTGAACCGTATGTGCAGTTGACGGACTTTGAGAGAGGGCGTATAGTGGGCATGCGGGAGGCCGGGTGGACGTACCGCCGAATTGCTCAACACGTGGGGCGTGAGTTCTCCACAGTACATCGATGTTGTCGCCAGTGGTCGGCGGAAGGTGCACGTGCCCGTCGACTTGGGACCGGACCGCAGCGACGCACGGATGCACGCCAAGACCGTAGGATCCTACGCAGTGCCGTAGGGGACCGCACCGCCACTTCCCAGCAAATTAGGGACACTGTTGCTCCTGGGGTGTCGGCGAGGACCATTCGCAACCGTCTCCATGAAGCTGGGCTACGGTCCCGCACACCGTTAGGCCGTCTTCCGCTCACGCCCCAACATCGTGCAGCCCGCCTCCAGTGGTGTCGCGACAGGCGTGAATGGAGGGACGAATGGAGACGTGTCGTCTTCAGCAATGAGAGTCGCTTCTGCCTTGGTGCCAACGATGGTCGTATGCGTGTTTGGCGCCGTGCAGGTGAGCGCCACAATCAGGACTGCATACGACCGAGGCACACAGGGCCAACACCCGGCATCACGGTGTGGGGAGCGATCTCCTACACTGGCCGTACACCACTGGTGATCGTCGAGGGGACACTGAATAGTGCACGGTACATCCAAACCGTCATCGAACCCATCGTTCTACCATTCCTAGACCGGCAAGGGAACTTGCTGTTCCAACAGGACAATGCACGTCCGCATGTATCCCGTGCCACCCAACGTGCTCTAGAAGGTGTAAGTCAACTACCCTGGCCAGCAAGATCTCCGAATCTGTCCCCCATTGAGCATGTTTGGGACTGGATGAAGCGTCGTCTCACGCGGTCTGCACGTCCAGCACGAACGCTGGCCCAACTGAGGCGCCAGGTGGAAATGGCATGGCAAGCCGTTCCACAGGACTACATCCAGCATCTCCACGATCGTCTCCATGGGAGAATAGCAGCCTGCATTGCTGCGAAAGGTGGATATAAATTGTACTAGTGCCGACATTGTGCATGCTCTGGTGCCTGTGTCTATGTGCCTGTGGTTCTGTCAGTGTGATCATGTGATGTATCTGACCCTAGGAATGTGTCAATAAAGTTTCCCCTTCCTGGGACAATGAATTCACGGTGTTCTTATTTCAATTTCCAGGAGTGTATTTTCTTTTATAAAGGTCACCGTCTTTTATATATATATATATATATAAAAGAATGCTAGAAGCAGTTTATGTTTGATATTGTTACACCATTATGTAAAAAAAAAAAAGTGGTCAGCGTGACAGAATGTCAATCCTAAGAGTCCGGGTTCGATTCCCGGCTGGGTCGGAGATTTTCTTCACTCCAGGATTGGGTGTTGTATTGTCCTAATCACCATCATTTCATACCCATCGACACGCAAGTCGCCGAAGTGGCGTCAAATCGGAAAAAAAAGGTTGGTAGAGCACTTTCTCGCGAAAAAAAAAAATCAAAAAACAAAAAAAAGTGGTCAGCGTGACAGAATGTCAATCCCAAGGGCCCGGGTTCGATTCCCGGCTGGGTCGGAGATTTTCTTCGCTCAGGGACTGGGTGTTGTGTTCTCCTAATCATCATCATTTCAACCCGAATCGACGCGCAAGTCGCCGAAGTAGCGCCAAATAGAAAGACTTGCACCCGGCGAACGGTCTACCCGACGGAAGGCCCTAGTCACACGACATTTACAATAAGTATTATATCTGAAACTTCCTGGCAGATTACAAATGTGTACCGGATCGAGACTCGAACCTCAGGCCGTTGGATTTCTACTCCTTTCAGAGTATGCTGATAGACTAGTTCCATACTTAGCAATAATATACAATCGTTGTTTCGACGAAACATCCGTATCTAAAGACCTCGAAGTTGCACAGGTCACACTGATACTCAAGAAAGGAAATTGGGAGTTATTCACTGAATTACAGATCCATATCTCTGACGTCAGTTTGCGGTAGCATTTTGGAGCGTACACTGTGCTCGAACTTATGAATTACCTCGAAGAAAACGATCTATCGACAGTTAGTGAGCCCGGTCTCAGAAAATATTGTTCTTGTGAAACACAACCATTTCTTTACTTACACGAATTAACGACTGCTATCGACAGGGGATGCAAACTGATTCCACACTTTTAGATTTCCAGAACGCTTTTAACATTTTCCTTACAAGAGATGTCTAATCAAACTGCGTGCGTGCGTCTAAGTTGTGAGACTGGATTTGTGATTTTCCGTCAGAAAGTCACAGTTCGTAGTAACTGGTGGAATGTAGTCGAGTACAACAAAGTGATCTCTGGCGTTCCACAACGTTGTGTTATGTGCGTTCTACTGATCCTAATCTGTATAAACGATTTATGAGACAACTTCAGCTGTCCTCTTAGATTTTCTGCAGATGATACTGAGGCTTACCGACCCGTAAAGTCAACAGAAGATCGAAAACAATTGCAAAATGATTCAGGCAAGATATCTTATGGTGCGCAAAGTGGAACTGGCTATAAATAATGAACTATATGGTGTCATCCACATAAGCACTAAAAGTAATCCGTTAAGTTTCGGTTACACGTTAAATCACACAAATACAAAGACTGTTGATTCAATTAAATATCTAATGATTACAGTTGCGAACAATTTAAACGGAAAAGATCACTCAGAACGTGTCGCAGGGAAGGCGATCCAAAGTCCTCGTTTTATTGGCCAATAACACATAGAAGATTCAACACACATATTAAAGAGACTGCCTACACAACGCTTGTTCGCTCTGACCTGGAAAAGTGCTGCTCTTTACTGGATTCTTACCAGATACTATTGACTGCGCGGTATGGGATCCTTAGAAGACAGAATCGACGGAGGGCATCGAAAAAGTTCGAAGAAGGGAAGCTAGTTCTGTATCACTGCGAAACAGGGGCGACAGTAACACGGATATGATACGCGAGTCAAGGGTGGCAGTAATTAAAACAAAGGCTTTGCGGCGAGATCTTTTCACGAAATTTCAATCACCAACTTTCCCCAGCCACGTGGAATTATTTTGTTGACGCCCAGCTTCATTTGAAATAATGATCATCGTGATAAAATACGAGAAATCAGAACTCGCACGGAAAGATTCATTTGTACCGCGCGCTCTTCGGGAGTGGAACGGTCTAGTCGTCGAACCGTCTGCTAGGCACTTAAGTGTGAACTGCAGTAGAGTCCTATAGATGTAGATGTTCCAAAATCACGTTTCACAGAATAATTTTCTTTCGGGCTACATCCTGTTCCAGACTTTAGTCTTAGTTTTCAAAATCTCATCACTGTACTCTTTACATATGTGATTCAGAAAAATCGTTTGCAAAACAAAAATAGGGATAATTCTGTCTTACGTAAGGGTGTATATAGACACAGAGTGCGATGTAAGTCGATACTGCGGAACATCGATAGAAATGTGCACATATTTCAGCATAATTATTGGGTACTGCACCGGATTGATGGTCTGAGAAATCCAGTCTTTATAATTTTACTCACTGATGATGACAATAATAGTTACTACGCTTGAGAAACTTCTAAAAATGTTGTAATGTTATCCACTGAACCACCTGAAAACCCGCGAAAGAGACCGTGAAAGGCAATAAAGGTGACTGAAAGAAATAATTGTTTTAATTTGTCTTTATATCACGAACAGTTGCTGTTTCCAAATCATGGTCCAACGTCAACAACATAAGACTCTTCATTACTCGCATTTTAAGTATCACACCTATTCTTACTGTATCAGCCTCAGCCTTTTGTGTTGTTTTAGCATTTTATATGCAAAGCTCTCAATATATTTCTATATCTGGAAAACTTTGATGAACAGTCTAGTTTAGAATATAGCACACAAGGCTACCTCGATTTCACTGTATGCCTTAAACAAGTTACCCAAGCAACCCGCAACAAATTTTCTTTAACTGTGCTGACAATTCAGTAAACGTTATTGAGGATTAAAAATAGCTGTGTAGATAGCAGCATGGGTGAGACAGGGAGAAAAGTATATCCTGCGGACTGGCAAGCGGAAGCGCAGGGTATGCTTTCCGGGACCCTGTGTTGAAAGCACCCTCCCCCAGTAGTGACGGGCGGCGTGGAGTGTCCGCCAGGAATAGCTTCTCCAAACATTAAAGGCGCCGCCGTCCCGGACGACCGGCGACGTATTTATATCTCCCCAGGCTAAGGCAATACAGTGCAGTCGGAAGGCGGGCTGTGCGTATGAGGAAAATATTATCACGTCGAAACCACAATCGAGTCCAAATCCGAAGGCAGAGTCAATGAAGTTCTCAAAGCATGATCAGTACCGACACCAACCTACAGCCAGAGCGTAACTGTACTCCTGGAAGAAGAGTGCAGCTATTTATATAAATATCGAATATTTCAGAACATACACACATTACAAACGTAAGACGGTCCAAGAGCATTCCTGAAATCATAATTACTAAATAAAAATGAAATGATCGTATGGCATTGTTGGCCGGGAGGCCCCATGCGGGGAAGTTCGGCCGCCGTATTGCAAGTCCTTTTTAGTTGACGCCACTTCGGCGACTTGCAAGTCAATGATGATGAAATGATGATGAACACACAACACCCAGTCATCACGAGGCAGAGAAAATCCCTGACCCCGCCGGGAATCGAACCCGGGACCCCGTGCGCAGGAAGCGAGAACGCTACCGCAAGACCACGAGCGAAAATATATGCTAAATAAAAAATAATTGCTGATGATCGAGTTTGAAGTGGAGATTCGCAGCACACCAACTAGTGAAGGTAAACACTACGCCACACAGCGTAATCCATAGCTCGTTGCAGTATTACGCTCATTAGACAACTTGTAGTTCTGTGTCGTTCATATTCAAGGGATACGCGATATAAAGAATGTCATCCTACGAATTCAGTGAAATGGAACGATCATAAAGCCTCAGTCGCAGACTTAGGTTCATTGGTAGAATACTAAGGAAGTGCTATTAGTCTACAAAGAAGATTGCTTACAAATCCCTGGTGAGAGCCTTCCTAGAATATTGCTCAAGGGTGTGGAACCAGCACCAAATTAAGACAAGCAGGACTTATTGAACGCACACAAAGAAGGGCAGCTCGCATGATCACGTCACAGGTTTGTTTGATACTTGGGAGAGTGTCGCAGAGATGCTCAAAGAACCGCAACTGGCAAATGTCTGAAGACAGGAACAAATTATCTCGTGAAAGCCTACGCAGTAAATGGTTCAAATGGCTCTGAGCACTATGGGACTCAACATCTTAGGTCATAAGTCCCCTAGAACTTAGAACTACTTCAACCTAACTAACCTCAGGACATCACACACACGCATGCCCGAGGCAGGATTCGAACCTGCGACCGTAGCAGCCTCGCGGTTCCGGACTGCAGCGCCAGAACCGCACGGCCACCGCGGCCGGCCCTACGCAGTAAGTTTCAATAAAAAAATTTAAACGGCGAATCTAGGAACATACTATAATCTCCTACGTATCGCTTCCTTAAGGAACAGGAAAACAAGTTACACTAACAAGGGGAGGCCGCCAATTGTGAAATTCAGATTCGATTCATACTGCGCATAATAAAAGCTCATGGCCAGAGGTGTAATGTGGCAAAGCACCAAGATGCACTTCTCAGCCGTTGTCGAGAAAATCGACAGTTAAAAGAAACGGTTGTTGTGAAATACTCTCTACGATTACTAATTTTGTATAGCGCCGTGGCGCAGCGGTAAGCGCTCGGGTTCGTAAGCCGAAGGTCGCCGGATCGAATCTCGCGCCATGCAACTTTTTTTTTAGTATGGCGCGAGATTCGATCCGGCGACCTTCGGATTACGAACCCGAAGTTCTATATATATATATATATATATATATATATATATATATATATATATATATATATATATATATTTGAATTACAAAAAACAAATACTAAAAAAAAAGTTGCATGGCGCGAGATTCGATCCGGCGACCTTCGGATTACGAACCCGAGCGCTTATATACAACAATTATGCATATAATAAGTTGTTGAAAGTCGTTTGTCGTGGAAAAACTGGCGACTTCGAACATCATTATGTTTTCCGCAAACAAAGTTGTATTTCACAAATGTTATTAATTATCTTCATAATGTTATACACGTATAGTTAACGGAAGACGTAGAAACGATATTCCGAAACGAATACGTATAGCGTAAGTCAAACGTTCGAATTAGAATAGAGACACCACGAACACAAATTTGCTGTGGCAGGTATGAAATATAAACTCCGTTACTCGCTCTTTACACTTGAAGGACAGATATTGAATGGGCCGAAACTAGCAGCCGCATAATAGTGTAGTTGCGTGCTAACTTCGAAAGAAGGTAGATGCGGTCCCTAGCGCAACTTATAACATCGTCGAAAATCAGTGCGGACAGGAGAGCTTTGGTACACCCTGTTAAAAAAAAAGGGGAAAAATGGAGGCGGTACAATTGGAGAGCGATCCGCCTTCACCAACATGCATAAGCAATTCATTAATAGTATATATATATATATATAAATTACAAAAAACTAATAATAAAAAAAAAGTTGCATGGCGCGAGATTCGATCCGGTGACCTTCGGATTACGAACCCGAGCGCTTACCGCTGCGCCACGACGCTGTAGAAAATTATTAATCGTAGAGAGTATTTCACCGCAACGGTTTCTTTTAACTGTCGATTTTCTCGACGACGGCTGAGAAGTGCATCTTGGTGCTTTGTCACATTACACCTTTGGCCATGAGCTTTTATTATGCGCAGTATGAATCGAATCTGAATTTCACAATTGGCGGCCTCCCCTTGTAAATGAAGACTTGAAATAAAACAAGCTCTAAGTGCCAAACTCATGAATTTGCGGCAAATGAGTTTACTGGGTAGTTAATAGTCACAATTGCACTACTGATGTGTTGTTACTTGAAAGTTAAGCATGGTGTGAATGCAGTGCCAAAGGGAAATTACAAACATTGTATTGAAATAGCATAAAAATTTTACTGAAAATGGAATGAAAAGCTCTAAATGATATAGTTCAATACTCATCAAAAACTTAGAAAAGTTCATTCCGTTTTTTTTAAAACTATAAGTGGTCATTATCTATCAGGTACTGCATCATTTCAATCAAATATTTGCTCTTTTCTTCACAAATGTCGCAGGTAACATCCAGGACAGGTAGCTGCATTTTCTTGTGTTCTGCATTCGTACACCTTTCCTCAAAGCAGGGATACCTTTCCAGGCCTCGGTTTCATTTAAGCTTCTCCTGGTCTTAACTAGATGAGGCTTATGTTTGTCAAATCACAGCCATTGTACTTCAGCACACTGGGCTCGCATTCTGGAGGACGACGGTTCAATCCCGCGTCCGGCCATCTTGATTTAGGTTTTCCGTGATTTCCCTAAATCGCTCCAGGCAATTGCCGGGATGGTTCCTTTGAAAGGGCACGGCCGACTTCCTTCCATAATCCGATGAGACCGATGACCTCGCTGTTTGGTCTCTTCCGCCAAACAACCCATTGTACTTCAGATATGTTTAGACTTGCTGTGTTTATGTTACAATCTGATGCTTTCTTGAAATCTAAGGAATCAGAAGCATTCATGTTACTGAGGATAAAGAGCTTTATTTGACTTGATTGCTTTATAGTGTCCTTTACATATTCTGGAACAATACATTTGGTAGCTCAAGAACAAACAGTCTGTCTAATTGTGTTGTAGGTTAGCGATCAGTAATGAGACTGCTACAAGACTGACCTCATGGTGTGGCGTCACAGAAGCTTCAAATATCCAATGTTGTGGTTTTATCCCCAGATGACTGGTACAAGGAACGTTCACCTGCCATGTGACACGCATTTTTTCAGGATTATTTGCAACGCATTTCAGCTTCTGATCTTTAACATGTCTCGTACAATTATTGCGTTCTTTTTGTTAAAAATATTTAAAATAACTGAGAATTGAAAGAGCTATCAAAAACTCTGACCCAAATGATTTTTTTTAGAAACGAGCTAGAGGAGTTTTTTTTTACATTGCCAGCTCAAAGCTGCCTGTAAACTTCGTGATCACAAGAGCCCCCTATGTAATATGTGTGTTGAAGCCTGCAAAAAATACGGAAATCTTTAAACTAGGACTCTTGATTTACGTCCATTTGTTGCTGCTGGTCACATCCGTACAACAGTGATGCAAATATTAGAGTGCAACTTGATCTTATCCATTGTGTTTGAAATAATTTCGACCATAGTAATTCGTGTCGGGACAGATGGAAGGACATTTTCTCCCTGACTGTTAAAGACAAAAATATGAATTCTTTTCAACGGCACTGACGTCATCTGTGCAGATGAGTCCCGGAAGACGGCCCATGTTCTTCACAGCTGTAACACAGTTTACTGAAGGATGCACTTCTGCGAAATAGATGGGGAAACGTGAAAGAGTCTCTGGCGAAACGGAACTTTATGACGACAGAGAACTCACGGTTCAGTTTAAAGAGAGTCCAAGCGCAATATGAAACTGGCGGAGACTGATATGTCATCCTGACAAGCCTCGGTAAACATCTGTGAGTACTGGAAGGCTGCCATCTCAGTCTGTCATCACAAAACGTTGACTGCGAAGAGCGAGTGCCTTGCTTTTCAGAATCACAGTCAGATTTACAGGACGCTTGACTTAGTACGTAGTTAACGTTTCTCTCCAACGGTTGCGGCTAGGAACATTCAGCTCCAAGCCGTGATATTTCTGTCCCGGGGACATTTGTCCGTTACGAATGCAGAATTCCTCCACAGCAATTCCGCTTCTACGTTCCTATTAAAGTCTGTCAACCAACAGTTTGATTTCAACAGCTTGTTGCAGGCTACTCACAACACTGCTGGAGTAGCTGCGCTCCACAACTTCCTCCGAGCTTCGATTCCTCTCACGGAGGCCGTTGCATGCGAGGCTATGCAGATTAGTCTTCATTTTCATACATTCACCTCAAGCCACTGTTTCGTGGGTGGAGGACGGTATTTTATCCAGATAATAAGTGCATCTTACAACAATGTATCAATTCCACGTTGATCTCATAGCAACATGCACTTAAGAATTTCAAGCAGTCAAAGATGGTATGCCACAGGGTTCTGTTTTGAGTCCTCTGTTTTTTCTGGTACATAAATGAGCCATCTGCATTCCAATAAGATGCAAATTTAGTCCTTGTTTGCAGGTGATACAAGTATAGAATGAAAAAACATCACCAGTTCTTCTACTGAAGAGGCAGCTAATGAACTATGTGAAAAACATATGAACACGTACACAGTTCTAGAGACTTCCTCCCCACTTGTTGATATGGTGCCCACGGCATTTGTCCCGGGTTCTTTGGCCGACGTTTGTCAATTTTTTGACGTGTCACCAAACCAACCCTCGGTTTGATGACAGCTACATTAATTTTCATCTTGCTCTTCGAAAGTTCTCTCTCTCTCTCTTTTTCCCCTACCCCTACCGAGCGAGGTGGCGCAGGGGTTAGCACACTGGACTCGCATTCGGAAGGACGACGGTTCAAACCCACGTCCGGCCATACTGGTTTAGGTTTTCCGTGATGTTCCTAAATCACTTCAGGCAAATGCCGGGATGGTTCCCTTGAAAGGGCATAGCAGGCTTCCTTCCCCATCCTTCCCTAATCCGATGGGACCGATGACCTCGCTGTTTGGTCCCTATCTCCCAAACCAACAACCAACCATCTTTTTCCCCTGAGTGGTTTGAGCAGCCCGTCACAACATTCTGTCCTCTTTATTTCAGAATAGCACTTGCACAAACGTTCTCAAATAGGAGTTGGAAGTAGTTCTGTCCCTGTCTCCCTCTACAACTACCTCCAGTATTATGTAATTTATTTCCTAATGATTATAACTGCGTGCTGGGCCCGGATTCGAAGCTGTGACCTTTGCCTTTCACGGGCAAGTGCTCTACCGACTGAGCTGTTCAGGTTACACCCACAACCCGCCCTCACATCTTCACTTCCGCCGGTACCTCACCTCCTACCTCTCGGTCTTCATAGCCTTTCTCCTGTGTACCTTGCAGGAGGACTAGCACTACTTGAAGAAAGGATAAAGAGGAGTAATGGCTTAGCTACAGCCTAGGGCATTGTTTCCAGAATGAATTTTTCACTCTGCAGCGGAGCGTGTGCTGATTTGAAACAGTGCACAAGGACTGAATCAGTGCTCACTCCGCTGCAGAGTGAAAGTTCATTCTGTCCCCTGATGTCTTCACAGATGTCCTATCATCGAGTCCCTTCTTCTAGTCAGTGTTTTCCAAATATTTCTATCCTCGCTGATTCTGCAGAGAAGCTCATTCCTTACCATATCAGTCCGCCTAGTTTCAAACATTCTTCTGTTGCACCACATCTCAAACATTTCCACTTTCTTCTTTTCCTGTTTCCCCACAGTTCCTGTTTCACTTGCATACAATGCTGTGCTCCAGACGTACAGCCTCAGAAATTACAATGAGGTGACAAAAGTCATGGGCTACCTCCCAACATCGTGTCAGACCTCATTCTGTCCGCTGTAGTGCAGCAGCTCCACGTGGCAAGGACCAACAAGTAGTTAGATGTCCCCTGCAGTCGTACTGAACCTAGCTGCCCCTGTAGCTGTTCATAATCGTGAAAGTGTTGCCGATGCAGGACATTGTGCACGTTCTGACCTCTCGATTATGTCCAGTAAATGTTTGATGCGATAAAGAGGCTTGTGTTGCTTTTTTTTTTTTTTTATCTTCAAGATATCACTCGTAAACATAAGTGTTGAAGTACTTCTATATCGAGATTCACTTTCCATTTTAAACGAGGTTTTGCCTAAGAAATGTGCTGATGTAACATTTTACTGCATCTAAAGCTAAACAGCAACAGCAGTCGTACAGCAGCCACGGTTAGAAGCGCTGAGAGCTATCTAGTGAATGAGAACGACGAGGCATTCAAGGCTGCGTGATTAGATGTAAATTGTCACAGATGGAGCTGAAGGACACCTCTTGGAAGACCAGAGCGTCGGGGCCCTGCGCCATTATTAAGCAATCGCGACGGAGCGGCTCCGTCCAGCTGCTAGCACCGCTCCATGCAGGGAGGAAAACAAACCTCCACACTTACTGCACGCTGGAGTTTTTCAGCTATGACGTTACGGTAATTGTTTCTCCGTGACAGATACTCTGAGTGACAAGGAGGATCCGGTTTCAATGCCCGATACCGCCAGGAATTTTTCCTTAATGGGAGGACTAGCAGGGGTTTCACTCGGATGCTAATAGAGGACCTGCTTGAACGAGAAGTGGCGGGTCTACTGTCCGGGAAGCTGACAACATACACTATGTGATCAAAAGTATCCAGACACCCCCCAAAACAAATATTTTTCATATTAGGTGCATTGTGCTGCCACCTACTGCCAGGTACTCCACATCAGCGTCCTCAGTAGTCATTAGACATCGTGAGAGAGCAGAATGGGGCGCTCAGCGGAACTCACGGACTTCGAACGCGGTCAGCTGATTGGGTGTCACTTGTGTCATACGTCTGTACGCGAGATTTCCACACTGTTAAACATCCCTAGGTCCGCTGTTTCCGATGTGATAGTGAAGTGGAAACGTGAAGGGACACGTACAGCACAAAAGCGTACAGGCCGACCTCGTCTGTGGACTGACAGAGACAGCCGAGAGTTCAAGAGGTTCGTAATGTGCAATAGGCAGACATAAATCCAGACCATCACACAGGAACTGCATCAGGATCCACTGCAAGTACTGTGACAGTTAGGCGGGAGGTCGGAAAACTTGGATTTCACGGTCGAGCTGCTGCTCATAAGCTACACATCACACCAGTAAATGCCAAACGACGCCTCGCTTGGTGTAAGGAGAGTAAATATTAGACGGTTGAACAGTGGAGAAATGTGTGGAGTGACGAATGACGGTACACAAAAAATGGTTCAAATGGCTCTGAGCACTATGGGACTTAACAGCTGTGGTCATCAGTCCCCTAGAACTTAGAACTACTTAAACCTAACTAACCTAAGGACATCACACACATCCATGCCCGAGACAGGATTCGACGGTACACAATTTGGTGATGTGATGACAGGGTGTGGATATGGCCAATGCCCGGTGAACGTCATCTGCCAGCTTGTGTAGAGCCAACAGTAAAATTCGGAGGCGGTGGTGTTATGGTGTGGTCGTGTTTTTCATGGAGGTGCATGCATCCCTTGTTGTTTAGCGTCGCACTGTCACAGCACAGGCCTACACTGATGTTTTAAGCACATTCTTGCTTTCCACTGTTGAAGAGCAATTCGAGAATGGCGATTACATCTATAAACGCGATCGAGCACCTGTTCATAATGCACGACCTGTGGCTGAGTGGTTACACGACAATAACATCCCTGTAATGGACTGGCCTGCACAGAGTCCTGACCTGAATCCTATAGAACACCTTTGGGATGTTTTGGAACGCCAACCTCGTGCCAGGCCTCATCGACCGACATCGATATCTCTCCTCAGCGCAGCACTTCGTGAAGAATGGGCTGCCATTCCCCAAGAAACCTTCCAGCGCCTGATTGAACGTATGCCTACGAGAGTGTAAGCTGTCATCAAGGCTAAGGTTGGACCAACACCATACTGAATTCCAGCATTGCCGATGGAGGGTGCCACAGTGTTAAAGTCTCAGTTGATCAGTTTATTTGAATATTTGGATAACTTTGCTCTATTAATCTGTTGTTACTTGCTTGAAGAATTCAGAGGAACTAAACTTATGTCATACGAATACTTGACTTAAATTTCAAGATCGTTTAACGTGTCCGACAATTATTCCTGGTTAGGTGAGACATTAAACATACATCTATGTTAAAGTTTTAAAGGACTGAGGCGCCTGTGTTGGCAACTGCGGGCAGGTGAACATTACACCAAGAGAGCCATCTGGTAGCCGAAAATATAAGTAGGTTACTTAACATTTAAAATATAGACAGCTGAATGTTAAGATGAACAGTATTTAGTACATGAACTAACAGGCAAAGTTTTATTTGACAGCAGCAGACATGGTAACTTCTTTTTTATGTAAAAGCTTAGATACACAGTTTGAAGACTGAAAACTGATTAACAATACTGTAGTATGACTAGGACCTCCCGTCGGGTAGACCGTTCGCCTGGTGCAGGTCTTTCGATTTGACGCCACTTCGGCGACCTGCGTCTCGATGGGGATGAAATGATGATGATTAGGACAACACAATACTTAGCACCTGAGCGGAGAAAATCTCCAGCCCAGCCAGTAATTGAACCCGGGCCCTTAGGATTGATATTCTGTCGCGCTCACTTTATTATTATTTTCTTTCTTTATTTTGTTCCGTGTTGCTCGTTGCGGTTGGTCTGGGCGGACGTCACATGACATCCGTTCAAGCTGATCGTTGATTCCTTTATTCAGTTTTTTTTATTACAGAGGGCCACCGCCTCTCTGAGAGAACACCCTGAGCTACTGTGCCGGTTTTATAAGGGGGATGAATGATGACGATGAAGACGACACAACACCCAGTCATCTCGGATCACTCAGCTACAGGGGGTGGCCATTAACAGTACCGTTAGTCAGCTTTCAGCCTTCAAACTGTATTCCTATGCTTTTACCTAAACAATAAGTTACAATGTCTGCTGCTGTCCAATAAAACTTTGCCTGTTAGTTCCTGTACTAAATACTGTTCACTTTAGTATTCAGCTGTCTATGTTTTAAATGTTAAGTAGCCTACTTATATTTACGGCTGCTAGATGGCACTCTTGGTGCAATGCTCACCTGCCCGCAGTTGCTAACTCGGACGCGTCAGTCTGTTGCTACCTGTGGCTTTATAAGTATGAGCAGCCCATAGTGGCTCGCGTTCCATGTATTCTTTTTTAAATTTTTGTGACTAAAGCCTTTCTCGCTTGATATTTATCTTCTACGTGACTTGTAGGTACTGTTTCTTTCCTTTCCTGTACTGTTAGCCACTACTTACACTTTTATATAAAAAAAATTTCCCGTAATTTTGTATTTATATTATAGGCCAATTTGAATATTTAATTGCTGATGAAAGCACTCATAGAAGTGTCGAAACCTGGTCAAAAGACTTTCATTTTGTGACCGAGGGTTGTAATTGCTTTAGCTTTAATATAGTATATGTAACCTATTATATACCCAGTTTGTTAGCTTCACTGTGTCGGCATTATCTTTGTGCACAGTAGACAAATACAAGGATAAATTACTTATTATTTTGTGAAAGCAACAAGCTTTGCACTCGTTCTTCTGATAGCAATACGATTTGGTTTTACTTGTTATTGTATGATGTCAACAAGCACTGCACTCGCTCGTCTTGCATCCCTAAGATTTGGTTTCATTAACTGAGGAGATTTGAGTCCACTTCCACTACATGTATGAATTGATCGTGGGCTGACATTAATTCACAATTTAACCAGCAGACTAGGAATTTTCAACAGTACTGACAAGAAGCGAAATACCCCAGCTAGAATGGCTAAAACTGAAAAGCGTGTTTTATAATACAAAGACGTGGCTTTTTACCACTATCTAGATCATGCTTCAGTAGATTTACGTACGGGGTGAACCAGAAGTCCACGGATAACCTTTCCGTGGTGGTATGATGGACCAAAACAACAAAAAAAGGGTGGGAAAAACGGGCTCTAAACTGAATACTTTACGAGCTATTAACACTTGTTCGTTTTCTAATGAACAAGTGCTAACAGCTCTTAAAGTATACATTTTAAGCTTGCTGTAGTATGATGTGTTTCACAGTATCGAAAATTAACACGTGCTCATAGCTCTTAAATAACACATTTTAGAGCTCTTGTTTGCCAGACAATTTTTTCTTCCACACAACCACCTCTGAAAGTTTGTAAGTGGAGTCCTGGTTCACCCTGAACTTGAGTTCCAGTACAGCACTCGTGGCTGCCGCATCGCGGTCGCGAAGTGGGGCCGAGGCAGTTCAGATAAGTTTTACAGTCCGACGATAATTTATGGATTTGTAGTTTTAGCTTGACGATGTCCACTATGGACAAACGGTAGTTACTGTTATCCTGAAGAAGGTTGGGTTATCCCGACTGAAACCTAGGTAAATTCTAGGTAAACGGTGCAACTGAGGTTGTTGATTATTGAAATTAAAATTAATTTACAGATGCAGTACTAGTACCGCCTGTGGTCGAAATTCAACCAGTGGTGTCGATATCATAAAAATATGACTGCGCATGACATGTTGCACTATCACAAGCAGAAGTTATTGGACCTCATCTATGATAAAAAAAAGTCTTGTATGTTAAAGTAACACACTCCACGTAAAACTGTGTCTGAAATTTTAGCCTCAGAACTGATCACAAGAAATGCTGCGTTGTTACTGTGAATATAATTGAAATAACTCTTTGATTTCTCTTTAATTGTTCGAGCATTTGAAGTTAGTCCTTTAAGCAGTGTGCTGAAAAATATCTTTTTGTGTTAACTGCTCAAATTAACATTTCCCTTGTGTCAACGCAATGTGAATGTCGTATCACGTAACCTCAGATGTAAATTCATCAACCTGCAGTTATGATTCTCAAACTTATTTGGAATTTTGTTCAGCGCACATTTAAATGTATCTTCTAAAACAGTAATAGAACTGTCGTTATCAACTGATGAGAGGCGCAATAGACGCTATGAAGATGACAGCGATCCAGTCTATTAAATTTTGTAAATGCCACAACAATCCCTAATCGGAAACATGTGCGATCAGAGACCCTTGTGGTATTTACAAACACTTAATATCCACATTATTCCTATTATTTTGTCTATGCATAAATTGCATCTATGTAGCCTTTCGTCTGTAGCGTTCTTCAGGGATGCATTGCCTACAACAAATATGTCGTAGCTATTCAGAATCAAGAAACTGAAAATTAGGAACTTACTTCAAATTGAGTGGTAACGGCGGCAAATGAACGCAAAGTTAGTTCCATTTACTATTAGACAAAAGTAAGCGAAGAAACGACGCCAGTAAACAACGTTTTGTACAGCCCTTGATACCTGCGAAGGCTTCGTTTTGTTTTCCAGTGTTGACCTTGGAGCTGACCGATATGCGTGTGTTACTGCAAATGAACCATTTGCAACACTGAAACATGAGCGACCCTAAAACGCAATTTCATGAAATGTTATTATTTTCGTGTGTCATACATACCATAGCACATGACTGGTACGCGGAGTAGAAGTTCGTAGCAGTGTGAGAGAAAGAGGGAAACTTTTCTCGTGTGTGTAAGTCTACTTCCCTTTATTCCTCTTAGCGGCTGAGTACACACGTCACTATTTTTGCACATCTGTAGCTAGGCACCTTTTTAATTATGTAACTTTCTTTTCGCCTTTTTGTACTGTGAGGTGGTAAAAGTCATGGTATGTTTCCTAATATCGTGTCGTACTTCCTTTTCCCCGTATTAGTGCAGTGTACCGACGTGGCATGGACTCAACAAGTCGTTGGAAGTGCTGCGGTAACGCTGAGCGTTGGGTTGGGTCGGATTGTTTGGGGGTAGAGATCAAATAGCGAGGTCATCGATCTCATCGGATTAGGGAAGGACGGCGAAGGAAGTCGGCCGTGCCCTTTCAAAGCAACCATCCCGGCATTTGCCTGGAGCGATTTAGGAAAATCACGGAAAACCTACATCAGGATGGCCGGACGCGGAATTGAGCCGTCGTCTTCCCGTTTGCGAGTCCAGTGTGCTAACCATTGCGCCACCTCACTCGGTAAACACTTGTCCATGTTGCCTCTATAGCCGTTCATTATGCAAAAATGTTGCCGGTGCAAGATTTTGTACTGAATGTGGTCTCCCGATTATGTCCCATAAATGTTCGATGGAATTCATGCCAGGCGATCTTGGTGGCGGAATCATTCGCTCGAATTGTCCACAATGTTCTTCAAACCAGCCGCGAACAATTGTGACCCGAACTGTCATCCATAAAAATTCCATAGTTGTTTGAGAAGTCCATGAATGGCTGCAAAACGTTTCCAAGTAGCCAAACATAACCATTTACAGTCAACGATCGGTTCAGTTGAACCAGAGCACCCAGTGCGTTCCGTGTAAACGCAGCCCGCGCCATTCATTATGCATCCATCACCAGCTTGCACAGTGCCTTGTAGACTACTTGCGCCCAGGGTTTCGTGGGGTCTGCGCAATACTCATCAGGTCTTACCAACTGAAATCGGAGACTCATCTGACCAGGCCACGGTTTTCCAGTAGTCAAGGGCCCAACTGATATGGTCAAGAGCCTACGAGAGGCGCTGCAGGCGATGTCGTGCTGTTAGCAAACGCACTCGCGTGGGGTGTCTGCTTCCATAGCCCATCAACGCCAAATTTCGCCACACTGCCTTAACGGAGACGTTCGTCCCATCTCCGACATTGATTACTGCGGTTATGTCACGCAGTGTTGCTTGTCTGGTAGCACTGACAACTCTAAACAAATGCCGCTGCTCTCGGTCGTTAAGTACAGGCAATCGGCCACTGTGTTGTTTGTGAGGTGAGGTGACGCATGCAATTTGACATTCTTGGAACTCTCTTGACACTGCGGAGCTCATAATATTGAACTGTCAAACTATCCCTGAAACTGAATGTCCCATGCGTCTAGCCCTAACTGCCATTACGCGTTCGAAGACTCTTAATTTCCGTCGTGCGGCCACGATCGCATGGGAAACTTTTTCACATGAATTACCTGAGTACAAGTGACAGCTGCCACAACGCACTGTCCTTATAAACATTATGTACGCCTTACCACCGCCGTCTGTACATGTGCAAATCGCTATCCCATGACTTTTGTCACCTCACTGTATAATTATAATTAAAAATCGATGCTTCACGGTATCCTTCTTGGAATAGATCAGTTAAACCATGAGTAGATTTCGCTTCCTGTACCTTCGAAACGCTATGTTTCTGTGACGCAATGAAAGCGATACGCGCTGGAGGATTTGGAGGCCATTTCTCCGCGTCGCATTGTGCGGGAGTAGTTAAGTAATTTCCGGGCAGACGCCTGGGCTGTCGTGCCCTGGCTGTGCCCTCCCCCCCTCGTTCCGCCTCTGTTTGGCGGGCCGTGCCTATGCGGCTGCCACGGTAGGGGCGCGCGTCGTAAAAGCCGGCAGCGCCGCCTCACACAACCGCCCGCGCTCTCTGATTTATGCAGCCGCGCCGTAGCTGTGAGCGAGTTCTTTGTTTTCGCCGCTTTGCCTTTAGGTGGCTGCTGTACCGCTATAGCTTCTCCTCTTGCAAAAAAAAAAAAAAAAAAAAAAAAAAAAAACCGCTACTCAAGACAAGGGCGTTCGCAGAATATAGGATTGCCCCCACGGCTCTGTACTAGCACCTTTGTTTTTCAGTGTGAGGCAAAGACGCGAAAGTTGCAGCAACGACAGACTAACTGTTGAAAAGTAGGGCATGGATTAATAAATCACGGAACTACAAAAAGTTTGAAACATCGCTGTTGCGGGCCCACATTCTGAAGATCGGTTTCATGTAGCTATCCTCGGTAGCCTGTCGTGTGTAAGCCTCTTCAACTTTGCGTAACAGCTACAACACACATCCTTTTGAATCTGCTTGCTGTAGTCAAATGTCGTTCTCGCTCTAGAGTTCCTACCCCTTGCATTACTAAACTAACGATTCCTTGATGCCTTAGGATATGTCTTCTCATTTGATCTCTTAACCTGTGAAGTTTTCCATAAGTTTATTTTCATCCTAATTCGGTTCTGTACTTCCAATTAGTTACTCAGTCTACTCACCTAATCTTCAGCATTTCTCTATAGCTCCACATTTCAAAGGCAACGGCCTTACCGCAGTGGATACACCGGTTCCCGTCAGATCACCAAAGTTAAGCGCTGCCGGGCGTGGCCGGCACTTGGATGGGTGACCATCCGGGTCGCCATGTGCTGTTGCCATTTTTCGGGGTGCACTCAGCCTCGTGATGGCAACTGAGGAGCTACTCGACCGAATAGTAGCGGCCTCGGTCAAAGTAAACCATCGTAGCGACCGGGAGAACGGTGTGCTAACCACACGCCCCTCCTATCCACATCCTCAGATGAGGACGACACGGCGGTCGGATGGTCCCGATGGGCCACTTGTGGCCTGATGACGGAGTGGTTTTCTTCCACATTTCAAAAGATACGTATATGCAGACTGAAGCAAGGAATGGCAAAAAATTTCATTCGTCGCTTCAGTCTGCATATATACATCGCAGATGTTTGAGACCCCAAAAAATCTCCGGAACCGTATAGTTTCATTTGATTCAAGGCCCTACGCCTGGGTTTCAGGCAGGATCTCCCATTTCGTTCAGTACCGAGGTAGTATTCCAGTACAACTGGAGAGCTTCTGCCTATTCGAGTTTAGGGGGAATAACAAGTGAGCAGAGGCACGAATCGTAATTTCGATTGAGGAAGGCATGCTAAGGAATTCCGCGCAGTGGTGCACACCCACTGTGTCGGATTGGCGTAGAGGTTAGAGAATCTGGCTAGCGAGCAGGAGACCCGAGTTCGAATCCAGGCGTTGGGCCGGCCATTGTGGCCGAGCGGTTCTAGGCGCTTCAGTCCGGAGCCGCGCTGCTGCTACGGTAGCAGGTTCGAATCCTGCCTTGGGCATGGATGTGTGTGGTGTCCTTAGGTTAGTTAGGTTTAAGTAGTTCTAAGTTCTAGGCGACTGATGACCTCAGAAGTTAAATCGCATAGTGCTCAGAGCCATTTGAACCATAGAATTTCTTGTTCGCATGGAAGTGGACTATGATTGACCGTGGAAAATTTTGTTGACAGACGAAGCCCACTTCCATCTGACAGGATATGTGAATACAGAGAACTGTCGAATATGGGCAACGGAAAATCGACACGCAAGTCAGCCAGTACCACTTCATCCTGAAAGCGTCATGGTGTGGTGCGGGTTTACGGCATCATTTATCACAGGGCCATATTTTATCAAGGAGACAGGTGCTTCCGGTCCTGTTACATGTGCGGTTACTGGTAAGCGCTATGAGTGTGTTTTGCGCAACCACGTCATTCCAGCTCTCCAACAGCGTGGATGTGTGGATGGTATCATTGTTATAAAACAAGGTGCACCTCCACAAATTGCAAATCCGCCTAAGCAGCTGCTGAAGCGCCAATTCGGAAATGCTAGAATTATCAGCCGCCATGTCCCTACAGCCTGGCCGTCCCGATCACCTGATCTTAATTCGTGTGACTTCTGAGTGTGGGGCTATCTGAAAGATGTGTTCAGTGTTCGATTGCAAACGTAGCTGCACTGAAAGCAAGCATTGCGCAACAAATTCTGAACGTAACCCCGGAAACACTTCGAACAGTTGTGGAACATGCTGTTTTCTCGATTTCAGCTTGTTGCAGAAAACAATGGACAGCATACTGAGCATGTTTTGCCCCAGTCACGCGGAAATTAATAATCCGATTTGGTTTTTATTGATGCTTTTAATGCGGTTTTTGGCCTCAGAACAATTAAAAACCGATGTCATTGATGCTTTTTATGCGGTTTTTGGCCTCAGGACAATCACACTTTTCCCATGCGACGTGGTATGACCTTGCCGTGGTGGATAGGCTTACCTAACTAACAGTATCACACCTGTACGCTCATGCACACTGAGTACTACAGTTTGTTTAACGTCAAACGTACGCCTTAGGTATTGTTGTATGACTCATTTGTCATTTGTAGTCGACCACTATTAGATTATGATGCTTACAGCGCCATCTATTAGTACATTTTTTAACTATTTATTTTTCTTCTGCCATGCGTTTTCCCACTTCTTCGATAACATTCCGTTGCATTTTGACGTCATTCTGACAAGTGGTGTCATTTCTACAGAGGTTTGAAAGTTTAACTTTAATTATAATCGCCGTGTATGCTACCATGAGGTCGCTAACAGGCAAGGAGACAGAAGCCAAGTGAAAAATTGCTTAGTTTCATAAGCGCACCGTCCCTGGATCGAATCTCGCCGCTGGTCCTTCTCTTTAATTCACACGTAACTCTAACAACAGATTTATTATGACTGAATAAATTATAAGACTTACTGAATCATTTATTATTTGCATAATACAGGGCTATTACAAATGATTGAAGCGATTTCATAAATTCACTGCAGCTCCATTCCACATCTACATTTGTACTCCGCAAGCCACCCAACGGTGTGTGGCGGAGGGACATATGGTCACGACACACTACAGATACGTAGAAAAACTCATAAAGTTTTGTTCGGCTGAAGCCGGACTTCAGGTTTCTGCCGCCAGAGCGCTCGAGAGCGCAGTGAGACAAAATGGCGACAGGAGCCGAGAAAGTGTATGTCGTGCTTGAAATGCACTCACATCAGTCAGTCATAACAGTGCAACGACACTTCAGGACGAAGTTCAACAAAGATCCACCAACTGCTAACTCCATTCGGCGATGGTATGCGCAGTTTAAAGCTTCTGGATGCCTCTGTAAGGGGAAATCAACGGGTCGGCCTGCAGTGTGCGAAGAAACGGTTGAACAAGTGCGGGCAAGTTTCACGCGTAGCCCGCGGAAGTCGACGAATCAAGCAAGCAGGGAGCTAAACGTACCACAGCCGACGGTTTGGAAAATCTTACGGAAAAGGCTAAAGCAGATGCCTTACCGTTTACAATTGTTACAAGCCCTGACACCCGATGACAAACACTTTGAATTTTCGGCGCGGTTGCAACAGCTCATGGAAGAGGATGCGTTCAGTGCGAAACTTGTTTTCAGGGATAAAGCAACATTTTTTCTTAGTAGTGAAGTGAACAGACACAATGTGCGAATCTGGCCGGTAGAGAATCCTCACGCATTCGTGAGGCAAATTCGCAATTCACCAAAAGTTAACGTGTTTTGTGCAATCTCACGGTTTACAGTTTATGACCCCTTTTTCTTCTGCGAAAAAAACGTTACAGGACACTTGTATCCGGACATGCTGGAAAATTGGCTCATGCCACAACTGGAGACCGACAGCGCCGACTTCATCTTTCAACAGGAGATTGGAAAACCGATGGATCGGTCGTGGTGGAGATCATGATCAGCAATTCATGTCATGGCCTCCACGCTTTCCCGACTTAACCCCATGCGATTTCTTTCTGTGGGGTTGTGTGAAAGATTCAGTGTTTAAACCTCCTCTACCAAGAAACGTGCCAGAACTGCGAGCTCGCATCAATGATGCTTTCGAACTCATCGATGGGGACATGCTGCGCCGAGTGTGGGAGGAACTTGATTATCGGCTTGATGTCTGCCGAATCACTAAAGGGGCACATATCGAACATTTGTGAATGCCTAAAAAAACTTTTTGAGTTTTTGTATGTGTGTGCAAAGCATTGTGAAAATATCTCAAATAATAAAGTTATTGTAGAGCTGTGAAATCGCTTCAATCATTTGTAATAACCCTGTATTTACTCTGTAAAATAGAAAAACAAAATATTTTTGGTGGGGCATTTGAAATAAAAAAGTATACACGACCATTTTGAATCACATCACTATAGTATTTTTCCTGACATTATTGTATCTACATTTATGGCACGTATGGAGCACTGCACGAATCAGGATGATACCGATCGTAGAAACATGTAAAGCAATCGTTATTATGGCACATAGTACACGTAATGAACGCCGAGTTTTTAGATGAGCATGGTTTTTTTTCAATATTTCTACGGCAAAACAAACTTGGTTTACGCTAATAAACGGTTCTCGATCATCACTCAGTTACACGGCGTACTACGCATTCTGATCAAATCACCGAATATTGGGACAGACACCTGACTGTGCACGATTGATTGGAATTTTATGCAACCTTCTCTTGATTCTCTCTCTCTCTCTGTTGTGTTTAATTAAGTACGAGCAATTTTGAAGTCGCTTTATAAGGTTTTTCATCTGCCTGTAGAAATAAACAACGCAGGTCTGCATCAACGGAGTACATTTTGGAGGAATTAATTCCATACTGCACGTTGGTACACCCTCTTGCCTTTGTTTGAAGAGCACGACCCACGAGTCAGAAGCTTGAAAACTTAAATCAGGAAATTGACTAGCATCAGCAAGAGCCCATTGCTGCAGGTTTCTCGTCGTCACCTGTCGATTATATTCTTGAACTTCTATGAAACGGTCATAGATCGACGAATCAATTGTTTTGAGTTGTTCATGCCTTGTTCCACATTTTTATGTTCTTTCCATGTTTTCAAACCTTTCACGCTTTTGATGCGCGCAGCTCCCCTCTACGAAGAATGGCCAAACTCCATGCTGGAAGCTCTCTCGCTAGATTGGCGGCCGTAATCTTGTAATGCTGCGGAACGTAATCGCTGGCCATTTACGACTGCTTCTCATGGGCCTCGTAATCGTCTGACGAATGTGAAGCGACTTCCTCAGTTTCTTCAACAACACCCTGTTCATCGATGTCTTGGTGGGCAATTAGTTGGTCTTGTACTACGAGATGTCTCCCCGCGAGCATTTCGAAAATTCTGTGAAATATTTCTTCTCCAATTTCCGTGTATCCTTGTGTTATTACTGCATAAGGTTTTTACGCGATGAGATTGTTTTGGAGAAGGCGCTGTTTACTGTACAAAAGTGCCGTTTTTAATCGTATTCTTGAAAATTCACTGTAAAGCGATTCGGTTTCACAATCAGGTTCACTTCTCCTGCAAAGTACCAGGCTCATTAATACATTTACTTGTAAAATCAGACATCTTGGGGCGTTGACTTGTAACTACTTCGGGGGCTAACAGAAGAAGGAAGTATTTTTCGTGTTTGTAAACGCCGTTCCCCTTCTCCCTCCAGCAACCAAAAGTTGCTTGTGTACATGCAGCTACTTCTGGCGGGTCAAAACTAACCGCAGGATTACCGGGAAAATGGGTTCATACGGTGAGCCTGCACCTACACCGGTAAAAGAGGCTCATGGTAGGTTGAAATGTACCTGCAGGGATCCGATTATAATAGAAAACTGCTTCCTAAATGTTGGAAAAAAAATCGAATTTTCAGATTTTGTCATCAACAAATAATTCCTTACATGCTGATAATTTGCACAATGATAATATACCTGCTATTAAAATTACGTGAGAACGAAGAAAAGGAAGGCAGTATTAGCAGCGAGATTCAATCCAGAGTACTCCATCTTATGAAACCAAGCGCTTCCTCGGTCGGCTACGGACTCCTTAGCTACCCGCCATCACACATCAGTGTAGATGCTTGCCCAAACTTTCAAACTCGATTTTGTCAAAAACTATTGACAGTTGGTCCTTCGTTGCCGGCCGCGGTGGCTGAGCGGTTCTAGGCGTTTCAGTCCGGAACCGCGCGACTGCTATGGTCGAAGGTTCGAATCCTGCCTCGAGCATGGATGTGTGTGATGTCCTTAGGTTAGTTAGGTTTAAGTAGTTCTAAGTTCTAGGGGACTGATGACCTCAGATGTTAAGTCCCACAGTTCTTAGAGCCATTTGAACGATTTTTGGTCCTTCGTTTTTACATATGTTGATGCCATCATCTACACACGCTATTAATACGAATCAAATCGGTGAGGGTAAGTACGTACGATCCTCTTGTGAGCCGCCATCGTCGCAAGGCTCTTCGGTCCGTTCCTGAAACAGTGTGGCCAGTGGCGTATCGGTCTGAAATGAGAAGCTCTACGGGTTTGAAGCGACTTCGAAAAGCGGCCGAGAAAACCGTTTCGCCATTTACCTTTTAGACTACTATGCCAAATGCATCTGCATACAGACCTGTGCACGTAATGAAAAGTTAAACTTTACAAAGTAACTGCAGTGCACCTACTGACCAATTCAGATTTGGTCTTCGTGATTACTGCAACTATAGTTCAATTCTTTTATCTTGGCGGCTCGCGCATGCCCGCCCAGACGCGGAAGATTGCTGCGTTCCCAGTTGCATACGACGCACGCGCCAAGAGAAGCAGCGCCATAGTATAGCATAGTTCGCAAACTTACGTTTAGGGAGGAGCGCGCAGTTCATGAAGTAAAGCCACCACGGCCGCATTAACCCTTTCGCTGCTACAAGAAAGACGTGCTCCCTGCATTCCGCGCTGTGCGCGATTTTGTCACTGCACTGCGCGCATGTGCAGACACATCGTGTTCCGACTGCTTAGATACTCTTTATCATTCGATTCCACAAAAACTATTTGGCTCAAAAATTAGATTTTTACCTATCTTCTTGACTGATACCTTCCCCCCATAAATGACTTAATTTTGTTTCGATGTTCAGCGCAGTTATTATGCAGCATTAAATATAGTAAACCATTGCGCGAAATTTTGAAGAGTTTGCAGAGGTAAAAGTCCATAGAGTATACTTTCCGTATGGTCGATTTTAGTTGCCACAATGTTGAGAATGAAATGTGGACAAGATACCTAAATTTCATATAAAATTTACTGTATAACAATAGCTCATTTAAGTACGACATAGGTGCCATATGTAATATTGAGAAATATTCCGTCTTTCGCGACTGTAACAAAAGTTTTATTTACACTGAGCACGTTTGGCTTTATTTTAAAGCATCTACATCTACATCTACATCTATACTCCGTGAGCCACCTTACGGTGTGTGGCGGAGGGTACTTATTGTACCACTATCTGATCCCCCCTTCCCTGTTCCATTCACGAATTGTGCGTAGGAAGAACGACTGCTTGTAAGTCTCCGTATTTGCTCTAATTTCTCGGATCGTTTCGTTGTGATCATTACGCGAGATATATGTGGGCGGTAGTAATATGTTGCTCATCTCTTCCCGGAATGTGCTCTCTCGTAATTTCGATAATAAACCTCTCCGTATTGCGTAACGCCTTTCTTGAAGTGTCCGCCACTGGAGCTTGTTCAGCATCTCCGTAACGCTCTCGCGCTGACTAAATGTCCCCGTGACGAATCGCGCTGCTTTTCGCTGGATCATGTCTATCTCTTCTATTAATCCAACCTGGTAAGGGTCCCATACTGATGAGCAATACTCAAGAATCGGACGAACAAGCGTTTTGTAAGCTACTTCTTTCGTCGATGAGTCACATTTTCTTAGAATTCTTCCTATGAATCTCAACCTGGCGCCTGCTTTTCCCACTATTTGTTTTATGTGATCATTCCACTTCAGATCGCTCCGGATAGTAACTCCTAAGTATTTTACGGTCGTTACCGCTTCCAATGATTTACCACCTATGGCATAATCGTACTGGAATGGATTTCTGCCCCTATGTATGCGCATTATATTACATTTATCTACGTTTAGGGAAAGCTGCCAGCTGTCGCACCATGCATTAATCCTCTGCAGGTCCTCCTGGAGTACGTACGAGTCTTCTGATGTTGCTACTTTCTTGTAGACAACCGTGTCATCTGCAAATAGCCTCACGGAGCTACCGATGTTGTCAACTAAGTCATTTATGTATATTGTAAACAATAAAGGTCCTATCACGCTTCCCTGCGGTACTCCCGAAATTACCTCTACATCTGCAGATTTTGAACCGTTAAGAATGACATGTTGTGTTCTTTCTTCTAGGAAATCCTGAATCCAATCACAAACCTGGTCCGATATTCCGTAAGCTCGTATTTTTTTCACTAAACGTAAGTGCGGAACCGTATCAAATGCCTTCCTGAAGTCCAGGAATACGGCATCAATCTGCTCGCCAGTGTCTACGGCACTGTGAATTTCTTGGGCAAATAGGGCGAGCTGAGTTTCACATGATCTCTGTTTGCGGAATCCATGTTGGTTATGATGAAGGAGATTTGTATTATCTAAGAACGTCATAATACGAGAACACAAAACATGTTCCATTATTCTACAACAGATTGACGTAAGCGAAATAGGCCTATAATTATTCGCATCTGATTTATGACCCTTCTTGAAAATGGGAACGACCTGCGCTTTCTTCCAGTCGCTAGGTACTTTACGTTCTTCCAGCGATCTACGATAAATTGCTGATAGAAAGGGGGCAAGTTCTTTAGCATAATCACTGTAGAATCTTAAGGGTATCTCGTCTGGTCCGGATGCTTTTCCGCTACTAAGTGATAGCAGTTGTTTTTCAATTCCGATATCGTTTATTTCAATATTTTCCATTTTGGCGTCCGTGCGACGGCTGACGTCAGGGACCGTGTTACGATTTTCCGCAGTGAAACAGTTTCGGAACACTGAATTCAGTATTTCTGCCTTTCTTCGGTCGTCCTCTGTTTCGGTGCCATCGTGGTCAACGAGTGACTGAATAGGGGATTTAGATCCGCTTACCGATTTTACATATGACCAAAACTTTTTAGGGTTCTTGTTTAGATTGTTTGCCAATGTTTTATGTTCGAATTCGTTGAATGCTTCTCTCATTGCTCTCTTTACGCTCTTTTTCGCTTCGTTCAGCTTTTCCTTATCAGCTATGATTCGACTACTCTTAAACCTATGATGAAGCTTTCTTTGTTTCCGTAGTACCTTTCGTACATGATTGTTATACCACGGTGGATCTTTCCCCTCGCTTTGGACCTTAGTCGGTACGAACTTATCTAAGGCGTACTGGACGATGTTTCTGAATTTTTTTCCATTTTTGTTCCACATCCTCTTCCTCAGAAATGAACGTTTGATGGTGGTGACTCAGATATTCTGCGATTTGTGCCCTATCACTCTTGTTAAGCAAATATATTTTCCTTCCTTTCTTGGCATTTCTTATTACACTTGTAGTCATTGATGCAACCACTGACTTATGATCACTGATACCCTCTTCTACATTCACGGAGTCGAAAAGTTCCGGTCTATTTGTTGCTATGAGGTCTAAAACGTTAGCTTCACGAGTTGGTTCTCTAACTATCTGCTCGAAGTAATTCTCGGACAAGGCAGTCAGGATAATGTCACAAGAGTCTCTGTCCCTGGCTCCAGTTCTGATTGTGTGACTATCCCATTCTATACCTGGTAGATTGAAGTCTCCCCCTATTACAATAGTATGATCACGAAACTTCTTCGCGACGTTCTGCAGGTTCTCTCTGAGGCGCTCAACTACTACGGTTGCTGATGCAGGTGGTCTATAGAAGCATCCGACTATCATATCTGACCCACCTTTGATACTTAACTTAACCCAGATTATTTCACATTCGCATTCGCTAATAACTTCACTGGATATTATTGAATTCTTTACTGCTATAAATACTCCTCCACCATTGGCGTTTATCCTATCCTTGCGGTATATATTCCATTCTGTGTCTAGGATTTCGTTACTGTTCACTTCCGGTTTTAACCAACTTTCCGTTCCTAATACTATATGCGCACTATTTCCTTCAATAAGAGATACTAATTCAGGAACCTTGCCCTGGATACTCCTGCAGTTTACCAATATTACGTTAACTTTTCCTGTTTTTGGTCTCTGAGGACGGACGTTCTTTATCAACGATGATAATGTCCTCTCTGGTAAGCCGTCAGGTATTTTATCGTTTCGCCCAAGGGGGGGTCCCTCTAACCTAAAAAACCCCCTTGTGCACGCCACACGTACTCTGCTACCCTAGTAGCTGCTTCCGGTGTGTAGTGCACGCCTGACCTGTCTAGGGGGGCCCTACAGTTCTCCACCCAATAACGGAGGTCGATGAATTTGCAACCATTATAGTCGCAGAGTCGTCTGAGCCTCTGGTTTAGACTCTCCACACGGCTCCAAACCAGAGGACCGCGATCGACTCTGGGCACTATGCTGCAGATATTAAGCTCAGCTTGCACTCCGCGTGCGATGCTGGTTGTCTTCACCAAATCAGCCAGCCGCCGGAAGGAACCAAGGATGGCCTCAGAACCCAAGCGGCAGGCGTCATTCGTTCCGACATGTGCTACTATCTGCAGCCGGTCACATCCAGTGCGTTCAATAGCTGCCGGAAGGGCCTCCTCCACATTACGGACGAGACCCCCCGGCAAGCACACCGAGTGCACACTGGCATTCTTCCCCGACCTACCCGCTATTTTCCTGAGGGGCTCCATAACCCGCCTAACGTTGGAGCTCCCTATAACTAATAGGCCTGCCCTCTGTGACTGTCGGGACCTTGCCGGAGAATCGGCCACTGGCCCAACAGGCGAGGCATCCTGTGGTGGCTCGGAAACGATGTCATCACGACTAGGAAGCACCCCGTACCTGTTGGAAAGGGGTAAGGCAGCTGCCACGCGGCCAGATCCCACCTTCGCCTTTCGGCCAGGCACGCGCGAGCCCACCACTGTCCGCCATTCACCCTGGAGTGATGGCTGACCGGTAAGATGCTCACTGCCGGAAGACGCAGCGACATCAGGGGTTCCATGTGATTCCAAGGCCACCGAAGTAGGCACAGGTCTCACCACAGTTGCCCCAACGCCACTACGAGCCGACGCCTGCGCCTCGAGCTCGATGAGCCTAACAGACAAAGCCTCCACCTGCCCCCGAAGAGTGGCCAATTCTCCTTGCGTCCGCTCACAACAACCACAGTCCCTACACATGACTATGTTTACCCTACTCTATACGGTGACAAACTCCCAAGATAATCTTCTGATGAGCTACTCTGATAATCAAGAAACACTCACTGAAATACGAGACGCGAAAACTACGCTAGGTTTTCCCAGAAAAACTATTTAAAAGCTAAGCGCAGCAAATAAGTACAAAAACGCTTTATACAAACAGTACTCGCTGCTGCTGGTGCTCTCGCTCTGGCTGTCACAAGACAACTGCTGATTCAAGTGACTAGTGGCTAACGGCCGCGAAACAAACAAAAGACGGTTTTAGGGCGCTTTCGGTTCTAAACGATCAAGAAAACACTAAGAAATCTAACACGAAAACTACGTAAAGTTTTATCAAGAACTGTTAGTTACTATGCAGAGCAGATAAACACAAATAGAATCCCTTCCTTAGTGGATGGTCGTAAACAAAATGCAAAATGCACTTCAATCAATCAAAAGGAAGTAGACAAAATACATTAAACAAAACTGTGGACTTACAAAAACATTAGGACTTGAATATACCGTCTATCAGTGAAGTGCCCTGAGCTATGTTAAATATAATTTTTGTGTGTGGCACACACAAACATCATTTATTTGCTAAAACACTGATCTGCCAACACAAACGTTGAATATTGTGTT
The DNA here is from genome assembly GCF_021461385.2 of Schistocerca piceifrons. NCBI lineage: Eukaryota > Metazoa > Arthropoda > Insecta > Orthoptera > Acrididae > Schistocerca > Schistocerca piceifrons. The sequence continues at coordinate 1,220,647,939 of NC_060138.1, read as the reverse complement.
ACCGCAGCACAAAACTACGAAAGGTGACTTGGCAATTGAGGAGACAAAATACTGTCCACTGAAGATGCTTCAAAAGAGAGAAACGCGTCTGGTCTAAATAAGCCCCTTATTACAGTTGCAGAAGAGGAATATATTTCAGTACCATTGGTAAAACTGCGACTGTGGAACAAAAACAAGAAAGAGAACATGAGTACCATTGTGTATGTGCCATACCTTTCCTTGATTGAAGTGCTTTAAAATAAAGCCAAACGCGTCCGGTGTAAATAATACTATTATTACAGTCGCGAAAGACGGAATATTTCCAGTCGCGAAAGACGGAATATTTCCAGTCGCGAAAGACGGAATATTTCTCAATATTACATACGACACCCATGTCGTACTCAAATTAAATGAGATATTGTTATACAGTAAATTTTATATGAAATTTAGGTATCTTGTCCACATTGCATTCTCAACATTGTGGCAACTAAAATCGCCCATACGGATAGTATACGCTATGGACTTCTACCTCTGTAAACTCTTCAAAATTTCGTGCAATGGTTTACTACATTTAATGCTGCATAATAACTGCGTTGAACATCGAAACAAAATTAAGTCATTTATGGGGGGAAGGTATCAGTCAAGAAAACGTGTAAAAATCAAATTTTTGGGCCGAATAGTTTTTGTGAAATCGAATGATAAGTGTGTCAAAGCAGTGGGAACACCATGTGTCTGCACAGGCGAGCAGTGCAATGATGACAAAATCGCGCACAGCGCGGAATGCGGCGAGCACGTGTCTGCAGCAGCGAAATGGTTAATGAAAAGACAAAGCACTAGAAATTTCAAAAAATTGCATTCTAACGAATATAATTCATGAAGTAAGGCACTTCGATATTGTTTTTAAATAATGAAAATATTAAGCACCACATAAGGTTTGAACTAATAACCCTTCGTGTAGCAGCCCATCTCCTTATCCGTTACGCTAACGCACCTCGTCCGACTACATAACGCCATGAGGAGTATAACACCTCACGCAAAATACTGATAAACACTGTTGGTATGACTATGAATTATTCACGCTTCGTCGAAGTACAATAGGAAATAAACAATTACCGCTGTTCTTTACTGCGAAAAAGCGGTTTGTGAGAGTGATACAAACACCTTTCCTTGCTATCGCCTGAATTAGGAGTCTTATTGCTTGTTTGGTTTAATTAATTAATAGAATATGAAGCAATTGGTATAAAGAATGCTTTTTCCAAAGTTTCTATAACAAATGTCTGCTATCAAGACATTGCTTTTGTTCTATTACTTTATTTATGACTGAACGTTTCTAAAACTGAAGACACTCGTCCATGCTCTGCACCACAGTCGAGATGTGGCAACGTCGTTCCCTGTTCATTGGCTGACTGTGTTTTGTGACGTCAGATGCGCAGAACGAACCTAAACTCGGCCGCCAACATAAATGACACGCACTTTAGTTGTCACGCATTATGGAGAAACTGATCGTGAAATTGTAAGTCTAAGGACCGGTGACCTCGGCAGGTTGGTCCCTTAGGAATTTACACACATTTGAACATTTTTTTAAAGAAAACTTTGTAACCTTTATAATATGGTTTCGAAGCTCTAGCAGTAGCCGCATTTGGAGACAAAATTTGCTGGCTTTGGAGTCCGCCTTATTATAGATATTTATAGATAAAATGATCTGCCAACTCTCCAATCGACTCACAGTTTTCTTGCTATCAGTCTTCTGGCTGCTTTCATATGGTCCACCACGAATTCCTCTCCTATGCCAACCTTTTCATCTCAGAGTAGCACTTACAACATACACCCTCAATTATTTTCTGGATGCATTCCAATCTCTGTCTTCCTCTACAGTTTTTACCCTCTACAGCACCCTCTTAGTATCATGGACGTCATTCACTGAAATTTTAAGAGATGTCCTATCATCCTTTCACTTCTTCTTGTCAGTGTTTTCCATATCCACAGTAGGCAACGAAAACCTCATACTGCATTTTGATAAATTTTAGAAGAGAAGCCAAAACATTTTCTTAAAAAATATGTTAAGAGATACAGATAAAGTTGCTAAAAGTCTAACTATTTAGTAGAAGCCCAGACAACGACAGTTTACAGAAATCCATGAACTTTCAAATCAGTCTTTGATAATGGAGTTACTGGTTATTGAAATGACGAGGTCTTCACATACGGAGGAAGTTACGAAGTTTTCATTGCCTATGATCGAATTGCTCCTTTCCTCGCCGATTCTGCAGACAACCTCCTCATTTCTTAACTCATCATTCCACCTTATTTGTAGCACTCTTCTGTAGCACCATATCTCAAATAACTCGATTCTCTTCTGTTCCGGTTTTCTCACAGTCCATGCTTTGCTACCATACGATGCTGTACTCCAGACGTACATTCTCTTGGCGAGGAATGACCTTTCTGCCACTTCTAGCCCGCTTTAAATGTCCTCCTTGCACCGTCCGTCGTGAGTTATTTTGCCACCTAGGTAGCAGAATTCCTTAACTTCATCTACTTCGTCGTCTCCAATTCTGGTGTTAGGTTTCTCGGTTTTCTCATTTCTGATACTTCTCATTAATTTCGACTTTCTTCGATTTACTCTCAATCCATATTCTGTACTCATCGGATTGTTCATTCCATTCTACGTATCCTTCACTTTTTTTCACTTTCACTGAGGACAGCAATGTTATCAGCGAAACCCATCCTTTCATCTTGAATTTTAATCCCATTCTTGAACCTTTCTTTTGTTTCCACCGTTGCTTCTTCGAGATATGGACAGAAAAGTAGGAAAGACTACATCCCAACTTACACCCTTTTTAATCCGAGCACTTCCGTCTTGCACTTCCAGTCTTATTGTTCTCTTTTGGCTGTTGTACATAGTGGTTATCACCCGTCATTCCCTACAGCTTACCCTACACAGTAACGTCACTTAATTCAAGATGACAAGCTGTCAATATACAGTAATGTAAAGAGTGTCCTACAGAACCTAACAATGGAGAAGAATCAAGGTAAAAACAACAGGCGACAAAAACTGTTTTAGGCCTAATTTTTTCACGATATTTATTACTTAAAAGTGCCTGAATTATATAGAACTAAATAAAAGTGTCAACTGAGAATGGCAAAAAGGTGGAGTGATATCACCGAGTTTTTATAAAAACAGTTGTCATAGGAGGTGGACCTTCAATACAATAAAATTTTGTAACGTTATGCACTAATTTACAGTTTGCTCCATATTTCTCTCCTCATAAATCTAGCAGATATACTCGTATGAAATCGTATGAACCACTGTTTTCTCAACCAAAACGATAGTGTTTCGTGTATAAGTTATTAAATGATCTTCGCCTCCATCATTCTTCAGAATGCTCTCGGCAAATGGGCGAAAGCGTACTAGCTGTGGCAGAAGTCAGGGGCGCTAAAGCTAAAGTTTGTGTGCTGTAATGCTGTAACATTTTACAAAATTACTTTCCATTGAGAGCAGTAAATACTCACGTGCGTGCGCGTGTGTGTGGTCAAGTCAGGTGGGACCGCTAGGGCCCACGGGGAGTCCGCTGCGGCTGCCTGACACAGGCACTGCACTTCGTGGCGGGCGAAGCTACCAGTGACCAATGCTCTGGCTGCCAGGCGGTGCTCCTGTCTGCGGGGCCGGCGTAACAGATCCTGCACATAATTCCAGAGAAGCCAAGGTAATAAAAGAACCACTAGAGTCTCACAAGGAGACGGCACGACCGTGGGGGGTCTGGGATGTGTCCGAAATTTTGTGTGGTGAAAGAGGACCCCTAGCACCTCACGTGGGTTAAAGTATTAGGACGCACTACTCGGAAAATCCCGAGAAAAATCGATCCAACGTTTCTTACAAGGGAACCTCCCCATCGCACCCCCCTCAGATTTAGTTATAAGTTGGCACAGTGGATAGGCCTTGAAAAACTGAACACAGATCAATCGAGAAAACAGGAAGAAGTTTTGTCGAACGATGAAAAAAATAAGCAAAATACACAAATTGAGTAGTCGATGTGTAACATAAGCCATATCAAGGAAAAAGTGATCCGAGGAGCGCCGTAGTCTCGTGGTTAGCGTAAACAACTGCGGTACGAAAGAACCTCGGTTCAAGTCTTCCTGCGAGTAAAATTTTTAACTTTTTTATTTTCTAGCAATTGACGTGTGTCAATTATCAAAGTTCAGGCACTCACACAGTCAACTACGCTCTCGAAAATTCCATGACATGTTCAGATTTGCTTGGACATATGCAGGATTCGACGGTCTACACACGGAAAAAATTGGAAAACGTTAAAAACATATGTTTTGACAGAGCACAGGGAGAACTGTGTGACTGTGAAACTGTTGCATTCATTTGTTGCAGTTTATGTGACAAACTCTTATGTTTTCATCACTTTTTTGGGAGTTATTATCACATCCACAAGAAAACCTAAATCGGGCAAGGTAGAAGAATCTTTTTACCCATTCGCCAAGTGTACAAGTTAGGTGGGTCGACAACATATTCCTGTCATGTGACGCACATGCCGTCACCAGTGTCGTATAGAATATATCAGACGTGTTTTCCTATGGAGGAATCGGTTGACCTTATGACCTTGCGATCAAATGTTTTCGGTTCCCATTGGAGAGGAACGTACTTTCGTCTACTAATCGCATGGTTTTGCGGTGCGGTCGCAAAACACAGACATTAAACTTATTACAGTGAACACAGACGTCAATGAACGGACAGATCATAACTTTGCGAAAATAAAGACTGTAAACTTTTCACTCTAGGGAAGATTTGAACCAAGGACCTCTCGTTCCACAGCTGCTCGCGCTAACCACGGGACCACGGCGCTCTTGAGCTCACGCTATCCTTGATGTTGTCTATCTTCTGCATGGACTACTCCGTTTGTATATTTTGCTTATTTTTTTCATAGTTCCACACAACTTCTTCCTGTTTTCTCGATTGATCTGCGTTCAGTTTTTCAAGGCCTATGCACTGTGCCAACTTATAACTAAATCTGAGGGGAGGTGCGATGGGGAGGTTCCCTTGTCAGCATAGAACGAGATGGGGATTCTGCCTGAAACCCAGGCATAGGTGCTTTAATAAGATGGAACTATATGGTTCCAGATACATTTTCAAGTCTTAAACATCTATGATGTATATATGCAGACTGAAGCGATGAATGAAAATCTGTACCAAGGCTGGGATTCGAACTTGCGTCTTCTGTTCACTAGGTGGATGCGCTAACCGCTACGCCACGCTAAATGGTTCAAATGGCTCTAAGCACTATGGGACTTAACGGCTGCGGTCATCAGTCCGCTAGAACTTAGAACCACTTAAACCTAACCAAACTAAGAACATCACACACATCCATGCCCGAGGCAGGATTCGAACCTGCGACCGTAGCGGTCACGCGGTTCCAGACTGTAGCGCCTAGAACCGCACGGCCACTCCGGCCGGCACGCCACCCTAGCACAGTGGCTTTCCATAACTGCACGGAATAATGTCTGAGACTTACAAAGGTCTGTGGAACCATATACTTTCACCCGATTAAAGTAACTATACCCTAGTTCCGGGCCCGCATCTCGTGGTCGTGCGGTAGCGTTCTCGCTTCCCACGCCCGGGTTCCCGGGTTCGATTCCCGGCGGGGTCAGGGATTTTCTCTGCCTCGTGATGGCTGGGTGTTGTGTGCTGTCCTTAGGTTAGTTAGGTTTAAGTAGTTCTAAGTTCTAGGGGACTGATGACCATAGATGTTAAGTCCCATAGTGCTCAGAGCCATTTGAACCTAGTTCCGGGCCGCACCCCCAATTCTGTCGATGCTGAGGTGCTATTCCGATACAGTCGGAGAACCTCAGCAATGATGTTCGAGTTTAGGAGAAATATCAAGTGGGGTGAGGCGTGAATGGGAATTTGCGTTGAGGAGGGAGGACGTTCGTCTGTGCAGTTGTGCAAAACTCCTGTGCCACGGTGGTGTTGTGATTAGCGCATATCGCTTGTGAGCAGGGTACCTAAGTTCGAATCCACGCTTTTGTACAAATTTTCATTCGTCGCTTCAGTCTGCCTATATACGTCATAGATGTTTGTGAACTGAAAAGGTCTCTGGATCCATGCAGTTTAATCTAATATAAAATCAAGTAAAACAACAGATTCCTATTTAGTAGTGAAGTATCATGCGGTAAATGTATCTCATTGTGTGCGGCGTCGACGTCAGAAAGATACAAAATGGCGTAAGTTGGCCGTGTTTCGGTTATCGTAAGCTCTACGCTCAGCTTTTACCCGACCACGATATTACTGCACTTGGCCTCCCGTGGCCGTCATCGGAAGCACTAAACAACTTGAGTTGTGCCTAAGGAAAAGACATCGCATGGTGAATGATTTCAAGACAGACGTTCATGTACTCTCAAGTAATTCAGCTTGTCCTCGTGAAATATCGCGACAAAAATTTCACCATAAGCCGACCGAAGCGCGCTCACTCCCAGGTACAATAATATTGTGGTCGACTAATTCATTCAAAGAAAAACCGTTTCTTGTTGGATGAGCCAAATCCGTATTTATGTACACTTTGACGCAAAACTACCTCATTACTTATTATTACTCTGTCAGCCCACAATGTGTGTTATTGGTACTTGCTCTCCACTTGTAAATATTGGAATTGTTGCTTGGTATCGACGTTTACTACACGCTGACGTAATTTGACGTTTCATAAACGTTGTGTCTCTCACTGCCATAATGGGAACTAGCTGTTCCCGTTTGTGTAGTCATCATCATACAATGATCACAATGAGCCACATCCGTTAATCATTGAAGAGAATGTACTCACGACGTTGCCAGTGTCGTCATTATTCGTCTTAGTACTTCCGTATTGCTTGGATATGAAAGTTTTTATGTAATTTGTGTTTCAATATGTTCATGCGCGCTCTAAAATGACCTCCTGTCAGAATGGAATCGTTGTGCTAGAGACCAATCTTTGAAAGGTTTAAGAAGGAAAAAAGTATTTGACGTTAATTCTAATGGTATTAACAAAGTGGCGCAAGTATGAGATAGTACGATAACACACGTAAAAGCGTCGGTTATTTACCACCGTTTAAGGACAGTTTTTTTTTCTAGTATTACATTGAGCTTAACAAGATAGTTTTCTATCAAAACGTCCATTGATACGGCTCTGACGTGCCCAACAAGAGACGATAGTTGCTGATTTGTCTTGGAACGTACCTGACTGTAGAGTTTATGATCACTCTAACCCAGTCAACGGACTCCATTTCATATATCTCTGACGTCTGCGCCGTACACAGCCACATACAGGGTGACAATAATTGAACTATATGAAAAAAGGTAAATTAGTTACAAACTACGGCGTGCACACACTTTATTCAACTTGTAAACGCCACTACAGATATTCGGATTTAGGTTATGGCATGTTCGATACGCCTGCCATCATTGGCGATGATGTGGGCAGATGAATACCGAAATTCTGCATGACCCGCTGAAGTGTCGGAACATCGATGCTGTCGATGACCTCCTGAATGGCTGCTTTCAGTGTTATATTGCTAGAGAAGGCCGAAATGCACGCTATAAGCTCACGCAGGATGGCGTGAGGTCTGAAACAGGATACGTAATGAATGCTATAAAGAAAAGTACGTAGCTGCTGGAATACTTAACTTTAATCCATCATTTGTATACATCGTTCTTGATGAGACATGCTTCATACGATAACTATCAATTGCTATGGGGCCTTGCTAGGTCGTAGCCATTGACTTAGCTGAAGGCTATTCTAACTATCTTGTCTGCAAATAAACGAGGCTTCGTCAGTGTTGCATCGCTAGCTAAGTCGTCCGTACAACTGGGGCGAGTGCTAGTAAGTCTCTCGAGACCTGCCGTGTGGTGGCGCTCGGTCTGCGATCACTGACAGTGGCGACACGCGGGTCCGACATGTACTAATGGACCGCGGCCGATTTAAAGCTACCACCTAGCAAGTGTGGTGTCTGGCGGTAACACCACATTCAGCTCAGCAATGGTGTTGGGATTATTGCTGTACAGCTTGTCTTTAATACAGCCCCACAAAAAGGAGTCGCATGTGTTCAGATCCGGAGAATATGGCGGCCAAACGAGGCCCATTCCAGTGGGCTCTGGGTACCCCAGAGCCAGAATGCAGTCAACAAAGTGTTCCTCCAGGACACCAAACACTCTCCTGCTTCGATGGGGTCGAGCTCCGTCTTGCATGAACCACATATTGTCGAAATCAGGGTCACTTCGGATAATGGGGATGAAATCATCTACCAAAACCTTCACGTACCGTTCGGTAGTCACCGTGGCATCAAGGAATACCGCACCGATTATTCCGTATCTGGACATTGCACACTAGACAGTCACCCGTTGCGACCGAAGAGATTTCTCAGTCTCCCAAATGCGCCAATTTTGCTTATTGACGAACGCTTCGAAAAGAAAGTGGGCTTCGTCGCTAAACCAAACCATATTCACATGAAAATATCCATCATGCGCCGCGGGCAATCGTGCAGTTTGAACGGCCTACCGTAAACCGTTCAGAAATTATTACAATTTCATTTCATATAGTTCAATACTTATCACCCTGTACATTTAACATATAGCCGTCTGCTACTAAATGTTGGTTAATATGTTGTGAGTTAATCTGTGGTATTATTTCATTTTATGTCATTCCAACGAATGGTAACTTTCCATGTCTCGTGCCTGACAAGCGAAATTGATAATAATGGGAAGCTGTACGCGACTTGCGGCTGCATCACAACTTTATTTCTTACGGTTGCTGTTTCGCCCTGCAGGCGATGCCTGGCGTCGCTAAATTACTACAGGGGATAGAGCGGATTAAAAGTAGAAAATCTATCTTATTCGGCTCTTCTTGCTTCCTTAGTGCTGCACATTGGAGAAATAAGCCGTACAATATTTTATTCTGCAGAATAAAGACTAATCTGTTACTATTTTGTTTCCAGTCACCTGTGTTTATTGATTCTGGTCTGTTTGGTATCGATTTAGAAGCTGTGTGGCTTTAACGTCAGGCACCTATATATCAAAACGAAGGACAGGAAGATGTCCTAACGGGGAGAATGAAGCCTTCTAATTCGCCAATATACATTGATTTTCTTGTCAGACATAGGAGGAGAAGTACGGGCGTTAAAACGAACTACTACTGCTCTGGAAGGAGAATAACTTTTTTCGTAATTTGGACGAAAGCGTTAAGTACGGGCCATAACTCAGTAAATCTGCCATATAAACATATAGGATTTAGGCACTATTCAGCGAGCAGACGACGTTTCTTCAGAATTACTGAGCTTCTTGGAAGAGCCAGATATGACAAAACTACTCCGCTCAGCGTGCAAGATAAATGGGACAGGCAGAAATACCCTCAGACTCTAGAACAATATAATAGTTCCAATTCCAATGAAGGCAGCCAATTATAGGTGTGCATACCATCGAAACATCACTTCAATAACTCATGGTTGCATAACACTGACGTGACTAACTTACAGAGGAATGGAAAAATTGACGGAAGCCGACCTCGAGTAAAGTCAGTTTGTGTTCCGATAAAATGTGGGCACAGGAGAGGCAATACTGACTCAGAAATTTATTGTAGAAGATAGACTGAACAAAGACAGACATAAATTTATAGCATTTGTAGTTTTAGAGTAAGTTTTTGACAATGTCGGCCGCGCGGAGTGGCCGCGCGGTTTGAGGCGCCATGTCACGGACTGCGAGGCCCCTCTCGCTGGAGGTTCGAGTCCTCCCTCTGGCATGGGTGTGTGTGTGTTATTCTTAGCATAAGGTAGTTTAAGTTGTGTGAAAGTCTAGGGACCGATAACCTCAGCAGTTTGGTCGCTTAGGAATTCACACACACTTGAACATTTTTGACAATGTCGACTAGAATACACTATTTCAAATTATAAGGGTAGGTGGGATAAAATGTGGGTAGCGCAAAATTGTTTTCAACTTGTACGTACAGGAACCAGTCAGTAGTTATAAGAATCGAGGGGCATGAATGGGAAGCAGTGGTTGAGAAGGTGGTGAGACATGGTTGTAACCTATCCGCAATGTTATTTAATCTGTATAGTGAGTAAGCTGTACAAAAAAACCACAGAAAAATTTGGAAAGGAAACTAAATTGAAGGAGCAGATGTAAAAACTTTTAAACTTGCTGATTTCATTGTAATTTTGAGACAGACAAAAAAATACTTGCAAGGGAAATTGGATAGTTTCTTGAAAAGAAGTTAGAAGCTGAATATCAGCAACAGTAAAGCATGGTTAATGGTATGTAAACCAGGTGATGCTGAGGCAAATTTGGTTAGGCAATGAGACACTAAAAGTAGTAGATTTCTGCGCAGCAAAATAACTGATGATGACCGAAGTAGAGAGAGTATTAAATGCAGACTGCCAATTGCAAGAAAAGCGTTTGTGAAAAAGAAGAATTTGGTAACATCTAACATAAATTGAAGTGTAGGAAGGCTTTCCTGAAAGTATTTGTCTGGATTGTAGCCTTGAACGGAAGTGAAGCGCTGGATAAGCAGTTAAGGCAAAAAGAATATAAAAGCTTCTGAAATATGGTGCTACAGAAGAAGGCTGATGATTGTACGGGTAAATCGAATAACTAATGAGGAGTACTGAATCTAAATGCGGAAAAAAAGGAATTTGTGGCACAAATTTGCTAAAAGAACGGATCGGTTGTTGGAACACATCCTGAAGCCTGAGGAAATCGTCAGTTTAGTATTGGAGGGAAGTGTGTGTGTATGTGTTTGGGAGGAGGGGGGGGGGGGGGAATTGTAGAAGGAGAGACCTATCATGAATATAGTAAACAGATTCAGATGCATATAAGATGCTGTACTTATTCAGAGATGATAAGACGTTCCTAGGACAGACTAACCTGAAGAGCCGCATCAGACCAGGATTCGAACTGAAGACCACAGCAACAACAACAACTGTTGTTTTTTTGAGGTCGCTGCTCAGTTAAAGTACCAACCATTTGCGGTTCAAAATGGTTCAAATGGCTCTGAGCACTATGCGACTTAACTTCTGAGGTCATCAGTCGCCTAGAACTTAGAACTAATTAAACCTAACTAACCTAAGGACATCACACACATCCATGCCCGAGGCAGGATTCGAACCTGCGACCGTAGCAGTCGCTCGGATCCAGACTGTAGCGCCTAGAAACGCACGGCCACTCCGACCGGCAAACAATTGCGGCTTATCGATATAATAAAGTGTTATTTTTTCATACGATGTTCTTATTCTGGAAAGTATACTAGTGGCGAGATTGCAAAGAACTTAATATGATTATTTGAACTGTTCCAGCAATATGAGTATCTGAACTTCTCACAATCGCGCTGCAAAACTTGATTTCATTATAACTTGCAATTAAGCAATATACAGAAAAACTGTGCGCTATCTGCAGGTTCATTTTCAATAGGCTTCCACAAGAATTAAAAAAAAGAAAATGAGTGAGAAATAGCAGATTTTCAAATCTAAGATCGTACAGGAGTTCATCGCACTAGTTTAGAGCTTCGCAATGCAACGTATTATTATTGTACACAGTATCATAAATCTTGTATGTGTGTGTTTTTTTTTTAATTTTTACAGGTTTCTTTTTTTGATTTTGAAACTTTTTCGTCAGATTTCTGTGAATTATGTAGTGGCTCGTACCATGACCGAGTAGCTTTCTCTCACATGATCTCACAGTATCTGGTGAATTAAAATTAAACCTCACAAACAGGTTAGAAATTACCTAGTTCAAACGTGGTCGAACTTTCTAGCAGTTATGAAGCTACTACATCGACTCCTATTAACTCGGAAGAAAGGGAAAATCAAATTGTGTTATTAAAAAATGGACGGCACGTAAGTGTAACTGTTCTACAGATGACGTCATGGGAATTTCAAAGGATGCACAGGCAATGCTGTTTTGCCGGTGTGTTAGCTGGCTGCTTGTTTGCCGGTAAGAGTACAGAGCTATTCCTACTGCACTCGATGTCTGAAGAAAGACGAAACGACGTGGGTCGCATAAAGTACAGGAAACTGAGGCGTAAAATGTACTTTATCATTAAATGGAAGATAAATAAAGCAACTGAGGCTCAGCGAATAATGTTTACGCTCCTGCAAAACTCATTTTCTCGTGCAGTGATACCTCTCGCGATGTTTATAGACGGCAAGTTCCCGGCGACATAAGGAAGGAACATAAAAGGAACGGCCAACAGAGGTGGCGGCTGCGAAGATAACATCCTTTACTGTTGGCGACATCGTACGAGCGCTGTTCGGTTATCACTGGACGCCTCTGTCTTTTTGACGGCAGCGCAGTCCGTGTGGAGAATCGCGACGTCGGAACGACTACCCAGAAAGCACTTTAAGGGATCGTAGACACAGGGCTCGCCACTTGGCGGCGATACAGCACGACATGTTCTGCCGAAGCTGTGATTCCAGTGTAACGACAAACGGCTCCGGTCGAGCTTCCCGTAACGTCCAGTCTAGAACCGCACTAGTCGTTCTCTGATCTCCACGTGCCATGACTTCTAGGTGCTCTGCGAACTTGTACACGACCACCGCCTGGTACAAAGGTTGGCAACTGATTCTAAACATGTATAAATGCAATGTAGTCTGCACAAACAGACAATAGGAGTTGACATCTTCGATTACTCCGACGGCAATCAGACACGAGCTGAAGGAATCTAAGCGAGCGTTTTAAGGTGGGGACCAATTTAAAGTGAAATGAGTGGTTAAAACTAGCCGTGGGGGAGGCAGATGCTGGACGCAAACCTACTTGAAGAATCCCAAAGATATGTAACTGTAAGGTAGCATTTTATTTATTTATTTTTTTTTTTTTATTTGCCATCAGTATTCAGACTGGTTTGATGCGGCCCGCCACGAATTCCTCTCCTGTGACAACCTCTTCATCTCAGAGTAGCACTTGCAACGTACGTCCTCAATCATTTGCTTTCTGTATTACAGTCTCTGTCTTCCTCTACAGTGTTTTCCCTCTACTGCTCCCTCTAGTACCATGGAAGTCATTCCTTCATGTCTTAACATCCTCCTCATTCCTTACCTTATCAGCCCACCTAATTTTCAACATTCGGCTGTAGCACCACATCTCAAATGCTTCGATTCTCTTCTGTCCCGGTTTTCCCACAGTTCATGTTTCACTACCATACAATGCTGTACTCGAGACATACATTCGCAGAAATTTCTATCTCAAATTAAGGCCGATATTTGATATGAGTAGACTTCTCTTGGCCAAGAATGCCTTTTCCTCTTTGCTCCGTCCGTCATTGGTTATTTTACTGCCTAGGTAGCAGAATTCCTTAACTTCACCTACTTCATGACCATCAATCCCGATGCTAAGTTTCTCGCTGTTCTCGTTTCTACTACTTCTCATTACTTTCGTCTTTCTTCGATTTACTCTCAATTCATACTGTGTACTCATCATACTGTTCATTCCGTTCAGAAAATCATGTAATTCTTCTTCACTTCCACTCAGGATAGCAATGCCATCAGCGAATCGTATCATTGGTATCCTTCCATCTTGAATTTTAATTCCACTCCTGAACTGTTATTTTATTTCCATCATTGTGCCCTCGACGTACAGATTGAACAGTAAGAGAGAAAGGCTACATCCTTGTCTTACACCCTTTTTAATATGGCCACACGTTCTTGGTCGTCCATTCTTATTATTCCGTCTTGGCTTTTGTACTTATTGTATATGACCTGTCTCTCCCTGTAGCTTACCCCTACTTTTTCAGAATTTGGAACATCTTGCATCATTTTACATGTCGAACGGTTTGTCCAGGTCGACAAATCCTATGAACGTGTCTTGATTTTTATTTAGTCTTGTTTCCATTATTAACCGCAAAGTCAGAATTGCCTCTCTCGTGCCTTTATCTTTTCTAAAGGCAAACCGATCATCATCTAGCGCATCCTCAATTCTCTTTTCCATTCTTCCGTATATTATTCTTGTAAGCAACTTGGATGCATCAGCTCTTAAGCTGATTGTGCGATAATTCTCGCACTTGTCAGCTCTTTCCGTCTTCGGAATTGTGTGGATGATGCTTTTCCGAAAGTCAGATGGTATGTCGCCAGACTCATACATTCTACACACCGACGTGGATAGTCGTTTTGTTGCCACTTCCCCCAATGATTTTAGAAATTCTGATGGAATGTTATCTATCCCTTCTGCCTTATTTGACCGTAAGTCCTCGAAAGTTCTCTTAAATTCTGATTCTAATACTGGGTCCCCTATCTCTTCTAAATCGACTCCTGTTTCTTCTTCTATCACATAAGACGAATCTTCCCCCTCATAGAGGTAGCATACTGACGGCTAACTCTCATTGGTTTCTCAGACAACGTGACGCGGCGTTGAGACTGGTCAATGGCGGGCATATTCGCGAGATAGGAAGCTACTTGCACCACGACGAATTAAAGTATGATGTGATCATGACGTGTTCACCTTGCGACGAAGGCGGCAGAAGCCGTTTATCGAGTTCTCTGATCGTTCGAGTCGCTAAACTGCCGTAGCCTTCTAGCAGACGATTAAAAGGAGTAGCTTATTATATCTTCATGTGGCACATTCATCGCATTTCTGGAAGCTATTGGTGCCTTTTCTTTCTTTCAAATTGATAACCTGCCAACGTTACGAAAAGTACCAAACAGTTTGGTTTTGTCAATGGTGAATTAGCACTAACTGATTTTATGTCATCGTGACTCAGTCGCTTAAATGCTGTTGTACTAAGGTACACGTTCTGTGCTGAAACCTACTACCAGACTACGGGGCAAGTAAGTGAAGTAGCGTATCTTGATGTGTCCGGTATCCGAAAACAACAGAGTATCGTAGTACGTCTGGTTTTCGCCAGAAACAGAAATAGAAGGAGCTGGATATTAATGTAAATATTCGTTATAGTGGCCTTGTAAACACTATGGAGTACATGTTTCGTAAAAATGTGTATAGATCTTTCGGATTCTGATGAACTGCAAACTACCTTCATAATTCAGAAATGAGTAATACAGATAACAAAAAATGCCAGAAATGCTCAGTTCATTTCACGGTCTGAAACGACAGAAATATTGAACTCCTTTTCAAGATAATTTTAAGAAAAACATTTATATAGCAGTGAACCTGTTAGACAGAATTACCATACTGCAATATGCCGATGGTCTCTGTGTTTTTGCTACTGATGAGTCATTGTAAGGCGTTAAAAACAATTTGAACCAAACAACACAAAACTTCAGACACTGGCTTCAGCTGAACGGAATTAACAGTACACTTAGTAAGTCAGCAGTCAGCATACACTCATGGCGAAGGTTCAAAACGATTGAAACTATACTAGTGGCTGCTCACTAGATTTCCTTTAGAGGATGTGTTAAATATCTACGACTTCTTACGAACAATAAGCTTCGAAGGTCCCACCATATAGACCATGCCAAAGCTAAGAGTGAAAGCGCTCTGAATATACTTCTTCGCATGACGGGAAATACATAGGGCACGGCTCCTGTAATAGCTTCTCATTTGTATCGCCTGCATGCTGTATGGCACAGACACCAGATAGCTACTGCTGACACTCAACACGTATTAAAACAACGCAGTGCGACTACGCACAGAAGCTCTAGGATCTACTCCGATGAACGCACTGTTAGTTGAAACAATGGAAGCAGCTTTCTCACTGGCTAAAAAATGCCTCACCAGAAAATTTGTTCTGGAACGCCAAAAATGGATTGGGGACATGCTACAGCAATTGTTACTGGATCGATAGATCAACACCTGCATCTACATATATACTCATCTAGCCACCAAGCGGTGTGTGGCGGAGGGCACAATTCGCGCCAAAGTCATATTTTCCCCCTCTGTTCCACTTGCGGATCGCGTGAGGGAAAAACGACTGTCCGAACGCCTCAGTACGAGCTCTAATTCCCCTTATCTTAGAATGGTGATCATTGCGCGATATGAAAGTTGGTGGTAATAATATATGCTCTACATACCACTTGTGGAGGCAGTTTCAACGCTAAGCAAGTAACAGAACCTCGTTCACAGAACCCAACTGCTACCTTACAAGTGCGCGCACATATGAACGTACGTATTATTGTGGACTGGTCTGAGAACTCAATAATCAATAACAGCAATTTAGAAAGCCTTCTCGAACAATAGCCACGTGCTCAGAGTGTGTATACCGATGAGTCTAAATACAAGAGGTCTAAGAGCTCTGAAAAAAAAGCTGAATTATTTTGCCTACCGAAAGCGCCGTCACTTTACATGGTTAAACTCTTAGAGTTTGAAAGAACGCTAAGATGAACACCACAGCTAATCATGTTGTAATAATGACGAACTAGCTCTCTGCTGTGCAAAAAAACACTGGCGTCAACTGGTAGAGCCAAAAGGAGTTGATATCTACCATAGCGAATAGCTGCTGCTGTAATAGAGCTGCAATGAAACCCCGTACTGGATCGAGGGCCACGCTGGGACAGTGGTGAATGAGGCAGTTGACATGGAATACAAATGCGATGGATTCCGGCGGATGATTGCATTTTTGTAGGTAAAGGCATAACAAAAAGCGAATAGAACAAGGCGAGGGACAGCGGAGCTCTACACAAGGGCACATGGTACAAACAAATGCACCAGCATTTACCGAAGGCCCAATGGTATGCTGTAAAGGTGGCTATAACTCAGCTGACATAGGCAGCGAGAAGCAGTTTGTAAGGATCATTGCCAGGTTGAAATTCAACCGCGGCTGCTACCGTCAATACCTCTATGAACTCCACATCATACCATCGCCCTATTGCAACTCTGGGTAGATACAGAACGTCGACCACATCTACGTTGGCTGCCGTCGTCACGGAAGAGAACCAGACTAGCTACTTAGGCGGCTGGTCAACATGAATCAAGAACGTCCTTAGAATTTGTCAACTCTCTTGAATACAATGAATATAGACATTTATAAATTGCTTGTGGAATTCTTGTTAATAGCTGAGATGAAATTGTAAACATTAAGTTCTGCTTTGTAGAGCGCGCGTGTGCTTGTAGGCAGGTGTTTATTTCGATTTGTTGGTAATCTGTTGGTTAACCTACGAGGAGAGTGCATTTATTCATATGTTATTCATCTTGTCGCTGAGATTGGTTTTAAATTTATGAAGAACTGAAGAAACGATAAAGTCGTGCCTTGAAAAGATAGGCAGTACTGTAAGTTTGGACTTGCTGTATTTGTGTACCCAAAGACCAACAAAATAATCGTAAAATACACTTAGAAAAGTCCGAAAGTTTTCTGTGCAAATTGTGACATCGTTTTCGAAGAACAAAATTCCTCGTGCCGTGCTGTGCAGCCGTAAGTGAGTACTTTCAAAGTCCGAATAAGGACGAGCATTCGAACCATTAAAATCCGTGTGTACTTTCGGCAGCGTGAAAACTTTAACAGGCTATTAGAAATTGTGACTAAATTACTACACACTGCGTTAGGTTTCGTTCTTTATGTTGAAAGCTTCAGACTATTGTTTTTCCTTTTTTTGTAGTCTCATTTTGTTTGTTTTCGTTCGTTGCATCTGCTCGGTTCGGACGTCGCAAGACACCCGTTTCAGTTCGTCTTTGATCCATTAACTCAGTTTTTTTATTACAGAGGGCAGATAACCCTCTGACCGAACACGCTGAGTTACCGTGCCGGCAAGGTTTCGTTCTTTATGTTGAAAGCTTCAGACTAGTACGGACTTGGTGGCGTATATTTGTACATTAAACTAAGAATATATCGGATTTTACAGTCAATAACTTTCGACCATTTGGTAGTTAGTCAGATCTGAAACTTAGATTAACTTATATCCTCAATAAAAGCAATACCAATCACCGTTGTATAGGTTTATTTCTAGGCAAGCAGTTTCGACGTTACACAACGTCGTCTTCAGGCGTAAACTGCTCCAATCCAGTAACCTTCATGCTATAAATATAGCAGTGCACTAAGGTTACTGGATTGGAGCAGTTTAGGCCTGAAGATGACGTAGTGTAACGTCGAAACTGCTTGCCTAGAAAATAAACCTATACAACGGCGATTGGTATTATTTTTATTGAACATTGAACAGCCGTAGTCCCATACTCCATTAGAAGATGGAGTTACTTTCATATCTTACATCCTGTCGACAAATTTAGTGCGGCTAGTTTTTCTTATGGCTCTTCTAGTTGAGAACACTAAACGTCGTGTCAGGGCCGGCGTATGTTCTGCAGAGACCACCAAACGTGAGTGAACTTTCTAATGCAGTGCAACGAAGCGCGCCTCCACAAGCGTCTGGGAAATAGAAGTTATCAATATTTGAGTTGTAGACACTTGATTTTTTTCTCTGCGGCTTAACTTGCTCTTCTAGGTTTAAACCGCAATTTCATAATACTAGCTTTTCTTTCATATGATAAAGAAAGTGATGGTGGTATTATTGTAAAACATCGGAAAGATAATTAAAATTGAACTGTTTTGTCCTGTCACGAAACACACAGAAATCAATGCTTTCAAACTGTTCAGTTCTATAGTAAACACACGAAACAATTTTAAAAACGCTGTTTTAACCACAGACTCTCACGTGGTCTTTTGAAAACTAATTTGTCTAAGTTTTCGTATATTTTATACACTAACAGCTGTCAATCCGAATGTTACGCTCCTAAAAAATATCTCTTTCCCCTTTTTTATCTCTTTTGTAATCTGGTACTTAAAAAATACAAAGGCTATTCGTAAATTAAGACCTGATCAGGCGCGAAATGGAAATCACAATGAAAATCCAATGAAACTTCGCGTAGATGTGTTGGACAGTTCTGTAGTATCCTCGTCGATCGCATCACCTCGCTCATTTAAGTTCTGAGCACACAGTGAGTACGTAAACAAGGGTAGAAAACAGTGTCCGTCGTCAAGTACGGGGACCTAGTGGGAGATATCGCCTGATGTCATGCAGCCCACTTAACGTAACTGTCATGCGTTTCCTTCTTCACCACAATTCTCGGCCGCATTCTGCAGGGACAATGAAGACGCTCCTGAAGCGTTTTCGATCACCCACAATACAGCCCGTAATTGGCTCCCATATGTTTCATCTCTGCTCCCACGAACCTCTGGCTATGAAAACAGCACTTTGGCACAAACAAAGAGAACGCAAACAAGTAGAACGCTGCGACAGACGTCGAAGTCGGAGCGGCGGCTATGCACAGAAGTAGCTGGAAGATGCAACTAACTGTTGCAAATAAAAACATTTTTGATTTTGACAGCGGTTTCCACTTCGCGACCGATCGTCTCGTACTTTCAGAACAGCCCTCGTAACTACAAACAGAAAATTTGTGGCTATCAGTGGTCTTAAATTCATTGAAGATTTTTCGATATGAGGACGTTTCTCCGACCACTTCAACTTAACACCGGCTAAATACCACGGCAAATTAAACAAGTAACGGGAAGAGATCGACAGCAATAAAGATCACATCGGTATTTGCCTTGATGTTGTTGAGCTAACGAACTGTAAGTTTCTTAAAAGAAGTCCTTTTCCATCGTAAACTGCTGTTTTATTTTGAAACAAATATTTTAGTTCTTTATTTAGCGATCTGTAAATTCGCATCCTTGGTCAGTGTCAAACTACATCACAAAAAGATATGCTTACAATATGCTATTTTCTACACATCAGAAGGCGGAAAGCACATGTGTTACGGCGTCCGTAATAAAGGGTTTCGCACAACCATCGTAGATAAAATGGGAGAAGTGCAACACTTCGTCACTGTGCCAGAGTACATAGCACCTTAAAATACGTTAGCGCAACTACTGAAGTGAAGACAAAAGCACAGCCTACAGAAAGGATGGCTCCTTTAAAGAACTTTACAGCTTTTGTTGAACTTCTACATACAAAAGACTAGTGAACAGTAATTTAAATTCCTCTCGACTATTGCTCTCACAATGACAATTTTTATGATGATCTTCCATGCCTACATTATCCCTGACTTTAGCTCTTCGTGTCATTGGTGTTTATAATTATACAAGCTTGGATGTTGTCACAATAATTCGACGAGTAGTGCGTGATTTATTTCAAGCTGAAAAGCTGCCGGAGATTCAAACGAACTACGATGACGGCACGTCATAATTACGACAGATGTTGCGACTGTGCTAATGGACGCTGAGTATTGGGATCGAACGCCTCGAGGTGCCTCTTTCGAGTCTCTGCTGACGCATCGTCGGTAAGGCTTCCTTCCGCTCATTTTCCATGTAGTCCGATCAACAATGGACGAAAACGAGAAATAAATCATGTAGTCGCTAACTTTTACACAGTTGTAGGAGGGAGTGTCATGACCAACACACTAAAGACCCTGATTAGTGGGGGAGTAGGCGGGGGAGTAAGGGCGCGTTGAAAGTAACTTTTTACGTTTTTCTTGATTAACTCGAAAACTAAGGTCTCTAGGGAAACCCTGTCCTGGTAAAAAAAAATTAAACTAAATTAAATTTCCTAAAAAAATGACCCGCTCATATTTTCTCTATGACCAATAGTTTGCACGATACAGGAGACTCAACAATTGCATATTATTAAAAATAGTTTTTTAGTGATAAAAATGTTTATTGTTAAATGGAGTTGCAGAATTGTTTACGTCAAAAAGTGCTGAATGCACTTTGATTTTATGCAGCAGGCATGTCAGACATCGGCAATTTCTTGACAGGAGTCACAAATAGGATCAAGTTTTTAAAGCATAATTGAACAGGTCTCTCACATTTACGTGGTTTCTCTTCAATGTAACCTTTCTTGCATCATGTGAGTTTACTCCCTTAACGGCCGCTTGGACACTCATAAAAAAATACATGTCTCTTATTTTGCTCTACACTACAACTTACTCAAGCCGGTCAAGATCGAAGTGTATATATACCTTGGCTTGGTTTAGTTCTTAGTCATTGTACATAATTTAATATTTATTTTTAACCAGCTTGATCTAACAACAAACATTAATTTCAAAACACTGAAACACTATTTTAATGATATGCGATTTTTCTGTCTCCCGTATCGTGCGGACTATTAGTGCTAGAGGAAAATAATGGGCAGGATCTTTTTTGTAGGAAATTTAGTTTAATTTTGTATCGGTATATCTTTCCTCTAGAGGCTGCGATGCTCAAGAAAAATTTAAGAAACGCACCCCTGTTCCCGCGCTCATACTCCAGCGGACAGGATTTGCAGCATTTTAATCACAGCACTTCCTCCTACCGTGTGCAAAAATTTGCGACTCACGCATTATTTCCCCCCTTAAAGGTTTTTTGGACTTCACTGACGGGGCTGTTAAAAGAGTTCCATTTGACAGACGTACTGTCACAGCCACGCTTCGAGAGTCGTTTCAGCAGTCACATTGGAAGGCGTCATCAAGCAGCTTTTGGAGTGGCATGCGTGATGCTCTTGTTTCTCCCTTCCGTTGCCAGCGTAAGTATCGCAGCCGATACTCTTTCTTTATTTAGTTTCTCATTTGTCTTCACGAGATCCAGTGGGATCCATTTTTAATCTTCCCCCCCTCCCCCCCTCCCGCCCCCAAATAAAAGTGAGGCAGCCATGCCAAGAGTTCTGTTACGGAGGGAGGCGACGGTATTCCAGGAGAAATGCGTCTACGACACGAAATCAGTCGAAAAAACTTGTGCAAACTTGACACAGATTCGCTTGTTTATATTACTTACTGCTGGTGAGCCATTTTCTGTCTCACTAGCGCTACCGAGAGCACCGTTAGAAGTTCTTGCTCCGGTTTCACTGCCTCGTGGAACTCGCTTTACGCGGGTCTGGTGGTTCCTTACGACTTAACGCCAAGTCGCCAGTCGTTTGTCGCATATACAGGGTGGTCACACATACACAGTGGTCAGAAATAATCAGGAAAGCTTGTAAGGGCCTTACGCGGTAGATGGTGCTGAGAAATAGTTGTTAAGAACAACGTTCAATTCGCTGCGACGTTTCCGAGTTAATTAGCACTGAAGTAGGCCCGTCAGGCAGTTCCTCGCGCAAATCCAAGCGGGCCGACAGGGACAGTGTTGCCACACGTATTCCTCGTCGATTTCCTAAAACTGAACGCGAGAGCGACATCAAAATTGGACGTGGGCCGGTAGTAAGTATCGAACCGGAGCCAAAGGCTGAGCAGTCTCGTGCGCTATGAGAACAACGGACACTTATCGTATCTGGCGGGCCGCTTCAATCCGCGCGAAACGGCCTGATTGGCTAACTTCAGTGTTACTTAAAGCAGAACCGGCCCAACGTATTGAATTTTTCTCTTGACAGTTTTTTCTTCACAACTATTTCTCTTCACAGACCACCCTCCAACACCCTTACAAGTATCTGAGCACACTGTATTTCTACTTAGATTCCCCAAGAAGGTGGGTCGGCAAAGGTTTAAATTATTTGCTAAAGTTATCGAGAAGGTTGTATATACAAGGTTACTGGAGCATTTAAATTCACATAATTTGCTGTCAAATGTACAGTTTGGTTTTAGAAATGGTTTAACAACTGAAAATGCTATATTCTCTTTTCTCTGTGAGGTTTTGGACGGGTTAAATAAAAGGTTGCGAACGCTAGGTGTTTTCTTTGATTTAACAAAGGCTTTTGACTGTGTTGACCACAAAATATTACTGCAGAAGTTGGACCATTATGGAGTAAAGGGAGTAGCTTACAATTGGTTCGCCTCTTATTTTAAGAACAGAAAGTAGAAGGTAATTCTCCGCAATATTGAGAGTGGTAGTGATGTTCAGTCCCAATAGGGCGCTGTTAAGTGGGGCGTTCCCCAAGGGTCGGTGCTGGGGCCGCTACTGTTTCTTATTTATATAAATGATATGCCTTCTAGTATTACAGGTGATTCAAAAATATTTCTGTTTGCTGATGACACCAGCTTGGTAGTGAAGGACCTTGTGTGTAATATTGAAACAGTATCAGATAATGTAGTTCCTGAAATAAGTTCGTGGCTTGTGGAAGATAATTTGATGCTAAATCACAGTAAGACTCAGTTATTACAGTTTCTAACTCACAATTCAACAAGAACCGATATTTTGATCAGACAGAATGGGTATATTATAAGCGAGACGGAAAAGTTCAAGTTCCTAGGCGTTCGGATAGATAGTAAGCTGTTGTGGAAAGCCCATGTTTAGGATCTTGTTCAGAAACTAAATGCTGCTTTATTTACCATTAGAACAGTATCTGAAGTAAGTGACAGTTCAACACTAAAAGTAGTCTACTTCGCATATTTTCACACGCTTATGTCATATGGTATTATTTTTTGGGGCAATTCTTCTGATTCAAAAATGGTATTTTTGGCTCAAAAACGCGCTGTTCGAGCTATATGTGGCGTAAGTTCGAGAACCTCTTGTCGACCCCTATTCAATACTCTGGGAATTCTGACATTGCCCTCACAGTATGTATTTTCTTTAATGTCGTTTGTTGTTAGCAACATTAGCTTATTGCCAAGAGTTAGCAGCTTTCACTCAGTTAATACTAGGCAGAAATCAAATCTGCATGTGGAATGCACTTCCTTGTGCAGAAAGGAGTGCACTATTCTGCCGCATCCATTTTCAATAAGCTACCACAAGAACTCAAAAATCTTAGCAGTAGCCCAAACGCTTTTCAAGTCTAAACTGAAGAGTTTCCTCATGGCTCACTCCTTCTATTCTGTCGAGGAGCTACTGAAAGAGCTGAAAAATTAAGCAAATTTCAGTGTTACATTGTTGATTTTCTTTATTTAAATTTACGAATTGTCGCCTGAATACGTTTCTTGTATTTTATTTTATCTGTTTCTACTATCGTGTTATAATTTCATGTATTGACTCGTTCCATGACCATGGAGACTTCTCATTAATTTGGTCCCACGGAACAATAAATAAATAAATAAATTCTTCAGCTATTATGTAAAATTTTGAATACAGACTTTAAGAAATATGTGGTGGCATCGGAATGAGTCCGTATTTACTAGAACAATAAACATCCTTTGACGAAGAAACCAATTTATTGTTGCTCAACGTTTCTCTCACACGTTTCGATGACGTCACGCCATCAATGATTTCTCTCATTCTTTTAAGATAAAACGTATTTTGCACTGGTTAAAAATGCATGCAGGTATGTGTAGTCATTTGATTCACAAAACTTTTTTTTTTTTTTTAAGAAAAGAAACATACAGTTCAGCAGCACATTTGGTTGTTATGTTGATTGTCTTGTGAAATACAGGTGGTAGTCTTACAGTTTTTTCGTGATTAAGTTATTTTATGAATGCGTGGTGTCTGTTCCTTTTAAATAACCCCCTTTCCATCTACATATAATGAGTTTTTTCTGGTATAACTGTCCTTCTGTGGAAGGCAGTTTGACAGTGTTCGACAAGTACCTTCTTCAATCAGTAGTGCGTAGTTGCGCTGTCGACTTCGTGCATTGGGTAGAGTTTTGCAAGACTCGAGTTTGATTGCGTGTCTACCCGTATGTTTTAAAGTTTTGTGACGTCTGGGTTCTTAGTCGTTACACCGGTATTATAGCAAGTCGTCCACAAAAACATGCAGTTGTTAACACTATCACAAACATGAGAGTATAATATTTTTTTTATTACTCCACCTTTAAGGAATCATTTTACCTTTAGATGTTTACTTTGTTCTCTTCCACACATCACCCCCAACCCCATGCTTTACGATCCGTTGTCAGCATCGTTTGTACGCCTTCCTAAAAGGAAAAAAAGGGGAAAAATAAAAATTCACTGACTGCAACTTTCTGCTTCTTGGTCTATCCTTGCTTCTTTTATAGCCCGAAATTAACTTTGTCTAATTGTGTTATTTTGCACTACTTCGTCCACTGCGTTCGTACTCAGCTTCCGCTCTGCATTTCCTGCATTAGTACCAGCTATGATGCTCACAAATTTCGTATCCCTTATATTTATTTAGGAGATTATGTCACCAACACGGCTAGCAAGCTGCTTCACAGGTAACTACCGAAATCTGCTACTAATCTGCATTATATCTTCATTTATAAAGACACTCTGCAAGCCACCGTGCGATACAAGGTGGAAGATATCACGTCTCAATAGTAGTCATTTCCCTTCTTGATCCACTTGCAAATAGTGCGAGGAAAAAACGACTGCCCTAATTTCTTTCATCTTCGTGGTCCTAACGTGAAATGTACATTGGTAGTAGAATCGTTCTGCAGTCTGCCCCAAATGCCGGTTCTATAACCTTCCGCAATACTGTCTCGCGAAAAGAGCGTCGTTTTCCCTCCATGGATTCCCCATTTCATTTGACGTACATCTCCGTAGTATTTGTGTTCTGATCGAACCTATCGGTAGCAAAGCTAGCAGCAAGCCTTTGAATTGCTTCAATTTCTTGCTTTAAACTGACCTGGTGGGAACCCAAACACCGGAGCAGCAATCAAGAATGGGTCGCACTAGCGTTCCATACGCTACAGTTTCCCAAAATTCTCCCGATAAGACGAGGTCGAGAATTCGCCTTCCCGACTAGGAACCTGAGGTGCTTATTCGATTTCATATCGCTTTCCAGCGTTAGGCTTAGATATTTAAGTGATGTGACTGCGTCAAGCAGCATAATACTAATGCTCTATTCGAACTTTACAGGATAGTTTTTCACACTCATCCATATTAACTTACATTTCTCTGCATTTAGTGGAAGTTTCCGTTCATCACACCAACCAGAAAGTCTGTCCAAGTCATCTTGTGTCCTCCTACAGTAAGGACGACACTTCCACATACACCACAGTGTTATCAGCAAACAGACTGTTCACCCTGGCTGCCAGACCGTTTACGTATGTTGACGATGAGAGCGCTGCTATCACACTCCTGACGATGTCCTTGACTCTGATGAACACTCATGTCCTTGACTCTGATGAACACTCATGTCCTTGACTCTGATGAACACTCATGTCCTTGACTCTGATGAACACTCATGTCCTTGACTCTGATGAACACTCATGTCCTTGACTCTGATGAACACTCATGTCCTTGACTCTGATGAACACTCATGTCCTTGACTCTGATGAACACTCATGTCCTTGACTCTGATGAACACTCATGTCCTTGACTCTGATGAACACTCATGTCCTTGACTCTGATGAACACTCATGTCCTTGACTCTGATGAACACTCATGTCCTTGACTCTGATGAACACTCATGTCCTTGACTCTGATGAACACTCATGTCCTTGACTCTGATGAACACTCATGTCCTTGACTCTGATGAACACTCATGTCCTTGACTCTGATGAACACTCATGTCCTTGACTCTGATGAACACTCATGTCCTTGACTCTGATGAACAGTCACCATCGAAAACAACAACCTGGGTCCTATTGTTTAAAAGGTCTTCGAGCCACCCGCATATATGGCAACCTAATTCTTATGCTCGGACCTTCATCAACAACCTGTAGTGGGGCAGAATGTCAAACGCTTTCCGGAAATCGAGGAATATGCAATCTGCCTGTTGCCCTTCGTCCATTGTTTGTAGGACAGTACGTGAAAAAAGTTCAAGATGAATCTCGCACGAGCGATGTTTTCTAAATGCGTGCTGACCAGTGGACAGGAGGTTTCCATTTTCAAGGAAATTTATTGTATTCGAACTCAGAACCTGTTCAAGACTTCTGCTGCAAGCCGATGTTAAGGTTATTTCTGTCATCATCATGCAATGACTAATTATTTATTTCAGTGTTTAGTCAATATAGCAGCTCTTATTGACTGTGGTGCCTGTATGTATGTTTGTCATCTCTTTTGTGCTATGACAGGCGATCAGTTTTATCTGATTATTACTCTTCCTGACTGTTTCTGACGTCTCAGACCAGGAATTGTTATGTTCAAAATTTGAAAAGTTTATAGTTAAAGGATATGTATCCTCAAAGAAACATTGTATTCTGCAGCGTTATGGGGCAAAAAAGAATTAGAAAATAGAAAAAAATTAAACTCAGACATGGTATCGGATTCTCGAACTCGAGTACGCCAACATAAATACTAAATGTCTTTTTCCAAAGCTGTTTCACAGAGGAAGACAGCACTGCAGTTCGTTCTCTGGATTGTCGCACAGATGATAAAATGGCAGATATCGAAATAGACGACAGGGGGATAGAGAAACAATTAAAATTGCTCAAAAGAGGAAAGACCACTGGACCTGATGGGTTACCAGCTCGATTTTACACAGAGTACGCGAAGGAACTTGCCCCCCTTCTTGCAGCTGTGTACCGTAGGTCTCTAGAAGAGCGTAGCGTTCCAAAGGATTGGAAAAGGGCACAGCTCATTCCCGTTTTCAAGAAGGGACGTCGAACAGATGTGCAGAACTATAGACCTATATCTCTAACGCCTATCAGTTGTAGAATTTTGGAACACGTATTATGTTCGAGTATAATGATTTTTCTGGAGACTAGAAATCTACTTTGCAGGAATCAGCATGGGTTTCGAAAAAGACGATGGTGTAAAAACCAGCTCGCGCTATTCGTCCACGAGACTCAAGAGGGCCATAGACACGGGTTCCCAGGTAGATGCCGTGTTTCTTGACTTCCGCAAGGCGTTCGATACAGTTCCCCACAGTCGTGTAATGAACAAAGTAAGAGCATATGGACTATCAGACCAATTGTGTGATTGGATTGAAGAGTTCCTAGATAACAGAACGCAGCATGTCATTCTCAATGGAGAGAAGTCCTCCGAAGTGAGAGTGATTTCAGGTATGCCGCAGGGGAGTGTCGTAGGACCGTTGCTATTCACAATATACATAAATGACCTTATTGATGACATCGTAAGTTTACTGAGGCTTTTTGCGGATGATGCTGTGGTATATCGAGAGGTTGTAACAATGGAAAATTGTACTGAAACGCAGGAGGATCTGCAGCGAATTGACGCATGGTGCAGGGAATGGCAATTGAATGTCAATGTAGACAAGTGTAATGTGCTGCGAATACATAGAAAGAAAGATCCCTTATCATTTAGCTCCAATATAGCAGGTCAGAAACTGGAAACAGTTAATTCCATAAATTATCTGGGAGTACGCATTAGGAGTGATTTAAAATGGAATGGTCACTTAAAGCTGATCGTCGGTAAAGCAGATGCCAGACTGAGATTCATTGGAAGCATCCTAAGAAAATGCAATCCGAAAACAAAGGAAGTAGGTTACAGTACGCTTGTTCGCCCACTGCTTGAATACTGCTCAGCAGTGTGGGATCCGTACCAGATAGGGTTGATAGAAGAGATAGAGAAGATCCAACGGAGAGCAGCGCGCTTCGTTCCAGGATCATTTAATAATCGCGAAAGCGTTACGGAGATGATAGATAAACTCCAGTGGAAGACTCTGCAGGAGAGACGCTCAGTAGCTCGGTACGGGCTTTTGTTGAAGTTTCGAGAACGTACCATCACCGAGGAGTCAAGCAGTATATTGCTCCCTCCTACGTATATCTCGCGAAAAGACCATGAGGATAAAATCAGAGAGATTAGAGCCCACACAGAAGCACACCGACAATCTTTCTTTCCACGAACAATACGAGACTGGAATAGAAGGGAGAACCGATAGAGGTACTCAAGGTACCCTCCGCCACACACCGTCAGGTGGCTTGCGGAGTATGGATGTAGATGTAGATAAAACTGTACCCACTGCACTGATTCTGCAGCATGGTAATTAAGATATTTGTCGTACATGTGAGTGCAGTGTTGCGAAATTGTCTTTCAATGACGTCTATTTTGTACCTGAAATATGCAAATGACGAAATTTTTTTAGACACTCTTTGTACTATTAGTGCACAAGAGACTGCGCTGTGGCGTCCGGATGTACGAATTTTGGTGCGGCCTGTGACCAGACAGAACGTGTCCTTACAGCAGGGGTCTCTCTTCTGAAGTGGACAGTGGGGAACCCGCGGCTCAGAAACGTCTGCTGCGCGCCGGATGCGGCAGTAATAAGCGCTGGACGGGCGATTAAAGAAAGCTCTGACTTCACAAACCGGTTGCGGTCGCAGCTCGCGGACCGACTTAACCAACGCAGCCACGCCGCCCCGGCTCTAAACGAAGAGAATGAAAAGCTGGAAGCATTAAAGGAACCAGTTTGAACACCGACTGAACTAACATAATACCTCAGAATTCCACAACGGCATCGCCCGAACTGGATACAACGCTTGATACGACGAACACAATACTCTACAGTACGCCCTACCCAAGCTCGGAAGTGTTGAACTGATTGATATAACTGAATAGCGAGCAGCGTTTGTGGTGACCGAAGGGATATTTCCATGAGTCAGTTACAACTGCCGCACAGGAAGGTTAACAAGGGGACGGTTTGACACGTGTATCACCGATCTTGATCACGGTTTGCAAGGACGATCTACACTGAAAGTAAAGACGCGCGTGTCTGGGCTTTTTCATAGACATTCCATAGTTTTTGAAAGTCGTACTTTCATTGATATACATCAAAAGATCGTCTAAGGGAACCAAAAATAGTAATATGCGAATTTTTGTGTTTTCATGCTGTAGGAAGAGTACCAGTCATCCTACGCGGCTAGCAGAGCGAGGTCGGAGGTCGAGCGATCGAGACATTAGGCTATCGATCCGCTGGTACGAGTTCGATTCTTGATCGTAGCTTTCTTTTTCATTCGATGTTTTTTTTCGGTGTATCTGATAATATTCTGATAATCGGAATACTTTTCTTTGTTTTTCTTTGAAGTAAACCATCGGCAGGTGTGATTAATAATCAACTAAGTGTGTATAATGTACTGACACTTTCATCGTGATACATGACGCCCTACGATAGGACTTTCGCCGGCCGAAGTGGCCGAGCGGTTCTAGGCGCTACAGTCTGGAACCGCGTGACTGCTACGGTCGCAGGTTCGAATCCTGCCTCGGGCATGGACGTGTGTGATGTCCTTAGGTTAGTTAGGTTTAAGTAGTTCTAAGTTCTAGGGGACTGATGACCTTAGAAGTTAAGTCCCATAGTGCTCAGAGCCATTTGAACCATTTGATAGGACTTTCCTTGATGATGATATTCTGTCGACCTTCACC
The DNA here is from genome assembly GCF_021461385.2 of Schistocerca piceifrons. Lineage (NCBI taxonomy): Eukaryota > Metazoa > Arthropoda > Insecta > Orthoptera > Acrididae > Schistocerca > Schistocerca piceifrons. Next base: position 1,220,618,025 of record NC_060138.1, on the reverse strand, counting down.
GTGGAAGTAATTCCACAGAAATGTTCATCTCTTTGTCAGCCGTGTGACGTTTACTTTTTTTCCGGCAGGTAAAGAATCTCACCGGACGGCTTCAAAATCATGCGACGTCATAGCAGAGAACTACGAGATAGGGCGGATGTTATTAATATTCCTACTTTGGTCCCTAACCAACTGTCCGCATCTGTTTTTCCAAATATGCTTTTATACGCATGGTACGCACCCAACTGATTCGTGATAGATCTCTTTTTAGGAACGTGAACCAGATATGTTTTGCACGAACAATGTTCCGGAAGAAATGTCGATGCGGAGAGATTTAGTTCGCTTGTTGAGCATTGTGCGAGAAACATTTATGTTTTCATCAGAATATTATCAGACACACCGCAAAAAATATCGCATGGAAAACGCCTCGACCAAGATCCAACACAGACCACAAGTCTCGTAGTACAATGCTTTGAGCTATCGACCACCCAGCTCGCTCTGCTACTTGCGCTAGACTGACGGTCTTGCTAGCTACAGTACGAAAATACACAAAAAACACTAATAATTCGAACATTATTAAATTTGGACCTCACATTGTAGTAATAAAAATGTTTGTTTTTACATAATCATTCGCCGTATTACATTGATAATACGGGCTTCAGGCATCAACTTTGACCTCGATTCGTTCAGAAACTAGTGTATCTAGCAGAAATCAGAAACACTGGTCTCTTTATTTTCAATACAGATCGTTGTTGCAAAATTGTATCAAAATCGCTGACCCACATGTCACATCCTCCCCTTATAAGAATCTGTAGTGCAGTGCAGTGCAGCGTGCGGTGGTTTACGCTGATTTTGTTGTTCTGGGTTTCTTCCATTTTTTTAATATTAGCTACTGATTCTGCATTCCGTATGGTGTTAACGCATTTAGTTGTAAATAAATGCTTCGTCGGGAGATCTGCACGCTGCATTCCCACTGATTTACACTGCTGGCCACCGTAAATGCAACACCCTGAAGGAAGCATCCGAATCAAGTGAAATTTACACCATGGGTTTGCAGTGATGAGACATGCAACTGATTAGAATTTCAGCGCAGACGCACATCACGCGCGCCTGTGGCGCCACGTCATAGCGCCATTTAAGGCTTGGCGATTTCGACGAGTGTACGTTCGGCACGTGTGTTTACCTTGTGGTTGTTTCACAAGACGATCAGTTATGCCTCGTAGACAACAGCGAACATCTTTTGATCAAGTATCCGACTTCGACAGAGGAAGGATAGTGGCTTACCTAGATTGTGGATTATCATACAGAGAAATCGCTAGTCGTGTTGGACGAAACCAAACAACTGTAAAGCGGATATGTGACCGTTGGATGCAGGAGGGTACGACGGACCGATGTGGTCGATCGCATTCACCTCGGTGCACCACTGCACGTGCTGATAGGCAAATTGTGCGCATGGCAGTGACGGATCGCTCAGTGACATCCCGAACCATAGCACAGCACATTGCGTCTGTAACGCATCATCCAGTGTCTGCGCGTACCATTCGACGCCGTTTACAGCAGAGTGGTCTGCCCGCAAAACGTCCATTGCTTCGTCTACCATTGACGGAGAACCACAGACGTCTCCGTCGCCAATGGTGCGATGACAGACGGATGTGGACGGCAGAATGGAATGACGTTGTCTTTACTAACGAGGCATGCTTCTGTCTGCAGCACCACGATGGTCGGATTCGAGTGTGGAGACACCGTGGAGAGAGGATGCTGGACAGCTGCATTATGCACCGCCACACTGGTCTTGCACCGGGTATTATGGTATGGGGCGGTATTGGATATTACTCTCGCACGCCTCTAGTACGCATTGCCGGTACTTTAAATAGCCGGCGCTACACATCCGAGGTGCTGGAGCCAGTTGTCCTTCCTTACCTTCAGGGCTCGGCCACAGCCATATTTCAACAGGATAATGCGCGACCACACGTGGCACGCATTGTCCAAAGGTTCTTCGTCAATAACCAGATTGAAGTGCTTCCCTGGCCGGCTCGCTCTCCGGATCTTTCGCCGATAGAAAACATGTGGTCCACGGTTGCTCAACGAGTGACCCAGATTACGTCCCCAGCTGCCACACCAGATGATCTTTGGCAACGTGTGGAAGCTGCTTGGGCTGCTGTACCCCAGGAACACATCCAACGTCTCTTTGACTCAATGCCGAGACGTGTGGCAACGGTGATCTCCAACAATGGCGGCTACTCTGGCTACTGATTCTGGCAGGAACCACATGTCACAGACGTCTGTAAACGTAATCATTTGATACTTGCTCAACATGTTATCTACAAAATAAATCTTGTTGTGCTACCTCTTGTCTTTCTTGGTGTTGCATTTACGGTGGCCAGCAGTGTAAAAGACGCGCTGCCGAAGGGTCGGAATCGTTTTGTGTGTGAAACGGTATGTGTTTGCTACTTATGACGTAGCGATGTACATACAGTGAGGACTTGTGTGCTCGCTCTTCAGTTACAGACTATACACTGGTGTTGTCTTCAGCAGGATGGCCACTGCCACCTCGTGGTTTTAGTCGTCCTTCCATAAAACCTCACAGGCGAGGCATATCTGCAGCTCCTGCGGGTGACACTGTTTCCCCTCCTGGAAGACGTGCCTTTGGTGGCACAAAGGATAATGTCGTGCTCGAGTTCACTGCCCTCTTGACTCTAAGCTTAACCACTAGTACAGAAAGAAGGTTCCCACTTGCAATGTGTGTTCTCGTGTTTGATTTAAACCACTGGAAGAATGACTGTCAAAGACCTTTTATCTCCGCCATCAATTGGGTGTAGCTCACTTGGAATGCACTGCCGGCCTTACGTCCATGTAACGGTTTTTTCTCCTTATACTCCTAGGGATCGTTTCCTGCAGTTTGTCCTGGTTTAGCAAATTCACCCTGTATATGCATTCGCGTGATACGTGTAGCGTTGTCTATAATTTTATTTTACTCACAGCGCTACCTTTAAAAGTATAAACAGACATAATAAAAGACGCAGACAGATTTAAGGACAATGATTTTTATTGTCACGTAGACTGTACGGCCTGCAGAGATTTTTGTTTTGCTTTTATGTTGTTCACAAATTGCAACGTCTTCTAAGCTTTTCGCGCTAATTAAGGCCATATCAGCACGGTCTTTTCCGAATGTACTTCTGATCAAACAGCGATTCTGGAAGCTCAAGCCCAAAGTTTTTGTGAATCATGCTTTTTGAGTTCTTGTGGGGATATTCCCATAGCAACTTTCATCCTCTAACTAATATTTCTTTATATCTAATCGAGAAGTGAAATACCAATTTTCATAAATTTAGCTTTAAATTTTTTTTAATGTATCGAAATATTTTTTTAAAAATTTGCACTCCCTTAGGGGGTGAATTTGCAGAAACATTGAAACACGCACATTCTTTATTTCCAACCGAGAAGTCAAATACCAGTTGTCACAGATGTAGCGTTAAAAATCCTTTAGTGGTTCTTTAGTAATTTTTCATTTTCAAATCAACCTTCATCCACTATTTTACCCCCTCAGTGGTTGAATTTACAAAAATGCTGAAACAGGTATTTTTCATTTTCTGACTGAAAAACCAAATACCAATTTTTGTAGTTCTTGCTACAAAATTCCCTTAACAGCATCATACTTTCAAAAAGTCTTTCATCCCCTATTTCACCCATATAGCAGTAGAATTCAAGACAGTCCCTTCTAAAACGATATTTACAGTGCAATATCTACACACTCTTCAAACTTCAAGTTTCTATCCTTAGCGGTTTAGGCTGGGCGACGATCATCATCATCATCATCATCATCATCAAACAGTTCCAGTTTCCTGGGTACTGGTAATGAGCCTCTTCCACTTCGTCCTGTTCAAATACGCCTGTTCACGGAGAACATCATCCACTGTCCATCCTCTGGTCACTAGATCAGCCTTAATCAAGTCCATCAATCGGGTTCGAAGTCTTCCTTGAGGTCTTTTCCCATCCACCCGTATTTCCAAATTTATTTTGGCTGTTCTACTTGGGTGCATTCTCGTCACATGCCCGTACCATCGAAGTCTAGATGCACCAATTCGATCTAACAGGGATATCTTTATTCCGGCTTCTTTCCTCACCTCCTCATTCCTTAACTTGTCCATCTTGGTCTTCTGGATGGTGAATGTAAGAAATTTCATCTCTGATGCTTGCAGCCTTGATGATTCTCTTTTTGTGAGGGTACATGTTTCAATACCATAGGTCAATATTGGTATGAAATAGATATTAAGCATCATCAGTTTGGTCGGTTTTGTAATCAAGTCATCCCATAATAATGATCTTACTTGTTGGTAGAATTCACATTTTTTGACTCTGTTGGTGATTTCATTTCTGACCAAATTATCACTGGAGATTACACTTCAAAGGTAAGGAAAACTGTCCACACACTGTAGTTGGTGGTCGCCTAGTTTTACACTTGCTGGTTGTCCATCTCTGTAGACTGCCATCACCACTGTGTCTTGGTCTTGCTGATGTTGAGGTTATATATCTGGAACTGAGATTTCCATTCATTGAGTCTGATCTGCACTTCCTCTTCAGTTTCACCCCATATCATGGTGTCATCAGCAAAAGCAAACGCTTTCAATTCACCTGACTTCATCTTGACGTGCTTCATTATTGTATCCATAACACTGATGAATAGTGGTGGGGACAATGCACTTCCTTGCTGAACTCCACTCTTGGTCTCAAAGCATGATGGTCGTCCTTCCCAATTTGTACACAGCTAGTACAGTCTTTATACAGCATCTGAATTTTTCTTATTAGTCCTTCAGGCACATTCTTTTTCCTCGGGTATTCCTAGATCTTACCTCTTATAACACTATCATAGGCTTTTTCTATATCCAGGAATACAATGACCAGGTTCTTGCCTTTCTCCGAATACTTTTCCATCAACATGCGGGTGCTAAAAATTAGATCAATTATTGATCTGTTGCTTCTGAAGCCATATTGTTCCTCCTTCAGCTGTTATTCCATGAAAGTTCTCAGTCTCTTTTCTATGATTTGCACTAGTATTTTCAGCCCATGAGACAACAGGATTATTCCTCTATAGCTGGAGAGTTTCCGCCTGCTATATTTCTTAAATAGGAGAATTGTTACACTCTTGCTCCAATCCGCAGGTATTTTGTTATCGGCCCATATGGCATTGAGTACTTGGTGCAGCCCTTGTATGCCTTGGATGGCTGCTGCCTTTATCATGTCTGCGTTCACTTCATCTGCACCTGAAGATTTTCCTTTAGGCATAGATTTTAAGGCTGCCTCTGTTTCTGTCCAGGTGATGCGAGTTTCCTCATTGTAAGTGTGGATTTCCAGTTCTGTATTTGGTTCTTCAACTGATCTATTTAATAGGTGGTCATAACGATTTTTCAGGACTTCTGTCCTAACCAGATTTCCATTCTGGGCGACGATGAGTCATTGAATCAGTCTGACCATGTTTCACCCCCTCAGGGGTTGAATTTCCAAAAGCAGTGAAACAGGTATTTTTTCATCTCTAGCCGAGAAGCAAAACACCAGTTTTCAAAAATTTCGCTTTAAAATGTTTTCGCAATGAAAAGTTTCATAAAACGTTTCACTCCCTTAGGGGCTAAATTTCCAAACGCAATGACACTCGTATGTTTTATTTCTAACAGAGAAGTCAAATACAAATTTTCGTATATTTAGCTTCAAAAATGCTTCACAATGAAATATTTCCAAAAAAACTTTCATCCCCATTTCACCCATTTAGGGGCTCAGTTTCCAAAAACGTTAAAAAAGGTATTTTTTATTTGAGAAGTTAAATACTGGTGTTCATAGGTGTACTTCAGAAGTTCTCTAATAATAAACCATTCACCCACTATTTCACCCCATCTTGTTAAATTTAAAAAAAATGCTGAAACAAGTGTTTCTTTATTTCTGACTGAGAAACATTATACCAGTTTCCTTAGGTCTAGCTTCAAAATAGACTTAATAGTGACACGTATTTAAAAAAACCTTCATCCCCTGTTTCATCCCTTTAGGGCTGGAATTTCGAAAAGTTGCTTCTTAAATGACGCCTGCACCACATGATCCACACTTTCTCCAAATTTCAAGTTTCTGTCCTTAGCGGTTTGGGCTGGACGATGATGAGTCAGTCAGTCAGTACAATGACTTTTATGTACAGAGAAGATAATTAAGAAAGCATGTCTTTGTCTCTTTTGTGCGGATAAAAGGTTTAACGACTCTTCCTATCGTATCTTATTATTCTGTTGGACGTCGCCCAGATTAAACATAAGTCTAATGTAGTGTTCTCTTAACTGAATAATATTCCATTTCGGTATTAATAGTGTCGGAAATCTATTCCAAACTTACGTTTCATAAAAATTAGTGAGAGAAATAATCGGGTAATGTTAAATGTGGCCGTCTTTGAAACGGAATAGATTCGTTTCGTGCGATAATTTTGAGTGCGATTTGTCCCCAAATTTGTTCACTAAAATTTAGAAAACTGAACTTGCAGAATTAAGAGACGAAGCCCGAATATTACACTAAATGAGATTTTCCTGTAAAGAAGGTTCCATAAAGATTATGAGCTTAGCAGATATTTTCCAATTCTGTAAAAGCTGAATGAAAACCCCATTGATGTTTAAAGTATTTCATTTAAAGGAGGAATATCCGCTACACTCATTGCCCTTGGGCTTCTAGTGAAGACGAAGATTAATTTTATTTATTTTTCTAATATGGTTTCTACGTTGTATCATAAATTTTAATATTAAGGGAGGGTGGTAACTATTTATCCATCAATAGCAGTAGGGCTCATGAAATACTGCCAGGCTAACAATAGCAGTATTTACATAAAGTGATCAGACATTCACTTCTGTGTATTCAAACGCGTTGTAACTGAACTAGAGGCACCACGAATCAGGTGATCAGAAATGAAACCACGAGTAACTACCGCGGATTATGCGGGACTTATAACTGCCATAACAGTCTGCTGTGGTTAATGTGCAAAGTTGTGAGTACTTCAGATGCATCACTTTCAGAATATACGCAAGCGTGCGCTTAACTTGTGGAACTTCATTTAATATCCCCTCCGCCTGGGCAGAGTAACGCTGGAACCGACTGTGAATCAGTGCAGAGGCGAGTCACCTTGGCGAACCGTGTCCCAGTGATGTTTTCACGATTAAGAATTTATGTAGACCCGGTATTTTATTTGTAACGAGATCTAGGCACACGATAAACCTGCCGAGAACGGTTCACCATCGTTAACAGGGAGATAAGAAACCGCTAAACCCAACACACGTTTGTAACCGCAAAGGTGCTTGCAAGGCGTTTAAATAGAGTGCAAAGAAAATCACAACTCAGCTTCACTCTGCAGCGGAGTCCGAGCACTTTTGAAACTTCTTGGTGGTACAGAGGAAATTTAGGCAGCAACATAAGCTGTGTTGTGGAAGAGAACAGGGGTTGCGAAGGCATAATCATAATTTAGCAGTGTCACCATTTTCTGGCATTTCTAGTACTGAACATTTTTATTAATATATTAAATAATACAGATCTAATACAGATTATTTACAACGAGCATAATAATGACACCAAAAACTTCACTGGTTCACATTTAATAATAATATCCAAAGCAACAGTGCTAAAAATCTTTCATGAGACACATATCAATATCTACAGTTCACACAACAGTGGAACTGAACCCCTCTTAAAAGATATATTTACCAAATCTCACAAACCATAGCTGAGCTCTGGCCAAAAGTCTAGAAATCCTCTGTTATAGAATTCATCAACAAGCGAACCCTAAGACATTGACCTAATATACAGAAGCTGGAGGGACATGCAGAACTTCGATGGGGGGGATATCTATGCAACATTTACATATGAGAGTATGGATTAGATCAAGATTTTTGCAGGTGTGGAGTATAATGGGATCCTCAAGTTTGGCCAATTAGTAGTTTTGGTAACTTTAGTCTGTTGTGGGCTTTCTGTTAGGTGGTTAGTAGGTAACGTTTCCATCTTAGTTGCCAGTCGCTGGTTAGTCCAAGATATTTTAGTGTACTGTAGATGGTAAAGTAGAAGTCATGGAGATGGAAGGTGCAGGTGCTTCATCCTTTAATTATTTCGTGGGTTTTGAAGTGGTGAGCTAAACTAATTGATGTGGAGCTGGAGGGATCGTTGAGATTTCTGGAGTAGGGGTGCTGAAAGTGGTGTCATCAGCATACTGAAGGAGGTGGTCTGGTGTAGAAGGTTTGGGTGTATTGGCAGTGTAGAGAAGATATGGGGGAGGAGAGATGCACAGTCTTGGGGCACACCTGGAATGGGATGGAAATCACTGGTACTGCTATTAGTGCCAACTGTCACATGATTACATTAGAAGGTTATAATAAGGCAGACATTTGATTGGAAATGTGTAAGTGTGGAGTATGAACAAGAGACTGGAATGACATACATTGTCATACGCTGTCTCGAGATCTAAGGAGACAAAGATATCCAATTTACAATTATTGATCTATTAAAATAGGAGATGAGTGGAATTGGTCATCAGAGGAGAAGTTGGGACAGAAGCCGCACTCATTAACAGGAAGGAGGGGCTTTTGGTTCATGTTTTGATGGATGCATTGGGACAGAATGGATTCGAAAATCTTTCTAAATACTGAGATGAGGCGGTAGGAGAAAGTATTTGTAGAAGATTCGTGCAGTTTGAATAAAGCAAGGCTCTTCCACAGTTCAGGATAGTAGACTGTATAGAGGATAGTGGTCTAAAGAACTGTAAGGGTGACTAGAAAGGTGCGGGAGCAGCTTTGAGACGTTGACGGGTAATGTGCTCATGACAAGGGAAGTGTTGCATTTATTGTGAAGTATGTACTTGTTTATGTAGTGGGCTGTGACTGGTGCATTTAATTACTTTTGTGGTATATTGTCCACGTAGTAGAAGCTACGACCCAGGAGTGGAACAATGGACAATGTGCATTCACGAATTGGAGTAATCACAATGAGGGCCATGAGGAGTTGACAAAATGTCAGAGAGATATGCAAAGTGGTTATCTTTGCTCAGGTTATCAGGTAGGGGATGATTGTTGTGGAGGAGCAGGTGGTGAGGGATGGAATAACTACCAGTGAGTTGACAGAGTGCTTTACAGTGTGTTAAAGAGTTAATGGGAAGTGTAGCATGGAGTCTGGTGCATGTCTGGCACCAGTTCCAATATTTTTTGCACTAAACAAATTTTTGACATTTCTCTTTATTTGTCATTGGTATGTGAGTGCATCTTGGTCACAAGTTTGTACGAAGGAGTGGTGCAAATGAAGGGATTCTCAGAAATGGAGTAAGGCTTGTTGGAGGGATAATGGGGTGATATGATATATGGGGGCTCATTTAGCATCTGGCGAGATTTGCTGCAAAAAGGACATGGCAGATGGGACATCGTCAGATTGCTGGAAAGTTAGGTGGGAGGGGCATCCAACCATTCAGTCTTTTTATCTGTGGATTCTCAGCAGGCATTCCAATTAGTGTGGGAGTAGTCTTGGACAACTTTTAGATGAAATTGGAAGGGTGCATGTGGATGCAGTGTGTAGGATATGGTGATGAGAACAGGTAGGTGGTCACTTTCAATTGGATCAAGGACTTCTCCAGTGAAGTGTGCAAGAAGGTTGACAGATACTAGGATGACATCTGGAGTGGTGGTGTTTCTGGCATGGTTGTGCTGTGGCATGGGCACAGTGTCATCTTGGGGGGAGTCTGTAAACTGACGCTACTGCTGGAGTATTACAGAGGACTTACTATGGATGTTGAGCTCAGTGTCAATAATAGAGATGGAAAAGATTGTAAATGTAGGAGAGAAAGTCATTGAGGATGGGGAGATTAGGTCAGATGTAAGTGGTGCAAAGCTAATGTTAGGGTTTGGAGGAAGGTGCTAAAATTAAGGTGTTTGGCGGTAGTATTGTACGATACTGTTGCTGAACAGGGATGTTGCCTCTGGAGGCCAGTTGCAACTCTGTCTCTGGTCAGGGAAAGGGGGTTATCTGTATGGTGGAGGACACAGGGAGAGGTTCAGATATGATGTGGTTAGAGGATTGTTTCATTAAGGATGTTGTGTTAGGGCAGAGTATGCAGTAAAAATATGCTGTTCAGTCATGGTGAGAGGCTAGGGAGTGGATTGCATAGTGAGAGGTGGAGAGGGTTTGAATGAGAGTGTCACAGCATGTGAATATTAAATGAACTTTGTTTGATGAGTAGGTGGCTTGGATGTTGAGATGAAATCTGGAGTGGGCACCTTGGGAAATTTGTTGGTGGATATGTGGCCAATGGAATGGGTGGATATTTTGGATGATAAGGGAGAGGAAAGGTGAAGGTATCACTGGCAGTAGGAGGTGAGTATTGGGAATTGTTGAGATGAATTGAATTATCAATACTTTGGGTGGGCACAGTTAACTCTGGTTTGATGGGTGGCAGCTTGGCTTTGCATTTGGTGGAGTAGATAGGGTTGGTATCACTGCAGACACTGCAGGTCTGTGTGGAAGTTTATGGATTTAGTAAAATGTGAATCTTTGTGAGGTGTGGTTTTGGTAACAAGAAGGTGTGGGAAACACTTCTTGATTTCAAGTGTGGGTTTGGCATTATGGAATTTGAGTCTGGATGGGATAAGATGAAGATATAAACAGGCAAGGAAGAATATGCATGGCAGAGGTGAGGGCAGTGTGAAGGGGTAGCAGTGTCCATGTGTTAAATGGGAATGGGACTGGTTTGCGGTTTTTGTTAACAGTACTAGTAGTGGTGTCTCTGTTAAGGCTCTTCTGTGGTTTCTCTGAGATAGTGGGATGGAGGGGGAGTTGGGGAACTGTAGATCAGGAAACATCTTGTGGTGCAGGCCCTTCCAATTAGCTTGAGGTGGTGTGGCAGCTCGTTGACTGGGTGACACATATTGAGACTTTTCATGTTGTCATGGTAGCACAGCATGATGTTATGCTTGCTGACAGTGAAATATTGGTAGTGGCAGATGTGGGATAAGCTAGAAGTGCAGAACAGGTAAAGGCAGGGATGAGGTCGAGGGGATGGTAGGGTAGACAAAGGAGGTAATTGTAGATGCAAGTGAGACTGTGAGTAGGAGAGTGTGGACATAGGTTGGAGGATTGGGGGAAGTGCTCCATTTAGTGACAGTGGGAGCAGGGGATGGGATGGTATCGATGATGGATGTAGCAGGGGTGTCCATACTGTAATAATGGAACAGGGCACAGTTAACAGATGACAATTACCGGCAATGAAGTATCATCGAAATGATGAAGTATGACAGCATTTGGTATCATGGGTGATATGAGGATGACAACAGTTGAAGGTGGCGAGGATGGTGGCGGCAGTGGAGAAACTGATGGGGACAGAGATGATGAGATGACTGCAGCAGAGGTGGTGAGATACATGTGGCAAGGAGACTGTGACAACAATGATGATGATCCATAGAGTGAGAGAATTATGATGATGAACACGCATGCACATAGAAGCAGTCTTGAAGAAACAAAAAGTAACACACACAACAGTTACTGAATGAGAAGTGTAGGAGAGAGCTCTTACCAGTCCTTGTGTGAATGGCAAACTACTGATCTAGTTCAGGGCATGCCTAGGCCAGTCTAGCCAATAGCCACTGGGAATGAGAAAATCCAAATCTCAGTTGCTTGTGGCTATCTAATCAAAACATATTGTAAATTAAAGTCCTTAGCCATGTTTTTCTGTCTGTATGTGAAGGTTAACATATTGATTCACCACAAAGATTAAGTTATTGATTCATGATGAAGGTTTGTGTATATTATTTAATCCTGCTCTGCTAGACATTTCATCCAGCTCTAGAAGCTACCAGGTACTTATAATTAAAGGGCAGATACTCACAGAGGTCCAGTGTGGGCTGTAATTAGTATATGGAATCAAAAGTTTATAGTTATTGCAGTGCATTAGTATGGAATCAATTTGCAATGGAAAAGAATTAGTTCCAATTTTGGCCACCAGGTGCAGATCTGGCGCTGTGAATACAAGAAAGAAATATAGAAATGTTTCCATATATAATGGATTAGGAACAGGAAGTGGGCAGAAAAGGTCAAACAAGTGAGAAAGGCAGCACGTTGATTTTATTATTCACAAAACCTAACACAATTTTATGAGTATGAGCACCAGAGACACAGGTGAGGTGTTGTACAGCACCAAATTTACACTTGTGGTCAAAACTGTAACTATTTTTTTCAGTGTAAATTAGTTCTTTATTATACATTAGCACATCTACCAAGTTTTGCAGCCATTGTAGCTTAACCAGTTTGGTAGTGAATCTTTGTATTTTGTTTCTTTAGTAATTGAGTTACAATGGCTGTGTTTCTTCATAAACTTTAAAACTCATATTTTAATGATAAATAAAAACAATTTTGTAGTGGAACATTATTTTATCATACATCAGGTGCAGCACATCTCCTTTCATTGATACAATATTTTCAAAATAATTGTTCCTTATTTGCCATAAATTCAACCTGTGAAGCATGCAGACATATAGCAGCAACAAAAAAGTTTGGTATTCCATCCATGAAATCAGTATGTATGCAGTTAATACCTATAGGTCTAATAGTATCTGACTGTGGTACTGTAAATATGCATGAAGTCATATACTACTCTACATCATTCATATGTAAACTGTACTCATACTGACAACAAACAACACCACTGAATAAAGGTTTAACATATGGCATCCAAAAATAACATAGCCCCAATATCACAGAAGTTCATAATGACTGAATGATTAAGATAGATGGAGGAGTGCTGCATCCCCATACATCTCTGTGATAGATAGCCTCAAATCAAAGCAGCAGATGCCTGGGGAGGAGATCAAGATAGGTCATATTCTGTAGAAACTGAGAATTGATGTATGGTAGTGCATGGCATAGCTTGTTACAACCCATTTGACTAATCTGCTATTTAATACCATGTCTGACACTCTCAATTTTCACTACTTCTTGGTATTCACTGTCTGCTTTTATGCCTGTATTCATATGCATTGACCTGCAGGCAGTCAGATTACATTTTGTGGCATACAGTAGTACACTGAGGTAACAAAAGTCAAGGGATAGCGATATGCCCACATACAGATGGCAGAAGTATCATGTACTTAAAGTATAAAGTGGCAGTGCATTGGCAGAACTGTCATTTGTATGCAGGCAATTCATGTGAAAAGGTTTCTGACATAGTTACGGCCTTGTAACGGGGATTAACACACTTTTAACATGGAATGGTAATTGTAGCTAGATGCATGGATGCATGGGGCATTCTATTTTGTAAATTGTTAGGAAATTCAATATTCCTAGATCCACAGTGTCTGAGAATACCAGATTTCAGACATTACCTCTCATCAAAATATCCACGGGTATGCTGTCGGTCTATAGTGTCCAACGGGCACAATATTTCGGCGATCAAACATGTCGCCATCATCAGGTGAACTGACGGACTGAGCTCCTGTGAACGTGCCGGCACGGAGATCCGTACGCTATGGCTGCTCAGAGGGAACTGGGTTCGGTCGCGGCGGCGGCCGATTTAAATACCCTCCGCCCGCGGCGCGCTCCCTCCGCCGTCCGCGCCCAGCGCCACGGTCGCGCGGTGGAACAGATTGCGACGGCGTCTGAGATGACGTCGGTGTGATGGCTCTGTCCGCTGTGGTCGTCACAACTATACGTCTGCTCGATTTACTCTTGATTAACCCAATCGCTGGTTCCCAAGCCTTGCTAAGATTATAGCCACAGTCACGGTTTATGAGGTCGTCATTGGTGCGAATTTCGATGGCCTCTCTAACAACGCTGTCCCAGTATCTCGACGTCTGTACCAGAATCCTCGTGCGGTCATACTCCATGACGTGATTTTCCGACAAACAATGTTCAGCGACCGCCGACTTGCTCGGATACATCAGTCGAGTGTGCCTCTGGTGTTCACGGCATCGATCCTCGACGGTACGCATCGTCTGACCAATATACGACTTGCCACACTGACACGGAATCTGGTAGACGCCGGCCTTCCTCAAACCGAGGTCATCTTTGGCGCTCCCCACCAGTGCACGACTTTTATTTGGAGGACAAAACACAGTTCCGACTCGGTGTTTCTTCAGAATGCGGGCGATTTTCCCCGAGAGTGCGCCTGTGTATGGAATAAATGCAGTGCCTACCTCCTCCCTCGTGACTTCATCCATCTCAACAGGTTGTGCTGCAGTGGTTGGGCGGAGAGCACGTTGAATCTGCCACTCTGAGTACCCATTTTTTCGCCGTCGCAATCTGTTCCACCGCGCGACCGTGGTGCTGGGCGCGGACGGCGGAGGGAGCACGCCGCGGGCGGAGGGTATTTAAATCGGCCGCCGCCGCGACCGAACCCAGTTCCCTCTGAGCAGCCATAGCGTACGGACCTCCGTGCCGGCACGTTCACAGGAGCTCAGTCCGTCAGTTCACCTGATGATGGCGACATGTTTGATCGCCGAAATATTGTGCCCGTTGGACACTATAGACCGGCAGCATACCCGTGGATATTTTGATTATCAAATACGCCGGGAGAAACTCAAGAATCACATTACCTCTCATGACAGAACAATGCAGTGGCCAAAGGCGTTCACTTGATGACCAAGAGTAGCAACATTTGTATAGAGTTGTCAGTGCTAACAGACAAGCAACACTATGTGGAATAACTGCAGAAATCGCTGTGCGATATAAAACTAACATATCCATTGGGACAATATGGCGAAATCTGGCGCTAATGGGCTACAACAGGAGATGATTGACAGGAAAGCCTTTGCTAGCAGCACAACATTGCCTGCAGTGTCCCTCCTGAGCTCTTGATTATACTGGTTGAATCTTAGATTAATGGAAAAATATGGGATGGTCAGAGGAGTCCTGATTTGTTAGTAAGAACAGATGCTAGGGTTCGAGTGTGGCACAGATCCCACGAAGCCAAGGACCCAAGTTGTCAAAGAAGCACCTGAGCAAGCTGATGATAGCCCCATAATGGTGTGGGCTCTGTTTTCATGGAATGGACTGGGTTCCATGGTCCATCTGAACTGATCAGTGGCTGGAAATGGTTAACTTCGGTTACTTGCAGACCATTTGCAACCATTCATGGACTTCATGTCCCCAAACAATGATGGAATTTTTATGGATGACAATGTGCCATGTCACCAGGTCACATTTATTCACAATTGGTTTCAAGAACATTCTGGAAAATTTGAGCGAATAATTTGGCCACCTATCAAACATTTATGAGTCATAATCAAGAGATCAGTTCATGTATAAAATATGGCACCAGCAACACTTTTGAAATTATGGATGGCTTTAGAGGGAGAATGGCTCAAAAGGCAAAGGGAGGTCTGCTGTGATATTAGGATGTACCCCATGCATGACTTTTGCCACTTCAGTGTAAACCACTTCCCTGTGATTTGATGAAGGGTGTGTGTCCTGATCGGATATATCTGGTGGCCCATATGTGCATTCCTGTGGCTCAACAAGTGCTCTTGCAGCTAATAGATGTTCAAACAGATGTGTGTCCTGCTCCAACATGTCTGCTTGTACTGCATCAGGAGGCTGCTGCTGAGCTGCTGAAAAGAAGGAAAATATATAAATACTTGTGCACATACACATAAACACATAACAAACAGTGAGAAGAAATGTTTGGGTTAATAATAGCAATAATAATAATAATAATAATAATAATAATAGCACTTACTCTTGAATGTAGCAGTATTCTTCTTGTTCTTCTTCTTCTTATTCTGCCTGGCGGATCTCTGCTGCTGATGCCCCATCACAGTGAACAGAATGCAACTGACTCAGGTGGCAGGTGACCTGCAGCACCTTCATGACACAGTCTGCCATCTTGTGACATCATAACCTGCCACAGTCTGCCATTGCCAACCATCTTGTCTGCCACAATCTGACATCTTGTCTGTCACAGTCCGCCCTCTTGTCCACCACAGTCCGCCATCTTGTCTGCCCTAGTCCGCCATCTTGTCCGTCGTGAATTACCAATAAATTCGTTGCAGTCTGTTTCATTTTGAATTAATTTACTGAGATGTATGGTTCTCATCGCCAGAAATGTTAAATGAACAAAGGCTGTTTAATACCACTATCACTGATTCTGCTCTTAATTTGCCTGTAACTAACTATGATTGACATTAATCTTGGATGTTCTATAAAATTACTTATCTTTGATCAAAACGTTAACAAAATGCTGTTTATTATTTCAAAAAGATTCATCCAATTTCGAAAGATATTCCACATGATTTTAACTTTTGCATCGAAACTAAAAGTCTACCTTGCCACCTTTTGTCGGTGCAGCAGTAGACAGTAGGAGACTCCCTTGTGCAACTATCTCACTTGCTCGTTTTTGTGGCATTTTCCACAGTTACAAGAATGTAGCGAAAATTTCATTTTTCAACAAAAGAGAGCAGCATGCTGACTGCATGTGCAATTACATGTAAGAACGTTTGTTAACAATAAGCTAGTTTCATTGTGTATGCATTGTAACTGAAGAAAGTTTCACAGGTCAAGATTTCTATAAAAGTATTTTACTGTATGAACGGCTTCAACAAAGCTACACTGTCATCATCGAAACTTAGGCTAAAAGACAGGAAGTTCGCAAAGGAGAAGACAGAGAGAGAGAGGAAGAGGAGGAGGCATGTTGTGTGGATAGCCCCGGCATGCCTTTCAGGGGTAATACCTGCAGATTGACACAACTGAGCAGACAGATGGGGGAAGAAGGAGATATATAGCGAAACAGGGGAGAATGAGAGCTGGATAGAGATATGGAAGAGGAAGAGATGGACAGAGAGAGGGGGTGGAGGAGATTGATAGATAGTTTGGCAAAGTGAGTACAGAAAAGGGGAGTAGGAGAAGGATATCTACAGTGAGAGGGAGGGATGCAGGAAAAAAGTGGAGAAGGGTGAGGGGGAGGTGGTGATGGACAGATGGATGGGAGGAGGATATGGACAGAGGGAGGGGGGCAAGAAGTTGTGGTCAGGGAAAGGGGAGGAGGAGATGGAGAGTGGGAAAGAGGAGATAGACGTATAGAGATGAGAGGATAAGGGGGGCAGAGAGGTGGAAGGGGGGAAGTGGTGAACACATCTGTGTCGAATGTGCATGTCGGCAAATCTGTGGAGAAAATGCCAAAATACCTGTGTGTGTGTGTGTGTGTGTGTGTGTGTGTGTGTGTGTGTGTGTGTGTGTGTACATGCTAGGAAATTTGGAAAGGATCCACAACTGCTAAATACGTATGGGAATTGGATATATGTCCTAATCTCAGGTATTTCTGAGAATTGCATCACAACTCAAAATTTTGGTTCCTTCTCGCGATTTTGACCATTTTTAAGGTATTCGTAAGGAGTTTTTGATATTCAGTGTTTTAAATGCTTTTTTACATTTTTGTACACAATTATAAAACTTCAGAATATACATTTTCCGTTATTTTTGGGTACTCTGTGATAGGAATAAGCATTGGTTTTCTGAACTACAACTTCATGAAGTAGGAACATACAACTGACCACACAAAAAACACTCTGCTCATAAAGCAGTTCTAACGTGTTTGAGCGCCTGACCTTGAACCTTTTTTTTACTGTTATTATGAAACCTTGATTGGGAACTGAGTTCACTTTCAATGAACGGTAGGGACCATTGGTATAGTGGGAACGACAGTGACCACTCGTGCCGCTGGATCTGTTAGGACAGTAGCTTCAGTGACACTGTTTTGCACAGATTAAACTTACGAGAGGGAGAGCATTACTGAGTTTCGGACTTCCTACATTGGTTTTCTGTTAAAAACGACTGCAACAGCATCCCTCCCAGAACCGATTGCGGTCCTCTGTTTTGGAGCTGCGTCGTAGATTTGAATGAGAAGCTCAGACGATTCTGTGACGATTTGATTGTGGATTTTTCGACCACTTGTATCAGGTGGAGAATGACAGTACCCTCCATTAAAAAGTCAGGCGTGCACTACACACAGAAAGTGGCAACTAGCGTAACAGAGTACATTCTTGTGATTGGTTTGATGTAGCCTACCATGAATTCCTCTCCTGTGACAACCTTTTCATCTCACAGTAGAAATTGCAATCTGTGTCCTCAATTATTTGCTGAATGTATATAGAGAGTTTCAGAGAGAGCATTAGGGAACGATTGACAATAACAAGGGAAGAAAATACAGTACAGGTAGAATGGGTAGGTTTGAGAGATGAAATAGTGAAGGCAGCAGAGGATCAAGTAGGTAAAAAGACGAGGGAAATCCTTGGGTAACAGAAGCAATATTGAATTTAATTGATGAAAGGAGTAAATACAAAAATGCAGTAAATGAAGCAGACAAAAAGGAACACAAATGTCTCAAAAATGAGACTGACAGAAAGTGCAAAATGTCTAAGCAGGCATGGCTAGAGGAAAAGTGTAAGAATGTAGAGGCATATGTCACTAGGGATAAGATAGACACTGCCTACAGGAAAATTAAAGAGACCTTCGGAGAAAAGAGAACCACTTGCACGAATATCAAGAGCTCAGATGGAAACCCAGTTCTAAGCAAAGAAGGGAAAGCAGAAAGGTGGAAGGAGTATATAGAGGGTCTATACAAGGGCGATGTACTTGAGGACAATATTATGGAAATGGAAGATGATGTAGGTGAAGATGAAATGGGAGATATGACACTGCGTGCAGAGTTTGACAGAGCACTGAAAGACCGAAGTCTAAACAAGGCCCTGGGAGTAGACAACATTCCATTAGAACTACTGATAGCCTTGGGAGAGCCAGGCCTGACAAAACTCTACCAAGTGATGAGCAAGATGTATGAGACAGGCGAAATACCCTCAGACTTCAAGAGGAATATAATAATTCCCATTCCAAAGAAATCAGGTGCTGACAGATATTAAAATTACCGAACTATCACTTTAATGAGTCATGGCTGCAAAAATACTAATACGAATTCTTTACAGACAAATGGAAAAGCTGGTAGAAGCCAACCTCGGAGAAGATCAGTTTGGATTCCATAGAAATGTTGGAATGTGAGGAAATAGTGACCATACAACATATCTTAGAAGAGAAATTCGGAGTAGGTATTAAAATCCATGGAGAAGTAATAAAAACTTTGATGTTTCCCAATGACATTGTAATTCTGCCCGAGACAGCAAAGGACCTGGAAGAGCAGTTGAGCAGAAGGTACAGTGTCTTGAAATGAGGAAATAAGATGAACAGCAACAAAAGCAAAACGAGGACAATGGAATGTAGTCGAATTAAATCAGGTGATGCTGAGGGAATTAGGTTAGGAAAAGAGACACTTAAAGTAGTAGACGAGTTTTGCTATTTGGGGAGCAAAATAACTGATGATAGTCAAAGTACAGAGGACACAAAATGTTGACTAGCAATTGAAAGGAAAGCGTTTCTGAAGAGGAGAAATTTGTTAACGTCAAGCATAGATTGGAGTGTCAGGATGTCTTTTCTGAAAGTATTTGTATGGAGTGTAGCCATGTATGGATGTGAAACACAGCTGATAAATAGTTTAGACAAAAAGAGAATAGAAGCTTTCGTACTTCATACCTCCTCATAAGTTATGAGGAGGTACTGAACAGAATTGGGGTGAAGATAAATTTGTGGTACAACTTAAGTAGAACATGGGATCGGTTGGTAGGACATGTTCTGAGGCATCAAATGACCACCAATTTGGTACTCGAGGGCAGTGTGGAGGGTAAAAATCGTAGAGGAAGACCAAGAGATGAATACACTAAGCAGATTCAGAAGGACGTAGGTTGAAGTAGGTATTAGGAGATGAAGAAGCTTGCAAAAGACAGAATATCATGGAAGCTGCATCAAACCAGTCTTCCTCTACTTCCATGGAAGTTATTCCCTGCTGTCTTGACAGATATCTTACCACCGTGTCCCTTCTTCTTGTCAGTGTTTTCCATATATTTCTTTCCCCATCGATTCTGCAGCCCCCTCGTTTCTTCACATTCAGTCCACCTAATTTTCAACAATCTTCTGTAGTGTCACATCTCAAATGCTTCGATTCACATCAGTTCCAGGTTTTCCACAATCCATGTTTCACGAACATACAATACTATGCTCGAAACATACATTCTCAGTAATTTCTTCCCCAAATTAACACTAATTTTTGATAATATTAGCCTTTTCTTAGCCAGGAAAGCCCTTTTTTTCGCTGCCAGTCTGGTTTATGTGCCCTCCTTGCTCTGTGGGTCAAGGGTTATTTTCCTACCTAGGTACCTGAATCCCATAATTTCTCTGTGATTACCAGTTCTGACGTTTAATTTCTGAGGATTCTCATCTCTGATGCTTCTTGTAATTTTCGTATTTGTTTGATTTACTCTCAATCCATATTCTGTAGTCATTAAATTGTTCATTCCAATCAACAGAGCCTGTAATTCTTCTTAACTTTCACTGAGAATAGCTTTGTCATCAACAAAAGACTACAGCCAGTTTTAAACCCTTTATAATCCAAGTACTTCATACTTCCACTTTTATTGTTCCCTTTTGGTACGTCTACACATCATATATTACCAATTTTTCCCTATAGCTTACCCCTATTTCTCTGAGAATTCCGAACACCTTGCCACATTTTACATTGTTGAACACTTTTTACATTTTGACAAATCCTATGAATGTGTCTTGATTTTTCTTCAGTCTCGCTTCCATTATCAGTCAGAATGTCAGAACTGTCTTTCCAGAGCCTTTAGCTTTCTTAAAGCCAAACCGCTCGTCTTCTAAGAAATCCTCAATTTTCTTTTCCATTCTTTTGTATCTTAGTCTTGTCAGCAACTTGGATGCATGAGCTGTTAAGCTGATTGTGCGGTAATTGTCGCACTTGTCAGTTCTTGCAGTCTTTGGAATTGTGTGGATGATATTTTTCCAAAAGTCAGATAGTATGTGGCCACACTTATACATTCTACATACGAAAGTGGACAGTCGTTTCGTTGCTGTTTCGCCCAATGATTTTAGTAATTCTGATGGAATGTTATCCATACCTTTCTGCCTTATTTGATCTTAAGTCGTCCAAATTTCTTTTAAATTCCAATACGTGATCCCTTATGTCTTCTCTACTGACCCATGTTTCTTCTTCTATCACGTTTTCAGATAAGTTATTCACCTCATAAAGGCCTGTAGTGTAGTCTTTCCACCCATCCGCTCGTCCTCTACATGAAACAGTGTAATTTCCACTGCACTCTTAATGTTACTGACCTTGCTTTTAATCTCACCAAAGGTTGTTTTGACTTTTCTGTGTGCTGAATCAGTTCTTCTGACAGTCATTTCTTTTTCTATTTCTTCACATTTTTCATACAGCAATTAATATTTATTTCATTCCTGAGTGACATGTCTCTGTGTTCCTGAATTTCTATGAAAATTTTTTTATGTCTTTCTCCATCAATTAGCTAAAGTATTTGTTTTGTTACTCATGGTTTCCTCACAGTTAACTTTCTTGAACCTATGTTCTTGTTTTCAAATGCTGCGATATTTTTAGAGATGTACATTCCTCTTCAACTGAACTGCCTACTGCGCTATTCATTATCGTAGTATCTACAGAGAACTTCATATTTCTCTGTTCCTTAGTATTTCTGTATCTCACTTCTTTGCACATTGATTTTCCCTGACTAGTTTTTTTTTTTTTTTTAACTTACCTGATTTCGGAATCTCTGCCTGACTATGAGGTAATCTAACTGAAATCTTTCTGCCTCTTCTTGTTTCCAAGTGTATCTCCTCCTCTTGTGATTCTTGAACCAAGTATTTACTACTGCTATGTCCTCTATCACTCCTGCTGACAAGCCCATATTCTCCTGTAACCCTCTTCGACCTCTTTCCTACAACCACATTCCAATCCCCTATGATTACTAGATTTTGATCTTCGTTTCCATAGTGATTTACCCATTCAGTATTCTCATATACTGTGTCTATCTCTTCATCTTCTCTTCAAGCTGAACAGATGGACTTTTACTTCTTGATGGCAGTTATCTCCACAAAGATAATGAAAACTATTGTAAATTTAAGACTATATTGTGAAACTTCTTTGGAAACATACCTCATTGGCTCACAGAGTGATGACATGACCGAAACATATGTAGTGATGAGAAAGTATTGGTCCACATCTACATATATTCTACTCAAGTCATGGTGCATGTTGGACGGTACATAATACCACTACCAGTCATTTCCTTTTCTGTTCCTCTTGCAAATAATGTGAGGAGAAGAATGACTGTCTGTAGGCCTCTGTATGAGCCCTAATTTCTCTTTGCGGTCATTATGCAAATTCTTCATTGGCAGAAGTAGAACAGTTCTGCAGTCAGCTTCAAATGCTGGGTCTCTAAATGTCCTCAACAGCATTTCCCAAAAAGAATGTCATCTTCCTTCCTGGGATTCCCCCTTGAGTTCATGAAGCAGTCTCTATAATAAGCATGTGTTGATGTCACCTACTAGTAACAAATCTAGCAGCCCATCCCTGAATTGTTTTGATGTCTTCCAATACCAAAGTCAACCATTTGCCTTGCCAGCTGCCATCCTTATGTGCTTGTTCCATTTGATAACAGTTTGCAGATTTAGATGTAGATATTTAACTGATGTGACTATGTCAATACTGCATATTCGAACACTACGGAATTGTTTCTCGTCATCATCTGCATTAGATTAAATTTTTCTGCATTTAGAGTAAGCTGTCATTCACGACGCCAACTAGAAATTTTCTCTAAGTCATCTTGTATGCTCCTGCAGTCGCTCAATGACGACACCTTTCTGTACCCCACAGCATCATCAGCAAACAGTGCAGATTGTGGATTGTGGGAATTCTCTTGTCTCAAATGGTTTGTGAAACTAAGTTTGGTTAAAGATTGCAACAAAATGTTATTAATTTTTACAATAATCAAGCAGAATTGTAAAAAAATTCTCAGAGAGTACAGTCACCAAGTAATTCATAGTAACTGAGATTTTCCAGTTTATCTGCTCCAGATATCATAATACAATGGGTAATTCTGAACTGATTCTTCATTTGTTCATTTGCATACTATCTTCAGTTACCACACAGGCTTCAGTCTCTTAATGAAAACGATATTACATTAAATACATAAACTCATTGAGTATTAAACAGATGTAAGAACAACTAGAACGTTATTACAGTGATAAAACATACAATTTTCATAAGATACCATATACAGCATTTAATATAATCTGTAAGTCGCTTAAATGTCATGGTAGAAAAGGATAAACATGGAATAAAGAGAAGACAGAATGAAAGGAAGAAAGTTAAAATATAAATGAAAACTCAACTGAAGATACAATAGGAAATAAGTAAACTAACAAATCAAAGGAAAATACCTACAGGCGAGAAGTGGCCAAGAACAGTTGAACTTTTGAGAGACAGGTAGATGTTCTCAAATCAAAACCAGTTAATTCTTCCAACTGAGTGGGCTATACATTCTGAATAGTACTTAATTTAGATGGCCACTTACATGAGTATCGATTGTATAATTTGTGCAAATCAAATTCAGTAGTCTAAAATGGTCTATTATTAGTATTATTTAGAAGTGGATTAAAATATATTGCCTTAAAAATTAGTATTAATTTTCGTAATATCCTTCATTTTTGTTAATCACGTATTAGCCTGATATAGTGTAATTAATACTTTTTCCCTTGGTATTATCTGAGTGCCCAATGTTCTATTAGTCCATCTCCTCCTCCCCACTCTCTTTCCATCACCTCCCTTCAACCCCTCTCTGTCCATCTTCTCTTTCCCCTCTCTCTGTCCAGCTCCTAGAAATACCCACCCCAACTCTCTTTCCATCTACTTCTGCCCCTCTCTCTGCCCATCTCATCCAACCTCTGTCTCTGTCCTATCTGGTTTGTCCTCCTCTCTCAGCCCATCTACTCCTCCCCCTGTACATCTCCCTCTTCCCCCTTTGTCCGCCTCCCCCTCCCTTTGTCCATAACCTGACTCTCCCTCTATCCATCCCCTCTCTCTGTCCATCTCCTCCTCCTCCTCCTCCCTCTCTTCCTGTTCATCTCCTCCTCTTTCCTTTCTTTATTCATCTCCTCCTATCCTCTGTCTCTCTGTGCATCCTCCTCTCTTCCTTTTCTCTGTCCATTTCCTCTTCATGTCTCTCTGTTCATCTCTTCCCCCTCCCTCTCTCTACCTACCCCTTCCTCCCCCTGTCTCTGTCCATCTCCTCCTTTCTTTGTTAAACTTTCTCCTCTCATCTTTCTCTCTGTCCATCCCCTCCTCCCCCTCTCTATCAATCTCCTACTCTCACTATTTTTGTCTAACCCTCCCCCCACCATCTATCGATCTCCTACTCCCACTATCTCCTTCTTCCCTGTGTCTTTGTCTGTTCATCTCCTCTTCCCCCCCTCTCTCTCCACATTGCCACCCTTACCCTAACCATAGGTTGGTGGTTCTTAACCCCTTAGTTTTTCTTTCCATAGTGTAATTAATATGTGTACCAAATTTTGTTGTAATCGTTCCAGGGGCTTACAATGAGCTATTTATGCAAGGATTTGCTTGTGAACACATTTACCAAATATATTTAACATATTTCACATGTATCTCTTGTGAATTTCACCCTGAAATTTTATTTTCACACAGCTCAATGTTTATGACATCGTATCTCCTGAACTATATGCCATACAGAGGTATAATTTTGCAGGTAGATCCAGTGATCTATGTGGGTACTGTTTATGCTCTTTTTGGTGAATGGAGTTAGTAGTAAAGAAGTAATAACTGATAGTCAAGCATGATGCTGCAATATTCATGCATCATGGGCTATGCTTGTTTTTCACTGCCTCCCCTTTGATAGATAGGTGGTTCCCACTTGTAGAATGATTCTTTCCAGACAGTAAGTGATACATATACCATGTTTGGTTGAAATTGGTTTTGGAAGAGATATGTTCCATGTATACATACATACACTTTTATAATAATGTACTTGGATACCACATTTTATACACGATTTTTAAATTATGTATTCTTAAGTTAACCTTAAATTACAATTTCAGCTCTTATAACAACAAACACTCAATGACAGAAACGAAAATAGTATAGTTAACAAGAATTAAGACTAAGATTAGGAAGTCTCGAAAAATTCAGGAATTATATCATTTTCATGTATAGTATGGCACAAAATTGCCCTTGACATTGACAAGGAAACATCTGCATAAATGAGAAAAATTTCAATTTTTTGTAACTTCCTTAATAAATAAAATACAGTTCTCTAAAAATATGATCAGTAATACAGCTAATTTCGTTCTCACTTCATTTGTGAAAAATAGGCTTTTACTTTACAACTGCTGCAGGTATAATTACTAATTTTCATACTTTGTTGGTTTCCTTATTTTCCAAAGTCTTGTGAAAATTTTCCAAACAACAACTGAAACGATTTATATTTGACTTCAGTTAGCTTTAAAGAGCACCTTCCATCCATATTGAAAACACTCAATAAAAGTGTCAATTTTACAAGAAACCATGTTCAATGTTTGCCAACGACATACAGTTAAATTGTCCTTCTAATAAATTGAAAATGGAATAAACTCGAATCTCGCAACACAAAGTTACTTTAAGAGAGGAAAGCAACATGTACTTTTGCAGAAGAGATCATAAAAGAAACCAATTTCTGTAGGCCAATGAAATAACCGATTATCTAACTGAAATTCTCAATCACCAAAACCTGTACATTCTGAATTAAGCGCATTACTACCCGAAAATGATGTACAGTAAGCAAAAGCTCATAAAGTTTGAATCACAAGTGAGGCTGGCCAAGTGGCGATGTGTTCTCGCCTCTCTTAATTCAGAGATTTTTGTTGCGTATAGTGTGACAAGCAGAAAGAAGTTAAGAAATATCCTACAGACACACTGATTATCAAAATAAAACACACAGATTAAAACCACCCTTCTTGGATTATTCATGAACACAGTGTTACGCAATACAAGCATTCATAGCGTCGTAGATTTCGGCGATAAAAGCTACTTACCTTCAATCAAAAACTGTTTGTGTTGATCATCTTTTCAGTACATGTGTATGCCACAGCGTTAAAATTTACCTTCTAAACTTAAGAATGCTCTTTGAGGACAATGCATTTACAACTATGGAAACAAGACTAACGCTCAGAATTTCATTTAAAAAATCACGAAAACTCTGTGAATGATGGATATAAACCGTGTAACACGAATCTAGTTTCAAACTAATTCATTTTATAAATTGTATATTTACATAAAGCAGATGTGAAGCTACTCGTGATGAAACAACACAAACTGAGTATGAAAGTTTCGCGCTTGTTAAAAAGACAACACGATTCGTATTTCAGATTAAGTGATAGACTTAAAAAGGAACAACTCAATGTTTCAACTCTGACATGCTTCACTGTGATAACATCAGGAGCTTAGAACTTTGCATGTGAAGACGTCAATCATAATTATGAGTATTACGCAACATACATCGAATTTTCTTGCTGTTTACTCCTTGTAATACAAAAATCGAACTGCGGTGTTAGCTCCTGTTCGTTTACTTTCCCAGTGACTGACAGCAAACACTTGAAGAGTTTAGAGGGAACCGGGATAGTAACAATGTGTTAGCGCTTATTCGTTTTGTCCGCGAACCCACAACTAACGACAGTAACATCATTCGACCACAATTCCAACGTTACGCTGCAGATTGAAAGTCATATTATGGTTACGCCTGATGATGCAATATTACATCCCTAAAAAGCGCCAAACTAAATTTTCTAATCATAAGCAGTACCGCGGTAAAGGGAATTATGTAGCATAAGTTTCGGATGTGTGGAAGAGAAGTGCTTACCCTGTTCACTGGGCTGCGGGGCTGTCAGGGGGCGCTGCTGCCTTGGGTAGTCGGCTGGCGACGTCTTCAGCGCAGCAAGCGTCCAACCAGTTCGAGGCCTCGAGCTCAACTGGTGCGCGGCAGGCCGCGCGCCCCGCACTAATACCCTCTGGCGGCCCACGCCGGACATGCGCAGAAAGCGCGCGCGCGGAAATCGATTGCCGGCGGCGCTCGTTGGTGGCTCTGATTCGCTGCCCTCTGATTTCCGGCGCTGCGAAGCGACAGGTGAGCCACGAATCACACGCGCTGGCGCTAACGCGCTTCCCGTGTCTTGTGGGAGGGTGCGGGAGGGGGGAGGGTCGAGACAGCCCAGGGGCCGACTGCGCAGGTGTGGCCCACCAAGTGGCCAGCGACCAGTTCACTCCCCGCCGCACCGCCGCGCAAATAACAAAAGAGATGCGCGTTAATAGCTGCTACCCGCCGCGCAGAAAGCCGTTTGAATTTTCCAGACGGTCTTTGCTATTCGCAACGGCGCAGGCAATTACTAGCAATGTCGTTCAATATTCTCGTGTCTTAAGTTCGTCGGTGTGGCCGTTTTCTGCAAGTTAATAAATATTCGCTCTATACGCTCAAACGCCTTTTTCTCGCTACAGTATATTTAATTTTCAGAAGCGTTTTTTGTCTTTTCTGAAGGCATCTTCAGTAGATTTCTTGTTTGGAATAATGTACATTTTTGTTTTTGAAACAGTTCACAGTTGCTACAAAAGCAAATTGTTGCTTACTGTTACTTGTCAGATAGATCTGCGTTTCGTCTCATCTGGTCATAGGTTAGGAACTTCACATCGACTTCTATTTCCAAAATTCATAGAATCTATTTTTTTTCTTTTTCCTACCTCACAGAAAGCTGACAGAAGGTGAAGGATGTAAACACTTCATGGGAGATGTGGCAATAACTTTAGATTTATAGTACATGCGGCGTCGTGCTTTTGCTGTAAGAAGATTTTTCTTAGCTTATAGGTAAAAACGAAGCCGTGTATTGTTAAAACAATTTACTGCAGGCGCCCTAAAACGGCGAAACACGTCTGGAAAGTAAATATATTGCAGCAAGAAAGAGGCTTTCGAATATGTAATATCTATCTGTCCATCCAGTTGCCCCAACTCTCCAACACGAGCAGTTATCTGAAACTCGTGAGTGTAAGTCGAGTCGTGTTTATAGACAGAATTTTAGCTTATGCGCCGTTCGTTTATATGATGTAATATCTTGCTGTTGCTTCCTTTCCTATACCCCCTTACTATCACAGAATATTTTTGTTTATTCTTCTTGTTTTCTGGTTCATTACAGACAGCTTGTGTTCATATAGACCGCACTCTGCATAGAAGTGTACTTTATTGAAAGTGACGTTAAAATTGTTTTTAGACGTCGGGATCTGTTTAAGTGTACTTTTAATCGTAAATGGCTCTGGCGCCCTTACCAGACGAGGCGGTGCAGTCTCTACGACAATAGACTGTTCTGCTGTTCAAATGCCGTACGGTTTTCGACGAGTTCGCTAATCCAGTTCATAAATTTTCCGGACTAGTGACTTCGTCACAGAGGTAGGTGACGCGTTGCTCTGCAGTTGTGTGTGTTAGTGTCCGTTTGCAGTGACTTGCCGGATGGTGACGCTGTTATCCCAGATCTTGCTTTCTAGGAAGTGTGACCCGATAGTAATAACTCATGATAATGACTAACCATAAATGAAGTAAAGCAATTCGTATACCAAATTAGAAAGCAAAAGACTTAAGAGATGTGAATGCACTTGCAATGCAGATATTTAAATGCAATCTCCAATGGCAAACTTCGCACGAAGTCTGCGTTGCAGTCGACTTGAACAACAAATATAATACTATTCAAAATGATTTCGGACTTGCAGCCGGTTGTCGTTACCTTTCATCCACAATGGAAGCTAACGACGACCGGCTGCAAGCCCGAAATATTTTTGAATATTTAGTTCGCCGGGAAAATTTTAAATTTCACAAATATAATACTTTTCTTCAAATCTCTATCACTTTCTCTAGTAGCTATTGCTCATCAAATAAGTGTAGACACATATTTCGTAGCAACAGGCAACCGATATGGGTAACTGGTGGCATTAGTGCGTCACGTAGGAGTTGTTGTTTTCTGGTTCATTACAGATAGCTTCTGTTTATATAGACCGCACTCTGCATGGAATTGTAGTACGTTGAAAGTGATGTTAAAATTGTTTTTAGACTTAGAGAACGTATGAAGAGATCGTATGAAGAACACTCTGACTTCGGTAACAGATTTTTACCAAAAAGCATGAAAACGATTTGGTCAACTATGAAAGAGGTATCAGGGCAGAATGCGGGTGCTCGACGTAATACACTTCTCTTGTGAGAGAATGAAACTGCTACTGATCCACCAGAGTTCTTTAAAATCTTTACGAATCATTTCCTGTCATCAGTCACCAAGTTAAATTAAAATTTTAGTGGCACAGAAATGCAGAATCTCTAAAAGCTTGTATTTGAAGGCAGTACATCATTTGCAGCTACACATAGCAAACAAAGATGAAACTGTATCACTTATTTGTTATTAAAGAGTAGATTACGAAGATCGGTGCACCATACATTGCTTCGGTACTCAGTCACCTGTGGAACTAATGTTTCAGGTGTTGTCAAGTTCCTGATAGACTGAAATGGTCATTAGAAAAAACATTTTGTAATAAGGTTGAAGGAAATAACGCTGACAATTACTACCCCGTTTCTTTGTTACCATTGCTTACAAAAGAAAGCAGTGTACAGGAGAGTAGTTGCACATCCCATTGTACATAATTTGTTGTCTCTCTTAGGAAGGACTTCACGCTTCATGTAGGGCTAGGAGATACGCGGAGGATAGTAGGTATTTTTTTCGTTTTAACAAAAGCATTTGACTGTGTGGACCATGCAGTACTGTTGCGTCATTCGGAACATAATGGGATTAAGGAAAAAGGTGAACAATCTTAACTTCATATCTGGAAACTGGGAACCAGAAGGTTGTCCTCCAGTCTCAACAAACGGGGAAGAGGTTTGAGTCTGACTGGGGTCATACAATTTTGGGACTATCAAAGCTTTCAGTTTCAGATCCACTGCTTTTATTGATATATGTTACCGATATCCCGCTAAGCAACGCGGGCCAAACATGCTTGGACTTTGCACGGGTCAGTACATAGTTTACAGAATACTGAGCGGAAAGTTCACAAAAAAGATTAAAGAATTAATAAAACACTAAAGAAATAGAAAATAGGCGGAGGTTTCCTAAAATGGCTTACCATTAGGGAAAAATTTTACTGTTGGCACATTTTTTGAATTATAAGCTTTATTTTTTGTAAGTCAGCACTAAAAACCATTAATTACACATTGATTCATAAAAGAAAACTTTATTATACTTTATATGATTATTACAGTATATTACCAAAAAGCTTACACAGTGTCATGACATGAGAGAAGCTAGGCAAAATGACATACTCTTTAAATCATCTATGGTACTTATTTTTGTTTGCAAACGTCAAATGTAAACGTCAGAGAAGTGTATTTTGTCGAATTACATGTAGGCTATTAAATGTTTATTATTTGTTTTATTAAATTTAATAGATATTTACCTGCCATCAATGTCTGCTTCCTTAATCGATTGCCAATTTCATTCCTCTTGACTAACTTAAATGACAATTTCTTTACGTCATTCAATATAAGTCCAAATTGCCGGGATTCAAATTCTTTAATGTGCTGTAATAACGCAGTTTTTAGTTCTGCTGGAAGCGTTTGATCGGACCGACGTAAACATCCTGCAGCTTGCTTACTGTTGCCTTTTTAAACTGTTGTTGTTGTTGTGGTCTTCAGTCCTGAGACTGGTTTGATGCAGCTCTCCATGCTACTCTATCCTGTGCAAGCTTTTTCATCTCCCAGTAGATTAGATGGGTAGATCACATAACTAACGAGGAAGTATTGAATAGGATTTGGGAGAAGAGAAGTTTGTGGCACAACTTGACCAGAAGAAGGGATCGGTTGGTAGAACATGTTCTGAGGCATCAAGGGATCACCAATTTAGTATTGGAGGGCAGCGTGGAGGGTAAAAATCGTAGAGGGAGACCAAGAGATGAATACACTAAGCAGATTCAGAAAGATGTAGGTTGCAGTAGGTACTGGGAGATGAAGAGGCTTGCACAGGATAGAGTAGCATGGAGAGCTGCATCAAACCATAAACTAGACTGAGAAAAACCTAACATTGTTGAGGCATACTGCCAGCACACATGCTTGTTATTAACAGCATCACTAGCTTACTGCATGCTCTCTGAATCCCAAGACTGGCGGTTACCGATTCTCACACAATTTCCAATCATTATTACTGATATAATGACAATAGTAATGATAACGAACTATGTCTTATAGAGTGTGTTCGTAAACTCCCGTTCGTAAATTACTTGCAGAGGGGACTGAGTACACAATATTTTGAATACGAGTCCATGTGCGGAAATGTCGTACAACGACGCTACGGAGCGTCAAAGTTACTGGCGCCGGCGGCTGTAAACGTGTGTATATACAGGGTGATTCCGTGATGATGTTACCAACTTTCTAAGATGACAGAGAAAGATAAATATATCAATTTGAGGTAGACGCCTCTGTACCGAAACGAACGAGTCGGAAGTTATAAGCGAAAATTGTATTTATACCTCTAACAGTGGAATGCGTGTACTGCAACTGTTGTCGCTAAGATTATAGGATAGGCAACTTTCAGAACAGGTAGTATGGACCAAACCAAGAAAAAATGTCTAGTTAAGACGGGCTATAAAATGCATACTTTATGTTTGAGCACTTGTTCAATAAATGTTTCGCAGGTTTCCCAGTGGCGAAGATGAACACGTGCTCATAGCTCCTCACGTGTGCATTTTAGAGCCCATGTTTATTAGACAATTTTCCTTGTTTTGGTCCATACTACCACCTCAGAAAGTTGCCTACGCTACAATCTTGCAACAACAGTACCAGTACATGTATTCCGTTGTCAGAGGTGTCAGAACGGTTAGCGCTTATAACTTTCGACTCATTCGTTGCCGGTAGGGGGACAGTTATCTCAAACTGATACATTTATCGTTCTCCATCATCCTAGAAAGTCTGTAACATCATCACGGAATCACTCTATATATACAAACATTTAGAGGCGCCGCCGTGTATAGCGTTGACGCTCCGTTGCGACGTTGGATGACGTTTCCTGACATAGGTCCTAGTCAAAATATTATGTACTCACTCCCCTCTACAAGCCATTCAAGTCTACAAAAGGAATTTCCTAGCACCTTGTATTATCCCGAACAGAAACAAATGCAAAGACGGGAACCATAAACTGTGATTGTGGATAAAATGACGTACCTACGTTTTTTTACCACATTCACAGTATGTCACTTCAGCCGCAGTAACAGAATTCTCTGTACACATTGACCCTACATAGCCAGAAACATACCTGAAATGTTCGCAGAAGACGCGTTTACTCACTTTCTGCGTAAAAAGTATTATAAACCAAATGATCGAAGCATACCACGGCGGAACAATTATCACAGCCTCTAATACCTGATGTGCAGGATTTCTTCACATAACACGTAAGCGTCCAAGCAAACGGCCTCGAAATATTTCTGGTGTAACAGTGTCGCCAACACAAGAACATGTTTTTGTGCCATAAAGTGCTGCCATTTATGGCAGTAACATTAACACGAGATATGTCATTTTACACGCTTCTATTATTTTAGGAACTTTCCCCTATATACGAATAAACAACAGATTGCAGAGAGAAGTTCTCAACTACCGCGAGGAATTCCTGTAAGGAATAGAAAGTGTGTGCCACAAGGAAACCTGTCAACTTTGATTTTAATACTGGAGATTTATCTATCAATTTTCTAACTTCTGCTGAAAGCCTGCTGAAAAGGAAACCTGCCGAATTGTGCACACCTTTTCGCACAATGCTTAAGAAAGTGTTATTCATACCGAGGAGCAAGTGTTCAAAACGCTTAATGTCCACTGGTTGACGATATTGTGTTTGATACGAAAGCACGCACTTTCTAGTTGGCTCTATACACCCCTATAACTATACCCAGTCAAAACGCCTCTTAAAGCCTCCAAAACGGGCTTTGAAAAGTAGCAGATGTATCAAATAGCGTTTTTTCGTCTGGGATGAACGAATCAAAGTGCGTAAAACCTGTTAACTTATTTAATTTTGTTGGCTACAATGTAAGACTGGTAGACTGAAGTGAAGCCTTATAACTGAGCAACAAAGACCAATTAGTATCCGTTATCAGTTACAGCATTTTTTGGCGTATGGTTCTTTTTTTCATTCTGTCTGTTAGAGATACTGAAGTGAAATGCGAAAACATTGTTCTGTTAAGATAAAGACTATAGCAGAGTGTGGATGAGTTTATGTCATTGATTTTCGACATTTTCATTTAGAAGAGAATCTCCAGGGCATGTGAATGATGTAGTTCTCCGCTTTACAATTCGGGGCACTCTTTTTTACCTGTCGACCGTGTTTTGGCCGAGTAGAAAAGAAACCTGGAAAATTTTCAGTAATATTTAACCAATGAAGGTCATGCTGATATGGTTGAAACAAGCATTTTGGGGATAGATTCGCAAATATTTGATTCCAAGGAACTATATGAAAATCTGAAGCCTGTAAATGGGACCAGTGATCTGAAAAGGATTGATTTTAACAAATACGTAGTAGGCAAAAGGGTAATTGGTGTGAGAATGAAAACTCACCTCAATTGCGATTCTGACGACCTTTCAAAGATCTTTTTGCCGTAACGGAAATGTGGATATAGCTTTAGCAAAGTTGCAAATAGATCCAAAGTTTAATCTCTGAACAGGATGAAACAAGAACAGAAAGACGATGTAGAAAAACAACTATACCTCAAACTTGAAAAAAACTGGAGAGAAAATGAAGTACTTTAGTTTTCGCCTGGATTATTAATTTTCCATGTAACGAACTCATTGGCCAAGATACTGTTTGTGAGAACAGGAAGCAGTTCTAGGAAAAATAATGTCAATACTATCATTGAAAATAAGGAAAGTTCAAATGGCTCTGAGCACTATGGGACTTAACATCTATAGTCATCAGTCCCCTAGAACTTAGAACTACTTAAACCTAACTAACCTAAGGACAGCACACAACACCCAGCCATCACGAGGCAGAGAAAATCCCTGACCCCGCCGGGAATCTAACCCGGGAACCCGGGCGTTGGAAGCGAGAACGCTACCGCACGGCCACGAGATGCGGGCAAAATAAGGAAAGTAAAATTTATGTTTCTACATCTAGTGTGAAAGTGCATTATTGAATCTAAAAAAAATGTATTATTACTGGGTTCTCCCTCTTAAGCTACCTGTATTCAGTTAAAGAGAACTTTACACCAAATTCATTTCGCTTTTATTTACAAGGCATCTTCAGTGGTCATTCTGCAAATATGGATGTACTTTTTTGGTTGTTTTAGATTAAAAACAGTATTTTGTTTATAAAGGTGGTGTACAATTTACTCGGGATCTTTCTGGTACATATATACACTTATATGCGTGTAAATAAGTTTCTTTCGACGTCAGCCTCGGCTAAAGAAGAGGAAGGAGGCAATGGTTTGCAGAACATGTGAATACGAGGCAGAATCACCGTAAGGAAATTGCCTGCAATTTTAAAACAAATCTAAAACAACCAAAAGCATATGAACACATGTGAAAGAAAATTTCTTTCGACATCAACCTCCGCCAATAACTCGCAGAATAAGTGAACGAGAGAAGAAACACCGTAAGTAAACTGCTCTCCAACTTAATACATAAAATACTGTTTTCAATTTGAAACAACCAAAAATGTACAAACATTCATAATACTGTAAACGCGAAAACAGCTCAGTCTGTACGATTTAACGACTCAACCGCTGAACCAATTTTGATAAAATTTGGCATAGTGATAGCTTGAACACTGGAGAAGAACATAGACTTCTTTAGAAAGCGTGTAGTACAACATATTTATTAATTAGAAAAAATAACGCGAAATATGGAACAATAATTACTCTTTGAAAAAGTTATTTACTCTCTGATTTTTGAACTTTGTCATATTTGTGAAAATGCTTTAATTGTTTGAAATGTTCTACATAATACGAGTCAACGTAATGTTTATACAATCCTCTACGTGTTTAATTTATTACTTCCATATTAATATCAGTCACAAACACGTCAGATTTTTGCCGCTGAGCGTCATGCGTCTCTTTTAGCTTCTGTGCTGTGTGTCTTGTAGTTTGCGTGAATTGCTAGCAGTTATACGGTTAGCGCTGTTTCACGATCATGGAGTCCCGGGTTCAATTCCCGCTCGGGTCTGTTTTTCCCGCTCGCGTCTGGATGTGTGCGTTTTCGTCATCATTTTATCGTCATCGACGTGCAAGCCATTGAAGTGGCGTCAAATGAAAACCTTGCACGAAGCTCCTAAACATCCCAACCGGTCTCTCCCGGCCAATAGAATGAAACGCATATTTCATTTCACTTTACTGTTACGCGAGCGCAGATGTGGGTAACAGCTAGAATACCCTGCTTGCACAATCGTCAACGTATTTAATCTAAGCCAATCCACACTTCCGTACTAATATTATAAATGGGAAAATAACTCGGTCTGATACGTTTTCACAACTAAACCGCTAAACCAATGTTCATGAAATCTGGCATGTGATAGCTTCAACCCCGAGGAAGAAGATAGGCTACTTTACAAAGCGTGTAGTGCAAGATATTTTTTGATTTGAAGAATATTGCGCAAATTAAGAAAAAGTATTTACTTTTTGGAAAAGTTATTTACTCTTTCACTTTTGAACTTTATCATATTTGTGAAAACGCTTTTATTGGTTGATACAATCTACATAATATAATTCAACGTACTAAATACAATGCTTTTTCAATGCTCAACGTATTTAATTCATACTTCCATGCTAATACAAGTAATATTAATTTCGAAAGTAGCTCACTCTGTTACTTTTACACAACCCTGCCGCTGAACCGATTCTGATGGTACTTGGTGGTTTATGATAATGAGGCCCTACACCACCTGGCATAGCTGGAGAATTTTGCTGCGGATAAAAAAAAAAAAAAAAAAAAAAAAAAAAAAAAAAAAAAAAAAAAAACCAGACAGTAAGCTTCAAAAATAACTGTTCTATAAGCCTCAACAGTGTCTGATTTAGCGCATAGTTCTAAGAGAGTTCTAGCAGAGAAAGTTACTCGAATCCAGCAACCTACAGAGCATTTTCATGTCCCCCCCGGAACTTGAATGCAGAACACCAGGCGACCGTAATAGCTACAGGCACATTGTAAGAGTCACAATCTCGTCTCATTTTAGACTCTGAGCGACCCGCTTCTCTTACAGCTTCCTAGACCCCCGAAGACTCAACAACGACGGTGTCATTTAAAGGCTGTACGACAAACAGAGAGGTGCACCTATACACGTGAAACGTCGGAGGCTTTTGGTGAGGCTCCACTTGATAATGATCTTTTAACTGACTATGTTAATCATAAGTAAGTGATCATAGAGGCATTGATCAAAATTGTAGGCACCATAACGCATTAAAATGGGAGAAATGTTGGTATGTGTTACTCTGGCGGCAAAATTACACATCCAGTACTAGCTGAGCCATAGAAAACCCTAAAAACTCTACTTCTGCACGAATGTAATGGATCAAAGCATTTTGAAATGTGATTTGAAAATATAATGCATGCTTTCAGATTCGACATGCAGCAAAATAGTAGAAACACATTCATTACGTACCTACACGCCGGGCTACGCACATTTTTTGTAAATACATCTCTGCACCACTACATAAATAGACATCTCGTAAAATTACTGTCTTACTTACTCACCATCACTCATCGTAACAAAACTACTGATATAAGATCGAAGCAGCAGGTGACAGCTAGTCTGTCCACATTTGCAGAATGACCAAAGAAGGTAATTTATAAATAAAAGCGAAACGCGTCTGATGTAGAACTCTTTTGAATTGGTTCAAAATGGTTCAAATGGCTCTGAGCACTATGGGACTTAACTGCTGTGGTCATCAGTCCCCTAGAACTTAGAACTACTTAAACCTAACTAACCTAAGGACAACACACACATCCATGCCCGAGGCAGGATTCGAACCTGCGACCGTAGCAGTCGCGCGGTTCCGGACTGCGCGCCTAGAACCGCTAGACCACCGCGGCCGGCAACTCTTTTGAATTAATTGTAGTAATCTTAAGACGGAGAAACCAGTAACAGTTGATTTTAAAAGCGGGTGCTTCGGAGAATGGCCAAAAAACAAGTATATTACAAAAGCGAATTTTCAAAAAAAAAAAAAAAAAAGAATTATTTACCAGTTCGATTCAGTGTCACTGAAAACTAATCAAAATGCATTGTGTCCAAAATAGCTTGCATCAAAAGGTGTATTGTTCAATAGAAGACAAAAAACTGCATTTAGTCCACCACAAAAGTCCTCATGTCTTGGAATTAAAACAAAAAATCTTCCTTGTAATAAACAAAATTTATCAACAACTCCTACGTGCATACTTTGTGTAAAATTAAAAAAATAGTAAGATACTAATTATGGTATAATTTTTCCCTTCTCCTGAAAATTTTACTTTCTGTAACATTATGCTTTCCGAAAAGTTGCTCTTCGACATTTTTTGTCCAGTTTTCACTGAATGAAGTTGCAGTTTCTGCTGAATGATTCATTATAGTCAACAGCATATGCCGTTGTGATTGTCACAACGATTATTATTCGTGTAGATGACTGAAGTGTTAAACTGTAAAAGACGTGAAACGTAACATAAATTATGCAGTTAACAGCGTAATCATTAAGTGACTTTCAGAGAACAGATTAGCGCGGAACTGTAAAAAAAAAAAAAAAAAAAAAAAAAAAGAAAAAAAGGAGTGCATACAATTTATGACACGTACCTCTTTCAAAACCTAAATTCTATCGTCCGAAAGTTGTCAGTCATTCAACAGTGGCTACCATTTAAAATTCTTAGGACTGAGGGTGGAAGGAAGGCTTTCCAGGAAGCACCGTAGCACCGTGTTCAAGATGTTGTGCAGAAACTGAAACCACCCATCTTCGCTATAACAATTATCTCCACATCTCTGACAGTAAAACACGAAGGCTCGGGCGTTGTTCAAGTGCCGTGGAATTCTAACTGTGGTGCCCCTGTATACAAATTACATAACGGGATTTGTTGTTGACAATATTGACTCATGCAAAAGAAACTGCAACACTCATTCAGTGAACACTGGACGGAAAATCTATATGCACTTGGATACTACTTCCTTAAGCATTGTGCGGAATGGCTAGCACTATTCAGCAGTTTTAATTTTCCGTATGATTCCAGTAGAACTGAAGAAACTGAATGAAAAACCCGAAACATTCCAAACGAAGTTGAAAGGCATACTTGTAGCACGCTCCTCCTTCGGTGCAGGAGTTCCCTGAAAATCTTGAGAATTTTTCTCCATAATGTTCTGTTTGTTTGTATATAGTCTTTCTTTTTTCGAATTTTATTAATTCTTACCAGAATGAAATTTTCGCTCTGCAGCCAAGTGTGTGCTATGATATGAAACTTCCTGGCAGATTAAAACTGTGTGTCGGACCGCGACTCGAAATCGAGGCCTTTACCTTTTGCGGGCAAGGGCTCTAGAAGAGCTTCTGTGAAGTTTGGAAGGTAGGAGACGAGGTACTGGCGGAAATAGGGCTGTGAGGGGCCGGGGGGGGGGGGGGGGGGGGCTACTGGGTTGTGTTTGGCTGGCTCAGTCGGTAGAGCACTTAGCTGCGATAGGCAAAGGTCCTAAGCACGAATTTCGGTCCGGCACAAGGTTTTAATCTGTCAGAAAATTTCTTTAATTCTTTCTTTATGAACTTTCTAATCAGCCTCCTGTAACTCTGTACTGGTTCATTCCATGACCAAACGGCTTTGACTCGCATTGTAGCACGGAACCCGATAATTAAATAAATCAAAATCTGCAGTATGTATCAGTCTCATGCAAAGACTAAGTTTATCTTAATACACAAGTTTACAGATTAAGAAATATTTGCCTTGGTA
This sequence comes from Schistocerca piceifrons, assembly GCF_021461385.2. Lineage (NCBI taxonomy): Eukaryota > Metazoa > Arthropoda > Insecta > Orthoptera > Acrididae > Schistocerca > Schistocerca piceifrons. The sequence continues at coordinate 1,220,579,176 of NC_060138.1, read as the reverse complement.
TTGAGAGGCTTTCTTTGTATTGCTGAATGGCTGTTTTTTAATATATTCAGGTCCTTGTTTATTTAATTTGTTCGCAGTAATCGTCTTGAAAATAGTAATCTATAAATATTTAATTATTTAGCATACGACTGTAAACGTTTTATGTACAGATAGATAAGAGGCAAAGTAGAATCAGCTTCCGTAACAAAAGAAAGAGAAAGAGCGAGTGAGAGAGAGACAGAGAGATGCAGAAAAAGAGAGAGAGAGAGACAGAGAGAGAGAGAGAGAGAGAGAGAGAGAGAGAGAGAGAGAGAGGGGGGGGGGGGGCGAGAGCGAGAGAGAGAATTGTCGTATATCGTATCGGGTATCGGGTATTGTGTTTGGTGCTTATGTTCTGGAGTATGTAAATGTAATTGCCTCGGTAACTGATTAGAAACATTTTTTCGTGCCGTGGTAGCCGTGCGGTTTTAGGCGCTTCAGTCCGGAACCGCGCGACTGCTACGGTCGCAGGTTCGAATCCTGCATTGGGCATGCATGTGTGTTATGTCCTTAGGTTTGTTATGTTTAAGTAGTTCTCAGTTCTAGGGGACTGATGACCTCAGATGTTAACACCCATAGTGCTCAGAGCCATTTGAACCATTTGTTAACGTCAATCACCATCTAGGAACCAACAAAAGTGACAATCCATGTATACAATTTACGCTGCGTAAATATATTGCCTAATCTGGTACAATCATGATACCGAACGTGCAGATTTTAGGAATCTCTGCCTCTGCAAATTACTGAAAAATAAATATGTTCAAAAAATGGTTCAAATGGCTCTGAGCACTATGGGACTCAACTTCTGAGGTCATCAGTCCCCTAGAACTTAGAACTACTTAAACCTACCGAACCTAAGGACATCACACACATCCATGCCCGAGGCAGGATTCGAACCTGCGACCGTAGTGGTCACGCGGTTCCAGACTGCAGCGCCTAGAACCGCACGGCCACTTCGGCCGGCAATAAATATGTTGATGGAAGGTTAGTGTCGACGCTCTCAGTTTCACATATCACGTAATTCTGGCTTTTATGAACCACTTATTACCAAGTGATTAACTCAAATTAACGTGAATTCATCATGACGCGTGATAGCCAATAAAGCGAACTGTGGAGCCGGTCGGAGTGCAATGTAATTTTATCACGAGACTAGGTTAACATCTGACTATCGGAGAAAATATCGTCCGCCTAATCCAGAAGATAGCAAGGTTGAAGCGGCGAGTGAATTGTCGCAGAATCGTGTTAACATCTCGAGCATCCAACCTACTAACGAGAATAATATAGGCAGGATAGCAGATTCAGTATTAGAATCGGAACATAAAAGAGAAATGAACATTGATAGGTAACATTCTATCGAAATTTCCAAAATCACTGGGGGAAAATGATTACTCACGTTTGTTGTAGAATATGTGAGACTAACTACGAGGGCTGTCCAGAAAGTAAGTTACGATCGGTCGCGAAATGGAAACGACTATGAAAATCCGATAAAGCTTTGCAAAGATGTGTTGGGCAGTGTCTCTAGTATGAATCTAGGTAGAATTATGTCACTCTTTTCATTCCTGAGCTCTTAGTGAGCGCGTAAAGATGTTATAGAAAATAGTGTCTCCCGCCAAGTACGAGGGCCTGGTGAGAATTTTCCCCTGAAGCTATGCAACCAACATTACATAACTGTCGTGCGGTTTCTTCTTCAAGACAATTCTCAACCTCATTCTGCAGTGGCAATGAAGATGTTCCTGCATCGTTTCAATTGGAAATGTTTGGTTACCCACAATACAGCCCGTAATTGTCTCCCACTGAGTTTCATCTCTGTTCAGACGAACCGCTGGCTATGAAGACAACATTTTGGCACAGACAACGAGCCTTAGGCCAGCGTAGAGAATTGGCGGAAAGTACTGGCGGCTGCCTTCTATGATGAGGGTATTGGAAAGTTGGTACAACGCTACGACGAGTGTCTGAGTCAGAACGGCGACTACGTAGAGAAATAGCTGAAAGGTGTAGCTAACTGTTACAAATGAAACATTTCTGATTTTCACTGTGATTTTCATTTCGCGATCAATCGTAACTTACTTTCTGGACAGCCCTCGTATATACCATCAAACTTTCGGAAAAAGCATATCCATTCAACTTCGAAGGTAGCAAGAGCTGACAAGTGCGAGATTTATGACACAATTAGTCTCACAACTCATACTCCCAAGTTGCTGACAAGAATAATATACAGCAGCATAGAAAAGAAAATTGAGGATCTGGTAGGTGGCAGTTCGGCTTTGAGAAGAATAAAGGCACTAGAGAGTCAGTTCTCATGTTGAGCTTGATAATGGAAGCAAGAGTTAAGAGAAATGTAGACATGTTTATAGATTTGTCGACCTAGAAAGGCATTCGAAAATGTGAAACGGTGCAAGATATTTTAAATTCTCTGAGAAACAGTTGTAGGAGACAGGGGGTAGTATGCAATATGAGAGAGAAAAATAAGAAAGGAGGACAAAGATCGAAGTGCTCCGATTAGGAGGGGTACAAGTCTGGGGTGTAGTCTGTACCCTGACTGTTTAATCTATACATCGAGGAAACAACGAAGGAAATAAAAGAAAGGTTGAGGAGTGGGATTAACATTCAGGATGAAAGGATATCAATAATAAGATTTGCTGAAGACATTACTGGCCTGAATGAAAGTGAGTAAGAATTTCAGAAGATGTTTTGTGTAAGAAACAGTCTAAGGAGCCCACATTAAGGACTGAGAGAAAACCGAAGAAAGACGAAGGTAATGAGGAATAACAGAAGTGAGCTTCACATAAAAATTGGGGAGCTCGAAGTAGATTAAGGGAAGGAAGACCGCTCGCTTGGTATCAAAATAACACATTACGGAAAAAAACAAAGACCAGACTAGCGTAGCCAAAGAGGGCAGTCCTTTGCCAAAAGAAGTCCACTTATGCCTAACGTTGGCCTCAATTCGAGGGAGAAATATCTGAGAATGTACGTTAGGAACACAGACTTGTGTGGTAGTGAATCATGGACAGACAAAGAACCAGAAAAAAGAATCGAAGCGTTTGAGACGTAGTGCTACAAAGGTTTCACATTTACGACCTGATAAGAAATGGGGAAGTTCTCTGCAGAATCGGCGAGGAGAGGAGTAAGTGGAAAACGCTGACAAGGAGACGGAACAAAATTATAGGACATGTTTTAAGACATTGAGAAATAACTTCCATGGTGCTTTAGTGAACTGCAGCGGGTAAAACCTCTAATGGGACACGGACACTGTGATACATCCAACAAATTATTGAGTGCATTGAGAGCTTGTGCTATGCAGAAGGGAAGAAATTGTCACAGGCGAGAAAGACATGGCAGGCTGCATCGAACCAGTCAGAAGACTAATGACGTAAAGCGAACAAAAGTACAGTCATGTTCGAGTTCAGAGTAGTATGAGTTGTTAGCTCGTAGTGAAAGCATGGGAAATACACTGCCTGGAAAGAAAAGAATAAAAAGTGAAGTACCCAGAGGGAGGGGAGGAAACAAAATGGAACTCATGGACTGGGAGGGTTTGCTATGTTACTGCAATGATTACAAAATCGAGACAAATGTACAAATAATATCTACATCAGATTCTGCAAGACGGCTAACGGTGTGTGGTGGAGGGTATTTCAGGTACCACTAAATGAGCCTCCCTTCCCTGTTCCACCCACGAATGGCGCGTGGGAAGAATGATTGCCTGTAAGCCTCGGTATTAGCTACAATTTGTCTAGTTTTCTCGTCGTGGTCATTTCGCGAGATGTGCGGGAGGATGTAATTGTTTTCCGGCTCTTCCCGCAAAGTGCTCTCTCGAAGTTTCAATAGTAAACCTCTCCGTGATGCACAAAGACGTTAACGTAGCGTTTGCGGCTGGAGTTTGTTGAACATCTCTATAAGACTCTCGTGTCGAGTAAACTATATAGTGACGAAACGAGCCTCTCTTCGTTGGATCTTCTCTATCTCTTTTATGAGTCCTACGTAGTAAGGATCCCAGATTATGAAAAGTACTCAAGAATCGGCCGAACAAGCGCCTTGTAACCACTTCCTTCGTCGATGAGTTACATTTCCTTGGTATTTTTCCTATTAATCTCAGTCTGGTATCTGCTTTTCGTACTAGTTGGTTTATATGGTTATTCCACATAAGGTCGCTCAGCATAGATGCATCTAGATATTTTACGGTAGATACTCTTTCCAGCAATTTGTCATCAGTAGCGTAGTTCTATACTACCGGATTTATTTACCTACGTGTTCGCTAAATGTTACATTTATTTACGTCGAGGGTCAACTGCCAAAGTCTGAACAATTCATCAATCGTCTCTAGGTCATTCCACAAGCCTACACTGACGTTGCTATATTCTTATAGAAAAATGTATCACCTGCGAACACTCTTAACGAGCTTCCGACGCTTCCTACAGTAACGGGCCTATCACACGTCTTTGCTGTACTCTGGAAATTACCATTACATCTATCGATTTTCTTCCGCTAAGAGCGACATGTTGAGTTCTATCTGTAAATGCGTACTGAAGCCAGTCGCAAATCGGTAAGCTCGTATTTTTTTCACTAAACGGTAGTGTGGGACTGCATCAAATGCCTTCCTGGAGTCGAGGAACACGGCATCAAGCTGACCGCCGTTGCCCACTGCACTATGGATATCATAGATAGAACCGAAGCACATATCGGTGGAGATCTGCCCTCTGTTTTAGCTGATGATGAGACGAGTGTAACTAAGGTTTTACAGTTTTGGACTCTGGCATAAGCTTTTAGGCTGGAGGTTTTAATGTGTTGCAGACTGACTGGCTCATCCTTTTTTTTTTCTTGCAGGCAGCCAGCCACTTACGTCTGCTAAATTGTTTTATCTCATTCTACCGGTTTCCTCCTGTTTAGTTCATGTTTTAATATTGGCATAATACTACATTTCGTACTCCCGTGGCGGTACTCACGCACAGTATCCCACATTTTGTTACTTTTCGTTTCCGTGCTGTTTTATACTCCTCTTTTAGTGTATTTTCCCGACGCTCGTCTCAAACTGTTTCCGCACAGGCGCTGAAGACCTTGCTCACGTACGTCCATACCGACACATCCATCCACCCATCCGTCACATTTCATGGAGGAAAAGAGTGAAATGAGATATCTCTGTCTGCAGAATCCGTGTTGACTTTAACAGAGGAGATTTTCGTTCTCCAAAAACGTCATATTACGTGAGCACAAATCATGTTTCACAATTTTACAACAGATTGACATCAGTGATATAGGCCTATAAATAATTTCATCTCTCCTACGAGCCTGCTTGAGAATGGGAATGATCTGCGCTTTTTTTCCAGATATACCTTTCGTTGCTCAAGCTACTGCTAGCAGGGGAGTACCTTCTTTCCCATAATCTTTGTAGAATCTTTCAGGTGTTTCATCCGGTCCTGATTCCTTTCCACTACTAAGACATTGTAGTTGATTTTCTGTTCCGCGGTCGCTTATCTCAATATGAGTAACTGCCATTTCGATGTTCGTACGATGATTCAAAGGAGGGACGGCATTACGATCTTCCGCGGTGAAACAGTTTCAGAAGATCATAATCAGTGTTTCGGCCCTCTCTCTCTTGCCTTCGGTTTTGGTGCCAGTATGGTCACTGACTGAATAAACAGACGATTTGGAGCCACTTACTGATTTTACGTAAAACCAAAACCTCTTAGTTCATGAAATGTATTCGCACTGCGAGTAGACAACCATCAGCTGCATAATGGAATGGCCACAATGAAAAATTGTGCCTGACCGGGATTCGAACCCGGATTTCTCGCTTATCGCGTTACCATTTCATTTATTTATTTAATGTTTAAGGTCTTCCACCCCTTCAGCACCTCCTTGCGCTCTCTAGTTTAGCTTTCTTCAAATGGTTCAAATGGCTCTGAGCACTATGGGACTTAACATCTGTGGTCATCAGTCCCCTAGAACTTAGAACTACTTAAACCTAACTAACCTAAGGACATCACACACATCCATGCCCGAGACAGGATTCGAACCTGCGACCGTAGCAGTCGCGCGGTTCCGGACTGCGCGCGTAGAACCGCTAGACCACCGCGGCCGGCTTAGCTTTCTTCGCTGTCGGCTTCAGCTGCCTCTGAAGTGAAAATAACTTATTTGGTATTCAATTGCCATGTAATGCTTTCTTCGCCTTCAATGACACGGCGTATTTCATATAGTTCTTCTTGTAATTCTCGTTTAAGGAAACTAAAAACGAGTGTGAGAGACGCATACATTACAACTGAAAACTCTTCACATGATACAAATAAATGTCATCCCTTTAACTCAAATATTTGAGAAAGAATACACGTTGTAAAATGAATGGGACTGCATATTTTTTCTTACGCTGCCTACATATTTCGCGTATGATGTAATACTAAACACAGTTAGTTTCATTCCGTTGTTATTAATTCATCTGTTTTTTTTGGGACATTATTATCGTCCAAAATAATGAGGAAAAATAAATAATAAATAAGCGAAACACGCAGTGTTCCATAATGCAACACAAATGGTGGTCCAGCTTTACACAACTGTTTATTTAAAAAAATCTGGGTATATCCCCTTATACACTACTGGTCATTAAAATTGCTACACCACGAAGATGACGTGCTACAGACGCGAAATTTAGCCGACAGGAAGAAGATGCTGTGATATGCAAATGATTCACACAAGGTTGGCGCCGGTGGCGACACCTACAACGTGCTGACATGAGGAAAGTTTCCAACCGATTTCTCATACACAAACAGCAGTTGACGGCCGTTGCCTGGTGAAACGTTGTCCTGATGCCTCGTGTAAGGAGGAGAAACGTGTACCATCACGTTTCCGACTTTGATAAAGGTCGGATTGTAGCCTATCGCGATTGCGGTTTATCGTATCGCGACATTGCTGCTCGCATTGGTCGAGATCCAATGACTGTTAGCAGAATATGGAATCGGTGGGTTCAGGAGGGTAATACGGAACGCCGTGCTGGATCCCAACGGCCTCGTATCACTAGCAGTCGAGATGACAGGCATCTTATCCGCATCGCTGTAACGGATCGTGCAGCCACGTCTCGATCACTGAGTCAACAGATGGGGCGTTTGCAAGACAAAACCTTCTGAACGACGACGTTTGCACCAGCATAACTATCAGCTCGGAGACCATGGCTGCGGTTACCCTTGACGCTACATCACAGACAGGAGCGCCTGCGACTCATCGACGAACTTGGGTGCACAAATGGCAAAACCTCATTTTTTCGGATGAATCCACGTTCTGTTTACAGCATCATGATGGTCGCATCCGTGTTTGGCGACATCGAGGTGAACGCACGTTGCAAGCGTCTATTCGTCATCACCATACTGGCGTATCACACGGCGTGATGGTATGGGGTGCCATTTGGTTACACCTCTTGTTCGCACTGACGGCACTTTGAACAGTGGACGTTACATTTCAGATGTGTTACGACCCGTGGCTCTACCCTTCATTCGATCCCTGCGAAACCCTACATTTCAGCAGGATAATGCACGACCGCATGTTGCAGGTCCTGTACGGGCCTTTCTGGATGCAGAAAATGTTCGACTGCTTCCCTGGCCAGCACATTCTCCAGATCTCTCACCAACTGAAAACGTCTGGTCAATGGTGGCCGAGCAACTGGCTCGTCACAATATGCCAGTCACTACTCTTGATGAATTGTGGTATCGTGTTGAAGCTGCATGGGCAGCTGTACCTGTACACGCCATCCAAGCTCTATTTGACGCAGTGCCCAGGCTTATCAAGGCCGTTATTACGGCCAGAGGTGGTTGTTCTGGGTACTGATTTCCCAGGGTCTATGCACCCAAATTGCCTGAAAATGTAATCACATGTCAGTTCTAGTATAATATATTTGTTCAATGAATACCCGTTTATCAGCTGCATTTCTTCTTGGTGTAGCAATTTTAATGGCCAGTAGTGTACGAAGCAGCGTATGGGGTTTGTAGTCTATCTGGATGTAAATAGCTTGCTAGTGTGATACTGTAGGTGCTGTCCTGGATATGCAACCTAACATTTGCCTAATTTCATAACGGCTCTAGTCATCGCAGTGCCCGTTCCTTTGTACATGTAAGCATGCTTGAAGGAACACTGTATCGTAATTCTGAACATCTCAAGCACTGGAATGTCATATTTATTCGATGACACCGGGCAGGCTACTTTCGGTTAAAATCTATGTTGGTTTATCATGGACAGGGGACATCGGCTGGTTAAATAATTGTCACCCTCTATGAAATTCTCCAGCAGTCGTGTAACCGAGAAGTTATTTTATTTTGAAGGCTGCCAGTTTCGGCATTCCACTGTGCCATCTTCAGGCCCCATATGCATTTCTCCAAATAAAAGATAATGTCATATAGTGCCATACATCCCTGGATGTTGTGAATTCAAACGTTTCACTAGTATTTCATTCGAAGACATGCTATCAAGTCTTCGAATGAAGCTCTAGTCAAACGGTTGGATACCGATATCCAAATTGCGTCAGCTTTCCCTTTGTCTACATCATTAGCCAATAGGAATACAGTATTCTGAGGAGAGATAAAAACCTCCATCTTTGTGTTTGGGGACATTGGTTCACACAGACAAGCTGGGAGTGGGCTTTGGAGTGAGACAGAAACAGGAAGCGAGCCTGGAATTTGCGAGTCAATTGAATGTCGCCACTTGATCTTCGTTTGGGGACCAGAAGATCAAGGGACGCTGACATCCGGTACGTGGTTAGTCGTATTTAGCAACGTGATCTGTAATTAGGACATTCGGCTCTTGTGACCTTCGTCGCGGCGCCCTGACGATAGACACAGACCCAAACAGTGGCTACTATAGCACACTCCGTTCCAGATCCTGATCATTACAGTTGATATGTCATGGGGAGGAAGAGTAGGTGGGGAGGGGGGGAGAGGTGTAGTCATGATGTGTACCCAAGTTGGGGAACCCCGCCTCCCGAAAACTGATTAAATAAGGAAATGTGTCAATATATTGTCACGGAGAAGGTGTAATTAGATGACGAACACTAACTTCACTTAACGAGGGTTTATTCAGCACTTGCACATACAAGAGCGCGGAGCGAACTGCCTCCGGCCAGAACACATACCACATATACAGGGTGTTACAAAAAGGTACGGCCAAACTTTCAGGAAACATTCCTCACACACAAAGAAAGAAAATATGTTATGTGGACGTGTGTCCGGAAACGCTTACTTTCCATGTTAGAGCTCATTTTATTACTTCTCTTCAAATCACATTAATCATGGAATGGAAACACACAGCAACAGAACGTATCAGCGTGACTTCAAACACTTTGTTACAGGAAATGTTCAAAATGTCCTCCGTTAGCGAGGATACATGCATCCACCCTCCGTCGCATGGAATCCCTGATGGGCTGATGCAGCCCTGGAGAATGGCGTATTGTATCACAGCCGTCCACAATACGAGCACGAAGAGTCTCTACATTTGGTACCGGGGTTGCGTAGACAAGAGCTTTCAAATGCCGCCATAAATGAAAGTCAAGAGGGTTGAGGTCAGGAGAGCGTGGAGGCCAGGGAATTGGTCCGCCTCTACCAATCCATCGGTCACCGAATCTGTTGTTGAGAAGCGTACGAACACCTCGACTGAAATTTGCAGGAGCTCCATCGTGCATGAACCACATGTTGTGTCGTGCTTGTAAAGGCATTTTCTAGCAGCACAGGTAGAGTATCCCGTATGAAATATGATAACGTGCCCCATTGAACGTAGGTGGACGAAACTAAAATGAGCTCTAACATGGAAATTAAGCGTTTCCGGACACATGTCCACATGACATCTTTTCTTTATTTGTGTGCGAGGAATGTTTCCTGAAAGTTTGGCCGTACTTTTTTGTAACACCCTGTATACAGCTACAGAACATTTCAGTACAACGATTCTTGACATTTGTCGATACTTCTAGAATGTACTCGAACGGAATATAGAAATTAAAATTTTGCACTTCAGGTGAGTTTCGAACTTACGACCCTCCATGCAACAGTCTAGTATCAGAACCACTTTTTTTCTATTCATCTTTTTTTATTTTATTTTCTTTTATCTTTTCTTTTTTTACACATTCTTTATGATTTTTTCTATAAAACAAAAATGTAAAAAAGAAAAAGGATTTTCGAAGGCTTGTTTTCTATTTTTCTTTTTCTTTTCTTTTCTTTTATTTTTATACAAATGGATAAAGGAAAGCCATTCCTCTTCGGCTACATAAACAGAATAATAGGAAGTCGTCACGTTACGACATAAGGATGCTCCATACTATAGCAGCCCGCTGCGAATTTTTCGATGACTGTCGTGTCGTTGCTGTGTTGTTTGTTCATTATAAAAAAGAAACTGGAAAGAGGTGCTATGGTTATCTTCTCATGTCATCGATAATCCAGCTGCGAGGCGGATTATGGAATGCGCTCCAAAGAAAATTAGAAAAAATATTGCCTGTATTTAGCGTTTTTGACGATCGTTGAGGTAATACCGAATAGGTAGTGAACAGCGTGGCCGCTAATCCGCGTCACAGAGTTCGTTTTTGCTCTTGGAAAATACATCTCATCGGGGAAAAGAAGTGAGCGGGCAGTTATCCTGTCGGGAGTCTTGCGTGTGAGAAAAGCCAATATCTGACGCACCAAGTACCAAACGTCCTTTGCTGACCCGCATTCGAAACGATGTTCATCCGTGTCAATCACTTGTCATGTGGCACACAAGGGTGAGTCGGCGAGGTGGATGTGATGTAGGCGGGACTAGCACAACTGTTTCCCATTAACAGTTACGTACCATGCAGATTGCACGTCAGTATCAAGGGTGGTGGCATTCACTGCCTGCCACACAGCACGCCACTTTGTGGTGAAGTGTTTGCTTTCAGTCACATTCGGCGTCCTCTTCTCTTGCATGGCAGCATATATCGCCCTCGTCATCATCAAACGTGTGGGTAATAGTGCGGTATGGATGTAGCTTAATTCAAGGAAGAATTGGCTAATGTAAAAGAAAGGTGCTGAGATATCCGATATCATCAAAGGGGGTGCGAGTGAGGTTGGTCGTAAGGCTTCCATTAAGAGACTTGTGAGGCACGTCGGGCTTCGTCGCCACAGTTGCACGCGACAGCTGACGAACAGGGCCTTCGCTCTGTTCTGAACATGACAAAGGCCTAAACCCCCTCTGCTCCTCGGGAGGGTTAGGGACTCGTAACGAATCATAAATAACATGCCCATATTAACAAAGGATCCCAAAAGCGCCAACATGCGGTGAGCCAGAGTAGGTGGTATCGGGAGTATCTGTGCAAAATGGGGGACACGTGACGCCAAATAGACGGTAGCATTGTAACCTCCCCACACGAAACATTTTTTAAATATTATTTGGTTAATGATTCTAGTTTTTGTGTAACCTCACAAAAAAAACTTAATTAATAATAATAATAATATGATTCTATTTTTTGTGTAACCTCTGAACGAAATTGGTTTCCATTTAATGTACCCACAAAATTTTTTTCTCATTTAATATAAGCTCGAAACAGAAAAATTCCTAAACCTCGTAATAAAAATAAATTGAGTAAGCTGGTAAAATTTGGACGACAGCAGTGCTGTATCATGGCCCTGTAAGATCATTCTGAATAAAAAGCAAAAATTCTCACCTCGATAAAGACGGCAACTATCTGCTCTTACAATAGCTCTTTTCCGGCACAGCTCTGTGCAATGCTGGCCTATACATTTGTTATTTATGAAAGGAAGCAAATGATTTTTCTTTTGCAACAGTCGGAATGATCATGCATTAAAAAAAATATTAAATTCTTTAAATTGAAATGAATGCTTGTTAGAAATTAGACAAAGATTATTATTAGGACATTTTTAAAAGATTTACATGTGAGTTTACATAATATTACTAGATATGCGCGAGGCTGCTTTTTTTTTACCTTATACAATAATACTCAGGCTCCGGCATCGCTGCACCGCGACCGGCCCAGCCAACGTGATACACCAGACAGGACTGACAAGCGCAGACTGGCGACTGCTCGCTAGCAACAACTTACTGCTACTGCTACACACTTCGTACTACTGCAGTCAACACTGCTCTTTGGTCTCAGATTCTCTTATAGCTTACATATCGCAGGCAGCACATACCTCTTACAGCATGTCGCGTCCGTTGCAGGAGGTCTAGATGTCTAAGACGGTGGTCACTTATTCTTGCTCTCATCTGCTTCAATAAACGCTTAGGGTTGTTGAACGTTTCATGTCAGATGTGAAATCAATGCCAAGACAGCGGTTGTGTCACTGATTCGTAGCGGTGCGACGCTCTCGTCGGGTAGGCCTCTGCCTATAGACAGGGCGTGTGATTTGTTGAGATTGAGATGGCTCCCCGATGCCGCGCCGTAGGTCGCCACCCACGCCAGTGCTGCACGAACATCGTCATTACTGCGAAGAAGGAGTACCAGATCATCCGCATAGGCAGAGCAGCAAAAAGTGTGTCCACCAAGGGACATCCGAGTCAGGCGTTGTCGGAGGCCGCAGAGGAGTGGTTCCAAGACGAGGGCGTATAATATCGCCGAAAGAGGGCAGCCTTGTCGCACCGATCGCTGGATCTGTGACGGCCGTTATATAACACCCTGGACGTCGCGCCGCTACGGAGACGCGTCAGTACCTTAACTATGTTACCCCATGTGTCGTAGTACCTCCATGAGAAATGTGTGGTCGACACTGTCAAAGGCCAGGCTAAAGTCGAGTGAGGCCAGAACTCCCGGCAGTTGGCGAGCTTTGGCTAGCGCGATCATATCTCGATATCGGCAACAGTGCAGTGCGAATATTATGGTCACCACCTAACGATGCCTGGTCCTGCGACACAACACATTGTACCGATCGCTTTAAGCGTGCCGCTAGAAGCCGGGTGAAAATCTTCAAGCCACTGTTGTGTAAGGTCAAGGGGCGATAATCAGTGATCCTGGATCCGCCTCGTGGTTTGTGTATTGGCACAATCAGTCCTTCTAGGAACGCCCCAGGGATCTGCGTCGTCGGAGACATAAGACCGCGGCAAATATCTGTCCATGCTGGTGCCAGCAATTGTTGATACGTCCGGTAAAATTCCAGAGGAAGGCCATGAGGTCCCGGGGACTTATGAGCAGCCCCCCCCCCCCCCCCCCCCCGACTGTATTGCTTCAACGATTTCCTCTTCCGTTACATCTGCAGTCAAATCCGCTGCCGCTGTCGGAGAGATCGTGCCATAACTGAGCTGAGAGACTGCGGCGATCACCTTTGGGATATGTCGGTGTTCCGAGTGCAGCCTAGTGTAGTGAGCATGAAGGGCGTTTCCTATATCGCATTGGGTATGAAGCCGTCGTCCGTCGTCCGCCTTCCGTCGTGGTAGCTTGGAGCAGTGTCCTGCATCGGCGCCGTCGTTCTGCAATGTCGTGGTACCACCTGGGCCACTCTGTCTTGAGTCCGAGCTGCGACATTGCGCCCTCCTTAAGAGAAACGTCGTCCTAGTTCGGAAAATGAGTCATCGGTCCTGCTTACTCCCGATGACTGATATTCGCCCTGACTGTGATCTTCTTAGACCTTATTTTGCCGCTACGCTCTTCGTCACTTTTTCGCTTGTTGCCTGTCGCTGGAGCTTCGAATTTACCCTGGGTTGCAGGATCCTTACAGAGCTTCATTCGAAGGACGTGGACCGATCTTTCGTCGTCTTGCGTCGGGGTCGAAATCCTCAACTTCATAAGTAACATCGGACAACTGTTTTAAAGCCTTATAATGTCCAAAGTAGGGCCTGAGGAGCTTCTCAGAGAGACCAACCTTTCGAACAGGAGTGAAGATCCAGACGAGGTCACCAGGCTGGTAGACAACAGGGCGGTGGCCGCATCATACCTACGGCGATCGTTTTCGTGACCCTGCAGCGATAGTTAACTTCATTTTTCAAACGTGATTTTACGACTCATTTACCATTTTTAGTAATTAATCATTTGGCAGAGTAAAATTTGTTGTAAAAGATAAATTTTATGAAGATGATTGTAATAGTCGAACAATGAGTTTCAGTTTTTGCAATATGGTCTTTTAAAGACGAATTTCACTTCAATCATGAACACTCGTTATCCTCGTATTGTACAAGCACAAAATTTAGTAATCTGTAACAGTAATTCTGTACGATCTACGCAGCAGTGGAGATGTAAAACAAGGTGCAAAGATCTGAAAGAAACATAATTGAAGTATCCAAATAAACAGCAGTTCAGTGCCACAGATCGGTCGCAGAGAGGACTGGACCTATTACAGTTGGCAATGAGGACAACAGACGTGCAAGAAACATTTTCAGCAATAATACCCACGACAGTGAAGTTAACAGCGACCATTCATCACAGCAGAAGCGCCATTTACTGAAGAAAAACGTACAAGCAAGCAGAACACGCGAGTCTCATGGCTTCACCTGTACTATCCAAGCATCCAGCCCAAGATTCAGACTTAGAAGCAACTATTAGCACAGGCAAAACAACACACAACTACACTGAACCGTGGCGTTGCTGCCGCGCCAGCGTATTTGCAAGTACCTCGCCATCGCGCTTTTATCTTTGCTTGTGGCGCGTAATGAGTTTTGGCCGCCTTATCCTCGCCGGAGGAGTTAACTGGAGGCTCTCGCTAAGGACGGGAGAGTTGGCGTTCGATGCTACCTGAGGCCGGAGTGCGCTTGTAGTGGAGCGGGAACCGACCACGTGTATGGGGCAGCCTGGTGGAGAGGCTTGTTACTGCGTGTTACCATGGAAGTAAAGGTGTGCCTATGACCAGTTCATGGTGTTCAAGACAGGTGTTAAATATTAATATAATGCACGAGCGTACCTCTTCCAGCTCGTGGGAAACTGTTGTTTGATGTGATACGTAATCAGTTGCAAGACCGTAATCTGTTTGTCAAATATACTGCATTCGAGAGTTTGGTAGCCTTAGCGCAGCGAGCCCCAATAAAGCTTATAATGAAATTTTCAGAATTGTGCTCGTTACGGTTTTCGCTGAACAATGGGGCATATGAGTTCACGTAATTTAATTGTGATTAAGGTTGGAGTGTCCACTGGCCCTTCTAGTAAAAAAAAGCACTCCGTCTTCAGGCCATGAGTGGCCTACCGGGATCATCCGACCGCCGTGTCATCCTCAGTGGAGGATGCGGATAGGAGGGGCGTGGGGTCAGCACACCGCTCTCCCGGTCGTTATGATGGTATTCTTGACCGAAGCCGCTACTATTCGGTCGAGTAGCTCCTCAATTGGCATCACGAGGCTGAGTGCACCCCGAATAATGGCAACAGCGGCCGGATGGTCACCCATCCAAGTGCCGGCCACGCCCAACAGCGCTTAACTTTGGTTATCTCACTGGAACCGGTGTATCCACTGCGCCAAGGCCGTTGCCGGCGCTTCTAGTAATTGTAAGTTTTTTTTTTAATTTCTTAACAGCAGGCAATTCTCCTTAAGGTTATTGATACGATTTGCACTGTTGGTTGTACCTTGCCTGTGTAGTTCATTCGTAGTGGGGCAGAAGCAGTGTGCGGTTTTACTAGTGAATAATTTAACCTGTTATTTAATATCTTTTGGTGGTTCTTTACATTGTTCCTGTGCGCTTGTTAAATGTTACAGCTGGCTGGCTGGTGTTTTGGAGTAAGCGTTACCTTTCCAGCTATGGGTACCGGGGCTGTGAAATCCAGGATAGCGGGAGGTGACTTCGGGTCTTGTACGAACTGCCGCCTTCCGCCTTCATCCTTGGCTTCTCCAAGTTAAGTTTCGCTCTACCTTCGAGCTAATTAATTGTGGCGCTAATTGTATTTACTTGGTTATTTATTATATTCATTATTTTTACTAAAGGCCGTCCGTGGGTGGCCGAGCGGTTCTAGGCGCTACAGTCTGGAACCGCGCGACCGCTGTGGTCGCAGGTTCGAATCCTGCCTCGGGCATGGATGTGTGTGATGTCCTTAGGTTAGTTATGTTTAAGTAGTTCTAAGTTCTAGGCGACTGATGACCTCAGCAGTTAAGTCCCATAGTGCTCAGAGCCTTTTCAACTATTTTTATTAAACCTTGTCTCAAGAGCAACATACACTTGTGAAAGGTTGTTGCTGTGCTGCTCTTAGTAAGACTTTGCGCTGATTAATTGTGTTACAGGGCCTTGGAGCCGAAGTTTGAAACATTAGTAAGCCTTAGTGATACTGATTGACTCTTGACTGCGAAACAAGTGCCTCTGTGTTAACTTCATCCTGCTATTTATTGGGTGCCTCTCTGGCAGGTTGTTGTTTAGGTAACTGTTTTTGAGAACATCAGTTCTGAGTGTCCGAAGACTAGTCAGAAATATTGTGTATCTTAATTTAAGCCGTCAGGCGCATAATTGTCGGCGGTTTTTAATATTTTCTTAGATATGAAGCAGACTTTGTTTCATAAAAAGAGATTGGTAGCAGACTTACTATTCTTATTACCTAAAGTAATTAGGATTAAAATATCGTTGTTCTAAAGGCTTTTGTTGATATGATTGTTAAATAAAACGAATCATAACAAAAGGGGTCCAGTCCTTCCTATTGTTTCCCTATTCCCTAATAGAAGACCGTTTCAATGGTACCAAAGTGTGGTTTTGTTCTGTTGGCAGGGGAGGGTAGAATTGCCTCCCTTTCCTTTTTTAGCACCCGTTTATTTTGGATTTCTGATTGAAATATTGTTATTGTAAGTTCTCGCTTAACATTGTGTTTCCTTCTCAGGTGCTTGCCGTCCAATAAAGCTTTAAGGGAGTGTCCAGGCACCGGTTATTTGAAGAAAGAATTGTTACAGTACAAACTTCGAATTAGAGAGCAACCGGTAGCCGGAAGTGTTCCGGAACTAGCCGCTAGGTTGCGCGGGGCGTTAGACCGTCCGGTTCCCATCTCCCCCGACATCGTTGGCAAGGTAGGTGATTCAAATGGTTCTAGTGGCTCTGAGCACTATGGGACTTAACATCTGAGGTCATCAGCCCCGTAGAATTTAGAACTATTTAAACCCAACTAACTTAAGGACGTCACACACATCCATGCCCGAAGCAGGATTCGAACCTGCGACCGTAGCAGCAGCGCGGTTGTGGATGTAGCGCCTAGAACCGCTCGGCCACAACGGCCGGCTTCCCGACGTTCTTTCTGATGAGCTTGGAGTCACAAAACTCATTCAGAATCAAATTCAGTTATGCGATAATAACGCGGTTCGTCAGTCTCCGTATCGTCTTTCGCCTCCCAAGATGAAAATGTTAAGGCATAAGTTAGAGAGCATGTTAAAAAACGGCATTATTAGATGATCAACCTCTGCTTGTGCTTCCCCCATGTTCCTTGTCCCTAAGGCTAATGGCCAGGATTTTCGACCAGTGGTAGACTACCATGTGTTAAATAAAATGGTTACTCTGGAATCTGTACCTCTACGAGATACTCAAAATTGTTTTACCTGGTTATCGGGCGCCAGTTGGTTTACTGTTCTGAACCAGGCTTATTTTCAAATTCCTCTGAGTGAGCAGTCTAAGCGGGGCACTGCGTTCTGTGCTGATTGGAATCTCTAGGAGTTCAACACAGTTCCTTTTAGTTCGGCCACTGGTGCCGCGGTGTGGTCCCGCTTGTTAGACCACGTTTTCGGATGTTTAAATTCGTGTACAATTATTTGGACGACGTGCTCGTGTATAGCCGAACCTCTGAAGACCACCTCCTCCATCTTAGGCAAGTGCTCGCTAGGTTTCGCGCTGCTGGATTAACTGTCAAACCAACTAAGATTACTCTGGCTAAGCAACAAAGGCTCATTCTCGAGTCATCTTATTTCTGAGGACGGAGTCAGAATCGGCCAAGAGCGCACAAGTGCCCTCAAGCAGTACCCTCCGCCGAGAACTAAAAGGAGATGGCACGTTTTATCGGGATGGCCAATTATTTTCGAAGATTCGTGTCCAATTTCGCGCAGTTGGCCGGTCCTCTGAATGATCTACGTAATAAGGGATAGGATTTTAATCGGGGAGATAGTCAGCAGGCTGCATTTGAAGCGATTAAGACTGCTATCTCGAACCCCCCAGTATTGGGAGTTCCGAATTTCGAGAAGCGCCTTATTGTCCAGACGGACTCTTGTAATGCAGGAATTGCACCTGTACTACCTGAGGAGGATCTGGGCGTTAAACGGCCGTTGGCGTATGCTTCAAGGAAGCTCAGTAGAACGGAGCTAAATTATTCCATCTATGAATGTGAAGCACTTGCCGTACTCTTTGCGTTAGAAAAATTTAGGTTCTACTTAGAGCATAGAGAGTTTGACCTGGAGACCGATAATCGGGCCTTAAGTTGGGTTCTGGCTCGTCCTCACAAAACAGGGAGGATCGCTAGGTGGGAAGTCCACATTTATGCCTTTCCATTCAAGGTGCGCCACGTCAAAGGAACGGATAATCAGGTTGTGGACACACTTAGTCGAATGTTTGGTAAAGATCGTGACTCTCAATTGAGTGAACAACCTGAGTCACAGTGCCCTTTGGTTAACAGTGTTCTCACAAGTATTCCTGAGCTCTTTGCCAACCTTCACACTAAGTAGGATCACAATCCGCATTGGGGTCCCCTTAAAGAGAGACTTAAGACTGGAGAAGAGTTGCTGGGTTATTCTTTGAGGAAAGGTGTCTTGTGTTAGGAGGTTGGGGAGCTGGGAAGCCCGGTGAGTTTACGGATTTGCTTACCCCTAGATTTGATTGATCCTGTTTTCAGATATTTCCATCATTCTGTGTTGGGAATGTACCTTGGACTTTACAAGACCTTGGCCAAGGTGCGGTCACATGTTGTCTGGCCGTCGCTACACCGCGATGTGAATCATCTTGTTGGTGAATGTGAGGAATGCAAGAGGGGTAAGGGTGGTTCGAACACCTCCTTGGGATTACTGCAGTCTCGTCAGGAGCAGTAACCCACGGGAAAGATGTTTGTAGATTTTGTGGGTCCCTTGCTCTGAACAAAAGGAAGGCACCGTTACGTGTTTGTAGCGGTCGATCACTTTACACATTTCGCCTGTTTTCTTCCGAGTAGCGAGATTACGGTGGGGATAACCATCCGCCACCTCACGGGTATATTCTTATGGCTTGTTCCACCTAAACAGTTGGTTAGTGACAATGTTCCTGCCATTCTATCCCAGGAATTTAAGCATTATTGTTTTTGTAATGGCATTTACCATTTGACCACCACGTCTTATTGTCTGCAAGCTTGACTTGTGGAAAGGGTTAATCGTAATCTGAAGGCGGCCCTAATTATTTACCATGCTAATTCCCGTCATCACTGGGACACTAGCCTTCCTTGGTTGAACTCTGCCTTTAATATGACCCAGCACGAAGCTTCACAAGCAGTTACCGCCCAATTAATGTTAGCCTGTCCGATTCATTCGCCCCTTTCCGACCTCTGGGGAATAATGACCTATTACCCGTCTCTATTACACTGGATACTCTCCGTGAGAACTGGCGGTGGGCCCGTAACAACATGCAAGTAGCCCACAAGCGACAATATCGACGTTATAACCTGGTTAGGCGGCCTTTTAAGGCCAAGGTAGGCGATAGGCTGTTTGTGAAAAACTTGGCGGCCAGAACCCTGGTCGGGTTGCCTATGGTAAATTGGTATACTGCTATCTGGGAACATATGTTGTCACCAACGTTTTGGGCCCGGTAAATCCTTTATTTGAGGAAGTGGCAACTGGGGCGGTGTCTCGGGTCCATGTAAGTCAGGTGAAACCATCTAAGTGACTTTCTCCCTTTGGTTCTTCCCTGTCCTGTTGGTCAGGCTTTAGTGGGGGAGGCTGAGCCGTGACGTTGTTAGCGCACCAGCATCTTTGGAAATACCTCGCCTTCGAGCTCTTATCTTTGCATGTGGCACGTACTGAGTTTTAGCTCCCTTATCCTTGCCGGACGGTTAGCTGGAGGCTCTCGCCAAGAATGGGACAGTTGGCATTCAATGTTACCTGAGGCCAGAGTGCGCTTGTTGTGGAGCGGGAACTCACCACGTGTGTGGGGCAGCTTGGTGGAGAGCCTCTCCTGTCGCCTGCGAGGTGTCTTGTGGCTGCCTTGGATTGCGTGCTGCTGGTTCCGGACACGGCGGCCTATGGTCATCTGCTGCCTTATTGCCGCCTGCTCTACTTGACGCAAGCTATGTAGGACGTCCAGTGAAACGTTAAGTGAGATTGTACTTTGGGCATGTGTGTGAAGGTGTTGACGGCTGTTATCTCACCTCTGGTAACTGTAAGCACATGGGTGTTACCATGGAAGTTAAGGTGTGCCCATGAAGAAGAAAAAATGGCTCTGAGCACTATGGACCGAACTTCTAAGGTCATCAGTCCCCTACAACTTAGAACTACATAAACAGCCATGCCCAGCTTTTGCTGGAAACCGGGTAGTTAGTCAGCTGAGTACAGTATTTGTGTATGGCTGTGCTAGTGGTGGTGTCTTTCCTGATAATGGTTGTTGTATTCTCTACGAGGTGCATTCAAGTTCTAATGTCTCCGATTTTTTTTCTCCGGACTGGAAAGAGATAAAAACATGCGCATTGTTTTAAAATGAGGCCGCGTGCATTGTCAATATGTCACAGAGACGGCAGTACTGTACGGCAGATGGAATTTTACCGCCAGCGGCGAGAATGAGAACTGTTTTAAATACTTAAAATGGCGACGTTATCCTTACTTGAACAGCATGCAATCATTCGTTTTCTGAATTTGCGTGGTGTGAAACCAATTGAAATTCATCGACAGTTGAAGGAGACATGTGGTGATGGAGTTATGGATGTGTCGAAAGTGCGTTCGTGGGTGCGACAGCTTAATGAAGGCAGAACATCGTGTGACAACAAACCGAAACAACCTCAGGCTCGCACAAGCCGGTTTGATGACATGATCGAGAAAGTGGAGAGAATTGTTTTGGGGGATCGCCGAATGACTGTTGAACAGATCGCCTCCAGAGTTGGCATTTCTGTGGGTTCTGTGCACACAATCCTGCATGACGACCTCAAAATGCGAAAAGTGTCATCCAGATGGGTGCCACGAATGCTGACGGACGACCACACGGCTGCCCGTGTGGCAT
The DNA here is from genome assembly GCF_021461385.2 of Schistocerca piceifrons. Classification (NCBI taxonomy): domain Eukaryota; kingdom Metazoa; phylum Arthropoda; class Insecta; order Orthoptera; family Acrididae; genus Schistocerca; species Schistocerca piceifrons. Next base: position 1,220,558,128 of record NC_060138.1, on the reverse strand, counting down.
GTTGCCAAGCAATGTTGACGCGCAACGACAGCATGAATGGGACTTTCTTTTCATCAGTTGTGACAATGGATGAGACGTGGAAGCCATTTTTCAATCCAGAAACAAAGCGCCAGTTAGCTCAATGGAAGCACACAGATCCACCGCCACCAAAAAAATTTCGGGTAACCGCCAGTGCTGAAAAAATGATGGTGTCCATGTTCTGGGACAGCGAGGGCGTAATCCTTACTCATTGCGTTCCAAAGGGCACTACGGTAACAGGTGCATCCTACGAAAATGTTTTGAAGAACAAATTTCTTCCTGCACTGCAACAAAAACGTCCGGGAAGGGCTGCGCGTGTGCTGTTTCACCATGACAACGCACCCACACATCGAGCTAACGTTACACAACAGTTTCTTCGTGATAACAACTTTGAAGTGATTCCTCATGCTCCTTACTCACCTGACCTGGCTCCTAGTGACCTTTGGCTTTTTCCAACAATGAAAGACACTCTCCGTGGCCGCACATTCACCAGCCGTGCTGCTATTGCCTCAGCGATTTTCCAGTGGTCAAAACAGACTCCTAAAGAAGTCCTAGCCGCTGCCATGGAATCATGGCGTCAGCGTTGTGAAAAATGTGTACGTCTGCAGGGTGATTACGTCGAGAAGTAACGCCAGTTTCATCGATTTCAGGTGAGTAGTTAATTAGAAAAAAAATCGGAAGCCTTAAAGCTTGAATGCACCTCGTATTATGAGATCAACAAAATTTTTTCATTTTTACATTTTCTTTTTCTATGGTGCTTTTTATTTTTGGGTGAACTGTGTTTATATCACTGCACAGTTGGTGGATGCAACTGGATGTGTCATCTAGAAGGCATATTATGTCAACTACATAGTGATATCAATATACTGTCCTGTATTGTTTGTGTCTTAATACTGTTTCAAATATTTTGTTTTCAGTGTGATGAGGAAGATGTTGGCTAGGAGTCCACTGACTGGTGATCCCTTTGGAAGCTCATCCTGTTGTGAGTGGAACTGGTTGTCAAATGGGCAATAATTTTGCTCTGTGATTAGTTTCAGAATGATAGCTATTTCTTTTATGTGGTGTTTGGGAATGACTTTCTGTTGTTCCGGTTGTTGATTGATGATGATGATGATTTCAGTTGTGGGAATGTTTGTGTACATAGATGTGATGTCAAATGATATGAGTATGGCTGTTGTGGGTATACCGATGTCTTTAATTTTTTGTATCTATTGTTTGGTGAGGTGTATGCTTCTGTTGGTTATGGATACAAATATTTCTGTAGTATATTTGCATTTATCTGGCTGTATCTGTTGTTTGGTGTAGTGTATGCTTCTGTTAGTTATGTATACATAATATTTCTGTAGTATGTTTGTATTTATCTGGCTAGGTGATATGGGGTTCATTTCTAAAATTTACAGTTGGATGTATCAGAATATCCTTCTTGTGGAGAGCTTTAGTAGACTGTTCATTGTAGGTACCTTGAGGTTGTTTTGTTTTAGCCATTTCTCCTTCTGTTTTGTAAATATGAGTAAAATATTTTTTAGAAGTGTGTGTGTAATTTTCTGGTATCTTTTGGTGTTGGGACACTTGTTTAGCTTTTTTATGTTGTCCTCTGCTAGAAATATTAAGGATTTATCTTTATATTCATCCTGTGTTATTATTATCATGGTGTTGCCCTTGTCTGATTTCCTGACAAGAACCCAATGTTTTGAACTTTGTTCATTATTTTCCTGCAAGCTTTTTCTTCTTCAGTTTTTGTTCCTGTCAATATGTTTTTTTTGTTTTCCTTTATGATGCATATTGTGTCGTCTGCAACCAACTCTCTTGTCAGACTTCCAGTGAAGTTTGAGTTATTGTTTGTTTCTTGTTGTCTTATTATGAATTCATTTTCTGTGGTGAGATTCTGTACTTTCTTATGTGTAATGTGTGTGTTGACATTGTATTTAGGTACTTTTTCTAGCAAATTTGTTTCATGGTTAGTTAATTCTGTGTCAGTGCAGTTGACCAGATGTTTGCAGAAAGTATGGTTTGTTTGCCATTTGTTTTGGTTTGTAAGGTCTCTTAGTTTGTTTCAAAAGTGTGTTTAGCTTTTGTTATCATTTCCCCAATTTTATTTTTGTTGGTGTGCCAGAGTTGTCTGGTTAAAACAAGAAATTAGATACCTACATTCTAGAAGTGGGAACTTAATGCCACAGTATTGAAAATTGATCTGAAACTAGGAAATCACATCAAAATCTCTGAAATATTGACATCAAGAATACAGTCAAACAAAACACAGAAACACTACTATTTCTTTGCAGCAGAACTATGTTCTCCGTTCTGAAAGAACTATCAGACAATACCAACCTATAAACATCCCAAATCCCCCTCTCTATGCACACACACACACACACACACACACACACACACACACACACACACACACACACACACAAAATATTCTATACAAATTAGTTAATGTTAGGCATAACCCATACACTCCCACTCATAAAATTTATATAATTTATAGATTAAGTTTGTTATTTGTAAAGATGAAGAACTGTGAAAGAAAGCACCTGCAATAAAAAACCTAAAAATCCAGGAAAACCGCAACATTTGGTAACAATGTATACATCCAAAACCATGTGTGTTTTTCACAATTGTAAATACTGACTGAAAAACTCAAATTTATATGTGTACAAGTAGTAAAGAACATTTCTCCTGTTTTATAGAAACAAACTTCAGTGAAGCATGTCTGGGAAATAAAAGAAAAGATAAAAATTATGTTTTGCTTAACGTGGATCCTCTCCAAAAACAAATCTGACTGGGTAACATTTTTGTGAGAGGTGATGAATGACAGATTTGTCAATGAGTACAGGCAACATTTTAGAGGTTCACTTTTCAGAAATAGGAAAACACAAAGCTTTGAAACAATTGAAGGATGGTAGGATAAAAGTTAACTAACACCAGAAATTATAAGCAAGTAAGATACTTAATGAGCACACAGAAATTGAATGTGTAATGGGGATAGAGGTGTTAATCATTGTGGTCAATGACAAGCCAACTAGATAAATGAGCATAGAAATTTATGGTGTGTGAGTTAACACTCTCAGGATACAAGAATGATAATTCTAATTGCAAAACGTTTCCTGATAGTTGGAAGATTTAAAGTATTTCTCAAGTGCAAAAAAAAATAATAAAAAAAAGGAAGGGGAGGGAGGGTTCACTACTCCACTGAACATGTGCAGTGGCATATGTATGGTCCAAAGCTATTGCAGTGCAGTTTCTATTTTTTAGTTTTCTGTACTGCTTCCTACTCTTCTACTGTTCTTTGCATCTGTTACAGACAACTCTTCAGCTATCAAGCTGTCCAGCGAAAAGATACAGTAGTTATAACTGGACTGGATTACATTACTCAAAAGTGACATACTGTATGATGATGACAAAATAAGATAGTGATAGATGAACATTTGGAAATAAAGCAACTCTGGAAATCAACAAGAATAAGAATTATGTTTATAAAGATTTGTCTAGAAAATATGGGACTACTGATAAGAAGCAAAAAATGATATTGTAGTGTTGTAAGGTATTAACTAAACTGGTTTGGGCTGTGTAATTTGAATGGTAATAAAAAAGAATTTTGAATATATTGTTTCTGTGTAGAAATAAGGATTGAAGATAGAAAGGAACTGATGATATGTATGAAGAAGAGAGTACTGAAGTGAGATTCCAGAATGAAATTTTCACTCTGCAGTGAAATGTGCACTGATGTGAAACTTTCTCGCAGATTAAAAGGCCTCTTTCAACTCTCACAGGCAAGGGCTCTACCAACTGAGCTACCCAAGCATAACTCACACCCCATTCTCACAAATTTAATTGCACCAGTGAATTTGAAGTGAGATTCTTTTGCTGAAGTGTATGTTTGAGAGTGAGAGGTGATTGCTGGATGAAGCCACGAATTCTGATGGTTCATGGTAAGGAAAAGTATTAGACAATTACTGACATGAAGAAGCAGTAGGTCAGAATAATAGCTAATGACAAAAGGCATCAAATAAGTTGAGAAATTACACTGGGAGGAATATGAGATAAAAATAAACAGAGAAAAGGAAAATAAGGTACGAGGAACAGAAAAGAATGTTGCAGGCAGAAGTTATTATGAACCCTAACACTATGCAGTCAAGAGGAATGGATGGAATTCAGTAAAGTAAAAAAAAAAAGTGGAAGTGAAGTCACATTATGATTTGATGGATCAGCTAACAATGTGGAAAATAATGTTTGCTGTAATGGTGTGCATGACACAAATTTGAAAGAGGACTAGTTGAAATGAAACATAGACAAGTTGCACAGTGATAATAAATTTCAGTATTATGACAAATGGTGAATCCAAAGAAGACAGGATTTTGTTAATCTGCCCAAAAGAGAGGCATTTGCACGCTAAAAACTTAATGTACATGCAAGAATAGAGGATTGCCCATTTCACAAGTCTGAAACTAATTGCTGAGTATAAAAATAGCATCATTTACTGAATAGTTGAGGAAACTTTTTTGTTTTTGTATATTTTTAAATAGTTACATTCTTGTATTTAATTTTCCATGTTTTCATCATGAGATATGCATTGCTACAATTTTTACTGTTGGATTTTTTCACATGTCTTGCATTGTAAAGTAGACATATAGTATTCTGTAGTTGATACTTTCTATGTAATGAAAGATCTTTTTATATGTTTAAAGAGCTAATTTCTGCAAAAAGAGTTACAGTGAAAAAATTTGTTCTAAGGAATGCTACACAGAAGGAAATGATTACACTTGCATGATGAATTGAAACTAACTAATAAGAAATTCTGAGAAATGTGCACAAATGAGGGAAACTGAGATCAAATTAAAGACACTACTTACTTTTTCTTGTACCATAAGCAATACACTTTTCTTTTTAAATTTAATCTTTCCTGCCATGGTGTAATTTAACTTTTAAGTTATAGAATGACCTTATGTAAGTATATGTTTTGATAACATTCCTTTCAGATTTTAGGTACAACAATGTTTAAAAAAATGAAATTTAGGGACATAACTGTATTAGGTAAGTTATATCACATGTCAACATGAAACGCTAAGCATAGTGAAAAACCAGAATGGAATAACTCACTTTTTTCCTGGTGTGCTAGAGAAATGTAATACTTGATGAATGATATGTATTTAGGTTTGTGCTGTGATGTGATTTAATGGTTGGAAGAATTAAGAGGAAATCTACATAGATTGATGCTATGTGTTTAGGTTTCTTAGCTGTTTGTGATGTTGAGGGTTTTGAAAAAAAGAGATGAGTAGGATAGATATATGAATAATGTGGCATTATAGGATATTGACAGAGGAAACATGGTAATGAACTAGAAGATTTTCTTCTTTTTTTAGAAACAAGGTATGCAATGCTGACAGAGGAAACAAGAGAAAGACGTAAAGGTGTTACTTTCTACTGGTCAAAATGTGTATGAACTGAAAATATGATGAAGCTATGGAAACTATATGAAGCTATGGTAATTATTATAATAAGAGAAATGTAGAGAAAGTTTAGAAGAAGTTGTCAAAATGAAAAAAAATGAAAATGTAAGAGATAATGGTAAAAAGAAGTATATGTTTATAATGGAAAATATAGTAAGAATTAAAGGAGGAAATAAGAATTCTTATGAGTTCATGCACTGAAGGGAAATGGTGGTTACTTATTTTGTGTATATTTTTTTACTGCTGATGCCATTTGAACAAAAATGATGAAGGTGAGGCAACAAAACAGGTCATTTATAAATTATTTAAGCAGAAGTTAAGTTTAGCTTGGTGTACCACTTTGATCTTTTTGCCTTTTTCTTTGTTAGTATAGAATGATATTTAAATATTTTTTTTGTTTGACTGGCTATTGGCAAAAGACTTTCTAACAGGAATTTTTTCATCAGTATTTTGAATGCATTCAATAATCTTTGCTTGAATTAGTCCAACCATGGTTGTTACCTGTCCTTACGTGTCTGTAGTTATTTCATTGCCTGGACTTACATGTGTTTTAGCTGATTTATTGCCCATACTTACATTTTTCTGCAGTGGGTGCACAGTGGGTAGTCGGGTAAATCAGTAAAAAACATTTTCTTAGGATGTTCACACAAATAATTCTTTTTCATTCTTTCTTACCATTAATTATTAGTAGGTAATATTTTGATGTTCACTCCTACACATATTTTCTTACCGCATTTGTTATGTAACATTTGAAATATTTTTACATTTACAATTCCTAGGAGTGTCATTTTTGCTTGTTTCTACTGTTATGATTACATTGAATATGCCATTTTACATTAGCAATTATGGATGATTGCCTTGATTTTTATACTAATATTTTTACAAACAATTTACAAGTAGCAACTTAGGCATATGTTATCATACATGTCACTGTCCACCTTTCAAACATTTTCCTTCACCTTGAATGGCTTATTGTGTTACATGTTAGCCTTGTGAACGTGTCAGGGAGATTACTATCATTAACAAAGCACACACAGGCCTATGACGAATGAAATGTACGGAATGTTGACACTATTACTAACTGACTGTGCAGAGTGGCATTCAATACACAAATATGGTGATTTATACTGTCACGAGAAAGAAATGGAAGACATTCATTGCATTGTGAATCGCAATACCCATCTGGTAGTACAAATAAGACCTTGGCAGAAGCATTATTACAAATAATGAATTTGTGGAGTGTTATTAATGAGCACACTACACTATCTTCCTGAGTCTGCACCAGCGAGAAACATATGCTGCAACTATGTTACATGTCATGTGCTAATCACTGTTATCTAAGAGAAGATGCTAGGTGAGTTATCAGTGGACATATCACATAACTGCTTTCCTGAGTCTGCCCTCTAGTCCCCACATTTGTACACTTTCAGCACTTTCTGCTGATTTCATTCTTGACAATCAACTTTTGGAGAATCCTGATGTGTTGTGGTGTGATGTGTGCAACTGCAACTGTGTCTTTGGCTACCTAAATAACTTTTGGTTAGTTCATATCCTATGTAAGTGAAACTCATGTAATCAAAAGACTAATTTCATTACAGCTGTATTATGTACTGGAAATGTAATAATTTTTTCTTCCTTGTCAAACTCATATTACTTTCGTTCAGGATTTCAATTTAACATTTTCTTTTCTCTCTTTGCTATGATTCTCTGTGTTACAATTTGTTGTCTTTTCTTTCCTTTTTGTAAGAAACATCCTGCCAAATTCTAATGGATAAATGGGAGAGGGGGGATAATGAAAGATTTCTAGTTTCTTTTTGATTTTTGAGGAAAGTGATGTGGGGTTTTATATTTTCGTTGGGTGATTAACATTTCATATTTGTACACTAAACATTTTTGAAACAGTAGTACTGATAGTTGATTTGTTATGCCACAGAGGTTCTGAATGCTACCTAGTTAGTTAGTTAGTTAATTGGTTGTGTGTTCCATTGTTCAATCGCACATTAAGGTAGCCATTATGATGTGGAATGTGTCAAGTGCTCAAGCAATGCCCATATGAAACAAGATTTTTTAATATAACAATACAGAGCTAAATATTAATATTTCTATTATTTACCCCATTCCTGCAAATGGCACAAAATGCATGTACTATATTTACAGATTTATTTATTCCTATTCAAGAATTCATCTATTGTATAGAAGGTGTTGTCAAGTAGATATGATTTCAATTTATTTTTGAAGCTATTACTGCTGTCGCTCAGACATTTTATTTTACCTGCTAATTTGTCGTAAATTTTTATAGCAGCATATTTTACCCCTTTCTGTGCCAAAGATAGGTTGAGCAAAGGATACTGTAAGTCTTTCTTTTTTCTTGTATTATAATTATGAATGTTAATGTTGTTTTTAAACTGATCCATGTTGTTTCATTGGTGAGTAAATGTACCGTGAGGCTGTTGTAAGAATTCCCAATCTCTTTAAAAGATGCCTACAAGATGTGTGACTATGAACCCCACATATTATTCGAACCACTTTCTTTTGAGCGGTGAATACTTATTGTCTAAATGTTGAGTTACCCCAAAATATTATTCCGTATGACATCAGAGAGAAAGTATGCAAAGTACGTTAGCTTACTAATCTCTATATCCTCAAAACTGGCAATTATTCTGATTGGAAGTTGCTGAACCTAGTCACTTTAGAAGACCCAAAATATGAATTTTCCAATTAAGATTCTCATCTATATGTGCACCCAAAAACTTAGTATGCTCTACCCTGTCTAAGATTCCTGTTGATATGTTATATTTATTGAAAGGACTGTACTTTTTGCAGCAGAAAATTGGATGTACAGTGGTTTTTCAAAGTCTAGAGCAAGCCCATCTGCTGAAAACCAATTAATGACTTTTCCAAAGAACTTATTTGTATTATTTTCAATTAGAGTATCTTTTACTGGATTAAAAATGATGCTTGTATCATCAGCAAACAGTGTCAGTTCAGCTTCCTGTTTCAGATAGGAAGGGAGGTCGTTCACATATATAGAACAGAAGGGGACCTATGATTGAACCCTGTGGAACACCTAATGTAATTTCACTCCAGTTACATGAAGTGGCAAACTTATAAATCACTTAACCCATATAAGGAAACTTTTTGCTTCCTGTTCTGTAGGTATCACTTAAACCACTCATATGCTATTCCATTTATAACATAGATTGTAGTTTCTGTAACATAATGTCATGGTTCACACTATCAAATGCTTTGGACAAGTCACAGAAAATTCCTATTGGTGACATTTTACTATTTAAAGGCTCTATTATGTGTACAGTGAAATAGTATATTGCTGTCTCAGTGGAGCAGCGGTTTTGAAATCTGAACTGTTATTTACTAAGCATCCCATTACTGTTGAGATGGCTAACCACTCTTGAGTACATTACTGTCTGGAAGATTTTTGAAAATGCTGTAAGCAAGGATACTGGCTGATGATTATTGACATCTGTGGGGTCCCCCTCTTTGTAGAGAGGCCTGACAGTGGCATATTTTAAACTGTCTGGGAAAGTACCTTGAGTTAGTGATGCATTACATGTGTGACTCAGAACATCAGCTGTAATTGTTCCACATTGTTTTAATGTCTTATTAGAGATGTCATCTACTCGAACAGAACATTTATTTTTCAAAGATTTAATAATTTTACTTATTTCACAAGAGGTTGTTAGGTGAAACTTAATCTGACTAAATTTTTTTCAAAACAGACTCTTTCATGTACTGCCTAGCTTTTTCTTTTGAACTGTTTTCAACAATTTTTTCTCCTACTTTTAAGAAATGGTTGTTAAATACATTATCTACTTGTGTACTGTTGGTTAGGATGGTCTCATTCTCTTTAATAGTAATGCTACCTAACTCAGTGGTTACTTTTCCTGTCTCCCTTCTAACAACATTCCATATTGATTTGATTTTATAGCTGGAGTTGTTAATTTCTTCTCTAACATACATAATTCTTGACTTCCTTACAACTTTTCTCAGTATGCTACAGTATTTTTTTATACTGTAAAACTGCTTCTCGATCTTTACTAATTCTTGCTGTCTCATACAGTTTTCTTTTTCTTTCTAAAGACACTTTAATACCTGTAGTAATACAAGGTTTCTTTGAAAAGTGGGTAGTGTTACATTTAGTAATTTTCTTTGGGGAACAGTGTTCAAAAACTGATATATATTTATCAAGAAATAAGTTGCATTTATCATTAGCATTAGGCTAATTATATACATCTCCCCAATTAACATTTCTTAAGCTTTCTTTGAAGTGCTCTATCGATAGTGGGTTGAGCGACCTCACACTTTTACTTAATGGTTCCCGAACTGTACACTCTGTTAGGCTTTGTAAGTTTTGTAAGTTGTGCATCATGGTCTGACAATCGTTTTACCACAGGCAAATCATGTGTTTGTTTTACATACTCTTCCTGTACAAATACATTATCTATTAGCATGCTAATGTCTTGAACTATACGTGTAGGGAAATTGATCACTGATTCTAAGTTATATGTTGTTAATAACACTTCTGGTTCACTTTTCCTATCAGAATTACTTTGAAAGTTCACATTGAAATCACCGCAGGTTAATAACTTGTTCTTTTTGTCTGACAGACAGCATAACAGGGAGTCAAACGTTTTTATGAACAGCTCCCAGTCTCCCAATGGAGACCTGTTCACTGTTGCTAATATCAGTATTACATTATCTAGGTGAAGTTCACATGCACAAACCTCAAAGTGCTGATCAACACAAAATTTGCTTACTTCTACAGTTTTGCATTTATACCCTTGTAGCATAGTGAACACATTATTGTGGCCAAGATAAACACAAAGTCCACGCCTACTACAGAAGTACAAATTCATATGCTAACTATCTCTGCAGATGACGAAGAAATTGAGGAAATGTATGATGAGATAAAAGAAATTATTCAGATAGTGAAGGGAGATGAAAATTTAATAGTCATGGGTGACTGGAATTCGATAGCAGCAAAAGGAAGAGATGGAAACGTAGTAGTGGAATATGGATTGGGGGTAAGAAATGAAAGAGGAAGCTGCCTGGTAGAATTTTGAACAGAGTATAACTTAATCATAGCTAACACTTGGTCCAAGAATCATGAAAGAAGGTTGTATACATGGAAGAAGCCTGGAGATACTAGAAGGTATCAGATAGATTATACAATGGTAAGACAGAGATTCAGGAACCAGGTTTTAAATTGTAAGACATTTCCAGGGGCAGATGTGGGCTCTGAGCACAATCTATGGATTGTGAACTGTAGGTTAAAACTGAAGAAACTGCAAAAAGGTGGGATTTAAGGAGATGGGACCTGGATAAACTGACTAAACCAGACGCTGTACAGAGTTTCAGGAACAGCATAAGGGAACAATTGACAGGAATAGAGGAAAGAAATACAGTAGAAGAAGAATGGGTAGCTTTGGGGGATGAAGTAGTGAAGGCAGCAGAGGATCAAGTAGGTAAAAAGACGAGGGCTTGTATAAATCCTTGGGTAACAGAATAAATACTGAATTTAATTGATGAAAGAAGAAAATATAAAAATGCAGTAAATGAAGCAGGCAAAAAGGAATATAAACGTCTCAAAAATGAGATCAACAGCAAGTGCAAAATGGCTAAGTAGGGATAGCTAGAGGACAAATGTAAGGATGTAGAGGCTTATCTCACTAGGGATCAGATAGATGATGCCACAGCGAATTAAAGAGACGTTTGGAGAAAAGAGAGCCACTTGTATGAATATCAAGAGCTCAGATGGAAACCCATTTCTAAGCAAAGAAGGTAAACCAGAAAGGGGGAAGGAGTATATAGAGGGTACATACAAGGCCCCGGGAGTAGACAACATTCCATTGGAACTACTGACGGCTTTGGGAGAGCCAATCCTGACAAAACTCTACCATCCGGTGAGCAAGATGTATGAGACAGGCGAAATACCCTCAGACTTGAAGAAGAGTATAATAATTCCAATTCCAAAGAAAGCAGGTGTTGACAGACGTGAAAATTAGAGAACTATCAGTTTAATAAGTCACGGCTGCAAAATACTAAAGCGAATTCTTTACAGATGAATGGAAAAACTGGTAGAAGCGTACCTTGGGGAAGATCAGTTTGAATTCTGTAGAAATATTGGAACACGTGAGGCAATACTGACCCTACGACTTATCTTAGAAGATAGATTAAGGAAAGGGGAAATCTACGTTTCTAGCGTTTGTACACTTAGAGAAAGCCTGAAAATGTTGAGTGGAATACTCTCTTTCAAATTATGAAGGTGGCAGGAGTAAAATACATGGAGCCAAAGGCTACTTACAATTTGCACAGAAACCAGATGGCAATTACAAGAGTTGATGGGCATGAAAAGGAAGCAGTGGTTGGGAAGGGAGTGAGGCAGGTCTGTAGCATCTCCCCATTGTTATTCAATCTGCATATTGAGCAAACAGTAAAGGAAACAAAAGAAAAATTCGGAGTAGGAATTAAAATCCATGGAGAAGAAATAAAGACTTTGAGGTTCGCTGATGACATTGCAATTCTCTCACAGACAGCAAAGGACTTGGAAGAGCAGTTGAACTGAATGGACAGTGTCTTGAAAGGAGGATATAAGATGAACATCAACAAAAGCAAAACGAGGATAATGGAATGTAGTCGAATTAAGTGTGATGCTGAGGGAATTAGACACTTAAAGTAGTAAAGGGGTTTTGCTATTTTGGGAGCAAAATAACTGATGATGTCTTCAACTTTTATAGTCCTGTCTTCCTCAGTTGCGTGTAATATTACGGTACATTAATAATTTTTACTTATGGACCGTCTGACAGCAACTGAATGAAACACAATTTTAGTGCCATACGCGTTTCGCCTTTATTTTCTGCAAGGCTTCATCAGTGGCCTGGAATATGTACATATGTTAGCTATTTTATTTACATTTTTGTCATTGTGCCTATAGGTTATAAACAGTTCTGGTGGTTGGTATTTCCTATTAAGTAGTAATATTTTGAACTGTACTTACAGATTGCGTGGACAATTTCCTACATATTACGCTCCTGTTGCATTTTTGGTGTTGTTCTTCTTCTTATGAACGCCAATTTGCGGTTTTTTTCGCCATTCCACAACACTATGCACAGAACGCTTGTTTTAAAGCAATGTTTTGGTTTCTGTTGACGACTGTCAAATGTTTTTGCCAAAGATCGAATGTTATTGCCAAACGTATGAATGTAACTATTGAAGTATCTGTGGTCTGTTCGTGTATGCATTTGAGTGTGCGTTTGTGTATGTGTGTGTGTGTGTGTGTGTGTGTGTGTGTGAGTGTTTTTTGGTGTGGTATATATTTTTTTGTGCTGTGTGTGTGTGTGTGTATGTTTTTCACTGTGTGAGTGTGTGTGTGTGTGTGTGTGTGTGTGTGTGTGTGTGTCTCCAGATGATGTGGGGAAGAGTTCTCTTTTTTTTATTTTTTATTTTTTTGTTTTTTTATTATTTTTGTTTTATGTTATCATTTCCTTTACTAAGTGTAGTAGGGAGCCTGTGCTGATGTGTGTTTGTTCATTTATCACATGTTTGTTTTCTGCTATGGCTTTCTGAATGTGGAAGTTTTCTTGCATTTGTATAAGATGTTTGTCATGGTTGCTTATTCTCATTATTTTCATTTCTTGTTCCATGTTTGTAGGATGATGGTTGTAGTGTTTTAAATGATCTGCAAATGTGGAATGGTTTGTTTCATACTTCCAACATCTGATATGTTCTTTGTATCTTGTTTGAAAATTCCTGCATGTCATGCCTATGTATACTGCATCACAACTCTGACATTCAAGTTTATATATTCCTGATTGTTGGAATTTGTCTCTCTTGGTAGCTGGCTGGCTTAGGTGTGATTGAAGGGTTTGCCCAGGCTTATATGCTATTTTGAAGCCCTGTCTGTTTAGGATGTTTGCAACTCTGTGTGTTAGTTTATATGTGTAGGTCATGGTACACCATATGGATCTTTTCTGTGTGGTGTTGTAATTGCGTGTGTTTGTTGAGTGTGTTTGTAAGTTTTCAGCTTGTAAGTTCTTTTGCATTGTGGAACTGTTGTGTTTGTTTTTTATTTGTGTTTTTATTTTTTGATCGAGCTTGTGCACCACATGTGTGTCATACCCGTTGTTCCTAGCTATTTGTATGATTGTACTCATTTCTTGTTCATAGTTTCTCTTGCTGAGTGGGATTCTGTTTAATCTATGTAACATGTGTCTTAGTGCTGCAAGTTTCTGGCTGTGGGGGTGGTTGGATGTGGAATGTATTATTGTGTCTGTGGCTGTTGGTTTTCTAAAGATGTTAAATGTATGTTTACCATTTTCTTTTTTAATTGTAATGTCAAGAAAATTTATTTGATTTTCTTTTTCTTTTTCAAGTGTGAATTTTATGTTCTGATGAGCTTTGTTTATTTCTGAATGGAGTTCATCTATTTTTTCACCTGGCTCATCTACCAGACAAATAATGTCATCCACGTATCTGTACCAATATATGATTTTGAAACTTTCATTTGTGGTTATCTTATCAAATATCTGATTTTCTAGGTGACTGATGAAAATGTTCGTTAGTGTTCCTGATATTGGGGATCCCATGGGCAGTCCATCAGTTTGTAGATAATATTCTTTCTCAAACTGAAAATGGTTTTGTTCAGTTGTCAGTCTGATCATTTCTGTTATTTCTTTTATTGCGTCTGTGGTGAGGTTGCTGTGGGATGAGAGATTTTGTTCTATGATTTCTTTTGTTTCTGTGATAGGGATGGAGGTATACATATTTTCTATATCGAATGAAATCAGTAATGCTGTGTGTGGTACCTGTATGTTCTGTATGTTTTCTATTAGGTTTCCTGTGTTTATCACTGTTCTGTTGTTTTCTACTTTATAGTGTTTTGTAACTAACTTTTGGAGGTGTTCGGCTATGCGGTATGTTGGGGCTTTCTTGAAGTTGATAACAGCTCTCATTGGCATTCCGTCTTTATGTCTTTATGAAAGGCGAAACACGTATGGCACTAAAATTGTGTTTTATTCAGTTGCTGTCAGACGGTCCATAAGTAAAAATTATTAATATACCGTAACTGATGATCGTCGAAATTGTGAGGATATAAATTCTAGACTGGCAATGGCAAGGAAAGCGTTCCTGAAGAAGAGAAATTTGTTAACACTGAGTATAGATTTAAGCGTCAGGAAGTCGTTCCTGAAAGTATTTGTATGGAGTGTAGCCATGTATGGAAGTGAAACATGGACGATAAATAGTCTGGACAAGAAGAGAATAGAAGCTTTCGATATGTAGTGCTACAGAAGAATGCTGAAGATTAGATGGGTAGATCACATAACTTATGATGAGGTATTGAATAGGATTGGGGAGAAGAGGAGTTTGTGGCACAACTTGACAAAAAGAAGGCACCGGTTGGTTGGACATGTTCTGAGGCATCAAGGGATCACCAATTTAGCATTGGAGGTCAGCGTGGAGGCTAAAAATCGTAGAGGGAGACCAAGAGATGAATACACTAAGCAGATTCAGAAGGATGTAGGTTGCAGTAAGTACTGGGAGATGAAGAAGCTTGCACAGGATAGAATAGCATGGAGAGCTGCATCAAACCAGTCTCAGGACTGAAGACCACAGTAACAACAACACCCTCGTTTTATGAAAATGACAACTCCTCCTTTATACAACCCAGATGTGCAAGTGTAAGATGCCAAATTGTACCCACTTATACTGACACTATCCATGCCCACAGTTACATGGTGTTCAGACAGACAAAGTATATTAATCTCATTCTTATTTTTGATATCATCTAAACACACTAATAGTTCATCTACTTTACATTTTATTCCTCTGATATTTTGATGAAGTAAGTTGATAGTGCCCTTAGCTTTACCCCTGTTTACTGTACATAAAAGTTCTTCTATTCTATTTATCTTGATTGTCATCTGTCTGGACTTTGGCTTTAACCTAAATCACCTGTGTGCCTGGACCCTTCAACCACAGGAATCACACATTGTGTGACTGTGAAACCCCTTACAGTTTCTGCTAAAAGAGAAGCTAACTTATTTTTCCCCATCTTATTCAGATGCAGGCCATGTGTAGGGTATCCCCAGCTACCAATAGCATTTACTGGAACAACACTTACGTGCAAGCACTGTGATTTTGGGTAGTCAGTAGCACTGTCAATTTCGTAGCATTCATAGAGAAATGTAAACGACTATGCTACTGAACGATCTATAAGAGCTTGCAGAGCACAGAAAAGGATGGATTTTGGAATATAATTAAGTAAAGATTAATTTCAGAATTAAAAATTATCTGATACAGTTATTGCTGCAATGCTTGCTTGCACATAATTATGAAGGATTTGAATAATGGAAGGTTTTAATAAAATTTTTCTTTGTTGAGTGAATAAATTTCATAGAGAGACATGAATAAGTAATGTTGTCTGTTCACATGACTCGCACTCCGAGGTTATAGATTTTTAGTAATTAATCACTTGGCAGAGTAAAATTTGTTGTAGAAGATAAATTTTGTAAGGATGATTGTAACAGTCAGACAATGAGCTTCAATTTTTGCAATACAGTTCTTTAAAGGTCAATTCTCCTTCAGTTGTTTAGCAAGTTTAAATCTTTTCTCCATCTCCTCACGAATGGATGTTATTTTCTGATTATATGCGTCTGTGCTGCACAGAACAGAACGTAGTTTCTTAAAAAATGAAAGCTGATCTGTTTGGAATAGTAGCATGTCCTTACATTGGACTGTGTAAGGCTTCTTCTTTCCTATTGAGCACGCTTGCATACTGCTGAAGTGCATCTTTTATATTCGTCACATCGAACAGTACCTCATTTCCGCTGCCACAGGTAGGACTAAGCTGTATGAAATTTGTTAAGGTCAGTTTTAAATTACTGTCAGGTTACCGTTAGGTCATTCTCAGTCAGCTTTCGTTTTCAAAATTAATTATCGGTTCAGTGTAGATGAAGTTCATTGCAGATTTCATTTAATATCCAGATAGTCTTATTCACAGCGCAGTGTGTATCATTTAGTGTTTGGAAGTCTGTGTAGCCGGATTGCATACATAGAATGATGGGGAATTTTTATAGAAATATTTTGGTTATTGATTCCCCCAGAATTTGTGTTATAATTTTACGATGCATTTTTATTCTGTTAGCTTTGTGTGTTGTAACTACAGGTCACGTACTGTGACGACATGCATCGTAGCATTGCTCACAGTAATGCACAATACAGCGTTATTTATTTAGTTTGTACTTCTGGCTTTATAATTCATTTCGTTGACTTAATTAAAACACAGTTGTACAGTTTCAATTTTAGCGACTGATTTATGAGACAGCATTTCTGTAACTATACCACTTGCATTGTTCAGGATTACAACACAGATACACGAGTTATAAAGAATAGCAGTTTAATTTACACCAGTTTCAGTTCGCAAGACTACACGCAGAAAAGTTATAAATCCATCTCCTATTACAACCGCATGATGAAGAAAATTACTCCGCGCGGAGTAGCCGCACGGTCTTAGACGCGTTGCCACGGTTCGCGCCGCTGCCCCTGTCGGAGATTTGAGTCCTCCCTCGGGCATGGGTGTGTGTGTTGTCCTTAGCGTAAGTTAGTTTAAGTAGTGTGTAAGCCTAGGGACCGATGACCTCAGCAGCCTGGTCCAAGGAAAAAAAAATACTAGCGATATTCTGTAGCCATAATCTGAAGCGCTCTACCACTACAGCTCCTGATTCAGCCTGTCTATAAAACCACACCCAATTACCATTTTTGACCGACCTGTGATGCTTAACTGCTCACAGATTAAGTCACATCCGGAATCCGTGATAACCGCGCTAGATATTATCGAAATCTTTAATGCAATAAATACGCTGCCATCATTGGTGACTAATTTGTCCTTATGATAAATATTCTACTCTGAACTTAGGATTTCGTTGCTATTTACATCTGGTTTCAATCAACTTTCTGTTATTAATATGTCTGAGCATTATAACATTCAATTAACGATACTAAGTCTGTGATCTTTCCTTGGATGCTCCTTCAGTTTTTTTAACATCATATTAATCTTTTCTATATTCAGTCTGTGAGGACACTCTCTGAGATCATTGAGGCTGAAGTAACTACAATTTTGATAGGTAGTTCGTCTCTGATACGAAGGGACATAAGAAACCCTCTCTGATACGAAGGGACAGAAGAAAGTTCCATGTGTATGCCACCCTAGTGGCCACTTCCTGCTTGTAATGCACGCCTGTCCGATTACAGGGAACCCTGCAATTGTCCTCCTGATAAATGAGTTCGAGGAATTGGCATCCGATACATTGCAGAGTTATCTCAGCCTCTGGCTCAGACACTGCAGTCTCCTCCAAACCAAAGGACTGCCATCGACCCTGGGTACGACATAGACAGCTCTGCCTGCGCTCTGTGTGCGATGCTAGCTGCTTTTCCCAAATCATCAGTCCGCAAAAAGGAACCGAGGGCGGCCTCAGAACCCAGGTGTCAGGCGTCATTAGTGCTCACGTGTGCCACTGTTTGCTGCTGGTTGCACCCAGTGCATTCGACCGCCATAGGCAGAGCCTCCGTCGCAGACGAAACTCCCACCCCCTGGCTGCATTACCCGCCCAACGTTGGAACTCCGAATGGAATGACTAACATACCCGACCTCTGCACATGTCCATACAGGTTAGGAATACTGGCCGCTACGCTGTCAGGAGAGGCAACCAATGCTGGCTCAGAAGTATTATGAACAGTAGGTAGCAACTGTCAGTGGGGTGTAAGGAGCTAGCCCGGCAGCCGGTTCCCTCTTTCGTGTTCCACCTAGCGACACACTAACTCACCACTGTCCGTCGCTCACTCTCGAATGAAGACGGTTCGGTCGGGTGTTGCATCTCAGAAGATGCAGCAACAACCAGGCCACCAAGATATTCCAATGACACCTAGGGTGTCGCAGGTCTCGTGACTGACGCCATGTTGTCGTCCCAACTTTGAGCAGCTTTAACTTGGCAATATGAACCCACTTTCCACTACGACGCTGCCCCAATCCTCAGGCATGGATGAATGCTCCGGTTTGGTTGGGGAGGGTGTCATAATGATTTAACAGGCTCTGCTGAGGAAAAGTGGATCGTGGATACAGTCAGTGGCATAACGTTGACGTCCGAGCTGTTTCCTCATATGTTTCGCTGGGGACAAATAGGGAGGTTAAATGAATTTTAATGTCGATTGGTGATGGAGGTTGATCTGAAAATTGTTTTTCAAACTACCGTCAGTATGATCTGAAAACTGATTTTCAAATTACCGTTAGCGTGCAAACAAAATGGCGAACTAAATCAGGTCTATGTGACTTTGGGTTATTTAAAGCTTTCTTAATGTCTTGAAAAGCCTGTTCACAGTCTTTATTCCAAAACAATGTTCTCCTTAAGCAGATCACTTATACAGGGTACATTTAAACTTTGATCACTTACAAATTTTCTGTGAAAACCACATAAACCGTAAAATGATTTCAATTGCTACCTATCACATCTAGTAGGAAAGTCTCAGAAATTACTTCTTTAGTAATCACATGTCCTAAAACCTATAGTTCAGATACTGCTAATTTACATTTCTCTATTTTTAGTGCTATTCCTCCTTGCTTCAGTTATTCACACACTTTGTCAATTGCTCACTGTGTGCATCCCACCATCACCCAATCACTAAAATGTCCTCTGCACAAACTGTTAATTTAGACGTAAATTTCTGCCCAAATACATTATCTAATGCTCTAGTGAACTCTGCCTTAGACTAATTAAATCGAGAAGTTCTTTTTTTATTTTTTTACTTTTTATTTTTATTTTATTTTATGTTTGAATTACCAGTCTCCTGTCTGGTCTGATGTGGCCCACCACGAATTCCTCAACTGTGCCAACCTCTTCCTCTCGGAGTAGCACTTGCAATCTACAACGTCAATAGTTTGCCAGATGTATTCCCGTCTCTGACTTCCTTTACAAAAAATTGTTCAAATGGCTCTAAGTCCCCTAGAACTTAGAACTACTTAAACCTAACTAACCTATGAACATCACACGCTTCCATGCACAAGGCAGGATTCGGACCTGCGACCGTAGCACTTCCTGTACAGTTTTTACCCTCTTCAGGTCTTTCCAGTACCATGGAAGTTAGTCCCTGACGTGTAAACATATGTCCTATCACCTTGTCCTTTCTTCTTGTTAATGTTTCCCAAATATTACTTTCCTCTCCAATTCTCCACAGAACTTCCACATACCTTACCAGAAGGTACTACACAGTATTGATAACATCCACTGCAAAGAAAAGCAGTACACTTTCTAGATTCTGGTGTTAAAAGAACCTGATGAAATTCTGATGTCAATTCGATACTGGACTTGATTGATAGGTTTTACTGTTAGTGTAAAAGTTCATTAGTTTCCTTAGTGTGATCTATTTTTACATAAAATTATTCAAATGTCTGGAATCTGGTAGTAGTGTTTCTACAAAAATTTGTTCCAACGTCTGGAATCCAATAATAACCTCATGCGTCCATCTCTTTTTGAAACAGGAATAAGGGGTTTGTTATAAGGACTAAATTTCACTCAATAATGTCACGCTTCCATTTTCTGTAACTCCTTTTCAACAGCTGCTCGTTTGCTATGGGTACATTATAAGGTTTTATGAAAAAACTGTTTCTGTGGTTTTAACTATAAAGTGCACTGGAGTCATTTAACTTTTCCTAGAATGTTACTAAAAGCACCATTGTATATTATCGCAGTAAACATTCCAGCTCAAGTCTCTGATTCTCCATGTTTCAACAATCTTTGTGTGTACAAGTCTTTTAAGTTCTATTTCATCTGTATCTATCCCGATATATCTCTCTGTATAAATCCTCCCTTTCTTGAAAGTTTTATGCTGTTAAGTTTTTCATTACAACTTACATTAGGTTTATCAAAATTTGTATAGATACAGTTTTCATTCAGTGCTGTTATAAAGCTTTTGTCACGCCTAGTCAAATTCTGCACACATACACTTCCCATCCATTCATGCCCAAAATAAAGTGCTCAGGAAGTCCAGGAATGATTAAGCATCTGTAAGTAAAAGTCACTCTTTCAACAGTGAAAGCCAATAAAGTTTGGTTTTCACCGTTTTACTGTGTCTTCCTATTGCACCTTTTATTTTAACACCAGTTACAGGAAATTCACTATAATCTTTTCATGTTTCATTTTTGTCTCAATGCCTCTGAAATTCCTGAAACCAGACTACCTGTCTGTAAGGTACATGCCTTCCCATGTACCAGTTTGTTCTTTGATAAACGAACTACAAATTTCATCGCTTTTGTCACAACTAAAATCTTCACAAAACAAGCTATCTTCAGTTTGTTTAAAACTGTGCCTTACAGATTTGCTGCTATTTTTGCTATCTTCATTTGCATTATACACATTCATAACATCAACACAAGCATCATTGTTATTACTATTCTCATCAATAGCCGTATCAATCCAACCATACTAAATTCCGATACATTGTTTCTCACAGTGGTACTTACCTTTCAGTTGTTCAACAACACTGTGACTTGTCTTATGCCATCAATTACGATACAAAGTTACACACACAATGATATTCATTTTTCTGAAGTTCTAATCTATACTAATAACGTTACTGTTTAGCCATGTAACATAAAGAAATAAATCATCTTTTCCCATTACGACAGGTAACCTCTCTTCAGTGTCATGTTTGGTAACTGCAATCTCTTTATCGATTACAAGTGGTTTTTCGCAAGAAATCACATCAAGAAACTCTACATTGCTCTTAGTATTAATTAGTTCTTTAGTAGTGTCCTTGGGCATCTCCACAACATTCTTGCAATCATTAATATCTTCATAATGTCCCAATGCGTATAATTCCTGCTTAAAACAGATTAAATGTTTTTATTTTTCATCAGCATCGTCTATTATTAAGTCACCATAATAATCATAATTCTTGCCCTCTCAAATGTCATCAAAATTCTCTTCCCCTAATCCTTGAACATTGGTTGCACACCCAATAGCATTAAAATAATTTTCAGTTAACATAATGCTTACATATTTCTTACCTCATTCCTTCAGTTCCTAAATCATCATAAATATCAATTACCTACTCATTTTCTGACAAGTTTCCACCCAATCATAAAATTCTGAAAAGTTCATTACTTCTTAATGTTCTTCTTACCTTACCAGTACCCTGTTTAACTGGTTGATAAACTTCTTTTTCAACAGACATTATACTGATTATGTAGTATGAAACTTTAAAATAACTATTAATTACTTCACATGAATTCTTGTGTTATTTTATTGTTGTTATCATTGGCCCATTTATCGTTTGATATATTTGCCACTACCTCGCTGACTGAAAGTGGAGTGCAGGCTCTTTTTTTTATTTCCTGATTAAATACATCACCATATCTCCTTATGTCATTGTGCTCATGCCGACCTCTATTTCTGTTGCGAAAATATCTATTTTCATTTCTACTCCAGACATTTCCTTAGTGTCCCCTTGGATGAAAATTATTACCGTTACTGTTATTGATGGAAGATATCACCATTATAATCATTGTGCACCTTTCTGTAATAATTAGCATTTCCCCCATTTTGATTATCTCCTTTTTGTGTTTGACTGTGACTGTTGTGATGATGTCTTCCCATTTTTCCATAATTCTATTTAATTTTTCCACATATTTTAAAAATTAGTCTACTGTATAATCCAGCCCATATAATAAGTACCACAGTATTTCAGATTACAACCCCTTTTTATAGCATCTACCTGTGTTAATTCATCAGATGGATTCTTTAAGTGTGTCGATTTTTTAATCTTATCTTTAGAAAACTATATCATACTAAGATTTCCTTCGCTATAATTTGGTCCACTCAAATATTCACTCTTTATTCTGGCCTTCTCAGTTACTGATCAGAACTTACTTAAGAACGCATTTAAAATTTTCTATATGACTTGCGCACAGAACAATTTTGATTATCCCAAAACAATGCTTCACCTTGAAATTTTTTTAAGAAACATAATTTTCATATTATAACTCATATTAGCTACAAAACCGTCTTTACAATGCTGTGAGAAGTCAGTTGGGTGCAAATTACCCTCATCTGAAAAGTTATCATTGGAATATTGCACAACGTAGCACCAGCAGTATTATCAAGGCTTCTAGTTAGCGTGTCATTACTAAGCTCATCAAATCTATTAGCAAGTACAAAAATACTACTTTATAAGGTTGTTACTTACTTACCATTATGATGACATATTAAGTTGCTCCTTCTCTGTTGGTAACAGTAATAGAGCAACCAATTAACATAGGAAATAATTTGTGTGATAATAGAAAATGAGCAAGTGGTCGTTAAAAACAATAAAAGTTACTTAACTGTAGCCTCGTTGATGTAGAGTGCTTCTTAGGCAGGTTTCCAATTTTATGATCTCACTTCTGACAAAAAGGGATGGGTTGTTACATTCATAGATGTACTGTGAAATGTAATAATGAAGCTGGAACTATAATTTCAGTTGAACGTTTTTAATGTGTGTCGCTTCTTTCACTTCGTGACATCAGTCAAAAAACTTTCCGTAATTCGAAGAAAGCATTTACAAAAACCAGTATTCAAACAGCACATCACAACTGCTTGCATCATAGCTGTAGAATAACATGTTTAGAGTCCAACCAACAACGCCATCACACAACTTGTGCTAACTCACGACTGCTTGCAGCAGACATGGATCAACAAGTTCTGTGATACACAGAGTCGCAGTACAGAGATGTGTGTATACATTGATCTTTACATCCGAAAACCTTGATATTATTTACTACTTCTTGTTAAATGTTTTCAGAATAAATCATGTAAAAGTAAATAATGACACTAATTTCAAATTATAATTACGATTTTGCCTTTTTGAGTGATAGGAAAAAGTGTTATATTAATAGCGCATTACGAGAGTCATTACCTTCATCTGTGCAGTATCGTACTCTACAATACCTCACGTAAAGCAGGGTGCTTGAGCAGATCCACTGCAAACAGCAACAGCCAGTCACGAAGCAGCAGCAGCTAGCCCCACTGACGTCTGCGGCGATGTACCAGCTGCCAACCGCGAAGCAGGGCCAGCAGTCAGTCACGTTGATAACTGTGATGCAACCTCAGCCATCTACGTCCTGCTACAAACCACGGCATGGCGTCACAACTCTGGTCCATTTTCCGTGGGATGGGCAACAGTCCTCTCGCCCTGGCCCATCTGAGGAGCGCCACTACCACGAGAGATCTCTGTGACATCGCTCTGGTTGTAGCAACAGCACCAGCATCGCCGCACACACCATTAAGGATCACCAGACGAGTCCTGTCACCTCACTGCACGGCTCAGTCTGGCTGGCGCATTTGTGGACAGGGTCTCACATGCCTGAATCAATAATAATGTGAATGCAGGCCACCGAAATCCTGCCACTTCCGTCAATGTATGTGAAGCTGTTTTGGGAAGAGCTCCTTGGATATGTCAACGACCTGTGGTATCTCACCATCAGTGGAAGTCGGCTCTCTACTGTAAACTGGCGCAACCCTCCCCTGATGGAGGACTGTGGCGACGAGGAGACAAAGATCATCCAAATTTGTGTGAGAACTGGTGTGATATCGTGGGGCGTGTCGATCACTGAGTGGTTCGGAACTTTTGCCAAGAGCTTCAAGCCGGGCCATTTTTCTTATATGCAGGAAAGAGCGTCTGGTTTGGCGCTCAGTCGTGTGCTTCACCTTGATTTTTACTCATGTGTCTCTGATCACTTAATAGGGGGTCCAATTAAATCCCTCTTCCGAAGGATATTGCTGCTAAACATACAAGCATTAATGTCCAGAATATGGCTGAGAGGGGTATATGTTGCTTCTCCTGGTCGCTTCTGGCTAGCGACAGAAGTTATAGTAGTCATGCATGAGATACGAAAAGATACAATACATCTCATATCTGCAGGCATTATAGTTTCAAATACACTCCTGGAAATGGAAAAAAGAATACATTGACACCGGTGTGTCAGACCCACCATACTTGCTCCGGACACTGCGAGAGGGCTGTACAAGCAATGATCACACGCACGGCACAGCGGACACACCAGGAACCGCGGTGTTGGCCGTCGAATGGCGCTAGCTGCGCAGCATTTGTGCACCGCCGCCGTCAGTGTCAGCCAGTTTGCCGTGGCATACGGAGCTCCATCGCAGTCTTTAACACTGGTAGCATGCCGCGACAGCGTGGACGTGAACCGTATGTGCAGTTGACGGACTTTGAGCGAGGGCGTATAGTGGGCATGCGGGAGGCCGGGTGGACGTACCGCCGAATTGCTCAACATGTGGGGCGTGAGGTCTCCACAGTACATCGATGTTGTCGCCAGTGGTCGGCGGAAGGTGCACGTGCCCGTCGACCTGGGACCGGACCGCAGCGACGCACGGATGCACGCCAAGACTGTAGGATCCTACGCAGTGCCGTAGGGGACCGCACCGCCACTTCCCAGCAAATTAGGGACACTGTTGCTCCTGGGGTATCGGCGAGGACCATTCGCAACCGTCTCCATGAAGCTGGGCTACGGTCCTGCACACCGTTAGGCCGTCTTCCGCTCACGCCCCAACATCGTGCAGCCCGCTTCCAGTGGTGTCGCGACAGGCGTGAATGGAGGGACGAATGGAGACGTGTCGTCTTCAGCGATGAGAGTCGCTTCTGCCTTGGTGCCAATGATGGTCGTATGCGTGTTTGGCGCCGTGCAGGTGAGCGCCACAATCAGGACTGCATACGACCGAGGCACACAGGGCCAACATCCGGCATCATGGTGTGGGGAGCGATCTCCTACACTGGCCGTACACCACTGGTGATCGTCGAGGGGACACTGAATAGTGCACGGTACATCCAAACCGTCATCGAACCCATCGTTCTACCATTCCTAGACCGGCAAGGGAACTTGCTGTTCCAACAGGACAATGCACGTCCGCATGTATCCCGTGCCACCCAACGTGCTCTAGAAGGTGTAAGTCAACTACCCTGGCCAGCAAGATCTCCGGATCTGTCCCCCATTGAGCATGTTTGGGACTGGATGAAGCGTCGTCTCACGCGGTCTGCACGTCCAGCACGAACGCTGGTCCAACTGAGGCGCCAGGTGGAAATGGCATGGCAAGCCGTTCCACAGGACTACATCCAGCATCTCTACGATCGTCTCCATGGGAGAATAGCAGCCTGCATTGCTGCGAAAGGTGGATATACACTGTACTAGTGCCGACATTGTGCATGCTCTGTTGCCTGTGTCTATGTGCCTGTGGTTCTGTCAGTGTGATCATGTGATGTATCTGACCCCAGGAATGTGTCAATAAAGTTTCCCCTTCCTGGGACAATGAATTCACGGCGTTCTTATTTCAATTTCCAGGACTGTAGTTTATTCCCCATAAAACTCACGGACATTCCAAAATTCGAGATGCATCACGAAGAATACTCGGTTCACGTGTACATACTGGGAGCTGATGAACCAGATGAAGACGGCCATGAGCACACTGCGCAGAACAAAGAAGTCAAACATGAAGTAATTTTATCCCACTACTTTTCCAAATTAGCTGGTAAACATTCGAGATAAGTAGACTTCTTGCTAGTCTCCAACGGCATGAGCAATACTAAATGTATCAAAAACATGTCCCATCTACTTTAATCCCAAACGTCAAAACATAACAGGGCATAGTATTTTTGCTGCAGATTTTTCTACCTCGTCTATGGGTAGCGTCTTTGATTCATAATCAAAACGTCTTCGGTCCCGGGTTTGAATCCCGCCACTGCTTAAATTTCGATTAATAATCAGCATTGGCGGCCAAAGACTTCCGGCATAAGAAGTCACCTTCATTCTGCCAACGGCCTTGTCAAAGAGGGCGGAGGAACGGACAGAGGTTCAGGGCACCCTCTTGTCCCAGGAGTGGGAAACTGATCCTAAAGGCGGAAGAATCAGCAATCATCAATGGCATGAGGATGCAGAAGGCAATGGAAACCACTGCATTATAGACACGTAACATGTATCCACATGACATGTGGCCTGTAATTGAAGAAGTGTCATGATGATCTCTCCGTTGGCAAAAGATTCCGAAATAGTCCCCCATTCGGATATCCGGGAAGGGATTGCCAAGGGGGAGGTTACCATGGGAAAAAATTGAATAATCAACGAAAGGATAACGTTCTACGAGTCAGGGCGTGGAATATCAGCAGCTAGAATGTGGTAGGGAAACTAGAAAATCTGAAAAGGGAACTGCAAAGGCTCAATGTAGATATAGTAGGGATCAGTGAAGTGAAATTGAAAGAAAACAAAGATTTTTGGTCAGATTAGTAGAGCGTAATATCAACAGCATAAAATGGTATAACGAGAGTATGACTCTTATGAATAGGAAGTATGTTGCTGTGAACAGTTCAATGACAGGGTTGTTCCTATCAGAATCGACAGCAAACCAACACGGACAACGATAGTTCAGGTAAACATGCCGACATCGTAAGCTGAAGAGATAGAGAAAGTGTATGAGGATATTGAAATGGTTATACAGTACGTGAAGAGGGATAAAAATCTAATAGTCATGGGGGACTGGAATGCAGCCTTAGGGGAAGGAGTAGAAGAAAATGTTGCAGGAGGATATGGCCATATGGGCTTGGGACAAGGAATGAGAGAGGAGAAAGACTAATTGAGTTCTGTAACAAGTTCCAGCTAGTAATAGCGAATATCCTGTTCAAGAATCACAAGAGGATGGAGGTATACTTGGAAAAGACCGGGTGATACGGGAAGATTTCAGTTACATTACATCATCGTCAGACAGAGATTCTGAAATCAGATACTAGATAGTAAGGCGTAGCCAGGAGCGGATATAAATACAGATCACAATACAGGGTGTTACAAAAAGGTACAGCCAAACTTTCAGGAAACATTCTTCACACACAAAGAAAGAAAATATGTTATGTGGACATGTGTCCGGAAACGCTTACTTTCCATGTTAGAGCTCATTTTATTACTTCTCTTCAAATCACATTAATCATAGAATGGAAATACACAGCAACAGAACGTACCAGCGTGACTTCAAACACTTTGTTACAGGAAATGTTCAAAATGTCCTCCGTTAGCGAGGATACATGCATCCACCCTCCGTCGCATGGAATCCCTGATGCGCTGATGCAGCCCTGGAGAATGGCGTATTGTATCACAGCCGTTCACAATACGAGCACGAAGAGTCTCTACATTTGGTACCGGGGTTGCGTAGACAAGAGCTTTCAAATGCCCCCATAAATGAAAGTCAAGAGGGTTGAGGTCAGGAGAGCGTGGAGGCCATGGAATTGGTCCGCCTCTACCAATCCATCGGTCACCGACTCTGTTGTTGAGAAGCGTACGAATACTTCGACTGAAATGTGCAGGAGCTCCATCGTGCATGAACCACATGTTGTATCGTACTTGTAAAGGCACATGTTCTAGCAGCACAGGTATAGAATATCCCGTATGAAATCATAAGGTGCTCCATTGAGCGTAGGTGGAAGAACGTACTGACGAAACTAAAATGAGCTCTAACATGGAAATTAAGCATTTCCGGACACATGTCCACATAACATATTTTCTTTATTTGTGTGTGACGAATGTTTCCTGAAAGTTTGGCCGTACATCATGGAAGGCAATAGACAAAAAACGGGGTGACGCTAAAATGGAGATAAAAAAACTGTTAAAACTATTTAAAAGTAGCACACACAAAAAGCCACACACTGCGAGAATTACAAGAACACAAGGCACAGTATGACTGGAGCACAAAAGGTATCGACGGATGGTGTAGCACATAACAAACAATGATGGCGAGCCTCAAGGCAATACACCATTAAAATCACATCTCTTGACGCACAGGAGAAACAGCACTAAACACAACAGTGATGTGGCACACTGATGATGATCAAAACAGAGGATCTGCCAGGCGCAAGGAGATGAGGGAAACTGGAAGAAGGGAGGGAGGGGAAGAGATGGGGAAGATGAGCGGCGGGCTCGCTGAAGAGGGCCAGGTAGGGAGGGTTGTGAGAAGGAAAGAGGCAGGGTCTCAGGGGAGGGAGGGGGGGTAGGAGGAAAATCCACTCTGGGAGAAGGAGGGAAGAGGAAAAAAGGGGGCCCTGGGGAGGGGGGGGGGAACAAGGCCAGGTTATAGTTGGAAGGAAGGGTAGATGTCATGGCGAAGTTCGTCATCCGGGAGGGGGAGGCGTTGGAAATTGCCCTGATGAAGGAGATGGAGGGTGTGGAGGTGGAGAGAGGGAGGGATACAGCGATAGAGGCGTGGCAGCGGGCAGGGGGTGGAGAGGAAGGAGGAAACCAGAGGGTGGCGAGATCAAGCCTGCGGACAATGTAAAGGATGCAGAGATGTTGGAGGAACAGGGGGAGGTGGGGGAAGGGGATCAGTTCAAACAGGAGCCATGTGGGGGAAGGAAAGTGGATACGGAAGGCAAGGCCGAGCACATGGCGTTCGAGGATTTGGAGGGCCTTGTAAAAGCGGGTGGGGGCAGAGATCCAGGCCACACTGGCATAACAGAGGATAGGACGGATGAGGGATTTGTAGGTGTGGAGGATTGTAGAAGGATGCAAACCCCATGTCTGGCCAGACAGGAGTTTCAGAAGGTGGAGGCGGGAATGGGCTTTCTGCTGGACAGTCTGGAGATGAGGGGTCCAGGTGAGGTGTCGGTCGAGGGTGAGGCCAAGGTATTTCAGGGTGGGGGTGAGCTGGATGGGATGACCATAAAGGGTGAGGTAGAAATCATGGAGGCGAAAGGAGCGAGTGGTGTGGCCTATGATGATTGCCTGGGTTTTGGAGGGGTTGAGACGAAGGAACCACTGGTTACACCAAGTGGTGAACTGGTTAAGGTGGGTTTGGAGGGTACGTTGAGACCGTTGAAGGGTAGGATAGAGAGCCAGGAAGGCGGTGTCATCAGCATACTGGAGAAGGGGGACTGGTGGGGGTGGCTTGGGCATATCAGCTGTGTACAAGAGATAAAGGAGAGGGGAGAGGGCAGAACCCTGGGGGACGCCAGCCGTGGGATAAAAGAACGGGAATTGGTGTTGTGGAGGGTGACATAGGAAGGGCGGTGCGAGAGGAAGGAAGTGACCAGACGAACAAAATTGATAGGCAGGGCGTAGGTAGTTTAAAGAGGAGACCGGGATGCCATACACGGTCATAGGCATTTTGGAAGTCAAGGAAACAAAAATGGCAGAGCGACGGGAGTTGAGCTGGAGGGACGGAAGGTGAACAAGGTTGAGGAGTTGGTCTTCAGCAGAGAAGGAGGGTCGGAAGCCACACTGGGTAAGGGGGAGGAGGCGGTGTTGAGCAAGTTGCTGATGGATACGGTGGGAGAGGATGGATTCAAGGACCTTACTGAAGACGGAGGTGAGGCAGATGGGACGATAGGAAGAGGTGGCAGAAGGGGGTTTGTTGGGTTTGAGGAATAAGAGGACGTGGGAGGTCTTCCACAGGTCAGGGTAGAAGCCAGTAGAGAGGATGACATTATAGAGATGGGTGAGGACAGTCGGGAAGGAATAGGGGCTTTCTAGAAGGTGACGGTAGGTGACACAGTCGTGACCAGGGGCCGTGTTGCGATTGGACTGGAGGATAAGTTTAATGTCTTGTGCTGTGATGGGAGTGTTTATGTTGGAGGGGGGACTTCCCAGCGCAAGCGGCAGCCCCTATATTGGCCGCAGAAGACCCACAACGAGTGCGCGAGAAGGTGCCGTAGCTGCCCACTAGCGCAGTAAACATACCGCGCCACCAGTGGTGGAAAGAGGCGAAATCGAGATATCGCTGTCAAAAATAAAAGAAATTTTAAAAAATTTTTATTCCGACGATTGAAACACAGACCGTTGTTTTTTAATGTCAGATAACACCGGGTCCCAAGTCTTTCTTAAAAGATAACCCTTGTCTCTATTAATAAGATAATACAGAAAGGATGATGGGACACTGGGACACAGTGTTTATCGAAAGTCAACGCACACGGACAGTTACCTGCATGTTTCTAGCTGTCATCCATCGTTCCAGCGTACGGGGTCCTGCGGACGTTGGCGAGAAGAGCTTATGCCATTTCAGATGGAGAAAGCTTGACACAAGAATTGGACCACCTTAAGGTTGTGTTCAAGCAGAATGGCTATACAGATAAACAGATCCGTCGTGCTTTCCAGTTTGGACCATCGCCTGAACCACCAGAAGATACCTGCAAATCGGTGGCTTTTCTGCCTTTTGCTGGGAGCATTTCCTCGAAGATAGGAAGAATTCTAAAAAGATATCATATCAAAAGTATTTTTCGTCCGCCAGCCAAGATTAGAGCGCTTCTTGGCTCTGTTAAGGATGACTTGGGTTTGAGGAAGCCCGGTGTGTACAAGATCCCTTACCACTGTGGGAAGGCTTATGTTGGGCAGACAATCCGGACCACTCAGGACCGATGTGTTGAGCATCAGCGGCACACTCGGCTGCTTCAGCCTGAGAAATCCGCAGTGGCGGAGCACTGTCTCACCGAGAGACACAGAATGCTATATGACGCGACACAAATGGTTGCCCCTGCATCTCGCTATTGGGACTGTGTTTTAGAAGAATCCATAGAGATTCGTTTATCTGACAATCTTATTAATAGAGACAAGGGTTATCTTTTAAGTAAGACTTGGGACCCGGTGTTATCTGACATTAAAAAACAACGGTCTGCGTTTCAATCGTCGGAATAAAAACTTTCTTCTTTTATTTTTGACAGCGATATCTCGATTTCGCCTCTTTCCACCACTGGCGGCGCGGCATGTTTACTGCGCTAGAGGGCAGCTACGGCAACTTCTCGCGCACGCGTTGTGGGTCTTCTGCGGCCTATATAGGGGCTGCCGCTTGCGCTGGGAAGTCAGTTCCGGCGAGATCGTGCACCAGCACTCTCACATGAAGATGGCGGCCAGTTGGACCGCGGAAATATTGTGTCATGAAGACGTTATGATCCGGCTGCATACCCGAGAAGAATATTATCAATTATTACGCCGGGAAAGCCTTCGTAGTCACAAGTGTGAGAATTATCGCACAACCAGCTTAACACGTCGTGCATCCAAGTTGCTTGCAAGAATAATATACAGAAGAATAGAAAAGGGAATTGAGGATGAGCTAGATGACGATCAGTTTGGCTTTAGGAAAGGTAAAGGCACCCCGAGAGGCCATTCTGACATTGTGGTTAACAATGGAAGCAAGACTGAAGAAAAATCAAGACACGTTCGTAGGATTTGTTGACCTGGAAAAATAGTTTGGCAGTGTAAAATAGTGCAAGATGCTCAAAATTCTGAAAAAGGTAGGGGTAAGCTATAGGGAGAGACGAGTATATACAATATGTACAACAGCTAAGACGGAATAATAAGAGTGGACGACCAAGAACGAAGTGCTGGTATTAAAAAGAGTGTAAGACAAGGCTGTAGCCTTTCGCCCCTACTCTTCAATCTGTACATCGAGGAAGCAATGATGGAAATAAAAGAAAGGTTCAGGAGTGGAATTAAAATGGTGAAAGGATATCTATGATACGATTTGCTGATGACATTGCTATCCTGAGTAAAGTGAAGAAGAATTAAATGATCTGCTGAACGGAATGAACAGTCTAATGAGTACACAGTATGGTTTGAGAGTAAATCGGAGAAAGACGAAGGTAATGAGAAGTAGTAGAAATGAGAACAGC
This sequence comes from Schistocerca piceifrons, assembly GCF_021461385.2. Classification (NCBI taxonomy): domain Eukaryota; kingdom Metazoa; phylum Arthropoda; class Insecta; order Orthoptera; family Acrididae; genus Schistocerca; species Schistocerca piceifrons. The sequence goes on along the minus strand of NC_060138.1, from coordinate 1,220,525,960 downwards.
GAGAAACCTAACATTAGGATTGATGGTCACATAGGAGATGAAGTTAAGGAATTCTGCTACCTAGGTAGTAAAATAACCAATGACGGACAGAGCAAGAAGGACATCAAAAGCAGAACAGCAATGGCAAAAAGGGCGTTCGTAGCCAAGAGAAGTCTACTAATATAAAATATCGGCCCTAATTTGAGGAAGAAATTTCTGAGAATGTGCGTCTGGAGTACAGCATTGTACGGTAGTGAAACATGGACTGTGGGAAAACCGGAACAGAAGAGAATCGAAGCATTTGAGATGTGGTGCTATAGATGAATGTTAAAAATTAGGTGGACTGATAAGGTAAGGAATGAGGAGGTTCGGCGCAGAATTGGAGAGGAAAGGAATATGTGGAAAAACACTGACAAGGAGAAGGGACAAGATGATAGGACATCTGCTAAGACATGAGGGAATGAATTCCATGGCACTAGAGGGAGCTGTAGAGATCAAAAACTGTAGAGAAATAGAGGAAGACAGAGATTGGAATACATCCAGCAGGTTGGAAGGAGGAATTCGTGGCACCAGTCAGAAGAAAGACTAATGGAAAAAAATAAATAAATAAAGCATTAAAGATTATCTTGAAAGTTACTTCGTTGTCTGTTCAAACCAGGAAATTATACGTCTAGAAATGCGTACCGAGGATAAAAAGGTATTAGGGTTTAAGAACACCCACCACCAGGAGCGTTGCCTCTTCATTGGTATGCCGATTTCAGGTGCCTTCTTGCTCCTTTGGCACGTTGTGAAAGTGAACCCTCTGCCTCCTATACAGAACAGCACAGACCGTAGGTGGCCTGTGTGCCAAGTTGTGTGCACATATGACTAGTCAAAACAAATTAGAATTTTGCATCGAAGATAATCTTGTGTAATGGTTGTTCACTGAGCTCCAAAAACTTGCGTGGGAAATTGATCGCGTTTATTGGGACAACGTCCCCATGACCCACTTGGAGGAAAATGATACACTGCACGAGAAGGCAGTTGGCTGTCGTATTGTTGGCTGCCATTGGGTAGAGTTGCGGACATCCCCTAGAGAGTACTGTCATCTAAAGGGAAAGTTCTGCGACCCAGCTCATATTGCATGCAACCTGAAGTGCCTACTGCCATGTCACACACCCGTCTTTCTACACAACTTGAGCATGTATGATGCCCACTTCTTAGTTCAACAATATAGAATTCATATCGTTGTCCAAGAGAATGACACTAAGAACAACGCTCCGCATGCTGGATTCACTTTGCTTCATGCACGCATCTCTTCAGAAATTTACTGAGATGATGTGTCCAGAGGATGTACACATCGCCAGAGCCCCAGCTGTGAAGGGGTCTTTCCATACGAAAACCTGGATTCGATAAAGAGACTCAACGAAACTACATTGCCTAACACAGTGGTGTTCTATAAGAAACTAACAGGCTCTGCCATAACGGATGTGAAGTGTGAGCATGCAGTGAAAGTTTGACAGGAGTTCAATATCACCAATTTAGGTGAATATGCAAAAAATTACATGAATACTGACGTCTACCTGCTGAAAACATCTTTGAGAACTTCTGGAGTATATGCGTGGGCACATATTTTCGGGATCTTTTCTTCTATTCCTCCACCGCGCCTGGGCTTTCGTGGGACGCTAAGATAACTAAGACGCGTGTCAACATCGAACTTTTTACCAATGTTGGCATGCTGCTATGCTTTTGAACACAGGAGTCGTTGGAGACTTTGCCATTGCGTGCAAGGGTACGCCAAAGCGAGTAGCCCACGAATGACTGAGAAGGACTACAGGTCTTCTGACGATTTAAGGGGAGACAGCAGTCGATTTTTTTATCCCTATTCTGCCAATGCTATTTCATCCTTTGAATAAGTACACTTTTCAAAAAAACTGTAAGTGTTGAAACAGTGAAACTTCTATTGAGTGTATATAACATATACACCTTCATTTAGGAGTAAAATGAAGCCAATACCTCTTAAGAATTTGAAGAACTTTTTTTTAATTTTCCCTAATACAGTTTCACTTTTTTAATATATTACTTATTAGCTCTTATTGCTCTTCTGTTGGGTTGGTGGTTCTCAATTTACTTGTAGTAACTCACTACCATCTTGAGTACAATTTGACCAAATTTCATGTTTCTAACCCAATTAGTTTAGAAAATAATGGTACCTGAAAGTTAAAAAATTTAGTTTTCAGAGAAATCAATTTAAAGTTTAGTATTGCAATTTTAGTACAGTTATTGATCAGAATTACTCACCACTAATAGTTTCCTGCGTCATACTGAGCGTCATCTCAATCATGCTGATCTTCTTTTCTTCTCTTGGTCCCTCTTCTTTTCTGTCTAGCTTATTTTGTGCATTTTCAATTAGTAATTTGTGCTTTGCGGAGTCTCTTTATCTATTTGCACCAAGGATTTTGTTGTATTTTCACTTGATTTAATACCCAATATTTTCAAAACATCCAGTTTTCTTTTTACGCCATCATTGAAGCATAAAATATCATCATAAACACCACATTTGAGGGTTGTAATCTGAACAAATACATTTTTCGGTAACCGGGTCCAAAGACAGGATTCATTTTCATTTAAATTTTGCATTTTCCCATGAAGACATTTCTTCAACAAAGTAGCTTTACATAGCTCACTAAATATAGGTTTGATTTCATTTTTTACTGCTGCAGGTAAAGAATGTTTGTGGTCATATGTTGCTCTTCTCCTTTACTTGCGCCAGGTGTCAGGATCATTCCTGCACAGACAGTGTTGAAGATTTTCTCTTGTGGAAAGCTTATAGAAAAAAAATAGCCTATACAGCTTTCTTCTTGTTTTCTAAATTTCCAACGTTTCTTCTTAGGGCCAAGCCATAATAATTCTGTAATCGATCTATTTCAACATTTGTCAGGCGAGCTATACCACCTATCGTCTCACCATCTTTTAATAATATCCTCAACTTGTATCCCATTCTCTTCTGAACATGCCAAATGCATTCTGATTTAGAAATAGAAGCAGAAAATAACGTGCAAAAAAGAAGGCGTGACATTTAAATGACAGATCGCACAGACCATCAGGAAAACCACCATATTTCACGAAAAAACTGTCTTATTTATATTAAACAAAAACTGTTTTGCGCAGAAAGTAGCGGCCATTTGAAACACGTAAAAATCTAAAAATTGATTTTTTGAGACTGTTTGCCTTCCGTCTCCCCTTAAGTTACACCCTTTACTTGGATGTAACAATCTTCTACAGTCAAGCCATGCAACGAAGTCTACCTTCTGGACGGTTCCCGTCGCTGCACAAGAAGAGAACTGACAGACTGAGGGAAGAGATGCATAATATGGCTGAGGAGGCTGGAGAGGAACATGTTCTGGAGGCAAAGCCGGAATACCCCACTCATCTGCACAATGAACACAGTGGCCTACTGCTATGCGCGGAGCACGTAGTCCAAGCAAAATGGTTCGATGACAAAGCTGTTGACAACGCTGCGGACAAACATCGCTATATTAACCAATATAGAAACCTCCAGCAGTGTCTCAGGTTGGGGAATGAAACTTGTTAGTATAACTCACGGACTCTCTTTCAAGCAGCGTTCGTGGTCGAAGGAGTACATTGATTTGAATATCTTACTGAATGCTCTCGCGACATATGATTTTGGGAAAGGCGTTTACAAATTAATGAACAATTCGTTTTTGGAGAAGAACATGCAGAGTGTTAGAGAATACCGCAAAGTTCGTTTAGTTTACTGGTGGCACTGGCGTTACGGTGCGCGAGATTATGTTATGACGCAAGAGATTATTTCACCAGACCAAATTTCAAGCCGGCCGCGGTGGTCTAGCGGTTCTAGGCGCTCAGTCCGGAACCGCGTGACTGCTACGGTCGCAGGTTCGAGTCCTGCCTCGGGCATGGATGTGTGTGATGTCCTTAGGTTAGTTAGGTTTAAGTAGTTCTAAGTTCTAGGGGACTGATGACCACAGATGTTAAGTCCCATAGTGCTCAGAGCCATTTGAACCATTTGAACCAAATTTCAAACGGGTCACCAGGTTCAGTGAAGGACTAGTCACTGTGGAAATGAGCAAGGTTTCAGTGCAGCTCCCCAAACCTGTCTTTATCAGTATGTGTGAGCTGGACCTCTCCCAATCGTCACTTATACAGCTTTCACTAAGACTGGTAAGCCAAACTTCGTGAACCACAAGTTACTTGAGAAGGATGCAAAAAATGTTCAAAATGTGTGTGAAATCCTAAGGGATCAAACTGCTGAGGTCATCGGTCCCTAGACTTACACACTACTTAAACTAACTTATGCTAAGAACAACACACACACACCTATACCCGAGAGAGGACTCGAATCTCCGGCAGGAGGGGCCGCGCAATCCGTGACATGGCGCCCAAGACCGCTCGGCCAATCCGATGGTTTCATTTAGTGGACGAAAGTCTGTGATCCATGTGAAAAAACTAGGCACAGTTACGAAGAATTCGACACGTCTGAATATGTGACCAATAAATTTGGAATAAGAGCTCAGAACAAAAAGGTTACTGGCCTGATGAAAGACGAGGCAAATGTTTCACAGATTGTGGAGTTTGTAGGGCTCAGATCTAAGATACATGCCACTCAGAGGAGGGCTAAGAGTGTGCATCGAGTGACCTCATAGGTTCTCACGATTAAAATTTGTAAGAGGTTACGTTCGGAGTGTGTTGGCGCACTCCATACATGGTGCGCGAAGTAATCTTCGTACTGGGAGGCCATGAGGTACATACTGCACTACGACTGAAAGTAGGGCTTTCCGTCATGGCAACAAATGGTTCTTCTGTTGGGATGGGATCAGGATCCTCCCATCCTCACACTATTCGCTGGAGTTATTGAGTGTGTGGTTGTTTATTTACACTACTGGCCATTAAAATTGCTACACCACGAAGATGACGTGCTATAGACGCGAAATTTAACCGACTGGAAGAAGATGCTGTGATATGCAAACGATTAGCTTTTCAGAGCTTCAAACAAGGTTGGCGCCGGTGGCGACACCCACAGCGTGCTGACATGAGGAAAGTTTCCAACCGATTTCTCATACACAAACAGCAGTTGACCGGCGTTTCCTGGTGAAACGTTGTTGTGATGCCTCGTGTTAGGAGGAGAAATGCGTACCATCACATTTCCGACTTTGATAAAGGTCGGATTTTAGCCTGTCGCGATTGCGGTTTATCGTATCGCGACATTGCTGCTCACGTTGGTCGAGATCCAATGACTGTTAGCAGAATATGGAATCGGTGGGTTCAGGAGGATAATACGGAACGCCGTGCTGGATCCCAACGGCCTCGTGTCACTAGCAGTCGAGATGACAGGCATCTTATCTGCATGGCTGTAACGGATCGTGCAGCCACGTCTCGATCCCTGAGTCAACAGATGGGGACGTTTGCAAGACAACAACCATCTCACGAACAGTTCGACGAGGTTGGCAGCAGCATGGACTGTCCGCTCGGAGACCATGGCTGCAGTTACCCTTGATGCTGCATCACAGACCGGAGCGCCTGCGATGGTGTACTCAATGACGAACCTGGATGCACGAATGGCAAAACGTCATTTTTTCGGAAGAATCCACGTTCTGTTTACAGCATCATGATGGTCGCATCCGTGTTTGGTGACATCGCGGCGAACGCACATTGGAAGCGTGTATTCGTCATCGCCATACTGACGTATCACCCGGCGTGATGGTATGGGGTGCCATTGGTTACACGTGTCGATCACCTCTTGTTCGCATTCAGGGCACTTTCAACATTGGACGTTACATTTCAGATGTGTCACGACCCGTGGTTCTACCCTTCATTCGATCCCTGCGAAACCCTACATTTCAGCAGGATAATGCACGACAGCATGTTGCAGGTCCTATACGGTCCTTTCTGGATACAGAAAATGTTCGACTGCTGCCCTGGCCAGCACATTCTCCAGATCTCTCACCAACTGAAAACGTCTGGTCAATGGTGGCCGAGCAACTGGTTCGTCACAATACGCCAGTCACTACTCTTGATGAACTGTGGCATCGTATTGAAGCTGCATGGGCAGCTGTACCTGTACACGCCATCCAAGCTCTGTTTGACTCAATTCCCAAGCGTATCACGGCCGTTATTACGGCCAGAGGTGGTTGTTCTGGGTACTGATTTCTCAGGATCTATGCACCCAAATTGCGTGAAAATGTAATCACATGTCAGTTCTAGTATAATATATTTGTCCAATGTACCCGTTTATCATCTGCATTTCTTCTTGGTGTAGCAATTTTAATGGCCAGTAGTGTATTTGTAAGTGGTTCGTGTGTACGTGTAGAATAGTTTAGTGCGAATTTGTCATAGTTTTGTGTGTGAGAGAGAGTATGAATGTTTTATCGCACACTGTGTATGTACATTTGTTGGCTGCACATTGTGCCTGTTTTTAAAAATATTGTAAATATATTTGTGGACGTGTCTGTATGTGTTTGTGGTTTTTTTCTCTTTACCTGTTGCTGCTAGTCCCTGTTTCCCATGTATATATTGCATACAGAACAGAAATCAGCGATTAAAGATAAAAAGAAACAAATGACTGAATAAATGCAAATGTTGTGTGTGCTGAAAGAAAATGTAATTGCTGTACATTGTAAGTGAAAGCAGTGAAAAAGAAAAATGTAATATATAACAGGTAACATAGCATTTAAGTTGTTGTATTTGATAGTCATAAGACTTCAGAAAAAGTACTTAGTAAGTAAGAAATATGTATGTGTAAATACAACAATAAAAAATTGAAAATTATTGTATAGAAGAAAACTGCTTAGTAAAAATACACTGTATGTATAACAAATAACTTTGTAAAGAAAATTTTTTAATAAACTAGAACAAAAAGTATTGTAAATAAACATTTCACTGTGCATATATCACAGACACAAATAGCACTGTTGATAAAGGAAATATATTTTTAATAGCAAACTGTTAGTTGATTTGTTGTATGTATGTTCTTATTTATTATAAACCACTTCAGTACTAAAAATGGAAATGCTGTGTGGCTAGGGCCTCCCGTCGGGTAGACTCTTCGCCTAGTGCAAGTCTTTCCAGTTGACGCCACTTCGGCGACTTGCGTCTCGATGGGGATGAAATGTTGATGATAAAGACAACACAACAGCCAGTCCCTGAGCGGAGAAAGTCTCCAACCCAGCTGGGTATCGAACCCGAGCCGTTAGGTATGACATTCCATCGCGCTGACCACTCAGCGCACCAGGGGCGGACCCTTCAGTACTGAAGGTAATTGACTAGCCCTATGCAACATATCCCCCACGACACTTAGACCTAGTGTGAAGACGAGGGAGGAGACGGTGATTGATCCCCATTGGTCCTACGAGGTGCATTCAAGTTCTAAGGCCTCCGATTTTTTTTCTAATTAACTACTCACCCGAAATCGATGAAACTGGCGTTCCTTCTCGACGTTATCGCCCTGCAGACGTACACATTTTTCACAACTCTGACGCCATGATTCCATGGCAGCGGCGAAGGCTTCTTTAGGAGGCTGTTTTGACCACTGGAAAATCGCTGAGGCAATAGCAGCACGGCTGGTGAATGTGCGGCCACGGAGTGTGTCTTTCATTGTTGGAAAAAGCCAAAAGTCACTAGGAGCCAGGTCAGGTGAGTAGGGAGCATGAGGAATCACTTCGAAGTTGTTATCACGAAGAAACCGTTGCGTAACGTTAGCTCGATGTGCGGGTGCGTTGTCTTGGTGAAACAGCACACGCGCAGCCCTTCCCGGACGTTTTTGTTGCAGTGCAGGAAGGAATTTGTTCTTCAAAACATTTTCGTAGGATGCACCTGTTACCGTAGTGCCCTTTGGAACGCAGTGGGTAAGGATTACGCCCTCGCTGTCTCAGAACATGGACACCATCATTTTTTCAGCACTGGCGGTTACCCGAAATTTTTTTGGTGGCGGTGAATCTCTGTGCTTCCATTGAGCTGACTGGCGCTTTGTTTCTGGATTGAAGAATGGCTTCCACGTCTCATACATTGTCACAACCGATGAAAAGAAAGTCCCATTCATGCTGTCATTGCGCGTCAACATTGCTTGGCAACATGCCACACGGGCAGCCATGTGGTCGTCTGTCAGCATTCTTGGCGCCCACCTGGATGACACTTTTCGCATTTTCAGGTCGTCATGCAGGATTGTGTGCACAGGACCCACAGAAATGCCAACTCTGGAGGCAATCTGTTCAACAGTCATTTGGCGATCCCCCAAAACAATTCTCTCCACTTTCTCGATCATGACGTCAGACCGGCTTGTGCGAGCCCGAGGTTGTTTCAGTTTGTTGTCACACGATTTTCTGCCTTCATTAAACTGCGGCACCCATGAACGCACTTTCGACACATCCATAACTCCATCACCACACGTCTCCTTCAACTGTCGATGAATTTCAATTGGTTTCACACCACACAAATTCAGAAAACGAATGATTGCACGCTGTTCAAGTAAGGAAAACGTCGCATTTTAAGTATTTAAAACAGTTCTCATTCTCGCCGCTGGCGGTAAAATTCCATCTGCCGTACGGTGCTGCCATCTCTGGGATGTATTGACAATGAACGCGGCCTCATTTTAAAACAATGCGCATGTTTCTATCTCTTTTCAGTCCGGAGAAAAAAAATCGGAGGCCTTAGAACTTGAATGCACCTTGTATTGGGAGTCCTGCCGTTTTTCATGTCATGTGATGATTACAGAGTTACGTCGTGACCCTGAATATAAGTCACAGAATTGACTGAGTGATTGCCCTGGGTGACCTTGACAGTTTCTGGTGGTTTTCTGTGGGAGAAGGAATGGGGGCACCAAGGATCCCAAATCTGTAAACTGAAACCCTATGTCCTTTGCTTATCAAGAGATAAGAAACCAGTTGTAACCGGTCCAGAGGTTGAACTCTTCCTCCTGTCTGATTCATGTGGACAGTGAAGTCCCTTGCTTCTACCTGTAGTTGAAAGTATTTGACTTCATAAACAGCGAGAAGTTCTTGGTCGTAAATACACCATATGAATTGTGATGGGTAAGTTTTTGAGAATAAAAAGCTATCGATTGCCACGAGTCGTCTGTAGATTCTTGCAGTATCACACTTACAGATGGTAGGCTTGCTTCAACTACTATCGCTAAGAGTGTGTGGAGTTTAGGTTGCGACAGAAATGCAGCATCTGCCATGTTTCGCTTCGAAGGTGGAGTTCATTTCCTGGGTCCAGTGCACACGAGAGTTCCGTTTGATCTTGTGGCCAAACAGTGCTGCTGTTAACGGCCTTTGTAGTTCTGCTGCTTGTCGTAGGTGTCGCCAGTAAAGATTTAGCATCCCGATGAACCGACGCAACTCTTTGATGGTGCTTGGCTTATGAATGGGCAGAACAGCTTCAACCTGGTCCAGAAGGGGCAGAAGCATGCGTAAGATACACAATGACCGAGAAAATCGACTTGAGATCACCAAAATACACATTTTGCCGTGTTTAGAACGACACCGTATTGCTTCAGCTGTACTGCTTGAACACGTATCTGAGGTGCTGCTTATGCTCTTATTTGATGGCCGAAAAGATCAAGATACCATCAAGATAGTCAAAGCAGAGTCAATAAATCTTTCCCAAATTTGAGGCACATTGCACAGACCAAAGGTCACACACATACTCTCAAACAATACGAATGGTGTAATGGTTGCTGTTTTCAATACAGCTTCTATCTCCAACACTATCTGGGAATAAACCATGGCGCGATCCAGCACAATAAAGATTACGGCACCGTGCAAGGCATGATTGCACCACTGGCTAAAGGCCTGGAATCATTCTTGCGTTAAGAGGTGTATAATCACAGCATGGTCTCTTTTCAGAGACCACGTGCACTGGAGACGACCAAGGACCACTTGAGGGGCAGATAATGCCTTCCTTTAACATGATGGCAAACTTTGTCTTGGCTACTGCTAGGCGATCAGACTTCAAACGTGCCGACCGATGTGGCCGAGCCGTTCTAGGCGCTTCAGTCCGGAACCGCGCTGCTGCTACGGTCACAGGTTCGAATCCTGCCTCATGCATGGATGTGTGATGTCCTTAGGTTAGTTAGGTGTAAGTAGTTCTAAGTCTAGGGGACTGATGATCTCAGATGTAAAGTTCCATAGTGCTTACAGCCATTTGAACCATTTGAACTCCAAACGTCTATGCCTACATGACACTGAGGGACTGTTCATGTTTTTCATAATATGTTCGGTATTACGCTGCGCCTGCTTAAAGAGCTCCAGGGGGCCTAGTCAAAGCAGGATTTGGCATACTATGGAAGAATACTTGTGGTCTTTCGTTTGCATAGTCTGGCTCGTCACGTTGTTCACGAGTCGATAATTCGCCACGTCTGGCATCAGTTTGTAGAACGCCAGGAATTCAGGTACGATGATTGGCTCCGAGGCCTCGGCGACGGTAGAGTGCCAGATCAATTTGCAGCGCAGTCCCAAGTCCAATTCCACACGATGCTTCTGTTATGCCGTTAATGACAAATTGTTGGCGGTCGACTAGTAGAGCGTGGTCGGTGGCCGACAACGACGCACTGAGGTCCGCAGCAGTATGCTCAGGTCGGAACCTGTACATATATATATATATATATATATATATATATATATATATATATATATATATTCGATTGCTTAGGCCTGACCTTCAGTCGCTGATGACAAGGCACTGCGATCCTTCCCGGCGTTCAGCTGAGCGTAAGATCGACTGCCGCTGGTGTTTGGATACGAGCACGGACTCATGCACTTGCGCGACTGTTCTCCAAACTTCTCGTGATGTCAGGATATCGACTGTTCTGTATTACGGGACGAAGCATTATTTGAGTATCGGCTCCTGGTCTACAACGATTATGTCTCTTCTTCGTGTCGGCACCTTTTCGAGATTGTAGTTCGCTGACCTGCTTGCATAGTGTATCTACCTTCGCCACTAACGAATCATGATGTTGTTGTTGTTGTGGTCTTCAGTCCTGAGACTGGTTTGATGCAGCTCTCCATGCTACTCTATCCTGTGCAAGCTTCTTCATCTCCCAGTACCTACTGCAACCTACATCCTTCTCAATCTGCTTAGTGTATTCATCTCTTGGTCTCCCTCTACGATTTTTACCCTCCACGCTGCCCTCCAATACTAAATTGGGGACCCTTTGATGCTTCAGAACATGTCCTACCAACCGATCCCTTCTTCTCGTCAAGTTGTGCCACAAACTTCTCTTCTCCCCAATCCTACTCAATACTTCCTCATTAGTTATGTGATCTACCCATCTAATCTTGAGCATTCTTCTGTCGCACCACATTTCGAAAGCTTCTATTCTCTTCTTGTCCAAACTATTTATCGTCCATGTTTCACTTGCGTACTTGGCTACACTCCATACAAATACTTTCAGAAACGACTTCCTGACACTTAAATCAATACTCGATGTTAACAAATTTCTCTTCTTCAGAAACGCTTTCCTTGCCATTGCCAGTCTACATTTTATATCCTCTCTACTTCGACCATTATCAGTTATTTTGCTCCCCAAATAGCAAAACTCCTTTACTTCTTTAAGTGTCTCATTTCCTAATCTAATTCCCTCAGCATCACCCGACTTAATCCGACTACATTCCATTATCCTCGTTTTGCAACAGCTGCTAATACTGTATCGCTGCGTGGCTCTGTCGCGACGCTAACTAGTGCAAGAGTGGCAACCTGTTGTAGGCGACCCGTAAGTTCTGCAGTGACAACTCCGCTTGAGGCACTAAGCTCACCTCAACCTGTGGTGGTAGGCGTTGATCCGTATAGCACGCAGCAGGTTGTCAGGAACAGCACTACCCTCCACTTCGCTCCTGTAAGTGCCGGTTGTACTGGGACTGCTTACAGTCCCCGATGTCCTCTTTTTTGAGCATTTGTCAGACACGATATTCTTGCGAAGCAGTTACTCTTCGGATGACCTCAATTTCTATTTTCTTGTAAGATTCTTCCGTCGGTGGCTCAGTTATGATATCCTGTACGCATATTGATGGTCCAGCCGGCTCACTACCACGGAAAACACCGTTGAATCAGCAGTAATTCCTGCGTGATGAAAACTTACCTCCAATTGGGCAAACCACCGCACGCGATTATACTGCCCGACTGGTGGCAGCGTACGGTTAATGTGGCTATTCTGGCTTCTTCTGAAAAATACTAAACGACTGTCATGTGTATTCTTCAGGTTTAAATCGTGTCGGGGTCACCGGTAGTTGGGAGCAGCTGACATCAGGGCTGCTCGAATTTTTTAAGTGTGCTTCTTCAAGCCATCAAAACGATTCAGTCTCGATTAACTTGGAACAATAATTTATTTATCGAAGAGTAAAATAATCGCATCCAATCCGTTACATTATGAGAATACTTTTTACGTGAGCGTAATATAGACCTCAACATTCTCGGTAGGCTAACGGAGAATGAGTAGTAGAGCTACAGTTCTGACGATGTGCAATTGCGCAGAAAATGAAAGAAACACAAAGAATGAAGAGGCTGTCACTGTAGCAAAGTAAATTGTGCCGCGGAATTTCCCTTGACTGTGTGAAAACCGCATACAGCCGACAAAGGTGGTGACTGATGTATCGCTACAAACTCATACATTTATTATAGCCGGAATAGTGTTATTTTCACAGTCAATTGCCTTGGGCCGATGTCAGAAAATTCCTTTTGGCCATGAAAATAATTTGTTTTTAGGTTACTGAACTGTTAGATGCTAGTACCGTATCATTGAAAAAGATCTTTTTGAACCAAAGTTATTATAACCTTATTTTTACACATATGCTTAACTGTACTTAATAACATTATGTTTACAAAATCTATTGAGACTGATGATAACGATGTAGCTGGCGATAATTACTATCTCTGCCAATGTATTTCCAATGTTATTTACCGGAAGAAAAATACCTTGTAAAAAAAAAAAAAAGATTTATCTTTCCGAAACAATGTAACAACTACCGGTATGTCAAGAAAACAGAATTACTTGAAATGTTATCAATTGCAGTAGAGCTCGTTCTTCTAATGGAATTGTCGTCTCTTTAATTTGCTTATAATTGGACGAACATCGGTCTGCTTTACTGTTTTCGAAGTTGATTCTCGCGAATACTGTAATGCCTTTTGTTTTGATTTGACCGCTTCTGTGCTGTATTTGAACAATGACAATAAAAAAGCCTTCATGTATGTAGGTTTCAGACATGAATTTAGTCATTAAAATAATAGCTGTAAGAACCGTTCTTAGCAAACCTGGTAGTCTGCCTTTATCTAATCCCCTATAATATTTCAATTCTGAAAATAAATGAAATCATTTTAGACCTAACAAACAAGCCAGAGGTCCTTCACTCAGTAGTCACTCCACGTATCTTTTGCTCTGAACGAAACTTTTCTGTGTTGTTGATTTTGAAAGATGCTCCGACAAATTTATGTCCACTGCCAGGATTCTTTGGTTGTTAACTGATGTTTCTTCCCCAAATTTCCTGTTTGCCAAGGTACCCTTCGTTACACATTTCTTCATGCGTTACATTTGAACTTCGAGAAATGAAATTATGATGACGAATTTTTTTGCGTCTGTCAATTGACACATTTAGTATGTTAATTTCTGCTCTAATAATAATAATAATAATAATGTCGTGTGACTAGGGCCTCCCGTCGGGTAGACCGTTCGCCTGGTGCAAGTCTTTCGATTTGACGCCACATCGCCGACTTGCGCGTCGATGGGGATGAAATGATGATGATTAGGACAACACAACACCTAGTCCCTGAGTGGAGAAAATCTCCGACCCAGCCGGGAATCGAACCCGGGCTCTTAGGATTGACATTCTGTCGCGCTGATCACTTTTTTTTTTTTTCGTTATTGATCGTTGTGTTTGGTCGTTGCGGACGTCGCAAGACATCCTGTTCAAGTTCGGTGGTTGATCCTTTCACTCAGTTTTTTTTATTACAGAGGCCAACCGGCTCTCTGACCGAACACGCTGAGCTACCGTGCCGGCACACTCAGTTACCGGGGGTGGACGATTTCTGCTCTGATTAAACAGGACATGACTATGTTATCTTGAATATTCCGATTCTTCTATAGCACCACGTTTCAAAACCTATTCTTTCCTTGCCTGTACTGCTTGCGGTTTAACGTTTCACAACCGTACAAGGTTAAGTTTCAGACATATATTTACGGAAACGCCTTCCTAAAGCTTCATTTTATGTTAGACTGGCAATCCGCCGCAGCTCCACACGCGTAGTACTAACAAGGGAACTGTACATGCCGGCATGTCGAAACCTGCCCTGAAATTTTTTGCACAGGAAGAATATACCGAAAGAAACACAATGTCAAAATTTTAGCTGAAATCACAATGCAAGCGTTTAAGAAAATCCAGAATGAGATTTTCACTCTGCAGCGGAGTGTGCGCTGACATGAATCTTCCTGGCAGATTAAAACTGTGTGCCCGACCGATACTCGAACTCGGGACCTTTGCCTTTCGCGGGCAAGTGCTCTACCAACTGAGCTACCGAAGCACGGCTCACGCCCGGTACTCACAGCTTTGCTTCTGTCAGTACCTCGTCTCCTACCTTCCAAACTTTACAGAAGCTCTCCTGCGAAACTTGCAGAACTAGCACTCCTGAAAGAAAGGATATTGCGGAGACATGGCTTAGCCACAGCCTGGGGGATGTTTCCAGAATGAGATTTTCACTCTGCAGCGGAGTGTGTGCTGATATGAAACTTCCTGGCAGATTAAAACTGTGCGCCCGACCGAGACTCGAACTCGGGACTTTTGCCTTTCGCGGGCAAGTGCTCTACCATCCGAGCTACCGAAGTACGACTCACGCCCGGTACTCACAGCTTTACTTCTGCCACTACCTCTGAAAATGTACGTTTGGGGCACAACATTGTATGGCAGAGAAATATGGACTGTGGGAAAAGCGGATGAGAAGAGAATCGAAGCATTTGAGATGTGGTGCTACAGAACAACACCGAAAATTAAGTGGACTGATAAGATAAGGAATGAGGAGGTTCTCTGAAGACTCAGGGAGGAAAGAATTATTTGGAAAAAACTGACAAGAAGAAAGGACAGGACGAGAGCACATCTGTTAAGATGCTAGGGTGTAACTTCCATGGTAGTAGAGGGAGCTGTAGAGGGTAAAAACTGTAGAGGAGATTGGAGTACATCTAACAAGTAATTTCAAAGATACAATGTGAAGAACGTGACACATAATCGAAATCGCCTACTTCTAGTGAAGTCCTACATATGTGCTATTTACTAGATAATTTGTCGGATATCCTTTCCAATTATGTCAACATTTCGTTAGAAGTTGTGGGACATCAGAATACACAGGAAATAGCTCGGACTGTTCCCTGAACTGTGGTTCGAACCATGATTGTCGAGCTAAGTCGAGTCCAGAGCAAAAATAGAGTACCTTCCAAGCCCAAAAATACATCTGCAACAGTAGCTTTTCAGTGAGAAAGAAAAGGCTGTAAATTTTTTGGTTAAACGACAGAGGGAAAAAGCACTTCAACGTCATCAGTGTGCAAAACCGATTTCGTTTCGTAAAATCTGAACGTGAATTGTACAAATGGATGTAAGATTCACACGAACTACGAAATATGCGTCAAACCGAGATTCGCAAAAGTGTGAAAGAAAAACTATTCGAAAGATTTAGAACTGCTCGCGGGAATTAGTGCACAGTTACCGAAGTAGATTTATGAGTCTCTATGAGTCTGGGTAAGTGAAATGTAAAAAAATAACTGATTTACAGACTTATTCGACCTAGTTAAGCAGATTCAGGAACTTATACGGAAAGGACGTCGCAAAATTATGAAGTTTACATCAGGTAAGCGTGTTGTGGAGATGTCATTAGTAGGTAAAAAAACAAAAGCACTCTGTCTTCAGGCCACGAGTGGCTTCCCGGGACCATCCGACCGCCGTGTCATCCTCAGTGGAGGATGCGGCTAGGAGGGGCGTGGGGTCAGCACCCCGCTCTCCCGTTCGTTATGGTGGTATTCTTGACCGTAGCCGCTACTATTCGGTCGAGTAGCTCCTCAATTGGCATCACGAGGCTGAGTGCACCCCGAAAAATGGCAACAGTGCATGGCAGCCTGGATGGTCACAAATCCAAGTGCCGACCACGCCCGACAGCGCTTAACTTCGGTGATCTCACGGGATCCGGTGTATCCATCGCGGTAAGGCCGTTGCCTGTTAGTAGGTAAAACTATAAAGATATTCGTAGCTGACGTGAAGACGGAGCTTCTTGGTATCTCCGAAAAGCTGCGTATAAAAGTTTCTTGGAAACCGCACTTTTATCATTTCGAGAGCAAAAAAAAAAAAAAAAAGTGTCGCTTGTGCAGTCGCTGAATGCTGTGTGACATTCGTGTACAACACCAGAGACATGTAACAGTACATTACTGTTTCCGCAACTTTATCCATGACTTCAGGAACGTCAAGGTAAATTAGAACAAAAAAATTAAAAAAGAGATCTATCTACTACCAAAAGTCTTGTAATCGACGTAGCAAAATCTAAAAAAAATGGGAGAGAATAATTTTCAATGTTTCATTCAAAACGTCTTCTCGCCATTTGCAGAGTATAATTCATTTCTTTTGTTCGAATCTTGGCACGGACATAACGTCACCTCTGTCTTTAGGAGGAAGAGGAAAAGAATATTAATATAATTCGGATTCCACCCGGAACTAAAACTGTGATTCAGCCTCTTGATAAAAAATTTCAACAATGTAAAACATTTTTCAGATACTTGGGGGAGTTACTGGTCTCCAACCAAGCGCCTCTCCAGGTAGCGCATAGAGGTATGATCACCAGATCAGAGTACCAATGGCGCGGCGGTTACACATGTCAGTGGCGGTAGCCCAACAGTGTCTGATCCACATGTTAGTGGCGGCTGATATGATATATCTCAGGGCTAACAACCTTGAGTGTTAACTTCGTCATGCACTAGGGTGACCCCATACACACTCGTTGGACTCAACATGAAGAGAAATATCAATAGAAATAATACATACGTCTTTGGATAGGGTCCGCCTTTAGAAAAAACACAATTTTGTTTTTTAATCCAAACATGTTTCACTGCAGTTGCAGCATCTTCAGTGGGCTTTTATTTCATGGCTGTTATTGTTTTGTTTTTGTCTTCAGTCCAGAGACTGGTTTGATGCAGCTCTCCATGCTACTCTATCCTGTGCAAGGTTCTTCATCTCCCAGTAGCTACTAAAACCTACATCCTTCTGAATCTGCTTAGTGTATTCATCTCTTGGTCTCCCTCTGCGATTTTTATCCTCCACACTCCCCTACAGTTCTAAATTAGTGATCCCTTGACGCCTCAAAACATGTCCTACCAACCGATCCCTTCTTCTAGTCAAATTGTGCCACAAATTTCTCCCCAATTCTATTGAATACCTCCTCATTAGTTATGTGATCTACCCAACTAATATTCAGCATTCTTCTGTAGCATTACATTTCGAAAGCTTCTATTCTCTTCTTCTCCAAACTATTTGTCGTCCATGTTTCACTTCCATACATGGCTACACTCCATACACATACTTTAAGAAACGACTTCCTGACACTTAAATCTACACTCGAAGTTAACAAATTTCTCTTCTTCAGAAACGCTTTCCTTGCCATTGCCAGTCTACATTTTATATCCTCTCTACTTCGACCATCATCAGTTATTTTGCTCCCCAAATAGCAAAACTCCTTTACTACTTTAAGTGTCTCATTTCCTAATCTAATTCCGTCAGCATCACCCGACTTAATTCGACTACATTCTATTATCCTCGTTTTGCTTTTGTTGATGTTCATCTTATATCCTCCTTTCAAGACACTGTCCATTCCGTTCAACTGCTCTTTCAAGTCCTTTGCTGTCTCTGACTGAATTACAATGTCATCGGCGAACCTCAAACTTTTTATTTCTTCTCGATGGATTTTCATTCCTATTCCGAATTTTTCTTTAGTTTCCTTTACTGCTTGCTCAATATACAGATTGAATAACATCGGGGGTAGGCTACGACCCTGTCTCACTCCCTTCCCAACCACTGCTTCCCTTTCATGCTCCTTGACCCTTATAACTGCCATCTGGTTACTGAACAAACTGTAAATAGCCTTTTGCTCCCTGTATTTTATCCCTGCCACCTTCAGAATTTCAAAGAAAGTACTCCAGTCAACATTGTCAAGAGCTTTCTCTAAGTCTAAAAATGCTAGAAAAGTACGTTTGCCTTTCCTTAACCTATCTTCTAAGATAAGTCGAAGGGTCAGTATTGCCTCACGTGTTCCAACATTTATACGGAATCCACACTGATCTTCCCCGACGTCGGCATCCACAAGATTTTTCATTCGCCTGTAAAGAATTCGCGTTAGCATTTAACGGCTGTGACTTATTAAATTGACAGTTCGGTAGTTTTCACATCTCTCAACACCTGCTTTCTATGGGATTGGAATTATTATATTCTTCTTGACGTCTGAGGGTATTACGCCTGTCTCGACACCTTGCTTACCAAATGGTAGAGTTTTGTCAGGGCTGGCTCTCTCATGGCCGACAGTAGTTCTAATGGAATGTTGTCTACTCCCGGGACCTGGTACGACTTAGGTCTTTCAGTCCTCTGTCAAACTCTTCACGCGGTATCATATCTCCCATCTCATCTTCATCTACATCATCTACCATTTCCATAGTATTGTCCTCAACCACATCGTCTTTGTATAGACCCTCTATATACTACTTCCACCTTTTTGCTTTCCCTTCTTTGCGTGGCACTGGGTTTCCATCTGAGCTCTTGATATTCATACAAGTTGTTCTCTTTTCTCCAAAGGTCTCTTTAATTTCCCTGTAGGCAGTATCTATCTTACCCCTAGTGAGATATGCCTCTACATCCTTACATTTTTCCTCTAGCCATCCCTGCTTAGCCATTTTGCACTTCATGTCGATCTCGTTTTTGAGCAGTTTGTATTCCTTTCTGCCCGATTCATTTACTGCATTTTTATATTTTCTCCTTTAAATTCAATCTATCTTCTGTTGCCCAACGATTTCTACTAGCCTTCGTCTTCTTACCTACTTTATCCTCTGCTGCCTTCACTATTTCATCCCTCAAAGCTACCATTCTTCTTCTACTACATCTCTTTCCTCAATTTTTGTCAATCGTTCCCTAATGCTCTCCCTGAAACTCTCTACAAACTCTGGTTCTGTCAGTTTATTCAGGTCCCATCTCCTAAAATTCCTACCTTTCTGCAGTTTCTTCAGTTTTAATCTACAGTTCATAACCAATAAACTGTGATCAGAGTCCACATCTGCAACTGGAAATGTCTTACAGTTTAAATCCTGGTTCCTAAATTTCTGCCTTACCATTATATAATATATGTGAAACCTTCCAGCATCTCCAGACTTCTTCCACGCATACAACCTTCTTTTATGATTCTTGAACCAAGTGTTAGCTATGATTAAGTTATGCTCTGTGCAAAATTCTACCAGGCGGCTTCCTCTTTCATTTCTTATCCCCATTCCATATTCACCTACTACGTTTCCTCTTCTTCCTTTTCCTGCTATCGAATTCCAGTCAACCATGACTATTAAATTTTGGACCCCCTTCACTATCTGAATCGTTTCTTTTACGTCATCTTACATTTCATTAATCTCTTCGTCATCTGCAGAGCTAGTTGGCATATAAACTTGTACTACAGTGGTAGGTGTGGGCTTCGTGTCAATCTTGGCCAGAATAATGCGATCACTATGCTGTTTGTAGGAGCTTACCTGTACTCCTATTTTTTTATACATTATTAAACCCACTCCTGCATTACCCCTATTTGATTTTGTATTGATAACCGTGTTTTCACCTGACCAGAAATCTTGCTCCACGTGCCACTGAATTTTGCTTATTCCCACTATATCTAACTTTAATCTATCCATTTCCCCTTTCAAATTTTCTAACCTACCTGCTCAATTAAAGGATCTGACATTCCATGCTCCGATCCGTAGAACCCCAGTTTTCTTTCTCCTGATAACGACGTCCTCTTGAGTAGTTCCCGCCCGGAGATCCGAATGGGGGACTATTTTACCTCCGGAATATTTTACCCAGGAGGACGTCATCATGATTTAACCATACAGGAAAGCTGCATGCCCTCGGGAAAAAATTCGGCTGTAGTTTCCCCTTGCTTTCAGCCATTTACAGTACCAGTATAGCAAGACCGTTTTGGTGTGTGTTACAAGGCCAGATCAGTCAATCATCCAGACTGTTGCCCCTGCAACTACTGGAAAGGCTGCTGCCCCTCTTCAGGAACCACACGTTTGTCTGGCCTCTCAACAGATACCCCTCCCTTGTGGTGCATCTATGGCACGGCTATCCATGGTTCATGGGGGTTTATGGGTGTTAAAGATAAAGAATGTTCTTTACTGTTCGTATACATGTAACTATTAGCTTTTCAATAGTAATTACAGATATTTGAAAAAACACATAAAATTATGAATTCATGCCTTTTTTATGACATGATGTGGTTTTTCTGAAGTATTGTGTTTCTACAGTCACTGTTCTGTTTCACAGTTTGCCATTTTCAACCACTTACACTTTGAAGTAGATAAATTGTTTAAGCCAAAATTGCGATTTGAAAATTGTTATTTTTATACCTGAAATTAATTAATTCTATGTGTGTGTGAGTTTTTGTGTGTCTGTTTACATTATGTTTCACTTACGTTTTCTTTTCCTTCATCTTCATCACTATGAAACACTATATATTGGGCTGTCACTGTCACTGTTTACCAGCTGTAAAAACAAACATGGCCGACAGTGGAATTTGAAGGTGTAAAAACAAGATGGCTGACGGTGGAACGGTTGAAGGAGTACCTGGCAGTTGTTTTGAATATTTCAGAAGTGTCTGTGCATTTGTGTGTGTTGTGTTGTGTGTGTGTGTGTGTGTGTGTGTGTGTGTGTGTGTGTGTGTGTGTGTGAGAGAGAGCAGGTTTGAGGATTTTTCATTATTATTATTATTATTATTATTATTATTATTATTAGATGTAATTTTTTGTGTATGTGTTGTGTGTGAAAAGGGAGGGAGGGAGAGAGAGATTTGAGGATTTTTTTGTGTGTGTGGCAGGTGAGGTGAGGGGCTGGAGGGTGTTGTGGTGGGGGGTGAGAGCTCTATAGGTTGGTCTTGTCTAATAATTATTTGAGGGCAGAGAACAGAGTTCCATTGCAGAGAGCTGTGTATTCATTTATCACTTGTTTTCCTTCCACTATGGCTTTTTGTATCTGATAATTTTCTTCAGTTATTAGTTTTTGTGGGGGGCTGTTGCTGCATTTGAAAATTTTCACATCACTATTGATGTTTGTTGGGTTATGATTCTTGTCCATAAGGTGTTCAGCAAATGTGGAATGACATGTTAGTTGGTAAACACCAGATATGTTGTGTTTGTCTGTGCTTGTGTTGGTTGTCCTTAGTTTTCTCTGTGCTGAGTTCTCTGTCCTGTAGGCTATTTTACCCCTTGTTTTTTTGAGTATGTTTCCTGTTCTGTGGGCTGCTTTGTTGTTGTAGGTGAGAGTGGACCACTTGTTTGTTGATGTGGGTGTTCCTTGTTCATGTGTGCTCATATGTGTGTTCTGTGTGTTTGTAAGAAGATGAGGAGGCTTTTGTTTTTGTGTGTTGGGTGGCCTTTTTACTTTTGTTTTAATTTTGTGGTTCAGTTTATCTATAGTATTTGTGTCATATCCATTCTCTACTACTATTTGTCTGAATGTCTGCAATTCATTCTTGTAAATGTTTTCAGTGAGTGGGGTTTTGTTCAGTCTGTGTAGCATATATTGGAAGCTGGCTAGTTTGTGTGTAATCGGATGATTAGAATCTTTGTGAATGGCTGCGCTGGTGGTGGTCATTTCCTGAATATAGAGAATTGGTGTTGGCTGTTGTGTCTGTATATTGTGAGGTCAAAGAAGTTTAACCTTCTGTTGTGTTCTGTTTCTACGGTGAGTTTTATTTTTGTGTGTACTTTGTTTATATCACTGTGGAGTTGCTGGATGCAGCTTCGTGTTTCATCTAGAAGGCATATGATGTCATCTACATAACAGTACCAATACATTATCTGGTATTGTTTGGGTCCTACTACTGTTTCAGATATTTTATTTTCAATGTAATTGAGAAAAATGTTGACTAGGAGTCCACTAACTGGTGACCCCATTGGAAGCCCGTCCTCTTGTGAGAAGAACTGATTGTCAAATGAGAAACAAAGTACAACCAAAAATAAAATTTATCACAGAAACAGAACATGACAGAAGGCTAAACTTCCTTGACCTCACAATACACAGGCACAACAACAAACACCAATTCTATACAATCACCTCGAAAGTGACCACCACTAGCACAGCCATTCTCAAAGATTCTAATCATCCTATTACACACAAACTAGCCAGCTTCCAATATATGCTACACAGACTGAACAAAACCCCACTCACTGAAAACAACTACAAGAATGAATTGCAGACATTCAGACAAATAGCAGTAGAGAATGGGTATCACACAAACACTATAGATAAACTGAACCACAAAATTAAAAAGGACCCCCAACACACAAAAAAGCCTCCTCATCAACTTACAAACATACAGAACACACATATGAGCACACATGAACAAGAAACACCAACAATGACAAACAAGTTGTTCACTCTCACCTACAACAATAAACCAGTCCATTGAATAGACAATGTACTAAAAAAATGGGGTAAAAATAGCATACAGGACAGACAATTCAACACAGAGAAAACTAAGGATAACCAACACAAGCACAGACAAACACAACACATCAGGTATGTCAGGACTGCAAATCAGTTTGTGTAGAGCAGACAAGCAGAAACTTTAATACCCGATACGCAGAACACAAAAGAGCACTAAAAAGTAACAGCTGTCATTCCACATTTGTTGAACACCTTATGGACGAGAAACATAACCCAACAAACATCAATACTGATTTGAAAATTCTCAAATGCAGCAACAGCCCCCCCCCCCCACAATAACTGAAGAAAATTATCAGTTACAAAAAGCAATAGTGGAAGAAAAACAAGTGATAAATGAATACACAGCTCTCTGCAGTGGAACTCTGTTCTCTGCCCTCAAATACACTCCTGGAAATGGAAAAAAGAACACATTGACACCGGTGTGTCAGACCCACCATACTTGCTCCGGACACTGCGAGAGGGCTGTACAAGCAATGATCACACGCACGGCACAGCGGACACACCAGGAACCGCGGTGTTGGCCGTCGAATGGCGCTAGCTGCGCAGCATTTGTGCACCGCCGCCGTCAGTGTCAGCCAGTTTGCCGTGGCATACGGAGCTCTATCGCAGTCTTTAACACTGGTAGCATGCCGCGACAGCGTGGACGTGAACCGTATGTGCAGTTGACGGACTTTGAGCGAGGGCGTATAGTGGGCATGCGGGAGGCCGGGTGGACGTACCGCCGAATTGCTCAACACGTGGGGCGTGAGGTCTCCACATTACATCGATGTTGTCACCAGTGGTCGGCAGAAGGTGCACGTGCCCGTCGACCTGGGACCGGACCGCAGCGACGCACGGATGCACGCCAAGACCGTAGGATCCTACGCAGTGCCGTAGGGGACCGCACCGCCACTTCCCAGCAAATTAGGGACACTGTTGCTCCTGGGGTATCGGCGAGGACCATTCGCAACCGTCTCCATGAAGCTGGGCTACGGTCCCGCACACCGTTAGGCCGTCTTCCGCTCACGCCCCAACATCGTGCAGCCCGCCTCCAGTGGTGTCGCGACAGGCGTGAATGGAGGGACGAATGGAGACGTGTCGTCTTCAGCGATGAGAGTCGCTTCTGCCTTGGTGCCAATGATGGTCGTATGCGTGTTTGGCGCCGTGCAGGTGAGCGCCGCAATCAGGACTGCATACGACCGAGGCACACAGGGCCAACAACCAGCATCATGGTGTGGGGAGCGATCTCCTACACTGGCCGTACACCACTGGTGATCGTCGAGGGGACACTGAATAGTGCACGGTACATCCAAACCGTCATCGAACCCATCGTTCTACCATTCCTAGACCGGCAAGGGAACTTGCTGTTCCAACAGGACAATGCACGTCCGCATGTATCCCGTGCCACCCAACGCGCTCTAGAAGTTGTAAATCAACTACCCTGGCCAGCAAGATCTCCGGATCTGTCCCCCATTGAGCATGTTTGGGACTGGATGAAGCGTCGTCTCACGCGGTCTGCACGTCCAGCACGAACGCTGGTCCAACTGAGGCGCCAGGTGGAAATAGCATGGCAAGCCGTTCCACAGGACTACATCCAGCATCTCTACGATCGTCTCCATGGGAGAATAGCAGCCTGCATTGCTGCGAAAGGTGGATATACACTGTACTAGTGCCGATATTGTGCATGCTCTGTTGCCTGTGTCTATGTGCCTGTGGTTCTGTCAGTGTGATCATGTGATGTATCTGACCCCAGGAATGTGTCAATAAAGTTTCCCCTTCCTGGGACAATGAATTCACGGTGTTCTTATTTCAATTTCCAGGAGTGTAATTATTAGACAAGACCAACCTATAGAGCTCTCACCCCCCACCACACCACCCTCCAACCCCTCGCCCCACCCCCCACCCCCCCCCCCCCACACACACACACACAAAAGAATCCTCAAACCTATTGTCGCACTCACTCTTTCTTTCTCTCTTTCTCTCCCTCTCTCTTTCTTCTCTCTCTCTCTCCCTCTCTCTCTCTCTCTCTCTCTCTCTCTCTCTCTCTCCCTCTCTCACTACCTCTCAGTCCCTCTCTCTCTCTCTCTCTCTCTCTCTCTCTCTCTCTGTCTCTCCCCATTTTCACACACAACACACACAAAAAGTACTTATAATAATAATAATAACAATTATTATTATTATAAGTACTTTTTGTGTGTGTTGTGTGTGAAAATGGGGAGAGACAGAGAGAGAGAGAGAGAGAGAGGGACTGGGAGGTAGTGAGAGAGAGAGAGAGGGGGGGAGAGAGAGATAGAGAAGAAAGAGATAGAGAGAGGGAGAGAAATCCCGTGTGGGATTGTTAGTACCCCCATCGGGCGCCTCCCCAGGTGGCGGATAGGGGAATGCCTCCTAGATATAGGTGGTATTGGGGAAATCAAATACCCAGGGCGGACCAAAAACTAACGAAATGCAGCGTCTGAACTCCTAGAGGAGCTGCTACAAACAGCGTCTGTTCTCCAGGTTAGGAGCGGCTGAACACACACTCTGCAACTTACAATCCCAGTTTTAACCACGGAATGGCCCAAAAAGCCATCTCGCCCCTGAATTTCAAACAACTATGCATGATGTCAATTTCTCTAGATAGAACTACTGCAGGAGGTAACTAATCCTCCGCCGCTAACAGCAGCGCAATCAGGCCTAAGGATTGTGGAGAGCCTGAAGCACCATGTCGTTCAAGAAATTCAAAATCCTCTAAACTGTAGAAAAACAACGTACATTTCTTTGGAACCCTAAATATTAACTCGCTCTTGAAGCCGGGAAAACTGAAGCAGCTCACCAAAGTCTTGAAGGTATATAAAATCCAAATATGTGCGCTGCAGGAAACCAGATTTACAGATGAAGATTTAATGGATTATGAAGGATACAGGATATTTAAAGGAAAGAAAGGCTGGAACCCATGTGGAAGAGGCCTTCCCCACCTTGCAACAGGCTTCATCGTGAAATCTAACTGGGTAAACTCAATAACCGACTTCCAGTCACCTAATGAACGCTTGTCTTTTCTCACATTCCGCGCCCTAAATAAAACCTATACACTTATTAATTGCCATGCACCCATCAACAATGACAATAAGAAAAACCCTCAGGAAGTAGATACATATTGGGAATCTCTAGACCACGAACTTTCTAAAATCCCAACATCAAATGTGAAAATACTGTTTGGGGACTTCAATGCACAAACAGGCCAAGAAAAAAAAATACAAAAAAACAGTAGGAAACTACCCGGCTCACAAAAGGACAAACAGAAATGGAGAATGATTAATAGAACTATGCAAGGGTCATAACTTAAAAT